>NC_060143.1:505361958-510161958 GCF_021461385.2 Schistocerca piceifrons
ATGTACAGCGTGTGCAGGCACTATCAGCAGCTGATTGGCCTCCACGGGTACACATCTGCGAATGGTTCATCCAACAATGTGTCGATCCTCATTTCAGTGCAAATGTTCTCTTTACGGATGAGGCTTCATTCCAACGTGATCAAAATGTGAATTTTCACAATCAACATGTGTGGGCTGACGAGCATCCGGACGCTATTGTGCAATCACGCCATCAACACAGATTTTCTGTGACCGTTTGGGCAGGCATTGTTGGTGATGTCGTGATTGGGCCCCATGTTCTTCCACCTACGCTCAATGGAGCACGTTATCATGATTTCATACGGGATACTCTACCTGTGCTGCTATAACATGTGCCTTTAGAAGTACGACACAACATGTGGTTCATGCACGATGGAGCTCCTGCACATTTCAGTCGAAGTGTTCGTACGCTTCTCTACAACAGATTCGGTGACCGATGGATCGGTAGAGGCGGACCAATTCCATGGCCTCCACGCTCTCCTGACCTCAACCCTCTTGACTTTCATATATGGGGGCATTTGAAAGCTCTTGTCTACGCAACCCCGGTACCAAATGTAGAGACTCTTCGTGCGCGTTTTGTTGAAGGCTGTGATACAATACGCCATTCCCCCGGGCTGCATCAGCGCATCGGGGATTCCATGCGACGGAGGATGGATGCATTTATCCTCGCTAATGGATGACATTTTGAACACTTCCTGTAACAAAGTGTTTGAAGTCACGCTGGTACGTTCTGTTGCTGTGTGTTTTCATTCCATGATTAATGTGATTTGAAGAGAAGTGATAAAATGAGCTCTAACATGGAAAGTAAGCGTTCCCGGACACATGTTCACATAACACATTTTCTTTCTTTGTGTGTGAGGAATGGTTCCTGAAAGTTTGGCCGTACCTTTTTGTGACACCCTGCATACAGAGGAAGTACATTTTTTGCATGGCAACACTCAGTGGTTCATGACAATTTCTGCTTTCAGAACCTACATGAGATCATAATTTTAGTTAGGTAAACAGCGCTGCAGGACTACGCCTATCTTTTGGTAGTTATGTCTTGAACGGTCAGCCGACGTTTATTCGTTGAGAGGTGGCGGTGTGTCCATGCAAGTTCTCTCGATCAAATGGTTCAAATGGCTCTGAGCACTATGGGACTTAACAGCTATGGTCATTAGTCCCCTAGAACTTAGAACTACTTAAACCTAACTAACCTAAGGACATCACACAACACCCAGTCATCACGAGGCAGAGAAAATCCCTGACCCCGCCGGGAATCGAACCCGGGAACCCGGGCGTGGGAAGCGAGTACGCTACCGCACGACCACGAGCTGCGGACAAGTTCTCTCGGGTGTGTAGCTTGCATAAGGGCGCAGTCAGTGACTGGTAGGCAGAACGCATTCTCTCACGGTAGTTTATCTGAGTTAGTCGACAATGGCCTGTACCATGGCGCATGTGACAGCTGAACAACCTGCTGGACTGATTTCGTGTGCCACAGGGAGTGCATCAGACCTGAACTGCTGAGCAATAACGAATCTGTTACTTACTCCTCATACCAACTGTCACACTACGTCTGCAACGCCTCGTGCCTCCCTCCAACGTGTGACTACCGTCACCTCAAAGAGTTGAACAATATGTATATTAATATTATAACGCGAGGAAAACATAACCATCCTCCTGTTTCTAGCACTCTTCCTTTGACAACACTACAAATGAACATTCTCAGTTCCCTCACACATTTATTGCCACTCTTAACTGTATACAAAATTTTAGCTTTACTGATGTGTCTCATTTCAACATTATTTCAACTTAACGGAATTTCATTCTTTCGAAAACTCAGATCAATACTTTTAATTCATATGATGTTCGTTAAGTCGTTACTACGTTACTCTTACTCAAAATTTTTGAACTTATCCTTCCACTTACATAACGACAGTTTCCTGAATACTTCATACAATAATTTATTTCATTTGGTAGCTAGGGTTCGGCTTATGTTGTTGATTAGTTACTTCCATGAGGGTATTTATATTCTAATGCAGTACTGGTTCCTTGGTAACTCACAATTACCTGCAGACGAACAACGGCTTACCTGTAAATTCAAATATACTACGACAACCGTACACATTCTACCATCTTACCCCTCTTCTTTTGTCTCTGTTTGCTGCGTTCTACCTGGCAACTAAGATTCTCCATTTTACTATCACCATCCATCTTACGTATTCATTTTCTGCCTTGCACTGTGGCGATCGCTAATCTGAAATATAAGCGCAAGCATAATGCGGTTCTCGTCTTATAGCTGAAAATCACAACAGAAAGTTCTCTTGCATCATACATCGTTTGCTGCGGTGGTTCGCTCACACCCTCTCATTTCTCTTACTCTTACCATTTGTTATAGTGTCTGACATTTCACAATGGATCATGGTCTGTTCATCTATGATTTGACATCCATTATTAACCCACTCCTTCCTTCATCATATCAAGTTCACACTCTTATCACGTTGTTTTCTTTCAGTACCTTCCCTGTCAGCAGTACTTAGACATACATCGAAAATTACCCCATAGTACTTTCATCAAACTTCGAAGTACTCGCGAATATGAGCGTATTGTTTTCAAATATTTACTCATGAACTATATATATCCTCACAGAGCAGCATCCCTTTACGTCTGCTATCTTCAAACGCTCCTCGTCTAAGTGCTACATATCATCACTCACATCCTCTCTGTTTCTCTCAGCAGCGCATTTGAAAATTTACCAGAATCTGAAATTTATTCGCCCTTGCTTATGTTCTCTTGCTCCTCTGGTGAGTTTATCAGTAGATTTGCGAATACTCTAAAGTAAAAAATGTTGAATATCTGGCAATTCTCTACTGCTGCATTGTATCCAACGTATTCTGTCTCTTCCTCTTCCTATTGGCTGGTCCACATACCCTCACTGGCTACATCGTCCTCTACACCGTCTATTTCGGTACTTCCTGTGATGAAAGGTGAAATCACTCTGCCTCAAAATCACTTCTTTTAAGCTCCTCAAAACCTCGCAGTGATTCGCAGCTGACTTCGCCCCCTTATTTTCTCAGTTGCTCCTCTCCGTTTTCTAACATTATTCCCTTATGTTCTTCAGAGATAACCAGGCCTAGGGAATAACTACGTGTTCCCGATGATTCAAGATTATTCATGTAACTAAATTTAACCTTTCTGTCTTTCAATTTCAGCACTGAAAAACTCTTCTTGAAGTGTAGCCCGACGTGGTTACATTTCAAAAAATTAAGATCTAATATCGCTTTTACTCTCAGATTCTTTACAGTTAAGAAATTCACTCTAAATACATGTGACTCGTACCTGTAATCTACTTTCATTTGCTTCTTTGCCTCTCTGCATATTCCGTTCACTTTGCCTCTTATTCTCAAGCACAGCGTTTTGAATAGTGGTTACTTCTTTCTTCACCACATGAGTCACATACGAAATTACTTTAAAATTCAGACCTTTGTAGCTGCTTACAGGCATTGATAAATATCAACGCGGACAGTTGAAATTTGAACCCCTCCTGGGGCTCGAACCGGGGACCTGCTGCTTAAATGACAGACGCTCTATCCGGCTGAGCCATCGACGACGCACAGGATAGTGCGACTGCAGGGACTTATCTCTGGCACCCTTCCGGTGAGACCCATATTTCCAACTTATTGTCCACACACTACATTTGTAGTGCCTCTGCCTACAATACTCATTACTCGCGGCATTCAGTCTACCGAATCCCATAAGAGTTCGGGCAATGTAAGTGCATCCGCACTACAGATGATCATTGGCCAGTAAGCCTCATGTATATGAACATGGTGTCTGTTCTTTCGGACACCATATTCATATGAGTCGTATACCTCCTTTGCCAACAACAATACTTGGCTTCCAGAATGGAGTATACTATTTATACACTTTTTCCATATCACACTAATTATTCGACATGCAATGTCCTCTTTTTCACTGTCTGATTTCTTGATTCCTGCTTCAAACGTTTCTTTCAGTTTGTCGCAATTTACAGATAGATCTGCCAGTAGACATGATTACCTATTGTGAAGTCTCTGTTGCTGGTAAGTTTCTTGGTACTTTCCCTCATTTTTCATTCCTTTTGTCTTATCATGAGTTAGACCCACATCGTTCTATTACTTCTTCTCTCTCTCTCTCTCTCTCTCTCTGTCTGTTCCCGCTGATCGTCACGTCTCCCATTGTTCCTCCTATTATCAGGCTGATACTATGGTCACCATCGTCTGTGATCATTCTGCTTGGTCCATGAGTTTCTATTTATTCACAGCAGGTTTCCCGGTCTCCAGTTTTGGTAATTCTCATGCTGGTTGGTGATGTGCGGACTGACGTGTATCATCACTCTTTGCGGCGTTTTCGCGGCCTATTACTTTGGAAGTCTCTGCTGCTGATCAATTCTTTCTGTAGTATTCTGCCCTAAATTCCAGTGTGTTTATATTTCCCTTGCCTAATTTGTGGGTATACTACCTTAATCAGAACCTTTCTTTTAATATATTAAATTATCCCTGTAATATCTGACATAAGTAAATCATCACTCAACAAATCAATGATTCATATGACTATGAAATAAAAGATTGACCTCCGTGAATTCAGTCTATTACACAAACACAATCAAAAGAAAGAAATTAGAAGGTCAGTGAAATGGGTGAACTAATGCCTTGACAAAAATGTGTAGTTAATTTAGTAGTATATAACAAGTGTACATAAACCGGACGAAACATTTATATTTGCGGGAGTCATACCGTGATTGCAGAAGGTTAGTGCATAGAGATACAAAATACCGCAGAAGGATATGTATGTGCACCTACTGCCAGAGTAGAAGTAATGTGGAACCTCTAACTGCAAACAAGTTTTCAGAATAAGGACTGAAAATATAGAACATCATTGCAAATAGTTCGCTTATTTCTACAGTTCGCTTCGCTGGCTCAGTACCAACAACTCCTCTCTGTCTGCGTTCATCTCAGCTGGCTGAGACCCTCTCGTCGCATATAAGCCTGGATGTGGAGAAGTAGTTTAGAAGCGAAATTTGCTTCTCCGAGAAGCCTATCTGAGTAGACGACTGCCTGGAAGACGTCACCGTCACTATTCGCAGTGCGCCTCCAATAAGGAAGACTCTGTGCTCTGTATTTTCTGGTATCGCGTAATTTTGATTGTTCGAATACTAAGTCACGTAAGTTATGAGGAGTAAGTAGGCGGTGGTCGCCCTCCCTTACTCGTATTTCAGGTAGTTATCCATTTACAATTCTTGTTAGCCTTGGTATTCCAAAATCGGTCTTGGTTACTCTCCCTCTCTCTCTCTCTCTCTCTCTCTCTGTCACTGTCTACTTTCGTGTGCTGGCCACTACGGTAGGACCTCTTAAATATAGTGACACTTCTTATTCCTACTTCCCCCTTCGCAAATATTTTGGAGAACAAGTTGTAACCGTATTTATGTTTCTGTAAACATTCAGTTTGGTGGCGCCTGGGAGTGTGTTAGCATCCCTCGATCTTACAAGAAGCCCCAAACTTTCTGTTTCCCTTCAAATTTCTAAGATGTTGTCTTAATAGCCCATGGTTTTCGGCGACCTTTGACTGGCCACTGTTTCCCTCTACGATGCGAGGTCTTCCGTGAGTCTGCTGTTAAGTGGCACGCATTCTGTGGGCACGCAGCCTGTGAAAAAAAAGTTTCAAATGTCTCTGAGCACTGTGGGGCTTAACACCTGAGGTCATCAGTCCGGTACACTTAGAATTACTTAAACCTAACTAACCCAAGGACATCACACACGTCCATGCCCGGGGCAGGATTCGAACCTGCAACCGTAGCAGCAGCTCTGTTCCGGACTGAAGCACCTAGTACCGCTAGGCCACAGCGGTCGGCCCTGTGAAAAACAGACGCTTTTGTCGAGCTCACAGTGGAGATGCAGTCTGCACTGTCTGACTTCAGACGCTTGATGCCAGGGCAGATTTTTTTCTGACTCTCCTTCTATAAAACTCAGAATTACCTCGCATTATACCTACCTGGCCTTCTCCAGCATAGTAGGAGTGAGCAGCAATCTGCGTAACAGGACTTGGGTATAAATCCCTCCAGTTTTATCGTTCTACAGCGTTTTCCTCATTCTCTGTGGAGTACATCCTGCTTTCACAGTGGTCTCTTATTTACCTGCTCTTGCAGTTTAACATAGGAAATTCTAATTCAAGTGGTTAAGTACGGCAATTGCTGTTACTAATTGACATTATCCAATGGAGAATAACTTATTCCGATTCTACTTGATTCTAGCAGGTTTTACGTATGTTACGGGATAGTTTGGAAAAGAAAGGTCACATAACACAATACCTAAATGCAGTATACTATAATAGTAGCACTTTATCTTTTATGCTATAGGCATATATTTGAAACTGAAAATGTCTGGCAGTTGCTACTCAATACTTTTTATATCAAGACTTCTCATTACAACAAACCTGCAACTCTCAGCTATGAAACCATTAATGAAGTTATGAAACTATCAGTGAAGTAAGGTCGCAATACTGGACTCAGACAGTCACAAAGCTAACATGTAGCACTGTGGTATAAGTTTAGATGCCTATTAACACCACTGACCACGAATGAACTGAACAAACTTATGATGAGATGAAAGACATTATTTTGATAATTAAATGTGAGAAGTTTAATTCTGATGAGGGTCTGTAGTTCTTTAGTAGGAAAAGGAAGAGAAGGAAAAATAGCAGAAAATAGACTTGGGAAGGAAATGAAAGGGAAAGTCATGTGGAAGAATTTGGCGTAGAGAATAAATTAATCATTGTTAACAGTAGCTTTAAAATCAGAAAAGATGACTGGAAATGTGGAACACACCTAGAGAGAATGTAAGGTTTCAGGTGCATTATAGGATAGTAAGGCATACCATTCGAAACCAGGTAATACATTGCCAGGGGATTTTAAAGACTGACATTACTTCAATGGTTATGAGGTACAGGCTACATATAGAAGGGTAATAAATGTGTGGAAAATGAAGAAGATGGGATCTGATGAGTTATAACCAAGAGGCTGTCGAAAATCTCAAAGGAATTGTTAGGCAACAACTAACTGATGAAAGAGGAAGGAATACGCTACAAGACATGTGGGTGGATTTGAGGAATAAAATAATGAAGGCAGCAGAGGAACAAATTAGAAAAAAGGTACAGAGAGACAAAAGGTGCAAAGAGTCAAATAACAGAGGATATTGGATTTAATTGACAAATGGGAAAATATATCAATGCAGTGCATAGAGGTGCCGAAAGGAAATACGGATGTCTAAAACATGACAATGAGGAAAATTACAAAAAGGCAAAGCAAATATGGCCAGAGGAAAATTGCAAGGTGCTGGTAGGAAGCATGGAAGTGATAGATGCCGCATGCAGAAAAGATAATAGTAATTAAAAAACCTTTGGAGCAAAGATAAGTAGACGTATGAATTTTAGAATATCAGATGACAAGCAAGAACTAAATAAGAAATGGACAGCTAGAAGATCGTAGGAATATACAGAAAGAGATTGTGGCTGTAGAGAATAACTTGATGAAAGTGTAACAATTCTAGTCCTCAGAGTTGTCTTAGAGGATAACATGAAGAACATACGTTTATAGCATTTACACATTTAGAGAAATCATCTGACAATCCTGATGAGAAAGCACACTTTCACACTTTGAAGGAAGCAGGAATAAAACACAGGGTCACAAGACTATCTGCGACTGTTACTGAAACTAGACTGCAGTTGTGTCTTAGGACCTGAAAGCGACCCAGTAGTACACGAAGGTGAAGTAGAGAGAATGTAAAATGCAGACTGGCATAGGTAGAAAAGTTTATTTACAAAATCTAAATTTAGTGACATCGATTAGAAACTTAAGTAATAGGAAGTGTTATCTGAAGATGTTTCGGTTGAATGTATTCTTGCACAGAAGTAGAACTTGGATGAGATATTGTTCAGTCAAGAAGAGAATAGAAGCTTTTGAAACGTTGTACCATAGAAAATAATGAAGGTTAGATGGACAGATCGTGTAACTAATGAAAAGATAGTAAATGAACTGCGGGGTAAAGAACTTGTGTCACAACTTGACTAAAAGAAGGGATTGGTTGATAGAACATATCCTGAAGCATCGATGATGGCTCTGAGCACTGTGGGACTTAACATCTATGGTCATCAGTCCCCTAGAACTTAGAACTACTTAAACCTAACTAACCTAAGGACAGCACACAACACCCAGCCATCACGAGGCAGAGAAAATCCCTGACCCCGCCGGGAATCGAACCCGGGAACCCGGGCGTGGGAAGCGAGAATGCTATCGCACGACCACGAGATGCGAAAGCATCGATGAATCAACAATTTGTTCTACGTGGGAAGTGTGGAAATTAAAAATTGTAGATGGATACCACGGCTTGACTACACTGAAAAGATTCATTAGATGAAATGGGCTGCCACACTATATACTAGCGTGGAGATATGCAGCGTATTGGAGCCCACAACTAGTAAGAAGTTAGATAAATTGTCTTTCTGACTGTGGCAACCTAGAACCTACTTGCAATACCTTTGGTCAGCTAGAGTGGTTGCGTGAAATATAGACTATACTACACATCACTTGCGACATGTACGCAGTATACATCCTTCTTACCGCAAACAGTACTATACTGTAATAAAATTTTCAAATGATAACGGCATATTATATATTACCCCATGCAGAGTTAAGCATATTTATGTAAAATAAATTAATTATGTTGTAATTCACCATGTAAACGTGTGTTGTTCTACAAGTTCTTGCGAGAATTTCAGTTAACGATGATGAAGGCGGACAGTGATCACACCCCCTTCTCTACGAAAGAGGCCACAAAGGCTCAATAATATTGAGATCTGGTGACTCTGGTGGCCAGAGGAGATCCGACAATTCATCCTCGTGCTCACGAAACCAGACCTGGTCTTGTCAGATGTGAGAACATGGGTACCATCGTCTTGGAATACAGCATCTCATTCGGGGAACAAACACTACAAAATAGTCAGATAACACGCGACAGGAATGCGATCTTGCAGAATAACCATGGGGCCCATCGAATACCACGGTATGACACAACGAATCATCACTGAAATCCTGCCATGTTTCAGTCTTCGCAGCAAGCAATCTGCATCGTAGGCTTGGGAAAGCAAACACTCAGACGTAAGCATGTCTACAACTTGGAAACAGTCTGGAGCAGTATTCATGCCCACAAATGACTTTCTTCCGTTATTCCTTAGTCCACGTGTTATGACTTTGCACTACGTTTTCCTTCTACGGATATTTGCATCGTTGACAGATGGTTTTGGAATTCGAGCTCGCCCTGCGTGGATAAAAGAGGATATAGCAAATTAACTAAAGCCAATCTAATTAGATTTATTAAAACGCATCCTGATTTAGATTTCCCGTGATTTCCCAAAATTACTTCGCGCAAATACCATGATGGTTCCTATGACAGGGCATGCCTGAATTCCTTCCCCATCCTTCGCTAATCCGATTAGATTGATGACATCTTTGTTTAGTCTCTTCCACCAAATCAATTCAATCCAATGCAAAGCACACTAAAAGATTAGCTGCACTATGTTATGCAATAGTAAGCAGCCAGTAGGATTGTTTCATCCTTGTGTCATGGACCTCTACGACAAGGAGGAAGAGTGTACAATCTCCAGTGCAATCTTAATTTCCACACCAAACCAATATTTAATAAATCTCACTATTTTCATTTTATTTATGATTTTCAACTGACACAACCACCTCTTCTATTTTATCCACATTCAAATCGATGGCCTCTACAACTCACATACCACATCTTAGAAAAACATAATAGCCCACAACCACCACGACACTGTAACAGACACACATTTAAAAATTTTGACTTGCAGCCACAGCGAGTATCAAAAACTTCCGATAGAAACGGCTTCCGCATTCAGACCACAACAACAGAAGGACATAGAGAGAGAGAGAGAGAGAGAGACAGAGAGAGAAAGTCAAGTAGTTCAGGTGAGAGGCCTGAACGAAGACAGGTAAAAATCAAGAGGCACAAAGCACGCAGCACAAATATAGAAACTACGGTGCAGCGAGAAAAGATCCTGCAAGAACGGGACTAACGATGACTGAAGACAATCTTTCAGTGTCACAGAAGTCCAATCCTTCCACAAATTGCTGCAGATATCAGTCCTGGGCCATCGACAAGAGACAGCGGGCGCACAATTCAAAGAATCGTCATTGATATGGGCTTTCGAAGCCGAAGGCCACTCGTGCACCCTTGGCGACTGTATGACCCAAAGCCTTACGCCTCACCTAGGCCCATCAACACTGACACTGGATTGTTGATGACTGGAAACATGTTGCTTGGTCAGTCAAGTCTCGTTTCGAATTGTATCAAGCAGATGGATGTGTGTGGGTATGGAGACAACCCCATGAATCAATGGACCCTGCATGTCAGCAGGGGATTATTGAAGTTGGTGGAGGCTCTGTAACGGTGTGGGGCATGTGCAGTTGGAGTGATATGGGACCCCAGATACATCCACATACGACCCTGGCAGGTGATGCATACGTAAGCATCCTGTCTGATCACAATAAAGTGCCTGGCAGAGTGTTCAATGAACCACCTTCAAACTTTTTCTCTACTGTTCGACTCTCGAACATTCAGCAATGTTTCAAATGGCTCTGAGCACTATTGAACTTAACATCTTAGGTCATCAGTCCCCTATAACTTAGAACTACTTAAACCTGACTAACTTAAGGACATTACACACATCCGTGCCCAAGGCAGGAATCGAACCTGCGACCGTAGCTGTCGCGCGACTCCAGACTGAAGCGCCTAGAACCGCTCGGCCACATCGGCCGGCCACTCTCGAAGGGCGCGTGGAAAAACGAGCACTTAGATTTTTCTGTGCGAGCCCTAATTTCTCTTATTTTATCGTGATGATAATTTCTTCCTATGTAGGTGAGTGCCAACAGAATCTTTTCGCAATCGGAGGAGAAAAATGGTGATTGCAATTTCATGAGAAGAAATGCAAAGAAAAACTCCTTTGATTTAACGATTGCCACTCCAATTCACGTATCATGTCTGTGGCACTATCTCCCCTATTTCGCGATAGTAAAAAACGAGCTGGTCTTCTTTGAACTTTTTCGATGTCATCAGTCAGTCCCACCTGATGCAGATCCCACACAGCACATCATTACTCCAGAATAGGGCGGACGAGCGTGGTGTAAGCAGTCTCTTTAGTAGGCCTGTTCCATCTTTCAAGTGTTCTGCCAATGCATCGTAGCCTTTGGTTTGCTCTACCCACAACACCATCTATGTGATCGTTACATATTAGGTTATATGTAATCGTAATCCCTAAGTACAAAGTTGAATTTACAGCTCTCAGTTTTGTGTGAGTTAGCGCGTAATCGAAATTTAGCGGATTTCTTTTACTACTCATATGAATAACTTCACACTTTTCTCTATTAAGGGTCAAGTACCACTTTTCGCACCATACAGATATCCTATCTAAGTCATTTTTCAATTCATTTTGGTCATCTGATGACTTTAAAAGACGGCAAGTGACAGCATAATCTGCAATAAATCTAAGAGGGCTACTCACATTGTCTCCTATGTCGTTAATATAGATCAGGAACAATAGAGGGCCTATAACACTTCCTTGGGGAACGCGGCTGTTACTTCTATTTTTCTCGATGACTACGAACCGTGGTCTTTCTGACAGTAAATCGCGAATCCAGTCGCACAACAGAGGCGATGTTCCATAGGCACGCTGTTTTGTTAGAAGGCGCTTGTGAGGAACGGTGTCGAAAGCCTTCAGGTAATCAAAGAATACGGAATCAATCTGACATCCCCTGTCGATCGCACTCATTACTTCATGAGTATAAAGATCTACTTGTATTTCTCAAAAAATATATTTAATGAATCCGTGTTGGCCATATGGCAATAAATCGTTTTCTTCGGGGTAATTCATAATATTCGAACGCAGTAGATCTTCCAAACGTCTACTGCAAACCGACGTTAGTGATATGGGCCTGTAATTCAGTGGCTTACTCCTATTTCCCTTTTTGGGTATTGGTGTGACTTGAGAATTTTTTCAGTCCTTAGGTGCGGACCTTTATGTGAGCAAGTGATTGTATATGATTGGTAATTATGGAGCTATGTATCAGCATACTCTGAGAGTAACCTGACTGGTATACAATCTGGGCCAAAAGCCTTCCCTATATGAACTGATTTAAGCAGCTTTGCTACAGTGGGGATAACTACTTCTATGTTTCTCATCTTGGCAGTTGTTCTTGTTAGGAATTCTGGAATATTTACTTCGTCTTGTTTGGTGAAGGTTTTTCGGAAAACTGCGTTTAATAACTGTGCTTTTGTGGCACTGCATTAGTGACTTTAGAGTTGTCATGGCGCAATGAAGGTATTGATTGCGTCTTGCCACTGGTGTGCTTTATGTATGACCAGAATCTCTCTGAGTTTTCTGCCAAATTATGAGATAGGGTTTGTTGTGGAAATTATTATAATCATCTCGCAACGAAGTACGCTCTATTGTTCGTACTTCTGCAAAACTTTGGGAATTCTGAGTTTTTTTTAAATTTAGCATGCTTTTTTCGTTGCTTCTGCGACAGCGATCTGACCCGTTTTGTGCACCATGGGGGATCAGTACCATCACATATTAATTTGTGTGGTATATATCTCACAATTTCTGTCAATACTATCTCACTGAAATCATTCCAATCTTCTCTACTCTTACATAATCAGAACTGAAGGAGTGGAGACTGTCTGTTAAAAAGGCGTTAAGAGCATAGTTATCAGCTTTCTTAAATAAATGCACTTTGCGTTTCGTTTTGATGGTCGAGGATGTTAGGGTATTCAGCCTAGCAGCAACTGCGTAGTGGTCGCTAATCCCTGTAACCATCATGATACTATTTGTCTTGGATTGTTTGTTGCTAAGAGGTCAAGAATGCTTTCGCAACCTTTTACGCTTTAAGTGGGCATATGTACTAATTGTCCAAAATAATTTTCTGAGAAAGCGTTGGGTACAATTTCGGATGACGTCTTATGCCTGCCACCGGCTTTAAATGTGTAATTTTTCCAGCACATCGAGGGTAGACTAAAGTCACCAGCGACTATCATTGTATAATTGGGATACCCATTTGAAATGAGACTCAAGTTTTCTTAGAACTGTTCAGCTACTGTATCTTCCGAGTCGGGAGGGTCGATAAAACGATCCAATTAATAGTGTCCGATTTTCAAGTATAACCTCCACCCATACTGTTTCCCAGGAACAATCTACATAAAGTTCACTACGAGGTGAACTACTTCTGACAGCAATAAATACTCTTCCACCAACTGTGTTTGATCCATCCTTTCTGAACACTGTCAGGTCGTTTGAAAAAATTTCAGCTGTCTTATTTCCGCCTTTAATCGGCTTTCCGTACCTGAAACTATTTGATCTTCAGTGCTTTCTATTAGGGTTTGGAGCTCTGGTTCTTTCCAGATACAGCTAAGACAATTTACAACTACAATACCGATCGTTTCTACAACTACCTTTCTGTGTTTTACCTGCTCCTTTTTAGATAGTCACCCTTTCTGTGGTTTCCTGAGACCCTCTAAACTAAAAAACCACCCAGCATCATCCACACAGCCCCCGCCATCTATGTCGCCACTGCCTGTGTGTAGTGGGCTCCTGACCTATTCAGCAAACCGAGAAACCTACTACCCGATGGCGCAAGTCAAGGAATCTGCAGCCTACACGGTGACAGAATCACCTGAGCCTCTGATTCAGACCCTCAACTCGGCTCTGTTGCTACAGATGGTGAGCCCCGCCGTGATCTTACAAGCAAGAATGGCAGTCTTTACCATTTCCGTTAGCCACCCAAAACCAGAGAGTATCTCCTCCGATCCAAAGCGACACACGTCATTGGTAGCGACTACAGCCACCACCTGCAGTTCGCAGCACCCTGTACTCTTCATGGCATCCAGAAGCACTATTTCCACAACCCTAATGACACCCCCAAGTATGCACACGGAGTCCATACTTGCATCCCGGCGTCCGACCCCGCCACAATGATGTCCCTTGGCAGCAGCCTTAAGCTGTGTGACAGAAGCCAATGCAGCCTTGAGCTGTGAGCGAAGGGTCGCCAACTCAGTTCGCATCTGTACACAGCAGTCACAATTCCTATCCCTTACTAAAGTCGCTCCTGTTTGAAGGTCATAAAAATATGTAGCTAACGAACAGTGTACACGCCTTATTGGCAGCAGGAACGCAAGTTGCTCTCTCACTGATGGTCTAACCAATACTGGGCTGTTCTAACCAGAACAAACAAAAGCCTATATGATACAAGGGTCGTTACAAGGATCGATTACAACGACAGTACTCTACGCCACACTGTCATTAAAATTAAAGTTTGTGTCTAGTAATCACTCAAATGCACAAGAAATTACCAAAATAAAATAGTAACTACACAGATAACTGAAATCAGTCACTCCTGTTGCAACTGACACTGTACATTATTATTTAAATATGATGCAGAACATGATATTGTAATGGACATTAGTGAACCAGTATCACTTTGAGCGTAGTTACCTATGAGCCTCAGGTAAATAAACGACACCTGTTACTCAAAGTCAATTTTCATCCCTCTCTCATGCTCACTACTCTCCCAGTAGACCATCTGAGCTTTTGTTCTATGTTCATTTATGATATAACTTATGACCCTATGTGTTACTCCAGTAGATGTTAGTCCTTATTTAGACTTAAATTTATTATCGAATTAATTATTCTTATTTCCACTAAGCTCATTGTATTGATACCTCACATACACTGTTCACTATAATTTATGACCCAACATGGTCGCTAAACGTTTTCCCAGCATAGTCCACTCTTAATCAGTACAATTTACGCACAAAATGTCTGCCACAATCAAGCAATGGTTGATGAAGAGGTTAAAAAACATATTACCATCATCATCAGCGCTGTTCTAATGATAAGAAGTATGAGATGCAAGATATACAGTAAATAATGCTGCGTTATAGCATTTTAGTATAGTAAATGATGAAGCAGGAACATAACAATAAGAAACACATAGCCACATTAAAAATAATTGTGCTACTAGCAGAAATTGCTTGGATTCATTCTTACCCTAGATCTTCATCCAAGTAGACATACTGATTACAATAAATATCAGACTTTTCGTTTAACAATTACCAGAGCATATAATGAAACATGTATCTATATAAACAAATACCGTACCTGTAGGGTACCCACATGCCACAACATGGTGAACAGTCTATGACAGGGCCAGGCTTCTGCCAATGTTCTTGCTGCCACAAGCCTGTGAAAGGATGTGCTGCCAACAGCAGACTCCAGTCAACTGGCAGTAGAGTGCTGGATGATCTCGATAGTGTGGTCAACAACACCATCCTAGGCTGTCCCATGCCACCCTGGTAACACGTAAGGGTCTCTTTGAGCCACCGTTATCACTACCACATTGCGGGACTGCCCCATCACTGTATGCAGACAGCAGCTATCAGACTTCCGTTTCTAATTATAAACCTAGCTTCTTTGGTGTCTGCAATATTTCAGCAAATGAGATGTTATTATGAATATTCCATCACCCTAGGATATAGTCCTAGCCAGGTTCTCTTTTATAGTATCACGCACATAAACATTTTGGTTGGAAACTTTAAGAATATGAAATTTCTGTATAGTAACCACAATGCTGCAGATACGACTACATATTTATGTTTCTGATATGTGACTGAAGTCTGCAATAAATACACACACACACACACACACACACACACACACACACACAGAGAGAGAGAGAGAGAGAGAGAGAGAGAGAGAGAGAGAGAGAGAGACATAGAGAGAGAGAGAGAGAGAGAGAGAGAGAGAGAGAGATGCAAGGGTGGTTTGATAAGTCTGATAAATTACCTTGAACTTTCTCACATTGTCAACAGTAAACCTCTCTCTCATGCCTGATGCCTCTCATGTCGTATCTCTCAAGACAGTTTATTTAACATGTCTGTTACATGTAGCACTCATGTGCACATTGCTCTTTGTTGGATTCTGTCTGGCATTTCTCTTAATATGACCTGCTAAGGGTTAATGTCTGATGAGCCACAGCTTACAAAAATAAAGGGAAATTGAACATGTGTTTTGTAAGCCAATTTCTTTTCGTGGATGTATTACGGTCCTTCAAGACTCTTCCAATGAATCTGAGCCAGTTATATGCTTTACCCCACATTCTGTGATACATATTCATCCCACTTTACCTAGCTTCAGATTGTGACCTCCAAGTACTTTATGATTATTCCACCTTCTATTGGCTAACAGTTATTATTATTATTATTATTATTATTATTATCAGTATTAGCAGTAGTAGGAGTTGTGGCGGTCGTGGTGGTACTTTTATTCATCCATAGATCTCTTTTACAAGGATGCTAGACATGGTTTGTGATTACTATTACAGAACAATGACAATAAAGTAAATTACATATACAGACATTTATGTACTTACAGATCTTGTATGACAAGGATGGGACAGGTAGTCAGCTGTGGCCTTTTAATTGGAACTACCCCATCATCTGCATGAAGAAATTTAGGGAAAACACAGAAAACCTAAGTCAGGATGGCTGGATGAAGTCGGGAGCCCCCACCCACCCACATAAGTGAAAGGTCACACTCTTAAAACAGAGCTACCTCATTCATTTTATCCCTAGTGTGCAATACTGTTTAAAATAAATTATTTAGTTATTTGAAAAGCTAATGATATATTATTCATTCATTTCTCACCCCCCAGTCACACCATAAACTGTACACATCATACACTACAATACTTGTCACAACTCGTCAGACAACACTAGCTGATGTCAGGGTCATTTTCTGTACTGAATCTTCTCATTTGTTCTCCTGCAAAATCAAGTCAGCATCTCTCTACGTCGAGTGAGATGTTGAGCTCAGGAGGAAAATAAGGCGTTAGTATTGTACATTGTGTAGCTCTGGGAGTATTTCTCATTTGTTAACCTGCAAACTGGAGTCAGCATGTATCCATATTGAGTGAGATTATGAGCTCAGGAGGAGGATAAGGTGTTGGTATTACAGACTGTGTAGCTCTCGGAGCATAGTTTTCCAGAAAATGTGGTTGTAATTTTTATGTTTATTCTTTCTTGGTAAATGTAAGTTCACTCCACGTCTTGCTCCACAGTCATGGTAAGAGCTGTTTGCGCAGTAATTATCAATGTTACTTCTGATATCTACAAATGATTAGTAAACACACTAACACAGAAAAGTTAAAATCGCCAGTGTTTTGAACTGATCTTTACAGTGACTGGGTTACTAGTTTTATGGCCCTTTTCTGTAGTTTTAAAATCGTGTTCAGATTATGTGCATTTCAATTGAGACTCAATAATCATACCTAGAACATTTGCATTTGTTATAAAATCTGTAGATGTGCATCTAATCTTCAAACTGAAATTTACAGCATTAGTTTACGTTTTGTTCATTGTCACTTTCCGTCTTAATGATCAGTTATATATTTCTTTGAGGCTTTAATTTGCTTTCCCTGATATTAGTTCTCCTGTTTTCTGAGTGACTATAGTGCAACTGCAATCAGCAAAGAGGATTTTTGCCATGACTAGCATCTTTGGGAAAGTCGTTAATGTATATCAATAAGAGATTCGCTCCTAATATGCTACCCTTCACCTTGCATATTAACATAATTTGGGTCCAACAACTGATTTACTAATAGTATACACTTGTGTGTGGTATGTGTCATCTCTGCTCTTTATAAACTATTTGCCAGATATGAGTGGAACTATTTATTACCTATTCCACTTATACATAATTCATCTAGCTTCTTTAGCAAAATCTTATGCTCAAGAGTATTAGATGTCTCGGCAAGGTCTAAAATCATGCTTGTGCCATAGTCAACTTTCTCAATAGAATCAAGTACCACATTTATGAATTCTACAATACGTGATTCTGTACTTCTAACACTATGGAAAATAAACAATGATTTACTTATCAGGCAGTATTTATTCAGTTAATTCATTAATATTTCTTTCGTATTTGATCCTATTATTTATGAGAATGGCGAGAGAAGTGAAAGGACCAGTTTTTTCCAAATCTTCTTCATTACCTTCCTTTAACCAAGGTAGAAGCCCTGACAGTTTTAAATACTCTGGAAATCATTCCAATTCAAAATGCCCATTTACTGTGTTTGTTTACACAGCTTGTATCCTCTCTCTTCATTGTTTCAGCACACAGTGGTTCTTCATCTAAGCCTACAATCTTAGAAGCTTTTAGTTTTTTTGCTGCTTTACTGGCTTCAAACTTCGTGTTTGGTAGTAACGTTGTTGTACTTAGGGTTAAATTATTTACAAACATTATATCTGTTTTTGACAGTTTTTGTTGTAACTTCTCTGTCCTATTTGAAAACTGCTCACTCACATAGCTTGCTGTGTGGTATGGGTCAATTATTACATTCCCCACCATTCTCATCAATATTTTACTGTACCTTTCTTTAACACTGTTACCTATTCTATAACAGCAAAGACTGATTTGCCTTTACTTTCTGTAATGTATTGTATTTCCCATTAAGTGACTTTTTTGTGTACGTCAGTATCTTCCTATGAATCTATTTGTACCTGTGTAGTAATTTAAGAACAGCAGCTCATTGAGACTGTTTTTCAAGGACCTGAAAAATACAGGAAACTGTTATTTTGATACAAAATCTAAACTTCTTCGTTCACTATCAGAGATTTGTTATAGCACTTGTGTAACATAATATGCAGCCTACAGGAGACTGGTAAACATACTGTTACCCTCCTTCCGAAAACACCTATTTGGCAGTGAAGTTAGGAGTACATATGTAAAAGTGACTCTTATGTATTAGTTTGATAGATATATTGCATTCTTGCACAGTAAGGCAATGTGTACAGCGAAAGCCCCAAGCTAATTACAAAAGTTTGATGGCTGTGATCTCATACAGTGAACACTGACTGACTAACACAGTGCCTCCATTACACAGAATGTGCTGCATGGAGTTCTGAGTCACACATATATACTGTGAATTATGTAACACATTTTTAAAGGGTATTATAGAGTTCCTCTTTCTTACAAGAAGTGAGCCATTTTGCACTCTATTATTTACGAAGAATTGCAGCTTTGCCACAAATTCCATAGGATGTAAGTGTGGTAATGACTTAATTTTTTTTTCGAAACATGGGTATAATACAGACTTCTTCTGTCTAGGGTTTTATAATTCCTGTTTAGCTTTCAGACAACATTCTTCCATGAAACTGGCAGAGTTTTAAGTGATTACAGTTTCAAGTGTTTTGTTTCCAAGAATGTTATCATTCATCACTGTATTTATACACGTATTTATGTATGCCAGCAGTGTTTCAGTGTTTTTTGTCAGTAGCCTGGCAGCTGTATTGCATCGTTACGTATTAAAGTGATACATACTACAAATCACCAATCAATTTGAAACATTTTTTATGACTGTGATCGACAAGAAAATTGTGCGTTTCAATAAGCCACTGGCTCGTGTATGGATAACTGATGTACAAGTAGGGGTAGGGAGTTCCACGGGATGACAATCAGTAAAAAAGTCAGATAATAATGATGAAGTGATGAATATGTTTCTGCTACCAGTTAAAATTTTCTTTTGCGTATATTCCACTTTCTATCTCTCTCTCTCTCTCTCCCTCTCTCTCTCCCTCTCTCTCTCTCTCTCTCTCTCTCTCTCTCTATATATATATATATATATATATATGTGCATGTGTGTTGGACAGTCACTGGTGAAATTTGGAAGAGCTTGTACTTAAAGATTGAAGTACATGGTGTTACCTTCGTCTCATACTGCAGCATTCAGTTACCTCATAGCATGTAGTTCCACCATTTATTCAACTCATGGGATATACAACTTGATATATAATTGCAAATGATTCACCCTTTATATGTTAAAAGACACATATGTGCTTTCATTTCCATCTTTAATGGCACATTTACTTCAAAGTTCCACGCAGTTTCTACTTCAAATGACATTACTTCCTCTGTATACCTCTTTATCTAAGGTTGTCTCTAAGTCAGAGAATTGTATTATAGGCCTCAATTTCTTAACAATAGTGCTCTGCCGGGAACAAATTATTTTTTTTTTGCGATGGAGAAGACTGTCCACACACGCTACTGGTGTTATTTGGACACACAGTTGTAAAATAATTTTGGCACTAAAATCATTATTCGTTATTGTTGGCTTGTTTTTTCGAAAGGAGGTGATAAGATCGTGAAGCAATCATAGCTATCGTATTAATAGTTGACCTATGTAGGTTTTATGTCTTGATATAGTATATTGATGTGTGCTATATCACTTCAGCAAAATGACAGACACATCCTTTGGGCCTATATTGTTATGCAGCATTTACCTAACTCTAGCATTGGACTTGTGACTGTGTGTTTCACAGTATTACCATGTTTTACTGTTGTACGCTCAGAAGATGTAGCAAATCTAATGAAATGACTGCATATTCTATGATGTATATCTTATTATGTAGTAATCGCTCTTGAATCCATTATTTTTGGCAAGTACACATATATGTGATTACACTCTATTAGCATTTACGCTAATAGAGATACTCTTATTCCCGGAATGTATTAAGACTTTATCCACATACTCTGTTTAAAGTCATTTGTAAGTCTTCCTTGCACATTGAAAGTGCCCTCCTCTTTCCCGAATAGCATTTTATAGTTTGCCTTACGGGAATCTGTTTTCACAAAATAACACAGTTCTGGTTTTCCCACCTCAATGTCTCCCAATTCCAGTTTTCCACATTAACTGCTAATAAAGAAGAAATTATTTTAATATTAAGCAGATGAAATTTCGTTGACACATTGCCTCATTTTCTTAATACCTGTGGAATAACAGTATCTGTTGAAACAGTATCAGTTTATAATCTTTTTTACTTGAGGCCTGTGGAAAAACAAGATGCACGATGTCCAAACCATCCCATGTTCATACAATATAGCCATACTTCTCTTAGGCAGATCCAAATAGGAATAAATTTATACAGACCGTTTCATATGCCGTAATATAGTAAACACCTTCGCATAAATCGTTTTCGTGCAAGTTCACCATTGTGTGAACATTTTCCATTACTTCTTAGAGTAAATGCTGGTATCTTACGTTCCCCACTCGTATCTGTTTTTTTCTATGTCCTCTATGTAAATGTATATTCATCGATTGGTAAAGCTTATTGTAAATAATTATTTGTGCTCTTTTCTGTTAACTTACGAGATGTGGCTTGATTTCTTTAGCATCCAAGGGTGGCTATGATTTCCCCACCCAGCCAGCGTATCTACAGAGAGTTTAAGAGGAATTTACTGTTCTTCTTTCAAGTGTCTACTCAGAACAGAAAACTTTCATCAGCACAATGCTAGCTGTCAAGCCACCCCATGTACACAATAAAACAATTTGATTATGGTGAAGATGGAGTGACACAACGATATTTAGCACATCATAGGCAGTGTTTCTACCTTATGTATCTCACACACAGCTCTATGCTTACTGATTCTTACAAATTGTAGCTTCATTACCACTTAACCTCGATGACACCCACTTTTATTTTCTTGAATGTTAATAATACAGAATACTGATCAACTGCAGCTCTCAAGCTTATTATACACTCTTCAGATCCAAGAAGTATGTAACAGTTGGAAAGTACGATCTAGAACCATACAAAATGTCAGTGAGCCCCTCACTGGAGCTGCCCTCGCCTACATTACATAATGCTGCTATCACATTTGGGTACAGCATTACACATACTACCTTTCTAACGCCCTGCACTATCCTAAGTATTGCATCCAGGTGCACTGCTATGGTACACCATCCAGCTGATGTGCTGCATTGTCCTTTATGTAATGGTGGTACTCACAAGGAGCAGTCTCCCTTAACTCCTATAGTCATCAGGTGTCTTCTACATGCTACAAACACTATTAGGTGACATGTTGCCGTGGAGATAGATTTTGTAAGTATCAGTAAACATATTTATGATAATTAAATGCTACCCAGCTGCCTACAATGTGCTAATTAATACAGTAACTCAATCCAACTCTATAACAGTTCATGTGATTTAGTGTGGCTATGATAGCTAACATAGCGTTGAAGGAGGTCTTTTGCTGAATATCAGTGTGGTGAAAGGCCGGCTGTGGTGCTCGTGCGGTTCTAGGCACTACAGTCCGGAACCCCGTGACTGCTATGGTCGCAGGTTAGAACCCTGCCTCAGGCATGGATGTATGTGATGTCTTTAGGTTAGTTAGGTTTAAGTAGTTCTAAGTTCTAGGGGACTGATGACCTCAGATGTTGAGTCCCATAGTGCTTAGAGCCAGTGTGGTGGAAGAAGAATAAATGCTCCACAAGCACTCTGTAAATTATCTGGCTGGATGAGAGAATTAGAATCCATGTTGGATGCAAAACAATCCAAGAAATAATTACATTAACGAATAATATTACACATATTATTATACACTAATCGTTATTAGTTATTGAATATAGATATATGTATATAATATGAAAAAAACAGATACAGTTTGGCGTTTACTGTAAATACCAATGAAGACTGATCACCTGTTGATGTACTTGCCAGAAATAATGGGTTCGAGCACTTCAGTAGAGGACGTCTGAAAATTATCTGGTGATAAGCCTCGATTGCCAGTGGGATCTGATACAAAAAGAAAGAAATAAAAAACAATAGTTCAACCCAAAATGCCCCTTGTTACTGCAAGCCGTATCATATGTAGTCTTTTTGTGATATTTATTACATCTCCTAAGTGTGCCAACAATAGCACACAGTCCTACTGTGACATACAGTAATACATAGTAGTTTATATTATACTACGTGTGATGGACGGGGATAAAACACATGTAAAGACTTCGACAGTTGCTACCAGAAGTACCATGGACATCCGTCCACACATGGAACATCTCCGTAAGCAAACAAATTACGCTGGCTGCGAAAATCACGCCCCCTGGAGAGGCAGCGCCAGCAGAATAAGATACGTGTACTTATGTAAGCATGCACGGGAAAAAGCTGTAAGTAAGTCCAAGTCTTGATCAGGAGTTCCTGCAGAACGTCCGTCTTGTTTTTAAGCCATCGAGTGTCACAGGAAGAGATAGACAGTGATTAGTCTTTAGTAGAAAGAGAACAGTGAAAAGGCTTACCATGTCTGGACAGAGATCACATGCCTAGTGGTTTAGCTGAATATTTTTGGTTCGGAACCGTTCTTTCAATAGTAATAATTACACACAGTCAGCAATCCGATGGTGGAATTAACAGGATACTGTATGATACTTTATGTCCAAATGATGTAACTGCCTTTTTGTTAAAGTGACAAAACACAAATCATATTTTATATCAAGGCAATTAATACATAAATAGGTCAATTATTAACTAGACACCTATGATTACATCACGATCTTAACACCCCCTTCGAAAAAACTAGCCAACAAGAACGAACCATGATTACAGTCCCCATATTCGTTTATAATATTCTGCACAGTAACACCACTTGTCTACAAGGTCAGTCTTCTTCAGTGTTAAAAACACCATTTTACTCCCTGCATGGTACTATCGTTAAGACATTTAGTCCTGTACTACCAAGTTCAGTTTAATCAGTTAAAATGAGCTTTGCCATTTGGTAATAGCACGGTAGAGCAACTGTTAAACTATGCTAACCTAGTCATGACTCAAGCCTGCAGCATAATGTATAACATGGAAAACACCAAATTCCATCATCACACAAGCACTCCATATCACAACAATTACTTAATTCATTTGCCACGCCCATGTGTCAGAATCCATTAGAATTATAATTTTAGTACTATTACATCGATCTATGGATAGTCTTAGAAAAAGTGTTATACAGGCAATGTAATTTTAATAGGCTGTAAACGCTGGGGAAACTTAATGTAAACGAGGAATATAAGAAGCAGGTGACACCACATATGTTGACTTCAACGGAGGAAAGAAGTAACATTCTAAATTACTCATCAAATTACATAATATGAGCTAATTTCAACAGTGGTACAAGTCCATTATCTCCACTCTTCTGTCTATAATGGATCTGTAATTAATGAGCCAAACAAACAGAAAGATAGATTCGTCTCTAGCAACAAGCCATATGCTTGAATATTTCTGGTATCTCAACTGCAGATATTTCAGCTCTTATTTAACTTTAGGACTCTGTATCTCAATATGAACAAAAATGGAGTGGTACCACTATTTAAATAAGCCTTTCATACGTGCGTCGGGCAAATGATGTAACTATCCACTGTGAAATCAGATTACAAAGCAATATAAGAGAGAAATGATACTTCATATCTAGACTTTAATAAATACATGACACTAAAACGCTTCCTCCATATTATGTAAGAGTGTATGACAGAGCAAAATAGCGGCAAACTATTAAAATGTCATAGTTAGACTTTAAAAAATCGGAACCCTTCGAAATTATATTCTGGAATCTTGCTATAGACGATCACTAAAGGTAATATTTGTAATATACGTTCTTACACCAGATTCTAGCAAATGTGAGGATTTGCAAATTTCAGTTGTGTGCCTGTGTTTTGCATGGCAACTACTCAGCAGTGGTATACAGAGTGACTTTTCCCGCTCTGTACAAACTCAAGGGATTGATCGGTAAGAGGATACGGAACGAGAAGGTCTAATAAACTTACGTCCGGAAATGCATGACACTATTTATTCAAGCACACATCGTTACAGCAACTGCGTTCTAATACCCGCTGTACCATGTAGCCACAGTTCATTATGTGTTGAAAGTGATTTCCATGTGGCTCAACGCATACATGTAAGAGCCGAAGCATATTCTGTCTCACATGTTCACATCGGCCAGTCTGCATCCAAACAGTGTCAAAGGCAGCACGAATAAGCTGCCCCATTGTCTCCACACCTGGAATGGGCTCTTCATAAGCTCTACTTTTGAGATGGCACTGTACCAGAAATTGTTAAAATTAAATTAGTGCAAGTACAGTGACAAAATAAGTGTAAAAACACATCTGTATTGTGTGACACTGTTAAAACCAGTTAACAACAAAACTTAAAGTGAGAGTGACACATAACAAATCAGAACAGGAAAAAGCAGCTAGAAGATAAAGGAATCTATATGGTTGCCTCACTTTCACGATAAATTATTATTGATTTGTTAGTATAACTGGTATCGTAATAGCATAATAAAACTGGTTTCTGATAAGCAATTGATCGCTCAATAATGTACTTGTCTCTGCACTGGCGTGTTTAAGAATCTCCATTTCCTCTAAAAGATTTAGCTTTTCTCTTTGTGGGCGGCTTGGAATACAAGTAAATTATTCAACTTAAGAGTCCGATGGCTACTGGTGGTCACTAGATATTAGGTGCTCAGTAAAAACCGAAAGCTGTTTAATTTGTGGTTTCTTGTTAAGTAAATCTTCACTAAATCTCTCTCGAAAATTCCTACCAGTGTGGCCCACATATGAAGCTTCAATGTCGACCTGATCAATCCTATAGACTCCAGAGACAGTGTATTTGCTTTTGGTAGATAGTTGATTATGGATGTACCGATGTTGGACGTTATTTGTCGACGAAAAAGCGTCGTACACACTACGTTCTCTAAAGGCTTTACGACGTCACACGAGAGAGCGCATACAAAATGGATTTTGAAAAATCTAATATTAGGCCAGGTAGAAATTTCAGTTCATCGGGATTTGTTTTTTGCTAATAAGTATCCTGTGCGATAACAGGGTTGCATTTCAATATATGTAAGGTATGCTAATTCTTTCTCGATGGAAGACTGACTTAGGGGAAGTTCGGTGATACGTTGAATCTCGTATTGACCATTTCACATTGTTACCTATTTTGTTCTAAGTTTAGACCAAAGTCAGCGCTTTCTATTGGAAAGCAAAAGCACTTCTAAAGCCATAGACATTCGAAAATATACGGAAAAACAGTGAATTTTGGGTTGAAATAAGAAAATAATGTTATGTCAATGTACTACTTTCATCGCAGAAAACTACTCTTTAGTTAACGCCCAGGTAATTGGCGTAGAATTCACAGATTATTTCTTTACCATTCTAGTCATGAAAAAAGTTAACAAGACACGTATTAAGCATCTAAAATCTTTTGGAGCGAGCTCTGATTCCTCTTACGATATTACAGTGATCATTTCTCCCTCCGTATGAGGAGGTAGGCAAACATATTCGCATTTTAATATTGTAAGTTGCGGATATGAGGTAACGACTGTTTATGTATTTTCGGTATTGATTCCTAGCTTCAGCCGTAATTTTTGTCCTTCACACCGAGAATGCGTTTCGAGAGACATTTCTCTTGTCAGCTGGTTGTAAAACTTGGGATATTAGGTTAAAACACTAAAATGTTGGCCACCAAAATTGCGGCGTTCGCAAACAAGAAATAAAAGCATATTGGACTATGTGTCCTCCTCTTACATTAAAATCCACGACTTCTGTCAGTGTCCTCACACCTCACACTGCACCAGAGAGCGTCCTGCTGTTCTGCTGTCTCCAGCGTCACGTTGAGGCTTATGCACAGCTCTGATGGTTACTGTGAACTGAATATGGGTACTTAATCAAAGAGGCATTGCCAATTTATGGTTAGATATCTATCTTTGAATAGTTCTACAAAGAAGTTAAGAAATCTCATTTCGTTATCGTTACCTTGCACATTCACAATATGTCCATGTTTCTTTTCTTGAATGGCGATCTCCAGTTCTTCCAGGAAGTCGAGATTTCTCCCTTTTTTTTTCTAAGCGCAAGATTTCCAAGACTTGGTCCATTTCCTTAAAGGTATGGCCTGTAGCACAGGGATGATTGGAAACCGCTGGTTCATCATAATTACCCAGAATAAATGCATATTTGTCTTTCTTATACCTAAATGAAAATGTTCTTCCTGTCTGCGCGATATACTATGCATCATGGGATAAGCTCTGAATGCTATGTTTTCGAACTTACCAAACGTTTTACTACACTGTGTGAAACTAGCGGCTGAGACAATCCAGTAATGTATAACCTGCAACATGACGTCGGTAAACAGATAAATAACTTCGGAAATTTATAAAATCCATTGTGCATCCTGTAGAGCTAAGAATATTGGCAGGCTGTAAGAACATTTTCATTTAGATACAATAAGCCGAAAGAAGCATTCAGACTGGATAATTATGCCAAATCGGAAGTTACGAATCATCCCCTTAGGGGAACAGAAAAAGACTACGAACTCTTGAGCTTAGAAAAGAAAGAAAGGAAACTCCACGTGCTGGAAGAAATGGAAATGCCATTCATGAAAGATATCCCAACGCCTTTATAGAATTATTTCACGAAAGATACATAATCATTAATTACCAATGCCTCTTTGACGCCGTTCTAGAATTATGTCACTGGATGATGGTCTTCAAAATGAATCCCATTCATGTTGTCTGGTGCGACCACAAATTCTTTACAGTGACTACATATTTTTAAAAGTCCTTAGTTCATGGTTACCAAGCCTAAAAATTATATTACGTCAGTAATTGTTAACTATCTTGCATTTCATGCCATTTTATACTTTGCACAGTGCAGGCGACAATTGCAGTGCCCTTTTTTAAATTTTATTTTATGTTTTAACAGTGTATTGTGAGACACTGTAACTAGGATGCTTTAATTTTGGAACATTTTTATGCGTCCGTTATGGTGTTTAGTGTCTCATTTGCCATGGGCTGCCTGATAGTAATGTTGTAGTGTATTTGCGATATTGGATCATAAATTATACTAATGAGACAAGGCTGCTTCCGGAAAAAAACCTCGACCGTGTGGTACTTAAAACAATACTACCGATGCCAGTAGAATGGTTTCATATCTTGGGAAAACAGGTTTGGAATATAGCGACTATGTTGCGTTGTAAATTATAGTAATTAAAATAAGGATGTCTTGAAAAAACATACGGTAGACACTTGGGTCTTATATTATAATGATAAAGGTAAGGGTGACATAAATATGTAGTGGTGGCCGACTATATAACAATAAGGCTGTTTAATTGGTTAATAAACAGAGAGGATCAAGATGTGACTACAGTTCAAGGTAGAAGGATATTAGTGATCAGATTCACTGATGGCATTGATATCCTCATTCAAAGTGAAGAAGAATGACAGGATCTGTTGTACAGATTGAACAGTCTAATACGAACAGAATATGAAATGAGAGTAAACCGCTAAAAGACCAAACTAATGACAAACAATACAAATGAGAATAGCGAAATACTTAACACATTCACCAAAGGTCAGACGAAAGGAGTTATATAGAAATATTCTGCTCCTCTAACATCTTGGGTACAGTGAACGAACAAAATATTCAAACAAGGCCATTCATTAGTTTTATATATGGTCCATCTCACTTCTGGGCCCAAATACACTTGTGTTACTACAGAAAATATTCTCTTGTGTGAACCTCCAAGGACCAACCTGACGTGATCAGTAATCAGCCGTTCCAGATGTAGCAGGCGTTATATCATTAGATGTCACATCACTGCGATCTTATATTCCAGTAGGTAAAGCAACAGAAAATATGAAAATTGGAACACGAAGCAGCTACATTGTGAAATAAACAATTTATAACCTAAAAACAGTTTCACAATAGTAAGGAGGAAAAGACAAAAAAAATTTTTTTTAGGATTTCGCCAGCCAAAAGGAAATCATGAAACATAATTTCGTAATAAATTAATACCCACAACCACATGCACAACTGTCATGAACCAATCAAACCACCCAAAGGTATGCAAAAAAAGCAAGCCCGAATTTTATGATCCACAAATTAAATAGAGCAGTCTTATGGATAATTAAAAAAACTACATAACAACAGGCGGGAAAAAGCGCAAGGTAACAATTAGCAACGGAAAACCAATATAACTCCAACGTAACACAGGGATTAAATCACACAGTGGGTACGCTGAAATGAAACGAACATATCACACTCATAGAGAGCTTTACACTGCAAATGAGAACTACCCAACACCCACATATCAGAAGCACGGAACGCACAATAGGACAAAAAGTCTCACACAAAGAAAAATAGGATATACTCACCTATAACCATGAAACAGCCCACAGAGTCGGCATAATTAAAAGGAAACGAGAAGTTCTTCTGCCGTTGTTGACGATGTTAAACGTTCTAGGTACTGGCACCGCTTCATTCTTGTAAAATCTTCTGATGAGAAGATTCAGCTTTCTTACATAGGTCTTCTCCCTTGCACTGAAAATCACCAGTGTGGATTAATGCTCTTGAGAACAAGGCAGAAGAGACTTTCATCTTATTACAAATGACCTGTAAGAGACTGAAATGTGAAACCAAATAAACATCAATAGATTAGAACAACATTATTCAAAAGTGACTCCATATTGTAACAGCTAAAAATAGAAAATAATATTCGAGGTAGGCAATATTTTATGGAACCAAAGACTTCAAATAGAATATCGAACAGACCACCCGAATAAAGCAACTGAAAACAGGGCACACTCACGGACGAATTAAACATAATTGAGGTGTACCAATTTGCCTGCAACTCACAAAACATAATGCACATATACACAAATTTGAAGAAAAAGGTTCCCAATTCTCACCCAAAAAATGTAATACTTGCCACTGCACAAGTATTAAAATAATAATAGCCCTTAACCTTCACCCTACTAAACTGCACTGCAGTTATAGAACCATCAAAAGACAACACTCTCGCATACAGGAGACTATAACAGAAAGGAAACAGATTATAAGGGAATATATTACCCCATGTCGTAGAACACTGTTTGAGAGTTTACAGAAATTTTGCACTCACGCAGAAACACACACACACACACACCACACACACACAGACACAGACACACACACACACACACACACACACACACACACACACAAAGAGAGAGGGAGAGAGAGAGAGAGAGACGGTAAACAGGAGTCAAATGAGGCGCTAGAAGGATCATAGAAAAAGGCCAACATCAAACTTCAACAGAGAACTAACGGACAGCAGCATTATAAACATTGTGCTAGGAAATATTATAACATGTGGTGCTGTTCGATACAAAAATATACCATTTGTTTCCAGAAGTTTTCCCGGTAGATGCGATATTTAATTGCCTTTGGTGGGTGCATCTGGGTGTCTCTTCCGACATTTCGGTTATTAACGCAACCATTCTGGGAAATTACCAAATCACAGCATCGCCCTCAACCATTGTCTTTAACCAATGATGTCTTCACAAGCCCCTAAATGCAAAACAAACATGATTTCAAAATGGTAATCGTGGCTAAAAAATCTTCAAAATGAATGACGTAACATTATAAACGCAAATTACGAATGGAAAAAATTCCTAATAGTGAATACCTAATGTAATGGAAAACAGCGAAACGTTTGGGTTTTTGGGCAAGGGAAACGTAAAACGGAAAATGACAACCACATAATCGCGAAAATACTGAAACATGGAAAGCAAAACAAAAGACACAAATACGATAAAATGTTGGGTCTAGTGCAGCAGGGGATACAACCCGTCGGCTTTGAACAATGACGTCATTCCTTAATAATTGAATGTAAATCTAAAAGCGATCGCTTGATATTGGGTATATCATTTTACTGATTGCTTAATGAAGTAGGATCAGTTTATTCTATCTCGTGAGATTTTTTTTTAAAAAAAGCCAAAAAACTCTTATTACGTACTGAAGGGAGCTAGAACACTAAAAAGAATCGCTTCTCGGCTTTTGACAAGATATTGCTTAATAAAGTAGGATCAGTTTATTCTATCTCGTGAGATTTTTTTTAAAGAAGCCAAAAAACACTTATTAGGTACTGAACGGAGCTGCTTAATGAAGTAGGATCAGTTTATTCTATCTCGTGAGATTTTTTTTAAAAAAAGTCAAAAAATCGTTTCTTTACTGATTGCTTAATGAAGTAGGATCAGGTTATTCTATCTCGTGAGGTTTTTTTTTAAAAGCCAAAAAACTCTTATTACGTACTGAAGGGAGCTAGAACACTAAGAAGAATCGCTTCTCGGCTTTTGACAAGAGATTGCTTAATAAAGCAGGATCAGTTTACTCTATCTCGTGAGATTTTTTTTAAAAAAGCCAAAAAACACTTATTAGGTACTGAAGGGAGCTGCTTAATAAAGTAGGATCAGTTTATTCTATCTCGTGAGATTTTTTTTTAAAAAGTCAAAAAACACTTATTACGTACTGAAGGGAGCTAGAACTTTAAGAACAATCGCTTCTCGGCTTTTGACAAGATATTGCTTAATAAAGTAGGATCAGTTTATTCTATCTCGTGAGATTTTTTTTTTTAAAGTCAAAAAACACTTACTCTTTTGACAAGATCAATGTTTATCTCTCTCGCATTCCTTTGTTTCTCAACATTCTCCTCAGCTCTTTCATCTCTGTAATACATGCTCTCTGGCGACTTGTGACGTCATTGTTCAAAGCCGACGGGTTGTATCCCCTGCTGCACTAGTCCCAAAATGTTTGTATCAAACATACAAAACAAGAAAACAGCAAGCTACAACCACATCTAGTTTCGGAAAGATCTCTTGACTTACGTAGCTCAACTGGAAAGCCACATGTCAATAAAGAAAGGCTACAGCCAAGATCATTACAAAAGCTACAAATCGATGCCAGCACAAAGAGCCAATGTCGCGGGTATCAGTTACGCTTGATGTCAGAGAGATTTGATCTGGATCGGGTTGTCCGTCTGCATCACAACTAATTCTGGTACACCACTGCAAATTACTTTTACTAATTGACATTGATTTTCTCACACAATAGATTAAAGGAGGCAGTCTTCTTTGCAGCTTAACATCAGGAGACTGACGTACTATGTAATAGTCGAGGCATTATTTTTTCTTGTTTTAATGGTGTTAATTTTATTATTCACTGAATAATATTAAATTTATTACATTGCAAGTTAGCTATCATTTGTGAAAAATTATAACATTAATAATTTACGTATCGGCGTCAAATCGAAAGACCTGCACCAGGCGAACGGTCTACCCGACGGGAGGCCCTAGCCACACGACATTTCCAATTTACGTATTGTAATCACTGTTTACACTCGTCACTAGGACAACCAAAGATAGTATTTAAGTTCTAATTCGAGGGTTACACTCTTTTCACAACACTTCCTTAAGAAGTGACGAGATTTCGACGATGCACGCAATATCGACAGCTGAAGTATCTCCTGTCGATTTTCTTATCGTTCGCTGCGGACCTCTCCCGCATAGGTAACTGCTCACCCATGTCGTTAGCGAGCGAAATACACCAACCGGAGGCGCCAATGGTATGCAGGAAACTTTGTGAGATGAGTGTTATCCCTAATTGCAGGCTAAGCTCGTTATCGTTTGTTCAAGCAGTAGAATTTGTAGATTTAGCAGCGTACCGATTACACCACAATTGTCAGCGCCCTCTATATCTCCAAAACAAACCGCATACACAGCATTAACTGACACGATTAGCGCCGCCAAGTAAAACAAGCATTTTTCAGCATTCAGAAGAATAGTTTCTCTGGTTTGCATAATAGGAGAACCTGATTTACCAGTGGCTGTAAATATTAGCTAAATTATCTTTCGAACGGCTGATGACTACTGATTTGCAATGATTTTTTGGCATGTCTTTTTATGTTTAACGCCTTATATGAATATTCATTTTTCGCCCATTATGACTGATCATATTTTCAAGGATGTTCGAGAAAGGTAGCTGTATTCGTATGAGACGAAACTGCACTGATGTGCAGCAGTTACAGTGATGTGTACATAAATGTTAGAAGTCGTGCAGCCCTGGTGATATGTCAACATACTCGGTTACTAAATTGCCAGACGTCGATTTCGTGTACGAACAACCACGTGGAGAAAGTAGGGTATCTGACGAGCTATATAGCTATATACCATCGCACACAATTTTCGTGAGACTGTTCAAGCCGTTGGAAGCAACAATGAAAGTGGTATTGGAATGTAACGAACTTGGAAGATTACAACAGGGAGTACAAGTTTCCACTTCTGGTGACTTTTCGCGTAGGGTAGCGTTGAAACAGTGCGTCCCTTAGCAGTGAATAGAAGACGCTTACTTTCATTTGTTCTTCCTTTTCTCGATTGAAACCTATCTCTCAAAAGACGGAGCGCATATGGGCCGTTTGTAAACTGCCATGTTACAGCTATCAAGAACAAAGTATTTTATGGGCTTTAAGACGCTTCGGGCTATATGATGCAATTTAATTTTTGAGCAGTTTTTATTTTAAATAACGTTTTTACCATTTTTATTATTAGGTTGAAAAGCCAAACTAAAAATATTTATAATTTATAAACCGAAATGACCGTTGAAATGCCTGAAATCGTCAAATTATAGTTTTGGCCATTTTGCATTCAGTCCTCTATTTGCGCTTTTAGTGCAATGGTTTTTCCTGTCGGTGGGGCGTCGACTTGCCGATCAGCTGCTCGTTTCCATGTTCTTCCGCATATGCTATTACTTTGTATTTATAGCCCTTATCATATGAATGCATTTAATTTTTTTTGCCATTACGAAACAGAAATATTGTACTTTTACCGATAACACGAATCACTTTCAGTTTCCGTTCACTGGAATTGTAGACTGAAATGACCCACCATAGCCTGTTCTGGTTTTGTATGGTGGGGCGGGACGGATACAGTTTTTTCAAACTGGTGGATCCCCGCAACTCATGTTCGGCGCTTTGGTTCACTGATGTTGCCATTTGACTCCAACGTTGCCAGATTGAGATATGTCTCCCACGGCGTCGAATGTATGGCCACTCTTAGGACTGGCGGGTATTTTAAATCAAACACTGGACATTTTTATATTAATTTCGAGTGTAAGACGCAAAGAATTTTGGAGACAATTTTTCGAAAAAAATTGCGTCTTATAGTCCGTATTTGATTCGAAAATATCTGTTCACTATATTACATTGCACAACTTGCTGATGATCACTTGCTTCGGTAGTTCTTTGAAAGACGGATGAAGATAGGAGTTACCAAATGGTTTAGCATTCTTCAACCCAGTTAATTTTCTCATCTTGTGAAGTTACATCCACCTGCAACTGTCGAGAATGAATAGGGTCTCCAGTAAAAAGTTTCACTGCCTGCAAAATTAGTCGAACACGCTGTTGTAATTCAGACAGATAAGGCAGAATATTGTCTAGGTTTTGTTAGGGAACATGTTTCGAGCAACCATAACTGTCAGGCTATTAATAATATTACAGATTTCTCTATTTTACTTTTTTGATGACTATCTACGCTATTTCAGTTTTATCCCCAATAAAAGAAAGATTGAAATTGCTACGAACTACAGATGGTGCCAACATAGATTGAAATAGTGCGCGTGGAAGTTACCTTTTATTACTTCCGCGTATTTTCTGACATGACGACTTTGAATGAAACAGTTTTATTTTGTTTATTACGTCCTCTGTTCTACAGGTGCATACAAGTATCCATGTTAAAAGCTATACTGGCTTTACAGATCGAGGTATGGCATTACCTCCGAATGAAGTAGTCTTTCCAGGCAAATACCGGGACACTGAATATAGACGGCGATCGCAAGAGTGTATATTATCAGACCAACAGTATGGTTACACGTCGCCGATGGTGTAACCTCGCAATAAAATTACCGAATATAGAGAGCGATTCGGCTAAGGAACGTGGTATGAAGCCGGTACTTCTAACTCCCTCACGTCGCCTCTAGATATTTCTCCGGTATTTGTAACGCATTCTGTCTCGATGTCTAGACTCGATGTCTCATGCACATACACAGATATATGGAAAACAAAAAGGCACCGCAGATGTTGAATAAGTGGGTGGAGGCGACTGGATGCTATCGAGTACAGTGCTTTAATAAGCTTCCCTATCAGTGCATTTGCACTAGGTGTTGGCAGCTGTACTACATTTACAAGGAATTTTAGAACACGGAATGGGAGGAAATGTCACGATCGCATGGGTAGAAGTGACATAAAAAATGACATAAAGTACGTATAAATTGATAGAAAATACACTGAAATCTGTGAAAAATTGAGGAAGGAATTGCTTGTCTTCTGGTTGGCACAGAAGAATTCTTGTTCTTGGGAACGAGTAAGAGACAGCAAGAGGAATACAGGAAAACGTTGATATGGAAGCATCAGGAACCAAAGAAACAGTCAGTTTTTTTCCGTCGAGGCACCATTCTACTGTATGTCTATTGAGGTGTTAGTGACACACGTGAGTTGGGTGCTGTCTCTGATACTTTCCTGGAAAAACAGTGAACTATCTGAATATAAAATTACTTGCATGACATAAAGAGGATGGGGTGGTCGGTTGAGATGGGAGTTGTAACGAGGTACGATGTAATGGTAGACTGATGACGCATTCTAGCGCGAGAGAGGGGGAGAAGTTGCTGCAGGTCAGATTTCCCACTGTTCTATCAGGATGCAACAGCAGCGTGACATAGCCTGCATTCGACTCGTATACAAATTTGCATTCTGTGTGGATCTTAGAGCAGTGTCTACTTGCGATCGCTAACAGTAAACCTCTCGGTCATCAGAGGAATTCGATCTCATGTGTGATGAAACGTGCACATGCCTCTAAACGAACGAAGATTTATACGATGTACTTCATTCCCCTGTCACATCTTGGTTGTAAAATCAAGACTTCAGTTTCATAACTAAGATGATTCTAAGTTATAGATAGGTGTTTGTGAGGCGCTTCAATCCCTGTGTATACATTTGCCTGACAAATGTCCTGTTTACAGAGTTAGTGGCGGCAGGACGAGTATTTTCACATTTCAAATGCCACTGCTATGCATTTATCTGTATCCTTCGAAGAGGTGTTCACCGTTACTGACAGTCATTTTATATACAACTGATGCGGGCATAGTGTAATTTCTGAACCGTGATCGCATGTGAACAGTGGATGCTATATATCTCTGGAAAGCTATATTGTGCACGTATCACACAGAATTGATATTTTAAGGAAGCAGTTTTTTTCATTTTACGGTTTATTACCATAGTTTATCATAGAGAAACCTGCAAGAAGGATGTATGTCACGCGCTGGAAATGTGTTTCTTACATTGGAACATTAACAGCATTACATTCCATACTACTAATAGGTCACAAACTGAAGCTCTGTAACATGATAGCCAGTTTTAAGTGCAGGAACCTGGTAGCCTTAGGAGTCCGTTTATTTATGTTCTGTCTCACCAAAATCTTCCAGGTAATAATCCAAGACTATAGAACAACACTTTAGAGTCGATAGCGTGGTTGATTTGGGTAAAAATGCTTCGAACTGCCTCCGCCTGGGCTCCAACGTGCACAAAAACCAGCCCTTTCTTATTCTTATTAACTGTCTGCTATTACATCACAGCACTTTCAAATCTTTTACTACACACTACCGTTCATTCACGAGATGAGGAATGTAGTGATCCACTTCTGGTCAGTTACAAATTAAATAGATAATGGTTCTGCAGGGTGGGCTACTCAAAGACAATGCGAGGGGCTCTTTCAGTCTCTAATTTTATCCTAAGACTGTGAGAATGTTCTATGACTCCCATCCACATAGAGATAGGTCGTAAATAATGCACTTTGTTCGAGGTCCTTGAAATATGTAGAGCGCTGTCTGGTAAATTTTGATAATGTATGTGTTCGAGAATTAACAATGAATTTATGTACTGCACTGTCATCTATCTACATTCACAATGACTCTCGCAAAGTAGAGAAGGGGCGCTTTAGCTATGATATTTGTACTAGAAAACATGCTGTTGCATCACTGATCAGTGTTGAAATTACTGTAAAGATGCTAAAACTGTTCACACTATCAGCTGTGATGCTTATTGTTACAGTACATCAGTGGTGCATTTTCCATCCCGTTCGTCCATTGGTATGTTGTTGGTTAGTACATAATGATTGCCGGATGTCACTTATTTGAGATGGAGAAAAAGTTTTGCTGGAAAGGCAACACCTTCTGGGAATGGCTAGCACTAAAACAGAGATCGCGTAAATGACTGCAATATGAGGAATCAGTCGAAACGGACTGCAGAGCCATCAGCTATTCCATCACTGTGACAGATGAGTTAAAATGTAGATGTCATCGGACAGCAGTTTGGAAACTCTCCACAACGTCGCCAAACTGTTTCAGTTTCCTTATGTTGTAACTGACTTTCATTTAAAATCAACCAGTATGTGTGGTATGTTATGGTAGCAGCAGTAACAACATGAGTCATACTGAGTGACGTCTAGTTCTCTGTGAGAGGCAATGGATCCGGAAGTGTTAATGTCAGTTTAGAACCTGACAAAGACCTCGATGTCATGGTGGAGAAACAAAATGTGTGGCAGTGTACAAAGCTTGTTAGAGCAGAAAAAAAACTGTTTCAAACAATGAAACAGGGTCGCAGAGAGGGTCTCTTCGACTTATCCTATATTTTGTGGGATACTGTCATCCTCCTATGGCAGAGGTGATAAAAATTTATGCTGCTCCGTGCAATTGATCAATAGCTGTATATTTAATGATATCGTCACATTTGCTCAATGCCGGCATGCAGGCGGTATTTGTTTTCAATATATGGTAGGAGAGAGATGCAGCAAATATCTTATGGAGTTCTCTATCGGTTGAAGTTAGTGGGGCTTTTCTAGTTCGTAATTTTTCTCTGTAGGATTGTATAGAATAACGAAGATAGCATGCTGAGGTGATAGATGTGAATGGGTCCTGAGGGTCGCGGATCTGCTTCGTACAGCAGTACTTACATGTAATTTGGGGGTGCACCACAATGTAGTAGCAAAATCCTCATCCTTCCCCCAGTCTCCGTACTGTCTTTTATACTGCCTCGTGTTGCAGGAGCTGGTTTCATTTGGCGTAGACTGTTGGCAGAGCTATGACAACACATTCTCATTTCCACCAAATGGTCAAAACACGGCCCTGTTGGACTAAGTCAGGTCACTCTGTTTCTACACGGGCTACAGAATGTGGTAGACACAGCTCTCTCTGACTTCTGCTCAGTTCCTACTTAAATTGGAATGATCACACGCACCAAGCTGCAGAAATGGCGGCATTTGCAAGAGGCATAGGCACTATCTACAATTTTACTGTAGCTGAGAGGTTAGAGAAAGGTGACTCGTTTCAGGATATGGGAGTGCCACAAATATGATTCACTAGTGGCTGTAATCATTAACAGACTTCTCCATAGGATCCCACGCAGGTACGTGGTTTGAATAGTAACACTTGTTTCCTTCTCATGGGCACCATTCCTACTGGAAAACGTAGCACTACAGATCTGAAAAGTTAGTGAACATTCAATACGACCTCAATCAGCACACAATCCACTGTTTGTGATCCTTTCCAATCAATCCCTGTCGATGTCCACTGCTCGTGGTCTTGCGATAGCGTTCTCGCTTCGCGCACACGGGGTCATGGGTTCGATTCACTGCGGGGTGAGGGATTTACTCTGCCTCGATATAACTGGGTGTTGTGTGTCTTTCATCATCATTTCTTATAACTCTAAAATGGATGGTTATGATGGTGTGTCAGAGGGGTATCCTTGTAGCAAGGAAACTAAAGTCGGACGTGATTGGTATTCAAAAACTGCGGGTGAAATGGTACAGATTGAGAGGATACGTCCACAGGGAAAGGAATCACAGAAAGCAGGTAAATAGAATGTTACGTGCTATGTTGCATCATGTTCAGGAAGATGTCGGATATTTGCTACAGCACTGAAAATATTCCTGTGCGACAAAAGCTGACGTTAGGCGTTTGTCAACCTTTTTACGTTCTACAAAGTCTCCAAAGGACAGAAGGGTAAAAAATACATTAGCAAATTTTACCCCAGGGCAAATATACGCTCATGTCCAACGAAAAAGGACGTTATATATAAAGACAGGTAGCATGTCTGAGTGAGAAGTTTAATATCAAAATAACGTATGATTTTTATGTAGAAGTATTTTGAACAACGGGCTTCCTATTCGTAATAACAAAGTATTTTTAAACAGCGGTTCAGTCTCTCGTTTAGAATGCTACAAATTGATACTTGCCGTACATGTGAGGATTTCCCAATAAAGATGGAAAACCCACCGTAGAAAGAATGTGAGAAACGTGTAGCTGCAGCAGAATATATAGTGCATAACAGGAGAGCGGAAAAGTTCACAAGCAAATGGGGTCCTTCTGTAAGCTCTGTAAAGAAGTCAACGAAGTTGCTGTAAATCTGTAGATAATATGCATATTAACGTATTTAACATTCGCTACAACAGGGAGAACACTACAAAATTTTATATATCTTAAGTTGGCCACTAAGAAATGTCCGGATGAAGTTTGCTCATTTATCTTACACTGTATAATAGTGATTTACTACGTTCTGCTAAGTATCTACGCATATTTTCTGATTGGTATCCAGGCCAGAACAAAAATAACACTGTTGTTGGGTTTCTCCGAACTCTTGTTACTAGTGGAAAATTGCAAAACGTCCCCATACGTCGAAAATTTTTCCTTGCATGTGATCGTTATTTCTGTGCTATAAAGAGAAAGATCCGCACATCAGACAGAATCTATTTACTGTGTGAAAACGTAGAATTAATAGTATCTTCGAGCATTATCAAAGTGATAATGCATTCATATCCCTTCCATCAAATGACTCATTTTCAGTAAAGCTCTGCTATAAATTTCTGTTGTCTGCTCTCGATTCAGTACCTCCTCAACATTTATTCGATCCACCTGTCTAATCTGCAGCATTTCACAATAAGATCATATTTCAAAAGCTTCTTCTCTCTTCTGATCTGAACTACTTATCATCTACTCTTCACTTCCTGGCAAAGCTATTTCCTAACACTTAAATTTATATTAGAAGTTATATAAGTTTCTCTCTTTCAGAAATGCCTTCGTACTGTTGAAAGCATTTTCTATTCCCTAAATTTCAGGTGTCGTCAGTTACTTATCTGCAGAAATAGCATATCACTTCTTATATTTTTTGTGTTTCATTTGGCAATATATATCTCACCACATCGTCTGATTTATTACGACTACATTAAATTGTCCTTGTTTTACTTTTTCCTGTTATTTATTTGATTACTACTTTTCAAGGCACTTTCTATTCCATTAAACTTTTCTTCCAAACCTAATACAGTCTCCGTCAGAATTACAAAGCCATTGGCAAATCCCAATTATTTTCTTTCTTCACCCCTTTTCGAAACTGCTACATTATCGTGAATATTGGCCGGTAATGTACAGACTGAATAACACTGCGGATGTGTTACAGCTCTCTATCGCTTCCACCTCAACAACTGCTTCCGTTTCACATCGTTCGATTGTTATAACTGTAGTCTGGTTTCAACTGAGTGCTACGTTATGAAGTTCTGACGAAGAAAAGACGGACTACTGACGTAACTACGTAGATCTGTAAATAAAACTGGCTGATCAATACATGTCAAATAATTAAAAATATTCAACTGTGAACGAAGAACAAAAGAAGATTGCTTTAAATTTACTGTTACTATTATCGACATCATTCACGACCAAAAATATAAGTATAATTTAAGGGCACATTTGACAGGGTATAGACACGACTCTGAATTACGCAAGTAAAAAGCGGGTTTAACTGTTCCATCTCAGTACTCAACGGAGCTGGTGTTTTGTGCAGCGTTGTTTGTCACTCTGGTTGACGTAACATCCTGGTATCATCTGATATTGTATGGCTGGTGGCTGACAGTAGTCAGTCTTCATCTTTTACATCTCAGAGAGAGTGCTGATCGGCAGCTGATGCAGTGTTATGTCTTCCATCATCGCATCTACTGTCTGCAGTTATTACATCACGAAGTGGCATGACGAAACCATTTGGAAATTGGAGTCACACAAGGATATCGCAGTTAGATGGTTAATGATTCATGCATCGGTCGCAAAACCGAATATCTGATGAGGAATGGAAAATGATGATGTCATAAAGTGAAGACAATCATTCGAACGAATGCATGGATGCTATTGAAAGCTATAAAAGTGATTGGACAACAATTTTTGTGCAAAACAGTATGAAATTTACATAGCTTGATGTCTGAACGATTCAACTGACGAAAAACAATTTCTGTCACCGTTTGCTTCTTGCTCAATTGTTAATCATCCCACTGAATCGTGTTGTCTTCTTTGTGCCCCACTCTCACTGATCGACTAACAAACCCTGATTGATAGTTAAACTTCCTGGCAGATTAAAACTGCGTGCCGGACCGAAACTCGAACTCTCGACCCTTGCCTTTCGCGGGCAAGTGCTCTGCCAACTGAGCTACACAAGCACGACTTACGCCCCGTCCTCACAACTTTAATTCCGCCAGTACCTCGTCTCCTACCTGCCTCCTGCAAACCTTGCAGAACTAGCACTCCTCGAAGAAAGGATATTGCGGGGTCATAGCATAGGCACAGATTGGGGGATGTTTCTAGAATGAAATTTTCACTCTACAGCGGAGCGTGCGCTGATATGAAACTTCCTGGCAGATTAAAACTGTGTGCCGGACCGAGACTCCAACTCAGAATGTTTGCCTTTCGCGGGCAAATGTTCTACCAACAGAGCTACCCAAGCACGACTCACGCCCCGTCCTCACAGTCTTAATTCCGCTGTGACTAAGACATGTCTCCGCAATATCCTTTCTTCCAGGATTGCTAGTTCTGCAAGATTCGCAGGAGAGCTTCTGTAAAGTTTGGAATGTAGGAGACGAGATACTGGCGGAATTTAAGCTGTCAGGACGGGACCTGAGTCGTGCTTGGGTGTGTAGCTTAGTCGGTAAAGCACTTGCACGAGAAACGCAAAGGTCCTGAGTTCGAGTCTCGTCCTGCACACAGTTTTAATTTGCCAGGAAGTTTCATATCAGCGCACACTCCGCTGTAGAGTGAAAATTTCATTCCTGACTGATAGTGCTCTTCATACTCCCCCACTCTGACTTTAAGTACACTATATTTCTCATCCTATCGTTTTTGTCATTGTTGAGCTTTCTTTGCAACCTCACCTAATGGACCATCGTATACCGGTAATCACACCTACCATTATTCGTACAGTATGACAAATGCCGCGAACCACCACTCGGTGTTTGGTGGAGGGTACACTGTACCACTACTAGTTAGTTTATTTTCTTTCCCACTCGCAAAAAGAGCTAGGGAAAAACGACCATCTATATATCTCTGTATGAGCGCAAATTTGTCGTATCTTATCATCGTGGTCCTTGCGTGAAGTTTAAGTTGGCGGCGGTAGAAAAGTTCCGCAATCAGCTTCAAATTCTGTACAGTGTTCCTCCAAAATAACGTTGCCTTCCCTCCACGGATTACCTTTTGTGTTCCTGAAGCATTTCCTTAATTCCTGAATGTTATTGGAACCTACCGGTAACACCTGCATCAGAACTGTTTCGATGCCTTCTTTTATTCCGACCTGGTACGGATCCCAAACACTCGAGCATTATTCTAGAATAGGCCGCACTACCGTCTACTGTATATGCGGCCTCCCTCACAGGTCAATCAAAAATTCCACAATTTCCCAAAATTCTCCTACTCAACTCAGGCCTTTCCTACCGCGTCACATGCTCATTTCATTTCTTATCGCTTTCCAATGTTAATCTCAAATTTTGAACGACTTGACTGTTTCAGACAGGACACTATTGAACTTGCGTCCAAATATTACAGGTTTTTTTCCTACTATTCCTCATTAAGTTATCTTCCTCTTCATTTACAGTTAGCTGGTATACATCACACAAACCACAAATTTTGTCAAAGTCATCTTGAATCATTCTATAGCCACTTAGCCACGACACCATCCCGTACACCGTAGCATCATCAGCACACAACCGCAGATTGCTGCCCACCCTGTCCGCTATATCAGATATGCTTGCAGTAAATAATTGCGGTCGTATTACACTTCCCAGATGTACCCTTGGCGATGACATTTTCTCTGGTAAACCCTGAGAGACACTGGATTCAATTACTTTAGGAATCTTTCAGCCACTCACATGTCTGGGAACATATTTCACATGCTTCTGACCTTACTTAACTTTGCAGTGGGACATCGTGTCATATGCCCTTCATTCATAGTCTGCTGTATGTCATGTGAAATAAGGGCAAGGTGAGATTTGCGCTAGCAATGCTTTCTAATACCAAACTGTTTCGTGGGCATAAGCTTTTCGGTCACAAGAAAATTAATTATACTCGAACTGAGAAGATATTTAAGGATTCTGCAGCAGACCGGTGTTAGGGATATTAATCTCTAATTCTGCCGGTCCATTATATCGCTCTTCTTATATACTGAAATCACGAGCGCGTTTTTCCAGTTGCTTGGGACTTTGGTCTGGGTGGGAGAGTCGCGATATATGCTAACAAAGTAGGGGGCCAATGCCATAGAATCCTCTTCGTAAAACCGAATTGGGATACCATCCGGACCTGGAATCTTTTATTTTCAGATTTTTGTCTCTCTACGCCTAGGGATACTTTTTACTATGTTGTCCATGCGGGACTCTGTCGTTGTGACACAAGCAGGGTTGATGCTGGATCTGTAGCAATTTGCATGCAGGATTTCCTCGTCGAGAACGCTACCATAAATTCTCTATATTTCTGTGTTTTTGAGATAGCCGCTATGTGTAACATACCCACTTTATTGGAACGTGGATGTTGAAAGCCTACGCTCATGTACACCAGTCATTCAGGGATAGGCTTTGGTTTTCCCCTGCGAGTGAGTCCTTATGGGTGATAACCCATTCACAGCCAAGCAGTCGCTTCCATTAAATAACACCTGCCTGGCTTTTACAAAAATGTCACTATGTCCAGTTGCAGCTCAACTGGAGTTCCGTTTATGCTGAAAATCTGGTGGCGAAATATTAAAACATTAAGTGTTGGAAGATACAAGAGACAAATAGTGTCTCAGCAGTCTGTAATGCTTCGTGATTGGGTTCTTTTATAGGCTGTTATCAAGTACTCGGTATCACGACATCCTTTGGAAGAACCTCATCTGACTCTTGGCGTGCCACCTGGCGAGAATATCTTCTCATTAAGTTCAAAATGGCTCTGAGCACTATGGGACTCAACTGCTGTGGTCATCAGTCCCCTAGAACTTAGAACTACTTAAACCTAACTAACCTAAGGACATCACACACATCCATGCTCGAGGCAGGATTCGAACCTGCGACGTAGCAGTCGCACGGTTCCGGACTGCACGCCTAGAACCGCGAGACCACCGCGGCCGGCTTCTCATTAAGTGGTCCAGCTGGTGAGGTCTATATTCACCGAGGCAATAATCAAAATCGAGAAACTGAAACATGCGAAGTCGAGCTTTCAATAATCGTACGACACACAGACGGAAGTTCCATAGATCCATTGAGAGAGGCACTGGCAAGCGACTGGCTGCCATGTTTGTCAGAGGGTTTTCGCCAGCGTTCACGCCCACCTCACACTCCGTCTGCAGTCCGTCACGACCAAGTGTTGATTCGATGGCTGCATCCCCTGAGGATGTGTCTCACAGCAACTCTGTGTCCATAAGTGGGGTGGACGTGGAACTGTATCACTGAAATAAGGTCCATGTTCCCTTTCAAAGCCAGGTAGGGTCAAAATACGAGTTAATTTCCGGTTGACTGTGAAAAGTGGAGAGAGATAAATGAATTTCCACTATAGGGTACAGTTGCTTTTCTATGGTACGGTATATCCATCGCGCGCTGTAGTAACGCCCACTCAAATGTCTCTTGACAGCTGTTTGACCCTACTCGCAGAAGAGTGAGTTCTGGTACTGATCCATATGGGGCAACAATTTCACCTCAATGAGCACCTCCGAATGCAGCTAAATTTTCTGACTACGAGAGGGTGCCGTTGGTGGTACTAAGAGGAAGTAGCTGATGGGGTGCGACTGGCTCCCATCCCTGCCCAATGACAAACACCTGTTGACGAAAAAGGTGATGACGGGAGTAACAATAGTGGTGGCAAAGAAACTAGCGGCTTGACGTGTTGTAGTTATGGTAGCATCTCTGAGCCCGTGTCGCTGTGGTAGGGAAGCTACAGTAGCTGCTCCTGACTGCCTAATACTTAAAGCATGAGTGGCCCACTATTGGCAACAACAAAGCCTTGAGTAAAGAAGGGCGCCTGGGCGAAAGAACTGCGCGTAGATGGATGCGTAGGTGGCTTGCGCTTGTGTAACAGCTTACACTGGCTCATCTTGTCGATTTTAGCGGATATGATGTTAGTTAGTCCTTCTGGGAAAGTGGCTGTCGTCATAATTACACGTATGTGCTTTTTGAGTGCCTTGATATGTCGATATTCTTCAGAATTCGATGTCGACGGAGCGAAGTTGCAGTCAGATGCTTCCACCCATTATTTCTGGGGAATTTCTGAAACGTGAGTGAGGTATAATAAAAGAAAGTGTGAGGAACTAAAGCAGGAGGAGTCCAGTATTTTGCTAATTCGCGTGTAGGGCAATGACGGGAGCTGACGTCTTTGTAATAGCCATTCGCTATTGGAAGTGAGAAATGTCTCCAACCACGTTGATCCCTGAAATAGTCTGAAGAAATCGATTTGCACTCTTTACCAGGAGTTCTAAGATGAGTGGGGAGCAGAGTTGGAAACATTGCGCCAGCACTGCCTGGTTGTGGGCACAGGCCATATGCTGACTGGTGGTCGCAACACTGCTCCAGTAAACGTGAGGCAGCACTAGTGCTATCGTTCTATACACTCCCCAATGCGTAGTGTGCAGAAGCTTACTTTGTGGCAAAGCACAGGGGGACGGTTGGAAACAAATGTCAGCATTCAGAGTTCTCTGTAGCTAACAAAAAATTAGTCTGCTATATTAAACAACATTTTAATGACAAAACTCCCATAGAAGCCAGTACTGCGTCTTCAGACAGATGTGTGAGCGGAAGACAAAACTGTGTGACGATGTACATCAATAACATACTCTTTTCTTGCTTACTAAATTCCTTTTCATACTATTTATTGTACATTTCGCTTTAAAAGTATTATGAGGTAGATCTGTGCCAAAACAATCCAACTCGAGAATAGATGAACAGATCTTTGTAAAGTAACAATCTTTAGAGTAATTGTGGTGATGCTTAAGTTGTATTACACATCTTGTGAATAATATACTTAGTCAAAGATAACACCTTACACAACACCAGAGGTCAAACTGGCTTTCACTGTGCAGCACACTACGGCGACCATGTGGTTGAAGCGGAGCCGGCTGCGGTGGTCTAGCGGTTCTAGGCGCGCAGTCCGGAACCGCGCGACTGCTACGGTCACAGGTTCGAATCCTGCTTCGGGCATGGATGTGTGTGATGTCTTTAGGTTAGTTAGGTTTAAGTAGTTCTAAGTTCTAGGGGACTGATGACCACAGATGTTAAGTCCCATAGTGCTCAGAGCCATTTTTGAAGTGGACAGCGTACATAGAAAATGATTTCCCATATTACTTTAATGTGGAGCTATTGTTCCTACAATAAATATTATAATTAAAGTGTATATATACTGAATTATAAACACGATATTACTTCATAGTAATTGTAGATGTATGTTATAAAACGTTTAACTTCAGTCACATGACGTTACATTTACAGAACAGTTTTTAAAAATAGCTAAAATGTGCAATAGAATTCATATTGCTGTAAAATATATACGGAGCAGAGGGGAACATTATTTTGAGGTTGGGAAAGGAAAGGACCGTTTGTATGAGACATTAAATATAGGATTAAATGAAATATATAAAAAAAGGACAGGAAACAACGATTGAGCCATAAGGGGTAATACAGGCTTGAAGTGACAGGAAAACTGGTGCAAATGCACACGATGAGATAGGTATTGTGAATGTTAAGGCAGCCACTATCTGAACGAGAGAAACTAACTGGAAGCCAACACCCGAGAAACGGAAACAGGAAAGGCAGCAGTTTTGAGGGTTGCTCTTCAAGGCATGGACACGTGCCGCAGTTATGCAGATTGTTGTACCTCGATTTAGAGCTGGTGGAATTATCGGGCTTCGCACAGCAGTAATTTGTAGCCATGCCTTTGTTTCAGAGATTAATAATGCTCCGACTGAAATCTTAACTATTAAAGACGGCTTCAATGATTCGACTTCAGATCAGCCAATAAGATCAACGTCTGAAACAAATTTGTTATCAGGACACCCTTCTACAAGCAAACACTGCACAAATTTGGTTGATGTTCGATCAACAGCATGTGGAAATTTGAGTGTAAATGACAGCTCACTGACTCCTTGTGAAGAAGCTCCATCAAAATTGCTCGAACAGATTTCCCGTTTTCCTGCAGAACCTGAGAGAAGCACATCCAAAAGAAAACAGTCAACAGTGAATCTAACATGGAACGAGTTTACAGAAACAAAAAAAAAGACCCTGAAGAAAAGACGACAGGTAAAGCCTGTGCACAAGAATATGTAGCAGCTAAAAGAAATCAATTCCTCAGAACCAGAGGAAAAGAACCGCCAAAGAAGCGCCTCTTTTAAGACACTGTTTCAGAAGAAAATGATGATTATATTTCCCTACTCAATAGCTCCTCCGATGCCTCAAATTTTGTAGAAGATGAATGTGTAGAGTGCCTTGAACTTTATCAAGGAACGCCTTCTACCTCTGGATTCAATGTACAGGACGTTCTAGTTGGCTTCATCAATCATGCACTCTCTCTGAGAACACTTATTGTTTGTGTGGACAATTTAAAAATAAACTTGAAAAGTAAAAACTGTTAGTTTGAGTGTCTTTTGCAGCTGGCCATGTGTCCCTTCTTTCTGCGCAACTGGCTCTACGTTTAATATTTTCTTGACATTTAGAAGCCATTGTACACCGTATCAATATTACTTTGTTAAAAAGTTTTCTGTTATACAATAATTTCAGTAACAATATGCACTGTTCAATCCAACAATCTTGATTAAATTGATTGCCATATAACTGTTTATGCCAGGTGGTTGTATTTAAACTTCCCCTGGTTAACAAGTTATAACAAGAAAACTAATTATCGTACGAGCAACAGACTTGGTAGCATTCATGTCCGGAGTATGTTGTGCATAATTTTCAGGAATCACAGCGACATCGTCCAGTTCCAACTATGGCCAACAATGGCTGTGATCAATCATTGTGTTTCGTAGTCTTACACACCTGACCAGATGCACGGCACTTGTTGACGTGTGAACACGATCTTGTACAAAGAGAGTAGGGCGTTAATTGTGAAGCTATTATCAAAACAATAGTAATGCTGCGATGACACTTCGAGAATATCGTCGGCTGAAAATGTAACGGAATGTGCTGTGGGGAGAATGATGAAGAAGTTCGAATCAACTGGAGAACTGGGCATAGCTTTGAGAAGGGGCAACCACAGGTGGTTGATGAAATTGCTGTTGCTATGGCAGACAGCGCTGCACGGAATTCGCTATCGTCAGGCAGTGCGCGTGCTGTGTCACAACAGTTGAACATCCTGTAGTCCACAGTACGGAAGGAGCATCGAACCATTCTGAAATGGTATCCGTACAAGATCCATATGGCACAGCAGGTGGCACAACAAGATGCATAACGACGTGTTGAGATCGCTCTCCACTTTCTCGCAAGGACTGAAGTTGACGAGGGCTGGCCTTTGACCATCCTATGTACACATGAAGTCCATTTTCCTGTGACGGGTGAGGTGAAATCAGAAAATTGCCGTGTTTGGGGATCTGCACTTCGATTCACTGCGCATGAAGTTCCTCTGAATGGTGAACGTGTCACCACATTGCGTGGCTCACGGCTACGTTCCCCATTGGCTCATTCTTGTTTTGAACAGGTTGGTGGTCAAGGACCAAAGGCGTGCAGTGTGACTGGCCAGAGTTACTGCGATATGCTTCGCCAGCATGTCATACCCGCCTTACGGGATAGAGACGCATTGAGCTCAACAGATTTGATGCAGGATGTGGTCCTGCAGCAAATCGGTCTTGAAGTTTATCTCCTTCTCCGTAACACATTTGGAAGGGATTGAATCTTCAGCCGATCGTTTCCAAATACTTGGCCACCACGATCACCTGATCCCACTCCCTGTGATTTCTGATTGTGGGGCTACCTGAAGGGCACTGTTCAACAGAGGAACATTAAAACATGTACTGATCTGAAGCGCAGCATATCATACGTATGGGCATGATTCGTTCTGTTGTGCAGAAAGCAATCCATTGCATTCAGTCACTTTTGGACACAACTGGGTACCATACTGTTCCCTTTTGTAGCAATAATGGTACCGGTATGTAATTCTGTCATGTGCCGTAGCAGCACATTAAGAGTGTTTCAGTTGAATTGATTCTGCATTATTTCTCTCCGACATATCCTTGACATCAATGCTACCAAGTTAGGTCCTCGTACGGTAACTTGATATCGTGTTGTAACACGTTAAATGAGAAATGTTTAATTATAACCGTCCGATATATCGATATTTTAATTTGAAAAAAAAAAGTGCGGCGTCTGTCTCAGCTTTACCTTATAGTCAGACCCGAAATTCACACAGTAACTGGGATGTGTTGTCACTCGGTACACATAGATGAAATGGCAATGTATCCTGTGATTAACAAGGTGTTCCCCAAATGGTTCTTGGAATATATGGCAGGCCTCTGCTGAAAGATCCTCAAACGGTTCTTGGCAAATATGACAGACCTCCGCACAATTAAAAGTTAGCTCTTCTTTGGGATTTATTTAAATCATTACATTTTGAAACAAAAAGTCATTTCCACCCTCGGCGATCACATACAAATGTTTAGTGAACCATTGCATGCAGTCACTGCCTCCATAAAATTTGTATGTGGAATGCCCGTTTTGACAGTAGCAGTGTTTGTAGAAGGCTGTGCTGAATGATTTATACAGATTTACCTCATCTACATAAGAACCAGAGTCACTGCTACAACTGTGGGTGGCAGCTGGTACTATTATACATTCTATGTCAGAATAAATTACAAAAGGCACTTCAGGTTGACGCTGAAATTACAAAGTCATTATTTCTACCAGACTTGTTGCTGCTCACAGTTTTAACCGCATGCAGTTAACTAGATATGAATCTAATTTATCTTTGGAATGAAACTAGCACAGACAGCGTCCACATTCATCCTTTGCATGATGGTAAGCGGTAATACTACTGCGTGCTAATCTTGACAAGGTTTTTCATGTTATATGAGCAACAGCTATAGACTTACATGTTCCTCACCATAGTGTTTTGAGATATGTAATGCTACAACTTGAAAATTTTTCTGATCCCTCTTGCCATCTGCACTGAATACGTCAGACATTTACAGAGACTGTTTCTTTCTGTTTTAAAAAATGTTAACATGTTTCAGCTCATTAGGGGTTGCATGTGGCCAAAGTTCAATTTGTTTTCATGCGGAAAACAGATAAATAGAGTACATTCCGATTTAAGTATGCAGTCTGGCTAAAACTGAACACTTAAAGCAGTCATTGTCATACTACTGCACATTCCTTATTTGCACGTTTATCTGTTATCACTTTGGACAGTTTTGTGCATTAGCCTGCTTAAAACCCCTTATTTTCTTCGTATTACCTAACAGTGAGGATATTTCATTCAAGACACAACCCGAAACTCTGTTTAAAGTGCAAAACTTGTTAGCAGCATACCAGTGAGGTTAGTAAAGTATCCTGCACCACTAATTTCAGATGTCACTAAACCTGCGTTCTCTGCATAGGGATACATTTGTTATTCTTCACATCCTCTTGGCAAAAGAGGCTTGCAGAGTGCTTAAAACTTTATTTTCACAGGTTGCTTAGTCAGACGAACTCTGATCTCGAAAACATGTAGACCGATACTCAAGCAATGTCTAGGCTCCTTAAAACCAACTGTGTAGTCTGACACATATATGGATGTACCATTTTTAAACGCAAGCTAGGCAGCAAACCATTTAAGAATATTGGTTGCGTCTAATTTAAAGTGTATTGGGGCGGTTCACACAATATTGCTAATAGAATAATATTACTAAATTAGTCTCAATGTCGACATTGTCCACAAATTTCAGAATATCGATAGATTTCACTGTCAGTGGTTTTCGTCAGTCTGTACCAGTTGATCCTCCAAGATTTGGCACCAAAAGTCAGCTGCAGGAGCCTTTCGACCATTTATCTGATCGAGCTCTAGATGACAAATTCTACAATATAAAATGAAAAGCCATTCTGAGTTACATGTGACTTTGGTTGCACAAATACATGTAAGGAGGAATGAAATATGTGCAAAATATGGCTGAAACACAGACTGAGTACGCAGAAACGTTTCACTTAATAGAAGAAGACAGACAGTTTTATAGAGAGTTGTCACACGTATAGCATTTCAGTGCATATTTCTGGGAGGTGACTGACAATCACTGCTCTCTCTCCTGCAGCTTGCAGTATGTGTAAAACTGAGATAAAAATGGAGCATTAGTTACAGGAACTAACCATGACATTTAAGTTGTAAGACTGTTAATGGTAACATGAATTTGTCAGAGCTACATTGTTTGTTTTCACATGTTTCCTCGAAAGAAAAATATTTGTTGAGCAATGTTGATTGTTAAGGCAGTGCAGCTTTTAAAGCTAAACTCCTTTTTGGCGGCGAGTGGTGGGGATAGGCTGCCCAGACTTTCTTCTCTTTTCTTAATCCCTGCTGAGTTGACAAGCTTTGAATAGGGAAATGTCTGCGCACGTGCACTGCCTTATTTTCTTATGTCCTATGAATCAGCTACTCATCAAGTTTCCACCAGTTTCTAAGCGTGTTCAAACAGGCAAAAAGTGTAAGTCTGCCACTTGTCAGCATACGATATTTTCAAGAAATTAGATGCTACTCACTCATCTTTTTGTTAAGTGCATTACATTAGTTGGCAGTAATTTTAATTTCACAGCACAGTTAACTTGGCTGCTTATAGTCTCCAGCCCACTTGCCAATATATGAGAAGAGCTGGCGCTGCACAGAAGGAGACTGCCGGCCGTCAGTTGCTGCCTACAGCCCAGAGCAAGGCTCTCAGAAGCGGAAAGGTGCATTAAAGTTTATGTTACGGAAGTAAATTGTGGCAAAATGGTTTCAAAATATCGACTTTTTCGATAGAGGAAATGATTTATAAACCAACTAGAATACATCGCGAAATACTTTACTATAGACTGAGTGAGTGTACCAGTCAAAACTCGCAGCCTATGCACACGGAATTTCAGAGACTATGTCTCCATCAAGATGATGAACTTTTTGTTGTGAATCACGAGCTTCCAAAGAGGAAGATATACTACTACCGCTAGAGTGTTTGGAAAATAAATGAGTTACGTTCTACTTTTCCACCGTAATGATGGCCACACTGTCGACTGGTTGTGCTCACAATGAACTTGTAAAATTAAGATTCAAAGTGGAAGGAATGCCATCAGTTTTTATTGTATCATCAGCGAGAGTGGCTGTTTGTTGTAAGCAAACCCATAGTTCATTTCACATTTAACTGGCCAATTCACTGCGTGTGCTAATACATAACTGACTGCACATCATCAGGGTTAAACCTACTTTGCATCAGATGGTTACGGATTAATTGCTGCATGAAACCATGTGTTCAGGGTAATGGCAACTACCCTGTAAACTGACCATCTCTGGCTAATTGTTTCCACTTTTTATGTTGCACATGGTTGGAAAATGGATGACAGGAAATAATGCTGTTACTGAAAATTCATCGACTAGAAACGCTATTGAAAATTTCATATAATCTTGACCCATATTGAAGATCAGATTAAAAAGTGAAAATTAACTGGAACCAAAGGTAAGCCTCAATTAGTATCAATTACTTGTTTATTAATTGTTGAGTAAGACAATGTGATCATCCTGTAAACTAACCTTAGTTGAACCAATTTTATCCATTTTTTCGTTTCAAATTCGTGTAAAATGGACTGGAGTAGTATTTAGAAAAGATACATAAGTTTTTTTGAGCGTTTATCGATTAAAAAGGCTGCTAGGCTAGAGGGTGGTCCCCTTACTTCATTTAAGAAAACGCTACGTGTGAAGGATATGAAGATATATTACTACAGCATTATGTGCTGCTCACAGTAGGGGAACAATTTAGAGACGATGACTGTCTGCAGTGAGATGATAGCGCAGATTATCATAAAGAACAGTTGTTAAGCAATGGTTCCCGAGCAGTGGCATTCCTGACATGGACTGGTCTGAGTCATAAGATCGACTTCAGCGCTCAACATTTCGAACTTCCCTGCTGCTTGAGGAAGAATTGGATGCCATTTATCTACAGACATTCAGACGCATTAGTGAAAGTCTTCTCAGAAGAGTCCACGGTATCATCTATGCAAACGGCGGGCACATTGCGTACTTATTTTCCAATGTTGCAGTTTATGCATAGGTTAATAGTTGCTGCTTTTTTGGCTTTAACTTGGCATCATATGCGGTATTTCAGGCACTGATTAACTGTATCCGTGAGATGAGGAGGAGCAAAGGGCGAAAATGCTCTCCAAGTTTGTGAGTGATATAATCCAACAATATTTCGGATGATAATGGCGTAATAGGTGCTGAAGAGAAACTCCAATTGTTGCTTGACGTTTACGATGGTTTTCGAACGACTAAATCCATCTGAGTTTGAGAACGTCCCACCACTTCGAATCGACACAAGCACACTGTGTGTTTTTGAAATAGTTCGTGTAACAGCAGCGTCTCAACGCTAACCGAATGCAGCGTCTCAGATAGTGTCCAGCTGCACGCCTGTCTTATTCAATAGGATGTTGTGGTGCATGAAATACGTGGCGGCTTGGATTATTACGCGTCACTTGAGAACGAAAAAAATAACAACAAAATCGTAATCAACCACAGGACAGACATGCCAAATTCCTCAAGTATGCATATGTGTTTTGAAATGCAGAGATAAAAGACGCACATTGATGATTCAGTTTGTAGGATTATGCAGTATGTCGGGGTTTACATTCCTCCAACACCAGGTGTCATGCGAGTGCAGGTAACTGGAACTATGATGCTCCATCTACAAGATAGGACTTACTGACTAATGCGTTTTTCATTTTGCCATCTGAACTTGTCGACTTGGCATGCTGTTGTGTCATAAGAGTTGGATGACTCAAAGGGGTAGCTTACTGTTGTTACTGCACCATCAAAGACATCATCATCACAGTTTCCGTCGTCGATTTTTTTTGTACATAGAATTTATGTACGACATTCTCTACATACTGCTATACCTAGAATCTATATACCCTGCAGTACGAAAGACCAGGGCTTCCTCTGCTTGCATGCTACAGAACATAAAGGATCTGGGCGTCGACAGGAGTGCAGTACTCGCTGAAAGACTATGGACAGCGGGTAAGTGGCGGTGCCTTCCAGTGTTGGTCAGTAGTGTGTTTACATTTCGCGACGCGCGGCTGCAACTCTCTGGTTATAAAGGTAAGTATTGACAATTTTGTTTGTGCACTGCTATACAGTTATTGAAATTAAAAGATTTCAACCGCGTTTCGAGGTGTTTGTGGCAAAATAACAATTAATTGAATTTTGGGACGATCGGTCGCTGTGATTTTTAGAGTTTTTTTGGGGCGTTGAAGTCGTTTAGTAAATTTCATGCGGTAGCTTTCAGCTCTCTTTTCTTATTGTTTCTAGTGAAATATTTCGATAAAATATTCATTCATCGTTTAAACTTCGTTGAGTGTTCCAGTAGCAGCTTGAATTTTTGGTTTTAGCTAATAAATTTTGTGAAGTTTTCTTGGTATTGGTATTACTTGTGGTTTAGTAGCATTAATAAAAGTTTTTGCTTTCTTAGTAAAGAGGGAATTTGGAGACCGCTATTGTTAGTTATATAACCAGTTCTACCTTTGTACCTGAAGTTAGGTAGCGTCAACGCTTTGTATTTTTTTTTTTTTGTTTTATTTCAGTAACTGTAAAATTTTGCCATGAGTGAGAAGTGTAGGCTCAGTCGTAGGATTGTGAGCAGTGGGTTATTGTGTGTGATTTGTTCAAAGTATTCTCATTGAGAAGATGCAGTGGGAAACCCAGTGGCCATTCTAGCGAGACCGTCTCATGGGAATGCAGAATCTGCAGTAGAAATAAGTTGATAGTGGAGTAGGAGCGTAAGATCTGTGCCCTTCAGGTGCAATTACAACACGCAGAGGAGGAACTAGATAGGTTGAGGGGGGTGAAGAGGGCTGGGGAATGGGAACTGGCAGCTGGAAAAATGCAGCTGGGAGGAGGAGGTATTCACGCAGTTGTGCATTGCGTATATGCCTCAGGTGTGACCAACTGTCAGAGCTGAGTGGATAGGACCCTCTTGCAGCTGTAGGTGCAGAAAACATGCAGCAGTCCTCAGCAGTTAGGAGGCCTAAGTCAGTTGCAAAGTCTAACAGGAAGAACGTTCTGCTGCTGGGAAGTTCACATGGCAGAGGTGGTGACCAGCAATTGCAGGAATAGTTGGGAAGGCAATGTCAGGTCACCAGCATTGTCAAGACCATTGCAGGGTTGTCTCAGGTGACTGACAGCATAGGGGAGTTATGTAGGAATTTTACGATGGAGGATCAGGTAATGATAGTGGGTGGAACAGTGAATAGTCTTCACATGGACGGCGAATATTATGTAGATGGTGACCTGGTAAAGACAGCTACTCAAAATTGTGGCGCTATCGTGCATTTCGTGCTACTATTTCAACGTCATGTTCGGTTTCATCTTAATGCGGCTGTTAGGCGTGTTAACATGGGATTGACGAAGGCATTGTTGGCAGAGGCCATGGCTAACATTCCAGTTGTGCCAGTTCAGTCTATCTGTAGTTCAGGTTTCACTAGGCGTGGTGTGCACCTCGACAGGTATGGGAAGGGGAGGCTGGCGAAACATATAGGTCCTGTAGTAGTTGGTGTTAGAGATGCACCTTTTTAAGATTAAAGTCAGCTGATAGGTATACCTGCCTAAAGGAAGTCGCTCTAACTAAGGAATTGACTTCAGGGGACGTCATGTTTCCAAATAGAGAAGGAATTACCATATTTCGTCAAAATATAAGAGATATAGAGATGAATTTAGTGAACTGATAATAAATGATGCCTTTGAAGTTATTCGTATATCAGAGAACTGCTTAAATAATTTGACAATTCAGAGGCTTCCTTTATCAGGTTACAGATTGGCTGACTGTTTTTCAAGGTGTCCCTTCTGGAGAGGGGAGTGGCCATGTATGTAAAAAACAGTATTCCATCTGACTCCATAACGTATCACGGCATTGCACTGAACAGATATTTGAATTTTGTGCAGGGGCAGTTGAATTTACCGAAACTAAACTTCTAATTGTTGTTCTTTATAGGTCCCCTCACTCTGACTTCAGAGCATTTCTGCTGAAGCTAGAAAGGGCTCTTGTTTCACTTCAGTTATATGTAGTGAATTCAATATTAATTTTGTATATGATTGTGGAAGGAAAAGGATGTTGATAGATCTCCTTAATTCATATGAACTGATACAGATTGTGTTCTTTCCAACTAGGGTGTCGGGGAATTGTAGCACAGCCATAGGCAATATTTTTATTCTTTCTTCATTACTAGAAGGGCATTCTGTTGGTAAAAGGGTGAATGGCATTTCACATCCCGATGCTCACATTTTAACACTAAAAGGCTTTCGTACCCAAACAAACGCCACTCATAATTACAAGCTATATAGGAGAGCTAATCCAACGGCAATAGAGAATTTTACAAACAGCATCAAGGAACAAGAGTGATAGGATGTTTATAGTTCCCGTAACATAGATCACAAATATAATGATTTCCTTAACACCTTTCTGATGATATTGGAGAGTTGCTTTCCATCAGAATGTTCTAAACGGGGTACTAGCAATAAAAGGCAACCAGGTTGGCTGACTATTGGGATAAGGATATCTTGTAGAACAAAGTGGGAATTATATCAAAATGTTAGTAGTCACAACCAAGCTACAGTAGCCCATTACAGACAGCATTGTAAGGTGCTTAGAGATGTCATTAAGAAGGCAAAGAGTAGGTGGAACACAAAAAGAATAACTAATTCACAGGATAAAATTAAAACCATATGGTCAGTTATGAAGGAGGTGTTTGCTCAGCAGCACAAGGTCGGCGATGTAATATCAGTTTGTAGTCAAACTATTTCTGTTACTGATAAGTCAGATATATATACAGTGTTTAACAATCATTTTCTGGCCATTGCTTGTGAATTAAATAAAAACTCAGTCCCTATAGGAAATCATGTAACTATCTTACAAAACGCATTTCCGAGACTGATGTCTGAAATACTCCTCTATGATACCAACAGAGGGGAGATTAAGTCAATAATTAAATGACTGAAAACTAAGTACTCTCATGGGTATGATGGAGTGCCTAGAAGGATATTAAAGTACTGTGCAGCACAAGTTAGCGCTGTATTTAGCCACATTTAAAATTTTTCCTTTGGGAATGGCCAGTACTCGGTAGTGAAGCCGCTTTATAAAAATCGATAAAGGGATACAAAAAATGGCTCTGAGCACTATGGGACTTAACATCTATGGTCATCAGTCCCCTAGACTTAGAACTACTTAATCCTAAGAACATCACACAAATCCATTCCCGAGGCAGCATTCGAACCTGCGACCGTAGTGGTCACGCGGTTCCGGACTGAAGCGCCTAGAACCGCTCGGCCACCGCGGCCAGCGATAAAGAGATAATGTAGACAATTTTAGACCTATTTCTGTGCCATCAGTGTTTGCTAATGTTATTGAAAAGGCTATGTATGTAATGATATTTCATCATTTTATATCACACGATTTGCTGTCAAACGTACAGTTCGGCTTTAGAAGTTGTGTAACAACTGAAAATGCGATATTCTCTATTCTCTGTGAGGTACTGGATGGGTTAAACAAAAGCTTTTGAACTTTATGCTTATTTTTGAATTAACTAAGGCGTTTGATTGTGTTGATCACAAAATATTGCTCCAGAAGTTGGACATTACAGAATATGGTGAGTAGTTCACAGTTGGTTCGCCTCTTCCATTAACAACAGACAGCAAAAGCTCATTACTCACAGTCTTCAGTATGTCTGTACTGTGGGGTCTGATTGGGTTATGGTCAAGTGGAGGATGCCCCAGGGATCAGTATTGGGGCCACACCTTTCCCTTATTTATATAAATGATATGTCCTCTAGTATTACAGGTAACTCTAACATATTTCTGTTTGCTGATGACAATAGCTTGGTAGTAAAGGATGTTGTGTGCAACATAGGCTCGAGTTCAAATAGTGCAGTTCATGACATAAGTTCATAGACTGTAGAAATTAAACAAATGGTAATTCACAGTAAGACTTAGTTTTTACAGTTTCTAACATAGTGTTCAATAAAACCCGACGTTTTAATTTCACAGAGTGGGCATATGATTAGTGAAACTGAACGGTTCAGATTTCTAGGTCTTGAAATAGTTAACTGTCATGGAAACACCACGTTCAGTATCTTGTTCAGAGACTTAACGCTGCCATTCTTACTATTCGAACGGTATCTGAAACAAGTGATCGTTGGACACGAAATATAGTCTACTTTGTTTATTTTCATTAGCTTGCGTCGTATGGTATTATATTTTGAGGTAACTCTTCCCATTATAAAAGGATATGTTTGGTTCAGAAACGGGTGGTTCAGGCACTAAGAGGTGTAAGTTCGCGTACCTCTAGTTGACCCCTGTTCACTAGTCTGGGCCTTTCGACATGGCCTCTCCATATATGTATTCTTTATTGTCATTCTTAGTTAACAATATTAGCTATTAGTTTTAATTTCTTCTGCTGACATGTTCCATGACCTTGGAGATTTGTTCCTCAATTTGGTCCTAAGAAGTTGACATGTAAATAAATAAAAATAAAATTAAGGGTGTTACTCGACAACATCAAATTTGGATTGGTGTTGCCGAATCATCAGGGAGCTATAAAATTCGTCTGCCATCAAAATTCTCATGCATTAGTGCAGGTGCAGTAGACTTTCACAACAGTGGCTCCATGTGCATGATTTGATTTGTCACGAACAGTGGACAGCATGTTTGCAGCCGATTTCAAAATTGTAATAAATAATTGTTATGTGCCTACAGGAAATAACCGGTGTATATAAAAACGTCAGGTCTGTTGATATAGTATCATCCAGTGGAACTGTAAGAGGTCTCAATTTCATATCTCTAAAAGAAGATTATTGTGGCTCCTCGTTTAGTTAGCAAGTTTCTTTAGTGCTCACATAGAAAGGCATTGTTTTTCGTTGCGATGCAAACGCTTTTTCAGAAGTGAATGAGCAGATAATAAATTCACTTAATGGTGTATGGTCCACAGATTGTGAACCCATTGCGATTTTCGAAGTTTTTGATATGTAGAATATTTTTATCAATGTTAACTGCTTCCTTTCCAGTATAACAAAATGGCTGTTGTTTACATTAAGGATCTGTTATTCATACTGTCCGGAGTTTAAGGGAAGATGTAATTCGGTGCCATTTGGATTTTATTAAGGCATAAACGTCAGTCCAATCTTGGTTATCTCATGGAGATATCTCGGATGTTTATTGCAGTTGTGGCGACCAACTGTTTACAACAAATAATATTATCAAGTGGACAATGATTATTAAATTCGTAGTTTCCGATGTGTTTGTGAGAGAGAAAATGGAAATTCTATATGCTTTACTGTACATAAATGTTTGTAGTAAATCTATATTTATTATTTATATTGTGTTTTTTTCCTTTTTCTTCCCTCCATAATATACTATGATATGGCAAATGTGTAAATATTGTTTGATGTTGTGTGCATACACAAATAAGATGAAATTTAATCACGAGAGAGATGTGGATAGGTAGGTAGGTAGAGAATGTGTATGCTTTGTGTGTGTGTGTATGGGTGTGTGAGAGCGAAAGAGGGAGGGAGAGAGAGAGAGAGAGAGAGAGAGAGAGAGGGAGGGGGGGAGAGAGAGAGGAGAGAGAGAGAGAGAGGGAAAGGGAGGGAGAGAGAGAGAGAGACAGAGAGAGGGAGAGAGAGAGAGAGAGAGAGAGAGAGAGAGAGGCAGAGACAGGTAACAAATTTATTGTGGAGCTTTAATAATAGAAATGAAACTGAGGCAGAAGAAGACATATTGCACGTAATTTAAGATAAAATTTAATGACGGGTAGAGGGCGAAAGAGAAAAAGAGAGGTGATATAGATGTGGAAAATATATTGTGCAGTCATGTGAGTAGAAATTTCTTGTCAACGCAGTGTAGTACTTTCAGAGACGGAGTACTATGCTATGTGTGTGTTTGTGTGTGTGTGTATGTGTGTTTACCCGACCCATAGGCACATAATTTAGCAAATGTGGCCTTTCTCTTAATGTCGGGTCAATTCAATGAAACCTTAAGTATTTTTTCGGTATCTTCAAGTAATTGTCTTAATTCATTGCTATACTGAGACTGACTAGTCAGGAGGAGGAAGGGGGAAATGGATGAGGGTGACAGGGTGGAGGTAAGAAGCACAAATGGACTAGTTCTGTCAACATGTATTTTTAAAATCCCCACCATATTACATTTATTTCATTTTTCACCACTGCTATCTTGTATTTTTACATTCCCACTTCTGCGTCCACAAGCAGCCGGATACTAGTGCACGTATCAGAGAAACAGAAGAGAAACGATGACGATGCAATTCAGGAATACCACCACTGGTCAGGACTGACAGCAACGCTGCAGTCGAGCAACAGGATGAGTGAATGGCGGACCCGACACCGCAAGAGCAAGTCAATAGGAATCTACGCAACAATGAAGTGCAATGAACGTTCATCATAAGCCTGTCAAAATTTGAAGTATGTCCCACAGTCCAAATAGAGACCAAAGAGAAAAACAAATCGCAAATTGAAGTCGTCAACGAGTAGACAGTAGTACGGTGTAGAAAGCAACGAACGCTATCAGACAAAATACACTTCTGACTGAGCGGTCTTTTTTTTTATTCCTTTCTTGATTTTCAATTCCCCCTGAAGGGGATGGGCTGGCAGCAGCTTAGTACGCCGCTCTACAGCCTACAGACTTTTATTTTAAAAAACGGAAGAAGAAAAGAAACAAGAAAAACAGGCGATAAAACGGTGACATAAAGTGTAAAATGGCGGAAAAATGCGGAAAGTTAAAACAGAAAGCAAAAGGGGTTGGCAATGTTAATAAAAGACACAGGAATCAGACAAGTAACATAGTACGCACACAATGAAAAACACACAGCGACAGTCTGGTTTCTGTTCGCAAGAGATAAAAAGCACACCCAGCGACAGTATGATGGCCGTTCACAACACTTCCCAAATAAACACAACACGGAACACTCAATGTAAAACACTCACTGTAAAACACTGTACAAAAACGGTGGCACAAAGATGACACTCCCGAGCCAAAGGCAAATGGGGGGGGGGGGCCTGGAGGAGGGGGAACAACAAGGAGGGAGGAAGGAAAAAAACGAAAAGGGGGGAACCAAGGAGGGAGAGGACTAATAAAGGGGGGAGGGGCAGGGCAGATGCGAGAGGGAATGAGAGGAGGGAGATGAGGGAAATGCAAAAGGACTTGGCGGAGAGAAGGGGGCAGAGAGAGGGGAGGTGACTGAGTGGTCGAGGTGCGGCAGTATTTATGATGGCCGCGAGGGACTCTATTGGCCGGTGTATTCACGGCCGAGGCGGTGGCGCGGAAGCTGTGGAAGCGGAAGGGATGTGAACTTAAATAAGGAAGGCCCCTAAGCTAGATTGTATTCGCAGAACTTTGTTGCCCATACGGTATCTGTCGCGCGGAAAGCAACCTTATGACTAGCAAAAGATGAATCCTTGACAGATAGATGGAATCAGAACTTTCTCCCTCCATCGCCAGAAGCTTCCAATACGTCCTGCGTGGCTCTAAGTAACTGTTTACTTTCAGGTAGACATCAATGGGATTTTTTTGACTTACACACTTGATGCTGTGACTGTGCTGAGTCAATCTGCGTTTCAAATGTGTAACATGTTAGGTTTTGGTTAACCCTTCCTTTCCAGTGAAAGGGGAAACCCGGGAAAGAATCTTGATGTAACGTAACTGGCGTTTGTCGAATTTTTGTGTCAGGGCTAAAGGTTTCTTGCAAATATCGTGAATGTGACAAACCAAGAAGTTGATCGAATGTTAGATGTATGCATCTTGTCCATGTATCGGTATGTAAATGACCTTGGTCATGGTGAAGTGTTGTTGGAGTATAGTGGATTGACACTGAAGTTAGTTTATTTGAATGTGTTATTACGGAAAAGTATGTAACAACTTTGAATTTTTTATTCAGCCATGCATATTTTTTGAGTGGAAGTCTGTTCTTAAAGAGATTACATCTAGTGCCTTTCTATTACTAGACTATAACAAGGGTCTTAGAGTCAGGCAAGAAAATCAGAATAAGGTTGAATATATAGAAGACACCGACAAATTAGTGAAAACCAATTCGTACAAATTTTTTTGTGTCCTCTGAGTATCCAAGTACTACTAAGGCATTTTCATATTAGGTTAAAGTTATTTGTTCAGCCGTATTCAATAAGAATAATTTTCAATGAGACAGTTAGAGATCAAACTGAGGAAATATTACAACAAGGAGTAATGAGGCCAATGATTAACTCTTATAATAATTCAGTGCTGGTTGTGCGAAAAGAGGGGACGTTAGACTAGTGTTAGATGCAAGACAAAATAATATAGTAATTATTCCAAAAAGCATTGACACTAGAAAAGTTATTCCAGATATATCAGGTTGTTCAGGGCCTAACTACATCTGATAGGATTGCATCACTCATGCATGATGTGGTGTCACCGCCAGACACCACACATGCTAGGTGGTAGCCTTTAAATCGGCCGCGGTCCATTAGTATACGTCGGACCCTCGTGTTGCCACTATTAGTGATTGCAGACCGAGCGCCGCCACACGGCAGGTCTATTGAGACTTCCTAGCACTCGCCCCAGTTGTGCAGCCGACTTTGCTAGCGATGGTTCACGTACAAAATACGCTCTCATTTGCCGAGACGATAGTTAGCATAGCCTTCAGCTACGTCATTTGCTACAACCTAGCAAGGCGCCATTATCAGTTGCTATTGATATTCTAAATAATGTACAGACAAGAGCTACTTTCAACATTAATGGATTAAAGTTAAGTATTATACCATCTGCGTCCGTTTTTCTAAGTTCTAATTTCCTTGTCCTGTTCCAGAACTCACGCCAGCCTGCGTGAGCTTAAACGCGTGCCTTTCAGCTTCCTCTATCATTAGTGGGTTGGACTCCTGCCAATCCACAACACATGAAGTGTACATCACTCTAATGTTTTGGTTGCTGCTTCGTTACCCATCATCCTGCATGATAGTTTGGGAGCATTTTTAGAGGCTTTCGTAGTGTTTTTTTGTTTTTTTTTTTGGATCTATGAAGTGGTTCACAATGTACGTTTATTACTTTTTAACTGCAGAAAAGTGTCGGAAGAATGATAGGGGGCTGGGTAGGCTGATGGGTGTTTTTGAAGGATAGGGGGTGACAGTTGACTTGAGAAACTGGGTTTTTGCCTGCCGCAGTGGTCTCGCGGTTAAGGTGCTCAGTCCGGAACTGCGCGACTGCTACGGTCGCAGGTTCGAATCCTGCCTCGGGCATGGATGTGTGTGATGTCCTTAGGTTAGTTAGGTTTAAGTAGTTCTAAGTTCTAGGGGACTGATGACCACAGATGTTAAGTCCCATAGTGCTCAGAGCCATTTGAGCCAAACTGTGTTTTTGAAGGATAGGGGGTGACAGTTGAATTGAGAAACAGTGATTTTGAAGGATAGAGGGTGACAGTTGACTTCAGAAACTGAGAATCTGCATTGAAGCAGGTAAGGTTTCTAGGCCACATTGTTATGGCATCAGAGAATTTAGTCAAGCAAGAAACAGCAAATTCCATTAGTGACTTCCCAGCACCCAAGACAAGGAAAGAGAACTGTGCTTTTTAGGATTCATCAATTTCTACAAAATATTCATAAATTTGACTATCTTGGACATGGGACTCTTGAGCGCATTGACAAGTAAGAAAATTACTTGAGACGGGATCCAGAGGCACAAACGAAATTTGAAATTACAATCGGGTTCTTGTCGAGACGTTTCATCCTTGAGATCCAAACTTGACTATGGGCTGTTGCGCAGCCATCATTTGGCCAAGTTTGCATTGTATCTTCAACATTTCTGCTTCAAGATAGTTTACATTATAGGAATGACCAACATTGTTAATTATGCACTTTGAGATCTCTGTTAGGGTTAAAATATGACCCCCAGGAGGATTTCCAGCCGATCCTTCTTAGTATTATGAAGATGGAGAGTGTTGCTGTTACTAATTTTATTAGATCCTCTCTCAGAAACATACCTAAAGATCAAGACAAAGATCTGATAGGGAAGTAAGTAAAAGGATCAGGAAAACATCACCATTCAACGTTACTGGTTAGTTAAAAATGATATTTCATTTAAAAAAATAGTGAGGAGAGAATTATTACGCTATATTGTGTTACACAAGTGTCGTGAGCTCTTTGTGTAGTAATACGTACCTTATACTTTTTCAGATGTGTTAGTATTTATAAATTTTTAAGTAACTGAAACCTTCAGTAACTACAGTGAAACAATGAGTGAAGATGTTGACGATAGCGAACTGAAAATTGTTACTCAGTTGAAATGAATACATACTGTATTTAATGTGAACAGATAAAGAGGGAGTGATGAGGGATTGTGTGTACCCATCTTTTGCATTAGTTATAATGGTATAAATTGGACGTCACCACAGTAGCATGTCATTTTGACGTACCTAAAGTAGTGCAACCGAAATTTTAGTCTCCAAGTATTCATCTGATTTCGAAAGTATTTGATTAGCCTTATTTCTATGTGTTTGAGTTAATCTTCTTTAGATAAGGTTTTCTGTTGCAAGTGTTGATCTATCATGCTGTTTTTTCAACATTTTGGTATTTCTCGTTTCCATGATAATGGTGAACGTCATAATGAAGAAAGCACTGATGATATCTAGTAATGTCATATGTGGCCATTAACATATTTTTGTTGACACTTCTATTGTGTACTTGGGGATAATTTGCATTAGTACCTAGACTAAGCAATTGTTCATCTCTGGATGTTGTTGTAATTATGCTTGTCATGTCCAAGGGAATTCTCATTGCTAAATATCTTCATCTCTTGTACCTCTTTGTGTACAGGAAGGGATATTCTACTGCATAATTGGTTCAGACATACCGATGCAGTCAACTAGACGTTACATTTAACTGTTATTGTTTCCTAAGTTAATGATGAAATTTGTTTATGTATGATAGTAATGATAAATGGTAACTGTAATATTCTAAAGAAGCTAAAATTGTATAGATAGTCTTTAGTAAGGTGTGATTGCCAATATTGTAGGTGGGTTTAGATTCTCTGAATTAAGACCCAGGTATCAAGCCTAAAGAGACAAGAAAATGGAACTGCAAAAGACACAAATCATGTAAAAGCCTTACACTCAATTAAAAAAATTGATTTTCATTGCTTGATTAAATTTCAGGCTGATGCGTGTATTTGTGTAATGTCACGGCCACTGTGAGACTATGCCTAAGGTTAAGCTTAAGTGCTATTCATTGTTGAATGAAAACCAAGGATGTAGACCCCTTTTGGTAATATCACAGGCACAATCAGACTATATTTAAGTTTTTAAGTTAACTTTTTTATGCTGTTTCGTATTTGTGTAGCATCAAAACTGATGGCCAGGTATTAAATGTCATCTACTAAGGCAATTCTGTGGTAACGCAGGTATATTAGATTCATTCTAAATATCTATGTGACACGATGGTTTATAGACACTTTGTTCATTATTTCCGTTTCTACTGCGCCGACAGCATAGAATACATCTTAATACGACATTTTACATATAATTATTCCAGGCAGCCATTTGGACCAGCCTTCTCAGGTGGACTCTGTTATTCAACGCCCTGTCATAAATTTGATGGGTAAGGATCTGGACGAAGCTACGTTGTCTGTCTTAAGTAAAGGGCTACATTTTGCCCCTACTCCAAAGACTTTTCCGATTCATATTCCCCCAGTTCCAATGAAGAAACTGTCCGAGCACTATCAGAGGATTCTGCTGAAGAAGTCAGACGAGTAACCGGTCAAGCAATTACAAAGCATCATCCGCAAAGAACCAATGTTTCCAAGAAAAAAAGATGCACGATGCGAAAGCTGCGTGAGGATATTGATACAGTCGTTCTGCGTGCTACCTTTCTTTTGCCTCAGAAAGTCTACAAGGAAAAGATATGTGGTCTACTTAGCTGTGGTCCATACCGGAAGTTTAACAAATATCCTACTAACAAGGTGACAATAACTACGGTTGCCTTGCTGAACGCTACATCAGTGCCGGAAGAACTCATAAGAAGTTTAAAAGTACGAGGTGCAGTAGCACCGATATTTTTATGGTCTTCCTAAAGTTCACAAGGCGGGTAAGGATGAGCGTCTAGAGGACTTGTGTATGAGACCTATAACGAGCACTATTGGTTCACCAACGTATTTTTCTGCCAAATATTTAGTCTCCGTATTAAAACCAGTGGTAGGAAAATGTAGTCACCACATTCGTAATTCTTTGGACTTTATTCAGAGACTTAGCAATGACTGGCTAAATAGTAAGGATGTGGTACCTTTAAAGGACTCTTTATCTCTTATTGGCTAACATTCTGATAAGAACTTTACGGCCTTATTTGAACATGTGCTTTTATCATCTTAGTTTCAGTTTAATGGTGAATTTTATGAGCAAATTGATGGTGTTGCCATGTGAAGTCCCCTCTGGTAGCTAAATTATTCATGGAAGACTTCGAGGAGAACGAAGTGGACTCAGCAGGTTTTGAACCAACGGTCTTCTGGAGGTACGTGGACGGCACATTCGTGGTATGTCCCCATGGGATGGATGAATTACATCGATTTCTTGAGCATTTGAATTCCATCCATGCCAGCATTAAATTTATTATGGAAAGAGAAAAAAACTGCTGCCGCCACTTTTAAATGTTGTTCGCCGTAAAGGTGATGGCACACTAGAACATGCCGTATATCGGCAACCAACACACAAGTATCTATATCTTCATGCCAGTAGCTGCTATCACCCTTCACATACTATAGGTGTCCTTAAGACCTTAGTGCATCGGATGTACTGTATATCCGATAAAGACAATTTGCAAGAAGAGCTCACATACCTCAAGAGCAACTTTAAATCGAATGGATTCTCTCCGCAATAAATTCGTACGTATTCGTTGCAAAACCTCAAATTCAGGTATGTGATGGGGAAGATGATAGTAATTCCTTCAGATCTAGTGCGTTTTTGCCCTGTGTGGGTGCTCTTTCCTCAAAGATAGGCCGTATTCTTGGGAAACACTGTGTTAAGGTGATCTTCCGGCCCCTCACGAAGATTGCAGCTTTACTCGTCTCTGTGAAGGACGCTTTACAGCTTCCTAAAGCTGGTGTGTATCAGATTCCTTGCGGAAATTGTGAGAAATCGTGCATAGGTCAAACAACACGCACCGTTCATGAGAGGTGTGTGGAGTATCGAAGATAGACACTCTTATTACAGACAGACAAGTCAGCTATAGCTGAACATTGTATTGAATTACAGTTATGTGAAGATTTAAACATCCACCTCTTCCCTTTGGAAATCTGTCTTCAAGGAAGCTATAGATATTAGATTAGCTAATAATTTAATAAATGGTTTTAATTTGAACAAAGCATGGAATCCGGCTCTTGGGGGAATTAAACTGCAGAGAAGTCGTCATGGTGTCACCGCCGCCGATCATATATCGTTAAAGCGAATCGAAAGTCTGTACGCCTTCGCCACAGGCGGCGTATGTGTAAGCGTATGTCTTTGCCGCCGACCAGCATCTTTGACCCGCATGCGCAGTACCGCCGCGGTGGAGCATGGCTGCGCTTGGTATCTTGTCGTCAGTTTTGTGACTCACTCTCAGGATGGCCTGACGATAGGCGGCCGAAATGTCAGTGGAGGAAAGTTTATTTGCGCGGCTGCATGCCCGAAATTTAATGGACTATTGGAAGACGTTCTTTTTTTATCCAAGCGAAGTAGAATGTAGTTTCAACATGTCGGTCCCCCTCCACATATTACCTTACGTGTGAGGGAAGATCTCAGCCTCATCAACCCTCATCGCTGGATTGGCCGTGGCGGTTTTATTAACAGGCCTCCAAGATCACCTGACCATACACTTTTAGATTTCAGTTTATGGGGTTGGATGCAATAATACGTGCACAAAGTGATGGTAAATACACGAGATGAACTGCTTCGTCGCATCGTAGACGCTGCTGAATTGATTATGGACCAACCTAAGGCATTGGAACAAGCAACCCAACATATTATCGCTAGAGCGCAGAAGTGCATTGACGTTCATGGTGGCATATTCGAACCTGTTCTGTGAACTGTACAATATCTGTGCGATAAATGTTAAGGGCGTTTGTAAAAGACATGGTAGGTCCTTTTCAACTGAATACATGTAACATGCATGTTGTAATGCATTATGTACTAAATGCAAAGTAAATAAACATTATGTAAAAATGTGTAATATAACTGTATTATTCTGTAACATTGTTTTCAAGAAATTCACGCTACGGTTCAGTTGTATTGTTTATAGGTTCACGTTGTGCACATCAGTTTTGCAGAATCATAGTTCCTTTCAGTGCCCATACCTCCCTAACGAGGCATTTGTGGACCTATGTTCATATAATATTTTTTGTTCATCATCATCATCGTCAGCCAATTCAATCATTAGATTATGTGGCCTCTTCGAGTCGTGGATTCAGGTAGGCTTTCAGAAGTCTTCTCTGCCAGGTGTTACCAGCGATCTTCTTGATGTCTTTGTCCCATCTGTCTGGTGGTCTTCCTCTTGGCCTCCGGTGCTCTCTTGGACTCCACTCTAGTACTAGCTTCGTCCATCTGTTGTCTTTTCTTCTTTCGACGTCGCCAGCCCACTGCCATTTCAAGGAACCTACTCTCTGTAAGATGTCATTAACCTTCGTCACAGACCGGATGTCATCTGCCCTTTTCCTGTCCTTTCTTGTATAGCGCAGCATTGATCTCTCCATGGCTCTCTGTGCTGTCACAAGTTTCCCTTTTGTAAATGAGTTCAGTGTCCATGTCTCGCAGCCATACGTCATCACAGGAAGCATGCATTGATCAAATACTGCTTTCTTCAGATTTACTGGCATTTTTGATCTGAATACTTTTGAATTCTTCCCAAATGCTTGACAGCCAAGCTTGATAGGTTGATAGAATTCTGGCCTTATGTCTCCCTTCATATTTATAATCTGAAGGGAGACATAAGGCCAGAAATCTTACCAACTAGTAATCTGTATGGTAATACGTTTCTGATTTAGTTGTACCTTTACGATGTGATATTTACGTACCAACAAAGGCAGTAAAAGAGCAAAGAAGATGAACAAAATTATTTAATTAATTCAATCTTGTGAACGCAAACAACAAGAAAAAACTGAACAAGCTTTTTAACATTTTAACAAACAGAACGCAAACTGAACACAAACCATAACTTCTTTAACGTAAACAAGAACTGGCTTTATGGGCTTCTTGAAAACGCCCGTGTCTTGGGCGGGCCTGTAACAACAATCAGACCGTTCCCCCAGTCCAGCGGCAGTCGAGCACAGGTGTCGGCGGCTGTGCTGGACGCCGCATCAGGGTCCACGTCCAGCGATGCCGCAGCTTCTGGTGCTGCCATCTGCCAGTAAGAGAAATAACAGCTACAGCTAATCAATAGGAAAATGTATTTTTTGTGATAAAAATTGCACAAGTTTTATACAAAATTACGTGTCACCATTGTGATACAAGTAAGACTCAGAGAATGTTCTGAATTAAGAAACCTATTCGGCGAGCTTCATTCATAACAGAGCTCCGTATGACAGACGTTAAACAGTGCTTCGACAGGAATTCTTTCCAATACAGATTTCTGAAGTTGTTTTTTTACCTATTTATGCGTGTCCTCGAACACCAATAGAGAAATAAACAGTTGCTAAGAAGCTCTAAGAGAAATGTGGTTTATATCTCAAAAAATTGCACAAGTTTTATACAAAATTACGTGTCACCATTGTGATACAAGTAAGACTCAGAGAATGTTCTGAATTAAGAAACCTATTCGGCGAGCTTCATTCATAACAGAGCTCCGTATGACAGACGTTAAACAGTGCTTCGACAGGAATTCTTTCCAATACAGATTTCTGAAGTTGTTTTTTTACCTATTAATGCATGTCCTCGAACACCAATAGAGAAATAAACAGTTGCTAAGATCTCTAAGAGAAATGTGGTTTATATCTCAAACAAATATGAAATTTGGCCGCCACAAATTTACGGGATATCGGAAAAGAACTAGCTTACAAACCACAACGCGCTTAAGAAAATACTGAAATAAGAGAGGAATATAAATTGATTTGAGTACTGTAATCGCCTGGTTAGTGTGACATACGACGTAAAGATAAAAGCTTGCGGAACAGGAATGATGACAGTATCTGCTAAATTGATACCTCTGACGAAATCGCGCTTTCGCTGTCATCCCTACCCAGAAGACCTTCGAGACTACTATCATCTGCAATTATTCACAGCTGAAGGGATTTAAAGATAAAGCTATCGTCAGTGAAAACACTGATTTGAACACAACTATGCTGTACCAGGCATCATCCTACTGGGGATGCTATGCCTTCCTTCAAACTTTCCACTGACCTACAACCTGGCAGATATTAAGGCTACTTGTTATTTAACAAGACTCTGAACAATGGAAGGACACAGCATTCTTTCATATTAACAAACATTAACAGAGGTGATAGAAGTGACCTGTGACGAATAAAAATCTTCGCACTGACCTGATATCAAACATCAAGCCTTTAGATTCGTAATCCGGCACCTAAACTGTGAGCCTTCAAGCCCTACAAATAGGCCTTGATCTGCTATCAAATCATACACCAAGAGCTCATCAAGAAAAGATAATATTCATTATCCGATTATATGTAACATATTGACGCCTCCCTAAACTATTTTGGTTAGAGAACTGAACGGCATGTGGTGCAAGATCAAGTACCCAAAGCCTAAAATACCGTAAGTTTACGTCCCAACGCACTTTCGTACTGTTCTGGAAAGATGTGGTAGAGGACAGTAAAACAAAGTCTGTACAGTGGTAGAAAAAACCACTCGGTGCTACATGGTTCTCAGCTCCACTCGATTTAACACTCAACGCAAATGCCTGGACCTAACATTTGATATCCATAATAGAAAGCTCTTAACGTTACTCAATCAGTCTCCAGAATACGATCTGTGACACATTGGAATAATTGGTAACAATGCAAAGGCATTTGACCATAAGAGGTAAGTACCCATAGCTCTACATGTTTATCGAAATGATGTAGCTTCCAATTTAACATCACTTTGGAGACAGATACTGAAGCAACAACATAATAAGAAGAGACCTCCTCTTTTAAACATGAAGACAAATGTGTCGGGTCCATACAAGATATTCATTCAGCTAGGCAGACACACAGCACAAACAGAAAAATCTGAGAGTAGGTCGAGGTAGTAAAGCAGACACATCCAACAGCGATCCGCTAGTGGGGTGGGTGGAGAGGGGGTTGTCGATGCGGGGGAGAGCTAAGTGTGAGTACGTGTTGGCTACTACATGTGGCAGGTCGGCGGGGTGATCGTCCGCCACGAAACAACATACTGGATGCCACTGGAAATTACAATCACTATACATATTAATTCACTGAGACGGAATGATTATAACCTAGCTTCTAGACTGGTCAGCAAGTAGTGAAAGGACCACAGATATTAAACATATGAATACTAGTTGTAAAATCCCCATGTGCCAGTGGACGTGTGTTTGAGATTCAGAAAAAGTCCTCGGGACACACTAGGTGTACTGAATATGATCACGATTTGAATAAATGCGTTTCCTTGGACAGGCAAATGCCACTGTGGTGTTTGTATTACATAATCCACTTCACAAGATACTCAACCAAATTTAATTTGCAGTCATAGAGCCACAGTTCTAAATGACATCGCACAGGCTCGATCTCTTGCTGGACGTAGATTTGGAGAATATATCCAACACCTTACACATTAAAATTTTGCAGATTCGGAACTGGGCGGCTCATTTACGTTTCTCACAAACACAACAGGAATAGTAGGGAACCAATCCTTAATAGTTGCTCAATGAAGCTATTAATATGGACTGAAACTTTTATCGATACATTTCAGACATGCTGTCCTGCAAGTGACAGAAACTTGAAACAACGACCAACCTGGTAAGGGTCAGTTTAAACTACAACATACATGGTACTGCTTTAAATCAAAGTTACTATGTCTGCGTAACTCACCTCTGCTGAACAAACTGTGGTCTTGACTGATTCCAGACACATCTCCATATCTTCCGTGACAGTGACTGGTATCACATCAGGTTCGTCTTCTACCTGCCGGCAGAATGATAAAACGTCATGAGTTTTCCTTACTTGTTATGTAAGTTTAATGATGCATCTATGATCACAAGTAACAGCATTGTAACAAATATCATGAAACCACGAAACAAGACATGATGAAATTACGTAAAGGTTGCTTCACATTGTATGTGTGGTGTAAACGAGAGGTAAGTGTTGCTGGGACAACGCAGTTCAGTGAAACAGTGAGGCTTGGAAATAGTTGCCAGACTTCTTTTGCGATAATTAGTGGAGATGACGCTATCACTACATGTTTTTCAATTAGCTGTATGTATTTAGGCTGAATTTCGAAATGACATCACTCAAGTTTGGTCCCTTGCTGTACGTGATTTTCGGGACTCTATCGAACACATTACATATGGGAAAATAGCTAACCATTCGACCCACATAAGTGACTCTGAAATGTAACGGAAGAAGTAGGGGCCGTTCGTCAGCGATTGCTGAAGGATGCTACCAGTATGGACTGAAACGTTTATCATTGTTCTTGAGTGTTGTTGTTACAAAATAGCTGACAATGGTGTAAAGCTACAATACACGGGCTATTGTTTTGAACCAATGTAAGTATACCCGTGAAACGCACCTCTTCTGAACCGATTCTAGTCTCCACCGAATCCACACTCTTCTCCGTATCCTCCACAGCAGTGGTAGACATCGCTTCATCTTCTTTCTCCACCTGTTGCCAAAATGATAAAAAAAATTCAATTTACCTTCGCATTACGCAATTTTAATGGTGGGTCGATGTTTACACAAAATACACGTTGTAACACGTTTCATGATACCTCTAAAAATTACATATAGAAATTGTGAATACAGTATGTCGCTTCACGTTATACGTGTGGTGTGAACGAGTGTCTGTCGCTGGGACGACATGCTTGAGTGAAATAACAAGGATTGGCAATAGATGACACACGTCTTTCCGATAATCAATGCAGGTGACATTATCACTGCAAATTTTTCAGTTAGCTATATATATCTATGACATTTACATCTAGTATACATTTCTAAATAACATGATTCAGGCTCGACTACTGCTGCAGGGGTTTGGGGAATCTGTCCAACATACTACCTTTGGGACAGCAAGAAAGTAGTTGACCATCTACGTTACTCAGAAACGTAACAAGTAGAGGAGGGACAAATCCTCAATGGTTGCTGAATGAAACTACAAGTATCGACTATAACATCTGTCATCCTCATAGAAGCTTGTTATTCGATAATAACTAACAGAAGCTTGAAGCTAAGATGAACCTCTTAATGGTTAGTTTAAACTACAGTATACGGGTTATTACTTTGAACCAAAGTTACTGGGGCTTCGAAACTCACCTCTGCCGAACAATCTGTATCCTTGACAGACTCACGACCCATCTCAGTATCCTCCATATAAGCGGCTGTCATGATGTCAGTTTCCATCTCCACCTGTCGGCAAAACGATGAGGATTTCTGAGTTTAGCTACAAACTACGGAAGTTTGATGTTACATCGATGCTTACTCATAAATCGCTATTATATCACTACAATAAATATCACCATATTGTAAAAAGTGGAATATCAAAACTATGGAAAGGTCATTTCAAATTGTGTGCGTGGCGTGAACGAGAATTATCTGTTGCTACGACGTCATAGTTGAGTGAAATGGTCATTCTTTGCAGTAGCTCCCACAATTCCTTTCGAGATGTAATACAGAAGATGTGGTTAGCGCGAATTTTCCCTTAGCTGTGCGTTTGTTGCCTACAAGCCATAACCCAAGAGATACCGTAACTTTTTTCACATATAAATGTCACCCAAACTACCACTATGAATTTTAGCTCAATCTATGGATTGCTAAGATGTTCTGATTAGGGATGTATCGACGCTCGTCCATTATAGCAGAGTTCTCAAACTCCTGCGATTATTTGCAATTTTAAATACAATTTGTACAATGTTTGCAGAATTTAATTTCTATATGTGTGAAGTATAATACCCTACACTGACGGTAGCAAATAAAATAGAAATTCGAAGTTCGATGGGGAATACATTGCTATAGAAACACTGTATATAGTATTCTAGAGCGTCGGAAATATAGTTTACGAAGCATGGACTAGTGAAGCAATTAGTGAAATAACTACAGCTAATTAACAAGTAGCCCACGTTATCGTCGTTTGCAGTAGTTTTAAAATCTTCATGTGCCCAAGGACGTGCTCTGGCTACTTAGAAAAAGTACTCAACATACTTCGTGCAGTGAACGTAATCTAGATTAGAATATATGTTGTGACGCTGGTCTTCCTACAACTAAAGATTCATGAGGACGTGGTTAGACAGGCAAGTATCATTGTCTCGGTTATGTATTTTACACTCTGTCAAGATACCTACATTCTACAAGTTACGTAATCAACGATAATTTAAAGACAGAGCTTGAAATAAACAAGTGATATAAGTAGCTACAGTTCTAAATGACCACTCTGAGGCTCGACCTTTTGTTGTGCTGGGATATGGGGAATCTATGTAACTCACTGCATTTTGGAAAATTAGAAACTTGGCGACAAATCTATTGTACGTTACACGGAAACATGATAGGAACGGGAGGGAGCGAATTATCAGTGGTAGATGAATGACACTACCCGTATATCAGTGTAACTGAGGGTTGTTATTCTGAAACAAATGTAAAAGGCTTAACTCGTGCGGGCTACTGCTTTAGTTACTGTATCTGTGAAACCCACCTCTCCTGGAAACCATGTAGTCTTGACAGGCTGACGACCGTCGTCGATATATGTGATCAAGATCACCTCATCTTCCTTCTCCACCTGTCGGCAAAATGATAGACAGTCTTCAGTTTACCTAATAATACTACACAGGTCTAATGATCCGTTGGTGTTTACATATAAATTATTTATTGGAGTGGGAAGATATGCCATTTTTGCTACAAAAGGGACATTACGAAATTAAGAGGATTTGCTTTACATTAGTACGTATGATGTAAACTAGAGGTTTTTGTTGACATGATTCGCCGTTGGGTGAAATACGAGGTGTGGCTAGAAAAAAACCGGACTGATGCTGGAAAAAACATTTATTTACAATTATTTACAATCCCATGTTATCTCCTTCAATGTACTCTCCTCCTCGGTCTCTACACCGCTCCATACGAATTTTCCACTGTTCATAGCAATGCTGCAGATCATTTTCGGTAAGTCCATATATTACTTCCGTCGCTTTTTCTTTTACTGCTTCAACAGTCTCAAATCTAGTTCCTTTCAAAGCTGACTTGACTTTAGGGAAAAGAAAAAAGTCACAGGGGGCCAAATCAGGTGAGTAGGGTGTATGATCTAAGATGGGAATGTTGTGTTTTGCCAAAAACATTTTCACTGACAACGCACTGTGAGCTGGGGCATTGTCTTGGTGAAGGATCCATGACTTTTTTCTCCACAAATCGTTCCGTTTTCTCCGTACTCGCTCACGTAATGCTGATTCACTGTTTGTCCCTCTGGTACCCAATCAATGTACGCAATCCCTTTGCTGTCAAAATAAAACAATCATCATTGCCTTGAATTTCGATTTTGACATTCGTGCTTTTTTTTGTCATGGAGAACCAGGAGTTTTCCAATGCATCGATTGGCGTTTAGTTTCGGGATCGTAAGTAAAAAACCACGATTCATCGCAAGTAATAACATTTTGTAAGAAGGTGGGATCACTTTCAATGTTTTCCAGGATATCAGAACAAATCATTCATCGGCGTTCCTTCTGTTCAATTGTGAGACACTTTGGAACCATTTTTGAACACACTTTGTTCATGTTGAAACTTTCATGAAGAATCGGCCTAACACTTTCCTTGTCAACTCCTGTTAACTCAGACACTGCTCTGATTGTTAAACGGCGATCTTGTCGAACAAGTTTACGGATTTTTTCAATGTTTGCATGAGTTTTTGCTGACAATGGTCTGCCAGTGCGAGTGTCATCACTGGTGTCTTCGCGGCCATCTTTAAATCGTTTAAACCACTCAAACACTTGTGTTCGCGATAAACAATCATCGCCGTACACTTTTTGTAACATTACAAACGTTTCACTTGCAGATTTTCCTAGTTTGAAACAAAATTTGATGTTAACACGCTGTTCTTTCTGTACATTCAACATTTTCCGACGCACAGACAAAACGTCAACTACTTAAAACAGACGCCACGGGCAGACTGAGTGCAGGAGAGAGATGAAACTCGAGCAGTAGGCGGAGCGAGAGTCACGTGACAGGCTACGCGACTTTTAGACTTATTGCATTCGTTTTATTGTTTCAACAGTACTAGTCCGGTTTTTTTTCTAGCCACACCTCGTAGCTACATTAGGCAACAGTTTCTACCCTTCCTATCAATGATTGGCTATGAAGACACTGTCACTAAACATTTTTCAATTCTGAGGACGTATGTAGTCTACAGACGATAAAATAAAAGATTCCATTACTACAGAAATGGTCCACACTGCCTAAATGGTGTGAGACTAGTATACACAATTTTTGAAGAGTGTCTTCAGCACTTGATTTTTAGTGGTCTAGTTCCACTGCAACTTATGACATAACTTTCTTCTCACTTTACTGTCGCAGTCCTACTAGTTAATGCTGCCCATTGACAACTGACTGGTCATAAGCACGCATAGTGTTTACAGTTGATCGTTGAAGCTGCCACTATAGTTACTGTGCTGACGTTGCTCGGAAGAGATGGTGTATTCTGGGTTAAATCGCAACGATGCCAACTAACATGGATTTTGTTAACATTGCTCATATGACACTCCTTTCGCAATATTCCTCTTATGACCATCTGAAAGTTATGGATGAAGAGAGTTAAGGAGTCGGTGTATTTTCTTACTTTTGTATGGCCTCTGTCTCATCACCATATATATGCGTATTGTAGAAAATAAAATCATAACGGATATCGAACGCAATTTGTAACTGTATTGAGGATTTCTTGGTGAGGAGGATACAGCGTGTTAGTTTCGCTGGAGTGTCACTGACTGATGTACTTCAGGTAACTCAGTGGTGGCACCGGGCTATGTTTAGGTCCCCTTCCTGTCTACGCATCCTAGCAATTAGCTGGCAGAATTTAGTTACAAGAACGCCAGACTTGCTGCAGATGACGCAGTTGTCGGCAAAAGCATACTGTGCTCAAAAAGATGTGATTAAATTTTTTAAAGTCATGTATATACTGGAAACTTGTTATAACTGTTCAGAAGTAAAAATTGGGCACTTTACAAAGCTACACATCGTATTTCGTCATCTTTCTGACGTGCATTCTGGACAATATTAGATGTTTTTCCGATATTTGTGCCTATTATCGAAAGGCCATCTTCCAGGTCAGTCGCTGGAACAGTTTAAACAACTTCACAGAATGAGGTGGAGTAAACGCCCATTGCGTCTGATGTACGTGCGTTCACTACACAGTATTGTTCGATTGGCTTATATTTTGCAAGCGACTCATCTTCACTATCGCTGTAGCGTAATCGCCCAAATATCCGAATAAGAGATAATAGTACCCCTGATGCACGCCCGACAGGCGATGGAATATTCTGTCCGTTGGGAACACTTCGAAAGAACACAATTGCTATAGAGTACAATGCCAACGAGTCAAAAACTGAGCGACACAACGCCACATCCCACTAAAATGAAAGGTAGCAAGGAAAGAAAGAAGATGAGAGTTCAACATGCCGTCAACAGTCGGATCATTAGAGACGGTTCAGAATCTCGGAACAGAGAGGATAGGAAAGAGAATCTGCCATGCCCTTTCCAAGAAACTATGCAAGCATTCGCTTTTAAGCCATTTTCGGAACTGAAGGAAAACACAAATACGAGTATCGCGACGACGACTGCAACCCTCGTTCTCAGAACACGAGTCCAGTGCGTCTCCGTGGCTCCACCTCACGCAGCGGTAGAAACGATCTCGTCCCTTCAGAATGGGGAAGACTGCTGCAACACGGGTCCTATTGTCGTCTGTGAAAGGTGTCATAAATTGTGACAGTGTCTTTAAAAGTCTTCGTATGTGCTCCAAGACATATATACAATATTTACAGCAAATATTACAGTTTCTGAGTGGCTGATTTCATTATAATTAGCAGTAAGTAAACTTCTCCTTTCCTGTAGTTTTCGAAGTGCCTTTAGTTTAACAAATATCTGGTATAATTTTATTTTCAGTATTGCATTTCTCTTATTACGCTCTGTCATATTGTTTGTTGCTGTAACTTTTTTGTCGTAGGTGGTTGATGATGAATGAGTTGTACTGTAAAGCAATCGAAACAAGAGCTCCATCATGCCACAGCCAAAAATTTAAGACTGTATGGCTATTGGCACTAAAACAAGACCCTTCTACTTATTCGACTTAATGGCTTCAGACAGAGGACATGGGATGCACCTAGTAATTGTGCTTTCCACTTACGAAGAGAGATAGTGTATTCATTATAAGCATAATGTGCATATATCTTGTCTACAACCAAAAACAACTGCATCATAAACCATTGTACAGTGCTGAAATGACAGTGTGGCAAGAAGTTTCCCAAGTTATGGCTATTAAAATTTATTTTTTTGAAGAAGGTGGCGATTAAGTAACAGTAAATTATGAGCGTTGTGTTGCAATCCTGCAGATTTTTTTGCTGCCACAACATGAGGTATTAACTTGACAGATAATTCGTTACAAGAAGATGGAGCCACATCCCACACAGCATATGAAACCATCACAATTATTCGAAAAATATTTCCTCAATAATTGATGTCACGCTTTGGCGATGTTCGCTGGGTATATGCTCATCATTTATGTCGCTTGCTTCTTCTTCTTACGGTGTCATTTGAAATGCAAAGCTTATTTCTGCAAGACCTCATTCAGTCATCGGTCTGAAGTTTGCAATACATGAACAAAATGCTGCTGTTTCACAGAATGTCACAAAAATTATGCAGAACTTTAGAAAAACACTATTAATGTGAATGCAGGAAGAAGGACGACATGTTTCCAATGTTATCTTTAAAAAATAAACGCAAATCTGATAGAGTAACTTACATGCTGGCTTGGTCTAAACATATTTTATACTAGATGAGTCATACTAGTTTGAAAATAATGCATTCTCTTTGCGCCACCCTGTTCAAACACAAGGATTCAGACACAAATCTCTGGTGATACATAGTTGACTGAAGCTGATAATACTGATACAGAGGGATACATTCTAATGGCAGTGACGAGGAAGTAGCAGAGTTTCGCTATGTAAGATTGGGAAGGTCAAGCATCATTTACAGTAAATCGTCGAGCAGGTCTTGCTAAAATCATTCCGGCTGCTGCTGGGAAGCCTGGCTGCTGTGCCCTAGCTGCCAGGAGCCACGTGCGGCGGCGTCACTCACCTTGGTGCTGCCGGGCGGTGAGTCAGCGCTGACGGCCTCCCTCTCTGCCACCGCCTCCTTGCGGACCCCGCAGCACAGCAGCAAGCACCGGAAAAACCGGAACATCTCTGCACAGAGGAATCACATTTAGAACTGTCCCCACCTTCTGTGTGATGGCAACGTAGTAGCAATGTCTCCCTGTTCCAATGCGAAGAATACAAACTCTTATAATATGGTTCATGAGGGATGATGCACGATTCATGCACTAGTTGGAAATAGATCACATTCCACACAGTCATTGGAGACCATACGACTTAGGCAAAGTTGAACTACTAATGTAATAAGCAAAAAATAATATTAAAAAAGAATGTAACCAGATTCCCAGTCAAAACAAGTAAGTTCATAGGAACAGATTACAAAAAGATCGACGTGTTGAGACTGAACTTTGAAGTTGATAAAATTAAACAGTGCCCCAGGTACAGATGGAATCTTAGCCTCAGTCTGCGCAGGTTTTGCAGGGGAGATAACTCCCATTTCAAGTCGAATATACGCTGAAGGTCCAAAGAAACTGGTACACATGCCCAACAAGTTATAACCCCCCCCCACGGGAACACGCAGAAGTGCCGCATCACGACGTCGTATGGACTCGACTATGTCTGAAGTAGTGCTGGAGTGAACCATCACCATGAATCCTTCACGGTTGTCCATAAATCCGTAAGAGTACGAGGGGATGGAAATCTCTTCTGAACAGCACATTGCAAGGCCTCCAAGATGTGCTCAATAATGATGATGTCTGAGCAGATTGGTGGCCAAAAGAAGTGTTTAAACTCAGAAGAATGTTTGTGGAGCCACTCTGTAGAAATTACGGACGTTTGGGGTGTCGCATTGTTCAGCTGGAATTCCACAAGTCCATCGGAATGCACAATGGACGTGAATGGATGCAGATGTACAGAAAGTATGCTTACGTGTGTATCACCTGTCAGAGTCGTATGTAGGCGTATCAGGGATCCTATATGACTCCAATTCCCGGCGGAGGTTCCATTCCTCCCTCGGGCATGGGTGTGTGTGTTTGTCCTTACGATAATTTAGGTTAAGTAGTGCGTAAGCTTAGGGACTGATGACCTTAGCAGTTAAGTCCCATAAGATTTCACAGACATTTGAACATTTTTTTTTACTCCAATTCCACTCACTCCACACAGTTACAGGGTCTGCATCCACTTGAACAGTCTCCCGGTGACATGCAGGGGGCTTCGATTCATGAAGTGGTCTCCGTACCTGTACACGTCCATCCACTCGATACAATTTGAAAATAGACTCGACCGACCACACCACTTGTTTCCAGTCATCAACAGTTCGATGTTGGCGTTCATGGGCCAAGGCGAGGCGTAAATCTTCGTGTTGTGGAGTCATCAAGGTAGCACGAATTGGCTCCGAAAGCCCATATCGATGATGTTTCGTTGAATTACATTAATGAAAACATATGCATGTCATCCTAAACTTTCTGAATTCATCAGAGCAGTGGAATTCAGGATGGATTATGGCGAAAATTGTAAATTTACATTTCCCCACATTGAAGTACCCTTCGAAATTATGAACTTTGTTTTCAAATTCTTAACGAAATGCCACAAAAGTCAGTAGAACCATATCGGTCAGTGCTACAGATTGCTAATGACAAATAGCAGTGGATTAGATTGTTAATGTAAACAGCGGTGTGAGAGCGGTGCATATGGACTTTGCAGCCTCATCCTCTCTTGGCTTGACATTCTTGGTCAGAAGAAGCTCGTTTTATACCATAGGATGCCGCAAACCAGAGCGCATTGCGGTCACCTAGGGCACCTCCGTACACAATGCGAGAACACGGCGCAGGGATGGCGAACCTGTGTACATCTACGTCTCATTTTTACCGAGGAATGTTTAATACTCCAACGACGTACCATCTAACAAAACGTATAACTAAATTGATACCGCATATTATCCTTTTCTTCTTGCTTACTTTGTGCATTTTTATACTTATGATAGCCCACGAATGCATTCGAATTTTAAGATTAGAGCTCGTATACAGCAGTCATAAAAATAAAAATCTATATTTTATCTAAGTGAAAGTAAAACTTATGTGATACATACTGTAGTGAATTCAATGCCGAGTAATTTTTATTAGGTTCATACTACGTAACTTTTACAGTAGAATGCGAGGTGAACGCGAATTATTGGCAGCCGGCTTCGAAGCGAGCCATTCATAATATTCATTTCATAAAATAACGATTAACAGGCTTAGGGGGATGAACATAACAGCAAACGCCAGCTTGTTCAGACAGCTATCTGTGTCTGAATTGAATTTCTGGTTTCCACAATTTTAATGTCGGCATTTCTGCACATATTGCCTGATACCCTTTCTAATTTGTTTACTTCTAATTCTTTTCTTGTTTCATTAAATTTTTCAGCCCATACTGAATTAACTTGAAATCTGTCAGCTACATTAAAATTTTTTCAGTTTCCAATCAATCAAATTTAAATAAGATCAGTTCATCCAGGGAAGTCACATCAGGATATATAATGAATATTACAGTTTCTGACAAGTCTTTGAGCTCAGTAAAACTCGATGAAAAGTTTTCGAGTGTTTTGGCGAGAAAAATTCCACAGTTACTTCTCTTGGATGTCTTTTCGTGTAGTTTCAAATCGATGGCAATTTTTTTCAAATGTTGGAGTTACGTGTTGTTTTTGGAAACAATATCGTTTTTGAAATGTTGTAGTTCAGCCTCGAAAGCGCGATGAAGATCTGTTATAGTTGTTTTTCGTTACGCAAACTTCTAACGTACACTGCCGGGGTCAACTAGGGAACATTATTATACATCTGTAAGCCATTGAGCACTGCGTTGAATACATGTAACAACCTTTAGAACTTACATTTATTAGAAGCTTGCCACTGCGTCGAATATCAAAGGAAGAGAAAGCGAAGTTGCGTACAAGGCTTGTTGACATACGGCACAGCGAAGTTCAAGAAAAGAATGTACAGTGTGTGTGTGGAAAAACCTAATGACACCATTCTTTTGTCCACAATTTTGAAAACATCACCAGTTGTTACAGAAAGAACTTTTCTTCAGTCTGTTTCTTTTTCATGATGCGAATTTTTAACAGCCTTAGAAATATCTGTGTCCCTACCAGTTGCTGGAAATGTTATTATTGCAATCAATTGTTCTTTCACGTCATTTACAACACAATATGGAGCAAACACAGCTAGAGAGGCACATTTTGTTACATCTATACTTCCGTCAATATTCAGTGAAGTATAAGAACAGGACTTATCGCCATTTGTGTTGATGTTGTTGTTGTTTTACATTCTCCGCCAGTTATAGTATTCCGTCTTTTATTGTGTTCTAGATCAGTATGTTTGATGCTCACAATTATATTAATTTTATTTTCAAAGTCTTGAAAAATTTATGGGGCACAAGCTTCCTTCAAAGATCCCCCGCCGCAAGAGGATTTATCATGCTGGGCAATGGTATTTGCAGCCTGGTAATATGCAGCGTTGGTATGACAGTCCTTGAGAACATACTTAATCATAAGATGGCGACTGCCTATTCATGTCTTTAATACCACATGCAGTGAAAGTCTTTTGCTTCTCCTTGCCTTTTGTTGAGAAAGAGATTTGTCGTTTCTTTCATAGCGCCGTTTGGCAGGCGATGTTCTACATACCTCAGTCCTGGAGCTTTAAATGAACACAGTTTTATTGCTTTTGTTAATTAAGCCATGCTTCTCACTCCACAGGCTTTAAAATTTTCTATCATACATCTTTTGCATTGTTTGTTTCCTTCTCGAACTTAACGTGTTGAATACTATTCACAAGTTAAAAACGGTTCTCAGAAGTTGTATTTGCAGCACACGATGTAAGTGTACAAGAAATAGGAGCAAACAGCTGAATACTGTTCCATCACAGCAATTTCGCAGTGCAGTACTTGTCGCTAGAGGGCGGACGTCAACCTGAGCGATCTACCAGTGGACGGTGTTATATAATTACTACTGGATTTGAGTTCGCCGTGACTCTCAGGGAGTGAGCGTGAGCAAAGGTCTGTCCTCTACAACCTCCATGACATGTCCGAAGCAGTGTCACGTCCTCGATGAACTTCGGTAGTACAACTTCCAAGGCAAACCAGAAAATGAGTTATTTACAGTTACCATGCCTCCCTAAATTCCTCATTCATTGCCGTGCCAAATCATTTGGTTGAATGCCACTAATGTCACGCGTTCTTTTGGTTTACCGTCCCTGCGATTTCGTCGGAAGGTGAATACTAAACAACAGCAACCAACTAACCACTGCGGCTGGAGTAGCGGCAGGAAACCATACAAAACAATCGAAATCAACACTTTTGATAAAATGCCCACAGAAATCCGACTTAGCATCCTGATCATTGCCACATGAATTCACAGAAAATGAAAAATCTCAGACGGGTACATCATGTGCACACAAGGTGGTGAAAACGTGCGATCTGTACAATCAAGGCATCCCGCGTGACGGGATCAGAAGAGTGGGAGAGGATCTGCACCCGGACGGGGAACATAATTACAATGGGACCGAAGCAAGTACTCTAAAATACCGCGCCCCACCACTGCCTTGTGAAACGACAGAGGACCCAAACGAACCCAAACAGACACAGTCAGTACTGCAGGCAGTATGTTGAAGAAGTGATTGCAACTGACTGTTCTGAACCAGTGAAAAAGGATTTGCCCTTACGCGCCATGTGTAATGCTTTTCATCCTCAGATTAAGCACGACACGCGTATGTGACAAGTTGCCAAGGAAGCATAATGGGGAATGGGAAACCATCGTGACCAGTAACGGTTTGGTAACACAATACAGGGAAACACCGAATCATTCCCTGATAGCAATTCAGCAAAAGTTCAACAAACAGTTTAATCACCTCGGTCACAACGCTATCTTGATTGATGTCACGGAATAAAATATAGATTAGAGGTGTGCTCAATAGTCATACCCTTGCGACGATCAGCGAAAACAGATCGAATCATCGACAAAGATAACCAATTTCCATTAATATTTACCTATTTATTTATGTAATATGACCTTATTAGGGCCCTTTCTTACAACTGGCCAGCGTTTCACACATACAATATACATAACATCATAGTTATGTAAGGAAATAACAATTTTAATTTGAAAAATAATATTAAAATAATTTGTTTGTCTGCAGTGGCTGTGGGACCAAATTTTACTGTTTATGAACTAAGAGCATTAATATTTGCGTTACTTGTACTACTGCAGCTGCAGTCACTAATATGATAATACTAATAATACAAATTACAATAATAATAATAATAATAATAATGTTAATTGTGACGTGAAGAAGAATAATGAGAGTGGGTGATGAAAGAAGAAGTTGTAGGTCTATAGCAGATGTTTTCTGATGCAGCGAGTTAAGAGAAATGAAAATTCAAAGAGACTACATCGGCTGAGAATACTGATTAATGAGGAACATCTGGTAGGATCGAAGAATGTGCTAAGGTAACGAGTACATTCAGGGACAATCATAACAGTATTGTTGCTTTAGTAGATACTACCTGCCTTCTGAATCTCGAGATGTTATTTAGATCCGTAATATAACATAGGAGGTTCTTCCAGAGTCGGATTCCTGCTACTGAGAAGGACTTCGAGCATGTGGCTGAACGACAGAGTAGCACACAATCGATTTTGTTGCGATGCCGACGGGTGTTTCTGCTGTGTTGTTTAGACAAGAGCATTAACGTCGAGAAGAGATTTGAGGTATAGTGTTCATTGATAGGACAGTAGAGAACACAAAGTGTGTGGAGATGACTGCACACAGCAAGGGTAGCTTGGCATGTGATGGTGAAATGTGACCAAAGAGTCGAAAATCACAAATAGAACGAATACGAGTTCCAGGAGCCCTGAGTTTTCCTGAGAAAGACCTTGAGGAGTAACATCGCTGTAATCACTAATTGGTAGTGTAAGTGCTTGTACAAGGCTCTTTTTCAGGTCTAGAGGGAGGAGCATTTTCTTGTTTGCAGGGCACGGAGCGATGCTGATGCCTTTTTGCATATTACAGTAACGTGTTCAGTCCAATTTCGATTTTCATCTATTATTACTCCCAGACTGATCGCTGAAAGAGTTAATTGGTTATATATTCAATTTAGGGTTGAAGATAGTAGGCATTCGCTATATTTCGTGCTAATGAGCTTAGAACAACCAACCAGTACCGCTTGTGTTTAACATGGGTTGAGCTTTAATCCGAAATTCTGGGCACATTTTGATTTTAGACAAAGGTCGGTACTGAGATTCTCGATATCAGTCTTCCGCTTTATAGATTTGATACTTATATCCAACTGGAGGTCATCAGCTTACATATGGTATCTGGAATACGACATACATCATTTACCTACAATGGGACCTAATACCGAAGCCTCGGGGACGTCTGGTACTACCTGCATCTTTTGTGATTCCATGGTACCGCAGTTCAGCAATTTCAGGCGAGATGTTAGGTATGAACGAAACCGCTGCACTACACCTGACGAGAAACTTAGGCTGCTAAGTTTGGAAAGTAAAATGTCATCGGAGACGATGTCAAAGGCTTTGCTGAAATCTAAGTAGCACATGACAGTTTCCTCTTGTGCATTCGCGGCAAGCTTCCGGTCATCTGTTACCTCTATTAACGCAGATGTTGTATTGTGATGTTTATGGAAGCCTGATTGGCTTTCTTCCAGTAGGTTGTTTGTAGTTAGGAAGTCTGTATGGTGGTCGTGGACTATATACACTTAGGCTTTGGACAGTGCAGGAAGAATGCAGAGAGGTCAGTAATTAGAGCCTACTACGGCAGCGGCCTGTTTAGATAATGACTAAGCTGGTCCCTGCTTCCAGGCATCAGGAAAACCATTTCTAGTTAAGGAGTAGTTGAGGGTATCTTTTAGTGGGCAGTAATGGGCCAGTAAGAAGCTTCATCATTTGGACTACCATGCCACCATGTCCAATTGATGCTGATCTGATACACATGATCGCTTTTTTGACTGTGTTGCCAGTAACAAGCTTTAGACTGAATTTCTCATGGCTACAGTCGTCTACCTAATGAAGCAATCAATGAGTCTCTCGTTTGTGACTGAATTGTCTCTGTAGGTAATGTGAAGTACCTGTTCAGTTGATCGTCTGGGATAATGGGATCAGCTGCAGCTTTCAGTTTGCCTCTGCCAAGGCCACGTACGTTATTCCATAGCACAGATGATCTATTTCTGTTGTCCGTTAGTGTATGAGCTTGCCTGAGGTTTGTATTCTCGCAGTTTGACTGACTCTGTTCAACTTCTACTTGTCAGTAACATGTTTTTCAAGAGTAGTGCGATGTTCGTTTTCCTTATGTGCCGCGTCTTTGATATTCATGAGATGTTTTAGTTCTTCGGTTGGACAAAGTGCAAGTTTCCTCTTACTTTCCAGTCCATAAAAGGGCATATATTTCATTTAGTTGATTTACTTTGTTTGTAAGCGCATGATGTTTTAGATTTATGTCCGACAAAAGAATTAGTGACGACCCCCCCCCCCCATCTATCTTTCGCGCTTCAGTTGCAAGTTCAGAAAAATTTCTACGTTTGAACCGTCTGTATGTGGTCAACTGCGATTTCTTCGCGGACAGTCTAGCGAGTACGTTAACTAATTTTGTCATGGTCGGACATGCAAGGTGCAGATATTTGAGAAGTACGAATTATTCAGTTACGAGAGGGCAGAATGGAAATCTACTAGCTCCAGTTACTAAGCACGAGATTCATGTTTCATGATGAAGGACACAGGTCATCCCCTTTTTCAAGAATGGACGTCGAACAGATGTGGAGAACTATAGACCTATAACTCTAACGTCTATCAGTTGTAGAATTCAGGAACACGTATTATGACCGAATATAATGACTTTTCTGGAGACAAAATATCTACTATGTAGAAATTAGCATGGGTCTCGAAAAAGACGATCGTGTGAAACACAGCTTGCGCTATTCGTCCACGAGACACAGAGGGCCATAGACACGGGTTCCCAGGTAGATGCCGTGTTTCTTAACTTCCTCAAGGCGTTTGATACAGTTCCCCACAGTCTTTTAATGAACAAACTAAGAGCATGTGGGCTATCAGACCAGTTGTGTGATTGGATTGAAGAGTTCGTAGACAAAAGAACACAGCACGCCATTCTCAATGGAGAGAAGTCTTCCGAAGTAAGAGTGATTTCATGTTGCCTCAGGGGAGTGTCGTAGGACCGTTATTATATAAATTACCTTGTGGATAAGATCGGAATTTCATTGAGACTTCTTGCGGATGATGGAGTAGTATATCGAGAGGTTGTAACAATTCAAAATTGTACTGAAATGCAGGACGATCTGCAATGAATTGACGCATGGTGCAGGGAATGACGATTGAATCTCAATGTAGACAGGTGTAATGTGCTGCGAATACATAGAAAGAAAGATCCTTTATCATTTAGCTACAATATCGCAGGTCAGCAACTGGAAGCAGTTAATTCCATAGATTATCTCGGAGCGGGCATTAGGAGTGATTTAAAATGGAATGACCATATAAAATTAATCATCGGTAAAGAAGAAGCCAGACTGAGATTCATTGGAATAATCCTAAGGAAATGCAGTACGAAAACAAAGGAAGTAGGTTACAGTACGCTTGTTCGCCCACTGCTTGAATACTGCTCAGCAGTGTGGGATCTGTACCAGATAGGGCTGACAGAAGAGACAGAGAAGATCCAACGGAGAGCAGCGCGCTTCGTTACAGGACCATTTAATAATCGCGAAAGCGTTACGGAGATGATAGATAAACTCCAGTGGAAGACTCTGCAGGAGAGACGATCAGTAGCTCGATACGAGCTTCTGTTAAAGTTTCGAGAACATACTTTCACCGAAGAGTCTAGCAGTATATCGCTCCCTCCTACGTATATCTCGCGAAGAGACCATGAGGATAAAATCAGAGAGATTAGAGCCCACGAAGAGGCTTACCGACAATCTTTCTTTCCACGAACGATATGAGACTGTAATAGAAGGGAGAACCGATAGAGGTACTCAACGAACCCTCCGCCACACACCGTCAGGTGGCTTGCGGAGTATGGATGTAGATGTAGACATAGACGGGGCGAAGATTGCAGCAAACGCAAGATGAGATTTCCTCAAAAGACATACTCAAGGAATAAGTAAAGTCCACTGGAGCCAGAATCAACACATGTGTGATTGAGCTGGAACCTGGTTCTCAATATTGGATGTATCCATAGTTTCATGCAATTAAAAATAAAACAGAAAAAGCAAGAAAAACTTTGACATGATCTCCTCGACGAGTCCCCCTCACATATTAGAACTCACCTGGCAGGAAAAGATTCAAACAATGAAAACAATATGAAAGAGTGTAACTCCCAGAGTATAGAAAGAGAACAGTGGCATACTACAGTAGTACTAATCTATTGCCTAAGCTCAGCCATCTAGATCCAGACCTAACCATACCTGAAAACTGTGCAAGGTAAATACTTCCCATGGTGTCGCCGCGTCTGTGGAGGTACTGTTTTGTCCATACTGGCTATCCTCAACACAGTCACACCGTTTACCGACGGCCGATTGGGGTGGAGAAATCCACATCAGCATTACATGACAATATTCCAAAAATATACAACCAAGATCTTCTGGTAGAGTACAGGAATCATACAACAACAATTTTCGAAATATTTTGAACATCAGATTCTATGCTGCAGATATATATAGATCCAGAATTCAAAATCTACAGATACTTCTGGATGTACTACATAGAAATTAGCTACTTAGGAAAAGACACACTGAAGCAGTTCTCAGCAAGTGTCTACCAACAATTAATCGAAATCGTTCCTAAGCACCCAAAGACAATTCAGTGACCTCACTCAAATTGATCACTAGTTTAGAAAAACGTTCAAGCAAAGAGTTTACACCAAGTATTAGAACTGAACGTCATCAATGAAACCTATTCAACTTCTGCTAAAACATTAAATGGAATGAGACCTCAGTCTTTTACGAAATGTGTGGAGTTGAAGCTAACATGGAACACACGTATCTATAGATGAAAAAGAATAGAATTTTGGATTCAGTGAGAAAAAACTATCTACCATTATGAGAACAGCCATATACGAAACTGATGTTGACCATGTTTTGCAGCCAGATCAGAAATTCCTTCCTGATACTGAACACAATGCTTTTGCCTAGCTTTCTGGATACTTGTACTTTTTCTCGTTCAACTCAAGGACACTGATATACAGAGACACATATCAACTAATTGTTATTGCATCACTGGAGCCTTAAATCACATCCAGTAACCAGATATGAACCGTCAGTGGATAATTACCTACATGTCATTCTTGAGACTGCTTAAGAAAGGAAAACTGAAACGAAGAGTACACATTAGCCAGTAACATAAACCAGTCACTGAATCAGACAGTTGAGCGAATCATTTTAAGTTACGAATGAAGCTCTAAACTGCAAACAGTTTTATAGTGACTTGTGAAAATGAAAGTAACCGTTTCTGTAACAGTGTGTGTCTTTCAGTTTTAATGTTATTTGCATGATTATTATTTGATATATAAGAGAAGGACGTGATTCTCTCTGCAACTTATGTCTAATTTCATTTATCTAATTTAATGTGTTTAAATTAACAAAAATTCTACACATCATATTCACATACAAAAAACATGAGCTAGTCATTCATATGATTAGCATTAGTATCGCTTGTACATTTTGCTGTAATACAAGCGAAAATTTACTTCGGAGAAAAATTTGTACTCTGTAGCAATTGTTGCAATTCTGCTGTTTAATTTCTACTCTTTGTATGTAAAAGAAGTTCAAACGATATACACTGATGAGCCAAAGAAACTGGTATAAACATGTGCATTCCAATACAGAGATATGTAAACAGGCAGAACACGGCGCTGAGATCGGCAACGCCAATGTAAGATAAGTGTCTGGCAAATTTTTTAAATCGGTCACTGCTCCTAGAATGGTATGTTATCAAGTTTTAACTGAGTTTGAACGTCGTGTTGTAGTCGACGCGCAAGGGATGGGACATATCATCTCCGAGGTAATGATGAAGTGCAGATTTTTCCGAACGACCATTTTACGAGGGTACCATGAATATTAGGAATCTCGTAATACATAAAATTCCCGACAATGTTGCGACCGGATAAAGATCCTGCAAGAAAGAGACAACAAAAGAGAATCGTTCAGCGTGACAGAAGTGCAGCCCTTCTTCAAATTGCTGCAGATTTCAATGCTGGACCATCAACATGTTTCAGCGTACAAACCATTCAACGAAAAATTATCGATATGGGCTTGCGTAGCCGAAGGCTCACTCGTGTATTATTGATCACTGCACGACACAAAGCTTTACACCTCGCATGGACCTGTCAACACCAACATTGGACTGATGATGACTGGACACATGTTGCCTGCTCGGATGAGTCTCGTTTCAAATAGTATCAAGGTGATGGACATGTACGTGTATGGAGACAAGTTCACGAATCAACGGACCCTGCGAGTAAGCTGGGGACTATTGAAGATGGTGGGGGCTCTGTAATGGTGTGGGGCATTCGAGTGATGAGGGACCCCTGATACGACTAGATACGACTCTGACAGTTGAAACGCGCGTAAGGATCATGTATGATGACCTGCATAAATTAAAGTCAATTGTGCATTCCAATGGACTTGTACAGCTATAGCAGAACAATGCTACACCCCACAAGTCCTGAATTGATATAGAGTGGCTGCAGAAACACTCTTCTCAGTTTAAAAACTTCCGCTGGCCTCCAAGCTCCCCAGATATCAACATCATTGAGCATATCTGGGATGCCTTGTAACGTGCTTTTCCCAAGTGATCTCCACCCTCTGGTCCTCTTACGGATTTATGGACAGGCGTGCAGGATTCATAATGTCAGTTGCCTCCAGTACTACTTCAGACATAATTCGATTCCATTGCCACTTTGTGTTGTGCCAGTTCCACGTGCTCGCGGGGGCCTACATGATATCAGGCTGGTGTACCACTTTCTTTGGCTCTTCAATGTATATGAACCATTCTAGTAAAGTTTCAACAACAATACATGTACTTTAGCGCTAAAGGAAATGATGTAAAATATTATGCCACATAATTCAACATCTTACAAGAAGAAATAACTCCAGATTATGTTTTCTTTAATCCATTCCTCAGAATACTAAATATCCACTGCTATAATCACAATTTTTATTGTAAATTATATTATTACATGTTCCTTTGTTAGTGTTATTAACTGAAGGATATACTGGTGATCATTAAGCTATGCGAAAGTTATAAATCATTCCAAATTTTTATTTATAATAGAACAAAGTATTTAACAATTAAATAAAACCATTTGCGGCAATTCCTGCATTGTAACCTACACACAAAGTTTTCAAGGACCAGTTAAAAACCGAAGAATATACCACCATAGCTCCAACCCCTATGAACTCAGGATTAGTCTGATTCCAGCGCGCACAGTGGCCTTTAGGCAGTTATTCTTGCTACTGTTGATATCCGAACAGAGCAGGAATACATTGGAACCTGTGAAAAAATTACTTCTGCCATGTACTGCACAGTAGCTTGCAGAGTACTGATGTAGATGTGCTCATGAGCAGAAGCTCAGTCGGCATAAAGATCACTACGATCTGTAGTATTATTACATCTGCACAGTATACTGTATGTAGTGTGATCCGTTGTACGTTGTGATGCGTTGTGGGTGTGTGGGATGTCATCTTCGAGGACCACGTTTCCCCACAGCAATTGATTCCAATGGTACTCTATAGCGTTGTCCCTGAAGGTTGTCCACGAATTAGACGAGTCCCAGTGCACGCTGCTTAGGTCACCTTGAATGCCTTTGGCATAGGGCGTGCATTAGCTCTTTCTCGGATTACTAGTTTATATGTAGCGCAATTCGACCGCAAAAATCATGCAGTGCACTACGGGAATCGCCCAAAAACTCTAATCAGCATTTTGTCTATGAATTTTGCCTTATCTCCAGTGACCTTCAGTTCGACAATTAGCCCCACATTCCAACAAGTTCAGTGGATGGTCTCACCTGGATTCTCATTCTTTGAAAGTTACGTCCGTGCGATACTGGGATATGGCTCATTCATTATATTCTTATTTTGGCTCCCTCATAGATGTTTTACATGAATGTATATTATTTCGAGTAAGTCGATGGGCGTATTGTCAAAAGTAATTACAAATACTTCATATAGAAACCTATAGCATAACTAAACTGCACAGCATTTCTTTTACGACACTAACTTCGCAGTTGTCATAGGGTTATGATTCCAGATACAAAAATGAATGAAGTGACAGTGCCCACACATTGTAATTCCTCATCAACTGTTCTAAACAAATTGTGTCTAGACAAACGAAGACTGTAGGTGTCGAACGAGTATTATTTACTCGTCACTTCTGCCGATAAAATATTCTATTTGTAGGAATATATTGGATGTGGGCAAATCACATTTGGTTCTAGTCATGGAAGGCAGATCATAATTAAACTATTCTAAATTATAAGGTGGCAAGACTGTAGAAAAATTGATCACTATTGGAAATCGACACGACTACTTACTGACAACAATGTGACAAGCTCATTTAGCGAGAAGCGTGGAATTTCTCCTTGGTGAACGACGGATACCACCATTTCTTTCGCCTGCATGTTGGCTTGCATTATCGTCTAACGACGTCGACTGAGATGTAATTGGCCAACAAATTGTTCGTAAACGTCTTGCGCCAGACACTTTTGATGACTTCTGATGTTTCCTGGACTCAGAAAGTGGAATAAATTTGTCTCCGAATGTATCCAGCCCCCTTGGTTCCATACGATCTCAGTTATAGTCACTAATTGCAGTTCCTTGGAACACCAGACCATATTCGATTCTCCTTCCAAGAGTCACAGACCATTCTGTAATCTTCAACGTCTATGTCTTGTCATGTTCCTAATGATATATAGCGCGTATGTATCCTCGATGTTGACACTTCTACTAAATTTTGTGTAGTTTTATACTGCACTTTGGAAAACTGATCACTCATCGCCGTCTACAAGTTACATTGACAAAATCCTGAACTTGCAGACAGTATGAACTTTTTTATTAGTCAGGAAATAATACACTTAGTCGTGACACTTACTTGGATCTGTCTAACTGAACTGAGTGTTTCGAGCTCACAGCCAGGGCTATCTCAGACGTTGAAGGAAGCTTTTCAATGGTCTTCAGTATTTAAAGCGTGTCTGGAGAATGGTGAAGGCAGAAAGGGGCTGAACTGCAGCTTGAGATTCTTTGCCAGAATGGGTTCTCCGTAATGTGGCAGAGATGCGCTACCGTATTGAAGCCTTGCGTCTGGTCCCTAGCAGTGCCACTTAGGGCTCAGATGGATTGTTATTTCTCACGAGGAATTTCAAGTCACGGTTCAGTACGTATTTGTAAATCTTAAGCGTAGGCAGTACTGAGAATAATCCGCCCTTCATGAATACTACATTCGGAATTTAAGCAAAACACAACGCACATACAGGATATCGGAAATTGGAAATACACTCCTGGAAATGGAAAAAAGAACACATTGACACCGGTGCGTCAGACCCACCATACTTGCTCCGGACACTGCAAGAGGGCTGTACAAGCAATGATCACACGCAAGGCACAGCGGACACACCAGGAACCGCGGTGTTGGCCGTCGAATGGCGCTAGCTGCACAGCATTTGTGCACCGCCGCCGTCAGTGTCAGCCAGTTTGCCGTGGCATACGGAGCTCCATCGCAGTCTTTAACACTGGTAGCATGCTGCGACAGCGTGGACGTGAACCGTATGTGCAGTTGACGGACTTTGAGCGAGGGCGTATAGTGGGCATGCGGGAGGCCGGGTGGGTGTACCGCCGAATTGCTCAACACGTGGGGCGTGAGGTCTCCACAGTACATCGATGTTGTCGCCAGTGGTCGGCGGAAGGTGCACGTGCCCGTGGACCTGGGACCGGACCGCAGCGACGCACGGATGCACGCCAAGACCGTAGGATCCTACGCAGTGCCGTAGGGGACCGCACCGCCACTTCCCAGCAAATTAGGGACACTGTTGCTCCTGGGGTATCGGCGAGGACCATTCGCAACCGTCTCCATGAAGCTGGGCTACGGTCCCGCACACCGTTAGGCCGTCTTCCGCTCACGCCCCAACATCGTGCCGCCCGCCTCCAGTGGTGTCGCGACAGGCGTGAATGGAGGGACGAATGGAGACGTGTCGTCTTCAGCGATGAGAGTCGCTTCTGCCTTGGTGCCAATGATGGTCGTATGCGTGTTTGGCGCCGTGCAGGTGAGCGCCACAATCAGGACTGCATACGACCGAGGCACACAGGGCCAACACCCGGCATCATGGTGTGAGGAGCGATCTCCTACACTGGCCGTACACCACTGGTGATCGTCGAGGGGACACTGAATAGTGCACGGTACATCCAAACCGTCATCGAACCCATCGTTCTACCATTCCAAGACCGGCAAGGGAACTTGCTGTTCCAACAGGACAATGCACGTCCGCATGTATCCCGTGCCACCCAACGTGCTCTAGAAGGTGTAAGTCAACTACCCTGGCCAGCAAGATCTCCGGATCTGTCCCCCATTGAGCATGTTTGGGACTGGATGAAGCGTCGTCTCACGCGGTCTGCACGTCCAGCACGAACGCTGGTCCAACTGAGGCGCCAGGTGGAAATGGCATGGCAAGCCGTTCCACAGGACTACATCCAGCATCTCTACGATCGTCTCCATGGGAGAATAGCATCCTGCATTGCTGCGAAAGGTGGATATACACTGTACTAGTGCCGACATTGTGCATGCTCTGTTGCCTGTGTCTATGTGCCTGTGGTTCTGTCAGTGTGATCATGTGATGTATCTGACCCCAGGAATGTGTCAATAAAGTTTCCCCTTCCTGGGACAATGAATTCACGGTGTTCTTATTTCAATTTCCAGGAGTGTATCTCAGTCGTGCTGATTCTAATTACAAACCCTGCACCCAAAAAGACAGAAGTACACTAACAAAATCACACGGACAGTTAACTTTGAAGTAATATCACCAGTATAACAAAACGTTTACTGAATCTGAAAAGGAATCAATAATAGCTGCGTTCTGCAGATTACGTAAATCATGTAGCTGAAATTGTTAACTGGCACCTACATTAGAGAGGGGATTCTGTTAATGGCAAACCCTGTCTAAATGCGATCAAGGATAGACGGGGTCACAATTCACATACCTGTTTTTTTACGAAGTGTTCTGACTGGCTCTTGACGCTTCCTCTTAGATGACCACAAGAATCTGAAACGCTTTTTTTACAGTAGACTCACTTTCTCACCAGCAAATCAACTCTCACGAAATGCAGACGCTCCTTCAACGATAGAGTGCCAAGAACGAACGTTGCTACGCAACGGCATTCGCCGCCTCGGGCGATATTGCGTTGTTGACAAACTTCCCGACGACCGACTGTTAAACAGTAGCTGAGATAGCGTCAATCTGCGACGAATTTTAAAAGATACCATATAATACTCTCATTCTCAGATCGCCACTCTCTAGGATAACAATTGTTATTGTTGTACACTTAAGCTTAAAGAACTGTTTGGAACAGTATAATTCGCAAAGCGCCATTACATCCAAGATGTCATTTCGCGACATATTATTGTATCACTGACTTTTGTCTTTCGTTTTAATAAATTCCGTTCCAGACGTTAAAAAGACGTCAGCTGAAACTATTTTAATTTTTTTAATTTTTTTGTTTAATGATATGATATTCGATTCTATAAACTACCGTTAGTTATAATGGAAGATACATAACTGTTCCATTTGCTTCATATTTCGTTAAATACAACATCATGTTACATGACAGGTTATACGGAAGTAGGTTCCACAGAAATACCACCCCCCAGCTGCCACTTTGTACGTGGACCAAGCTTACGACGTTTCTGAGGCTAGTAATATGTGGCAGTACTGCTTATTGTGGGCTTGCGGGGGCGCAGCAATGTCTACGACACTCCATCACCTGCGGTTCACTGTCATCGATCATTGTCCGTACATTACCGACTTGGCCTCATCTGATTTTCTTCTGCTTCCAAAACTTAAAGGATACCTTCGAAGACTTCATTTTGATAGCGTTGAAGCGTTGTAATCAGATGCGAGGTTGCAGCTCCGTGAAAAGACAATCAAACTTTCTACTGGTGAACAAGTCAACCGAGCGGTTCTAGGCGCTCAGTCCGGAACCCCGCGACTGCTACGGTCGCAGGTTCGAATCCTGCCTCGGGCATGGATGTGTGTGATGTCTTTAGTTTAGTTAGGTTTAAGCAGTTCTATGTTCTAGGGGACTGATGACCACAGATGTTATGTCCCATAATTCTCAGAGCCATTTGAACCATTTTGAATTAGTCAAACATTCTACAGTGACGGTATAAACAAAGCGGTCTCTCGCTTGGAGGTGAGTGTTGTCGCCATGTTGAATATGTTGAGAAATGAATTCGTAGCCATGAAGAATAAAGGTGTAGGATATTAATAATATCTGTCTTATTTAAAAAACATGATAAGTATTCACATAAAAAATTCGGAGGCATTACTTTACGCACGCTCTCGTAGCTTTGCAGTTCTCTAGAACTGAGATCTCGCAAATGTTTGAATACCCCAAACATAGCCGGCCGGTGTGGCCGTGCGGTTAAAGGCGCTTCAGTCTGGAACCGCGTGACCGCTGCGGTCGCAGGTTCGAATCCTGCCTCGGGCATGGATGTGTGTGATGTCCTTAGGTTAGTTAGGTTTAATTAGTTCTAAGTTCTAGGCGACTGATGACCTCAGAAGTTAAGTCGCATAGTGCTCAGAGCCATTTGAACCATTTTGAACCCCAAACATAGTCTGTTGTGTTGTCTGTGGTTGCGCAATTGGTAACGACAGACAGAACATTATAATTTTCATGAAAGATGTCTACTACACATGCCTTCCTGCAAGGTTTGGTGATTAAGACAAAGTCTGTGCACTGCACATGGCATGACGTTATTTGTATTGAGGTACTGACACTTTGAAAATATGGGTAGAAGAAACCAATGGCTCTTGCAGTTCCGTTGTTTTGAGGGAGCTGCAGGATCATGCCTATTATTATTATATTTGTATGGTTGACACTGAGGTACAAAGCAAAATGTGAGACAGGTATAAAATTTTTAGCTGTTCTTGGGCATTGCAACCAAATACGTGTAGTGAACCTACCTCTGCTCCTGTTCCACTTGCCGTTCCTGAATGTTTGCAAAAACGACAATAGTTTTGAATATGAATGCAATGATGGTGATTATCAAAGCAGGAAGAAGATTCTGCACTACAATTATTTATTCAAAAATAACTAACTGATTTAACTTCTGACTTGATTCTTAGAAGCGATGCCTTCGCATTTCTTGGGTCAAGACAGAGAGCTATACATCTTACATTACATGAGCGTCATTCTCTTGATATGGCAACATAGAAAAGGAATAGATTAAATTCGGTAAAAGAGAAGACCACATGGTTTTTGTTGTGATACTGAACTTCCGTTAAGATATTTCAACGTCATTAATTGCTCAAATTTTGGAAACTTGTGGTAAATTTCTATGGGACCTAACTGCTGAGGTCATCGGTGAATAGGCCTACACAATACTTAATCGAACTTAAACTAACTTATGCTATGGACAACACACACACCCATACCCTAGGGAAGACTCGAAACTCCGACGGGGGCAGCCGCTCGAACTGTGGCAATAATGGTTCAAGTTAGCTGTTTTATCTGAAAACTATACTTTTATATAAAAGAAATTCGTTAAGCTACATTGAAATACATGAACTACGAAAATCATTATATATTTGAATGTAGTTGGCACGTTACTTGGCCAACAATTTGGCTACTCTAATTTCGTGTTACAGTTGCGAATAGCACAGCGCAGCGAAAGTGAAGCATTGGAAGATAACAAAACAAAGAAAATCTTGCACAATTCAGAGAATATAATAAATGAACCAACTGTTTATTTAACCAGGCTTGTTTATTTAATCAGACTTGGATTAATGGAAAGGTTCACTAAAGCACATCCAAAAGAGGGTGACTGCTTCTTGCACTTCATAACAAGGGCCCCAAAAATTTTCTTATGGCATATTTAAAGAGGGTATCTCCATTGCACCTCAGATCGGAAATTCAATGAAAGACAATGTGTTAGAATGTGATATGAAACGGGACAGGCAACCACCAGAAGCCCCACGTATAGAGAGTGTGGTAGATACCAGTCCTCCCACAGACATCATGGGCTTTCTCCAAATCTAAAAACACGGCCACAGTCTGGTATTTCCAGAGTAAACCATTCGTGACATGGGTGGACAAAGTCTACATCTACATCTACATCTACATCCATACTCCGCAAGCCACCTGACGGTGTGTGGCGGAGGGTACCTTGAGTACCTCTATTTTTTCTCCCTTCTATTCCAGTCTCGTATTGTTCGTGGAAAGACGGATTGTCGGTATGCTTCTCTGTGGGCTCTAATCTCTCTGATTTTATCCTCATGGTCTCTTCAAGAGATATACGTAGGAGGGAGCGATATACTGCTTGACTCTTCGGTGAAAGTATGTTCCCGAATCTTTAACAAAAGCCCGTACCGAGCTACTGAGCGTCTCTTCTGTAGAGTCTTCCAATGGAGTTTATCTATCATCCCCACAACGCATTCGCGATTACTAAATGATCCTGTAACGTAGCGCGCTGCTCTCCGTTGGATCTTCTCTATCTCTTCTAGCAACCCTATCTGGTACGGATCCCACACTGCTGAGCAGTATTCAAGCAGTGGGCGAACAGGCGTACTGTAACTAGAGGTGTACAAATTCTCCTTGCAGCCTGCTTGCCCCTAGCTCCTCTGCAACCATTCATGCAGGTCAGCCTGCCGCGACGTCAACACAAGAGTGCGCGTGTACTGAGGCATTGTGGGTAATGCGGCCGACTTGGGCTCCCGCAAGCCCGGGCTACCTGGGTTCCCGCAGGCCTGCGAAGCTTCACGGGACCCGCTCAGCTTGCTGCGCCTGACAACAGGTTGTGCTGTCAAGCTATCGTGACTAGAGTAGCCAGGTAGTTAGCCCGCAGTTCATTTATCGCAACGGTGGAGGCAGCACAATGAATAGGTCGAACTTTAGTGAGATTGAAAAAAAATTGACAACTGTCGAATACATGCTAGTAACGAAACAGAGCACAAGTGCCGCATGGGAAACGTTTTCGTGTGTTTATGAGGCCGCTTTAAATAAATCGGTAGGTGTGTCTCAATGCAAACTATGTTAAAAGCTCTTAAGTACTTATTCGGGAACCTCGAGTATGTTACGACATGTGTGAAAATTTGACAAGCAGTTCCCTCACTACGTAAATATCTTGAAACGGAACAAAGATATAGTGGCCGAAAAGTACGTCGAAATGTGTGCTAAGGACCTGAGACCATTTAGCAGTATAGAAGGTGAAGGATTTCTTAATTTAGGGCAGACACTGATCGACATAGGTAAAAAATATGGCTCAGTTGATATTAAAAATGTTATGCCTTCCCGAGTGACAGTATCTAGGAAAGTTCAAACCTTAGCTGATAAAGTCCCCAGCAAAATGCTCCCAGATATAGTGCTTGCGATTCGTTCTGGTATATGTGCCAGTACAATTGATCTATGGACAGACAATTACAAAGGGGTGAATTACATGTCCGTGACAATGCATTACATAAATTCAGACTGGCGTTTGGGTGTAAATATGTACTGATGTGCTCTGCGTTTTCTGACTGCCTCGAATATTCGAAACGAGTTGGAAGATGGCTTAGAAACTATGGCTGTTTCTTGTGAAGACATTGCCAAAATTACGTTTGTCACAGACCAAGGCAGTAACGTTGTCAAAGCTCTCGAAGTATATCAGCGTCTTCCATGCATGGCTCATAGTATAAACACAGTCTTGAAACATGTTCTGAGCGAACAGTTTTTGAAAGAAAATGTTCCAAATATATTAGTAATTCTTAATACAGTGCGCGCTACGGTTTCCTACTTCAAGAGAAGACGTCTCTGTGTGAGACTGAACTCATCTTTAAAGCAGTGGGTTTCAACTCGTTGGAATAGTTATTTTGACATGCTTGTATTAGTCCATTCTCAGATTGATTCAGTGAAGGCTGTCATACATAATGAAGGTGCCTCTGATAAGATGCTGGGTTATGACCACCATATACCTGGCCAGCTTATAGAATTTCTTAAGCCATCTAAAGAAGCCACAGTTGATCTAGAGGGTGACAAGGAGCCAACCCTACATTTAGATCTACCGTGGTTTTATGCCTTAAAAGCTCACTGTACCGTACGGGATAACAATGAAGAGGTTTGTAATTTTATTCCATCTGAACATTATAGAACCACTTGTGAAATATGTATGTTAAGAAAATGTATTTTCAGGACATGAAACCTTTGAAGCAAGCCGCCAATGCCTTCCTAGAACAGAAAATGTGCGTTAGTATGTTGCATAAAATTGCAACGTTTATGGTGGCTAACTACCGCACATTAAGAAAGTTAACCGAGGATGAAAAAATTGAAGTTTACCAAGCAGCACGACAGATGTGTGCTGAAGGTAAGCTCCTAAGATAATGCATGTATTCTTCATCTACATGTACATGGTTATTCTGCAAGTCACACGCAAGTGCTTGGTTGAGGGTTCATCGAATCACTTTCAACTTATTTGTCTCCTATTCTCGAATTTCGCGCGGGATAGAACACCTACATCTCTCCGTCTGAGCGCTGCTTTTTTGTATGTTATTCTGATGATCATTTCTTCCAATGTAGATGGGACTCAACAATGTATCTTCGAATTTGGAGGTGTAAGTTGGTGATCGAAATTTCATATATCGATCGCGCCACGTCAAAAAACGCCTTTGTTGTAATGATTCCCACCCCAACTCCTGTGTAATTTCCACGACACTCTTTCCCCTGTTTCACGATAATACCAAAACAGCTGCCCTTCTTTAGACTCTTTCGATCTCTTCCATCAATCGTACCAGAAAAGGCTCTCCAACTGCGTAGCAATGCTCCAAAAGAGTGTTTTGTCATTAAAACGCCTACAGCATTTTCTGTGTGTCCATTCCTATTTAAGTAGGTCGTAACTGTAATCAGAGGTATTAAGTTGAATCTACAGCCTTTAGGTTTGACTGGTTGATCTGGTAAACGAAGTTTAACGGACTTAGTTTAGTACACACACGGATAACGTCGCTCTTTTCATTATTTATTGCCAACTGCTAATTTTCACACCAAAAATATATACCTTATTTAAATCGTCCTGCAGTTGTTTTGATCTTCTGGTGACTTTACTGGACGATAAATGATAGCATCATCTAAAAACTATTATAATTTCAACTATGTGTAGTACGATCTTCACATTATTCAGGAAATATTAATTGGAACCTGTATAGTTTGAATACAAGTGCCCAATCACAGCACCCAAGAAACTAATCTAGGGCCATACAAAATGGCGAAATTTGAGGACTGGGCAGAAGAGCCTCCTCTCCTACATGATGAAGTCATCAGATACTTGCAAGAACACTGTGCGAACGAGGGAGATGTTCGACAGTGGTGGAAAAATAACTCCCAACGACTTCCTCGTCTTGCGTGTGTGGCAAGAAAAATATTAAATATACCAGCCACTAGTGCCTCTAGTGAGAGAATTTTTAGTTGCGCTGGAAACCCAATTAGCGAAAAACGATCATGTCTTAATGCAGACAGACTTAACGATCTCGTCATAATTAATTCAAACAGTAATCAGCAGACACATTATGAATACAGTAGAACATTAAATAGGAAACTATGAGTCTGAGCGCAAATTTACTAATGAAGAGTGCAGATTCCTTTCTTGTGCTTTCTGGGCGTCAATTTCTGAGATAGAAATTTTGTAATGCATACAGTTCATTTTTATTTTAGACTAAACTTTTTGATTTCAATCCTCCCAAGTGACATTTATTATTGTTTGTAAATCATTTTCTGTTACTTGTGTTTGCAAAAGTAGCCAAATATTTTTAGGAGTATCTGGATTGGCCTCAATAAAACTTTCAGGGGAACTGAAGGAAAATTTGTAAATATTTTATATTGAAAAGTGTTCTGCAAAATAAAATATTCATTTGTGGATTAAGGCAATACACATTATGAGTTTAAATTACAATTTCTTTTGTTGAGTTCCACACACATTGCATAATGTAATTTTATTCTTGTATTTCTATATTAAGGGGAATCCCACATGCAGAGTCAAAATTCTGAAGACCTAGACACTACAAATGCTCCTCAAATGAAGAGCATCTTTTTCCATGAATGTATGGTAGTAGGAATATAATGGAAACTGTGAGCCACTCTCCACAGCGTCTACATCTGCGTCATGAGGATTCAGACTCGTCGTTTAGGACTGTGTTTCGAGGGTCTACAGTCGTCGTTTAGGTTTTCATCACGCAAGTAAACTCCCGTCGTCTTTGTTTGCATCATGATGGTCCGAAATATGGTCCCTCATGACGCAGACCTAGACTACAAGTGTGGACTCTCATGACGCAAACGTAGGCGCTGCGAAAAATGGCTCAGGGTCGCCATTGTATTCCCAATACTATAGTTTTTAGACGAACTGGATACGAAACAAGTTCTTCGATTTTGTTAAAATGCATTTTGGCAATCTAGAATTATTTTGTCAACTTCGAATGAATTCACAGAACCAATAAAATACATCCTGGAAAAGTAGTTAAATATTTATATAATTGGTGTCATACTTGGCTGAAACATACTAAAGTTAAAGAATCTAGACTTCCAAAATCTTAATTTGGTTCTCATTGCAATACAGTGGTTATCAGGGGCGTAGATAATTTATTCTTCTGGGGAGGGGACAAATCTTCTTTTTGGGGGATGGAGGTTCACTTCTTTAGTACAAATATCCATCCGTTTCAGTGTTGAAAAGTGCAGCACAGACTGCATTGCGTTGCCTGGGCATTTATTTATTCCATACTCTCGTAGTCCATCTTCCCTCCCCTATTTGTGTGATGTCCTTAGATTAGTTAGGTTTAAGTAGTTCTAAGTTCTAGGGGACTGATGACCTCAGAAGTTAAGTCTCATATTTCTCAGAGCAATTTGAACCATTTTTGAACCCATCCCTTAGCCCATCTCCCCCCACCCATTATCCTTCTCCTCGTCCTCTCTGTGTTGGATTCCGCCACCTCAGTTCATCTCCTCTTCACCTAGCTTTGAAAACTCATATATGTCTGTGAACTTTTGTGGTAATCAGTGAATCAGTGTCAAAGTTTATTGCTAGGTAGCAGTTATTGTAATACTTGTTGATACGCAGCATTGATAGTTTGGTTTTCTGGTGCGTAAACAAATGATGTTGAAGGTGTCCCGACAGGGGAATATGCGACATACAAGTGGCCATGTGAGAAAACATGATTTTCAAGACTGATGCCACAAACATATAACAACTGCCCTTGCGATTTATCTATCGACATGGCAGATGTAAGCTGCACTGGAAATTATAACCGTTTAAAGTCGAATGGCATGTCGGTCGGAATCATAGTGATACTGGAATCAAACTGTTTTCACCTTTGTACTTTCCTTTTAAAATTGTGGCTTCGATTACGTTGTTCTTTAATTTCTGCCCCGCAAGCTGGGTGCCATTACAAAGACGTGGCTGGTTTACCTTTCGCAACATAATGATTGCCGATCCGACTTAATTACAGATTGGGAGGCGGTAATCCGGGGAAATCCAGCGAATTTAAAAATTTCGTGGGATAGTTGACTACATCATCTTGGTTAGTAAAGTAATAAACCGACTTGTATGTCAGCAATTCGCCAGGTGCCATATTTTGAATCTGAAAATTCATTTTGTTAACATCAATGTTTTTTGCAGCCAATATAACACGTTCACTCAAACAAAAATGGTTTGCAACTGTTAAACGACATTTGCTGTGCGCGAATTGTCAAACACGATGACTGTGAATGTGTCAGACATCTCTCAAATTTCAAAAAGATCAAAGACATTACTTATACATATATATACATATACATGCACATGGAAATATTCAAAAACCTTCTCCATGGAAACATGCGTACATAGTGAACGTTCATGGTAACCCGCAAACGATATCAAAATCTTTTGTAAGGTACTCTATTCGATGTACTGTCCGAAATATTATGTAGACAGTGATGTTCCTCTTGATGGTCAAGTGTGCAAAATTTCATCAAGATCGGAATAAAACTGTTGGTTGGTGTAGAAGTGTGTAAGTTAAGTACCCTCCGCCATGCACCATTCAGAATTTTAAGCAGACAGCGCCCTTCATCCTGCTTTGAATATCAAGTGTGCCAAATTTCATCAAGATCGGAATAAATACGTACAATTTGTCGAATTCCGTTATGTGAAGGAACCTCTGCCATGCACCATACGAAATGTTATGTAGACTGTGACCTTCCTCTTGGTTTCAAGGTATAGTGTGCAAAATTTCATCAAGATTGTGTGCAATACAAACACACGGACACAATGAAAACGCACTTTCAGTTTTTGTCAAATTTTCCAATTTTTCGGTCGATTTTCGAAAAATTTTATTTCATAAAAACCTTGTCCTGAGAATTACGAGCACAGCAAAAAAAAATTAGCCTAATTGGTCCAGCCGTACTCGAGTTTTAGGCTTATAAACACATTTGGCAATTAATTTTTATTTATATAGATAATAAGCCCGAAATATACGCGTAAAGGAAGAAAATTCAAATAAAACCCAATATTTTTTTTACCTGAAATTAATATATATATATATATATATATATATATATATATATATATATATATATATATATATAATGTTGGGGTGTGTCTTTTGGTGCTCAGGTAAAATAAAAACATTTAATTAACGTTCATAATACGCCAATGACGCGCGCAGACTAAACGACTGCGTAGCGCAGCTCAGCAGTGATATGGGCAGGCACGCAAGTTTCCCGCAACCTGCCCGGGTTGGGTTCTGCTGGGCTTGGCTGGGAGTGAAGCAGCCCGCCCGTTCTGTTGACAACGCGCGGCGGCCTGCCCGCCTGGCCACCGGGCAAGCATGGGCGGGTTAAAAGCGGAACATGTACACCACTAACTGTAACCTACTTCCTTTGTTTTCGAATTGCATTTCCTTAGGATTCTTCCAATGAATCTCAGTCTGGCATCTGCTTTACCGACGATCAACTTTATGTGTTCATTCCATTTTAAATCACTCCTAATGCGTACTTCCAGATAATTTATTGTATTAACAGCTTCCAGTTGCTGACTTGCTATTTTGTAGCTAAATGATAAGGGATCTATCTTTCTATGTATTCGCAGTACATTACACTTGTCTACATTGAGATTCAATTGACATTCCCTGCACCATGCGTCAATTCGCTGCAGTTCCCCCTGCATTTCAGTACAATTTTCCATTGTTACAACATCTCGATACACCACAGCATCATCTGCAAAAAGCCTCAGTGAACTTCCGATGTCATCCACCAGGTAATTTATGTATATTATGAATAGGAACGGTCCTATGACACTCCCCTGCGGCACACCTGAAATCACTCTTACTTCGGAAGACTGATCTCCATTGAGAATGAATTGCTGCGTTCTGTTATCTAATAACTCCTCAATCAAATCACACAATTGGTCTGATAGTTCATATGCTATTACTTTGTTCATTAAACGACTGTGGGGAACTGTATCGAACGCCTTGCGGAAGTCGAGAAACACGGCATCTACCTTGGAACCCGTGTCTATGGCCCTCTGAGTGCTGGACGAATAGCACGAGCTGGGTTTCACATGACCGTCCTTTTCGAAACCCATGCTGATTCCTACAAAGTAGATTACTAGTCTCCAGAAAAGTCATTATACTCGAACATAATACGTGTTCCAAAATTCTACAACTGATCGACGTTAGAGATATAGGTCTGTAGTTCTGCACATCGTTTCGACGTCCCTTCTTGAAAACGGGGATGACCTGTGCCCTTTTCCAATCCTTTGGAACGCTACGCTCTTCTAGAGACCTACGGTACACCGCTGCAAGAAGGTGGGCATGTTTCTTCACGTACTCTGTGTAAAATCGAACTGGTATCCCATCAGGTCCAGCAGCATTTCCTCTTTTTAGCAATTTTAATTGTTTCTCTATCCCTCTGTCGTCTATTTTGATATCTACCATTTTGTCATCTGTGCGACAATCCAGAGAAGGAACTACAGTGCAGTCTTCCTCTGTCAAACAACTTTGAAAAAAGTCATTTAGTATTTCGGCCTTTAGTCTGTCATCCTCTGTTTCAGTACCATTTTGGTCACAGACTGTCTGGACATTTTGATCCACCTACCGCTTTGACATAAGACCAAAATTTCTCAGGATTTTCCGCCAAGTCTGTACATAGAACTTTACTTTCGAATTCATTGAACGCCTCTCGCATAGCCCTCCTCACACTACATTTCGCTTCGCGTAATTTTTGTTTGTCTGCAAGGCTTTGGCTGTGTTTATGTTTGCTGTGAAGTTCCCTTTTCCTCTGCAGGAGTTTTCTAACACGGTTGTTGCACCACAGTGGCTCTTTTCCGTCTCTTACGATCTGGCTTGGCACATACTCATCTAACGCATATTGTACGATGGTTTCGAACTTTGTCCACTGATCCTTAACACTATCTGTACTTCAGACAAATCTTTTGTGTTGAGCCGTCAGGTACTCTGAAATCTGCTTTTTGTCACTTTTGCTAAACAGAAAAATCTAGCAACCCTTTTTAATAATTCTATTTACGCCTGAAATCATCGATGCCGTAACCGCTTTATAATCGCTGATTCCCTGTTCAGCGTTAACTGTTACAAATAGTTCGGGTCTGTTTGTCACCAGAAGGTCTAATATGTAATCGCTACGAGTCGGTTCTCTGTTTAACTGCTCAAGGTAGATATCAGATAAAGCACTTAAAAGAATATCACTGTATTCTTGGTCCCTGCCACCCGTTATGAACGTTTGAGTCTCCCAGTCTATATCCGGCAAATTAAAATCTCCACCCAGAACTATAACATGGTGGGGAAATCGACTGGAAATATTTTCCAAATTATCCTTCAGGTGCTCAGCCACAACAGCTGCTGAGCCAGGGGGTCTATAGAGACATCCAATTAGCATGTTTGAGCCTGCTTTAACCGTGACCTTCACCCAAATCATTTCACATTTCGGATTTCCGTTAATTTCGTTCGATACTATTGCACTTCTTATCGCTTTAAACACGCCTCCCCCTTCCCTGTCCAGCCTGTCTCTGCGGTATACATTCCAATGTGAGTTTAGGATTTCATTACTGTTTACGTCTGGTTTCAGCCAACTTTCTGTGCCTAGTACTACATGGGCGTTGTGACCATTTATTAATGAGAGCAGTTCAGGGACCTTTCTATAGACCTCCTGCAGTTTACTATTAGCACATTAATATTGTTATTGCCTGTTCCATTTTGCCTACTCCTACCTTTCCGCGTCTCAGGAGGCGTCTTGTCGGGCCTAGGGACGGAATTCTCTAACCTAAAAAACCCCCATGTGCACTCCACACGTACTCCACTACGCTTGTAGCCGCTTCCGGCGTGTAGTGCACGCCTGACCTATTCAGGGGGACACAACATTTCTCCACCCGATAGCGGAGGTCGAGAAATTTGCACCCCAGATCTCCACAGAATCGTCTGAGCCTCTGGTTTAAGTCTTCCACCCGGCTCCAAACCAGAGGACCGCGATCGGTTCTGTGAACGAGACTACAAATAGTTAGCTCTGATTCCACCCCGCGAGCGAGGCTTTCCGCCTTCACCAATTCCGCGAACCGCCTGTACGAACCAAGGATGACCTCTGAACCCAGACAGCAGGAGTCATTGGTGCCGACATGAGCAACATTTTGCAGTCGGGTGCACCCAGTGCTCTCTGTCGCCGCCGGTAGGGCCTCCTCCACATCTCGGATGAGACCCCCCGGCAAGCAGACAGAGTGAACACTGGCCTTCTTCCCCGACCTTTACGGTATTTCCCTAAGGGGCTCCATCACCCGCCTAACGTTGGAGCTCCCAATAACTAATAAACCCCTCCCCCCGTGTGCCGTCTCGGACCTTGCTGAAGGAGCAGCCACATGTCCACTCACAGGCAGAGCGGGCGATGCCACACGGCCAGCCTCCACATTTACTCTCCGCCTCGTGCGCGCGAACGCCGCTGAACCCGCCACTCCCCTTGGGGAGAGGGTGGCCCAACCGCGCCCGGTACCCGTGAACATGCCTCGACAGCAGGGACAGTGGGTGAAGCATGTATCACCTGGGGTGTAGCTTGCGACGCACCAGACTCCCCACTGCCGCTACACTCCGAGGTAGCAGCCTGAAGACGGCTGACCGCGGCCATCAACACGCTCAGCTGTTCGCGAACAGTGGCCAGCTCCTCCTGCGTCCTTACACAGCACTCACACATCCTATCCATCCTAAGGAATCAATTTACTGAAGAGAGTTAATCAACTTTTAACTAGACTGCTAATTCACTAAAGGCGGCTGTTTATTGACTAAACTGTGGTTGCTAGCCACTTTTTGTAGAAAAAAATGAAAATAGCACTACCTGTCTCTGGACTGTATTGAAAACAAACACTAGCACTACTGGCACTATGGTTGACTAAAGGGACTCTCTCTGACTGTATTCAAAACAAACACGAAATCTATGGAACACTATTAATAGCACTAGACAATTAAAGCTTCCTAAAAGCAAAATCACACGGAAGAAGAAATGACAAGTAAGAGATATATAGTTAAACTTAAATTAAGGCAGCTCGCTGCACAGCAGACGTGAAGCAGACGGTGGTTAGGACGACACTGACACTACTGCAAGTGACGAAATAATCAACTGCAAAACGGCGCGCTCGAAATCAGCACTGCGCAGAGGTTGGTAAACTGCGAGACTCGCGCTACCACACCAGCTAGGCATCAATCATACATTCCATCACCTTGCAAAAAGAACTGGTGAGGAAAATGGGGCGGTAGCTAGAAGGAAGGTGTTTTTCCTTACCAGGCTTAGGTATGGGTATATGGGTATGACAGTGGCTTCACGACAGTGCCTGGGAAACGGGGCCTCTCCCCAGATGCGCTTGTACGTATTAGGCACAAAGTGTTTGCCTGCAAGAGAAAGGTGCTGCAACATCTGAATGCGAACAGCATCTTGCCCTGGGGCAGAGGATCGGGAAGAAGTGAGAGCACGATCTAACTCCCTCATAGTAAAGGCGGCATTGTACCACTCACAATTCAAAGAAGAGTAACGCCCAAGCCGCCACCGCCCCTTTCCGATGGAGGAAGGCACGGTGATAGTAGAAGGAGCCCGAAATCTCCGCAAAATGTCGACCCAGAATATTGGAGACAGCAACAGGGTCCACGATGGCATCATCTGCTACTGTCAGGCCGGAAACTGGGGAATGGATCTTGGTCCCAGAAAGCCACATGACGAAAGAGGGAGTGGAACTGTTACAAGAACTAGTGAATGGAATCCAGCTAGCTTTTTGGCTATCCCGAAGAACACGACCACAGTGTGCAGGCAAATGTGTACAATAAACGCTGTACAATAAATGCTGTTTACCATCACAGGATGACGATTAAACACGCGGACAGCATGTCTCTGGCGCGAATAGCGTCGTGGCAAGCCTTGGTCCGCCAAGGGACCCGGACACAGTGTGGTAAAGATTAAGTGCGAGAAATGGAACGTTCTGCGGCGGTAAGGATAACGTCTGTGAGATATTCTACCTGGTTATCTCAACTGGGGATACGTTGTTCGTCGAAGGTCGCCTGGGAAGAGTATAGCTTGCAGTCGGTCTTAGTAAGCTGCCATTTGGCTTTGCACATAGGTGGGGTGGGAGTCAGCAAACGGATAGCACACAGAAAATAATCGCTCGAGTATGTGTCAGAGGGACTGGTGCACTGGAGGCGATGGCAAGCTAGGCAGTGCAGAAGGATAGGTCCAAATGGGAATGGGTGTGTGTGGAGTCAGAAAGGATCGTGGGTGCTCCTGTGTTAACTCAGCAGACGTTATGTTCATCGAGAAGGTCAGGCAAGACGGCACATCTTGGACTGGTTCTGGAAGACCCCAAAGCGTATGGTGCACATTAAAGTCACCGAGCAGCACAAAGGGGTGAGATAGCTGCACTATAAGCTGGAGGCGGTCTACGCTGGTGGCATTATATGACGGAGGGATGTAAACAGTACAAAGGGAAAACGTCAAGTTACGAAGGAAAAGGCGAATTGCAACAGCTTTGAGGTGGGAAGTCAGGGAGATGGGTTGACTATGGATGTCAACCCGTGTAATCAGTATGACTCCACTATGAGATGGAGTGCCGTCCTTGGGGAGAAAGTCAAAATGGACTGGGAAGAAATGCGAGAGCTCAAAGTAGTCATAAGGGAAAAAGTGAATGCGGCGATTCTAAGAGCAGCCATAAATCCACTTTGTTGGATCAAAGACTGCAAATGTTCCATAGGAGGATAGTCACAACGAGGAAAAAATTAAGGGTGTTCACTTTAGCAGATGACGAGTGAATGCCTTCAATGAATCACTGCTACAGGGCACAGATGCAGAGGGATCCTGCTCGAAGAGGTCTACAGAAGCATCAGCATTCTCTTTCTGCCAGCCTGCGAAGTCCAGGGCAGAAAATCGGTTGGTGGTGCGCACTGGCGACACGGTGGTCGGCCTGGAAAGGGTACCATGTGGCGACACCGTCGAAGAAGATCGAGTAAGTTAAGGAGAAGACCGTTTGCCCTTGTTTGATTTCTTGGAGGCTTTCCGGCTGGCGGAGGAAGACTCAGATGTTGGTTGGCGGGAGGGACATAGCAATTCTTCATAGGACTGTTCTTTCTGTCCTTTCTGGCCTGCCGGTTGTGTAGCTGATGACTCCACCACGTGAGCCGAATGTCTGGTATCGTGTTGCAAATCTGGGGAGGGGACAGGGACGCTACCACAATGCTGGGGGATTTTAGAACCGCGATGCTAAATTTGAGGATGCATGTCTGCGTGGCCATGACCTTTGTGGACCGAGATGTGGAAAGAACGGTACTGTAGGTACCAGATCGTAGAATGCAGGGCCTCCAACAAGCCCTTACCTTGCGAGCGTCCAGGTAAGACACTTTTTCTTTCACCCAGATCTCCTGGACAGCCCACTCATCGAGACACACCCGACATTCGTGGGACGAGGCAGCATGATCGCCATTGGAGCTGATGCAGCAGGGAGAAGGAGGCGCACAGGGGATCTCGGGTGCATCCCTGCCACAGGTTACACATTTGGCTGGCTGTCGACAGGACTCTCACGTGTGATTGTAACAATGACACAGGTAGTAGCGCATCAGGTTCGGAATATACGGTCAGACTGTGATAACTACATAACCTGCTTCGATCTTCGATGGAAGAAGGACTCTATCACAAGTGAGGAAGAGTGTGCAGTGTGGGCACTAAATAGACATCTACTTTTTTCGTCACCGAATGGACTGCTATGGGTCAGACCATCGAGGAACCTAGAATAAATAACACCAAGGGAAGAATTTAGCATTCTATAGGCCTCGACAAGAACAGCGTAGTCATGGAAGTGCAAAGGCGCAAGCAGTTTCTGTGCTTGAGAATCGGAGGTAATCTCCTAAAGCAAAGTGCCATTGCATGAAGAAGAGCAGGATTTCACAGGGGCAGCAGTTGCATCAACACCTCTCTGAATAATAAAAGGATTTACTGTAGTGAAGGGCTGACCATCTTCAGTACACGAAACTATGAGGGACCACGAGACAGCTCAAGGGCCTTTCAACCACTAGCCTCTTTCCGTTTTCATTTCATAGTCGTTGACTCTGAAGATGATTGGCTCATTTTGAGAAAATCCCCTGTGAATGCCAGCGACTCTGATGGTGTGCTCCTTCCAGCTGGGGGCAATTGGCTTCGGTGCTTCTTCACACCTCAGGCCACACCTTCCAAACACCTGACGGAGGACCAATTGGCAATTTGGAAAGCTAACAGCTCAGGCAATCAGCCCTCCGTGGGCCTGGCCTGTACCAGGGAGTATTTGCAAAGCCCACCTGTCGACCTTGGGCTGGCAATTATGCGTTACCCTGTCACATGTTACACGTCAGACATGTGGGCTGGTCTTCAGGTGTCCATAGGGAGGAAGAAGAGGAAGAGGAACCTCAATTGCTGAAGCAGAGCAAAGATAGGAGAAGGTGACTGAAGAAAGAAAAGAGGATCGAAGAACATAGGAGAGCATTCTGATATTGACTACCGAAAATGCAGAATGCATTTCTAAAACAAGACCAGAGATGTTTTCCAAGGGAGGGGAGAGAGAACAGCAAGGGAATAGGCATGCAGGCTGCAGAGGCTGGGGCCCTGTGGTAGCCAAGCACGAACCCATCAAAGTGTGCGAACCCCTTGGAGGGACTGACTGAGATGCGCGGCGCCAGCTGCGACTGATTGCTCCCTCGTCTCGGACGACAATAAAGTCCTCCTAACACAAGGCGAAAGCAAAGGGTGCGTAGTGCAGGGGGAGCTGCGTCTTGAGGGACAGGTGGCTGACAGACTTGCAGCAGACACAATGAGTGACAGGCAATCAGGCTTTCAGCTGGGGCAATCACTGTCTGACGCTATTGCCCTGGCGGCTGAGGTCTGTGGCTTAGCTCTGCGATAGTAAATACCAGCATCATGGTGGACATCAGTGGAGTCTTTGACCACTGTGGTGGCCTTCACTCCTGTCCTGTTTTCAGGAGAAAGAGCGTTCAGAGTAGCTGTGTGCTTATCTGAGGAGCTGTTGTGAGGGAAAAGTATCTCATTATCGTCACCCAACGGGCGCACTAGCAAAAAGATGATGATGTGGTGTCCACACAAGCTGTGTCCTAGGGGTAATTGATTTGGGATATCAATATGGAGCAATTATTGGATAGTCTACAATGAGGCGACGATGTCCTAGAGGTGATACCCTACGGAGACCACCTCCTCCTGCTGGTTGGAGGCCGAGGCCGCGGGGATGTAGAGCCTAGAGCAAAATGGGCAATGAATGTGTTATCAGAATAGTGCCGAAAATCCAAACTGACGACTCTCCCTAATAAATAAAGGTATCTGCTATTAAAGGACAACTAACGAGGATCGATGGCTCGCCGGTTCCTAGGCGTCACGAGGCTCGTTATCTGGAAGTCGTCATTTACGAAAAGTGGAACTTTGCCACACTCATCGACACCGTGACCCAGAGATGGCAGGAAGTGCTCAACAATCATATCGGAATCGGGCATGTGACATTCTACCTCCAAGAAAATTTAATTAAATATATGTCTTAACAGTATTCTCATTTTCATGGTGGGTCACGGCTCTGGAGTTTGGGCAGACAGGCTCACGAAGGTCATGCCTGCGAAGACAGTGCGAAGAGTGCAGCCGAACAGAAGCATATTATTAACATAATTTGCGGCTTATAGGAATAGTCTGGGACGGGTTTTACTGGTGTTAATTGAGTGGACCGTTCTTCACATGCTGCTTAAAACTTAGGACCAGATATTCCGCTTCACCATTGGAGCAAGGACGAAATGGAATGCTACGGATGTGTTTGATGCCATTGGGGGCACAGAAATTCTAGAAGGCATAGGCCATGAATTGTGGGCCGTTGTCAGAGACCAATGTTTGAGGCAACCGTATGGTGGCCAATACCTGAGCTAGGGTGGGAAGGGTAGCTTCGTCCGTGGAGGATGCCATGCATGTGACATAGGGGCACTTTGAATAAGCCACCACGTAGCACCCAAGAAAGGAGCTGCAACATCGAGATGGATGCAGTCCCAAGGGAGATGAAGAAGTATGCCAAGGGGAAAATGACTGAGGGGGCGATGCCTAGTGCAACGTACATGCTGCACAGCGATGGACTATCTTTTTGACGGCAACGTTGATTTCAGGGCACTACACATGACTGCATGCCATAATGTTCATTTGGGACATGCCTCAGTGACACCAGAGGTACAGACCCAATAACTGAAAGTGCAATTCGGCCGAAATAATCACTCGATGTGCATCTGTGTCAGCATCTAAAACGATGACCTCATCTACAACTGAGTGTCAGTCAGAAAGCTATTTCGAAGCGAGGAGCTCAGTGAGATAATACGGCCAGCCATTGATTACACAGAGAAGGATCTGTAGCATGGCGCGGTTCCAGCGTGTTGCAGTGGCCACACACGTGACCTTAAGGGGAAAATCGCCCAACATATGCTGTCGTTCAGCATCGATGTGGACACAGATGACCTGCTGTTAGTCGAAAGCAGGGCCTGGGCCAGGTGGTAGACGAGACAATCTGACAGCATTAGATGGCTGGGGAGCTGGCATGTACCACATAGAATCACTGTATTATCTGAGGTACAACACCCAGTACTGGAGTTGTAGCATTGTTCATTCTCGGAGCTTGACAAGCTGTCCAAATAACAACACCAATAGCTTGTTATAAAAATTAGTAAGAACTGCAACCCAAAAAGGTCGACATGAAAATAATTGACTGTCAGCACTATTGCCAAGGCCTCCTTTTCGGCCTGGGAATAGATGTACTGTGAGGGGGTCAGAGCCTTGGATGCATAAGCTATAGGCTGTTCAGAGCCATCCTAATTTCTGTGTGCCAAGACAGCTCCAATACTGTTGGCCACAACCAATGGGCGAGTGGGAGAAAAGGGAAAGAGGCACAGTGCAGCTGTCAGCATGGTTTCCAATTTGACAAAAGTCTGGTAACCAGTGGGGGTCCAGGTATATGGGACCCACTTTACATGCGACTTACTGAGAGGTTGGGCAACATGGGCTATCTGGGATAACAATTTAGCATAAAAATTGAGTTAGGCCTGAAACGTTTGCAATTCAGTTAGGCTCGTCGATTGAGGCAAAGAAATAATGGGAGCAACATTCAGATTAGTAGGCCCGAGACCCTCTTCAGAGATAACACCGCGAATAGTCCACTCCTGGGTGAAAAGATCCGCACTTTCCTAAACGGTGACGCAGGTCCGTATCCTGTGGGTTCGTGAACAGGGTGCGGAGGTTTCCCAAATGCTCCTGGCGGGAGCTTTCTGTGACAATAAGGTCATCCCAGTAATTGACACAATATAGAATATGCTGTATCAGCTGTCCAAGAAATCGCGGGAAAATTGCAGAAACTGAGGAAAAGCCAAAAGGGGGTCATTTGTACTTATGCAAACCGAAATGGCGTGTTAGGGGCGAGATTGTTCTATGATGCCTCATCTAAGGGTAGCTGGAGGTGTGCATCAGCAAGTTTTATCTTGGAAAAATATCCTCCCTGTCCCAGCTAGTTTGGTGAAGAGATCTTCTTGGCAGGAGTTAGGATAGGTTTCTGCCTTTGATTGATCCCCACGAAAGCAAAGAGATGCATTCGGCTCCCACATGATCACTAGCGCTGTGGCCCATGCACTAGATGTGAGAGTTTCGACGATCCCAGCTGCCTGCAGACGATCGAGTTCCTCCAACGTGACAGCCGGTAAGGCCACTAGAATCAGTCTGGTGCGCTAAAAACAAGGCGTGGTATCATGCCAAATGGTGATGTGTGCCTTGAAGTCTGAACCACCCCCTAAACCCGATTGTCCTCCCAAACAAAATCCATCAGCCACCTACAGCTGATGTCAGAGTACTGACTTTGCCTTTTTAACACAACATCTGAACCTATGGCCTATGGTATGGGGATTAAAGCAATAACTGTTGTTGTCAAAGTGCCTGTCACGGAAATGAAGCTTGACTCTTGTGCTTTTCGTAATGAGAATTTCATTAAAAATAGGGAGCTGGTGGATTTTTCAAACGTTACAGGTGATAGGGGCTGTCTGACTTACAATCCAGTCAGCACATCAGGTTCCCTATGTTCCATTGCCAGTCTAACAGTAGTGAGCAAATGAAGTCGAACAGCTGTATGCACTCTCTTCGATATTTCCAAAGTCAACACTGTGGACAAATGGGGCATGTAAAAAATAAATGCAACCAGCCATGGAACTGCGGCAACAGACGCAGAGATCAGCATGGAATTAAAGAGTAATTTAAAAGTATGGGACCAACGAAACAGGCTTACTTTTCACATATTTTCTACCTTGGATTAGCCAGCATTATAGTTACCTAACGAAATTGATGACTACAAACAGTCAGGATTGAACCACAGTTTAATACCCTCTAGTAATCACATACCTAAGACGACGATTCTACTGTTCACCAAAATACCAACAATCGCAAGTCTGTACTGTGCAGCAGGCACTCTTTGCCACACGTAGGTAGATGTCCTTAATTTTTTTATTCAGCTACATTTTATTGCATATCATGGTAAAGAATATAAGAAGGCAAAGAGTACATCACGTAAATCCAGTGGTTTTCTTTAGTGGGATCTGATGAAGAATTACGAGATTGACCGAATGTCTGTTTTTGTAGTCGTCTTCTTATTAGGTGGCAATATCTAAAATTTAACAGCCATCAGCTCCTTATGAAGGGAATTTAAGTGAATTCTTGCCGCCACGGAGGCCTCTTCAGTGATACGCAGGGAGAAAATTACCAAACGGAACTACATTCTGCTGGTCTTATTTATCTAGCCCGCCAATTGATAGTAATATGTAGATCATAGTGGTTAATCTAAAGAATGTTATGAGTGCCTATTGACTGTTGAGTGAAACCAGCACCGTGTGGCATATCTTTGTAAACACTCCTCCATTTCCTAATAGTGTAACGTTCTTACAGTAATTATAGGAGACCACATAATCATTCCACTGGGAAATAAAATTTGTAGTAATATAATTAAATGTTATCATCAGAAATATTGATGTAAATAAATGCTGTTATCATAAGTTTTAACGTAAATAAATGTTATTACCGGAAGTTTTATGCAAGATTAGAACACTTCTGTGATGTAAGAACTAAATACAATTTTCTTATCCGATTTGCTGTAGTACTCTTTAGATAATAATGATCTCCCGTCATCTCCTCTTAAGTTAATCCAAAGTAATAATAATAATGGAATGCAGTAGTAAAGTCAACTGATGGATAAAAACCCAAAACAAGAACATTCCCGCTCCACTCCCCACCTATCTTTTGCTTGTTCGGACAATTGACAGGTCCATGTAGCGATATCCATTGTGTATCATTACAGTCGTTTTGAGTATGCAGGGAACTCAGTATCCTCAGGTTCATTTATGCTACCTAGCAGAAATTCCTGGTTTCCTTAGCCACGACAAACTGAAAGAGATAGCCACAATATTGTAATCAAGATAATTAAAACATACAATTAAACGCCTAATGCCAATGTAACACATAATGAAGTGAATGAGAAACAATAACGAATAATAAGCAATAACATGAAATGTTGTGCCTTTTCTATGGAATACTTCAAGTTCTATCTCTATGGAATGAAGTCCTGAGTGATAATGGGTCACACAGTATTGAAATGGTTGCTGTAGCTGAAGGGTCCATCTACAAGATTAACACGATGGGCAGTACAACGGATTTTTAGGCCATGCAAAATCATGGAAGGAAACACATGAACGGACATGAACTGAGTAGGAAAATAAAGGTATTGCAGATAAGAGATAATGAGTTTAAGGGATGACAGATGACCCAGTAGATGGATGACAAGTGTAAATACTTTCATACACGTGGTGTCTGTTCTTTTAGACATGTGCACCTAATAGGTCGGGAAAGAGGAGTCTGGCAAAGCTGATAGGTGACAGTGTAGTGGGTCGTGGTGGGATCACTCATGAAAAAATTGCTGTAGTAGTTGGTGTTATAGCGGCACCTGTTTTAGATTGAAGTCAGATGATAGGTATACCTGCTTTAAGGAAGTCCCTGTAACTAAGAAATCACCTCCAGAGGGCGTCATGTTTCGAAACAGAGAAGGAATCAGCATATTTCATCAAAATATAAAAGATACTGGTAAAGTTAGTGAACTGGTTCTAGATGTTGACTCTGAAGTTGTTGATATATTGGAGCACCGCTTAAACAATTCGACAGTTCAGAGGCTTCCTTTACCAGGATACAGATTAGCTGGCTGTATTTCAAGGAGTTCCATTCGGAGTGGGGTAGTGGCAATGTACAAAAAGAAGTATTTCGTTTGAGCCCATAGACGTATCATGGCTCTGCGCTGAGTAGATATTTGAACATGTGCAGAAGCAGTAGAATTTAAAGAAATTAAACTTCTAACTTTTGTTGTTTATACGTCTCTTAACTCTGATTTCACAGCATTTCTGCCAAAGCTAGAGAGGGTTCTTGATTCACTTTATGGAAGTACCAGAAATTAGTTACATGTAGAGACTTCAGTATTAATTTTGTGTGGGATTGTGCAAGAAAAAGGATGTTGGTAGATATGGTAAACTCATATGATCTGATGCAGACTGTGTTTTTTGCAACTAGGTTGCAGGAGAACAGTAGCACAATTATAGACAACATTTTTATTTTTTACTAGATGAGCATTCTGTTAGTAAAAGGGTGAATGGTCTTTCAGACCGTGATGGACAATTTTTAACCCTATAATGCTTTTGTACTCAAACAAATGTCACATATAATTACAAACTATTAAGGAAAGCTCATCCAACGCCAATGAAGAGCTTTTTAAACCTCTTCAAGGGACAGGAGTGGCATGATGGTTATAGTGCCGACAACAGAAATGACAAATATAATGCTTTCCTTAAAACATTTCTCCTGCTCTTTGAGAGTTGCTTTCCATTGGAATGTTCCAAACGGGGTACTACTATTAAAAGGCAGCCTGGTGTATGATTAGTGGGATAAGGATATCATGTAGAACGAAGTGAGAATTGTATCAGAATATTAGAAGTAGTACAATCAAGCTATAGTAGCCCATTACAAACAGTAATGTTAGGTGCTCAGAATGTTATTAGGAAGGCAAAAAGTATGCGGTATGGAAATTGAACAGCTAATTCTCAGGATAAAGTTAAAACCAGTTGTGAAGGATGTATCTCATCAGCAGCACAAGATCGACGATATAAAATCAGTTCGAAGCAAAAATATTTCTTTTATTGATAACTCAGATATATGCACAGTATTTAACAATCATTTTCTGAGCATTGTTGGTGAATTAAATAAAAAATTAATTTCTTCTAGAATCATATAACTCTCTTGGCTAACGCCTTTCCGAGATTGATGTCTTAAATAATCCTCTGTGATACATACTAGGGGGATATTGAGTCAATAATTAAATTACTGAAAGCTAAGGACTCTCATGGACATGATTGAGTGCCTAGCTGAATGTTAGGGTGCTGTGCTACACTTGTTAGCCCTGTACTTAGCCATATTTGTAATTTTTCCTTTAGGAATGGTCGGTTTCCTGAACGATTAAAGTACTTAGTAGTAAAGCAACTTTATAAAAAGGAAGGAAGGGATAACATAGACAATTTTAGAGGTATATATATCCCATAAGTGCTTGCTTAAGTTATTGAAAAGGTTGTGTATGTAAGAATAATTGATAATTTTATGTCACATAATTTGCCATCAAATGTGCAGTATGGCTTTAATAGTCTTTTAGTAAAAGAAAATACTGTATTCTATTTTCTCTGTGAGGCATTGAATGGGTTGAAAAAAAGGTTTTGAAAGGCATTTGATTGTGTAGATCACAAAATATTGATCCAGAAGTTGGACCGTTACAGAATACGGGGAGTAGCTCACATTAGGTTCATCTCTTATTTCAACACCAGACAGCAAAATGTAGTTAGTCACAGTGTTGAGAATTGCTGTGATGTGGGGTCTGAGTAGTAAAGGATGTTGTGTGCAACATGAGCTTCATTTCAAATAGGGCAGTTCATGATGTGTGTTGACTGTTTGTAGAAAACAAACTAACAGTAAATCACATTTGAAACAGTGCAGTTCATGATGTACTTCCACGGTTTGTAGAAAACGAACTAATGCTAAATCACAGTAAAACTCAGTTTTTACAGTTTCTAACACACAATTCAACAAAACGCAACGTTTTAATTTCGCAGAATTGGTATATGATTAGTGAAACTTAACAGTTAAAATTTCTAGGTGTTCGGATAAATAGTAAACTGTCGTGGAAAGCCGACATTCAGGAAATTGTTCAAAAACTTAATGCTGTCATTTTTTACTATTCAAATAGTATCTGAAGTAAGTGATAGTTCGACAGGAAAGTTAGTCTGCTTTACATACTTTCATTCACTTATGTTGTATGGTCTTATATTTTGGGGTAACACTTCCCATTCTCAAAAGACATTTTTGGCTGAGAAACTGGCAGTTTGGGCAATAAGTGGTGTAAGTTCGAGAAACTCTTGTTGATCCCTGTTCACTAGTCTGGTTATTTTGACATTGGTCTCTCGATATATATATTCTTTACTTTTGTTTCTTGTTAATAATATCAGCTAATTCGCAAGAATACGCAGATTTCGCTGAGTTAATACTCAGCAGAAATCCAACCTGCTTGATTTTTTGGTTCATAAACATTTTATTTTTATTTTTTACTACTTCTATGGTGTAATGTCATGTACTGACACGCTCCATAACCATGGATATTTGCTTCTCAGTTTGGTCCTCTGGCACATGAGATGTAAATAAAAAACAAAAGAAGTAACAGACACTACATATTATATTTAGGAGAGACTGGCTAATGATCCATTCAGTGCAGATGCAAATCAAGCTCAAACTCTTATGAAAATAGGCAGAATACTTTGAGTATAAAGATAATGGGCCAGGGGCTCTACATGCTATACATCTGTAGTGCGTGAATAAGTTGATGGTTTTGGTCTGACAGAGGGCATGCTACGCTAGTCTGTGCAGGTCTAATGACTACTGCGTTCAGATGACGTAGTTTCCAGTGCATCTGCCTAGTAAGAAGGAGTTCTGGGTTCAAATTCCGGTCCAGCAAAAATTTCCAACTTACCCTATCTATTTAAAACAATGCCCACTTACAGCTAATGTCTCTAGTTCCTTTGAGTATTGATTCATAGTGGCTGCAGGATCAGAAATGGCTGTGATGAGGAATGTCAATGGCCTCTTCAGTGCAGTTGCACAACAAGCTAGAGTTCATATAGGAATCGGAAAAATGCTGTGAGTTGAGTTGGGTTGCTTTGGGGAAGGAGACCAGACATCGAGGTCATCGGTCTCATCGGATTAGAGAAGGATGGGGAAGGAAGTCGGCCGTGCCCTTTCAAAGGATCCATCCCGGCATTTGCCTGGAGCAATTTAGCAAAATCACGGAAAACCTAAATCAGGTTGGCCGGACGCGGGATTGAACCGTCGTCCTCCCGAATGCGAGTCCAGTGTCTAACCACTGCACCACCTCGCTCGGTAATGCTGTGATTAATTAGGATAATTGACAAGGGGCACTACATCAATAGAGTATGGATAAGTTGAGAATTTTGGTCTAACAGAACGTGCGCTAGGGCAGTCTATCCAGTTTCAATGATCACTATGACCTAGTAAGCAGGAGAGGCAGACACCAGTCCTCTTCTGGCACAAATTTTGAACTTTCCCAGTTTATTTAGATCATTCCTCACTGGCAGCTCATTTCTTTAATTCGTTTGTTTCTCGATAAATAGTTTCGTAAACATATGCAGCTTCGTGTGCACGATGATTACCGTGCAGAGCAACTAAGTTGGATCTGTGAGTGGTGGTAGTAGTAAAGCTGAGAGAGAAAGTATTACAGGAGATCCGTGATCTCAGGCTAGTTGGTGATAGGGGATTAGGTCTACCAACAAGTGAGTAGCAAAGAGGTAAACGTGGAGGAACATGGAGGCGGATGAGAACCAAAATGTATGGAACTACATACAATGCGCACAGGTAGCGAATTTGTGCATAAGTAGAGCACCATTGCTGATGAGCATTGGCACCATTTCAGTTGCAGCTTTAGATTTTTTCAACAAAACACCTGCACTGAAGAAATATGCACTCACGATTATAAACTATTTTAGAGGTGTGTGGAAATGTTCTCGATGACCAACCAACAGGCAAGAAAACTGACTCAAGCCCTAGTCAACAACTGGATACTGAAGTTTGGGGTACTTCAGACGATAGTGACATAACAAACAACCAACATTATATCAGATTTGTCTAAAAAATTGTGTCGGCAGTTACATGTGAAGAGATTGAGAACTAGTCCTTTACATAATCAAGCCAATGGAAGAACAAAAAGGATCCAAAGGACTATAGAGAAGACGTAAAGATTGTATTTGGACACGTACAATACCAACTATTTAAGGTTTGTAGTGTCAGAGTAGACCTCGAAGTTGCACACGAATACAGGGTAGCCACAGGAAGAGGTAGTACATAGTTGTAATATGCTATCACCATTTCTACGTATACATCTACATCTATACTCCGCGAGCCACCTTACGGTGTGTGGGGGAGGGTACTTATTGTACCACTATCTGATCCCCCCTTCCCTGTTCCATTCACGAATTGTGCGTGGGAAGAACGACTGCTTGTAAGTCTCCGTATTTGCTCTAATTTCTCGGATCTTTTCGTTGTGATCATTACGCGAGATATATGTGGGCGGTAGTAATATGTGCTCTCTCGTAATTTCGATAATAAACCTCTCCGTATTGCGTAACGCCTTTCTTGAAGTGTCCGCCACTGGAGCTTGTTCAGCATCTCCGTAACGCTCTCGCGCTGACTAAATTTATCATTTTAAAACCAAGAATGATAACCCAAGAAAATCTGTTAAAGGGAAATGGAAATGGAAATATGTGACAGGATGCACAGAGCTAGTTCTAAGGCGCTATAAAATCAAGATGAAGAGGTGAGCCTTACAGCAAGAATGCCTCGGTATTGAGTTGGCCTATGGGTAATGTTGTCGACTTCCCACACTTCCAAGGGGAGAACGACGAATTTTTTCTTTTTTTTTAAACATGAAGGGTAATATCAGGTTGTGGTCACTGCTGAACGTCAATGTCGCATTGCCGACGAGGGTGACAGTTGCGCATATGAAAGGTCCGAAACCGTTTCCTTGAGTCTGGATGTGTGGTGTTGGAACGAAAAGGAGATGTAGGGGAGAAAACTAGAGGTTAGAGACACAACAGTAAGGGTAAGTCCGTATGTGATATGGCCTATGAGATAAGAGAATGTTTATGCTTTTGTGTTTATTAGGTATAATAAGTGTGGCATAATTTTTAGTGTAAGTGAGGTAAAATGCTTCGGGGCAACAGGAGATTTTTAGGGAGAGGAAAGAGTAATGGGGATCCTGTCCTCAGGTAGGGTGCACCAGGAGACGAGATGGTGAATGTGAGGTCCTCACCCATACTAGTGGTAATCGTCAATGTTGAAGAATTGTGGAAACAGCATTTGGAAGGGTGAGAGCTTTTCGTGAAGCAAGAGCATGTAGTAATCAGCTGTCACCGCTGGGTGAGACAAATGTTATTTAAAGCATTTGAAATATGGAACGAGGTGAGAAGGCTAGAGGAAGCATTCGACAGTTTCTGGTAAGATACGGGAGAATGCATAAAGATACTTGGGACTTATGAGAAACGAAGAGGTGGAATGAGGTAGGTTCTCTGCAGCTGCATATTACTCCGTGAGCCACCTAATAGTGTGTGGTGGAGGGTGCCTTTGGTACCACTATGTGACCCCTCCACCCGGTTTCACTTGTAAATAGTGCGTGGAGAAAATCATTGTCCACAAGTCTTTGTATTGGCTGTAATTTCTCTAATTTTCTCCTCATGATCAATACGCGAGATATATGTGCGGGGAAGTAATATGTTGCCCGACTCCTCCTGAAAAGTGCAGTCCCGAAATTTCAATAGCAAAAACTCTCCGTGATGCACAACGACCCTCTTGTATCGATCTATAATTCTGGGGATAATAGCACACACAAGGAGGAGACGTTTGATCGATGAAGGAGGCTAACATCTGAAAACTGTGTTTGTCATAGCTAACTATGGAGTCATCAGGAGGAGAAAAAATATGGTGGAATTGGTGAAACAGTGTCAAAAGGAAACAATGCAGCAAATAAGTGTCACACAATGCAGACTGCAGATTTAGAGACAGATGCCTTAAACAATATTCGCTCAGTACGCCAGCTAACTGTGGAAGAACAGTGAACCAGAACGTAAACATGTTGCAAGCTGAGGTGTAGAATCTTGATAAGGAACAGTAATAACGAAGTGGTTCCAGTCCTCGAAAACAGTGTTTGGGATCTATGCAGAGAACTGTCGAAAGTGCGAAAAGCCATGTAACAGGTTTGTGACAGCAACTGGGAGTGAGCTTCATGTCACGAGATCAGTATATGGAGAGACTGCAGAAAGTGCAAAAACAATTAAGGTTGGTCATGGAATCTAGCCATGCACACCTTCCTTTCTATTTAAAGCTACCTACCGTGGAAGTGAAGACTGATGGAGCAAGGATATACTTTTCAATCAACTTTCTGGTTGCAGGGAAGCTGGTACATTAGCTGTGTAACATAGTCCGTGTATATTACGTGAACTGGGATATACTAAAGAAGTTTTCTGGGTAAAAGCGCAGCGATTGTTGCTAATTGCAGAAAACAAGAGAGTACTTGCAAAAATAGAAAAAGCGGAGTTACAGAAATGTTACAAGAGGTAAGTTATGATTTGTCCACACAGGGTAAAGAGAGATGGTCAGAATTTCTGTGCTGTGAAGTTACTGCTGGGTCGGAAAACGGGAAACTATTACTAAGTTGTATATCCAGCAAGATGACGCACATTGGTTGTACTCTACTGCTGATTACGTGATAGAAGTAGCAAGTTGCTACAAACAAGGGAAGCTCAACAGTGAAAAGCATAGAATCGGACCAGCATGCATTGCTAATGATCGGGACGTCAGTCATTTAATTATTCATTTACTTATTAACCTTACAGAGTGACTCACCAACTAAGTAACTGTAGTGAGTCGTTTGCTCCTCAATACTAAACAGTTTTCAGAATGTTAGTACTTTTCTTGTTTTTCAAAAAAATAATTAAGTTAATAATTAAAACACAATTTGGGAAAGGAAGGATAAACTAATTATACTATATTCTTAAGTACAAAATAATAAACGAAACGAAAGGTAGCAAAAGAGCTCCCTTTACCTAACTATTTCAAGTGGAAGAGCTTCAGCAAACACTTCGAGACTGTCTCACCTGAATTAGCATATTCTATTCTACTATAGCGACTACTACAAGTATGCATGTTGTGATATTAACGCAATGTCATTTGTGTATACGGTATGACAACACTGTTCCTAATACAACTACTTCCTCCACTTATCCGCCTCATATAATCTAGAGAAGCCTCTGGAGGTGACTTCGAGTCTTGTCTCCCCGAAAGGCACTTCTTGTCTACGTTGTGCACCTGTGACTGTGTATTTAATTCTCATTGTACTGCATATGTACGTTTATGCACAATGTTATGAAATTCATTCGTTTTACAGTATGCATCATGTACGTTTCACAAATTACATAAACTACTTGTTTGAAAATAATGACCGAAAGAGCCAAATAATTACTTTTTTTACTTGTACAACCAGAAAATTGGTTGTTTTATTTCTATTAGTAACTTATTTCTAAATTCCATGTATGTATTACTTGTACTATCGTTGCAGTCGTGCGTTCTACTATGCTGTATTTATATCTGGTAGTACCGGAGGGTTCATATCATCATCTGTGTCTAAGTGCACGTGTTTCCATATCAGTGTTTGAATCAATGTGGTCCCATGCATGATGTGGTGAAGGGTTTGTTTCGGGTCGCGATACTGAAAAAGGTCGTTGCTGCTTTTATGTCTTGGGTAGCACTCTTGGTATTTCATAAGTGATGCCCTTAAGTATGCTCCAGTTTCCTGGGGCTCTAATTGGCTTGCCATATGTCTTAGATTTTTGACGTCGGCCTTAGGAGTGTGAGTGAGCGACATTTTAGTGTTATGTGTTTGTGGGACCCGTGTTGCAAACATTTAAACAAATAACTTTCGCTAAGGCCAAAGCGGTGCAGGCGTGTAGGGTAAAAGTGGGCATGCCCCATCATCAAACGTACTATACCACGACTTGGGTCATCGTGTCTGAGCCTCAACCGTTCCTGGATGTTTGGGAAGAAGGAGAAAACCCGATGGCGCTTTTCAAATGTTTCACATTCTTTTTTCCATGTCTCAACCTTCAAAAGCCTTAATTGGCATTTATCTGTAATATGGTCTCCTGATATATCCATCATCCAGGCTACCTTTTCTGATCCAGTATGCTGCTTCTCTGTGTCCAATGGTTATGTCAATGAGGTATTTACAAGAAAAATCATAGGACCTCCATGGACAAGGTGCCAAATCCACTTGACATCCTGAGCAATACACTTCTATGTCCACGGCTCACAATTGCTTTTTTGGTCGTGAGTGACAGTCGATATGCCTATGTACTTGCTGCGAAACATATTAAAGATTCAAAGAGGGCTTTATGATACATCTCAAGTGCCTGCAATGGTAATCCGTAATGAGTTGAGTTTGACGTGGCGCGTTTGTGCATTAGTCTTCTCGCTTTTTCAGTTGTAAGTCTTATGTGCTCGTTGAATGTCAATTGTTATTGTTCCTTTCCTCTGTATGCCAGTGTTGTTCAGCCTAATGATGGGGTTTCTCTGCAAGGCCCCTTCTGTCAGTAAATATACCGCCTTTTTTGTCGTATTTCTGTAGGTACTATGGCTACACCAGGCTAGACATGTTCAGCAGAGTAACTGCTGAACATGCTTCTCTATGATGAAGAAAAGGTGAATCATCGGCAACATCAGACAGACTTACGAAAACAAATGGATAACATCTACACAAATTGCACAGTTACTCTCCCCTTAGCCCAAGAAGTAGTAGCATTAGCAATAAAACAGTTAAAGAATAAGAAGACACTTATCAAAATGGCATACAACCATAAACACTAAAAATACATTTGGACAGGTCACCTGCCTTCTGACAGTTACTGAATGAAGCACTGCTCGAAGGTACGGTCCCCTATTTTTACAAGGAGTTGTGTAGCTGTATTTTCGAGTTGCATTCTGGTGGCGCCCCCACAGTAAAAGCGGACCAGGAGGCGAGCGCCGCCACAACTTAACGGCGCAGCGACCTCTATGGGTCTTCGACGTCCATGACGTCTGGCGCGAATTCAAATTCCGCGGCGCTAGAGCTAGTGTATGCTGAGGCGTATTTGTACTTTTTTATGCGATTTAGTATCTGTTTGAGCTACCCCACGTTCTTATTAACTGATTTATATATTTATTTTCTTCTTTCATGGGAGTATCCTTAGAGCTGTGAGCGCTATTGTAGAGCTTTGTTCTTCTCAGCCAAATAGCCCCGCGGCCTGGGAGTGGGCCACAGCGTATCCCAGCTGGGCACCTCGTGAATTCCTTGCATGGAAGAAGTTGATTGAAGCCATTGTATTCACTTCTGGGGCAATCCGTAAAAAAATAGAGCTGTCAGTGTACATGTGTATGTGTGTGTGGGTGTTCCCTCTGTCTCAGGTGGGTTCTTTTCTACTTCCAGCTTGGTCCCGTAAATATGTGCATGTTCCTGACAAGTTAGATAAATTCAGTGAAGAAGCCCCAAAAACAGTGAATGCCATCACACTTGGCTGAAAATACGAATGGGGGACATACTTTAATCGAAACTGCGGAAAACGAGGCACTGAAGCAATGAATAGCGTCATACGTTGTATGAAATACCCTTTGGGGTGATATGCTGCTGGAAATGGCGAGGAAACGAATACATGAAACCGTAATTACGATTGGCTGAAATACTCTGTAGGAAATTTTCAAATGAAACTACACTCTGTCTAAACAGGCCTCGAAACACCCAATGGTACCGACCGGGCGCTGTGTCATCCGTAGCTAATAGGCGTAACAGGATGCAGACATCGAGGGGCATGTGGTCCTCACTCCACGAACTCGACCGTTGTCTGTTTCTGTGACCGGAGCCGCTACATCTCAGTCATGTAACGCCCAACTGGCCTCACAAGGTCTGAGAGCACCACACCTGCCAACAGCTCTCGACAGACCCAGATGGCTAGCCATCTGACGGGAGTCAGTGTTATCACTGTGGCAAGGCTACTGGCTAGAAATTTGCAAATATTATTAGAATTTTCTGCTGTCGCTTGAGCGATCTGCAGAGCGCTAATCCCAAGTTCCGTCCTATGATGGTGGGTAGGATAAGGCGGGTGGTGTGTGGGTGACGGACGAATAGGAGCACATTGCATGAATGACAATGGGGACAACAATATTTTAAAAAAATTGTTCAAATGCCTCTGAGCACTATGGGACTTAACATCTGAGGTCATCAGTACCCTAGAACCTAGAACTACTTAAACCTAACTAACCTAAGGACATCACACACATCCCTGCCCGAAGCAGGATTTGAACCTGCGACCGTAGCAGTCGCGCGGTTCCCGACTGAAGCGCCTAGAACCGCTCGGCCACACCGGCCGGCCAACAATATTTTAGGGTATGAAATTGTTGTCATGAAAATTAGGCTAGGGCAACGGGGTAAAATTGACTTGTCGGTCATCTTAGGCTTTAATTATAGTATATACAGCGTTATTTTTAGCCCATTAAGTGAGTTCTAAATAAATACTACATGGGTAGTATGTTTACATAACGGACATCAAATTAGGCAAGGGCACATGGTCTCTTTGTTTGTATAAGGAGAAATATGCGCCCAGGCAACTCAGACATCCTAATACGTAGAGACTACAAAATTGCATAATGTATTGAAGAATAACAAGAGGTCACGAATAGTGTTAGGAAGATGTTAATATCCTACTGGTAAACGTAGTTATTATTCATTGTTCTGTTTTACGATTATCTGCAAAACTGCATGCATACACAATGTGTAGCACGCATCTGGGTAAAGGCTCCGCTTAACTGGACTTTATCAGTGTCCTTTTCCATGAAAAGAGGCAGTGTACCGATCTGTCACCAGAAGTCTGTCGTATGACAGGACTCATTGTTATATACATCATGAGACATATTGTCGTAAGCTTGCAGGCATGGAGCACTTGCTCAACTTGGTGGTACGAACAGTAAATTTTTTGAAGTCGCACGAGTTATTACATTGTCAGTTGCAACAGTTTTAGTGGAAGTGAACGAAAAGTATGGAGACTTTCTATATTGCTACAAATTACGTTAGCTAAATGAAGAAGCTTTTCCGGAACGACATTTGCATTTAAAATGCTCCAGTGTTGAATTTCTGTAAAAAAAAAGGAAGACAGAAACGAAAATTAAACATCCGGAATGGATTGCAGACCTTACGTTTTCAGTGGAATTGACTGCACACTGACCACACTAAGACAATGCAAGCTGGAAAACAATTTGTTTCTGTTTTGACATAGATGCACTCAAAAAGAAAATTGCGTTGCGGAAGGGAAAAGCCCCAACCAAAAAACCTGCCCATTCCCCTAAGCTCACTGGGATCAAACAAAACGGGAGTTTTGAAGAACTCATTGGGGCCTTGAACTAATTACAAGCATCGTTTCCTCATTTTTCCGAGGACGCTGAAAATGTTAACTCCTTTTGAGACCGCTTGCCGTTTTAGTTGAAAGTGACCCTTTCCATGTGCAAATGTAGAAGATTAATCTTGAATGTAATTTCCATTTAAAAGACAGATTCTTTTGTGTAATAACTGTCCTCAAGGTCTTCGTTGTGTGCCTCTGGAAGAGCTTTCACGTCTGCATAAAGAGGATGACCAAAGTGATACGGTATTCCTATCAACGTAAGTGCGTGAAAAGAACCTTGAAGTATGAAACTAAATCAGTCACCGTTACATTGCAACCTCAGTGCAAAATTCTGTGATATCGTATGTAAACTGAAGGTGGAGAGGAGAAGAAAGGAAGAAGAAAGGAGGGGATCACTGCTGTCATCTGCATTGGAAGATTATGCAGAATTAGCGGCTACAAGTGAAAATGCGTGCTGTACCCGGATTCGAACTCGGAATCTCCTGCTTACCCTGCAGGGGCGGTAACCACTGCGCCCTGCGCAACACTGCGTTAGTGCAACTACACAGACTATCTCAGCACACATCTCGGCCATCCTACACACCCTTCGAGCGCCAACTATCCACAGTCCGTGTCAATTTCCTCCATGTCCGCTCCCTGAGACGTCCGAAAGAATAGGCACCACGTATTCATATAATCTGTCATAAGGTCTGTCTGCCTTTAAGCACACCCGTTCATACCAGATAAAAATTATACTACGTCTTCAGCGTGCCAAAAATAATTAAATGATGCTGAACATTATATTTGTTTGTGATCTATGTCGTTGAGAAATATGCAGTGTGACAACATAAAGTTGTAAGTGTGATACGACAACTTTCCCCCTAATCCCAATGCCCACGCTATTAATGTGTTGTGTAGTGGTGGGGGACGTATGCAACCAGGCAGCATGCGTGCCAGGCGGTGTGTGGGGGCTGTGCTTGCCTGTTGAATTCTTGGTCGTCGCTGTGTCAAAGTGTAGCCTGCAAATGGTAATCTGTGCCTGCACATATGGTACTCTGCGGAATCCTCAGAACTGCACATCCATCTAGGGTAAAGCGCTTTCTTCATTGTGGCGGACTTCCACACGTCTTTAAATCGTTTCCCACGTAGTTGATGGAGACACTGGTATTTATATTTATGCTAAGAAATTAATGACAAACACAAAGTACAAATGAAACATTTTGTCATAAATAAATAACTGGCACATACACTGAGGTGACAAAAGTCAGGGCATCCCCGCATAATATGTTGTCGGACCTCTTTTGCCCCGTATGGTTCAGCAAGTATACGTGGCATGAAGTCAACAAGTCGTTGGGAGCCCCAAGAAATATTGGGCCAGGCTGCATCTATAGCTGCCAATAATTGTGAAGGTGTTGCTGGTGCAGGATACTATGCAAGAAGACCTCTCACCTCTCGATTATATCCAGTAAATGGTCGACAGGATTCGTGTTGGGAGATGTGGCTGGCCACATCATTCGCTCGAACTGTCGAGAACATTCTTCGAACTGATGGTGAACAATTGTGGCCAGATGACATGACGCATTTTTAACCACAAATATTCCGTCCTTTTTTAGGAACATGAAGTCCATGATCGGCGGCATATGATCTCCAAGTAGCCGACCATGACCATTAACAGTCAAAGACTGGTTACTTTGGACCAAAGAACACAGTCCCTTTCACGTAAACACAGTCACACCGTTATGGAGTGACTACCAGCTTCAACTGTGCTTCGGTCCATGGCATCGTTGCGTCTGCGCCACCTTCGAACACTATGATCAGCTCTTACCAACTGAAATTCGGTCTGATCTGACCAGACCACGGTTTTCCAGTTGTCTAGGGTCCAACTGATATTGTCACGAGCCCGGGAGAAGCCCTGCAGGCAACGTCCTGCTGTTAGCAAAGACACTCCTATCGGTCGTCTGCTGCCGTAGCCCCGTCACGCCAGATTTCATCGCACTGTCCTGAAAGATACGTTCGCTATGCGTCTCACAGTGATTTCTGCGGTTATTTCACTCAGTGTTGTTTGTCTGTTAGCACTTCAAACTTTACGCAAACGTCACTGCTCTCGATCGCTAACGTAAGAAGGCTTTCGCCACTGCGTTGTCCGTAGTGAGAGGCAATGCCTGAAACTTGGTATTCTCGTCCCACAATTGGAACCGTGGATCTCGGAGTACTGAATTCCCCGACGATTTCTGAAATGAAACGTCTAATGCGTCTAGCTCCAATTACCATACCGCTTTCGCAGTCTGCGGCCATAATCACCTCGAATATATTTTCATATGCATCTCTTGCTACTTGTCCCTCTAATCTGCTACCTCTCCCCACTTTATCTCCAAGCAGCAAACAGGTAATCGTCTTGCTGTCATAATGCCATCGCCTCATCGTTTCATCGATAGCGCGATGGACGAAACATTTTTTCATCACAATCATGTATGAAATCCTGTACATTCGTATCTAGCCGTTAACGCATGTTTATGTCCCAGAGATCAACTTTATAGTCCACGATTATCTTCGCTGTACGTTTTGTTTATTTTCAAGCTGAAGTATTGCCATCTCTGACAAAGATACATTTTTTAACATATTATCCCATTTTTTTCCAAAGCGGCGTTTGGTCTATTTAAAATGGTCCACAAAACATCTGTGTAATTCTCAGATTCAAGTATCTCCTTCTGATATTTCACTCAAAAGTGGAGTATTTAACTGCATTTATCAGAAACATTTTCTTAGTTCACATGTTCAGTGTAATCCAGATTTGTGACAACTATTGTTGATTGTTTTCTAACCAAAGATACGTCAAGACGGTACTTAATTATTGCGTTGTATGCCGACTTTAAGAATTGTATGTAATATGGTCCCGATTGACAAAGACGCACAGATAAAAGCCGAGACACCGCAAAGAGACCTTTGCCTTTCGCGGGCAAGTGCTCTACCATCCGAACTACCCAAGCATAACTCACGTCCTGTCCTCACAGCTTAATTCTGCCGGTACCTCGTCTCTTACCTCCCAATCTTCACAGAAGCTCTCATGGCAAGGCCTCGAGCTCGAGTCTCGGTCCGGCACACAGTTTTAATCTTCCAGGAAGTATCACATATGCGCACACTGCGCTACAGAGTGAAAATCTCATTCTGGAAACATCCCCCAGGCTGTGGCAAAGTCATGTCTCCGCAACATCCTTTCCTCCAGGAACGCCAGATCTGCAAAGTTCTCAGGAGAACTTCTGAAAAGTTTGGAAGGTAGGAGATGTGGTACTGGCAGAAGTAGAGCTGTGAGGACGTGCCGTGAGTCGTGCTGGGGTAGCTCAGTAGGAAGAGCACTTGCCCGCGAAAGGCATTGGTCCCGAGTTCGAGTCTCGGTCCGGCACACAGTTTTAATCTGCCAGGAAGTTTCACATCAGCACACACTCAGCTACAAAGTGAAAATCGCCTTCTGGAAATACTTTACCTATATATCACTCTAATTGTGAGGTATTGTTGCACTGTTTAATTAACTGTATGGATATTTCATTCTGGAAACATGTGCACAATATTTGTCACCACTTGCCTGGTACACGTACAGTTGACCTGAGGGTTATTAGAACATCCACACACGGAATTCCTTGGGTTTTGTCTCCTCTCTCTGGATTAAATACCTTATTCAATGTACTTCTCCGAGTGCTTATGATATTCGTGGTGAAATAACACCACCATTTGATTAGATATAAAGAAGCCTCAAACCACATGTCACTGGGTAAGTGAGACCAATATAACAGCAAGAAAGGTAATCCTTTAAAACCCCTGCAAATTGCCACATCCTACTACTTTTACAGTACTCATACGGATAACAGCCTGTATCTAAACACTTTCTCCGCAGGCCACTGCTAACTACATGCTGGGAAGTATATCATATTTAATATAATGCATAAAACAATTGAAGGTGCAGTGTAGTTTCTGTTAGACATACACTTTTCGACATTTAGATTTACATCTTCCACAGTTTGAAATGCAATTAGCCTATAGTCATCAGCACTTTTCTCCCGTTTCTGAAACTGTTAAGCTGCATATGGGCAACTGTCCAGCAACGTGTGCATCCCCTGTTATATTACTAAAGCGGTAAACTCCTTCCACATCTAAGAAACCGGTCAGATCCTATTATTTCTGCATGACGGCAAAGAAACTCTGTATATTCTCAAAGTTCATTTGAAATGCAATTAGCCTATAGTCATCAGCACTTTCCTCCTGTTTCTGAAACTGTTTAGCTGCAATTGGGCAACTGTCCATCAGCATACGCATCCCCTGTTATTTTACGTAAGCGGTAAACTCCTTCCACATCTAAGAAACTGGTCGGATCCTGTTATTTCTGCATGACAGCAAAGAACCTCTGTATATTCTCAAAGTTCATTTTCATTGGATAGTACCTCTCAATGTCAGAGACCTTCGATATGAGATATGGGTGAGGAAGGGTTAGATCTTCTACAGTATAGGTGTCGCATATGTGTGTAGTTTTGGTTACTTTTGAAACTTATCTTTGCAAAGATGGAAACAAATTGTTGTTTGCTGGATGTTGATAAGACTTATCTAGTGTACACCCAATATATATATATATATATCTGTGTGTGTGTGTGTGTGTGTGTGTGTGTGTGTGTGTGCGTGAGTGTCTCATATATATATATATATATATATATATATATATATATATATATGTGTGTGTGTGTGTGTGTCCAACATTCACAAATAGGATTCGTAGTCAAAGTCTGTGTCTTTCGTTGTACCTTGTATCTTTTGATGGGAAATGAGCCTATATTTTTCTACTGAATAATAATTACACAGTGGTGTTAAAGAGCTATCATCTTTTTCAGTTATGTTGCTGGGACTACTTAGCAAGTCAGCAACAACCAAATACTTCATTAGATTTCTTAATCAGTGGGTGTTCTGTAAACCATATCTTTCAAGGGTGGATTACATTCCATTAGTATTCCCGCAAATTCCATGCTTTAACTCACTGGAGTTGATTAATCCTAGATCTTGTTATGGCAGTTACTGTTTCAGGTGATAGTGTAGTTGTTATTCTATCCTGTTTGTATCCAACAATTAGTTACATTCAGTTCAACTACTTGTCCTTACAACAGTATTTGCCAAATTTTCTTGCAATTCGCTTCTGCTTTCTTGTAGACTTTTTTTTTGTCATCGGTCTACTGACTGGTTTGATGCGGCCCGCCACGAATTCCTTTCCTGTGCTAACCTCTTTATCTCAGAGTAGCACTTGCAACCTACGTCATCAATTATTTGCTTGATGTACTCCAATCTCTATCTTCCTCTACAGTTTTTGCCCTCTACAGCTCCCTCTAGTACCATGGAAGTCATTCCCTCATGTCTTAGCAGATGTCCTATCATACTGTCCCTTCTCCTTATCAGTGTTTTCCACATATTCCTTTCCTCTGCGATTCTGCGTAGAACCTCCTCATTCCTTACCTTATCAGTCCACCTAATTTTCAACATTCGTCTATAGCACCACATCTCAAATGCTTCGATTCTCTTCTGTTCCGGTTTTCCCACAGTCCATGTTTCACTACCATACAATGCTGTACTCCCGACGTACATTCTCAGAAATTTCTTCCTCGAATTAAGGCCGGTATTTCATATTAGTAGACTTCTCTTGGACAGAAATGCTTTTTATGCCATAGCGAGTCTGCTTTTGATGTCCTCCTTGCTCTGTCCGTCATTGGTTATTTTACTGCGTAGGTAGCAGAATTCCTTAACTTCATTGACTTCGTGGCCATCAATCCTGATGTTAAGTTTCTCGCTGTTCTCCTTTCTACTACTTCTCATTACCTTCGTCTTTCTCCGATTTACTCTCAAACCATACTGTGTACTCATTAGACTGTTCATTCCGTTCAGCAGATCATTTAATTCTTCTTCACTTTCACTCAGGATAGCAATGTCATCAGCGAATCGTATCATTGATATCCTTTCACCTTGTATTTTAATTCCACTCCTGAACCTTTCTTTTATTTCCATCATTGCTTCCTCGATGTACAGATTGAAGAGTAGGGGCGAAAGGCTACAGCCTTGTCTTGCACCCTTCTTAATACGAGCACATCGTTCTTGATCGTCCACTCTTATTTTTCCCTCTTGGTTGTTGTACATATTGAATATGACCCGTCTCTCCCTATAGCTTACCCCTACTTTTTTTAGAATCTCGAACAGCCTGCACCATTTTATATTGTCGAACGCTTTTTCCAGGTCGACAAATCCTATGAAAGTGTCTTGATTTTTCTTAAGCCTTGCTTCCATTATTAGACGTAACGTCAGAATTGCCTCTCTCGTCCCTTTACTTTTCCTAAAGCCAAACTGATCGTCACCTAGCGCATTCTCAACTTTCTTTTCCATTCTTCTGTATATTATTCTTGTAAGCAGCTTCGATGGATGAGCTGTTAAGCTGATTGCGCGATAATCCTCGCACTTTTCAGCTCTTGCCGTCTTCGGAATTGTGTGGATGATGCTTTTCCGAATGTCGGATGGTATGTCGCCAGACTCATATATTCTACACACCAACGTGAATAGTCGTTTTGTTGCCACTTCCCCCAATGATTTTAGAAATTCTGATGGAATGTTATCTATCCCTTCGGCCTTATTTGACCGTAAGTCCTCCAAAGCTCTTTTAAATTCCGATTCTAATGCTGGATCCCCTATTTCTTCTAAATCGACTCCTGTTTCTTCTTCTATCACATCAGACAAATCTTCACCCTCATAGAGGCTGTCAATGTATTCTTTCCACCTATCTGCTCTCTCCTCTGCATTAAACAGTGGAATTCCCGATGCACCCTTAATGTTACCACCGTTGATTTTAATGTCACCAAAGGTTGTTTTGACTTTCCTGTATGCTGAGTCTGTCCTTCCGACAATCATATCTTTTTCGATGTCTTCACATTCTTCCTGCAGCCATTTCGTCTTAGCTTCCCTGCACTTCCTATTTATTTCATTCCTCAGCGACTTGTATTTCTGTATTCCTGATTTTCCCGGAACATGTTTGTACTTCCTCCTTTCATCAGTCAACTGAAGAATATCTTCTGTTACCCATGGTTTCTTCGCAGCTACCTTCTTTGTACCTATATTTTCCTTCCCAACTTCTGTGATGGCCCTTTTTAGATATGTCCATTCCTCTTCAACTGTACTGCCTACTGCGCTATTCCTTATTGCTGTATCTATAGCGTTAGAGAACTTCAAACGTATCTCGTCATTCCTTAGTACTTCCGTATCCCACTTCTTTGCGAATTGATTCTTCCTGACTAACGTCTTGAACTTCAGCCAACTCTTGTAGACTACTCGATCATTATCGTAAGATCTTGTGTTCAGTCAGATACCTCAGAAGTCAATCTATAGTGCTTCGGGGTCTATTGTACCAGTACTTTTTATCGATCACCCTTCCCTCCCATTCTCGCACTGCTGGAGTAAAAAATGACTTTTCGTATATCGCCATACAACCCAAATCCATAATTGGGACATAGCTTTTCTTTGCTATTACATACTCAAAACAATCTTATCAACTAACACTACCACAGCAGCAGCCACATGATGTGTTTTGTTCACAGATAAGAGATGTAACACAGTTTTATCAGTAGTATTAGTGTTCCTTAAACCTCCTTTCCTTTTATGAATTACATTCTTCCCATCCATACATACGTCTCTACCTTTATGTACCTATACGGCGACCTGACTTCTTTTTCCCACAACAGGCCATGCATCCATGAAATTCATAATATTACCCCAACAGTCCAGAATTCCCACCCAACTTGACTACTGTGGACCGACCGCTATCAGCTTGCTATCAGTCCTACACTACTCCAGACAGTGGTTGGACTAACGTGACTGGTAGATGACAATTGGTGGAGGTGCACATAGAAAGGCTCCACGTATGTAAACAGGAATGACTGCTCATGTCATTGACCACTGTTGGGAATACAACCCACTTGTATGATATTTTTTCAACCATTTCAGAGCTTTTAGAAAGATATATTATCAAATAATTAAGGAGATACCCAATTCATATGCTGTTTCTCAAGATTAATTATATTTAGAGGCGAATTTTCTTTAATTATGTTAGTGACCTTGGTCTCCTCAGTCAACTGCTTCTTTTCATTAATTGTAGCAAAACCAATGCATTATCCATAACGCACATTACTAAGGGGACGTCACTTTATGCCCAAATTAAAAATTTAAAAGAAACAAAATTCGTTAATTGCTGTGGACTTATATTCTCATTATAAGTTAAAGGAAGTCCTTTTTCTTAAGACTCGTGGAATGGTGGTTTATAAACAGATTGCACTATTTAGTGTCTGCATATGTGTGTTGCTTTCTTAAACAGGACCACAGAACCTTCCCCACACCTACCACTTGTGGATCCACCTCCATACTGTGGCCATTGTTAATGTGAGTATAACCACCTCCTAACACCTATCCTGGCATAGTGTGGGTGGATTCAGTCACAGGCGCTTTTCTATATGCATCGTTAGTGGATCCTCCTCAGGACGCTACCCTGTTACACGTCCAAACAATATATCAGGTATGATGTGGGTGCATCTACACAAGATAGTATCACACTCACAGACACCAAATACTGCAAGTGAGCTACGTGTTTACTATTGGGTAAAGTCAGTTCCTCAAATATTATTTCCTTCTGTTTCATTTAGCTTCGATGTTTAGTGGTTTTACAATCCTTTGTAACTGCAGCCGAATGGTGTTTTATGTTACAACATATGAAAAAGTGAGAGTGGTGGTCCAAGTGCTTGGTGGTCAAGGGGTTTTGTAAGTGGCAGTAATCATGAAGCTACATTTTACATATTAGGGACAGCTAAATAAAAACTGAGCAACTGTCAAAATGTAACAAACAAATTGTGTCATTCAAAAGTAATCAACACATGCGTAAATATATTTATCCCATAGGGAGACAAGATGATCAATTCCTGTTTCATACAACACGTTCAGCCACTGCCAGACCCATAGCTGCACCCGTTATAGCACTTCCTCATCTGACAGAAACTGTCACCCAAGCTTGTCTTAATTCAGGTCGCCATCATTTCGAGCCCAAGAGCAATTGGGAAAGCCAACAGTGCAAACATCCCACAGCTCCTCCAATAAATAAATCCTAATCTGTTCACATAAGTTCCATAAAGCCATGATGACCAACATCTTCACTTGTAGGGGACCTCTGCTCGTTGATTTCATTGAAAAGGGAATTACAATCGACACGCAGAGTTACGAAGATACTTTGTGGGAACTGCAAGTTAAAGATAATACACCCAGAAATATTGACAGATGAAATCATCCCATTACACGATAACGCAAACAGTGAAAGCTACGATATGCTTCAGTAATTTCGTTGAAGAACACTGCAACATCCTCCATGCATCCATGATCTTTCACCATACAATTTTCACGTCTTTGGGGACCTGAAGGAGACATGCATGTATATCGGTTTCAGTTGGATGAAGAAGTGTTGGAGTGGGTGTGGTTTTCGATCCGTCAGCAGCCGAGCGCGTTTTATGAAACAGAAATTGATTATCTCATGTCTCATGTAATAATGCATGTGGTTTCTACTTTTTAATGGAACCATCACATGGTCTAGTTGTGATAGGTGTGCAGTTTTCATTTTATTACCCCTTACATCGAATTAACATCATAACATACTCCAACTCCACCAGCACAGTCCATATCTTTTAAGGTACACCACAGCTGATTTTTCCAGTTCACATTGTGTGTGCGTTTGCAGGCGTTCTTCAGTGCATACATTTACAGAAAGATGAATAAACGCCCCTAGAAACATTTATTAGATACCCGTAAACTGTTACTGTTCTGGTAAACTTTGTTATTCCATAGATCTTAAGAGAAGAAGGTAGTGCGTCGAAAAGCCTGAGATCGAGTTTCTTATTATAGAACTTACTCTTCTAAGTGCAGTTAATGTGGAGAAACTGTAGAGCGAATAGATGTCTCTATAGTTTCTTCATATTATATCTTTCTTGAAGCAGTGAAATGATTCAAACAAGATCACGCAAATGGGTTGTATTCCCAGCAGTTGTCAAGGATGTGAACTGCTGTAATCTACAATTTTTGGGGGGGGGGGGGATTCTTCCTTATTATACAGAGTACTATTCTTATTAGTTAATATGGAGAAACAGGATATGGAATAGGTATCTCCACAATTATTTGATAATATATCCGTCTCCAATCTCTGAAATGACAAAAATGGTTCCACACCAGTGTATTCTATTTTCTGCAGTGATTGATGGTGTGTGCAGTTGTAATCATTCAACTGTTTTATTCTGGTTATCATTGTAAAAGATATATCATGGACTTCAATTTTTAATTTTCTTGTTCTGAATGCTCGTGTATTCTCAGCGCTCTGTTTCTGAAATGTAGCAAATTACCCACAAACTACATCACAATACCATCCCAAATACAATTTCCATCATCATAATAACCACCACCACTCCCAGTGTGCTCATCATCACACTATCAAAGAAGTGTGTCATACATTACAATGCTAGTTCGCAATGTGAAACTGGAGTGGATTCCAACATTGCAACTGCATATTATATCTGGCTGGTGCAGTTGGAGCCTGCACAAGTCTATCAGTCAAGATACATCTAAGGGCTGTGAGCAAGTGGGGGTCATTCAATTCAGTAGGGTAGAGATGGCATATGTTAGTACTTTAATTACCTGCCACACGAGACGGTAATAGGTTGCAAATAGAATTGAATGTTAGTCATTAGCTGACGAAATTTCATATTATTCTATCCAAACCTAACCTTAGCTATGATAAAATGGCAAAATCACCCTTCAAATGTGTTGAGGTATAGGGATCTAACATATTAGTTCAAAATTGCATCTAATTACCGCAAAACCGTAACGCACTGACTTTGACTATAAAAAAATTCCAAACTGTAACAAATTGGCCCTAACTGAAACAAATAATCCCCAACTGTGACAAATTTTCCTCAAACTACAATATACTGACACCCCTAAAACTGAAACAATGCACCCCACGAAACTGTAATAAAACACCTGTAATGCAACAACAATAATTTTAGCAATTTATCTCATATTTCAACAAAAACGGCAACAAATTTCTACAAAGCGCTCCTCTGAATTCATAAATATTGTAAATATCTACATAGAGAACTCCGAAGACTGAAGTGCGGAACTTTCAAATAAGGTCATTGTTACAGGATTACCATACATTCTGTATGGAGGTCTACCGAAGAACATCGGAAATACGCAACAACTAGGATACTAGGAAGCACACTAAGTAATGAACTAATAAATGGACCCACAGCCAAATACCAAAGTATGATGTATGAGTAACTTTTTATATTATGTTACATTGTATAGTAGTGTAACAACAGTTAATGTTGCATTCAGCTAATGATAAAGTATTGTTACTTAAACAATGGAAAATGGAGAAAGAGAGACATAAAACCGAAAGAGGCATACAGCAGAGTGATCAATGAAATAGTAGTGGGTTCTTCACCGAGGAAGACCGCTAATAAATATGGAATAAATTTAAAAAACTAAAGTGACACCGTGGAACAATGAACAGTAATAATGTAGCTGTAACTTGATTGTTCTGTAGTAGTATGAAAAAGTATGTGTAGCACAACTACATCTACATCTACATCTACATTTATACTCCGCAAGCCACCCAACGGTGTGTGGCGGAGGGCACTTTACGTGCCACTGTCATTACTTCCCTTTCCTGTTCCAGTCGCGTAAGGTTCGCGGGAAGAACGACTGTCTGAAAGCCTCCGTGCGCGCTCTAATCTCTCTAATTTTACATTCGTGATCTCCTCGGGAGGTATAAGTAGGTGGAAGCAATATATTCGATACCTCATCCAGAAACGCAACCTCTCGAAACCTGGCGAGCAAGCTACACCGCGATGCAGAGCGCCTCTCTTGCAGAGTCTGCCACTTGAGTTTATTAAACATCTCCGTAACACTATCACGGTTACCAAATAACCCTGTGAGGAAACGCGCCGCTCTTCTTTGGATCTTCTCTATCTCCTCCGTCAAACCGATCTGGTACGGATTCCACACTGATGAGCAATACTCAAGTATAGGTCGAACGAGTGTTTTGTAAGCCACCTCCTTTGTTGATGGACTACATTTTCTAAGCATTCTCCCAATGAATCTCAACCTGGCACCCGCCTTACCAACAATTAATTTTATATGATCATTCCACTTCAAATCGTTCCGCACACATACTCCCAGATATTTTACAGAAGTAACTGCTACCAGTGTTTGTTCCGCTATCATATAATCATACAATAAAGGATTTTTCTTTCTATGTATTCGCAATACATTACATTTGTCTATGTTAAGGGTCAGTTGCCACTCCCTGCACCAAGTGCCTATCCGCTGCAGATCTTCCTGCATTTCGCCACAATTTTCTAATGCTGCAACTTATCTGTATACTACAGCATCATCCGCGAAAAGCCGCATGGAACTTCCGACACTATTTACCGGGTCATTTATATTGTGAAAAGCTATGGTCCCATAACACTCCCCTGTGGCACGCCAGAGGTTAGTTTAACGTCTGTAGACGTCTCTCCATTGATAACAACATGCTGTGTTCTGTTTGCTAAAAACTCTTCAATCCACCCACACAGCTGGTCTGATATTCCGTAGGCTCTTACTTTGTTTATCAGGTGACAGTGCGGAACTGTATCGAACGCCTTCCGGAAGTCAAGAAAAATAGCATCTACCTGGGGGCTTGTATCTAATATTTTCTGGGTCTCATGAACAAATAAAGCGAGTTGGGTCTCACACGATCGCTGTTTCTGGAATCCATGTTGATTCCTACATAGTAGATTCTGGGTTTCCAAAAACGACATGATACTCGAGCAGAAAACATGTTCTAAAATTCTACAACAGATCGACGTCAGAGATATAGGTCTATAGTTTTGCGCATCTGCTCGACGACCCTTCTTGAAGACTGGGACTATCTGTGCTCTTTTCCAATCATTTGGAACCCTCCGTTTCTCTAGAGACTTGCGGTACACGGCTGTTAGAAGGGGGCAAGGTCTTTCGCGTACTCTGTGTAGAATCGAATTGGTATCCCGTCAGGTCCAGTGGACTTTTCTCTATTGAGTGATTCCAGTTGCTTTTCTATTCCTTGGACACTTATTTCGATGTCAGCCATTTTTTCGTTTGTGCGAGGATTTAGAGAAGCAACTGCAGTGCGGTCTTCCTCTGTGAAACAGCTTTGGAAAAAGGTGTTTAGTATTTCAGCTTTACGCGTGTCATCCTCTGTTTCAATGCCACCATCATCCCGTAGTGTCTGGATATGCTGTTTCGAGCCACTTACTGATTTAACGTAAGACCAGAACTTCCTAGGATTTTCTGTCAAGTCGGTACATAGAATTTTACTTTCGAATTCACTGAACGCTTCACGCATAGCCCTCCTTACGCTAACTTTGACATAGTTTAGCTTCTGTCTGTCTGAGAGGTTTTGGCTGCGTTTAAACTTGGAGTGAAGCTCCCTTCGCTTTCGCAGTAGTTTCCTAACTTTGTTGTTGTACCACGGTGGGTTTTTCCCGTCCCTCACAGTTTTACTCGGCACGTACCTGTCTAAAACGCATTTTACGATTGCCTTGAACTTTTTCCATAAACACACAACATTGTCAGTGTCGGAACAGAAATTTTCGTTTTGATCTGTTAGGTAGTCTGAAATCTGCCTTCTATTACTCTTGCTAAACAGGTAAACCTTCCTCCCTTTTTTATATTCCTATTAACTTCCATATTCAGGGATGCTGCAACGGCCTTATGATCACTGATTCCCTGTTCTGTACATACAGAGTCGAAAAGTTTGGGTCTGTTTGTTATCAGTAGGTCCAAGATGTTATCTCCACGAGTCGGTTCTCTGTTTAATTGCTCGAGGTAATTTTCGGATAGTGCACTCAGCATAATGTCACTCGATGCTCTGTCCCTACCACCCGTCCTAAACATCTGAGTGTCCCAGTCGATATCTGGTAAATTGAAATCTCCACCTAAGACTATAACATGCTGAGAAAATTTATGTGAAATGTATTCCAAATTTTCTCTCAGCTGTTCTGCCACTAATGCTGCTGAGTCGGGAGGTCGGTAAAAGGAGCCAATTATTAACATAGTTCGGTTGTTGAGTGTAACCTCCACCCATAATAATTCACAGGAACTATCCACTTCTACTTCACTACAGGATAAACTACTACTAACAGCGACGAACACTCCACCCCCGGTTGCTTGCAATCTATCCTTTCTAAACACCGTCTGTACCTTTGTAAAAATTTCGGCAGAATTTATCTCTGGCCTAAGCCAGCTTTCTGTACGTATAACGATTTCAGTTTCGGTGCTTTCTATCAGCGCTTGAGGTTCTGGTACTTTACCAACGCAGCTTCGACAGTTGACAATTAGAATACCGATTGCTGCTTGGTCCCCGCATGTCCTGACTTTGCCTCGCACCCGTTGAGGCTGTTGCCCTTTCTGTACTTGCCCAAGGCCATCTAACCTAAAAAACCGCCCAGCCCACGCCACACAACCCCTGCTACCCGTGTAGCCACTTGTTGCGTGTAGTGGACTCCTGACCTATCCAGCGGAACCCGAAACCCCACCACCCTATGACGCAAATCGAGGAATCTGCAGCCCACACGGTCGCAGAACCGTCTCAGCCTCTGATTCAGACCCTCCACTCGGCTCTGTACCAAAGGTCCACAGTCAGTCCTGTCGACGATGCTGCAGATGGTGAGCTCTGCTTTCATCCCGCTAGCGAGACTGGCAGTCTTCACCAAATCAGATAGCCGCCGGAAGCCAGAGAGGATTTCCTCCGATCCATAGCGACACACATCACTGGTGCCGACATGAGCGACCACCTGCAGATGGGTGCACCCTGTACCCTTCATGGCATCCGGAAGGACCCTTTCCTCATCTGGAATGACTCCCCCCGGTATGCACACGGAGTGCACATTGGTTTTCTTCCCCTCTCTTGCTGCCATTTTCCTAAGGGGCCCCATTACGCGCCTGACGTTGGAGCTCCCAACTACCAGTAAGCCCACCCTCTGCGACTGCCCGGATCTTGCAGACTGAGGGGCAAACCTCTGGAACTGGACAAGCAGCCATGTCAGGCCGAAGATCAGTATCAGCCTGAGACAGAGCCTGAAACCGGTTCGTCAGACAAACTGGAGAGGCTTTCCGTTCAGCCCTCCGGAATGTCTTTCGCCCCCTGCCACACCTTGAGACGACTTCCCACTCTACCACAGGTGAGGGATCAGCCTCAATGCGGGCAGTATCCCGGGCAACCACAGTCGTAGTCCGATCAGGGGATGCGTGGGACGAGCTGGCCGTCCCCGACAAACCCCCATCTTGACCCCCACAGTGATGCCCATTGGCAACAGCCTCAAGCTGTGTGACTGAAGCCAACACTGGCTGAAGCTGGGAGCGAAGGGATGCCAACTCAGCCTGCATCCGAACACAGCAGTTGCAGTCCCTATCCATGCTAAAAACTGTTTTGCAAAGAACGTCTGAACTAATCTACAGAGAGCGCAAACAAATCGACAAAATTTAAACGGTTATTAATATACAAGATTGCCAAGTAAATGCAGTAATGCTGCTAGTTGCGCACTGCTGACACTGCTCGGCGGCGGAAGGAGACTACGCGAATTTACACTATTCAGGTACTAAAACGCGATGCTACACTCTCAAATACTATAATACGCCCGAAATTTATGAATTAAACAATGCAAGTACCAAAAGCACGCATAGAAATTAAGAATTAAACTATGTAACAAATGAGTGAGCTAGGAGTATACGACTTGCTGCTGCAGCTGCTTATCCAACGGCGGCAGGGAGCACACTCTGGTAACAAGTGACAGTATGAATGCAGTGGCAAGCATACTGTAGGCAGATTGCCTGTAGTAGATTTGTCACATCCTATTAATACACAAGTTACAAGTGCATTTACGATTCATTTTCTGAACTTGGTCATAAATAGATGATTAAGTGGTTCTGTTGAAGAAACAAGAAAATGTATTGAAAATGCCCTTTCAAAAAGCTTGAAATAACTCGAACTAGCACCAACACACTTCACAGAATTTAATACGAGTATAATGATTCTAAAAACCAAAAGCTCTTATGGGTTCGATGGAATTACAATCAGTATTCCAAAACACTTAATAAATAACTTCCTTCTTGGCATATGCAATGGATCATTGGCACAGGAAATTTTCCAGAAAGGTTTAAATATGTAACTGTTAAGATACTTGACAAAAAAAAGCTGACAAGACAGGCTTATACAATTATTGACCAATTTTCTTCCTGATACAATTTTCCAAAACATTCGAAAAAGTAATTTACTCAAGAACACTTGCACATGTCAGTGGAAAGCATTTACTTAGTATATCAAAATTTGGATTCAAAAAGGGTTGCTTGACTGAGATTGCTATTTACAAATTCTCTCATCAAATAGCGCAAGCCTTAAGTAATAATACATCACCATTTGTTATTTTTTGTGATCTTTCTTCGTTGTTTGAATGTGCAGATGAATACAATCTCTTTGATAAACTCAGGTTTTATGGAACCAGTGGCTTTACACACTGCTAGATTTCATCAGAGTTAACAAACAATGTGCAACGTTTCCTGCTGAATAATTCAGAATGTCAGAAAGATAGCAAGCGTTTGTGACAAGCGGAAGAAGCAAATAACAAATGGAGTCTCCAGGGTTCAATCTTGTGTCGACTCCTATTCTTTATTATATGAATGATTTTCAAAAGAAAATTCGGTACTTTTTACAGACAAGACTAGTGTTACATCCCATCAGAGAGAAAGCAACATTAGTGTTGGCAAATAATGCTCTATAAAGAATTGTTAAGTGGTTCTCTGATTAATGGCTCTCCCTAAATTTTAGGAAAACACACTACATTCGCTTCTGCACAACAGAGTCATACCAACAGCTGATTCAGCACTTGGACAGTGGTCAATAATTAGGATAGAAAGATCCTCATTTTTGGGTGTAAATGGAGACAAGAATTTGAACTGGAAAAAGCAATTTACTTAGCTTCTAAAACACTTAACTTCAGCTACCTTTGCTCTTTGTGTGAGTGCTAATCTTGCAAACAAGCGTATCAACCTCCTGGCATATTCTTGCAATCAATACTGTGTTACAGAATAGTTTTCTGCGGAAAACTGCAAGTGGCCAGAAAGGTGTTCATCTTCCAGCAACAAGAAGTCTTAATTATTTTCCCAGTAACACAAAATGTCTGATAAGTGGTAAAGCAAGTCTTAAACCTAATTTAAAATCATTTCTGCTAGAAACTTTCTTGTATTCCATTGATGAATCTCTGTTTGAAAACAGATAGCCAGTAAATTGAAAAACTGAAACGAAAAAATTAGGCGTAGTTCCATGAGTAGGACTAAAAATAACCATGTCGTCCACATTAATGGTTTTACTAATCATGTACACATCTCACGTTACTGACTCGTTTACATCAGCTCAGTAAATGAATAATTCAAATTCGCTATGGAACAACCAACCAATGGCTGAATTTTGTGGCACTAGTGTGACATATAAACACACCAGTTCACGTGTTACTCCAACACACAACAGATTTAAGCTTAGATACACATGCTATAAAAGAAAAGAAACTATGCATATGGTCATCTTCCTAACCAGGTAGTATGATATTAATCTATGTTAAGTAACATGTATTTGTAGGCAGACATACTAAAAATAATAATATGCATGGAGGAACTAAACAAGTAGTGACACTTGTTAAAACATCAATTTTTACACCTTTTTTACCTACATACTATATATTAAAACAAACCATGCTGTGACATAGTGATAATACCGTCCACATATTGCAATTCAAAACATGGGCATTCTTCTTCATTCCATGTTACCCTCATTTGAAATACAACGTGATAAAACACTAATTTACTTGCTTAACATGACATTGGAATGTTACACATTACACTGAAATTCACACTTTACAACCTAAAAAGCCGTTTTAATATGGCCTGGCCAAAGCTTTTGCTTATCAGTTGCAATATATACTGCAAACGAAGCGTATTCAGAATATTTCGACGATTTATAAAGACACTGCGTGGTGCAGTGGCATGGCTGTGGAGGGAGGGGGGCAAAAGGGGTCAATCATTCCCCAGGAGCCAGTTGCAGTGGGGAGCCAAGTGGTCTCCAAGACAAACAACATTTCCCAGAAAATATATAACTGTTGTTGTTGTGGTCTTCAGTCCTGAGACTGGTTTGATGCAGCTCTCCATGCTACTCTATCCTGTGCAAGCTTCTTCATCTCCCAGTACCTACTGCAACTTACATCCTTCTGAATCTGCTTAGTGTATTCATCTCTTGGTCTCCCTCTACGGTTTTTACCCTCCACGCTGCCCTCCAATACTAAATTGGTGATCCCTTGATGCCTCAGAACATGTCCTACCAACCGATCCCTTCTTCTGGTCAAGTTGTGCCACAAACTTCTCTTCTCCCCAATCCTATTCAATATTTCCTCATTAGGTATGTGATCCACCCATCTAATTTTCAGCATTCTTCTGTAGCACCACATTTCAAAAGCTTCTATTCTCTTCTTGTCCAAACTATTTATCGTCCATGTTTCACTTCCATACATGGCTACACTCGATACAAATACTTTCAGAAATTACTTCCTGACACTTAAACCTATACTCGATGTTAACAAATTTATCTTCTTCAGAAACGCTTTCCTTGCCATTGCCAGTCTACATTTTGTATCCTCTCTACTTCGACCATCATCAGTTATTTTGCTCCCAAAATAGCAAAACTCCTTTACTACTTTAAGTGTCTCATTTCCTAATCTCATTCCCTCAGCCTCACCCGACTTAATTCGTCTACATTCCATTATCCTCGTTTTGCTTTTGTTGATGTTCATCTTATATCCTCCTTTCAAGACACTGTCCATTCCATTCAACTGCTCTTCCTAGTCCTTTGCTGTCTCAGACAGAATTACGATGTCATCGGCGAACCTCAAAGTTTTTATTCCTTCTCCATGGATTTTAATACCTACTCCGAACTTTTCTTTTGTTTCTATTATTGCTTGCTCAATATATAGATTGAATAACATCGAGGATAGGCTACAACCCTGTCTCACCCCTTTCCCAACCACTGGTTCCCTTTCATACCCCTCGACTCTTATAACTGCCATCTGGTTTCTGAACTAATTGTAAATAGTCTTTCGCTCCCTGTATTTTACCCATGCCACCTTTAGAATTTGAAAGAGAGTATTCCAGTCAACATTGTCAAAAGCTCTCTCTAAGTCTACAAATGCTAGAAACGTAGATTTGCCTTTCCTTAATCTTTCTTCTAAGATAAGTCGTAGGGTCAGTATTGCCTCACGTGTTCCAGTGTTTCTACGGAATCCAAACTGAATTTCCCCGTGGTTGGCTTCTACTAGTTTTTCCACTCGTCTGTAAATGATTCGTGTTAGTATTTTGCAACTGTGACTTATTAAACTGATAGTTCGGTAATTTTCACATCTGTCACCACCTGCTTTCTTTGGGATTGGAATTATTATATTCTTCTTGAAGTCTGAGGGTATTTCGCCTGTTTCATAGATCTTGCTCACCAGATGATAGAGTTTTGTCAGGACTGGCTCACCCTAGGCCGTCAGTAGTTCCAATGGAATGTTGTCTACTCCGGGGGCCTTGTTTCAACTCAGGTCTATCAGTGCTCTGTCAAACTCTTCACGCAGTATCGTATCTCCCATTTCATCATCATCTACATCCTCTTCCATTTCTATAATATTTTCCTCAAGTACATCGCCCTTGTATAGACCCTCTATATACTCCTTCCACCTTTCTGCTTTCCCTTCTATGCTTATAACTGGGTTTCCATCTGAGCTCTAGATATTCATACAAGTCATTCTCTTATCTCCAAAGGTCTCTTTAATTTTCCTGTGGGCAGTATCTATCTTACCTCCAGTGAGATAAGCCTCTACATCCTTACATTTGTCCTCTTGCCATCCCTGCTTAGTCATTTTGCACTTCCTGTCGATCTCATTTTTGAAACGTTTGTATTCCTTTTTGCCTGCTTCATTTACTGCATTTATATATGTTCTCCTTTTATCTATTAAATTCAATATTTCTTCTGTTACCCAAGGATTTCTACTAGCCCTCGTCTTTTTACCTACTTGATCCTCTGCTGCCTTCACTACTTCATCCCTCAAAGCTACCCATTCTTCTTCTACTGTATTTCTGTCCCCCATTCCTGTCAATTGTTCCCTTATGCTCTCCCTGAAACGATAGAATTTTCACAAATAGTTATATATTTTCCTAATGAATAGGAAAATATTTAACTATTTGAGAAAATTCTATATATTATATTACTGTAAGCGGTTTTATATTGGGAACGCCAATACAGTTTAGCGTTGCAAGCTGGGCGCCAAGGGAGAGGTGGCACCGCCGAAAAGTCGCCAGTCGCCAGTGAGGAGATGGTGCTCAGAAAGTACCAGGCCATGGGCACCATTATGTTTGTTACGCCGCTGCTGCAGTGCCATTTGTGATGTTTACTTTAATGCAGTATCACCAAACACAAAGACTTTTGAGATTATTGTCGCAGTGACAACGCTTCCATTTCTTCAACTCAAGGTGTGGAAATTTAGGTGGAATGGGCTGACCCTTGATATGTGTCAGTTTTTTACACAGCTGCTTCCACTCTACCTGAACGAGTCTCACAGTACATTTTCAATTTCCGCTGTACTTCAAAGTCAGTGTCCAGTACTACCCTAAAATTAACAGATTTAGACTCATTGATCGTCAAATAATCCATACTGGCGAACAGTAAGGATGCTTTCGAGCAGTGGGCTTTCACCAACTGGAGATCAATTTACTGTCTGGAATGGTGGGGGAGGGCAAAAAAGTTGAAAGCTGTGTGTCCATGGTGGTCACGTTAGATTAAGGTTGGGGTGGGGAAAGTATTATCCTACATTTCCTGGATATATGTCCTGTCGCAGGAAAAAAGTGGTCGTAGGTTGTGTATATGAAGGCAGAGGCAGATGTCTAGGTTTGAGAAATGTAGTTCATCCCTGAAGAATGTTGTGTACAAAACGTTAATGCTACAGATATATCAGCATTATGTGCCAAGGAACTAGATCAGGTGCATACTGCCAGTATCGCATAGGTTAGTATACTCCATTGGAATATGCAAGAGGAAGAAAGCTGTGTGAAAGTCACCAGAATCGCATAGGTTAGTATACTCCACTGTAATATGTAAGAAGAAGAAAGCTGTATGAAAGTCTACGTAGATCGGCAAAAACTGGCTTTTGGTATGTATGGAGGTGTACAGACCACTAGTTTTTTATTTGAGCATAGCGTAAGTCTGAGAGGGAAAGGTAATCGACAGTACTGGTGTCTTGTACCCTACGATATACACCATACAGTGGCTTGTAGGGTATCTCATTAGATGTAGGATGTTAGGAATATGAAGGAATTGTCTACAGGATGGCTGTAGCGAATTCCAGGAGACTCTGCTGGGAACTGTTGCAGAGACTGGTACCCCACCTGAAGTTAAGTAAAACTAAGTATTGAATATAAACTGAATCAGATAACCTTTACACTATCGTTGAAACTGCATATAAAACACCTAGGATTATGCATATGGAGCGAGCTACGGCAGGACAATATGGTTGTGACATTAGTTTCACAGAAATATTAAGGGACTGTAAACCAATTGTGAAACAGTTTACAGAATACTATTAGAGTTGAAGTAAAGGCATTACGTTTTTAGTTGCGCTGACCTGTTAATAAGTGTCATTATTATAACAGATTTCGTCAATAGTTCTGTAGCACAGCTAGGAAAGTAGTATTTCGGTAAAAGAAAAGACGGCACATATCTCGTGAAACGCTAAAGTGTAAATTTAAAGAAACTGCAACTCTGATGGGGAATAGCATGTGTGAATATTGGACCTGTGTGTGTCTGTGTGCGTGTGTGTGTGTGTGTGTGTGTGTGTGTGTGTGTGTGTGTGTGTGTGTACCACATAAGACGCATAAACTTCCCCTAAACAACCATTTGCTTCCATCTTCGGGAAGATATGTTTCTCAGATAATCTCCACAACGCACATTAGCACTGTCTACTCTGGAGATGATATACATCATGCCAATATTAATCTGCTGTTGGAGGTCTCCGACTTTTGGAGCTACAATCGAATCAAAATGAACTTCCATAATATACAGCGGCTTCTCGGTGTCATGCGCAGGTCACGGATACCGATCAATTTTGTAGACATGTAAGGAGTTTATGACTACAGTAAAATAACGAGGGGTAGGTACACTTCTGGATTACCGCACACGTTCTAAGTTAAGGGAACAGGAAAGAGAATGAAGTGCTGTTGTCTATAGAAGAAGAGCATTTCACAATCGGAAGATGTACAATCTATACATTGGAGACTGAAAGTTTGTTGGCAGATTTGTAGATGGCAAAAATATGGGTGAATCATTGCTCCAAAAAACGGGAGTGGGTAATGACCTCTTTACCACTTCTTACTCGGGTCGTCAACTAAAATAGTACTTTCTCCCACAAACGTCTCGTGAAAATCAGTGCAACATGGAATGTGAGGCTGATATGATCGTTGTAGTGAGAGACACACTTTCCACAGACCTTTCGCTAATGGAACAGGGATGGACGGTAGCCGCAGGAGTTCCTATTTCAGTGTGTGGCATATGCTCGTAGATAACACCAGTAATCGCATTACAAAACCTCTAGCATACAGTACACAATAACTTGTGTACGATATTGTTAGATACAGGCTGTTACGAGCATCTGTAGGAGGGTTTCAGCGGCAGTAACATGTATCGACTTGCTGAGATTTTCGAGATTTATTTTTATCACAGGGCTGTCAGTATTACGTAGAAAGGGCAGCCTTGGAGTGGAGACAGCTTATGTGCACAGGGACAGGTTGGAGGTGGAGAAAACTTTGTATCTAATTGAATGTCTGTGATGCTCGAGATACAAATGACGAAGGATATTATGAAGCACTTAAAAAAGACAAACAATTGCATTTACAATGTAGAGAGATGAGACAGAATCCCAGGAATTCTGGATATGAACGTTCTAACAACACTAAGATTGACTGCATATGTATCACGCAAGTGGTCCGAACTAGAGTCCACATGCCAATTACAGACACTGATCTACAACTCGTTAAACAGCCAAACTTTAATGTATTTGTGTATAAAATACTTGTTTTCAATGGCCATCCACAGTTATTTTAAGTAGTGACTAAATAACAATCGCCAAGTTATGCATCACCCTAACGTTTCTGCATGAGTCGATTAATCAGGTTAATATCTGAGGTCACATAATATTAGTTTGCAATATAAATGACAGCACATGTGTATACTGTAATAAAGGGATCCTGAACCATTCTACAATAATTATATATATTGTAGCACTCAATCAGTATCTTTACATAGTGTATGGAGGTCGTTATACAGGGTAAACTCGCTATAAATAGTCTGTCAGGATGACTGACTCCAAGTAATAACAGCTCATTGTAGCCAGTTAAGGGATAAGTTATAAAATGAGAGGGTGGCTGACGCTTCTTACATGGAGGCTCCTTGGTGGACCGTCTATCTAATAGGCCTGTAGAGTGCTGGAAATGCTACACTTCAAAGGATGAAGATTTGTAATGGAAAAATTTTTTAAGGCAGTAATATGGGGAACGTCCACAGAGAAAAAACAGCTTGAGAACACTTATTCAGCTGATTTGAGCATTGCTCAAATTTTCGGCGAATTTACTGACAAACATTCTTTCCATGCAGCATTTATGAGTGCTATGGGAGATGGATGGTACCAACAGCTGGTAAAATCGCTGACCATTCTGTTGGAATGATCCCGCACCCGGGTTCCCGGGTTTGATTCCCGGCGGGGTCAGGGATTTTCTGTGCCTCGTGATGACTGGGTGTTGTGCCATGTCCTTAGGATAGTTAGGTTTAAGTAGTTCTAAGTTCTAGGGGACAGATGACCATAGATGCTAAGTCCCATAGTGCTCAGAGCCATTTGAAACATTTTTGTTGGAATGAGACAAAAATACTATAGTTTTTTCCGGTAATATTCAGGTTTGCAGCCGGATTCCATCAACATTCCACCACGATATTTCGGTACAGTGACGTACGGCCATCCTAAGGTGAGTGGACGAAGTACTGAAGAGACTAATACAAGGGTTTTAAAGAGAATGGGTATACTTCGCGTCAAATACGGCAGGCCACGCACAATTATAATAACAAGAAGCAGCTCTCTGAGGAGACTGATGACGACCATAAATCAACTGCGTTCCTTCCATATGCCGCGAACGTGTCTTCTAAAATAGGCAGATTGCTTAGGAAGAATAATATTAATGTCGTCTTCCGTCCACCTGCAAGGAACAGGGACTTAGTTAGATCCATTAAAGACGATTTATAATTGAGGATGGCCGGTGGTTATAAAATATCCTGTGAGTGCGGCTCTGCGTATATGGGTCACACGTCACGAACGGTCTTGAAATAAAGTGGGAGAAAGCATGTAAAATAGTACCAAAACTGTAAATTACATCATACATGGGTGTAGTTGCAGGGTGCGCATTGTGCTGATGGATGTCATAGCAGTGAAGCGCTTTGTATCTACGACTGTCTTCTTGAAAAATGGGTACTTGGGGAGGAGTCGGAAAAACCCAGCGAAAGCATAAAAAGTTTTCCAAAAAGTGTAAATATCATCATAAAGTGATGTGTACGTATATGGTGATGCCAGCTGGTAAACATTTGAAGTTCTTCAATTATGCCTGTAGTCTTGAAAGCAGGATAAACTCAGCAAAGTACTCCCAAAAGATGTGAATACCGTTATTTGTTTCAGAAAATACCAACTCTGTTCGAAACTGAAAAAAACGAGGCCCTGAAACTGTGAATAGGGTCATACATGGCAAAAATTAGACTTGAGAAACACACTCTGCTGGAAATTACGACTAAGGGGACTTGAAAGTATAAAGATCATTCGTTACAATACTCAGCTGGAAATTTGCAGATATTGTACAAATTTGCTGCAGTTGCTCGAGCAAGGTACAGTCCTGTCTCAGGATGCTGGGCACTTTAAGAGGGGCATCGTGTGGGTCTGGATGAATAGTTCCTAACTACATAACTGGGGGAAGGGAGACCAAAATTTTGGGTAATAGATTATGGTCACTAAGATTATCCTTGAACATCTGTATTAATGTAGATGTCTTACTGGGCATCTTGGCTATAAATTAGTTTAAATATAATAGCATTTTTGGAGCGTTAATTAAGTCCTAAATAAACTAAGCAACTGTGACTCGTTTACATAATAGACATTAAATAAGGCTCAGGCAAGGAGCTGGTTTGTTTGCATACAGAGAACAGTGGGCCCAATAACGTTGAACTGGTGCAACACTCCTGTTCTTAAATATGTAATGACTACAACGACCTTCTCACTTCTGTGTTCACAGTGACAGTACCTTCGTGCAGTGTATCTCCAGCTGGAATGCTCCATACCGACAGATAGCTTAAAACCCAAGATTTCTCTTGTACTCTGGGTTACTGAATATCCATTTTCGTTACTTTAAAGAGGCGACTGATGACCTCAGATGTTAAGTCCCATAGTTCTCAGAGAAACTCCCTTAAGGTCTGCTGCGCATGTGTATTCTTAAACCATCTATAATCTTCGTCATATTTATGACCTGAAAGTTTGTTTTGCTCATGTAACTCTCAGAGCACATGGCTAGTTCTACTGCACCAGCTCGAAGGATCCGTCAGTAAAAAGGACCCCAACTTAACAATCACAGAACGTCACAACTCATCCAGGATGTAAGTCTTACTGGGACCCTAAATCTGCATCTGACTGTTTCTACACACAGTATCCTTCAATAAAGAAATATTTCAGTCGCTCTAGATCAAATCAGTTTCACAGATTATGCAGCACAACCGAAGAATAATTATCTCAATTAAAAACGTTAATATTAGTAAATGAACAAATTTTGCACTCTAATAGTTTTAATATTGTACCATCACACTGTCACATGCCACCCTCAGCATAAAAAAAGTCGTAACATTTAACTAAGTTTGTCGCATATATTGTGAAATTACAATTACAATCAACACCCTTACAATATTTAGCTATTTTTTAAATAATGTATTTCAGGCTCTATGTTAACATCAAAGAATCTCGCCTGCCTTACATATGACCAAATTCAGTCTCAGATAACACCTACGAATGACTGATGTCTTTCAAAATATTTTATTTCTTCTACTTGCCTGTTAAAAGCTTCTGCACATTTTTTTGGTGTCCATGCTAATTTGTTCTTGGCGGTACTGCTCACATCACACCCATCCAGGTACTCCATCCTCTGGTGAGCTGAAAAACAATATGATGAGTTGTTACTGAACATGAAACTGATTTCCGAAACAATTAATAAATATGATTATCCTCCACTTAATCCCTAATTCCACCACTCAGCATTCATCTTTACTGCTTCTGTTACTGTTTTAAAGGAGAAATAAGACACTGCATGTACACCTGAATTATTTCACTATTATCTTCGACCCTCCCTGATGGAATAAATCCTCAATAACTTTGCTAAGTCAATACAACACATTAGTAGTTGTATTAATGTGAATAATTCCCAATTAAGACCACATGTGGAGAAAACAGCTATATTGCAGATAATCATCTATAATATTCAAAAGATGAAGACTGCAAACTTTTTTTGAAATAGAACCACATTTATGCATTAATTTTAGTAGTTATATTCGTAACAATCTGTGGGTTCTTGTCTAATCATTTATAGCACTTCCCATTACGTAATAATATCCTATCAGTTACTGACTATGATCAGTTCAACTAAAATGGTATTAAATTCCCACAAATATGCTTAGTTCCAGAAACCATCTCACTTAATCTTAAACACATCTACATCAATAAGGCTAATCCTTTCCACAACCATCATTCAACGTTTGGTTCTTCTGATATAAATATGATGACCTATCCATTGTACATTTACTATATCACTTTACATATAACACAAATATAATCATTATCATTCATCTCCAGCCCCCAAACAGTAATTCATGTAATATAAATTTAGTCAGTTTCCACATCCAGCTTTCTGGCATAACTACATATCAGTATATTACAAGTATGCCCCATGTTAATATATTACCAGTTCTAATAATGACTCAACGAACGTACAGGTAATTAGAATATTTATTTATCTGGCTTTCAGGTATATTTTAGTTACCACTGGAATAATTATTTTCTGTACAGCTGAACGCTAATCTACATTTTCGTCTTGGTGGAATAAAGCGAGGTAATGTAAATATATATTCATATCCCCATTTACTTGTTCATTATTTGTTGTTACTGCTTAGAATATGCAGTATACTCAAGTATACTTACCTACACCGTAAGCAAAATATCTTTTAAGATATCATGTTAAACGTCAGCAGGAGCAGTATAGCATGTTCTCCTTGCATACAGTTTCCCGCTACGACTGACGTTTATCTTTAAGTACATTTTATTCTTCACGTACAGTAACATTTCATGATTAATTACAGCAGGTGGACATAAATATGCAAACACAAAAAAATCAACTCATGACCACGCTTAACGCTGAGTACGAAAGCATTTGGCATTCAAAACAGTTTCCAGACGTTTAGGGTTGAATAATTACGGGTCCTGCTTGGTTTCCGTGCTGCAAAATCGTGGCCGGCTGAGGTAACTATGTTGGAAGTGGATAGCGACCACTCACGCTTCTCTCCAAATTAAATCACGTAGACTCAGTAACAACGTTATCTGGTGTCTATGGTGGCCACAGCAGATGTGATCATTCCGGCACGTGTGACAATTCATTCTATTGCTCAAAAATCCAGTCCTGGACGATGCGAGCTCTATGAACAGGGGTCCAGCCGTCTTGGAACACAGCATCATTTAGGAACAAACATTGTACCATGTTATGGGCCAGATCAGCCAAAATGGTTGCATAATCCGATAATGCGATCTTACAGAGTCACTATGGGAGTCCATGGAGCAAAACCAGTGAAACATGTAGTTTTTCATCTCCAAATGCGAAGCCATATACCTGTTTCCAGAGATTTCCTTTAAAAATTCTTTCACAATGAAATAATTTCATAAAGCATTTCACCCCTTAATTCCCCCTTTTACGGCTTGAACTTCTAGAAACAGTGAAACACTTTTTTTGTTGTCTAACTGAGAAGACAAAACTAAATTTTCATAGACATAGCTTCAAAAATGTTCACATAATAAAATATTTTCAAAAGAGATCTCATCACCTTTTTCACCCGCTTAGGGATTTAATTTCCAAAAATATTGAAACAGGTACTAATAATTTTTAACTGAGGATTCAAATAACAATGTTCATAGATGTAGCTTTGAATATACTTTTGTAGTTCTTTAATAATGAAGTATTTTCAAAAAAACGCTTTCACCTTCTGCTTCCCCACAATATGAACAAATTCTCAAGATGCTGAAACTAGTATTTCTTAATTTCCAAACACCAATTTTAGTAGGCCCAGCTTGAAAATTGCCTTAATAGCGACATTTTGAAAAAAAAAACTGTTCATCCCATACTTAACCCCTAATGGTGGTAATTTCAAAACATCACTTCTTAAACGTCACCTTATGTATAAGATCCACACCTCGTCCAAATTACAAGTTACTATACTTAGTGGTTTGGACTGGACGATGATGAGTCAGGACACTGCCTTTTATACACAGAGATTCCTTTAAAATGACATATCTTTCATGCAGTAATAGGTGCCGAAAGCTGTCAAGAACAGAAACACAGTGGCAATTTAACATAGTCGTAATGGCTTTTACAGTATTATTAAGTGACCGGCGAATAAATTCGAAGGCGACACAGACTCATTTTTCGCGCTACATTCTCGAGTGCACTGTTACCTTAACAGTTACCTAGATCAGAGGCAACACGACTTACTATCATTTCGCTGCATATGTTATACATCCCGTATTGCCATAAGATTTCATCTGTAGAATAAGAGGCTGAGGCCACTCTGACATTACTCCCTACGCTGTTACATGGGTGATATTATGGCTAAGATCTATTTTCTTCTTCTTTTTATTGTGAAGGTTGATTATTTCTGGATGACGAAGAGAAATGGTCTAAGTGGTTTCGTTTACTAACCAGTTTTGATTGCACTGGGTTTATATCATTGGATTTATATAAAAGACAGTTCGGTTACCTTTCACAGATTTTATTTCTCGTCCTCTTTCTTTTCCTTCAGAGACTCGTTTTTAATTTTTAATTCTTTTTCGTATTTCATTGCATTGTCGGTTCTTATCGACATGTTTTATAGATTGCAAGGACGGATTTCTGGTTTGTCGTGGATCAGTTTTAAATGAGTCTCACCACCTGCTTTTTGTTCTGTGGAAAACAAGACCTTCTATCCTAAGTTACAATTACTTCTATTTCATCGAGAATTTTGCACTGACTTTAAATGCATCGAACATGTTCTGTTTTGCTATCAAAGGAATTCATTGCTCTCCGTTGAGAAATGCTGCGTTGAATGTCCTACAAACAGATTTTTTTGTTTGCAGAATAATTAGCCTCAAAGGTTTGTTCATATGGGTATTACTTTTTCACATAGCCAGGTGAGAATTTTCCATTGACTTTAAATATACAAAGTAGTTATTGCTTTGCTATCAGGTTTCTTGAGTTTTACCAAATGGTATATTAGTTGCATGAATTAAATTTATGGGGCTGAAGATATTCTTGCTGTTGGCCTCTTAATTCGTCAGTCCGGCAGTGTTCTCCTGTACCACTCAAGGGAGTACATACTGATTCATGAAAGGGAACTCCTGCAACAACAGCAGATGGTACAGCTTCTAGAACAGCACCCATCACTTATTGTCACCATCGCAGGAAACAGTTGTACACAAATATAAACAACAAATAAATCTAACAAAGTATGAGTCATATCCTAACCCAGAACTTGTGATATCGATAGCTGCTACTCTGAGGGAATTTCTTCGCACAGTTTGTGGGTAACCAGTGGACACGTTTCCGCAAAGAGGCAACGATGTGGCGCCAATGGCATGGGTTCGCACATGTGTGTAAGATTGTTGACTTGCTTAAGGCGCAGTGTGCTGTCTCGGGTTAGCTATTACTGGAGACCTGTTTAGTCTTCCAAAGGGGCTGATCATTGCGACAGAAGCGGCAACCTGGCCTGTGACCGAAGATTCTGATAGCCTATCTGATATCGAGCAACTAGGCACTCAGCCTGGCCTCGAATTTCTTCTTACCTGAAAACTTACGGAATACTTACGGTGAGCATCTGTCTCAATCATCGAGCTGCAAATTGAACTTGTTAAACAGGTACCCTGAAACCATATCATCTTGGCTACGCATCATGCAAGTGTGTTTCCTGTGCCTTGAATACAACCAGGAGATAGTGTGCTCGTAAATTAATTGTATTAGGTTGTTTGTGGCCGCTTTGAGAACACATCACGAATTGCTGCGACATGTGTTATTCGCTGAATTTTCTTGGTAACAGCACCAGGCGAGAGGCTGGTGCTGTTATTGAAGGTGCATATTTCATTGGCGCTCATTGCGGCTTTGCGTCTTATGTTGTTCTTTTAGTGAGCTTCGATCTTAAGAGATTTATTTTAAAACTTACTTGTTCGTTAGCATTTTATGTCCTTGCGTATGATGTTATGTTTATTTGTGCCTGTGTGCCTTCATTATTAGGCACCTCAGTAATATTATTTCCTATGTTGCAAGGGAGCTTAGTATTATTGCTATTTATTATTATTGTTATTATTACTATTGTTAATTTACGTACATAGAAGAGGAGCCCAGAACGGGGCGTCAGTGTATTGTCGTTCGTTCACGCTATCAGGTGACAACAAAAACAAACGACGACCGTGACGTATTATTTGATTTCTGAATGCGACGGCCAATAAATGAACCAATCTCATTTTATTAAAGAAGATGAGAAGCCAGGTAATGTAAGTGGTTCTGTTGTAACTTTTGAAAGCTTCAGTGACATTTTGGATAAGCTTGATGCTTTGTGATGTTTCCACCAGTTTCTGTCGTTGCCTACAGTTCTGCGTCCGTTTGCTAACCCAGAGGGCGGAAGGCTAGACTTCGTATTTAAAGTTTATGGGCGTCCATTCTTGATTTAATTGATTATCAAGAATGTTCTATATCTTCAAAATTTTGAATTTGCAGGTCGCCACAAAGCATTTTACTTGTTTTATTAATTTGCTGCCAAAACGTGTTTCACTTAAAAATCTAGGTAGCAAGATACCACTGGTGGAATGTATGTGCCAGTCCATTTTGCTTTTTACTGCAGTAAGGTGCTTACTCTATGCTTAACTCAATGTGTCCATTGATGGCGGATCATTTTGGTTAAAGAAACTAAAGTAAATATTTGATCGTATCGCCATGAGACACTTTTCATTCCCTGACTTGCAACAGGCCGTTGTCAGCGAATTCTGATTTAAATTTATTTTTCTTATCTCCTAAAAGTGGGCCTCACCTAAACTTTCACTGTCGCATTCTGTGCATGTTAAATACAGTTTCAAAGTGTCCCACTTGCGTAAACTTAACCTTTATATAAGTGTGTGAGTTTTTCATTCATACAAAGAACTCCCTTGGATGCGAGGTTTCCAGTTCAGTCTTTAGTAAGGCTAGTTTGAAAGTGTTAACAATTACGATAGAAAAAATGTCAGCTGCTCTTGACTCGTCATTTGCGTCAGTAAGGTGACAGAAAATGAGTGTCCGGGAGGTGCAGAAATCAAGCCTCTATGGCATGTATGTATTAAACTTCACAAATCTGACATTCAAGAAACGTTCAAAACAAACCATTAACTTACACTAGTAACAATGAATGAGAAGTACTGAGCGAGAATGATCACAAATATTTGCACCATGAAGTTCAAACCCGAACTCCTTGGGTGTTACAAGCTGTGCCGGACATAACCACTATCAAAGAACGCATATACAATCATATGATGAGAACTGGTGGAATGTGAGGACATGTAACCGAATGGGAAACAGTTTGTCAGGGACCTTGTCGCGAAACTGGCTATCCTTTAAGGCTTAGCTGCGGTTAGTGGGATAATATGTTTTCCCACTCTTGGTTTCTGTAACGCAAATATTCCCTGCTGCCTTTGTAACATCATCTGCATGAGAAAGAATCATAGGGAGCAGAGACCCTCTGAGTTCTCGCAGCACAACATATAACAATTCAGCTAATTTACCATCCAGATTAGCAGTTAGCATAATTGTTTATGAATGCACTGATACCTCCTACTTCCAGCGATCCTTTCATATGCGTTTCCTCTTCAAATTCCGATTGGTGGGATATGAAGACAAACGCCGTACTGAACGATGGAGGTTTGTTTATCTCATCGAAAAATTTTCGGGCCGATTTCGCAGTTTGTTGTGCATCATCAAGTTGACGCTTTTTCTGAAATTTCATTATCTCATGTCTGAGCCTGTGATTCAGAACGTCCTCTCGGCTCTATACAAGAGGACCACAGCCGGTTCTGTCGACGATGCTTCTGATGTAGAGGTCCCCTCCATCTCGCAAATAAGACTGTTTGTTTTTACAACTTCGCTAGCCACGTGGAACCTGAGAGTAACTGTTCCAACGCAAAGAAATACACATTGTTACTCCCGATATGTACCACTACCTGCAGTGGTCTATTGTCCCGTGTTCTGCATGGCATCCATAAGCAGTCTTTCCACATCTGGAATGACTTCACTCGGCATGCACACGAAGTATTCAATGGATTCCTTCACACCATTGCTTCTACATCCCTAAAGGGCCACCTTACACACGTAATGTTGGAGCTCCCAAATAACAATAATTTTACTCTGTGTGAATGCTCAGACGCGGCAGGCTGAGTGGCTTCAGCTGGACCAGAGCGAGCGACTTCACCTGACTCAGTGTCTTTGTTAGTCACACACAGCGCCTGAGACCCATTCGTCAGACGAACTTGGGAGGCCCTCCGATCAGGCCCATGGGAAAGGCTTTCACTGCACGCCACATCTTCGAACGACCTCCCACTAGACCATGGGTGTGGGGTCAACCTCGGTGTGGACAGTATCTGTGGCGACCACAGCAGTGGACTGATTAGGGCACAGATGATGGACCTGCTTCAAATTCCCTTGCCTGGTTCCTCACACCGATGACCGTAGATAACAGGCTCAAGCTATGTTGCCAAAGCTAATACTGCCTCGAGCTGTGAGCTGTGAGCAAAGGGTCACCAAATGAGGTCGCATCTGGACAAAGGTGACTGAGACTGATATCCCGCACTACAAAGTCATATGTTCGTTTACATTACCTCTGACTAAGGTCAGAGACGATGAGAATTACTAACATTTCGCTGCATATATTACAGTAGAGCCAAAACCAGATTAAAACTTTACGTTTTCCACGATAGTCACCATTATTTCCCAAGCTTCAGTTTCATTTTGGTATTACCTTTGCAGAGCTTATTGCTGGACACTGCAGAGGTGGGACCCCTATCCCTTCCCCTCCCATCTATCCACTCTGTCCTAGGTGAGATCTGGCAGCCCCATTAACAAAAGCGTCATGGCCGAGAGAGAGCTGCCGCCGTCTGGTGGAACCTCTGGTGCTTCAAGTAAATCGCAAGACCGGATGGGGCGGATTGGGGTTGTGGGGGAAGGGGAGGGAAGGCACCACACAACGCTGACTCCCACGAGCCCCCTCACCCAAGTGCCCCCATGTGTGGCTGCACAGAGGTACAAGCTTACAGGCTAACTAATTGAACTCCGGGTTGCGGCCGCAGAAGGCGTTTGCGCTAACTCTCGCATTCCGATACTAAATGAGGGTTAAAGGCGCTGTGGGTTCCCTTTCGGCCACCCTTTACGAATACGAGCACACTGTCTGTGCACTAACAATCCATGCTGGAAATAATTATGATTTGCAGAACGTCCAGGAAGGCATCTGCACCTGCTTAACTATATAACACGGACAAAAGCACAGCACTGCATGAATCGATGGAATTGTGGCGATATCACCGGATAAGATCTTCTCAAGCTTCTAGTCACGTCAAGTGGTTGCGCTGAACATCCATGAGCTCTCGGCCGAGCGATCAAACAATCAAAGTATCAAAAGTAATTTCGGGAGCAAACCGCCGAGAGGAAGAGTAAAGCGCTCGTGTTTCTGCCATTCTGCCGTTCACTGACAGTGAAATTAACAGTCTTCTGAGAAGAGTAACATTAAGTCAGCCTGTGAGTCCTGTGGTGAAATACAACAACACACGAGACATGCGGAAATATTATAAAACTCATGCTCCACACATTTTCACAGTATCACATGAGCGTAGACACCTTTACGTCAAGCATATGATGTCCACAACAGAATAAGGTCACATTTAATATAAGAAGTGCCATCAACAATACTAGTTAGAGAAATTATCGGTAGCTTGCAATCTGGAACTAAGAAGGCATTTGACGAGGCATCCACCATCACGAGTGCGACCGATCGGGTTACGTGGGAATATGCTTGTGATGTGGATGAAAAAATAAATTACAATCTCTCTCATCAAGTCGCCGAAAATCAAAATTCTAAACCGTTAACAAGTTTTATATCATCTCGCAGCCGTCAAGTGTTCCTGCACGAAAAGACGTATCCGCACATTAGACAGCACAAGCACTTTAATGGGCCAACGTAAATTTCGTTGGACTTACTAGTTTTCTACATTTGGTCTATGCGACGCCACCTCACACTCGTCACAGTGTAACCAATGTTCCACAAAAGTATTTGCTGCTAATGCAGGCAGGATTTGGTATGTAAAAATCACGTATGCACTTGCGTCTTTTTTGAAGTTTCACAACTTCGAACGTAGAAAAATGGAAACTCACAGTTGACAATAAATGAATTTCAGAGCGTGACTGAGTTTCTTCAGGTAGTGAAGGCTGCTGAATAAACCAAGGTTAATAGTGTGATTTATCTTTAGAAAACCGTGAAAGTTCTACAGTATTTCAAACTATAAATTTCACAATGGCTGCACCGTGAAACCTTGTAAGTGCGGCTTGTATCACACGGAACCCGAAAAGTAATAATTGCAGCAGACGTCGAAAAACACGTATGTCCGAAAGTACGAACTCTGAATAATTTACAAACTTGAAATATTGGTATTTCATCATTCATCACATAAAATTTTCTCCTAACACACACTAACATAGCCTGACGGTCACCAACGGTGTCCGAATCTAGATTCCCCTACAAATTGCCGCTGTTCAACACGGAAATCACCGTCAAGCACCTCTGAAGTCAGTTAAACTACTGAACACGAAAATGAGTGAAATTGTTAATTTCAACCTCTGATGCACATATGATACATGAAATCACAACGAAATTTTCCGAGAAATATGATTTTGTTATCAGTTTTCTATCATTTGTCATAGTGAATTTGTAAACAGTAATTTCTATGGTTTTCCTCCTTTTCGGATTTACAAGTGTAAATATTAACAAACAATTTAAATTATAGATTAAATAATTTCGTGTGTATATTAAATTTACAGTTCAGCCACTACTTAATAATGTTTGTCTATTTACTTAGTAGGAAAAGCTGTTTTTAATTGCGTGAAATCCACTTTCCGGCCTCCCATTTAAATATATGAACAATTTCAGTAAATGCACTATCACAGTCCGATACAGTTGTACGAGATGTACTACCCATAGGCACCACGTTTGGTACAATCGGATAATGCGTTTCCAAAAATGCTCACTGTTACACTTCAGAAATTATTTCTAACATTTGACATACAACAACTTATAAACTAAAGCGGATATCAAAGGCGCTTCTTCTCATGCGTAAACCGTTCAACTTATCCGCTTTAAATGCACCTACTGGCTCTTCAGTGACACATGTGGCTCAATCTGCCTTCATTTTGCCTAAGCTTTAATTTTGCACTGGACGGGAACGGCGACCATGAGAAATGAGCAGCCATTACGCTGCCCAGCAGACGAGTTTTCCCTGTCACACGGTTACCTTAGCGGCCGGTTGAAGTCAGAGACAACGCCATCTGTGGAGCGTAGTGTGAAACTGCCCCTCCACATGCTCCTGTCAAGCTGATATCAGCTGTCAACACGAATATGTGCCAATCTTAGCCTCCACCTAGGACGTCCGCGGTCGCGTGTTTGTGAATCTTCCCATTAAAATAGGCTGTCGTCTTACGCGAGATATAATGCCAGACAGCGTAACAAAAGAAACTGTGCACACCGAAGTTAGTAGTAACACCCACAAAGAAAATGGCGATTTGTTGTCCAGTAGAGCGTGTAACCAGGCCATTATGATATTAAAAAAAGGGGAAGCGTATTCGACATGAAAACATCGTCTTGTTGTGCCATAACGCCTAATAAATGGGCAGGACACCAAATACATGGCATCAAGGTACAACGGTAACGAAATAGATGCACTTACCCAGCAGTTTGTGAATAAGTAACAAACTGACATGGCTGGAAAGACGAGAATATTTCATTCACACTTGCCCAACAATTCCTAATTTTTCTTATTAACTCCTTGCTCATTCTTCTTACTATCTCCCTTGCTTGGACTACTTTGTGTATGGCACGGCCAGCGTTGATGTCTTAGGGTATAACGTGCAGGGCTACACGAGTAGTGGCACTGCATCTTATCTTCATGGAAATATTGCTAACGTTGATCGAAAGCAGAGCGTGTGTAATTCGGCAATCTGTGCAAACCGTACTGGTATTTCAGTCCCGACACATTCAATAAGTTTTGTATGCTAATTTTTTGTATAAAACGGCAAGTGCCTAAAGCGAAAACGGAATGCAAGTTTTAACATATAGTTAATAAGTCGATGCATAACGCGGAAAAGCATTATACAGCACAACTGTATTACATTGTCACTAGTTGTTCACGATTCTACAAGGCCGCTATTTTCAACACAGAGATTTTAGAGCCCCGACACTGGTGTCACGTGGAGCAAAACAAAGAAAAGAGATTCAGTGCAACGCCGTTCCACCCTTGTGCACAGCAAACAGCGGCGCTCTGAGCAACAACGAACAAGTTACGCTGAGTATCTGTACAGCAAAGGAAGTGGTTCGTTCGTTCTGTTTGCCAGCTTTTCTCGATTTTAATCATTATTGACGTTTGCGGGCGCCCCTATGTACACTCTGCTGCAATCTGCACAGTGAAAGAGGTGCGTGTTGTTCCATTGAACAATAGTTTTATCCGGCGAGGTCAAACTTTCCAAAGAAAAGCACTACTATTCCAGTAACAGGATACTTTTGCGAAACGAAGGAGAAGATTTAATTTTTTTTATGTTGAGCATATAGCTGAGAGTGCGTTTAATCCAAGTTCTTGGCCTTCAGAAACCTCGTGACAATTTTCGTGTTGTCCCTTATTACTCTGAAGATATACATCCTACTGAGTTCGTTAATTTTTACCGAGTTGGCTAAGAAGTCGGCTCCAACGCCTGTAACTCATCAACGACTACTACAGATGAAAAATATTGAGTTATAGAAGTTGTAGACCATGAAATTTTATGTTAGAAAAGCATATAGTATTCCAGGTTTAGGCACTATTAGGCGTTCATACACTTCAAAGACAAAGTAATCCAATTGTTTTGCTGTTTTCCTTTTTTCTTAAGAAGTTAAAGTTATTCAATTAAATTAGATTTACAGTGTGAAGACGACCTAGTTATAAGCCCATGTGTGTTTCCTACATTCACTTGTATTTTTATTCATTTCTATCCATGTCCTAATTGTTAAAATTGGGTTTCTAAAATAAAAACCAAATACATAGTTAGGCCAATATGTGTTTACGAATAAATAACGTAAAAATCTGTACAAAAGAACAAATAAAAGTGCATGGCAATATTAAAAAAACACAATTTGAAGATTCGAGACTTACATTTTATCAAATTTCAATTCCATTGAGGTTCTTTAGAATTTAAGTTCCATTGAGGTCCCTTCGGAGACTGCTGCAGGTCACGTCCAGCACCCAATCTTCAGGCTCCATTGCAGCAGCTTCACCAAGTTCCTCATCATGGAACACATCTTCGATCTCTTCCTCATCGTCGTCGAACTCAGTTTCTGGGGCATTCTCGCAGGATAAGCCACACAGTGTATGCACATTGAGGAGCTGTTCAGTCCAATTTGCAACATCCACGTACTGCTGTGCCTCTTGTTTTGCATTTGCAGAAGATCATTTTCAGAAGCGAGTGTGGTGCAGCATCTTTCATCATCGTTAGGGGAAACATGCCTGATAAGTTCTTTTTCGCAGCCTCAGTTGCATGGATCAGTTTCTGTATATGTTACATACAATTTCAAGGGGTCCCACTCGCGTAAATTTAACCTGTGTATAAGTGTGAGAGTTTTTCATTCTTACAAAGAACTCCCTTGGGTGCGAGATTTCAAGTTCCGTCTATACTAAGGCTGGTTTGAAAGTGTTAACAACTATGATAGAAAAAATTTCAACTGCTCTAGACTCGTCATGTGCATCAGTAAGGTGACAGAAAATGAGTGTACGGGAGGTGCAGAAATCAAACTTCTATTGGATGTATGTATTACACTTCACAAAATTGACATTCAAAAAATGTTCTAAACAAACCATTAACTTGCACCATTAATACTGAATGAAAAGGAGTGAGCGAGAATGATTACAAACGTTTGCACCATGAAGTTCAAAGGCGAATGTCTTGGGTGTTACAAACTGTGCCGGACGTTCAGCTATGTATCGACACTCAAATAACGCACATAAAATCATACTGCTGTAGCGGGGTGATGAGAACTGATGAAATGTGAGGACATGCAACCGAATGCGAAACAGTTTGTCAAGAACCTTGTCGCGAAACTGGTTATCCTGTAAGGCTTAGCTGCAGATAGTGCGATAATAAGTTTTATAGAAACGAAAAAAAAAAAAATCCCGAGGCTGAATTTGTTCATTGTTTCCGAGTGGTGTGAATAGCAATCTCACACATTTTTCAGGATGGATAGTTTGCTATGAACCAATATGTTTTTTGTATACAGACCCGGAATCAAGCAAAAGGAAGCTATTTTGACCAGCTATTGGCCAAAGGCAGTGCTCGTACCTTACCTGTATTTCTCTTACGCCCATTTCCCCACTCTTGCATGCTGTAGCGTAAATATTCCCTACTGCCTTTGCAAGATTATCCACACGACGAAGAATCATATGGAGCAGAGCACCTCTAAGTTCCCCCAGCACAACAGATATCAGTCCAGCCTATTTACCATCCAGATTAACAGTTAGCATAATTGCGTATGAATGCTTTGCTACCTCAAATTTCCTTGGTTCTTTTCATATGCGTTTCCTGTTCAAATTCCGATTGGTCGAAGATGAAAACATGTTCCCTACTGAACGCTGGCGGTTCGTTTATCTCATCCACAAATTTTCGGGCCGATTTCGCATTTTGCTGTGCATCATCAAGTTGACGCTTTTTGTGAAATTTCATTACCTTATGTCTGAGCCTCTCATTCGGAACTTCTGCTCGGCTCTGTACCAAAGGACCACAGCCGGTTCTATCGACGATTATACCGATGTAGAGGTCCCCCTCATCTCGCAAGCAAGACTGGTTGTCTTTACAACTTCGCTAGCCACATGGAACCAGAGAGTAACTGTTCCAACGCAAAGCGATACACATTGTTACTCGCGACATGTGCCACTACCTGCAGTTGGCTACTGTCCTGTGTCCCGCAAGGCATCCAGAAGCAGTCTTTCCAAATCTGGAATGACTTCACCCCGTACGCACCTGAAGTATTCAATGGATCCCCAACTATTGCATCTACGTCCCTAAGAGGTCACCTTATGCACCTAATGTTGGAGCTCCCAGATACCAGTAATCTCACTTTGTGTGAATGCTCAGACGCTGCAGCCCGAGTGGCTTCCTCTGGACCAGAGCGAGCGACTTCATCTGGCTCAGTGTCTTTGTTAGTCACACACAGCGCCTGAAAACCATTCCTCAGACGAACTGACAGTATCTGTGGCGGCCACAGTAGTGAACTGCTATGGGACAGATGGTGAAAGTGCTTCAGATTCCGTGGCCTGGTTCGTCACACCGATGACCGTAGATAACAGGCTCAAGCTTTGTTACCAAAGCCAATGCTGCCTAGAGCTGTGAGTAATAGATGGTGTACACGCCTGAACTGACGATATCCATCCTTAACGTACGGTCCGTTGCCATTAAATGCACCACCAAGATCCCGCACTGCATCGCAGTAATTATTAGGCTATATTCCGATATCTGGTGACTGTCACTCCCAGAATTTGGCACTTGTTAAAATGAGATGTTGGGTACATGCATGTTTTCACATGTGCTGTTATGTAAGTTAAAGGCAGCATCAGTATCCAGCACCATTGTGGTTAAGATGTCACCCACATAGATATTAACAGCATATTATAGCACGGCAATTAGCCGAATTTATCGGTTTTAAAGTGATTATGTCTTTCCTGTAGTAATGAGTAAAGCAAGTTGTCAAGAACTCAAGCGAAGCGGTAATTTAAAATGGCCGTAATGACTTTTACTGTATCTTACAATGACTGTAGAGTCATGTTCAAAGGTGACAGGGATTAATATCCAACGCTACAAACTCATATGTTCGTTTAGATTATCTCTGACTGAGGTCAGAGACGATACGAATTACTAACTTATCGCTGCGTATATTACAGTAGTGCCAAAACCAGATTAAATCTTTACATTTCCCACGCTAGTCACCAGTTTCATTTTAGTTTTGAGGACCATCTCCATTTATTTCCCAAGCCTCAGTTTCATTTTGGTATTACCTCTGCAAAGTTTATTGCTGGACACTGCAGAGGCGGCACCCCGACCCCCCTCCCATCTATCCACTCTGTCTTAGGTGAGATCTGGCAGCCCCATTAACAAAAGCGTCATGGTCGAGAGACAGCTGCCGCCGTCTGGTGGAACCTCTAGTGCTCCAAGTAATTCGCAAGACCCAATGGGGCGAGATAGGGGTTGTGGGGGAAGGGCAGAGGAGGCACCAGACAACGTTGACTCCCACGAGCCCTCTTACCAAAGTGCCCCCATGTGTCGCTGCACAGAGGTACAAGGTTACAGGCTAACTAGTTAATCTATGGGTTGCAGAAGGCGTCTGCGCCAACCCTCGCATTCCGATACGAAATGAGAGTTAAAGGCGCTATGCTACTCCCTTTCAGCCACCCTTTACGAGTTCGAGCACACTGTCTGTGCACTAACAATCCATGATGGAAATAACTTTTATTCGCGGAACGTACAAGGAGGCATCTGCACATGCTAAACTACATAACACGGACGAAAACGCAGCACTGCACGAATCGATGGACTTGTGGCGATATCACCGGATAAGATCTTCTCAAGCTTCTAGTCACGTCAAGTGGTTGCGCTGAACATCCATGAGCTCTCGGCCGAGCGACCCAACAATCAAACTATCGCAAGTAATTTCGGGGGAAAACCGCCGATAGGAACAGTGAAGAGCTCGTGTTTCCGCCATTCTGTCGTTCACTGACAGTGAAATTAACATTCTTCTGAAAAGAGTAACATAAAGTCAGCCTGTGAGTCCTGTGGTAAAATACAACAACACATGAGGCATGCGAAAATATTATAAAACTCATGCTCCACTCATTTTCACAGTACCACATGACGGTAGACACCGTTACGTCAAGTATAGGATGTCCACATTACGTCAAGTATAGGATGTCTACAACATAATATCGTCACATTTAATATAAGAAGTGCCATAAACTAGTTAGAGAAATTAGCGGTAGCTAATTATGGCTTGCAATCTGGAACTAAGAAGGCATTTGACGAGGCCTCCACCATCACGAGTGCGACCGATCGGGTTCCATGGAAATGTGCATGTGGTGTGGATGAAAAAATAAATTACAATCTCTCTCTTCAACTCGCCGAAAATCAAAGTTCTAAGCCGTTAACAAGTTTTATATCGGCTCCCAGCCCCCACGTGCTCCTGTGCTTATCCGCACATTAGACAGCACAAACACTTTAATGGGCCAACGTAAATTTGGTTGGACTTACAAGTTTTCTGCCTCACATTCGTCTCAGTGTACCCAATGTTCCACAAAAGTATTTACTATAAATGCAGGCAGGATTTGGTATGTAAAACTCACGTACGCACTCGCGTAATTTTTAAAGTTTCACAACTTCGGGTTTATTTCCAATAGGAACATAGAAAAAATGGAAACGCACAGTTCACAGTAAATGAATTTCAGAGCGTGACATAGTTTCTTAAGATAGTCGAGGCTATCGAATAAACCAAGGTTAATTGCGTGAGTTATCTTTAGAAAACCGTAAAAGTTCCACAGTATTTCAAACTATAAATTCCACAATGGCTGCACACAGAAACCTCGTAATTGCGGCTTGTATCACACATAACCCGAAAAGTAAAAAGTTCATCAGATGCCGAAAAATACCTATGTCCGAAAGTAGGAAGTCTGAATAATTTACAAACGTGAACTAATGGTATTTCATTGCTCATCAGATAAAATTTTCTCCTAACACACTCTAACACACCCTGACCGTCTCCAACTGCGTCCGAATCTAGATCCCCCTACAAACAGCCGCTGTTCACCCCGGAAATCACTGTCAAGCACCACTGAAGTCAGTTAACCTACTGAACACGAAAATTGATGAAATTCTTAATTTCACCCTCTGATGCACATGTGATACATGAAATCACACCGAAATTTTCCGAGAAATGTTACTGTGTTATCAGTTTCTTTTGTCTGCCATACAGTAATTTCTAAGGTTTTCCTCCATTTTCGGACTTACAAGTGTCAATATTAACAAACAATCTAAAATATTTGTTAAATAATTTCGTGTGTATCTTAAGATTACAGTTCTGCCGATACTTTTTATGTTTGTCTATTTATTTAGTGGGAAAAGATGTTTTTAATCGCGCGAAATCAACTTTTCGTCCTCCCTTTTAAATACGTGACTCAGTAAATGCACTATCACAGTCCGATACAGTTGTACGAGATGTACTACTCAGAGGCACCACGTTTGTTACAATCGGATAACACGTTGCTATAATATTCACTTTTACAATTCAGAAATTATTTCTATGAGTAACATTTGACATACAATAAGTTATAAACTAATGTGGACATCGAAGGGATGACTTCTCATGCGTAATCGATCAACTTTTCTGCTTCAAATGCGCCTACTGGCTCTTCAGTGACACATATGGGTCAATCTGTCTTAATTTTGGGTAAGCTTTAATTTTGCACTGAACGGGAACAGCGGCCATGAGAAATGAGATGCATTACGCTGCCCAACGGACGAGTTTTCCTGGCCACGCGGTCACCTTAGTGGCCGGTGGAAGTCAGAGACAACGCCATCTGTGGAACACAGTATGAAACTGGCCCTCCACATGCTCCTGCCAAGCTGATATCAGCTGCCAACACGAATATGTCCTTATATTAGCCGCTGCCTAGGGCGTCCGCTGGCTAGTGTTTGCGACTAAATAAAGCATCTCTTCCCATTAAAATAGGCTGTCGTGTACCGCGAGGTATAATGCCAGACAGGGTAACAAAAGAATCTGTGCACATCGAAGTTAGTAGTAACAACCTCAAAGAAAATGGCGACTTGTTGTCCAGTAGAGCGAGTAACCAAGCTATCATGAAATTAAAGAGGGTGAAGCGTATACGAGACGAAAACATCGCCTTGTTGTGCCATAAGACGCCTATGTAATGACCAGGACACCAAATACATGGCATGAGGGTAAAATGGTAACGAAATTTAAGCATTTACCCGGCAGTTTGTGAATAAGTAACCAACTGACATGGCTGAAAAGACTAGAAGATTACACTCACAGTTTCCCTACAATTCCTGATTTTTATTATTAACTCCTTGCTCATTCTTCTTACTAACTCCTTTGCTTGGACTACTTTGTGAATGAGACGGCCAGCGTTGATGTCTTAGGGTATAAAGTGTAGGGCTACAAGAGCAGAGGCACTGCATCTTATCTTCATGGAATGATTGCTAACGTATTTGTTATATATATATTAAAAGTTGATCAAACCAGAGCGTGTGTAGTTCGGATATCTGTGCAAACCGTATTGGTATTTCAGTCCCGACGCATTCAATACGTTTTTATGCTAATTTTTTGTATAAAACGGCAAGTGCCTAAAGCGAAAACGGAATGCAAATTTTAACGTATAGTTAATAATTCGTTGTATATAGCGGAAAACATTATACAGTACTACTGTATCACATTGTCACTAGTTGTTCACGATTCTACAAGGCCGCTACTTTCCGCACTAAGATTTTAGAACCCTGACAATGGTGTTACGCAGAGCAAAACAAAGGAAAGAGGTTCAGTGCAACGCAGTTCCACGTTTGTGAACAGCAAACATCGGCGCTCTGAGCAACAACGAACAAGTTACACGCAGTGTCGGTACAGCAAAGGAAGTGGTTCGTTCGTTCTTTGTGCCAGCGTTTCTCGTTTTTAATCATTATTGACGTTCGCGGGTGCACCTATGTACACTCTGCTGTAATCTGCACAGTCAACGAGGTGCGTGCTGTTCCATTAAAAAATAGTTTTATCCGGCAAGGTCAAACTTTCCATAGAAAGATACTACTATTCCAGTATCACGGTACTTTTGCGAAACGAGGAAGAAGATTTCATTTTTTTATCTTGAGCATGTAGCTGATAGTGCGTGTAATCCAAGCTCTCGGCCTTCAGAAACCTCGTGACCACTTTTTATGTTGTCCCTTATTACTCGGAAGTTATACATCCTATTGAGTTCGTTAATTTTTACCAAGATGGCTAAGAAGTCGGTTCCAACGCCTGTACTCATCAACAACTTCTCCAGATGAAAAATATCGAGTTATCGAAATTGTAGACCATGAAATTGTATGTTAGAAAAGCATCTAGTTTTCCAGTTTCCAGCATCCAATCTTCAGGCTCCATTGCGGCATCGTAACCAACTTCCTCATCATGGAACACATCTTCGATCTCTTCCTCATCGTCGAACTCAATTTCTGGGGCGTTCTCGCAAGATAAACCACACAGTGTATGCACGTTGAGGAGCTGTTCAGTTCCAATTTTCACCACCCACGTACTGCTGTGCCTCTTGTTTTGCATGCACAGCAGATCATCTTCAGAAGTGTGTGTGGTGCAACATCTTCCATCATCGTCAGGGGAAACAAGCCTGATTAGTTTCTTTCCCAGTCTCAAAAGTATGGATTAGTTTTCTTCCCCTGCCAAGATTGCACATCACGGTGGGCTCCTGCATTCGATGTTGGTGGTAACCCTTCATGTTTGAAAGACTGGACGATCTTTACAAAAGACTTCTATCTGAACACGTCCAAAGCCGCGTAGCTTCAAATCCCACACAGCTCTAACATCAGCTGTTCTCCTTCCTGTGCTGTTAAATCTTGAAAGACCGAGTGTTTAGCAAATTCAGTAGCCTCTACTCAGAAGAGCTACTGTCACTCCGTAAGGTTTAGTGATTTCCCTTTAGCCAAAGAAAAGAAGAGGTGGTAAGTATTGGGGCAAGGCGTTTCTGCATCACTTTCCATTCTTTACAAGATGGCGGCGATGTCGTCATCCAAGACGGCAGTGTGTAGACTTGGCAACTGCAAATAATGTTATCGAAGATGGTGGTTGTGACATCATCCAAGATGGCGGATTTTTGTGGGAAGATAGGTCACATGGGCAACATCCCTCCCCTTCCCTCCCTCAGAAATACGGTGGGAAGTTCAAATTCCTACAAGATAATGCATTATACTATGGTTATCTCTACTAACCTAGGAAAATCGCCAGAGGACAGGTCATTTGGGCTACCTCCACTAATGTAAGTCACCTGACTACCATGTCTTCCTAAGAACTGACGCCAAGTTTGGATTTTGGCAGTGAAGAAAGGTCAATTGCTATGTAAAATCAGAACTGAGTGAACCTCAAGGAAACTGTATAGTATCCCAGAAATAGTTAACACTCGCTTCCTTGATGTCTCTTCCATGAAGGCCTAATGTGATACCCCGTCCATCACATGTTACCCTTCCTGCTTTCAACTCACACAAACGTTCCCTCCACTATGTAGAGACTCCTATATCCCAGCACAAAAGAATGTCTTGTGATTTAATCTATTTTATGATTTAATCTAAATTATGATATGCTTGTACCGAATTTACTCTCTGAATTATTGATGGGACCAGTGTGGAAGCACCATCCACCTTTTCTGTCAGCACGAAAAAAACTATTTTAAGAAGATAGGCATATTGCACGGACAATTAAACCCTGCAAAGTGTCCCTACATATCGTCAAATATAGAAAGACTCTTACTCAATTACACCACTCTTCCACTGACGAGAGGAGCTCGAACATTAAAGCGTGAAACCAAACTCACCCCCAGCATTACATTACTGTGTACCATGTCGATGTAGTAACATACAAAATCGTCCCTTTTCCATCATTCATACAAATATGGCAAAGACAGACAGCACAGTACGTATACTAGCGGCTCTAGGGCATCCACGCACTACAGTGGCCACAGCACCCTCAGCAAACCGAAGTCACTCTCAGAAATGCTCTACAAATTTGGGCAGGCATACCCTCTGTACAAATGCGTTACTGTTTCTGGTCCAGACTTGCATGCATTTCTACATCCATCTCCAGACTCGGCCATTACACGAACACATGTTCTTTCGCATTGTCTGCCATAATATTATAGCGTTTTCGCGGTACTTCTCGATATCAAGCACACAGCAGTAGCCTACCGATCGGTCAAGCAACATAATTCCGAAGATATAGACAGGAAATTATTGGGTTGGATAGAGCAGCTATCAGTCATAAAATTAGGTTGCTTTAATATGACATTTATAGCCACAGCGCAGATCAGGTTTGGACCTGTTTCAGGTCATTACCAATGCAGTGCGGAATTGCAGCAGTTGTTCGTGCTCAAATGAATGCTTACACAGTTCAACCACTGCTCTATCTAACCCAATATAGCCACAGTCGTTGCGTGCACCCAACCCATGGAGGACAACCTGGAAATTATTTCTCTACAAACCCGAAACTTTAGCACTTATGCTGTCTGCGAAGACCTTTTCGTGAGTACTCGAAAAAAATATAATACAATGCTATTTTCGCTCATGAATACCCATGTTGGTGATGTACCAGATTCCAAATCATACTAAGTCAACTAAGGTGTTTCTCATGTTTAGGAAACAAGCGAAAGTCTCTTACACCTGTTAGATGCACACACTACAACCGATCATCTCTCAACTACATACAGGTGCGAAATATGCTGAACAGTCAATTGAACAATTTACATTGTCCAACTGAAACACACCTCCACATTCAATCTTCTCAACTTCACAAGCGATCGCGAAAGCGGCCCAGCACATACTAACTAGTAGTTCATTATTCTGTCCTCTAAAGGACGTCAAAGCTAACTCAGATATATTCCTGCATTCTAACAGGCCTTTGCATTCGAACGACTGCTGCCATTAACGAGAAACGTGAACCATTCCCGCACAGGCCAAGCACGCAAAGACATAATGATCCTACAAATTCATTGACATATATTTTATCATAATATTTCATTGTAAAAATACAGCAACCAGCCACTTTTTAATGCGTTTTATTTATGCCAATATGAATTTCGGGTTTGCACCCATCTTCAGCTGGCAAATTACATGGATCTTCAGTTACTACAGTAGTACTATTTCGACAGCAGTTTGGATGCTGCAGAAGGCCTGTGCAAAAGCAACGATTCCAATCATTTACTTCAATTTCACGAGTTTAAAGTTACGCACTATCAGTTGTTCATTTTACTTAAATTCTTCTCTCCTTGTTTTTTCTTGGGTTTTCTTCTTTCTTGCAACAACACAAACCCTTTTTGACACGTATTTTACACAGGCGCACTGCGTTATCCGCCATGTTGTCGACTGACTGTTTTTGTTTACATACAAACGGTTTATCTATGGATAGAGTTATATTTTTCGAAAGTGTTGATGTTACAAGAAAAGCTACTGTTTTCTAAACATTGACTTGGGTGACAGAAGTATTCTAAGTACAATGTATACAATTTTTTTTTTTTGGAGTATTGAAGATAATAAACTAACATAACACATTTATACAACGCAGTAATTCATACATTTACAATATAACAAAGGTAGAATTAAGATTTTTATGTTTTATACTATTACATGCATTTGGTTAGGTTTATATTAGATTATGTTATTTCTTGATTGTGCTTAGTGAGTGGTTTGATAAGTAGAGTGTGGAAGTTTTTAAGAAATATTCGGTTTGGTAGCTCTGTTTGGTCGTTAAGTATGTCAGAAGGGGATGCATGTTTATGTGAATAAATTTCGATTTCTTCTAGGAGGTTCATTCTTTTTCTTTTGTTGGCTAGGTGGAGAACTTGTAGGTTATGGGATATGTCTGTTACTTGATGTTCTTCTTCTGCTACATGTTGGGCGAATGTGGATTTATTTAAGTTTTTTAAACGAAGAGCATCCATGTGTTCTCGAAACTGTATGCTGAAGTTTCTCCCTGTTTGGCCTATGTATGTTTTTGGACATGAGTTGCAGTTAAGTTTGTATATTCCTGATTGATTGTACGGTTTGGTATTATTTTTAATGTTATGGATAGCTTTGTCCTTTATTTTGTTATTTGTATAGTAGCTGATTTTGATATCTGTTCCTCGGAACAGCTTTGCTATTTTATATGACAGCTTTCCTACAAATGGCAAGCTTACATAATTTTCTTTTGGCTGTGTTGTGGCATTCTTTAATGTTGTTTTGTTATTGTATTTTTTTATGTGGGGATTTATCTTAGAGTTTAGTTCATCTATTAATTTTGGATTGTAACCATTATTGTAAGCAATTGCTTTGATGGTGTTTAGTTCTTGTATTTGATCAGCTGGTTCTAGTGGTATTTTGTGCATTCTGTTTAGCATTGCTCTGTATGAAGCCGTCTTATGTTTATCCGGGTGTCAGGATGATTTATTAATTGTGTTATCTGTGTATGTTGGTTTCCTGTATGCTTGAAATTTGTGTTTGTTGTTGGAGCTACTTATGCAGAGATCCAGAAAATTTAAACCTGCTTCTGTCTGGTGTTCTACAGTGAAGATGATGTTCTGATGCATTTTATTCATTTCTTTTGCAAGGTTATCAATTTCTTCTGCTGTGCCATCAAATAGGATTATTATATCATCAACATACCTTTTGTAATAAATTATCTTGTTTACTATCTGGGGGTTTTCTTTAAAAAATATACATTCTAAGTTATTGATGAAAATATCTGCAAGCAAACTGGCAAGGCAGCTACCCTTAGCCAGGCCCTCTTTCTGCTGGTACATTTTGTTATTAAAAGAAAAATAGTTGTGTGATAGTACTAGTGTTAATAGATCAATGAATTCATATATTTCTGGTAATGCCAAATTTTTATGTTTAAGTAAATGGTTTTTAATTATTTCTATTGTTTCTTTGACCGGTATGTTTGTGTAGAGGTTTGTGATGTCAAGTGATGCAAACCTAGCAGTATCAGGAATCTGAATTTCCTTTAGACAATTAATAAGTTCATAACTGCTCTTTACTGAGTATGTCTCTTCAAATTTGAATGTGTTGCTAAGGATCTCATTCAGTTTCTTGCTGATTTTATAAGTTGGGCTGCTCCGAGAATTAACGGCCACAGAGCTCAACAGTCCAAATATAATGGACAAATTGTTACTGACACTACCTAGCCAGGTACTAAGAGCTTTACATGACCTCAGAAAGTACAAAATTAAGTTAGAAAGAACAATTCTTAGTATCAAGCTCAATAAAAAGTGTTTAAGTGCGAATGTAACTCCAAAATACGTGAAATTGAACATCAACAGTCAAAGCAAAGCAGCGAAAATAGCTAAAGAAAGAAGTGAAATTATATGGCTCCAATCTGAAATCCGAAACCAACACAGAAAGAAGCAGTTTTTAAAGCACCAGTTATATAGATTACATTTAGAGCTAGGTAAACAACTTACTCCCACACAATTCAACCATGCATTAGATTTTGTCAGTATAATAGCTATGAAAGAACAGCATACAGTAAGATGTAGGCATAACAATAAGTTGAAAAAGCTTATGTCACAAATTCCCAAGGTGAATGACAATGTACATTCCACTAAGCATAAGTTCTCCAAATGTCTAGTAAATTCAACAAACATCATCTTCAGTGATAAAGAAGTAAGTTTGCTGAATAAAGGGCTTCAACATAATATCACCCCACCTCTGACTGGAAATAATATTAAAGAATTAATAGTAGGCACCAAAATAGCCTGTGATACTGCAAAACTAACTCAGAATGATCAGATTGCCATAGGCCACAAAGTTAACAATTTTATCACCAAACAAATGGCGAAAGCAAATAATAATAATAGTACAAAGCACCATGATACTACAATACTTAAATGTGTTAATAAGAAACTAAGTGACAATAAAGCTTTAGTAGTAAAAGCAGATAAAAGCAATGCTATTGTTGTAATGTATGAAAGTGAATATGTAAGAAAAACCATTGAATTTTTCAGTAACAATAATATAGTAGATATTCAGTCTGATCCCACTCTTAAGATACAGAACAAACTTAAAAATATGACGAAAAAAAGTGATTTCCTCTTAAATGCAAAAGATACACATGAATGCACTGTTATGAACCCTTAGGCACCACGTCTACGAGCACAACCCAAGACCCATAAAGTTAACTGTCCCATACGTCCAATTGTTATTTCTTGGAGCAGCCCAACTTATAAAATCAGCAAGAAACTGAATGAGATCCTTAGCAACACATTCAAAGTTGAAGAGACATACTCAGTAAAGAACAGTTATGAACTTATTAATTGTCTAAAGGAAATTCAGATTTCTGATACTGCTAGGTTTGCATCACTTGACATCACAAACCTCTACACAAACATACTGGTCAAAGAAACAATAGAAATAATTAAAAACCATTTACTTAAACATAAAAATTTGGCATTACCAGAAATATATGAATTCATTGATCTATTAACACTTGTACTATCACACAACTATTTTTCTTTTAATAACAAAATGTACCAGCAGAAAGAGGGCCTGGCTATGGGTAGCTGACTTGCCAGTTTGCTTGCAGATATTTTCATCAATAACTTAGAATGTATATTTTTTAAAGAAAACCCCCAGATAGTAAACAAGATCATTTATTACAAAAGGTATGTTGATGATGTAATAATCCAATTTGATGGCACAGCAGAAGAAATTGATAACCTTGCAAAAGAAATGAATAAAATGCATCAGAACATCATCTTCACTGTAGAACTCCAGACAGAAGCAGGTTTAAATTTTCTGGATCTCTGCATAAGTAGCTCCAACAACAAACACAAATTTCAAGTATACAGGAAACCAACATACACAGATAACACAATTAATAAATCATCCTGCCACCTGGATAAACATAAGACGGCTTCATACAGAGCAATGCTAAACAGAATGCACAAAATACCACTAGAACCAGCTGATCAAATACAAGAACTAAACACCATCAAAGCAATTGCTTACAATAATGGTTACAATCCAAAATTAATAGATGAACTAAACTCTAAGATAAATCCCCACATAAACAAATACAATAACAAAACAACATTGAAGAATGCCACAACACAGCCAAAAGAAAAATATGTAAGCTTGCCATTTGTAGGAAAGCTGTCATATAAAATAGCAAAGCTGTTCCAAGGAACAGATATCAAAATCAGCTACTATACAAATAACAAAATAAAGGACAAAGCTATCCATAACATTAAAAATAATACCAAACCGTACAATCAATCAGGAATATACAAACTTAACTGCAACTCATGTCCAAAAACATACATAGGCCAAACAGGGAGAAACTTCAGCATACGGTTTCGAGATCACATGGATGCTCTTCGTTTGAAAAACTTAAATAAATCCACATTCGCCCAACATGTAGCAGAAGAATAACATCAAGTAACAGACATATCCCACAACCTACAAGTTCTCCACCTAGCCAACAAAGGAAAAAGAATGAACCTCCTAGAAGAAATCGAAATTTATTCACATAAACATGCATCCCCTTCTGACATAATTAACGACCAAACAGAGCTACCAAACCGAATATTTCTTAAAAACTTCCACACTCTACTTATCAAACCACTCACTAAGCACAATCAAGAAATAACATAATCTAATATAAACCTAACCAAATGCATGTAATAGTATAAAACATAAAAATCTTAATTCTACCTTTGTTATATTGTAAATGTATGAATTACTGCGTTGTATAAATGTGTTATGTTAGTTTATTATCTTCAATACTACAAAAAAAAAAATTGTATACATTGTACTTAGAATACTTCTGTCACCCAAGTCAATGTTTAGAAAACAGTAGCTTTTCTTATAACCTCAACACTTTCGAAAAATATAACTCTGTCCATAGATAAACCGTCTGTATGTAAACAAAAACAGTCGGTCGACAACATGGCGTATAACGCAGTGCGCCTGTGTAAAATACGTGGTAAAAAGGGTTTGTGTTGTTGCAAAAAGAAGAAAAGCCAAGAAAAAACAAGGGGAGGAGAATGTAAGTAAAATGAACAACTGATAGTGCGTAACTTTAAACTCGTGAAATTGAAGTAAATGATTGGAATCGTTGCTTTTGCACAGCCCTGCGGCAGCATCCAAACTGCTGTCGAGATTGTACTACTGTAGTAACTGAAGATCCATGTAATTTGCCAGCCGAAGATGGGTGCAAACCCGAAATTCATATTGGCATAAATAAAACGCATTAAAAAGTGGCTGGTTGCTGTATTTTTACAATGAAATATCATTATCCACGGCCACGGAGCTCAACAGTCCACATATAATGGACAAAATGTTATATATTTTATCCTTGTACTCACAACTAAATGTTAACCTTGCGGTCTCAGTTGAATGACACTCGTCAATTAGTGAAGTATCGGGAATACACATTGCTGTCGTCGGTGTCTCTGGAAATAGAAATATCGGTAACCATTCCTATGACTTGAGATAGGCCTACTCTTCCCATGCAATCACAGTACTCCACTTCAAATCCACACATTCAGTAAGACTGGAGATTGTCATTTCCTTTGCACATGTCGGAACACAAACACACATTTCATGAACCTGATGCTCAAATGCCAACATATCACACACCCCCTACAACTATGTATAATGCTTTGTCAATACATGATCACTGACGATACGAAATTATTCAGTGGGCAAATCAAATATGGTGGACATGTCTCATAAGTTTTTCTTGCGAGTGCTACCACCGTGTCCTCTAAAGAGAGGACTAACCTCCAGATGTTATGTAAGGGATATTTTTCCAATAAATTACGGTACTGGAAAACTATAGCCAGAGTGTTTTGACTCTTCAGAAGTGAATTCCGTGTACTACAAACAAGAGGATGGACCAAGTGGTGTTTATTTATTTATTTATTCATTTCATTTCATGTGCGCCATGTTTCCTTGTACCCTTTCCTTTATGCGACCTTGGATTGTGTGAATGATATGGTATGTGATGTAGCAGAAAGCTCTGGTCAGAGGTCATAGCATTGCATGTGTAGAGTCGTCTGTGGTAGGATAGTACCAACCCCTATAATGTGAACAAGTTTGGCAAAGATGGTGTGCAAGTAAAGTCAGAGAGATTGCAAGGGCCAGAGGATTGGCGCTGTTAGGTTGACGAACCATCCCCTCCACCACCATTTGAACGAATAACGGTTAGGAGAGATGTCTGGTCGAGCTCTTGTTCTGGATCGCGGTGGTGGACAGACATGGAGACGCAGCTCTCGTTTTGGTAATGTTAACCAAGGTATTAGATTCTTTGAAATCTGCTCGGGAAAGAAGTCCAGATGTTGAAATCAGGTGCGAAATTACCACTAATCCCCACAATGAAATATATTTTCATAATTCATTCTAATCCAGTAGAACGTTCATTTTGTGTCTTGGTCATACCACGCATCATGGCCCGTAAGCTCACCATCATATTATTGATCTGTGCTTAACTGAAATTTCACTCATTCAATATACTTTATCTGCTTTTTCATTTACAGTAATAGTTTGGGGAATTTTTGTTTATTTTCCTTATGTTTCCTTTGCGAAAGTGCTTCCGTGCCATGTGGTTGGTTGGAGCAACCGCCAGATTGACAAACTATAGTTTCAGTCTGAAAATGTATTGTACACGATGAATAATCATACTATAATGGGCGAGTGTAAAATAGGGAAGGAATAATCTTGCGTGTCCGTATTTTTGTGGATGTCTGTTGGCTAGCAAAACTTGGCCACATGTGTTGAATAGCGTTGAAGTGATCATGTTTCTTGTGCTCCCCATAACTATTTGATTTCTTGGCGATGCGCGTTAAGTAAAATACATGGTTTGAACTAGTGTCACTAGGTAAAATATTAGATATTAATGACCAATGATTTGATGAAGACTTGCGAAATACTCTACCACCCTGGCCTAGTTTTGTTTGTAGTGTCTTTACTGAACTTGTTCTGAGTCACCTATAGCAACAGAATATCATAAGCATAGGTTTAGATATAATTGTGTGTTTGTATAAAATTACATTGAAGCCAGGTCTGCACTCCCCTGTTGCATTTCACAATTACGTGGCGAAACTGAACCTTTTTAACTAGAGAGACCACTTCTGATGATGTATATTGCAATAGAAACACGACTAGTTGTTGGAATACCATCGGTACTGAATAAATATCAATTAATCTGTACCCACGACTGATGATTTGCTCCCTCCATCATAAATAATAGGAGGAAGTCAGTACCACAGTCGAATTCTTGGTCATCATAGCAAATAAAAGCTATGTACTGTCTATTAAGCCCTGTATAGGTGCCTTGTTTAGTGTTTAAAAAAAACTATTTTATTATCCATTGCGTTCGAATTCTTACCGGTTGGTTAAAACCTACCACTATAAATTATTAATACCTGACATTAAACCGCAGTGACTAAAAATTTCGTGGACCACACGAATTTAGCAAACCACTTACTGCAGATGGTAGCTTGCAGGAGCGGTAGGACATGACAGAGCGGCGGTAATCTTGCTACTTAGGTAGAGTCTTACCACCACGAGTGCTTTAAGGTTACGTTGCACGTGACGATCCTGTCCAGGATATCGAGTCGCAGGTCCTTCTGATCAGTAGTTAGGAAGTAGTGGTTATATCAACATTTTAGTGTGCTAATGATTATTTTTTCCTTGTACAGCTTAGCACAATTCTGCTTGTGTTGAATACAGCGTTGTCATCATTTCTGTTGTGTTCTGTTGTTTTGTGTGTGTTGTGTCCTATTGTAAAATTGATGGGATTCTTTTTGAACTTGAACTTACGGAATTACAATTTTTTTTCGTGTTTAGTGCTAGGAAACAGTGGCTATAACTATACAGATATTTGATGAGTCAGATTATTACCAGGGTGCGTGCTAAGAGTGTAGTTGATATGGACGTGCTCAGTGTTGGAATCGGTGGTATGGAGAGCGCGTAGGCATTGGCGGGTGCAGCGGAGTCCGAAAGCATTGCATTGAACCCTCAATGTCAGTGAACCAACTACGTCAGCTGACCATGGGAGGCCACAAGCAGGTAGGCCAGGCGCGACCCTAACGGAACCCGAGGTAGGACCCCTAGGTACGACCTTGGAGAACGCCAGCATTGGCGAGGGGGTGAGATGCGAAGCTGCTGGAGAACCGTTTTTAATTGTCTTGGCGAGCACGGGAACCATGAGCATGAAGAGTCCGTTTGTAGCAAGCATTCTTAAGTTCATAAAGCAGCAAGCTACTGAGCAGAAGAGGGCATTTGATAACTTGAACATTTCATACAAGGCATTAAGTGATAAATTGAACGATTCAGAGAAAGTATTTCGGGAAGCTTTGCGCGATTCAAATAACGAGTTGCAAGATGACATGACTAGGAAATTGGACAAGCAAACAGGCAAAATAAATATGCGATCTGGCGAACAAGAACGTAAGCTAGGGCACCACCAGGAACGCCTAGAAACGTTAGAAACTTTGATCGAAACAGCTGCTGCTGGAAACCAAACACGAGCTGACTCCATGTTAAAGGAGATGTAGTGTGTGAAAACCGAAGTCAGTGAGGCCAGGGGCAGGGTTGAAAATTGTGTAATAGTATTAGAAAACGAAATTTCCTCGCGATAAATCGTCATTTCTTCGGAGTCACAAATAAGGGAGGTCCTAGTAGACGTCTGCAAGCAGCGAGGAGAGGCTGTTGTTCGTGTGAGCGAACAAGTGACCGCTCAGGGTGCGCAGATTACGGCGCAAGTGGACGTAATTGAGAGAATGATCAATCAGGTGGGCGCCCTAACGAGTGCGGTAGAAAAGATCGCGCTAACGAATGAGGCAGACTCGGACAGGAGGCAGCCAGCCGCAATTACGGAATGCGAAGAAGTGCAGTCACTGCTGCAATTTAAAAGGGTGCAAGCAGACATAAACAAACGAAATAGGGACCTGATACCTCATTTGCATAACAAGCTGCGGGAAAACGAAAGTGCACAGGGCAGTGCCACCATTAGTAACACGGTTCGAGGAGCACAGAGCACCAGCAGTAAACGCAGACGTGGAGAAGAGGAGGAATACCGTAACTTCGAAGAGACACTCTGTACTGTGGAAGGAAATTCGACGCAACCTGTACGCACTGTGAACAGCGGTACGAATTACGATAGTGACGAGGAAGAATGCAGGAGACACTTTGCCTCCATACAATATTACTCTCTTTTCCCAGACCCAAATCACGACATAGCGCCTTCGATGTGGTTAAACCAGTTTGAGCACTTGTTACCTCGCTCATGGATAGATGTGGTCGGAAGAAAATTTGCGTGCAGTCACCTGAGAGGTAAAGTGGCAACCCGAATGCAAATAATGCTTCAGGACTGTCGAACTTACGAGGATTTTAAAACGGCTTTCCTTAACGCGTTCTGGTCGCGGAGCAGACAAGAACGGGTAAAGTTAGGCATCTTGATGCGAGAAAACTATGCTGAAAGTACATACAAGCACCCCGTGGAATTTTGCGAAGAGCTTGTGAAAAGTAGTTTCTCGATGCACCATATGATTTTAACGGAATTTCTCTGACTAAACTTCCGAATAAATGGCGCAAAGATATTAGAACTGCGGGAAGAGGTATGGGTGGCGTTCGTGGTTTTCAGAATCTGCTGCAAGAATTAGGCACTGAAAGAAATGTAATTGAGCAGCAAAATGTAGTTAGGTTCGAAGGTAATCATGACGGGAATCACGGACAGAGGCGCCACCAGAATCTGAGGCCTCACTTTGGTCGCAATAACAATCACGCTCGTGGTAATGACAGGTGTGGGCCTGGACCTTGGAGCCCACGGCGCAATGATAGAGGTTGGAGACGCTTTAGGGAAGATCGGCCCCGGCCTGATAATGGTAATGTCTTGCATACAAAGGACGAGAGGTCATTGGAGCCACACGATAATTCCCGAGGCAGCAATATTGGTGAAAGTAGGGACGCATGACTAGCAGTAATAGGGGCGAGCACAGCGGCGACACAGGATGATGAAACTTACGATGTCCAAGCAATGTGCGTAGAACACGAAGACATCCGGGACATGTTACTGCTGTAGTAAACTCAGTCAAGTGCCCCACAGTCAGCATAACAACTAACGAAATCACAAATCCCTATCAACTTGACTCAGGAAGCGAAGCATCGGTGATTGGAGAAGATGTGTTCGCAAAGTCTAGTGTGAACAGTCGGTGGCCGACGCTTCCGTTGCAGAAAACAAGAGTGCGTGGTGCCCTGTGGAATAAAAGCTTAGAGACGAAGCAGCAGGCGTACATTGATTCTACTTGTCAATCGTACAACCTTACAGCCGTGTTCCTGATAGTGTCGTCACTAGCAGTTGAGGCAGTACTTTGCCTGGATTTTCTAAGACATTATAAGACCGTTCTAGATTTTGATGCGCGATCACAAAACAAAAACGAATGCTGTTTTCGATCAGGGATAAGCAGGAGGAGCGGCATGTGCGTCCGTTGGTGCGTGACCGGCGAGTAAGATGACGAAGTGTGCCTAGATCGGGACACTGAGAAAACAGTAGAGGAGGCAATACGCGAGAAAATGCGACATTTGAGATCGACAAACGTAGAGGAACCATTAAGCGAGATTTGCAGGAGGTACCATACTGTTTTCGCAGACTTGGCCGGGACCACACTTAATTTCCACTTGTAAGTGCAAGGCAGGAGATGTAAAAGACAATCAAAATCTGGAGTAGGAGATACAGATCTCGGTAAAACCCATGGTTTGTCCAAAAGACACCGGTTCACTAGCAGCACCAACAAATTTTTCGATGTCTGTTCAAATGGCTCTGAGCACTATGGGACTCAACTGCTGAGGTCATTAGTCCCCTAGAACTTAGAACTAGTTAAACCTAACTAACCTAAGGACATCACAAACATCCATGCCCGAGGCAGGATTCGAACCTGCGACCGTTGCGGTCTTGCGGTTCCAGACTGCAGCGCCTTTAACCGCACGGCCACTGCGGCCGGCTGATGTCTGTTCAGGACCTTTTCGGGTGAGGCGTGTCGCTCATGAGAAAGCGATTGAAGTAGATACGGTCAGGTCTCATAGGCCTAGGGGTTTGCATGACATATCAAATGTGAAGAAATGGATGGAGTAAAAATTAGGGTCAGAAGTGCCATCTTTTGTAAACAGGGGAATTGATTAGCTTCGTAAAAAAATAGCACTCTACAACATAATGTGTGAAGGGATTTGGTACTCTTTACTGTCTTGGCTGGTCATCTATTAGGTATGAATTGTAATAACAAGAGTCGAAGGAAGATATTCGTACATTACGGTCGTGATTTGCTCTGGAGGAGGGATGATCACTTGCAAGGGAAAGAAGAACAAATTTCGATTGGAAAGGTAAACCTTTCGGAATGCACAATGATGGGGAAACGCGCCGTAGATGCGCTTATGTGTAGCAATGGCTCGCGCCGAAGGAGCAACGGGACCTGTTGTCGGTTGCTAAGGACACCGAACTTAGCGTGTCGTTGCATTTGTGTTATAGTGGTGATCAGAGACGCAGCGCTATAAAGTGTTACTGACTTAGGCTGTAATGACTTGGAGAGACCCCGAGGGTGAGCTGAACTTTATAGAGTGTATGACAGACCATAGCGAGGAAAATCAGAGGCAAGTAAAGGGTCCTGGACGCAAACCATCCAGAGCAATGAAAGAGGAAGCCCATGGAGGGAGTGTAGGTTACAGTCATGAATGACAATTATTTAATGAAAGATGGTACTCGTAGATTGAGAAAATGTTAAGTGGACCCTCAGCTTTAAACTAGATGTATGTGATATGCCATTTCTGTTCTTGATTTTTGTTCACAGGGAATAAAAGGCACGAAAGAGGACGAGATGTTGATGACAATAGATTGAGATGTATAACAAGAATTTGGAATAACTGAAGTGGAGGTGTAATCTTTCTATGAGATCTTAAGAGTAACTCCCTAATGGTTTCCTTAACGAACTAAATTAGCGAGAACAAAGAGCAAAAATGTCCGATTTGGGTAATGTGAGAGTGATCCAAGTGGTAATAACACAAAGTGGTGTCGTTCCAATTAGTTTTGGTTATATACATACATACATACATACATATATATATATATATATATATATATATATATATATATATATATATATATATTCTTTTTCTTGTACTGTGTAATTGTCTCCTTGTTGCCTGATGGAGTGTTATCCTGGTCATATACTCATGGATGAGCAGATATGTCACCTGTTGTTTTATTATTGTGTGTAGTATAGGAACAGTAAAATAATGTCCAATCGGTTTTGGAAATGAAAGTGTTATAGTAACACCAGATTGTGATTTCAGAATGTTTTGGTAACTAGGATGTAACTAAGACCAAATAGCCTATGTGATAGTAAGCATGCAAAGCAGAACATGGAGATGTAGACAGTGGTGGTGGAGTAATGAATTGAATTCCGTTTCTGACAATCCAAAATACCTGTCTAAGTGATTCCACAATTTGTTCCTTGATGGCCAATAGAATACCTTTTAAAATATGAAATAGGATAGTTATGGTAGGACATCTCAATATTGCAAAGACCTTTCGAGACGCATTTTTTCTATTCAGTTGTTAGTCAGAAAACAAATGAGCTTGTAGTGTTAAGTCATTTAGTAAAGTATAAAAAAAGCCTCACATATGAGAATAGACATTTTAAAAGTCGGCGTTAGTAAGCGAACGTATTATATAGCAATCGAGGATTGTTCTGTTTTTTGTTAATAACGATTCGCCGTTTAATTGTAAAGCTCTGGCGAAGTCTGTAGATATGTTTCAATGTACAGTAGGTTAGGTAATCGTACTTGGTACAAACAAGAGTAAACTTTAAGGGAGTAACAACTGTTTTATTTAAATGTTGCAAGGGGCAACTGGTCGGCTCCAGACGGCAAGGACAAGAGACGACCAGTCCCTGTCAAACAGCTGATCCTGTGGGCGCGAGCGGCAGGCCTGGACTTAGGCCGGTTGCCCACAAGGCGGATTTTTTTCCTCCGTGGTCAGTTGACCGTCGCCGCTCGCAGAACTCTAGCGTTTACACACACGGCGGTAAAATCTCCGTGGTCAGCAGCTTACTGTGTTGCAAGCTATTCGCTTTGCGGTGAGCTTGGGCATCTAAACGAGTCAGGCACTTTTTCACTGGCAGTGCTCGTTCATGATCAAACTAGTTCACACAAGTTTACTACTTTATTTGAAGTATTTGTTGCTTTTAAGCACACGGTGTCGTTTGAAATGAACAGAGTGCGAATTATAGGTTTATTGTTATTACGTAGACGAATGAAAAGGAGAAGAAATGATCGATTATTTTGGCTTCATCCAATTATGAAAGAAGAAGGGAGGCTGGAGGTTTATGCACCTTTTTTGAAGAGTTTAGGCAGGATGACACGAAAAACTAGTTTTAAAGTAACGGTATTTATTGATAAAATTCCGAAGAAAGATACAAAATACCTACATTACCAAAACTTTAAATAAACAAACACACGTTAGTACACAATATAGTATTAGAAACTGATGTCCATTATAGTGGACGAATTCCAGTTTACTGAAGAACTACTTTCAAAATCTCCTTCAGCCCTCACAGGAAAATTCTCATAATGTTCGGCTGCGGATTTGTTTTTTCCTTTGTGGGTTGGGAAGATGGAGTAGGTAGTTCATCTACGGTAGACATTGAGGGAATCGATGGTGGGTAGTAATTTGGGAGACGTAGAACTTGTGACGGACACAAAGGCACAGTTCTGAATTCAGAATGCGTTCGCCCTGGCTGGGATACCGGAGTACATAGTGCATTTTGAGTTGAAACTGAGGGACTCGTTGGTGGGTCGTAATGTGGGACATGTGGTGGTTGTGAGTGCTGTGAAGTGATAGCAGTGAAATGTTGTTGAGGTTGCAGTTGATTGGTGTGTTGTGGGAGATGGTATGGCGTTGATTGGCTCTGTTGCTGGATGTGGGAAACGGATTGTGTGGTGTCACTTTGATAGTGATGAGGCGCAACCCTCTGATTCTTAATATTGGAAATCACTCTAAGAAATTCCATTTGAAACTGTAGCCTTTCATTATTATCAAACTTCTCAGTACGTGGTAGAGACTGTGGTAGAAGGACATTTGGGAGTTTGGTTTCTCAGGCTCTATTTTTTCCAACGCCTTTAAAAGCCTCAGATCTATTTCGTCCTTTTACTTGTACTTCTTTCGAGGTTGAGTGGTGGACAGAGGTTTTTCCTTTTTTCCAATTGTAACGTTTACTTCATGTTCTGTTTTCTGACGAGGTTGCGAATGGGCATCAGTTTCATCCTTGTTCTTCTCCTCTACGCTGAAACTTTCTGTAGTCTCCGTGGCGGCGGCTGAATGGTGACACCAGCCACGCCGCGCGCTGGCGACGTACCCCTGCGCTACGGCACACGACACGGCTACCTCCAGCAAGGTCACAGCCGGTCTGAGCGGCCAGACTCCTTCCACCACAATGCAGACAACTGTTGTTACCGCTACGAGACGTCTTTACAGACGGAGGTCTCAGTGTCGCTCCGCCAGGACACAGGAGGCGGCGACTTTGGCAGAGGCCATTAGCGCTACTAAACGCGTTTGTTGATGACGGTGAACACTGTCGCTTTTGTAAAAGTCAAGGGATGGAGGACAAACTGCTAAGGGCTGCTAGCCTCGCTAGTAACCCTTGTTGAATGCACAAACACTGAGGGTAAGGAGAACAAGTGGTAGAACTTTCAACGCAAAGACAGTGGACTGTGAATTTAGAGAGAGGGGATAGTCAAATAAACCAATATTTGAGTAAAATGTGTGTGTAGTCATGATGAACTTACGCTTTTGTAATCCATAAAAGTGAAGGGTAGTCACAGACAGCTGTGTCGGACTAGAAACTTTTCATCACAGCACTCAGGCCCGTGATTCATAGCAAATTCTTGTTTAAACAACGCAGAAGTGGACTGAGAGCAGTAAAATAGGTCATCAACAGCTTGAGGACACGTGCGTGCAGTGCAGTTGTTACACATACAGTTTTATTCGGATCACGGGAACTGATGTATTGTTAGTCCAACCCGTTGCACTAGTGTAGTTGCTCTAAGGGTATCACAAATGTGAAACTGACTTATGACAGTGTGTTGACTGCAGATTGACAACTAGTTTGCCACTACATTTTACAGAAAATAATTGCCTACACAAAAATTAATTTTAGGAGACAGCTCGGGATTGACAGTCGGCAGAGTGCAATAGGCTACCTCCAAGTTCCTTCGGAAGAAAGCCCTCCCCGTCGATAACCCTAGATAGCGTGTGTGTTACTTTATAGTGCCGTGTGAGTATTGAAACGTAGGGGGTGCGAAACAATAGCTGAACTAGCGTGTGAGCTGGTCCTTTGATAAGGTTAAAATTTACATAGCCTCATACGAATATCGTGCGTTTTCTTGTTTATGACGTAGTTCAATATGAGTAGGATATGAAGTGTTGTATGTTTTAGGTTATTTATTTTATTCAATATGAGGGGGATATGAAGTGTTGTATGTTTTAGGTTATTTATTTTATTTATTTCCTTTCTTTGATTAAACGTGGAGCAGGACAGTACCTTGTTCACTGAGTGACAGTTTTCAACAGAGAGGAAAGAGGGCATGTTTTTTGCTTTAATATACTGAAGTTATCTCAAATCTTAGGAGCATGATCGATGATATGTTGTTTTTGTCATTTATCAGCCTGAAAATGGGGCAGTGAGATGAACAAAAGTTTGCTGACTCAAGGCAAAATGTTGTCTAATAACTCAGTCAGAATGTAGGTCGACGGCGTTTCCCTCATTCCTGTCTGAAGAGAACTAAATTTGTGTATTGACGAAGAGGCCATAAGCCTGAAGACAGTGCATATAACGCAGTCAGGTGTTATCTGATAATAACGTTTAGAACGACTCTCACTCTGAGGGTTAGCTAGATAAAGATAGATCATTACATTGGTTTCATGACACGTCCATAACTTGATTGCTAGATGGTAAAGAACAATTGAGATAAAATTTAATGTGTCAAAATACAAAGTTGCTTTTCGATTAATTTTGTGACCTACCTAATGTGCCACTGTATAATTATGTACTAGTTTGAGATTTTGTGTTTATCAAAGATTAATTATTGAGAGTCCCATTATGAGTAAATAGTGTCAAGTATGATCTGTTTCAAAATGTATTTTCTTTATCAGGGTTTCTGATTGGTGACTAGGGAATATTCATAACAGTAAATGTTTATGGAGCCATTGAAGGCATGGTTTGTAGTATTATTAATTATATTGAATGTTTACTTATTTTCCTATGTTTCCAGAATGAGATTTTCACTCTGATTTTCCGATGTTTTGCACAAGTGATGAATAGGTAATGGACATAGCGGAAAATATTTTGTAGCCATTGTAGGCTGAGTGTTTTATATTATTGATTGTGTTCAATACTCACAACTTTTTTCAATGCTTTCCATAGAACACATTCTGTATTGTTGAGATACACTAACAGTCACCCTTGTTATCAGTATTTGGTTATTATGTCTTAGGACAATTAAATGTTTACTTAATGAGTACCTACCTACATTGGATATATATGTTTTAAATGATTAAGTTGATTTCATTTATAGAATTTCTGCAATTTTATGAATATGTTTGCGTAATGAGAACCAATCTGTGTTGGATCTAAGTGTGATTAATTAATGTCATTTCATTTACAGAACTTTCGTAATGATATGATTATTTGTGACGATGGCCACTGTGTCAAAGGTCTTGACAAGCTAACTGTATCACATGATGTATCTTGAACCTTGCCAAGCATAACAACAGAAATATAATAACGGATTGGTGTAGCATGGAGATTAGGGTCTCCACTTCGTGGCACCAATTGAAAAATGTCCTTCACTGCCGTTCCATCGGAAAGACAGTCCATCTTCTAAAATGATACCCGAGAGTGATGAAACGGCCCTTATTGTCCTGTTCGATATTTTTCCAATAAATTCCGATACAGGAGAACTATAGCCAGTGTGTTTTGACTCTGCAGCAACGAATTCCGTGTATGAAAAACAGAAAAGAATGGACCAAGTGATGTTTATTTATTTATTTACTCATTTTATTTCATGTGTGCCACGTTTCCTTGAATCCTTTCCCTAATTCGACCTTGGACTGTATGACTAACATAGTTTATGATGTAGCAGAAAGCTCTAGTAAGAGATCGTAGCATTCCATGTGTACAATCGTTCTGTGGTAGGGTGGTACCAACCTCCTAAACATGAACGAATTAGGCGGAGAGGGTGTGCAAGTCACGTCAGAGAGATCGTAAAGGCCAGAGGACAGGCTCTGTTAGGTTGGCGAACCATCCCCTCCACCACCTTTTGAACGAAGAACGGTTAGGCGAGGTGTCCAGTGGAGCTCTTGTTCCTGGGTCGCGGCGCTGAACAGACAAGGAGACGCAGCTCTCGTTTTAGTAATGTTAACAAGGGTATTAGATTGTTTGATATCTGCTCGGGAATGAAGTCCAGATGTTGAAATCAGGTACGAGATTATCACTAATCCACATAACGAAATTTATTTTCTTAATTCATTCGAATTTCAGTAGAACTTTCCATTTGTGTCTTGGTCACATCGCGCACCATGTCCCTTAGGCTCACGGTCATGTTATTGCTCTGTCCTTAACCGAAATTTCACTCATTCAATGTATTTTTATCTGCTATTTCATTTACAGTAATATTTTCGGGAAATTTTGTTTCTTTTCCATATGTTTTCATTGTGAAATTGCTTCCGCGCCATGTGGGCGATTGCAGCAACCGCTACATTGATAAACTATAGTTTCGGTCTGAAAATGTATGGTACACGATGGATAGTCATACTATAGTGGGCGAGTGTAAAATAAGCAAGGAATAATCTTGCGTGTCCGTATTTTTGTGGATTTCTGTTGGGTAGCGAAACTTGGCCATGTGTGTTGAATAGCATTGAAGTGATCATTTTTCTTGTGCTCCCCATAACTATTTCATTTGTTGGCGATGTGCGTTAAGTGAAATACATGGTTTATACTCGTGCCACTAGGAAAAGTATCGGATTTTAATGCCCATTGATCTGATGAAGACTTGGGAAATACTCTTCCTAGTTTTGCTTGTAGTGTCTATGGTGAACTTGTTCTGAGTCACCTATAGCAACAGAATGTAATGAGCATGGGTTTAAGTATAATTGTCTGTGTGTACAAACTTGCGTTGAAGCCAGGTCTGCGCTCCCCTGTTCCATTCCATAATTACGTGTCCAAACTGATTCACTTTAACGAGAGAGACCACTTGTGATGATGTATATTGCAAGAGAAACACGACTAGTTGTTGGAATACCATCGATACTGAATAAATATCGAATACTCTCTATCCTCGACTTATTATTTGCTCCCTCCATCATAAAAAATAGGTGAAAGTCAATATCACAGTCGAATTCTGGGTAATGAAAGCAAATAAAAGCTACGTACTGTCTATTAAGCCCTATATGGGTGCCTTGTGTAGTGTTAAAAAAAAAAAAAAAAAAAATTATTGCGTTATCCATTGCGTTCAAATTCTCACCGGTTGGTTAAAACCTACCACTATAAATTATTACTACCCGGAAATTACTCGCAGGGGCCAGAAATTTCGTGGACCACACTCATTTAGGAAACCATGAGAGATTGCAGGACACTCTCACTTCTGATTTGGTGTAGGGAATACGATCTACGGCGATTTGACTTCTTACATTGTGATGAAATGGTGGGTAGCAGTTTATGGTCAGGTTTACGTGCTGTAGGGAAAGAAATACGGTAAGCTTTACCTGCGTTCATAGGAGCAGAGTGCCGACTTAAACGACTGCATTAAAACCACGGCGTTGGTGGCGCGACAACGCGCGTTTTTTCTGGAGAACGGTGAGGAGACGTTCCCAGACGTGCCGTCCCGCTATCTGCACAGTTTTGTAGCAGAGGACACATGGCAGCCCCTAGTGGCTTGCACCTCTGTTGCATTTTATTTTAATTCTGACTATCTGACGCTGTCAGGTATGACCCCAGCTTTCCTATTTTTTGGTATGTCCCTTGTGACACCGAAACCTAGGTTACAAATTAATTGTGTTCGCGACTGAGGGCTGTGTTTTTCAAAATTTTGTATTATACAGCAGTAGCTGATTGACAGCCATATTAAAAAAAACTTTTTAATTTAATTTTACTCTCTTTTAATTTCAGCACCCACACAGGTCGCAACACCTCATCTATATAATGGACCCCATCCACTGTAAATTAGCATTTCAGTTGTGTTGGAACACCAGGACATATGCTTGCATGCTGCTGATAATCATAATTACCATCATCCCTATCACCCTCATCGTCATCATCAGCCATCTAACAACTACCGCTAGATAAAACTTCTCATACAGACTTTTCCAATTAATAACACTTTACTCTTGACTTCAATTATTTTATGAAGGTTTATTAAATTGTATGCGTTTCTCCATTGCACCATTCTCAAAGGACTTGTCACTTTTTGATGCAATCGCATAAGTCTTGCTATAATGAAGAATAAGTGCAACTTGTGCTTAATGAATGATAGTAGCGTTGTAGAGATACCTTGTATCAATATATGTTGGATGCTTTCAGAATAGATGAACGTTGAAATGCGTATGGTTTAGTAAATATTAACGAACTGTGGAGATGATTAAAGTGTTATTACAGTGCAAAAATGTGATCGCTGAACCTCATAATGCATTTACTCAGCATATGGAGAACTTTTCCACTCGTTACAACCTTTATCTATACTCACCTACATCACTCATGCATACTAATATGTCATAAGAAATACACCATAAGTGTTGTGTGTATACTTGTGGTCGGGACCACTACATATGAAAATCGCTGAAGTGCCAGAAGCCGAAGCAGTGCTCTTCTCCTGGCAACTTCACGTGGCTTGTGTCACTGGTACAATGCACATCGTACATGACTGGTTTATATGTTACAGGTTCGAGTCTCCTGGGATTCTAACCCAGTGTCCAGCCTTTCGAGAGTATTCCACTGCCGCTCTGGCATCTTGCCACTTCTCTAAGACCACGTAAACGTCTTTACATGTCATTGTATTCTCCGCCGTTATTCAAAATCCTGCAGAAGTATTACCTGCACTGTGGGACTAGCATTACCAAAACTAACTGTATAGCAGGGCGCCTGACATACCCATAACCTCAAACGTGTCACTAAGGAAGAAATCGTTTAAGTTTGAGTTCAATGTATGATGCGCTTATTATCAGTTACATCTTAAGATTGTGAGTCAGGCATAGGTCATAACCTAGATAATCGCCTTTTAAAAGCGCCATGCTACCAGTGCTACCCAAGAATGTAGCAAATATTTCGTACGAGCTGAAAAAAAAGGACATTTCTTGAATACGATTGGTCAGAACTTTGTCAATTACATTCATTTAGCTTCAACTGTCGATACTTTGAAGACGGATTTTAAAGCCCTTCTGATTTCATGTCAAAATATAGTTACGCCTGTAACTATAGCAAGCGCTGACTACTAAGTGTTCTAATAATGTAGCTCGTGTTTTGTTCCATACAAACTGGCTTCAAGCACATTTCATTAACGTATGCCATTCTGCTTGTACTATTTTCAAAATGTTATTCGACATTTGTAGGCGTCTAATTTCTATGCTTTAAATGACTAGGGAACACATATGCTCATTGTCTCTCTTTCCTCCGGTGGCTACAATGATAGCAATTAGTACTGAACTTTCCGGATCGTTGATTTCGTTTAAATTTGATAAGCAGCAGTAGCACTGTAATATGGTATTACTTACCCAGTGAATGCATCAAACCAGCACACGTTCCCTACAAAGAACGTAGGGTTTCACGGTCATGGTTGATGTTAATGGTTTTTGGGTAGCTGTACCGTTTCATTCCTGCAGAATATTCCATCCCGGCGTTCTGGCCTTCCTTAGACCTTTCTCGAGGCACTGGTGTGCTGTTAGATCTGAAAAAAGTAGCAACGTGGATAAAGTCGTTACAATAAGAGTCAGAAATGTTTCATGCGAATATCTTTAATGGTTTGACTGGTAAAAACAAGGTAACCATCACAAAGAAAGAGTAAGACTGATTCAAAAGTGACGAAAAAAGATAAAACAGAAATAAATAATAAAATATTCCACACAGCTGCCAATTTTATATGGAAACAGACAAGAAGAATCGACCTTGTACAAAGTCACTTCGGGAGGTCAAGCGACTTCTGAAAGCCTGTACTGCATTACATCGATATCAAAAGTAACAGGGAGGGATGTGCCGCCTCTGCCTGGCTGGAAGACATTCATTACACCAGCTGGTGAGGAGACGAGTCCGCTCAGGCACAATGCTCGATCATGTGGGCCGGGTTGAGGATAGGTTTTCCTGTGATACTAAACAGCGTGGGCGTGTAATTGTAGACCTGTCAAATTCTTAAGTCGCATTGGTTTTTCCCCATTCAAAAAATTTCGTAAACTAGTTATTTTAATGTAATAAAAGCAGATTAAATTTGGAAAAGAGCTTCAGTGAAGACACCTGGATAAATATAACTATGTATGAGTGACGCGATTTTAACAAGAAGTCTTCAATTGACTAGACATCATTTATTCACAGCTTGGAACTTGGAGGCGACCTTAGCGATTTTCAGGATGTGCAGATCTTGTTTCACATGCTCTTTGAGGTGTGCTCGCGGCGTCCTTTATTTGGCAGTGTACAGAAGGATCAGTCTGCGAGTGCATAGGGGCATTACAAAGCAGATAAGGATCCATTGGTTTATGCAGGTTCCGGAAACGACGGAAACGACGGAAATACGATACAGCACCCAACTTCCGTGCGAGTCATGTTGCTAAGTATACATAGCGTATAAGTGCAGAAATTTTAAAGCAAGATATTTCGAACACACCAGAACTCTAAAAAACAATGCATCTTTTTCACCCCAGTAGTCAGACTCGAAGTGGACACTACCATCTTATAATTTGTATTATTTTTTTATTATCCGAGAGTTTATATTCCATAATTAGTTGCCCTGTCCGAGTACACATGCCACTACATAAATTCTGACATGGTGGCCATGTTCAAGGCAGTGCACATCCAACACTAAGTCGCAACATAGCCCAACATTCCTTCAATAATCAATAAGGAGACATGGGACAACCTTCCATATCGGCTCACAGGGAGGTGCTAGTCATGTTACTCTCTTGTGTCTAACTTGTCCTCAGGACAAGCAGTTTGTTACTCTTGTCTATGAGGCTCTCGTAAGTAGTGTCTGCCTCTTCCACCTTGCATTCGTCTGGTTCGCCTAGTTTTATTGTGGTACAAAGCACAGAGGCCGGGTGGCTCTGTCCCTCGCTATTATTCAGTACCCAACTAAGAATTGTCACAGTTCCTTACAAATCTTCTTTAACTTTCACCACCCAGCTAGTTTATTCCTGAGACTGTCATCGCTATTGCTCTATCTTTCGTATAATTTCCCAGAGTAAACAGAATCATGTCAATTAATACAGATATCTTCTTCGTTCTTATGACTTTCAGGACCCCATGATACAACAACCTCTTGCAACCTATCCATCCAAATTGAGCGTCTAATACAAATTGGTGGATGGAGGTAGAGAACAACAACATCGTATTCAGTTTTTCTTCAACCTGGATGTTACCCATGCAGTATAATTTCCTACGTCTCTTACAAGAATGTAAAGATGGTGCAGTCCTTATATTTTATGCCCCTGAACTGGAAATATTTGAATGAAGAGCTGGTGCTCTGATAGTATATTAGGTGATCCGTTGGCAGTCAGCTAATTATCGTCAAACAGCCCTGGATATCGGTGGGTTAACTACAGTAAGCTGAATGACAAGTCTTATGCACCTCTCTAAATTGGGCGATCCACGCCTGAAAAGACTCAAGGAGCTAGGAAGTCAAGTGGAGTGAGTAATCGGTGACTCAGGGAAACGGAGCATTAGCTCTTTGAGCCAGTGAGCTGCCTGAAGATTTTAGTGCAGGGTGCTGCAACACTGTCGCATGCAACATGATAAATTAGTCAGTATGATACAGACTAGATCGCAGAAAAGTGCGCTGTGCACAATACGTACATCTATGTTTCTATTTCTTATCGTAGTGAGCATCTTTTCTCAGCATGGTAAAGAACAGAAAGGGAAGAAAGTTCAGTTCTTTATAATGCTGGATTAAAGCTGTAAAAAATTAATTGGCTCTTATTTCTGATGTTCATCTGAAAAGACCACTGGGATATGGCTGCCTTGTTAAGGCATTAAACGCTTCATCCTGATAGATGATGCACTACAGGGTGGGAGTGCTTCGCAATTCATTTGGGAACGAATGAGCTGCAAGGAACTGACTCACCACTGACGCATTTCACAGGAGCAGCTCACTGCTCTCCATTCCCCTACCACTCATCATTGCACTAACCACTCAATGCTCAATGCTCCCAGTAGGTTCCTCATTTACCCACTGACTCAGCTGAGCGCACTCTTGGCTCAAACTCTGATTAAACTCGCAGTTTGATATCATTGTTTTTTCTTTTTTTGACTCAACTTCCTTAGTTCTTGTTTGTTCCACCTTGAGTAGTGTTGACTATAACAATAAATTGATACATATCACAGCATTAAATTTTACGAATTTGTAAGTCCATAAACAGACTTCAGAATACTCATCATGCAGAATTATTCTAATGCCAGGATTTCACTATTTAAAAAGTGCATATTAAGTATTTGTCTACAAAATTTATTTTTCAGTGTTGCAGGACATAAGTTAACCATGTCGCATTCACCTAGAAATATTTCAGGCAATATGGACATAATTTTATCAAGCTGTATAAAAAATGAAAGTGCCATTACTATCAATGGGTAACATCCAATGTTTATCACTCCTCATCAAACCTGAAATATGTCTTAACTCCAAGCATCCAACAATACTTCTGGAACGATGTGGGGTAAGAAAGTCCATCAGGATCATTTCAGCTCAAGTGTCATCTGTAGAACTTCCAGATATAATTTCTCAAGAATGATACAAACTTTGGTAGGATTTTAAAAAATCAATGATACATCTGACTATGAAACAAACAGTGATCTCAGTAAATTTAACGACCATTGAAATAAGTAAATTAATCCCTTCGAAGAACTTGCTAAGAAATCTGGAAAGAAAATTCAAGGGAATACGTTGTTGTGGTGGTCTACAGTCCAGAGACTTGGTTGATGCAGCTCTCCATGCTACTCTTTCCTGTGCAAGATTATTCATCTCTAAGTAACTACTGCAACCTACATCTTTCTGAATCTGCTTAGTGTATTCATCTCTTGGTCCTTCCCTACTATTTTACCCTCCACGATACCTTCCAACACTAAATTGGTGATCCCTTGTAGCCTCAGAAAGGGTGCTACCAACTGGTCCCTTATTTTCATCAGATTGTGCCACAATTTCCTCATCTCCCCAACTCTCTTCAGTATCTCACCCATGTATCTTCAGCATTTTTCTGTAGCACCACATTTCTAAAGCATGTATTACCTTCGTCTCTAAACTATTTGCCGTCCACGTTTCACTTCCATATGTGGCTACATTCCATACAAATACTTCCAGAAAATACTTCCAAATATTTAAATCTATTCTCGATGTTAACAAATTTCTCTTCTTCAGAAATGCTTTCCTTGCCATTGCCAGTCTACATTTTATGTCCTCTCTACTTCGAACATCAGTAATTTTGCTCCACAAACAGCAGAACTCATCTACTGCTTTAAGTGTGTCATTTCCTAATCTAATGACCCTCAGCATCACCTGACTTTATTCAACTACATTCCATTATCATCGTTTTGCTTTTGTTGATGTTCATCCGATGTCCTCCTTTCAAGACACTGCCCATTTCATTCAACTGCTCCTCCAGCACCTTTGCTGTCTGACAGAATTACAATGTCGTCAGTAAACATCAAAGTTCTTATTTCGTCTCCATGGATTTTAATTCCTACTCCCAATTTTTCTTTTGTATCCTTTACTGCTTGCTCAAAATACAGATTGAGTAACATCAGGGATAGTCTACAACACTGTCGCACTCCTTTCTCAACCACGGCTCAATTTTCAAGCCCCTCAACTCTTATAACTGCCATCTGGTTTCTGTATGAATTGCAAACAACCTTTCGCTCCCTGTATTTTAGGCCTGCCACCTTCAGAATTTTAAAGAGAGTATTCCACTCAACATTGTTAAAAGCTGTCTCCAAGTCCACAAATGCTAGAAACGTACGTTTACCTTTGCCTAATCTGTCTTCTAAGATAAGTCGTTGGGTCAGTGTTGTCTCGCGTGTTCCAGCATTTCTACAGAATCCAAACTGTTCTTCCCATATTTCGACTCCTACCAGTATTTCCATTCGTCTGCAAAACAATTCGTGTTAGAATTTTGCAGCTGTGACTCACTGAACTGATAGATCGGCAATATTCACACCTGTCAGCACCTGCATTCTTCGGGATTGGAATTATTTTGTTCTTGAAGTTTGAGGCCATTTCGCCTTTCTCATACGTCTTGCACCGCAGATGGAAGAATTTTGTTATGGCTGCCTCTCCCAAGATTGTGAGTGGCTCTAATGGAATGTTCTCTATTCCAGGGGCATTTTTTTGACTTAGGTCTTTCAGTGCTCTGCCAAATTCTTCAGGCAGTTTCATATCTCCCATCTCAACTTTATCTACGTTCTCTTCCATTTCCATAACACTTACCTCAACTACATCGTCCTTGTAAAGACCCTCTACATACTACTTCCATCTTTCTGGTTTCCCGTCTTTGCTTAGGACTGGTTTCCCATCTGAGCACTTGATATTCATACAGGTGGTTTTTTTTTCTCCAAAGGTTACTTTAATTTTACTGTAGACAGTATCTATATTACCCCTAGTGATACATGCCTCTACCTCCTGACATTTGCCCTTAGCCATCCATACTTAACCATTAAGACTTCCTGTGCGTCTCATTTTTAAAACGTTTGTATACCTTTTTGGATGCTTCATTTACTGGATTTTTATATTCACACCTTTCATCTATTAAATTCCATATCTCTTCTGTTACCCAAGGATTTCTACTAGCCCTCGTCTTTTTACCTACTTGATCCTCTGCCGCCTTCACTATTTCATCTCTCAAAGCAACCCATTCTTCTTATACCGTATTCCTTCCCTCTGTATTTGTCAATTGTACTCTAATTCTCTCTCTAAAACTCTCTAAAACGACTGATTCTTTCTCTTTATCCAGGTCCCATCGCTTTAAATTTCTACCTTTCTGCTGCTTCTTCAATTTTAATCTACAGTGCAAAACCAATATTTTGTTGTTAGAGTCCACATCTGCCCCTGGAAAAGTCTTACAATTTGAAACGTGGTTCCCCAATCTCTGTCTTACCATTATATAATCTATCTGAAATTTTCCAGTGTCTCCAGGCCTCTTCCATGTATACAACCTTCTTTCATGATTCTTAAACCAAGTGTCAGCTATGATTACGTTATGCTATGTGCAGAATTCTATCAGACGGCTTCCTCTTTCATTCCTTACTTCTATTCCATATTCACCTATTACTTATCCTTCTCTTCCTTTCCCTACTGTCGAATTCCAGTCCCCCATAACTATTAAATTTACATCACCCTTAACCCTCCGAATAATTTCTATCATGGGATCATTCTTTTCTTCAATCTCTTCATCATCTGCGGAGCTAGTTGACATATAAACTTGTACCACTGTGGCAGGCGTTGGTTCCGTATCTATCTTGGCTACGATAATTCGTTCACTCTGCTATTCGTAGTACCTTATCTGTGCTACTATTTTGTATTCATTATTAAACCTACTCCTACATTACCCCTATTTTATTTTGTATTTATAACCCTGTGTTCACCTGACCGGAAGTCTTATTCCTCCTGAGGCCGAACTTCGCTAATTCCGACTATATTTAGCTTTAACCAATCCATTTCCCTTTTTAAATTTTCTAACCAACCTGCCCTATCAAGGGATCTGACATTCAACCGTCCAATCCGTAGAACGCCAGTTTCCTTCCTCCTGATAACGACGTCCTCCTTAGTAGTCCCCGCCCAGAGATCCGAATGGGGGACTATTCTACCTCCGGAATATTTTACTCAAGAGGACGTCATCATCGTTTAATTATACAGTAAATTAGTACACACTTGGGAAAAATTACAGCTGCATTGTCCCCTTAGTTTCAGCCGTTCGCAGTACCCGCGCAGGAAGGCTGTTCCGGTTAATGTTAGAAGGCCAGATCAATCAATGATCCTGACAGATGTGATTGCACCTACCGTACGGCTATCTGTATCGCTGAGGCACGCAAGCCTCCCCAATAACGGCAAGTTCCGTGGTTCACGGGGAGTGAGGAGGGGTGGGGGGAATACGTATGTGGAAAAGAAAACTGCATTCACAGGAGCCATACAGCAATTGCCGAAGATTAGTGCATAAGGATAGGAAACACTACAGAATGAAGTACGTGCGCATCTAATAGCTGAGATGAAAGCAAGATAGAGAAAAGTCTCCAGAACGATGGCTCAAATTACTGAAAATCGTTATAAATAATACACCTTTTCCTAAGCATATTTCAGATCGTTAACCAGGAAAAATCTTGTTCGTCTTGGTGCTCTAAATTGTGGCATTTACTTTTGTGCACCTGCCATTACGCCAGGACCTCTGTAAGCACAGCTGCACTTCTTACTCCCACTTCAAAATTATTCACGGAAACATTTCCTTACACATTAGGGCTGGCGGCACTTGGGAGTGTGCTGGCATCCCCGAACTTCAGAAAAGTCCCTAACGTTCTGTTCCCATTCGGATTTCTAAGATGTTAAATTACATTCCATGTTTTCGGGGAAGTTTGACTTGCTGCTATTTACCTCTACAAATTCTTCTTTTCCTCAGCAGTTAAGTGACATTCGTCCCATAGCCACACAGTTCTAGAAAACCAGGTTCTTTTTCTCTAGCACATCCTGGGGATGTAATTTACATTGACTAACTTGAGAAACTCGGGGCCAGAGCGGATTTCTTTCTAACTGTTGTTCCTCGAACCACAGCGAGGCCTGACATTATATCTGCTTGGCGTTTGTCTTGCATGGTATTCTGTGAATACGGCTGGGGGATGACTTCCAGCATTTTTATGACCCTACAACGCTTCCCGCAATTCCTGCAGAGTCCAGCTATTTTTCACAGTGGCTTCTCATTTTCCTGCGCATACAGTTTAACACATGAAATCATAATCTAAATATTAAACATCGGAAGTAACTCGTACTGATTCGCGGTTAACTGTTCCGTTGGGACTATATTATTCCGATTTGATTTCACACACTGTTATGGGTTTTACATAAGTTACAGAACTGTTTGGAAAAAACTGTCATGTAATGTTATCATTTCCTTCTCCTTTTACATTTATGCAGATACAGTACTTCTCAAATTCGTTATAGCCTAGGTGCGTCGAAGAGGTTTTCATAATTCTGCAGTAGGTATGTTAGCTAATCTGTGGTATTTATTGTTTGGTGAATGATAGGATTTTGTCAACGGTACACAACATCATTTATTAAATTCCTTACTAGTCTACTAAGCCATTACACACGTACTCTTTTTCTTGTTGCGTAAAACGTTAACTCACTTTATTAAACACATTATATTCATTTAGGTTTTACAATTATTCATGTCCCTCTGTTCACCGTCAGTTGCTTTACAAATCAATGCATTATTAATTTTCCTACACATTCAGTTGTTGACGTGTTATGCTCAATCATAAATTAGTTCAAATGGCTCTGAGCACTATGGGACTCAACATCTGAGGTCATCAGTCTCCTAGAACGTAGAACTACTTAAATCTAACTAACCTAAGGACATCACACACATCCATTCCTGAGGCAGGTTTCGAACCTGCGACCATAGCAGTCACGCGGTTCCGGACTGAAGTGCCTAGAACCGCACGGCCACCGCATCCGGCGCTCAATCATAGTTTTTCATTATTCACACATCGATTAATCATACACTCTCGCTTAAAAATGTTTACTTTAACATTTAACTCATTCATTAAAGTTCAAAAATATTTGAATTAAGATATGATTAGCATAGCAAAACACACATTATAGTACATCATCACACAGTGACATACATAGCACAAAAATATTAAATTGAAGATGTAAACAATAACATACAAAGCGCAATACATATAAGAACGTCAAGGCATGTATAACTTAAGATTCAACCTGACATATAAATTCAGACTTGTGTCACTGCGTATCAGAATTGGTGTTCATGACTGTAAATAGTGATAAAATGTGGTGTGGACAAACATTACGCCAATAGTGATGAAAATATTGAGTCAAGCGTTAAATTATACATGCATTCTGCAAATTGGGTTATAGTTCTAACAACAAGATAAAGCTAAGCAAACATTTTACAGCAGACATACAGAGCATGTAAGTTTATGACAATACTGTCACACATTAATCTCTCATTGGTGCAAACATTATTATGTCAATAGTATTAATTTCAGATGATCAAGACCTACAAGTCAGTCTCTAATATGCAAACCCTAAGACATATATAATATTTTATTAATTAAGCAATAAACTGCCCCTAAAAGTAAAAACCCACGAAATATTCTCGTTGCTTTGAGGAACAAAACTCGTTTGCCACAGGATATTAGTATAGTCACTGGTTGCGTATGAGAGGTACCGCATTAGTTTCTGGATTCTGGGTTTACTTTTATGAGTTTAGATTGTCATGTCATATTAACATTGGTTTGACAAGAAGGTGAACTAGTTGAAATGCAGGATAGTTCTCAACAAAGAGATTTTTCTAACTGTCTCAGTTGCACACTCATATGAAATCATTAGTCCAAGTGTTCACAGTACTGGTGATCATAATCTATCTTCAAATAATCCAAACCTTTGATATGGTCACAGCTGTTCATATTTATTTTGGGTACATGCGCGAGAGCGACATCGTAATGATTCTTCCTTCCTCAACAGTGTCACAAGTTTAGTGAAACTGAGTAAGTGGTTTAGTGTCTTTTCACTATTTCAATGTCTTGAATCGTGATTAGTGTTCATTTGTGATAAGTTATTGGTGACCTTCTCTCACTGGACAAAAACGTATCACTCCATCCAGAAGGTTGTACATTTAAAAGTTTGTAAAAATTGCGCACATTACCTTGGAATACGTGAGGATGTTTGAGATTGTGTCAATGTTCATCGTATGCAAAAGACGTACACTTTTCACATGTCAACACTCAGTGGTTCATGACAATTTCTACTTTCAGAACCTACATGTGGTCATCATTTTAGTTAGGTAAACAGCACTGCAGGACTACGCCTATCTAGTGATAGTTATGTCTTGAACGGTCAGCCGGCGTTTATTCACGAAGAGGCGGCGATGTGTCCCTGCAAGTTCCCTCGGGTGTGTAGCTTGCATAAGGCGCAGTCAGTGGCTGGTAGGTAGAACGTATTCTCTCACAGGTGGTTTATCTGTGTTAGTCGACAGTGACCTGTACCATGGTGCGTGCGACAGCAGAACAACCTGCTGAACTGATTTCTTTTGCCACAGAGAGCGCGTCAGACCAGAACTGATGAGCAATAACAAATATGTTACTTCCTCCTCATTCCCACTGTCACACTACGTCTGCAACGCCTTGTGCCTCCCTCCAACGTGTGACTGCCGTCACTCCAAAGAGTTGAACAATATGTATATTAATATTGTAACACGAGAAGAACATAAACATCCTTTTGTTTCTAGCACTCTTCCTTTGACAGCACTACAAATGAACATTCTCAGTTCCCTCACACATTTATTGCCACTCTTAACTGTAGACAAAATTTTAGCTTTACTGATGCATCTCATTTCAACATTATTTCAACTTAACGGACTCTCATTCTTTCGAAAACTCAGATTTATACTTTTAATTCACATGATGTCCGTTAAGTCGTTACTACGCTACTCTTACTCAAAATTTTCGAATTTATCCTTTCACTTACGTAACGACAGTTTCCTGAATACTTCATAGAAGAATTTATTTCAGCTGGTTGCTCGGGTTCTGCTTATGTTGTTGGTTAGTTACTTCCGTGACGGTAATTATATTCTAAAGAAGTTCTGGCTACCATCTTGCTCATCTTCTTTTATCTCTGTCTGCTGCTTTTTACCTGGCAAGTAAGATTCTCCACTTTACCATCCATCACATGTATTCATTTTCTGCCTTGCACTGTGGTGATCGCTAATCTGAAATTCAAGCGCAAGCATAATGCGGTTCTCGACTTATAGCAGAAAAACACAACAGAAAGTTCTCTTATATCATACATATTTGTTGCGGTGGTTCACTCACACCCTATCATTTCTCTTACTTTTACCATCTGTTACAGTGTTTGACATTTCAGAATGAATCATGGTCTGGTTATCTATGATTTGACATCCATTATTACCTGATTCCTTCCTTAATCATATCAAGTTCACACTCTTATGACCTTGTTTATTTTCAGTACCATCCCTGTCAGTACTACTTAGAGATACATGGAAAATTACCCCATAGTACTTTCATCAAACTGCGAAGTACTCGCGAATATGAGCGTATTGTTTTCAAACATTTACTCATGAAGTATGTATATCCTCACAGAGCAGCATCCCTTTACGTCTGCTATCTTCAAACGCTCCTCGTCTCAGTGCTACATATCATCACTCACATCCTATCTCTTTCTCTCAGCAGCGCATTTGAAAATTTACCAGAATTTGCAATTTCTTCGCCCTTGCTTATGTTCTATTGCTCCTCTGGTGCGTTTAACACTGGATTTGCGAAACCTCTAAAGTAAAAAAATGTTGAATATCTGGCAGTTCTCTACTGCTGCATTGCATCCAACGTATTCTGCCTCTTACTGTTCTTATTCACTGGTCCACATATCTTCACTGGCTACATCGTCCTCTCCGCCGTCTGTTTCGGTACTTTCTGTGATGAAAGATGGAATCACTCTGCCTTAAAATCACTTGTTTGAAGCTCCTCAAAACCTCGTAGTGATTCGCAGCTGACTTCGCCCGCTTATTTTCTAAGTTGTTCCTCTCCGTTTCCTAACATTATTCCCTTGTATTCTTGAGAGATAACCAGGCCTAGTGAATAACTACGTGGCCCGATGTTTCTAGACTATTCATGGAACTCAATATATCCTTCTTGTCCTTCAATTTCACCACTGAAAAACTCTTCTTCAAGTGTAGCCCGACGCGGTAATATTTCAAAAAATTACGATCTAATATCGCTTATACTGTCAGATTCTTTAGAATTAATAATTTCGCTCTAAATACATGTGACTCGTACCAGTAATCTACTCTCACTTGCTCCTTTAGCTCTCTATATATTCCGTTCACTGTGCCTCTTATTCTCAAGCACAGCGTTTTGAATAGTGGTCACTCCTTTCTTCACCACATGAGTCATATACGAAATTACTTTAAAATCCACACCTTTGTAGCTGCTTACAGGCGTTGATAAATATCAATGCGGACAGTAGAAAATGTGTATCACTCCTAGGACTCGAACCGCGGACCTGCTGCTTAAATGGGTGACGCTTTATCCGGCTCAGCCATCGAGGACGCACAGGATAGTGCGACTGCAGGGACTTATCTTTGGCACGCTTCTGGCGAGACCCATATTTCCAACTTATTTTCCACAAACTGCATTTGTAGTGCCCCTGCCCACTATACTCATTACTTGCGGCATTCAGTCTACCGAATCCCGTAAGTGTTCGGCCAACGTGAGTGCATCCGCACTACAGATGATCATTGGCCAGTAAGCCTCATGTGTATGAACATGGTGTCTCTTCTTTTGGACACCATATTCATATGAGTCGTATACCTCCTTTGTCAACAACAATACTTGGCATCCAGAATGGAGTATACTATTTATAAATTGTTTCCAGGTAACACTAATTATTCGACATGCATTGTCCTCTGTTCCACTGTCTGATTTCTTGATTCCTGCTTCAAACGTTTCTTTCACTTTGTCGCAATTTACAAATAGATCTGCCAGTAGACATATCATTACCTATTGTGAAGTCTCTGTTGCTGCTAAGTCTCTTGGAACTTTCCCTCATTTTTCATTCATTTTTGTCTTATCTTGAGTTAGACCCTCATAGTTCTATTACTTCGTCTCTCTCTTCCCGCTGATCGTTACGTCTCCAGTTGTTCGTCCTATCATCAGGCTAATACTTAGGTCTTCATCGTCTGTGATCATTCTGCTTGGTCCATTAGTTTCTATTTATTCACAGCAGGTTTCCCGGTCTCCAGTTTTGGTAATTCTGATGCTGCTTTTCAGGTAGAACATGCGTCTGTGTGAAGTGCACTTTTTCCTTTGCTTCTGTCCTATGACTGCATCCTAACTCGTGCAATAAGTGCTGGAATCCTCTTTCATCTTCCATTTTCCTAGTGGATACTGTTATATCTCTCTGTATTAGATGCGTTTGTTTCGTCAAACATATTTGGATTAGCTCTGTTGGCTCATAGAGCACGTCTAACTATTGATTTCTTTCGACCATCTCCATGAAAAAGAGTATTGCGTCCTGCTACACATATTCTCCATACCGTTTCATCATTGCTATTCCGTACTTATTTCGATCCTCCTTTGTCTCTGACCAATATTCATGAAGGAAAGTGCGTATGAACTCTTCGTACTTCTTACACATTCCTATAATAAATCTCGTCCTCACTGCTGCCTCTTCTCTGAACTGTCCGCAAAGTAGATCCTCGAAACATATGGCCGTTATTTAGATGAGGCCTCTCGGTACTGCTCAACCCAAATCTTTGGGTGTAAGCAGTTCGATGCACCTGGAAACCACGAATATTTAGCACTGACATGAACTTCTTTTTGACGTCTTCGTCCTCTATATCGAATGATAAATATTCAACGGTGGCAGTGTTATTTACTGGCGGATTTCAATGTGTTGGTTCTCACATGATGCGATATAACCTGTGAGTAAGTTCTCTGCATTCCTTTTCCTCCCGATCTTTCTGTTCTTCTCTACAGTTCTTCACGTTTTCTCTTCCTCTACTATTCGAGTTCTGCTGCTCTATTTTTCCTGTCATTAGTGCAACTGACGATTCCATATTTCTTTGGTGGATATGGCCCTTCGTTTCCTGGAATTTTACCAAATCAGTAATTTCTTCATGCTCGTGTGGGCTTACTCGAGTTGTTCTATTGACAATCGCTCAACAGCAGTGGTTAAAAATTCATCCTGTTATATGACTTTCTGTAATGTATTCTTCTGCGAGTCAGTATTCTGCTGCACAACTTTTACATGTTACTAACTTCTCGCGTCCATGTTTTGATCGCTTCAGATTTCTGAGCGTTGGTATCAGTATCCTTGCTAGAACTATCTGTAGTCCATTTTGTGTTCTACATCCAAATCTCTATCATCACCTCAGAATCTCGTGGTTGCCCATCTATCTACTTCAAGATCTGTTTTTTAACTTCTTTAACCAGATCATCATTGTTTGCGCCTAATAATGTAATCTATTCTTAGCATCTAATTTATTATTTGTTACCGCAACCTGTTCTTCTATCTTTTTGTTTAGATTCCCACTACTCTCGAGTTGTTATTCCAGTTTTCCGAACTGCGCGCCCCTTTTTCCTCACTTTTCTAGAAGCGATCCCTACTTATTTTCCCAATAGCCCTGAAACGTTCCTCCGTTTTCTTGAACTGCTCGTCATTTTTCTTTTTGTTCTTTTTAATATTTCCATTTTTTCTTAACCAGTGCAATCAGATAACGCTGCTGACCGATTGCTGTTGGTTGTTGAGGTGCGGACTGACGTGTATCTTCACTCTGTGCGGCGTTTTCGCGGTCTATTACTTTGTAAGACTCTGCTGCTGGTCAATTCTTTTTGTAGTATTCTACACTAACAACTGTTTCCGAGTTCTGATCATTGTGATGACATACGCAAATCCTTCTCAAAATAAGTTTTAACTGGGGAAACAATTCGTGTGGATCTAAGTGTAGCATCAAGGGTCCACAAGTACACGTATTGTGAGCGGAGTACCCAACTTGTTAGTTTCCAGTTTGTTTATATTCCCCTTACCTAATTTGTGGGTATAGTACCTTAATTAGAACCTTTCAATTAATATATTAATTTGCCCGTGTAATATCTGACATAAGTAAATCATCAGTCAACAGATCAATGATTTATCTGACTATGAAATAAAACAGTGACCTCAGTGAATTCAGTTTATTACACAAACACAATCAAAATAAAGATAGTGAAGGGTCAATGAAAAGGGTAAACTAATGCCTTGACAAAAATGTGTAGCCAGTTTGGAAGTATATTACAAGTGAACACAAACCGAACGAAACATTTACATTTGCAGGAGTCATACTGTGATAGCAGAGGGTTCGTGCATAGGGATACAAAATATCGCATAGGGATATTTTATGCGCATCTATGCCAGAGTTGAAGTCATGTGGGACCTCTAACTGCAAACAAGTTTTGAGAATGAAGACTGAAATTACTGAACATCGTTGCAAATACTGTAGTTTGCCTTTTTCTACAGTTCGCTTCGGTTCAATATCAACAACTCCTCTCTATCTGCGTATGAGTTCATCTCAGCTGAATGAGACCCTCTCGTCGCATATGGACCTGGGTGTGGAGAAGTCGTTTAGAAGGGAAATCTGGTTCTTCGAGAAGCCCATCTGAGAAGACGACTGCCTGGAAGACGTCACCGTCAGATTTAGCTATTCGCAGTGCACCTGTAATAAGGAAATCTCGGTGCCCTATATTTTTTGGTGTCGCGTATTTCAGGTAGTTAACCAGTTACAACTCTTGTTAGACTTGGTATTCTAAAATCGGTCTGGCTTACACTCTCCCTCTCTGGCTATTTTCGTGTGCTAGCCACTACGGTAGGACGTCTTCAGTATAGATGCACTTCTTAATCCCATTTCCCAAATATTTAGGAGAACAAATTGTAGCCGCCGGCGGTTCTGGCCGAGCGGTTCTAGGCGCTTCAGTTTGGAGCCACTCGACCGCTACGTCACTGGTTCGAATACTGCCTCGGGCATGGATGTGTGTGATGTCCTTAGGTTACTTACGTTTTAGTAGTTCTAAGTTGTAGGGGACTGACGACCTCAGATGTTAAGTCTCATTGTGTTCAGAGCCATTTGAACCTAGTTGTAGCCATATTTGTATTTCTGTAGACATTCAGTTTGCTGGCGCCTGGGAGTGTGTTAGCATCCCACGACCTTTCAAGAAGCCCTCAAACTTTCTTTTTCCCTTCAACTTTCTAAGATGTTGTCGTAACAGCCCATGGTTTTCGGCGATGTTTGACTGAATGCTGTTTCCCTCTACGGTGCGAGGTCTTCCGTGAATCTGCTGTTAAGCAGCACGCATCCTGTGGGCACACAGTCTGTGAAAAACGGACTCTCTTGTCGAGCTCACCGTGGAGATGCAATCTGCAATGTCAGACTTCACACGTTTGGTGCTTCGGCAGATTTCCTACTGACTCTCGTTCTATAAAACATAGGCCTACCTGGCATTGTACCTTCCTGGCCTTCACCAGTATAATGGGATTGAGCAGCAATTCTGCGAACAGGACTTGGGTATAATACCCTGCAGTTTTATAGTTCTACAGCGTTTTCCTCATCCTCTGTGGAGTGCATCCTGCTTTCACAGTGGTTTCTGATTTACCTGTTCTTGCAGTCAAACATAGGAAATCCTAATTCAGGTGGTTAAGTACTGGCAATTGCTGGTACCAATTGACATTATCCAATGGAGATTATTTTATTCCGATTCCATTTCATTCTTACAGGTTTTACGTATGTTACGGGACAGTGTGGAGAAAAGCGGTCACATAGGACAATATCTAAATGCTGTAACTACAATTATAGCACATTACCTTTTACGTTGTAGGCATACATTTGTAACTGAAAATGTCCGGCAGTTGCTCCTCAATACTATTTATATCAAGACGACGCATTACAAACAACCTGCAAGTGTCAGCTATGAAACGATCAATGAAGTTATGAAACGATCAATGAAGTAATGGCGCAATCCATCGTTAAACTACCATTTTCATTTTCATAGGAAAGATAGTCACAAATTTAACACGCAGCACAGTAGTATAAGTTTAGATGCCTACTAACACCACTGACTATGAATGAACTAAACAGACTTATGATGAGATGAAAGATATCATTTTGATACTTAAATGTGAGAAGTTTAATTCTGATGAGGGTCTGCAATTCGTTAGTAGGAAAAGGAAGAGAAGGAAAAATAGCAGAACATGGACTTGGCAAAGAAATGAAAGGGAAAGTCATGTGGAAGAATTTTGCGTAGAGAATAAATTAACCATTGTTAACAGTTGGTTTCAAATAAAAAAAGACTGAAAATGTGGGATACATCTAGAGAGAATGTAAGGTTTCAGGTGTGCTATAGGATAGTAAGGCTTTCTGTTGGAGACCATATAATACATTTCCAGGGGAGTTTGAAGACTGACATTAATTTAATGGTTATGAAGTGCTGATTACACCTAAAATTGTAATGAAAGGGTCGAAAATAAAGAAGATGGGACCTGGATAATCTAAGACGCAGACCTTCTCGAAAATCTCAAAGGAGAACTAGGCAACAGCTGACTGACAAAGTGGAAAGGAATGCTCTACAAGACATTTGGGTGGATTTGAGAGGTGAAGTACTGAAGGCAGCATAGGAGCAAATTGGAAAAAAAAGGAACAGTAGAAATTCGCAAGTAATAAAGGATATTGAATTTAATTGACAAATGGGAAAATATAGCAATGCAGCGCATAAATTTGCCGAAAGAAAATACGGATGTCTGAAACATGACAATGAGGAAAATTACAAAAAGGCAAAGCAAAGGTGGCCAGAGGAAATATGCAAGTTTCTGGTAGCTTGCATGGAAGTGATAGATGCCGCATGCAGAGAAAAACAATCAAATTAAAAAAATAATTTGGATAAAAGATAAGTAGATGTATGAATTTTAGAATAGCAGAAGCCAATCAAAAACTAAATAAGAAATGGAGTGCTGGAAGATCGTAGGAATATACAGAAAGAGGTTGTGGGTGTAGAGAATAACTTGAAGAATGTGTTATATTAAAGCAAAATATCTGAACATTTGTAAGAATTCTGATACTCTGAGTTGTCATAGAGGATAAACTGAAGAAAAGCAAACATACGTTTATAGCATTTACATATTTAGAGAAATCATCTGACAGTCCTGATAAGAATACACACTTTCACACTCTGAAGGAAGTAGGAATAAAGCACAGGGTCACAAAATTATCTGCGACTTTTACTGAAACTAGACTGCAGCTGTGTTTTAGGACTTGAAAGCTACCCAGTAGTACACGAGGGTGAAGTACACTCCTGGAAATTGAAATAAGAACACCCTGAATTCTTTGTCCCAGGAAGGGGAAACTTTATTGACACATTCCTGGGGTCAGATACATCACATGATCACACTGACAGAACCACAGGCACATAGACACAGGCAACAGAGCATGCACAATGTCGGCACTAGTACAGTGTATATCCACCTTTCGCAGCAATGCAGGCTGCTATTCTCCCATGGAGACGATCGTAGAGATGCTGGATGTAGTCCTGTGGAACGGCTTGCCATGCCATTTCCACCTGGCGCCCCAGTTGGACCAGCGTTCGTGCTGGACGTGCAGACCGCGTGAGACGACGCTTCATCCAGTCCCAAACATGCTCAATGGGGGACAGATCCGGAGATCTTGCTGGCCAGGGTAGTTGACTTACACCTTCTAGAGCACGTTGGGTGGCACGGGATACATGCGGACGTGCATTGTCCTGTTGGAACAGCAAGTTCCCTTGCCGGTCTAGGAATGGTAGAACGATGGGTTCGATGACGGTTTAGATGTACCGTGCACTATTCAGTGTCCCCTCGACGATCACTAGTGGTGTACGGCCAGTGTAGGAGATCGCTCCCCACACCATGATGCCGGGTGTTGGCCCTGTGTGCCTCGGTCGTATGCAGTCCTGATTGTGGCGCTCACCTGCACGGCGCCAAACACGCATACGACCATCATTGGCACCAAGAAAGAAGCGACTCTCATCGCTGAAGACGACACGTCTCCATTCGTCCCTCCATTCACGCCTGTCGCGACACCACTGGAGGCGGGCTGCACGATGTTGGGGCGTGAGCGGAAGACAGCCTAACGGTGTGCGGGACCGTAGCCCAACTTCATGGAGACGGTTGCGGATGGTCCTCGCCGATACCCCAGGAGCAACAGTGTCCCTAATTTGCTGGGAAGTGGCGGTGCGGTCCCCTACGGCACTGCGTAGGATCCTACGGTCTTGGCGTGCATCCGTGCGTCGCTGCGGTCCGGTCCCAGGTCGACGGGCACGTGCACCTTCCGCCAACCACTGGCGACAACATCGATGTACTGTGGAGACCTCACGCCCCACGTGTTGAGCAATTCGGCGGTACGTCCACCCGGCCTCCCGCATGCCCACTATACGCCCTCGTTCAAAGTCCGTCAACTGCACTTACGGTTCACGTCCACGCTGTCGTGGCATGCTACCAGCGTTAAAGACTGCGATGGAGCTCCGTATGCCACGGCAAACTGGCTGACACTGACGGCGGCGGTGTACAAATGCTGCGCAGCTAGCACCATTCGACGGCCAACACCGCGGTTCCTGGTGTGTCCGCTGTGCCGTGGGTGTGATCATTGCTTGTACAGCCCTCTCGCAGTGTCCGGAGCAAGTATGGTGGGTCTGACACACCGGTGTCAATGTGTTCTTTTTTCCATTTCCAGGAGTGTAGATAGAATGTAAAATGCAGAGTGGCATAGGTAGAAAAGTATATTTCAAAAAGCTAAATTTGTCGACATCGATTAGAAACTTAAATAATAGAAACTGTTTTCTGATGATGTTTCTGTTGAGTGTATTCTTGTACAGAAGTAGATCTTAGATGAGATATTGTTCAGTCAAGAAGAGAATAGAAGTTCTTCAAACGTTGTACCATAGCTGATAATGAAGATTAGATGGACAGGTCGTGTTACTAATGAAAAGATACTAAATGATTTGCAGGGTAAGGAATTAGTGTCACAACTTCACTAAAAGAAGGGACTGGTTGATAGAACATATCCTGAGGCATTGATGAATCGTTAATTTGTTCGTCTTGGGAAGTGTGGAAGTTATAATTTGTAGGTGGATGCCAAGTCTTGACTACAGTGAAAAGATTCAATCACATATTGCTGTAGTTTTTACAAAGATGAAATGGGTTGACACAGTATATACTAGCGTGAAGAGATGCAGCCCATTGGAGTCAAAAACAAGTAAGAAGTTAGATAATTTGTCTTTCTAGTTATGGCAACCTAACACAAACTTGCAATATCTTTGGTCAGCTAGAGTGGTTGCGTGAAATTTAGATTCCACCACACATCACTTGCGACGTGTAAGCAGTATACATCCTTGTTACTGCAAACAGTACTATACTGTAATAAAATTTTCAAATGATAACGGCATATTGTGTATTACCCCATGCAGTGTTAAGCTCATTTCCGTAAAATAAATCAATTGTGATTTAATTCACCATGTAAACGTGTGTTCTTGTACAAGTTCTTGCGAGAATTTCAATTAACGATGACGAAGGCGGACAGTGATCACACACCCTTCACTACAAAAGAGGCCACAAAGGCTCAATAATATTGAGATCTGGTTACTCTTGTGGCCAGGGGAGATGCGACAACTCATCCTCGTGCCCACTAAACCAGACCTGGTCATGTGAGATGTGAGAACATGGGTCTTATCGTCTTTAAATACAGCATCTCATTCGGGGAAAAAATATTGCACCATGGAATGAACAAGATCAGTCAAAATGGTTACATAACACGTGACAGGAACGCCATCTTACAAAGTGACCGTGGGGCCCATCGAATAGCACGATATTACAGCCTGAATCATCACTGAAATCCTGTCATGTTCGAGTCTTGCCAGCAAGCCATCTGCATTGTAGGTTTGGAACAGCAAGTACCGAGACATAAGAATGAGATTTTCACTCTGCAGCGGAGTGTGCGCTGATACGAAACTTCCTGGCAGATTAAAACCGTGTGCCCGACCGGGACTCGAACTGGGGACCTTTGCCTTTCGCGGGCAAGTGCTCTACCTCCACACAGTTTTAATCTGCGAGGAAGTTTCACATCAGCGCACACTCCGCTGCAGAGTGAAAATCTCATTCTGGGAACATCCCCCAGGCTGTGTCTAAGCCACGTCTCCGCAGTATCCTTTCTTTTAGGAGTGCTAGTTCTGCAAGGTTCGCTGGAGAGCTTCTGTAAAGTCTGGAAGGTAGGAGACGAGATACTGGCAGAAGTAAAGCTGTGAGGACCGGGCGTGAGTCGTGCTTCGGTAGCTCAGATTGTAGAGCACTTGCCCGCGAAAGGCAAAGGTCCGGAGTTCGAGTCTCGGTCGGGCACACAGTTTTAATCTGCCAGGAAGTTTCACCGAGACGTAAGCTTGTCTAAGACCTGGAAACAGTGTGGAGCAGTATTCATGCCCCCAAATGGCTTTCTTCTGCTGTTACTTAGTCCACGAGTTATGACTTTGGAGCTACGTTTTCCTGTTACGGATATTTGCATCGTTGACAGATAGTTTCGGAATTCGAACTCGCTCTGCGAGTGCGACATCCAAGTTCTGCAATGACTTTTGCAGCTGTTGTCCTCCTTTATTACCCCAATCATGTTAAATTAACAGCTGCCATAGTCACTGATCACACACTTCCATCTACATGGTGACATAGTGGATGATGTTTTTCCACTTTCTCTGTACACAGAGACTCTTGAAAAACCTGGGCTACCTTAGTTACAGAGTCACTCACTATAAAAGCACCAGCAATTGCCCCACATTCGAATTAACTTAGCTCAGACGTCATGCGTTCACAACTCCACTGAACTCTGTTCTGACCACAAATGACACTTGCTGCGGCTTGAGGGCACTGCACAAATGGCGATCGTGCTCAAACACAATAGATCCGTCTCATGCTTGGCTGGCAATCCTCGTGACGTTTCCATGTGTTTGTCGGGACTCTTGATGTTGTAACTAGGAGCAGTTACAAATGTAGCCCTTATCAATATCCAACGTAGTTAATTCACTAATAAGAAATGATTGTCTCTAGTTAATGTGTCTGTCATTCTAGGATCTGTAGCATCAGTAGAGCATGTCAACCTCCATAGGATTACCTGCATCATTTATTCCTTCCTGAAATGAAGCACAGTAACTAATTAGATATTGCTGATGACTTCAGAATACTGTGGCAGTTCCAAAAATGTGTAGGAGTCAGCGGCGGCAAAATATCGTAATGTAGTGTTCTGTACACGCTATCAACCCAATTTTGAGCAGAGGAACTATTTCTGCTGCTTCCAAATAACATGCATCCATACACAGGCCGATCTACTGGTGTACTAATTTCATATGAAACTATTTTTAATAATTAAACAAGCTAACGAAAAATTTTGTTTGACAACCTTATTTTGCTTTGATAGCTGCCCTTAAAAATTTTTATGAGCTGAATCCAAATCTAGCCTTTTTTTTTGTATCACCCATAGTTTTACGGTAAACGGGGAAATTAGTGAAACGCTTTGTTACAACATAAGCATGGTTTGTAATTACAGTAAGCTACTTAAAATAATGATATGTATTACTGAAGGTTTCACTTGTCAGCTGGAATTGGTTTGTATTTTTTTTCTCTTCTTTCTTTGAAGCATTTTGTGTACGTTTTTCTACGATCAGTCGCTTGCTGAACTTTTCGGTGAAGTGACCAACAGTAGTACCACGTCATGTTGGTTTTCCAGCGACCTTGGTAGCGTTTTCCCATCTCTTTAATGTACTGGTGAAAACGCTCTCCATGCTCCTCACTAACATCTCCCATATTTTCTGGGAAGTAATCAAGCTAACTGTTAAAAAAGTGAACTTTCAGGCTCATTAAACATCCAAAAGAATTTAACTTCTTTAACATTGCACCTATAATAGAAACATATTCTGTGTCTTTCACATGTCCTAAAAACTTTGTAACAACTTTTTTGAATGATGCCCGTGCTTCCTTCTCATTTAAGGTCATTGTGGATTCAGAGTGAACATCAAACATCAATTTTCTAATGTGAGGTCCGACAAAGACGCATTCTTTCAGTTTGGCTTCTGAAAGGCGTAAGAACTTTTGGCAGAGATACTTAGAACATGGTCCATCTTTAGGCAAAGCCTATGCAAACTGATTAACTGATTCATTAGCTCTTACTTTATATGTAGAGGTGGTTGGAGTACGTTTTTTTGATCTACAAGGTTTTAGCGTACAATGTTCTCCTCACCAGGTTTTAAAAACTCCCTCACAGGCCAGTTCTTTCAGCACCAGTGTTGATCCTAGCCCTACTGTCTCATTCACACAGTAATCATGGTAATGTGATAAAGCCACCTTGCTGACTAAGGAGCATGCATGTTATTTTCAGATCGCCACATATCATCCAATCATGAGCAGAATAGCTTATTTTATTTTCCACTATTTCTATGTTTCCATAGCTTTCTTTCATATGTACAGAATGTCCAGCAGGTATAGATGCATACATGTTACCAATGTGTAATAAACCAGCCTTTAAACTAGTTTTGGAAGAATCAATAAGCAGCCTCCAGTCTTCTTTTTGTATTCAATACAAAATTCGTTCATCAGACTGGGAATGTCCGAGGGGTACACTAAATCACCTTCTTGTTGAAAAATATTGGAAAATTGCGGCTCACTCTTTCTATACATGTATATGCTGGTGCCAACTGCCAATAAGTTCTTTACCTTTAATCTAGAGCCAGGCAATTCAGCCTTTTGCTTCTTTAAGATCAGATCCCTAACAAAATCGCAAAGTAAGTCTGAGTAAACAATTTGAGCTCTTGACTTTCTGTATTACAATGGAATTCGACATCATCTGGTTCATCTAAATCACATTGTACATCAAAATATACTTCTGTTGGATAGAATTAAAGTCATCTAGTGGTTCAGGAACCAGCAATTCTGCATAATTCCCTACCGGTCGGATGGCGGACGGAAGGTTAGGGTAGCTTATTGCCTTCTCGTTTTTCGAATTATGACCAGTAATATCAACACTGCAAATGTAGCAGTAATCGGAACGATTTCTTAGCTTTCTCCATATCATAGGAACAGCAAATCTAAAGGCTTCTTTCTCCTTCTTGGACCATTTTCTCAGATCTTCAACACACACGTAATATACCTCATGAAGCGCCCAAGATTTATCTTGATCACCAAATTTAGATCCAAAGTATGATGGATAAAACTTATTCACATAGTCTGTAATGTTAGTCGACATAAAGGTTTTCTGGATGTGGTACCAGATCATAATGTATAGAACTACTGCTGCTGGAGAAAAACCAAAGATTCGTCCACAGTTGCAGCGGCTTCCTTCTGGGTCAGTAGAAGCGGTACCACACCGAGAAAACTTACATGTAAATTGACTTTGACCATAGAAGCCTACGCAGTTGCTGGCCGGGGTGGCCGAGCAATTCTAGGCGCTTCAGTCTGGAACCGCTCGACCGCTACGGTTGCAGGTTCGAATCCTGCCTCGGGCCTTAGGTTAGTTAGTTAGTTAGGCTTAAGTAGTTCTAAGTTCTAGGGGACTGATGACCTCAGATGTTAAGCCCCACAGTGCTCAGAGCCATTTGAACCATTTTTTGAACCTACGAAATTATATCTGTAAGCTTTCTCTGGTAGTTTTTGATCACAAAATCACCACAAATATAGCAAAAAATGTCAGCAGAGTTTTTACAACCACGATTACAAATTATACTGAGCACATGTACAAGAAATGGGAATTTGAGGTTAGGTGGACAGTAAACAAAATAACATCAGTTAACACAAAAACAGAATCGACCTTTCCTGCCTGCAAATGTTTCTCAGCATTGCTGCCAACGTCATCTACATTCATTACGCTTCCGTTATAAATTATTTTAACTGTATACAAGTTGTTAAATTCCTAAAAAATCGCTTAATTTAATAAATTTAAATGTAAAATGTGAAGACATGCTGGGTGGTACAGTTTTTCAAGTATCATATTTGGATTTCCCACCCTAAAAACCTTAAGAATAAGTTATTTTCAGCAAAAAAAGTTTTCCACCATTGGCCTGTGTTATCTGTCTCACATATGCAGGCAAATCAAAAGCACTTTCAGTAGTTTTGATATTATTTCCCAAATCTACTTCTGTATCTATACTGTAGAAGAGGAAGCAGTAAAGCTAATTTTCATGCCAAATGCGGACCTTTGTAACTACGAAGCTGTCTTCGATCATTGGAGATGTTCATCTAGTAAGCTGTATTGTTGTGCAGGACTTAGACATATATAACTTCAATCAGTCACTGATCATTAGCTAGGTTAATATTATTCTCCAGCATTTGTGGGTTCTGAAGAAAATTACAGTGATATATGATCTTTCAGTAAAAGGAACAGTAGTAAGAGTATCAGATGCCGGATTAGAAAGACTGTTTCAGTAGCTGGAAAGAATATTTGGCAAGCTGATGTCATTAACTATAAATCAATCTGATAGTTGTAAATAAATAATGGGGCTAAATGCCAACTGAAATAATTAAAAAATGTTGTTAAAGAGCGATTATAGATTGCACCATAGCAATAAACCGGATTAAAATAATGTTTAGCAGACCACATTGCTATTAGTAAACATTAACACTGTAATTTTATTTAATAATACAGTAAAGCCTTGTTTCATTATCTTCATCCTTTTATGATGACTCATATAAACCAGCATTTCCCAGTTTACGTGGATGGGGTTGGATGCTTTTCATGTGGCCATCCCATATAGGTACAAACCAATAACTGAAAAATGGAGAGAGATATCTCCCAGCTCTCAGCTTTAAGTACCATTTCGATTAGTTAGCTACATTTCATACACAGAGATAAGTGACCTAAGGTGAACCAATCGAAAATTCAATGCAATACGTTTTTAACATTGCCAGGTCTTACAATTCTGTACAGTGAATTATTTAATTTCGATACATCACAATACCTGTGACGAATAACGAAAAGAAACCTAGTCCCTTACGAAGTGGCGATATCAGACTGTAATACAGAAAAGGATCAAATTTTCCCACATAATGTTTTTCCTAAAATCGGATGTTAAGTATTTTGTAGCGGCTAGTATATCCACTGCAGTGTTCCTCCATGGATACACACAGCAAATGTGGGCACAGCTGAAAGTGCACTCTGCGACTGGTGGCATTGACCTGTGGTGCCACGTGTGGCAGCGGGATAACAATGACAGACGGGGCTGTGGAGCCTCCTGCATGATGTTGCACACTCAAACCTTGCTGGTACTACTAATGTTTCCGTGCAGCAGACCCAAGTGGGAACCAGCATTTAGTAATGACGCTGCAGACATGAACAGCCAAGCTACTATCTGTGTCTACCACCAGAACCTACACGTCACAAAAATCCACACTGCCGACCTGTTATACAGCGTCACCTGTATTTGTTGTTGACTGAGAAACTTCTTGCCTGATTTTATAATTTGACATGACTGTCTTAAGGAGTGTGCCAAAAGTAATTTTTTTTTTCAAATTTATTTGACTTCAGTAAAGCAGTCAAGCCACAGTCGCAGTAAATTACAGAAAATTTACATGAATAGTTTTAGTGGAGATCAGTCACCATTATGAATCTAACAAGTATGAAATAAGTCTGCTATCAAGTATGAGAACCTGAAATGTAAGTAACATTTAACCAAGACACCTTTGTTATAGGAAACAAAACTTCATTTTATCATGCTATTAAGCAGTAATGGCAAAGAAGCAACATTATTGCAACTGATAGCTCTTAATCTTTCATCTATACAAAACATTAAAACCTTACGGCTGTATATGTTGTATTGGAATTAGCGTTGTCCATCTACTTCCATAACGAACCTGCTATGTGCAAATCTTGTCTTATTAACCGTATCTATTGTGACGTTTTTCTGAAACATACGTCTCTGAAGAGATGGAGTCGTTCACTGAATTATTAGAACGCATCTGCGAAAAATTAACGGTCGTCAATTTTTTCAACCAGTTGGTTCACCTGAAACTTCCTGGCGGATTAAAACTGTGTGCCGGACCGAGACTCAAACTCGGGACCTTTGCCTTCTGCAGGCAAGTGCTCAACCATCCGTTCTACCCAAGCACGGCTGACGCACAGTCCTCACAGCTTCACTTCTGACAGTACGACGTCTCCTACCCTCCAGACGTCACAGAAGCTCTCCTGAGAAGCTTGCATAACTAGCACTCCTGGATGAAAGGATATTACGGATACATGACTTTGCCACAGCCCGTGAGATGTTTCCAGAATGAGATTTTCACTCTGTATCGGAGTGTGCCTATATGTGAAACTTCCTGGCAGTTCAAAACTGTGTGCTGGACCGAGACTCGAAATCGAGGCCTCTGCAGGAGAGCGTCTGTGAAGATTGGAAGGTAGGAGACGAGATACCAACAGATTTAAGCTGTGACGATGGGGCGTGAGTCACGTTTGGCTAGCACAGATGGTAGAGCAGATGGCTGCGAGAGGCAAAGGTCTCTTTCCGGGGTCTTGGCTTTTATCTGTGCGTCATTATCAAACGGCACCATAGTACATACGATTCTAAAAGTCCTCACACAACGCAATAATTCAGTTCTGGATTGATGTATATTTATTTAGAACAATAGTTGTCAAAAATCTGGAATACACTGTGCATGTGAACTAAGAAAATGTTTCTGATGAATGCAGTTAAATATGGCACTGTGGAAATAAATATCAGAGGGAGATAAATGAATCTGTTAATTACTTCGATATTTTATAGACCGTTTTAAATAGATCAAACGTCGCATTGGAAAAAAATGGGATAATATGTTTGAAATTTTTTCTTCATCACAGATGGAAATACTTCAGCTTGGAAACAAAGAAATCCTGGATTATAAATTTGATATCAGGGACATAAAAATGAATTAACAGCTAGATACGAATGTACAGGATTTCATATCCGATTGTGATGGAAAAAATGTATCGTCTCTCATAGTATCGATGAAATGACGAGGCTATGGTATTGTGACAGTGAGCCGATTATTATTTTGCTGCTTGGTGGTGAAGAGGGGAGAGGTAGCAGATTAGAGGGACAAGTAACAAGAGTTTCACTGGGCTTACAGCTGTTATGGGACACTGTACTCATATTCTTAAGAGAAGGTGCTAGTAGATGTTTCGAAAGAGAAGGAAGAAAAACGTCGGACTCCGACGATCGTTACTGAGGTGACAAAAGCCATGAGATAGCCATATGCACGTATACAGATGGCAGTAGTGTCGCGTACACAAGGTATAAAAGGGAGGTGCATTGACGGAGTTGTTATTTGTACTCTGAGGACTCATATGAAAGAATTTCCAAAGTGATTACGGCAGCAGGACGGGAATTAACAGACTGTGAAAGCAATATGGTAGTTGGACCCAGATGCATGAGACATTTCTTTTCAGAAATCGTTGGGGAACGGAATACTCCGAGATCCATGGTGATAATAGTGGGACGAGAATACCAAGTTTCAGGCATTGCCTCTCACTGCGGGCAACGAAGTGGCGAAAGGCCTCTTATTTTAGCGATCGAAAGCTGTGACGTTGGCGTACAGTTTTAAGTGCTATCAGACAAAGAACATTTCGTGAAAGAACCGCAGAAATCACTGTGAGACGAAAGGTGAACGTATCTTTTAAGACAGTGCGATGAAATCTGGCGTGACTGGGCTACGGCAGCAGACGACCGATACGAGTGGCTTTGCTAACAGCCTGCAGGTCCTCTCCCGGGCTCGTGACCATATACGTTGGACTGTTGACGACCCAAGTGGGAACCAGCATTTAGTAATGACGCTGCAGACATGAACAATCAAGCTACTATCTGTGTTTGTGTCCACCACCAGAACCTTCACGTCACAAAAATCCACACTGCCGACCTGTTATACAGCGTCACCTGTGTTTGTTGTTGACTGAGAAACTTCTTGCCTGATTTTATAATTTGACATGACTGTCTTAAGGAGTGTGGCAAAAGTAATTTTTTTTTTCAAATTTATTTGACTTCAATTAAGCAGTAAAGCCACAGTCGCAGTAAATTACGGAAAATTTACATGAATAGTTTTCGTGAAGCTCAGTCACTATTATGAAACTAACAAGTGGGGTGTAAAGATAGTTCACGTCCGTAGTTGTAAACCACACGTGCACCCTGGGTAACGCTAAATGAACTAGCACCATACTGGCGACCAGACAATCGGTAAACGATCTCCTGGTCACAATCAAATCACTATGACTCACAGAAAACCGAATGCTGAGTGTCCTTCTGAGCGCAACTTGATTAGACAGCTCGGACTGATCATACGAGTGTGCCAACTTAATATTGAAGGCATAAGTAAAGCCAAATGCCAATACATGCATAAAATTATAACATTGTACAACATTGACATAGTTGTAATCCTGGAGACCCATACAGAAAACGATGAGCAGCTAAGATCAAGAGGTATAATAACGGGCTATGACCTGATAGGTGCTACACATCACAGGCATTATGGTACAGCAACGTACGTTAGAAAGGACATAGAGGATGCAGTCCTTATTTCTACATCTACCACATGTGATATCCACGAAGTTACTGTAAAAATAGGTGTACTAACAGTAAACAACATCTACAAACTTCCAGGCAACTCGTGGCCTCCACAAGTTCTACATCCCCCGCCTCACCCCACAATATATGTGGGTGACTTCAACAGCCACCACGAACTGTGGAAATACCGCACATCTAACCAGAATGGTGAAGACTTGGTGAAATGGGCTGAAGATTGCAGTACACAGCTAATCTTTGACGCCAAAGACCAAAGTACATTTAAGTCAGCTGCATGGGGAACTGAAACCCACCCTGATCTATGCTTTGTTACAGCTGACACTAATAACAAACTTATTCCAGCCCCGCAGAATACTTGGGGACTTCCCTCACTCCCAACATCGTCTGGTTCTCATAGAAATAGGCCTTGCTATCCCCCTAACTTCCTCGTATCATCGGCCCAGATGGAACTTTGGGAAAGCGGACTGGGCTACTTTCTCAGAAAAACTTGATAAACGCCTTGGATGGATACCTCCAACTTATAAAAATTACAAATGATTTGTGGGAGCAGTCATCAGCTCAGCTAATAACAGCATTCCCCAGGGATTTAGAAAAGAATACCTGCCGGTGTGGAACGAAGAGAGTGAGCGCCTCTGTAAACAGTTCCTAGAGCATTGGGATAGGGAGATTGCAGTTGACATATTGCACAGTCTGGACGCTGCCAGGCGCACTAAATGGATAGAGACTGTTGAGGAAATGGACTTCACAAAATCAAGCAGAAAGGCGTGGTCGCTACTTCGGAAGCTTGGTGGCAGTAGCAGGAACGAACGACCAACCAGCTCTATTTCTCCAAAGACAGTTGCGGCGCACATCAGTAAAACCTCTAGAGCTGCAGGGGATCGAGCTCACACCATAAAAGTTAAAAAGGAACTTAATGAAATCTTTAGTAGGAAACAATTCACTACACTCGCAGCCCTTCTCAATCGAAGAGATAACACTGGCTCTGAGAGACATCAAGCCACAGAAAGCCCCAGGTTTTTATGGAATTCATCCAGAGTTTCTGATTCACTGCGGTAAATTTGCAAAATTATGGCTTGCACAGTTCTTCTCCAGCATGATGGAAACTGGAAGAATACCAATTACCCTTAAGAAAGCAAAAATCATAGCGATACTGAAACCAGGTAAACCGAATGACCAACCAAATAGCTACCGCCCAATTGCCCTTCTTAGCATGATCTACAAACTACCGGAGAGACTTACATGTAAGAGAAAAAGTCCAGATATCCTAAAGTGTATCCCTGTGGAACAAGCAGGCTTCTGGCCAAACAGGAGCTGCACAGATCAAGTCCTCTCACTAACTTCCTACATCGAGGCAGGCTTCCAAAGACAAGAAAAAACATGTGTGGTATTTATAGATCTGACAGTTTCTTTTGATACTGTATGGAGGCAAGGCCTCATTTACAAACTACTCCGCATCGTGCCATGTTTGAAAATGGCTAACCATATCGATGAGATGCTCTGTAACAGACCATTCCAGGTGATACTTGGTAATTATAGGAGCAAAACAATGAAGCTCAATAATGGCTTGCCCCAAGGATCAGTCCTGGCACCGTTACTTTTCAGCATGTGTATAGCTGATATGCCTAATACCAAACCTGAAAAGTTTGTATATGGAGATGACTGGGCCATAGCTACACAACATCGAGATATGGAGCATACTGAGACTGCCCTGACAAGCGACTTGTCCTTGCTGGGAACGTTCTTTCGTGAATGGAAACTACAACCTAGTCCAACTAGAACTGAGGCTATGTGTCTCCACCTGAATAATAAATTGGCTAACAGACGCCTTAAGATATAGTTTGATAACAATATTCTGCCTTATAATAAAAATCCAAAATACCTGGGAGTGTCATTAGATAGAAACCTGAGGTACAAACAACACCTCATCAACACTGCTGCAAAAATCCGTGATAGGAACAATGTCATTCAGAAACTATGTGGTACCAGCTGGGGCTCCTCCGCCTCTACCTTGCCATGCTCTGCTTTGGGACTTGTCTACTCTGTGGCAGAGTACAGTTCCCCTGTTTGGCTAAAAAGAGCTCACACCAAGATGGTGGACACAGTACTGAACCAAACTATGAGGATTATTTCAGGTACAATAAAATCAATCCCCATTCATTGGCTACCTGTACTGAGCCACATACCGCCACCTCACTTACGAAGAGAACATGCGCTTCTAGAGAATTTAAAAAAATACAAGACAACCCGCAACTTCCGATTCACGCTTTGAGCAATGGCATTGACAGAGATACATTGCGCTCTAGACATCCACCTCTTATAAGGGCCAAAGATCTGGAGGAAAATGGTTTCTGTCTTGAAGAACACTGTAAAGTGGAATGGGAAGAATCAGCACCACCACAGCGAAACACCTTACTGAAACTGTCGAACAGACCTCCAGGCTTTGGCTTACAACGTAAAACCTGGACCATCCTCAACAGGATCAGGATGGGCCACGGTCTATGTGCGGACTCTATACACAAATGGGGAAGAGCACCATCCCCAAAGTGCGACTGCGACACTGAGAAGCAGACGATCCGGCACATCATTGCAGAGTGCCCTCTGAGAGCCTACTCAGGTCAAACAACGGACTTCCTGGAATGCGACTTGAAGTGCAGTTCAATATATTAAAAACCTAAATGTTAATTTGTGATTATACATATGTTGTTCATGACATAACTGTATTTAATTCTTTATGTCTTGTTTTTTAGTGCCAAAGTTATAAAGTTATTGTAGCAGCTTATTTCTCTATAAACGTGATTTGTACTTGCCATACGCCAAATAAATAATGACTAACAAGTGTGAAATAAGTCTGCTATAAATTATGAGAACCTAAAATGTAAGTAACATTTAACCAAGACACCTTTGTTATAGAAAACAAAACTTCATTTTATCATGTTATTAAGCAGTAATGGCAAAGAAGCAACATTATTGCAACTGATAGCTTTTAAGCTTTTATCTATACAAAACATTAAAACCTTAAGGCTGTATATGTTGTATTGGAATTAGCATTGTCCGTCTACTTCCATAACGAACCTGCTAAGTGAAAATCTTGTCTTATTAACCTTATCAATTCTGATGTTTTTCTGAAACATACATCACTCAAGAGATGGAATCATTCACTGAATTATTAGAACGCATCTGAGAAAAATTAACAGTAGTCAATTTTTTAAACCATTTGGTTCACCTGACACTTCCTGGCAGATTAAAACTGTGTGCCGGACTGAGACTCGAACTCGGGACTTTGCCTTTTGCAGGCAAGTGCTCTACCATCTGAGCTACTCAAGCAAGACTTACGACCCATTCTAAAATTTTGAGTTCCGCCAGTACCTCGTTTCCTACCTTCCAAACTTTACAGAAGCTCTTCTGAAGCTGTGAGGATGGGTCGTGTGTTGTGCTTGGGTAGCTCGTATGTTGGTGCACTTACCTACAAAAGGCAAAGGTCCCGTGTTCGAGTCTCGGTCCGTCACACAGTTTTAATCCGCGAGAAAGTTTCATATCAGCGCAAACTCACCTACAGAGGGAAAATCTCATTCTGTAGTCTGCTGACTTGAAGTCCTGTTCCTGCTGCCACCTGCCACCGAAATTCACTAATTCCCACTATATTTAACTTTAATCTACCCATTTCCCTTTTCTAATTTTCTAACCTACTTAGGAGATGTTAATTCAAATAATAATGTACAGTATTTGTGCATGGATATTAGTATTTTACTAACTTTATGAAGGTACAGTCTTGTACATTACTTAAGGAAAATTGCTTGTCTCAGGTCATACCTGTCATGTTTTGAGCGAATTTTACTGATTTAAAAAAAAAGAAATACAACCATTAACTTTTTCAGGTGGATTCTGATATTTCAGTTAACTGTTCCATCTCCTACTTGGGTGATGTATGTTTCAGAAAAACAGTACAATTGCTAAGGTTAGTAAGACAAGATCTTCACTTGTCAGGTTCTTTATGCAAGTAGTCAGACGACGTTGATCATAATCCAGCATACATGACATTAAGATTTTAATGTCCTATATACATGGAATGGAAATGAAGTCTCATGCTTCTTGACAGAGCAGAGGGAACCTACACTGCCGTACTAAGCAAGGTCCTAGTGGAGGTGATTTGCTGTTGCCTTCCTCTGACCATAATTTGGATGAATGATGATGATGAAGACGACGTAACAACACCCAGTCATCTCAGGGAAGATTAAAATCCCTGACCCTACCAAGAATCATACCTGGGACCCCTTGCTCGGGAAGCGAGAATGCTACAGCAAGACCATGAGATGCAGATGCTGCATACATAAAGGCTTCAGATCTGTTAATTGCAATGATATTTCTACTTTACCATTACTGCTTAATGGGGTTTCATTTAAAATCATAAATTCACAGTATTACTTTCTGTGACACAGGTGTTGTGGTAAAATGTTACTTAGATTTCAGGTTCTCATTATTATATTTCATAATATTATTTCATACTTGTTACATTTGATTGTGGTGACTATGCTTCACGGAACTAATCATATAAACTTCCATAATTTACTGTGACTTTTACTCGACTTATGTACTGAAGTCTAATAAATTTGAAAAGAAACCTGTATTTATTCACACTTCTTAAGTCAGTCACAAGTAACGAAAAAAATTGATTAACTTAGATGGATGGACGAGCATTTAATACTAATATAAAGTTCCAAATGCTGGATAGGAGGGGCGTATAATCAGCACACCACTCTCCCAGTCGTTACGATGGTTTTCTTCGACTGGAGCCGCCACAAGGCTGAGTGTACCCTGAAAAATGGCAACAGCGCATTGTGGTCCAGATAGTCACCCATCCAAGCACCATCCACACCCGACAGCGCTTGACTTCGGTGATCGGATAGAAACCAGTATATCCAATAAAGTTTCTGAATTTAGCCAAAAACTGACAACATGTCATGTTTAACAAAAAAGGCTCCAAAACCAAGTAGTTCCAAAATACATAACAACAGATATAGAAAACCAAATCTGAGTAGCACCAAAACTTGTGAAAAAAAAATTTCTTTTTTAATTTACATGTCAGGAAGCAATATAAAGGATATAATATTCTGAGAAGATTACTATGAAACGAAATAAATTATAGAATAATCTAATGCATGAAAAATTATAGAAATACACTGGATACTAAATGTGCGATTAATAAATTTTTAAAACCAATACAGGTTAGGCATACTAACAAAATAATGTCATTACTTATTGCTAATAATGAAACATGTGAAGGGCACCTGGTTCTGCCGTACAAAATTGCTGATCAAGGAATTCTATAGAGAAAGTAATACTTTAACTATTGAGGTTAGGCATACTAACAAAATGACATCATTACTTCCTGATAATAATGATAAATGTGAAGAGCAGCAGGTGCAGTCATACAAATTTGAGGACATAGTGATTAATGTACATGAGGCGTAGCACCTTCGCATCGCTCCTGTCACTTGTTAGGACGATAACGTTATAGCATGAGTCATCAACAGATGTCAGCAGCTGACATGGACTTGAGTTACAGAGCTGCATGTAGTTGTACTAGTAGGCGGCAGAGGTCAGCAATTGATGGACAGTGCTAGCAGTTGTAGTCAAAACAATGTTCTAAAGTTATGTTTGACTAATATTTAATGTATTTGGATAATTATAATTGTTTTATATGTGTAGTAATTAGCAGTGTGAGTGTTGTATGAGTGAAGAAGAACAGAAGCAAATGAAAATTGTTTTGTTTATTCACGAAGTACCAATTAAACTATACAGGGGATTTACTATACTTAAATGTGCAGTCAATTTATGGTACTAATAACTCGTGAGTACTACACAAATTAATCGGTAATTTCAGAAGGAGTAATTTTATATTTGATACTTTTCTAAATTTATTTATTTAGCAATTGCCATAGAAAGAAATGTTTTACTATGGTTGGTCATTGAAGTAAAGCGCGGGTTACCGCGGGATTATACTGCAACCTGATCTGCTGTTTGTGATATCAGCCAATCAGAAAAATGCAGGCTCGCGCCAATCTATGCTGGGAACAAAGCCTTTGGTGTGACTAAGTAAGTCAGAGCTGAGGGTTGGAACCAGTAACATCTCATTGAAAGCAGCTCCGACGAAAGTACTGTAAAATAGCGGAAAAATGCCAATTACGAGTTCTCGAAGTAGTACAAAGTGTATTTAAGTGAACGGTATAGTGGAAGTCGTGTGAAATTTCGGACAGAATATCCAAATTATTGCTTTTGACTGTTAATTAAAACCACTTGGCGTGTTGTGCGTTCTAAGACTGGAACAGGTATTACGTGTAGAGCAGAGTGCACAACATTTGAGAGAGCATATTGAAAACTAAACGATCTAGTGAACTCTATTAACTTCGGTAATGGGTGTAAATACCATAAACTGGCTACGTGTGTGATTGTGTGTACGTGGGAACTTTACATTGTGTAGACACTCAGTGCAGATTTGGCAGTATTAACTGTGATCTTTATCGTAAAAATATACCCGAAAATTTACATTGCCAAGTTACAACTTTTATTCAGTACTAGCCACACCCCATTTACCTGACAATTCTATGTATTTTGCGACTTGCAGTAGACAGTAGTGGTCTGGTATTTTCTACTACAGCCTTTAGCTAGACAAATGAACATTGCTGGACACTGGCAGGGCGGTGAAAAGAAACGTGCCGCACTGCACATGGTGCTTTTCTTTTTTTGCCTTTATTGATTTTCAATTCCCCCCGAAGGGGGCGGGCTGGCAGCAGCTTAGTACCCTGCTCTACAGCCTACAGACTTTTTTTTTAACGGAAGAAGAGAAGAAACAAGAAAAACAGGCGATAAAACGGTGACATGAAGTGTAAAATGGCGAAAAAATGCGGAAAGTTAAAACAGAAAGCAAAAGGGGTTGGCAATGTTAATAAAAGACACAGGAATCAGACAAGTAACATAGTACACACACAATTAAAAATCATGGCGACAGTCTGGTTTCTGTTCACAAGAGATAAAAAGAAAAGCATACCCAGCGACAGTATGATGGCCGTTCACAACACTTCCCAAAAACCAGAACACAGAGCACTCACTGTACAACACTGCACGAAAATGGCGGCACAAAGATGACATTCCCAAGCCAAAGGCAGATGGGGGTTGGGGACATGGAGGAGGGGGAAGAACAAGGAGGGAGGAAGGAAAAAAACGAAAAGTGGTGGGGGGCAAGGAGGGAGAGGGCTAATAAAGGGGGAGAGGGGCAGGGCAGACGTGAGTGGGAATGTAAGAAGGCAGAGGAGTTAAATGCAAAAGGACTCGGGGGAGAGAATGGGACAGAGAGAGGGGACGTGGGGAAAAAAGAGGATGGAAGGGGGCAGAGGGAGCCCAGGACAAAGACAGAGGATAGGAGGGGGAGCGAGGATCAGAGTTGATGGGAGGGATAAATGGAGGGAGAGAGGGCATTATCCGAGAGGAAGAGTTAATGGAAGCCCCCTTGGGAAAGGAGATGAAGGGTGTAGAGATGGAGGATAGGGGGGACACAACAGTGAAGACGTGGCAGGGTGCTCATGGTTCATCGGCCGGGAAAGTATAATGCTGTAGGAACGGAAATCGTAATCGAGAGGAATGGTCAATAAGCAACTTTACAACAGTGACTGTAGGTGCGAGTGAGATATTGCTGTGAAGACGAACATACGTTTAGAGATGCAGCGAGAAGGGAACCTGTGGAACAGACATTTTATAGGGAACTGGATGCTGTGGGACTGAAGGGGTGGCGTAAAATTGGTTCGCTGAGCAACAGATGGCACAGTAAGCGGACTGCAAGGCGCAGCAGCTTCCATCGCAGTGGCAGCGTGTGGGGGCCCCTGAATCTGGTACACCGTGGGAAGAAAGGCTGATTGCTGTTTTCAACAAGCTACGACGACGTCGGTCGAAGAAATATAAGCTAAGTTTATATAGTGTATTATTTGCATGTGTAGACAGACTTGCTAATATGGATGGTTCAAATGGTTCAAATGGCTCTGAGCACTATGGGACTTAACATCTGAGGTCATCAGTCCCCTAGAACTTAGAACTACTTATACCTAACTAACCTAAGGACATCACACACACCCATGCCCGAGGCAGGATTCGAACGTGCGATCGTAGCGGTCACGCGGTTCCAGACTGAAGCACCTACAACTGCTCGGCCACACTGGCCGGCAGTATGGATGGGAATGATAATTCTGTGGTTGTGAGAGAGGGCGATGTAAGTCAGTTTGATGTGAGTGCTAGTCAGGCAAGTACTCCTGAAAAAAAGCAAGTAGGGGATACCGTTAATATGGAGGTATTATGTAATGATGTGCCTCAGATATTTCCAGTTGTAAAGATGGAAGTGAGACATAATGTTCCGACCGATTCTGGTATTGGTGACAGTTCAAATCTTGACGATAATCAGTTGAATGATTGTAAATGCACTGCGCCAGTCACATGATAAGTGCGCCTATTGCAGTACACTATTCTGAGTTTTTTGGTACATACGCTACTTTCCTGAAAGATGACATATTTTAGCTCCGAAGCGGTCTTCTCTTCCCATTTTTTGATCTCGTTCCTCTATTTCCCTGTAATGTATGCTGTGATGTTATCAGTAAGAGATTCAGTCATTTAATGCCGACCTATGTAATGTTCAGCAGCTCTTCTATAAAGTTCATAGAGTGTCCTTCTTTTAATTATTCTTTTGCTGCTCATTAAGAACACTTTCCTGGTTGTGTAGATTTTACGTATCATTTATTTTTTGCCCTCGAAGCCTATGCATCCTTGAAATATTCCACCTAGTGAAGAGCAGTCAGCAAGGATGGTAGATAGAATTGGCAGGTTGTGGCTCAGCCCCAGATCAATAGCTCTCACGCAGTTTGTTCATTATCGAACCAAAACTTACCCAGTACCTCCCCATGCAATCTAGTATTGATTCGGTTTTCACATCTAACTGACTTCTTTCTCACAAAAAGGTGCATGTAAGGAAACGAATTTTATTAATTTTTTATGAAAGGTGAATGTAAGAAAATAAAATTTAATATTTCCTTAGAGAAGGTGCACATAAGAAAATGAATAAAGTGAATCATTGTGAACATAATAAGTGCTAACATAATCTAAATAAAAATAGCTGTTCAGAAAAATGAGATGCGTCAGCTAAAGCGAACTTTTGCGTCAGAAAATAGCTTAATTTTGTATGAGACTCACTATCTAATTCACAAGCAGATTTTTTCAGTTTTTATTTTCTCTTTCTCTCTGAAAATACTTCAGAATGAAATGCAAACAAGCTGTAAAGATATCTCTTACTTCTTTGAATTCTTTTTTCATTTATATAGTTGAAAATTTCCAGTAAGTATTCTGTGCTCTGCATCGTAAGTTCAAGTTTTCTTACCATACATTGCCACATATGCTAAAGTGTCTGTAGGATTCTTTCATTACAGGGGCATAAAGTTTAATAGTCATTTTCTGTGAAGATACAATATTTCTTCTACGAGCCATGTTAATCACATAGATAGGATAGATCATTATGAAATTATAAGGAGCTACATCAGTGTCTGGTTTCAGTAGTGTAACTCGTTTAAAATCGAGAAATGCATCATATCCATTGACAAAATTATTTGAGGTATTGATATTCCATGTTCCCTGTGAGAAAATTTCGCTTCTCCCATTTCTTATTTATGTGTTCTTTAGACTAATGTGGTCGAATATTGAAGGGTCAAGTAACTGAATGTTTTTACCATTTGTCTGAAATGTAGCAAATACGAAATATGGCACAACAGATTCCACTGAGTTGTAAGAATTTGTGAAATCTGGTTCGAAATTTGTCTTGATACTCAATTCTGCAACTTCTACACTTTGTAGCATATAAAAAGATATCGGAACTTTTGGATTTTTCAGAATATTTTCTCATTGTTCTAACTCATAAGATGGATCATATTTTACAACTGGTTCAGGAATTTCCATTGATTATATTGCAGTTATTCCTTCCTTACCAAGTGTCTCATTAGTTTGAACTCCATCATCATTATAATGAGTTGCATCTCTAAAACTAGAAGACATAGTTAGGATTACTGTCAAATCTCCTTCCCAGATAATTTCCTTACAATCTTTAAAAATTCCACCGAGCACTGACAGTGGATAAAGTACTTCATTTTTCTTATTCCCTATTTTTCCATTATTAAGAATATGTCTTTCCAAGCTTATTTTATCAGTAAGAGATGAAGTCAAATATAACATAGCAGTTGATGAGATAAAAAGATGTTCGATCCTAGTTAAAATATTAATTCCTTTCTTTATAACACAAAATCAGTTTTCCCACAAAATTATCCATGAATTTTTTTTATTTTCCATCATACATTGGATAAACTTATTCTCATCCATCTGGATTAGCTACAAAAATTGTAAAGTTCATATTTAATTGTGCATGATTCAGACGAAGCCATCCACCTCCAGTGTGTATTAAAATTTATGATTCTTTGTTGGGTAAATTTAATATATTTTTTGTTTTCTCATTCACAGGGGATGGGTGAAACTTATCATTCTCATCAGTTATAGGAATTTCTAAATCTTTAAAAGGATAAAAAATAGGAATATCTACAAGACCATGTGGTTCATAAATTATTGGTCTTCCAGTTTTGGCTTTTGGGTTAAATGAAAGAATAGTATTCGTTTCTCTATGAAAATTATCAGTATATATAACAAAAATTCTCACATTCAAATTAAAATTTATATTAATGAATTTTAATGGGATACTTTTAGGAACATCTTTGGCAACAGCCTTTTTTTAGCTTCAATAATTCGATTATTGGTGAGCAAGATGTACGAGAGAAGTGAAATACCATCAAACTTCAAGAACAATGTAATAATTCCTATACCAAGGAAAGCAGGTGTTGACATGTGTCAAAATCACTGAACTATCAGTTTAAAAAGCCACAGCTACAAAATACACAGACAAATGGAAAACTGATAGAAGCCGACATAGGAAAAATCTGTGTGGCTTCCATAGAAATGTTTTAACTGGCGAGCAATCCTGAACCTATTACTTATCTTAGAGAGTAGAGTAAGGAAAGTAAATCTACATTTCTAGCATTTGTTGACTTAGATATAGCTTTTCGAAATGTTGACTGTAATAATATCTTTAAAATTCTGAAGTTGGCTAGGGTCAAATACAGTAAGCGAAAGGCCATTTGCAATTTGTAGTGAAACCAGATGACAATTAAAATTGTCATGGGTCATGAAAGGGAAGCAGTGATTGTGAAGTGACTGGGACTGGGCTGTAGCCTATCCCTAATGTTAGTCAATCTGAATATTGGGATAGCAGCAAAAGAAAAATTGGGAGTAGGAATTAAAGTCCATGGAGAAGACATAAGAACTTTGAGGTTTGATGATGACATTGTATTTCCATCAGAGACAGCAAAGGACTCGGAGGAGCAGTTGAACAGAATGGATAGTGTTTTGAAAGGAGGATATAAGGTGAACATAAATGAAAGTGATACGTGGATAATGGAATATTTTCGAATTAAACCAAGTGATGCTGAGGGAATTACATTAGGAAGTGAGATACTTAAAGTAGTGCATGAGTTTAGCTATTTGGGGACAAAATAATTGATGATGGTCGAAGTCGAGAAGATATAAAATGTAGACTGGCTATGGCAGGAAAATCGTTTCTGAAGAATTGAAATTTCTTAACATCGAGTGTAGATTTTTAGTGTTAGGAAATCCTTTCTGAAAGTATTTCTATAGATTGTAGCTGTTTATGGATGTGACATGTGGATGATAAACAGTTTAGAGAAGAAGAGAATAGAAGATTACGAAATGTGGTGCTACAGAAAGATACTAAAGATTAGATCATGTAACTAATCAGGAGGTGCTAAATAGAATTGGGGACAAGATGAATTTGTGGCACAACTTGAATAGAAGAAGGGATTGGGTCACAGGACTCATTCTGAGGCTTCAAGGGATCATCAATTAAGTACTGCAGGGAAGCATGGATGGTAACAATCGTAGAGCGAGACAAAGAGATCAGTACACTATGCAGGTTCAGAAGGATGTAGGTTGCAGTAGTTACTCTGGGATGAAGAAGCATACACAAGATAGAGTAGTATGGAGAGTTGGATCAAACCTGTCTCTGAATTGAGGACCACAAGAACCATTTTAATTGTTAACTCCTAATGTACTACCAATATTATCTTTTATATCCAGTTATAATTTTACATCGCTTTCAACAACTAATCTATTTAAAATGCCATCTCCTTTTATATGAATATTTGGCTTCTTTGATTAAATAAATTTTTCTAAATTTTTCGAACTATATTGATGCACAGATATTTCTATTGTTCCTCCATCTCAATAAGGTTTATTATTTTTCGATATAATATTTGAAGTTAAGAAATTTGAATAAAAATCAACTAATGAAACATTTCTATATGTGTATTATTGCAAGGGGGTCTCATTTTTATGAATACAAAATTTATCAGTTTTCCAAAATACCAATTTGTATTTAAAAATTTTTAATAAATAAATTACAGATTGGGAACCAAAAATTAGAATTCCATAAAAGAAATCAAAAAATAAACAAGGTAAACTTTTGGCAAATTCTATTCAATATTCAATCATTGGAGCAAGTAGATGTGGTGAAACAACATTATTGTTAGGTAAATATATCCTATCCCAAGGATGGTTGAATTGGAATAAAATTGTGATTCTTGAGTTTCTCCCGGCATATTTGATAATCAAAATATCCACGGGTGTACTGCTGGTCTACAGTGTCCACGCCCCGCGCCGCAGTCACGGGGTGGAACAGATTTCGACAGCATCTGAGATGACGTCGGTGTGATGGCTCTGTCCGCCGTGGTCATCACAACTATACGTTTGCTCGATTTACTCCACGCGGACGGTGGAGGGAGTGCACCGCGGGTGGAGGGTATTTAAATCTGCCACCGCCGTGACGGAGGCCAGTTCCCCATGAGCAGCCATAGTGTACGGATCTCCGTACCAGCCCGTTCACAGGAGCTCAGTCAGTCAGTTCACCTGATGATGGCGACATGTATCATCGCCGAAATATTGTGCCTGTTGGACACTGTAGACTGGCAGTACACCCGTGGATATTTTGATTATGGAATAAAATTAATCATTTGTATTTGTATTCAAAAATTGAAGATCGACAAAAATAACAAGAATTTATAAAAAAAGACATGAAAAAATGAACATAAACACAATGAAAATATACTTCTCTTATTTAAAGTAATGAAGAAATTGTTCCATTGGATGAAGGTCAAAATAATTCACTTCTAGTTATTTATGACTTGGTTCTTGAAAATCAGGATATAGTTAGAGAGTATTTTACCAGAGGAAGACATAAAGAAATAGAACATAAGAAAACGTGAACAGCCAATTATTGATGTTATTGAGCAATAAAAATAAGGAATCAGAGTATTAGGTGTTAATCTTTTAAAAACATTTGAAGAAAACATGGAAGTTGAGAATACTAATGGTTTTGTATAATAAACATTATGGAAATGATAAAAGAGATTACGAATCAAAAATACAAGATCTTTAACATATTATGAAGAGGAGAGGAAAAAGGACAGTTCCAAGAGAAGAACAAGATGTTAAAAACCCAATTATAAGTAAAAGAATCTTAGAATATATTAATCACTGTGAATATAATGTTTTTGGATTAAGACCTTTTGATGCATTAAAATTTGTTGGTAAATTACCAGCAAAAACCTAACACAGATGAATTTACTATTGGTGATCGGACATATGAAGGTACAGATGGATTAATGAATCTTTTAACTAAAAAACACATAACTGCGGAAGACATGAATACGCTATTTCCCCCCTGGAGGTTTGGGGGTAGGAATAGGCCCGTGGTATTCCTACCTGTTGTAAGAGGCGCTAAAAGGAGTTTCAACTATTTCGGCCTTTCATGTGTTGGTCCCCATCAGGGTTTGACCTCCATTCTTCAAAATTCCGCAGAAGTAAGAGCCTTTTGGGCAAGGACACCTTATGTGGTGCGCCATAAGTCCTCTGTGCCCTAAGACCTTGGCGCTCTTCATCGTCTTGGCGTCGTAACTGCTCCCACCATCCATCATTTTGGGCCTACGCACCTGGCGGGTAGTGTAAGTTACACCCTTAGTGCATCACCATCTGCACCCACGATTATTATGGACTTCCCATGGCACCCAACATCCAGCACGATAGCCAGCCCATTGTGGTTGGGTGATCATGTACCCTCTAGGTTGTAGCCCCCTGACAACACAGGGATCATACTGCCAATGCCTGAGATGCCACCTCCTCACGTAAGCCAAGGAGTAGCTGCCTGTCTCTCTGGAACATGGGGACTCCTGGCAACGCCCATCCTGCCAGGTGGCCTTTGCTGCGGCTGGGTGGCGCCCATGGGGAGAACCTCTGGTCGGAGTGGGTGGCATCGGGGCGGATGATCGGCACTGAAGCGGATGCAGTCTCAATCCGGTGGTCGAACGACCACCAACGTCTCTAAGCGTGGTAAAGTAGACTTTAACGCTGTGACATGTAACCCTAAGTCGTTCCCTTCCCTACCCACGCCCTGGGAGGGACGTAGGGCTGCGGACAGACAGGAGTGGTATTCACCGCGATACCTTGTGTGCAGCAGAACTGATGGGGATTCAGTTTTGGGGACTAAGCCTCTCTTCTTTGTGACCCATCTTGGAGATAAGTTTGGGGAAGTGGCGTCTTTTTCCAAAATGGGGAGCGGGGCCATTCTGATACAAGCAGCTTCACCTGCACAGTCATGTTCTTTACTCGCCTGTGAGAAGCTTGGTGACATACCCGTTAATGTCACGACCGTAAATTTGGTCCAGGGGATTATCTTTCATAAAGATCTTCTGCTACAGTCTGATGATGAGCTACAGAAGAACCTGGCACGACGAGGTGTACACTTTGTTCATCATGTCTTTAGGGGACCCAAGGATAATAGGATCGCTACCGGTGCTTTCATCCTGGCCTTTGAGGGCGACTCCTTGCCTGAGAAGGTCAACGTCATGATCTACCGGTGCGATGTCAAGCCCTATGTCCCGCCCCCTATGCGATGCTTCCAGTACTGGAAATTTGGACACATGTCCTCCAGATGCACTGCCAGCCCCATGTGTCGTGATTGTGGACGACCTTCGCATCCCAATGCTCCATGTGGTCCACATCCCACCTGCGTTACCTGTGGGGAGCATCCTTCTCCCTGCCTGCCAGACTGTGCAGTCTACCAACAAGAGCGCAAGATACAAGAAATTAAGACCCTGGACCGTTTAACTTACCAAGAGGCAAGGAAGAAACTAGAACACCTCAACCCCACACCTATGTTGAGGAGGCATGCTGCTGTAAAACTGCCGCCACCAGTTCCTGCAAAGACACCATTCTCAGTTGGCCCACAGAACAGTCAAGTTACGCCTGCCCCACCACTGGTAGGGGCCACTCTATCTTCCACTACTCCCAAACACCCAGTTTGGGAGCAGTGCACCCCAAACAACTGGGGACATCAGTCCCCACCTCTCAGCCAGAGAAGCGACAGCCCTCTCCGGCTACTCAGCCAGAGAAGCGACAGCCCTCTCTGGCTACTCAGCCGGAGAAGTGACAGCCCTCTCCAGCTACTCAGCCAGAGACACAGCAGTCTCCTCTGGCCTCATTGTTTGGAAGGTGTCCCTTGGGAGAGTCCCTTCCAAGGACTTCCCCAATGTCTCACAAGACACTAGCCAGTGGCTGAAGAAGCCACCAGCTGCTGGTCAAAGGGCTTCATGCTCTTCCTCTGTTCCTGATAATACATCAGGAAAGCCCTCCCAGCATGCAAACCCTCCTCCCAAAAGCAAGAAAGAGAAGAGAAAGGTCTCCAAGATGCATAAGGGCCCAGTGGTTCCCACGCCACCACTTCCTGTCAGGTCAGCCTCTGAGGATTAAGTCGAGCTCTTTGCGTCCCCTGATGACCTGGATCTCGCCATCTCCTCAGAAACCATGACGTTGCGAAGTCTGTCACTCAGTTGGTGGCAGCATGTGACCCTGCGAAGTAATTTGCCTTGTCAGTGCCTTCATGCCCCTCCAGGACACGCTTTGTACAATCCTCCAGTGGAATTGTGGCGGTTATTTTAGCCATCTACCTGAGCTATGTCAGCTTCTAAGCGTGACACCTGTCCTATGCATTGCCCTCCAGGAAACCTGGTTGCCGGCAATGTGGATCCCTGTCCTTCATGGATAGAGGGGTTATTACTGCAACCGCAGCTCTTACAATAGTGTGTCAGGTGGAGCCTGCGTGTATGTCCTTACCTCTGTATATAGCGCTCCTGTGCCTCATCAAACATCATTGGAAGCTGTGGCTGTCCGCGTAAGGACTACCCAGAACATAAGCGTCTGCAGTGTCTATCTCCCTCCAGGTGGTACAGTCCCCCTGACTGAATTCGCTGTACTTGCCACCCAACTTCCCACGCCTTTTCTTCTCCTGGGGGATTTTAACGCCCACAATCCCCTGTGGGGTGGAACGAAGCTTAGTGGCTGAGGCAGAGATGTCGAGAATATCATCTCCCAACTCGACCTCTGCCTCTTAAACACTGGCGCTCTCACACATTTCAGAGCGGCGCATGGCACATTCTCAACCATAGATCTGTGGATGTGCAGCCCAGGGCTTGTTCCATCGGTCCACTGGAGAGTCCATTACGACTTGTGTGGTAGTGACCATTTTCCCATCTTCCTTTCACTACCTCAGCGTTGCACCCATGAACACTTGCCCACATGGGCATTTAGCAAGGCAAACTGTGAAACCTTATCCTCTGCTGCCACTGCTGGATCTCTCCCCACGGTACCATCGATATGGCGGTTGAGACACTGACTGCAGCGATTGTTTCCGCAGCGGAACGTACCATTCCTCGTTCGTTAGGGTGCCCCCGGCGAAAGTCAGTGCCTTGGTGGCCTCCGGAGGTATCTGAAGCCATTAAAGAGCGTCGGCGGGCTCTTCAGCGACATAAGCAGCACCCGTCTTTGGAGAACCTCATCTTATTCTAACATCTCTGTGCTCAGGTCAGGCGGCTCATCAAAAGGCGGAAACAGGAGTGCTGGGAGAGGTACGTTTCCATCATTAGTTCCCGTACTTGACCCTCCCAGGTGTGGATAACGATTTGGCGCATCTTTGCATTGCAGCACTCTACAGGTGTCCCAGGGCTTACCATCAACGGGGCGCTATCCACCGATGCCCATGCAATCGCCTAGCATTTCGCTCAGCGCTATGTTCGGGCCTCTGCATCGGGGAATTACCCGGCTGCGTTTCGCGCGCTAAAACGCTGGGAGGAAGGCAAACGGCTTTCTTTTGCTTCTCGCCACCCTGAGGCGTATAACGCCCCATTTAGTTCGTGGGAACTCCAAAGCGCCCTGGCACAGTGCCACGATACAGCCTCTGGGCCAGATGGCGTCCACATTCAGATGCTCAAACACCTGTCCCTGGACTGACGGCGATGTGTTTTTGCCATCTTCAACCGCATATGGGGCGATGGTGTCTTTCCGTCGCAGTGTCGAGAAAGTACCATCATTCCGGTGCTGAAGCCTGGTAGGGACCCGCTTAATGTGGACAGCTATCGGACGATCAGCTTGACAAACACTCTGTAGAAGCTACTGGAACGTATGGTGAGTTGACGGCTGTGTTGGCTGCTCAAGCTTCAGGGTCTTGTGGCTCCGTGCCAGAGCGGCTTCCGTCAGGGCCGTTCCACCGCTGACACTTTGGTCTTCCTTGAGTCTGCAAGCCACACTGCTTTTTTTAGCCGCCAACACCTCCATTCCGTTTTTTTCGACCTCTCCAGAACATGTGACACGACGTGGCGGCACCATATTCTCGCCACGTTGCATGGGTGGGGTCTCCGGGGCTCTCCACCCACTTTATTAAGAATTTTTTATCTGTTTGGACATTCCGCGTTTTACTTGACACATCCCATAGTTCACTTCACGTCCAGGTGAACGGCGTACCACAGGGCTCTGTATTGAGCCTGTCACTTTTCCTTGTGGCCATTAATCGCCTTGCAGTAGCAGTGTGGTCGTCTGTCTCATCCACGTTATATGCTGACGATTTCTTCATCTTTTTCAGCTCCTCCACCATTAGTGTTGCAGAACGTAGGTTGCAGGGAGTCATACACAAGGTGCGTGCGTGGGCCCTTGCCCATGGGTTTCACGTTTCTCCTGCGAAGACTTGTGTTATGCACTCTTGTCGGCGTCGAACTGTTCATCCCCACCCTGAGCTCTATCTTCAGCATGCCATGCTCAGGGTTGTTGACACTTACCGTTTTCTGGGATTGCTGTTCGATGCCTTACTTACTGTGTTTCCACATATTTGTCAGCTCAAGCATCAGTGCTGGCAGCATCTGAATGCCCTCCACTGCCTCAGCAACACAACTTGGGGTGCAGATCGTAATACCCTGCTGCAGCTCTACAAAGCCCTTGTGCTGTCCCAACTGGATTATGGGAGTGTGACGTATGGCTCAGCGTCGCCCTCAGCATTGCAACTGCTGGACCCCCTTCACCACTGTGGGGATCGACAGGCCATACAATTGGGATCCGTGTTTGGTCACTCCTTAGTGCACTCGAGTCTTTGCCTCTTCCCTCTGCTTTTCAGGTGCACCCACATACACCACCTTGGTGTATTCGTCGGCCGCAGATTCGGCTGGACCTCTCACGATGGCCAAAAGATTCAGTTCCTCCTGCAGTCTTGCGCAGCCAATCTCTTGCTCTCCTCGACGCATCCCGTGACCCAGAGGTTATCTATACAGATGGCTCTATGGTTGATGGCCGTGTGGGATACGCTTATGCTCATGCGGACTATTTAGACCAGCGCTCCTTGCCAGAAGGCTGCAGTGTTTACACTGCAGAGCTAACAGCCATTTTTCGTGCCCTTGAGCATATTCGTACCAGCACTGTAGAGTCCTCTGTCATTTGCAGTGACTCTCTAAGTAGTCTACATGCTCTTGACCAGTGCTACCCACACCATCCCATTGTTGTTGCCATCCACGAGTCTGTTCATGCTCTTGAACAGCGTGGCCATTCAGTGGTGTACATATGGACCCCGGGACACGTTGGGATAGCGGGAAACGAACTCGCCGACCAGTTAGCCAAAGAAGCTACCCGCAAGCTGACGTTGGAGATCGGCGTCCCGGCAACTGATCTCTGATCGGTGTTGCGCAGTCGGGTCTTTGTGATGTGGGGAGACGAATGGCGCACTCTGTCTGCACCCAACAAGCTGCGGCGAGTATACGAGACCACGACTGTGTGGGGTGCCTCCATGTGGGCCTCTCACAGGGATTCTATTGTTCTCTGTAGGCTCCGCATTGGTCACTCTTGGCTGACACATGGCCATCTGCTGCGTCGAGAGGACCCTCCTTCCTGTCGCTGTGGTGCAAACATGACGGTGGCCCATATGTTGTTGGAATGTCCTATTTTAGCCGCCCACAGGTGAACGTTTAATCTCCAAGATGATATATCATCTCTTTTAGGTGACAATATCTCTATGGCAGATAGGGTTTTAAGTTTTATTTGCGCAAGTGGCTTTTATAGATCCATATAATTTTCTTGCATCACCCTCTTTTGTGCTGTATCTTTTACTTAGTTGCATGTTGTCATTCGACTCCACCCTAATCTTTTAGGCGGGAGGTTTTAACATGTTGCAGAGTGGCTGGCTCATCCTTTTATTTTCGTGATCAGCCAGCCACGAACCTCTGCTGTACAGTTTTAATTCTTTCTGCTTTTATTCTCTGTAGTTTTTGTTGCTGTGCCATGTTTTCAGTGTTTCTTTATTACTGACCTTGGGGCTTTGCTTCCTCTGCAATTTTTCTTTTGTGCTTCGAATGACTAATGGATGGTTTCACTGTGCTCTGTGTTTATGAAACAAGGGACCGATGACCTCTGCAGTTTGGTCCCTTTAATCTTTAAACCAACCAACCAACCAATACACTATTTACAGGTTCTCATACGTCAAGTTATGCAGGTATATCATACCATTAGGCAGTAGACTAAAGTCTCCATAGTTCGAGTCTCGATAGTTCGAGTTTCCAATAATACAAGTCTCTTTTTTTTTTTAAAAAAAAAGGTTGCAGCGATCTACTTCCTTTATTTTACTGACATGATAAATAATGAAAACATCATTGCAAATGTAGATAGGGAGAGTACAGCTCAGTGACAGAGCAGACAACAATGCAATCAACACCGACGATAAGCTCACTGCCCTGTTGCATGAACAGCTGTTGTCAGTATACACGAAATACCCCGACTGCTGCCGGTTGAAACCAATCAAAACTGGGGAGTTCATACACTGCTGTAGTTCACAGTATCTGTACTGTACAGTGTTGTGTGTCGTTTTGTTTGTTGACTGTGTGTTCCATTGTACACCTTACAAAGATGAGTGCCGTAACCACAAACAGGAAATTTGTGCCTTTGCATCTGAAATTAGAAGCCCTAAGATGACTTGACAAAGGAGAAACATTAAAAAATACTTGCTCTCGAATATAGTGTCAGTGAAGTAACTGTTGGTGACTGGCGAAGAAACCGACTTAAACTGTAACAGTTTTCTTCACAGAAATGCTCACACGAACCTCTCAGTCGAAGAAGTTAAAGAAGTCTGACTTCGAAAAATCAAGTGAGGCATTTTTCATGTGGTTTACCCAACAGAGACAGAAGGATGCTCCGATTTCTGCCCCAATCTTGCAAGAAAATGCTTTGTTTTTCACAAACCAGAAGCATGTAAGAGATGACAATTGCGCCGCTAGTGTGGGCTGGCTCAAGTGGAAGAAGAGATATGTAGTGCATCAACTACACGTATGTGGAGAAAAACTCTCTGTTGACACTCAGGCCGTTTCAAAATTTATCGTCGAGTTTAAAAATATCATAACTGATAAAAATTTGTCTAATGAGCAGATATATAACTGTGACGAAACTGGGATAGATTTTAAAATGTTACCAGCGAGAACACTTGCTTCTTGTGGAGATAAAAGTGCTCCTGTGCATAAAAAAAGCAAAGAGTGGTTCACAGTTATGGCAGCTTCAAATACAACTTGAAACCACAAACTAAAACTAGTTGTGATTGGGAAGTCTGCCAAGCCAAGAGCCGGTATTTTAACTCATTTGTACCTGACTGCAAGAATTTTTTAAAGAAAGGGGGCTGCCATGCAAAGCAATTTTGCTCATGGATAATGCGTCCTCACATCCAAGCGCAGGAGAACTGCAGTGCGACGGCATCCGCACCTTGTTTTTCCCACCAAACGTTACCTGTATCATTCAGCCCATGGATCAGGGCGTTCTGAAATGTCAAAAAAAAAGGATCGATGGCGATTGCTACAGTCAATCACGCATTCCGAAGACAACAAAAGCATTATACGAGCTTTGAAGAAAGTGATATTAAACGACGTTGTGTACTGAATTACCGAATCTTGGAGAGAAATGAAGTCAGACACAATTTTTAAGTCATCGAGGAAAATTCTACAGGAAAGTGTGCCGGACACAGAAACTGAAGATTTAGCAGATGAGGACGATCAACCATTGTGTAATTTAATCAGCAGAATGCCAGGGTGTGAAGAGATAGAAAAGGTGGAAGTAGGCGAGTGGTTAAATTCGGACAAACAGTTGGAAGTGACAGACTCTTCTGTAGTTGACATGGTTAACATTCTATCTCAGTGTGAGAGTGACGAGGATGACGAGACATAGGCTGCTCCAATGATGAGTCACATCAATGCTACGCTGCTCTCGAGGCCGCCATGTGCTACGTGGAACAACAGCCTGAGGCGACACCAACAGACCTACTGCTCCTGAGATGGTGGCGTGACATTGCCGCGAGGAAACGTTGAAGCTTCGCCAAACAAAAGACACTTCACTATTACTTGTCTAAATAAATAATTATTTTTATTCTGCCAATGCAAATACATGTGTAAATACTTTCATTTTAATAAAGTTCATATTTTGACCTGTATTACTTACAATATCATAATATTTCTTTCTCCCAATTAAATTTCGAAAGTCCGAGTTTTCGACAGTTCGAGGGGGTTCTGGTCCCATTCACCTCGAACTATCGAGATTCTACTGTATTATATTCTGATAACAAACCAACAATTTCAAAAATACAGTCTTGATAACAATAGATAGATTCATACGGCATAAGTTAGTAAGTGATGGGACTGATCCACCATGGAACAGCTGTTTGCATGACGGACATAAAAGTAGATGTCTTAGGTGTTGCGAAACAACTCAAATCACTTAAGAAAGGCAAGTCTTTTGGTCCAGATGGTATACCAATCAGGTTTCTTTCACAGTATGTAGACACAATAGCGCCTTTCTTAGCAATCATATACAATTGCTCACTTGACGAAAGGTCTGCTCCTAAACGCTGGAGAGTAGCACAGATCACACCAAATTCAAGAAAGGAAATAGGAGTAACCCACTGAATTACAGACACATATCACTGACCCCAATTTGCAGTAGGATTTTGGAGCATATACTGTACTCAAACATTATGAATCACCTTGAAGAAAATGACTTATTGATACATAACCAACACATATTTAGAAAATATCATTCTTGTGCAACACAGCTAGCTCTTTATTCCCATGAAGTTATGAGTGCTGTCGACATAGTATCTGACATAAATTGTATATTCCGAAATTTGCAGAAGGCTTTTGATACTAATTCTCACAAGTTACTATTAATCAAATTGTGTGCACATTGAGTATCATCTCAGTGGTGTGACTGGATTTGTGATTCCCTCTCAGAGAGGTCACAGTATAGAGTGATAGACAGTAAATCATAGAGTAGAACAGAAGTGATATCTGGCACTCCACAAGGTAGTGCCATAGGTTCCCTGCTGTTCATGATTTATTTTAATGATCTAAGTGATAATCTGGGCAGCACACTTCGATTGTTTGGAGATGATGCTGTAATTTAGCGTCTAGTAAAATCATCAGACGATCAATTCCAATTTCAAAACGATCTAGAGAGAGTTCCTGTGTGGAGCTAAAAGTGACAATTGGCACTAAGCAAAGAAAAGTGTAAGGTCATCCACATGGGTACTGAAAGAAATCTGTTAAATTTTTGGGATACGATAAACTGCACAAATCTAGGGGCTGTCAATTCGACTAAATACCTAGGAATTACAATTAAAAGCAACTTACATTGGAAAGAGCACATAGCTAATAGTGATGAGATGGCGAAATGAAGAATGCACTTTGTTGGAAAAACACATAGCTGATGCGCCAAACCCATTAAATAAACATCCTACATTACACTTTTCTGTCCTCTGCTGGAATATTGCTGTGTGGTGTGGGATCCTCATTGATGGAGGACATAAAAAAGTGCAAAGAGGGAAGCTCCTTTATTGTTATCGCGCAATAGGGGTGAGAGCGTCACTGGTATGATGATCTATTTACGAAATTTCAGTCACCAACTTTCTCTTCTGAATGTGAAAGTTTTTGTTGACATCCACCTACATGGGGAGAAATGATCATCCTGATAAAATAAGAGAAATCAGAGCTCGAACAGAAAAATTTAGTAGTTCCTTTTTCCCATGCAACATTCGAGAGTGGAATGGTAGAGAAGTAGTATGAAAATGGTTCCATGAAGACTCTGCCAGGCACTTAAGTGTGAATTGCAGAGTAACCATGTAGATGTAGATGTAGATGCAAATAAAATAAAACTGATTAGAGGAAATAAATGTAAAATTATAATAACAGAAAATTGTTTATGCCTTTTCCAGCATTGAGACAAAAAATTTAAATGTTTCACTGCAAAGTGAGGAAGAAAAAGTTGGTGAAGGCTTATTACAAAGGTATTCAGAAAAACCAGTTGAATATATTTAAATGAATGATGTTAGACATTTAATAAATAGATTAACAGTAAATCATGGTGAAGAATTAGCAGCAAATAAAAATTATCATAATGAAAAAGTTGGAATAAAGCAAACTTTCACAAATAAATTTAGCGAATTTATTATTAATAATCGAAAAGAATTCATAATTTTAATAGGTTTTTGATAATTTCCCACATAAATTTATGGAATGTGAAAGATATGATAAAGTGTTAGTAAAATGGGCTTTAAATAATTCATCAATGCCAGAAATGCATCTACCAGGCTATTCAACTGTGGATCTTTTACTAAACTAGAAGTTACATTGCCACTTGATGATCCAGGAATAAATAAATTTGATGAAGCTTGTAAACAAACGTGACATCTCCTATCTTGCACATAGAGTTGCAGAATACAGACATCAAGCTGATAAAGGACTTCCATTAGCTGCAAAAGAAAGAATGCATGCAAGTGATGGTTCATTAGGTGAAGAAACAGCTGCAACAGCAGTTACAGCAATAATATATGGAAAACGAAAAATAAGAATCAGCTTAGACATAGACAAAAATGCTTGGTGATTTTAAAAACATTTATCTTTATAAATTTTTTATCTATATTAATGAGTAAGTTTTCAGGTGATTACACTTTGCTACCAATTGTCAAAACTAAGCCCACTCCAATTAAACTTAAACCCAGTAATGAAAAATTTAATAGTACTGAACCATTTTAACTGATGTTCACAAAAGAAAGAAAGAGAAGAAACTGATTGAAATTGACTTATTACATTAGGTGTTCCTGTTGTGAAAAGGAGTGATGAATATTTATCAAAAAAGAAAGAAGGAAAAGGACAAGCACAATACAAAGATGGATTTATTCCGTTACTTTTAGCTGCATTACCTTACCTAGCACTATTGGTTCACTTGCTGGTGGTTTTGTAGCCATTGTGAATGTAGTAATAAACAAGAAAAAAGCCAATGCAGAATAGCAAGAATGGAAAAGCCATAATTGGTGAATGGAAAAGAAAGGAAAACGACTAAAACATTTCGAAAAAATTATGAAAAAGTGTAATATTACTTTATATAATCTTGCAATAGAAGAGTTAGTTAAACAATTAAAACTTAAATATTTTTTTGGCATTTTTCAGATTGATGAATTACCTACTGAATCGAAAAATTTGGAATGCCAAATAGTAAATTGGGATATATCTGATCATTCTGGAACTCATTGTTTTGTTATTATAAGATTATACTAGTAAAATTGTATGTCATTCACTTGGTGGAAATATTCCTAAAGAGTTTCCTAAATATCTTGGTTGAAGTGAGTCGTACTAATTTTAGAATGAACAATGAATTCCAAATATATATGCTGTGGACATTTTCGTCTGTTTGTTAAGACATTACAGTGCATGAATAATAAGTATTATGATATTTTTACTTTAATAAATAGACATTTTTGGAAATAAGTTGCAGGCTTATGGTCATAGAAATAATGGTCAGATAAAATGGGAAAACGAAAAAAAATTAGAAACAAAAGTTGAAAGTTAATTTGAAAGAATTCCATTAACAACAGCATGTAATTTTTAAAGTAACTAAAGGATTTACTGATTTTAAAGTTAGAAGAATAGTAGATATAAGAGATCCAGTAAATGGTTATAGTTAGATAATGAGTCAACCAATCATGTTATAAGACCTAACTACAAAAGTATTCTAAAACAATTCAGTAGTTATATCACTACTAAGCAATTTACTGAAGCAATCAATAAACTTAATAATAAAAGTTATCAATGGGATTGTTTGGAGATTATTTCTCAAAAATATATTTAACTCCATCCGTAAACGATTTAAGCAGCCTTAAACTGAAATATATGATAAGCACATTATCAAATTTACTTTTATGACTAAGGTAAACAAGGACGAGGCACAATTTCCATGAACATGATATTATTATTAAAATGTTGTGGTTATCAGTGAAAACAGAAACAGGGATTTAACAATTAGTGATTTTGATCTTTCAACGAGTGGTTTCAATGTACTTTATAAAACAACTTCTGAGATCCAGTCAAATGATAGCGCCTAAATGAAGTTCTCTAACAATACGATTAAAAGATTCTGTTAAAACTGTTCCACTTTATTGACAGATAAGTACATATAGTGAAATAATTTAAATCGTAAAATTTTTTGTTCTACATAAATGGAAATGAATATCTATGAGGTGTAAGGAACACATAATCCTCACAGAGTAACAAGAGAAAATGGAAGATAAGAATTGAAGCTCTTTGTACAGTATGTAAAAGAAAACAGATAAATTCATAAAAAAAATATTAAGTGATGGTTTACTTACTTGTGAACAAATTATCAGTGATTTACATAAACTACTGAAAAAATTTTAAGAAAGATAAATGTACTTTCTTTTGGAATAGATGACTTATGATTTAATTGAAATGGATAGAGGTAACCTGAAAGGAATTACATTAAATATACAAGACATAAATATTTATTAACTGCTATGTATGTCTTTCGAAACTTAGCTTGGGCTATTCCAGTTAAAGGTAAATAGGTAAAAATTTGGTAGATACTATTTGAAAAAATATTTAGAGGGGACCATAATATATAAAATTCACAAACAGATATCGGGAAAAAAATGATTTTCAAGAACTTATGTCAAAATATAGTATTATCGGTATTCTACATTTAGTGGTTTAAATGTAACGGTTGTTGTAAGATATAATAGAACACTTTAAGAAGAGGTTAGGAAAAGATTTTCTCTGTAAGGAAACTGTAAATGGGTGGAACTAGTTTCGAAATTAGTTGATAAATATAATAACACTAACCCTTCATCTATAAAAATGAATCTAACAGAAGTTCATGAAAAGAATTAAAAACTAACTGTCATAGCTAAAGATAAAAATAAATATAATAATGGTCATTAAGTTAGAATCAGTAAACTTAAAACAATTTTTGAAAAGTGTTATACAGCAAATTGGTCAACACAAGTGGAAGATGTTATTCATTCTAACCCAATCACACATAAATTGAATGACTGAAATAATGAACAAATAAAAGCAAATTTTTACAAACAAGAACTAAAAAAATATTCTGATATTTAGAAAAAGTTTTTAATTAAGAAACGTAGTAATAAAGTTTATGTTAAATGGTTAGGTTTCCACAATTCACACAATAGTTGGTAAATATAATCTTATTTAATAAAAGTTAGACCAATTTCCATCTGTATGTAAGTGTAACTGACTGCATAATTTAATTCTATATAATTATTAGACCTAGGTCTAGCAGGAAAAAAACATTTCAATTACTACATTTTTTTCTGTATAGATGTGCAAAACAGTATGAATGAGAAAATTTACACTTTCATTTTTTTCTGTCTGTATGTTATCATGATGACATTGAGGTGCATAAATCAATTAAATGATGAATGTGTGAATTATTTATACAATCTCAATCCAGAAGAAATTTCTATTGTTTGTGAGTACTTTTAAAAAAAAGTCACAGGCTGAAGCCAGGCATCTGCCAGCATAGTGTCAAGACTGTGTGTCCTTTAGATGTTGCTGACCTAATTCACTTACTTTAATACATAAATTTTATCTCTAAGTTTGGATTAGATTTTGTTTAATATTCTTTGAGTGTGTCGATATATTTCTTTTGCTTTAATTTTTATCCATAAATTCAAGAGGATTTTCTAGTATTTGCTCAACTATATTATTTTCATCAGGACATTCTTAATAGATTTTCGAAATAATCAGTGTTAGTTCCACCCTATACAATTCATGTAACAAATTTTTTTTTTATCTTGTTGTTAACTTTAGTTATGAATTCATGAGAAATTTTTAATGGTTGTATATCTTGAAGAGGTCACAATATGAAGCAAATTTTTAATCTCTAACTTCATAATCATTTAATTTTAGTTCACTCAACAACAAATCACACTCTTTATCAATTAAAATATCTAAGTTATATTTCATGTCACTGAAGTTCAATTCTTTGCTTTCCTCTTTCCTATGTGCTTTCGAAGCTGATATAAGAGTTTCTTCAATAATACGATAATTTACAAAATATCATACATTGTAATAATCAAATTTATTACCTGGGTTCATCAGTATTGTATATGGATAAACTAAATTTGTATAAATTGAATGTTCTTCCATCAACTTCGAGGGAATAATTTTGTTGTTGCTTTGTCATTCTCTATATCGATTATATGATGCTTCTGTATTATCAACATGTTCTATTTATTTGTTTTAAATTAATATTTTATGATTTTTTTCTTCTAGTTGTATAGGAAGTTGCTGTGTTTGTTCTTCTTCTATTTTTAATTTATATTGCAAATCGATAGAAAGTTATTTAGATTTATCTTTTCCAACATATGCTGTATAACGTAGATAATTAACTAACATATCCACAATTGTCATGTAATAATCTTAAATTTCATTTGCTGCCATAGTTCTACAAGTAATTAGTTAGTTTCTTAACATTTCTAGCATATAATATAATCCACACTCTTTTACATCAGTTATTTTATCTTGCATTTCTGATTTCACAATGAATCAAATAATGTTCTAAATCAAGGGGATTACTATGTTTTATTTCGATATAATCTGCATTATGTGTGTTTAAATATTCAATAAAATTCTTGTCAAATTGCTTTGATTTTTCATGGGCTAGCATCACGGCCACTGATATTCCAGGTTCAATAGAACATAAAATATCATTAGCTACTAAAATAGTTTTTGATTGAAGAATAGAACACACATATCCTTAAACCAAGAATCTAATTTTAATTGATAATTGTTCTTATGTATAAATTCATAAGTATTTGTCATTAGTGTTTCGAAACTACTGACAACTGCATTAGAAGTACTTGGGTGCAGTCACAAGACTCATTCAGCTGTTGCTGGAATAGCTGCCATTTATCACAATGAATGATTTTCTGAGTTGTTCAACTTTTTCAATAAAATTATACGTTTGCAATTCTTATTTCAGTAATCATCATATTTTCTGTATATCCAAGGTTATAACTATTTAAGGAATACATTAGAATAGCTTTTATATCCTTTAATTTCTTGAAAGTGGGACACTACTCAATGATGTTCCAAATTGATTAAAGTTTAAAATATAATTACCAATTACGACATATCTCTCTTCAAAATATGAATTAATTCTTTGAAAGTACAATATAGCATATTTTTACTTTCATATTTTAGGAACCTAATAAAAATAATTTCCAATGAATGGTGGGCCCAAATTTTAGTCTGAAAATCAATGAACTCAGAGTTAGAGCGAAACAACTAGGAATTAGAGGTTATTCCAAAATGAGAAAAAAAGTACTCACTGTATGTATTTATAATAATATTAACAAAACAAGCATGAGCTCTTCTGAGCACAATGAGTTTAATGCAATTGAAACTATACAAAATTAATTCAAAAGCTTTATCTTACGTATAAAAATTTAAATTTTCATGAATTATACAAATTGTATTTAACAAATGATACATTTAGTGAAATAGTTGGTGATTAAATTGGAAAGTTAAATCCATTTGGCGAAACTGAAAGGAAACAATTAATTTCAAGAATTATCAGTTCAGACAAAGATTAATTTAAGAATTTCATGATAATTTTAGATGGACTTATATATTAACATGTAAAAAAATTATCAGGGGAATTTATTAGGGAAATTCAGAATATATTAAATTGGACATACATACTGAGGGAACAAAAATTATGAAAATTTTATAAGAGAATTTCAAGATAAAGTAAACCAGGTGCTTATAACAATTAGACAAAAATTATAAGATAATTTGGAAAGAGAAATCCAAAAGAAATTAAACTGTGAGCATACATCATTTAGAAAAAAAATCTAAGAATTTCGTATTGTATTGTGAATTTATTAGAGAGTCTCAGGATATATTTAACTGGGAGAATTTATCATATCCATAAGAAATGTCTGATTATTTTACGAAAGAATTTCAAGGTGTGTTGAAATGGGAGGGTATATCAGGTGTACTAAAATTGTTTAAAGAATTTATAATAGATTTTAAAGATAAACTTCATAGGGAAAGAATTTTAAGAGCTCATTATCTATCAGGGGATTTCTTAGAAAACATAATCATACCTTATGAAATACTAATGAAACAATCTAAAAATATATTATTGTACTTTATGCTTAAGTAATGGAATTCATCAATTTATAAAAGCAAGCTCTAAACATATTTCTCATAAAGACGGTATTGATGAATGGTTAAAAGAACAAATGAAATGTCATATGTCTGGCAGAGCTATTAAAGTATTTAATTAAAATTCTATTACAAATCAGTTTTATGGTGAATTGTTTTGGTTGACAATCTTGATACTGGTAATGACGATTAAGAGAAGAATAATCTTATAATTTTTAATTGTATTTAAATAAAAACTGTTCTGCTATTGTTGATAGTGAAAACACTGGTTTCAGGAGTGGCAGCTGAATGTCAGCAATCAGAAAATACAATGAAGCAATTAAATATTTGTATGACAATGGTTACTTGGATATACAGATGGGTGAAACAAAAGTTACTCAAGTGAATGATTATTTACTAGAGTAATGTTTTTCAATTAACACACGATCTTTAGATAACTGGTGAGTAAAGTGACGAAACTTTAAATTTTATGAGAAGACCCAGACGTGGTGAAAAAGATTGTTTGGTAGTCATAGAACTAATATGTTTAAAAGCAAAAATATTTTATAAAATGATATTGTAATGCAGCAAATAAAAATGTTAGAATATTTTGTGAACAATATATATTAATATTCAGATTGCTTATGACATATAATCCTGATATTATAATAAAATCTCTGGTCACCAATGTTCAAAGGTGGTGGATGGAAAACGAAATATGTTAGGTCATGCATTTAATCAGAATAAGAGTAATTATCCTGTTGAAATACATATGTATAAAGCTTATATTTGGTATATGGAAATAAATAAATATATGCCAAAATATCCAACAGGTTTAGTTCATGAAACAGGACACTCATTAGGTATCTATCATTCAGATTTGCATGAATCAATAATCTGTCCATTACATAATGGCTCTCATTTAGGATTATTCCAAAATTAATAGTATTCTTAGTTTATAGATCAAAAATATCAACACAATAGACTATATCAAAATCTACACCAGTTGTATCAAAAGTCAGTTTAAATGATTCAGTTAAAGCACTATGTGAAATTGATAAATTTAATTACTTCTTAATTGTGAAACGAATCCTAATATTTTTTACTAGAAGTGAGTATGGATAGATGATGATATGTATTCACAGTTAATAACTAGTTGGTTACATTTTGACCTAAAAATTTACACAAAAATAGATGGAATATATCATGGGCCAAGAGGTGTAATTCTAACATTTATTAACAACATATATATTAAAAATTGACAAACATTACAACAAAGTTTCCGTTATCAAAAATCAATATCTAGTACAGAATTACGAAAGAAGCGTTTATTAATTGGTGTAGTCAATGCCTATTAAGGTAGAACATTTTTATTCTTTAATGAACTATTCTATGTGTACTTAGACAAATGTAATTTTATACATAAATGACAAGGACTCATAACCAGACAATTTCCAGGGATACCTACCAGACTAAATTCTGCATTCAGATACATTAATGGATTCTATCTGTTTTCAAGGACAATATTTTTATAAATATTAGGAATTTGTGAAAAATGTACAGCTGGTACAGTTGATTTACCTTTCTTAGTTACTAAATGTGTAACATTACTGCATAATGTAATAAATGAATTAAAAAGTAGAAAAGAAAATTAGAGAATTTCACTTATTTTACAATCCTAATAAATATATTTTCTAATTAATGGAGCCGGGTCAACCACTAATCAAATTAAACTGGGAAGTGAATTGATAAATTTACTTTGCAGAAAAATACAAAAGACAGCTTTAGAACGATATGTAGACAATATGTGAATGAGTATCCCATAAACAATTATAATGATAATCATATTCCTTGTGAATGTAGAAATAATATTTCAAAATACTATTATAAAAATCATTTACAACAAATCACAAGAGAGGCACAAATGAAAATATTATTGGCAGTTGAAAAGAAAGAAGACAAGGAACTGACACAGTGAAAAAAATAATGTAAAACTTGTCAAGTGATTTAATATTTAGATTGTTTTTAAAAAGTCCATCTCATAAAGAGGCCTCTAATAGTAAATGTAGAAAATATGTTTTACAAAACGTAAAGCACAAGAGAGAACCGTGATCTTAACCTTCATTTTAAATATCTGTTAAATAAGACTTCTCACTGATCAATGCTGAAAAATAAATTTTTACTTATCTAATGAGTGTTATTTTCTATAAATGGAAGACTAAACAATATGATTCACAGTTGTTCATGTTTGTGATTTTGTAAAAGAGGGTATAGCAAATTAAATAAAACCCATCCAATTAGATTTATTAAAAGACATTACATCATAAATTGAAATAGATGAGGAATAAACCTTTGGAAACATTTACCTCATTATAATGTTGAAAATGATGACGATATTTTCGAAACTAAAGAAGATAAACTTTGAAAGAAATATTTTCATTTTCTACCACTTTTCTGCAAAACTATTAACTAGAACTAATGAAGATAGAAGATTGAAGAAAATGTCATTTTTTGATAAAACCTTTGGGAAACAAAGCACTTTAACTAGTACGGAAATATTATTTCCTTTTTATAGTAATTTACTTATTGAAACTAAGAGATAGAAGAACAGAAATTACGTAACTGATACTGCATTTTGAAGAAGATTACCAACTACAAATTTTGAAAATAACAAGAAACTCGGATAAACCTAATGATTTCTTAATTACAGTAAAACCGAAATTTATAAAACTTGTGAAAGCTAATGTAAGAGTATATCATGGATTGAAATAACTTTAAGACTGTTTGTGAAGGCAAAATGCAGACAAGCAGAAGAATCATGGACTTTCATTTCCAGAAAATACAATCACAAATGAAATAGAGATAATTAAAAAACAGAGTTTGGTAAACAAAACATTTTATCAAGCATGCATGATTTTCAAGCATGTGGTTGAGGGCAAGAAATAGATTCTTTGCCTTAAAACTAGGGATAATAGATATGTTCCACTTAGAGGATTATCTCATATTGAATGGCCAGGTAAAATAAAAATAAAAAGCATTAACTAATATGAAAAATATTTTCTGTGGGCTATAAAATCAGCTTTATATCCTGTAGATAAAAATTCAGAAAGAGTTATAGAATATAAAAGTGTTGGTCTTGATCTTGATCAGAAACTAGAAAATAGTGAATCTCCTGTAATGGATGATCATACTCCATAAGTTGAAAATAAAATTATTTTATCCTTCAATGTTTATTCGTTTGATGAAAACCATCCAGTGTATCCGTTGAAAAGTAGTAAACTAAGAAAGAGGTACACGTTAATCTACATGTCAAGAATGAAAAAAAATTCACATTATTGTTGTATAAATATATATCTAGGCCCGTTTTGAGCCAAATATAAAACATGAAGAAGTAAAATTTATTTGGGATGTGGTTACTCCATTTCATTATTGAAGAAAAATTAGATAATCACACGTTAGGATGTTTAGCTAACAAACCATTAAGAGTAGGAACGCCTGGGAAAGGTGCGTAAGTAAATTTTAATAATTATCAACATCCACAGAAAGTTCCATTTGTTATTTATGCTTATTTTGAAAGTTTACTGTCTAAGCTTGATTGCTGTTAAAAAAACCAGAAAATTCGTATACAATGAAATATCAGAAACATAAACCAAGCGGATTTTGTTATTATATAAATATGTTGATGGACATTATAAAGATCCAGTTGTTTATAGAGGACAAAATTGTCATAAAAATTTATTGAATGTGCAAAAGAAGAGGTTGAAGGGATTGGTAGAATTTATTCTGAAGTTGTTGAAATGCAACCATTAACTCCTGAAGAACAATCTAGACATGCACAATCGAAGAAATGTACATTGTGTTACTTTCATTATTCAGTGAAAGGTAAAAAGATTCACCATAATATTAATTTAACTGGGAAAATCTATTAATCCATTATCTAATAAACGTAATTTGCAGTAAAAACATCCACGTTTTGTACTAATTTGCTTACATAATTTATCAGGATATGATTTTCATCTGTTTGTGAAAGAACTTGGTTATAACGAAAAAGAAATGGCTTTGATATCAAATAACAAAGATAAATATATTACTTTTGGTAAGAGAACAGAAAGTTTCAAAATTACATTTACTGGCACATCTGTATTTATGGATTCTGCATTTGAGGGAGTTTCATCAAATATCATGTGATCAAATGAAATACATTAGAAATTTATCCCTAATGATTTATTTAGTCTAGTGGTCAGAAAAGCTGTATATCCATGTGATATACATGGATTCTGGGAAAAAGTTTGAAAAGACACAAGCAGGAAAGAGGAAATTTACAGGCAGCTGAATGCCTGTAAAATAAGTAATGAAGATGTTAACCATGCAAAAGTAGTTTACAAAAAACTTAATATTAAAAAATTAGGTTAATATGGTGATCTACATGTTAAAACACATGGATTGTTTAGTATTTGATGTATTTCGAAACTTTAGTAAAGCTTATATAAAAGCATATGATTTAAATTCACCTTTGTATTTCACTGCACCAGGATTATCTTGGGATGTAAGGTGGAAAATAACTAAACAGCCTCTTTATTTATATCATGATTATGATATGATTTTGATGGCTGAAGGGGAGTAAGAGGAGGAATATTCCTTGGCTGTAAAAGATATGTTAAAGCAAACAGTATGTATATGAACGAGTTTTACAGTAAAAACATAACAAATTAGCTAGCATATTTAGATGCAAATAACCTTTATGGAGGTCCTATTAGTCAGTATTTACCATATGGTGAAGTTGATTGGAATAATACAGATTCTTTTGATACAAAAATAAGTGTAACTTCAGATACTGCTAAAATTAGATATATTTATGAAGTAGATTTAGAGTATCCAAAACCATTACACTATTTACATAAAGACTTACTATTAGCTCCTGAAAATAAAATTGTGCCTTGAACTAAACAAAGCAATTTCTCAACTATTTTTGAAACCAAAACTAAATATGTAGTTCATTCCAGAAATCTTAACCAGTCTTTATTATTAGGAACGAAATTAACAAAAGCCATAGAGTTTTAAAACTTAAGCATTTTCATTGGTTAAAGAAGTATATAGATTTAATTATGGAAATGAGAACTTAAGCCACAAATGATTTTAAAGAAAGATTTCTATAAACTTATGAGTAATTCAGTCTTTGATAAGACAATGGAAAATATTAGAAATAGAGTTGATATAAAATTAGTGTTAGACAGAGAAAAATGTGAAAATTACTAGAAAAGCCATACTTTAATGTAGAAGTATATATTACGAATATCTTGTTGCTATTTATATACATAAGACAAAAACCACATTTAATAAACGAATCAAAGTAGGAACGAGTATACTTGATTTACGTACAGAACTAATGTATGGTTTTCTGTATAGAATAATGAAACTGAAATATGGAGAAAATATTGAATTGTTATCAAGATGCAGAGTTTTATGTATAATATACAAACTGAAGATTTTTACACGGATACAAAATCGATGACTGATAAATTTGATAGTAGCGAGTATCATGAAAATAGTACAACAAGAAAGTTGTAGGAAAAACATACAAATTGAATACAAAAGTAATAGATTAATTTTGTTGTCTGAGAGAAAAAATTTATGCTTATGCAGTGTGCGAGGCACTAGAGAAAAATCTAAGGGAGTTGATAAATCTATTGCCCAAAATAGAATAAGCTTTGGAGATTATAAAATTTTGTTTGTTTAAAAATTGGGAATGGTACAGGGGAGTAAATATGATTCAAACTGAAAAAGTGAAATATACACAGTTGGAAAAAAAAGAAAGTGTTGAGCTTCAAGATAAAAAACGATATGTTTTGGAAAATAAATTGGTTACATTATCATACAGATGTTACAAATTATAAAAAATTATAAAAATTTCTTACATTCACCATGATTCATTTTATTTATTTTCTGATGTGCACATTTTATAAAAAATTATTAAAATTTATTTTCTTATGTGCACCTTTAATGAGAAGAAAGTGAGTTAGACTTGGAAATTGGAATAAAAGTAAATTGCATTGATAGGTCCTGCATTAAGTTTTGGGTTGATAACGAAAAAACTACGAGAGTGAGCCAGAGCCTACTAATGAAACCTAGCACGGATGTAAATTTCTTTTAATTACTGTTCTTATGAATGTGATTCCTAAATTTGATACCAGAGTTATCTCTCACGATTTCATTTGGTAGATTGTTCCTTTCTGTTGCCGAATATCAAATGTGAAGCCCATCTTTCCACAGAGTCTATTCTATTTGATTACATTTTTAATTCTCCACACATACAACTGTGGCTGAAGTGCACACTGGTTTGAGTTTAGGTATTGCTGAATTTTTCTGAAATAAAATCAATCTGTATATCCTGAATTTTCAACATCTATCCAGACACGATCTCAAATCATCATTCATAAAACCAGAAAATCTGCTTTTTTGTCTAACTTTGACTGTGAGTTTCACACTGATGACTCTCTTACCACCATGCATCTTTGTAACATACACACCCACATAACCTTACCTGCATTTATGTTCAGTAACATTTACCTCCTCATATCTGAGAAACATAATGTCTTATTGAAATTACACTGGTATAAAGTGAAATCTATAGAGTTTTTTGGTTTTAACATTATTCATATTGGTGCATCGCAGTTGTGCTTTTAATGGAGGTGAAGAGGCCATCATCAGTTGACTCTCGTGTTTGCAGTGGACTCACACAGAAATTAAGCCCCTTGAACCATTTATAATTGTATTGATGTTGAAGTCGATCCTCTGAAACGGGAAAAGGAAACAGCTGAAATTCTAATGTTTCCAGCAACTCAAACTAATGTTTATGGATTCTGCTGAAACTACCACAGACATCCATGCTGTTTCCTTAATGTTTTTACTGCCTTGGGTAATTTGTTGTTTAGGGAAGATATGGTGCTCAATAACTTTGATGAGTTTTCCCTATTTTTTTGTTGTTTACACTCAAAGTGATGTTTTATTCAAATGTACAGCCATTTCATTCTTGTGCTAATTTTATTATGAGCATTAGGTTTTATTGTAATGGATTTTAGAAATAGACCACATAAGGTCCTCTTTTTCACTTTTGCTCAAACACTTGTTATGAACTGAAAATTTTTTTCTTTATGTTTCCCATAGGTGCTATTCTTTTAAGGTTGACGTAAAGCAAGCTACAGTGCTAAAAATATTAATGATGTGAGTCATCCCCATGTGCTTCCACCAAAGCTTTCTCTCAATAATTCTCCAGGTGTTTCAGTTACTGTTCCTTCTTAGCATCCTACTTCTAGAGACCTCCCTTATCACCTACCAATGAATTTTTAACATTGTACTTTTAAGTTTTTAGTTTCTGTTGCCTTTTTGATGGTTAGTCATACTGATGTCCTCACCACACTATTACAGATCATTCCGTTAAATAGCCACACATAAATTTATTAATTAACCAGATATAGATTGAGCAATGTATTCCAAATTGAGAAATAATCTTGCCGAGTAATAGCTAGTCTTTCTTACCGGCTCCAAATCTGTTGTAGGGGTATTGTTCTCCACAGAAGTAAGTGCTTTTGCATATTACACCCTTAAAGGTTTTAATGCTTCCATTAATCTAATTCCTAATGTAAAGGTAGCTACTGTTATGTATCTATATTTCCAGCATGCATGTGGAAGAAGAACTATCAGCAAAGCTCGGTGCACAGCTGATTGCTGCGTTTAGTTCCGACGCAGCTCTCACGGCCTACTGACCTCGTCCACGCAGTGGGGCCTGTTGTTTCTCTTCATCCCAAGTAATGTAGACTGATGACTGGTTACTAGGGTGCTAAGTTTTACGCTTGAAATGACCAAACTTTGGCATGCAAGAGCTTAGTGTCACTGACTTTGGAAGAAGTCAAATTATTTTCGCTGACACCTGGGTAAAGACTGGTTTCTATTTGGAACTCTGGCTGACATGTTACATGTTCAATTATCAGCTACCCCTAAATATGGAAATCCATAGTAAGGACCCCAATTACTGTACATGTTAGAAAAATATTTTGTTGTGTGTAGATATAGTAGTATTTCCATCACCATAATCCAAAACACACCAAGCGAGGTGATGCGGTGGTTGGTACACAGGACTCGCATACCGGAGGACAATGGTTCAATTCCGCACCTGGCCATCCTGATTTAGGCTTCCCATGATTTCCCTAAATTGCTTCAGGCAAATGGCAGGATGGTTACTATGATAGGGCATGCCAAAATTCCTTCCTCAACCTTCCCTAATCCGATGAGGCTGATGAACTCTTTGTTTGGTCTCTTCCCCCAAATCAATCCAATCCAATCCAAAGTGCACTAAAAGATTAGCTGCACTAAGTTATGCAATAGTAAGCAACCAGTAGGATCGTTTCATCCTTGTGTCATGGACCTCTACGACAGGGAGGAAGAGTGTAAAATCTCAGTACAATCTTAATTTGCACACCAAACCAATTTTTAATAAATGTCTATATTTTAATTTTACTTATGACTTTCAACTGACACAACCACCACTTCTATTTTATCCACATTCTAGTCGATGGCCTCTACAACTCACATACCACATTTTGGAAAAACATAATAGCCCACAACCACCATGACACTGTAACAGACACACATTTAAAAATTCTAACTTCCAGCCACAGCAAGTATCAAAAACTTTCAGTAGATATAGCTTCTGCATTCAGACCACAACAGCAGAAGGAAGACATAACTGTCTACACTATAGTAGGCATTGCCATACCACTTCACACACACACACACACACACACACACACACACACACACACATAAACATATACAGAGAGAGAGACAAAGTCTAAATGGTTACTTAACGTAATGGTGTAACCTCCACCTCACACCAGCCTATGTTCGGTGGGCCATGACCCGCCATAAACTGCAGGTATAAAGGTTACACCATTAAGTAACGATTTAAACTTTGTACACATGTATGTTCGTGTTCCCTTTTTCTCGCTTATAAATTTATACATATGGTCTTCTTTTAATCATTGACAAAGGTCTTCTTAGGCACTTGTGGGTTTTATTGTTCTGAAGAAGGTGTAGTTATCTACGCCGAAATCTAGGAAAACACTAGGTGCTTGTTTTGCTGTCAAGGCGGGTTTCTAGTTATTAAATATATATCTCTCAATTTCTGTCAAAACTATCTCATTGATATCATTCCAGTCATCTCTACTCTTACATGATCTGAACTGAATAAGTGGAGATTGTCTATTAAAAATACGTTAAGGGCATATTTATCAGATTTCTTAAAGAAATCCACTTTGCATATCTTCTTGATGGTCGAGAGTGTTACAGTATTCAGACTAACCGCAACTGCGTTGTAGTCGCTAATCCCTGTAACCATCATGATACTATTTGTCCAGGATTGTTTGTTGCTAAGAGGTCAAGTATGCGTTCGCAACCTTTTGCGCTTTGAGTGGGTATATGTAATAATTGTTCAAAATAATTTTCTGAGAAAGCGTTCGGTACAATTTCGGATGACGTTTTATGCCTGCCGCCGACTTTAAATGTGTAATTTTTCCAGCACATCGAGGGCAGACTAAAGGCACCACCGACTATAATTGTATGATTGGGATACCTATTTAAAATGAGACTCAAATTTTCTTAGAACTGTTCACCTACTGCATCTTCCCAGTCGGGGGTTCGGTAAAACGATTCAATTAATAGTGTCCAATTTTCATGTATTACCTCTACTCATACTGTTTCGAAGGAACTATCTACATCAATTTCACTTCGATGAGAACTGCTTCTGTCAGCAATAAATACTCCTCCACCAACTGTGTTTGATCTATCCTTTCTGAACACTGTCAGGTCGTTTGAAAACATTTCGGCTGTACTTATTTCCGTCTTTAACTGGCTTTCCGTACCTATAACTATTGGATCTTCAGTGCTCTCTATTAGGGATTCGAGATCTGGTTCTTTCCCACTACAGCTAAGACAATTTACAGCTACAATACCGATCGTTTCTACAACTACCTTTCTGAGTTCTACCTGCTCCCTTTTAGATGGACGCCCTTTCTGTGGTTTCCTGAGACCCTCTAACCCAAATAAACCACCCAGCTCCTTCCTCATAGCTCCCGCCATCTATGTCGCCACTTCCTGGGTGTAGTGGACTTCTGACGTATTCAGCGTACCTAGAAACCTACTACCCGATGGCGCAAGTCAAGGAATCGGCAGCCTTGACGCTCACAGAACCGCCTGAGCCCCTGATACTGACCCTCCACTCGCCTCTGCACCAAAGGGCCCCAGTACGTTCTATCGACGATGCTGTAGATGGTGAGCTCCGCCTTGATCTTGCAAGCAAGACTGGCAGTCTTTACCATTTCCGCTAGCTACCCAAAACCAGAGAGAATCTCATCCCATCCAAAGCGACACATGTCATTGGTAGCGACAAAAGCCACCACCTGCAGTTGGCTGCACCCTGTACTCTTCATGGCATCCAGAAGTACTCTTTCCACATCCCGAATGACACCCCCAAGTATGCACACGGAGTCCATACTGGCTTCCTTCCCCTCCTTGTCAGCAGTGTTCCTAAGGGGCTCCATTACACACTTACTTCGGAACCTGCAACTAACAGCAAATCAAGCCTTTGTGTATGCCTGGATCTTGCGGGACGAGAAGCTTCCTGTGGAACAGGATGGACGACTGCATCCGGCTCAGAGACTTTATCAGCCACAGTTACCGCCTTTGGTTTGGAGCCGAGTGGAGGGTCTCAACCAGAGGCTTCATTGACTCTGTGACGGTCTTGGCTGCAGATTTCTAGAGTTGCGCTATTGGGTGGGGAATTGTAGGACGCCCCTAGATAGGTCAGGGGTGCACTACACAAAGGAAGCGGCTACTCGGATAGCAGAATACTTGTGGCGTGCACATAGGGTTTTTTAGGCTACGCAGTAGTGCGTGGTGTCCTGATGAACGCTCATCAGTCGACGTGCAGGCTGGGAAATCAGGACGCGCTTAACGTAAAGACGCTTCAGCTATCAAGATAGTAGCAGTAAATTTTCAGAGTGTTCGGAATAAACTTCCTGCATTTACTGCCCTCCAGGAAGCATTAGGCGCGCAAATTATTGTCGAGACAGAGACCTGGCTTAACCCAGGGACAGGAAGCTCTGAAATATTTAGTGAGGGTTGGAGCGTGTATCGGAAAGACACATTGGACACCGTAGGAGGTGGTGTCCTCATTGCAGTTGACAAAAATACTGTGTCTACTGAGGTCGAAATAGAGTTTGATTGTGAAGTTATCTGGACACGTTTAACAGTGCTTGGGGAAATAAAGTTAATTGTTGGGTGTTATTACAAGCCACCAGGTTCCACCGTGACAGTTCTAGAATCATTGAAAGGGAGTCTACATTCTGTATTGCAGAAGTACCCGGATCATGCTATATTAGTTGGAGGTGACTTCAACCTACCTAGTATAGACTGGGATGTCCATAGCAGTGGCGTAGCGTGGTTGAAAAGGTTGGGGAGACTCTGCAGTGATTGTTGGGAGACAAAATAGTACAATAAACAATAATTTAAACAAATGAAACAAAATGCATCAAATAACACAACAACAACAACTACTACTACTACCATTACCACCGCCACTAATAATAATAATAGTAATAACAATAATAGCTTGTTCAAGAAACTATGATAAATTTATAGATCTCCAGCAGCAAGAGAAGAAGCACTTATATTTTCTTGTACACAAGTGCAATGCGCCTGTCTTTTCTTTCCACAAATAAGTCTATAACTCGGTCTACAAAAATCTGATCACTGGATAGCTTTCCTAATAGTATCTTTTCTATTGCTAATGTGCTCAAACATGACAGCTGGATGGTGGACACTGAATACCTTAAATAATTCTTCACTCATTTAAGAGGACTCATGCTTCGTTCACTGCTTGCTGTAGTTGCGGGTAGGGTCAAAACCAAACGCAGGAACTTCGTTGTCGCTTCATAAACGGAGTGTAAATCATTGTTGACAATGTGCTTTAAGAGGATTCTTGGAGATAGTGTTTTTTCTCATCAGCGTATATGTTCCACAGTTCATTTTCCAGTTGTTCTTGTTTGAAAAAAGGGTACTGTTCTAATAATTGAAGCAGTTTCAACTTTGGGAATTCTTTTTGATAGTTCCAGAAACACTTTTCGTTCAAAAGTTCAACAAACTGAATTTGGGGAAAGTCTAGAAACTTTCTTTCCATCTGAACCATTTGCAAATCCAGTATCTCGTACGTTAGTGTCCTGAGAGATGTCTTTTGACTGTCACAGAATGATAAGTTGCAATTCAAATACAAGCTGCATTTAATGCATTCGTCAATGAATGTTTCTGTTCTTGATTGTCGTAGGTTTCTCAAAACAATTATTATTTCGTCTTGGCTAGCAGTTATAATGACAGATTTTGAATGAAGAACATTAAAGAGATGATCAACATAAACAAAGTACCCTCGGTAGAAGCAAAGCAAGTAGACAAACGTAGGATCATCCATCCGTCGTTTCATTCCCACAGCACAGCTCAAAGTTTCTGGGTCCCACTGAGAGTCTGTATCATCAAATGTATAATTAAAAACACTATATAGCCCTGAGAAATGACTAGATGTTGTTGAATCTGCCCAGGAACGAAAGTTCCAGTGAGTGTTGCTCGCACATGGCAGTTTAAATCCTATCTCAGTTAGCAATACAGTTCGTTTTGATGATTTGCTGAAAACCGAATGGAATGCAGTAAGATCACTTATAAACGTGCGTACTTGTCGTATGATTTTGGAGGAATGTAACAGTACCAAATTCAGTTGCTGTGCGCAACAATGAATAAACAGTGCATAGGGACAGAACTGCTTAACCAATTGTTGTAGTCCTCTTTCTCTGCCCGCCGTTACTGTAGCGCCATAATATGTTTGACTAACCACTTTTCCTTCCACATTCCATTCTTTCAATGCTGCTTGCACAATGCTTGACAATCCTTCAGCAGTTTTATCTCCAGAAACATCGTAAAATCCAACGAATCTTTCTTCAATTTTGTCTGCAATAGAGTACCTGAATATTATACTCATTTGACTCTTGCATGACACGTCTACTGTTTCATCAGCCTGAATCGAAATGAAATTGCAGTTCTGAATTTGAGATTTTATTTTCTCATTAACTGCCAGAGTTATCATTTCTATTACATCATTCTGTATATCTGGAGAAGTTCCTTTAAAGGTTGAAGATGATGACAGATGGTCTCGGACTAACTGCTCTCCTTGAGCTAGTAAATCCAACAATTCCAGATAGTTACCCTTGTTGCTGGAGGATTCGTCTTCTCGATGGCCGCGAAAGGCTAGTTCTTCTTTACAAAGAAATACACGTGCCTAAATAAGACGAGCCAATACTTTCCTGCTGGATGCAACCTGTTTGTTGTATTTTATTGCTGTCAGGCGAGCGGCTTCAGAAAGGGCGTGCTCAATTCAACTTTGCCCAGTAACTGAAATGATTCTTTGTTCTGCAGGTGACGTTCTGATATCTGATGAATTTGTGCTTTCCTGTCAACGTTCTTTATTGTACAAATGCCCTCGTTGCATCGTTCCTTTTCACCATCAAACAGAAGATATATATAAGAACATAATACGTAATTTACTGCATTCGCTGTCAGCTAAGCATACTTTTCGTACCAGGCTGTCTGAAAAGTGTGTTTTTGTTTGGCTTCACTTAAAACTACACTGAGTATAGGACTAGGTCGTTTGTCCCTCAATTCTCACTTTTTTTCGTACTTTAATGTAGAAAAAAGCGTTTATAATAAAAATTATATAAGATGTTCAGTTGCTGGCTCACTCATGTTGGTGACACAACGAAAATATGCACTAAAATCACACAATAATGATTACGAACACAAACCGCGCGACTTCACTTCCGCGTTAAAAGCCAGCAAAGAAGCTACAGTGACTAGTCTCGATACCTGCTAGCAAGTGCAGCGCACCGGCCTTCCTGGAAGAGGGGAAGTGGAGGGGGCGCAGGCGCACACAGCCAGGTAAGGGAAGGGAGGCAGAGACTGAGAGCAGTCGAGTCTCAAGCAGGCAAATACACCAATACTCAGGGTGCAGCGGTGCGGGCTACAAAACTTATGTCTTCGCACATTTAGTGCTCTCAGTGGAAGGTTGTTTATATTTTTGTTATGAATTAGTATTGAATCTTTTCTAAGCACGAATAGAGGGGAGACTAAGTCTCAAAGTCTCCCCTCACGCTACGCCACTGGTCTATAGATTCATTACGTTTGAACACATTATCCAAAAACCATCTTGAGCAACTAAATCGACAGCCAACGCTTAATGGAAATATTTTAGATCTGGTAGCCGCGAACAGACCAGACCTCATCGACGGTGTCAGTGTTGAGACAATGATTAGTGATCATGAAGTTGTCATTACGACTATGGTTACGAAAGTTAAAAAGTCGGTCAAGAAGGCTAGGAGAGTATTCTTACTAGAAAGAGCAGATAAGCAGTTGTTAGCGTTCCACTTAGTAAATGATTCGACCGCATTTACTTCCGGTACGATGGACGTGGAAGAATTATGAGCAAATTTTAAACACATTGTAAATCGCGCATTGGACAAGTATGTGCCGAAAAAGTGGGTTAGGACGGAAAAGACCCACCGTGGTTTAACAGCGCAATTCGGAGAATACTCAGGAAGCAAAGACAGTAGCACTCGCGGTACAAGAAAGATCGGGAGAATGAGGACCGGTAAAAGTTAGTAGAGATTCGTGCTGCTGTAAAAAGGGCGATGCGCGAAGCATTTAACCACTACCACCGTCATACCTTAGCAAAAGATCTTGCTGAAAACTCAAGGAAATTCTGGTCTTACGAAAAATTGGTAAGCCGGTCGAAGGATTACATTCAGTCACTCATTGATCAGTCTGGCCTGGCAACGGAAGACAGCAAAACAAAATCTGAAATTTTAAATTTAGCATTTGAGAAATATTAATACAGGAGGATGGTACAAACATACCGGCGTTTGAGTCTCGTACAGATTCCCGTATGGAGGACATAGTCATAGTCATTCCCGGGGTTGTGAAGCAGCTGAATGAGTTGAAAATAAATAAATCGCCAGGTTCTGATGGGATTCCAATTCAGTTTTGCTGAGAGTACTCTGTGCAGTGGCTCCTTACTTTAGCTTGCATTTATCGCGTATCTCTTGCACAAAGTAAATTCCTGAGCGACTGGAAAAAGGTGCAGGTGACACCTGTACATAAGAAGGGTAGAAGGACGAATCGTTAAAATTACAGACCAATATCCTTAACATCGGTTTGTTGCAGGATTCTTGAACATATTCGCAGTTAGAATATAATGCATTTCCTTGTGACAGAGAAGTTGCTGTCCATGCATCAGCACGGCTTTAGAAAGCATCGCTCCTGCGAAACGCAAGTCGCCCTTTTTTCACATGATATCTTGCGAACCATGGATGAAGGGTATCAGACGGATGCCATATTCCTTGACTTCCGGAAAGTGTTTGGCTCGGTGCCCCACTGCAGACTCCTAACTAAGGTAGGAGCATATGGGACAGGTTCCCAAATATGTGAGTGGCTAGAAGACTTCTTAAGTAATAGAACCCAGTACGTTGTCCTCGATCGTGACTGTTCATCGGAGGTGAGGGTATCATCTGGAGTGCCCCAGGGAGGTGTGGTATGTCCGCTGTTGTTTTCTGTCTACATAAATGATCTTTTGGATAGGGTGGATAGCAATGTGCGGCTGTTTGCTGATGATGGTGTGGTGTACGGGAAGGTGTCGTCGTTGAGTGACTGTAGGACGATACAAGATGACTTGGATAGGATTTGTGATTGGCGTAAAAATCTCAGCTAACTCTAAATTTAGATAAATGTAAATTAATGGAGATGAAAAGGAAAAAGAACCCCATAATGTTTGAATATCCCATCAGTAGTGTAGCGCTTGACACAGACACGTCGATTAAATATTTGGGCGTAACATTGCAGAGCAATATGAAGTGGGACAAGCATGTAATGACAGTTGTGGGGAAGGTGGATAGTCATCTTCAGTTCATTGGTAGAATTTTGGGAAGATGTGGTTCATCTGAAAGAAGACCGCTTATAAAACACTAATACGACCTATTCTTAAGTACTGTTCGAGTATTTTGGATCCCTATCAGGTCGGATTGAGAGAAGACATAGACGCAATTCAGAGGCGGCATGCTAGATTTGTTACTGGTAACTTTGATCAACACGCGAGTGTTACAGAAATGTTTCAGGAACACAGGTGGGAGTCTCTTGAGGAAAGGAGGCGTTCCATTCGTGAATCGCTACTGAAGAATTTTAGAGAACCAGCATTTGAGGCTGACTGCAGTACAATTTTACTGCCATCCACTTACATTTCGCGGAAAGACCACAAAGATAAGATAAGGGAGATTAGGGCTCATACAGAGGCATAAAGGCAGTCATTTATCCCTCGTTCTGTTTAGGAGGGAACAGGGAGAGAAGATGCTAGTTGTGGTACGAGGTACCCTCCGCCACGCATCGATGGTAGATTGTGGAATATGTATATGTAGAAACCTGTTCGTCAAACAAACTTGTGAGGCCCTACCATTAGTCTCTCAAAAAGTCTTTTGCTGCCTGCCAGACTTTGGAATGGTCTTCCACTCGACCACGGGAGAGCGTTCAACCTCAGTGCAGGCAGTACCTGGGACAGCCACAGCATTGGACCAATTGGGGGACATGTGGGACATGTTCGACGTCCCTCACACCCGTGCGTCAGACCCCTCCCCCATGATGATGTCCCTTGCCAGCAGCCTCCTGCTGTGTGATGGAAGCCAACGCAGCCTGGAGCTGTGAGTGAAGTTGCCAGCTCAGTTCACGTCAGCACACAGCAATCACATTTCCTATCCATTACTGCAGTCCCTACTGTTTGAAGCTTGTAAAAATATGTAACTAACTAACAGTGTACTCGCCTTATTAGCAGCAGGAACTCAAGTTGTTCTCTCACTGACGGTCTAACCGACACTGAGCTCTTCTAACCAAAACAAACAAAATCCTGTGTGATACAAGGATCGATAACAACGGCAGTACTCTATGCCACACTGTTATTAAAATGAAAGGTTGTGCCTAGTAATCACTCAAATGTGCAAGAAATTACAAAAATAAACTAGTAACTACACAGATAACTGATAATGAGTTGCTCCTGTTTGTACTTACACTGTACATTATTATTTAAATATGACGCAGAACATGATATTGTAATGGACAGTAGTGGCCCATTATTACTTTGAGCGCAACTACCTATGAACCTCAGGTAAATAAACAACACCTTATTACTCAAAGTCATTTGTCATCCCTCTCTAATGCTCACCACTCTCCCAGTCGGCCATCTGAGCTTTTGTTCTATGTTTATTTATGATATAACTTGTAGCCCTATATGTTACTCCAGTATGTGTTAGTCCTTATTTAGACTTAAATTTAGTATCGAATTAATTATCCTTATAGCCTCTAAGATCAGTGTATTGATTCCTCATGAATATTTTTTACGTGGCCAACATGGCCGCTAAATTATTTCCCAGCATAGTCTACTCTTAATGTCTTTCACGCGCAAGCCATGTTTGATCAAGACGTTAAAAAAACATGTTACCATCATCATCAGCACCGTTCTAATGATATGAAGTTGAGATGCAAGATATACAATAAATAGTGATGTGTTATAGCTTCTTAGTTTAGTTAATGATGAAGCAGGAACTTAACAATAAGATAAACACAGCCACATTAAAAAGAATTGTGCTACTAATACACGTTGAAAGAATTTATTCTTATCCTAGATCTTAATCCAAATAGACATACTGATTACAGTAAATATCAGACTTTTCGTTTAAAAGCTACCAGAGCATATAATGAGACATGTATCTATATAAAGAAACACCATACCTGTAGGGTACCCACATGCCACAACATGGTGAACAGACAGCCTATGACAGGGCCAGGCTTCTGCCAATGTTCCTGCTGCCAGAAGCCTGCGCGAGCATGTGCTGCCAACTGCAGACTCCGACCAACTGGAGGTAGAGTGCTGGATGATCTTGGTAGTGTGGTTAACAACACCATCCTAGGCTGTCCCATGCCACCCTGGTAACAGGTAAGGGTCTCTTTGAGCTACCATGCGGATTACCACATTGAGGGACTGCCCCACCAGTGTAAGTCAGACAGCAGCCACCAGACTTCCATTTCATATACTCTAATTATAAACCTAGCTTCCTTGGGGTCTGCAATATTTCTGCAAATGAGATGTTATCATGAATATTTCATCACCCTATCACATAGTCCTAGCCAGGTTCTCCTTTATAGTACCATGCACATAAACACTTTGGTTGGAAACTTTAAGAATATTAAATTTCTGTATAGTAACCACAATGTAGCGAATACAACCACATATATATGTTTCTGATATGTGACTGAAGTCTGCAATAAACACACACACACACACACACACACACACACACACACACACACACACACACACACACAGTCAGAGAGAGAGAGAGAGAGAGAGAGAGAGAGAGAGAGAGAGATGTAAGGGTGGTTTGATAAGTCTGGTAAATTACCTTGAACTCTCTCACATTGTCAACAGTAAACCTCTCTGTCATTCCCCAATGCCTCTCCTGTCGTATCTCTCAAGAGAGTTTGTTTAAGATGTCTGTAATATGTAAGAATCATGTGAACATTGCTCTTTGTTGGATTTTGTCTGCCTCTTCTATTAAAATGACCTGTTAAGGGTTAATGTCTGATGAGCAATACCTTACAAAAATAAAAGGGGATCGAACATGTGTTTTGTAAGCCATTTTCTTTTGTGTATGTATTACAGTTCTTTAAGATTCTTCCAATGAATCTGAGCCACTAATACGCTTTACCACACATTCTGTATTACATATTCATCCCACTTTAGCTAGCTCCACATTGTTAGTTCCAAGTATTGAATGATTATTCCAGCTTCTATTGACTAACAGTTATTAATATTACTATTATGATTACTAGTAGTAGTATTAGTAGTAGCAGTAGTAGGAGTGGTGGCACTCATGGTGGTACTTTCATTCATCGATAGATCTCATTTACAACTATGCTAGATATGGTTTGTTATTAAAATTACAGAACAATGACAATAAAGTAAATTACATATACAGACATTTATGTACTTACAGATCTCGTATGACAGGGATGGGACAGGTAGTTAGCTGTGGCTTTTTAATTTAAATTACCCCATCATTTGCATGAAGAAATTTGGGGAAAACACAGAAAACCTAAATCAGGATGGCTGGAAGTGAAAGGTTACACTCTTAAAACAGAGCTATCCCATTCAGTTTATCCCTAGTGTGCAATACTGTCTAAAAATAAATTATTTAGTGATCTGATCAGATAATGCAATATTGTTCATTCATTTTGCACCCTCAGTAACTGCATAAACTGTACACATCATACACTACAATAATTTTCATAACATATCAGACCACATTAGCTGATGTCAGGGTCATTTTCTGTGTTGAAACGTCTCATTTGTTATCCTGTAAAATCAAGTCAGCATCTCTCTACGTCGAGTGAGTGTTGAGCTCAGGAGGAAAATAAGGCGTTAGTATTGTACATTGTGTAGTTCTGGGAGTATTTCTCATTTGTTAACCTGCAAACTGGAATCAGCATGTATCCACATTGAGTGAGATTATGAGCTCAGGAGGAGGATAAAGTGTTGGTATTACAGACTGTGTAGTTCTCAGAGCATAGTTTTCCAGAAAATGTGGTTGTAATTTTTATGTTTATTCTTTCTTGGTAATTGTAAGTTCACTCTATGTCTTGTTCCACAGTCATGAAAGAGCTGTTTGTGCAGTAATTATCAATGTTACTTTTGATATCTACAAATGATTAGAAAACACACTAACACAAAAAGTTAAAATCGCCAGTGTTTTGAACTGATCTTTACAGTGAACTGGGCTACTAATTTTATGGCCCATATCTGTAGTTTAAGAATCGTGTTCAAATTTTGTGCACTTTTTCCCCAGAAAAGAATACTGTAGATAAGAACTGATTGTATTTCTGAGTAAGATATAACGAAAAGACATAGCCTGTTATCCACTAATGACATAAAATGCTGATGACATTCATTTTATAAGTAATTTTGTGTGATTACACCACTTCAATTCAGACTCAATGATCATACCGAGAATTTTTGCATTTGTTATAAAATCAGTAGATGTGCATCTATTCTTCTAACTGAAATTTGTGGCATTATTTTTCATTTTGTTCAGTGTCACTTTCCCTCTTAATGATCAGTTATATATCTGTTTGAGGCTTTAATTTGCTTTCCCTGCAATTAATCCTCCTCTTTCCTCAGTGACTATAGTGTTACTGCAATCAGCAAAGAGGATTTTTGCCATGACTAGCATCATTGGGAAAGTCATTAATGTATAGCGATAATAGTATTGCTCCTAATATGCTACCCTTCACCTTACAAATTAATGTAATTTGGTTCCAACAACTGATTTATTAAAAGTGTACACTTGTGTGTGGTATGTGTCATCTTTGCTCATTGTAAACTATTTGCCATATATGAGTGGTACCCATCATTAACTATTGCATTTATATTAAATTCATCTAGCTTCTTTAGAAAATATTATGCTCAAGAGTATTAAAAGCCTTGGCAAGGTCTAAAATCACACTTGTGCCATAGTCAACTTTCTCCATAGAATCAGGTACCACATTTATGAATTCTACATTACATGATTCTGTACTTAATGGAAAATAGACTGTGATTTACTAATCAGGCAGTATTTATTCTGTTAATTCATTAATATTTCTTTCTTACTTGATCCTATTATTTTTGAGAATGGTGAGAGCAGTCAAAGGACCAATTTTTTTAAAATCCTCTTCATTACCTTTCTTTAGCTAAGGTAGAACCCTTGACAATTTTAAATACTCTGGAAACTATCCCAATACAAAAGACCCATATACTGTATTTGTGTACATAGCTTGTATCCTCTCTCTGCATTGTTTCAGTACACACAGAGGTTCATCATCTAAGCTGACAAACTTAGAAGCTTTAAGTTTTTGTGCTGTTATACTGGCTTCATACTTCGTGTTTGGTAGTAACATTGTTGTACTTAGGGTCAAATTATTTACAAATATCATACCTTTTTTTGACAGATTTTGTTGTAACTTCTTTGTCCTATTTAAAACTGCTCACTCACATTTCTTGCTATGTGGTATGGCTCAATTATTACTTACTTCACCATTCTCATCAATAATTTGCTATACCTTCCTTTATCACTCTCTGTTTCCTATTTTATAACATCCTAGACTGCTTTGCCTTTACTCTCTATGATGTATTGTATTTCCCATTAAGTGACTTTTTTGTGGAACTCAGTATCTTAATATGAATCTATTTGTACCTGTGTAGTGATTTAAGAATATTGGTTCATTATGACTTCTTCTGTCTAGGTTTTATAATTCCTGTTTAGGTTTCAAACAACATTCTTCCATGAAACTGGTAGAGTTTGAAGTGATTACGGTTTCAAGTGATTTGTTTCCAAGAATGTTATCATGAATTACTGTATTTGTAACGTATTTATGTCTTCCAGCAGTGTTTAAGTGCTTTTTGTCAGTATGCTGACAGCTGTATTGCATCATTATGTATTAATGTGATACACACAACAAATCACAAATCTATTTGAAACATTTCTATGACTGTGATCCACAAGAAAATTGTGTATTACAATAAGCCACTGCCTCATGTATGGATAACTGATGTACAAGTAGGGGTAGTTAGTTCCACAGGATGAAAATCAGTAACAAAGTCAGATAATAATGATGAAGTGATGTATATGTTTCTGCTACCAGTTATGATTTTCTTTTGGTTATATTCTACTCTCTCTGTATATATATATATATATATATATATATATATATATATATATATATATATATATATATATATATATATATGTCTGTGTGTTTGTGTGTGTGTGTGTGTGTGTGTGTGTGTGTGTGTGTGTGTGTGTGTGTGGGTGTGTGTGTGTGTGTGTTGGACAGTCTCTGGTGAAATATAGAAGAACTTGTACTTAAAGATTAAAGTACAGATACATCGTGTTACATTCGCCTCATATTGCTGCGTTCTGTTACCTCATACCATGTAGTTCCACCATTTATTCAACTAATGGGATATATAACCTGATGTATCATTTGAAATCATTCATCCTTTCTATGTTAAAATACACGTATGTGCTGTCATTTTCATCTTTAATGGCACATTTACTTCAAAGTTCCACACAGTTTCTGATCCAAATAACATTACTTCCTTTGTATACCTCTTTCTCTAAGGCGCTCTGTAAGTCAGTGTAATAATACTAAAGTGCGAACTGTAAAGGATTTATTGGTGTGGCCAAAGAATGATGTAATTGTTCTGATGTGGAGTTCAAATGTTCAAAAAGGCGTGAATTCCTAAGGAACCAAACTGCGGAGTTCATCGATCCCTAGACTTACACAGTACTTAAACTAACTTAAATTAACTTATGCTAAGAAGAACAGACACACCTGTGCCTGAGGGAGGACTCAAACCTCCAGCGGGAGAGGCCGTGCAATCAGTGACATGGCGGCATCGAACCGCGCGGCCACTCTGCGCGGCGAGATAATGGAGTTGGATATTTTCCACGCTATACATCCTGCAACAGTCTCAAGTCATAACTGGGTTCAAGTAGTGCAAAATTCATCTCTAGGGGGCTATTCCAAAGTAGAAAAACCCGTTTTAACTGATTATACTTAGCATTGTGTTATAGGCTTCAATTTCTTAAAAATTGTACTCTGCAGGGAACAAAATATTTTTTTTAACGCTGAAGAAGATTGTCCACACACATTATTGGTGTTATTTAGACACACAGTTGTAAAATAATTTTGGCACTAAAATCATGATTCGTTGTTGTTGGCTTGTTTTTCGAAAGGTGGTGTTAAGATCGTGATTCAATCATAGCTATCGTATTAAGAGTTGACCTATGTAGGTATTATATGTCTTGATATAGTATATTGATATGTGGTATATCTCTTCAACAAAATTACAGCTACATCCTTTGGGCCTATATTGTTATGCAGCATATACGTAACTCAGGCATTGGACTTGTGACTGTGTGTTCATAGTGGAATGTAATCTATGCAGAATATCAAAATCTTCTACTTATTTTCCATGTATCTCACTTCCAAAGCGTAATGTGAACTAGTGTGTACTGCTACATTATTTCACAGTATTACCATGTTTTACTGTTGTACAGGCAAAAGATGTAGCAAATCTAATGAAATGACTGCATATCCTATGATGCATATCCTATTATGTAGTAAACACTCTTGAATCCATTATTTTCGGCAAGTACACATATATTTGATTACACTCCATTAGCATTTACACAAATAGAGATACTCTTATTTCCTGTATTTTTTAAGACTTTATCTGCATACTTTGTTTAAAGTCATTTGTAAATCTTCCTTTGACATCGAAAGTGCTCTTCTCTTTCCCGAATAGCATTTTATTGTTTGCCTTATGGGCATCTGTTTTCACAAAATAAAACAGATCTGGTTTTCTTACCTCAATGTCTACCAATTCCAGTTTTCCACATTAACTGCTCATAAAGTAGAATTTTTTTAAATATTAAGCAGTTGAGGTCTCGTTGACACATTGCCTCTTTTGCTTAATACTTGTGGAATAACAGTATCTGTTGAAACAGTATCAATTTATAATCTTATTTACTTGAGGCCTGTGGAAAAACCAGATGCACGATGTCCAGACCATCCCACGTTGTTACAATACAGCCACACTTTTCTTAAGCAGATCCAAATAGGAACAGATTTCTACAGACCGTTTCATATGCCATAACATAGTAAACACCTACACGTAAATCGTTGTCGTACAAGTTCACCATTGTGTGACCATTTTTCATTGCTTCTTACAGTAAATGCAGATATCTTACATTCCCCACTCGTATCTGTTTTTTTTATATGTCCTCTTCATAACTGTATATGCAATGGTTGGTAAAGTTAATTGTAGATATCTATTTGTGTTCTTATCCGTTAACTTACCAGATGTGACTTGGTTCCTTCAGCATTCAACTGTGGTTTTGATTTCCCAATCCAGCCAGCGTATCTACAGAGAGTTTAAGAATAATTCACTCTTCTTCCTTCAAATGTCTCCTCAGAAAAGAAACCTTTCTTCAGCACAAGGGTAGCTGTCAAGCCACCCCTTGCACACAGTAAAACAATCGGGTTGTGGTGAAGATGGAGTGTGAGACAACGATATTTACCACATCATAGGCAGTGTTTCGACCTTACGTACCTCACACAGCTTTATGCTTACTGATTCTTACAAATTCTAGCTTTATTACCATTTAACATCGATGACACCCATTTTTATTTTCTTGAATGTTAATGATACAGAATACTGATCAAATGCAGTTGTCACAGTTTTGTAAATAATCTTAAGATCCAAGACGTGTGTAACAGATGGATCTACATTCTAGAACGAGGCAAGACGTCAGTGAGCCACTCACTGGAACTGCCCTTGCCTACACCAGATAATCCTGTTACCGCATTTGGATACCTGCAGTACACGAACCAACCTTCTAACGCCCTTTACTATCCGGTCTAAGTACTGCATCCAGGTGCACTGCTATGGTACACCATCCATCAGACGGGCTGCATTGTCCATTATGTAATGGTGGTGCTCACAAGGAGCGGTCTGCCTACCTCCTATAGTCACCAGGTATCTTCCACATGTTACAAATTCTATTAGGTGACAGGTGGGTGTGGAAATAGATATTGTAAGTATCAGTAAACATATTTAAGATAAGTAAATGCTACACAGTTACCTACAATGTGCTAATTTTTTACAGTCACTCTCTCCAACTTTATAAGAGTTCATGAGTTTTAGTGTGGCTTCGATAGCTAAGATAGCGTTGAAAGAAGGTCTTTTGCTTACTATCAATTTGGTGGAAAAAGAATAAATGCTCCACAACTACTTTTTAGATTCTCTGGTTGTATGAGAGGATTAGAATCCCTGTTGTATGTAAAACAATCCAAGCAACAATTACATTGATGAATAATATTACACATATTCCTATACACTAATCGTTATTAGTTATTGAATGTGGATATATGTTCATAGTTTGGAAGAAAACCCAGATACAGTTTTGCGTTTACTGCAAATATGGAGACTGATCACACGTTGATATACTTGCCAGAAATGATGGGTTCGAGCACTTTACTGGAGGACATCCGCAAATTATCTGGTGATAAGCCTCCATTGCCAGAGGGATCAGATACAAAATGCAAGAATTGAAAAACAATAGTGTAACCCCAAATGCCCCTTGTTACTGCTAGCCATATCTTATGTCTTTCCAGTATATTTGTTACATCTCATAAGTGTGCCAATAATGACATACTATCCTACTGTGACATACAGTAATTCATAGTAGTTTATATTATACTTCGTCTGATGTACTAGGATACGACACAAGAAGAGTTGGCGACAGTTGATACCAGAAGTACCATGGACGTCCGTCCACATATGGAACATCGCCGTGTGCAGACCTATTAACGTTGGCTGCGAAAATCACGCCTCCTGGAGCGGCAGCGCCACCAGAATGAGAGACACTTGCTTAAGTAAGCATGCACGGAAAGAAGCTGTAAGTCAGTCCAAGTCTTGATCAGGAGTTCCTGCAGAACTTCCGTCTTGTCTTTAAGTCATCAGGTGACATAGAAACAGTGGCCAGTAGATAGACAGTGATTAGTCTTTAGTGGAAAGAGAACAGTGAAAACACTTAACGTGTGTGGACAGAGATCACATACCTAGACGTTTAGCTGAATATTTTTGGTTCTGAACCGTTCTTCGAATAGTACATCAAAAGAGAAAATGTAGTTTTTTCCGACTTTATTTCGGAGAAAATCATGTAAATTGTTTTCATGGAACTGTAGTCAGCCTGCATCCTACAACTGTTGCAACCAGCCTTGCCAAAGATGAGTATTATATTTTACTACCCACTGTTGTGTGTACCGCTATTCTGCGTATGCTGCCCTAGAACCCACGCATTCTGCCACCAGGACACCAGCTATCAGCTGCAGCACGAATTCGATCAAAGCGGACGTCCCAGCCCACAACACATTGTCATGGCGACATGGAAGACATGTACACTTTTTCGATATTCTGCGCTGTTTGCTTTGCACTAATTACATACAGTCAGTAATCCGATGGTGGAATTAACGGGATACTGTATAATACTTTACGTCCAAAGGATGTAACTGCCTTTTTGTTAAAGTGATAAAACACAAATCGATATTTTGTATCAAGGCAATTAATACCCAAATAGGTCAATTATTAACTAGCCAGCTATGATTACATCACGATCTTAACACCCCCTTCGAAAAAACTAGCCAACAATAACGAACCATGATTACAGTCCCTAAATTCGTATATAAGATTCTGCACACTAGCACCACTTATCTACAAGGTCAGTCTTCTTCAGTGTTAAAAAACACCATTTTACTCCCTGCACGGTACTATCGTTAAGACATTTAGGCCTGTACTACCAAGTTCAGTATAATCAGTTAAAATGAGCTTTGCTATTTGGTAATAGCACGGTAGAGTTACTGTAAAACTATGCTAACCTAGTCATGACTCAGGCCTGCAGTAGAATGTATAACATGGAAAACGCCAAATTCCATCACCACACAAGCACTCCATATCACAACAATTACTTAATTCATTTGCCACACCAATATGTCAGAAGCCATTAGAATTATAATTTTAGTAATATTGCATTGATCAATAGATACTCTTAGAAAAACTGGTATACAGACAAAGTAAATTTAATAGGCTGTAAACGCTGTGGAAGCTTCATGTAAACCTGGAATTTAAGATGCAGGTGACACCACATCTGTTGACTTCAACGGAGAAAAGAAGTAACGTTCTAAATTACTCATCAAATTACATATGAAGGGCTTATTTCAATAGTGGTACAAGTCCATTACCTCCACTTTTCTATCTATAATGCTTCTGAAATTAATGAGTCAAACAAACAGAAAGAAAGGTTCGTCTCTAGCAAGAAGCCATATGCCTGAATATGTCTGGTATCTAGATTGCAGATATTTCAGCTCTCATTTAACTGTAGGACTTTGTATCTCAATATGAACAAAAATGGACTGGTATCACTATTAAAAGAAGCCCTTTGTATCACGTGCCTCGGGCAAATGATGTAACTATGCACTGTGAAATAAAACTACAAAGTAATATAAGAGAGAAGTGATACTACATATCTAGACTTTAATAAATACATGACACTAAAACGCTTCCTCAGTATTATGTAAGAGTGTACGACAGTGCTAAATAGCAGCAAACTATTAAAATGTCAGAGTTAGGCTTCAAAAAATCGGAACATTTCGAAAGTATTTTCTGGAGTCTTGCTATAGACGATGACTAAAGGAAATATTTGTAATATACGTTTTTACACCAGATTCTAGCAAATGTGAGGAAATGCAAATTGCCGGCCGGAATGGCTGTGCAGTTCTTGGCGCTGCAGTCTAGAGCCGAGGGACCGCTACGGTCACAGGTTCGAATCCTGCATCGGGTATAGATGTGTGTGATGTCCTTAGGTTAGTTAGGTTTAGGTAGTTCTAAGATCTAGGGGACAGATGACTTTCGAAGTTAAGTCGCAGAATGCCCAGAGCCATTTGAAACATTTGATTTGAAAATTTCAGTTGGGTTCCTGTGTTCTGCATGCTAACTACATAGCAATGGTATACAGAGTGACTTTTTCCGCTGTGTACAAACTCTAGGGATTGATCGGTGAGAGGATGCGGAACGAGAAGGTCTAATAAACTTACGTCCGGAAATGCATGATACTATTTATTCAACCACATAACGTTACAGTAGCTGCGTTCTAATACCCGCTGTACAATGTAGCCACACTTTATTATGTGTTGAAAGTGACTTCCATGTGCCTCAATGCGTACATGTACGATCCGAAGCATATTCTGTCTCACTTGTTCACTTCGGCCATTCTGCATCCGAACAGTCTCAAAGGCAGCACGAATAAGTTGACCCATTGTCTCCACATCTGGAAAGGGCTCTACATAAACCCTGCTATTGAGATGCTACTATACCAGAAATCTCACTTGTTGGGGTTCGGTGAACGTGTAGGACATGCAACTGGCACCTCGTTCGATCCATCGACCCGGGAAGACACGATTGAAACGCGTCCGAACGTTAACGGCGGAGTGGGCTGGAGCACCATCATGTAGCAGGAGCATAACCTGTCGAATTGTCAATGGCACTTCTACCGGTAGGGGAGGCCAAGTCACCCGCAAGAAACGCCTATAGATCCGATATGCTAGCCGACGTGGAAGGAAAACTTTTCAAAAATATGGTCCACAGTCATCCTGGCCCACACATTCCGGCTGCACCGATGTTGATGGTTCGCTCTCACCATACCATGGTCGTCCTGCATACTATCGCGCAGATGACTGTTATGAAAGCTGAGTACATCACTCCCCATAAAGGTGGACTCATCTCCCCAAATTATCGTTGCTTTGTGAAGAAAACAGTGACAAAGTTTGCTGCCGATGTGGAAAGTCTGTCGCTAGTAAGCCCTGTACACGCTTTAAATGCTAAGGGTAGCAACAATTGTCACGGTCATCTGGCTTACTCTGTACTGGCGGGCAAATTGCCTGGTACTGACAAGGCGGTCGCCTTCCGCAATGTTCATCAAATTTTCCTCCAAGTCTGGTGCCCCAATGTTTCGGGTACGTCCTTCATGATTTCTTGCTTCCTGAATGGACCCGGTCACAGACGAAACACTGTTCCAAACACTGAATGCTGCGACAGTGGTCGGCGGGATAGGTCTCCTCTTACTACCTTGCTGCCGTCGCCCGATGCCTTGCCTTTCTGTAAGTAAAAACCATGTCGGCAAGCCCTCGATTTGAATACAGAGCCATTGGGTACAACGCTGTATCACATCCACTACAAGATGAGTCTGCAATAGAAGTGAACCTAAAACAACATTATCAATTATTATGGCAGGAGAGAGCACTAGGACATGATGTACGATGAACGGTACCACCCTCTACGAGGAAACCATGCATACTGTAACCGTGGCTGCTTGGTCCGGCGCGTATTAGACCGTAGTCTGTGTAACAAAGTACGATTGAATAAATGGTGTATAGTGTGGAAAACATGCATTTCCAGATATACGTTCCTTACAACTTTTTTGTTCCATATCCTCTCATCGATCAATCCCTATAGTTTGAACACTATGGAAAAAATCACCTTATATGTATGATTTGCCGCGCGGGATTAGCCGAGAGGTCTCAGGCGCTTCAGTCATGGAGTGTGCGGCTGGTCCCGGCGGAGGCTCGGGTCCTCCGTCGGGCGTGGGTGTGTGTGTTTGTACTTAGGATAATTTAGGTCAAGTAGTGTGTAAACTTAGGTACTGATGACCTTAGCAGTTAAGTATCATAAGATTTCACACACATTTGCACATTTTTGTATGATTTAAAATCAGTGCACAGTCACACTTTATATTTAAACATGGCGTTGCTACTAGTTTCGCAAATTAAATAAACTGTGATCGATGGTAATGCTCCGTAACTATTAAACTGGGAGTGGTTTATTTCAATTCGTGCATTTACTATGGAAAATATATACAGCAGTAAATGTTTTAAATGCGTATCTTAGAACGGAACGCAGATCACTAACCCGGGGACCCCCACAGCCCGCATTGTGTAATGACTGCGCTGTCCATGGATGGTTTGTGCACCAGTCAATGATTTCTGTATGCGAAAAACTATTTTGTAATTGGACTTACCATCGTTCCCAAAGTAAGTGTATTGGATTAACCTCTGTTTATAACATCGGTAGATGATTATCTAACTGACAGTAGTTTTGGACGCTGCGTAATTGATTACCACATAGTTTACATGAAATTTAACTACTTTTGCGAACGAATAGGCGTCAAATACGGTAGTCCCGTCGTTTAAAAACTCAGCAACCTGCTTCCCAGCTTGTAGATGATTGCTGTGATGTTTTTGTAACCCCTGTGCGCGAGATTTTTTATAACATGGAATAAATGTGTGACTATCTTGATGTAAGACAGTCTTGGTTGCCAACTATTTTACGTATTTATTGGGTACGACGTGTTTCACCCTTGTGGTTGATCTTGCAGATTAACCTAAGTATGTATAATAACATTGTACGTTAAACAGGTACATTAAAAACGAGTGGGGGGTGTAGTATAAGGCGAAGTGCCAGGCTGTGAAGCCGTCTCTACGACTAACAATAACTGTGAACTGACGTAAGAAGTAATGTGGTGAGCCAATATTCGTCCTTTAATTCCGGCATACAGCATTAAGATAATAAGGTACAAAGTATAAGGAAACATCGTCCTATCGTCAATAGGCAAATAAAAGCGTAAGGAACGTGAAACTGGGAATGAAATCCCAAATTATAAGTATAATATGTACAGGAAATAGGAACTGCGGCAAACCAAGAAAAATATTAAAGACAGCTAACATAATATGAAGCCAAGAGCGTTCCAGCGTGCAGTGAATGGAGTGCTGCGTACTGCGGACGAAATGTAAATATAATGCGGTCGAGAACACAAAATGCGTCAGAATTCACAGTCGCCTAAACGAACATAGAGACGTAAAAACAAAATTATACATTTGTAGTAAAAGACATTAAGAGCAGATGGCGTTGGTTAACCAATGTACTTGAGGAAAGCAGTTGTACAGCTAAATTACATATGTGGAAAAGTAGGTAAACATTGAAATTGTTAAAATTAAAATAGTGCAGGTATAGTGACAAAATAAGTGCAAAAACACAAGCTGTGTAGGGGTAAAATGACCTCTGTTTTGTGTGAAAGTCTTAAAACCAGCTAACGATAAAACTTAAAGTGAGAGTAAAAATAACATATCAGAACAGAGAAAAGCAGCTAGAAGGTAAAGGAATAAATATGGTTGCTACACTTTCACGATAAAGTAATATTGATGTGTTAGTATATCTGGTATCCTGATAACATAATAAAACTGATTTCTGATAAGCAATTGATCGTTCAATAATGTACGTTACTCTTCACAGGCGTGTTTAAGAATTTCCATTTCCTCTAAAAGATTTAGCTTTTCCCCTTTGTGGGCGTGTGGGCGGCATGGAATACAAGTAAATTCTTCAACTTAGGAGCCCGGTAGCCACTGGTTGTCACTAGATTTTAGGTGCTCAGTGAAAGCCGAGTGTTGTTTAATTTGTGTTTTCTTGTTAAGTAAATCTTCACTAAATCTCTCTCGAAAATTCCTACCAGTGTGGCCCACATATGAAGCTTCAATGTCGACCTAATCAAACCTATGGCCCCAGAGACAGTGTATTTGCTTTTGGTAGATAGTTGATTATGGATGTAGCGATGCTGGACTTTATTTGCCGAGGAAAAGGCGACGAACGCACCACGTTTTCTGAAGGCTTTGCGATGTCACACGAGACAGCGCCTTCAAAAGGGATTTTGAAAAATCTAATATTGGCGGTTAACATGCCAGGTAGAAATTTCAGTTCATCAGGATTTGTTTTTTTGTTGATAAAGATCATGTGCGATAACAGTGTTGCATTTCAATATATCTAAGGTTTGCTAATTCTTTCTCGATGGAAGACTGACTTAGGGGAAGTTCGGTGATACGTTGAATCTCGTATTGACCATTGCACATTGCTACCTATTATGTTCTAAGTTTAGACCAAAGTCAAAGCTTTCTATTGGAACGCAGAAGCACTACTAAAACCATAGATATTCGAAATTATACGGAAAAACACTGAATTTTGGGTTGAATTTAGTGAATTTCTACTGTCAGAAAAAAATTTCTTTGTGTCACTGCCGATATAGATAACAGATTGGTTTATTAATTACAGTATTATTCTTGGTCACAAATAAGAAAATAAAGTTATGACAATGTACTGTTTTCAGCGTTGTATTACAGCAGAACAGTCACAGAAAACTACTCTGTAGTTAACACCCAAGTAATTGGCGTAGAATTCACAGAGTATTTCTTTAATATTCCAGTCACGGAAAAAGTGAACAAGACACGTATTAAGCATCTAAAATCTTTTGGGGCGAGCTCTGATTCCTCTTACGATATTACAGTGATCCATTCTGCCTCTGTATGAGGAGGTAGGCAAAGATATACGCATTTTAGTATTGTCAAAAAAACGTTCAAACGTATGTGAAATCTTATGGGACTTAACTGCTAAGGTCATCAGCCCCTAAGCTTGCACACTACTTAGTCTAAATTATCCTAAGGACAAACACACACACCCATGCCCGTGGGAGGACTCGAACCTCCACCGGGAGCAGCCGCACAGTCCATGACTGCAGCGCCTAGACCGCTCAGCTAATCGCGCGCGGCTTTAATATTGTCAATTGCGCATGTGAGGTAACGACTGTTTATGTATCATCGGTATTGATGCCTAGCTTTAGCAGTAATTTTTGTCCTTCACACCAATAATGCGTTCCGAGAGACATTTCTCTTGTCAGCCTGTTGTAAAACTTGGGATATGAGGTTAAAGCGCTAAAATATCTACCAACAAAATTATGGCGTTCAGAAAAAAAGAAATAAAAGCATTTTGGACTATGTGTCCTCCTCTTACATTAAAATCGACGACTTCCGTCAGTGACCTCACACCTCACACTGCACCAGGCAGCATCCTGCTGCTCTGCTGTCTCCTTGGTCCTACAGCGTCACGTTGAGGCTTATGCACAGCTCTGATGGTTGCTGTGAACTAACATATGCGTACTTCGTCAAAGAGGCATTGCGAATTTATCATTATGTATCTATCTTTGAATAATTCTACAAAGATGTTAAGAAATCTCATTTCGCTATCGTTACCTTGCGCATTCACGATATTTCCACGTTTCTTTTCTTGAATGGTGATTTTCTGCTCTTCCAGTAAGTCGAGATTCCTCCCTTTCTTTTCTAAGTGCAAGATTTTCAAGACTTGGTCTATTTTCTTAACGGTCTGGCCTGCAACACAGGGATAACTGGAAACGGCTGATTTGTCATAATTAACCTGAATATATGCATATTGGTCTTTCTTACATCTGAATCAAAATGTTCTTCCTGGCTGTCCAATATACTTTGCATCATGGGATACGCTCCGAATGATATGATTTCGAACTTATCTAACGTTTTACTACACTGTGTTAGGCTAGCGGTTGAGACAATCCAGTAATGTATAGCCTGCAACGCGACGTCGGTACACAGATAAATAACTTCGGAAGCTTATAAAATCCAATGTGCATCCCGTAATGCTAAGAATATTGGCCAGGCGGGAAGAACATTTTCATTTAGATACAAGGAAACTAAAGAAGCATTCAGACTGGATAATTATGCCTAATCAGCCGTTGCTAATCTTCTCCTAAGGGAACAAAAAAAGACTACGAACTCCTGAACGTAGGAAAGAAAGAAAGGAAACTCCACTTGCTGGAAGAAATGGAAATGCTATTCATGAAAGGAATGAGATTTCTTAACGAGTTTATAGAATTATTTCACAATAGATGCATAACCATAAATATCTTCAAGAGTCCTTTGTTTATGGTTAACAAGCCTAAAAGTTATATTACGTCAGTAACTGTTAACTATTTAGCATTTCATGCCATTTTATAACTAGCACATTGCTGCAGTGCAGCTTTTTAATATTTTTTTTAGTTTTAAAGCAGAATATTGGGAGATATTGTCACTAGGATGCTCTAATTTTGGAACATTTCTATGCGTCCGTTAAAGTGTTGTAGTCTCTCATTGATCATCGACTGCCTGATAGTAACGTTGTAGTGTGTTTCTCTTATTGGATCATAAATTATACTAATAAGAGAAGGGTGTTTCCGGAAAAAACCCTCGGCCGTGTAGCACTGCCGATACCAGTAGAATGGTTTAATATCTTGGGAAAACAGGTTTGGAATTAGCGACTATGTTGCGTTGTAAATTATAGTAATTACAATAAGGAAGTCTTGAAAAAACATCCGGTAGACACTTGGGTCTTATAACGATAAAGGTAAGTGTGACATAAGTATGTAGTGGTGAACAATTTAATAACAAGGTTATTTAATTGGTTAATAAAAAGAGAGGTTCATGACGTGAGTACAGTTCAAGGTAGAAAGATATTAGTGATGGGATTCGCTGATGGCATTTGTATCCTCAGTGAAAGTGAAGAAGAATGACAGGATCTGTTGAACAGATAGAACAGTCTAATACGTACAGGGTATCATATGAGAGTAAACCGCTAGAAAGACAAACTAAAGAGTAACAGTACAAATGAGAATAGCTAGATACTTCACACATTCACGAAAGCTCAGACGAAAGGAGTTAAGTAGAAATATTCTCCTCCACTAACTTCTTGGCTACAGTGCACGAAGAGAATATTCAAATAAGGCCATTCGTTAGTTTTATATATGGTTCATCTCACTTCTAGCCCAAACGCACTTGTGTTACTAGAGAAAGTATTGTTTTGTGTACCTCCAAGGACCAACCTAACGTCATCAGTTATCAGCCGTTCCAGATGTAGCAAGCGTTATACCACTAGATGTCACATCACTGAAAACTTATACTTTAGTAGGTAAAAACAACAGATGATATCTAAATGATAATATAACACAAAGCAGCTACATTGCGAAAAAAACAAATTATAACCTAAAAACAGTTTCACAGTAGAAAGGAGGTAAGGAGAAAAAATAAAATTTTTAAGGTCTCGCAGGCCAAAAGAAAATCATCAAACATGATTTCGCAGTAAATGCACAGCGACAATCACATGCACAATTGTCATGAACCAATCGAACCACGCAAAGACATACAAAAAGGCAAGCCCGAATTTTATGATCCACATATTAAATAGAGCATAATTATGGATAATTAAAATAACTACAAAACTACAGACGGGAAACAGCACAAGGCAACAATTAGCTACAGAAAACAAATATAACTCCAAAGTAACACAGGAATTAAATCACACAGTGGGCACGGGGAAATGAAACGAACACATCACACTCATAGAGGGCTTTACACGGCAAAACAGAACTACTCAACACCCACACATCAGAAGCACGGACCGTACAATAGGACAAAAAGTCACACACAAAGAAAAATCGGATATACTCACCTATAACAATGAAACAGCCCATAGAGTCGGCATAATTGAAAGGAAACGAGGAGTCCTTCTGCCGTTGTTGACGATGTTAAACGTTCTAGGTACTGGCACCGCTTCATTCTTGCAAAATCTTCTCGTGGGAAGATTCAGCTTTCTTACACAGGTATTCTCCCTTGCACTGAAAATCACCAGTGTGGATTAATGCTCTAGAGAACGAGACAGAAAAGACTTTCATCTTATTACAAATGACCTGTAAGAGACTGAAATGTGAAACCAAATAAACATCAATAGGTTAGAACAACATTATTCAAAAGTGATTCCATATTGTAACAGCTAAAAATAGAAAATATTTTTCGAGGTGAGCAATATTTTATAGAACCAAAGACTTCAAATAGAATATCGAACAGACCACACGAAAAAAGCAACTGAAAACAGGGCACACTCACGGACGATTTAAACAAAATTGAGATGTACCAATTTACCTGCAACTCACAAAACATAATGAACATATACACAAATTTGAAAAAAAAAGTTTTCCTATTCTCAGCCATAAAAAGCAATACTTGACACTGCACACGTGTTAAATAATAAATGGCCCTTAACCATCACCCTACTAAAACAGACATCAAGTTCCCAAACTGTACTGCAGCGTATGCTACAGAACCATCAAAAGACAACACTTCCGCATACTGGAGACTATAGTAGAAATGAAAGAGATTAAAAGCGAATATATTACCCCATGTAGTAGAATACTGTTTTATAGTTTACCGAAACTTCGCACACACGCAGAAACACACACACAAAACACACACACACAACGTGTGAGAGAGAGAGAGAGAGAGAGAGAGAGTGAGACGGTAAACAGGAGTCAAATGAGAAGCTTGAAGGATCTTAAAAACAGGCCAACATCAAACATCAACAGGGAACTAAGGGTCAGCAGCATTATCAGCATTGTGCTAGGAGATATTCTAACATGTAGGTGATGTTCGTTAGTAACATATATCATGTGATTCCAGAAGTTGTCCCGGCAGATGCGATATTCCATTGTCTCGGGTGGGTGCATCTGGGTGTCTCTTCCGACATTTCGGTTATCAACACAACAGGTAAATCACAGCATCGACATCACCCGTTGTCTTTAACCAATGACGTCTTCACAAGCCCCTAAATGCAACACAAACATGATTTCAAATCGGTAATCGTGGGGACAAAATAAAAAAAGTGGCGTAAAAATATAAATGCAAGTTCCGAATTAAACAAATTCCTAATAATGAAAACCGAACGTAATGGAAAACAGTGAAACATTTGGGTTTTCGCGCAAGGGAAACGTAAAACGGAAAATGACAACCACAATACCACGAAAACACTGAAACATGGAAAGCAAAATAAAAAACGAAAATATCATAAAACGGTTGGTATCAAACACACAAAAACAAGAAAACAGCACGCAACAACTACATCTAGTTTCTAAAAGATCACTTGACTTACGTAGCTCAGTTGGAAAGCCACATGTCAATACAGAAAGCCAAAAGCCAACATCATTACAAAAAGCTACAAATCGACACCTGCGCAGAGACCCAATATCGCAGGTATCAGTTACACTTGATGTCAGAGAGAGTCAGATATTAAGAATGAAGGTGGACCTAGCGAATATAATTTACTTCATTCTGTCGATTTGATCTGGATCGGGTGTCCGTCCGCGTCACAACTAATTTGGTACACCTCTGTAAATAACTTTTAATAATTAATATTGATTTTTTCACACAATACATTAAAGGATGCTGTCCTCTTTGCAGCTTAATATCAGAAGACTGACGTACTATGTAATAGTCGAGCCATTATCTTTTCTTGTTTTAATGGTGTTAATCTTAATGTTCACTGAATAATATTAAATTTATTACGCTGCAAGTTAGCTACAATTTGTGAAAAATTATAACATTAATGATTTACGTATTGTAGTCGCTGTTTACACTCGTCACTAGGACAACCATAGATAGTATTTAAGTTCTGTCTAATTGCAGAGTAACACTCTTTTCACAACACGTCCTGCAAAAGTGACGTCGCTCGCAATACGACAGCTGCAGTAGTTCGTGTCGATTTTTTATCGCTCGATGTGGACCTCTCCCGCATAGGTAACAGCTCACTCATGTCGTTAGCGCGCGAAATACACCAAACGGAGGCGCCAATGGTTTGCAGGAAACTTTATGAGATGAGTGTTATCTGTATTTCCACACTAAGCTAGTTATCTTCTGTTCAAGCAGTAGAATTCGTAGCTGTAGCAGGGTACCGATTACGCCACAATTGTCAGCGCGCTTTACGTCTGCAAAACAGACCACATACACAGCATTAACTGACACTATTATCGCCGCCAAGCAAAACAAGCATTTTTGAGCTTTCAAAACAATAGTTTCCCTTTTTTTGCATAATAGGAGAACCTGATTTACAGTGGCTGTAAATATTAACAAAAGTATCTTTCGAATGGCTCACGACTACTGATTTGCAATGATTTATTTTGAAATCTTCTTTGAAGTTTAATGCCTCATATGAATATTCAGGGTTCGTCTACTATGACTGATCATATTTTCATGGATGTTCAAGAAAGGCAGCTGTATTCGAATGAGACGACTAAGTACAAATTTACGAAACTAAACATGTTGTTGGATGACTTTGTTGTAGGAGTTCGAGGACATATGAAAAGTGTTTGTTCTTCATTTCCAATAACGTACAGCAGGTTAAACATGCCGCCGTAAACCATGTGGATTTAGGAACAGGAAACTGCCCAGATGTGCAGCAGTTAGAGTGATGTGTGCACTAAGGTTATAAGTCGAGCAGTCCTGGTGATATGTCCGTATGCACGATTAAGAAATTGCCAGACATCGATTTCCTGTACGAATAAGCATGTGGAGAAAGTGGGGAAGCCGATGAGCTATATAGCTATTGTACCATGGCACACAATCTTCTATGACTTCAAACCGTTGAAAGCAACAATGAAAGTGGTATTAAAATACATCGAACTTGGAGGATCACCGCAGGGAGTGCAAGTTTTCACTTCGGGTGACTATTCCCGTAGGGTAGCGTTGAACCATTGCGTCCCTTAGTAGTTGCTGGAAGACCCTCACTTTCATGTGTTCTTCCTTTTCTCGATTGAAACGTATCTCTCAAAAGAGGGACCGCATATGGGCCGTTGAAAACTGCCATGTTACAGGTATCGAGAACACAGTATTTTATGGGCTTTAAGACGCTGAGGGCTACATGATAGAATTTAATCACTAAGCAGTTTTTTTAAAAAATTTACATTTTTACCATTTTTATTATAAGGTTAAAAAGTCAGACTAAAAGATTTGTAATTTATAAACCGAGCTGACCGTTAAAATCCCTGAAATCGTCAGCTTAGAGTTTTGGCCATTTTGCTTTCAGTCCTCAATTTGGACTTTTAGTCTTCCTCAATTTTTTTACTTCTTCTTTACTAGCCCGCCAATAGCGAATGGTTTTTCGTGTCGGTAGTGGACCGATATGACGTTCAGCTGCTCTATTTCCATGTTCTTCCGCATATGCTGTTACTTTGTATTTATAGTCAGTATCATATGAATACATTTTATTTTTTTGCCATCACGAAACTAGCTACTAACAGAAATATTGTGCTGTTACCGACAACACGCACCGATGGTGCAACCTCGCAATAAAATTACCGAATATAGAAAGTGATTCGGCTAAGGAACGTGATATGAAGCCGGTATTTGTAACTCCCTCACGCCGCCGCTAGATGTTTCTCCGGTATATGTAACGCATTCTGTCTCGATGTCTAGACTCTATGTCTCATACACATACACAGATATATAGAAAACAAATAGCCACTGCAGATGTTGAATAAGTGGGTGGAGGCGACTGGATACAATCGAGTACAGTGCTTTAATAAGCTTCCCAATCAGTGCATTTGCACTAGGTGTTGGCAGCTGTACTAGATCTACAAGGAATTTTAGAACACTGAACGGGAGGGGATGTCATGATTGTCATAAAAAATGACGTAAAATTGATAGAAAATGCACTGAAATCTATAGAAATTGAGGAAGGACTTCAGTGTCTTCTGGTTATCACAGAATAATCCTTGTACAGACAGCAAGAGGAATACAATAAAACGTTGATATGGAAGCATCAGGAGCCAGGGGAACAGTCACTTTTTTCAGTAGAGGCAGCATTCTACTGTATGTCTATTGAGGTAACAGTGAGACACATGAGTTGAGTGCTGTCTCTGATGCTTTCCTGGAATAACAGAGAACCATCTGAATCAAAAATTACTTGCATGACATAGAGTGGATGGGATGGTCGGTAGAAATGGTAGTTGTAACGAGGTACGATTTAATGGTAGACTGATGACGCATTCTAGCGAGAGAGTGGGGGAGAAGTTGTTGCAGGTCAATTTTTCCACTGTTCTAATAGGATGCAACAGCAGCGTGACATAGCCTGCGCTCGATGCGCATTCTGTGTGGGTCTTAGAGCAGCGTGTACTTGCGATCGCTAACAGTAAACCTCTCGGTCATCAGAGGACTTCTATTTCATGTGTGATGAAACGTGACACATTCCTCTAAACGAATGAAGATTTAGGCGATGTACTTCATTCCCCTGAAACATTTTGGGTGTAAAATCAAGACTTCAGTTTCATAACTAAGATGATTCTAAGTTAGCGATAGGTGTTTGTGAGGCACTCCAATCCCTGTGTATACATTTGCCTGACAAATGGCCTGTTTACAGAGTTAGTGGCGGCTTGACGTGTATTTCAACATTTCAAATGCCGCTGCTATGCGTTTATCTGTATCTTTATAAGAGGTATTCACCGTTACTGACAATCATTTTATATAGGACTGATGCGAGAATAATATAGTTTCTGAAGCGTGATCGTATGTGAACAGTGGATGCTATACATCTCTGGAAAGCTATATCGTGCACGTATCACACAGAATTGATATTTTAAGGAAGTAGTTTTTTTTTCATTTTACGGTTTGTTACCATAGTTTATCGTAGAGAAACCTGCAAGAAGGATGTATGTCATGCGCTGGAAATATATTTCTTACATTGGAACATTAACAGCATTACATTCCATACTACTAATAGGTCACAAACTGAAGCGCTCTAACATGATAGCCAGTTTTAAGTGCAGAACCTGGTAGCCTTAGCAATACGTTTATTTATGTTCTCTCTCACCAAAACCCTCCAGGTACTGATCCCAGACTATAGAACAATACTTTAGAGTTGATAGCGTGGTTGATTTGGGCAAAAATGCTTCGAACTCCATCCGCCTGGAATCCAACGTGCACAAAAGCCAGCCCTTTCTTGTTCTTCTTAACCGTCTGCTCTTACATCAAAACAGTTTCAAATATGTTACTATACACCGATAAGAGGTGCTAACCTCCTCAACATGGGCGCATCTGGAGAAATCTTGTATACTTGGATGGGCGAGGACTCGGCTAGATCCATTCATTCACGAGATGAGGAATGTAGTGATCCACTTCTGGTCAGTTGCAAATTAAATCGGTAATGGTGCTGCAGGGTGGGCTACTCAAAGACAATGCGAGGGAGTCTTTCAGTCTCTAATCTTATCCTATGACTGCGAGAATGCTCTGTGACTCCCAGCCACGTAGAGATAGATCGTAAATTATGCACTATGCTCGAGTTTCTAGAGTTATGTAGAGCGCTGTCTGGTAAATTCTGATGATGTATGTGTTCGAGAATTAACACTGAATGGATATACTGCACTGTCATCGATCTACATTCGCAATGATTCTCGCAGAGTAGAGAAGGGGCGGTTTAGCTATGATACTTGAACTGGAAAACATGCTGCTGAATCATTGATCAGTGTTGAAATTACTGTAAAGATGCTAAAACTGTTCACACTATCAGCTGTGATGCTTATTATTACAGTACATAAATGGTGCCTTTTGCATCCCGTTCGTCCATTAGTGTGTTGTTGGTTACCACATAATGATTGACAGATGTCACTTATTTGAGATGGAGAAAAGGTTTTGTTGGAGGGGCATCACCTTCTGGGAATGGCTAGCACTAAAACAGTGTTGGCGTACATGACTGCAATATGAGGAATCAGTCGAAATGGAATGCAGAGACATCAGCTATTCCATCACTGTGACAGATGAGTTAAAATGTAGAGGTCATCGGACAGCAGTTTGAAACTCTCCACAACGCCGCCAAACTGTTTCAGTTTCCTTATGTTGTAATTGTCTTTTATTTAAAATCATCCAGTATGTGTTGTGTGTTATGGTGGCAGCAGTAACAACATGACTTATACTGAGTGACGTTTAGTTTTCTGTGAGAGGCAATGGATCAGAAAGAGTTAATGTCAGTTTAGAACCTGACAACGACCTCGAAGTCATGGTGGAGAAACAAAATTTTTGGCAGTGTACAATGCTTGTTAGAGCAGAAAAAAACAGTGTTTCAAACGATGACAGACGGTCGCAGGGAAGGTCTCTTCGACTTATACTATAGTTGGTGGGATACAGTCATCCTCCTATGGCACAGGTGATGCAACTTTATGCTGCTCCGTGCAATGGAGCAATAGCTGTATATTTAATGGGATCGTCACATGTGCTCAATGCCGGCATGCAGGCGGTATTTGTTTTCAATATATTGGAGGAGAGAGATGCAGCAAATATCTTATGGAGTTCTCTATCGGTTGAAGTTAGTGGGGCTTTTCTAGTTCGTAATTTTTCTCTGTAGGATGGTATAGAGTAACGAAGATAACATGCTGGGGTAATAGATGCGAATGGGCCCTGATGGTCGCGGATCTGCTTCTTACAGCAGTACTTGCATGTAATTTGGGGGTGTACCACAATGCAGTAGCAAAATCCTCATCCTTCCCCCAGTCTCCGTACTGTCTTTTATACTACCTTGTGTTGCAGGAGCAGGTTTAATTTGGCGCTGACCCTGCACATCGGACACTGTTGGCAGAGCTATGACAACACATTCCCATTTCCACCAAATGGTCAAAACACGGTCCTGTTGAACTAAGTTAGGTCACTCTGTTTCTACACGGGTTGCAGAATGTGGTAGAGACAGCTCTCTCTGACTTCTACTCAGTTCTTACTTAAATGGGAATGATCATACGCACGAAGCTGCGGAAATGGCGGCAGTTGCAAGAGGCATAGGCACTATCTAGAATTTTACTGTAGCTGAGACGTTAGAGAAAGGTGACTCGTTTCAGGATATGAGAGTGCCACAAATATGATTCACTAGTGGCTGTAATCATTAACGGACTTCTCCATAGGATCCCACGCAGGTACGTGGTTTGAATAGAAAAACTTGTTCCCATATCATGGGCACCATTTCTACTGGAAAACGTAGCACTAGAGATCTGAAAAGTTAGTGAATATTCCATACGACCTCAATCAGCACACCATCCACTGTTTGTGATCCTTTCCAATCAATCATCACCTATAGCCCTGTCGATGTCCACGGCTCGTGGTCTTGCGATAGCGTTCTCGCTTCCCGCACACGGGTCCTGGGTTCGATTCCCGGCGGGGTCAGGGATTTACTCTGCCTCGAGATGACTGGGTGTTGTGTGTCTTTCATCATCATTTCTTATAACCCTAAAATGGATAGTTATGGTGGTGTGTCAGAGGGGGATCCTGAACAGAGAAACACTAACTCTTGTAGCAAGTAAACTAAAGACGGGCATGACTGGTATTCAAAAACTCCAGCTGAAGTGGTACAAATTAAGAGGATACGTCTACAGGGAAAGGAATCACAGAAACCAGGTAAATAGAATGTAACGCGCATATGTTACATCAAGTTCAGGAAGATGTCAGATATTTGCTACAGCACTGAAAATATCCCTGGTGCGACAAAGCTGACGTTAGGCGTTTGTCAACCTTTTTACGTTGTACCAAGTCTCCAAAGGACAGAAGGGTAAAAAATACATAAGCAAATTTAACTCCAGGGCAAACATACGCTCATATCCAACGGAAAAGGACGTTATACATAAAGACATGTAGCATGTCTGAGTGAGAAGTTTAATATCAAAATAACGTATGACTTTAATGTAGAAGTATCTTGAACAACTGGCTTCCTATTCGTAATAACAAAGTATTTGTAATCAGAGGTTCAGTCTGTCGTTTAGAGTGCTACAATTTGATACTTGCTGTACATGTGAGGATTTATCAATAAAGATGGAAAGCCCACCGTAGAAGGAATGTTAGAAACGTGTAGCTGCAGCAGAATGTATAGTGCGTAACAGGAGAGCGAAATAGTTCACAAGCAAATGGAGTCCTTGTGTAATCTCTGTAAGGAAGTCAATGAAGTTGCTGTAAATCTGTAGATAATATGCAGATTCTGCAGCTGCCGGAAACTCCTGTACCGGCAGTCTTCTAGTACAGGCATATCTCCGTTAACGTATTTAACATTCACTACAGCAGGGAGAACACTACAACATTTTATATATCTTAAATTGGCCGCAAAGAAATGTCCAGATGAAGTTTGCTCATTTATCTACACTGTATCATAGTGATTTACTAAGTTCTGCTAAGTATCTACGGATATTCTCTGATTGGTATCCAGGCCAGAACAAAAATAACACTGTTGTTGGGTTCCTCTGAACTCTCGTTACTACTGGAAAATTACAAAACGTCCCCATACGTCGAAAATTTTTCCTTCCATGTGATCGTTATGTCTGTGCTATAAAGAGAATGATATGCACATCAGACCGAATCTATTTACTGTGTGAAAACGTAGAATTAAATGTATCGTCGAACATGATCAAAGTGATTATGCATTCACAACCCTTCCATCAAATGCCTCATTTTTAGTAAAGCTCTGCTATAAATTTCTGTTGTCTCCTCTTCGATTCAGTACCTCCTCATCAGTTATTCGATCCACCTGCCTAATCTTCAGCATTCCTCAATAAGATCATATTTCGAACGCTTCTTCCCTCTTCTGATCTGAACTACTCATCATCTAGTCTGCACTTCCAGGGAAAGCTATTTCCTAACACTTAAATTTATGTTAGAAGCTATATAGGTTTCTCTCTTTTAGAAATGCCTTTAATGCTGTTGATAGCATTTTCTATTTTCTAAATTTCAGGTGTCGTCAGTTACTTATCTGCAGAGATAGCATATCACTTCCTATATTTTTTTGTGTTTCAGTTGGCAATATATTTCCCACCACATCGCCTGATTTATTTCGACTACATTAAATTGTCCTTGTTTTATTTTTTCCTGTTATTTATTTGATTCCGTTCAACTTCTCTTCCAAACCTAATACAGTCTCCGTCAGAATTACAAAGCCATTGGCAAAGCCCAATTTTTTCTTTCTTAAACTCTCTTCGAAACTGCTACATTATCACGAATATTGCCCCGTAATGTACAGACTGAATAACACTGCGGATGTGTTACAGCTCCCTCTCGGTTCCACCTCAACAACTGCTTCCGTTTCACTTCGTTCGGTTGTTATAACTGTAGTCTGGTTTCAACTGAGTGCTATGTTATGAAGTTCTGACACAGAAAAGACGGGTTACTGACGTAACTACTTAGATCTGTAGATAAACCCGGGTGCTCGAGACATGTCAAGTAATTAAAAATATTCCACTGTGGATGAAGAATAAAAGAAAAATATTTTAAATTTACTGTTTCTACACTCCTGGAAATTGAAAAAAGAACACATTGACACCGGTGTGTCAGACCCACCATACTTGCTCCGGACACTGCGAGAGGGCTGTACAAGCAATGATCACACGCACGGCACAGCGGACACACCAGGAACCACGGTGTTGGCCGTCGAATGGCGCTAGCTGCGCAGCATTTGTGCACCGCCGCCGTCAGTGTCAGCCAGTTTGCCGTGGAATACGGAGCTCCATCGCAGTCTTTAACACTGGTAGCATGCCGCGACAGCGTGGACGTGAACCGTATGTGCAGTTGACGGACTTTGAGCGAGGGCATATAGTGGGCATGCGGGAGGCTGGGTGGACGTACCGCCGAATTGCTCAACACGTGGGGCGTGAGGTCTCCACAGTACATCGATGTTGTCGCCAGTGGTCGGCGGAAGGTGCACGTGCCCGTCGACCTGGGACCGGACCGCAGCGACGCACGGATGCACGCCAAAACCGTAGGATCCTACGCAGTGCCGTAGGGGACCGCACCGCCTCTTCCCAGCAAATGAGGGACACTGTTGCTCCTGGGGTATCGGCGAGGACCATTCGCAACCGTCTCCATGAAGCTGGGCTACGGTCCCGCACACCGTTAGGCCGTCTTCCGCTCACGCCCCAACATCGTGCAGCCCGCCTCCAGTGGTGTCGCGACAGGCGTGAATGGAGGGACGAATGGAGACGTGTCGTCTTCAGCGATGAGAGTCGCTTCTGCCTTGGTGCCAATGATGGTCGTATGCGCGTTTGGCGCCGTGCAGGTGAGCGCCACAATCAGGACTGCATACGACCGAGGCACACAGGGCCAACACCCGGCATCATGGTGTGGGGAGCGATCTCCTACACTGGCCGTACACCACTGGTGATCGTCGAGGGGACACTGAATAGTGCACGGTACATCCAAACCGTCATCGAACCCATCGTTCTACCATTCCTAGACCGGCAAGGGAACTTGCTGTTCCAACAGGACAATGCACGTCCGCATGTATCCCGTGCCACTCAACGTGCTCTAGAAGGTGTAAGTCAACTACCCTGGCCAGCAAGATCTCCGGATCTGTCCCCCATGGAGCCTGTTTGGGACTGGATGAAGCGTCGTCTTACGCGGTCTGCACGTCCAGCACGAACGCTGGTCCAACTGAGGCGCCAGGTGGAAATGGCATGGCAAGCCGTTCCACAGGACTACATCCGGCATCTCTACGATCGTCTGCATGGGAGAATAGCAGCCTGCATTGCTGCGAAAGGTGGATATACACTGTACTAGTGCCGACATTGTGCATGCTCTGTTGCCTGTGTCTATGTGCCTGTGGTTCTGTCAGTGTGATCATCTGATGTATCTGACCCCAGGAATGTGTCAATAAAGTTTCCCCTTCCTGGGACAATGAATTCACGGTGTTCTTATTTCAATTTCCAGGAGTGTATTATCGACATCATTCACGGACCAAAAATATAAGTATAATTTAATCCCACATTTGACTGGGTATAGCCTCGACTCAGTAATTATGCAAGTATAAAGCAGGTTTAACTGTTCCACCTCAGTACTTCACGGAGCTGGTGTTTTGTGCGGGGTTGTGTGTCACTCTGGTTAGCGTAACATGTCGATATCATCTGATATTGTATGGCTGGTGGCCGACAGATGTCAGTCTTCATCTTTTACGTCTCAGAGAGAGTGCTGATCGGCAGCTGATGCAGTGTTATGTCTTTCATCATCGAATCTACTGTCTGCAGTTATTACATCACGAAACCGGCAACAAGAAAACATTTGGAAATTGAGGTCACACAAGGTAATCGCAGTTAGATGGTTAAATATTCATATATCGGTCGCAAAAACGAACATCTGATGGGGAATGGATAATGATGACGTCATAAAGTGAAGATAATCATTCGAACGAATGCATGGATGCTATTGAAGGCTTGAAAAGTGATTGGACAGCAGGGAGACATACATCCTGAAGCAGAATCAGAATTTTTGTGCAAAACAGCATGAAATTCACCTAGCTTTAATGAGGACAGTACCTCGTCTCCTACCTTCCAAATTTCACAGAAGCTCTCCCGCGAACCTTGCAGAACTAGCACTCCTGGAAGAAAGGATATTGCGTGGACATGGCTTAGCCACAGCGGAATTAATGCTGTGAGAAAGGGGGCGTGAGTCGTGCTTGGGTAGCTCAGATGGTAGAGCACTTGCCCGCGAAAGGCAAAGGCCCCAAGTTCGAGTCTCGGTCCGGTACACAGATTTAATCTGCCAGGAAGTTTCATATCAGCGCACAATCCGCTGTAGAGTGAAAATTTCATTCCTTACTCATAATGTTCTTCATACTCCCCAACACTGTCCTTCAGGATATCATATTTTTCATCCCATCGTCTTTGTCAATGGTGAGCTTTCTTTGCAACCTCACCTAATGGACCATCGGATACTGGTAATCACCCCTACCATTATTCGTGCAGTATGACAATTTTTCTAACTTTGTGAATAGGGAAGTCACTGGACGGTGTCTGACACGTAGCTTACATCACTCTTACGCTGGGTCCTTGTTCTACAGCTACTCTTCTTTATATGCCGCAAACCACCACTCGATGTTTGGCGGAGGGTACCCTGTACCACTACAACTTATTTTCTTTTCTTTCCACTCGCAAAAAGAGAGAGGGAAAAACGACCATCTATATATCTCTGTGTGAGCCCAAATTTGTCGTACCTTATCATCGTGGTCCCTACTTGAAATTTTAGTTGGCGGCGGTAGAAAAGTTCAGCAGTCAGCTTCAAATTCTCTACAGTGTTTCTCGAAAATAACATTGCCTTCCCTCCACGGATTACCTTTTGTGTTTCTGAAGCATTTCCGTAATATCTGATGTTATTGGAAGCTACCGGTAACACCTGTATCTGAACTGTTTCGATGCCTTCCTTTATTCTCACCTGGTACGGATCCCAAACACTCGAGCATTATTCTAGAATAGTCAGGACTACCGTCTACTGTATATGCGATCTCCCTTACAGGTGAATCAAAGTTCCCCAGTTTCCCAAAATTCTCCTACTCAACTCAGGCCGACCATTGCTTTCCCTACCGCGTCACATGCTCATTCGATTTCTTATCGCTTTCCAATGTTAATCTCAAATTTTGAACGACTTGACTGTGTCAGGCAGGACACTATAGAAGTTGCGTCCAAATATTACAGGTTTTTTTCCCTACTATTCCTCATTAAGTTATCTTCCTCTTCACTTACAGTTAGCTGGCATACATCACACCAACCACAAATTTTGTCTAAATCATCTTGAATCATCCTACAGCCACTCAACCTCGACACAATCCCGTCCACTGTACCATCATCAGCACACAACCACAGATTGCTGCCCACCCTGTCTGCTATATCAGCTATGCTTGCAGTAAATAATAGGGGTCGTATTGCACTTCCCAGATGTACCCTTGGCGATGACATTTTCACTGGTAAACCCAGAAATACATGGATTCAATTACTTTAGGAATCTTTGAGCCACTCACATGTCTGGAAACATATTTCACATGCTTCCGACCTTAGTTAACTTTACAGTGGTACATAGTGTCATATGCTTTCCGGAACTCTAGATATATGGAATCTGCCTGTGCCCTTCATCCATAGTCTGGAGTATGTTACGTGAAACAAGGGCAAGCTGAGTTTGGCACTAGCGATGCTTTCTAATGCCAAACTGTTTCGTGGACATAAGCTTTTCGGTCACAAGAAAATTAATTATATTCGAAGTGAGAAGATGTTTAAGGATTCTGCAGACCGGTGTTAGGGATATTAATCTCTAATTCAGCGGGTCCATTCTTTCGCTCTTCTTATGTACAGAAGCCACGTGTGCGTTCTTCCAGTCGCTTGGGACTTTGCCCTGGGTGAGAGATTCGCTATATATGCAAACAAGGTAGGGGGCCAATGCCATAGAATCCTCATCGTAAAAACCTCTGGGATACCATCCAGACCTGGCGCCGGCCGGGGTGGCCGAGCGGTTCTAGGCTGTACAGTCTGGAACCGCGCGACCACTACGGTCGCAGGTCCGAATCCGGCCTCAGGCATGGATGTTTGTGATGTCCATAGGTTAGTTAGGTTTCAGTAGTTCTAAGTTCTAGCTGCTGATGACCTCGGAAGTTAAGTCCCATAGTGCTCAGAGCCATTTGAACCATTTTTGAACCAGACCTGGCACCTTATTTATTTTTTTTTTTTTTTCAAATGCTTGTTTCTCTAAGCCTGGGATACTTGTTACTATGTCTCAATGCGGGAGTCTGTCGTTGTGACACAAGCAGGGTAGATTGCTGGATCCGTATTAAATTGCATAAAGGATTTCCTCGTCGAGAACGCTACCGATAAATTTTATTCATTTCTCAGTTGTTGATATAGCCGCTATCCGTAACATACCCACTTCTTTGGAACATGGATGTTTAAAGCCTTCGCTCATGTGCCGCAGTCATTCAGAGCTGTGGTCTTCTCCAGTAGGTAAGTCTTAAAGCGAATAACCCATTCACAGCGAAGCAGTCGCTTCCATTAAATAATACTTGCCTGGCTTTACAAAAGTGTCACTATGTCCAGTTGCAGCTCAGCTGGAGTCCCGCTTTTGCTGAACATCTGGCAGCGAAATATTAAAACAGTAAGTGTTGGAAGATAGAAGAGACAAATAGAGTCTTAGCAGTCTGTAATGCATCGTGACTGGGTCCTTTTATAGGCTGTTATCAAGTACTCGATGTCAAGACATCCTTTGCAAAAACCTCATCTGTCTGCTGTCGTGCCACCTGGCGACAATATCTTCGCATTAAGTGGTCAGGCCGGTGAGGTCTATATTCACCGAGGCAATAATCAATATCGAGAAACTGAAACATTCAAAGTCGAGCTTTCAATAATAGACGAAATTTCCATAGATTCATTGCGAGAGGGACAGTCAAGCGATGGCTGCCATGTTTGTCAGAGGTTTTTCGCCAGCGTTCACGACCACCTTACACTCTGGCTGCAGTCCCTCAGGACGAAGTGTCGATTCGATGGCTGCACGCTCTGAGGATGTGTCTCACGCCAACTCTATGTCAATAGGTGGCCTGGGCGAGGACCTGAATTACAGAAATGAGATCCCTGTCCCTTTCAAAGCCTGGTAGGGTCAAAATACGAGTTGTTATTCGGTTGACTGCGAAAAGTGGAGAGAGATAAAGGAATTTCCTCTACAGGGTACAGTAGCTTATCTATGGTGCGGTATACATCTCGCGAGCTGTAGTAACGCCCACTAAATTGTCTCTTGATTGCTGTTTGATTCTACTCACAGAAGAGTGCGTTCTGGTACTGATCCAGATGGGGCAGCAGTTTCACCTCAATGAGTACCTCACTATTTGCACCTCCGAATTCAGCTAAATTTTCTGACTACGAGAGGGTGCCGTTGGTGGTACTAAAAGGAAGTAGCTGATGGGGTGCGACTGGCTCCCGTCCCTGCCCAATGACAAACACCTGTTGACGAAAAAGGCGATGACGGAAGTAATAATAGTGGTGGCAAAGAAACTAGCGCCTTGACTTGTTGTAGTTATGGTAGTATCTCTGAGCCTGTGTCACTGTGGTAGGGAAGCTACAATAGCTGCTCCTGACTGCTTAATTCTCAAACCATGAGTCGCCGTGGTAGGGAAGCTACAATAGCTGCTCCTGATTGCCTAATACTTAAAGCATGAGTCGCCCACTATAGGCAACAAAAATGCCTTGAGTCCAGAAGGGCGTCAAGGCGAAAGAACTGCCCGTGGATGGATGCGTAGGTGGCCTGCGCTTGTGTAAAAGCTTGCACGGGCTCATCTTGTTGATTTTGGCGGATATGATGTTAGTTAGTATTTCTGCCAAAGTGACTGTCGTCATAGTTATACGTATGTGCTTTTTGAGTGCCTTGATCTGTCGGTACTCTTCAGAATTCGATGTCGACGGAACGAAGCCGCAGTCAGATGCTCCCATCCATTATTTCTGGGGAATTTCTGAAACGTACGTGCGGTGAAATGAAGGGAAGTATCAGGAACTATAGCTGCAGGAGTCCATTATTTTCCGAATTCGTGCGTCGGGCAATGACGGAAGCTGACGTCTTTGTAATGGCCTTTCGCACCAAGTAGGTGAAGTGAGAAATGTCTCCAACCACGTTGATCCCTGAAACAGTCTGATGAAATCGATTTTCACTCTTTACCAGGAGTTCTCAGAGGAGTGGGGAGCAGACTTGGAAACATTGCGCCAGCACTGCCTGGTTGTGGGCACATGCTGACTGGTGGTGGCAACACTGCTCCAGGAAACTCGAGGCCGCACTAGTGCTATCATTCTATACACTCCCCAATGCGTAGTGTGCAGAAGCTTACCTCGTGGTAAAGCACAGGGGGACGGTTGGAAACTAAGGCCAGCATTCAGAGTTCTCTGTAGCTAACAAAAAGTCAGTCTACTAGATTAAGCAACATTTCAATGACGAAGTTCCCATTGGTGCTAGTACTGCGTCTTCAGACAATTGTGTGCACAGCAGACAACACTGTGTAAAGTGGCACACCAATAATATACACTTTTCTTGGCTACTAAATTTATTTATTATACTGTTTATTATGCATTTCGCTGTAAAATTGTTATCAGGCAGATCTGTGCCAATAAAATCCAACTCGAGACTAGATGAACTGTCCTTTGTAAAGTAACAAGCTTTAGAGTAATTGTGGTGATGCATAAGATAAATTACGGATCTTGTGAATACGATTCTTAGTAAAAGATAACATCTTACACAATATCAGAGGTCAAACTGGTTTTCGCTGTGCAGCACACTACAAGGTAAACATCTACGGCAACCATATGGTTGAAGTGAACAGCGTACATAGAAAATGATTTCCCTCCTTACTCTAATGTGGAGCAACTATACCTACACTGAATATTATAATTACAGCATATATATATATATATATATATATATATATATATATATATACTACATTATAAACACGATATTACTTCGAAGTAAATGTAGATGTAAGTCATAAAATGTTTAGTTTGAATCACGTGACGTTACATCTACAAAAGTGTTTTTAAAAATAGCTAAAATACTAAGACATGTGCAGCCGAATACATATTACTACAAAATATATGCAGAGCAGAAGGGAACATTATTTTGAGGTTGGGAAAGGAAAGAGACCGTTTGTATGAAATATTAAGTATGGGATTAAGTTGTTGCTGTTGTTGTGGTCTTCAGTCCTGAGACTGGTTTGATGCAGCTCTCCTGTGCAAGCTTTTTGATCTCCCAGTACCTAATGCAGCCTACATCCTTCTGAATCTGCTTAGTGTATTCATCTCTTGGTCTCCCTCTACGATTTTTACCCTCCACGCTGCCCTCCAGTGCTAAATTGGTGATCCCTTTATGCCTCAGAATATATCCTACCAGCTGATCCCTTCTTCTAGTCAAGTTGTGCCACAAATTTCTCTTCTCCCCAATTCTGTTCAATACCTCCTCATTAGTTATGTAATCTACCCATCTAATCTTCAGCATTCTTCTGTAGCACCACATTTCGAAAGCTTCTATTCTCTTCTTGTCTAAACTATTTATCGTCCATGTTTCACTTCCATACATGGCTACACTCCATACAAATACTTTCAGAAACGACTTCCTGACACTTAAATCAGTATTCTATGTTAACAAATTCCGCTTCTTCAGAAACGCTTTCCTTGCCATTGCCAGTCTACATTTTATATCCTCTCTACTTCGACCATCATCAGTTATTTTGCTCCTCAAATAGAAAAACTCCTTTACTACTTTAAGTGTCTCATTTCGTAATCTAATTCCCTCAGCATCACCCAACTTAATTCGGCTACATTGCATTATCCTCGTTTTGCTTTTGTTGATGTTCATCTTGAACCCTCCTTTCAAGACACTGTCCATTCTGTTCAACTGCTCTACCAAGTTCTTTCCTGTCTCTGACAGAATTACAATGTCATCGGCTGACCTCAAACTTCTTATATCTTCTCCATGGATATTAATACCTACACCGAACAGATTAAGTTACATATATAGAAAAGGACAGGAAACAAAGATTGAGCCATAAGGGATAATACAGACTTGAAGTGACAGGTAATCTGGTGCATATGCACAACATGAAACACGTATTGTGAATGTTAAGCAGCCACTTGCTGAAAGAGAGAAACCTTCAGCAAGCCAACACGAGAGAAACAGAATCTGAAAAGGCAACAGTTTTAAGGGTTGCTCTTGAAAGCATGGACACGTGCAGCAATTGTCCAGGTTGTTGTACCTTGATTTAGAGCTACTAGAATTATCGCGCTTGACACAGCATTAATTTGTAGCCATGCCTTTGTTTCAGACATTAACAATACTCCGATTGAAATCTTAACAATTAAACAAGGCTTCAATGATATGACTCCAGATGAGCCAAAAAGATCAACGTCTGAAGCATTTGTTAACAGGACACCCATCTACGGCAAACATTGCGCAAACCAGGTTAATGTTCGATCAACTGCATATGGCAATTGGAGTGGAAATGACAACTCAGAGACTCCTCGTGGAGATACTTCATCAAAATTGCTTGAATAGATTTCACCTTTTCCTGCAGTACCTCAGAGAAGTACATCCAAAAGAAAACAATCAGCAGTGAATCTAACATGCGACGTGTTTGTGGCAACGAAAAAAAAATCACTGAAGAAAAGATGACAGGAAAAGCCTGTGCACAAAAATATGTAGCAGTTAAAAGAAATCAAATCCTCAAAGCCAGAGGAAAAGAACCGTCAAAGAAGCTCCTGTTTGAAGACACTGTTTCAGAAGAAAATGACGATGAAATTTCCCTAGTCAATAGCTCCTCCGATGACTCAGATTTTGTGGAAGATGAATGTGTAGAGTGTCTTGAACTTAATCAAGGAACATCTTTTACCTCTGATTGGATTCAGTGTGTAGTAAGTTCTAGATGGCTTCATGAAACATGCCCTCTCTATGAGAACATTTATTGTTTGCGTGGACAATTTAAAAACAAACATGAAAACTAAAAACTGAAGTGAATGTCATTTTGATTGTCTCTTGCAACTGGCCATCTTTCCCTTCGTTCTGCACAGCTTGCCCTCCGTTTAAAATTTTCTTGAAATTTAGAAGCCATTGTATACCGTAACAATATTCCTTTGTTCAAAAGTTTTCTGTAATACAATGATTTCAGTAACAATATAGACTGTTCAATCCACCAATCTTGATTAAATTTATTGCGATGTAACTGTTTATGCCGGGTGGTTGTAATTAAGCTTTCCCTGATTAACAAGTTATAACAAGAAAACTAATTATCGTACGACCATCAGATTTGGTAGCATTTATGTCCAGAGTATAGGGTCATGATTTCCAGGCGTCACAGTGACATCGTCCAGTTCCAACTATGGCCCAACAGTGTCTGTGGTGAGTCATTGTGTTTAGTAGTCTTACACACCCGACCAGACGCACGGCACTTGTTGACGCGTCAACACGATCTTGTACTAAGGGAGTAGGGCGTTAATGGTGAAGCTATTATCAAAACAATAGTAATGCTGCAACCACACTTCGAGAATATCGCTGGCTGAAAGGATAACGGAAGGGTCTTCTTTCTCCATCTGCTGTGCGGAGCGTGATGAAGGAGTTCAGATCAGCTGGAGAACTGGACGTCGCTATGGAAAGAGGCCGACCACAGGTGGTTGATGAAATTGCTGTTGCTATGGCAGACAACGCTGCACGAAATTCCGTATCGTCAGGCAGTGTGCGTTCTGTGCCACAACGGTTGAACATCCTGTAGTCCACTGTACGGAAGGTGCATCGAACCATTCTCAAATGGTATCCGTACAAGATCCATATTGTACAACAGGTGACACAACAAGATGCACAACGACGTGTTGACATCACTCTCCACTTTCTCGCAAGGATTGAAGTTGACGAGGGCTGGCCTTTGACCATACTATGTACACATGAATTCCATTTTTCTCTGACGGATGAGGTGAAATCAGAAAATTGCCCAGTATGAGGATCTGCACTTAGATGAACTGTGCATGAAGTTCCTCTGAATGGTGAACGTGTCACTACATGGTGTGGCTTCACGGCTACGTTCCCCATTGGCTCATTCTTGAACAAGTTGCTGCTCAAGGACCAAAGGCGCTCTTGAAATTTATCTCCATCTCCGAAACATATTTGGAAGCGATTGAATTTTCAGCCGATCGTTTCCAAATACTTGGCCACCACGATCACCTGATCCCACTTCCTGTGATTTCGGATTGTGACGCTACCTGAAGGACACTGTTCAACTGAGGAACATTCAAACATGTACTGATATGAAGCGCAGCATATCAAGAGAGGTAGCCAGCATAGCTACGGGCATGATGCGTTCTACTGTTCAGAAAGCAATCCAGTGCTGTCAGACACTTTTGGAAACTACTGGGCGCCATACTGGTCCCTTTTGTATCAATAATTGTACCGGTATGTAATGCTGTTGTAACAGCCATGTGATAAATTTTAGCTACAGTGTGACGGGAGGAAATTATGCCTCTAACAGTTACAAACATTATCTATCCGACATATGAAAAAAAACAGTGAAATAAATATTATTTACTTCTGTAATATTTTATCATCTTATTGGTCTTATCGATGTGTATCATACAAAGGCAATGATAATTGTAAATTCCTTTTATGATCTGCGTTTGTCTTCCTTTATTTTTACCTTTTGTTGGTTGGCTCTTGTAGGTTCAGGACGAAAGACGCATATCAAACTCTCGTCTGTTAAGAAATTGTAATTATTTGTTAATTATCACTTGAGAATAGAGTTCATTATTATTATAAATATGAGTGAATAATTATTTGTAACATTAATTCCTCTCTCAGTAAGCATTATCTGTGTTAATTATTTCTTTCCGCTGGAAGGAGCGCAGCCATTGATGATAGCGATTTGTATCGCGTTTTTTTGTCTGTTTTCCTCGGAAAAAATCAAATGCTTGATTGATGAAGTCTAAATAGTGCACAATACGAAAGTAAAGTTTAATAAGCATTTCAAATACTTATCGAATTTGCTCTAACAATAGAAAGTCTCTATCAATTGTCTGCCGCCATCCTAACAATTATCTCAGCGGCAAATTCAAATTACACAACTCTGCAGGCATAAATGCCGAAGGTAATAAAAATGTGTAAAAATAAATGTGCACCGGTAGTCCCGAACTCATTTTAAGAAAAATAAATCAAATCAGATTGGTTCTTTAAAACAGTGCTCATAGCACGATCGTTATAACTAACTTTTCTACCTGATGAATGGAGCCGAAATTAATTAAGCACGAGTTGCGAAGAATATTGTTTCAGGTAACATACGACAGTGTTGTGCGCGCCTGATATTCGGTGGTTTTAATGATCATTTTTCTGCAGATACCTGTTTCCATCATAATCAATAGTTGAATAGAATATGTTGTATGAACTGTGATTTAGTGACACTTACACAACTTACAGACAACACTTTAACACGACTTTAACTTGGAGTTCTTTAGCAACTTGGCCAAATATTTAGCCGGGAGAAATATTATTTAGTAATTACTCAATGTATTAAAATAAGATTATAATTTTCATTTACAAATTCATCAAATACCAAACCACCGAATATCACAGCGAACGCCACACCGTAATGTACCGTAGCAGCACATTAACAGTGTTTCAGTTGAATTGATTCTGCATTATTTCTCTGCGACATGTCCTTGGCATTAATGCTATCAAGTCTGGTCCCCGTATTGTAAATGGTGTCCGTGTTACAACGTGTTAAATAGGGAGTGTTCAATTATAACCACCCAGTATATCGATAAAAATTAATTTGAAAAAAAGTGCGGCGTCTGTCTCTGCTTTACCTTATAGTGAGACGCGTAATTCACACTGTAACTGGGATTTGTTGTCACTCAGTACACATAGATGAATTGGCAATGGTTCCTGTGATTAACAACGTGTTCCTCAAATGGTTCTTGGAAAATTGGCAGACCTCTGCAGGGAGGTCCTCAAACGGTTCTTGGCAAATATGGGAGACCTCTGCACAGTTAAGAGTTAGTTCATCTTTGAGATTTATTTCAATCATTTCATTTTGATATAAAAAGGCATTTCCACCCTCGGCGGTCGCATACAAATGTTTAGTGAACCATTGCATGCAATCACTGCAGCAGTGTTTGTGGAAGTCTCTGCTGAATGATTTATACAGATTTACCTCATCTAAATGCGAACCAGAGTCACTGCTACGTCTGTGAGTGGCAGCTGGTACTATTATACATTCTATGTCTGAATACATTACAAAAGGCAGCTTCAGGTACACGCAGAACTTGCTAAATTTTACGAAGTCATTCCTTCCAGCAGGCATTTTGCTGTGGATTTCTTTCAACTGTGTGCAGTTAACTAAATATGAATAATATTTCTCTTTGGAATGAAACTATCACAGACAGCGTCCTCATACATCCATTGCATGATGATAAGCGGCAATACTACTGCATGGTAGACATGACAAGATTTTTCGTGTAATATGAATGTTTGTTCATGTATTAGCAACCAGCAACAGCTATTATTTACATGTTTCTCACCAGACTGTTTTGAGATATGTAATGGTACAACTTGAACTTTTGTCTGATCCCTCTTGCCATCTGAACTGAATACGACAGACATTTACAGGGACTGTTTCTTTCTGTTTTAAAAAATGTCAACATGTTTCAGCTCATTATGGATGTGTCCAGAGTTTTATTTTTTTTATACGGAAAATGGATAAGTGTAGTACTTTCCGATTTACGGATGCAGTCTGGCTAAAACTGAACACTTAAAACAGTCATTAGCATACGACTGCACATTTGTTACTGCACGTTTATCTGCTATCACTTTGGACGGTTTTGTGCATAAGCCTGATTAAAACCCCTTATTTTGTTCATATTACCTAGCAGTGAGGATATTTCTTTCAAGACACAATGCGGAAGTCTGTTTAAAGCGCGAAACTTGTTAGCAGCTTACCAGTGACGTTAGTAACGTATCCTGCACAACTAATTTCAGATGTCATTAGAACTGTGTTCTCTGCATAGAGATACATTTGTTATTCTTCGCTTCATGTGGACAAAAGAAACGCACAGACTGCCTAAAACTTTGTTTTCACAGGTTGCTTAGTCAAACGAACTCTGATCTCGCAAACATGAAGGCCGCCACTCAAGCAGTGTCCAGGCTCCTTAGACCCAACTGTTTCGTCTGACACATCTATGAATGTACCAGTTCTAAACGCAAGCTAGGCAGCAAACCATTTAAGAATACTAGTTACATCTAATTTAAAGTGTTTTTGTGCTGTTCACACAGTATTGCTAATAGAATAATATTACTGAATTAGTCTCAATGTCCACAAAGTTCAGAATATCCAGAGATTTCAGTGTCAGTGGGTTTCATCAGTCTGCATCAGTTGCTACTCCCAGATTTGGTACCAAAAGTCAGCTACAGCAGCCATTCGACCACTGATCCAATCGAGCACGAGATGATAAATTCTACAATATAAAATGAAAAGTCTGTCTGAGTTACAGGTGACTTTGGTTGCACTGATACATGTAAGAAGGAATGAAATATAAGTAACAAATGACTGAAACGCAGACTGCGTTAGCGGAAACGTTCCCTCAATAAAAGAAGACAGACATTTTTATGGAGAGTTGTCATACATACAGCATTTCGGTGCATTTTTCTGGGAGGTGACTGACAATCACTGGTCTCCCTCCTCCTACTTGCGGTATGTGTAAAACTGAGAAAAAAAATTAATCATTAGTTACAGGAACTGACCGTTACATTTAAGTTGTAAGACTGTTAATGGTAACAGGAACTTGTCAGTGCTACATTGTTTGTTGCCACATGTCTCCTCGAAAGGAAAATAATTATTCAGAAATGTTTATTGTTAAAGTGGTACAGCTTCTAAAGCGATACTCCTTTTTGATAATCAGGTGGTGGTGATAGGCTGCCCAGATTTTCTTCTTTTTTCTTAATCCCTGCTGAGTCGACAAGTTTTGAACAGGGAAAAGTCTGCGCATCTGCACTGCCTTAGTTTCTTATGTCATATGAATCGGCCCCTCATAAAGTCTCCACCAGTTTCTAGGCGTCTTCAAACAGGCACCACTTGTCAGCATGCGATATTTTCAAGAAATAAGATGCTACTTTCTCATCTTTGTGTTATGAACATTACACTAGCTGGCAGTAATTTTAATCTCACAGCATAGTTAACTTAGTTGCTTATAGCAGCCTAGAGCAAGGCCCTCAGAGGCGGAAAGGTGCATTAAATTTTATGTTACGGAAGTAAAGAGTGGCAAACTGGTTTCAAAATATCGACTTCTTCGCTAGAGGAAATGTTTTATAAGCCAACTGGAATAAATAGCGAAACACTTTACTGCAGCATGACTGAGTATACCAGGAAAAACTCGCAGCCATTGCACACAGAATTTCAGAGACGATGTCTCCATCAAGATGATGAATTTTTTGTAGTGAATCACGAGCTTCCAAAGAGGAAGATATACTACTACCGCTAGAGGGTCTGGAAAATAAATGAGTTACGTTATACTTTTCCCCGGTAATGCTGACCAGACTGTGGACTGGTTGTACTCACAATGAACTTGTAAAACGAAGATTCGAAGTGGAAGCAGTCCCGTTAGTAGTTTTTGTATCATCAGGAGTGTGACTGTTTGTTGCAAGCAAGACCATAGTTCATTTCACAAAAACTGGCCATTTCACTGCTTGTGCTAGTACATTGTTGACTGCACAGCATCAGGATTAAACCTACTTTGCATCACATGTTTATAGATTAATTGCTGAATGAAATCATGTGTTTAGGGTAATAGCAGCTATCCTGTAAACTGACCATCTCTGGCTAATAGTTTCCAGTTTTTATGTTCCACATGGGTGGAAAATGGATTACAGAAAATAACGCTGTTACCGAAAATACATCGACTATTGAAAATCTTGTAATGTCTTGAACCACACTGAAGATCAGATTTAAAAGTGAAAAGTAACTGGACCCAAAGGTAAGCCTCAATTAGTATCAATTACTTGTTTACTAATTTATGAATGAATCAATGTGATCACCTTGTAAACCAACCTTAGTTGAACCAATTATATCCATTTTTTTCGTTTCAAATGGGTGGAAACTGGACTGGAGAAGTACTTACAAAGGGGAAATAAGTTTCTTCTGAACGTTAATCGATTAAAAAGGCAGCTAGGCTAGAAAGTTGTCTCCTTACATCGTTTAACAAAATGCTAAGGATATGAACATATATTGCAGCGTTATGTACTGCTGACACTAGGGGAACAATTTAGATACGATGACTGTCTGCTCTGAGATGATAATGCAGATTATCATAAAGAACAGTTGTTAAGCAACGGTTCCCGGGTAGTGGCATTCCTGACATGGACTGATCTGAGTTAGAGGATCGACTTCAGCTTTCAACATCACGAACTGCTGCCTGAGGAAGAATTGGATGTCATTTATCTACAGACATTCAGATGCTGTATTGAAAGTCCTCCCAGCAGAGTCCAAGGTATCATCAAGGCAAACAGCAGACACATTCCGTACTGACTTTACAATGTTGCTGGTTATGCAAAGCTAATTTGTTGCTGCTCTTTTTTTCCTTTAATGTGGCGTCATATGCGGTATGTGAGGCATTGATTAACTGTAACCGTGAGATGAGGAGGAGGGCAGGGTGATAATGCGCTCGAAGTTTGTGATTGATATAATCCAGACAATAATTCGCATGATAATGGCGTAATATGTGCTGAAGAGAAACTCCGGTTGTTGCTTGACGTTTACGATGGTTATCGAACGGCTCAATGCAACTGAGTTTGAGATCGATCCACCACTTGAAATCGACACAAGCACGCTGTGTGTTTTTGAAATAGTTCGTGTAACTGCAGTGTCTCAACGCTAACCGAATACAGAGTCTCAGATATTGTCCAGCTGCACGCCTGTCTTATTAAACAGAGCTGACGGATGTTGTGGTGCATGAAGTACGTGGCGGTTTGGAATTTTACACGTGACTTGGGAATCAAAAACAAAGCAATAAAATCGTGATCAACCACAGAAGATGCCATATTCCTTAATTATGCATATCTGCTTCCCGTTGTTTTGAAATGCAAAGCTAAAAGACGCACATTGAGGATTGAGTTTGCTGGATTAGGCAGTATGTCGGTGCTTACATTGCTCAAAGACCAGGTGTGGTGCGACTGTAGGTAACTGGAACTATGATGCTCCATCAACAAGATAGGACTTGCTGACTAATGCTTCTTTATTCCCATCGGAACTTGTCGACTTAGAATGCTGATGTGTCATAAGAGCTGGATGACTCAAAGCAGTAGCTTACTGTACATACTGCACCATAAAAGACATCATCATCGCAGTATCTGTCCTCGACTTTTTTACGTGAATCTATGTACGACAAGTTGTACATACTGCTACATCTAGAGTCTATATACCGCGCAGAACAAAAGACCAGGGCTTCCTCTGCTTGCATACTACAGAACCTGAAGAATCTGGGCGTCGACAGGAGTGCAGTACTCGCTGAAGGACTATTGAAAGCGGTTGAGTGGCAGTGCGTTTCAGTGTTAATGATTAATGAGTTTACATTTCGTGGAGTGTGGCTGCAACTCTAGCGGTTATAAAGGTGTCTGTGCGCTGCTATACAGTTATTTAAGTTAATAGTTTTCAACGGTATTTCGAGCTGTTTGTGGCGACAAAAACGTATAATAAACTTTTGGAACATTCGCTCGCTGTGTTTTTTAGAGTTTTTTTGGGCGTTGAAGTCGTTTAGTAAATTTCGTGCGGTTGCTTTCAGCTGGTGTTTCTTATTGTTTCTAGTAAAATATTTCAATAAAATTTTCACTCACTGTTTTAACATCGCTGAGTGTTCCAGTAGCCGCTTGAATCTTTGGTATTAGCTAATAAAATTTGTGAAGTTGTGTTGGTATTGGTAGTAGTTGTGGTTTAGTAGCATTAATAGAAGTTTTTGCTTTCTTAGTAGAGAGGGAAGTTGGAGACCGCTATTGTTAGTTATATAAACAGTTCTACCTTTGTAACTGCACTTAGGTAGCGTCAACGTTTAATTTTTTTTCAGTAACTGTAAAATTTTACCATGAGTGACAAGTGTAGGCTCAGTCGTAGGATTGTGAGAGGTGGGTTATTGTGTGTGATTTGTTCAAAGTATTTTCATTGAGAGGATGCAGTGGGGAATCGAATTTCCATTCTAGCGAGACCGTCTCCTGGGAATGCAGAATCTGCAGTAGAAATAAGTTGATAGAGGAGCAGGAGCGTAAGATCTGTGCCCTTCAGGTGCAATTACAACACACAAAGGAGGAACTAGATAGGTTGATGAGGGTGAAGAGGGCTGGGGAATGGGAACTGGCAGTTGGAAAAATGCAGCTGGGAGGAGGAGGTATTCATGCAGTTGTACATTGCGTATACGCCTCAGATGTCACCAACTGTCAGAGCTGAGTGGATAGGACCCTCTTGTAGCTGTAGGTGTAGAAAACATGCAGCTGTCCTTAGCAGTTAGGAGGCCTACGTCAGTTGCAAAGTATAATATAAAGAAGGTTCTGCTGCTAGGTAGTTCACACGGCAGAGATTATGACCAGCAGTTGCAGGAATTGTTGGGGAGGCAATGTCAGGTCACCAGCATTGTGAAGACCATTGCACGGTTGTCTCAAGTGAATGACAGCATAGGGGAGTTATGTAGGAATTTTACGAAGGAGGATCAGGTAGTGATAGTGGGTGGAGCAGTGAATAGTCTTCACATGGACGGCGAATATTATGTAGGAAGTGACCTGGTAAAGATAGCTACTCAAAATTGAGGCACTAATGTGCATTTCGCGCTACTGTTTCAGCGTCATGTTCGGTCTCATCTTAATGCGACTATTAGGTGTGTTAACATGGGACTGACCAAGGCACTGTTGGCAGAGGCCATGGCTAACATTCCAGTTGTGCCAGTTCAGTCTATCAGTAGTTCAGGTTTCACTAGACATGGTCTGCACCTCAACAGGTATGGGAAAGGGAGGCTGGCGAAGCTTATAGGTGACACTGTAGTCGATGGTAGTGGGATCACTCATGGAAAAATTCCAGTAGTATTTGGTGCTAGAGATGCACCATTTTAAGATTAAATACAACTGATAGGTATACCTGCTTAAAGGAAGTCGTTCTAACTAAGGAATAGACTTCAGAGGACGTCATGTTTCCAAGTAGAGAAGGAATTAGCATATTTCGTCAAAATATAAGAAGTATAGAGATGAAGTTAGTGAACTGATAATAAATGTTGACTCTGAAGTTATTGGTATTTCAGAGCAGTGCTGAAATAATTTGACAATTCAGAGTCTTCCTTTATCAGGTTACAGATTGGCTGGCTGTTTTTCAAGGTGTCCCTTCTGGAGAGGGGAGTGGCCATGTATGTAAAAACAGTATTCCATCTGAATCCATAACGTATCACGGCATTGCACTGAACAGATATTTGAATGTTGTGCAGGGGCAGTTGAATTTAGTGAAACAAAACTTATAATTGCTGTGCTTTATAAGTCCCCTTATTCTGACTTCAGAGCATTTCTGCTGAAGCTAGAGAGGGTTCTTGTTTCACTTGAGTTAAATGTAGTGAATTCAATATTAATTTTGTGTATGATTGTGGAAGCAAAGGATGTTGGTAGATCTCCTAAATACATATGAACTGATTCAGATTGTTTTTTTTTTCCAACAAGGATGCAGGGGAACTGTAGCACTGCCACAGACAATATTGCGTAATAGTTAAATTAGTATACCTAGAGGCGTCCCTGAGATTTTGCACTTAAATTACCTTTAAAAGTGGAAGTGATGGTGTTAGTTGCCTACACGAAGAGCCAGGCCCAACGACTTTACGCATACGTAGTCAACAAAATGTTAGATAGCGATATTTTAAAAACGCAAGATGGTGAGTGGCAGAGAATTTGAAAACGCAAGATGTCGGTAACTGGTATTTTAAGACATTACAAAGTCGTGGATGGTAGAAACAGTACATTTATGTTTTGTAATACCTTCCCTCCCGCTTTCTCCAGCCCGTTTGTGCCTCTCATTCCCTTTCGTCCCCGCGCCATCACTCACATTCCACTCCTTTACAGAACACTAAAATGAAATAATCAATCTCAGTGTACATACAGAGCAAATATTTTGACCATGTTCAAAAGAAACCATTCGAACAGAGTTTGCGCATCTTCTTCAAACGAAGTCCTGGAACGACATAAATTCTTTATCAAGATGTAATGTAAAATGTGTGACTTGCACTATTTCTACATCTAAAAAATATCAGGGAAACCCACGCATACACACATATACATGCATACATTCACTTACAACCTAAACCATAAGCAATAGTTCATACATATTATTGGACTGTCTCACCAGTAACTTTGAACTTGCGTCTGTAAATTTCATTGGAATCCACATAACAATTACTATGGAATACGAAAATTTAAATTGTTAAAACACTACTTTCACTTATTAATTTAGTTAACTAATTATCAAATACCTCGTATTAGCCGTGCGACTTCGTACATCAGTCTATTAACTCTTGGTTTCTTTGCCGATCGATATAGGGAATTTCTCTGGTATGTCGAAAGGTTGGAGGGCGAGCAGTTTTGAAAGAGGGGTAACCGCGAGACGGCTAGGCCAGGGGACTATAGCGAGTTGGAAGGAGCCTAAGCTAGATTGTATTCGCCGAACTTTGTTGCCCATACGGTTTCTGTCGCGCGGAGAGCAACCTTATGACTAGCAAAAGATGACTACTTGACAGATAGACGGAATCAGAACTTTCTCCCTCTGACGCTGGAAGCTTCCAATACTTCCTGCGTGGCTCGAAGTAACTGTTTACTTTCAGGTAGACATCAATGGGATTTTTTTTTAACTTCCATACTTGACACTGTGACTGTGCTGAGTCAATCTGCGTTTCAAGTGTGTAACATGTTAGATTTTGGTTCACCCTTCCTTTCCAGTAAAAGAATCTTGATGTAACGTAACTGGCGATTGTCGAATTTTTGTGTCAGGGCTAAAGGTTTCTTGCAAATCTCGTGAATGTGACAAACCAAGAAGCTGATTGAGTGTTAGATGTATGCTTCTTGTCCACGTATCGGTATGTAAATGACCTCGGTCATGGTGAAGTGTTGTTTGGGTATAGTGGATTGGCACTGAAGTTAGTTTATTTGAATGTGTTATTACGGAAAGGTATGTAACAACTTTGAATTTTTTATGCAGTCATGCGTATTTTTTGAGTGGAAGTCTGTTCTTAAAGAGATTACATCTAGTGCCTTTCTATTACTAGACTAAAACAAGGGTCTTAGAGTCTGGCAAGAAAATCAGAATAAGGTTGAATATATAGAAGACACCGACAAATTAGTGAAAACAAATTCGTACGAATGTTTTTTTGTGTCCTCTTAATATCCAAGTACTACTAAGGCATTTTCATTTTAGGTTAAAGTTCTTTGTTCAGCCGTATTCAATACCAATGATTTTCAATTAGACAGTTAGAGATCAAACTGAGAAAATATTACAAGGAGTAATGAGGCCAATGGTTCACTCTTATAATAATTCACTGCTGGTTGTGCGAAAAGAGGGGACATTAGACTAGTGTTAGATGCAAGACAAATTAATATAGTAATTATTCCAAGAAGCATTGACACTAGAAAAGTTATTCCAGATATTTCAGGTTGTTGAGGGCCTAACTACATCTGATAGGATTGCATCACTCATGCATGAAGTATACAACATTCTAATGTTTTGGTTGGTGCTTAGTTACCCACCATCCTGCATGATAGTTTGGGAGCATTGTTAGTGGCTTTCGTAGTATTTCTTTTTTTGGATCCATGAAGTGGTTCACAATGTACGTTTATTAATTTTTAACTGCAGAAAAGTGTTGGAAGAATGATAATGAGGGTTGGGTAGGCTGATGGGTGTTTTTGAAGGATAGGGGGTGACAGTTGAATTGGGAAACAGTGTTTTTGAAGGATAGGGGGTGACAGTTGACTTCAGAAACTGAGAATCTGCATTGAAGCAGGTAAGGTTTCTAGGCCACGTTGTTATGGCATCAGAGAATTTAGTCAAGGAAGAAACAGCATACTCAATTAGTGACTTCCCAGCACCCAAGACAAGGAAACAGAATTGTGATTTTTAGGATTCATCAATTTCTACAAAATATTCGTAAATTTGACTATCTTGGACATGGCACTCTTGTGCACGTTGACAAGTAAGAAAATTACTTGAGATGGGATCTAGAGGCACAAACGAAATTTGAAAATACGACCGGGTTCTTGACAAGACGTTTCTTTCGTGAGATCAAAACTTGACTATGGCCTGTTGCTCAGCTGTCATTTGGCCGGGTTTGCATTTTATCTTCAACATTTCTGCTTCAAGATAGTTTACATTTCAGGAGTGACCAACATTATTACTTATGCACTTTTGAGATCTCTGTTAGGGTTAAAATATGACCCCCAGGAGGATATCAAGCCGATCCTTCTTAGTATTATGAAGATGGAGAGTGTTGCTGTTACTAATTTTATTAGATCCTCTCTCAGAAACGTTCCTAAAGATCAAGACAAAGATCTGATAGGGAAGTAAGTAAAAGGAAATTGAGAGATCAGGAAACATCACCACTCAACGCTACAGCTTAGTTAAAAATGATATTTCATTTAAGAAAATAGTGTGGAGAGAATTATTATGCTTTATTTTATTACATAAGTGTCGTGAGCTCTTTGTGTAGTAATACGTACCTTATACATTTTCAGATGTGCTAGTATTTATAAATTTTTAAGTAACTGAAACCTTCAGTAACTACAGTGAAACAAGGAGTGAAGATGTTGACGATAGCAAACAGAAAATTGTCACTCAGTTGAAATGAATACGTATTGTATTTAATGTGAACAAATAAAGAGGGAATGATGAGGGATTTCGTGTACCCACCTTTTGCGTTTGTTATAAAGTTCTAAATTGGACATGACCCATGAGTTGCGGTTTTCTTTTTTCTCTCACACAGTAGCATGTTATTTTGATGTACCTAACGTAGCTCAACCGAACTTTTAGTCTCCAAGTATTCATCTGATTTCGAAAGTATTTGACTAGCCTTAATTCTATGTGTTTGAGTTAATCTTGTTTAGATAAGGTTTTATGTTGCAAGTGCTGATCTATCACGCTTTTTTTTTTCAACATTTGGGTATTTCTCGTTTCCATGATAATGGTGAACGTCATAATAAAGAAGGCACTGATGATATCTAGTAATGTCATATGTGGCCATTAACATATTTTTGTTGACAATTTTATTGTGTACTTGGAGATGATTTGCATTAGTACCTAGACTAAGCAAGTGTTAATCTCTGGATGTTGTTGTAATTATCCTTGTCATGTGCAAGTGAATTCTCATTGCTAAATATCTTCGTCTCTTGTACCTGTTTGTCTACAGGAAGGGATATTCTACCGCATAATTGGTTCAGACTTACCGATTCAGTGAACTAGACGTTACATTTTACTGTTATTGTTTCCTAAGTTAATGATGAAATTTGTTTATGTATGATAGTAATGATAAATGGTAAATTTAATATTCTAAAGAAGCTAAAATTGTATGGATAGTCTTTAGTAAGTTGTGATTGCAAATATTGTAGGTGGGTTTAGATTCTCTGAATTTAGAGCCAGGTATCAAGCCTAAAGAGACAATAAAATGGAGCTGCAAAAGACACAAATCATGTAAAAGCCTTACATTCAATAAAAAAAAATGGATTTTCATTGCTTGATTAAATTTCAGGCTGATGCGTGTATTTGTGTAATGTCACAGCCACTGAGAGGCCATGCCTAAGATTCAGCTTAAGTGGTTTTCATTGTTGAATGAAAACTAAGGATGTAGACCCCTTTTGGTAATATCACAGTCCCAATCAGACTATATTTAAGTTTTTAAGTTAACTTTTTTATGCTGTTTCCTATTTGTGTAGCATCATAGCTGATGGCCAGGTATTAAATGTCATCTACTAAGGCAATTCTGTGGTAACACAGGCATATTAGATTCGTTCTAAATATCTATGTGACACGATGATTTATAGACACTTTGTTCCTGATTTCCTTTTCTACTGCACCTACAGCATAGCATACATCTTAATACAACATTTTACATTTAATTATACCAGGCAGCCAATTGGACCAGCCATCTCAGGTTGACTCTGTTATTCGACGCCCTGTCATAAATTTGATGGGTAAGGATCTGGACGAAGCTACGTTGTCTGTCTTAAGTAAAGGGCTAAATTTTGCCCATACTCCAAAGACTTTGCCGATATCATGTTCCCTCAGTTCCAATGAAGAAACTGTCCGACCACTATCAGAGGATTCTGCTGAAGAAATCAGACGAATAACCGGTCAAGCAATTACAAAGCATCATCCGCAAAGAACCAATGTTTCCAAGAAAGAAAGATGCGCGATACAAAAGCTGCGTGAGGATACCGATACAGTCGTTCTGCGTGCTGCCTTTCTTTTGCCTCAGAAAGACTACAACGAAAACATATGTGGTCTACTTAGTTGTGGTCCATACCGGAAGATTAACAAATATCCTACTAACAAGGTGACAATTACTACTGTTGCCTTGCTGAACGCTACATCAGTGCCGAAGGAAGTTGTAAGAAGTTTAAAAGTACGAGGTGCATAGCACCGATATTTTTATGGTCTTCCTAAAGTTCACAAGGCGGGTAAGGATGAGCGTCCAGAGGACTTGTATATGAGACCTATAACGAGCACTATTGGTTCACCAAAGTATTTTTCTGCCAAATATTTAGCTTCCGTATTGAAACCATTGGTAGGAAAATGTAGTCACCACATTCGTAATTCTATGGACTTTATTCAGAGACTTAGCAATGTCAGGCTAAATAGTAAGGATGTGGTACCTTTAAAGGACTCTTTATCTCTTATCGGCTAACATTCTGATGAGAACTTTGCGGCCTTATTTGAACATGTGCTTTTATCATCTTAGTTTCAGTTTAATGGTGAATTTTATGAGCAAATTGATGGTGTTGCCATGTGAAGTCCGCTCTTGCAGCTAATTTATTGATGGAAGACTTCGAGGAGAACGAAGTGGACTCAGCAGGTTTTCTACCAACGGTCTTCTGGAGGTACGTGGACGGCACATTCGTGGTATGTCCCCATGGGATGGATGAATTACATCGATTTCTTGAGCATTTGAATTCCATCCATGCCAGCATTGAATTTACTATGGAAAGAGAAAAAAACTGCTGCCTCCACTTTTTGAATGTTGTCGTTCGCCGTAAAGGTGATGGCACACTAGGACGTGCCGTATATCGGCAACCAACACATAAGTATCTATATCTTCATGCCAGTAGCTGCTATCACGCTTCACAGACCATAGGTGTCCTTAAGACCTTAGTGCATCGGACGTACTGTATATCCGATAAAGACAATTTCCAAGAAGAGCTCACATACCTCAAGAGCAACTTTAAATCGAATGGATTCTCTCCGCAATAAATTCGTACGTATTCGATGCAAAACCTAAAATTAAGGTATCTTATGGGGAAGATGATAGTAATTCCTTCAGATCTAGTACGTTTTTGCCCTGTGTGGGTGCTCTTTCCTCAAAGATAGGCCGTGTTCTTGAGAAACATTGTGTTAAGGTGATCTTCCGGCCCCTCACGAAGATTGCAGCTTTACTCGGCTCTGCGAAGGACGCTTTACAGCTTCGTAATGCTGGTGTGTATCAGATTCCTTGCGGAAATTTTGAGAAATCGTACATAGGTCAAACAACAAGCACCGTTCATGAGAGGTGTGTGGAACATCGAAGATAGACACTCTTATTACAGACGGACAAGTCAGCTATGGCTGAACATTGTATTGAATTACAGTTATGTGAAGATTTAAACATCCACCTCTGCCCTTTGGGAATCTGTCTTCAACGAAGCTATAGATATTAGATTAGCTAATAATTTAATAAATGGTTTTAATTTGAACAAAGCATGGAATCCGGCTCTTGGGGATATTAAACTGCAGAGAAGTCGTCATGGTGTCACCGCCGCCGATCATATATCGTTAAAGCGAATCGAATGTCTGTACGCCTTCGCCACAGGTGGCGTATGTGTAAGCGTATGTCTTTGCCGTCCACCAGCATCTTTGACCCGCATGCGTAGTACTGCCGCGGTGGAGCATATAAGGCCGCGCTTGGTATCTTGTCGTCAGTATTGTGAATCACTCTCAGGATGGCCTGACGATAGGCGGCTGAAATGTCAGTGGAGGAAATTTTATTTGCGCGGCTGCAAGCCCGAAATTTAATGGACTATTGGAAGACGTTCTTTTTTTATCCAAGCGAAGTAGAATGTAGTTTCAACATGTCGGTCCCCCTCCACATCTTACCTTACGTGTGAGGGAAGATCTCAGCCTCATCAACCTTCATCGCTGGATTGGCCGTGGCGGTTCTATTAACAGGCTTCCCAGATCACCTGACCATACACTTTTAGATTTCAGATTATGGGGTTGGATGCAATCATACGTGCACAAAGTGATGGTAAATACACGAGATGAACTGCTTCGTCGCATCGTAGACGCTGCTGAATTGATTAGGGAGCAACCTAAGGCATTGGAACAAGCAACCCAACATATTATCGCTAGAGCGCAAAAGTGCATTGACGTTCATGGTGGCATATTCGAACCTGTTCTGTGAACTGTACAATATCTGTGCGATAAATGTTAAGGGCGTTTGTAAAAGACATGGTAGGTCCTTTTCAACTGAATACATGTAACATGCATGTTGTAATGCATTATGTACGAAATGCGTAGTAAATAAACATTATGTAAAAATGTGTAATATAACTGTATTTTTCTGTAACATTGTTTTCACGAAAATCACGCTACGGTTCAGTTGTATTGTTTATAGGTTCACGTTGTGCTTATCAGTTTTGCGGAATTAAAGTTCCTTTCAATGCCCATACCTCCCTAACCAGGCCTTTGTGGACCTGTGTTCATATAATATTTTTTGTTCATCATCATCATCATCAGCCAATTCAATCATTACATGATGTGGCCTCTTCGAGTCGTGGATTCAGGTAGGCTTTCAGAAGTCTTCTCTGCCAGGTGTTACCAGCGATCTTCTTCATGTCTTTGTCCCATCTGTCTGGTGGTCTTCCTCTAGGCCTCCGGTGCTCTCTCGGGCTCCACTCTAGTACTAGCTTCGACAATCTGTTGTCTTTTCTTCTTTCGACGTCGCCAGCCCACTGCCATTTCAAGGAACCTACTCTCTGTAAGATGTCATTAACCTTCGTCACAGACCGGATGTCATCTGCCCTTTTCCTGTCCTTTCCTGTATAGCCCAGCATTGATCCCTCCACAGCTCTCTGTTTCCCTTTTGTAAATGAGTTCAGTGTCCTTGTCTCGCAGCCATACGTCATCACAGGAAGCATGCATTGATCAAATACTGCTTTCTTTAGATTTACTGGCATTTTTGATCTGTATACTTTTTAATATTTCCCAAGGCCAGATATCTTACCAACTAGTAATCTGTATGGTAATACGTTTCTGATTTAGTTGTACCTTTACGATGCGATATTTACGTACCAACAAAGGCAGTAAAAGACCAAAGAAGATGAACAAAATTATTTAATTAATTCAAACTTGTGAACGCAAACAACAAGAAAAAACTGAACAAGCTTTTTAACAAACAGAACGCAAACTAAACGCAAACAATAACTTCTTTCACGTAAACAAGAACTGGCTTTATGGGCTTCTTGAAAACGCCCGTTTCTTGGGCGGGCCTGTAACAACAATCAGACCGTTCCCCCAGTCCAGCGACAATCGAGCACAGGTGTGGGCGGCTGTGCTGGACGCCGCATCGGGGTCTACGTCCAGCGATGCCGCAGCGTCTGGTGCTGCCATCTGCCAGTAAGAGAAATAACCGCTACAGCTAATCAATAGGAAAATGTATATTTTGTGATAAAAATTACACAAGTTTTATACAAAATTACGTGTCACCATTCTGATACAAGTAAGACTCAGAGAATGCTCTGAATTATGAAACCCACTTGGCGAGCTTCATTCATAACAGAGCTCCGTATGACAGACGTTAAACAGTGCTTCGACAGAAATTCTTTCCGATACAGATTTCTGAAATTTTCTTTTTACCTATTTATGCGTGTCCTCGAACATCAATAGAGAGAGAAACAGTTGCTGAGAAGCTCTAAGATAAATGTGGTTTATATCTCAAACAAATATGAAATTTGGCCTCCACAAATTTACGGGATACCGGAAAAGAACTAGCTTACAAACCATAACGCGCCTAAGAAAATACTGAAATAAGATGGGATAGTAAATTGATTTTAGTGCTGTAATTGCCTGGTTAGTGTGACATACGACGTAAAGATAAAATCTTGCGGAACAGGAACGATGACAGTATTTGCTAAATTGATACCTCTGACGAAATCGCGCTTTCAGCTGTCATCCCTACCCAGAAGACCTTCGACACTACTATCTTCTGCAGCTTTTCACAACTGAAGGGATTTATAGATAAAGCTATCGTCAGTGAAAACACTGATTTGAACACAACTATGCTGTACCAGGCATCATCCTACTGGGGATGCTATGCAAGCGCCCTCCTCCAAACTTTGACCGACCTACATCCAGGCAGATATTGGGCTACTTGTAATTGAACAAGACTCTGAACCATGGAAGTACACAGTATTTTTTGATATTAACAAACATTAACAGAGGTGATAGAAGTGACCAGTAACGAATAAAAATCTTCGCATTGACCTGATATCAAACATCAAGCCTTTAGATTCGTAATCTGGCACTTAAACTGCGAGCCATCGAGCCATACTAATAGGCCTTGACCTGCTATAAAATCAAACACCAACAGCTAATCAAGAAAAGACAATATTCATTACCTCATGATATGTAACCTGTTGACGCTTGCCTAAACTACTTTAGTTTGAGAACTTAACTGCATGTGGTGCAAGATCAAGTATCCAAAGCCTAAAACGGATAAAAGTACGTCTAATGCCATAGGTTTTCGTCCCAACGCACTTTGGTACTGTGCTGGCAAGATTTGGTAGAGGATGGTAAAACAAAGTCTGTACAGTGGTTGAGCACACCACTGGGTGCTACATGGTTCTCAGCTCCACTCCATTTAACACTCAACGCAAATACCTGGACCTAACATTTGATGTCCAGAATAGCAATCGCTTAACGTTACTCAATCAGTCTCGAGAATACAATCTGTGACACATTGGAATAATTGCTAACAATGCAAAGGCATTTGACCATAAGAGGTAAGTACCCATAGCTCTACATGTTTATCGAAATGACGTAGCTTCCAATTTAGCATCACTGAGACAGATACTGAAGCAACAACAAAATAATAAGAGACCTTCTCTATTAAACACGAAGACAAGTGTGTCGGGGTCCATACAAGATATTCATTCAGCTAGGCAGACACGCAGCACAAACAGAAAAATCCGAGAGTAGGTCGAAGTAGTAAAGCAGACACGTCCAACACGAACCGCTAGTGGGGTGGGGGGAGAGGGGGTTGTCGATGCGGGGGAGAGCTAAGTGTGAGTACGTGTTGGCTGCTATATGTGGCAGTTCGGTTGGCCGATCGTCCGCCATGAAACAACCTACTGGATGCCACTGGAAGGTACAACCACTATATATATTAATTCACTGAGACGGAGTGATAATGAGCCTAGCTTGTAGAGTGGTACAGCAAGTAGTGAAACAAACACAGGTAATTAACATATGTATTACTAGTTGTAAGATCACCGTGTGCCAACGGATGTGTGTTTGAGATTCAGAAAAATTACTCGGGACACACTAGGTGTATAGAATATGATCACGATTTGAATAAATGCTGTAAGGGTGGCACTCGTACAACTGCAGAGGCATCATGACGCCATTAGACAGGCAAATGCCACTGTGGTGATTATATTAGATAATCCACATCACAAGATGCACAACCAAATTTAATTTGCAGTCATAGAGCTACAGTTCTAAATGACGTCTCTCATGCTCGATCTCTTGCTGAACGTAGATTTGGAGAATATATCCAACACATTACACTTTAATATCTTGCAGATTAGAAATTTGACGGCTCATTTACGTTTCTCACAAACGCAACAGGAAGAGTAGGGAACAAATCCCTAATAGTTGCTGAATGAAGCTATCAATATGAAATGAAACTTTTATCGGCACTTATTCAGGCCTTCTAGCCTGCAACAAGTGACAGAGGCTTGAAACAACGACGAACCTAGTAAGGGTCAGTTTAAGCTACAACATACGTGGTACTGCTTTAAATCAAATTTACTATGTGTGCGTAACTCACCTCTGCTGAGCAAACTGTAGTCTTGACCGATTCCAGACACATCTCCATATCTTCCGTAACAGTGACTGGCATCAAATCAGCTTCGTCTTCTACCTGCGAGCAGAATGATAAAACGTCTTATGCATCTATATTCACAAGTAACACCATTGTAACAAATATCATGAAACCTCCAAACAAGGCATGACGAAATTATGTAAAGGTTGCTTCACGTTGTATGTGTGGTGTAAACGAATGGTATGTGTCGCTGTGACGACGCAGTTTAGTGAAACAGTGAGGCTTGGAAATAGTTGCCAGACTTCTTTTGCGACAATTAGTGGAGATGACGCTATCGCTACATGTTTTTCAATTAGCTGTATGTATTTAGGCTGAATTTCGAAATGACATCACTCAGGTTTGGTCCCCTGCTGTACGTGATTTTCGGGACTCTATCGAACAAATTACATATGGGAAAATAGCTAACCATTCGACCCACATAAGTGACTCTCAAATGTAACGGAAGAAATAGGAGCCGTACGTCAGCGATTGCTGAAGGATGCTACCAGTATGGACTGAAACGTTCATGATTGTTCTTGACTGTTGTTGTTACAAAATAGCTGACAATGGTGTAAAGCTACAATATACGGGCTATTGTTTTGAACCAATGGAAGTATACCCGTGAATCTCACCTCTTCTGAACCGATTGTAGTCTCCACCGAATCCATACTCTTCCCCGTATCCTCCAACGCAGTGGTTGACATCGCTTCATCTTCTTCCTCCACCTGTTGGCAACATGATGAAAAAAATTCAATTTACCTTCGCATTACGCAATTTTAATGGTGGGTCGATGTTTACACATAACACACGTTGTAACACGTATCATGATACCTCTAAAAATGACATATAGAAATTATGAATACAGTATGTCGCTTCACGTTATACGTGTGGTGTGAACGAGTGTCTGTCGCTGGGACGACATGCTTGAGTGAAATAACAAGGATTAGAAATAGATGACACACTTCTTTCCGATAATCAATGCAGGTGACATAATCACTGCAAATTTTTCAGTTAGCTGTATATATCTATGACATTTACATCTAGTATACATTTCTAAATGACATGATTCAGGCTCGACTACTGCTGCAGGGGTTTGGGGAATCTGTCCAACATACTACCTTTGGGACAGCAAGAAAGTAGTTGACCATCTACGTTACTCAGAAACGTAACAAGTAGAGGAGGGACAACTCCTCAATGGTTACTGAATGAAACTACAAGTATTGACTATAACATCTGTCATCCTCATAGAAGCTTGTTATTCGATAATAACTAACAGAAGCTTGAAGCTAAGATGAACCTCTTAATGGTTAGTTTAAACTGCAATATACGGGTTATTACTTTGAACCAAAGTTACTGTGGCTTCGAGACTCACCTCTGCCGAACAATCTGTATCCTTGACAGACTCACGACCCTTCTCACTAGCCTCCATATAAGCGGCTGTCATGATGCCAGTTTCCTTCTCCACCTGTCGGCAAAACGATGAGAATTTCTGAGTTTAGCTACACACTACGGAAGTTTGATGTTACATCGATGCTTACTCATAAATCGCAATTATATCACTACAATAAATATCACCATATCGTAAAAAGTGGAATATCAAAACTATGGAAAGGTCATTTCAAATTGTGTGTGTTGCGTGAACGAGAATTATCTGTTGCTACGACGTCATAGTTGAGTGAAATGGTCATTCTTTGCAGTAGCTCCCACAATTCCTTTCGAGATGTAATACAGAAGATGTGGTTAGCGCGAATTTTCCCTTAGCTGTACGTTTGTTGCCTACAAACCAGAACCCAAGAGATACCGTTACGTTTTTCACATATAAATGTCACCCAATCTACCACTATGAATTTTAGCTCAATCTATGGATTGCTAAGATGTTCTGATTAGGGATGTATCGACGCTCGTCCATTATAGCAGAGTTCTGAAACTCCTGCGATTACTTGCAATCTTAAATACACTTTGTACAATGTTTGCAGAATTCAATTTCTATATGTGTGAAGTATAATACCCCTACGCTTACAGTAGTACATAAAATAGAACTTCGAAGTTCGAAGGGGAATACATTGCTATAGAAACACTGTAAGTAGTAATCTAGCGAGACGGAGATATAGTTTATGAAGCATGGACTAGTAAAGCAATTAGTGAAATAACTACAGCTAAGTAACAAGTAGCCCACGTTATCGTCGTTTGCAGTAGTTTTAAAATCTTCATGTGCACAAGGACGTGCTCTGGCTACTTAGAAAAAGTACTCAACATACTTCGTGCAGTGAACGTAATCTAGATTGGAATATATGTTGTGACGCTGGCCTTCCTACAACTAAAGATTCATGAGGACGTGGTTAGACAGGCAAGTATCATTGTCTCGATTATGTATTTTACTCTCTGCTAAGATATCTACATTCTACAAGTTACATAATCAACGATGATTTAAAGACAGAGCTTGAAATAAACAAGTGATATAAGAAGCTACAGTTCTAAATGACCACTCTGAGGATCGACCTTATGCGGTGCTGGGATATGGGGAATCTATGTAACTCACTGCATTTTGGAAAATTAGAAACTTGGCGACAAATCTATTGTACGTTACACGGAAACATGATAGGAACGGGAGGGAGCGAATTATCAGTGGTAGATGAATGACACTACCCTTATATCAGCGTAACTGAGGGTTGTTATTCTGAAACAAATGTAAAAGGCTTAACTCGTGCGGGCTACTGCTTTAGTTACTGTATCTGTGAAACCCACCTCTCCTGGAAACCATGTTGTCTTGACAGGCTGACGACCGTCGTCGATATATGTGATCAAGATCACCTCATCTTCCTTCTCCACCTGTCGGCAAAATGATAGTCAGTCTTCGGTTTACCTAATAATACTACACAGATCTAATGATCCGTTGGTGTTTACATATAAATCATTTATTGGAATAGGAAGATATGCCATTTTGCTACAAAAGGGGCATTAGGAAATTAAGAGGATTTGCTTTACATTAGTACGTATGATGTAAACTAGAGGTTTTTGGTGACGTAATTCGCCGTTGGGTGAAATAGCTACATTAGGCAACAGTTTCTACCCTTGCTATCGATGATTGGCTATAAAGACACTGTCACTAAACATTTTTCAATTATGAGGACGTATCTAGTCTACAGACGATAAAATAAAAGATTCCATTATTACAGAAATGTCAACACTGCCTACATAGTGTGAAACGTCCCCTATTAACAATTATACGCGACTGTGCTTTAACTGACACACAATATTTTTAGCGCAACGCAATCTGACTTTCAAAAATCCCTACAAAAGAATGGCCCTGACTAACATTAAACTATACCTTTCACAAATCACTTACCTCACAAAAATCTTCGCTGCTCAAGCTACTGCAAGTAGCACAACAATACTTTACAGTATAGTACTTTCTTGGTCACAGTAATGTACGTAATAACTACGATATCTATACACAAAGCATTTCACTTTCGTTTATGATGGGGTAAGTACATCGACTTCTGCAGAACTTAGCTTTCGGAAGACGATAATTACGAAACTTCCACAGAATTATCTTATAGCAAGACGCACATTTAGCGCTACAGGACACGCACTTGAGTGATCAATTTTGTACTTAAACCATTTATTTTTCAAGATTTTTGAATTACAAATAATGTTTTCCGTGATACATTTCATTCCATTGCTGTAATCTGTAACACCTGAGGGTATAATTACAATAATCCTCAGGGGGGTACACGCTTACTTTGTGTACCATGTGTGTGGCAACCACAAGGAACCCTAGCTAATATGGTATTTGCTTATACAACTTTACACATCGGTACCATATTTCTCTAACACACAAATTACACAGCTATCTGATCATGTAACTGAGAGATAAACTTTTTTTATTACATCAGTGACAGATGTTTACGCAATTCACACTTATGAAATTGTATTTTGTCTGTACTGTGTGAACTCTTCATATTTTTTTGGAACCATTGTGATACTATGAGAGCTTTGAATGATATATTTGGTATGGATTCATGATTTTTAAAGTACGTTTGAGGCAGATGACACTTTTGACATGAGCAGAGAATTTTTTTAATTATTGGAGGAAGCTACGACGATTTTGAGATTTGACTGAGGTGTTAAGATGTTATTTTTACAACGACGATGTGTATTATGCTGCTGAGGTATGTTTATGATTAATAGGCTGAGGCTATATGAGTTATTTGATTATGCTTCATATTTATAATGACGAAATATTGACGAGTGTCGATGGATACGTATATGTGTAATAAGGTAAGGAGTAATGAATAGTGGGTAGGGACTCTTGACTTGTGAAACAGGATGTTGGAAACCAAGAATCGTACTTTAAGAGTTATGAAATGTGTGTAAATGCGTGAATGTATCACAATGCCGGCGAAAATTTTTTTGGACACTTATATTTATAGGATTTTGTTTCTACAGATTTGCAACACTAATTCTTGACCTGTGAAATATTTTTATGTGAGACTGTCACTGTAGCGGAAACTGCTGTCGTAAATATTTCCGTAAGAAAGTTAAGTGACCACCTGCACGTAATGCGTCGGGGGCACCCACCTGGGCGACAGCCGCCCGAAAAAAAAAAAAAGGCCATTAGCCTTTCAGCGGCACAGGTAGAAAAAAAAAGGGGAGGCCATTGTCCGCGCTACTGACATTTCCTTGTTGAAAGCATACTGTGGAGGTCGTAATTTATGATATTTACTGAAATGCCTAGTAAAATGACAAGAAATATTTTTACATCTGCACACCTGATTAGGACAAGTGTCTTTCTACGAGAGTTGAGAGCTACTGACTTACGAAATGCCACATAGCTATTGAATGATGTTTTTATGCTTTGGTTTGCGTAATTGCTTATTTCATTTGACATCTGTTTTCCGGCTGTGTTGCAGCATTGGTTTCATAAAATAAAATTAAATGCATTTGCTAATGTGAACACTTTCTGTCAACAGATCTATTAAATAATAATTTTGTGATCCACATTCTTCAAAAAAGGGCACTCAGAAAGGAAAGAACAATAAGAAGGGACTAGTAACAGTAACTGCATACATAATATTCTTTTCAAGTACATGGTAATATTTCTTTTACAATAAGTTGTTGTGGTGCACCACTTTAATTACTTAGACATTAAGATGTGATTATACATTTCCCTTATCTGCATTGTTATCTTTAGTGTACTATTTTTTCTGCTTGAGCTATGTCATGTTTAGATATAAGCTGCTGTTTGCCAGGCATAGTGCTACTGAACTTTAATTTGTGTTACTCTGCTAAGCCAGATTTATTTTTTTGTTTGCTGCGCATTGCCTCATATTAGTTGTAATGTTGAATTGCTTGGTAATTTAGATTTACTGTAGCTTGCTTTGCGATTTTCCATTTTTTCTTCATTGCTGTTTATATTAATTGTTTTATGTGCTGCTGTGTTGCCTCGTCCCTTAGTTTAGCATCTGAGCTCAGTAGATTTAAGTTAGCTTAAGAGGAGGTAGACTATATGAGAAACTGACTATGGAGAATAGGTAAAGAATGCATTGCGAAGTTATATAAAAAAGATTTGGGACCAAATGAGTATTGTACAATCAGAAATAATTCTTTTGAAAGAAATATGAACAGAATACGGAAAGCAGGCTTAGATAGGACTTTTTGGGAATAATGATGAACAAAGGGAGATCTCCACACAAAATACTCAGTAAACAAACCCTGTCCTTTCCCTTTTGTGTTATCCCACTATATGTTTGTGTACCCTTGTGTATTTGTTTTCTTCCTGTCTCTGTGTACTGTTTCATAGAACTTTTTTCTCTTCTAAGACTAAGTTACATTCACTATGATGAGGAATACTGTTATCCTCAAATACAATTGGCATTAATAATGTGTTATTTACTTTGTAAAGATGTTTAGACATTATTTATTCTGTTTTGTGTTAATGCTCATGTGTGAAGTTGATGTTCCGAAAGTTACTCTGATCTTTTATGTATGTCCTTATGTCATAATTCCTGTAACACTGATGTATATGTTATTTCGATTCCTTTGTAAAGCCCATATTACTACAAATGTTATCTGTATTATTATGTTTTTAATGATGTATTTTGTACCTTTGTAATTGTATTCTTATGTTATAAAATTGTAATTGTCACCAGTTCATGATGTTATTAACTTGTTAGTTACATTACACTGCACACATTTCTGTTGGTCATAGTATATGGACAATATGTGAGAAGTTGGGACTGTTAGTGTTTGCACGTGTGTTACTAATTCAGCAAGGGACTGGATAACAGCATTGCTGGTTCTAAGGACAATTCCAAAAACTTTGTGAATGCACAAGTGGTGGTTATGGACTTGCTATATTATTCGCAAGACTCTTCGATGGTGATTGTGCACCTGCACAGTCGCAACAGATCGCAACAGATGGCTGCTGGCCATCTCTACAAGGACTACAGTGGGTCTGCATCTTTGATGACCCACCAATACCATCATCTCTACAAGGGCTACAGTGGGTCTGCATCTTTGATGACCCACCATGCCATTATTTCTTCAAGGACTGCAGTGGGTCTGCACCTCTGGTGGCCCACCAATACCACAATCTCTACCAGGACTCCAGTGGGTCTGCTCTGTGATGACCTACCTACCAATATTCTTCAAAACTTCGAATGACTCTGCTGTGGGTTTGCTCCATTGTGGCCCATTACCTGTCAGCATGTCAAGAGTCAGCACTGTCTTTCCGTTGGAAGGACAACACTACTTCTTCAAGACGGCATGGAAATCCACTACTTCCATGTGCATTGTCTTTTACTGCTCAGACTTTGAGAAAAGAAACGGCAGTTTCACTGTGATGAATGATCAGGACTGTCTTTATAGACTGTGAGAAAATTTGAGCTTTTGACCAACATAATATCAGTAAGTGTGTGCATTTGATTTCTTTGTTATTGTAATTATGAAAAATTTTGTCAAATCTGTATTGGCCACTGCCCAAACCAATTTGTAAAATTTTTTGTGGGGAGCATGGGGGCTATGTAAGTAGGCTGTTTAGGTTTTTTTATTGTTAACGCCAACTCTGTATGAAAATCACTGGCTGTGCTGTGTGCAGTCTGTGGCTGCTTTGCATTGTTGTCTGCATTGTAGTGTTGGGCAGAGGCAGCTGGATGTGAACAGCGCGTAGCGTTGCGCAGTTGGAGGCGAGCCGCCAGCAGTGGTGGATGTGGGGAGAGAGATGGCGGAGTTTTGAAATTTGTCATGAACTGCTATATTTATATATGATGATATCAAGGTAAATACATTGTTTGTTCTCTATTAATATCTTTCATTTGCTAACTATCCCTATCAGTAGTTAGTGCCTTCCATAGTTTGAATCTTTTATTTAGCTGGCAGTAGTGGCGCTCGCTGTATTGCAGTAGCTTGAGCAGCGAAGATTTTTGTGAGGTAAGTGATTTGTGAAAGGTATAGTTTAATGTTAGTTAGGGCCATTCTTTCGTAGGGAATTTTGAAAGTCAGATTGCGTTGCGCTAACAAAATATTGTGTGTCAGGTTAAGCACAGTCTTGTATAAATTTTTCAAAGGGGACGTTTCAAGTGTGAGACTAGTATACACAATTTTTGAAGAGTGTCTTCAGCACTCGATTTTTAGTGGTCTAGTTCCACTGGAACTTATGACATAACTTTCTTCTCACTTTACTGTCGCAGTCCTACTACGTAATGCTGCCCATTGACAACTGACTGGTCATAAGCACGCATAGTGTTTACAGTTGATTGTTGAAGCTGCCACTATAGTTACTGTGCTGACGTTGCTCGGAAGAGATGGTGTATTCTGGGATAAATCGTAACGATGCTAACTAACATGGATTTTATTAACATTGCTCATATGACACACCTTTCGCAATTTTCCTCTTATGACCATCTGAAAGTTATGGATGAAGAGAGTTAAGGATTCTGTGTATTTCCTTACTTTTGTATGGCTTCTGTCTCAGCACCATGTATATGCGTATTGTAGAAAATAAAGTCATAAGGGATATCGAACGCAATTTGTAACTGTATTGAGGATTTCTTGGTGAGGAGGCTACAGCGTGTTACTTTCCCTGGAGTGTCACTGACTGATGTACTTCAGGTAACTCAGTGGTACCAGCGGGCTATTCTTAGGTCCCCTTCCTGTCTACGCAGCCTAGCAATTAGCTGGCAGAATTTAGTTACAAGAACGCCAGACTTGCTGCAGATGACGCAGTTGGCGACAAAAGCATACTGTATTCAAAAAGATGTGATTAAATTTTTTAAGGTCATGTATATACTGGAAACTTGTTATAACTGTTCAGAAGTAAAAATTGGGCACTTTACAAAGCTACACATCGTATTTCGTCATCTTTCTGACGTGCATTCTCGACAATATTAGATGTTTTTCCGATATTTGTGCCTATTATCGAAAGGCCATCTTCCAGGTCAGTCGCTGGAACAGTTTAAACAACTTCACAGAATGATGTCGAATAAACGCCCATTGCGTCTGATGCACGTGCGTTCACTGCACAGTATTGTTCGATTGGCTTATATTTTGCAAGCGACTCATCTTCACTATCGCTGTAGCGTAATCGCCCAAATATCGGAATAAGAGATAATAGTACCCCTGATGCACGCCCGACAGGCGATGGAATATTCTGTCCGTTGGGAACACTTCGAAAGAACACAATTGCAATAGAGTACAATGCAACGAGTCAAAAACTGAGCGACACAACGCTACATCCCAGTAAAACGAAAGGTAGCAAGGAAAGAAAGAAGATGAGTGTTCAACATCCCGTCAACAGTCGGATCATTAGAGACGGTTCAGAATCTCGGAACAGAGAGAATAGGAAAGAGAATCTGCCATGCCATTTCTAAGAAACTATGCAAGCATTCACTTTTAAGCCATTTTCGGAACTGAAGGAAAACACAAATATGAGTATTGCGACGACGACTGGAACCCTCGTTCTCAGAACACGAGGCCAGTGCGTCTCCGTGGCTCCACCTCACGCAGCGGTAGAAACGATCTCGTCCCTTCAGAAGGGGGTAGACTGCTGCAACACGGGTCATATTGTCGTCTGTGGAAGGTGTAATAAATTGTGACAGTGTCTTTAAAAGTCTTCGTATGTGCTCCAAGACATATATACAATATTTACAGCAAATATTACAGTTTCTGAGTGGCTGATTTCATTATAATTATCAGTAAGTAAACCTCTCCTTTCCTGTAGTTTTCAGAGTGCCTTTAGTTTAACAAATATCTGCTATAATTTTATTTTCAGTATTGCATTTCTCTGATTACGCTCTGTCATATTGTTTATTGCTGTAACTTTTTGTCGTAGGTGGTTGATGATGAATGAGTTGTACTGTAAAGCAATCGAAACAAGAGCTCGATCATGCCACAGCCACCAATTTAAGACTGTATGGCTATTGGCACTAAAACAAGACCCTTCTACTTATTCGACTTAATGGCTTCAGACAGAGGACATGGGATGCACCTGGTAATTGTGCTTTCCACTTACGAAGAGAGATAGTGTATTCATTATAAGTGTAATGTGCATATATCATGTCTACAACCAAAAACAACTGCATCATAAACCATTGTACAGTGCTGAATTGACAGTGTGGCAAGAAGTTTCCCAAGTGATGGTTATTGAAATTTATTTTTTTGAAGAACGTGGCGATTAAGTAACAGTAAATTATGAACGTTGTGTTGCAATCCTGCAGATTTTTTTGCGGCCACAACATGAGGTATTAACTTGACAGATAATTCGTTACAAGAAGATGGAGCCAAATCCCACACAGCAGATGAAACCATCACAATTATTCGAAAAATATTTCCTCAATAATTGATGTCACGCTTTGGCGATGTTCGCTGGGTATATGCTCATCATATATGTCGCCTTGCTTCTTCTTCTTACGGTGTCATTTGAAATGCAAAGCTTATTTCTGCAAGACCTCATTCAGTCATCGATCTGAAGTTTGCAATATGTGAAGAAAATGCTGCTGATTCACAAAATGTCACAAAAATTGTGCAGAACTTTAGAAAAACACTATTAATGTGAATGCAGGAAGAAGGACGACATGTTTCCAATGTTATCTTTAAAAAATAAACGCAAATCTGATAGAGTAACTAACATGCTGGCTTGGTCTAAACATATTTTGTACTTAATGAGTCATACTAGTTTGAAAATAATGCATTCATTTTGCGCCACCCTGTACAAACACAAGGAATCAGACACAAATCTCTGGTGATACATAGTTGACTGAAGCTGATAATACTGATACAGAGGGGTACATTCTAAAGGCAGTGACGAGGAAGTAACAGAGTTTCGCTGTGTAAGATTGAGAAGGTCAAGCATCATTTACAGTAAATCGTGCATATGACGCAACACGAGCAGGCCTTGCTAAAATCATTCCGGCTGCTACTGGGAAACCTGTTTACTGTGCTCTAGCTGCCAGGAGCCACGTGCGGCGGCGTCACTCACCTTGGCGCTGCCGGGCGGTGAGTCAGCGCTGACGGCCTCCCCCTCTGCCTCCGCCTCCTTGCGGACCCCGCAGCACAGCAGCAGGCACCGGAAAAACCGGAACATCTCTGCACAGAGGAATCACATTTAGAACTGTCCTCACCTTCCGTGTGATGGCAACGTAGTAGCAATGTCTCCCTGTTCCAATGCGAAGAATACAAACTCTTATAATATGGTTCATGAGGGACGATGCAAGATTCATGCAATAGTTGGAAATAGATCACATTGCACACAGTCATTGGAGACCATACGACTTAGGCAAAGTTGAACTACTAATGTAATAAGCAAAAAATAATATTAAAAAGGAATGTAACCAGATTCCCGGTCAAAACAAGTAAGTTCATAGGAACAGATTACAAAAAGATCGACGTGTTGAGACTGAACTTTGAAGTTGATAAAATTAAACAATGCCCCAGGTACAGATGGAATCTTAGCCTCAGTCTGCGCAGGTTTTGCAGGGGAGACAACTCCCATTTCAACTCGAATATACGCTGAAGGTCCAAAGAAACTGGTACACATGCCCAAAATGTTATAACCCCCCCTCCCCCCCCCCGGGAACACGCAGAAGTGCCGCATCATGACGTCGAATGGATTCGACTATGTCTGAAGTAGTACTGGAGTGAACCGTCACCATGAATCCTTCACGGTTGTCCATAAATACGTAAGTGTACGAGGGGATGAAAATCTCTTCTGCACAGCACATTGCAAGGCCTCCAAGATGTGCTCAATAATGTTGTTGTCTGAGCAGATTGGTGGCCAAAAGAGGTGTTTAAACTCAGAAGAATGTTTCTGGAGCCACTCTGTAGCAATTACGGACGTTTGGGGTGTCGCATTGTTCAGCTGGAATTCCACAAGTCCATCGGAATGCACAATGGACGTGAATGGATGCAGATGTACAGAAGGTATGCTTACATGTGTATCACCTGACAGAGTCGTATGTAGGCGTATCAGGGATCCTATATGACTCCAATTCCTGGCGGAGGTTCGAGTCCTCCCTCGGGCATGGGTGTGTGTGTTTGTCCTTACGATAATTTAGGTTAAGTAGTGTGTAAGCTTAGGGACTGATGACCTTAGCAGTTAAGTCCCATAAGATTTCACACACATTTGAAGATTTTTTTTACTCCAATTCCACTCACTCCACATAGTTACAGAGTCTGCATCCACTTGAACAATCTCCTGGTGACATGCAGGGTGCTTTGATTCATGAAGTGGTCTCTGTACCTGTACACGTCCATCCACTCGATACAATTTGAAACTAGAGTCGACCGACCACACCACTTGTTTCCAGTCATCAACAGTTAGATGTTGGCGTTCATGGGACAAGGCGAGGCGTAGAGCTTCGTGTTGTGCAGTCACCAAGGTAGCATGAATCGGCTCCTAAAGCCCATATCGATGATGTTTCGTTGAATTACATTAATGAAAACATATGCATGTCAATCTAAACTTTCTGAATTCATCAGAGCAGTGGAATTCAGGATGGATTCTGGGGAAAATTGTAAATTTACATTTCCCCACATTGAAGTAGCCTTCGAAATTATGAGTTTTGTTTTCAAATTCTTAACGAAATGCCACAAAAGTCAGTAGAGCCATATCGGTCAGTGCTACAGATTGCTAATGACAAATGGCAGTGGATTAGATTTTTAATGTAAACAACGGTGTGAAAGCGGTGCATATGGACTTTGCAGCCTCGTCCTCTCTTGGCTTGACATTCTTGGTCGGAAGAATCTCGTTTTATACCATAGGCAGCCGCAAACCAGCGCGCATTGCGGTCACCTAGGGCACCTCCGTCCACAATGCGAGAACACGGCGCAGGGATGGCGAACCTGTGTACATCTACGTCTCATTTTTACCAAGGAATGTTTAATACGCCAACGACGTACCATCTAACAAATCGTATAACTAAATTGATACCGCATATTATCCTATTCTTCTTGCTTACTTTGTGCATTTTTATACTTATGATAGCCCACGAATGCATTCGAATGTTAAGATTAGAGCTCTTATACAGCAGTCATTAAAATAAAAATCTTTATTTTATCTAGGTGAAAGTAAAACTTATGTGATACATACTGTTGTGAATTCAATGCCGAGTAATTTTTATTAGGTTCATACTTCATAACTTTTATAGTAGAATACGAGGTGAACGCGAATTATTGGCAGCCGGCTTCTAAGCGAGCCATTAATAATATTCATTTCATAAAATAACGATTAACAGGCTTAGGGGGATGAACATAACAGCAAACGCCAGCTTGTTCAGACAGCTATCTGTGTCTGAATTGAATTTCTGGTTTCCACAGTTTTAATGTCGGCATTTCTGCGCATATTGCCTGATACCCTTTCTAATTTGTTTACTTCTAATTCTTTTCTTGTTTCGGTAAACTTTTCAGCCCATACTGAATCATCTTGAAATCTGTCAGCTGCATCAAAATTTTTTCAGTTTCCAATCAATGAAATTTAAATAAGCTGAGTTTATCCAGGGTAGTCACATCAGGATATATAATGAATATTAGAGTTTCTGACAACTCTTTGAGCTCAGTAAGACTCGATGAAAGGTTTTCGAGTGTTTTGGCGAGAAAAATTCCACAGTGACTTCTCTTGGATGTCTTTTCGTGTAGTTTCAAATCGATGGATGTTTTTTTCAAATGTTGGAGTTACTTGTTGTTTTTGGAAACAAAATCGTTTTTGAAATGTTGCAGTTCAGCCTCGAAAGCGCGATGAAGATCTGTTATAGTTGTTTTTCGTTACGCAAACTTCTAACGCACGCTGCCGGGGGTCAACTAGGGATCATTATTATACATCTGTAAGCCATTGTGCACTGCGTTGAATACATGTAACACCTTTAGAACTTACATTTATTGGAAGCTTGCCACTGCGTCGTATATCAAAGGAAGAGAAAGCGAAGTTGCATACAAGGCTTGTTGACATACGATACAGCGAAGTTCAAGAAGAGAATGTTCAGTGTGTGTGTGGAAAAACCTAATGACACCATTCTTTTGTCCACAATTTTGAAAACATCACCAGTTGTTACCGAAAGAACTTTTCTTCAGTCTGTCTCTTTTTCATTATGCGAATTTTTAACAGCCTTAGAAATATCTGTGTCCTTACCAGTTGCTGGAAATGTTATTATTGCAATCAATTGTTCTTTCATGCCATTTGCAACACAATATGGAGCAAACACAGCTAGAGAGGCACATTTTGTTACATCTATACTTCCGTCAATATTCAATGAAGTATAAGAACAGGACATAACGCCGTTTGTGTTGATGTTGTTGTTGTTTTAAATTCTCCTCCAGTTATAGTATTCCGTCTTTTATTGTGTTCTAGATCAGTATGTTTGATGCTCACAATTATATTAATTTTATTTTCAAAGTCTTGAAAAATTTATGCGGCACAAGCTTCCTTCAACGATCCCCCGCCGCAAGAGGATTTATCACGCTGGGTAATGGTATTTGCAGCCTGGTAAATTGCAGCGTTGGTCTGACAGTCCTTGAAAACATACTTAATCATAGATAGCGACTGCCTGTTCCTGTCTTTAATACCACATGAAATCCTTTTGCTTCACCTTGCCTTTTTTTGAGTAAGAGATTTGTCGTTTCTTTCATAGCGCCGTTTGGCTGGCGATGATCTACATACCTCAGTCCTGGAGCTTTAAATGAATACAGTTTTATTGCTTTTGTTAATTAAGCCATGCTTCTCACTCCATGGCTTTAAAATTTTGCATTGTTTGTTTCCTTCTCGAACTAAACGTGTTGAATACTATTCACAAGTTAAAAACGGTTCTGAGAAGTTGTATTTGCAGCACACGATGTAAGTGTGCAAGAAATAGGAGCAAACCGCTGAATACTGTTCCGTCACAGCAATTTCGCACTGCAGTACTTGTCGCTAGAGGGCGGACGTCAGCCTGAGCGATCTACCAGTGGACGGTGGTATATAATTACTACTGGATTTGAGTACACCGAGACTCTCAGGGAGTGAGCGTGAGCAAAGGTCTGTCCTCTACAACCTCCATGACATGTCAGAAGCAGTGTCACGTCCTCGATGAACTTCGGTAGTACAACTTCCAAGGCAAACGAGAAAATGAGTTATTTACATTTACCATGCCTCCCTAAATTCCTCATTCATTGCCGTGCCAAATCATTTGGTTGAATGCCACTAATGTCACGCGTTCTTTTGGTTCACCGTCCCTGCGATTTCGTAGGAAGGTGAATACAAAACAACAGCAACCGACTAACCACTGCGGCTGGAGTAGCGGCAGGAAATCATACAAAAGAATCGAAATCTACACTTTTGATAAAATACCCACAGAAATCCGACTTAGCATCCTGATCATTGCCACATGAATTCACAGAAAATGAAAAATCTCAGACGGGTACATCATGTTCACACAAGGTGGTGAAAAAGTGCGATCTGTACAGTCAAGACACCCCGCGTGACGGGATCAGAAGAGTGGGAGAGGATCTGCACCTGGACGGGGAACATAATTACAATGGGACCGAAGCAAGTACTCTAAAATACCGCGCCCCACCACTGCCTTGTGAAACGACAAAGGACCCAAGCGAACCCGAACAGGGCAGTCAGTACTGCAGGCGTATGTTGAAGAAGTGATTGCAACTGACTGTTCTGAACCAGTGAAAAAGGCTTTGCCCAGACGCGCCATGTGTAATCCTTTTCATCCTCAGATTAAGCACGACACGCGTATGTGACAAGTTGCCAAGGAAGCATAATGGGGAATGGGAAACCATCGTGACCAGTAACGGTTTGGTAACGCAATACAGGGAAACACCGAATCATTCCCTTATAGCAATTCAGCAAAAGTTCAACAAACAGTTTAATCATCTCGATCACAACGCCATCTGGATGAATGTTACGGAATAAAATATAGATTAGAGTTGTGCTCAATAGTCATACCCTTGAGACGATCAGCGACAACAGATCGAGTCATCGACAAAGATAACCAATTTCCAATAATATTTACCTATTTATTTACGTAATATGATCTTATTAGGGTCCTTTCTTACAACTGGCGAGCGTTTCACACATACAATATACATAACATCATAGTTACGTAAGGAAATAACAATTTTAATTTGAAAAATAATATTAAAATAATTTGTTTGTCTGCAGTGGCTGTGGGACCAAATTTTACTGTCTATGAACTAAGAACATTAATATTTGCGTTACATGTACTACTGCAGCTGGAGTCACTAATATGATAATATCAATAATACAAATAACAATAATAATAATAATAATAATGGTAATTGTGACGTGAATAAGAATAATGAAAGTGGGTGATGAAAGAAGAAGTTGTAGGTCTAAAGCAGATGTTTTCTGATGCAGCGAGTTTTGAGAAATGAAAATTCAAAGAGACTACATCGGCTGAGAATACTGATTAATGAGGAAAATCTGGTAGGATCGAAGAAAGTGCTAAGGTAACGAGTACATTGAGGGACAATCATAACCGTATTGTTGCTTTAGTAGATACTACCTGACTTCTGAATCTCGAGATGCTATTTAGTTCCGTAACATAACGTAGGAGGTTCTTCGAGAGTCGGATTCCTGTTACTGAGAAGGACTTCGAGCATGTGGCTGAACGACAGAGTAGCACGAAATCGATTTGGTTGCGATGCCGACGGGTGTTTCTGCTGTGTTGTTTAGACAAGAGCATTAACGTCGAGAAGAGATATGAGGTATAGTGTTCATTGATAGGACAGTAGAGAACACAAAGTGTGTGGAGATGGCTGCACACAGCAAGGGTAGCTTGGCATGTGATGGTGAAATGTGACCAAAGAGTCGAAAATCACAAACAGAACGAATAACACTTCCAGGAGCCCTGAGTTTTCCTGAGAAAGACCTTGAGGAGTAACATCGCTGTAATCACTAATTGGTAGTATAAGTGCTTGTACAAGGCTCTTTCTCAGGTCTAGAGGGAAGAGCATTTTCTTGTTTGCAGGGCACGAAGCAATGCTGATGCCTTTTTGCATATTACAGTCCAATATCGATTTTCATCTATTATTACTCCCAGACTGATCGCTGAAAGAGTTAATTGGTTATATATTCAATTTAGGGTTGAAGATAGTAGGCATTCGCTATATTTCGGGCTAATGAGCTTAGAATAACCCACCAGTGCCGCTTGTGTTTTGCATGGGTTGAGCTTTAATCCGAAATCCTGGGCACATTTTGATTTTGGACACAGTTCGGTACTGAGATTCTCGATATCAGTCTTCCGCTTTATAGATTTGACACTTATTTCCAACTGGAGGTCGTCAGCTTACATGTGGTATCTGGAATACGACATACATCATTGTAATGGGACCTAATACTGAAGCCTCGGGGACGTCTGGTACTACCTGCATCTTTTGTGATTCCATGGTACCGCAGTTCAGCAATTTCTGGCGAGATGTTAGGTATGAAAGAAACCGCTGCACTACACCTGGCGAGAAACTTAGGCTGCTAAGTTTGGAAAGGAAAATGTCATCGGAGACGATGTCAAAGGCTTTGCTGAAATCTAAGTAGCACATGACAGTTTCCTCTTGTGCATTCACGGCAAGCTTCCGGTCATCCGTTACCTCTATTAACGCAGATGATGTATTGTGATGTTTAAGGAAGCCTGATTGGTATTCGTCCAGTAGGTTCTTTGTAGTTAGGAAGTCTGTAAGGTGGTCGTGGACTATATACACTTAGACTTTGGACAGTACAGGAAGAATGCAGACAGGTCAGTAATTAGAGCGTACTACGGCAGCGTCCTGTTTAGATAATAACTTAACTGGCCCCTGCTTCCAGGCATCAGGAAAAGCACTTCTAGTTAAGGAGTAGTTGAGGATATCTTTTAGTGGGCAGTAATGGGTGAGTAACAAGCTTCATCATTTGGACTACCATGCGACAATGTCCAATTGATGCTGATCTGATACACATGATCGCTTTTTTGACTATGTTGCCAGTAACAAGCTTTAGACAGAATTTCTCATGGCTACAGTCGTCCACCTAATGAAGCAATCAATGAGTCTCTGTTTCGTTTGTGACTGAATTGTCTTTGTAGGTAATGTGAAGTACCTATTCAGTTGATCGTCTGGGATAATGGGATCAGCTGCAGCTTTCAGTTTGCCTCTGCCAAGGCCACGTACGTTAATCCATAGCACAGATGATCCATTTCTGTTGTCCGTTAGTGTATGAGCATGCCTGAGGTTTGTATTCTCGCAGTTTGACTGACTCTGTTCAACTTCTACTTGTCAGTAACATGTTCTTCAGGAGTAGTGCGATGTTCGTTTTTCTTATGTGCCGCGTCTCTGATATTCATGAGATGTTTTAGTTCTTCGGTTGGACAAGGTGCAAGTTTACTCTTACTTTCCAGTCCATAAAAGGGCATATATTTCATTTAGTTGATTTACTTTGTTTGTAAGCACATGATGTTTTAGGTTTATGGCCGACAAAGGAATTGGTGACGACCCCCCCCCCCCCCACCCCCCCAATCTATCTTTCGCGCTTCAGTTGCAAGTTCAGAAAAATTTCTACGTTTGAACCGTCTGTATGTGGACAACTGCGGTTTCTTCGCGGACAGTCTGGCGAGTACGTTAACTAATTTTGTCATGGTCGGACATGCAAGGTGCAGATATTTGAGAAGTACGAATTATTCAGTTACGAGAGTGCAGAATGGAAATCTACTAGCTCCAGTTACTAAGCACGAGACTCATGTTTCATGCTGAAGGACACAGGTCATCCCCTTTTTCAAGAATGGACGTCGAACAGATGTGCAGAACAGTGGACCTATAACTCTAACGTCTATCAGTTGTAGGATTCAGGAACACGTATTATGACCGAGTACAATGACTTTTCTAGACACAAAAAATCTACTATGTAGAAATTAGCATGGGTTTCGAAAAAGACGATCGTGTGAAACACAGCTCGCGCTATTCGTCCACGAGACACAGAGGGCCATAGACACGGGTTCCCAGGTAGATGCCGTGTTTCTTGACTTCCGCAAGGCGTTTGATACAGTTCCCCACAGTCTTTTAATGAACAAACTAAGAGCATGTGGGCTCTCAGACCAGTTGTGTGATTGGATTGAAGAGTTCGTAGACAAAAGAACACAGCATGTCATTCTCAATGGAGAGAAGTCTTCCGAAGTAAGAGTGATTTCAGGTTGCCTCAGGGGAGTGTCGTAGGACCGTTCCTATATAAATTACCTTGTGGATAAGATCGGAATTTCATAGAGACTCCTTGCGGATGATGCAATAGTATATCGAGAGGTTGTAACAATGCAAAGTTGTTCTGAAATGCAGGAGGATCTGCAACGAATTGACGCATGGTGCAGGGAATGACGATTGAATCTCAATGTAGACAAGTGTAATGTGCTGCGAATACATAGAAAGAAAGATCCTTTATCATTTAGCTACAATATAGCAGGTCACCAACTGGAAGCAGTTAATTCCATAGATTATCTGGGAGTGGGCATGAGGAGTGATTTAAAATGGAGTGACCTTATAAATTAATCATCGGTAAAGCAGAAGCCAGACTGAGATTCATTGGAAGAATCCTAAGGAAGTTTTGAGAACATACCTTAACCGAGGAGTCAAGCAGTATATTGCTCCCTCCTACGTATATCTCGCGAAGAGACCATGAGGATAAAATAAGAGAGATTAGAACCCACGAAGAGGCTTACCGCCAATCTTTCTTTCCACGAACGATATGAGACTGGAATAGAAGGGAGAACCGATAGAGGTACTCAACGTACCCTCTGCCACACACCGTCAGGTGGCTTGCGGAGTATGGATGTAGATGTAGACATAGACGGGGCGAAGATTGCAGCAAACGCAAGATGAGATTTTCTCAATAGACATACTCAAGGAATAAGTAAATTCCACTGGAGCCAGAATCAACACATGTGTGATTGAGCTGGAACCTGGTTCTCAATATTGGATGTATCCATAGTTTCATGCAACTAAAAATAAAATAAAAAAGCAACAAAAAATCTTTGACATGATCTCCTCGACGAGTCCCCCTCACATATTAGAACTCACCTGGCAGGAAAAGATTCAAACAATGAAAACGACATGAAAGAGCGTAACTCCCGAAGTATAGAAAGAATACAGTGGCATACTACAGTAGTAATTATCTATTGCCTAAGCTCAGTCATCTAGATTCAGACCTAACCATATCTGAAAACTGTGCGAGGTAAATACTTCCCATGGTGTCGCCGCGTGTGTGGAGGTGCTGTTTTGTCCATACTGGCTATCCTCAACACAGTCACACCGCTTACAGACGGTCGATTGGGGTGGAGAAATCCACATCACCATTACATGACAATATTCCAAAAATATACAACCAAGATCTTCTGGTAGAGTACAGGAATCATACAACAACAATCTTCGAAATATTTTGAACATCAGATTCAATGCTGCAGATATATATCGATCCAGAATTCAAAATCTACAGATACTTCTGGAAGTACTACATAGAAATTAGCTACTTAGGAAAAGACACACTGAAGCAGTTCTCAGCAAGTGTCTACCAACAATTAATCGAAATCGTTCCTAAGCACCCAAAGGCAATTCAGTGACCTCACTCAAATTGATCACTAGTTTAGAAAAACGTTCAAGCAAAGAGTTTACACCAAGTATTAGAACTGAACGTCATCAATGAAACCTATTCAACTTCTGCTACAAAACATTAAATGGAATGAGACCTCAGTCTTATACGAAATGTGTGGAGTTGAAGCTAACATGGGACACACGTATCTATAGAAGAAAAAGAATAGAATTTTGGATTCAGTGAGAAAAAACTATCTACCATCATGAGAACCGCCATATACGAAACTGATGTTGACAATGTTTTGCAGCCAGATCAGGAATTCCTTCCTGATACTGAACACAATGCTTTTGCCTAGCTTTCTGGATACTTGTACTTTTTCTCGTTCCACTCAAGGACACTGATATACAGAGACACATATCAACTGATTGTTATTGCATCACTGGAGCCTTAAATCACATCCAGTAACCAGATATGAACCGTCAGTGGATAATTACCTACATGTCATTCCTGAGACTACTTAAGAAAGGGAAACTGAGACGAAGAGTACACATTAGCCAGTAACATAAACCACTCACTGAATCAGACAGTTGAGCGAATCATTTTAAGTTACGAATGAAGCTCTAAACTGCAAACAGTTTTATAGTGACATGTGAAAATGAAAGTAACCGTTTCTGTAACAGTGTGTGTCTTTCAGTTTTAATGTTATTTGCATTATTATTATTATTATTTGATATATAAGAGAAGGACGTGATTCGCTCTGCAACTTATGTCTAATTTCATTTATCTAATTTAATGTGTTTAAATTAACAAAAATTCAACACATCACATTCACATACAAAAAACATGAGCTAGTCATTCATATGATTAGCATTAGTAACGCTTGTACATTTTGCTGTAATACACGTGAAAATTTACTTCAGAGAAAAATTTGTACTCTGTAGCAATTGTTGCAATTCTGCTGTTTAATTTCTACTCTTTGTTTGTAAAAGAAGTTCAAACGATGTACACTGATGAGCCAAAGAAACGGGTATAAACATGTGTATTATTCCAATACAGAGATACGTAAACAGGCAGAACACGGCGCTGAGGTCGGCAACGCCAATGTAAGATAAGTGTCTGGAAAACTTGTTAAATCGGTCACTGCTCCTGGAATGGTATGTTATCAAGTTTTAACTGAGTTTGAACGTGGTGTTGTAGTCGACGCGCGAGGGAAGAGGGAAATATCATCTCCGAGGTAATGATGAAGTGCAGATTTTTCCGAACGACCATTTTACGAGGGTACCGTGAATATTAGAAATCTCGTAATACATAAAATTCCCGACAATGTTGCGAGCGGATAAAGATCCTGCAAGAAAGAGAACACAAAAGAGAATCGTTCAGCGTGACAGAAGTGCAGCCCTTCTTCAAATTGCTGCAGATTTCAATGCTGGACCATCAACATGTTTCAGCGTACAAACCATTGAACGAAAAATTATCGATATGGGCTTGCGTAGCCGAAGGCTCACTCGTGTATTATTGATCACTGCACGACACAAAGCTTTACACCTCACATGGACCTGTCAACACCAACATTGGACTGTTGATGACTGGAAACATGTTGCCTGCTCGGATGAGTCTCGTTTCAAATAGTATCGAGGTGATGGACACGTACGTGTATGGAGACAAGTTCGCGAATCAACGGACCCTGCGAGTAAGCTGGGGACTATTGAAGATGGTGGGGGCTCTGAAATGGTGTGGGGCATTTACAGTTCGAGTGATATGGGACCCCTGATACGACTAGATACGACTCTGACAGGTGAAACGCGCGTAAGGATCATGTATGATCACCTGCATAAATTAAAGTCCATTGTGCATTAGAGTGGCTGCAGAAACACTCTTCTCAGTTTAAAAACTACCACTGGCCCCCAAGCTCCCCAGATATCAACATTATTGAGCATATCTGGGATGCCTTGCAACGTGCTTTTCCCAAGCGATCTCCACCCTCTGGTACTCTTACGGATTTATGGACAGCCGTGCAGGATTCATAATGTCAGTTGCCTCCAGTACTACTTCAGACATTATTCGAATCCATTGCCACTTTGTGTTGTGCCAGTTCCACGTGCTCGCGGGGGCCTACATGATATCAGGCAGGTGTACCACTTTCTTTGGCTCTTCAATGTATATGAACCATTCTAGTAAAGTTTCAACAACAATCCATGTACTTTAGCGCTAAAGGAAATGATGTTAAATATTGTACCATATAATTAAACATCTTACAAGAAGAAATAACTCCAGATTATGTTTTCTTTAATACATTCCTCAGGATACTAAATATCCACTGCTATAATCACTATTTTTGTCGTAAACTATATTATTACATGTTCCTTTGTTAGTGTTATTAACTGAAGGATATACTGGTGATCATTAAGGTATGCGAAAGTTATAAATCATTCCCAATTTTTATTTATAATAGAACAAAGTATTTAACAAATAAATAAAACCATGTGCGTGAATTCCTGCATTGTAACATACACACAAAGTTTTCAAGGACCAGTTAAAAACTGAAGAATATACCACCACAGCTCCAACCCCTATGAAGTGAGGATTAGTCTGATTCCAGCGCGCACAGTGGCCTTTAGGCAGTTATTCTTGCGACTGTTCATATCCGAACAGAGCAGGAGTACATTGTAACCTGTGAAAGAATTACTTCTGCCATGTACTGCACAGTGGCTCGCATAGTACTGATGTAGACGTGATCATGAGCAGAAGCTCAGTCGGCATAAAGATCACAACGATCTGTAGTATTATTACATCTGCACAGTATACTATACGTAGTGTGATCCGCTGTACGTTGTGATGCGTTGTGGGTGTGTGGGATGTCATCTTCGAGGACCACGTTTCCCCACAGCAATTGATTCCAATGGTACGCTATACCGTTGTCCCTGAAGGGTGTCCACGAATTAGACGAGTTCCAGTGCACGCTGCTTAGGTCACCTTGAATGCCTTTGGCATAGGGCGTGCTTTAGCTCTTTCTCGGATTACTGGTTTATATGTAGCACAATTCGACCGCAAAAATCATGCAGTGCACTACGGGAATCGCCCAGAAAATCTAATCAGCATTCTGTCTATAAATTTTGCCTTATCTCCAGTGACCTTCAGTTCGACAATTAGCCCCACATTCCAGCAAGTTCAGTGGATGGTCTCACCTGGATTCTCATTCTTTGAAAGTTACGTGCGAGCAATACTGGGTTATGGCTCATTCATTAAATTCTTATTTTGGCTCCCTCATAGATGTTTTACATGAATGTATATTATTTCGTGTAAGTCGATGGGCGTGTTGTCAAATAATTTCAAATACTTCATATAGAAACCTGTAGAATAACGAAACTGCACAGCATTTCTTTTACGACACTGTCTAACTTCGCAGTTGTCACAGGGTTATGATTCGAGAAACAAAAATGAATGAAGTGACAGCGCCCACACATTGTCATTCCTCATCAACTGTACGAAACAAACTGTGTCTAGACAAACGAAGACTGTAGGTGTCGAGCGAGTATTATTTACTCGTCATATCTGCCGATAAAATATTCTATTTGTAGGAATATATTGGATGTGGGCAAATCACATTTGGTTCTGGTCATGGAAGGCAGATCATAATTAAACTGTTCTAAAATATAAGGTGGCAAGACTGTAGAAAAATTGATCACTATTGGAAATCGACACGACTACGTACTGACAACAATTTGAAAAGCGCATTTAGCGGGAAGCGTGGAGTTCCTCCTTGGTGAACGACGGATACCACCATTTCTTTCGCCGGCATGTTGGCTTGCGTTATCGTCTAACGACGTCGGCTGAGATATGGTTGGCCAACATGTTGTTCGTAAACGTCTTGCGCCAGACACTTTTGATGACTTCTGAGGTTTCCTGGACTCAGAAAGTAGAATAAATTTCTCTCCGAATGTATCCAGCCCCCTTGGTTCCATACGATCTCAGTTATAGTCACTAATTGCAGTTCCTTGGAACACCAGACCATATTCGATTCTCCTTCCAAGAGTCACAGACAATTCTGTAATCTTCAACGTCTATGTCTTGTCATGTTCCTAATGGCATATAGTGCGTATGTATCCTCGATGTTGAGACTTCTACTAAATTTTGTGCAGTTTTATACTGCACTTTGGAAAAATGATCACTCATCGCCGTCTACAAGTTACATTGACAAAATCCTGAGCTTCCAGACAGTATGAACTTTTTTATTAGTCAGGAAATAATACATTGAGTCGTGACACTTACTTGGATCTCTGTAACAGAACTGAGTGTTTCGAGGTCACAGCCAGGGCTATGTCAGACGTTGAAGGAAGCTTTTCAATGGTCTTCAGTATTTAAAGCGTGTCTGGAGAATGGTGAAGGCAGAAAGGGGCTGAACTGCAGCATGAGATTCTTTGCCAGAATGGGTTCTCCGTAATGTGGCAGAGATGCGCTACCGTATTGAAGCCTTGCGTGTGGTCTCTAGCAGTGCCACTTAGGGCTCAGATGGATTGTTATTTCTCACGAGAATGTTCAAGTCTCGGTTCAGTACGTACTTGTAAACCTTAAGCGTAGGCAGTACTGAGAATAATCCGCTCTTCATGAATACTACATTCGGAATTTGAGTAAAACACAACGCATATACAGGATATCGGAAATTGGAAATATCTCAGTCGTGCTGATTCTAATTACAAACCCTGCAGCCAAAAAGACAGAAGTATACCAACAAAATCACACGGACAGTTAACTTTGAAGTAATATCACCAGTATAACAAAACGTTTACTGAATCTGAATAGGAATCAATAATAGCTGCGTTCTGCAGATTACGTAAATCATGTAGCTGAAATTGTTAACTGGCATCTACATTAGAGAGGGGATTCTGTTAATGGCAAACCCTGTCTAAATGCGATCGAGGACAGACGGGGTCACCAATCACATACCTGTTTCTTTACGAAGTGTTCTGACTGGCTCTTGACGCTTCCTCTTAGATGACCACAAGAATCTGAAACGCTTTTTTTACCGTAGACTCACTTTCTCACCAGCAAACCAACGCTCACGAGATGTAGACGCTCCTTCAACGATAGAGTGCAAAGAACGAACGTTGCTACGCAACGGCATTCGCCGCCTCGGGCGATATTGCATTGTTGACAAACTCCCCGACGACCGACTGTTAAACAATAGCTGAGATAGCGTCAATCTGCGACAGATTTTAAAAGATATCATATAATACTCTCATTCTCACATCGCCACTCTCTATGATAACAATTGTTATTGTTGTACACTTAAGCTTAAAGAACTGTTTGGAACAGTATAATTCGCAAAGCGCTATTACATCCAAGATGGCATTTCGCGACATATTATTGTACCACTGACTTTTGCCTTTCGTTGTAATAAATTACGATCCAGACGTTAAAAAGACGTCAGCTGTAACTATTTTACTTTATTAATTTTTTGTTTAGTGATATGATATTCGAGTGTATAAATTACCGTCAGTTATAATGGAAGATACATAACTGTTCCATTTGCTTCATATTTCGTTAAATACAACATCATGTTACATGACAGGTTATACGGAAGTAAGTTCCACAGCAATACCACCCCCCAGCTGCCACTTTGTACGCGAACCAAGCTTACGACGTTACTGAGGATAGTAATATGGGGCAGTACAGCTTACTGTGGGCTTGCGGCGGCGCTGCAACGTCTGTGACAATCCATCACTTTGGGTTCACTGTCATCGATCATTGCCCGTACATTCCCGACTTGGCCTCATCTGATTTTCATCTGCTTCCAAAACTTAAAGGATACCTTCGAGGACTTCATTTTGATAGCATTGAAGCGTTGTAATCAGATGCGAGGTTGAAGTTCCGTGAAAAAACAATCAAACTTTCTACTGGTGAACAAGTCAACCGAGCGGTTCTAGGCGCTCAGTCCGGAACCCCGCGACTGCTACGTCGCAGGTTCGAATCCTGCCTCGGGCATGGATGTGCGTAATGTCTTTAGTTTAGTAAGGTTTAAGTAGTTCTAAGTTCTAGGGGACTGATGACCACAGATGCTATGTCCCATAATTCTCAGAGCCATTTGAACCATTTTGAACTAGTCAAACATTCTACAGTGACGGTATAAACAAAGCGGTCTCTCGCTGGTTCAAACGGCTCTGAGCACTATGGAACTTAACATCTGTGGTCATCAGTCCCCTAGAACTTAGAACTACTTAAACCTAACTAACCTAAGGACATCACACACATCCATGCCCGAGGCAGGATTCGAACCTGCGACCGTAGCAGTCGCGCGGTTCCGGACTGAGCGCCTTAACCCCGAGACCACCGCGGCCGGCTCTCTCGCTGGGAGGTGAGTGTTGTCGCCATGTTGAATATGTTGAGAAATGAATTCGTAGCCATGAAGAATAAAGGTGTGGGATATTAATAATATTTGTCTTATTTAAGGAACATGATAATTATTCACATAAAAAATTCGGAGGCATTACTTTTCGCACGCTCTCGTAGCTTTGCAGTTCTCTAGAACTGAGATCTCGCAAATGTTTGAATACCCCAAACATAGTCTGTTGTTTTGTCGGTAGTTACGCAATTGGTAACGAAAGAAGGAACTTTTGAATTTTTATGAAAGATGTCTACTACACATGCCTTCCTGCAAGGTTTGGTGATTAAGACAAAGTCTGTGCACTGCACATGGCATGCCGTTATTTGTATTGAGGGACTGACACTTTGAAAATATGGGTAGAAGAAACCAATGGCTCTTGCAGTTCCGTGGTTTTGAGGGAGCTGCAGGATCATGCCTATTATTATTATATTTGTATGGTTGACACTGAGGTACAAAGCAAAATGTGAGACATGTATAAAATTTTTAGCTGTTCTTTGGCCTTGCAACCAAATACGTGTAGTGAACCTACCTCTGCTCCTGTTCCACGTGCCGTTGCTGAATGTTTGCAAAAACGAAAATAGCTTTGAATGTGAATGCAATGATGGTGATTATTAAAGCAGGAAGAAGATTCTGCACTACAATTATTTACTCAAAAGTGACTAACTGATTTAACTTCTGACTTGATTCTTAGAAGCGATGCCTTCGCATTTCTGGGGTAAAGACTGAGAGCTATACATCTTACATTACATTAGCGTCATTCTCTTGATACGGCAACATAGAAAAGGAATGGATTAAATTCGGTAAAAGAGAAGACCACATGGTTTTTGTTGTGATACTGAACTTTCGCTAAGATATTTTAATGTCATTAATTGCTCAAATTTTGGAAACTTGTGGTAAATTTCTATGGGACCTAACTCCTGAGGTCATCGGTGACTAGACCTACACACTACTTAATCGAACTTAAACTAACTTATGCTAAGGACAACACACACACCCATGCCCGAGGGAAGACTCGAAACTCCGACGGGGGCAGCCGCTCGCACCGTGGCGGTAATGGTTCAAGTTAGCTGTTTTATCTGAAACCTATACTTTTACATAAAAGAAATTCGTTAAGCTACATTGAAAAACATGAACTACTAAAATCATTATATATTTGAAAGTAGTTGGCACGTTACTAGGCCAACAATTTGGCTGCTCTAATCTCGTATTACAGTTGCGAATAGGACAGCGCAGCGAAAGGGAAGCATTGGAAGGTAATAAAACTAACAAAATCTTGCACAATTCAGAGAATACAATAAATAATCCAACTGTTTATTTAACCAGGCTTGTTTATTTAATCAGACTTGGATTAATGGAAAGGTTCACTAAAGCACATCCTAAAGAGGGTGACTGCTTCTTGCACTTATCAACAAAGGCCTCAAAAGTGTCTTATGGCATATTCAAAGAGGGTTTCTCCATTGCACCTCAGATCGGAAATTCAATGAAAGACAATGTGTTAGAATGTGCTATGAAACGGGACAGGCAGCCACCAGAAGCCCCACGTATAGAGAGTGTGGTAGATACCAGTCCTCCAACAGATATCATGGGCTTTCTCCAAATCTAAAACCACGGCCACAGTCTGGGATTTCTGGAGTAAACCATTCGTGACATGGGTGGACAAAGTCTACATCTACATCTACATCTACATCCATACTCCGAAAGCCACCTGACGGTGTGTGGCGGAGGGTACGTTGAGTACCTCTATCGGTTCTCCCTTCTATTCCAGTCTCGTATTGTTCGTGGAAAGAAGGATTGTCGGTATGCTTCTGAGTGGGCTCTAATCTCTCTGATTTTATCCTCATGGTCTCTTCGCGAGATATACGTAGGAGGGAGCGATATACTGCTTGACTCTTCGGTGTAGGTATGTTCTCGAAACTTTAACAAAAGCCCGTACCGAGCTACTGAGCGTCTCTCCTGCAGAGTCTTCCAATGGAGTTCATCTATCATCCCCGTAACGCTTTCCCGATTACTAAATGATCCTGTAACGTAGCGCACGGCTCTCCGTTAGATCTTCTCTATCTCTTCTAGCAACGGATCTGGTACGGATCCCACACTGCTCAGCAGTATTCAAGCAGTGGGCGAACAGGCGTACTGTAAAATACTTCCTTTGTCTTCGGATTGCATTTCCTTAGGATTCCTCCAATGAATGTCAGTCTGGCATCTGTTTTACCGACGATCAACTTTATATGTTCATTCCATTTTAAATCACTCCTAATGCGTACTCCCAGATAATTTATTGTATTAACAGCTTCCAGTTGCTGACCTGCTATTTTGTAGCTAAATGATAAGGGATCTATCTTTCTGTGTATTCGCAGCACATTACACTTGTCTACATAGAGATTCAATTGCCATTCCCAGCACCATGCGTCAATTCGCTGCAGATCCCCCTGCATTTCAGTACAATTTTCCATTGTTTCAACATCTCGATACACCACAGCGTCATCTGCAAAAAGCCTCAGTGAACTTCCAAAGTCATCCACCAGGTCATTTATGTATATTATGAATAGCAACGGTCCTATGACACTCCCCTGCGGCACACCTGAAATCACTCTTACTTCGGAAGACTTCTCTCCATTGAGAATGACATGCTGCGTTCTGTTATCTAATAACTCCTCAATCCAATCACACAATTGGTCTGATAGTCCATATGCTATTACTTTGTTCATTAAACGACTGTGGGGAACTGTATCGAACGCCTTGCGGAAGTCAAGAAACACGGCATCTACCTGCGAACCCATGTCTATGGCCCTCTGAGTGTCGTGGACGAATAGCGCGAGCTAGGTTTCACATGACCGTCCTTTTCTAAACCCATGCTGATTCCTACAGAGTAGGTTACTAGTCTCCAGAAAAGTCATTATACTCGAACATAATACGTGTTTCAAAATTCTACAACTGATTGACGTTAGAGATATAGGTCTGTAGTTCTGCACTTCTGGTCGACGTCCCTTCTTGAAAACGGGGATGACCTGTGCCCTTTTCCAATCCTTTGGAACGCTACGCTCTTCTAGAGACCTACGGTACACCGCTGCAAGAAGGTGGGCAAGTTTCTTCGCGTACTCTGTGTAAAATCGAACTGGTATTACATCAGGTTCAGCGGCATTTCCTCTTTTGAGCGATTTTAATTGTTTCTCTATCCCTCTGTCGTCTATTTTGATATCTACCATTTTGTCATCTGTTCGACAATCTAGAGAAGGAACTACAATGCAGTCTTCCTCTGTCAAACAACTTTGAAGAAAGACATGTAGTAATTCGTCCTTTAGTATGTCATCCTCTGTTTCAGTACCATTTTGGTCACAGATTGTCTGGACATTTTGATCCACCTACCGCTTTGACATAAGACCAAAATTTCTTAGGATTTTCTGCCAAGTCTGTACATAGAACTTTACTTTCGAATTCATTGAACGCCTCTCGCATAGCCCTCCTCACACTACATTTCGCTTCGCGTAATTTTTGTTTGTCTGCAAGGCTTGGCTGTGTTTATGTTTGCTGTGAAGTTCCCTTTTCTTCCGCAGCAGTTTTATAACTCGGTTGTTGTACTACGGTGACTCTTTTCCATCTCTTACGATCTTGCTTGGCACATACTCATCTAACGCATATTGTACGATGGTTTTGAACTTTGTCCACTGATCCTCAACACTATCTGTACTTGAGATAAAACTTTTGTGTTGAGCCGTCAGGTACTCTGAAATCTGCTTTTTGTCACTTTTGCTAAACAGAAAAATCTTCCAACCCTTTTTAATATTTCTATTTGCAGCTGAAATCATCGATGCCGTAACCGCTTTATGATCGCTGATTCCCTATTCTGCGTTAACTGTTACAAATAGTTCGGGTCTGTTTGTCACCAGAAGGTCTAATATGTAATCGCTGCGAGTCGGTTCTCTGTTTAACTGCTCAAGGTAGATTTCATATAAAGCACTTAAAAAATGTCACTGTATTCTTTGTCCCTGCCACCCGTTATGAACGTTTGAGTCTCCCAGTCGATATCCGGCAAATTAAAATCTCCACCCAGATCTATAACATGGTGAGGAAATCTACTGGAAATGTTTTCCAAATTATCCTTCAGGTGCTCAGCCACAACAGCTGCTGAGCCAGGGGGCCTATAGAGACATCCAATTAGCATGTCTGAGCCTGCTTTAACAGTGACCTTCACCCAAATCATTTCACATTTCGGATTTCCATCAATTTCCTTCGATACTATTGCACTTCTTATCGCTATAAACACGCCTTTCCCCTTCACCGTCCAGCCTGTCTCTGCGGTATACATTCCAATCTGAGTTTAGGATTTCATTACTGTTTACGTCTGGTTTCAGCCAAATTTCTGTGCCTAGTACTATATTGGCGTTGTGACCGTTTATTAATGAGAGCAGTTCTGGGACCTTTCTATAGACCTCCTGCAGTTTACTATTAGCACATTAATATTGGTATTTCCTGTTCCATTTTGCCTACTCCTACCTTTCTGCGTCTCAGGAGGCGTCTTGGCGGGCCTAGGGACGGAATTCTCTAACCAAAAAGACCCCCATGTGCACTCCACACGTACTCCGCTATGCTTGTAGCCGCTTCCGGCGTGTAATGCACGCCTGACCTATTCAGGGGGACCCTACATTTCTCCACCCGATAGCGGAGGTCGAGAAATTTGCACCCCTGATCTCCGCAGAATCGTCTGAGCCTCTGGTTTAAGTCTTCCACCCGGCTCCAAACCAGAGTACCGCGATCGGTTCTGGGAACGATACTACAAATAGTTAGCTCTGATTCCACCCCCCGAGCGAGGCTTTCCGCCTTCACCAATTCCGCGAACCGCCTGTATGAACCAAGGATGACCTCTGAACCCAGACAGCAGGAGTCATTGGTGCCGACATGAGCAACAATTTGCAGTCGGGTGCACCCAGTGCTCTCTGTCGCCGCCGGTAGGGCCTCCTCCACATCTTGGATGAGACCCCCCAGCAAGCAGACAGAGTGAACACTGGCCTTCTTCCCCGACCTTTACGCTATTTCCCTAAGGGGCTCCATCACCCGCCTAACGTTGGAGCTCCCAATAACTAATAAACCCCTCCCCCCGTGTGCCTGCTCGGACCTTGCTGAAGGAGTAGCCACATGTCCACTCACAGGCAGAGCGGGCGATGCCACACAGCCAGTCTCCACATCTACCCTCCGCCTCGTGCGCTGCGAACGCCGCTGAACCCGCCACTCCCCTTGGGGAGAGGGTGGCCCAACCGCGCCCAGTATCCGTGAAGATACTTCGACAGCAGGGACAGTGGGTGAAGCATGTAACACCTGGGATGTACCTTGCGACGCACCAGACTCCCCCACTGCCGCTACTCTCCGAAGCAGCAGCCTGAAGACGGCTGACCGCGGCCATCAACACGCTCATCTGTTCGTGAACAGTGGCCAGCTCCTCCTGCGTCTGTACACAGCAGTCACACATCCTATCCATCCTAAGGAATCAATTTACTGAAGAGAGTTAATCAACTTTTAACTAGACTGCTAATTCACTAAAGACGGCTGTTTATTGCCTAAACTGTGGTTGCTAGCCACTTCTTGTAGAAAAAAATGAAAATAGCACTACCTGTCTCTGGACTGTATTGAAAACAAACACTAGCACTACTGGCACTATGGTTGACTAAAGGGACTCTCTCTGACTGTATTCAAAACAAACACGAAATCTATGGAACACTATTAATAGCACTCGACAATTAAAGCTTCCTAAAAGAAAAAACACACGGAGGAAGAAATGACATGTAAGAAAAATATAGTTATACTTAAATTACGGTAGCTCGCTGCACAGCAGACGTGAAGCAGACAGCGGTTAGGACGACACTGACACTACTGTAAGTGGCGAAATGATCAACTGCAAAATGGCGCGCTCGAAATCAGCACTGCGCGCGGGTGGGTAAACTGCGAGACTCGAGCTATCACACCAGCTAGGTATGAATCATACATTCTATCACCTTGCAAAAAGAACTGGTGAGGGAAATGGGGCGGTAGCTAGAAGGAAGGTGTTTTTCCTTACCGGGCTTAGGTATGGGTATATGGGTATGACAGTGGCTTCACGACAGTGCCTGGGAAACGTGGCCTCTGCCCAGATGCGGTTGTACGTATTAGGCACAAAGTGTTTGCCAGCAAGAGAAAGGTGCTGCAACATCTGATTGCGAACAGCATCTTGCCCTGGGTCAGAGGATCGGGAAGAAGTGAGAGCACGATGTAACTTCCTCATAGTAAAGGCGGCATTGTACCACTCACAATTCGAAGAAGAGTAACGCCCGAGCCTCCACCGCCGCTTTCCGATGGAGGAAGGCACGGTGATAGTAGAAGGAGCCAAAAATCTCCGCAAAATGGCGGCCCAGAGTATTGGAGACAGCAATAGGGTCCACGATGGCATCATCTGCTACTGTCAGGCCGGAAACTGGGGAATGGATCTTGGTCCCAGAAAGCCACATGACGAAAGAGGAAGTGGAACTGTTACAAGAACTAGTGAATGAAATCCAGCTAGCTTTTTGGCTATTCCGAAGAACACGACGACACTGTGCAGGCAACTGTGTACAATAAATGCTGTTTACCATCATAGGAAGACGATTAAACACGCGGATAGCATGTCTCTGGCGCGAATAGCGTCTCGGCAAGCCTCGGTCTGCCAAGGGACCGGGACACAGTGTGGTAAAGAGGAAGAGCGAGAAATGGAACGTTCTGCGGCGGTAAGGATAACGTCTGTGAGATATTCTACCTGGTCATCTCAAATGGGGATACGTTGTTCGTCGAAGGTCGACAGGGAAGAGTATAGCTTCCAGTCGGTCTTAGTAAGCTGCCATTTGGCTTTGCACATAGGTGCGGTGGGAGTCAGCAAACTGATAGCACACAGAAAATAATCGCTCGAGTATGTGTCAGAGGGAACGGTCCACTGGAGGCGATGGCAAGCTAGGCAGTGCAGAAGGATAGGTCCAAATGGGAATGGGTGTGTGTGGAGTCTGAGAGGATCGTGGGTGCTCCTGTGTTAAGTCAGCAGACGTTATGTTCATTGAGAAGGTCAGGCAAGAGGGCACATCTTGGACTGGTTCTGGAAGACCCCAAAGCGTATGGTGCACATTAAAGTCACCGAGCAGCACGAACGGGTGAGATAGCTGCACTATAAGCTGGAGGCGGTCTACCCTGGTGGCATTATATGACGGAGGGATGTAAACAGTACAAAGGGAAAACGTCAAGTTATGAAGGAAAAGGCGAATTGCAACAGCTTTGAGGTGGGAATTCAGGGAGATGGGTTGACTATGGATGTCAACCCGTGTAATCAGCATAACTCCCCCATGAGATGGAGTGCCGTCCTTCGGGAGAAAGTCAAAATGGACTGGGTAGGAATGCGAGAGCTCAAAGTAGTCATAAGGATGCAATCCCGGAAACCAGGTAAAAAGTGAATGCGGCGATTCTAAGAGCAGCCATAATTCCACTTTGTTGCATCAAAGACTGCAAATGTTCCGTTGGAGGATAGTCACAACGAGGAAAAAATGAAGGGTGTTCACCTTAGCAGCTGACGAGTGCCTGCCTTCGATGAATCACTGCTACAGGGCACAGATGCAGAGGGATCCTGCTCGAAGAGGTCTACAGAAGCATCAGCATTCTCTTTCTGCCAGCCTGCGAAGTCCAGGGCAGAAAATCGGTTGGTGGTGCGCACTGGCGACACGGTGGTCGGCCTGGAAAGGGTATCATGTGACGACGCCGTCGAAGAAGATCGAGTAAGTTAAGGAGAAGACCGTTTGACCTTGTTTGATTTCTTGGAGGCTTTCCGGCTGGCGGATGAAGACTCAGATGTTGGTTGGCGGGTGGGACATAGGAAGTCTTCATAGGACTATTCCTTCTGTCCTTTCTGGCCTGCCGGTTGTGTAGCTGATGACTCCACCACGTGAGCCAAATGTCTGGTATCGTGTTGCAAATCTGGGGAGGGGACAGAGACGCTACCACAATGCTGGGGGATTTTACAACCGCGATGCTAAATTTGAGGTCGCATGTCTGCGTGGCCATGACCTTTGTGGACCGAGATGTGGAAAGAACGGTACTGTAGGTACCAGATCGTAGAATGCAGGGCCTCCAACAAGCCCATAACTTGCGAGCGTCTGGGTAAGACACTTTTTCCTTCACCCATGTCTCCTGGACAGCCCACTCATCGAGACATACCCGACAGTCGTGGGAGGAGGCAGCATGATCGCCATTGGAGCTATGCAACAGGAAGAAGGAGGCGCACAGTGGATCTCGTGAGCATCCCTGCCACAGGTTGCACATTTGGCTGGCTGTCGACAGGACTCTTACGTGTGATTGTAACAATGACACAGGTAGTAGCGCATAAGGTTCGGAATATACGGACAGACTGTGATAACTACATAACCTGCTTTGATCTTCAATGGAAGAAGCACTCTATCAAAAGTGAGGAAAAGTGTGTAGTGTGGGCACTAAATAGACATCTACTTTTTTCATCACCGAATGGACTGCTATGACAGCCTGATCAGGGAGGTACATATGGATTTCTGCCTGGGTCAGACCATCGAGGAACCTAGAATAAATAACACCAAGGGAAGAATTTACCATTCTATAGGCCTCGACAAGAACAGCGTAGTCATGGAAGAGCAAAGGCGCAAGCAGTTTCTGTGCTTGGGAATCGGAAGTAATCTCCTAAATCAAAGTGTCATTGCATGAAGAAGAGCAGGATTTCACAGGGGCATCAGTTGCATCAACACCTTTCTGAATAATAAAAGGATTTACTGTAGTGAAGGGCTGACCATCTTCAGTACATGAAACTATGGGGGACCACGAGACAGCTCAACGGCATTTCAGCCACTAGCTTCATTCCATTTTCATTTCATAGCCGTTGACTCTGAAGATGATTGGCTCATTTTGAGAAAATCCCCTGTGAATGCCAGCGTCTCTGATGGTGTGCTCCTTCCAGCTGGGGGGCAATTGGCTTCGGTCATTCTTCACACCTCAGGCCACACCTACCAAACACCTGACGGAGGGACCAATTGGCAATTTGGAAAGCTAGAAGCTCAGGCAAGCAGCCCTCTCTGGGACTGGCCTGCACAAGGGAGTATTTGCAAAGCCTACCTGTCGACCTTGGGCTGGCAATTATGCGTTACCCTGTCACATGTTACACGTCAGACATGTGGGCTGGCCTTCAGGTGTCCATAGGGAGGAAGAGGAGGAAGAGGAACCTCAAATGCCGAAGCAGAGAAAAGATAGGAGAAGGTGACAGAAGAAATAAAAAAGGAACGAAGAACATAGGAGAGCATTCTGATGTTGACTACCGAAAATGCAGAATACATTTCTAAAACAAGACCAGAGATGTTTCCCAAGGGAGGGAAGAGAGAACAGCAATTGAATAAACATGCAACATGCAAAGGAAAGGAGGCTGCAGAGGCTGGGGCCCTGTGGTAGCCGAGAACGAACCCATCAAAGTGTGCGAACTCCTTGGAGGGACTGACGGAGATTCGCGGCGCCAGCTTTGGCTGATTGCTCCCTCGTCTCGGACGACAATGAAGTCCTCCTAACACAAGGCGAAAGCAAAGGGTGAGTTGTGCAGGGGGAGCTGCGTCTTGAGCAACAGGTGGCTGACAGACTTGCAGCACACACAATGAGTGACAGGCAATCTGGCTTTCAGCTGGGGAAATCACTGTCTGATGCTATTACCCTGGCGGCTGAGGTCTGTGGCTCACCTCTGCGCTAGTAAATATCAGCATCATGGTGGACATCAGTGGAGTCTTTGACTACTGTGGTGGCCTTCACTGCTGTCCTGTTTTCAGGAGAAAGAGCGTTCAGGGTAGCTGTGTGGTTGTCTGAGGAGCTGTTGTGAAGGAAAGGTGTCTCATTATCGTCACCCAACGGGCGCACTAGCAAAAAGATGACGATGTGGTGTTCACAGAAGCTGTGTCCTATGGGTAATTAATTTGGGATATCAATATGGAGCAATTATTGGATAGTCTACAATGAGGCGACGATGTGCTAGAGGTGATCCCCTATGGAGACCACCTCCTCCTGCTGGTTGGAGGCCGAGGACGCGGGGATGTAGAGCATAGAGCAAAATGGGCAATGAATGTGTTATCAGAATGGTGCCGAAAATCCAAACTGCCGACTCTCCCTAATAAATAAAGGTATCTGCTATTAAAGGACAACTAACCAGGATCGATGGCTCGCCGGTTCTTAGGCGTCACGAGGCTCGCTATCTGGAAGTCGTCATTTACGAAAAGTGGAACTTTGCCACACTCATTGACACCGTGACCCAGAGATGGCTGGAAGTGTTCAACAATCATAGCGGAATCGGGCATATGGCATTCTACCTCCCAGAAAATTTAATTAAATATATGTCTTAACAGTATTCTCATTTTCATCGTGGGTCACGGCTCTGGAGTTGGGGCAGACAGGATCACGAAGGTCATGCCTGCGAAGACAGTGCGAAGAGTGCAGCCGAACAGGAAGATGTTACTTAGATAATTTGCGGCTTATAGGAATAGTCTGGGAGGGGTCTGTCTGGTGTTAATTGAGTGGACCCTTCTTCACATGCTACTTAAAACTTTGGACCATATATTCCGCTTCACCATTGGAGCAAGGATGAAATGGAATGCTACAGATGAGTTTGAAGCCTTTGGGGGCACAGAAATTCTTGAAGGCATAGGCCATGAATTGTGGGCCGTTGTCAGAGACCAATGTTTGAGGCAACCATATGGTGGCCAATACCTGGACTAGGGTGGGAAGGGTAGCTTCGTCCATGGAGGATGCCATGCATGTGACATAGGGGCACTTTGAATAAGCCATCACGTGGCACCCAAGAAAGGACCTGCAAATTCGAGATGGATGCAGTCCCAAGGGAGATGAAGAAGTATGCCAGGGGGAAAATGACTGAGGGGGCGCTGCCTAGTGAAACGTACATGCTGCACAACTATGGACTATCTTTTTGACGTCACCGTTGATTTCGGGGCACTACACATGACGGCATGCCGTAAAGTTCCTTTGGGATATGCCTCAGTGGCACCAGAGGCATAGACTCAATACCTGAAAGTGCAATTAGGCCGAAATAATCACTCGATGTGCATCTGTGTCAGTATCTAAAACGATGACCTCATCTACAACTAAGCGTCAGTCAAAAAGCTACTTCGAAGCGAGGAGCTCAGTGAGATAATGCAGCCAGCCATTGACTACACAGAGAAGGATCTGTCACATGGCGCGGTTCCAGCGTGTTGCAGTGGCCACACACGTGACCTTAAGGGGAAAATCGTCCAACATATGCTGTCGTTCGGCATCGATGTGGACGCAGATGACCTGCTGTTAGTCGAAATCAGGGCCTGGGTCAGGTGGTAGACGAGACAATGTGTCAGCATTAGAAGGCTGGGCAGCTGGTATGTACCACATAGATTCACTGTATTCTCTGATCTACAACACCCAGTACTGGAGTTGTAGCACTGTTCATTCTCGGAGCTTGAAATGCTGTGCAGATAACAACACCAATAGCTTTTTATGAAAAATTAGTAAGAACTGCAACCCAAAAAGGCCGACATGAAAGTAATTGACTGTGAACACTATTGCCAACGCCTCCTTTTCGGCCTGTGAACAGTTGTACTGTGAGGGGGTCAGAGCCTTGGATGCATATGCTATAGGCTGTTCAGAGCCATCCCCTTTTCTGTGTGCCAAGACAGCTCCAATACTGTTGGCCACACACCAATGGGCGAGTGGGAGAAAAAGGAAAGAGGCACAGTGCAGATGTAAGCATGGTTTCCAATTTGACAAAAGTCTGGTAACCAGTGGGGGTCCAGGTATATGGGACCCACTTTACATGCGACTTACTGAGAGGTTGGGCAACATGGGCTATCTGGGATAACAATTTAGCATAAAAATTGAGTTTGGCCTGAAACGTTTGCAATTCAGTTAGGCTCGTCGATTGACGCAAAGAAATAATGGGAGCAACATTCAGATTAGTAGGCCCGAGACCCTCTTCAGAGATAACACCGCGAATAGTCCACTCCTGGGTGAAAAGATCCGCACTTTCCTAAACGGTGACGCTGTTCCGTATCCTGTGGGTTCGTGAACAGGGTGCGGAGGTTTCCCAAATGCTCCTGGCGGGAGCTTTCTGTGGCAATAAGGTCATCCCAGTAATTGACACAATATAGAATATGCTGTATCAGCTGTCCAAGAAATCGCGGGAAAATTGCAGAAACTGAGGAAAAGCCAAAAGGGAGTCATTTGTACTTATGCAAACCGAAATGCCGTGTTAAGGGCGAGAGTGTTCTATGATGCCTCATCTAAGGGTAGCTGGAGGTGTGCATCTGCAAGTTTTATCTTGGAAAAATATCCTCCCTGTCCCAGCTAGTTTGGTGAAGAGATCTTCTTGGCAGGAGTTAGTATAGGTTTCTGCCTTTGATTGATCCCCACAAAAGCAAAGAGATGGATTCGGCTCCCACATGATCACTAGGGCTGTGGCCCATGCACTAGATGTGAGAGTTTCGACGATCCCAGCTGCCTGCAGAGGACCGAGTTCCTCCAACATGACAGCCTGTAAGGCCACTAGAATCAGTCTGGTGCGCTAAATACAAGGCGTGGTATCATGCCAAATGGTGATGTGTGCCTGGAAGTCTGAACCACCCCCTAAATCCGATTGTCCTCCCAAACAAACTCCATCAGCCACCTACAGCTGATGTCAGAGTACTGACGTTGCCTTTTTAACACAACATCTGAACCTATGGCCTATGGTATGGGGATTAAAGCAATAACTGTTGTCTGTCACGGAAAAGAAGCTTGGCTATTGTGCTTTTCGTAATGAGAACTTCATTAAAAATAGGGAGCTGGTAGATTTTTCAAACATTACAGGTGATAGGGGCTGTCTGACTTACAATCCAGTCAGCACGTCAGGTTCCCTATGTTCCATTGCTAGTCTAACAGTAGTGAGCAAATGAAGTCGAACAGCTGTATGCACTCTCTTCGATATTTCCAAAGTCAACACTGTGGACAAATGGGGCATGTGCGAAAGAAATTCAACCAGCCATGGAACAACGGGAACAGAGGCAGAGATCAGCATGGAATTAAAGAGTAATTTAAAGGTATGGGACCAACGAAACAGGCTTACTTTTCCCAAATTTTCTACCTTGGATTAGCCAGCATTATAGTTACCTAACGAAATTGATGACTACAAACAGTCAGGATTGAACCACAGTTTAATACCCTCTAGTAATCACATACCTAAGACCACGATTCTACTGTTGACCAAAATACCAACAATCGCAAGTCTGTACTGTGCAGCAGGCACTCATTGCCACACGTAGGTAGATATCCTTAATTTTTTTATTCAGCTACATTTTATTTCATATCACCGTAAAGAATATAAGAAGGCAAAGAGTACCTCATGTAAATCCAGTGGTTTTCTTTAGTGGGATCTGATGAAGAATTACGAGATTGGCGAATGTCTGATTTTGTAGTCGTCTTCTTATTAGGTGGCAACATCTAAAATTTAACAGCCATCAGCTCCTTATTAAGGGAATTTAAGTGAATTCTTGCCGCCACGGAGGCCTCTTCAGTGATACGCAGGGAGAAAATTTACCAAACGGAACTACATTCTGCTGGTCTTATTTATCTAGCCCGCCAATTGATAGTAATATGTAGATCATAGTGGTTAATCTAAAGAACGTTATGTGCGCCTATTGACTGTTGAGTGAAACGAGCACCGTGTGACATATCTTTGTGAACACTCCTCCAGTTCCTAATAGTGTAACGTTCGTACAGTAATTATAGGAGACCACATAAACATTCCACTGGGAAATAAAATTTGTAATAATATAAATAAATGTTATCATCAGAAATTTTGATGTAAATAAATGCTGTTATCATAAGTTTTAACGTAAATAAATGTTATTCACGAAAGTTTAATGCAAGATTAGAACACTTCCGTGATGTAAGAACTAAATACAATTTTCTTATCCGATTTGCTGTAGTACACTTTAGATAATAATGATCTCCCGTCATCTCCTCTTAAGTTAATCCAAAGTAATAATAATAATGGAATGCAGAAGTAAAGTCAACTGATGGATAAAAACCCAAAACAAGAACATTCCCGCTCCACTCCCCACCTCTCTTTTGCTTGTTCTGACAATTGACAGGTCCATGTGGCGATATCCATTGTGTACCATTACATTAGTTTTGAGTATGCAGGGAACTCACTATCCTCAGGTTCATTTATGCTACCTAGCAGAAATTCCTGGTTTCCTTAGCCACGACAAACTGAAAGAGGTAGCCACAATATTGTAATCAAGATAATTAAAACATACAATTAAACGCCTAATGCCGATGTAACACATAATAAAGTGAATGAGAAACAATAACGAATAATAAGCAATAACATGAAATGTTGTGCCTTTTCTATGGAATACTTCAAGTGCTATCCCTATGGAATCAAGTTCTGAGTGATAATGGGTCACACAGTATTGAAATGGTTGCTGTAGCTGAAGGGTCCATCTAGAAGATTAACACGATGGGCAGTACAACGGATTTTTAGGCCATGCAAAATCCTGGAATGAAACACATGAACGGAGATGAACTGAGTAGGAAAATTAAGGTATTACAGATAAGAGATAATGAGTATAAGGGATGACAGATGACCCAGTAGACGGATGACAAGTGTAAATACTTTCATACACGTGGTGTCTGTTCCTTTAGACATGTGCACCTAATAGGTCGGGAAAGAGGAGGCTGGCAAAGCTGATAGGTGACAGTGTAGTGGGTGGTGGTGGGATCACTCATGAAAAAATTGCTGTAGTAGTTGGTGTTATAGCGGCACCTGTTTTAGATTGAAGTCAGATGATAGGTGTACCTGCTTTAAGGAAGTCCCAGTAACGGAGAAATCACCTCCAGAGGGCGTCATGTTTCGAAGCAGAGAAGGAATCAGCATATTTCATCAAAATATAAAAGCTACTGGTAAAGTTAGTAAATTGGTTCTAGATGTTGACTCTGAAGTTGTTGATATATTGGAGCACCGCTTAAACAATTCGACAGTTCAGAGGCTTCCTTTACCAGGATACAGATTAGATGGCTGTTTTTCAAGGAGTTCCATTCGGAGTGGGGTAGTGGCAATGTACAAAAAGAAGTATTTCGTTTGAGCCCATTGACGTATCATGGCTCTGCGCTGAGTAGATATTTGTACATGTGCAGAAGCAGTAGAATTTAAAGAGATTAAACTTCTAACTTTTGTTGTTTATACGTCTCTTAACTCTGACTTCAGAGCATTTCTGCTCAAGCTAGAGAGGGTTCTTGATTCACTTTATGGAAGTACCAGAAATTAGTTATATGTAGAGACTTCAGTATTAATTTTGTGTGGGATTGTGCAAGAAAAAGGATGTTGGTAGATATGGTAAACTCATATGATCTGATGCAGACTGTGTTTTTTCCAACTAGGTTGCAGGAGAGCAGTAGCACAGTTATAGACAACATTTTTATTTTTTACTAGATGAGCATTCTGTTAGTAAAAGGGTGAATGGTCTTTCAGACCGTGATGGACAATTTTTAACCCTATAATGCTTTTGTACTCAAACAAATGTCACATATAATTACAAACTATTAAGGAAAGCTCATCCAACGGCAATGGAGAGCTTTTTAAACCTCATCAAGTAACAAAGTGGCATGATGGTTATAGTGCCGACAACATAAATGACAAATATAATGCTTTCCTTAAAACATTTCTCTCGCTCTTTGAGAGTTGCTTTCCATTGGAATGTTCCAAACGGGGTACTACTATTAAAAGGCAGCCTGGTGTATGATTAGTGGGATAAGGATATCATGTAGAACGAAGTGAGAATTATATCAGAATATTAGAAGTAGTACAATCAAGCTATAGTAGCCCATTACAAACAATAATGTTAGGTGCTCAGAATGTTATTAGGAAGGCAAAAAGCATGTGGTATGGAAATTGAACAGTTAATTCTCAGGATAAAATTACAACCAGTTGTGAAGGAAGTGTCTCATCAGCAGCACAAGATCGACGATATAAACTCAGTTCGAAGCAAAAATATTTCTTTTTTTGATATCTTAGATATATGTACAGTATTTAACAATCTTTTCTGAGCATTGCTGGTGAATTAAATAAAAAATTAATTTCTTCAAGAATCATATAACTCTCTTGGCTAACGCCTTTCCGAGATTGATGTCTTAAATAATCCTCTGTGATACATACTAGAGGGATATTGAGTCAATAATTAAATTACTGAAAGCTAAGGACTCTCAAGGACATGACTGAGTGCCTAGCAGAATGTTAGGGTGCTGTGCTACACTTGTTAGCCCTGTACTTAGCCATATTTGTAAATTTTCCTTTAGGAATGGTCAGTTTCCTGAACGATTAAAGTACTTAGTAGTAAAGCCACTTTATAAAAAGGAAGGAAGGGATAACATAGACAGTTTTAGAGCTATATATATATCCCATAAGTGCTTGCTAAAGTTATTGAAAAGGCTGTGTATGTAAGAATAATTGATCATTTTATGTCACATAATTTGCCATCAAATGTGCAGTTTGGCTTTAATAGTCGTTTAGTAAATGAAAATACTGTATTATCTTTTCTCTGTGAGGCATTGAAGGGGTTGAAAAAAAGGTTTTGAAAGGCATTTTATTGTGTTAATCACAAAATATTGATCCAGAAGTTGGACCGTTACAGAATACGGGGAGTAGCTCACATTAGGATCACCTCTTATTTCAACACCAGACAGCAAAATGTAGTTAGTCACAGTGTTGAGAATTGCTGTGATGTGCGGTCTGAGTAGTAAAGGATGTTGTGTGCAACATGAGCTTCATTTCAAATAGTGCAGTTAATGATGTATGTTGACAGTTGGTAGAAAACAAACTAACAGTAAATCACCTTTGAAAAAGTGCAGTTCATGATGTACGTTCACGGTTTGTAGAAAACAAACTAATGCTAAATCACAGTAAAACTCAATTTCTACAGTTTCTAACACACAATTCAACAAAACCCAACGTTTTAATTTCGCAGAATTGGTATATGATTAGTGAAACTTAACAGTTCAAATTTCTAGGTGTTCGGATAAATAGTAAACTGACGTGGAAAGCCGACATTCAGGATATTGTTCAGTGACTTAATGCTGTCATTTTTTACTATTCAAATTGTATCTGAAGTAAGTGATAGTTCGACAGGAAAGTTAGTCTGCCTTACATATTTTCATTCACTTATGTTGTATGATCTTATATTTTGGGGTAACACTTCCCATTCTCAAAAGATATTTTTGGCTTAGAAACTGGCAGTTTGGGCAATAAGTGGTGTAAGTTCGCGAAACTCTTGTTGACCCCTGTTCACTAGTCTGGTTATTTTGACATTGGACTCTCGATATATATATTCTTTACTTTTGTTTCTTGTTAATAATATCAGCTAATTCGCAAGAATACGCAGATTTCGCTAAGTTAATACTCAGCAGAAATCCAACCTGCATTTGGATAGGACGACCTTAACTTTTGTGCAGAAACGTCTAAGTAATACTGCTGCATCCGTTTTCAATAACCTACCACAATAACTGAAAAATCCTAGCAGCATCTATGCTCTTTCAAATCGAAACTGAAAAGTCTCTTCATGGGACACTCCTATTCAGCTGAGGAGTTCTTTGAAGAATTAAGCGGATTCTTATGTTTATTTAAGCTGATGGCTTGATTTTTTGGTTCATAAACATTTTATTTTAATTTTTTATTACTTTTATGGTGTAATGTCATGTACTGACACGCTCCATGACCATGGAGATTTGCTCCTCAGTTTGGTCCTATGGCACATGAGATGTAAATAAAAAACAAAAGAAGTAACAGACACTACATATATTATTTAGGAGAGACTGGCTAATGATCCATTCAGTGCAGATGCAAATCAAGCTCAAACTCTTATGAAAATAGCCGGAATACTCTGAGTATAAAGATAATGGGCCAGGGGCTCTACATGCTATACATCTGTAGTGCGTGAATAAGTTGATGGTTTTGGTCTGACAGAGGGCATGCTACGCTAGTCTGTGCAGGTCTAATGACCATTGCGTTCAGATGACATAGTTTCCAGTGCATCTGCCTAGTAAGAAGGAGTTCTGGGTTCAAATATCGGTCCAGCAAAAATTTCCAACTTACCCTATCTATTTAAAACAATGCCCACTTACAGCTAATGTCTCTAGTTCCTTTGAGTATTGATTCATAGTGGCTGCAGGATCAGAAATGGCTGTGATGAGGAATGTCAATGGACTCTTCAGTGCAGTTGCACAACAAGCTAGAGTTCTTATAGGAATCGGAAAAATGCTGTGAGTTGGGTTGGGTTGCTTTGAGGAAGGAGACCAGACAGCGAGGTCATCGGTCTCATCGGATTAGAGAAGGATGGGGAAGGAAGTCGGCCGTGCCCTTTCAAAGGAACCATCCCGGCATTTGCCTGGAGCAATTTAGGAAAATCACGGAAAACCTAAATCAGGTTGGCCGGACGCGGGATTGAACCGTCGTCCTCCCGAATGCGAGTCCAGTGTCTAACCACTGCACCACCTCGCTCGGTAATGCTGTGAGTAATTAGGATAATTGACAAGGGGCACTACATCAATAGAGTGTGGATAAGTTGGTCTAACAGGACGTGCGCTAGGGCAGTCTATGCAGTTCCAATGATCACTATGACCTAGTAAGCAGGAGAGGCAGACTCCAGTCCTCATCTAACACAAATTTTGAACTTTCCCCATTTATTTAGATCATTCCTCACTGGCGGCTAATTTCTTTAATTCGTTTGTGTCTCAATAAATAGTTTCGTAAACATATGCATCTTCGTGTACACGATGATTACTGTGCAGAGTTGGATCTGTGAGTGGTGGTAGCAGTAAAACTGAGAGAGAAAGTGTTACAGGAGATCCGTGATCTCATGATAGTTGGTCATAGGGGATTAGGTCTACCAACAAGTGAGTAGCAAAGAGGTAAACGTGGAGGAACATGGAGGTGGATGAGAACCAAAATGTATGGAACTACATACAATGTGCACAGATAGCGAATTTGTGCAGAAGAAGAGAACCATTGCTGATGAGCATTGGCACCGTTTCAGTTGCAGCCTTAGATCTTTTCATCAAAACACCTGCAGAGAAGAAATATGTACTCACGATTATAAACTATTTTAGAGGTGTGTGGAAATGTTCTCGATGACCAACCAACAGTCAAGAAAACTGGCCCAAGCACTAGTGAACAACTAGATACTGAAGTTTGAGGTACTTCAGACGATAGTGACATAACAAACAACCAACATTATATCAGATTTGTCTAAAAATTGTGTCGGCAGTTATACGTGAAGAGATTGAGAACTAGTCCTTTGCGTAATCAAGCCGATGGAAGAACAAAAAGGATCCACAGGACTATAGAGAAAACGTAAGGATAGTATTTGGACACGTACAGTACCAACTATTTAAGGTTATTAGTCTCAGAGTAGAACTCGATGTTGCACACGAATACAGGGTAGCCACAGCAAGAGGTTGTACATAGTTCTAATATGCTATCACCATTTATCATTTTAAAACCAAGAAAGGTAACACAAGAAAATCTCTTAAAGGGAAATGGAAATATGTGACAGGTTGCACAGAGCTAGTTCCAAGGCGCTATAATATCAAGATGAAGCGGTGAGTCTTACAGCAACAATGCCTCGATATTGAGTTGGCCTATGTTGTCGACTTCCTATACTTCCAAGGGGAAAACGAAGAATTTTTTTTTAAATATCAAGGGTCATATCAGGTTGTCACTGCTGAATGTTCCTGTCGCGTTGCCGACGAGGGTGACAGTTGCGCATATGAAAGGTCCGAAACCGTTTCCTTGAGTCTGGATGTGTAATGTTGTAACGAAAAGGAGATGTAGGGGAGCAAACTCGAGGTTATAGACACAGCAGTAATGGTATGTCCGTATGTGATATGGCCTAGGAGATATGAGAATGTTTATGCTTTTCTGTTTATTAGGTATAATAAGTGTGGCATAATTTTTAGTGTACGTGAGGTAAAATGCTTCGGGGCAACAGGAGATTTTTAGGGAGAGGAAACAGTAATGGGGATCCTGCCCTCAGGTACGCTGCATCAGGAGACAAGATGGAGAATGTGAGGTCCTCACCCATACTACTGGTAGTGGAAGGGTGAGAGCTTTTCGTGAAGCAAGAGCGTGTAGTAAACAGCAGGCACCGCTGGGTGAGACAAATGTTGTTTAAAGCATTGAAATACGGAACGAGGTGAGAAGACTAGAGGAAGCATTCGACAGTTTCTGGTAAGATACGGGAGGATACATGAAGATACTTGGGACTTATGAGAAACTAAGAGGTGGAATGAGGTAGGTTCTCTGCAGCTGCATCATACTCCGTAAGCCACCTGATGGTGTGTGGTGGAGGGTGCTTTTGGTACCACTATCTGACCCCTCCACCCGGTTTCATTCGTAAATAGTGCGTGGAGAAAATGATTGTCCGTAAGTCTTTGTATTGGCTGTAATTTCTCTAATTTTCTCCTCATGATCAATACGCGAGATGTATGTGCGGGGAAGTAATATGTTGCCCGACTCCTCCTGAAAAGTGCAGTCCAGAAATTTCAATAGTAAAAACTCTCCGTGATGCACAACGACCCCCTTGTATCGATCTATTATTTTGGAGATAATAGTACATACAAGGAGGAGACGTTTGATCGATGCAGGAGGATAAGATCTGAAAACTGTGTTTGCCATAGCTAACTATGGAGTCATCAGGACGATTAAAAATATGGTGGAATTGGTGAAACAATGTCAAAAGAAAACACTGCAGCAAATGAGTGTCACACAATGCAGATCGCAGATTTAGAGACAGATGCCTTAAACAATATTCGCTCATTACGCCAGCTAACTGGGGAAGAACAGTGAACCAGAACGTAAACATGTTGCAAGCTGAGGTGTAGAATCTGGATAAGGAACACTGATAACGAAGTGGTTCCAGTCCTTGAAAACAATGCTTGGGAACTATGCAGAGAACTGTCGAAATTGCGAAAAGCCACATAACAGGTTCGTGACAGCAACTGGGAGTGAGCTTCATGTCACGAGATCAGTATATGGAGAGACTGCAGAAAGTGCAAAAAGAATTAAGGTTGGTCATGGAATCTAGCCATGCACACCATCCTTTCTATTTAAAGCTGCCTACCGTGGAAGTGAAGACTGATGGAGCAGAGATGTACTTTTCAGTCTACTTTCTAGTTGCAGGGAAGCTGGTACATTAGCAGTTTTACATAGTCCTTGTATATTACGTGAACTGGGAAATACTAAAAAAGTTTTCTGGGTGAAAGTGCAGCGGTTGTTGCTAATTGGAGAGAACAAGAGCGTATTTAAAAAAATGGAAGAAGCAGGGTTACAGAAGTGTTACAGAGGTGAAGTTATGATTTGTCCACATAGGATAAAGGGAGATGGTCAGAATTTCTATGTTGTGAAGCTACTGCTGGGTCGGAAAAGGGGAAGTATTACTGAGTTGTACTTCCAGCAAGCTGACGCACGTTGGTTGTATTCTACTGCTCATTACGTGATAGAAGTAGCAAGTTACTACAAGCAAGGGAATCTCAACAGTGAAAAGCACAGAACTAGACCGGTGCGCATTGCTAATGAATGGGACGTCAGTCATTTACTTATTCATTTACTTATTAACCTTACAGAGTGACTCACCAACTTAGTAACTATAGTGAGTCGTTTGCTCCTACAAACTAGACAATTTTCAGAATGTTAATACATTTCTATTTTTTATATAATTAAATTACTAATTAAAACACAAGATACATAAAGTGCAATTTGGGAAAGGAAGAGAAAAACAAATTATACTATATTCTTAAGAAGAAAATAATACACGAAAGGAAAGATAGCAAAAGAGGTCCCTTTACCTAGCTATTTCAAGTGGGAGGGCTTCGGTAAAAACTTCGAGAGTGTCACACCTGAATTAGCATATTCTATTCTACTATAGCTACTACTTCATGTATGTATGTTGTGATATTAAGGCTATGTCATATGTGTACAAGGTATGACAGCACTGTTTTTAATACAACTGCTTCCTCCACTTAACCGCCTCATAAGATGGAGGGAAGTCTCCGGAGGCAACTTCGAGCCTTGGCTCCCCGAAGGGCGCTTCTTGTCTACGTTTTGCATCTGTGACTGTGTATTTAATTATTATTATACTGCATATGTACGTTTATGCACAATTTTACAAAATTCATTCGTTTTAAAGTATGCATCATGTACGTATCACAAATTACATAAACTACTTGTTCGAAAATAATGACCGAAAGAGCTAAATAATTACTTCTTTTACTTGTACAACCAGAAAATTCGTAGTTTTATTTCTATTAGTAACTTATTTCTAAATTCCATGTATGTATTACTTGTACTATCGTTGCAGTCGTGTAATCTGCTACTATGCTGTATTTATATCTGGTAGTACTGGAGGGTTCATATCATCATCTGTGTATATGTGCATGTGTTTCCATATCAGTGTTTGAATCTCTGTTGTCCCATGCGTCATGTGGTGAAGTGTTTGTTTCGGGTCGCGATACTGAAAACGGTCGTTGCTGCTTTTAAGTCTTGGGTAGCACTCTTGGTATTTCATAAGTGATGCCCTTAAGTATGCTCCAGTTTCCTGGGGCCCTTATAGCTTGCCATATGTCTTAGATTTTTGATGTCGGCCTTAGGAATGTGAGTGAGCGACATTTTAGTGTTATGTGTTTGTGGGACCCGTGTTGCCCACATTTAAACAAATCACTTTCGCTAAGGCCAAAGCGGTGCCGGTGTGTAGGGTAAAAATTGGCATGCCCCATCATCAAACGTACTATACGGCGACTTGGGTCATCGTGTCTGAGCCTCAACCATTCCTGGATGTTTGGGAAGAAGGAGAAAATCCGGCGGCGCTTTTCAAATGTTTCACATTCTTTTTACTATGTCTCAACCTTCCAAAGACGTAATTGGCATTTATCTGTAATATGCTCTCCTGTTATATACATCATCCAGGCTACCTTTTCTGATCCAGTATGCTGCTTCTCTGTGTCCAATGGTTATGTCAATGAGGTATTTACAAGAAAAATCATAGGACCTCCATGGACAAGGTGCCAAATCCACTTGACATCCTGAGCAATACACTTCTATGTCCACGGCTCACAATTGCTTTTTTGGTCGTGAGTGACAGTCGATATGCCTATGTACTTGCTGCGAAACATATTAAAGATTCAAAGAGAGCTTTATGATACATCTGAAGTGCCTGCAATGGTAGTCCGTAATGGGTTGAGTTTGACGTGGTGCGTTTGTGCATTAGTCTTGTCTCTTTTTCAGTTGCAAGTCTTATGTGCTCGTTGAATGTCAATTGTTATTGTTCCTTTCCTCTGTATGCCAGTGTTGTTCAGTCTAATGATGGGGTTTCTCTGCAAGGCCCCTTCTATCAGTAAATATACCGCCTTTTTTGTCCCATTTCTGTAGGTACTATGGCTACACCAGGCTAGACATGTTCAGCAGAGTACCTGCTGAACATTCTTCTCTATGATGAAGAAAAGGCGAATCACCGGCAACATCACACAGACTTACGAAAACAAATGGATAACATCTACACAAATAGCCCGTTACTCTCCCCTTTGCCCAAGAAGAGGTAGCATTAGCAATAAAACAGTTAAAGAATAAGAAGACACCTGTCCAAATGGCATACACCCATAAACACTAAAAATACATTTGGACAGGTCACCTGCCTTCTGACAGTCACTGAATGAAGCGCTGCTCGAAGGTACGGTCCCTATTTTTACAAGGAGTTGTGTAGCTTTATTTTCGAATTGCATTCTGGTGGCACCCCCACACTAAAAGCGGACCAGGAGGCGCGCGCCGCCACAATTTAACGGTGCAGCGACTTCTATGGGTCTTCGATGTCCATGACGTCTGGCGCGGATTCAAATTCAGCGGCGATAGAGCTAGTGTATGTTGAGGCGTATTTGTATTTTTTTATGCGGTTTAGTATCTGTTTGAGCTACCCCACGTTCTTATTAACTGATTTAGATATTTATTTTCTTCTTTCATGGGAGTATCCTTGGAGCTGTGAGCGCTATTGTAGAACTTTGTTCTTCTCAGCCAAATAGCCCCGCGGCCTGGGAGTGGGCCACAGCGTATCCCAGCTGGGCACCTCGTGAATTCCTTGCACGGAGCCGGCCGAAGTGGCCGCGCGGTTAAAGGCACTGCAGTCTGGTACCGCAAGACCGCTACGGTCGCAGGTTCGAATCCTGCCTCGGGCATGGATGTTTGGAATGTCCTTAGGTTAGTTAGGTTTAACTAGTTCTAAGTTCTAGGGGACTAATGACCTCAGCAGTTGAGTCCCATAGTGATCAGAGCCATTTGAACCTTGCACGGAAGTAGTTGACAATCCGTAAAAAAATAGAGCTGTCAGTGTACATGTGTATGTGCGTGTGCGTGCTGGCTCTGTCTCAGGTGGGTTCTTTTCTACTTCCAGCTTGGTCCCGTAAATATGTGCATGTTCCTGAAAAGTTAGATAAATTCAGTGGAGAAGCCCCAAAAACAGTGAATGCCATCACACTTCGCTGAAAATACGAATGGGGGACATACTTTAATCGAAACTGCGGAAAACGAAGCACTGAAGCTATCAATAGCGTCATACGTTGTATGAAATACCCTTTGGGGTGATATGCTGCTGGAAATGGCGAGGAAACGAATACCTGAAACCGTAATTACGATTGGCTGAAAAACTGTGCAGGAAATTTTCAAATGAAACTACACTCCGTCTTAACATGCCTCGAAACAGCCAATGGTATCAACCGAGCGCTGTGTCATCCATAGCTAATAGGCGTAACAGGACGCAGACATCGAGGGGCATGTGGTCCTCATACCGCGCACTCGATTGTTGACTGTATTTCTGATTGGAGCCGCTACATCTCAGTCATGTAACCCCCAACTGGCCTCACAAGGTCTGAGTGCACTCCACCTGCCAACAACTCTCGACAGACCCGGATGGCCAGCCATCAAACTGCTAGCTATGCCCGAATGGGAATAAGTTAAGTGATCTGACGGGAGCCAGTGTTATCACTGTGGCAAGGCTATTGGCTAGAAATTTGCAAATATTATTAGAATTTTCTGCTGTTGCTTGAGCGATCTGCAGAGCGCTAATCCCAAGTTCTGTCCTTTGATGGTGGGTACGATAAGGCGGGTGGTGTGTGGGTGAGGGACGAATAGGAGCACATTACATGAGTGACAACGGAGAGAACAATATTTTAGAAAATGGTTCAAATGGCTCTGAGCACTATGGGACTTAATATCTGAGGTCATCAGTACCCTAGAACCTAGAACCACTTAAACCTAACTAACCTAAGGACATCACACACATCCCTGCCCGAAGCAGGATTCGAACCAGCGACCGTGGTGGTCGCGCATATCCCGACTGAAGCGCCTAGAACCGCTCGGCCACACAGGCCGGCCAACAATATTTTAGGGTATGAAATTGTTGTCATGAAAACTAGGCTAGGACAACTGGGTAAAGTTGACTTGTCGGTCATCTTAGTCTTTAATTATGGTATATACAGCGTTATTTTTAGCCCATTAAGTTCTAAATAAATACTACATGGGTACCATGTTTACATAACGGTCATCAAATTAGGCAAGGGCACATGGTCTCTTTGTTCGTATAAGGAGAAATACTCGCCCAGTTAAGTTGAAACAACTCAGACATCCTAATACGTATAGACTACCAAATTGCATAACGTATTGAAGAATAACAAGAGGTCACGAATAGTGTTAGGAAGATATTAATATACTACTGGTAAACGTAGTTATTATTCAATGTTCTGTTTTACGATTATCTGCACACACAGGGTCACCCACTATGTGCAAAACTGCATGCATGCACAATGTGTAGCACGCATCTGGGTAAAGGCATCGCTTAACTGGACTTTGTCAGTGTCCTTTTCCATGAAAAGAGGCAGTGTACCGTTCTGTCACCAGAAGTCTGTCGAATGACAGGACTCATTGTTATATACATCATTAAACATATTGTTGTAAGCTTGCAGGCATGGAGCACTTGCTCAACTTGGTGGTACGAACAGCCTTGCTACAGTTTTAGAGGAAGTGAACGAAAATATGGAGACTTCCTATATTGCTACAAATTACGTTAGCTAAATCAAGAAGCTTTCTAGGAACGACATTTCCATTTAAAATGATCCAGTGTTGAACTTCTGTAGGAAAAGGAAAGGCAGGAACGAAAATTAAACATCCGGAATGGATTGCAGACCTTACATTTTCAGTGGAATTGACTGCACACTGCCCACACTAAGACAATGCAAGCTGCAAAACAATTTGTTTCTGTTTTGACAGAGATGCATTCAAAAAGAAAATCACGTTGCGGAAGGGAAAAGCCTCAACAAAAAAGCCAGTCCATTCCCCTTAGCTCACTGGGATCAAACAAAACGGTAGTTTTGAAGAACTCATTGTGGCCTTGAAATAATTGCAAGCATTGTTTCTTTATGTTTCCGAGGACACTGAAAATGTTAACTCCTTTTGAGTCCGTTTGCCGTTTAAGTTGAAAGTGACCCTTTCATGCCCAAATGTAGAAGACTGATCTTGAATGTAATTTCCATTTAAAAGGCATATTCTTTTGTGTAGTAACTGTCCTAAGGGTTTACGTTGTGTGCCTTTGGAAGAGCTTTCACGTCTGCATAAAGATACTGAGAAAGTGATAAGGTATTCCCATCAACGTAAGTGCGTGAAAAGAACTTTGAAGTATGAAACTAAATCAGTCACAGTTACATTGCAACCTCAGTGCGAAAATCTGTGATATCGTATGTAAATTGAAGGTGGAGAAGCGAAAGAAAGGAAGAAAAAAAGAGGGGATCACTGCTGTCAGCTGTATTGGAAGATTATGCAGAATCAGCGGCTACAAGTGAAAATGCGTGCTGTACCCGGATTCGAACTCGGAATATGCTGCTTACCCTGCGGTGGCGGTAACCACTGCGCCCTCCGGAACACTGCGTTAGCGCATCTACACAGACTATCTCAGCACACATCTCGACCATCCTACACTCCCTCCGAGCGCCACCTATGAACAGCCCGTGTCAATTTCCCCCATGTCCGCTCCCTGAGACGTCTGAAAGAACAGGCACCATGTATTCATATAATCTGTCATATGGTCTGCCTGCCTTTAAGCACATCCGTTCGTACCAGATAAAAATTATACTACGTCTTCAGCGTGCCACAAATAATTAAATGATACTGAACATTATATTGGTTTGTGACCTATGTCGTTGAGAAATATGAAATATGAAACTTAGTCTAGGCAGTGCGACAACATCAAGATATAAATGTGATAGATACACAGTTACCCCCTAATCCCAATGCCACGCTATTAATGTGTTGTGTAGGGGTGGGGGACGTAAGCAGCCAGGCAGCATGCTTGCCAGGAGATGTGCAAGGGCTGTGCTTGCCTGCTGAATTCTTGGTCGTCGCTGAGTCAAAGTGTAGCCTGCAAATGGTAATCTGTGCCTGCACATATGGTACTCTGCAGAATCCTCAGAACTGCACATCCATCTAGGGTAAAGTGCTTTCTTCACTGTGGCGGACTTCCACAAGTTTCCCACGTAGTTGATGGAGCCACTGGTTTTTATATTTGTGCCAGTATACACAGCAATGTATTTTCAGCCAGCAAAGGAATTAATGACAAACACATTCTCAGTCATAAATAAATAACTGGCTCATAAACTGTGGTGACAGAAGTCTAGGCATTTTCTCCCCCCACCCCCACCCCCTCCCCGTTCCAATATGTAGTCGGACCTCTTTCTGCCCGCATGGTGCAGCAGTCCGACGTGGCATGAAATCAACAAGCCGTTGGCTGCCTCTATAGCTGCCAATAATTGTGAAGGTGATGCTGGTGCAGGATTCTATGGAAGAAGACCTCTCGATTATATCCAGTAAATGGTCGACAGGATTCGCGTTGGGAGATCTGCGTGCCCACATCATTCGCTCGAACTGTCGAGAATATTCTTCGAACTTTTCGTGAACAATTGTGGCCAGGTGACATGGCGCATTTTCATCCACAAATATTCTGTCCTTGTTTGGGAACATGAAGTCCATGATCGGCGGCAGTTGATCTCCAAATAGCCGAACATGAGCATTACCAGTCAAAGACTGGTTCAGTGGGACCAGAGGACGCAGTCCATTTCACGTAAACTCAGTTCACACTTTTATGGAGCCACTACCAGCTTTAACAGTGCCTGGGTCCATGGCATCGTTGGGTCTGCGCCATCCTCGAACGCTATGATCAGCTGTTACCAACTGAAATTAGGATTCATCTGACCATTCCACGGTTTTACAGTCGTCTATGGTCCAGCTGATATGGTCACGAGCCCATGAGAAGCCCTGCAAGCGTCGTCCTACTGTTAGCAAAGCCACTCGTATTGGTCGTCTGCTTCCATAGCCCAGTTACACCAGATTTCATCGCACTGTCCTAAAAGATACGTTCGCCTTACTTCTCACAGTGATTTCTGTGGTTCATTCACGAATTGTTGTTTGTCTGTTAGCACCTAAATGTCTACGCCAATGCCATTGCTCTCGAACGCTAAAGTAAGAGGCCTTTCGCCACTGCGTTGCCCGCAGTGAGAGGCAATGCCTGAAACTTGGTATTCTCGTCCCACTATTGGCACCGTGGATTACTGGATTCCCCAACGATTTCTGAAATGAAACGTCTGATGCGTCTAGTCTAGCTCCAACTACCATACTGCTTTCACAGTCTGCGACCACAATCATTTCGGAAATCTTTCCATACGAGTTCCCCGAGTACAAATAACAACTCCGCCGACGCACCTCCCTTTTACACCTTGTGTACGCGACACTACTGCCATCTGTATATGTGCATATGGCTATCCCATGACTTTTGTCGCCTCAGTAACGATCGTCAGAGTCCGAGGTTTTTCTTCTTTCTGTTTCGAAACATCTACTAGCACCTTCTCTTGAGAATATGGGTACAGTGTCCCATAACAGCTGTAAGCCCCATGCATCTCTTGTTACCTGTCCCTCTAGTCTGTTACCTCTCCCCACTTCACCTCCAAGCAGCAAACAGGTAATCGGCTTGTTATCATAATGCCACCGCCTCATCGTTTCATCGATAGCATGATGACGACACATCTTTTTTTTCACAATCCCTTATAAAATCCTCTACATTTGTATCTAGCTGTTAATCCATGTTTATGTCCCCAAGATCAAATTTACAATCCAGGATTATCCTTGCTGTAGGTTTTGTTTATTTTCAAGCTGAAGTATTTCCATATCTGACGAAGCTACATTTTCCAACATATTAACCCATTTTTCCCCAAAGTGGTGTTTGGTCCATTTAAAACGGCATAGAAGACATCGGTGTGATTCTCAGATATATTTATCTACTTCTGATATTTATTTACAAAGTGCCGTATCTAACTGCATTCATCAGAAACATTTTCTTAGTTCACATGCTCAGTGTAATCCAGATTTGTGACAACTATTGTTGACTTTGTTCTAACCAAATATACGTCAAAAAGGTACTGAATTGTTGCGTTGTGAGCGGACTTTTAGAGTTGTATGCACTATGGTCCCGTTTGACAATGACGCACAGATAAAAGCCGAGACACCGGAAAGAGGGCCTTTGCCTTTCGCGGGGAAGTGCTCTACCGTCTGAGCTACCCATGAATGATTCACGCCCCGTCCTCAAAGCTTAATTTTGCCAATACCTCGTCTCCTACCTTCCAATCTTCACAGAAGCTCTCCTGCAAAGGCCTCGAGTTCGAGTCTCGGTCCGGCACAAAGTTTTAATCTGCCAAGAAGTTTCTCATATGCACGCACTCCGCTACAGAGTGAAAATCTCATTTTGGATATACTTTACTTGTATATCAATCTAAACGTGAGGTATAGTAGCATAGTTTAATTAACTGTGTGGCACTTTCAAACTGGAAACGTGCACAATATTTGTGGCTGCTTGCCCGGTACACATACGGTTGACCTGAGGATTGTTAGAACATCCACACACTACATTCCTTGCATTTTGTCGCCTCTGTCTGGATTAAATATCCTATTCAATGTACTTTGAGTTCTTATGATATTCATGGTGAAACAACATCACAATTTCATTAGATATAAAGAAGACTCAAGCCACATGTCACTGGGTATGTAAGACCAGTATAACAGCAAGAAAGGTAAACCTCTAGAACACCAGAAAATTGCCATATCCTACTGCTGTTACAATACTCCTACGGATAACAGCCTGTATCTAAAAGCTTTCTCCACAGGCCACTGCTAGCTGCATGTTCGGAAGTTTATCATATTTAATATAATGGATAAAATAATCGAAGGTGCAATGTAGGTTCTGGTAGGCATACAGTTTTCGAAATTTAGCATTCACATCTTCCACATTTTGATATTCAATTAGTCTATAGTCATCAGCACTTTTCTCCTAAATGGTTCAAATGGCTCTGAGCACTATGGGACTCAACTGCTGAGGTCATTAGTCCCCTAGAACTTAGAACTAGTTAAACCTAACTAACCTAAGGACATCACAAACATCCCTGCCCGAGGCAGGATTCGAACCTGCGACCGTAGCGGTCTTGCGCCCACTTTTCTCCTGTTTCTGAAACTGTTAAGTTGCAATTGGACAATTGTCCAGCAGCATACGCATCCCCTGTTATTTTACTACAGTGGTAAACTGCTTCCACATCTAAGAAACTGGTCAGAACCTATCACTTCTGCATGATGGCAAGGAAGCTCTGTATATTCTCAAAGTTTATTTGCACTGGATAGTAGCTCCAAAAGTCAGAGACATCCGATATGAGACTTGGGTTACGGAGGGTTGTCTCTTCTACAGTATAGGTGGGGCATATGTGTGTAGCTTTGGTTACTTTTGAAATATATCTTTGCAAAGACGGAAACAAATTGTCGTTTACTGGATGTGGATGAGACATATATATATATATATATATATATATATATATATATATATATATATATAGAGAGAGAGAGAGAGAGAGAGAGAGAGAGAGAGAGAGGTCCAACATTCACAATTGCGATTTGTAGTCAAAGTCTAACAGTGTCTTTCAGTGTACGTTGTATCTTTTGATGGGAAATGAGCCTACTTTTTTCTACTGTTATAATACAATCCCAGTGGTGTTAAAGAGCCGTCATCGATTTCATTTATGTTGGTGAGACTATTTAGCAGGTCAGCAACAACCAAGTACGTCAGTAGATTACTTAATCATTGGGTGTTCTGCAAACCATTCCTTTCACAGGTGAATTACATTCCCTTAATATTCCGGCAAATTCTATGCTTTAACTCACTCGAGTAACTTAATCCTAAATTTTGTTATGAGAGTTACTATTTGAAGTGGTAGTGTAGATGTTATTTGTTCCTGTTTGTATCCTACAGTTAGTTCAAATGGCTCTGAGCACTATGCAACTTAACTTCTGAGGTCATCAGTCCCCTAGAAATTAGAACTAATTAAACCTAACTAACCTAAGGACATCACACACATCCATGCCCGAGGCAGGATTCGAACCTGCGACCGTAGCGATCGCGCGGCTCCCGACTGTAGCGCCTAGAACCGCTCGGCCACTCCGGCCGGCGTAGACCGTTCGCCGGGTGTAAGTCTCTCGATTTGACACCACTTCGGCGACTTGCGCGTCGATGGGGATGAAATGATGATGATTAGGACAACACAATACCGAGTCCCTGAGCGGAGAAAAATCTCCGACCCAGGCGAGAATAGCATCCGGGCCCGTAACACTGACAGTCTGGTAAAGTGACCACTCAGTTACCGGGGGCGGACTCTTATTCAGCTCATTACAGCACTGATGAAATGTCCTGCGAATTTACAGAGGTTTACTGACAAACATTCTTTCCAGGCAGCATTTATGAATGCTATGGGAGATGGATGGCAGTAATAGCTGGCAGAATCGCTGACTATTCTGTTGGAATGAGAGATAAATAGTATAGTTTTTTCCGGTAATATTCGGGTTTGCAGCCGGATCCCATTAACATTCTGCCATGATATTCCGGCCCAGAGACGTCCGGCCATCCTCATGTGAGTAGACGAAGTACTGAAGAGACTAATACAAGGGTTTTAAAGAGAATGGGTATACTTAAAGTCAAATACGGCAGGCCACGCACAATTATAATAACAAGAAGCAACACTCTGAGGAGACTGATGACGACTATAAATCAACTGCGTTCCTTCCATATGCCGCGAACGTGTCTTCTAAAATAGGCAGAGTGCTTAGAAAAAATAATATTAATGTCGTCTTCCGTCCACCAGCAAAGAACAGGGCCTTAGTCGGATCCGTTAAAGACGGTTTATAATAGAGGAAGGCCAGTATTTATAAAATCCCCTGTGAGTGTGGCTCTGCGTACATATGTGACACGACAAGAACTGTCCAGGAACGCTCTGAAGATCGCGAAAGACACACCAGTATGCGGCAGCCTTTAAAATCAGCATAGCAGAACATTGTATTTCCATGGGACATTCAACGGAATCCAATAACACAAAATTTTAGTACCGGTTTCCAGCTTCTGGGACTCAGTAATTAAAGAATCCGTGGAAATACGTCTTGCTGATAATTTAACGAATCGTGATAACGACTTTCAGCTGGATAAAAATTGAAATCCAGTTATTAAAATTATGCGTCACAACGAAATAGGCATGCTCAGTCGATACTAAGCAATTGGATTGTTCTTACTTCACCACTGAGGGCAGCACACACAACTTGGCTGCCTCACGCATGTCACCTACTAACACATGCGCCGTAAACAGCCCGTACGATTCGCATTCGCGGAATTCAGTATAAATAGCATGACTGCATCAAGTCTCTTTAGTACTACGTCTACTCACCTGAGGATGGCCGGACGTCTCTGAGCCTAAATAACGTGGCTGAATGTTGATGGGATCAGGCTGCAAACCCGATAATTACTGGAAGAAGAAATACACCCGGAAAATTTCAAAATTCAAATACTACAGTTATCAAATTGCATGTGGTCTGCTCGAATACATAGAGCGAGGAGAAGGTAGTGGTCGGAGACGTTATTAATCGTCTTTTTTTATCGAAATATGTTCGCAGGAATCTCTTGAATGGGGATTGGCTGCATCAGTGGACAGCTGCTGCACTACTGCCTCGCTTATCTACAATGGAGTGGTAGGTACGTGAGGAGGTGTGAGGTGTAGGGTCCATCAGTGGCGTTGGCCCAGCGAGATAGAGAGACTACTAGCTGAGGTGAGACTGTCAGCAGAGTGTGACCGTAGAGTCATGTAATTTCTCGCAATGTGGTACTCTTTAGTGCACGTGGGGTATACTACACAGTGTAGCTTTTAATACAGACATCGTAGTTATTCGTATACATACATAGTAGTGGTCACAGTTTGCATCACATGGCAGTAGTGGTGGAGGGCTGAGGTGTATGATGTGGTGGCCCCACTACAAGTGTACGTAGAAGCTAATGATAACCAGCACGATGCGACCCTTATGATTGCTGAGAGTCCCTCCATCATTTAGCTTGTTTTTAAGTAAAGTTCATACTTCTGCATGCGTTGTTGTTGTTTTCAGTCCTGAGACTGGTTTGATGCAGCTCTCCGTGCTACTCTATCCTGTGAAAGTTTCTTCATCTCCCAGTACTTACTGCAACCTGCATCCTTCTGAATCTGCTTAGTGTATTCATCTCTTGGTCTCCCTCTACGGTTTTACCCTCCACGCTGCCCCCCCCCCCCCAATGCTAAATTTGTGATCCCTTGATGCCTCAGAGCATGTCCTACCGACCGGTCCCTTCTTCTAGTCAAGTTGTGCCACAAACTCTTCTTCTCCCCAATTCTGTTCAATACCTCCTCTTTAGTTATGTGATCTACCAATCTAATCTTCAGCATTCTTTTGTAGCACCACATTTCAAAAGCTTCTATTCTCTTCTTGTCTAAACTATTTATCGTCCATGTTTCAGTTCCATACATGGCAACACTCCATACTAATACTTTCAGAAACGACTTCCTGACACTTAAATCCATACTCGATGTTAACAAATTTCTCATCTTCAAAAACGCTTTACTTGCCATTGATAGTCTACATTTTATATCCTCTCTACTTCGACCATCTTCAGTTATTTTGCTCCCCAAATAGCAAAACTCATTTACCACTTTAAGTGTCTCATTTCCTAATCTAATTCCCTCAGCATCACCCGACTTAATTCGACTACATTCCATTATCCTTGTTTTGCTTTTGTTGATGTTCATCTTATACACTCCTTTCAAGACACTGTCCATTCCGTTCAACTGCTCTTCCAAGTCCTTTGCTGTCTCTGACAGAATTACAATGTCATCGGCGAAACTCAACGTTATTATTTCTTCTCCATGGATTTTAATACCTACTCCGAATTTTTCTTTTGTTTCCTTTACTGCTTGCTCAATATACAGATTGAATAACATCGGGGACAGGCTACAACCCTGTCTCACTCCCTTCCCAACCGCTGATTCCCTTTCATGCCCCTCGACTCTTATAACTGCCATCTGGTTTCTTTACAAATTGTAAATAGCCTTTCGCTCACTGTATTTCACCCCTGCCACATTCAGAATTTCAAAGAGAGTATTCCAGTCAACATTGTCAAAAGCATTCTCTAAGTGTACAAATGCTAGAAACGTGGGTTTGCCTTTCCTTAATCTATTTTCTAAGAATAGTCGTACGGTCAGTATTGTCTTACGTGTTCCAAAATTTCTGCGGAATCCAAACTGATCTTCCCCGAGGTCGGCTTCTACCAGTTATTCCATTCGTCTGTAAAGAATTCGCGTTAGTATTTTGCAGCTGTGACTTATTAAATTGATAGTTCGGTAATTTTCACATCTGTCAACACCTGCTTTCTTTGGGATTGGAATTATTATATTCTTCTTGAAGTCTGAAGTACTGAATAGTTTCCCTATTACCATACTTGTTGATGCTGACACTAGCAGCACTGGAGTGTAGGTGGGAAAGCTATTTAGCGATGATCTGTTTTTTCTTTAAATAAAGTGGGAGAAAGCCTGTAAAATAGCACCAAAACTGGATATTACATCGTACATGTGTGTGGTTGTAGGGTGTGCATGGTGGTGATGGATGTCATAGCAGTAAAGGGCTCTGTATTTACGACTGTCTTCTTGAACAATGGGTACTTGGGGAAGAATCGGAAAAACCCAGCGAAATTGTTACTAGTCTTCAAAAGTGTAAATAGCATCATAAAATGATGTGTATATGTATGGTGGTGACAGTTGCTAAATGTTTACAGTCCTTCAGTTATACTCGTTTTCTTGAAAATTAGGATAAACTGAGCAAAGTACTCCCAAGAGATGTGAATACTGATATTTGTTTCAGAAAATAACAACTCTATTGAAAATTGAAAAATACGAAGTCCTGAAACTGTGAACAGGGTCATACATTGCAGAAAGTACACTTGGGAAACACACTCTGCTGGAAATTGCGACTGAGGTGATCTGAAACTGTAAAGATCATTGGTTACAATACTGAGTTGGGAACTTGCAGATGTCGTACAAATTTGGTGCTGTTGCCCGAGCGAGGTACAGTCCTGTTTCAGGATGCTGGGTACTTTAAGAGGAGAATGGTGTGGATTGGGATGAATAGGTCAAAAATACGTAACTCGGGGAGGGAAGACCAACAGTTTTAGGTAATAGATTATGGACACTAAGATTATCCTTCAACATCTTGGTTAATGTAGATGTGTTTCCAGCCATCTTGACTATAAATTAATTACAATAAAACGGCATTTTGTAGCATTAATTAAGTCTTAAATAAACAAAACAACTGCTGCTCGTTTGCATAATGGTTATTAAATAAGGCTCAGGCAAGGGGCTGGTTTGTTTGCATACAGATAACAGTGGACCCAATGACGGTAAATTTTTGCAACACTCCTGTTCTTCAATAAGTAATGAGTGACTACAATGGCCTTGTCACTTCTGTGTCTCACAGTGACAATACCTTCGTGCAATGTATCTCAGACCTGAAATGTTCCATATCGACAGATAGGTTAAAACCCAAGTTTTCTTTTGTATTCTGGGATATTGGGTCTCCATATTGGTTTCTTTAAAGCAACTCACTTACCGAATTCTGCACAGGTGTATTCTTAAGCCATGTGGAGCCTTCGTCATATTAACGACTTGAAAGTTTGTCTTGCTCATGTAACTCTCAGATCGCTCACATAGGACATGGCTACTTCTACTGAGCTAGCTCGAGGGATCAGTCAGTAAAAAGAACCCCAACTTAGCAATCACAGAACGTCACAACTCATCCAGTATGTAAGTCTTACAGGGACCTTAAATCTACATCTGACTGTCTCTACACACAGTATCCTTCAATAAAGAAACATTGCGGTCGCTCTAGATCAAATCACTTTCACAGATTATGCAGCACAACCGAATAATAATTAACTCAATCAAAAACGTTAAAATTCGTAAATGAACAAATTTGGCACTGCAGTAGTTTTAATTTTGTATCTTTACACTGTCACATGCCACACTCAGCATGAAAAAAGTAATAATATTTAACTAAGTTTGTTACATTTTTCAGAAATTACAGTTGCAATCAACACGCATGCAATACTTACCTACATTTTAAACAATGCATTTCAATATCAATGTTAACATCAAAAATCTCGCCTGCCTTTCAGATGACTAAATTCAATCTCAAATAACACCTACCAATGACAGATGTCTTTCAAAATATTTTATTTGTTCTACTTACCTGCCAAAATCTTCTGCACATGTTTTTGCTGTCAATGTTAATGTTTTCTTGGCAGAACTGCTCATATCAGACCCATCCAGACACTCCATCCTCTGGTGAACTGAAAAACAACATGATGGGTTGTTCCTGAACATGAAACTGATCCCCAAAACAATTAATAAAAATGATTACCCTCCACTTAATCCCTAATTCCACCACTCAGCAAACACCTTTACTGCACCTCCCTAGGATTACTGCTTTAAATGAGAAATAAGACACTACATGTACACCGGACATATTTCACCACTATATCCGACCCTCCCTGATGGAATAAATTCTCACTAACTTTGCTAAGTCAGTAGAACACATTAGCAGTAGGATTAATGTGAATAATTCCCAATTAAGGCCACATGTGGAGAAAACAGCTAAGTTCCAGAAAAACATCTATATTATTCAAAAGATGAATAGTTCAACCTTTGTTTGAAATAGAACATCGTTTATGCCTTTATTTTAGTATTATATTTATTATATTCAGTGGGTTCCTGTCTCATGATTTCTAATACTTCCTATGAAAAAATAATTCCATATCAGATACTGACTATGATCAGTTCAACTAAAAAGGTATTAAATTCCCACAAATATACATAGTTCCAGAAACCATCTCACTTAATCTTAAACACATCTACATGAATAAGACCAATCCTTTCCACAAGCATCTTTCAACGTTTGATTCTTGTACTATAAATACGATCACCTCTCCATTGTACATTTACTATATCACTTTACGTATAATACAAATATAACCATTATCCTTCATCTCCAGTCCTCAAACAGTAATTCATGTTATGTATATTTACTGAGTTTCCACATCCACCTTTCGAGCGTAATAACATATCAGTATATGACAAGTAGTTCCGTGTTAATATATTACCACTTCTAATGGCTCAACCAACGTACAATTAATAAGAATATTTACTTTTCTGGCTTTCATGTATATTTTAGCTATCACTGGAATAGTTACTTGCTGTACAAATACTAATCTACATTTTCCTCTTTGCGGAATAAGGCGAGGTAATGTAAAAATATATTCATACCCCCATTCACATGTTAACTATTTGTTGTTACCACTTAGAATGGGCAGTATACTCAAGTATCCTTACCTACTCTGTAAGCAAAAGAAATTATGTTAAACGTCAGCAGAAGGTATTTCCTGTCATAAATATTACACTGTTATCGGCTTCACGACAGAGCACAACACTCCACTTCCTTATTGTGGTTCTTCTCCGGAGTAGAATAGAACTCAGTTTAACTAAGCAGTTCAGGGAAACCTTTGCTCAGCACTCATGACACATACCGTTGGTTATTTTGATCGGAAATCTCTTTTTCTGCCATTTTTTTCACCAAAGTAAATCAGTAGTCACAGCCACCTGTGTAACGGAGCAAGAACAAAACCTTTATTCTCAGGGCAGTTCAATAGCGTTCAGTAACGTTGTGAGATGTAAATAAACCTGTAGCTTACAACATGACCCGTGCAAGGTTGATGGTTTAAAACGTACACGCGTATGTAACAGACAAATTAACATACGTTGTCTTCACTGTCCGAATCTGCTGCCACAAGTGTAACGGGAGTATTAATTCTTTTCTGAGTTGTTATAAAATAAAGATAATCTTTGAGTTGAATATAACGCTGAAGATGCGTATTTTTACCGCGATTAATCTTATCATTTACCGTGTCCAGAAATTGCATTCCAGATCAGAAACAACATGTAGAAAACTATAAATGAATGAATTTAAATGAATCTTTTTCGTTCTCTAACATTTAAATTCTTTTATCTCGGTCGATAAATATTATGAGGCGTGGAGGGAGATAATGAGACTGATTTTGTAACCTTTACCACAGTCATAATTTTCTAGCTTAGCATAGACTGCATGTTTTGCAGGATTTTTTTATTTTATTTAACCAAATTTTTAAGTTGTTCACAAACTGCTACACCTTCTAAGCCCTTCACGCTAATTGAGGCTATAAAAGTATGTTTTTTTTCGAAGGTACTTTGGCCCAGAAAGCGATTTTAGTAGCTTGAGTGCAAAGCTTTTTTAATCTTGCATTTTGCTTTTTTGCGGAGATATTTCTTTGCTGACGTAAGCTCTCGCCAGAACACCGGTCGCAAAGATGTAGTGCGAAGATCGATTAGTAGGCGCTGGATGGTTCAAACGGCTCTGAGCACTATGGGACTTAACTGCTGAGGTCATCAGTCCTCTAGAACTTAAAGATACTTAAACCTAACTAACCTAAGACGTCACACACATCCATGCCCGAGGCAGGATTCGAACCTGCGATCTTAGCGGTCTTGCAGTTCCGGACTGTGGCGCTGGATGAAGTATCCCTATCACGAGAGAGGCCAGAGACACACCGATTATCAACAAGCCACCAACGCCCTCTGAACAGCAAGGATTTTGGCTGCCGCCGCTGACCGGAGGGCTTTGCTCACTATCTCAGTCACTCCGTCACTAACTCGCATTACAGTCAGGCGTCTGTCAGTAGACGCAACGAGCGGCATAGGTAAGCACAGACTACGACAGTACATTGCGACCAGAATAGTGTTGATTGTGGGACATTTACTTTATGCATAGCGATACTCAGGTTTGCAATTGCAAGTTACCGATATTTTCTGCAATAGGACTACTACAGAAGAGCTTGTACCACATCACATGGACTCTATAAAAGTTAAGCCGCAGCTGTCTGTTCATTTAAACAAACAACCGTGTTAATCCAGGTATACATTTGTGTTGTAGAAAGAGGATACCGGCCATCCATACAATCCTTTCCCTTGTTTCCTACGGTACAAGACTCTCAAATTTCCATAGCAACTTTCATCCCCTAACAAATATTATTTCACAGGTAATCCTGTTGGAAGAACATCCACAACTAAGCATTATACCAGAATTCGAAATATCGCCTCAGTTGTATACTTCTTTTATAGTTACGACCGGTTTCGGGTCCTCATATGCGCATCCACAGGTGTCGCAACTGTGCTGAGGGCCTCCGGGCGCCGCGGTGGACGTGTACTAGGCGTGGTGTGCTACCTATGAATGCAGAACGGTCACCAAGATCAGAAACAACACGAATTACTATCATTACGCTGCATATATTATACAGCACCTATTTCGATAAGATTTTATCTGTAGAATTAAGAGGCAGAGCCCATTCTGACATTACTTACTATGCTGTTACATGGGTGATATTGTGGCTAAGATCTATTATCTTCTTCTTTTTATTGGGAACGTTGATTATTTCTGGCTGATGAAGCGAAATGGTCTAAGTGGTTTCTTGTACTAAACAATTTCGATTGCGTTGGATTCGTATAAGACACAGTTCGGTCACTTTTCACAGAATTTATTTTCCTTCGTCCTTTTTTTCCTCAGAGATTCCTTTTTATTTTTAATTCTTTTTCGTATTTCTTTGCATTGTCGGTTCTTATTGACATGTTTTATGGATTGCAAGAACGGATTTTATGGTGTATCGCAGATCAGTTTTAAATGAGCGTCATCATCTGCTTTTTGTTCCGTGGAAAACTGGGCAAAACCATGAACTAGACCTTCGATCCTAAGGTACAATTACTCCCATTTCATCGAGAATTTTGCACTGACTTTAAATGCGTCGAACATCTGCTGTTTTGCTATCAAAAGAATTCATTTCTCTCCGTTTAGAAATACTACGTTGAATGTCCTATATACAGATATTTTTTGTTTGCAGAAGAATATCCACGATTAGCATTGAAGGTCTGTTCATATGGGAATTACACTCTCAGAATCTGGCACTTGATAAAATGAAATGTCGGGAACATGCATGTTATCACATATGCTTTTATATAAGTCCATGGAGTTGATGTTAGAGGCAGCATCAGTATCCGGCACCATTGTGGTTAACAGTCGCCTACATAGGTATTAACAGCATATTATAGCACGGCAATTAGCCGGATTTATCGGTTTTAAAGTGATTATGTCTTTCCTGTAGTAATGAGTAAACCAAGTTGTCAAGAACTCAAGCGAAGCGGTAATTTAAAAAGGCCGTAATGACTTTTACTGTATTTTACAATGACGATCAACTCATGTTCAAAGGAGACTGACATTAATACTCCGCGCTACAAAGTCATATGTTTGTTTACATTATCTCTGACAAAGATCAGAGATGATAAGAATTACTAACATTTCGCTGCATATATTACAGTAGTACCAAAGCCAGTTTAAAACTTTACTACATTTTCGACGATAGTCACCAATTTCTTTTTATTTTTGAGGACTATCTCCGTTTATATCCCAAGCTTCAGTTTCGTTTTGGTATTACTTTTGCAGAGCTTATTGCTGGACACTGCAGAGGTGGGACCCCTACCTCACCCCCTCCCATCTATCCACTCTGTCCTAGGTGAGACCTGGCAGTAGTATTAACAAAAGTGTCATGGCCGGGAGACAGCTGCCGCCGTCTGGTGGAACCTCTAGTGCTTGAAGTAATTCGCAAGACCGGATGGGACGAGACAGGGGTTGTGGGGGAAGGGCAGCGGAGGCATCACACAACGTTGACCCTCACGAGCCCCTTCACCCAAGTGCCCCCATGTGTTGCTGCACAGAGGTGCAAGCTTACAGGCTAACTAATTAAACTCTGGGTTTCGGCCACAGAAGACATCTGTGCCAACCTTCGCATTTCGATACGAAATGAGAGTTAAAGGCACTGCGCTACTCCCTTTCAGCCACCCTTTACGAGTACGAGCACACTATCTGTGCACTAACAATCCATGCTGGAAATAATTTTGATTCGTAGAACGTACAGGACGGCAACTGCACCTGCTAAACTATATAACATGGACAACATCGCAGCACTGCATGAATCGATGGTATTGTGGCGATATTACAGGGTAAGATCTTCTCAAGGTTCTAGTCACGTCAAGTGGTTGCGCTGAACATCCATGAGCTCTCGGCCGAGCGACCCAACAATCAAAGTAAATTTCGGGAGAAAACCGCCGAGAGGAAGAGTAAAGAGCTCGTGTTTCTGCCATTCTGTCGTTCACTGACAGTGAAATTAACAGCCTTCTGAAAAGAGTAACATAAAGTCAGTTCTGTGAGTTCTGTGGTAACATACAACAACACATGAGACATGCGAAAATATTATAAAACTCATGCTCCACACATTTTAACTGTACCACATGAGCGTAGACACCGTTACGTCAAGCATATGATGTCCACAACAGAATAACGTTTGTAATGTTGATGCATTAAGTTGTTCTGAAAACGGTGCTGATATTCAAGATAATAAAAGCGGGCTAAAGGCTGTGAGCTATCTGGGGAAATTAACCTTGCATTACTGAGCAACTGTTTCACCAGGTATCCAGTCTAGCTTATCAAATTCCCAACCAGACTAACATTAATTATAATCTTTTAATAGTCATCTTACGAAAACCGGTGATATACATATAAAAAGAGAATTCAAATAAAAAGAAATAAATTAGTTTATATTTGGATATTTATTTTAACATTATCATTGTTCTGTTAAAATTTCAGCATATTTAACTTGACTCAAAACTTAACTGGTGCCTTATTTAGGATTGTGAAAATGTGAGTTTGTAATCTTATGGAACACTTCAAATATGGAGCCAAGATTGGGAGTCTGCATACAACACTGTATTCATAAAATAACACATGAAGAACGTTGAAACATATGCAAGAGGAAAATAACCACAAGGAACTGATTCAATTTTCACCCAAAGAAGTTACGTTCGTAATGCAATCCTGTCCGTCATGAAATTACCACACATTGGTAAACTAAATTATTACTAACTCTCTGTGAAATCTTCCTGAAGAGAATAGCTGAGGGCTACTTTGATGATTACACCACATGCTTCACGTGGTCAACTTGGTTTACACAAAGAGTGTAACTCCACAATAATTTTGATAGTTAAAATAAATTACATCGAAACGGAATCTACAAAAGAAAAACCTCTAACTGGTCACTATCATCATACTATTAACCTGATGGGTCAAACAAGTGTATAAGCACGTGGTGCTGTTCTCACAAAGTACACCACACGTGGGTTGGCCGGCCGAAGTGGCCGCGCGGTTCTGGCGTTGCAGTCTGGAACCGCGAGACCGCTACGGTCGCAGGTTCGAATCCTGCCTCGGGCGTGGATGTGTGTGTTGTCCTTAGGTTAATTAGGTTTAACTAGTTCTAAGTTCTAGGGGACTAATGACCTCAGCAGTTGAGTCCCATAGTGCTCAGAGCCATTTGAACCATAAAGGAAGGTTGCTATATTCAAAAGTATTGTGAAGATGAGACGTTATAATCTCACACACATTGGCATTTAATACTGATGATCTTAGTTAGTGTTACGGATCATCAACACGTGATTCGAACTTACTCACAAAGTAGCGGCAAAGCAACAACTGGAAGATATTCTGAACTTCACACTTGAATTACACTGCGTTTCAATTTAAGATAACATTAGATATTTTAGAGCTAAACATGAAATACAGGTGTTTAAATCCATTGTCCTACGGACTTAGCGCAGACGCGCTTAACCGGGGATCTTACCACTTCAGACGCTCGCCACGGACAGACTGACCTGCTGGGCTCCTACCGAGCGTGCTTCACAAATACAAACGGAAGTGACCAGAGAGGCAGCTCCTTATACCAACATGACAAGGGACGGACAGGACCATACTACGGATAGAAACCTCTTTGCTTTTAGAAAGCGTAGCTACCTGTTCCGACGTTGGTCCTACTGTTCTGTAGCAGAAAGGCTTGTCTGCTACCATCTAGCATGCAACTAGAAATACATTTGCTCATTCATCCTCTCACACAGAAAGGAAGGGGGATGACAGTATCTTATCATATACAGTTTATAAAAGAAAGCAGATGTAGGTTCCGTATGAGACTGTGTGACATGAATTACATATAAACTGTGTTTTAAAGTGTAGTAGTGTGACAGATCGTTCTTGTTTATGTGTAAAAGTAACGCGCTCCACTGCTCCGTCTCCTACCAGATAGAGTCAGAAACACCACAGTAAATTTAGAAGAGGAATTTATACCGTAAATGACAACAGATTTAAGAAATTAACATGAAAGGAATCCAACAGAGACCTTTCACGTCACATTTAATATAAGAAGTGCCATCAACAATACTAGTTAGAGAAATTAGCGGTAGGTTACCATGGTTTGCAATCTGGAACTAAGAAGGCATTTGACGAGGCCTCCACCATCACGAGTGCGACCGATCGGGTTGCATGGGAATGTGCTTGTGGTGCGCATGAAAATAATAAATTACAATCACTCTCCTCAACTCGCCGAAAATCAAAGTTCTAAGACGTTAAGAAGTTTTATTTCAGCTCGCAGCCCCCACGTGCTCTTGCACAAAAACACTTATCCGCACATTAGACTGCACAAACACTGTAATGGGCCACCGAAAATTTGGCTGGACTTACAAGTTTCCTGCCTTTGGTCTATGGGAAGCCACCTCACATTCGTCGCAGTGTACCCAATATTCCACAAAGTATTTACTGTAGATGCAGGCAAGATTTGGTATGTAAAGTCACGTACACACTCGCGTATTTTTTAAAGTTTCACAACTTTGGGTTTATTTCCAATACGAACATAGAAAAATAGAAACTCACAGTTCACAATAAATGAATTTCAGAGCGTGACAGAGTCTCTTAGGATAGTGGAGGCTGTCGAATAAAGCAAGGTTAATCGCGTGAGGCCGGCCAGTGTGGCCGAGCGGTTCTGGGAGCTTCAGTTTGGAACCGCGCGACTGCTACGGTCACAGGTTCGAATTCTGCCTCGGGCACGGTTGTGTGTAATGTCCTTAGATTAGTTAGGTTTAAGTAGTTCTAAGTTCTGGGGGACTGATGACCTCAGATGTTAAGTGCCATAGTGCTCAGAGCCATTTTTTGAATTGCGTGGATTAACTTTAGAAAACCGCGAAAGTTCCACAGTATGTCAACCTATAAATTCCACAATGGCTGCACACTGAAACCTCGTAGTTGTGGCTTGTATCACACCCAACCCGAAAAGTAAAAAGTTCATCACATGCTGAAATATACCTATGTCCGAAAGTAGGAACTCTGAATAATTTACAAACGTGAACTAGTGGTATTTCATCGCTCATCAGATAAAATTTTCTCCTAACACACACTAACACTGCCTGACAGTCTCTAACTGCGTCCTAATCTAGATTCCCCTACAAACTGCCGCTGTTCACCCCTGAAGTCACTGTCAACCACCACTGAAGTCAGTTAAACTACTGAATACGAAAATTGATGAAATTCTTAATTCCAACCTCTGATGCACATATGATACATGAAATCACACCGAAATTTTCTGAGAAATATTACTGTGTTATCAGTTTCCTTTGATCAGCCATAGAGTAATTTCTATGGTTTTCCTCCGCTTTCGGATTTACTAGTGTAAATATTAACAAACAATCTAAATTAAAGATTAAATAATTTCGTATGTATCTTAAGATTACAGTTCTGCCGCTACTTTTAATGTTTGTCTATTTATTTAGTAGGAAAAGCTGTTTTTAATTTCGCGAAAATTTACTTTTCGGCCTCCTATTTATATATGTGAATAGTTTCAGTAAATGCACTATCACAGTCCGATACAGTTGTACGAGATGTAGTCTATCCATACGCACCACTTTCGTTACAATCGGAAAACGCGTTGCTAAAATATTCACTTTTACAGTTCAGAAATTATTTCTACAAGTAACATTTGACATAGAATAACTTATAAACTAATGCGGACATCGAAGGCACGACTTCTCATGCGTAATCGTCCCACTGTTCTGCTTCAAATACGCCTATTGGCTCTTCAGTGACACTTATGGCTCCATCTGTCTTAATTTTTGGTAAGCTTTAATTTTGCTCTGGACGGGAACAGAGGCCACGAGAAATGAGCTGCCATCACGCTGTCCAACGGACGAGTTTTCCTGGTCACGTGGTCACCTTAGTGAGCGGTGGAAGTCAGAGACAACGCCATCTGTGGAGCATAGTATGAAACTGGCCCTCCACATGCTCCTGCCAGGCTCATATCAGCTGCCAACACGAACATGTCCTTATATTAGCCGCCGCCTAGGGCGTCCACGGTCGCGTGTTTGTGAGTGAATAAAGCACCTCTTCCCATTAATAAAGGCTGTCGTGTTATGCGACGTATTATGCCAGACAGTGTAACAAAAGAAACTGTGCACATTGAAGTTAGTAGTAACACCCTCAAAGAAAACGGCGACTTCTTGTCGAGTAGAGCGTGTGACCAGGCCATTATGGTATTAAAAAAAGGGGAAGCGTATACGAGATGAAAACATCGCCTTGTTGTGTCATAGATGCCTATGTGATAACCAGGACAGCAAATACATGGCATCAATGCACAACGGTAACGAAATAGAAACACTTAGCCCCCGGTTTGTGAATAAGTAACCGACTGACATCGCTGGAAAGACGAGAAGATTTCATTCACAATTGCCCTAAATTCCTGATTTTTCTTATTCACTCCTAGCTCATTCTTCTTACTAACTCCGTTGCTTTGACTACTTTGTGTATGGGACAGATAGCGTTGATGTCTTACGGTATAATGTGCAGGGCTACAGGAGTAATGGCAGTGCATCTTATCTTCATGGAATGATTGCTGTCGTATTTTTTATGTATATACTAAAAGTTGATCAAAGCAGAGCGTGTGTAATTCGGATACCTGTGCAAACCGTATTGGTATTGCAGTCCCGACACATTCAATACGTTTTGTATGCTAATTTTTTGTGTAAAACGGCACATGCCTAAAGCAAAAACGGAATGCAAATTTTAAGATATCGTTAATAATTCGCTGTATAACGCGGAAAAGCATTATACAGTACTACTGTATTACATTGTCACTAGTTGATCACGAATCTACAAGCGCTACTTTTAACACAAGGATTGTACAGCCCTGACAGTGGTGTTAAGCGACGCAAAACAAAGAGGTTGAAAGCAGCGCCATTTTACATTTGTAGACAGCAAACCGCCCCGTTCTGCGCAACACCGAACGAGTGTCAGTACAGCAAAGGCCGTCCGGGGTGACCGAGCGGTTCAAGACGCTACTGTCTCGAACCGCGCAACCGCAACGGTCGCAGGTTCGAATCCTGCCTCGGGCATGGGTGTGTGTGATGTCCTTAGATTAGTTAGGCTTAAGTAGTTCTATGTTATAGGGGACTGATGACCTTAGCAGTTAAGTCCCATAGTGCTCAGAGCCATTTGAACCATTTGAACCGTTCTCTTTGTCAAATGGTTCAAATGGCTCTTATCACTAAGGGACTCAACTTCTGAGGTCATTAGTTCCCTAGAACTTAGAACTAGTTAAACCTAACTAACCTAAGGGCATCACACACATCCATGCCCGAGGCAGGATTCGAACCTGCAACCGTAGCGGTTGCGCGGTTCCAGACTGTAGCGCCTAGAACCGCACGGCCACTTCGGCCAGCCTCTCTTTGTCAGCGTTTCTCCTTTTTAATCATCACTGACGTTCGCGGGCGCACCTATGTACACTCTACTGCAATCTTTACAGTGAAAGAGATGCGTATTGTCCCGTTAAACAATAGTTTTATCCGGCAAAGTCAAGCTTTCCAAACAAAAGCAGAACTATTGCAGTAACAGGGTACTTTTGGGAAACGAGTAGTAGATTTTATTTTTCTATCTTGAACATATAGCTGAGAGTATTTTCAATCCAAGTTCTCGGCCTTCAGAAGCCTCGGGACAACTTTTTGTGGCAGAAAAAAAACACGAAATTTTGGCACTTTTTTCGTGTTGTCTGTTATTACTCGGAAATTATGCATCCTACTGAGTTCGTTAATTTTTACCAACTTGACTAAGAAGTCGGCTCCAATGCCTGTAACTCATCAACGACTACTCCAGATGAAAAAGTCGAGTTATCGAAGTTGTAGATCATGAAATTTTATCTTAGAAAAGAATCTAGTTTTCCAGGTTTAGGTACTATTAGGCGCTCAACACTTCAAAGACTAAGTAATCCCATTTTGTTGCTGTTTTTCTTTTTTTTCTGAAGAAGTCAAAGTTATTCAATGAAATTAGATTTTCAGTACGAAGACGGCTCTCTTATTTGCCTTTCTAAAGTGAAAACAATATACATAGTTTGGCCAATATGTGTTTACGAATTAGTAACATAAAAATCTGTACAAAAGAACAAATAAAAACGCATGACAATATGAAAAACCACAATATGAGGATCAGAGATTCAAATTTCATCAAATTTCAATTCCATCGAGTTCCCTTCGAATTTCAGTTCCATCAACGTCCCTTCGGAAACTGCGGCAGGTCCCGTAGAGCATGAAATCTTCCGGATCCTCTGTGACACCTTCACCAACTTCCTCATCCCGGAATACATCTTCGATCTCTTCCTCAACGTCGGCGAACTAAGTTTCTGGGGCGTTCTCACAAGATAAGCCACACAGTTTATGCACGTTGGGAAGCTGTTCAGTCCAATTTGCAACATTCACTTACTGCTCTGCCTCTTGTTTTGCAGACTCAGATCATCTTCAGAAGCATGTATGGTGGTGCATCGTTCGTCATTGTCACGGGAAGCAAGTCTGAGAAGATTTTTTTCCCCAGCCTCAATAGCATGGATCAGCTTTCTTCCTCTGCTGAGATTGCACTTGATGGTGGGATCACAATAAGTAGCACCTTCTGGTGTTCGATGTTGGCGGTAAACCTTCATGTTTGAAAGACTACACAGACTTAACAAAAAGGTCCTATCTGAACTCATCCAAACTCACATAGCTGGAATTCCCACACAGCTCTAATATCAGCTGTTCTCCTGCCCATGCTTTTAATTCTTGAGTGACTGAGGGTTTAACAAATTCAGCAGCCTGTACTGAGTGGAGTGACTGTCACTCCATAAGTTTTAGCAATTTCCCTTTGGCCAAAGAAAAGAGGATGGGATAGTATTGGGGCAAGGTGGTTTCTGCAACACTTTCCATTGTTGCAAGATGTATCCAAGATGGCGGCGATTACGTCATCCAAGATGGCGGCATGTAGACTTAGCAACAGCACATGATGTCATCCAATATGGCGGCTGTGACGTCATCCAAGATGGTGGATTTTGGTGGGAAGATAGGTCAATTGCGCAACCTTCACTAACATAACCTGCCTCGCCTCCAAATGGTTCAAATGGCTCTAAGCACTAATTAACATCTGAGGTCATCAGTCCCCTAGGCTTACAACTACTTACACCTCTACCCGACGGGAGGCCCTAGCCACACGACATTTCCATACCTAACTAACCTAAGCACATCACACACCCATGCTCGAGGCAGGATTCTAACCTGCGCCCATAGCAGCAGTGTGGTTCCAACTGAAGTGGCTAGAACCGCTCGGACACAGTGGCTGGCCCCCTCCCCTCCCACAGAATATGGCAGGATGTTCAAATTTCAACAGGATAATGCATCACATCACGGTTATCTCTACTAATCTAAGAAAATCATGGGAAGATAGGTCACTTGGGCTACCTACACTAACCTAACTCACCCTACCATCACCTCTTCCTAGGAACTGGTACCAAGAACGAATTTTGGTGGCAAAGAAAGGTCAGTTGGGCTATTTCCGGTAATGTAAGAAAATGTTGGGAAAGAATGATCACCTCCACTAACCTAAGTCACCTGAGCGCCACCTCCTCCTACAGATTTGTGGCAAAAGGACTCGACCTGTGCTTGACATAAGTATTTGTTATTTTGCATGCACTATTTTATCTAAACAAATACAGGCACTACCTCCATTCAGTATGGATGCCTAGGGTTCTGGACTCCAACTGACCTAGTACACAGTATCACTGCCAGAGGGCGCTCTCTTCCAAGATGGCTGCCATGATGTCAGCTGATCAGACGAGTACTGTTATCCGAGATGGCTGTCATGATGTCAGCTGAGCACACGAGTACTGTTATCTGAGATGGGGGGAATCAGTGCGTTCGCCACAAAGTCTAGTACACAGTACCACCACCAGAGGGTGTTGTTGTCCATTCCATGACATAATCCAAGTTCACAGCCTGGGGTGGGGAAATGGAGGGAAGAGGACTCTGCCTGTGCTGGACATGAGTCTTTATTTTGCAGGTAGTGTCTCCACCATGAGATCTACAGTCCAACTGACCTAGTACACAGTACTGCCACGAGAGAGTGCTGTCATCCATTCCATCACATAACCCAAGACAGTGGGGGAAATGGCGGGAAACAGTGTGGTCGCCACCAGGTATGGGACTAGTGTACAATACTGTCACAAGATGGTGCTGTCATCTGTTCTATCTCATATCCCAGGAATACTGTATGGAGAGGAAAATGACTTAGCCTGCCCTGAGCTGCTGTAGAGAGGGAGGAGGGTAATTTATTCATTTTGGAACAACTTATTTATGGGTGGAGTATATTTACCACGCTGACACAAAGCACTCACGTTGATGTGCTTGGGGTCACAATACACAGTCTGCAGACCTGCAGACTACTCGTAAATAATGCAACAGACACGCTTGGTAATTGTAGGCTGTCTAAATAATGCATTCCACAGCCCACACACATGCAGACTACTACACTGAAATAAGTACAATACAGACCTAGAAACTGCTCCTAAATAATGCATCACACTGATGTGTAGACACGCTCAGTACTCGTGAACTGTCCAAATAGCTTATAGCTCAGCCTAAAGACCTGCTCGCAAAATTCTGCAAATCCACATTATGGCGCGCACGGGATAGGATTTGAAGGTGGATCCGCCACGTGCAATGTACGAAGCAGTGTTGGAAAGCAGACCCATAATATACCACATCCGAGTTAGTGTTCAATTGTGGATCTATCTCGAACTATATATCCAATCCGTTGTTTGGAGGCGGATCCACCACATGTCACATCTGCAATAGTGTTCACGGGTGGACCAACCATGTGTTATGTCCCGAAACGTATTCTATGTTCGACGTTTGGTCCAACTGCAGAGGGGACTTTCCTCTGGGAGCTGTCCACGAGGCATGCATGTACACAGACATACAGAAATCAGAGCAAATGCTCTCCAAATATCGAGGTGACAGGATACAGTCGAGTACCGATTTATATGGCACCTCCCGATCAGTGCAATTGGGTTAGGTGTTGGCAGCTGTGCTACAGTTACAAACAATTTTAGAACACAGAACGAGAGGTTAAGTCACGATCGCATGGGTAGATCTAACATAAAGTCGATAGAACTGCGAAAAATGACGAGGGAATAGGTATAAACTGGCCGAATAAACATCGAAATTCGGGAAAATTGAGGAAGTACTTGCATATATATTGGTTCACACAGAACAATTTGTATGTGGGATCAAATATGTGGCAGCAAGAGGAATTCGAGAAAACGTCGACATCAAAATGAAGGGAATCAGGGAGGCAGTCAATTTTCTCAGTCGAGGTAGCATTATACTGTATGTCTACTGAGATACCAGTGATAGACGCAAGTTGACTACTGTATTTGATGGTGTTCAGGAAAACAGAGATCCATCGGCCTCTAAACTTACTTGCATCTGCGTTAAAAGATTACAGAGAGTGGACGGGGTGATCAATTGACATGGAGCTGTAACGAGGTACGATTTAATGATTGACTGATGATGCATTCTAGAGAAGGAGATGTTACCGCAGATTAATGTTTACACTGTTCTGTCAGGACGCATCAGTCGCGTGAGATAGCCTGCATCCTACTCGTATACAGCCACGTGTCCTGTATGTAGTTTAAAGCACTGTCTACTTGCGATCGTTAATGGTAAATCTGTTGGAAATCAGAGGACTTCCATGTCATGTGTGATGAAACGTGACACATTTCTGTAAATGAACTTTGATTTATGCGATGTACTCCATCCCCCCTGTCGCATCTTGCATGTAAAATCGAGACTTCAGCGTAACAACTAAGTTAACGATAGGTGCTTGTGAGGCAGTGCAATCCCCATGTTCACATTTGTCTGACAGGTATGCTGTTTACAGAGTTAGTGATTGAATGACTTGTAATTTCCACATGTCGGACACTGCTGCTATGCGTTTATCTGTTTCCTTGTAAGAGGTATTCGCCGTTACTAACGATCACTTTATACAGGGCTGATGGAGGTAGTATAATTTAGGAACCATGATCGGATGTGAACAGTGTGCGCTATACATCTCTGGAAAGCTATATTGTACTCGTATCACACAGAGCCAATGTTTTGAGGAAGTAGTTTTTTCCTTTTGCGGTTCGATAACATAGTTTATCGTAGAGAAACCGGGAAGAAGAATGTATGTCCTTCGCTTGAAATATAATTCTTACATTGGAACATTAACAGCGCTACATTCCATACAACTGATGGGTTTTAAACGCAAGCGGTCTACCATTATAGCCAGTTTTAAGTGCAAAACGGTGTAGCCTTAGGAGTGCATGTGCTTATGTTCTCTCTTACCAATACCTTTCAGGTTTCCATCCTAGACTCTTGAACAGTACATTAGAGTTGGTAGCATGGTTGATTTACGTAAAAATGTGCCGAACTCCATCCGTCTGGAGCTCCATCATGCAAAAAAATCATTCGTTTCTTGTTCTTCTTAACTGTCTGCTATTAGCTCACGACACTTTGAAATGTGTTACTATACATCGATAAGGAGTGATAAGCTCCATGACACGGCATCTCAGGAAATTAATGCATTTGGATGGGTGAGGACTCGGAAAGCTCTATTCATTCACGAGACGTGGAGTGAATTGTTCTACTTCTGGTCGGTTGCAGATTAGTTCGATAATGTTGCTGCAAGGCGGGTTGGTCAATGACCGTGTGATGAGGGTATTTCACTCTCTAATTTTACCCTAAGACAGCGTGAATGCTCTGTGACTCTCATGAGCAGAGCGATAGATTGAAAATTAAGCACTGTGCTCGAGGTGTTAGAAATATGTAGATCGATGTCTGGTATACTTTGATGATTAATGTGTTCGACAATTAACACTGATCGGACATACTGCGCAGTCATCTATCTACATTCGCAATGATACTCGCTAAGTAGAGAAGGGCCGGTTTAGCTATGATACTGAAATCGGGGAAACATGGTGTCACATCACTGGCCAGTGTTGAAATTACTGTAATGTTGCTAAAATTGTTCGCACTATCAACTGTGATGCTTATTATTACAGTACATCGGTGGTGCCTTTTCCATCCCGTTTATGCATTGGTGCGCTGTTGGTTACCACATAATGGTTGATTCACAGCGCTTGTTTGAGTCGGGGTATGAGTTTTGTGGATGGGTGCTCCGTCTGGGTGTTGCTAGCACCGAAACAGTGATTGTGTACATGAGTGCAACGTGAGAAATCAGTCTAATGGGAACGCAGAGAAATCATCTATTCCATCCTGTGACAGACGAGTTTTAAAGTAGAGGTTGTCAATCACTTTCAGACATCAGTTCTAAACTCTCCACAACACAGCCAGACTCTTCTAGTTTCCTTATGTTGTAACTGTGTTTTACTTAAGGCCATTCACCGTTTGTCGCGTGTTACAGTAGCTGCAGTATCAAAATGATTTACACTGTGCGATGTCTAGTTTTCTGCGAGAGGCTGTGCATCAGAGCGTCTTAATGTCAGTTTAGCACCTGGCACAGACCTTCAAGTCGTGGCAGAAAAACAAAATGTATGGCAGTGTACAAAGCGTGATAGGAAACAATGTTTCAGGCAACGACGCAGGGTCAAAGGTAGCGTCTCGTGCGACTTAGACTATAGTCTGTGGAATACGGTCATCATCCTACAGTATGGGTGGTGAAACCTTAAACTGCCCTATGCAATGGATCAAAACCTGTATATTTAATAGCATCATCCCACATAGGCAGCAGCAGCAGTTTGACAGGTAAATTCAATGATGGATGGGGTGCACCATTAGGAATGCTATTCTGAGGAGCATTGCAACAACTCTCTCTCTGCACCAGATCCACATTGCAGCTACGCGTCATCGCACCTGCAACGGCGCCTAGGTGAGATCTATCTCGGATAAATTTAGTGGAGTTTTTATAGTTCACAATTTTTCTCTGCTGGATGGTACAGAATAACGATGATAGCCTGTTGGACTGATAAATGTGAATGGACGCGGATCTTCTTCGGACTGTAGTATCTGTATCTAGTTTGGAGACGCACCACATTGCGCGCATTTCCACCGAATGGTCAAGACATGGTCCTGTTGCACTAACTCAGGTCATCTTGTTTCTACATGGGTTGCATAAGGTGGTGGATATGGCTTTGTCCGACTTCGGCTCAGTTCCGTCTTAGACTGGAACAATCAGATGCACAAAGCTGTAGAAATGGGAGCAATTGTAAGATGCGTAGGGGATGACCAAACCCAGGTTGGAGCTTCACTATAGCAGACAGGTTATGAAAGGTGGCTCGTTTCGAGATTTGGGAGTGCCAGAAATATGATTGTGTAGTGGTTGTAAACATTAAAGGTCTTGCCAGTAGGAAAGCACTTGTCAATAGGATCCAACGTAGGTATAAGCGTCAATGAAAACACCTGATTCCAAATCATGGACATTATTTGTAGCAGATAACGTAACACTAGAGATCTGAGAAGATTGTGTATATTTTCATACGACGTGGTTCAAATGGTTCAAATGGCTCTGAGCACTATGGGACTCAACTGCTGTGGTCATAAGTCCCCTAGAACTTAGAACTACTTAAACCTAACTAACCTAAGGACAGCACACAACACCCAGCCATCACGAGGCAGAGAAAATCCCTGACCCCGCCGGGAATCGAACCCGGGAACCCGGGCGTGGGAAGCGAGAACGCTACCGCACGACCACGAGATGCGGGCCATACGACGTGAATCAGCACATCATCTACTACTACATAAACTTCCTGGCAGATTAAAACTATGTGCCGGACCGAGACTCGAACTCGGGACCTTTGCCTTTCGCGGGAAAGTGCTCTACAAACTGAGCTACCCCAGCACGACTCGCGCCCCGTCCTCGCAGCTTCACTTCTGCCAGTACCTCGTCTCCTACCTTCCAGATTTTACAGATGTTATTCTGTGCTATTTTAGTAAACAGGTGTTGTTAGGGCAAGAATTTTGGTGCAAACAAGCTGAGACATCAAAAAACCGAGCATTAACAGTTTCTAGGACACTACACAATATCCTAGAGGTTCACTCGTTTCTGATTTTACATAGCCATGTGACATCAGTAGAAGATTGAGAACCTCGTTAGAGATGCTTCTGATGGTTTGCAGCTACATGCATGTGCTTCACGGCGTTGTGTCAGTCATGCTGGGCAGTTAAGCATGGTTAGACCCGGCTCACATGTCCAGCTAGGAACAATGTACACTGTGCTACTCTGTCATCAATGGTAAACACATGTGCTACCCAGGAACGTCTCGTGTATTAGACCGGTGTGAGCGTACCTAGGATTTCTGTGACATCATTGTAACACTGGCTGTATACTCGAAAATAGAACAAAAATTTCATCAGGTCGCTGTAGGCAGCAGCTGTGGCATGTGTCCGGCAGTAGCTTGCAGCATCGTTGGTGCGATCGGCAAATAGGTCTTCGCTCCTGTCTGGTCACATCAGAAATGGTCCTAGGTGTCCAGGTATTTGAGAGGAATTTCTCAGGTACCAAGTACGAAAGGAATGTCGCTGCCTCATGCTAGCAGGACACCAATGGGCACCTGTGAGTGGTTTCACAGCTAATGGCTGCGGTACTTTTCTGGGGTTGCCTGTAGCCTCCTGTACTGTCTGAGATGGCAGACAGTGCTGAGTGCATTGATTGTGTGTCTGTTGCATTATTTTGTGAGCAGGTCTTTAGGCTGAGCTATAAGCTATTTGGGTAGTGTATGAGTACTGAGTGTGTTTGCACATCAGTATGATACATTATTTAGAAGCAGTTTCCTGGTCTGTACTGTACTTATTTCGGTGTAGTAGTTTGCATGTTTGTAGGCTGTGGAATGCATTATTTCAACTGCCTACAATTACTAAGCGTGTCTGCTGCATTACTTATGAGTAGTTTGTAGGTCTGCGGACTGTGTATTGTGGCCCCAAGCACATCAGTGTGAGTGTTTTGTGTCAATGTGATAAATATACTCCATCCATAAATAAATTGTTCCAAAATAAATAAAGTACACTCCTCCCTCCCTCCAGCAGCTCAGGGCAGGCTGAGTCATTAACCGCCCCCCCCCCCCCCCCCCAGACAGTCATCTTGGGTTATGTCACGGAACAGATAACAGCGCCATCTTATGACAGTAATGTGCACTAGTTGGTTGGTTGGTTGTTTCGGGGAAGGAGACCAGACGACGAGGTCATCGGTCTCATCGGATTAGGGAAGGACGGGGAAGGAAGTCGGCCGTGCCCTTTGAAAGGAACGATCCCGGCATTTGCCTGGAGCGATTTAGGGAAATCACGGAAAACCTAAATCAGGATGGCCGGACGCAGGATTGAACCGTCGTCCTCCCGAATGCGAGTCCAGTGTCCAACCACCGCGCCACCTCGCTCGGTAATGTGCACTAGTCCCATACCTGGTGGCGACCATACTGCTTCCTGCCATATCCCCCACCATCTTGGGTTATGGGATGGAATGGATGACAGTACTCAGTTGGACTCTAGATCTCATGGTGGAGACACTACCTGCTAAATAAAGACTTATGTCTAACTCAGGCAGAGTCCCCTCCTCGCCATTTTCCCACTCCGGACTGTCATCTTGTATTACGTCATGGAATGGCCGACATCGCCCTCTGGTGGTGGTACTGTATACTAGACCTTGTGGAAAACACACTGATTCCCGCCATCTTGGAGAACAGTATTCATGTGATCAGCTCACATCATGGCAGCCATCTTGGATGAGAGTGCCCTCTGGCAGTGGTACTGTGTACTAGGTCAGTTGGAGTTTTTACTCCATGTTGACCACACTGTTTCTCACCATCCCCCCCCCCCCCCACCATCTTGGATTGCATGGGATGACAGCACCCTCTGGTGATGTTACTGTGTACTAAGTCAGTTGGAGTCCAGACCCCTTGGCGAGCACACTGGATGGTGGTAGTGCATCCAATTGTTTAAATTAAATAGTACATACAAAATAATTAAGACTCATGTCAAGCACGGGTCGAGTCCTTTTCTCACGAATCTGTAGGAGGAATTGGCGTTCGGGTGACTTAGGTTAGTGGAGATGTTCCTTCTTTGGTAGCATTTTTCAGGTTAATGAAGATAGCCCAACTGACCTTTCTTTACATCCAAAATTGAAACCTGGTGCCAGTTCCTAGGAAGAAGTGGTGGTCAGGTGAATTAGGTTAGTGTAGGTAGCCCAAGCAACCTATCTTCGAGCGATTTTCTTAGATTAGTAGAGATAACCGTGGGGGTGATGCATTATCCTGTTGGAATTAGGATTTTCCGCCTTTTTTTCTGGGGGAGGGCAGGGGAGGGGGTTTAGGTTAGTGGAGGCTGCCCAGTTGACTATTCTTCCCGCCAATATCCACCATCTTGAATGACGTCACAGCCGCCATCTTGGATGGCGTCATGTGCTGTTGCCAAGTCTAAATGCAGCCAACTGGGATGACGTCATAGCCACCATCTTGGATACATCTTGCAACAGTGTCTTCGCTCACTGTCAAACTCAGCAACTCGGGTAATATCCGTTTCCCCAGCTGAATCTTTAGCACAAAAGTCCTTATCGCAGGTACATTCCAGTACTTTCCTAAACCAGCCAAATCCTCGCCTTTCAGCTACACCAGTAACAGTATCTCTTAATTCAAGTTTCATCACTTTGAGCTCGGCGACGATGAGGAAGAAATGAAAGATATGTTCCAGGACGAGGAAGTTGGTGGAGATACCGCAATGGATCACGAAGATTGGATGCTGGACCGACTCTCAAACGACCTCAAAGGAATTGAAATTGGATATAATGTGAATCCCTGGTATTTAAATTGTGTGTTACTTTTAAATATTGTCCGCCCTTTCATTTGTTCTTTTGTGCAATTCTTTTTTTATTACTCATTTGTAAATACATATTGGCCAAAACTGTGTACTTGGTTTTCATTTTAGCAACCGATTCTTACCATTTAAGACATGGATAAAAATGAGTGAAAATACCCATTAATACCGAAAACAATGTATGTAGTTATGAGGGAGCCGTCTTCACACTGGAAATTCCTTTTCATTTAATAACTTTGATATAAAAAAGAAAAATGACAAACAATGGAATTACACTCCTGGAAATTGAAATAAGAACACCGTGAATTCATTGTCCCAGGAAGGGGAAACTTTATTGACACATTCCTGGGGTCAGATACATCACATGATCACACTGACAGAACCACAGGCACATAGACACAGGCAACAGAGCATGCACAATGTCGGCACTAGTACAGTGTATATCCACCTTTCGCAGCAATGCAGGCTGCTATTCTCCCTTGGAGACGATCGTAGAGATGCTGGATGTAGTCCTGTGGAACGGCTTGCCATGCCATTTCCACCTGGCGCCTCAGTTGGACCAGCGTTCGTGCTCGACGTGCAGACCGCGTGAGACGACGCTTCATCCAGTCCCAAACATGCTCAATGGGGGACAGATTCGGAGATCTTGCTGGCCAGGGTAGTTGACTTACACCTTCTAGAGCACGTTGGGTGGCACGGGATACATGCGGACGTGCATTGTCCTGTTGGAACAGCAAGTTCCCGTGCCGGTCTAGGAATGGTAGAACGATGGGTTCGATGACGGTTTGGATGTACCGTGCACTATTCAGTGTCCCCTCGACGATCACCAGTGGTGTACGGCCAGTGTAGGAGATCGCTCCCCACACCATGATGCCGGGTGTTGGCCCTGTGTGCCTCGGTCGTATGCAGTCCTGATTGTGGCGCTCACCTGCACGGCGCCAAACACGCATACGACCATCATTGGCACCAAGGCAGAAGCGACTCTCATCGCTGAAGACGACACGTCTCCATTCGTCCCTCCATTCACGCCTGTCGCGACACCACTGGAGGCGGGCTGCACGATGTTGGGGCGTGAGCGGAAGACGGCCTAACGGTGTGCGGGACCGTAGCCCAGCTTCATGGAGACGGTTGCGAATGGTCCTCGCCGATATCCCAGGAGCAACAGTGTCCCTAATTTGCTGGGAAGTGGCGGTGCGGTCCCCTACGGCACTGCGTAGGATCCTACGGTCTTGGCGTGCATCCGTGCGTCGCTGCGGTCCGGTCCCAGGTCGACGGGCACGTGCACCTTCCGCCGACCACTGGCGACAACATCGATGTACTGTGTAGACCTCACGCCCCACGTGTTGAGCGATTCGGCGGTACGTCCACCCGGCCTCCCGCATGCCCACTATACGCCCTCGCTCAAAGTCCGTCAACTGCACATACGGTTCACGTCCACGCTGTCGCGGCATGCTACCAGTGTTAAAGACTGCGATGGAGCTCCGTATGCCACGGCAAACTGGCTGACACTGACGGCGGCGGTGCACAAATACTGCGCAGCTAGCGCCATTCGACGGCCAACACCGCGGTTCCTGGTGTGTCCGCTGTGCCGTGCGTGTGATCATTGCTTGTACAGCCCTCTCGCAGTGTCCGGAGCAAGTATGGTGGGTCTGACACACCGGTGTCAATGTGTTCTTTTTTCCATTTCCAGGAGTGTACTTTGCCTTTCAAGTCTATGAACGCCTAATAGTACCAAAAACTGGAAAACTAGCTTCTTTTCTAACACAAAATGTCATGATCTACAACTCTGATAACTCGACTTCTGCATTGGGAGTAGCCGTTAATGAGGTAACGGCGTTGGAACAAAGTTTTTCGCGAAGTTGGTAAATATTAAGTAACTTTGACAACTGCTCGCTGCCAAACGGCTGTACCTATTTTGACATTTAAGTGTGTCATTTGCTTCTTCATTTTGTTTAACATGTTCAGCAGGACACATAATTCCGAGTAATAGGGGAAAATCTGAAAAAAGTACAAAAATCCTGTGGCTTTTTGCGACAAAAAGTTTTCACGATTGTTCTGAATGTCGGAAACTTGGATTCAGCACTGTCTCAACTATAGACATAAGATTAAAAGAATCTCATTTTTTGTAAGCAAACGGCCTTTTTTTGTGACATCGTTACTGGACTACACCTGCATTACTTTTTGACAGTCTTAGTTGGCTAGTAGCATTGCAAGTGATAATATGACGTCCAAAAAAAAGTACGTGTTGCTAAAATTTAACGAAAACGTTAAAGTAATCAAGGAGTGTGAGACAGAGAAACACTCTGTACGAGAAGTAAATTTTCGTTTCAAGTGTGCTAAGACACAAATTATGATACTTTTATTAAACGAGAGTAAGTTACTGGATGAACGGATGAAAGGGAACGGGTAAATGGAAAGGATGGCAGTGCAAAAAATTTGCGGGACAGTGTGCGAATGGTTCGTAAGTAAGCGGACAAAAAAATTACCTTCTTCTGGGCACATTTTGCAGAATGAGACTCTGAAAGTCGCTAAAGGAACTGGATACATGGAGTTTAAGACATCTACAATATCGTGTGAAATGAAGTGGCTGCGGAAGTTAAGGATGTGCAAGACAGTGTAACAACAGAACGGAAGACAATACCGTACAACGTAATCGCGTATTGTTACCCGAAAGACGTGTTCTATGCCGATGAAACGGTACAGTTCTGTTCTCTGTCGCACTGCCTCCAAAATCTCCGAAAATTCGAGGTGATAAGTGCACCGGCGGAACAATGTGAAAGGAAAGATTCACTTTACTGCTTTTTGGCAACATGTTAGGTAAAATGGACAAGACACTGGTGACTGGAAAGGCGGAAAAATCGTATTGTTTCAAAAACATAAACGTGAGTAAGCTTCCAGTCATATGGTGGCGAAACAAAACAGCGTGGATGATCGTTGTGAGTGCAATTATGGAAGAATGTCTGGGCTCTTTCAATGCCAAGATGTAAAAAGGTAACTGCCATGTTCTCCTTTTCCTAGACAATGTGACCTGTCACCCGAATGTCAAGTTCTCAAACGTGAAATTGGTTTGCTTGCCGCCAGATTCAACCACCCTCACAATACCAATGGACGAGGTGCTTTTCTACACATTCAAGCGCATTACTGGTGATTATTAATACAGTCTGTTGTTCTTAGCGTTGAAGAAGCCTAATGTGCATGTCCTCTTGCATGGTCAGTTCCCGTCCAGGATGTCATAAATTGTATTGGCCTGGCTGTAAAGAAGTAATGTCCGAAACTGATGACAAGTGCTTGAACAAAGCAAGGTTTTGGAGATCAAGAATAAGACGCTTCTGTCACCATCGAAGCTCATGAAAATGCAGCAGCAATTATTTAATTAGCTAAAATCCGACACATTTCGTAGAGTGCTGATGACTACGTTTGGAGTAATGACTTTTTGTCGACTCACTCCGCTTTTACATCTGAAAGCGGTTTAACAGAAATTCGCATCACAAAATATGATCAGGGGAAACAAACGAAGAATTACAGGAAAAATTGGAAAAATTAATACTGCTGAAGAAGCTATTGCTTGCGTAAACGATGTTATGCAATTTGCAACACACACACAATGTCTCTCAAGGTGATGAAACCATTGGACAACGCGAAAAATTACGTGTGAGAAGCAATTTTGAACAGGTGATTCAAACAGTGTCCCACCATGATATTTGGTGAAAAATGTGAAATTGAAGTAAGCACGATAATAATACACATGTACATACACAATGAAAGAGTGCAGAGTTAGAATAAAATTATAGAAATGCCGTGTTATTTATCAGTTAGTACAAATAATAGTCTAGTGCATAGGTGTGAAGTTACGTAAATATGTGCATAATTGAGGTTTTATACTTTTGTGCATGATACTTAACAAAGTTTTGTGTAGCCTAGAGAGTTTTGTTCCGTCTGGAAGCTTGCCCAAACGCGATTCCGTTTTGAGCAAGTTTTACTCTATCGTCCAGTCACATTAATGTGTCCACGATCTGTGTCTGATGTCAACGTGCGAAAACCACTCGCAGATTGCAGGTGGCAGCTCTAGTAGTGAAGCTTATATAATACTTGCCGCAGAAGATGGAAAACACTGTAGGATTTGTCGTAGTGCCGAGACTGAGCGATTCGTCTGATGGGTAAAAATGTGCGGTCGCTGGCTTTTTGGCCAAGGACGGAAACATTTCCAAAATGGTTAAGTTTGTAAATTGTTTGCGTGCCACCGAGGTGAAAGTATACTGTGCATGGAGACATGGTGGTATCCAAAACCGGAACTTACGCAATTGTGGTGTACCACAGGTCTTAGATGACAGTGGTAGCTGCCAACAGTGTCGTCTCGATGAATGTTCAGCGAACTCTGCTGCTTATTCACGTCTACAGCAGGCACCTAGTTCATACATCCATGCTGAAATACTAAACACCTTTTTCCAAAGCTGTTTCACAGAGGAAGACCGCACTGCAGTTCCTTCTCTGAATCCTCGTACGAACGAAAAAATGGCTGACATCGAAGTAAGTGTCCAAAAATAGAAAAGCAACTGAAATCACTCAATAGAGAAAAGTCCACTGGACCTGACGGGATACCAATTCGATTCCAGACAGAGTCCGCGAAAGAACTTGCCTCTCATCTAACATCCGTGTACCGCAAGTCTCTAGAGGAACGGAAGGTTCCAAATGATTGGAAAAGAGCACAGGTAGTCCCAGTTTTCAAGAAGAGTCGTCGGGCAGATGCGCAAAACTATAGGCCTGTATCTCTGACATCGATCTGTTGTAGAATTTTAGAACACGTTTTTTGCTCGCGTATCATGTCATTTCTGGAAACCCAGAACCTACTCTGTAGGTATCAACATGGATTCCGGAAACAGCGATCGTGTGAGGCCAAACTTGCTTTATTTGCTCATGAGACCCAGAAAATATTAGATACAGGCTCCCAGGTAGATGCCATATTCCTCGACTTCCGGAAGGAGTTCGATACAGTTCCGCACTGTCACCTGACAAACAAAGTAAGAGCCTACGGACTATCAGACCAGCTGTGTGACTGGATTGAAGAGTTTCAGCAAACAGAACACAGCAAGTTTTTCGCAATGGAGAGACGTCTACAGACGTTAAAGTAACCTCTGGCGTGCCACAGGGGAATATTATGGGACCATTGCTTTTCAGAATATATATAAATGACCTAGTAGATAGTGTCGGAAGTTCCATGTGGCTTTTCGCAGATGGTGGTGTAGTATACAGAGAAATTGCAGAATTAGAAAATTGCACAGAAATGCAGGGAGATTTGCAGCGGATAGGCAATTGGTGCAGGGAGTGGCAACTGACCCTTAACATAGACAAATGTAATGTATTGCGAATACATAGAAAGAAGGTTCCTTTACTGTATAATTATATGATAGCGGAACAAACACTGGTAGCAGTTATTTCTCTAAAATATCTGGGAGTATTCGTACGGAACGATTTGAAGTGGAATGATCATATAAAATTAAGTGTTGGTAAGGCGGGTGCCAGGTTGATATTCATTGGGAGACTCTTTAGAAAATGTAGTCCATCAACAACGGCGGTGGCTTACAAAACACTCGTTCGACCCGTACTCGAGTATTCCTCATCAATGTGGGATCCGTACCAGGTCGGAGATATAGAAGATCCAAAGAAGAGCGGCGCGTTTCGTTACAGGGTTATTTGGTAACCGTGATAGCGTTACGGAGAAGTTTAGCAAACTCAAGTGGCAGACTCTGCAAGAGAGGCGCCCTGCATCGCGGTGTAGCTTGTTGTCCAGGTTTAGAGAGGGTGCGTTTCTGGATGAGGTATCGAATATATTGCTTCCCCCTACTTATACCTCCCGAGGAGATCATGAATTTAAAATAAGTGAGATTCGAGCGCGCACGGAAGCTTTCCGGCAGTCGTTCTTCCAGCGAACCATACGCGACTGGAACAGGAAAGGGGAGTAATGAAGTGGCACGAATTGTGCCCTCCGCCACACACAGTTGGGTGTCTTGCGGAGTATAAATGTAGATGTAGATGTAGATGCTGACCCCTGTTCATCATCATCACCTGTTCGTGCATAAGCCTGGAATATGCGTGCCTGTACCACATCTGGGCATCCACTGAGTGGCGACAAGTGGTCTTTTCCCATAAATCACGCTTTACGCACCATCCGACTGATGGTTGTTGGAGACCAAACACCCCAGAACTATTGTCTTAAGGTTCCAGGCTGGAGTAGGGTGTGTTACGGTTTGGCGAATGTTTTCATGGCATTCCCTGGATGGTCTTAACATTATGGGAGGCACAAAGAGTCAACAAAAGTATACATTATCCTCGGAAACCATGTCCAGCCCTGCAAACCGCATTGCATTTCACAGCAGGACCATACAACGTCTCACATAGCTCACTGTGCACGTGCGTAATTCAGAGAGCAGCAGAATGAGTTTACCATACTCACCTGGCCAACAAGGACCCCAGATTCAAATGGTATCGAAGTTCTGTTCTCTCTATCGCGGAATTATTTGTCTTAGTAATCAGTTATTGAATTTTTTGAACTCTTAATTATGTACCTACTCTGTGACAAATATCAGCAAAATCGCTCCCCACATTAACAGTGGGCGGTCACTTTACCACAGACTTGTCCGAAAGCTGTACTGGATGTCTAAAATGAAATATATGATGTCCAGCTACACAGAAAAGCAGAAATGTGTTGACTTAAGTAGTTTTGCTGTGGCATGAGCTTCAGTCAGAGATTCGCAAACGGCCAGCGGATACCCCCGGCAGCCACTGGCTAATTTGCAGTTGGTTGCTGCAATAGCGCTGGTGCACCGCCCGGCAATGCGGTTTTCTGCCGTCGGTGGTTGCGTGGGTTGCTGCACAGTGTAGCACATCATGGCGTCTCGACCGGCGACTACACTATTTGGACACACCTCCTGTCATGACACACCTGGGCCAGGAGAGTATAAATGCTCTCTGCTAGTATAAATGCTCCCGACCCAGATGTTAACAGCGTTCAAAGCACAGTCTATGGTCACATGTATGTCTAAGATGCTGCAGGATCATTTAACAGCCGCAACGACTAGGTGACACCACTGGTCTACCAGCCATTAGCTAGCCTTGAAGGTTTTTAGCTTCGAACTGGATCTGGCACAAGGGAGTACGCAGAGGGAGCAATTAACTGACAGTTCATCCAGTCTCCGAGGATCCTCAGTCAAGTTCGGGATGCTGGAATGCTCCTGCCAGTCGCCAGCGACCGCTTACAGGGAGACTCCCGCTGCTGCATTGTGACACTGCTGAGCTGACACACTCCTAGGTCAGCAAGTGCGCCATCACTGCCAACTCTGGACGTTATCTGCTGTGAACCAGCCTTGACCAGCTCCTAGGACACTGACATCCCAGTACTGTGTGGATGCCAACAAATAATAAAGATTGTTTCCATTGTATAAGCATTCTTGTCTTCAAACTCGTCTTCTTAGTCACACCTGCTGACACATGTGACTCAGGAGCCAGAATCGGTAGCCATCAACTAATTCAGTCGAAAGTGGCCACACTGCAACAGATGGGACGTCCATCAGTACTACCATTCATTGCAGTTTACTCATTTTTTTATTTTACTCTCTCTTAATTTCAGAAACCACACAAGTCGCAACACCCCATCTATATAATAGACACCATCCACTGTAAACGAGCCTTTCAGTTGTGTTGGAACACCAGGACATAGGCCTGCATGCTGCTGATAATCATAATTACCATCATCCTTATCATTCTCATCGTCGTCATCAGCCATCTAACAACTACTGCTACAGAAAAATCTCATATAGACTTTTCCAGTTAATAACACGTTACCCTTGACTTCAATTATTTTATGAAGGTTTATTAAACTGTACACGTTTCTCCATTGCACCATTGTCAAAGGATTTGTCAAATTTTGATACACTCTCATAAGTGCAATTTGTGCTTAATGAATGATAGTAGCGTTGTAGAGATACCGTGTATCAATATTTGTTATACCCTTTCAGAATGGATGAACGTTGAAATGCGTATGGTTTAGTAAATATTAACGAACGGTGGAGTTGATTAAAGTGTTATTACGGTGCTAAAATCTGATCGATGAACCTCATAATGCATTGACTCAGCATATGTATAACTTTTCCATTTGTTACAACCTGTATCTATACTCACCTACATCACTGACGCATACTAATATGTCATGAGAAATACACCATAAGTGATGTGTGTATACTTGTGGTCGGGACTGTTACATATGAAAATCGCTGAAGTGCCAGAAGCCGAAGCAGTGCTCTTCTTCAGGCCACTTCACGTGGCCTGTGTCACTGGGACAATGCACATCGTACAAGACTGGTTTATATGTTCCAGGTTAAAACAACTGAGTGTCCTGGGATTCTAATTCAGTGTCCAGTCTTTCGCAAGTATTCCGCTGGCAGCTCTGGCATCTTGCCACACCTCTAAGACCACATAAGTTTATACATGTCATTCTATTCTCCACCGTTATTCAAAACCCTGCAGAAGTGTTTCCTGCGCTGTAGGACTAGCGTTACCGAAACTAACTGTATAGCAGGGCGTCTGACATACCCATAGCCTCAAACTGAGAAAGAAATGGTTTAAATCTGAGCTCGATGTATGATGCAATTATTATCAACTCCAACTTAATATTGTGAGGCAGGCAGAGATCATAACCCAGATAATAGCCTTTTCAAATGCGGCATGCTACCAGTGCTATCCAAGAAAATGGCAAATATTTCATACGAGCAGGGAAAAAGGACATGGCTTGAATATGATTGGTCACAACTTTGTCAGTTAAATTCATTTAGCTCCAACTGTAGATATTTTGTGGATGGATTTTACAGCTCTTCTGATTTCATGTCAAGATATTTTGCGCTTGTAAGTGTAGCAAGCGTGGACTACTAAGTGTAGAGAAAAATGTACACTTCTGTATTCCATGTTTTGTTCCATACAAACTGACTTCAAGCACATTACATGAACATATACCATTCTGTTTGTATTATTTTCAAAATGTTACTCTACACCTGTAGGCGTCTAATTGCTATGCTACAACTGACTAAGGAACACATAGGCTCATTGTCTCTGTTTCCACTGGTGGCTACAATGCTAGCAATAGGTATTGGACTTTCCGGATCGTTCATTTCGTTTAAATGTGATAAGCAGCAGAAGCACTGTAACATGGTATTGCTTACCCAGTGAATGCAGAAGACCAGCCCAGCGCATGTTACCTACAAAGAACGTAGGCTTTCACGGTCGTGGGTGATGTTAAAGGTTCTTGGGTAGCTGTACTGTTTCATTCCTGCAGAATATTCCATCCCGACATTCTGGCCTTTTTTAGACCTTTCTCGAGGCACTGGTGTGCAGTTAGATCTGAAAAAAGTAACAGTGTGGATAAAGTAGTTACAATAAGACTCAGAACTGTTTCATCCGAAGATCTTTAATTGTTTGATTGGTAGAAACAAAATGACCACTGCAAAGAAAGAGTAAGACTCATTCAAACGTGACGAAAGAAAGTTAAGACAGCTACAAATAATAAAATACTCCACAGAGCTGCCAAATTTTCGTAGAAACAGGCAAGAAGATACAGTCTTGTGCAAAGTCAGAAATACGATACAGCACCCTAACTTCCGTGCAAGTTATGTTGGTAAGTATACATAGCGTACAGGTGCAGAAATTTTAAAGCAAGATATTTCGAACACACCAAAACTCTAAAAAACAATGCATCTTTTTAAACCCAGTAGTCAGACTCGAAGTGGACACCACCATTTTATAATTTGTATTATTTTTTGACTCTCCAAGAGTTTATATTCCTATCCGAGTACACATGCCACTACATGAATTCTGATTTGGTGGCCATGTTCAAGGCAGTGCACATCCAGCACTAAGTCGCAACAGGGCCCAGTATTCCTTCAATAATCAATAAGGAGACATGAGACACCCTTCCATGTCGGCTCACAGGGAGGTGCTTGTCATGTTACCCTCTTGTATTTAACATTTCCTCAGGACAACCAGCTTTGTTACACTTGCCTATGGGGCTCTCGTAATTAGTGTCTTTCTCTTCGACCTTGCATCTGTCTGGTTCGCCTAGTTTTATTTTGGTACAAAGCACAGATGCTGGGTGGCTCTGTCTCCCGCTATTATTCAGTACTCAACCAAGAAATGTCACAGTTCCGTTCGACTCTTCTTTAACTTTCTCCACCCAGCTAGTTTGTTCCTGAGACTGTCATCGCTATAGCTCCATCTTTCGTGTAATTTCCCAGAGGAAAACCGAATCATGCCAATTAATGCAGATGGCTTTTTCGAGCTTAAGACTTTCAAACCCCCATGATACAAAACCTCTTGCAACGTATCCATCCAAATTCAGCGTCCAATACAAATGGGTGATGGAAATGGAGAACAACAACATCCTATTTAATAATTCTTCAACCTGGATGGTACCCACGCAGTATAATTTCCCACGCCTCTTACATGAATATAAAGATGGTGCAGTCCTTACATTTTATGCCCCTGAACTGGCATCATTTGAATGAAGGGTTGGTGCTCTGATAGTATGTCAGGTGAACCGTTGGCAGTCAATTAATTATCGCCGAACAGCCCTGGCTGTCGGTGGGTTCACTGCAGTCAGCAGCATGACAAGTCATATGCACCTCTCTAAATTGGGCGATCCACGCCTGAAAAGACTCAAGGAGCTAGGAAGTCAAGTGGAGTGAGTAATCGGTGACTCAGGGAAATGGAGCATTATGTCTTTGAGCCTGTGAGCTGCCTGAAGATTTTAGGGCAGGGTGCTGCAACACTGTCCCATGTAACATGCTAAGTTATTCAGTTTGATACAGACTATATTGCAGAAAAGTGCGCTGTGTACAATATGTACTTCTATATTTCTGTTCCTTATCGTTGTGAGCATCTTTTCTCAGCATGGTAAAGATCAGAAAGGGAAGAAAGTTCAGTTCTTTATAATACAGGATTGAAGCTGTAAAAAATTCATTGGCTCTTATTTGTACTATTGATCTGAAAAGACCACTGTGATATAGCTCTGCCTTGTTAGGGCATTAAACACTTCATCCTGATAGATGATGCCCTACAGGGTGGGAGAGCTTGGCAATTCATTTGGGAGAGAGTGAGCTGCAAGGAACTGACTCACAACTGACGCATTTCACAGGAGCTGCTCACTGCTCTCCATTCCAATACCACTTATCATTGTACTAACCACTCAATGCTAAAAGAAATGGTTCAAATGGTTCTGAGCACTATGGGACTTAACATCTATGGTCATCAGTCCCCTAGAACTTAGAACTACTTAAACCTAACTGACCTAAGGACATCACAGTCAATGCTCAATGCTTCCTGTAGCTGCGCCCATCCTTGGCTCAAACTCCGATTAAGCTCGTAGTTTGATTTCATTTTTTTTTACTCAACTTTTTATTTCTTGTTTGTGCCACCTTGGGTAGTGCTCATTATAACAATAAATTGATACATATCACAGCATTAAATTTTACGAATTTGTTAGTCCTTAAACAGATTTCAGATTACACAGCATGTAGAATTATTCTAATTTTACGATTTTACTAGGCCTATTTAAAAAATGCATATTAAGTATTTGTTCCGAAAATTTATTTTTCAGTGTTGCAGGACGTAAGTCAACACTTACAAATATTTCAAGCAATATGGACATAATTTTATGAAGCTGAATAAAAAAAGAAAGCGCCATTACAATCAATGGGTAACATCCAATGTTTATCACTTCTCGTCAAACCTGAAATATGTCTTAACTCCAGGCATCCAACAATACCTCTGGAACGGTGTGGGGTAAGAGAGTCGATCAGGATCGTACTCTGCTCAAGTGTCATCTGTAGAACTTCGAGATACAATTTCTCAAGAATGATACTCACTCATGTCTATTTCTGTCTATTATCTTTCAAGGAAGTCAAAGAGAACATTCCTCAGTATCCAGGCATTATCATTTCGTTTTCAAAGAGATCTTCATTTATTTTATTTTCTGAACTCTCAGCAATCGAATTTCTTTTACAAAAAGCTACAAGTGAATCTGTCAATGCTATGAAGCTAGTCATATTAAAGAAGATATGTCATTTGATACAAACGTTTTAAAAACATTCATAATTACACTTTTCCTTCATTATAACATACAAATTCGAAAACGTTACCAAAGTTGGTAATACCTAGTTAACTGACAAAGAGCTACATGACTATCATAAAGGTAGCAACGGGTGAACGAGTACAAATAATACTAGCTTCTAACCACTCACTACATATTTTATGCATGAGAAGGCTCAATTAAAGTAGCAAAACCAATATGCCGAAGGAGAGACTGCTGCATTTAGCTCAAACTGGGTAAGGGCTGTTACAACCAAATGTAATGTCAAGATTAAAATCACTGACATAATAACAGACAATGCTTCAAAAATGAAATTATCTAATAATGGTTTTCAGTCTTTACTAATTCCATGCTGTGTACATTCTTTAAATCTTGTTATCAACACACTTTACAATATTCAATACAAATCAACAGCAAATTTGATGAAACATGAGGGGATTAAGGAAAAGACCGATCACCAACAAATCACCGCCGTAATTGGTGCGAGATCTTCAACTGGAGAGGAGTATTACGATATAATTATTTAGCTCTACGGAAGCCACGACCATGACCTGCAGCGTTTCTTGACCTGAACATATCCTGTCAGATTCATTATAAATGGCAGCTGTATTAGGGTAGTTCAATAAATAATGTCTCACAATTTTCTCCAAGAGGATATTTATACTTAAGCGTTAGAGTTTGGTGACAACATCAGTCAACATTTCTTTTATTTGTGTTATTTTTCTATGTAGTCTCCATCACATTCTACACCACTGTACCAGTATTGTGTAAGCGCAGGTACTCCCTGTTGGTAAATGCTCTTGTCCTGTGCTCGTAGCCATATTTTCATTCCATGAATTACGCTCTCTTCAAAGACGCTCCCATGTAGAAAATCCTTCAGTGGCACAGACTGTTGGCTGAGGAGCCATGTCTGCGCTATAGGGTATATGATCCTGACAGGACGTCCCAAACGTGGCTGGTGATGGAGCTCAGGTCCTGCAAGCTCAGGTCATGCACTTCCTCACCCTTTAACTCTCTTTACACGTTGCCCAAATGTACACTTATCAATTATGTCGTTACTATTCAGCGCAGGAAAGCGTTTTTGGATGTTCATCACAGGTTTTTCTCTGCAATTAAAAATTTAGTTTCTGTGCGTTGTTGATATCAATTGTGTTGTGCAGACACTCCTTTGATGGTTCAATATGGCTCTGCTATCTGCCGAACTTGTATGAAACTTCGCACACACGAAAAAGAAACACGAACTTAGAAGCACTTAAAAGAACCCTTTCCTGCACATGGTATGGCTGGAATTTTTTTTTTTTTTCTTGAGGAGGGAGGAGGGGGGGCGGGGAACTTGATTACTGATCGAACTACATAGGTAATTTCAGGAAGTAAATAACTAATTCCAGTTATGTTTCAGTTTCTTCAATTTGTTTCATTTTCAATGAAATTGTAAAAACTAAAAAGAAAGATTTTAATTTTTAAAACTTCATAACTTGATAAAAATATTCAGAATTTTGTTTTTATATTTTTAATTCAGGAAATTGTTAAACTACAGTACCTATGATGCATATTTACAAATCCTGTTCCCACGTCTTTAAAAACAGGTGAAAATAAGTTAACAATACACTTACAAAGACCTTGAGTTAGAAATAATAGGCACCTTCTTTTCTCATCGTTTAGTAACTGAATGGTGGGTTGTGAGTCATGAAAACGAGTTTATCCAGTCCACTGTGTGAGTGGATCGGATCCAAAACAAAACAAAAACAAAAAAGGGTCGGTTTTCCCATTTATGCCCCCATAATTGCTCCCTCCTGCCTTACATTCGCTTCCCACACCACACAGCTGAGCTTAACGGTGGTTCCTACATGATACATGCAGTGCGGTCTGTGTGGCATAGGCAGTTGCAATCGTTTTGTGTGGAGTCTTTATGGTACTTGAAGTTGACGTTGCTATGTGAAGTGATAAATGCCAGAGATACCCAATGGAAGATCTATAAGTGGCCAAGTAAAGATACGCTCCTAGTAACAGGCACCTCAAGCATAGGACCACTCGGAATGGTGAAATGGAATATGCACTTCTGGTGGTTTCAAATCCTTTCGCGTTTCCTAGACTTTGTATGCTAGTGATCCGTGCGAACTTAGCAATTGAACTGAAATGTACACGTTTTTTAAAAATTTTCTACGTGCTACGTTGTTTCACATGTGCCATAATTCATGCTTTCTGATTTCACTGTCAACGGACTCGATAAATTACCGTTTGTTAATGTTTCTTATCCCATTACGTACTTAACAAAATTTAGAAAACCGACCGCTCCAGAACAACAACATACTATTACTCTCATCAAAGTTTTAAAACTGCAGTTTGGAGTTGTAAGCTTACGGTGTGTTTCTATAGCCTTTGCATAATGTGTGGGAGGAGACCATCAATTGGAATGTTTAATTAAATATATTAATTTATCCCTGTAATAACTGATATAAGTAAATCGTTATCAAAAAAATCAGTGTAGCCGAGCAGGGTAGCCTCCCGGTCTACGGCGATTTGTATGGTTCGCGCGGCTCACCCGTCCGAGGTTCGACTCCTACCTCGGGCATGGGTGTATGTGTTGTCGTTAGCGTAAGTTAAAATTAGATTAAGTATTTAGTAAGCTTCTAGCAGATGACCTCAGCAGTTTGGTCCCATCGGATTAAAAAAAATCAGTGATAAATCTGACTATAGAACAAACAGTGATCTCAGTAAAATTTTGGCACCTACGCAGTCAAGTTCAAAATTAAAAAAAAAAAAACTAACGACCATTTAAATAATTAAATTAATCCCTTCGAAGAATTTGCTAAGAAATCTGGAAAGAGAATTCAAGGGAATACACTGTTGTTGTGATCTACAGTCCAGAGACTTGGTTGATGCAGCTCTCCATGCTACTCTTTCCTGTGCAAGCTTCTTCATCTCTGAGAAACTACTGCAACCTACATCTTTCTGAATCTGCTTAGTGTATTCGTCTCTTGGCCAACCTCTACTATTTTTACCCTCCACGATAACCTCCAACATTAAATTGGTGTTCCCTTGATGCCTCATAAAGTGTCCTACCAACTGGTCCCTTATTTTCGTCAGGTTCTGCCACAATTTCCTCATCTCCCCAACTCTGTTCAGTATCTCCAAATACTTACGTGATCTACCCATGTAATCTTCAACATTTCTCTGTAGCACCACGTTTCGAAAGCTTCTATTTTCTTCTTGTCTAAACTATTTGTCGTCCACGTTTCACTTCCATATGTGGCTACATTCCATACAAATACTTTCAGAAAAAACTTCCTGATACTTAGATCTATACTCGATGTTAACAAATTTCTCTTCTTCAGAACAGCTTTCCTGGCCATTACCAGTCTACATTTTATGTCCTCTATACTTCGACCATCATCAGTAATTTTGCTCCTCAAACAGCAAAACTCATCTCCTGCTTTAAGTGTGTCATTTCCTAATCTAATGCCTCTCAGCATCACCTAACTTCATTCAACTACATTCCGCAATCCTCGTTTTGCTTTTGTTGATGTTCATCCTATGTCCTCCTTACAAGACACTGCCCATTTCATTCAGTTGTTCCTCCAGGACCTTTGCTGTCGCTGACAGAATTACAATGTCATCAGTAAACATCAAAGTTCTTATTTCGTCTTCATGGATATTAATTCCAACTCCAAATTTTTCTTTTGTTTCCTTTACTGCTTGCTCATTATACAGATTGAATAACATTAGGGATTGGCTACAACCCTGTCGCACTCCGTTCTCAACCACTGCTTTCCTTTCATGCCCCTCAACTCTTATAACCGCCATCTGGTTTCTGTATGAATTGAAACCAGCCTTTCGCTCCCTGTGTTTTAGGCCTGTCACCTTCAGAATTTTAAAGAGAGTATTCCACTCAACATTACCAAAAGCTTTCTCCAAGTCCACAAATGCTAGAAACGTACGTTTGCCTTAGCTTAATCTGTCTTCTAAGATAAGTCGTTGGGTCAGTATTGCCTCGCGCGTTCCAACATTTCTACAGAATCCAAACAGATCTTCCCCGATTTCGGCTCCTACCAGTATCTCCATTCGTCTGTAAAGAATTCGCGTTAGTATTTTGCAGCTGTGACTCATTGAACTGATAGATCGGTAATATTCACACCTCTCAGCTCCAGCTTTCTTCGGGATTGGAATTATTATGTTCTAGAAATTTGAGGCCATTTCGCCTGTCTCATATATCATGCCCATCAGATGGAAGATTTTTATCATGGCTGCCTCTCCCAAGATTGTCAGTAGCTCTGATGGAATGTCGTCTTTTCCAGGGGTCTTTTTTGACTTAGGTCTTTCAGTGCTCAGTCAAATTCTTTACGCAGTATCATATCTCCCATCTTAACTTCATCTACGATCTCTTCCACTTCCATGATATTTACCTCAACTACATCGTCCTTGTATAGACCCTCTATATTCTACTTCCATATTTCTGCTTTCCCGTCTTTGCGTAGGAATGGTTTCCCATCTGCGCTCTTGATATTCATACAGAGGGTTCTATTTTCTCCAAAGGTCTCTTTAATTTTTCTGTAGACAGTATTTATATTACCCCTAGTGATACATGCCTCTACCTCCTGACATTTGTCCTCAGCCATGCTTGCTTTACCATTTTTACTTCCTGTCTATCTCATTTTTAAAACGTTTGTATTACTTTTTGGATGCTTCATTTACTGGACTTTTATATTTTCTCCTTTCGTCAATTAAATTCAATGTATCTTCTGTCACCCAAGGATTTCTACTAGCGCTCGTCCTTTTTCCTACTTGATCCTCTGCGGCCTTCACTATTTCATCTCTCAAAGCAACCCATTCTTCTTCTACCATATTCATTTCCTCTTAATTTGTCAATTGTACTCTAATGCTCTCTCTGAAACTTTCTACAACGACTGGTTCCTTCAGTTTATCCAGGTCCCATCGCCTTAAATTTCTATCTTTTTGCTGTTTCTTCAGTTTTAATCTACAGTTCAAAACCAATTATTTGTTGTTAGAATTCACATCTGCCCTTGGAAATGTCTTACAATTTGAAACCTGGTTCCTCAATCTCTGGCTTACCATTATATGATCTATCCGAAATTTTCCAGTGTCTCCAGGCCTCTTCCATGTATACAACCCTCTTTCATGATTCTTAAACCAAGTGTCAGCTATGATTAAGTTATGCTATGTGCAGAATTCTATAAGGCGGCTTCCTCTTTCATTCCCTACCCACATTCCATATTCACCTACTACTTTTCCTTCTCTTCCTTTCCCTACAACCGAATTCCAGTCCCCCATAACTATTAAATTTTCATCTCCCTTAACCCTCTAAATAATTTCCTTACTCGCATCATACATTTCTTCATCTGCGGAGCTAGTTGGCATATAAGCTTCTACTACTATGGCAGGCGTGGGTTTCGTGTTTGTCTTGGCTACGATAATGCGTTCACTATGCTATTTGTAGTAGCTTATCTGTGCTACTATTTTTTATTCATTATTAAACCTACTCCTACATTAACCCTATTTTATTTTGTATTTATAATCACGTATTTACCCTACCGGAAGTCTTGTTCCTCCTGATACCGAACTTCGGTAATTCCAACTATTTCTATCTTTAACCTATCCATTTCCCTTTTTAAATTTTCTACCCTACCTGCCCGATTAAGGGATCTGCCATTCCACCCTCCAATCCGTAGAACACGAGTTTCCTTTCTCCTGATAACGACTTCCTCCTTAGTAGTCCCCGCCCAGGGATCCGAATGGGGGACTATTTTACCTCCGGAATATTTTACTCAAGAGGACGCCGTCATCATTTAACCATACAGTAAATCCGTATGCACTTGGGAAAAATTACAGCTGCAGTGTCCCCTTGGCTTCAGCCGTTCGCAGTACCCGCGGAGCAAGGTCGTTTCGGTTAATGTTAGAAGACCAGATCAGTCAATGATTCAGACTGTTGCCCCTGCAACTACTGAAAAGTTTAACGAAATCGTCGAAATGAATGGAATTGATTTGAAATTTCGTTAAAGAAGAATAATAAATTTTATCTTTTGCTTTTAAGTTAATTTTCTTTCGTGCGAACTTTGTTGTAGAACCACTCTCTTATTTTCGTGTGGTAATAAAAATTTTTACTTTCTTAAGAATTACGTACATTTAAAGAAAAAATAATATTTACGTGAACTCATATGAACTGGTTAAAAATATTAGGTTGAGAATTGAGTCCTTTAAATCATTCGGCCTTGGCATACACTTTCCCGATGCAGTGGGTTTTTTGTTAAATATTTTTACTGAATTTTATCCCGGCACTAGTCATAGAACACAAGATTATCTCTATCAGCAGAAAATGTTTTAATTATTGCCAAGCCGACATTTATCACTGATCAAACCTACTTCACTATGCATTTGAGCTATTTTAAAGAACCAAACTGTTTAAATTTCAATGTTAACTAACATTAACTATCCGCCTACGAATGCACAAACGTATAATTAATTCAAATTTTATCAGCCACAGGATCACTGAAAAAGAAGAACAATTTCTTAATTCACTATTGATTTTTTTTTATGCATCTGTTCCCGATTTACGGGTTTGATAATTTTTTAAATATGCCGCCGCTGCTATTGTTGGTCGCGGCACAGCCCAGCAACACCGCTAAAAAATGCTGAAAAATTCTTAAAGAAAATTTTATAGATGACGTGGGCAAGCTAATTTACATAAATAATTCACACTTTTGATAAACTCTAATATATTTAGATCAAACAACAATACAAGTCACATTAATTCGTAACGCATCGTCTAATGGCGGCTAAGTCCAGACAGAGACAAAAGAAGTCTACACATTCGTAAAAAACTCTTTCACAGTGTCCTACCGCAATGACTTCTGAACAGAGAAGACCAAAGAATACATAATGCATTGTGCTTAAATAGTATTGCTGACTATTAACATTTCTTTGCAAATTGACGATATTATTCTCTTCTGGCAACATTTTATATCTCTGCTATCGCAAATACTGACACATTTTACAATCACATAATAAATACAGAAAAATTCCTATCCTAAATACAGAGAAATATTACAACAAAAAATATAAGGAGAATAACAAATGTCTTTTACACCACATTCAGTAATATTTTTGTTCAATAATTTCGATATAAACAACTTGCTCAGAGCGGCGTATATGGTACAAATAAACTCTTGTTCTTTAATAACGTGAGTTTGCCAGGGAACGTTACATTGCCCCCTGGCAGCATTTGGCAAAGAGTTTTTTTAGGCTTTGACACAATGGTGCCAGTAACGTTCTTTACACTTGTATATTTTACGGAATGGCTCTTTTATTTAGTCCCAGGGTTATATAAGTTCATGGCTCCCCCATTTGGGCGTAGGCAAACAGGAAACCTAGGCAAAACTGTGCCGGAGCCCAGCCATCCCAGTTGGTTCATGGTCAATATTGTCTCTTTAGCAGTTATTCATTTGAATTAAATAAGCAGTTCGTCACAAACGGTTACACAATTACACAATATCACAGTCACATACAGTTCAACGGAAGTTTTTGTGCGTGACACTATTATTCTTGTGATACACTACAAGGTCACTTGTCCTAGGATATATCACTTACAGACATACATAGTAAATGTTCAATGTTTATCGAAATGAAGTCATTGACATGTTATTCAGTTTATGTGATCATAAAAAAAAATCAGTAATGCTGTATTTGGTGAGCGGTGCGGAGTGATTGTTGAGCGGCGCTCGGCGCGGCGCGCTGACTCCGTGTAGGTCACCGCCCCCGGCGTTGACAGCTACGGCGCGGAGGGGCGTGGCTGTCTGTCTGGTCTGCTACGGGCTGCTGCGGCCGCTGCATAGCTGATGTAGCCGGATGCGCGTTGGATATCAGCTCGCCCGTGCGACGTCTTCTTGCAGTGCTCCAGGAAACATGCAACAAGTTCACAAACAGTGTACTATCCTTATAGGCATTTTTCCTGCTGTGGGAAAGAACGCACACAGTTAGTGGCAGTTATTACTCAGTAGGCCTTCACTAGTCTGGTTTGCACAATGTTTCGTTGTCACAGTAACACGTTTTATGGGCATACAATATTTTTCACCATGTCATGATTTGTCATTAGTCACACGCAAGTTTTCACCTTTGGACGAAATGTATCTCTGTAGTCAATGCGCTTTCCTAGCGTCCCTTGACACACAAAGAGTTAAAGTTTGACACTAACTTGATCCACCGTCCGTTATCGGTTCACTGTTCGTGTCGTGCTAGTTCCTTGTCCATTTCCACACACGGCGATGATACATTTTTTTATCACTTATACACAATTACTCCGTGACGTATTGCTGCAGGTTTAACAGTCACTGTCTGTCTCTGCCGCACAATACTGCACTTTTGTTTAAGTTCCTTTATTTTTATTTACAATGTCCGCTGTGCAATTTTTTTTTGTAATAGCACATACGTAACTCTTTACCAAGGTGTGATACTTGCGTACATGGTAACAAATATTCAAAATTTGGTATTAGTTTGCCCAAAAGTCATCTATATTCGTGTTCGAGTACATTTTATTTGTGCATTCCAGCCGGATTCAGGCATATTGTTCAATAACTCCTTTGAACTCATGTCACACTTTATTATCAACTTCCTACGTAACTACAGTGTAGTCTCTGTAGGCAAAAATTGACTTGGACTGTATCTGGCTAGCTCTTTTTTACTGTTTGAATCTGCACATGCTTCAATTGAAGCTTCTTCGTGCGTAACCTGGCATTACATAAATTTGCAACAAGTTTGCCTCCCGTGGTGCCCTCGGGTCACTACTGGGTGCATTATTTTCTCTACTAACATTGGTGAGATAATAAAGTTCTCAGGGCCTCATATTATTGATATTATTCTGGGTTCGAACCTGTCAATCTGACAACTACACATATATACATACATACACATAATAGAAAAGATTGTGCCAAGAAATATTTCAAATTTGGGCACATAGAAAATTATGTAGTACACTAACTAATCATTACTAAAATGTTCTTTTTGATTGAACTCTGTCACAGCTTAACACTACAAATAATTGCACTAATCAGATTATCTGTGCTAACATTTAGAGCATGTTCTAGATACACAAATTAAAAGAGTACATAACACAAATATCCATACACATGAGAAAGTCAATCATATTCCTATAACTAAACACTTCTACACTAGTACATTATCTCTAAAGATCACACATCATTAATGTTCATTATTTACAAAAGAATGGTGTCCACATAGGACTATTAGTCTTTTACTGTAGGAATGCTTTTACATCCTTACGCGGATACAGTCCCCGTACTCTCCCTGAGTGGGGATCTGTTAAGAGATAGCTACACTCATGTGGCACACTTACTACTCTAAAAGGTCCATTGTACACCAATTGCCACTTGCTATTCTGTTTCAAGGATGCCGAGGACTTAGGATGATTGCGTAAGAGTACCAAGTCCCCAACACTAAATTTTTGGTTATTCGTCACATGTCGATTATATTTTTCTTCCCTTTTTTAGCGCACCTGGTAAGGTTGCACCCTGCTTTTCTTATCTTGTGTGCTTATATGTAATGTATAACCTGAACAATTTATTTAACTCTCCAAATGTTCGTAAAAAAAAACTTTTTCCTTCTTGGGCCAAGGAATGGAGTATGAGGCTCGACAGTAAGTTTTGTGAGGCTTCACCTCGATATTGTACTGATATCCCTTAACAATTCCTGGTCGTTCTGAAAATACGTCTGCATAATTAGATAATAACTGTACCAAATCCTGCTGTTGCATAGAGTTCAAATTTTCGGTCTGTGATACTTTGTTCACAAGTGCGTCCACATTTGCTTTTAATTGATCACCTTGTACGTCAGGATAATAGAGATTCTGACCTAGACAATGATTGTCTAAATGTAGTATCCACTGATTCCTACACCTTATGTTAATAGCGTTACAATTAGGTACAGGTACCTCTTCAGATCTGAGCATAGACAATTCTATTCTCCTACCAGCATTCATCAAGCTTAATTTTCCCCGAGAAAGGTCGATTATTGCGTCCCTTTCTCTCAAAAAATCTACCCCCAAAATGCAGGCTACTTTTAAACCCTTTACTAGCAGGAATGAGCACGCTATGGCTTCATCCCCTATATACATCTCTACCCGCACTTGGAGTTTAATTATTTGTCGCTGTGCACTTATGGCTCCAGTGACTTTACAATTATTCACGGGAAAAGTCAGCATACGCCTTTCCTTCCCCAGTACTTTGAATAAGTCCATACTCATAACACTGACAGTAGCACCTGTATCTACGACCGCTTGCACATCAATATTGTTAATTTTGATCTCTATTATCGCTTGTACTTTGTCTTTGTGCTCCTTTACGCACGTGGATGGTTCAGTTATTAATTCATCTCCCATCTGTACCCCGTCATTATACCTAAGGATACAGATTTTGTTCGGTGTTTTGTTCTGTGTCGGGCTGCTCTCACTCCAAACCTCAGCCGACGATGGAGAGCGTATCTCGGCTGCATCTAGTTTGTTGAATTATTGCTAGTGGATGGGCGTGGCTGCTCTGTGTCACTGACCTCCACTATGTGCACGTTGTGTTGCGTCGGCCGCCACGGTTGCGCAATTGGCGCATTTTGTGGTGGCGGTCGGTTATTGTCATATCTATCACTGTTTTGCCGGTCCGGACTGCGCCTCTGGTTCTGCGGCCAAGTTCGGTTTGCATCATTATAAGTATTAGTGTTGCTCGGCCCCCTGGCATTTTTCCATCTACTATTGCTTGGTGGGCCTGTCTCATACCGGTCATCGAACCTCCTTTTCCAGTCATTATTCACCGGCGGACTATTGCCGTTCCGGTCTCTACCTCTATTTCCGTTTTGTGCATAATCTTGTCTCCTATTATTACCTCCGCCGTTTCCATTACTTGGTGGAGGCGTGTTATTTCTACCATTTCTATAACCGTTTCCGTTACTTCTAGCCTGTTCAGTAGCTGCCTTAACGTCCTCCTGAATCAGGTCAATTGAGTCCAGAACAGACAAGAAATGTTCCATATCATTTTCGGGCACGTGTATAAGTTTTTCCTTTACATGTATCGGCAAGTGTGATTTCAAAAGTCTGATCAAATCCCGGGATGAAATCTGTTCGTCCCAGTAACGGGTCTTATTAATGTACTTCTAAAAATATTTTCGCAAATTGCCTAGTCGTGGAGAATACGGCTCTGGATTATATACCTCCTTCTGTAATCTCTCCTGGATACATGTTGACCAATATTTGGCCAAGAATGCTTTTTCAAATTGCTCATATGTATCGCAACTATCAGCTGCTTCGGTTGCCCATAATGCAGCATCTCCTTGTATGTAAGACATAACGAACTGTATTTTCTGGGTATGACTCCAAACGCTAGGCAAAATGTTTCTAAATCCCTTGATAAACACTACAGGGTGAACAGATTTCTTCTCCGTTGTAAAGATCTGAAACTGTCGGTTCCTAATCAAGCTTTCTTCAATCACTGCTTTGGAATGACATTTATTTGTTTCGCTTACATTGGTTGCCTGTTCTGTTTCGCAGTCGCAATTTTTTACTGCAGTATTTATATGCCTATCATTGTTGGACCTGGCTGGCGTGACATACGCCTGTGCCTCGTCATGCCGCAAGCTAAGCTCCATTTCGGCAAGACGACGGTCCACACTCCGCTGCCACAGCGGAATGTCTTTGTGCACTATCTGTTTTAGATCCTGCACATCCGCACTTGAGCCCACATCTCTGGCCTCAATTGCGGCGTGCACTTTCTGATCTATTTCTTTTATGACTTCATTTTCTACTTTGTGCACTTGTTCGATCACTTTGTCCTCAATTACTTGAGTTGTGTCAATTTCCAATTGCTGGACTCTGTTAGTCAGGACACTAATTTCCTCTGCGATATTGGCGTTAGCCACTTGAATACTGCCTACTCTTTCGTTAATTCATACACTGTTGTGGGTATGATTTCATATTTTTGTTTCAAACTAACAAGCTCACTTTGCATAACTTCTAAAGTTTGCATCAACTGCAAGTCCCTCTCATGCAGGCGTCGGTCACGCTCTGCTTGTTTAGCATCACGTTCTATATCACGCTCTGCTTGTTTAGCATCACGTTCTTTATCGCGTTCTGCTTGTTTGCATGCAAATTCAGCTACCAATCTCTGGTCACGTTCTGCTTGCACATGTACAAATTCAGCTTGGAAATTGAGCATGCGCTCGAACATAACTCTTAATGATTGCACTTCTGACATCACACCACTGTCTGGTCCGTGTCCAGTGCTTGCGGATGGCACAGTATTTCCGCTATCAACTGAATCACTGGGTGGCAGTGGCAACATTTCTTGTCCTTCTGCCCCCAGATTCTCACATTGTACTTCCTGAACTACGTCACTAACATTACTTTGTGTCCCACTTTCCAACTCGGTATCACTACTTACTGACTGTTGCTCATTATCCATGTTGATATCTTTCTGACTACACAATCTAACCATAGTAAACAAAAGAAATAAAATCTGAACTAAATATCCTAACACTCAGGTTTCACTGACATAATCACACAAGAAATGGACATTAACTAATACACACTTACTATATACTACAATGACTAACTACCTAAATGTCCTGTTATTTTAAAACAAAGCACTAACAACAAGCACACCACTAATGATCCGAGAACACTGCACTGAGGCTACTTTACTACCCACAGGACAACTACACTGTAGCTTTACCTTTTGGTGATCTATGTTGGGTGCAGCTGCCCCCTGGTATTGTGGTAGGTAATTAATTTTTCGAAATATTGAGCTCTCTTCTTCAGCTTGCCTCTGGGTACATAGTGTTCTCATGCAAAAAATCATACACAGGTATTACCACACAATATTGGTTATGCAATACATACAATACATAGAAAAATTATTAAATGTTCTGCAACGAAGTTCGACTATATTAATTCCCTAGTTATCTCACGGGTATTTAGTGGCCACTGCATATTCGTGCCCCACGTTGGGCGCCAATTTAACGAAATCGTCGAAATGAATGGAATTGATTTGAAATTTCGTTAAAGAAGAATAATAAATTTTATCTTTTGCTTTTAAGTTAATTTTCTTTCGTGCGAACTTTGTTGTAGAACCACTCTCTTATTTTCGTGTGGTAATAAAAATTTTTACTTTCTTAAGAATTACGTACATTTAAAGAAAAAATAATATTTACGTGAACTCATATGAACTGGTTAAGAATATTAGGTTGAGAATTGAGTCCTTTAAATCATTCGGCCTTGGCATACACTTTCCAGATGCAGTGGGTTTTTTGTTAAATATTTTTACTGAATTTTATCCCGGCACTAGCCATAGAACACAAGATTATCTCTATCAGCAGAAAATGTTTTAATTATTGCCAAGCCGACATTTATCACTGATCAAACCTACTTCACTATGCATTTGAGTTATTTTAAAGAACCAAACTGTTTAAATTTCAATGTTAACTAACATTAACTATCCGCCTACGAATGCACAAACGTATAATTAATTCAAATTTTATCAGCCACAGGATCACTGAAGAAGAAGAACAATTTCTTAATTCACTATTGATTTTTTTTATGCATCTGTTCCCGATTTACGGGTTTGATAATTTTTTAAATATGCCGCCGCTGCTATTGTTGGTCGCGGCACAGCCCAGCAACACCGCTAAAAAATGCTGAAAAATTCTTAAAGAAAATTTTATAGATGACGTGGGCAAGCTAATTTACATAAATAATTCACACTTTTGATAAACTCTAATATATTTAGATCAAACAACAATACAAGTCACATTAATTCGTAACGCATCGTCTAATGGCGGCTAAGTCCAGACAGAGACAAAAGAAGTCTACACATTCGTAAAAAACTCTTTCACAGTGTCCTACCGCAATGACTTCTGAACAGAGAAGACCAAAGAATACATAATGCATTGTGCTTAAATAGTATTGCTGACTATTAACATTTCTTTGCAAATTGACGATATTATTCTCTTCTGGCGACATTTTATATCTCTGCTATCGCAAATACTGACACATTTTACAATCACATAATAAATACAGAAAAATTCCTATCCTAAATACAGAGAAATATTACAACAAAAAGTATAAGGAGAATAACAAATGTCTTTTACACCACATTCAGTAATATTTTTGTTCAATAATTTCGATATAAACAACTTGCTCAGAGCGGCGTATATGGTACAAATAAACTCTTGTTCTTTAATAACGTGAGTTTGCCAGGGAGCGTTACAAAAACCGGCTGCCCCTCTTCAGGAACCATACGTTTGTGTGGCCTCTCAACAGATACTCCACCGATGTGGTTGCACCAACGGTACGGCTATCTGTATCGCTGAGGCACGCAAGCCTCCCCGGTAACGGCAAGGTCCGTGGTTCAGGGAGAGTGGGGAGGGAAGGGGGGAACACGTATGTGGAAAAAATATTTGCATTCACTGGAGTCATACAGCAAATGCCGAAGATTAGTTCATAAGAATAGGAAACACTACAGAATGAAGTAGGTGTGCATTTATTGCCAGAGGTGAAAGCAAGATACAGACAAGTCTTCAGAACGAAGGCTCAAATTACTGAACATCATTACAAATAATACACCTTTTCCTATGCTAATTTCAGGCCGCTAACCAGAAAAAAAACTTGTTAGTCTTGGTGCTCTAAAATCTGGCACTTACTTTTGTGCGCCTGCCGTTACGCCAGGACCTCTGTAAGCACAGCTGAACGTCTTACTCCCACTTCAAAATTATTCACGGAAACATTTCCTTAAACATTAGGCCTGCCAGCACTTGGGAGTGTGCTGGCAACCCCAATCTCCAAAAGAGTCCCAAACGTTCTCTTCCCATTCAGATTTCTAAGATGTTGTATTACAGCCCATGTTTTCGGTGAGGTTTGACTTCCTGCTATTTACCTCTACAAGTTCTTCTTTGCCTCAGCAGTTAAGTGACATTCGCCCCATGGCCACACAGTTCTTGAAAATCAGGTTCTTTTTCTCTATCACATCCTGGGGATGTCATTTACATTGGCTAACTTGAGAAACTCGGCTCCAGAGCGGCTTTCTTTCTAACTGTTGTTCCTCGAACCACAGTGCGGCCTGACATTATATCTGCTTGGCGTTTATCTCGCATGGTATTCTGCGAATACGGCTGGGGGATGACTTCCGGCAGTTTTATGACCCTATAACGCTCCCCTCAATTCCTGCAGAGTCCCGCTTGTTTTCACAGTGGCTTCTCATTTTCCTGCACATACAGTTTAACATATCAAATCGTAATCTAAGTATTAAGCATCGGCAGTAACTAGTACTGATTGGCTGTTAACTGTTCCGTTAGGATTAATTTATTCCGATATGATTTCACACACTGTTATGGGTTTTACATAAGTTACAGAACTGTTTGAAAAAAACTGTCGTGTAATGTTACCATGTCCTGTTCCTTTTACATTTGAGCAGGTACAGTACTTCCCAAATTCGTTATAACCCAGATGCATCGAAGAAATTTTTCATAAGTTTGCAGTAGGTTTGTTAGCTAATCTCTGGTATTTATTGTTTGGTGCATGGTAGGATTTTGTCAAAGGTACACAACATCATTTATTATATTCCTTATTAGTCTAACAAGCCATTACACACATACTCTTTTTCTTGCTGCGTAAAAAGTTAACTCAGTTTATTAAGCACATGATATTCATTTAGGTAACCACCTATGAACCCACGCTTCCTCTTTTTAAATTATACATGCTCCTCTATTCACCGTCAATGACCTTACAAATCAATGCATTATTAATTTTCCTACACATTCAGTCGCTGATGTGCTACGCTCAATCATAGTTTTTCATTATTCATATGTCGATTAATCATACACACTTCAACATTTAACTCATTCATTAAAGTTCAAAAATATTTGAATTAAGATATGATAAGCATAGCAAACAACTCATGATAGTACATCATCACACAGTGACGTACACAGCACAAAAACATTAGACTGCAGATGTAAAAAAATCACATACAAAGCGCAATACACGTGAGAACGTCAAGGCATATACAGGGTGTTACAAAAAGGTACGGCCAAACTTTCACGAAACAGTCCTCACACACAAATAAAGAAAAGATGTTATGTGGACACGTGTCCGGAGACGCTTAATTTCCACGTTAGAGCTCGTTTTAGTTTCGTCAGTATGTACTGTACTTCCTTGATCCACCGCCAGTTGGCCCAATTGAAGGAAGGTAATGTTGACTTCGATGCTTGTGTTGACATGCGACTCATTGCTCTACAGTACTAGCATCAAGCACATCAGTACGTAGCATCAACAGGTTAGTGTTCATCACGAACGTGGTGCAATGTTTACAAATGCGGAGTTGGCAGATGCTCATTTGATGTATGGATTAGAACGGGGCAATAACCGTGACTCGGTACGTTTGTATCGAGACAGATTTCCAGAACGAAGGTGTCCCGACAGGAAGACGTTCGAAGCGATTGATCGGCGTCTTAGGAAACACGGAACATTCCAGCCTATGACTCGCGACTGGGGAAGACCTAGAACGACGAGGACACCTCCAATGGAAGAGGCAAATCTTCGTGCAGTTGACGATAACCCTAATGTCAGCGTCAGAGAAGTTGCTGCTGTAAAAGGTGACGTTGACCTCGTTACTGTATGGAGAATGCTACGGGAGAACCAGTTGTTTCCGTACCATGTACAGCGTGTGCAGGCACTATCAGCAGCTGATTGGCCTCCACGGGTACACATCTGCGAATGGTTCATCCAACAATGTGTCAATCCTCATTTGAGTGCAAATGTTCTCTTTACGGATAAGGCTTCATTCCAACGTGATCAAACTGTGAAGTTTCGCAATCATGTGTGGGCTGACGAGAATCCGGACGCAATTGTGCAATCACGCCCTCAACACAGATTTCTGTGAACGTTTGGGCAGGCATTGTTGGTGATGTCTTGATTGGGCCCCATGTTCGTTCACCTAAGCTCAATGGAGCACGTTATCACGATTTCATACGAGATACTCTACCTGTGCTGCTAGAACATGTGCCTTTACAAGTACGACACAACATGTGGTTCATGCACGATTGAGTTCCTGCACATTTCAGTCGAAGTGTTCGTACACTTCTCAACAACAGATTCGGTGTCCGATGCATTGGTAGAGGCGGACCAATTCCATGGCCTCCACGCTCTCCTGACCTCAGCCCTCTTGACTTTCATATATGGGGGCATTTGAAAGCCCTTGTCTACGCAACCCCGGTACCATTTGGAGAGACTCTTCGTGCACGCATTGTGGAAGGCTGTGATACAATACGCCATTCCCCAGGGCTGCATCAGCGCATCAGGGATTCCGTGCGACGGAGGATGGATGCATTTATCCTCGCTAACGGATGACATTTTGAACATATCCTGTAACAAAGTGTTTGAAGTCACGCTGGTACGTTCTATTGCTGTGTGTTTCCATTCCATGATTAATGTGATTTGAAGAGAAGTAATAAAATGAGCTCTAACATGGAAAGTAAGCGTTCCCGGACACATGTTCACATAATATATTTTCTTTCTTTGTGTGTGAGGAATGTTTCCTGAAAGTTTGGCCGTACCTTTTTGTGACACCTTGTATACAGAGGAAGTACATTTTTTGCATGGCAACACTCAGTGATTCATGACAATTTCTACTTGCAGACCCTACATGAGATCATCATTTTAGTTAGGTAAACAGCGCTGCAGGACTACGCCTATCTTGTGATATTTATGTCTTGAACGGTCAGCCGGCGTTTATTCGTGGAGAGGAGGCGGTGTGTCCATGCAAGTTCCCTCGGGTGTGTAGCTTGCATAAGGGCGCAGTCAGTGGCTGGTAGGTAGAACGCATTCTCTCACGGTGGTTTATCTGAGTTAGTCGACAGTGGCCTGTACCATGGCGCATGTGACAGCTGAACAACCTGCTGGACTGATTACGTGTTCCACAGGGAGTGCATCAGACCTGAACTGCTGAGCAATAACGAATCTGTTACTTACTCCACATACCAACTGTCACACTACGTCTGCAACGCCTTGTGCCTCCCTCCAACGTGTGACTACCGTCACCTCAAAGAGTTGAACAATATGTATATTAATATTATAACACGAGGAAAACATAACCATCCTCCTGTTTCTAGCACTCTTCCTTTGACATCACTACAAATGAGCATTCTCAGTTCCCTCACACATTTATAGCAACTCTTAACCACATACAAAATTTTAGCTTTACTGATGCTTCTCATTTCAACATTATTTCAACTTAACGGACTTTCATTCTTTCGAAAACTCAGATCAATACTTTTAATTCATATGATGTCCGTTGTGTCGTTACTACGTTACTCTTACTCAAAATTTTTACTTATCCTTTCACTTACATAACGACAGTTTCCTGAATACTTCGTACAATAATATATTTCAGTTGGTAGCTAGGGTTCGGCTTAAGTTGTTGGTTAGTTACTTCCATGAGGGTATTTATATTCTAAAGCAGTACTGGTTCCTTGGTAACTCACAATTACCTGCAGACGTACAACGGCTTACCTGTAAATTCAAATATACTACGACAACCGTACACATTCTACCTTCTTACCACTCTTCTTTTGTCTCTGTTTGCTGCGTTCTACCTGGCAACTAAGATTCTCCATTTTACTATCACCATCCATCTTACGTATTCATTTTCTGCCTTGCACTGTGGCGATCGCTAATCTGAAATATAAGCGCAAGCATAATGCGGTTCTCGTCTTATAGCCGAAAATCACAACAGAAAGTTCTCTTGCATCATACATCGTTTGCTGCGGTGGTTCGGTGACACCCTCTCATTTCTCTTACCCTTACCATTTGTTATAGTGTCTGACATTTCACAATGGATCATGGTATGTTCATCTATGATTTGACATCCATTATTAACCTACTCCTTCCTTCATCATATCAAGTTCACACTCTTATCACCTTGTTTTTTTTTCAGTACCTTCCCTGTCAGCAGTACTTAGGCATACATCGAAAATTACCCCATAGTACTTTCATCAAACTGCGAAGTACTCGCGAATGTGAGCATATTGTTTTCAAACATTTACTCATGAAATATATATATCCTCACAGAGCAGCATCCCTTTACGTCTGCTATCTTCAAACGCTCCTCGTCTAAGTGCTACATATCATCACTCACATCCTCTCTGTTTCTCTCAGCAGCGCATTTGAAAATTTACCAGAATCTGAAATTTCTTCGCCCTTGCTTATGTTCTCTTGCTCCTCTGGTGCGTTTATCAGTGGATTTGCGAATACTCTAAAGTAAAAAGTGTTGAATATCTGGCAATTCTCTACTGCTGCATTGCATCCAACGTATTCTGTCTCTTCCTCTTCCTATTCGCTGGTCCACATATCCTCACTGGCTACATCGTCCTCTACACCGTCTATTTCGGTACTTCCTGTGATGAAAGGTGAAGTCACTCTGCCTTAAAATCACTTGTTTGAAGCTCCTCAAAACCTCTCAGTGATCCGCAGCTGACTTCGCCCCCTTATTTTCTCAGTTGCTCCTCTCCGTTTCCTAACATTATTCCCTTATGTTCTTCAGAGATAACAAGGCCTAGGGAATAACTACGTGTTCACGATGTTTCAAGATTTTTCATGGAACTAAATTTAACCCTTTTGTCCTTCAATTTCAGCACTGAAAAACTCTTCTTCAAGTGTAGCCCGACGCGGTAATATTTCAAAATATTAAGATCTAATATCGCTTTTACTCTCAGATTCTTTACAGTTAAGAAATTCACTCTAAATACATGTGACTCGTACCTGTAAGCTACTCTCATTTGCTTCTTTAGCTCTCTGCGTACTCCGTTCAGTTTGCCTCTTATTCTCAAGCAGAGCGTTTTCAATAGTGGTTACTTCTTTCTTCACCACATGAGTCATATACGAAATTACTTTAAAATTCAGACCTTTGTAGCTGCTTACAGGGGTTGATAAATATCAACGCGGACAGTTGAAAATGTGAACCCCTCCTGGGGCTCGAACCGGGGACCTGCTGCTTAAATGACAGACGCTCTATCCGGCTGAGCCATAGACGACGCGCAGGATAGTGCGACAGCAGGGACTTATCTCTGGCACCCTTCCGGTGAGACCCATATTTCCAACTTATTATCCACACACTACATTTGTAGTGCCTCTGCCAACTATTCTCATTACTCGCGGCATTCAGTCTACCGAATCCCATAAGAGTTCGGGCAACGTAAGTGCATCCGCACTACAGATGATCATTGGCCAGTAAGCCTCATGTATATGAACATGGTGTCTGTTCTTTCGGACACCATATTCATATGAGTCGTATACCTCCTTTGCCAACAACAATTATTGGCTTCCAGAACGGAGTATACTATTTATAAATTGTTTTCAGGTAACACTAATTATTCGACATGCAATGTCCTCTGTTCCACTGTCTGATTTCTTGATTCCTGCTTCAAACGATTCTTTCAGTTTGTCGCAATTTACAAATAGATCTGCCAGTAGACTTATGATTACCTATTGTGAAGTCTCAGTTGCTGCTAAGTTTCTTGGAACGTTCCCTCATTTTTCATTCCTTTTGTCTTATCATGAGTTAGACCCACATAGTTCTATTACTTCTTCTCTCTCTCTCTCTCTCTCTCTCTCTCTGTTCCCGCTGATCGTTACGTCTCCCATTGTTCCTCCTATTATCAGGCTGATACTATGGTCTCCATCGTCTGTGATCATTCTGCTTGATCCATGAGTTTCTATTTATTCGGTGCAGGTTTCCCGGTCTCCAGTTTTCGGGTAGAACATGCGTCTGTATGAAGTGAACTTTTTGACTTGCTTCTATGCTATGACTGTATCCTAATTCGTGCAATACGTGCTGTAATCCTTGTTCATGCTTCATGTTCCTAATGGATACTGTTATATATCTCTGTATCTGATGCGTTTGTTTCATCAAACATATTTGGATTAGTTCTGTTGGCTCATAGAGCACGTCTAACTATTGATTTCTTTCGACCATCTCCTTGACAAAAAAGTATTGGGTCCTGCTACTAATATTCTCCATACCGTTTCATCATTGCTCTTCCGTACTTAATTTGATCCTCCTTTGTCTCTGACCAATATTCATGAAGGAAAGTGCGTATGAACTCTTCGTACTTCTTACTCATTCCTATAATAAATCTGATCCTCACTGCTGCCTCTTCTCTGAGCTGTCCGCAGACGAAGTTGATCCTCAATACATATCGCCATGATTTAGATGAGGCCTCTCGGTAATGCTAAACCCAAATCTATGGGTGTAAGCAATTCGATGGACCTGGAGACCACGAATATTTAGCACTGACTTGAACTTCTTTCTGACGTCTTCTTCCTCTGCGTCGAACGATAAATATTCAACGATAACAATGTCACTTACTGGCGGATTTGAATGTGTTGGATCTCACATGATGCGGCATAACCTGTTGGTAAGTTCTCTACATTCCTTTTCCTCCCGATCTTTCTCTTCTTCTCTTCAGTTTTTCACGTTTCCTCTTCCGCTACTATTCGAGTTCTGCTGCCCTCTCTTTCCTTTCCTTAGTGCAACTGACGATTCCAAATTTATTTAGTGGATATGGCCCATCGTTCCCTGGAGTTTTACTAAATCAGTAATTTTTTTATGCACGTGTGGGCTTACTCGAACTTTTCTATTGACAATCGGTCAAGATCAGTGGTTAAAAATTTATCTTGCTATATGACTTTCTCTAACATATTCTTCTGCGACTCAGTATTCTTCTGAACAACTTTTACGTGTTACTAACTTCTCACGTCCATGTTTTGTCGCTTCAGTTTTCTGAGCGTTGGTATCAGTATCTTTGCTAGAAATATCTGTGGTCCCTTCTGTGTTCTACATCCCAATCTCTATCATCGCATCAGAATCTTGAGATTGCCCATCTGCCTACTTCAAGATCTGTTTTTTAACTTCTGTAACAAGATCATCTTTGTTTTCGCCTAATAATGTAATCTGTTCCTAGAATCTAGTTTTTTTTTTTTTTTTTACAATCGTGTTGACCAACTAGGATCACATTAACAACTTCAGTACCTCTTCTTCCTTTTTTGTTGTTTCCTATTTGTCCAGTATTCCCTCATTTTCTCCCCATTAAGTCTCTTCCTTTCTTCTGCCCATGTTGTTCCCGATTTTTATTTCATCTGCTTTGAAAGCCTTCCAAATTTAGTATTTTGTTTTTTAAAACGGTTTCTTCTGCTATTTCTGATTCTGTGATGTTGTTTCTTTCAAGATCTTTTCTTACGTCTGTAATCCGTGCTATTGTCGATTTCTTCTTCCAGAAATATAGGAGTATTTGTTTTGTTAGTCTATTTCCATCCATTCGGTAGAGATGTCCAAAAAAGGTTAATCTTCGTTTGGCCATTACTTCAGATATTTTCTCTATATTTTTGTAGATCTCCTCATTACTTCTTATTTTCCAACCATCTGGTTTGTCCTTTTTATAGTTCATCGTTAGGCATTCAGATCCATGTAAACATTCTGGTCGTACCACTGTGGCGTAGTGTTTTAGTTTTATTTTTCTAGATATACATTTCCTGTTGTAAATATTTTTGGTCAAACCACATGCTCTTTCCAGTTTGTTAATTCTTACATCTATTGCAGATTTTTGTAGTCCGTTCTGTTGTATAGTTTCTACAAGATATTTAAATTTATTTATTCGCTCTATTTGACCTATTTGTGTTTATATGTATTTTGGTGCATTTTTTATATTTCTCATGAATTTTGTTTTTTCAGCTGAAATTTTCAGACCAGTTCTGTTTGCTAATATTTCCAGAATGTTTAATTGAGTAATTGCTTGTGTCAGGTTTTCTGAGAGTATTGCGAAATCATCCGCAAAAGCCAAGCAGTTTACCTTAATTCCATTTGTTTTCCATCCCAGAGTTATTGGTTCAATTTTGTGATTTTTTAGCTCCGAATTCCAGATCCTTACAATTTTTTCTACGACACAGTTAAACAGTAAAGGTGATAAACCATCACCTTGTCTAACACCAGTTTTTACATCAAAAGGCTGAGATACTTCTCCCATAAATTTTACTTTAGATACTGTACCTGTTAGTGTTTCACGAATTATGTTTGCTAATTTTGATTTAACACCAAGTTCCCTAATGACCTTATCTATCGTTTCTAGTTTATTATGTATTACCACAATCTGTTCCTGGAGTTGTTATTCCAGTCTTCCGAACTGTGCGCCCCTTTTTTCCTCACTTTTCTTGAAACGATACTTACTTGTTTTCTCAATAGCCCTAAACCATTCTTCAGTTTTCTTCAACTGCTCATAATTTTTCTTTTTGTTCTTTTTAATATTTCCATTTTATCTTAACCAGCGCAATCAGGAAACGCTGCAGACCGATTGCTGTTGGTTGGTGAGGTGCGGACTGACGTGTATCATCACTCTGTGCGGCGTTGTCGCCGCCTATTACTTTGGAAGTCTCTGCTGCTGATCAATTCTTTGTGTAGTATTCTGCCCTAAATTCAAATTCTAAAATTTCCCCATTGTTGTGTTATTGACTTTGCTCGTACCTCAGATGTATTTTACTATTCTTTCTGTAGTATTTTGGCCTAAATTCAAATTCTAAAATTTTCCCATTGTTGTGTTATTGACTTTGCTCGTACCTCAGATGTATTTTACTTTGTGATTCTTCTGCCCACGGCTCTCAACAGTCTTCATGCAGATAATACCCTTGCTGTACAACCATGTCAGATCCACTAACAACTGTTTCCGAGTTCTGATCATTGTGATGACATACGCAAATCCTTCTCATAAATAAGTTTTATCTGGGGACAAAAATTCGTGTGGATCTAACTGTAGCATCAAGAGTCCACAAGTGCACGTATTGTGAGCAGAGTCCCCAACTTGTTAGTTTCCAGTGTGTTTATATTGCCCTTGCCTAATTTGTGGGTATAGTACCTTAATCAGAACCTTTCATTTAATATATTAAATTATCCCTGTAATATCTGACATAAGTAAATAATCACTCAACAAATCAATGATTCATCTGAGTATGAAATAAAAGATTGACCTCCGTGAATTCAGTCTATTACACAAACACAATCAAAAGAAAGAAATTAGAAGGTCAGTGAAATGGGTGAACTAATGCCTTGACAAGAATGTGTAGTTAATTTAGAAGTATATAACAAGTGAACATAAACAGAACGAAACATTTAAATTTGCAGGAGTCATACCGTGATTGCAGAAGGTTAGTGCATAAAGATACAAAATACCGCAGAAGGATATGTATGTGCACCTTCTGGAAGATTGGAAGTCATGTGGAACCTCTAACTGCAAACAAGTTTTCAGAATAAAGACTGAAAATATAGAACATCGTTGCAAATAGTTCGCTGATTTCTACAGTTCGCTTCGCTGGCTCAGTACCAACAACTCCTCTCTGTCTGCGTTCATCACAGCTGGCTGAGACCCTCTCGTCGCATATAAGCCTGGATGTGGAGAAGTGGTTTAGAAGCGAAATTTGCGCTCCGAGAAGCCTATCTGAGAAGACGACAGCCTGGAAGACGTCACCGTCACTATTCGCAGTGCGCCTCCAGTAAGGAAAGCTCTGTGCTCTGTGTTTTCTGGTATCGCGTAATTTTGATTGTTCGAATACTAAGTCACGTAAGTTATGAGGAGTAAGAAGGCGGTGGTCGCCCTCCCTTACTCGTATTTCAGGTAGTTATCCATTTACAATTCTTGTTAGCCTTGGTATTCCAAAATCGGTCTTGGTTACTCTCCCTCTCTCTTTCTCTCTCTCTCTCTCTCTCTCTCTCTCTCTCTCTCTCTCTCTCTCTCTCACTGTCTACTTTCGTGTGCTGGCCACTACGGTAGGACCTCTTAAATGTAGTGGCACTTCTTATTCCTACTTCCCCCTTCGCAAATATTTTGGAGAACAAGTTGTAGCCGTATTTACGTTTCTGTAAACATTCAGTTTGGTGGCGCCTGAGAGTGTGTTAGCATCCCTCGATCTTCCAAGAAGCCCCAAAATTTCTGTTTCCCTTCAAATTTCTAAGATGTTGTCTTACCAGCCCATGGTTTTCGGCGACCTTTGACTGGCCACTGTTTCCCTCTACGATGCGAGGTCTTCCGTGAGTCTGCTGTTGAGCGGCACGCATTCTGTGGGCACGCAGCCTGTGAAAAAAATGTTTCCAATGGCTCTGAGCACTGTGGGACTTAACACCTGAGGTCATCAGTCCCCTACACTTAGAATTACTTAAACCTAACTAACCCAAGGACATCACACACGTCCATGCCCGGGGCAGGATGCGAACCTGCAACCGTAGCAGCAGCTCTGTTCCGGACTGAAGCACCTAGTACCGCTAGGCCACAGCGGTCGGCCCCGTGGAAAACAGACACTTTTGTCGAGCTCACAGTGGAGATGCAGTCTGCACTGTCTGACTTCAGACGCTTGATGCCAGGGCAGATTTTTTTCAGACTCTCCTTCTATAAAAATCAGAATTACCTCGCATTATACCTACTGGCCTTCTCCAGCATAGTAGGAGAGAGCAGCAATTCTGCGTAACAGGACTTGGGTATTAATCCCTCCAGTTTTATCGTTCTACAGCGCTTTCCTCATTCTCTGTGGAGTACATCCTGCTTTCACAGTGGTCTCTTATTTACCTGCTCTTGCAGTTTAACATAGGAAATTCTAATTCAAGTGGTTAAGTTCTGGCAATTGCTGTTACTAATTGACATTATCCGATGGAGATTAACTTATTCCGATTCTACTTGATTCTAGCAGGTTTTACGTGTATCACGGGATAGTTTGGAAAAGAAAGGTCACATAACACAATACCTAAATGCAGTATACTATAATTGTAGCACTTTATCTTTTATGCTATAAGCATATATTTGTAACTGAAAATGTCTGGCAGTTGCTACTCAATACTTTTTATATCAAGACTTCTCATTACAACAAACCTGCAACTCTCAGCTATGAAACCATCAATGAAGTTATGAAACTATCAGTGAAGTAAGGTCGCAATACTGGACTCAGAAAGTCACAAAGCTAACATGCAGCACTGTGGTATAAGTTTACATGCCTACTAACACCAATGACTACGAACGAACTGAACAAACTTATGATGAGAGATTTTATTTTGATAATTAAATGTGAGAAGTTTAATTCTGATGAGGGTCTGTAATTCTTTAGTAGGAAAAGGAAGAGAAGGAAAACTAGCAGAAAATAGACTTGGGAAGGAAATGAAAGGGAAAGCCATGTGGAAGTATTTGGCGTAGAGAATAAATTAATCATCGTTAACAGTAGCTTTAAAATCAAAAATGAAGACTGGAAATGTGGAACACATCTAGAGAGAATGTAAGGTTTCAGGTGCGTTATAGGATAGTAAGGCATACCATTCGAAACCAGGTAATACGTTTCCAGGGGATTTTGAAGACTGACATTACTTCAATTGTTATGAAGTACAGGCTACATCTAAAAGGGTAATAAAAGTGTGGAAAATGAAGAAGATGGGATCTGAATGAGTTATAACCAAGAGGCTGTCGAAAATCTCAAAGGAATTATTAGGCAACAGCTAACTGATGAAAGAGAATGGAATAGGCTACAAGACATGTGGGTGGATTTGAGGGATAAAATAATGAAGGCAGCAGAGGAGCAAATTAGAAAAAAGGTACAGAGAGACAAAAGGCACAAACAGTCAAATAACAGAGGATATTGAATTTAATTGACAAATGGGAAAATATATCAATGCAGTGCATAAAGGTGCCGAAAGGAAATACGGATGTCTAAAACATGACAACGAGGAAATTTACAAAAAGGCAAAGCAAATATGGCCAGAGGAAAACTGCAAGGTTCTGGTAGGAAGCATGGAAGTGATAGATGCTGCACGCAGAAAAATAATAATAATTAAAAAACCTTTGAAGCAAAGATAAGTAGAAGTATGAATTTTAGAATATCAGATGACAAGCAAGAACTAAATAAGAAATGGAAAGCTAGAAGATCGTAGGAATATACAGAAAGAGACTGTGGCTGTGGAGAATAATTTGATGAAAGTGTTAGATTAAAGCGAAATATCTGAACATGTGTAAGAATTCTATTCCTCTGAGTTGTCTTAGAGGATAACATGAAAAAAACCAAACATACGTTTATAGCATTTACACATTTAGAGAAATCATCTGACAATCCTGATGAGAAAGCACACTTTCACACTTTGAAGGAAGCAGGAATAAAACGCAGGGTCACAAGACTATCTGCGACTTTTACTGAAACTAGACTGCAGTTGTGTCTTAGGACCTGAAAGCGACCCAGTAGTACACGAAGGTGAAGTAGAGAGAATGCAAAATGCAGACTGACATAGGTGGAAAAGTTTATTTCCAAAATCTAAATTTGGTGACATCGATTAGAAACTTAAGTAATGGGAAGTGTTATTTGAAGATGTTTCTGTTCAATGTATTCTTGCACAGAAGTAGAACTTGGATGAGATATTGTTCAGTCAAGAAGAGAATAGAAGCTTTTGAAACGTTGTACTATAGAAGATAATGAAGGTTAGATGGACAGATTGTGTAACTAGTGAAACAATAGTAACTGAACTGCAGGGTTAAGAACTTGTGTCACAACTTGACTAAAAGAAGGGATTGGTTGATAGAACATATCCTGAAACATCGATGAATCATCAATTTGTTCTACGTGGGAAGTGTGGAAATTATAAATTGTAGATGGATACCAAGGCTTGACTACACTGAAAATATTCATCAGATGAAATGGGGTGCCACACTATATACTAGCGTGGAGATATGCAGCGTATTGGATACCACAACAAGTAAGAAGTTAGATAAATTGTCTTTCTGATTATGGCAACCTAGAACTAACTTGTAATACCTTTTTTTTCAGCTAGAGTGGTTGCGTGAAATATAGACTCTACTACACATCACTTGCGACATGTAGGCAGTATACATCCTTGTTACCGCAAACAGTACTATACTGTAATAAAATTTTCAAATGATAACGGCATATTATACATTACCTCATCCAGAGTTAAGCATATTACTGAAAAATAAATTAATTATGTTGTAATTCACCATGTAAACGTGTATTGTTCTACAAGTTCTTATGAGAATTTCAGTTAACGATGATGAAGGCCGACAGTGATCACACTCCCTTCTCTACGAAAGAGGCCACAAAAGCTCAATAATATTGAGAGCTGTTGACTCTGGTGGCCAGAGGAGATCCGACAATTCATCCTCGTGCTCACGAAACCAGACCTGGTCTTGTCAGATGTGAGAACATGGGTCCCATCGTCTTGGAATACAGCATCTCATTCGGGGATCAAATACTACACCATGGAATGAACAAGATCAGTCAAAATGGTCAGATAACGCGTGACAGGAATGCGATCTTGCAGAATAACCATGGGGCCCATCGAATACCACGATATGACACAACGAATCATCACTGAAATCCTGCCATGTTTCAGTCTTCGCAGCAAGCAATCTGCATCGTAGGCTTGGGAAAGCAAACACTCAGACGTAAGCATGTCTGCAACTTGGAAACAGTGTGCAGCAGTATTCATGCCCACAAATGACTTTCTTCCGTTATTCCTTAGTCCACGTGTTATGACTTTGCACTACGTTTTCCTTTTACGGATATTTGCATCGTTGACAGATGGTTTTGGAATTCGAGCTCGCCCTGCGTGGATAAAAGAGGATATAGCAAATTAAATAAAGCAAATCTAATTTGATTTATTAAAACACATCCTGATTTAGATTTCCCGTGAATTCCCAAAATTACTTCACGCAAATGCCATGATGGTTCCTATGACAGCGCATGCCTGAATTCCTTCTCCATCCTTCCCTAATCCGATGAGATTGATGACATCTTTGTTTAGCCTCTTCCACCAAATCAATCCAATCCAATGCAAAGCACACTAAAAGATTAGCTACACTATGTTATGCAATAGTAAGCAGCCAATAGGATTGTTTCATTCTTGTGTCATGAACCTCTACGACAAGGAGGAAGAGTGTACAATCTCCAGTGCAATCTTAATTTGCACACCAAACCAATTTTTAATAAATCTCACTATTTTAATTTTATTTATGATTTTCAACTGACACAACCACCTCTTCTATTTTATCCACATTCAAATCGATGGCCTCTACAACTCACATACCACATTTTAGAAAAACATAATAGCCCACAACCACCACGACACTGTAATAGACGCACGTTTAAAAATTCTGACTTGCAGCCACAGCGAGTATCAAAAACTTTCGATAGAAACGGCTCCCGCATTCAGACCACAACAACAGAAGGACATAGAGAGAGAGAGACAGAGAGATAAAGTCAAGTAGTTCAGGTGAGAGGTCTGAACGAAGACAGGTAAAAATCAAGAGGCACAAAGCACACAGCACAAATATAGAAACTACGCTGCAGCGAAAAAAGATCCTGCAAGAACGTGACTAACGATGACTGAAGACAATCGTTCGGTGTGACAGAAGTCCAATCCTTCCACAAATTGCTGCTGATATCAGTGCTGTGCCATCGACAAGTGGCAGCGGGTGAACCATTCAACAAATCGTCATTGATATAGGCTTTCGAAGCCGAAGGCCACTCGTGCACCCTTGGCGACTGTATGATGCAAAGCCTTACGCCTCACCTAGGCCCATCAACACTGACACTGGATTGTTGATGACTGGAAACATGTTGCTTGGTCAGTCAAGTCTCGTTTCGAATTGTATCAAGCAGATGGATGTGTGTGGGTATGGAGACAACCCCATGAATCAATGGACCCTGCATGTCAGCAGGGGATTATTGAAGTTGGTGGAGGCTCTGTAACGGTGTGGGGCATGTGCAGTTGGAGTGATATGGGACCCCTGATACATCCACATACGACTCTGGCAGGTGATGCATACGTAAGCATCCTGTCTGATCAGCTAAATCCATTCGTGTATACTGCGCATTCCGATGGACTTGGGCAATTACAGCACGAAAATGCGATACCCCACACCTCCAGGATTGCAGAATTGTTACAGAGTGGCTCGAAGAACAATCTTCCGCTGGCCACCAAACTCCGCAGCCATGAACATTATTCAGCACCGGGATGTATTGCAACGTGCTGTTCCAAAGAGATCTTAACCATCTCGTACACTTATGGACTTACGGACAGCCCCGCAGGGTTCATGGCGTCAGTTCCCTCCAGCACTCCTTCAGACATGCCACGTCGTGTTGTGGCACTTCTGCATGCTCATGGGGCCCCCACACGATATTAGGCAGACATACCTGGTTTTTTTAACTCTTCAGTGTGCATCTACATCTACATCTACGTGATTACTCTGCTACTCACAATAAAGTGCCTGACAGAGTGTTCAATGAACCACCTTCAAACTTTCTCTCTACTGTTCGACTCTCGAACATTCAGCAATGTTTCAAATGGCTCTGAGCCCTATTGAACTTAACATCTTAGGTCATCAGTCCCCTATAACTTAGAACTACTTAAACCTGACTAACTTAAGGACATTACACACATCCGTGCCCAAGGCAGGAATCGAACCTGTGACCGTAGCTGTCGCGTGGTTCCAGACTGAAGCGCCTAGAATCGCTCGGCCACATCGGCCGGCCACTCTCGAAGGGCGTGCAGAAAAAACGAGCACTTAGATTTTTCTGTGCGAGCCCTAATTTCTCTTATTTTACCGTGATGATAATTTCTTCCTATGTAGGTGAGTGCCAACAGAATCTTTTCGCAATCGGAGGAGAAAAATGGTGATTGGAATTTCATGAGAAGAAATGCAAAGAAAAACGCCTTTGTTTTAACGATTCCCACTCCAATTCACGTATCATGTCTGTGGCACTATCTCCCCTATTTCGCGATAGTACAAAACGAGCTGGTCTTCTTTGAACTTTTTCGATGTCATCAGTCAGTCCCACCTGATGCAGATCCCACACACCACATCATTACTCCAGAATAGGGCGGACGAGCGTGGTGTAAGCAGTCTCTTTAGTAGGCCTGTTCCATCTTTCAAGTGTTTTGCCAATGCATCGCAGCCTTTGGTTTGCTCTACCCACAACACTATCTATGTGATCGTTACAACTTAGGTTATTTGTAATCGTAATCCCTAAGTATAAAGTTTAATTTACAGCTCTCAGTTTTGTGTGAGTTAGCGTGTAATCGAAATTTAGCGGATTTCTTTTACTACTCATATGAATAACTTCACACATTTCTCTATTAAGGGTCAAGTACCACCTTTCGCACCATACAGATATCCAGTCTAAGTCACTTTGCAATTCATTTTGGTCATCTAATGACTTTAAAAGACGGTAAATGACAGCATAATCTGCAATAAATCTAAGAGGGCTACTCTCATTGACTCCTATGTCGTTAATATAGATCAGGAACAATAGAGGGCCTATAACAGTTTCCTATAACACTTTCTTGGGGAACGCGGCTGTTACTTCTATTTTTCTCGATGACTACGAACCGTGGTCTTTCTGACAGTAAATTGCGAATCCAGTCGCACAACAGAGGTGATGTTCCATAGGCACGCTGTTTTGTTAGAAGACGCTTGTGAGGAACGGCGTCGAAAGCCTTCAGGTAATCAAAAAATATGGAATCAATTTGACATCCCCTGTCGATCGCACTCATTACTTCATGAGTATGAAGATCTAATTGTATTTCTCAAAAAATATATTTAATGAATCCGTGTTGGCCATATGGCAATAAATCGTTTTCTTCGGGGTACTTCATAATATTCGAACGCAGTAGATCTTCCAAACGTCTACTGCAAACCGACGTTAGTGATATGGGCCTGTAATTCAGTGGCTTACTCCTATTTCCCTTTTTGGGTATTGGTGTGACTTGAGAATTTTTTCAGTCCTTAGGTGAGGACCTTTCTGTGAGCAAGTGATTGTATATGATTGGTAAATATGGAGCTATGTATCAGTATACTCTGAGAGGAACCTGAGTGGTATACAATCTGGGCAAAAAGCCTTCCCTATATTAACTGTTTTAAGCAGCTTTGGTACAGTGGGGATAACTACTTCTATGTTTCTCATCTTGGCAGTTGTTCTTGTTTGGATATCTGCAATATTTACTTAGTCTTTTTTGGTGAAGGTTTTTCGGAAAACTGCGTTTAATAACTGTGCTTTTGTGGCACTGCATTAGTGACTTTACAGTTGTCATGGCGCAATGAAGGTATTGATTGTGTCTTGCCACTGGTGTGCTTTATGTATGTCCAGAATCTCTCTGAGTTTTCTGCCAAATTATGAGATAGAGTTTGTTGTGGAAATTATTATAATCATCTCGAAACGAAGTACGCCTCTATTGTTCTTACTTCTGCAAAACTTTTGGGATTCTGAGTTTTTTTTTAATTTAGCATGCTTTTTCCTTTGCTTCTGCGACGGCGATCTGACCCGTTTTGTGTACCATGGGGGATCAGTACCATCACGTATTAATTTGTGTGGTATATATCTCTCAATTTCTGTCAATACTATCTCATTGAAATCATTCCAATCTTCTCTACTCTTACATAATCAGAACTGAAGGAGTGGAGACTGTCTCTTAAAAAGGCGTTAAGAGCATATTTGTCAGCTTTCTTAAATAAATGCACTTTGCGTTTCGTTTTGATGGTCGAGGATGTTAGGGTATTCAGCCTAGCAGCAACTGTGTTGTGGTCGCTAATCCCTGTAACCATCATGATACTATTTGTCCTGGATTGTTTGTTGCTAAGAGGTCAAGTATGCTTTTGCAACCATTTGCGCTCTAAGTGGACATATGTACTAATTGTCCAAAATAATTTTCTGAGAAAGCGTTCAGTACAATTTCGGATGACGTTTTACGCCTGCCATCGGCACTAAATGTGTAATTTTTCCAGCACATCGAGGGTAGACTAAAGTCACCAGCGACTATCATTGTATAATTGGGATACCCATTTGAAATAAGACTCAAGTTTTCTTAGAACTGTTCAGCTACTGTATCTTCCGAGTCGGGATGGTCGATAAAACGATCCAATTAATAGTGTCCGATTTTCAAGTATAGCCGCTACCCATACTGTTTCCCAGGAAAGATCTACATAAATTTCACTACGAGGTGAACTACTTCTGACAGCAATAAATACTCCTCCACCGACTGTGTTTGATCCATCCTTTCTGAACACTGTCAGATCGTTTGAAAAAATTTCAGCTGTCTTATTTCCGCCTTTAACCGGCTTTCCGTACCTGTAACTATTTGATCTTCAGTGCTTTCTATTAGGGTTTGGAGCTCTGGTTCTTTCCCAATACAGCTGAGACAATTTACAACTACAATACCGATCGTTTCTACAATTACCTTTCTGTGTTTTACCTGCTCCCTTTTAGATGGTCGCCCTTTCTGTGGTTTCCTGAGACCCTCTAAACTAAAAAACCACCCAGCATCATCCACACAGCCCCCGCCATCTATGTCGCCACTGCCTGTGTGTAGTGGACTCCTGACCTATTCAGCAGACCTAGAAACCTACTACCCGATGGCGCAAGTCAAGGAATCTGCAGCCTACACGGTGACAGAACCACCTTAGCCTCTGATTCAGACCCTCCACTCGGCTCTGTTGCAACAGATGGTGAGCCCCGCCGTGATCTTGCAAGAAAGAATGGCAGTCTTTACCATTTCCGTTAGCCACCCAAAACCTGAGAGAATCTCCTCCGATCCAAAGCGACACACGTCATTGGTAGCGACAACAGCCACCACCTGCAGTTCGCAGCACCCTGTACTCTTCATGGCATCCAGAAGCACTATTTCCACAACCCTAATGACACCCCCAAGTATGCACACGGAGTCCATACTCGCATCCCGGCGTCCGACCCCCCACAATGATGTCCCTTGGCAGCAGCCTTGAGCTGTGTGACAGAAGCCAATGCAGCCTTGAACTGTGAGCGAAGGGTCGCCAACTCAGCTCGCATCTGTACACAGCAGTCACAATTCCTATCCATTACTAAAGTCGCTCCTGTTTGAAGCTCATAAAAATATGTAGCTAACGAACAGTGTACTCGCCTTACTGGTAGCAGGAACGCATGTTGCTCTCTCACTGACGGTCTAACCAACACTGGGCTGTTCTAACCAAAACAAACAAAAGCCTATATGATACAAGGGTCGATACAATGATAGATAACAACGACGGTACTCTAGCCCACACTGTTATTAAAATGAAAGTCTGTGTCTAGTAATCACTCAAATGCACAAGAAATTACAAAAATAAAATAGTAACTACATAGATAACTGAAAATGAGTCACACCTGTTGCAACTGACACTGGACATTATTATTTAATTATGATGCAGAACATGATATTGTAATGGACAGTAGTGAACCAGTATCATTTTGAGCATAGTTACCTATGAGCCTCAGGTAAATAAACAACACCTATTACTCAAAGTCAATTTTCATCCCTCTCTCACGCTCACTACTCTCCCAGTAGGCCACCTGAGCTTTTGTTCTATGTTCATTTATGATATAACTTATGACCATATGTGTTACTCCAGTAGATGTTAGTCCTTATTTAGACTTAAATTTATCATCGAATTAATTATTCTTATTTCCACTAAGATCATTGTATTGATACCTCACATATACTGTTCACCGTAATTTATGACCCAACATGGTCGCTAAACGTTTTCCCAGCATAGTCCACTCTTAATCCGTACAATTTACGCACAAAATGTCTGTCACAATCAAGTAATGGTTGATGAAGAGGTTAAAAAACATATTACCATCATCATCAGCGCTGTTCTAATGATAAGAAGTATGAGATGGAAGATATACAGTAAATAATGCTGCGTTATAGCTTTTTAGTATAGTAAATGATGAAGCAGGAACATAACAATAAGAAACACATAGCCACATTAAAAGTAATTGTGCTACTAGCAAAAATTGCTTGGATTCATTCTTACCCTAGATCTTCATCCAAATAGACATACTGATTACAATAAATATTAGACTTTTCGTTTAACAATTACCAGAGCATATAATGAAACATGTATCTATATAAACAAATACCGTACCTGTAGGGTACCCACATGCCACAACATGGTGAACAGTCTATGACAGGGCCAGGCTTCTGCCAATGTTCTTGCTGTCACAAGCCTGTGAAAGGATGTGCTGCCAACAGCAGACTACAGTCAACTGGCAGTAGAGTGCTGGATGATCTCGATAGTGTGGTCAACAACACCATCCTAGGCTGTCCCATGCCACGCTGGTAACAGATAAGGGTCACTTTCAGCCACCGTGACCACTACCACATTGAGGGACTGCCCCATCACTGTATGCAGACAGCAGCTATCAGACTTCCGTTTCTAATTATAAACCTAGCTTCTTTGGTGTCTGCAATATTTCAGCAAATGAGATGTTATTATGAATATTCCATCACCCTAGCATATAGTCCTAGCCAGGTTCTCCTTTATAGTATCACGCACATGAACATTTTGGTTGGAAACATTAAGAATATGAAATTTCTGTATAGTAACCACAATGCTGCGGATACGACCACAAATTTATGTTTCTGATATGTGACTGAAGTCTGCAATAAATACACACTAACACACGCACACACACACACACACACACACACACACACACACACATAGAGTGAGAGAGAGAGAGAGAGAGAGAGAGAGATGTAAGGGTGGTTTGATAAGTCTGATAAATTACCTTGAACTCTCTCACACTGTCAACAGTAAACCTCTCTCTCATGCCCGATGCCTCTCATGTCGTATCTCTCAAGACAGTTTATTTATCATGTCTGTTACATGTAGCAATCATGTGCTCATTGCTCTTTGTTGGATTCTGTCTGGCTTTTCTCTTAATATGACCTGCTAAGGATTAATGTCTGATGAGCCACAGCTTATAAAAATAAAGGGAAATTGAACGTGTGTTTTGTAAGCCATTTTCTTTTCGTGGATGTATTACGGTCCTTTAACACTCTTCCAATGAATGTGAGCCAGTTATATGCTTTACCCAACATTCTGTGATACATTTTCATCCCACTTTAGCTAGCTTCAGATTGTGACCTCCAAGTACTTTATGATTATTCCACCTTCTATTGGCTAACAGTTATTATTATTATTCTTATTATTATTATTATCAGTATTATCAGTAGTAGGAGTTGAGGCGGTCATGGTGGTACTTTTATTAATCCATAGATCTCTTTTACAAGGATGCTAGACATGGTTTGTGATTACAATTACAGAACAATGACAATAAAGTAAATTACATATACAGACATTTATGTACTTACAGATCTTGTATGACAAGGATGGGACAGGTAGTCAGCTGTGGCCTTTTAATTGGAACTACCCCATCATCTGCATGAAGAAATTTAGGGAAAACACAGAAAACGTAAGTCAGGATGGCTGGAAGAAGTCGGGAGCCCCCACCCACCCACATAAGTGAAAGGTCACACTCTTAAAACAGAGCTACCTCATTCATTTTATCCCTAGTGTACAATACTGTTTAAAATAAATTATTTAGTTATTTGAAAAGCTAATGATATATTGTTTATTCATTTCTCACCCCCCAGTCACACCATAAACTGTACACATCATACACTACAATACTTGTCATAACACGTCACACAACATTAGCTGATGTCAGGGTCATTTTGTGTACTGATTCTTCTCATTTGTTAGCCCGCAAACTCAAGTTAGCATCTCTCTACGTCGAGTGAGATGTTGAGCTCAGGAGGTAAATAAGGCGTTAGTATTGTACATTGTGCAGCTCTGGGAGTATTTCTCACTTGTTAACCTGCGAACTGGAGTCAGCATGTATCCATATTGAGTGAGATTACGAGCTCAGGAGGAGGATAAGGTGTTGGTATTACAGACTGTGTAGCTGTCGGTGCATAGATTTCCAGAAAATGTGGTTGTAATTTTTATGTTTATTCTGTCTTGGTAAATGTAAGTTCACTCTACGTCTTGCTCCACAGTCATGGTAAGAGCTGTTTGCGCAGTAATTATCAATGTTACTTCTGATATCTACAAATGATTAGTAAACACTCTAACACAGAAAAGTTAAAATCGCCAGTGTTTTGAACTGATCTTTACAGTGACTAGGTTACTAGTTTCATGGCCCTTTTCTGTAGTTTTAAAATCGTGTTCAAATTATGTGCATTTCAATTGAGACTCAATAATCATACCTAGAACATTTGCATTTGTTATAAAATCTGTAGATGTGCATCTACTCTTCAAACTGAAATTTATGGCATTAGTTTACGTTTTGTTCAATGTCACTTTCCCTCTTAATGATCAGTTATATATTTCTTTGAGGCTTTAATTTGCTTTCCCTGATATTAGTTCTCCTGTTTTCTGAGTGACTTTAGTGCAACTGCAATAAGCAAAGAGGATTTTTGCCATGAGTAGCATCTTTGGGAAAGTCGTTAATGTATATCAATAAGACATTCGCTCCTAATATGCTACCCTTCACCTTGCATGTTAACATAATTTGGGTCCAACAACTGATTTACTAAACATATACACTTGTGTGTGGTATGTGTCATCTCTGCTCTTTATAAACTATTTGCCAGATATGAGTGGAACTATTTATTACCTATTCCACTTATACATAATTAATCTAGCTTCTTTAGCAAAATCTTATGCTCAAGAGTATTAAATGTCTCGGCAAGGTCTAAAATCATGCTTGTGCCATAGTCAACTTTCTCATTAGAATCAAGTACCACATTTATGAATTCTACGTTACATGATTCTGTACTTCTAACACTATGGAAAATAAACTATGATTTACTTATCAAGCAGTATTTATTTAGTTAATTCATTAATATTTCTTTCGTATTTGATCCTATTAGTTATGAGAATGGCGAGAGCAGTGAAAGGACCAGTTTTTTCCAAATCTTCTTCATTACCTTCCTTTAACCAAGGTAGAACCCATGACAGTTTTAAATACTCTGGAAATTATCCCAATTCAAAATGCCCATTTACTGTGTTTGTTTACACAGCTTGTATCCTCTCTCTTCATTGTTTCAGTACACAGTGGTTCTTCATGTAAGCCTACAACCTTACAAGGTTTTAGTTTTTTTGCTGCTTTACTGGCTTCACACTTCGTGTTTGGTAGTAACGTTGTTGTACTTAGGGTCAAATTATTTACAAATATATATCTGTTTTTGACAGTTTTTGTTGTAACTTCTCTGTCCTTTTTGAAAACTGGTCACTCACATAGCTTGCTGCGTGGTATGGCTCAATTATTACATTCTCCACCATTCTCATCAATATTTTTCTGTACCTTTATTATCACTGTTACCTATTCTATAACAGCGAAGACTGCTTTGCCCTTACTTTCTGTAATGTATTGTATTTCCCATTAAGTGACATTTTTATGTATATCAGTACCTTCCTATGAATCTATTAGTACCTTTGTAGTAATTTAAGAACAGCGGCTCATTAAGACTGTTTTTCAAGGACCTGAAAAATACAGGAAACTGTTATTTTGGCACAAAATCGAAACTTCTTCATTCACTATCAGAGATCTGTTATAGCACTTGTGTAACATAATATGTAGCCTACAGGAGACTTGTAAACATACCGTTACCCTCCTTCCGAAAACATTTATTTGGCAGTGAAGTTAGGAGTACATATGTAAAAGTGACTCTTATGTATTAGTTTGATAGATATATTGCATTCTTGTACAGTAAGGCAATGTGTACAGCGAAAGCCTCAAGCTAATTACAAAGGTATGATGACTGTGATCTCATACAGTGAACACTGACTGACTAACACAGTGCCTCCATTACACAGGATGTGCTGCGTGGAGTTCTGAGTCACACATATATACTGTGAATTATGTAACACATTTTTAAAGGGTATTAAAGGATTCCTCTTTATTACAAGAAGTGAGCCATTTTGCACTCTATTATTTACGAAGAATTGCAGCTTTGTCACAAATTCCCTAGGATGTGTGGTAATGACTTCATTTTTTTTCAAAATATGGGTATAATACAGACTCCTTCTGTCTAGGTTTTTATAATTCCTGTTTAGGTTTCAGAAAACATTCTTCCATGAAACTGGTAGAGTTTTAAGTGATTACAGTTTCAAGTGTTTTGTTTCCAAGAATGTTATCATTCAGCACTGTATTTATAGACGTATTTGTGTATGCCAGCAGTGTTTAAGTGTTTTTTGTCAGTAGCCTGACAGCTGTATTGCATCGTTACGTATTAAAGTGATACACACTACAAATCACCAATCAATTTGAAACATTTTTTATGACTGTGATCCACAAGAAAATTGTGCGTTTCAATAAGCCACAGGCTCGTCTATGGATAACTGATGTACAAGTAGGGGTAGGGAGTTCCACAGGATGACAATCAGTAAAAAAGTCAGATAATAATGATGAAGTGATGAATATGTTTCTGCTACCAGTTAAGATTTTCTTTTGGTTATATTTCACTCTCTCTCTATCTCTCTCTCTCTCTCTCTCTCTCTCTCTCTATATATATATATATATATATATATATATATATATATATATATGCATGTGTGTTGGACAGTCACTGGTGAAATTTGGAGGAGCTTGTACTTGAAGATTAAAGTACATGGTGTTACCTTCATCTCATACTGCAGCGTTCTGTTACCTCATAGCATGTAGTGTCCGCCCTAGTAGCTGAGTGGTCAGCGTGACAGACTGTCAATCCCAAGGGCCCGGGTTAGATTCCCGGCTGGGTCGGAAATTTTCTCCGCTCAGGGACTGGGTGTTGTGTTGTCCTAATCATCATCATTTCATCCCCATCGACGCGCAAGTCGCCGAAGTGGCGTCAAATCGAAAGACCTGCACCAGGCGAAAGGTCTACCCGACGGGAGGCCCTAGCCACACGACATTTCCATTTCCATAGCATGTAGATCCACCATTTATTCAACTCATGGGATATGTAACTTGATGTATAATTGCAAATGATTCACCCTTTCTATGTTAAAAGACACGTATGTGCTTTCATTTCCATCTTTAATCGCACATTTACTTCAAAGTTCCACGCAGTTTCTACTTCAAATGACATTACTTCCTCTGTATACATCTTTATCTAAGATTGTCTCTAAGTCAGAGAATTGTATTATAGGCCACAATTTCTTAACAATAGTGCTCTGCCGGGAACTAATTATTTTTTTGCGATGGAGAAGACTGTCCACAGACACTACTGGTGTTACTTGGACACACATTTGTAAAATAATTTTGGCACTAAAACCACTATTCGTCATTGTTGCCTTGTTTTTCGAAAGGAGGTGATAAGATCGTGAAGCAATCATAGCTATCGTATTAAGAGTTGACCTATGTAGGTATTATGTCTTGATATAGTATATTGGTGTGTGGTATATCACTTCAACAAAATGACAGCTACATCCTTTGGGCCTATATTGTTACGCAGCATTTACCTAACTCTAGCATTGGACTTGTGACTGTGGGTTTCTAGTGCAATATAAACTATGCAGAAGACCAAAGAACTCTACTTATATTCCATGTATCTCACAACCACAGCGTAATGTGAGCTAGTGTGTACTGCTATGTTATGTCACAGTATTACCATGTTTTACTGTTGTACGCTCAGAAGATGTAGCAAATGTAATGAAATGACTGCATATTCTATGATGTATACCTTATTATGTAGTAATCGCTCTTGAATCCATTATTTTCGGCAAGTACACATACATGTGATTACACTCTATTAGCATTTACACTAATAGAGATACTCTTATTCCCTGTATGTATTGAGACTTTATCCACATACTCTGTTTAAAGTCATTTGTAAGTCTTCTTTGCACATTGAAAGTGCCCTCCTCTTTCCCGAATAGCATTTTATAGTTTGCCTTACGGGAATCTGTTTTCACAAAATAACACAGTTCTGGTTTTCCCACCTCAGTGTCTCCCAATTCCAGTTTTCCACATTAACTGCTAATAAAGTAGTAGTTTTTTAATATTAAGCAGATGAAGTTTCGTTGACACATTGCCTCATTTTCTTAATACCTGTGGAATAACAGTATCTGCTGAAACAGTATCAGTTTTTAACCTTTTTTACTTGAGGCCTGTGGAAAAACGAGATGCACGATGTCCAAACCATCCCATGTTGATACAATATAGCCATACTTCTCTTAGGAAGATCCAAATAGGAATAGATTTATACAGACCGTTTCATATGCCGTAATATAGTAAACACGTTCGCATAAATCGTTTTCGTGCAAGTTCACAATTGTGTGAACATTTTCCATTACTTCTTAGAGTAAATGCAGATATCCTACGTTCCCCACTCGTATCTGTTTTTTTCTATGTCCTCTACGTAAATGTATATTCATCGATTGGTAAAGCTTATTCTAAATAATTATTTGTGCTCTTTTCTGTAAACTTACGATATGTGGCTTGGTTTCTTTAGCATCCAAGCGTGGTTATGATTTCCCCACCCAGCCAGCGTATCCACAGACATTTTAAGAGGAATTTACTCTTCTTCTTTCAAGTGTCTACTCAGAAAAGAAAAATTTCATCAGCACAATGCTAGCTGTGAAGCCACCCCATGTACACAATAAAACAATTCGATTATGGTGAAGATGGAGTGTGACACAACGATATTTAGCACATCATAGGCAGTGTTTCTACCTTATGTATCTCACACACAGTTCTATGCTTACTGATTCTTACAAATTGTAGCTTCGTTACCACTGAACATCGATGACACCCACTTTTATTTTCTTGAATGTTAATAATACAGAATACTGATCAACTGCAGCTCTCAAGCTTATTAAACACTCTTAAGATCCAAGAAGTATGTAACTCTTGGAAAGTACGATCTAGAACCATACAAGATGTCAGTGAGCCCCTCACTGGAGCTGCCCTAGCCTACATCACATAATGCTGCTATCACATTTTTGTACAGCATTACACATACTACCTCTCTAATGCCCTGCGCTATCCTAAGTATTGCATCCAGGTGCACTGCTATGGTACACCATCCAGCTGATGCGCTGCATTGTCCTTTATGTAATGGTGGTACTCACAAGGAGCAGTCTCCCTTAACTCCTATAGTCATCAGGTGTCTTCTACATGCTACAAACGCTATTAGGTGACATGTTGCTGTGGAGATAGATTTTGTAAGTATCAGTAAATATATTTAAGATAATTAAATGCTACCCTGTTGCCTACAATGTGCTAATTAATACAGTAACTCAATCCAACTCTATAACAGTTCATGTGTTTTAGTGTAGCTATGATAGCTAACATAGCGTTGAAGGAGCTCCTTTGCTGAATATCAGTGTGGTGGAAGGCCGGCTGTGGTGCTCGTGCAGTTCTAGGCACTACAGTCTGGAACCCCGTGACTGCTAAGGTCGCAGGTTAGAATCCTGTCTCGGGCATGGATGTATGTGATGTCTTTACGTTAGTTAGGTTTAAGTAATTCTAAGTTCTAGGGGACTGATGACCTCAGATGTTGAGTCCCATAGTGCTTAGAGCCAGTGTGGTGGGAGAAGAATAAATGCTCCACAAGCACTCTGTAAATTATCTGGCTGGGTGAGAGAATTAGAATCCATGTTGGATGCAAAACAATCCAAGCAATAATTACATTAACGAATAATATTACACATATTCTTATTCACTAATCGTTATTAGTTATTGAATACATATATATGCATATAAAATGAAAAAAAACGGATACTGTTTGGCGTTTACTGTAAATACCAATGAAGACTGATCACCTGTTGATGTACTTGCCAGAAATAATGGGTTCGAGCACTTCACTAGAGGACGTCTGAAAATTATCTGGTGATAAGCCTCAATTGCCAGTGGGATCTGATACAAAAAGCAAGAAATAAAAAACAATAGTGCAACCCAAAATGCCCCTTGTTACTGCAAGCCGTATCATATGTAGTCTGTTTGGGATATTTATTACATCTCCTAAGTGTGCCAATAATAGCACACAGTTCCACTGTGACATACAGTAATACATAGTAGTTTATATTATACTACGTGTGATGGACGGGGATAAAACACAAGTAAAGTCTTCGACAGTTGCTACCAGAAATACCGTGGACATCCGTCCACACATGGAACATCGCCGTATGCAAACAAATTACGTTGGCTGCGAAAATCACGCCCCCTGGAGAGACAGCGCCAGCAGAATAAGATACGTGTACTTATGTAAGCATGCACGGGAAAAAGCTGTAAGTATGTCCAAGTCTTGATCAGGAGTTCCTGCAGAACGTCTGTCTTGTTTTTGAGCCATCGAGTGTGACTTGAAGAGATAGACAGTGATTAGTCTTTAGTAGAAAGAGAACTGTGAAAAGGCTTACCATGTCTGGACAGAGATCACATGCCTAGTGGTTTAGCTGAATATTTTTGGTTCGGAACCGTTCTTTCAATAGTACTAATTACACACAGTCAGTAATCCGATGGTGGAATTAACAGAATACTGTATGATACTTTATGTCCAAATGATGTAACTGCCATTTTGTTAAAGTGACAAAACACAAATCATATTTTATATCAATGCAATTAATACATAAATAGGTCAATTATTAACTAGACACCTATGATTACATCACGATCTTAACACCTCCTTCGAAAAAACTATCCAACAAGAACGAACCATGATTACAGTCCCCATATTCGTTTATAATATTCTGCACAGTAACACCACTTGTCTACAAGGTCAGTCTTCTTCAGTGTTAAAAACACCATTTTACTCCCTGCATGGTACTATCGTTAAGACATTTAGTCCTGTACTACCAAGATCAGTTTAATCAGTTACAATGAGCTTTGCTATTTGGTAATAGCGCGGTAGAGCAACTGTTAAACTATGCTAACCTAGTCATGACTCAAGCCTGCAGCAGAATGTATACCATGGAAAACACCAAATTCCATCATCATACAAGCACTCCATATCACAACAATTACTTAATTCATTTGCCACGCCCATATGTCAGAATCCATTAGAATTATAATTTTAGTACTATTACATCGATCTATGGATACTCTTAGAAAAAATGGTATACAGGCAAAGTAATTTTAATAGGCTCTAAACGCTGTGGAAACTTAATGTAAACGAGGAATTTAAGAAGCAGGTGACACCACATATGTTGACTTCAACGGAGGAAAGAAGTAACATTCGAAATTACTCATCAAATTACATAATACGGGCTAATTTCAACAGTGGTACAAGTCCATTATCTCCACTCTTTTGTCTATAATGGATCTGTAATTAATGAGCCAAACAAACAGAAAGAAAGATTCGTCTCTAGCAACAAGCCATATGCTTTAATATTTCTGGTATCTCAACTGCAGATATTTCAGCTCTCATTTAACTTTTGGACTCTGTATCTCAATATGAACAAAAATGGACTGGTACCACTATCGAAGTAAGCCCTTCATACGTGCGTCGGGCAAATGATGTAACTATCCACTGTGAAATAAGATTACAAAGCAATATAAGAGAGAAATGATACTACATATCTAGACTTTAATAAATACGTGACACTAAAACGCTTCCTCCATATTATGTAAGAGTGTATGACAGAGCAAAATAGCGGCAAACTATTAAAATTTCATAGTTAGACTTTAAAAAATCGGAACCCTTCGAAATTATATTCTGGAATCTTGCTATAGACGATCACTAAAGGTAATATTTGTAATATACGTTCTTAAACCAGATTCTAGCAAATGTGAGGATTAGCAAATTTCAGTTGGGTCCCTGTGTTTTGCATGGCAACTACATAGCAATGGTATACAGAGTGACTTTTCCCGCTCTGTACAAACTCAAGGGATTGATCAGTGAGAGGATATGGAACGAGAAGGTCTAATAAACTTACGTCCGGAAATACATGACACTATTTATTCAACCACACAACGTTACAGCAACTGCGTTCTAATTCCCGCTGTACCATGTAGCCACAGTTCATTATGTGTTGAAAGTGATTTCCATGTGCCTCAACGCATACATGTAAGAGCCGAAGCATATTCTGTCTCACATGTTCGCATCGGCCAGTCTGCATCCAAACAGTGTCAAAGGCAGCACGAATAAGCTGCCCCATTGTCTCCACATCTGGAATGGGCTCTTCATAAGCTCTACTTTTGAGATGGCACTGTACCAGAAATTGCACTTGTTGAGGTCCGGTGAACGAGCAGGTCATGCAACTGGCACCTCGTTCCATCCATCGACCAAGGAAGACACGATTGAGACGCGTCCGGACATTAACGGCGAAGTGGGCTGGAGCACCATCATGCAGCAGCCACATAGCCCTTCGAATTATCAATGGCACTTCTTCCAGTAGGGGAGGCAGAGTCACTTGCAAGAAACGTCTATAGTTCCGGTCTGTTAGCCGACGTGGAATTAAGACTTGTCCCATAATATGGTCTCCAGGTGTCCTGGCCCACACATTCCTGCTGGACCGATATTTAACTTTCGCTCTCACCATACCATGGCCGTTCTGCATACTATCCCGAAGATGACATAAAGCTGGCCTCATCTGTGAATAGGATGAATGACACAGTACCAGGGATCCTGATTGACTTGTGAAGAAACTAGTGACAAAAATGGCTACCTATATGGATAGTCTTGGGCTAGTGAGCCCTGCACACGCTTTAAATGATACAATTGTCACGGAGTATGTTCCACACGGTCATCTGCCTAACGCTGTACCGGCGGCAAATTGCCTGGTATTGATACGGCCGTCGCCTTCCGCAATGTTCATCACATTTTCCTCCAAGTCTGATGTCCGAATATTTCTGGTACGTCCTTCATGATTTCCTGCTTCCTGGATCGACCCTGTCCCAAACAAACGTCGAAACACTGTTGAAAACACTGAATGCTGTGATTGTTGTTGGCGGGATATGTCTCCTGATACTACCTTGCTTCCGTCGTCCGATGCCACTGCCATTCCGCAAGTAAAATCCATGTCGGCAAGCCCTCGATTCGAATACGGAACCACTGAGTACAATGCTATATCACATCCACTAAAAGGTGAGTCAGCAATAGAAGTAAACCTGAAACTACATTACCAACTATTACGGCAGGAGAGGCCGCTAGGACGTGACGTACAATGAACCGTACCACCCTCTAGGAGGAAACCATGCATACTGTGACTGTGGATACATGGTACAGGGCGTATTAGACCGCAGTCTGTGTAGTACGACTAAATAAACGGTCTCTAGCATGGGAATCATGCATTTCCAGATATACGTTTATTAGAACATTTTTGTTCCATGTCAGCTCCCCGATAAATCCTTTGAGCTTGTACACGATGGAAAAAAATCACCCTCTATGTATGATTTAAAAGTCAAGGCACATAAATATATAGTGGTGACTAACTTAATAAAAACTATGTTATTTAATTGCTTAATACAAAGAGAGGTTCAAGATGTGACTACAGTTCAATGTGGAAGGATATCAGTGATCAGATTCACTGACGGCATTGCTATCCTCAGTGAATCTTTAAAAATGGTTTCGTTCTGAAAGTATTTGTATGGAGTGTAGCCATGTATGGAAGTGAAACATGGACGATAAATAGTTTGGAGAAGAAGAGAATAGAAGCTTTCGAAATGTGGTGCTACGGAAGATTGCTGAAGATTAGATGGGTAGATCACATAACTAATGAGGATATATTGAATAGGATTGGGGAGTCACAGTCGCCTACACAAACACAGAGACGTAAAAACAAAATTATACATTTGTAGTAAAAGGCATTAAGAGCAGATGGCGTTGGTTAACCAATGTACTTGAGGAAAGCAGCTGTACAGCTAAATTACATATGTGGAAAACTAGGTAAACAGTAAAATTGTTAAAATTAAATTAGTGCAAGTACAGTGACAAAATAAGTGTAAAAACACAAACTGTGTAGGGGTAAAACTACCTCTGTATTGTGTGACACTGTTAAAACCAGTTAACAACAAAACTTAAAGTGAGAGTGACACATAACAAATCAGAACAGGAAAAAGCAGCTAGAAGATAAAGGAATCAATATGATTGCCTCACTTTCACGATAAAGTATTATTGATTTGTTAGTATAACTGGTATCGTAATAGCATAATAAAACTGGTTTCTGATAAGCAATTGATCGCTCAATAATGTACGTGTCTCTGCACAGGCGTGTTTAAGAATTTCCATTTCCTCCAAAAGATTTTTTGCTAATAAGTATCCTGTGCGATAACAGGGTTGCATTTCAATATATGTAAGGTTTGCTAATTCTTTCTCGATGGAAGACTGACTTAGGGGAAGTTCGGTGATACGTTGAATCTCGTATTGACCATTGCACATTGCTACCTATTATGTTCTAAGTTTAGACCAATGTCAGCGCTTTCTATTGGAACGCAAAAGCACTTCTAAAGCCATAGACATTCGAAATTATACGGAAAAACAGTGTATTTTGGGTTGAAATAAGAAAATAATGTTATGACAATGTACTACTTTCATCGCAGAAAACTACTCTTTAGTTAACACCCAGGTAATTGGCGTAGAATTCACAGATTATTTCTTTACCATTCTAGTCATGAAAAAAGTTAACAAGACACGTATTAAGCATCTAAAATCTTTTGGAGCGAGCTCTGATTCCTCTTACGATATTACAGTGATCATTTCTCCCTCCGTATGAGGAGGTAGGCAAGCATATTCGCATTTTAATATTGTCAGTTGCGGATGTGAGGTAACGACTGTTTATGTATTTTCGGTATTGATTCCTAGCTTCATCCGTAATTTTTGTCCTTCACACCGAGAATGCGTTTCGAGAGACATTTCTCTTGTCAGCTGGTTGTAAAACTTGGGATATTAGGTTAAAACACTAAAATGTTGGCCACCAAAATTGCGGCGTTCGCAAAAAAAGAAATAAAAGCATATTGGACAATGTGTCCTCCTCTTACATTAAAATCCACGACTTCTGTCAGTGTCCTCACACCTCACACTGCACTAGAGAGCGTCCTGCTGTTCTACTGTCTCCAGCGTCACGTTGAGGCTTATGCACAGCTCTGATGGTTACTGTGAACTGACATATGGGTACTTAATCAAAGAGGCATTGCCAATTTATGGTTAGATATCTATTTTTGAATAATTCTGCAAAGAAGTTAAGAAATCTCATTTCGTTATCGTTACCTTGCACATTCACAATATGTCCATGTTTCTTTTCTTGAATGGCGATCTCCAGTTCTTCCAGGAAGTCGAGATTCCTCCCTTTCTTTTCTAAGCGCAAGATTTCCAAGACTTGGTCCATTTCCTTAAAGGTATGGCCTGTGGCAAAGGGATGATTGGAAACAGCTGGTTTATCGTTATTACCCAGAATAAATGAATATTTGTCTTTCTTATACCTGAATGAAAATGTTCTTCCTGTCTGCCCGATATACTATGCATCATGGGATAAGCTCTGAATGCTATGATTTCGAACTTATCAAACGTTTTACTACAATGTGTGAAACTAGCGGCTGAGACAATCCAGTAATGTATAACCTGCAACATGACGTCGGTAAACAGATAAATAACTTCGGAAATTTATAAAATCCGTTGTGCATCCTGTAGTGCTAAGAATATTGGCAGGCCGTAAGTACATTTTCATTTAGATACAATAAGCCTAAAGAAGCATTCAGACTGGATAATTATGCCAAATCGGAAGTTACGAATCATCCCCTTAGGGGAACAGAAAAAGACTACGAACTCTTGAGCTTAGAAAAGAAAGAAAGGAGACTCCACGTGCTGGAAGAAATGGAAATGCCATTCACGAAAGAAATCCCAACGCCTTTATAGAATTATTTCACGATAGATACATAATCATTAATTACCAATGCCTCTTTGACGCCGTTCTAGAATTATGTCACTGGATGATGGTCTTCAAAATGAATTGCATTCATGTTGCCTGGTGCGACCACAAGTTCTTTACAGTGACCACATATTTTTAAAAGTCCTTAGTTCATGGTTACCAAGCCTAAAAATTATATTACGTCAGTAATTGTTCACTATCTTGCATTTCATGCCATTTTATACTTAGCACAGTGCAGGCGACAACTGCAGTGCCCTTTTTTTATTTTATTTTTTGTTTTAACAGTGTATTGTGAGACACTGTAACTAGGATGCTTTAATTTTGGAACATTTTTATGCGTCCGTTATGGTGTTTAGTGTCTCATTTGCCATGGGCTGCCTGATAGTAATATTGTAGTGTATTTGCGATATTGGATCATAAATTATACTGATGAGACAAGGCTGCTTCCGGAAAAAACCTCGACTGTGTGGTACTTAAAACAATACTGCCGATCCCAGTAGAATGTTTTAATATCTTGGGAAAACAGGTTTGGAATATAGTGACTATGTTGCGTTGTAAATTATAGTAATTAAAATACGAATGTCTTGAAAAAACATACGGTAGACACTTGGGTCTTATATTATAATGATAAAGGTAAGGGTGACATAAATATGTAGTGGTGGCCGACTATATAACAATAAGGCTGTTTAATTGGTTAATAAACAGAGAGGATCAAGATGTGACTACAGTTCAAGGTAGAAGGATATTAGTGATCAGATTCACTGATGGCATTGATATCCTCATTCAAAGTGAAGAAGAATGACAGGATCTGTTGTACAGATTGAACAGTCTAATACGAACAGAATATGAAATGAGAGTAAACCGCTAAAAGACCAAACTAATGACAAACAATACAAATGAGAATAGCGAAATACTTAACACATTCACCAAACGTCAGACGAAAGGAGTTATATAGAAATATTCTGCTACACTAACATCTTGGGTACGGTGAACGAACAAAATATTCAAACAAGGCCATTCATTAGTTTTATATATGGTCCATCTCACTTCTGGGCCCAAATACACTTGTGTTACTACAGAAAATATTCTCTTGTGTGAACCTCCAAGGACCAACCTGACGTGATCAGTAATCAGCCGTTCCAGATGTAGCAGGCGTTATATCATTAGATGTCACATCACTGCGAACTTATTTTCCAGTAGGTAAAGCAACAGAAAATATGAAAATGGTAACACAAAGCAGCTACATTGTGAAATAAACAATTTATAACCTAAAAACAGTTTCACAATAGAAAGGAGGAAAAGAACAAAAACATTTTTTTTTAGGATTTCGCCAGCCAAAAGGAAATCATCAAACATAATTTCGTAATTAATTAATAACCACAACCACATGCACAACTGTCATGAACCAATCAAACTACCCAAAGGTATGCAAAAAGGCAAGCCCGAATTTTATGATCCACAAATGAAATAGAGGAGTCTTATGGATAATTAAAAAAACTACATAACAACAGGCGGGAAAAAGCGCAAGGTAACAATTAGCAACGGAAAACAAATATAACTCCAACGTAACACAGGGATTAAATCACACAGTGGGTACGCTGAAATGAAACGAACACATCACACTCATAGAGAGCTTTACACTACAAAAGAGAACTACCCAACACCCACATATCAGAAGCACGGAACGCACAATAGGACAAAAAGTCACACACAAAGAAAAATAGGATATACTCACCTAGAACCATGAAACAGCCCACAGAGTCGGCATAATTAAAAGGGAACGAGAAGTTCTTCTGCCGTTGTTGAAGATGTTAAACGTTCTAGGTACTGGCACCGCTTCATTCTTGCAAAATCTTCTGATGGGAAGATTCAGCTTTCTTACATAGATCTTCTCCCTCGCACTGAAAATCACCAGTGTGGATTAATGCTCTAGAGAACGAGGCAGAAGAGACTTTCATCTTATTACAAATGACCTGTAAGAGACTGAAATGTGAAACCAAATAAACAACAATAGATTTGAACAACATTATTCAAAAGTGACTCCATATTGTAACAGCTAAAAATAGAAAATAATATTCTAGGTATGCAATATTTTATGGAACCAAAGACTTCAAATAGAATATCGAACAGACCACACGAATAAAGCAACTGAAAACAGGGCACACTCACGGACGAATTAAACCTAATTGAGATGTACCAATTTGCCTGCAACTCACAAAACATATTGCACATATACACAAATTTGAAAAAAAAGTTTCCCAATTCTCACCCAAAAAAGTAATGCTTGACACTGCACAAGTATTAAAATAATAATAGCCCTTAACCTTCACCCTACTAAAATAGACATGAAGTTCCCAAACCGCACTGCAGTTATAGAACCATCAAAAGACAACACTTTCGCATACAGGAGACTATAACAGAAAGGAAACAGATTATAAGGGAATATATTACCCCATGTAGTAGAACACTGTTTGGCAGTTTACAGAAATTTTGCACTCACGCAGAAACACATACACACACACACCACACACGCACACACAGACACACACACACACACACACACACACACACACACAAAGAGAGAGGGAGAGAGAGAGAGAGAGAGAGAGAGAGTGAGAGAGAGGGTAAACAGGAGTCAAATGAGGCGCTAGAAGGATCATAGAAAAAGGCCAACATCAAACATCAACAGAGAAGTAACGGACAGCAGCATAATAAACATTGTGCTAGGAGATACTATAACATGTGGTGCTGTTCGATACAAAAATATACCATTTGTTTCCAGAAGTTTTCCCGGTAGATGCGATGGTTGGTTGGTTGGTTGGTTTGGGGAAGGAGACCAGACAGCGTGGTCATCGGTCTCATCGGATTAGGGAAGGATGGGGAAGGAAGTCGGCCGTGCCCTTTCAGAGGAACCATCCCGGCATTTGCCTGGAGTGATTTAGGGAAATCACGGAAAACCTAAATCAGGATGGCCGGACGCGGGAGGTAGATGCGATATTTCATTGCCTTTGGTGGGTGCATCTGGGTGTCTCTTCCGACATTTCGGTTATTAACACAACCATTCTTGGAAATTACCAAATCACAGCATCGCCCTCACCCATTGTCTTTAACCAATGATGTCTTCACAAGCCCCTAAATGCAAAACAAACATGATTTCAAAATGGTAATCGTGCCTACAAAATCATCAAAATGAATGACGTAACAATATAAACGCCAATTGCGAATGGAAAAAATTCCTAATAGTGAATGCCTAATGTAATGGAAAACAGCGAAACGTTTGGGTTTTTGGGCAAGGAAAACGTAAAACGGAAAATGACAACCACAAAATCGCGAAAATACTGAAACATGGAAAGCAAAACAAGAGACACAATTCCATAAAAAGTTTGTATCAAACATACAAAACAAGAAAACAGCAAGCTACAACTACATCTTGTTTCGGAAAGATCTCTTGACTTACGTAGCTCAACTGGAAATCCACATGTCAATAAAGAAAGGCTACAGCCAACATCATTACAAAAAGCTACAAATCGATGCCAGCACAAAGAGCCAATGTCGTGGGTATCAGTTACGCTTGATGTCAGAGAGATGTCAGATATTAAAAAAGAAGGTGTACCTGGCGATGCTAATTTACTTCATTCTGTCGATTTGATCTGGATCGGGTTGTTCGTCTGCATCACAACTAATTCTGGTACACCTCCGTAAATAACTTTTACTAATTAACATTGATTTTCTCACACAATACATTAAAGGAGGCAGTCTTCTTTGCAGCTTGACATCAGGAGACTGACGAACTATGTAATAGTCGAGGCATTATTTTTTCTAGTTTTAATGGTGTTAATCTTATTATTCACTGAATAATATTAAATTTATTACATTGCAAGTTAGCTATAATTTGTGAAAAATTATAACATTAATAATTTACGTATTGTAATCACTATTTACACTCGTCTCTAGGACAACCAAAGATAGTGTTTAAGTTCTAATTCGAGGGTAACACTCTTTTCACAACACTTCCTCCAGAAGTGACGAGATTTTGACGATGCACGCAATATCGACAGCTGCAGTATCTCCTGTCGATTTTCTTATCGTTCGATGCGGACCTCTCCCGCATAGGTAACTGCTCACCCATGTCGTTATCGAGCGAAATACACCAACCGGTGGCGCCAATGGTATGCAGGAAACTTTGTGAGATGAGTGTTATCCCTAATTGCAGGCTAAGCTCGTTATCGTCTGTTCAAGCAGTAGAATTTGTAGATTTAGCAGTGTACCGATTACACTACAATTGTCAGCGCCCTCTATATCTCCAAAACAAACCGCTTACACATCATTAACTGACACGATTAGCGCCGCCAAGTAAAACAAGCATTTTTGAGCATTCAGAAGAATAGTTTCTCTGGTTTGCATAATAGGAGAACCTGATTTACCAGTGGCTGTAATTATTAGCTAAATTATCTTTCGAACGGCTGATGACTACTGTTTTGAAATGATTTTTTGGCATGTCTTTTTATGTTTAACGCCTTATATGAATATTCAGGGTTCGCCCATTATGACCGATCATATTCAAGGATGTTCGAGAAAGGTAGCTGTATTCGTATGAGACGAAACTGCACTGATGTACAGCGGTTACAGTGATGTGCACACAAATGTTAGAAGTCGTGCAGCCCTGGTGATATGTCAACATACTCGGTTACTAAATTGCCAGACGTCGATTTCGTGTACGAACAACCACGTGGAGAAAGTAGGGTATCTGACGAGCTATATGGCTATATACCATCGCACACAATTTTCGTGAGACTGTTCAAACCGTTGGAAGCAACAATGAAAGTGGTATTGGAATGTAACGAACTTGGAAGATTACTACAGGGAGTACAAGTTTCCACTTCTGGTGACTTTTCGCGTAGGGTAGCGTTCAAACAGTGCGTCCCTTAGCAGTGAATAGAAGACCCTTACTTTCATTTGTTCTTCCTTTTCTCTATTGAACCTATCTCTCAAAAGACGGAGCGCATATGGGCCGTTTGTAAACTGCCATGTTACAGCTATCAAGAACACAGTATTTTATGGGCTATGAGACACTTCGGGCTATATGATACAATTTAATTTTCGAACAGTTTTTATTTTAAATAACGTTTTTTCCATTTTTATTATTAGGTTGAAAAGCCAGACAAAAAATATTTGTAATTTATAAACACAAATGACCGTTGAAATGCCTGAAATCGTCAAATTATAGTTTTGGCCATTTTGCATTCAGTCCTCTATTTGCACTTTTAATCTTCCTCGTTTTTTTTTATTTCTTCTTTACTAGCCAGCTAATCACGAATGGTATTTCCTGTCGGTGGGGTGTCGACATGCCGATCAGCTGCTCGTTTCCATGTTCTTCCGAATATGCTATTACTTTGTATTTATAGCCCTTATCATATGAATGCATTTTATTTTTTTTGCCATTTCGAAACAGAAATATTGTACATTTACCGATATCACGAATCACTTTCAGTTTCCGTTCACTGGAATTGTAGACTGCAATGACCCATCATAGCCTGTTCTGGCTTTGTATGGTGGGGTGGGACGGATACAGTTTTTTCAAACTTGTAGATCCCCGCAACTCATGTTCGGCGCTTTGGTTCACTGATGTTGCCATTTGAATCCAACGTTGCCAGATTGAGATATGTCTCCCACGGCGTCGAATGTATGGCCACTCTTAGGACTGGCGGGTATTTTAAATCAAACACTGGACATATATATATATTAATTTCGAGTGTAAGACGCAAAGAATTATGAAGACAATTTTGTGAAGAAAAGTGCGTCTATTAGTCCGTATTTGATTCGAAAATATCTGTTCACTATATTACATTGTACAACTTGCTCATGATCACCTGCTTCGGTAGTTCTTTGAAAGACGGATAAAGATAAGAGTTACCAAATAGTTTAGTATTCTTTAACAAAGTTAATTTTCTCATCTTGTGAAGTTACATCCACCTGCAACAGTCGAGAATGAATAGGGTCTCCAGTAAAAAGTTTCACTGCCTGCAAAATTAGTCGAACACGCTGTTGTAATTCAGACAGATAAGCAGAATATTGTCTAGGTTTTGTTAGGGAACATGTTTCTAGCAACCATAACTGTCAGGCTATTAGTAATATTACAGATTTCTCTATTTTACTTTTTTGATGACTATATACGTTATTTCAGGTTTATCTCCGATAAAAGAAAGATTGAAATTGCTACGAACTACAGATGCTACCAACATAGATTGAATTAGTGCGCATGAAAGTTGCCTTTTATTACTTCCGCGTATTTTCTGATATGACGACTTTGAATGAAACAGTTTCATTTTGTTTATTACGTCCTCTGTTCTACAGGTGCATAAAAGTATCCATGTTAAGAGCTATACTGACTTTACAGATCGAGGTATGGCGTTACCTCCGAATGAAGTGGTTTTCCCAGACAAATACCGGGATACTGAATATAGACGGTGATCGCAAGAGTGTATACTATCAGGCCAACAGTATGGTTACACGTCGCCGATGGTGCAACCTCGCAATAAAATTACCGAATATAGAAAGTGATTCGGCTAAGGAACGTGGTATGAAGCCCGTATTTCTAACTCCCTCACGTCGCCGCTAGATATTTCTCCGGTATTTGTAACGCATTCTGTCTCGATGTCTAGACTCGATGTCTCATGCACATACACAAATATATGGAAAACAAAAAGGCACTGCAGATGTTGAATAAGCGGGTGGAGGCGACTAGATGCAATCGAGTACAGTGCATTAATAACCTTCCCTATCAGTGCATTTTCACTAGGTGTAGGCAGCTGTACTACATTTACAAGGAGTTTTAGAACACGGAATGGGAGGGAATGTCATGATCGCATGGCTAGAAGTGACATAAAAAATGACATAAAATACGTATAAATTGATAGAAAATACACTGAAATCTGTGGAAATTGAGGAAGGAATTGCTTGTCTTCTGGTTGGCACAGAAGAATTCTTGTACTTGGGAACGGGTAAGAGACAGCAAGAGGAATACAAGAAAACGTTGATATGGAAGCATCAGGAACCAGGGAAACAGTCACTTTTTTCCGTCAAAACAGCATTCTACTGTATGTCTATTGAGGTGTTAGTGATATACATGAGTTGAGTGCTGTCTCTGATACTTTCCTGGAAAAACAGAGAACCATCTGAATCTAAAATTACATGCATGACATAGAGAAGATGGGGTGGTCGGTTGAGATGGGAGTTGTAACGAGGTACGATTTAATGGTAGACTGATGACGGATTCTAGCGAGAGAGAGGGGGAGAAGTTGTTGCAGGTCAATTTTTCCACCGTTCTATCAGGATGCAACAGCAGCGTGACATAGCCTGCATTCGACTCGTATACAAACGTGCATTCTTTGTGGATCTTAGAGCAGTGTCTACTTGCGATCGCTAACAGTAAACTTCTCGGTCATCAGTGGAATTCGATCTCATGTGTGATGAAACGTGCACATTCCTCAAAACGAACGAAGATTTATACGATGTACTTCATTCCCTGTCACATCTTGGGTGTAAAATCAAGACTTCCGTTTCATAACCAAGATGATTCTAAGTTAGAGATAGGTGTTTGTGAGCCACTTTAATCCCTGTCTATACATTTGCCTGACAAATGTCCTGTTTACAGAGTTAGTGGCGGCATGATGAGTATTTTCACATTTCAAATGCCACTGCTATGCATTTATCTGTATCCTTCTAAGAGGTGTTCACCGTTACTGACAATCATTTTATGTAGGACTGATGCGGGCATAGTGTAATTTCTGAACCGTGATCGCATGTGAACAGTGGATGCTATATATCTCTGGAAAGCTATATTGCGCACGCATCACACAGAATTGATATTTTAAGGATGCAGTTTATTTCATTTTACGGTTTATTACCATAGTTTATCATAGAGAAACCTGCAAGAAGGATGTATGTCATGCGCTGGAAATATGTTTCTTACATTGGAACATTAACAGCATTACATTCCATACTACTAATAGGTCACAAACTGAAGCGCTATAACATGATAGCCAGTTTTAAGTGCAGGAATCTGGTAGCCTTAGGAGTGCGTTTATTTATGTTCTGTCCCACCAAAACCTTCTAGGTACTAATCCAAGACTATAGAACAACACTTTAGAGTTGATAGCATGGTTGATTTGGGTAAAAATGCTTCGAACTGCATCCACCTGGGCTCCAACGTGCACAAAAACCAGCCCTTTCTTGTTCTTATTAACTGTCTGCTATTACATCACAGCACTTTCAAATCTTTTACTACTCACTACCATTCATTCACGAGATGAGGAATGTAGTCATCCACTTATGGTCAGTTACAAATTAAATAGGTAATCGTTTTGCAGGGTGGGCTACTCAAAGACAATGCGAGGGGCTCTTTAAGTCTCTAATTTTATCCTAAGACTGTGAGAATGCTCTATGACTCCCATCCACATAGAGATAGATCGTAAATTATGCACTTTGTTCGAAGTCCTAGAAATATGTAGAGCGCTGTCTGGTAAATTTTGATAATGTATGTGTTCGAGAATTAACAATGAATGGATGTACTGCACTGTCATCTATCTACATTCACAATGATACTCGCAAAGCAGAGAAGGGGCCGTTTAATTATGATACTGAAACTGGAAAACATGCTGTTGCATCATTGATCAGTGTTGAAATTATTGTAAAGATGCTAAAACTGTTCACACTATCAGCTGTGATGCTTATTGTTACAGTACATCAGTGGTGCCTTTTCCATCCCGTTCGTTCATTGGTATGTTGTTGGTTAGTACATAATGATTGCCGGATGTCACTTATTTGAGATGGAGAAAAAGTTTTGTTGGAAAGGCAACACCTTCTGGGAATGGCTAGCACTAAAACAGTGATCGCGTAAATGACTGCAATATGAGGAATCAGTCGATACGGACTGCAGAGCCATCAGCTATTCCATCACTGTGACAGATGAGTTAAAATGTAGATGTCAGCGGATAGCAGTTTGGAAACTCTCCACGACGTCGCCAAACTGTTTCAGTTTCCTTATGTTGTAACTGTCTTTTATTTAAAATGAACCAGTATGTGTGGTATGTTATGGTAGCAGCAGTAATAACATGACTCACACTGACTGACGTCTAGTTTTCTGTGAGAGGCAATGGATCAGGAAGTGTTAATGTCAGTTTAGAACCTGACAAAGACCTCGAAGTCATGGTGGAGAAACAAAATGTATGGCAGTGTACAAAGCTTGTTAGAGCAGAAAAAAAACTGTTTCAAACAATGAAACAGGGTCGCAGGGAGGGTCTCTTCGACTTATACTATAGTTTGTGGGATACTGTCATCCTCCTATGGCAGAGGTGATACAAATTTATGCTGCTCCGTGCAATTGATCAATAGCTGTATATTTAATGGTATCGTCACATTTGCTCAATGCCGGCATGCAGGCGGTATTTGTTTTCAATATATGGGAGGAGAGAGATGCAGCAAATATCTTATGGAGTTCTCTATCGGTTGAAGTTGGTGGGGCTTTTCTAGTTCGTAATTTTTCTCTGTAGGATGGTATAGAATAACGAAGATAGCATGCTGAGGTGTTAGATGTGAATGGGCCCTGAGGGTCGCGGATCTGTTTCGTACAGCAGTACTTACATGTAATTTGGGGGTGCACCACAATGTAGTAGCAAAATCCTAATCCTTCCCCCAGTCTCCGTACTGTCTTTTATACTGCCTCATGTTGCAGGAGCTGGTTTCATTTGGCGTGCTCTATTGGCAGAGCTATGACAACACATTCTCATTTCCACCAAATGGTCAAAACACGGCCCTGTTGGACTAAGTCAGGTCACTCTGTTTCTACACGGGCTGCAGAATGTGGTAGACACAGCTCTCTCTGACTTCTGCTCAGTTCCTACTTAAATTGGAATGATCACACGCACCAAGCTGCAGAAATGTCGGCAGTTGCAAGAGGCATAGGCACTATCTAGAATTTTACTGAGAGGTTAGAGAAAGGTGACTCGTTTCAGGATATGAGAGTGCCACAAATATGATTCACTAGTGGCTGTAATCATTAACGGACTTCTCCATAGGATCCCACACAGGTACGTGGTTTGATAGTAACACTTGTTTCCTTATCATGGGCAGCATTTCTACTGGAAAACGTAGCACTACAGATCTGAAAAGTTAGTGAACATTCCATACGACCTCAATCAGCACACCATCCACTGTTTGTGATCCTTTCCAATCAATCCCTGTTGATGGCCACGGCTCGTGGTCTTGCGATAGCGTTCTCGCTTCGCGCACACGGGGTCCTGGGTTCGATTCCCGGCGGGGTCAGGGATTTACTCTGCCTCGAGATGACTGGGTGTTGTGTGTCGTTCACCATCATTTCTTATAACTCTAAAATGGATAGTTATGGTGGTGTGTCAGAGGGGTATCCTGAACAGGAAAACACTCTTGCAGCAAGGAAACTAAAGTCGGACATGACTGGTATTCAAAAACTGCAGGTGTAATGGTACAAATTGAGAGGATACGTCCACAGGGAAAGGAATCACAGAAACCAGGTAAATAGAATGTTACGTGCTATGTTACATCAAGTTCAGGAAGATGTCAGATATTTGCTACAGCACTGAAAATATCCCTGTGCGACAAAAGCTGACGTTAGGCGTTTGTCAACCTTTCTACGTTCTACAAAGTCTCCAAAGGACAGAAGGGTAAAAAATACATTAGCAAATTTTACTGCAGGGCAAATATACGCTCATGTCCAACGAAAAAGGACGTTATACATAAAGACATGTAGCATGTCTGAGTGAGAAGTTTAATATCAAAATAACGTATGACTTTTATGTAGAAGTATCTTGAACAACGGGCTTCCTATTCGTAATAACAAAGTATTTTTAAACAGCGGTTCAGTCCCTCGTTTAGAATGCTACAAATTGATACTTGCTGTACATGTGAGGATTTACCAATAAAGATGGAAAGCCCACCGTAGAAAGAATGTGAGAAACGTGTAGCTGCAGCAGAATATATAGTGCATAACAGGAGAGCGGAAAAGTTCACAAGCAAATGGGGTCCTTCTGTAAGCTCTGTAAAGAAGTCAATGAAGTTGCTGTAAATGTGTAGATAATATGCATATTCTGCAGCTGCCAGGAACACCTGTACTGGCAGTGTTCTACAACAGGCATATCTCCGTTAGCGTATTTAACATTCGCTACAACAGGAAGAACACTACAAAATTTTATATATCTTAAGTTGGCCGCTAAGAAATGTCCAGATGAAGTTTGCTCATTTATCTTACACTGTATAATAGTGATTTACTACGTTCTGCTAAGTATCTACGCATATTCTCTGATTGGTATCCACTCCAGAACAAAAAGAACACTGTTGTTGGGTTTCTCCGAACTCTCGTTACTAGTGGAAAATTGCAAAACGTCCCCATACGTCGAAAATTTTTCCTTGCATGTGATCGTTATTTCTGTGCTACAAAGAGAAAGAATCGCATATCAGACAGAATCTATTTACTGTGTGAAAACGTAGAATTCATTGTATCTTAGAGCATTATCAAAGTGATAATGCATTCATATCCCTTCCATCAAATGACACATTTTTAGTAAAGCTCTGCTATAAATTTCTGTTGTCTCCTCTCGATTCAGTACCTCCTCATCATTTATTCGACCCACCTGTCTAATCTTCAGCATTGCTCAATAAGATCATATTTCAAAAGCTTCTTCTCTCTTCTGATCTGAACTACTTATCATCTACTCTACACTTCCAGGCAAAGCTATTTCCTAACACTTAAATTTATATTACAAGCTATATAAGTTTCTCTCTTTTAGAAATGCCTTCGTACTGTTGATACTAAATTTCAAATGTCGTCAGTTACTTATCTGCAGAAATAGCATATCACTTCTTATATTTTTTGTGTTTCATTTGGCAATATATATCCCACCACATCGCCTGATTTATTACGACTACATTAAATTGTCCTTGTTTTACTTTTTCCTGTTATTTATTTGATTACTACCTTTCAAAGCACTTTCTATTCCATTCAACTTTTCTTCCAAACCTAATACAGTCTCCGTCAGAATTACAAAGCCATTGGCAAATCCCAAATTTTTTCTTTCTTCACTCCTTTTCGAAACTGCAACATTATCATGAATATTGCCCGGTAATGTACAGACTGAATAACACTGCGGATGTGTTACAGCTCTCTATCGTTTCCACCTCAACAACGGCTTCCGTTTCACATCGTTCGATTGTTATAACTGTAGTCTGGTTTCAACTGAGTGCTATGTTATGATGTTCTGACGAAGAAAAGACGGGCTACTGACGTAACTACTTAGATCTGTAAATAAAACTGGGTGATCAATACATGTCAAATAATTAAAAATATTCAACTCTGAATGATGAATAAAAGAAAATTGCTTTAAATTTACTGTTACTATTATCGACATCATTCATGACCAAAAATATAAGTATAATTTAAGGGCACATTTGACAGGGTATAGACACGACTCTGAATTATGCAAGTAAAAAGCACGTTTAACTGTTCCATCTCAGTACTCAACAGAGCTGGTGTTTTGTGCAGCGTTGTTTGTCACTCTGGTTGACGTAACATCCTGGTATCATCTGATATTGTATGGCTGGTGGCTGACAGTTGTCAGTCTTCATCTTTTCCTTCTCAAAGAGAGTGCTGATCGGCAGCTGATGCAGTGTTATGTCTTCCATCATCGCATCTACTGTCTGCAGTTATTACGTCACGATCTGGCATGACGAAACCATTTGGAAATTGGGGTCACACAAGGATATCGCGGTTAGATGGTTAAAGATTCATGCATCGGTCGCAAAACCGAACATCCGATGAGGAATGGAAAATGATGATGTCATAAAGTGAAGACAATCATTCGAACGAATGCATGGATGCTATTGAAAGCTTGAAAAGTGATTGGACAACAATTTTTGTGCAAAACAGCATGAAATTTACATAGCTTGATGTCTGAACGATTCAACTGATGAAAATCAATTCCTGTCACCGTTTGCTTATTGCTCAATTGTTAATCATCCCACTGAATCGTGTTGTCTTCTTTGTGCCCCACTCTCACTGATCGACTAACAAACCCTGATTGATAGTTAAACTTCCTGGCAGATTAAAACCGCGTGCCGGACCGGATCTCGAACTCGCGACCCTTGCCTTTCGCGGGCAATGACTTTACCAACAGAGCTACCCAAGCACGACTCACGCCCCGTCCTCACAGTCTTAATTCCGCTGTGGCTAAGACATGTCTCGGCAACAATCTCTCTTCCAGGAGTGCTAGTTTTGCAAGATTCGCAGGAGAGCTTCTGTAAAATTTGGAATGTAGGAGACGAGGTACTGGTGGAATTTAAGCTGTCAGGACGGAGCATGAGTCGTGCTTGGGTGTGTAGCTCAGTCGGTATAGCACTTGCGCGAGAAACGCAAAGGTCCTGAGTTCGAGTCTCGGTCCGGCACACGGTTTTAATTTGGCAGGAAGTTTCATATCAGCGCACACTCTGCTGTAGGGTGAAAATTTCATTCCTGACTGATAGTGTTCTTCATACTCCCCCACTCTGACCTTAAGTACAATATATTTCTCATCCTATCGTTTTTGTCATTGGTGAGCTTTCTTTGCAACCTCACCTAATGGACCATCGTATACCGGTAATCACACCTACCATTATTCGTACAGTATGACAAAGTTTCCAACTTTGTGAATAGGAAAGTCACTGCACGTTGTCTGACACATAGCTTACATCATTCTTACGCTGCGTCCTTGTTCCACAGCTAATCTTGTACATATGCCGCGAACCACCACTCGGTGTTTGGCGGAGGGTACACTGTACCACTACCAGTTAGTTTATTTTCTTTCCGACTCGCAAAAAGAGCTAAGGAAAAACGACCATCTATATATCTCTGTATGAGCGTAAATTTGTCGTATCTTATCATCGTGTTCCTTACGTGAAATTTAAGTTGGCGGCCATAGAAAAGTTCCGCAATCAGCTTCAAATTCTGTACAGTGTTCCTCCAAAATAACGTTGCCTTCCCTCCACGGATTACCTTTTGTGTTCCTGAAGCATTTCCTTAATTCCTTAATGTTATTGGAACCTACCGGTAGCACCTGCATCTGAAGTGTTTCGATGCCTTCCTTTATTCCGACCTGGTGCGGATCCCAAACACTCGAGCATTATTCTAGAATAGGCCGCACTACCGTCTACTGTATATGCGGTCTCCCTTACAGGTCAATCAAATATTCCACAATTTCCCAAAATACTCCTACTCAACTCAGGCTTTCCCTACCGCGTCACATGCTCATTTCATTTCTTATCGCTTTCGAATGTTAATCTCAAATTTTGAACGACTTGACTGTTTCAGACAGGACACTATTGAAGTTGCGTCCAAATATTACAGGTTTTTTTCCTACTATTCCTCATCAAGTTATCTTCTTCTTCATTTACAGTTAGCTGGTATACATCACACCAACCACAAATTTAGTCAAAGTCATCTTGAATCATCCTATAGCCACTCAGCCTCGACACCATCCCGTACACCGTAGCATCATCAGCACACAACCGCAGATTGCTGCCGACCCTGTCCGCTATATCAGTTATGCTTGCAGTAAATAATAGCGGTCGTATTACACTTCCCAGATGTACCCTTGGCGATGACATCTTCTCTGGTAAACCCTGAGAGACATTGGATTCAATTACTTTAGGAATCTTTCAGCCACTCACATGTCTGGGAACATTTTTCACATGCTTCTGACCTTAGTTAACTTTGCAGTGGGACATCGTGTTATATGCTTTCCGGAACTCTAGACATACGGAATCTGCCTGTGCCCTTCGTTCATAGTCTGCAGTATGTCATGTGAAATAAGGGCAAGGTGAGTTTCGCGCTAGCAATGCTTTCTAATACCAAACTGTTTCGTGGGCATAAGCTTTTCGGTCACAAGAAAATTAATTATACTCGAACTGAGAAGATGTTTAAGGATTCTGCAGCAGACCGGTGTTAGGGTTATTAATCTCTAATTCTGCGGGTCCATTATATCTCTCTTCTGATATACTGAAATCACGAGCGCGTTTTTCCAGTTGCTTGGGACCTTGCTCTGGGTGGGAGAGTCGCCATATATGCTAACAAGGTAGGGGGCCAATGCCATAGAATCCTCTTCGTAACACCGAATTGGGATACCATCCGGACCTGGAATATTTTCTTTTGAAATTATTGTTTCTCTACGCCTGGGGATACTTTTTACTATGTTGTCCATGCGGGACTCTGTCGTTGTGACACAAGCAGGGTTGATGCTGGATCTGTAGCAAATTGCATGCAGGATTTCCTCGTCGAGAACGCTACCATAAATTCTATATATTTCTGTGTTGTTGAGATAGCCGCTATGCGTAACATACCCACATCATTGGAACGTGGATGTTTAAAGCCTACGCTCATGTGCCCCAGTCATTCAGGGATAGGCGGTGGTCTTCCCCTGCGAGTCAGTCCTTAAGGGTGATAACCCATTCACAGAGAAGCCGTCGCTTCCATTAAATAACACCTGCCTGGCTTTTACAAAAGTGTCAGTATGTCCAGTTGCAGCTAAACTGAAGTTCCGTTTTTGCTGAAAATGTGGTGGCGAAATATTAAAACATTAAGTGTTGGAAGATACAAGAGACAAATAGTGTCTCAGCAGTCTGTAATGCTTCGTGACTGGGTTCTTTTATAGGCTGTTGTCGAGTACTCTATGTCATGACATCCTTTGGAAAAACCTCATCTGACTGTTGACGTGTATTCTGCCGAGAATAACTTTCTCATTAAGTAGTTCAGCTGGTGAGATCTATACTCACCGAGGCAATAATCAAAATCGAGAAATTGAAACATGCAAAGTCGAGCTTTCAATAATCGTACGACACACAGACGGAAGTTCCATAGATCCATTGAGAGAAGCACTGGCAAGCGACTGGCTGCCATGCTTGTCAGAGGTTTTTCGCCAGCGTTCAAGCCCACCTCACACTCTGTCTGCAGTCCGTCAGGACCGAGTGTCGATTCGATGGCGGCATGCCCTGAGGATGTGTCTCACACCAACTCTGTGTCCATAAGTGGGCTGGGCGTGGAACTGTATCACTGAAATAAGATCCCTGTTCCCTTTCAAAGCCAGGTAGGGTCAAAATACGAGTTAATATCCGGTTGACTGTGAAAAGTGGAGAGAGATAAAGGAATTTCCACTATAGGGTACAGTTGCTAGTCTATGGTACGGTATATCTATCGCGAGCTGTAGTAACGCCCACTCAAATGTCTCTTGACAGCTGTTTGATCCTACTCGCAGAAGAGTGAGTTCTGGTACCGATCCAGATGGGGCAGCAGTTTCACCTCAATGAGTACCTCACTATTTGCACCTCCGACTTCAGCTAAATCTTCTGTCTACGAGAGGGTGCCATTGGTGGTACTAAGTGGAAGTAGCTAATGGGATGAGACTGGCTCCCATCCCTGCCCAATGACAAACACCTGTTGACGAAAAAGGTGATGACGGAAGTAACAATAGTGGTGGCAAAGAAACTAGCGGCTTGACTTGTTGTAGTTATGGTAGCATCTCTGAGCCTGTGTCGCTGTGGTAGGGAAGCTGCAATAGCTGCTCCTGACTGCCTAATACTTAAAGCATAAGTCGCCCACCATTGGCCGCAACAAAGCCTTGAGTAAAGAAGGGCGTCTGGGCGAAAGAACTGCGTGTAGATGGATGCGTAGGTGGCTTGCGCTTGTGTAACAGCTTACACTGGCTCATCTTGTCGATTTTGGCGATTATGATGTTAGTTAGTCCTTCAGGGAAAGTGGCTGTTGTCATAACTACACGTATGTGCTTTTTGAGTGCCTTGCTCTGTCGATATTCTTCAGAATTCGATGTCGACGGAGCGAAGTTGCAGTCAGATGCTCCCACTCATTATTTCTTGGGAATTTCTGAAACATGAGTGAGGTATAACAAAAGAAAGTGTGAGGAACTAAAGCAGGTGTCCAGTATTTTGCTGATTCGCGTGTAGGGCAATGACGGGAGCTGACATCTTTGTAATAGCCATTCGCTATTGGAACTGAGAAATGTCTCCAACCACGATGATCCCTGAAATAGTCTGAAGAAATCGATTTGCTCTCTTTACCAGGAGTTCTAAGATGAGTGGGAGGCAGTGTTGGAAACATTGCGCCAGCACTGCCCGGTTGTGGGCACAGGCCATATGCTGACTGGTGGCCGCAACACTGCTCCAGTAAACGTAAGGCCGCACTAGTGCTATCGTTCTATACACTCCCCAATGCATAGTGTGCAGAAGCGGCAAAGCACAGGGGGACGGTTGGAAACTAATGTCAGCATTCAGAGTTCTCTGTAGCTAACAAAATATCAGTCTGCTATATTAAACAACATTTCGATGACAAAACTCCCATAGATGCCAGTACTGCGTCTTCAGACAGATGTGTGAGCGGAAGACAACACTGTGGGATGATGTGCATCAATAACATACTCTTTTCTAGCTTGCTAAATTCCTTTATTATACTATTTATAATGCATTTCGCTTTAAAAGTACTATGAGGTAGATCTGTGCTAAAACAATCCAACTCGAGAATATATGAACAGATCATTGTAAAGTAACAATCTTTAGAGTAATTGTGGTGATGCGTAAGTTGTATTACACATCTTGTGAAAAATATACTTAGTCAAAGTTAACACCTTACACAACACCAGAGGTCAAACTGGCTTTCACTGTGCAGCACACTACAAGGTAAACATCTACGGCGACCATATGGTTGATGTGGACAGCGTACATAGAAAATGATTTCCCATATTACTTTAATGTGGAGTTAATGTTCCTACAATAAATATTATAATTAAAGTATATATATACTAAATTATAAACACGATATTACTTCATAGTAATTGTAGATGTATGTTATAAAACGTTTAGCTTCAGTCAGATGACGTTACATTTACAGAACAGTTTTTAAAAATAGCTAAAATGTGCAATAGCATACATATTGCTGTAAAATATATACAGAGCAGAGGGGAACATTATTTTGAGGTTGGGAAAGGAAAGAAACCGTTTGTATGAGACATTAAATATAGGATTAAATGGAATATATAAAAAAGCACAGGAAACAACGATTGAGCCATAAGGGGTAATACAGGCTTGAAGTGACAGGAAAACTGGTGCAAATGCACACGATGAGATAGGTACTGTGAATGTTAAGGCAGCCACTTTCTGAACGAGAGAAACTACCTGGAAGCCAACAGGAAAGGCAGCAGTTTTGAGGGTTGCTCTTCAAGGCATGGACACGTGCCGCAGTTATCCAGATTGAATTATCGCGCTTCACACAGCAGTAATTTGTAGCCATGCCTTTGTTTCAGAGATTAATAATGCTCCGACTGAAATCTTAACTATTAAAGACGGCTTCAATGATTCAACTTCAGATCAGCCAATAAGATCAACGTCTGAAACAAATTTGTTATCATGACACCCTTCTACAAGCAAACTTTGCACAAATTTGGTTCATGTTCGATCAACAGCATGTGGAAATTGGAGTGTAAATGACAGCTCACTGACTCCTTGTGAAGAAACTCCATCAAAATTGCTCGAACAGATTTCCCGTTTTCCTGCAGAACCTGAGAGAAGTACATCCAAAAGAAAACAGTCAGCAGTGAATCTAACATGGGACGAGTTTGCAGAAACGAAAAAAAAAGGTCACTGAAGAAAAGACGACAGGTAAAGCCTGGGCACAAAAATATGTAGCAGCTAAAAGAAGTCAAATCCTCAAAACCAGAGGAAAAGAACCGCCAAAGAAGCGCCTGTTTTAAGACACTGTTTCAGAAAAAATGATGATTATATTTCCCTACTCAATAGCTCCTCCGATGACTCAAGTTTTGTAGAAGATGAATGTGAAGAGTGCCTTGAACTTTATCAAGGAACGCCTTCTACCTCTGGATTCATTGTACAGAATGTTCTAGTTGGCTTCATCAATCATGCACTCTCTCTGAGAACACTTATTGTTTGTGTGGACAATTTAAAAATAAACTTGAAAAGTAAAAACTGTTAGTTTGAGCGTGTTTTGCAACTGGCCATGTGTCCCTTCTTTCTGCGCAACTTGCTCTTCGTTTAATATTTCCTTGAAATTTAGAAGCCATAGTATACCGTAACAATATTACTTTGTTAAAAAGTTTTCTGTAATACAATAATTTCAGTAACAATATGCACTGTTCAATACACCAATCTTGATTAAATTGATTGCCATATAACTGTTTATGCCGGGTGGTTGTATTTAAACTTTCCCTGGTTAACAAGTTATAGCAAGAAAACTAATTATCGTACGAGCAACAGATTTGGTAGCATTCATGTCCGGAGTATGTTGTGCATAATTTCCAGGAATCACAGCGACATCCTCCAGTTCCAACTATGGCCAACAATGGCTGTGATCAATCATTGTGTTTCGTAGTCTTACACACCTGACCAGATGCACGGCACTTCTCGACGTGTGAACACGATCTTGTACAAAGAGAGTAGGGCGTTAATTGTGAAGCTATTATCAAAACAATAGTAACGCTGCGATCACACTTCGAGAATATCGTCGGCTGAAAGGATAACGGCATGTGATGTGCGGAGAATGATGAAGAAGTTCGAATCAACTGGAGAACTGGGCATAGCTTTGAGAAGAGGGCAACCACAGGTGGTTGGTGAAATTGCTGTTGCTGTGGCAGACAGCGCTGCACGGAATTCGCTATCGTCAGGCAGTGCGCGTGCTGTGTCACAACAGTTGAACATCCTGTATTCCACTGTACGGAAGGAGCATCGAACCATTCTGAAATGGTATCCGTACAAGATCCATATGGCACAGCAGGTGGCACAACAAGATGCATTACGACGTGTTGAGATCGATCTCCACTTTCTCGCAAGGATTGAAGTTAACGAGGGCTGGCCTTTGAACATACTATGCACACATGAAGTCCATTTTTCTGTGACGGGTGAGGTGAAATCAGAAAATTGCCGTGTTTGGGGATCTGCACTTCGATTCACTGCGCATGAAGTTCCTCTGAATGGTGAACGTGTCACCACATTGCGTGGCTTCACGGCTACGTTCCCCATTGGCTCATTCTTGTTTTGAACAGGTTGGTGCTCAAGGACCAAAGACGTGCAGTGTGACTGGCTAGAGTTACTGCGATATGCTTCGCCAGCATGTCACACCCGCCTTACGGGAGAGAGACGCATTGAGCTCAACAGATTTGATGCAGGATGGGGCCCTGGAGCAAATCGGTCTTGAAGTTTATCTTCTTCTCCGAAACACATTTGGAAGGGATTGAATTTTCAGCCGATCGTTTCCAAATACTTGGCCACCACGATCACCTGATCACACTCTCTGTGATTTCTGATTGTGGGGCTACCTGAAGGACACTGTTCAACAGAGGAACATTAAAACATTTACTGATCTGAAGCGCAGCATATCATACCTATGGGCACGATTCGTTCTGTTGTGTAGAAAGCAATCCATTGCTTTCAGACACTTTTGGACACAACTGGGCACCATACTGCTCCCTTTTGTACCGGTATGTAATGCTGTCATGTGCCGTAGCAGCACATTAAGAGTGTTTCAGTTGAATTGATTCTGCATTATTTCTCTCCGACATATCCTTGACATCAATGCTACCAAGTTAGGTCCTCGTACGGTAACTGGTTTTCGTGTTATAACACGTTAAATGAGGAATGTTTAATTATAACCGTCCGATATATCGATATTTTAATTTGAAAAAAAAGTGCTGCGTCTGTCTTCGCTTTACCTTATACTCAGACCCGAAATTTACACTGTAACTGGGATGTGTAGTCACTCGGTACACATAGATGAAATGGCAATGTATCCTGTGATTAACAAGGTGTTCCCCAAATGGTTCTTGGAAAATACGGCAGGCCTCTGCAGAAAGATCCTCAAACGGTTCTTGGCAAATATGACAGACCTCCGCACAATTAAAAGTTACTTCCTCTTTGAGATTTATTTAAATCATTACATTTTGAAACAAAAAGTATTTCCACCCTCGGCGATCACATGCAAATGTTTAGTGAACCATTGCATGCAGTCACTGCCTGCATAAAATGTATATGTGGAATGCCCGTCTTGACAGTAGCAGTGTTTGTGGAAGGCTGTGCTGAATGATTTATACAGATTTACCTCATCTACATAAGGACCAGAGTCACTGCTACAACAGTGAGTGGCAGCTGGTACTATTATACTTTCTACGTCAGAATAAATTACAAAAGGCAACTTCAGGTTGACGCTGAACTTACAAAGTCATTATTTCCACCAGACATGTTGCTGCTCACATTTTTAACCGCATGCAGTTAACTAGATATGAATCTAATTTCTCTTTGGATTGAAACTAGCACAGACAGCGTCCACATTCATCCTTTGCATGATGGTAAGCGGTAATACTACTGCGTGCTAGCCATGACAAGTTTTTTCATGTTATATGAGTGTTGTGTACATTTATTAGCAACCAGCAACAGCTATAGACTTACATATTTCTCACCATAGCATTTTGAGATGTGTAATGGTACAACTTGAAAATTTTTCTGATCCCTCTGGCCATCTGCACTGAATACGCCAGACTTTTACAGTGACTGTTTCTTTCTGTTTTAAAAAATGTTAACATGTTTCAGCTCATTAGGGGTAGCATGTGGCCAGAGTTTAATTTGTTTTCATGCGGAAAACAGATAAATAGAGTACATTGCGATTTAAGTATGCAGTCTGGCTAAAACTGAACACTTAAAGCAGTCATTGTCATACTACTGCACATTCCTTATTTCCACGTTTATCTGCTATCACTTTGGACCGTTTTGTGCATTAGGCTGCTTAAAACCCCTTATTTCCTTCGTATTACCTAACAGTGAGGATATTTCATTCAAGACACAACCCGAAACTCTGTTTAAAGTGCAAAACTTGTTAGCAGCATACCAGTGACGTTAGTAAAGTATCCTGCATCACTAATTTCAGATGTCACTAAACCTGCGTTCTCTGCATAGGGATACATTTGTTATTCTTCACATCCTCTTGGCAAAAGAGGCTTGCAGAGTGCTTAAAACTTTATTTTCACAGGTTGCTTGGTCAGACGAACTCTGATCTCGAAAACATGTAGACCGCTACTCAAGCAATGTCTAGGCTCCTTAAAACCAACTGTGTAGTCTGACACATATATGGATGTACCATTTCTAAACGCAAGCTAGGCAGCAAACCATTTAAGAATATTGGTTGCGTCTAATTTAAAGTGTATTGGTGCAGTTCACACAATATTGCTAATAGAATAATATTACTAAATTAGTCTCAACGCCGACATTGTCCACAAATTTCAGAATATCGATAGATTTCACTGTCAGTGGTTTTCGTCAGTCTGTACCAGTTGATGCTCCAAGATTTGGTACCAAAAGTCAGCTGCAGGAGCCTTTCGACCATTTATCTGATCGAGCAGTAGATGACAAATTCTACAATATAAAATGAAAAGCCAGTCTGAGTTACATGTGACTTTGGTTGCACTAATACATGTAAGGAGGAATGAAATATGTGCAACAAATGACTGAAACACAGACTGAGTACGCAGAAACGTTTCACTTAATAGAAGAAGACAGACATTTTTATAGAGAGTTGTCACACGTATAGCATTTCAGTGCATATTTCTGGGAGGTGACTGACAATCACTGCTCTCTCTCCTGCAGCTTGCAGTATGTGTAAAACTGAGATAAAAATGGAGCATTAGCTACAGGAACTAACCATGACATTTAAGTTGTAGGACTGTTAATGGTAACATGAATTTGTCAGAGCTACATTGTTTGTTTTCACATGTTTCCTCGAAAGAAAAATATTTGTTGAGCAATGGTTCAAATGGCTCTGAGCACTATGCGACTTAACTTCTGAGGTCTTTAGTCGCCTAGAACTTAGAACTAATTAAACCTAACTAACCTAAGGACATCACACACATCCATGGCCGAGGCAGGATTCGAACCTGCGACCGTAGCGGTCACACGGTTCCAGACTGAAGCGCCTTTAACCGCACGGCCACACCGGCCGGCTGTTGAGCAATGTTGATTGTTAAAGCAGTGCAGCTTTTAAAGCCAAACTCGTTTTTGGCGGCGAGTGGTGGGGATAGGCTGCCCAGACTTTCTTCTCTTTTCTTAATCCCTGCTGAGTTGACAAGTTTTGAATAGGGAAAGTCTGCGCACGTGCACTGCCTTATTTTCTTATGTCCTATGAATCAGCTACTCATCAAGTTTCCACCAGTTTCTAAGCGTGTTCAAACAGGCAAAAAGTGTAAGTCTACCACTTGTCAGCATGCGATATTTTCAAGAAATGAGATGCTACTTACCCATCTTTTTGTTCAGTGCATTACATTAGTTGGCTGAAATTTTAATTTCACAGCACAGTTAACTTGGCTGCTTATAGTCTCCAGCCCACGTGCCAATATTTGAGAAGAGCTGGCGCTGCACAGAAGGAGACTGCCGGCCGTCAGTTGCTGCCTACAGCCCAGAGAAAATCTCTCAGAAGCGGAAAGGTGCATTAAATTTTATGTTACGGAAGTAAATTGTGGCAAAATGGTTTCAAAATATCGACTTTTTCGATGGAGGAAATGTCTTATAAACCAACTGGAATACATCGCGAAATACTTTACTATAGACTGAGTGAGTGTACCAGTCAAAACTCGCAGCCATTGCACACGGAATTTCAGAGACTATGTCTCCATCAAGATGATGAACTTTTTGTTGTGAATCACGATCTTCCAAAGAGCAAGATATACTACTACCGCTAGAGGGTTTGGAAAATAAATGAGTTACGTTTTAATTTTCCGCGGTAATGATGGCCACACTGTCGGCTGGTTGTGCTCACAATGAACTTGTAAAATTAAGATTCAAAGTGGAAGGAATGCCATCAGTTGTTATTTTATCATCAGCGAGAGTGGCTGTTTGTTGTAAGCAAACCCATAGTTCATTTCACATTTAACTGGCAATTTCACTGCTTGTGCTAATACATAATTGACTGCACAGCATCAGGGTTAAACCTACTTTGCATCAGATGGTTACGGATTAATTGCTGCATGAAACCATGTGTTCAGGGTAATGGCAGCTACCCTGTAAACTGACCATCTCTGGCTAATTGCTTCCACTTTTTATGTTGCACATGGTTGGAAAATGGATGACAGGAAATAATGCTGTTATTGAAAATTCATCGACTAGAAACGGTATTGAAAATTTTATAATATCTTGACCCATATTGAAGATCAGATAAAAAAGTGAAAATTAACTGGAACCAAAGGTAAGCCTCAATTAGTATCAATTACTTGTTTATTAATTGTTGAGTAAGACAATGTGATCATCCTGTAAACTAACCTTAGTTGAACCAATTTTATCCATTTTTTCGTTTCAAATTGTTGTAAAATTGACTGGAGTAGTATTTAGAACAGAACAGTTGCTAAGCAATGGTTCCCGAGCAGTGGCATTCCTGACATGGACTGGTCTGAGTTATAAGATCGACTTCAGCGCTCAACATTTCGAACTTCCCTGCTGCTTGAGGGAGAATTGGATGCCATTTATCTACAGACAATCAGACGCCTTAGTGAATGTCTTCTCAGAAGAGTCCATGGTATCATGTATGCAAACGGCGGGCACATTGCGTACTAATTTTCCAATGTTGCAATTTATGCAGAGGTAAATAGTTGCTGCTTTTTTGGCTTTAACTTGGCATCATATGCGGTATTTGAGGCACTGATTAACTGTATCCGTGAGATGAGGAGGAACAAAGGGGCGAAAATGCTCTCCAAGTTTGTGATTGATATAATCCAACAATATTTCGGATGATAATGGCGTAATATGTGCTGAAGAGAAACTCCAATTGTTGCTTGACGTTTACGATGGTTTTCGAACGACTAAATCCACCTGAGTTTGAGAATGTCCCACCACTTCGAATCGACAAGAGCACACTGTGTGTTTTTGAAATATGAGGGCAGTTCAATAAGTAATGCAACACATTTTTTTCTGAAACAGGGGTTGTTTTATTCAGCATTGAAATACACCAGGTTATTCCCCAATCTTTTAGCTACACAACACTATTTTTCAACGTAATCTCCATTCAATGCAACGGCCTTGCGCCACCTTGAAATGAGGGCCTGTATGCCTGCACGGTACCATTCCACTGGTCGATGTCGGAGCCAACGTCGTACTGCATCAATAACTTCTTCATCATCCGCGTAGTGCCTCCTACGGATTGCGTCCTTCATTGGGCCAAACATATGGAAATCCGACGGTGCGAGATCGGGGCTGTAGGGTTCAAATGGCTCTGAGCACTATGGGACTCAACTGCTGTGGTCATAAGTCCCCTAGAACTTAGAACTACTTAAACCTAACTAACCTAAGGACATCACACACATCCATGCCCGAGGCAGGATTCGAACCTGCGACCATAGCGGTCGTGCGGTTCCAGAATGTAGCGCCTTTAACCGCTCGGCCACTTTGGCCGGCGGGGGGCTGTAGGGTGCATGAGGAAGAACAGTCCACTGAAGTTTTGTGAGCTCCTCTAGGGTGCGAAGACTTGTGTGAGGTCTTGCGTTGTCATGAAGAAGGAGAAGTTCGTTCAGATTTTTGTGCCTACGAACACGCTGAAGTCGTTTCTTCAACTTCTGAAGAGTAGCACAATACACTACAGAGTTGATCGTTTGACCATGGGGAAGGACATCGATCAGAATAACCCCTTCAGCGTCCCAGAAGACTGTAACCATGACTTAACCGGCTGAGGGTATGGCTATAAACTTTTTCTTGGTATGGGAGTGGGTGTGGCGCCACTCCATTGATTGCCGTTTTGTTTCAGGTTCGAAGTGATGAACCCATGTTTCATCGTCTGTAACAATCTTTGACAAGAAATTGTCACCCTCAGCCATATGACGAGCAAGCAATTCCGCACAGATGGTTCTCCTTTGATCTTTATGGTGTTCGGCTAGACAACGAGGGACCCAGCGGGAACAAACCTTTGAATATCCCAACTGGTGAACAATTGTGACAGCACTACCAACAGAGATGTCAAGTTGAGCTCTGAGTTGTTTGATGGTGATCCGTCGATCATCTCGAACGAGTGTGTTCGCACGCTCCGCCATTGCAGGACTCACAGCTGTGCACGGTCGGCCCGCAAACGGGAGATCAGACAGTCTTGCTTGACCTTGCGGCGATGATGACCCACGCTTTGCCCAACGACTCAACGTGCTTTTGTCCACTGCCAGATCACCGTAGACATTCTGCAAGCGCCTATGAATATCTGAGATGCCCTGGTTTTCCGCCAAAAGAAACTCGATCACTGCCCTTTGTTTGCAATGCACATCCGTTACAGACGCCAATTTAACAGCTCCGTACAGCGCTGCCACCTGTCGGAAGTCAATGAAACTATACGAGACGAAGCGGGAATGTTTGAAAATATTCCACAAGAAATTTCCGGTTTTTTCAACCAAAATTGGCCGAGAAAAAAATTGTGTTGCATTACTTATTGAACTGCCCTCGTAGTTCGTGTAACAGCAGCCTCTCAACGCTAACCGAATGCAGCGTCTCAGATAGTGTCCAGCTGCACGCCTGTCTTATTCAATAGAATGTTGTGGTGCATGAAATACGTGGCGGTTTGGATTATTACGCGTGACTTGAGAACGAAAAATATAACAACAAAATCGTAATCAACCACAGGACAGACATGCCAAATTCCTTAAGTATGCATATGTGTTTTGAAATGCAGAGATAAAAGACGCACATTGATGATTCAGTTTGTAGGATTATGCAGTATGTCGGGGTTTACATTCCTCCAACACCAGGTGTCATGCGAGTGTAGGTAACTGGAACTATGATGCTCCATCTACAAGATAGGACTTGCTGACTAATGAGTTTTTCATTTTGCCATCTGAACTTGTCGACTTGGCATGCTGTTGTGTCATAAGAGTTGGATGACTCAAAACGGTAGCTTACTGTTGTTACTGCACCATCAAAGACATCATCATCACAGTTTCCGTCGTCGATTTTTTTTGTACATAGAATTTATGTACGACATTCTCTACATACTGCTATACCTAGAATCTATATACCGTGCAATACAAAAGACCAGGGCTTCCTCTGCTTGCATGCTACAGAACATGAAGGATCTGGGCGTCGACAGGAGTGCAGTACTCGCTGAAAGACTATTGACAGCGGGTAAGTGGCGGTGCCTTCCAATGTTGGGCAGTAGTGTGTTTACATTTCGCGGCGCGCGGCTGCAACTCTAGCGGTTATAAAGGTAAGTATTGACAACTTTGTTTGTGCACTGCTATACAGTTATTAAAATTAAAAGATTTCAACCGTGTTTCGAGCTGTTTGTGGCAAAATAACAATTAATTGAATTTTGGAACGTTCGGTCGCTGTGATTTTTAGAGTTTTTTTGGGGCGTTGAAGTCGTTTAGTAAATTTCATGCGGTAGCTTTCAGCTCTCTTTTCTTATTGTTTCTAGCGAAATAATTCGATAAAATATTCATTCATTGTTTAAACTTCGTTGAATGTTCCAGTAGCCGCTTGATTTTTTGGTTTTAGCTAATAAATTTTGTGAAGTTTTCTTGGTATTGGTATTAGTTGTGGTTTAGTAGCATTAATAAAAGTTTTTGCTTTCTTAGTAGAGACGGAATTTGGAGACCGCTATTGTTAGTTATATAACCAGTTCTACCTTTGTAACTGAAGTTAGGTTGCGTCAACGCTTAGTTTTTTTTTTTTTCAGTAAATGTAAAATTTTAACATGAGTGAGAAGTGTAGGCTCAGTTGTAGGATTGTGAGAAGTTAGTTATTGTGTGTCATTTGTTCAAAGTATTTTCTTTGAGAGGATGCAGTGGGGAATCGAGTGGCCATTCTAGCGAGACCGTTTCCTGGGAATGCAGAATCTGCAGTAGAAATAAGTTAATAGTGGAGTAGGAGCGTAAGATCTGTGCCCTTCAGGTGCAATTACAACACGCAAAGGAGGAACTAGATAGGTTGAGGGGGATGAAGAGGGCTGGGGAATGGGAACTGGCAGCTGGAAAAATGCAGCTGGGAGGAGGAGGTATTCACGCAGTTGTGCATTGCGTATATGCCTCAGGTGTGACCAACTGTCAGAGCTGAGTGGGTAGGACCCTCTTGCAGCTGTAGGTGCGGAAAACAGTCCTCAGCAGTTAGGAGGCCTAAGTCAGTTGCAAAGTCTAACAGGAAGAACGTTCTGCTGCTAGGTAGTTCACACGGCAGAGGTGGTGACCAGCAGTTGCAGGAATTGTTGGGGAGGCAATGTCAGGTCACCAGCACTGTGAAGACCATTGCAAGGTTGTCTCAGGTGACTGACAGCGTAGGGGCGTTATGTAGGAATTTTACGAAGGAGGATCAGGTAGTGATAGTGGGTGGGACAGTGAATAGTCTTCACATGGACGGCGAATATTATGTAGATGGTGACCTGGTAAAGACAGCTACTCAAAATTGTGGCTCTATCGTGCATTTCGTGCTACTATTTCAACGTCATGTTCGGTCTCATCTTAATGCGGCTGTTAGGCGTGTTAACATGGGACTGACGAAGGCACTGTTGGCAGAGGCCATGGCTAACATTCCAGTTGTGCCAGTTCAGTCTATGTGTAGTTCAGGTTTCACTAGGCATGGTCTGCACCTCAACAGGTACGGGAAGGGGTGGCTGGCGAAGCATATAGGTGAATGTGTGGTCGGTGGTTAGTGGGATCACTCATGGAAAAATTCCTGTAGTAGTTGGTGTTAGAGATGCACCTTTTTAAGATTAAAGTCAGCTGATAGGTATACCTGCCTAAAGGAAGTCGCTCTAACTAAGGAATTGACTTCAGGGGACGTCATGTTTCCAAATAGAGACGGAATTACCATATTTCGTCAAAATATAAGACGTATAGAGATGAAAGTGAACTGATAATAAATGATGCTTCTGAAATTATTTATATATCAGAGCACTGCTTAAATAATTTGACAATTCAGAGGCTTCCTTTATCAGGTCACAGACTGTCTGACTGTTTTTCAAGGTGTCCCTTCTGGCCGGCCGAAGTGGCCGTGTGGTTAAAGGCGCTGCAGTCTGGAACCGCAAGACCGCTACGGTCGCAGGTTCGAATCCTGCCTCGGACATGGATGTTCGTGACGTCCTTAGGTTAGTTAGGTTTAACTAGTTCTAAGTTCTAGGGGACTAATGACCTCAGCAGTTGAGTCCCATAGTGCTCAGAGCCATTTGAACCATTTTTGTCCCTTCTGGAGAGGGGAGTGGCCATGTATGTAAAAAACAGTATACCATATGAGTCCATAACGTATCACGGCATTGCACTGAACAGATATTTGAATTCTGTGCAGGGGCAGTTGAATTTAGTGAAACTAAACTTCTAATTGTTGTTCTTTATAGGTCCCCTCATTCTGACTTCAGAGTATTTCTGCTGAAGCTAGAAAGGGCTCTTGCTTCACTTCAGTTACATGTAGTGTATTCAATATTAATTTTATATATGATTGTGGAAGGAAAAGGATGTTGGTAGATCTCCTTAATTCATATGAACTTATACAGATTGTGTTTTTTCCAACTAGGGTGCAGGGGAACTGTAGCACAGCCATAGACAATATTTTTATTCTTTCTTCATTACTAGAAGGGTATTCTGTTGGTAAAAGGGTGAATGGCACTTCACATCCTGATGCTCACATTTTAACACTAAAAGGCTTTCGTACCCATACAATCGCCACTCATAATTACAAGCAATATAGGAGAGCTAATCCAACGGCAACAGAGAGTTTTACAAACAGCATCAAGGAACAAGAGTGATAGGATGTTTATAGTTCCCGTAACATAGATACAAATATAAAGATTTCCTTAACACGTTTCTGATCATATTGGAGAGTTGCTTTCCATCAGAATGTTCTAAACGGGGTACTAGCAATAAAAGACAACCAGGTTGGCTGACTATTGGGATAAGGATATCTTGTAGAACAAAGTGGGAATTATATCAAAATGTTAGTAGTCACAATCAAGCTACAGGAGCCCATTACAGACTGGATTGTAAGGTGCTTGGAGATGTTATTACGAAGGCAAAGAGTAGGTGGAACACAAATAGAATAAGTAATTCACAGGATAAAGTTAAAACCATATGGTCAGTTATGAAGGAGGTGTTTGGACAGCAGCACAAGTTCGCCGATGTAATATCAGTTTGTAGTCAAACTATTTCTGTTACTGATAAGTCATATATATATACAATGTTTAACAATCATTTTCTGGCCATTGCTTGTGAGTTAAATAAAAACTCAGTCCCTATAGGAAATCATGTAACTATCTTAAAAAACGCATTTCCGAGACTGATGTCTGAAATACTCCTCTATGATACCTACAGAGGGGATATTAAGTCAATAATTAAATGACTGAAAACTAAGTACTCTCATGGGTGTGATGGAGTGCCTAGAAGGATATTAAAGTACTGTGCTGCACAAGTTAGCGCTGTATTTAGCCACATTTAAAATTTTTCCTTTGGGAATGGCCAGATTCCCGAACGATTGAAGTACTCGGTATTGAAGCCGCTTTATAAAAATGGATAAAGGGATACAAAAAATGGCTCTGAGCACTATGGGACTTAACATCTATGGTCATGAGTCCCCTAGACTTAGAACTACTTAAACCTAAGGACATCACACACATCCATGCCCGAGGCAGCATTCGAACCTGCGACCATAGTGGTCGCGTGGTTCCGGACTGAAGCGCCTAGAGCCGCTCGGCCACCGCGGCCGGCGATAAAGGGATAATGTAGACAATTTTAGACCTATTTCTGTGCCATCAGTGTTTGCTAAAGTTATTGAAAAGGCTGTGTATGTAAGGTTATTTCATCATTTTATATCACACGATTTGTTATCAAACGTACAGTTCGGTTTTAGAAGTTGTGTAACAACTGAAATTGCGATATTCTCTTTTCTCTGTGAGGTACCGAATGCGTTAAACAAGGGCTTTTGAACTTTATGCGTATTTTTGAATTAACTAAGGCGTTTGATTGTGTTGATCACAAAATATTGCTCTAGAACTTGGACATTACAGAATATGGCGAGTAGTTCACAGTTGGTTCACCTCTTCCATTAACAACAGACAGCAAAAGCTCATTACTCACAGTCTTCGGTATGGATGTACTGTGGGGTCTGAGTGGGTTATGTTCAAGTGGGGGATGCCCCAGGGATCAGTATTGGGGCCACACCTTTCCCTCATTCTTATAAATGATATGTCCTCTAGCATTACAGGTAACTCTAACATATTTCTGTTTGCTGATGACAATAGCTTGGTAGTAAAGGATGTTGTGTGCAACATAGGCTCGAGTTCTAATAGTGCAGTTCATGGCGTAAGTTCATAGACTGTAGATACTAAACAAATGGTAATTCACAGTAAGACTCAGTTTTTACAGTTTCTAACATACTGTTCAACAAAACCCGACGTTTTAATTCCACAGAGTGGGCATACGATTAGTAAAACTTAACAGTTCAGATTTCTAGGTGCTGAAATAGATAACTGTCATGGAAACACCACGTTCAGTATCTTGTTCAGAGACTTAATGCTGCCATTCTTACTATTCGAACGGTATCTGAAATAAGTAATCGTTCGACACGAAAAATAGTCTACTTTGCTTATTTTCATTAGCTTGTGTCATATAGTATTATATTTTGAGGTAACTCTTCCCACTATAAAAGGATATGTTTGGTTCAGAAACGGGTGGTTCAGACACTAAGTGGTGTAAGTTCGCGTACCTCCAGTTGACCCCTGTTCACTAGTCTGGGCCTTTCGACATGGCCTTTCCATATATGTATTCTTTATTGTCGTTCTTAGTTAACAATATTAGCTATTAGTTTTAATTTCTTCTGCTGACACGTTCCATGACCTTAGAGATTTGTTCCTCAATTTGGTCCTAAGAAGTTGACATGTAAATAAATAAAAACAAAATTAAGGGTGTGACTCGACAACATCAAATTTGGATTGGTGTTGCCGAATCATCAGAGAGCTATAAAATACGTCTGCCATCAAGATTCTCATGCATTAGTGCAGGTGCAGTAGACTTTCACAACAGTGGCTCCATGTGCATGATTTGATTTGTCACGAACAGTGGACAGCATGTTTGCAGCCGATTTCTAAAATTGTAATAAGTAATTGTTATGTGCCTACAGGAAATAACCGGTGTATGTAAAAATGTCAGGTCTGTTGATATAGTATCATCCAGTGGAACTGTAAGAGGTCTCAATTTCATATCTCTAAAAGAAGATTATTGTGGCTCCTCGCTTAGTTAGCAAGGTTCTTTAGTGCTCACGTAGAAAGGCATTGTTTTTCGTCGCGATGCAAACGCTTTTTCAGAAGTGAATGAGCAGATAATAAATTCACTTAATGGTGTATGGTCCACAGATTGTGAACCCATTGCGATTTTCGAAGTTTTTGATATGTAGAATATTTTTATCAACCTTAACTGCTTCCTTTCCAGTATAACAAAATGGCTGTTGTTTACATTGAGGATCTGATATTCATACTGTCCGCGGTTTAAGGGAAGATGTAATTCGGTGCCATTTGGATTTTAGTAAGGCATATACGTCAGTCCAATCTTGGTAATTGTTGTGGACTGGCAAGACGGCCAATCCACAGTGACGGGTAACCGAAAGGCACGCGTTTAAACTCACGCAGGCTGGCGTGAGGTCTGAAACAGGATACGTAATTAATGCTATAAAGGAATGTACGTAGCTGTTGGAATACTTAACTTTAATCCACAATTGGTGAACATTGGTCTTGTTGAAACAGTATATGCGTCATTAGATACATAGCAAAGGATAATTGGTGCCTTGCTAGGTCTTAGCAATTGACTTAGCTGAAGGCAATGCTAACTATAGTCTCGGCAAATGAGAGCGTAATTCTCAGTGAACCTTTCCTAGCAAAGTCGGCTGTACAACTGGGGCGAGTGCTAGTAAGTCTCTCCAGACCTGCCGTGTGGCGGCGCTCGGTCTGCTATCACTGATAGTGGCGACACGCGGGTCCGACGTATACTAACGGACCGCGGCCGATTTAAAAGCTACCACCTAGCAAGTGTGGTGTCTGGCGGTGACACCACATTCCTCCCCCGCAAATCGGCGTACGGTTGAGTTATAAGGCTTCCGCCCGCCGTGGGGAGGACCCCATGTTGACGTATGCGACGAGGTGGTGAGCCTAACAACAGGCGAGGCTGTGCCACCCGCACCCGGCCATTCGGTCCGAGGGGAGCTAGGAAACGCCTGAAAACCTAGTCCAGGATGCACGCCAACATCCGGTGTATGCGCCCGGAAAGAGACAGGAGGGCCAAAGATTCGACCTCCATCTGGTCGGGGTACCCGACGGGCGAAGACGACATCTGGTCCGGAGCGGGCAAGAGGTCCATGTCGGAGGACAGCTGGTCACGGGAAGCGATCGGCATCGCGTGACCCAGGGAGGCGCTTGGCGGCTGCAGCGAAGCGTCCACTGCGGGCGGCGCCGGCAGGAGAACAGGCGGCGGCGGCGGCGCGTCGCCATGTGGCAAAATGGAAGGCTGCGTCGGTAACACCTGGGGATGAGGCGAGCCAGTAGATGGGTCCCCAGGGCGCTGACCGGACGGCACCATCGCTGAAAGCAGACGGGGAGCGGCAGAACCCGTGCGACGACAGAGGCGCAGGTGATTGAGATGCTGACGCACGTCACCAGAGGCCCCCAAAACCAGATACATAACGCGGACGAGGCAGCGAAGAATGCACCCTGCGAGCCAACGCTGTGAACCGCGATAGTTGCGATTATATACAACGTCGCCTGGAGCAAAAGCAGGTAGCTGCCGCTGCACAGGCACCTGATGCGGCGGATGCAGCAAAGACATCAAGGTTCGATGAGGACGACCGTGGAGCAACTTAGCCGGCGAGCGACCATCTCGGGGCTGAGAGCGATACAAAGACAAGAAGAGCAATAACGCGTCCTCCCGAGAATGCCACTCTTTCAGCTTCAACATCTGGGACTTGAAAGTCTGGACCAATCGTTCAGCGGCACCGTTTGACTGAGGCGAAAACGGCGCGGATGTCAGATGTTGAATACTATTGGCCTTGCAGAATGACTGAAATTCTGCGGACATGAATTGTGGGCCATTGTTGGAAACAATAGTCTGTGGAAGACCTTCAACACAAAAGATAGCGGATAACGCTTGGATGGTGGCAGATGACGTCGTGGAAGACATCCGGACAACAAAAGGAAAATTACTGAATGAATCGACCAGAACCAACCATCGAGCATTCCAGAATGGACCAGCAAAATCTATGTGTAAGCGTTGCCAAGGGGAAGTGGCTTTCGGCCATGCAAAGAATTTCCGTGGTGGTGCGGATTGTTGTTCGGCACACGCCACGCAAGAAGAGCACATATGCGTAATCGCAGCATCGGTTCCGAACCAAGTACAGTGCTGACGAGCAAGTTGTTTCGTTCGCACTATACCCCAATGTCCTTGGTGGAGAAGCCGTAAGACAGAGGACTGTAACGAACGTGGGACCACGACTCTGGACTGATCATTATCAGAACGCAACAACAAAACACCATGTCGTACAAAAAGTCTCTCCTTTTGAGCAAAAATTCGGCGAACCAACGGATCCTCGATCTGTGACTTTGACAAGGGCCATTGCGTAGCAACAAAACGCAAAACCGTAGCGAGGACAGGGTCAGCGGCTGTGGCTGTAGCTACACGACGAAAAGCAATCGGAAAATATTCGAGCACGTCATCGGTTTCCGCATCAATGAACATGCAAGCAAGTTCGGATGAATCGAATGCTCTATCCTCAGCAACAGGCAAACGGGACAACGCATCGACGTTTCCATGCTTAGCAGTGGACCGATACAAGATATCTTAGCGGTACTGCGACAGGAGATTTGACCAGCGAATAAATTTCTGCGCTGTACGTGGAGGTACAGGCTTGTTTGGATGAAAAAGCGATGTCAAAGGTTTGTGGTCGGTGATAATAGTAAAGTGACGACCATACAAGAAATCATGAAACTTTATAACACCAAATACAAGAGCCAAAGCTTCTTTCTCGATCTGTGAGAAATGTCTTTGTGGAGACGAGAGCAATTTGGACGCAAAGGCAATAGGGTGATCATGCGAGCCATCTTTGTGCGCAAGCACGGCACCGATCCCGAAATCCGATGCATCTACCATCAACAAAAGGGGTTTCTGGGGATCTAATGGCGTAAGGCAAGTATTAGAAAGCAACACCGATTTCAACTGGCGAAAGTCGCGTTCGCATTCTGTCTTCCAGACAAACGGAACACCTTTACGGCGTAAGAGATGAAGCGGAGCTGAAATGGAAGAGGCTTGCGGCACATAGTTAGTATAATAATGAAGTTTTCCCAGCACACTCTGTAGCTGCTTCAAATTCTGCGGTGAAGGCAAGTCTTGTATGGCACGAAGGTGCTCTGGGCTCGGATGTATGCCTTGGGCATTGATTACATGTCTCAAATATGGTAAGTCACGAGCAAAACACACACATTCGTCCTTCCACAAGCGAAGACCAGTTTGTCGCAAGACCTGAAATAATGTTCGGAGGTTGGCTAAATGTTCTTCTTCTGTCTTTCCGGAGATCACAGTATCGTCCACATAGTTTGCTGCAGTAGGGACCGACACACATCCAGTTTATAAATATTGCTGGAACAATGCAGGGGTGGATGCACACCCAAATGGCAGTCTTTTGAATCGATACAAACCAAGATGCGTGTTAACCACCAATACGCGCTGGTATTCTTCGTCCACCGGTATTTGCAAGTACGCATCTGCTAGGTCCAACTTCGAAAAATATTTACCTGGGCACAGTTTGTCAAAAAGGTCTTCCGAGCGGGGTAAAGGAAAAGTTGCAATCACTAGTTGTGGATTCACTGTTAGGACCTGATTTACGATAGACAAGTTAAACAACTGAAATAAATCTAAACCGAACAAGTTCACTGCAGAAAAAGAACGAAGAACGTAAAACGACACACGTTTTGTTTGTCCCTTGTATGTTGCAAGAAGGCGGCACTGTCCTAACACAGGGATATGCTGTCTGGAATAACTATGTAACTTAACATTTGCGGCACGCAACGGAGGTGTGCCCAGTTGTTTGTACGCGTCTTTATTGATCAATGAAACTGCACCTCCGGTATCGAGCTGGAATGGGATCACGTTGCCATTAATGTCCAAGTCTACAAAAAGTTTATTGTCCTGCTGACGACAAGAGCGACTGTTTTGTGCAACGTGAACGGACACTGGTACAGAATCACTCGGGACTTGTCGTGATTTCCGTCGATGTAGACGCACACATTTTGTGGGACGAACACAGTCACTGTGAGAGAGAGTGGCACTGGGCGGAGTGGAATTAATGACATGAATTTCCATGGGCGAAGGTTTACGAGCCTGAGTATTCTTGGCTCGATTCCGGCGCGAAGCAAAGGGCCTGGAATGGTTTTTAGTGTCCGACCTGAGCTTTTTCAGGCAAACACTCTGAACATGTCCTTTTTTATTACAGAAAAAGCAAATAGCTTGGCGTGACGGGCAATTCGCACATGAATGTCTAGCAGCACACCGCGGGCATGACTTTAGTACTGCATTTGCATGCTGGCGCGGGACACGTGGCTGCGCGGACGTGCGCGAGCGCTGTTTACCGTTCCGTGCAGCTCGCCCGGCGGGCCGGTTAATGTGACACACAGCTGGCGAAGTTTCAAATGATGCCTGAGCAAAGTCAAGTGTGTCTTGCCTATCGAATATGTCCATCACTTGTTGAAGGGAGAAATTGACTAGTTTCAAAATTTGCTCCTGTAATCCCTGGTAAGGCCTTGCAAAGTGCCGGCCGAAGTGGCCGTGCGGTTAAAGGCGCTGCAGTCTGGAACCGCAGGACCGCTACGGTCGCAGGTTCGAATCCTGCCTCGGGCATGGATGTTTGTGATGTCCTTAGGTTAGTTAGGTTTAACTAGTTCTAAGTTCTACGGGACTAATGACCTCAGCAGTTGAGTCCCATAGTGCTCAGAGCCATTTGAACCATTTGAACCTTGCAAAGTTGCAACCAACTCCCGATTAGTTTGACCGGCCGTACGTTTTGTACGAAAGAACGTATACCGTTTTGCAACTTCATTGGTGAACATTGGTTTTGTTGATACAGTATATGCGTCATTAGATACATAGCAAAGGATAATTGGCGCCTTGCTTGGTCGTAGCAATTCACTTAGCTGAAGGCTATGCTAACTATCGTCTCGGCAAATGAGAGCGTAATTCTCAGTGAACCTTTCCTAGCAAAGTCGGCTGTACAACTGGGACGAGTGCTAGTAAGTCTCTCCAGACCTGCCGTGTGGCGGCGCTCGGTCTGCTATCACTGATAGTGGCGACACGTGGGTCCGACGTATACTAACGGACCGCGGCCGATTTAAAAGCTACCACCTAGCATGTGTGGTGTCTGGCGGTGACACCACAGTTATCTCATGGAGATATCTCAGATGTTTATTGCAGTTGTGGCGACCAACTGTTTACAACAAATGATATTATTAAGTGGACGATGATTATTAAATTCGTAGTTTCCGATGTGTTTGTGAGGGAGAAAATGGAAATTCTATATGCTTTACTGTACGAAAATGTTTGTAGTAAATCTCTATTTATTATTTATATTGTGTTTTTTCCTTTTTCTTCCCTCCATATTATACTATGATGTGGCAAATGTGCAAATATTGTTTGATGTTGTGTGCATACACAAATAAGATGAAATTTTATCACGAGAGAGATGTGGATAGGTAGGTAGGTAGAGAGTGTGTATGCTTTGTGTGTGTGTGTGTGTGTGTGTGTGTGTGTGTGTGTGTGTGTGTGTGCGAAAGAGCGAGAGAGAGAGAGAGAGAGAGAGAGAAGGAGGGAGAGAGAGAGAGAGAGAGAAAGAGAGAGAGAGAGAGAGAGAGAGGGAGAGAGAGAGAGAGAGGCAGAGACAGGTAACAAATTTATTGTGGAGCATGAATAACAGAAATGAAACTAAGGCAGAAGAGGACATATTGCACGTAATTTATGATAAAATTTAATGACAGGTAGAGGGCGAAAGAGAAAAAGAGAGGTGAAACAGATGTGGAAAATATATGGTGCAGTCATGTGAGTAGAAATTTCCTGTCAACGCAGTGTAGTACTTTCAGAGACGGAGTACTATGCTGTGTGTGTGTTTGTGTGTGTGTGTATGTGTGTTTACCCGACCCATAGGCACATAATTTAGCAAATGTGGCCTTTCTTTCAATGTCAGGTCAATTCAATGAAACCTTAAATATTTTTTCCGTATCTTCAAGTAATTGTCTTACTTCATTGCTATACTGAGACTGACTAGTCAGGAGGAGGAAAGGGGAAATGGATGAGGGTGACAGGGTGGAGGTAAGGAGCACAAATGGACTAGTTCTGTCAACATGTGTTTTTAAAATCCCCACCATATTAAATTTTTTTCATTTTTCACCACTCCTGTCTAGTATTTTTATATTTCCTACTTCTGCATCCACAAGCAGCCAGATACTAGTGCACGCATCAGAAAAACAGAAGAGAAACGATGACGATGCATTTCAGGAATACCACCACTGGTCAGGACTGACAGCCACGCTGCAGTCGAGCAACAGGATGAGCGAATGGCGGACCCACACCGCATAATAGTTAAATTAGTATACCTAGAGCCGTTCTTGAGATTTTGCACTTAAATTACCTTTAAAGGTGGAAGTGTTGGTGTTAGTGGCCAACACGAAGAGACAGGCCCAATGACTTTACGCACACGTAGTCAACAAAATGTTTGATAGCGATATTTTAAAAACGCAAGATGGTGAGTGGCAGACAATTTAAAAACGCAAGATGTCGGTAACTGGTATTTTAAGACATTACAGAGTCAAGGATGTTAGAAACAGTGCATTTATGTTTTGTAATACCTTCCCACCCGCTTTCTCCAGCCCCTTTGCCCCTCTCATTCCCTTTCCTCCCCGCGCCATCACTCACATTCCATTCCTTTACAGAACACTAAAAAGAAATAATCAATCTCAGTGTACATACAGAGCATCTGTTTTGACCATGTTCTAAAGAAACCATTCGATCAGAGTTCGCGCATCTTCTTCAAACGAAGACTGGGAACGACCTAAATTATTTATCAAAATGTTATATAAAATGTATGACTTGCACTATTTCTACATCTAAAAAATATCAGGGAAACCCACGCATACTCACATATACATGCATACTTTCACTTACAACCAAAACCATAAGCAATAGTTCATACAAATTATTGGACAGTCTCACCAGTAACTTTGAACTTGCATCTGTAAATTTCATTGGAATCTACATAACAATTGCTATGGAATAAGAAAACTTAAATTGTTAAAACCCTACTTTCACTAATTAATTTAGTTAACTAATTAGCAAATACCTCGTATTAGCCATGCGACTTCGTATGTCAGTCTATTAACTCTTGGGTTCTTTGCCGATCGATACAGGGAATTTCTCTGGTAAGTCGAAACGTTGGAGGGCGAGCAGTTTTGAAAGAGGGGTAACCACGAAACAGCTAGGTCAGGGGACTACAGTGAGTTGGGCCTTTTTCCTCTTGCTGGTGACGCAGCAATACCGAGCAAGCAAGGACCTCGTGGCGACTGTGGATATGGTATGTTAGAGTAACTGCTGTGGAAGCGGAAGGGATCTGAACTTAAATAAGGAAGGACCCTGAGCTAGATTGTATTCGCAGAACTTTGTTGCCCATACGGTATCTGTCGCGCGGAAAGCAACCTTATGACGAGCAAAGGATGAATACTTGACAGATAGACGGAATCAGAAATTTCTCCCTCCGTCGCCGGATGCTTCCAATACGTCCTGCGTGGCTCGAAGTAATTGTTTACTTTCAGGTAGACATCAATGGGATTTTTTTTAAATTGCATACTTGACGCTGTGACTGTGCTGAGTCAATCTGCGTTTCAAATGTGTAACATGTTAGGTTTTGGTTAACCCTTCCTTTGCAGTGAAAGGGGAAACCCGGGAAAGAATCTTGATGTAACGTAACTGGCGTTTGTCGAATTTTTGTGTCAGGGCTAAAGGTTTCTTGCAAATTTCGTGAATGTGACAAACCAAGAAGTTGATCGAATGTTAGATGTATGCATCTTGTCCACGTATCAGTATATAAATGACCTCGGTCATGGTGAAGTGTTGTTGGTGTATAGTGGATTGACACTGAAGTTAGTTTATTTGAATGTGTTATTGCGGAAAAGTATGTAACAACTTTGAATTTCTTTTCAGTCATCCGTATTTTTTGAGTGGAAGTCTGTTCTTAAAGAGATTACATCTAGTGTCTTTCTATTACTAGACTATAACAAGGGTCTTAGAGTCAGGCAAGAAAATCAGTATAAGGTTGCATACATAGGAGACACCGACAGATTAGTGAAAACAAATTCGTACAAATGTTTTTGTGTCCTCTGAATATCCAAGTACTACTAAGGCATTTTCATATTAGGTTAAAGTTATTTGTTCAGCCGTATTCAATACGAATAATTTTCAATGAGACAGTTAGAGATCAAACTGAGAAAATGTTACAACAAGGAGTAATGAGGCCAATGGTTAACTCTTATAATAATTCTCTGCTGGTTGTGCGAAAAGAGGGGACATTAGACTAGTGTTAGATGCAAGACAAATTAATATAGTAATTATTCCAAAAAGCATTGACACTAGAAAAGTTATTCCAGATACATCAGGTTGTTGAGGGCCTAACTACATCTGATAGGATTGCATCACTCATGCATGATGTGGTGTCACCGCCAGACACCACACATGCTAGGTGGTAGCCTTTAAATCGGCTGCGGTCCATTAGTATACGTCAGACCCGCGTGTCGCCACTATCAGTGATTGCAGACCGAGCGCCGCCACACGGCAGGTCTATAGATACTTCCTAGCGCTCGCCCCAGTTGTACAGCCGACTTTGCTAGCGATGGTTCACTGACAGAATACGCTCTCATTTGCCGAGACGATAGTTAGCATAGCCTTCAGCTACGTCATTTGCTACAACCTAGCAAGGCGCCATTATCAGTTGATATTGATATTGTAAATAATGTACAGACAAGAGCTACGTTCAACATTAATGGATTAAAGTTAAGTATTCCACCATCTGCGTCCGTTTTTCTAAGTTCTAATTTCCTTGTCCTGTTCCAGACCTCACGCCAGCCTGCGTGAGCTCAAACGCGTGCCTTTCAGCTTCCTCTATCATTAGTGCGTTGGTCTCCTGCCAATCTACAACACATGAAATGTACAACATTCTAATGTTTTGGTTGCTGCTTCGTTACCCATCATCCTGCATGATAGTTTGGGAGCATTTTTAGTGGCTTTCGTAGTGTGTTTTTTTTTTTTTTTGGATCTATAAAGTGGTTCACAATGTACTTTTATTACTTTTTAACTGCAGAAAAGTGTCGGAAGAATGATAATGAGGGTTGGGTAGGCTGATGGGTGTTTTTGAAGGATAGGGGGTGACAGTTGACTTGAGAAACCGTGTTTTTGCCGGCCGCGGTGGTCTCACGGTTAAGGCGCTCAGTGCGGAACCGCGCGACTGCTATGGTCGCAGGTTCGAATCCTGCCCCGGGCATGGATGTGTGTGATGTCCTTAAGTTAGTTAGGTTTACGTAGTTCTAAATTCTAGGGGACTGATGACCACAGATGTTAATTCCCATAGTGCTCAGAGCCATTTGAGCCGAACTGTGTGTTTGAAGGATTGGGGGTGACAGTTGAATTGAGAAACAGTGTTTTTGAAGGATAGGGGGTGACATTTGACTTCAGAAACTGAGAATCTGCATTGAAGCAGGTAAGGTTTCTAGGCCACATTGTTATGGCATCAGAGAATTTAGTCAAGCAAGAAACAGCAAACTCCATTAGTGACTTCCCAGCACCCAAGACAAGGAAACAGAACTATGCGTTTTAGGATTCATCAATTTCTACAAAATATTCATAAATTTGACTATCTTGGACATGGCCCTCTTGAGCACGTTGACAAGTAAGAAAATTACTTGAGACAGGATCCAGAGGCACAATCGAAATTTGAAAATACAAACGGGTTCTTGTCGAGACGTTTCTTCCTTGAGATCCAAACTTGACTATGGCCTGTTGCTCAGCCGTCATTTGGCCAGGTTTGCATTGTATCTTCAACATTTCTGCTTCAAGATATTTTACATTTTAGGAATGACCAACATTTTTACTTATGGACTTTTGAGAACTCTGTTAGGGTTAAAATATGACCCCCAGGAGGATTTCCAGCCGATCCTTCTTAGTATTATGAAGATGGAGAGTGTTACTGTTACTAATTTTATTAGATCCTCTCTCAGAAACATTCCTAAAGATCAAGACAAAGATCTGATAGGGAAATAAGTAAAAGGATCAGGAAAACATCACCATTCAACGCTACAGGTTAGTTAAAAATGATATTTCATTTAAGAAAATAGTGAGGATAGAATTATTGCGCTTTATTGTATTACACACGTGTCGTGAGCTCTTTGTGTAGTAATACGTACCTTATACTTTTTCAGATGTGTTAGTATTTATAAATTATAAGTAACTGAAACCTTAGGTACATACAGTGAAACAATGAGTGAAGATGTTGACGATAGCGAACAGAAAATTGTTACTCAGTTGAAATAAATACGTATTGTATTTAATGTGAACAGATAAAGAGGGAGTGATGAGGGATTGTATGTACCCACCTTTTGCATTTGTTATAATGTTATAAATTGGACATGACCCATGAGTTGGGGTTTTCTTTTTTCTCTAACACAGTAGCTTGTCATTTTGACGTACCTAAAGTAGCGCAACAAAAAATTTTAGTCTCCAAGTATTCATCTGATTTCGAAAGTATTTGATTAGCCTTATTTCTATGTGTTTGAGTTATCTTCTTTAGATAAGTTTTTCTGTTGCAAGTGCTGATCTATCATGCTGTTTTTTCAACATTTTGGTATTTCTCGTTTCCATGATAATGGTGAACGTCATAATAAAGAAAGCACTGATGATATCTAGTAATGTCATATGTGGCCATTAACATATTTTTGTTGACACTTATATTGTGTACTTAAGGATAATTTGCATTAGTACCTAGACTAAGCAATTGTTCATCTCTGGATGTTGTTGTAATTATCCTTGTCATGTCCAAGTGAATTCTCATTGCTAAATATCTTCGTCTCTTGTACCTCTTTGTGTACAGGAAGGGATATTCTACTGCATAATTGGTTCAGACATACCGATGCAGTCAACTAGACGTTACATTTAACTGTTATTGTTTCCTAAGTTAATGATGAAATTTGTTTATGTATGATAGTAATGATAACTGGTAAATTTAATATTCTAAAGAAGCTAAAATTGTATGGATAGTCTTTAGTAAGGTGTGATTGCAAATATTGTAGGTGGGTTTAGATTCTCTGAATTAAGAGCCAGGTATCAAGCCTAAAGAGGCAAGAAAATGGAACTGCAAAAGACACAAATCATGTAAAAGCCTTACACTCAATTTAAAAAATTGATTTTCAATGCTTGATTAAATTTCAGGCTAATGTGTGTATTTGTGTAATGTCACAGCCACAGTGAGACTATGCCTAAGGTTAAGCTTAAGTGCTTTTCATTGTTGAATGAAAACTACGGATGTAGACCCCTTTTGGTAATATCACAGGCACAATCAGACTATATTTAAGTTTTTGAGTTAACTTTTTTATGCTGTTTCCTATTTGTGTAGCATCAAAACTGATGGCCAGGTATTAAATGTCATCTACTAAGGCAATTCTGTGGTAACACAGGCATATTAGATTCGTTCTAAATATCTATGTGACACGATGGTTTGTAGACACTTTGTTCATTATTTCCTTTTCTACTGCACCTACAGCATAGAATACATCTTAATACGACATTTTACATTTAATTATTCCAGGCAGCCAGTAGGACCAGCCTTCTCAGGTGGACTCTGTTATTCGACGCCCTGTCATAAATTTGATGGGTAAGGATCTGGACGAAGCTACGTTGTCTGTCTTAAGTATAGGGCTACATTTTGCACCTACTCCAAAGAATTTTCCGATATCATGTTCCTCCAGTTCCAATGAAGAAACTGTCCGACCACTATCAGAGGATTCTGCTGAAGAAGTCAGACGAGTAACCGGTCAAGCAATTACAAAGCATCATCCGCAAAGAACCAATGTTTCCAAGAAAGAAAGATGCGCAATACGAAAGCTGCGTGAGGATACTGATACAGTCGTTCTGCGTGCTACCTTTCTTTTGCTTCAGAAAGGCTACAAGGAAAAGATATGTGGTCTACTTAGTTGTGGTCCATACCGGAAGATTAACAAATATCCTACTAACAAGGTGACAATAACTACTGTAGCCTTGCTGAACGCTACATCAGTGCCGAAGGAACTCATAAGAAGTTTAAAAGTACGAGGTGCAGTAGCACCGATATTTTTATGGTCTTCCTAAAGTTCACAAGGCAGGTAAGGATGAGCGTCTAGAGGACTTGTGTATGAGACCTATAACGAGCACTATTGGTTCACAAACGTATTTTTCTGCCAAATATTTAGCTTCCGTATTAAAACCATTGGTAGGAAAACGTTGTCACCATATTCGTAATTCTATGGACTTTATTCAGAGACTTAGCAATGTCATGCTAAATAGTAAGGATGTGGTACCTTTGAAGGACTCTTTATCTCTTATCGGCTAACATTCTGATAAGAACTTTACTGCCTTATTTGAACATGTGCTTTTATCATCGTAGTTTCAGTTTAATGGTGGATTTTATGAGCAAATTGATGGTGTTGCCATGTGAAGTCCCCTCTGGTAGCTAATTTATTCATGGAAGACTTCGAGAAGAACGAAGTGGACTCAGCAGGTTTTCCACCAACGGTCTTCTGGAGGTACGTGGACGGCACATTCGTGGTATGTCCCCATGGGATGGATGAATTACATCGTTTTGTTGGGCATTTGAATTCCATCCATGCCAGCATTAAATTTACTATGGAAAGAGAAAAAAACTGCTGCCTCCACTTTTTGAATGTTGTCGTTCGCCGTAAAGGTGATGGCACACTAGGACATGCCGTATATTGGTAACCAACACACAAGTATCTATATCTTCATGCCAGTAGCTGCTATCACCCTTCACAGACCATAGGTGTCCTGAAGACCTTAGTGCATCGGACGTACTGTATATCCGATAAAGACAATTTGCAAGAAGAGCTCACATACCTCAAGAGCAACTTTAAATCGAATGGATTCTCTCCGCAATAAATTCGTACGTATTCGATGCAAAACCTAAAATTAAGGTATCTGATGGGGAAGATGATAGTAATTCCTTCAGATCTAGTACGTTTTTGCCCTGTGTGGGTGCTCTTTGCTCAAAGATAGGCCGTGTTCTTGAGAAACACTGTGTTAAGGTGATCGTCCGGCCATTCAGCTTTACTCGGCTCTGCGAAGGACGCTTTACAGCTTCGTAAAGCTGGTGTGTATCAGATTCCTTGCGGAAATTTTGAGAAATCGTACATAGGTCAAACAACAAGCAGCGTTCATGAGAGGTGTGTGGAGCATCGAAGATAGACACTCTTATTACAGACGGACAAGTCAGCTATGGCTGAACATTGTATTGAATGACAGATATGTGAAGATTTAAACATCCACCTCTGCCCTTTGGGAATCTGTCTTCAACGAAGCTATAGATACTAGATTAGCTAATAATTTAATAAATGGTTTTAATTTGAACAAAGCATGGAATCTGGCTCTTGGGGAAATTAAACTGCAGAGATGTCGTCATGGTGTCATCGTTAAAGCGAATCGAATGTCTGTACGCCTTCGCCACAGGCGGCGTATGTGTAAGCGTATGTCTTTGCCGCCGACCACCATCTTTGACCCGCATGCCCAGTACCGCCGCGGTGGACCATATAAGGCCGCGCTTCGTATCTTGTCGTCAGTCTTGTGACTCACTTTCAGGTTCGCCTGACGATAGGCGGCCGAAATGTCAGTGGAGGAAGTTTTATTTGCGCGCCTGCATGCCCGAAATTTAATGGACTATAGGAAGACGTTCTTTTTTTATCAAGCGAAGTAGAATGTAGTTTCAGCATGTCGGTCCCCCTCCACATCTTACTTTACGTGTGAGGGAAGATCTCAGCCTCGTCAACCCTCATCACTGGATTGGCCGTGGCGGTTCTATTAAGAGGCCTCCAAGATCACCTTACCATACACCTTTAGATTTCAGTTTATGGGGTTGGATGCAATCATACGTGCACAAAGTGACGGTAAATACACGAGATGAACTGCTTCGTCGCATCGTAGACGCTGCTGAATTGATTAGGGACCAACCTAAGGCATTGGAACAAGCAACCCAACACATTATCGCTAGAGCGCAAAAGTGCATTGACGTTCATGGTGGCATATTCGAACCTGTTCTGTGAACTGTACAATATCTGTGCGATAAATGTTAAGGGAGTTTGTAAAAGACATGGTAGGTCCTTTTAAACTGAATACATGTAACATGCATGTTGTAATGCAATATGTACTAAATGCAAAGTAAATAAACATTATGTAATAATGTGTAATATAACCATATTTTTCTGTAACATTGTTTTCAAGAAAATCACGCTACGGTTCAGTTGTATTCTTTATAGGTTCACGTTGTGCACATCAGTTTTGCAGAAATAAAGTTCCTTTCAGTGCCCATACCTCCCTAACGAGGCATTTGTGGACCTATGTTCATATAATATTTTTTGTTCATCATCATCATCATCAGCCAATTCAATCACTAGGTGATGTGGCCTCTTCGAGTCGTGGATTCAGGTAGGCTTTCAGAAGTCTTCTCTGCCAGGTGTTACCAGCGATCTACTTGATGTCTTTGTCCCATCTGTCTGGTGGTCTTCCTCTAGGCCTCCGGTGTTCTCTCGGACTCCACTCTAGTACTAGCTTCGTCCATCTGTTGTCTTTTCTTCTTTCGACGTCGCCAGCCATTTCAAGGAACTCTGTAAGATGTCATTAACCTTCGTCACAGACCGGATGTTATCTGCCTTTTTCCTGTCCTTTCTTGTATAGCCCAGCATTGATCTCTCCATGGCTCTCTGTGCTGTCGTAAGTTTCCCTTTTGTAAATGAGTTCAGTGTCCATGTCTCGCAGCCATACGTCATCACAGGAAGCATGCATTGATCAAATACTGCTTTCTTCAGATTTACTGGCATTTTTGATCTGAATACTTTTGAATTCTTCCCAAATGCTTGACAGCCAAGCTTGATAGGTTGATAGATTTCTGGCCTTATGTCTCCCTTCGTATTTATAATCTGAAGGGAGACATAAGGCCAGAAATCTTACCAACTAGTAATCTGTATGGTAATACGTTTCTGGTTTAGTTGTACCTTTACGATGCGATATTTACGTACAAACAAAGGCAGTAAAAGACCAAAGAAGATGAACAAAATTATATAATTAATTCAAACTTTTGAACGCAAACAACAACAAAAAGAACTGAACAAGCTTTTTAACATTTTAACAAACAGAACGCAAACTAAACACAAACAATAACTTCTTTAACGTAAACAAGAACTGGCTTTATGGGCTTCTTGAAAACGCCCGTTTCTTGGGCGGGCCTGTAACAACAATCGGACCGTTCCCCCAGTCCAGCGGCAGTCGAGCACAGGTGTCGGCGGTTGTGCTGGACGCCGCATCAGGGTCCACGTCCAGCGATGCCGCAGCGTCTGATGCTGCCATCTGCCAGGAAGAGAAATAACAGCTACAGCTAATCAATAGGAAAATGTATTTTTTGTGATAAAAATTACACAAGTTTTATACAAAATTACGTGTCACCATTCTGATACAAGTAAGACTCAAAGAATGTACTGAATTAAGAAACCTATTCAGCGAGCTTCATTCATAACAGAGCTCCGTATGACAGACGTTAAACAGTGCTTCGACAGGAATTCTTTCCAATACAGATTTCTGAAGTTGTTTTTTTACCTATTTATCGTGTCCTCGATCATCAATAGAGAGAGAAACAGTTGCTGAGAAGCTCTAAGATAAATGTGGTTTATATCTCAAACAAATATGAAATTTGGCCACCACAAATTTACGGGATACCGGAAAAGAACTAGCTTACAAACCATAACGCGCCTAAGAAAATACTGAAATAAGAGTGAATAGTAAATTGATTTGAGTGCTGTAATCTCCTGGTTAGTGTGACATACGACGTAAAGATAAAATCTTGCGGAACAGGAACGATGACAGTATCTGGTAAATGGATACGTCTGACGAAATCGCGCTTTCAGCTGTCTTCCCTACCCAGAAGGCCTTCGAGACTACTATCTTCTGCAGCTATTCACAACTGAAGGGATTTAAAGGTAAAGCTATCGTCAGTGAAAACACTGATTTGAACACAACTATGCTGTACCAGGCTTCATTCTACTGGAGTTGCTTTGCAAGCACATTCTTCCAAACTTTGACCGACCTACACCCAGGCAGATATTGGGCTACTTGTTATTTGACAAAACTCAGAACCTTAGAAGGACATAGCATTTTTTCATATTAACAAACATTAACAGAGGTGATAGAAGTGACCTGTGACGAATAAAAACCTTCGAACTGTCCTGATATGTAACATCAAGCCTTTAGATTCGTAATCTGGCACCTAAACTGTGAGTCATCGGGCCATACAAATAGGCCTTGATCTGCTATAAAATCAAACACCAACAGCTCATCAAGAAAAGATAATATTCGTTAAACAATGATATGTAACGTATTGACGCCTCCCTAAACAATTTTGGTTAGAGAACTCAACGGCATGTGGTGCAAGATCAAGTACCCGAAGCCTAAAACGGATAAAAGTACGTCTAATGCAATAGGTTTTCGTCCCAACGCACTTTCGTACTGTGCTGGAAAGATGTGGCTGAGGACAGTAAAACAAAGTCCGTACAGTGGTTGAAAACATCTCTCGGTGCAACATGGTTCTCAGCTCCACTCGATTTAACACTCAACGCCAATGCCTGGACCTAACATTTGATATCCATAATAGAAAGCTCTTAACGTCACTCAATCAGTGTCCAGAATACGATCTGTGACACAATGGAATAATTGGTAACAATGCAAAGGCATTTGACCATAAGAGGTAAGTACCCATAGCTCTACATGTTTATCGAAATGACGTAGCTTCCAATTCAGCATCACTGAGACAGATACTGAAGCAACAAGAAAGTAAAAAGATATTCATTCAGCTAGGCAGACACGCAGCACAAACAGAAAAATCAGAGAGTAGGTCGAAGTAGTAAAGCAGACACGTCCAACACGAAACGCTAGTGGGGCGGGGGGAGAGGGTGTTGTCGATGCGGGGGAGAGCTAAGTGTGAGTACGTGTTGGCTGCTATATGTGGCAGTTCGGCGGGCCGATCGTCCGCCATGAAACAACACACTGAATGCCACTGGAAGGTACAGTCACTATATATATTAATTCACTGTGACGGAGTGATAATTAACCTAGCTTGTAGAGTGGTACAGCAAGCAGTGAAACAAACACAGGTAATAAACATATGTATGACTAGTTGTAAGGTCACCGTGTGCCAACGGATGTGTGTTTGAGATTCAGAAAAAGTACTCGGGACACACTAGGTGTATAGAATATGATCACAATTTGAATAAATGTTGTAAGGGTGGCACTCGTACAACTGCAGAGGCATCATGACGCCCTTAGACAGGCAAATGCCACTGTGGTGATTGTATTAGATAATGCACATCACAAGATGCACAACCAAATTTAATTTGCAGTCATAGAGCTACAGTTCTAAATGACGTCTCTCAGGCTCGATCTCTTGCTGAACGTAGATTTGGAGAATATATCCAACACATTACACTTTAAAATCTTGCAGATTAGAAATTGGACGGCTCATTTACGTTTCTCACAAACACAACAGGAAGAGTAGGGAACCAAACCCTAATAGTTGGTGAATGAAGCTATCAACATGAAATGAAACTTTTATCGGCACTTATTCAGGCCTGCTATCCTGCAACAAGTGACAGAGGCTTGGAACAACGACGAACCTAGTAAGAGTCACTTTAAACTACGACATACGTGGTACTGCTTTAAATCAAATTTACTATGTGTGCGTAACTCACCTCTGCTGAGCAAACTGTAGTCTTGACCGATTCCAGACACATCTCCATATCTTCCGTAACAGTGACTGGCATCAAATCAGCTTCATCTTCTACCTGCCAGCAGAATGATAAAACGTCTTATGCATCCATGTTCACAAGTAACACCATTGTAACAAATATCATGAAACCTTCATACAAGGCATGACGAAATTACGTAAAGGTTGCTTCACGTTATATGTGTGGTGTAAACGAAAGGTATGTGTCGCTGTGACGACGCAGTTCAGTGAAACAGTGAGGCTTGGAAATAGTTGCCAGACTTCTTTTGCGATAATTAGTGGAGATGACGCTACCACTACATGTTTTTCAATTAGCTGTATGTATTTAGGCTGAATTTCGAAATGACATCACTCAGGTTTGGTCCCTTGCTGTACGTGATTTTCGGGACTCTATCGAACACATTATAATGGGAAAATAGCCACATAAGTGACTCTGAAATCTAACGGAAGAAATAGGGGCCGTTCGTCAGCGATTGCTGAAGGATGTTACCAGTATGGACTGAAACGTTCATCATTGTTCTTGAGCGTTGTTGTTACAAAATAGCTGACAATGGTGTAAAGCTACAATATACGGGCTATTGTTTTGAACCAATGGAAGTATACCCGTGAAACTCACCTCTTCTGAACCGATTGTAGTCTCCACCGAATCCATACTCTTCTCCGTATCCTCCACAGCAGTGGTTGACATCGCTTCATCTTCTTCCTCCACCTGTTGGCAGAATGATAAAAAAATTTCAATTTACCTTCGCATTACGCAATTTTAATGGTGGGTCGATGTTTACACATAATACACGTTGTAACACGTATCATGATACCTCTAAAAATGACATATGGAAGTTATGAATACAGTATGTCGCTTCACGTTATACGTGTGGTGTGAACGAGTGTCTGTCGTTGGGACGACATGCTTGAGTGAAATAACAACGATTGGAAATAGATGACGCACTTCTTTCTGATAATCAATGCAGGTGACATTATCACTGCAAATTTTTCAGTTAGCTGTATATATCTATGACATTTACATCTAGTATACATTTGTAAATGACATGATTCAGGCTCGACTACTGCTGCAGGGATTTGGGGAATCTGTCCAACATACTACCTTTGGGACAGCAAGAAAGTAGTTGACCATCTACGTTACTCAGAAACGTAACAGGTAGAGGACGGACAACTCCTCAATGGTAGCTGAAAGAAACTACAAGTATCGACTATAACATCTGTCATCATCATAGAAGCTTGTTATTCGATAATAACTAACAGAAGCTTGAAGCTAAGATGAACCTCTTAATGGTTAGTTTAAACTACAGTATACGGGTTATTACTTTGAACTAAAGTTACTGTGGCTTCGAAACTCACCTCTGCCGAACAATCTGTATCCTTGATAGACTCACGACCCTTCTCAGTATCCTCCATATAAGCGGCTGTCATGATGTCAGTTTCCTTCTCCACCTGTCGGCAATACGATGAGAATTTCTGAGTTTAGCTACACACTACGGAAGTTTGATGTTACATCGATGCTTACTCATAAATCGCTATTATATCACTACAATAAAAATCACCATAGAGTAAAAAATTGAATATCAAAACTATGGAAAGGTCATTTCAAATTGTGTGTGTGACGTGAACGAGAATTATCTGTTGCTACGACATCATAGTTGAGTGAAATGGTCATTCTTTGCAGTAGCTCCCACAATTCCTTTCGAGATGTAATACAGAAGATGTGGTTAGCGCGAATTTTCCCTTAGCTGTACGTTTGTTGCCTACAAACCATAACCCAAGAGATACCGTTACATTTTTCACATATAAATGTCACCCAATCTACCACTATGAATTTTAGCTCAATCTATGGATTGCTAAGACGTTCTGATTAGGGATGTATCGACGCTCGTCCATTATAGCAGAGTTCAGAAACTCTTGCGATTATTTGCAATCTTAAATACAATTTGTACAATGTTTGCAGAATTTAATTTCTATATGTGTGAAGTATAAAACCCCTACACTTACAGTAGTACATAAAATAGAAATTCGAAGTTCGAAGGGGAATACATTGCTATAGAAACACTGTAAATACTAATCTAGCGAGATGAAGATATAGTTTACGAAGCATGAACTAGTAAAGCAATCAGTGAAATAACTACAGCTTAGTAACAAATAGCCCACGTTATCGTCGTTTGCAGTAGTTTTAAAATCTTCATGTGCCCAAGGACGTGCTCTGGTTACTTAGAAAAAGTACCCAACATACTTCGTGCAGTGAACGTAATCTAGATTGGAATATATGTTGTGACGCTGGTCTTCCTACAACTAAAGATTCATGAGGACGTGGTTAGACAGGCAAGTATCATTGTCTCGATTATGTATTTTACACTCTGTTAGGATACCTACATTCTACAAGTTACATAATCAACGATGATTTAAAGACAGAGTTTGAAATAAACAAGTGATATTAGTAGCTAAATGACCACTCTGAGGCTCGACCTTTTGTTGTGCTGGGATATGGGGAATCTATGTAACTCACTGCATTTTGGAAAATTAGAAACTTGGCGAAAAATCTATTGTACGTTTCACGGAAACATGATAGGAACGGGAGGGAGCGAATTATCAGTGGTAGATGAATGACACTACCCGTAAATCAGTGTAACTGAGGGTTGTTATTCTGAAACAAATGTAAAAGGCTTAACTCGTGCGGGCTACTGCTTTAGTTACTGTATCTGTGAAACCCACCTCTCCTGGAAACCATGTAATCTTGACAGGCTGACGACCGTCGTCGATATATGTGATCAAGATCACCTCATCTTCCTTCTCCACCTGTCGGCAAAATGATAGACAGTCTTCAGTTTACCTAATAATACTACACAGGACTAATGATCCGTTGGTCTTTACATATAAATCATTTATTGGAATAGGAAGATACGCAATTTTTGCTACAAAAGGGGCATTAGGAAATTAAGAGGATTTGCTTTACATTAGTACGTATGATGTAAACTAGTGGTTTTTGTTGACGTGATTCGCCGTTGGGTGAAATAGCTACATTAGGCAACAGTTTCTACCCATCCTATCGTTGATTGGCTATGAAGACACTGTCACTAAACATTTTTCAATTATGAGGACGTATCTAGTCTACAGACGATAAAATAAAAGATTTCATTACTACAGAAATGGTCCACACTGCCTACATAATATGAGACTAGTATACACAATTTTTGAAGAGATTCTCCAGCACTTGATTTTTAGTGGTCTAGTTCCACTGCAACTTATGACATAACTTTCTTCTCAATTTACTGTTGCAGTCCTACTACGTAATGCTGCCCATTGACAACTGACTGTTCATAAGCACGCATAGTGTTTATAGTTGATCGTTGAAGCTGCCACTATAGTTACTGTGCTGACGTTGCTCGGAAGAGATGGTCTATTCTGGGATAAATCGTAACGATGCCAACTAACATGGATTATATTAACATTGCTCATATGACACTCCTTTCGCAACTTTCCCCTTAAGACCATCTGAAAGTAATGGATGAAGAGAGTTACGGAGTCTGTGTATTTCCTTACTTTTGTATGGCTTCTGTCTCAGCACCATGTATATGCGTATTGAAGAAAATAAAATCATAATGGATATCGAACGCAATTTGTAACTGTATTGAGGATTTCTTGGTGAGGAGGACACAGCGTGTTACTTTCGCTGGAGTGTCACTGACTGATGTACTTCAGGTAACTCAGTGGTAGCAGCGGGCTATGTTTAGGTCCCTTCCTGTCTACGCAGCCTAGCAATTAGCTGGCAGAATTTAGTTACAAGAACGCCAGACTTGCTGCAGATGACACAGTTGTCGGCAAAAGCATATTGTGCTCAAAAAGATGTGATTAAATTTTTTAAAGTAATGTATATACTGGAAACTCGTTGTAACTGTTCAGAAGTAAAAATTGGGCACTTTACAAAGTTACACATCGTATTTCGTCATCTTTCTGACGTGCATTCTGGACAGTATTAGATGTTTTTCCGATATTTGTGCCTATTATCGAAAGGCCATCTTCCAGGTCAGTCACTGGAACAGTTTAAACAACTTCACGGAATGATGTGGAATAAACGCCCATTGCGTCTGATGCACGTGCGTTCACTGCACAGTATTGTTCAATTGGCTTATATTTTGGAAGCGACTCATCTTCACTATCGCTGTAGCGTAATCGCCCAAATATCGGAATAAGAGATAATAGTTCCCCTGATGCACGCCCGAAAGGTGATGGAATATTCTGTCCATTGGGAACATTTCGGAAGAACACAATTGCTATAGAGTACAATGCCAACGAGTCAAAAACTGAGCGACACCACGCTACATCCCACTAAAACGAAAGGTAGCAAGGAAAGAAAGAAGATGAGTGTTCAACATCCCGTCAACAGTCGGATCATTAGAGACGGTTCAGAATCTAGGAACAGAGAGGATAGGAAAGACAATCTACCATGCCCTTTCTAAGAAACTATGCCGGCATTCACTTTTAAGCCATTTTCGGAACTGAAGGAAAACACAAATATGAGTATCGAGACGACGACTGGAACCCTCGTTCTCAGAACACGAGTCCAGTGCGTCTCCGTGGCTCCACCTCACGCAGCGGTAGAAACGATCTCGTATCTTCAGAAGGGTTCAGACTGCTGCAACATGGGTCATATTGTCGTCTGTGGAAGGTGTAATAAATTGTGACAGTGTCTTTAAAAGTCTTCGTATGTGCTCCAAGACATATATACAGTATTTACAGCAAATATTAAAGTTTATGAGTGGCTGATTTCATTTTAATCAGCAGTAAGTAAACCTCTCCTTTCCTGTAGTTTTCGGAGTGCCTTTGGTTTAACAAATATCTGGTATAATTTTATTTTCAGTATTGCATTTCTCTGATTACGCTATGTCATATTGTTTATTGCTGTAAATTTTTGTCGTAGATGGTTGATGATGAATGAGTTGCACTGTAAAGCAATCGAAACAAAAGCTCTATCATGCCGCAGCCACCAATTTAAGACTGTATGGCTATTGGCACTAAAACAAGACCCTTCTACTTATTCGACTTAATGGCTTCAGACAGAGGACATGGGATGCACATAGTAATTGTGCTTTCTCACTTACGAAGAGATATAGCGTATTCATCTTAAGTGCAATGTGCATATGTCTTGTCTACAACCAAAAACAACTGCATCATAAACCATTGTACAGTGCAGAAATGACAGTGTGGTAAGAAGTTTCCCAAGTGATGGTTATTGAAATTTATTTTTTTGAAGAGGGTGGCGATTAAGTAACAGTAAATTATGAACGTTGTGTTGCAATCCTGCAGATTTTTTTGCGGCCACAACATGAGGTATTAACTTGACAGAAAATTCGTTACAAGAAGATGGAGCCACATCCCACACATAAGATGAAACCATCACAATTATTCGAAAAATATTTCCTCAATAATTGATGTCACGCTTTGGCGGTGTTTGCTGGGTATATGCTCATCATATATGTAGCTTGCTTCTTCTTCTTACGGTGTCATTTGAAATGCAAAGCTTATTTCTGCAAGACCTCATTCAGTCATCGGTCTGAAGTTTGCAATACATGAAGAAAATGCTGATGTTTCACAGAATGTCACAAAAATTATGCAGAACTTTAGAAAAACACTATTAATGTGAATGCAGGAAGAATGGCGACATGTTTCCAATGTTATCTTTAAAAAATAAACGCAAATCTGAGATAGTAACTTACATGCTGGCTTGGTCTAAACATATTTTATACTTGATGAGTCATACTGGTTTGAAAATAATGCACTCTTTTTGCGCCACCCTGTACAACCACAAGGAATCAGACACAAATCTCTGGTGATACATAGTTGACTGAATCTGATAATACTGATACAGAGGGATACATTCTTAAGGCAGTTTCGCTGTGTAAGATTGAGAAGGTCAAGCATCATTTACAGTAAATCGTCCATATGACGCAACACGAGCAGGCCTTGCTAAAATCATTCCGGCTGCTGCTGGGAAGCCTGGCTACAGTGCTCTAGCTGCCAGGAGCCACATGCGGCGGCGTCACTCACCTTGGCGCTGCTGGGCGGTGAGCCAGCGCTGATGGCCTCCCCCTCGGCCTCCGCCTCCTTGCGGACCCCGCAGCACAGCAGCAAGCACCGGAAAAACCGGAACATCTCTGCACAGAGGAATCAAATTTAGAACTGTCCCCACCTTCCGTGTGATGGCAACGTAGTAGCAATGTCTCCCTGTTCCAATGCGAAGAATACAAACTCTTATAATATGGTTCATGAGGGGCGATGCACGATTCATGCAATAGATGGAAATAGATCACATTCAACACAGTCATTGCAGACCATACGACTTAGGCAAAGTTGAACTACTAACGTAATAAGCAAAAAATAATATTAAAAAAGAATGTAACCAGATTCCCGATCAAAACAAGTAAGTTCATAGGAACAGATTACAAAAGGATCGACGTGTTGAGACTGAACTTTGAAGTTTATAAAATTAAACAGTGCCCCAGGTACAGATGGAATTTTAGCCTCAGTCTGCGCTAGTTTTGCAGGGGAGATAACTCCCATTTCAACTCGAATATACGCTGAAGGTCCAAAGAAACTGGTACACTTGCCCAACATGTTATATCCCCCCCCACGGGAACACGCAGAAGTGCCGCATCACGACGTCGTATGGACTCGACTATGTCTGAAGTAGTGCTGGAGTGAACCATCACCATGAATCCTTCACGGTTGTCCATAAATCCGTAAGAGTACGAGGGGAGGGATATCTCTTCTGAAGAGCACATTGCAAGGCCTCCAAGATGTGCTCAATAATGTTGATGTCTGAGCAGATTGGTGGCCAAAAGAGGTGTTTAAACTCAGAAGAATTTTTCTGGAGCCACTCTGTAGAAATTACGGACGTTTGGGGTGTCGCATTGTTCAGCTGGAATTCCACAAGTCCATCAGAATGCACAATGGACATGAATGGATGCAGATGTACAGAAAGTATGCTTACGTGTGTATCACCTGTCAGAGTCGTATGTAGGCATATCAGGGATCCTATATCACTCCAATTCCCGGCGGAGGTTCCTGTCCTCCCTCAGGCATGGGTGTGTGTGTTTGTCCTTACGATAATTTAGGTTAAGTAGTGTGTCAGCTTAGGGACTGATGACCTTAGCAGTTAAGTCCCATAAGATTTCACACACATCTGAACATTTTCTTTTTACTCCAATTCCACTCACTGCACACAGTTACAGAGTCTGCATCCACTTGAACAGACTCCTGGTGACATGCAGGGTGCATCGATTCATGAAGTGGTCTCCGTACCTGTACACGTCCATCCACTCGATACAATTTGAAACTAGACTCGACCGACCACACCACTTGTTTCCAGTCATCAACAGTTCGATGTTGGCGTTCATGGGCCAAGGTGAGGCGTAAAGCTTCGTGTTGTGCAGTCACCAAAGTAGCACGAATCGGCTCCGAAAGCCCATATCGATGATGTTTCGTTGAATTACATTAATGAAAACAGATGCATGTCATCCTAAACTTTCTGAATTCATCAGAGCAGTGGAATTCAGGATGGATTCTGGCGAAAATTCTAAATATACATTTCCCCACATTAACGAAATGCCACAAAAGTCAGTAGAACCATATCGGTCAGTGCTACAGATTGCTAATGACAAATAGCAGTGGATAAGGTTTTTAATGTAAACAACGGTGTGAAAGCGGTGCGTATGGACTTCGCAGCCTCATCCTCTCTTGGCTTGACATTCTTGGTCAGAAGAATCTCGTTTTATACCATAGGCTGCCGCAAACCAGCGCGCATTTCGGTCACCTAGGGCACCTCCGTCCACAATGCGAGAACACGGCGCACGGTGGCGAACCTGTGTACATCTACGTCTCATTTTTACCAAGGAATGTTCAATACGACAACGACGTACCATCTAACAAATCGTATAACTAAATTGATACCGCATATTATCCTTTTCTTCTTGCTTACTTTGTGCATTTTTATACTTATGATAGCCCACGAATGCATTCGAATTTTAAGATTAGAGCTCGTATACAGCAGTCATAAAAATAAAAATATATATTTTATCTAAGTGAAAGTAAAACTTATGTGATACATACTGTTGTGAATTCAATGCCGAGTAATTTTTATTAGGTTCATACATCGTAACTTTTATAGTAGAATGCGAGGTGAACGCGAATTATTGGCAGCCGGCTTCGAAGCGAGCCACTCATAATATCCATTTCATGAAATAACGATTAACAGGCTTAGGGGGATGAACATGACAGCAAAAGCCAGCATGTTCAGACAGCTATCTGTGTCTGAATTGAATTTCTGGTTTCCACAGTTTTAATGTCGGCATTTCTGCACATATTGCCTGAAACCCTTTCTAATTTGTTTACTTCTAATTCTTTTCTTGTTTCGGTAAATTTTTCAGCCCATACTGAATTAACTTGAAATCTGTCAGCTGCATTAAAATTTTTTCAGTTTCCAATCAATCAAATTTAAATAAGCTCAGTTTATCCAGGGATGTCACATCAGGATATATAATGAATATTACAGTTTCTGACAACTCTCCGAGCTCAGTAAAACTCGATGAAAAGTTTTCGAGTGTTTTGGCTAGAAAAATTCAACAGTGACTTCTCTTGGATGTCTTTTCGTGTAGTTTCAAATCGATGGATATTTTTTTCAAATGTTGGAGTTACTTGTTGTTTTTGGAAACTATATCGTTTTTGAAATGTTGCAGTTCAGCCTCGAAAGCGCGATGAAGATCTGTTTTAGTTATTTTTCGTTACGCAAACTTCTAATGTACGCTGCCGGGGGTCAACTAGGGAACATTATTATACATCTGTAAGCCACTGTGCACTGCGTTGAATACATGAAACAACCTTTAGAACTTACATTTATTAGAGGCTTGCCACTGCGTCGAATATCAAAGGAAGAAAAAGCCAAGTTGCATACAAGGCTTGTTGACATACGATACAGCGAAGTTCAAGAAAAGAATGTTCAGTGTGTGTGTGGAAAAACCTAATGACACCATTCTTTTGTTCACAATTTTGAAAACATCACCAGTTGTTTCCGAAAGAACTTTTCTTCAGTCTGTTTCTTTTTTTAACAGCCTTTGAAATATCTGTGTCCTTACCAGTTGCTGGAAATGTTATTATTGCAATCAATTGTTCTTTCATGTCATTTACAACACAATATGGAGAAAACACAGCTAGAGAGGCACATTTTGTTACATCTATACTTCCGTCAATATTCAGTGAAGTATAAGAACAGGACTTAACGCCGTTTGTGTTGATTCTGTTGTTGTTTTACATTCTCCGCCAGTTATAGTATTCCGTCTTTTATTGTGTTCTAGATCAGTATGTTTGATGCTCACAATTATATTAATTTTATTTTCAAAGTCTTGAAAAATTTATGGGGCACAAGCTTCCTTCAAAGATCCCCCGCCGCAAGAGGATTTATTATGCTAGGCAATGGTATTTGCAGCCTGGTAATTTGCAGCGTTGGTATGACAGTCCTTGAGAACGTACATAATCATAAGATGGTGCTGCCTATTCTTGTCTTTAATACCACATGCAGTGAAATCCTTTTGCTTCTCCTTGCCTTCTGTTGAGAAAGAGATTTGTCGTTTCTTTCATAGCGCCGTTTGGCAGGCGATGTTCTACATACCTCAGTCCTGGAACTTTAAATGAACACAGTTTTATTGCTTTTGTTAATTAAGCCATACTTCTCACTCCACAGGCTTTAAAATTTTCTATCATACATCGTTTGCATTGTTTGTTTCCTTCTCGAACTAAACGTGTTGAATACTATTCAAACGGTTCTAAGAAGTTGTATTTGTAGCACACGATGTAAGTGTGCAAGAAATAGGAGCAAACGGCTGAATACTGTTCCGTCATAGCAATTTCGCAGTGCAGTACTTGTCGCTAGAGGGCGGGCGTCAACCTGAGCGATCTACCAACGGACGGTGGTATATAATTACTACTGGATTTGAGTACACCATGACTCTCAGGGAGTGAGCGTGAGCAAAGGTCTGTCCTCTACAACCTCCATGACATGTCAGAAGCAGTGTCACGAGCTCGATGAACTTCGGTAGTACAACTTCCAAGGCAAACGAGAAAATGAGTTATTTACAATTACCATGCCTCCCTAAATTCCTCATTCATTGCCGTGCCAAATCATTTGGTTGAATGCTACTAATGTCACACGATATTTTGCTTCACCGTCCCTGCGATTTCATAGGAAGGTGAATACAAAACAACAGCAACCGACTAACCACTGCGGCTGGAGTAGCGGCAGGAAACCATACAAAACAATCGAAACCAACACTTTCGATAAAATACCCACAGAAATCCGACTTAGCATCCTGATCATTGCCACATGAATTCACAGAATATGAAAAATCTCAGATGGGTACATCATGTTCACACAAGGTGGTGAAAATGTGCGATCTGTACAATCAAGACATCCCGCGTGACGGGATCAGAAGAGTGGGAGAGGATCTGCACCTGGACGGGGAACATAATTACAATGGGACCGAAGCAAGCACTCTAAAACACCGCGCCCCACCAATGCCTTGTGAAACGACAAAGGACCCAAACGAACCCGAACAGACACAGTCAGTACTGCAGGCAGTATGTTGAAGAAGTGATTGCAACTGACTGTTCTGAACCAGTGAAAAAGGCTTTGCCCAGACGCGACATGTGTAATCCTTTTCATCATCAGATTAAGCACGACACGCGTATGTGACAAGTTGCCAAGGAAGTACAATGGGGAGTGGGAAACCATCGTGGCCAGTAACGGTTTGGTAACACAATACAGGGAAACACCGAATCATTCCCTTATAGCAATTCAGCAAAAGTTCAACAAACAGTTTAATCACCTCGATTACAACGCTATCTGGATGGATGTTACGGAATAAAATATAGATTGGAGGTGTGCTCAATAGTCATACCCTTGCGACGATCAGCGAAAACAGATCGAATCATCGACAAAGATAACCAATTTCCAATAATATTTACCTATTTATTTATGTAATATGATCTTATTAGGGCCCTTTCTTACAACTGGCCAGCGTTTCACACATACAATATACATAACATCATAGTTACGTAAGGAAATAACAATTTTAATTTGAAAAATAATATTAAAATAATTTGTTTGTCTGCAGTGGCTGTGGGACCAAATTTTACTGTTTATGAACTAAGAACATTAATATCTGCGTTACTTGTACTACTGTAGCTGCAGTCACTAATATGATAATACTAATAATACAAATAACAATAACAATAATAATGGTAATTGTGACGTGAATAAGAATAATGAAAGTGGGTGATACAAGAAGAAGTTGTAGGTCTAAAGCAGATGTTTTCTGATGCAGCGAGTTTTGAGAAATGAAAATTCAAAGAGACTACATCGGCTGAGAATACTGATTAATGAGGAACATCTGGTAGGATCGAAGAATGTGCTAAGGTAACGAGTACATTGAGGGACAATCATAACCGTATTGTTGCTTTAGTTGATACTACCTGACTTCTGAATCTCGAGATGCTATTTAGTTCCGTAATATAACGTAGGAGGTTCTATGAGAGTCGGATTCCTGTTACTGAGAAGGACTTCGAGCATGTGGCTGAACGACAGAGTAGCACGAAATCGATTTTGTTGCGATGCCGACGGGTGTTTCTGCTGTGTTGTTTAGACAAGAGCATTAACGTCGAGAAGAGATATGAGGTATAGTGTTCATTGATAGGACAATAGAGAAAGCAAAGTATGTGGAGATGGCTGCACACAGCAAGGGTAGCTTGGCATGTGATGGGGAAATGTGACCAAAGAGTCGAAAATCACAAATAGAAAGAATACGAGTTCCAGGAGCCCTGAGTTTTCCTGAGAAAGACCTTGAGGAGTAACATCGCTGTAATCACTAATTGGTAGTATAAGTGCTTGTACAAGGCTCTTTTTCAGGTCTAGAGGAGCATTTTCTTGTTTGCAGGGCACGGAGAGATGCTGATGCCTTTTTGCATATTACAGTAACGTGGTCAGTCCAATTTCGATTTTCATCTATTATTACTCCCAGACTGATCGCTGAAAGAGTTAATTGGTTATATATTCAATTTAGGGTTGAAGATAGTAGGGATTCGCTATATTTCGGGCTAATGAGCTTAGAATAACCAACCAGTACCGCTTGTGTTTTGCATGGGTTGAGCTTTAATCTGAAATTCTGGGCACATTTTGATTTTGGACACAGGTGGGTACTGAGATTCTCGATATCAGTCTTCCGCTTTATAGATTTGACACCTATATCCAACTGGAGGTCGTCAGCTTACATGTCGTATCTGGAACACGACATACATCATTTACCTACAATGGGACCTAATACCGAAGCCTCGGGGACGTCTGGTACTACCTGAATTTTTTGTGATTCCATGGTACCTTCTGGCGAGATGTTAGGTATGAAAGAAACCGCTGCACTACACCTGGCGAGAAACTTAGGCTGCTAAGTTTGGAAAGTAAAATGTCATCGGAGACGATGTCAAAGGCTTTGCTGAAATCTAAGTAGCACATGACAGTTTCCTCTTGTGCATTCACGGCAAGCTTCCGGTCATCTGTTAAGTCTATTAACGCAGAAGTTGTATTGTGATGTTTATTGAAGCCTCACTGGTATTCGTCCAGTAGGTTGTCTGTGGTTAGGAAGTCTGTAAGGTGGTCGTGGACTATATACACTTAGGCTTTGGACAGTGCAGGAAGAATGCAGACAGGTCAGTAATTAGAACGTACTATGGCAGCGTCCTGTTTAGATAATGACTTAACTGGTCCCTGCTTCCAGGCATCAGGAAAAGCACTTCTAGTTAAGGAGTAGTTGAGGATATCTTTTGGTGGGCAGTAATGGGTCAGTAACAAGCTTCATCATTTGGACTACCATGCCACCATGTCCAATTGATGCTGATCTGACACACATGATCGCTTTTTTGACTGTGTTGCCAGTAACAAGCTTTAGACAGAATTTCTCATGGCTACAGTCGTCTACCTAATGAAGCAATCTGTTTCGTTTGTGACTGAATTGTCTTTGTAGGTAATGTGAAGTACCTGTTCAGTTGATCGTCTAGGATAATGGGATAAGCTGCAGCTTTCAGTTTGCCTCTGCCAAGGCCACGTACGTTATTCCATAGCACAGATGATCCATTTCTGTTGTCCGTTAGTGTATGAGCATGCCTGAGGTTTGTATTCTCGCAGTTTGACTGACCCTCTTCAACTTCTACTTGTCAGTAACATGTTTTTCAGGAGTAGTGCGATGTTCGTTTTTCTTATGTGCCGCGTCTCTGATACTCATGAGGTGTTTTAGTTCTTCGGTTAGACAAGGTGCAAGTTTCCTCTTACTTTCCAGTCCATAAAAGGGCATATATTCCATTTAGTTGATTTACTTTGTTTGTAAGCACATGATGTTTTAGATTTATGTCCGACAAAGGAATTAGTGACGACCCCCCCCCCCCCCCCCCGATCTACCTTTCGCGCTTCAGTTGGAAGTTCAGAAAAATTTCTACGTTTGAACCGTTTGTATGTGGTCAACTGCGGTTTCTTCGCGGACAGTCTGGCGAGTACGTTGTCTAATTTTGTCAGGGTCGGACATGCAAGGTGCAAATATTTCAGAAGTAGGAATTATTCAGTTACTAGAGTGCAGAATGGAAATCTATTAGCACCAGTTACTAAGTACGAGATTCATGTTTCATGCTGAAGGACACAGGGCATCCCCTTTTTCAAGAATCGACGTCGAACAGATGTGCAGATCTATAGACCTATAACTCTAACGTCTATCAGTTGTAGGATTCAGGAACACGTATTATGACCGAGTATAATGACTTTTCTGGAGACAAAAAATCTACTATGTAGAAATTAGCATGTGTTTCGAAAGAGACGATCGTGTGAAACACAGCTCGCGCTATTCGTCAACGAGACACAGAGGGCCATAGACACGGGTTCCCAGGTAGATGCCGTGTTTCTTGACTTCCGCAAGGCGTTTGATACAGTTCCCCACAGTCTTTTAATGAACAAACTAAGAGCATGTGGGCTATCAGATCAGTTGTGTGTTTGGATTGAAGAGTTCGTAGACAAAAGAACACAGCATGTTATTCTCAATGGAGATAAGTATCCGAAGTAAAAGTGATTTCAGGTTGCCTCAGGGGAGTGTCGTAGGACCGTTCCTATATAAATTACCTTGTGGATAAGATCGGAATTTCATTGAGACTTCTTGCGGATGATGCAATAGTATATGGAGAGGTTGTAACAATGCTAAATTGTACTGAAATGCAGGAGGATCTGCAACGAATTGCCGCATGGTGCAGGGAATGACGATTGAATCTCAATGTAGACAAGTGTAATGTGCTGCGAATACATAGAAAGAAAGATCCTTTATCATTTAGCTACAAAATAGCAGGTCAGCAACTGGAAGCAGTTACTTCCATAGATTATCTGGGAGTGGGCATTAGGAGTGATTTAAAATGGAATGACCATATAAAATTAATCATCGGTAAAGCAGAAGCCACACTGAGATTCATTGGAAGAATCCTAAGGAAATGCAGTACGAAAACAGAGGAAGTAGGTTACAGCACACTTGTATGCCCACTACTTGAATGTGTGGGATCGGTTGGTAGAAGAGATAGAGAAGATCCAACTGAGAGCAGCGCGCTTCGTAACAGGATCATTTAGTAATCGCGAAATTGTTACGGAGGTGATAGATAAACCCAGTGGAAGACTCAGGAAGAGAGACGCTCAATAGCTCGGTACAGGCTTTTGTTGAAGTTTCGAGAATATACCTTAACCGAGGAGTCAAGCAGTATATTGCTCCCTCCTACGTATATCTCGCGAAGAGACCATGAGGATAAAATCAGAGCGATTAGAGCCCACGAAGATGCTTACCGACAATCTTCCTTTCCACGAACGATATGAGACTGGAATAGAAGGGAGAACCGATAGAGGTACTCAACGTACCCTCCGCCACACACCGTCAGGTGGCTTGCGAAGTATGGATGTAGATGTAGACATAGACGGGGCGAAGATTGCAGCAAACGCAAAATGAGATTTTCTCAAAAGACATAATCAAGGAATAAGTAAAGTCCACTGGAGCCAGAATCAACACATGTGTGATTGAGCTGGAACCTGGTTCTCAATATCGGATGTATCCATAGTTTCATGCAATTAAAAATAAAATTAAAAAAGCAAAAAAAACTTTGACATGATCTCCTCGACGAGTCCCCCTCACATATTAGAACTCACCTGGCAGGAAAAGATTCAAAGAATGAAAACAACATGAAAGAGTGTAACTCCCGGAGTATAGAAAGAATACAGTAGCATACTACAGTAGTACTTATCTATTGCCTAAGCTCAGCCATCTAGATCCAGACCTAAATATACCTGAAAACTGTGCGAGGTAAATACTTCCCATGGTGTCGCCGCGTGTGTGGGGGTGCAGTTTTGTCCATACTGGCTATCCTCAACACAGTCACACCGCTTACCGATGGTCGATTGTGGTGGAGAAATCCACATCACCATTACATGACAATATTCCAAAAATATACAATCAAGATCTTCTGGTAGAGTACAGGAAGCTTATAACAACAATCTTCGAAATATTTTGAACATCATATTCAATGCTGCAGATATATATCGATCCAGAATTCATAATCTACAGATACTTCTGGAAGTACTACACAGAAATTAGCTTCTTAGGAAAAGACACACTGAAGCAGTTCTCAGCAAGTGTCTACCAACAATTAATCGAAATCGTTCCTAAGCACACAAAGGCAATTCAGTGACCTCACTCAAATTGATCACTAGTTTAGAAAAACGTTCAAGCAAAGAGTTTACACCAAGTATTAGAACTGAACGTCATCAATGAAACCTATTCAACCTCTGCTACAAAACATTAAATGGAATGAGATCTCAGTCTTATACGAAATGTGTGGAGTTGAAGCTAACATGGGACACACGTATCTATAGAAGAAAAAGAATAGAATTTTGAATTCTGTGAGAAAAACTATCTACCATCATGAGAACCGCCATATACGAAACTGATGTTGACCATGTTTTGCAGCCAGATCAGAAATTCCTTCCTTATACTGAACACAATGCTTTTGCCTAGCTTTCTGGATACTTGTACTTTTTCTCGTTCAACTCAAGGACACTGATATACAGAGACACATATCAACTGATTGTTATTGCATCACTGGAGCCTTAAATCACATCCAGTAACCAGATATGAACCGTCAGTGGATAATTACCTACATGTCATTCTTGAGACTGCTTAAGAAAGGAAAACTGAGACGAAGAGTACACATTAGCCAGTAACATAAACCACTCACTGAATCAGACAGTTGAGCGAATCATTTTAAATTACGAATGAAGCTCTAAACTGCAAACAGTTTTATAGTGACATGTGAAAATGAAAGTAACCGTTTCTGTAAGAGTGTGTGTCTTTCAGTTTTAATGTTATTTGCATTATTATTATTATTATTTGATATATAAGAGAAGGACGTGATTCGCTCTGCAACTTATGTCTAATTTCATTTATCTAATTTAATGTGTTTAAATTAACAAAAATTCAACACATCACATTCACATACAAAAAACATGAGCTAGTCATTCATATGGTTAGCATTAGTATCGCTTGTACATTTTCCTGTAATACACGTTAAAATTTACTTCAGAGAAAAATTTGTACTTTGTAGCAATTGTTGCTATTCTGCTGTTTAATTTCTACACTTTGTATGTAAAAGAAGTTCAAACGATATACACTGATGAGCCAAAGAAACGGGTATAAACATGTGCATTCCAATACAGAGATATGTAAACAGGCAGAACACGGCGCTGAGATCGGCAACGCCAATGTAAGATAAGTGTCTGGCAAACTTGTTAAATCGGTCACTGCTCCTAGAATGGTATGTTATCAAGTTTTAAACGAGTTTGAACGTGGTGTTGTAGTCGACGCACGAGGGATGGGACATATCATCTCCGAGGTAATGATGAAGTGCATATTTTTCCGTACGACCATTTTACGAGGGTACCGTGAATATTAGGAATCTCGTAATACATAAAATTCCCGACAATGTTGCGACGGGATAAAGATCCTGCAAGAAAGAGACAACAAAAGAGAATCGTTCAGCGTGACAGAAGTGCAGCCCTTCTTCAAATTGCTGCAGATTTCAATGCTGGACCATCAACATGTTTCAGCGTACAAACCATTCAACGAAAAATTATCGATATGGGCTTGCATAGCCGAAGGCTCACTCGTGTATTATTGATTTCTGCACGACACAAAGCTTTACACCTCGCATGGACCTGTCAACACCAACATTGGACTGTTGATGACTGGAAACATGATGCCTGCTCGGATGAGTCTCGTTTCAAATAGCATGGAGGTGATGGACATGTACGTGTATGGAGACAAGTTCACGAATCAACGGACCCTGCGAGTAAGCTGGGGACTATTGAAGATGGTGGGGGCTCTGAAACGGTGTGGGGCATTTACAGTTCGAGTGATGTGGGACCCCTGATACGACTAGATACGACTCTGACAGGTGAAACGCGCGTAAGGATCATGTATGATCACCTGCATAAATTAAAGTCAATTGTGCATTCCAAAGGACTTGTACAGCTATATGAGAACAATGCGACACCCCACAACTCCTGAATTGATACAGAGCGGCTGCAGAAACACTCTTCTCAGTTTAAAAACTTCCACTGGCCACCAAGCTCCCCAGGTATCAACATTATTGAGCATATCTGGGATGCCTTGCAACGTGCTTTTCCGAAGTGACCTCCACCCTCTGGTACCCTTTCGGATTTATGGAGAGCCGTGCAGGACTCATAATGTCAGTAGCCTCCAGTACTACTTCAGACATAATTCGAATCCATTGCCACTTTGTGTTGTGCCAGTTCCACGTGCTCGCGGGGGCCTACATGATATCAGGGAGTTTTACCACATTCTTTGGCTCTTCAGTGTATATGAACCATTCTAGTAAAGTTTCAACAACAATACATGTACTTTAGCGCTAAAGGAAATGATGTAAAATATTATGCCATATAATTAAACATCTTACAAGAAGAAATAACTCCAGATTATGTTTTCTTTAATACATTACTCAGAATACTAAATATCCACTGCTATAAACACTATTTATATCGTAAATTATACTATTACGTGTTCCTTTGTTAGTGTTATTAACTGAAGGATATACTGGTGATCATTAAGATATGCGAAAGTTATAAATCATTCCAAAATTTTATTTATAATAGAACAAAGTATTTAACAAACAAATAAAACCATGTGCGTCAATTCGTGCATTGTAACCTACACACAAAGTTTTCAAGGACCAGTCAAAAACTGAAGAATATACCACCATAGCTCCAACCCCTGTGAAGTCAGGATTAGTCTGATTCCAGCGCGCACAGTGGCCTTCAGGCAGTTATTCTTGTGACTGTTGATATCCGAACAGAGCAGGAATACATTATAACCTGTGAAAGAATTACTTCTGCCATGTACTGCACAGTGGCTTGCAGAGTACTGATGTAGATGTGATCATGAGCAGAAGCTCAGTCGGCATAAAGATCACAACGATCTGTAGTATTATTACATCTGCACAGTATACTATACGTAGTGTGATCCGTTGTACGTTGTGATGCGTTGTGGGTGTGTGGGATGTCATCTTCGAGGACCACGTTTCCCCACAGCAATTAATTCCAGTGGTACGCTATAGCGTTGTCCCTGAAGGGTGTCCACGAATTAGACGAGTTCCAGTGCACGCTGCTTAGGTCACTTTGAATGCCTTTGGCATAAGGCGTGCTTTAGCTCTTTCTCGGATTACTGGTTTATATGCAGCGCAGTTCGACCGCAAAAATCATGCAGTGCACTACGGAAATCGCCCAGAATATCTAATCAGCATTCTGTCTATAAATTTTACCTTATCTCCAGTGACCATCAGCTCGACAATTAGCCCCACATTCCAGCAAGTTCAGTGGATGGTCTCACCTGGATTCTCATTCTTTGAAAGTTACGTCCGAGCAATACTGGGTTATGGCTCATCCATTAAATTCTTATTTTGGCTCGCTCATAGATGTTTTACATGCATGTATATTTTTTCGTGTAAGTCGATGGGCGTGTTGTCAAAAGTAATTTCAAATACTTCGTATAGAAACCTGTAACATAACGAAACTGCACAGCATTTCTTTTACGACACTGTCTAACTTGCAGTTGTCGTAGGGTTATGATTCGAGAAACAAAAATGAATGAAGTGACAGTGCCCACACATTGTAATTCCTCATCAACTGTACAAAACAAACCGTGTCTAGAGAAACGAAGACTGTAGGTGTCGAACGAGTTATATTTACTCGTCACATCTGCCGATGAAATATTCTATTTGTAGGAATATATTGAATGTGGGCAAATCACATCTGGTTCTAGTCATGGAAGGCAGATCATAATTAAACTATTCTAAAATATAAGGTGGCAAGACTGTAGAAAAATTGATCACTATTGGAAATCGACACGACTACGTACTGACAACAATGTGAAAAGCTCATTTAGCGAGAGGCGTGGAATTCCTCCTTGGTGAACGACGGATACCACCATTCCTTTCGCCTGCATGTTGGCTTGCGTTATCGTCTAACGACGTCGACTGAGATGTAATTGGCCAACATATTGTTCGTAAACGTCTTGCGCCAGACACTTTTGATGACTTCTGATGTTTCCTGGACTCAGAAAGTGGAATAAATTTGTCTCCGAATGTATCCAGCCCCCTTGGTTCCATACGATCTCAGTTATAGTCACTAATTGCAGTTCCTTGGAACACCAGACCATATTCGATTCTCCTTCCAAGAGTCACAGACAATTCTGTAATCTTCAACGTCTATGTCTTGTCATGGTCCTAATGATATATAGCGCGTATGTATCCTCGATGTTGGCACTTCTACTAAATTTTGTGCAGTTTTATACTGCACTTTGAAAGTCTGATCACTCATCGCCGTCTACAAGTTACATTGACAAAATCCTGAACTTCCAGACAGTATGAACTTTTTTATTAGTCAGGAAATAGTGCACTGGGTCGTGACACTTTGTTGGATCTGTCTAACTGAACCGAGTGTTTCGAGCTCACAGCCAGGGCTATCTCAGACGTTGAAGGAAGCTTTTCAATGGTCTTCAGTATTCAAAGCGTGTCTGGAGAATGGTGAAGGCAGAAAGGGGCTGAACTGCAGCTTGAGATTCTTTGCCAGAATGAGTTCTCCGTAATGTGGCAGAGATGCGCTACCGTACTGAAGCCTTGCTTCTGGTCGCTTGCAGTGCCACTTAGGGCTAAGATGGATTGTTATTTCTCACGAGAAAGTTCAAGTCTCGGTTCAGTACGTATTTGTAAATCTTAAGCGTAGGCAGTACTGAGAATAATCCGCTCTTCATGAATACTACATATTGAATTTGAGTAAAACACAACGCACATACAGGATATCGGAAATTGGAAATATCTCAGTCGTGCTGATTCTAATTACAAACCCTGCACCCAAAAAGACAGAAGTATACCAACAAAATCACACGGACAGTTAACTTTGAAGTAATATCACCAGTATAACAAAATGTTTACTGAATCTGAAAAGGAATCAATAATAGCTGCGTTCTGCAGATTACGTAAATCACGTAGCTGAAATTGTTAACTGGCACCTACAATAGAGAGGGGATTCTGTTAATGGCAAACCCTGTCTAAATGAGATCGAGGACAGACGGGGTCACCAATCGCATACCTGTTTCTTTACGAAGTGTCCTGACTGGCTCTTGACGCTTCCTCTTAGATGACCACAAGAATCTGCAACGCTTTTTTTTACAGTAGACTCACTTTCTCACCAGCAAACCAACGATCACGAAATGTAGACGCTCCTTCAACGATAGAGTGCAAAGAACGAACGTTGCTACGCAACGGCATTCGCCGCCTCGGGCGATATAGCATTGTTGACAAACTCCCCGATGACCGACTGTTAAACAGTAGCTGAGATAGCGTCAATCTGCGACAGATTTTAAAAGATACCATATAATACTCTCATTCACACATCGCCACTTTCTATTATAACAATTGTTATTGTTGTACACTTAAGCTTAAAGAACTGTTTGGAACAGTATAATTCGCAAAGCGCCATTACATCCAAGATGTGATTTTGCGTCATATTATTGTACCACTTACTTTTGTCTTTCGTTGTAATAAATTCCGTTCCAGACGTTGAAAAGACGTCAGCTGTAACTATTTTACTTTATTAATTTTTTGTTTAATGATATGATATTCGATTCTATAAACTACCGTCAGTTACAATGAAAGATACATAACTGTTCCATTTGCTTCATATTTCGTTAAATACAACATCATGTTACATGACAGGTTATACGGAAGTAGGTTCCACAGCAATACCACCACCCTGCTGCCACTTTGTACGTGAACCAAGCTTACGACGTTTCTGAGGCTAGTAATATGTGGCAGTACAGCTTATTGTCGGCTTGCGAGGGCGCAGCAATGTCTACGACACTCCATCACCTGGGGTTCACTGTCATCGATCATTGTCCGTACATTCCCGACTTCGCCTCATCTGATCTTCATCTGCGTCCAAAACTTAAAGGATACCTTCGAAGACTTCATTTTGATAGCGTTGAAGCGTTGTAATCAGATGCGAGGTTGCAGCTCCGTGAAAAAACAATCAAACTTTCTACTGGTGAACAAGTCAACCTAGCGGTTCTAGGCGCTCAGTCCGGAACCCCGCGACTGCTACGGTCGCAGGTTCGAATCCTGCCTCGGACGTGGATGTGTGTGATGTCTTTAGTTTAGTTAGGTTTAAGTAGTTCTAAGTTCTAGGGGACTGATGACCACAGATGCTATGTCCCATAATGCTCAGAGCCATTTGAACCATTTTGAACTAGTCAAACATTCTATAGTGACGGTATAAACAAAGCGGTCTCTCACTGGGAGGTGAGTGTTGTCGCCATGTTGAATGTGTTGAGAATTGATTCGTAGCCATGAAGAATATAGGTGTAGGATATTACTGATATTTGTCTTATTTAAAAAAACATGATAAGTATTCACATAAAAAATTCGGAGGCATTACTGTTCGCACGGTCTCGTAGCTTTGCAGTTCTCTAGAACTGAGATCTCGCAACTGTTTGAATACCCCAAACATAGTCTGTTGTGTTGTCGGTAGTTACGCAATTGGTAACGAAAGAAGGAACATTAGAATTTTCATGAAAGATGTCTACTACACACGTCTTCCTGCAAGGTTTGGTGATTAAGACAAGGCCTGTGCACTGCACATGGTATGACGTTATTACTATTGAGGGACTGACACTTTGAAAATATGGGTAGAAGAAACCAATGGCTCTGGCAGTTCCGTGACTTTGAGGGAGCAGCAGGATCGTGCATATTATTATTATATTTGTATGGTTGACACTGAGGTACAAATCAAAATGTGAGACAGGTATAAAATTTTTAGCTGTTCTTGGGTCTTGCAACCAAATACGTGTAGTGAACCTACCTCTGCTCCTGTTCCACTTGCCGTTCCTGAATGTTTACAAAAACGACAATAGCTTTGAATATGAATGCAATGATGGTTATTATTAAAGCAGGAAGAAGATTCTGCACTACAATTATTTATTCAAAAATAACTAACTGATTTAACTTCTGACTTGATTCTTAGAAGCGATGCCTTCGCATTTCTGGGGTCAAGACTGAGAGCTATACATCTTACATTACATGAGCGTCATTCTCTTGATACGGCAACGCAGAAAAGGAATGGATTAAATTCGGTAAAAGACAAGACCACATGGTTTTTGTTGTGATACTGAACTTTCGTTAAGATATTTTAACGTCATTAATTGCTCAAACTTTGGAAACTTGCGGTAAATTTCTATGGGACCTAGCTGCTGAGGTCATCGGTGACTAGGCCTACACACTACTTAATAGAACTTAAACTAACTTATGCTAAGGACAACACACACACCCATACCCGAGGGAAGACTCGAAACTCCGACGGGGGCAGCCGCTCGAACCGTGGCAATAATGGTTCAAGTTAGCTGTTTTATCTGAAAACTATACTTTTACATAAAAGAAATTCGTTAAGCTACATTGAAATACATGAACTACGAAAATCATTATACATTTGAAAGTAGTTGGCACGTTACTTGGCCAACAATTTGGCTGCTCTAACCTCGTGTTACAGTTGCGAATAGGACAGCGCAACGAAACAGAAGCATTGGAAGATAACAAAACAAAGAACATCTTGCACAATTCAGAGAATATAATAAACAAACCAACTGTTTATTTAACCAGGCTTGTTTATTTAATCAGACTTGGATTAATGGAAAGGTTCACTAAAGCACATCCAAAAGAGGGTGACTGCTTCTTGCACTTAATAACAAGGGCCCCAAAAGTGTCTTATGGCATATTTAAAGAGGGTATCTCTATTGCAGCTCAGATCGGAAATTCAATGAAAGACAATGTGTTAGAATGTGCTATGAAACCGGACAAGCAACCACCAGAAGCCCCTACGTATACAGAGTGAGGTAGATACCAGTCCTCCAACAGATATCATGGGCTTTCTCCAAATCTAAGAACACGGCCACAGTCTGGGATATCCAGAGTAAACCATTCGTGACATGGGTGGACAAAGTCTACATCTACATTTACATCTACATCCATACTCCGCAAGCCACTTGACGGTGTGTGGCGGAGGGTACCTTGATTACCTCTATTGGTTCTCCCTTCTATTGCAGTCTCGTATTGTTCGTGGAAAGAAGGATTGTCGGTATACTTCTCTGTGGGCTCTAATCTCTCTCATTTTATCCTCATGGTCTCTTCGCGAGATATACGTAGGAGAGAGCGATATACGGCTTGACTCTTCGATGAAGGTATGTTCTCGAAACTTCAACAAAAGCCCGTACCGGGCTACTGAGCGTCTCTCCTGCAGAGTCTTCCAATACAGTTTATCTCTCATCCCCGTAACGCTTTCGCGATTACTGAATGATCATGTAACGTAGCCCGCTGTTCTCCGTTGGATGTTCTCTATCTCTTCTAGCAACCCTATCTGGTACGGATCCCACACTGCTGAACAGTATTCAAGCAGTGGGCGAACAGGCGTACTGTAACCTACTTCCTTTGTTTTCGGATTGCATTTCCTTAGGATTCTTCCAATGAATCTCAGTCTGCCATCTGCTTTACCGACGATCAACTTTATATGTTCATTCAATTTTAAATCACTCCTAATGCGTACTCCCAGATAATTTATTGTATTAACAGCTTCCAGTTGCTGACCTGCTACTTTGTAGCTAAATGATACGGGATCTATCTTTCTATGTATTCGCAGCACATTACACTTGTCTACATTGACATTCAATTGCCACTTCCTGCTCCATGCGTCAATTCGCTGCAGATCCCCCTGCATTTCAGTACAATTTTCCATTGTTACAACATCTCGATACACCACAGCATCATCTGCAAATAGCCTCAGTGAACTTCCGATGTCATCCACCAGTTCGTTTATGTATATTATGAATAGCAACGGTCCTATGACACTCCCCTGCGGCACACCTGAATTGACTCTTACTTCAGAAGACTTCTCTCCATTGAGAATGACATGCTGCGTTCTGTTATCTAGGAACTCCTCAATCCAATCACAGAATTGGTCTGATAGTCCACATGCTCTTATTTCATTCATTAAAGGACTGTGGGGAACTGTATCGAACGCCTTGCTGCAGTCAAGAAACACGGTATCTACCTGGGAACCCGTGTATATGGCCCTCTGAGTCTCGTGGACGAATAGCGCGAGCTGGGTTTCACATGACCTTCCTTTTCGAAACCCATGCTGATTCCTACAGAGTAGATTACTAGTCTCCAGAAAAGTCATTATACTCGAACATAATACGTGTTCCAAAATTCTACAACTGATCGACGTTAGTGATATAGGTCTGTAGTTCTGCACATCTGTTCGACGTCCCTTCTTGAAAACGGGGATGACCTGTCCCCTTTTCCAATCCTTTGGAACGCTACGCTCTTCTAGAGACCTACGGTACACCGCTACAAGAAGGTGGGGAAGTTTCTCCGCTGTGTAAAATCGAACTGGTATCCCATCAGGTCCAGCGGCATTTCCTCTTTTGAGCGATTTTAATTGTTTCTCTATCCCTCTGTCGTCTATTTTCATATCTACCATTTTGTCATCTGTGCGACAATCTAGAGAAGGAACTACAGTGCAGTCTTCCTCTGTCAAACAACTTTGAAAAAAGACATTTAGTATTTCGGCCTTTAGTCTGTCATCCTCTGTTTCGGTACCATTTTGGTCACAGGGTGTCTGGACATTTTGATCCACCTACCGCTTTGACATAAGACCAAACTTTCTTAGGATTTTCTACCAAGTCTGTACGTAGAACTTTACTTTCGAATTCATTGAACGCCTCTCGCATAGCCCTCCTCACACTACATTTCGCTTCACGTAATTTTTGTTTGTCTGCAAGGCTTTGGCTGTGTTTATGTTTGCTGTGAAGTTCCCTTTTCTTCCGCAGCAGTTTTCTAACACGGTTGTTGTACCACGGTGGCTCTTTTCCATCTCTTACGATCTGGCTTGGCTCATACTCATATAACGCATATTGTACGATTGTTTTGAACTTTGTCCACTGATCCTCAACACTATCTGTACTTGAGACAAAACTTTTGTGTTGAGTCGTCAGGTACTCTGAATTCTGCTTTTTGTCACTTTTGCTAAACAGAAAAAGCTTCCAACCCTTTTTAATATTTCTATTTACGGCTGAAATCATCGATGCCGTAACCGCTTTATGATCACTGATTCCCTGTTCTGCGTTAACTGTTACAAATAGTTCGGGTCTGTTTGTCACCAGAAGGTCTAATATGTAATCGCTACGAGTCGGTTCTCTGTTTAACCGCTCAAGGTAGATTTCAGATAAACCACTTAAAAAATATCACTGTATCTTTGTCCCTGCCACCCGTTATGAACGTTTGAGTTTCCCAGTCTATATCCGGCAAATTAAAATCTCCACCCAGAACAATAACATGGTGGGGAAATCTACTGGAAATATTTTCCAAATTATCCTTCAGGTGCTCAGCCACAACAGCTGCTGAGCCAGGGGGCCTATTGAGACATCTAATTAGCATGTCTGAGCCTGCTTTAACAGTGACCTTCACCCTAATCATTTCACATTTCGGATTTCCGTCAATTTCCTTCGATACTATTGCACTTCTTATCGCTATAAACACGCCTCCCCCTTCACTGTCCAGCCTGTCTCTGTGGTATACATTCCAATCTGAGTTTAGGATTTCATTACTGTTTACGTCTGGTTTCAGCCAACTATCTGTGCCTAATACTATATGGGCGTTGTGACCGTTTGTTAATGAGAGCAGTTCTGGGACCTTTCTATAGACCTCCGGCAGTTTACTATTAGCACATTAATATTGTTATTCCCTGTTCCATTTTGCCTACTCCTACCTTTCCGCGTCTCTGGAGGCGTCTTCTCGGGCCTAGGGACGGAATTCTCTAACCTAAAAAACCCCCATGTGCACTCCACACGTACTCCGCTACGCATGTAGCCGCTTCCGGCGTGTAGTGCACGCCTGACCTATTCAGGGGGACCCAACATTTCTCCACCCGATAGCGTAGGTCGAGAAATTTGCCCCCCAGATCTCCGCAGAATCGTCTGAGCCTCTGGTTTAAGTCTTCCACCCGACTCCAAACCAGAGGACCGCGATCGGTTCTGGGAACGAGACTACAAATAGTTAGCTCTGATTCCACCCCGCGAGCGAGGCTTTCCACCTTCACCAATTCCGCGAACCGCCTGTACGAACCAAGGATGACCTCTGAACCCAGAGAGCAGGAGTCATTGGTGCCGACATGAGCAACAATTTGCAGTCGGGTGCACCCAGTGCTCTCTGTCGGCGCCGGTAGGGCCTCCTCCACATCTCGGATGAGACCCCCCGGCAGGCAGACAGAGTGAACACTGGCCTTCTTCCCCGACCTTTACGCTATATCCCTAAGGGGCTCCATCATCCGCCTAACGTTGGAGCTCCAATAACTAATAAACCCCTCCCCCCGTGTGCCTGCTCGGACCTTGCTAAAGGAGCAGCCACATGTCCACTCACAGGCAGAGCGGGCGATGCCACATGGCCAGCCTCCACATTTACCCTCCGCCTCGTGCACCGCGAACGCCGCTGAACCCGCCACTCCCCTTGGGGAGAGGGTGGCCCAACCGCGCCTGGTACCCGTGAAGATACCTCGACAGCAGGGACAGTGGGTGAAGCATGTAACACCTGGGGTGTACCTTGCGACGCACCAGACTCCCCACTGGCGCTACACTCGGAGGCAGCAGCCTGAAGACGGCTGACCACGGCCATCAACACGCTCAGCTGTTCGCGAACAGTGGCCAGCTCCTCCTGCGTCCGTACACAGCAGTCACACATCCTATCCATCCTAAGGAATCAGTTTACTGAAGAGAGTTAATCAACTTTTAACTAGACTGCTAATTCACTAAAGGCGGCTGTTTATTTACTAAACTGTGGTTGCTAGCCACTTCTTGTAGAAAAAAATGAAAATAGCGCTACCTGTCTCTGGACTGTATTGAAAACAAACATTAGCACTACTGGAACTATGGTTGACTAAAGGGACTCTCTCTGACTCTATTCAAAACAAACACGAAATCTATGGAACACTATTAATACCACTAGACAATTAAAGCTTCGTAAAAGCAAAAACACACGGGCAAAGAAATGACAAGTAAGAAAAATATAGTTATACTTAAATTACGGTAGTTCGCTGCACAGCAGACGTGAAGCAGACGGCGGTTAGGACGACACTGACACTACTGTAAGTGACGAAATGATCAACTGGAAAACGGTGCGCTCGAAATCAGCACTGCGCAGAGGTTGGTAAACTGCGAGACTCGAGCTACCACACTAGCTAGGTATGAATCATACATTGCACCACCTTGCAAAAAGAACTGGGGAGGGAAATGCGGCGGTAGCTAGAAGGAAGGTGTTTTTCCTTACCAGGCTTAGGTATGGGTATATGGGTATGACAGTGGCTTCACAACAGTGCCTGGGAAACGTGGCCTCTGCCCAGATGCGGTTGTACGTATTAGGCACAAAGTGTTTGCCTGCAAAAGAAAGGTGCTGCAACATCTGAATGCGAACAGCATCTTGCCCTGGGGCAGAGGATCGGGAAGGAGTGAGAGCACGATCTAACTCCCTCATAGTTAAGGCGGCATTGTACCACTCACAATTCAGAGAAGAGTAACGTCCGAGCCTCCACCGCCCCTTTCCGATGGAGGAAGGCACGGTGATAGTAGAAGGAGCCCGAAATCTCCGCAAAATGGCGGCCCAGAATATTGGAGACAGCAATAGGGTCCACGATGGCATCATCTGCTACTGTCAGGCCGGAAACTGGGGAATGGATCTTGGTCCCAGAAAGCCACATGACGAAAGAGGGAGTGGAACTGTTACAAGAACTAGTGAATGAAATCCAGCTAGCTTTTTGGCTATCCCGAAGAACACGACGACACTGTGCAGGCAACTGTGTACAATAAATGCTGTTTACCATCATAGGATGACGATTAAACACGCGGACAGCATGTCTCTGGCGCGAATAGCGTCGCGGCAAGCCTCGGTCCGCCAAGGGACCGGGACACAGTGTGGTAAAGAGGAAGTGCGAGAAATGGAACGTTCTGCGGCGGTAAGGATAACGTCTGTGAGATATTCTACCTTGTTGTTCGTCGAAGGTCGCCAGGGAAGAGTATAGCTTCCAATCGGTCTTAGTAAGCTGCCATTTGGCTTTGCACATAGGTGGGGTGGGAGTCAGCAAACGGATAGCACACAGAAAATAATCGCTCGAGTATGTGTCAGAGGGAACGGTCCACTGGAGGCGATGGCAAGCTAGGCAGTGCAGAAGGATAGGTCCAAATGGGAATGGGTGTGTGTGGAGTCTGAAAGGATCGTGGGTGCTCCTGTGTTAAGTCAGCATACGTTACGTTCATTGAGAAGGTCAGGCAAGACGGCACATCTTGGACTGGTTCTGGAAGACCCCAAAGTGTATGGTGCACATTAAAGTCACCGAGCAGCACAAAGGGGTGAGATAGCTGCACTATAAGCTGGAGGCGGTCTACCCTGGTGGCATTATATGACGGAGGGATGTAAATAGTACAAAGGGAAAACGTCAAGTTATGAAGGAAAAGGCGAATTGCAACAGCTTTGAGGTGGGAAGTCAGGGAGATGGGTTGACTATGGATGTCAACCCGTGTAATCAGCATGACTCCCCCATGAGATGGAGTGCCGTCCTTGGGGAGAAAGTCAAAATGGACTGGGAAGAAATGAGAGAGCTCAAAGTAGTCATAAGGATGCAATCCCTGAAACCAGGGAAAAAGTGAATGCGGCGACTCTAAGAGCAGCCATAAATCCACTTTGTTGGATCAAAGACTGCAAATATTCCGTTGGAGGATAGTCACAACGAGGAAAAAATGAAGGGTGTTCACCTTAGCAGCTGACGAGTGCCTGCCTTCGATGAATCACTGCTACAGGGCACAGATGCAGAGGGAACCTGCTCGAAGAGGTCTACGGAAGCATCAGCATTCTCTTTCTGCCAGCCTGCGATGTCCAGGGCAGAAAATCGGTTGGTGGTGCGCACTGGCGACACGGTGGTCGGCCTGGAAAGGGTATCATGTGGCGACACCGTTGAAGAAATTCGAGTAAGTTAAGGAGAAGACCGTTTGCCCTTGTTTGATTTCTTGGAGGCTTTCCGGCTGGCGAAGGAAGACTCAGATGTTGGTTGGCGGGATGGACATAGGAAGTCTTCATAGGACTATTCCTTCTGTCCTTTCTGGCCTGCCGGTTATGTAGCTGATGACTCCACCACGAGAGCCGAATGTCTGGTATCGTGTTGCAAATCTGGGGAGGGGACAGGGACGCTACCACAATGCTGGGGGATTTTAGAACCGCGATGCTAAATTTGAGGTCGCATGTCTGCGTGGCCATGACCTTTGTGGACCGAGATGTGGAAAGAACGGTACTGTAGGTACCAGATCGTAGAATGCAGGGCCTGCAACAAGCCCATAACTTGCGAGCGTCTGGGTAAGACACTTTTTCCTTCACCCAGATCTCCTGGACAGCCCACTCATCGAGACACACCCGACAGTCGTGGGAGGAGGCAGCATGATCGCCATTGGAGCTATGCAACAGGAAGAAGGAGGCGCACAGTGGATCTCGTGAGCATCCCTGCCACAGGTTACACATTTGGCTGGCTGTCGACAGGACTCTCACGTGTGATTGTAACAATGACACAGGTAGTAGCGCATCAGGTTCGGAATATACGGTCAGACTGTGATAACTACATAACCTGCTTTGATCTTCAATGGAAGAAGCACTCTATCAAAAGTGAGGAAGAGTATGTAGTGTGGGCACTAAATAGACATCTACTTTTTTCATCACCGAATGGACTGCTATGACAGCCTGATCAGGGAGGTACATATGGATTTCTGCCTGGGTCAGACCATCGAGGAAACTAGAATAAATAACACCAAGGGAAGAATTTAGTATTCTTTAAGCCTCGACAAGAACAGCGTAGTCATGGAAGAGCAAAGGCGCAAGCAGTTTCTGTGCTTGGGAATCGGAAGTAATCTCCTAAATCAAAGTGTCATTGCATGAAGAAGAGCAGGATTTCTCAGGGGCATCAGTTGCATCAACACCTTTCTGAATAATAAAAGGATTTACTGTAGTGAAGGGCTGATCATCTTCAGTACATGAAACTATGGGGGACCACGAGACAGCTCAACGGCTTTTCAGCCACTAGCTTCATTCCATTTTCATTTCATAGCCGTTGACTCTGAAGATGATTGGCTCATTTTGAGAAAATCCCCTGTGAATGCCAGCGTCTCTGATGGTGTGCTCCTTCCAGCTGGGGGGAAATTACCTTCGGTGATTCTTCACACCTCAGGCCACACCTTCCAAACACCTGACGGAGGGACCAATTGGCAATTTGGAAAGCTAGCAGCTCAGGCAATCAGCCCTCTCTGGGCCTGGCCTGCACAAGGAAGTATTTGCAAAGCCTACCTGTCGACCTTGGGCTGGCAATTATGCGTTACCCTGTCATATGTTACACGTCAGACATGTGGGCTGGCCTTCAGGTGTCCATAGGGAGGAAGAAGAGGAAGAGGAACCTCAAATGCCGAAGCATGGAAAAGATAGGAGAAGGTGACAGAAGAAATAAAAAAGGAACGAAGAACATAGGAGAGCATTCTGATGTTGACTACCGAAAATGCAGAATACATTTCTAAAACAAGACCAGAGATGTTTCCCAAGGGAGGGAAGAGAGAACAGCAATTGAATAAACATGCAACATGCAAAGGAAAGGAGGCTGCAGAGGCTGGGGCCCTGTGGTAGCCGAGAACGAACCCATCAAAGTGTGCGAACCCCTTGGAGGGACTGACGGAGATTCGCGGCGCCAGCTTTGGCTGATTGCTCCCTCGTCTCGGACGACAATGAAGTCCTCCTAACACAAGGCGAAAGCAAAGGGTGAGTTGTGCAGGGGGAGCTGCGTCTTGAGGGATAGGTGGCTGACAGACTTGCAGCACACACAATGAGTGACAGGCAATCTGGCTTTCAGCTGGGGAAATCACTGTCTGATGCTATTACCCTGGCGGCTGAGGTCTGTGGCTCACCTCTGCGCTAGTAAATATCAGCATCATGGTGGACATCAGTGGAGTCTTTGACTACTGTGGTGGCCTTCACTGCTGTCCTGTTTTCAGGAGAAAGAGCGTTCAGGGTAGCTGTGTGGTTGTCTGAGGAGCTGTTGTGAAGGAAAGGTGTCTCATTATCGTCACCCAACGGGCGCACTAGCAAAAAGATGACGATGTGGTGTCCACAGAAGCTGTGTCCTATGGGTAATTAATTTGGTATATCAATATGGAGCAATTATTGGATAGTCTACAATGAGGCGACGATGTGCTAGAGGTGATCCCCTATCGAGACCACCTCCTCCCGCTGGTTGGAGGCCGAGGCCGCGGGGATGTGGAGCATAGAGCAAAATGGGCAATGAATGTGTTATCAGAATGGTGCCGAAAATCCAAACTGCCGACTCTCCCTAATAAATAAAGGTATCTGCTATTAAAGGACAACTAACCAGGATCGATGGGTCGCCGGTTCTTAGGCGTCACGAGGCTCGCTATCTGGAAGTCGTCATTTACGAAAAGTGGAACTTTGCTACACTCATCGACACCGTGACCCAGAGATGGCTGAAAGTATTCAATAATCATAGCGGAATCGGGCATATGACATTCTACCTCCCAGAAAATTTAATTAAATATATGTCTTAACAGTATTCTCATTTTCATCGTGGGTCACGGCTCTGGAGTTGGGGCAGACAGGATCACGAAGGTCATGCCTGCGAAGACAGTGCGAAGAGTGCAGCCGAACAGAAACATTTTACTAACATAATTTGCGGCTTATAGGAATAGTCTGGGAGGGGTCTTTCTGGTGTTAATTGAGTGGACTATTCTTCACATGCTACTTAAAACTTTGGACCATATATTCCGCTTCACCTTTGGAGCAAGGATGAAATGGAATGCTACGGATGTGTTTGATGCTATTGGGGGCACAGATATTCTTGAAGGCATAGGCCATGAATTGTGGGCCGTTGTCAGAGACCAATGTTTGAGGCAACCGTATGGTGGCCAATACCTGGGCTAGGGTGGGAAGGGTAGCTTCGTCCATGGAGGATGCCATGCATGTGACATAGGGGCACTTTGAATAAGCCACCACGTAGCACCCAAGAAAGGACCTGCAAAATCGAGATGGATGCAGTCCCAAGGGAGATGAAGAAGTATGCCAGGGGGAAAATGACTGAGGGAGCGCTGCCTAGTGCAACGTACATGCTGCACAACGATTGACTATCTTTTTGACGTCACCGCTGATTTCGGGGCACTACACATGACGGCATGCCGTAAAGTTCCTTTGGGATATGCATCAGTGGCACCAGAGGCATAGACTCAATACCTGAAAGTGCAATTCGGCCGAAATAATCACTCGATGTGCATCTGTGTCAGTATCTAAAACGATGACCTCATCTACAACTAAGTGTCAGTCAGGAAGCTATTTCGAAGCGAGGAGCTCTGTGAGATAATACGGCCAGCCATTGATTACACAGAGAAGTATCTGTCACATGGCGCGGTTCCAGCGTGTTGCAGTGGCCACACACGTGACCTTAAGGGGAAAATCGTCCAACATATGCTGTCGTTCGGCATCGATGTGGACGCAGATGACCTGCTGTTAGTCGAAATCAGGGCCTGGGCAAGGTGGTAGACGAGACAATGTGTCAGCATTAGAAGGCTGGGCAGCTGGCATGTACCACATAAATTCACTGTATTCTCTGAGGTACAACACCCAGTACTGGAGTTGTAGCACTGTTCATTCTCGGAGCTTGAAATGCTGTGCAGATAACAACACCAATAGCTTGTTATGAAAAATTAGTAAGAACTGCAACCCAAAAAGGCCGACATGAAAGTAATTGACTGTGAACACTATTGCCAACGCCTCCTTTTCGGCCTGTGAACAGTTGTACTGTGAGGGGGTCAGAGCCTTGGATGCATATGCTATAGGCTGTTCAGAGCCATCCCCATTTCTGTGTGCCAAGACAGCTCCAATACTGTTGGCCACAACCAATGGGCGAGTGGGAGAAAAAAGAAAGAGGCACAGTGCACATGTCAGCATGGTTTCCAATTTGACAAATGTCAGGTCACCAGTTGGGGTCCAGGTATATGGGACCCTCTTTACATGCGACTTACTGAGAGGTTGTGCAACATGGGCTATCTGGGATAACAATTTAGCATAAAAATTGAGTTTGGCCTGAAACGTTAGCAATTCAGTTAGGCTCGTCGATTGAGGCAAAGAAATAATGGGAGCAATATTCAGATTAGTAGGCCGGAGACCCTCTTCAGAGATAACACAGCGAATATTGCACTCCTGGGTAAAAGATCCCCACTTTCCTAAACGGTGACGCAGGTCCGTATCCTGCGGGTTCGTGAACAGGGTGCGGAGGTTTCCCAAATGCTCCTGGCGGGAGATTTCTGTGACAATAAGGTCGTCCCAGTAATTGACACAATATAGAATATGCTGTATCAGCTGTCCAAGAAATCGCGGGAAAATTGCAGAAACTGAGGAAAAGCCAAAAGGGAGTCATTTGTACTTACGCAAACCGAAATGGGGTGTTAAGGGCGAGAGTGTTCTATTATGCCTCATCTAAGGGTAGCTGGTGGTGTGCATCAGCGAGTTTTATCTTGGAAAAATATTCTCCTTGTCCCAGCTAGTTTAGTGAAGAGATCTTCTTGGCAGGAGTTAGGATAGGTTTCTGCCTTTGATTGATCCCCACAAAAGCAAAGAGATGCATTCGGCTCCCACATGATCACTAGGGCTGTGGCCCATGCACTAGATGTGAGAGTTTCGACGATCCCAGCTGCCTGCAGACGATCGAGTTCCTCCAACATGACAGCCTGTAAGGCCACTAGAATCAGTCTGGTGCGCTAAATACAAGGCGTGGTATCATGCCAAATGGTGATGTGTGCCTTGAAGTCTGAACCACCCCCTAAATCCGATTGTCCTCCCAAACTAAATCCATCAGCCACCTACAGCTGATGTCAGAGTACTGACGTTGCCTTTTTAACACAACATCTGAACCTATGGCCTATGGTATGGGGATTAAAGTAATAACTGTTGTTGTCAAAGTGTCTGTCACGGAAAAGAAGCTTGACTATTGTGCTTATCGTAATGAGAATTTCATTAAAAATAGGGAGCTGGTGGATTTTTCAAACATTACTGGCGATAGGGGCTGTCTGACTTACAATCCAGTCAGCACATCAGGTTCCCTATGTTCCATTGCTAGTCTAACAGTTGTGAGCAAATGAAGTCGAACAGCTGTTTGCACTCTCTTCGATATTTCCAAAGTCAACACTGTGGACAAATGGGGCATGTGCGAAAGAAATGCAACCAGCCATGGAACAGCGGGAACAGAGGCAGAGATCAGCATGGAGTTAAAGAGTAATTTAAAGGTATGGGACCAACGAAACAGGCTTACTTTTCCCAAATTTTCTACCTTGGATTAGCCAGCATCATAGTTACCTAACGAAATTGATGACTACAAACAGTCAGGATTGAACCACAGTTTAATACCCTCTAGTAATCACATACCTAAGACCACACGTAGGTAGATATCCTTAATTTTTTTATTCAGCTACATTTTATTGCATATCACGGTAAAGAATATAAGAAGGCAAAGAGTACCTCATGTATATTCAATGGTTTTCTTTAGTGGGATCTGATGAAGAATTACGAGATTGACCGAATGTCTATTGTTGTAGTCGTCTTCTTATTAGGTGGCAATATCTAAAATTTAACAGCCATCAGCTCCTTATTAAGGGAATTTAAGTGAATTCTTGCCGCCACGGAGGCCTCTTCAGTGATACGCAGGGATAAAATTTACCAAACGGAACTACATTCTGCTGGTCTTATTTATCTAGCCCGCCAATTGATAGTAATATGTAGATCATAGTGGTTAATCTAAAGAATGTTATGAGTGCCTATTGACTGTCGAGTGAAACGAGCACCGTGTGACATATCTTTGTAAACACTCCTCCATTTCCTAATAGTGTAACGTTCTTACAGTAATTATAGGAGACCACATAAACATTCCACTGGGAAATAAAATTTTTAGTAATACAAATAAATGTTACCATCAGAAATTTTGATGTAAATAATTGCTGTTATCATAAGTTTTAACGTAAATAAATGTTATTACCGGAAGTTTTATGCAAGATTAGAACACTTCTGTGATGTAAGAACTAAATACCATTTTCTTATCCGATTTCCTGTAGTACTCTTTAGATATTAATGATCTCCCGTCATCTCCTCTTAAGTTAATCCAAAGTGATAATAATAATGGAATGCAGTAGTAAAGTCAACTGATGGATAAAAGCCCAAAACAAGAACATTCCCGCTCCACTCCTCACCTCTCTTTTGCTTGTTCTGACAATTGACAGGTCCATGTAGCGATATCCATTGTGTATCATTATATTCGTTCTGAGTATGCAGGGAACTCAGTATCTTCAGGTTTATTTATGCAACCTAGCAGAAATTCCAGGTTTCCTTAGCCACGACAAACTGAAAGAGGTAGCCACAATATTGTAATCAAGATAATTAAAACATACAATTAAATTCCTAATGCCAATGCAACACATAATAAAGTGAATGAGAAACAATAACGAATAAAAAGCAATAACATGAAATGTTGTACCTTTTCTATGGATTACGTCAAGTGCTATCTCTACGGAATGAAGTTCTGAGTGATAATGGGTCACACAGTATTGAAATGGTTGCTGTAGCTGAAGGGTCCATCTAGAAGATTAACACGATGGGCAGTACAACAGATTTTTAGGCCATGCAAAATCCCGAAACGAAACACATGAAAGGAGATGAACTGAGTAGGAAAATAAAGGTATTGCAGATAAGAGAGAATAAGTTTAAGGGATGAAAGATGACCCAGTAGATGGATGACAAGTGTAAATACTTTCGTACACGTGGTGTCTGTTCTTATAGACATGTGCACCTAATAGGTCGGGAAAGAGGAGGCTGGGAAAGCTGATAGGTGACAGTGTAGTGGGTGGTGTGGGATCACTCATGAAAAAATTGCTGTAGTAGTTATAGCGGCACCTGTTTTACATTGAAGTCAGATGATAGGTATACCTGCTTTCAGGAAGTCCCTGTAACTAAGAAATCACCTTCAGAGGGCGTCATGTTTGGAAGCAGAGAAGGAATCAGCATATTTCATCATAATATAAAAGATACTGGTAAAGTTAGTGAACTGGTTCTAGATGTTGGCTCTGAAGTTGTTGATATATTGGAGCACCGCTTAAACAATTCAACAGTTCAGAGGCTTCATTTACGAGGATACAGATTAGCTGGCTGTTTTTCATGGAGTTCCATTTGGAGTGGCGTAGTGGCAACGTACAAAAAGAAGTATTTCGTTTGAGCCCATAGACGTATCACGGCTCTGCACTGAGTAGACATTTGAACATGTGCAGAAGCAGTAGAATTTAAAGAAATTAAACTTCAAACTTTTGTTGTTTATACGTCTCTTAACTCTGACTTCAGAGCATTTCTGCTCAAGCTAGAGAGGGTTCTTGATTCACTTTACGGAAGTACCAGAAATTAGTTATATGTAGAGAATTGAGTATTAATTTTGTGTGGGATTGTGCAAGAAAAAGGATGTTGGTAGATCTGGTAAACTCATATGATCTGATGCAGACTGTGTTTCTTCCAACTAGGTTGCAGTGGAGCAGTAGCACAGTTATAGACAACCTTTACATTGTTTCTTATTTACTAGATGAGCATTCTGTTAGGAAAAGGGTGAATGGTCTTTCAGACCGTGATGGACAATTTTTAACACTATAATGCTTTGGTACTCAAACAAATGTCGCATATAATTGCAAACTATTAAGGAAAGCTCATCCAACGGCAATGGAGAGCTTTTTAAACCTCATCAAGGAACAGGACTGGCATGATGGTTATAGCGCCGACAACATAAGTGACAAATATAATGCTTTCCTTAAAACATTTCTCTTGCTCTTTGAGAGTTGCTTTCCATTGGAACGTTCCAAATGGGGTACTAGTATTAAAAGGCAGCCTGGTGGATGATTAGTGGGAAAAGGATATCATGTAGAACGAAGTGCGAATTAGATCAGAATATTAGAAGTAGTACAAACAAGCTATAGTAGCCCATAACAAACAGTAATGTTAGGTGCTCAGAATGTTATTAGGAAGGCAAAAAGTATGCGGTATGGAAATTGTGCAGCTAATTCTCAGGATAAAATTAAAACCAGTTGTGAAGGAAGTGTCTCATCAGCAGCACAAGATCGGCGATATAAAATCAGTTCGAAGCAAAAATATTTCTTTTACTGGTAACTCAGATATATGTACAGTATTTAACAATCATTTTCTGAGCACTGCTGGTAAATTAAATAAAAAGTTAGTTTCTTCAAGAATCGTATAACTCTCTTGGCTAACGCCTTTCCGAGACTGATGTCTTAAATACACCTCTGTGATACAGACAAGGGGGATATCGAGTCGATAATTAAATTACTGAAAGCTGAGGACTCTCATGGACATGATTGAGTGCCTAGCAGAATTTTAGGGTGTTTTGCTACACTTGTTAGCCCTTTACTAAGCTATATTTGTAATTTTTCCTTTAAGAACGGTCAGTTTCCTGAACGGTTAAAGTACTTAGTAGCAAAGCCACTTTATAAAAAGGAAGGAAGGGACAACATAGACAATTTTAGAGCTATACATATACATATACATATACATATACATATATATATATATATATATATATATATATATATATATATATATATATCCCATAAGTGCTTGCTAAAGTTATTGAAAAGGCTGTGTATGTAAGAATAATTGATCATTTTATGTCACATAATTTGCCATCAAATGAGCAGTTTGGCTTTAAGAGTCGTTTGGTAAATGACAATGCTGTATTCTCATTTCTCTGTGAGGCATTGAATGGGTTGAAAAAAAGGTTTTGAAAGCTAGGCATGTTTTTACTTAACGAAGGCATTTGATTGTGTTGATCATAAAATATTGATCCAAAAGTTGGAGCGTTACAGAATACGGGGAGTAGCTCACATTAGGTTCACCTCTTATTTCAACACCACACAGCAAAATGCAGTTAGTCACAGTGTTGAGAATGGCTGTGATGTGGGGTCTGAGTAGTAAAGGATGTTGTGTGCAATATGAGCTTGATTTCAAATAGTGCAGTTCATGATCTACGTTGATGGTTTGTAGAAAACAAACTAACGGTAAATCACATTTCAAATAGTGCGGTTCATGATGTACGTTCATGGTTTGCAGAAAACAAACTAATGCTAAATCACAGTAAAACTCTGTTTTTACAGTTTCTAACACACGTTTTAATTTCGCAGAATTGGTATATGATTAGTGAAACTTTGAACAGTTCATATTTCTAGGTGTTCAGATAAATAGTAAACAGTCGTGGAAAGCTGACATTCAGGATATTGATCAGAGACATAACGCTGCTATTTTTTACTATTCAAATGGTATCTGAAGTAATTAATAGTTCGACATGAAAGTTAGTCTGCTTTCCATATTTTCATTCACTTATGTTGTATGGTCTTATATTTTGGGGATAACACATCCCATTCTCAAAAGGCATTTTTGGCTCAGAAACTGGCAGTTTGGGCAATAAGTGGTGTAAGTTCGCGAAACTCTTGTTGACCCCTTTTCACTAGTCTGGTTATTTTGACATTGGTCTGTCGATATATATATTCTTTACTTTTGTTTCTTGTTAATAATATCAGCTAATTCGCAAGAATATGCAGATGTCGCTGAGTTAATACTCAGCAGAAATCCAACCTGCATTTGGATAGGACTACCTTAACTTTTGTGCAGAAGCGTCAAAGTAATACAGCTGCATCCGTTTTCAATAAGCTACCACAAGAACTGAAAAATCCTAGCAGCATCCATGCTCTTTCAAATCGGAACTGAAAAGTCTTTTCATGGGACACTCCTACTCTCCTGAGGAGTTCTTTGAATAATTAAGCGGATTCTTATGTTTATTTAAGCTGATGGCTTGATTTTTTGGTTCATAAACATTTTATTTTTATTTTTTATTACTTTTATGGTGTAATGTCATGTACAGACACGCTCCATGACCGTGGAGATTTGCTCCTCAGTTTGGTCCTATGGCACATGAGATGTAAATAAAAAACAAAAGAAGTAACAGAAACTACATATATTATTTAGGAGAGACTGGCTAATGATCCATTCAGTGCAGATGCAAATCAAGCTCAAACTCTTATGAAAATAGGCGGAATGCTCTGAGTATAAAGATAATGGGCCAGGGGCTCTACAGTCTATACATCAGTAGTGTGTGAATAAGTTGATGGTTTGGGTCTGACAGAGGGCATGCTACGGTAGGCTGTGCAGGTCTAATGACCACTGCGTTCAGATGACGTAGTTTCCAGTGCATCTGCCTAGTAAGAACGAGTTCTGGGTTCAAATACCGGTGCAGCAAAAATTTCCAACTTACGCTATCTATTTAAAACAATGCCCACTTACAGCTAATGTCTCTAATTCCTTTGAGTATTGATTCATAGTTGCTGCAGGATCAGAAATGGCTGTCATGAGGAATGTCAATGGCCTCTTCAGTGCAGTTGCACAACAAGCTAGAGTTCTTATAGGAATCGGAAAAATGCTGTGAGTTGGGTTGGGTTGCTTTGGGGAAGGAGACCAGACAGCGAGGTCATCGGTCTCATCGGATTACAGAAGGATGGGGAAGGAAGTCGGCCGTGCCCTTTCAAAGGAACCATCCCGGCATTTGCCTGGAGCGATTTAGGAAAGTCACGGAAAACCTAAATCAGGTTGGCCGGACGCGGGATTGAACCGTTGTCCTCCCGAATGCGAGTCCAGTGTCTAACCACTGCGCCACCTCGCTAGGTAATGCTGTGAGTAATGAGGATAATTGAGAAGGGGCACTACATCAATAGAGTATGGATAAGTTGAGAATTTGGGTCTAACAGGACGTGCGCTAGGGCAGGCTATGCAGTTCCAATGATCACTACGACCTAGTAAGCAGGAGAGGCAGACTCCAGTCCTCTTCTGGCACAAATTTTGAACTTTCCCCATTTATTTAGATCATCCCTCACTGGCAGCTAATTTCTTTAATTCGTTTGTGTCTCGATAAATAATTTCGTAAACATATGCAGCTTTGTGTGCTGGTGGTAGCAGTAAAGCTGAGAGAGAAAGTATTACAGGAGATCCGTGATCTCATGTTAGTTGCTCATAGGGGATTAGGTCTACCAACAAGTGAGTAGCAAAGAGGTAAACGTGGAGGAACATGGAGGTGGATGAGAACCAACATGTATGGAACTACATACAATGTGCACAGATAGCAAATTTGTGCAGAAGAATAGAACCATTGCTGATGAGCATTGGCACCGTTTTAGTTGCAGCCTTAGATCTTTTCAACAAAACACCTGCAGAGATGAAATATGTACTCACGATAATAAACCATTTTAGAGGTGTGTGGAAATGTTCTCGATGACCAACCAACAGGCAAGGAAACTGGCTCAAGCACTAGTGAACAACTGGATACTGAAGTTTGGGGTACTTCAGACGATAGTGACATAACAAACAACCAACATTATATCAGATTTGTCTAAAAAATTGTGTCGGCATTTATATGTGAAGAGATTGAGAACTAGTCCTTTACATAATCAAGCCAATGGAAGAACAAAAAGTATCCACAGGACTATAGAGAAGGCGTAAGGATAGTATTTGGACACGTACAATACCAACTATTTAAGGTTTGTGGTCTCAGAGTAGAACTCGAAGTTGCACACGAATACAGGGTAGCCACAGCAAGAGGTAGTACATAGTTGTAATATGCTATCACCATTTATCATTTTAAAACCAAGAACGGTAACACAAGAAAATCTGTTATAGGGAAATGGAAATATGTGGCAGGTTGCACAGAACTAGTTCCAAGGCGCTATAAAATCAAGATGAAGCGGTGAGTCTTACAGCAAGAATACCTCGGTATTGAGTTGGCCTATGGGTAGTGTTGTCGACTTCCTATACTTCCAAGGGGAAAACGAAGAATTTTTTTTGGTAAAATATGAAGGGTCATATCAGGTTGTGGTCACTGCTGAACGTTACTGTCGCATTGCCGACGAGGGTGACAGTTGCGCATGTCGATGGTCCGAAACCGTTTCCTTGAGTCTGGAGGTGTGGTGTTGGAACGAAATGGAGATGTAGGGGAGCAAACTAGAGGTTATAGACACAGCAGTAAGGGTATGTCCGTATGTGATATGGCCTAGGAGATATGAGAATGTTTATGCTTTTGGGTTTATTAGATACAATAAGTGTGGCATAATTTTTAGTGTACGCGAGGTAAAATGCTGCGGGGCCACAGGAGATTTTTTAGGCAGACGAAAGAGTTATGGCGATCCTGTCCTCAGGTAGGGTACATCAGGAGACAAGATGGAGAATGTGAGGTCCTCACCCTTACTACTGGTAATCGTCAGAGTTGAAGAATTGTGGAAACAGCATTTGGAAGGGTGAGAGCTTTTCGTGAAGCAAGAGCGTGTAGTAATCAGCGGTCACCGCTGGGTGAGACAAATGTTATTTAAAGCATTTGAAATACGGAACGAGGTGAGAAGACTGGAGGAAGCATTCGACAGTTTCTAGTAAGATACGGGAGAATGCATGAAGATACTTGGGACTTATGAGGAACTAAGAGGTGGAATGAGGTAGGTTCTCTGCAGCTGCATCATACTCCGTAAGCCACCTAATGGTGTGGCGGAGGGTGCTTTTGGTATCACTATACGACCCCTCCAGCCAGTTTCATTCGTAAATAGTGCGTGGAGAAAATGATTGTCCGTAAGTCTTTGTATTGGCTGTAATATCTCTAATTTTCTCGTCATGATCAATACGCGAGATGTGTGTGCGGGGAAGTAATATGTTGCCCGACTCCTCCTGAAAAGTGCAGTCCCGAAATTTCAATAGTAAAAACTCTCCGTGATGCACAACGACCCTCTTGTATCGATCTATAATTTTCGGGATAATAGTACACACAAGGAGGAGACGTTTGATCGATGCAGGAGGATAAGATCTGAAAACTGTGTTTGTCATAGCTAACGATGGAGTCATCAGGACGATTAAAAATATGGTGGATTTGGTGAAACAATGTCAAAAGGAAACAATGCAGCAAATGAGTGTCAGACAATGCAGATCGCAGATTTAGAGACAGATACCTTAAACAATATTCTCTCATTACGCCAGCTAACTGGGGAAGAACAGTGAACCAGAATGTAAACATGTTGCAAGCTGAGGTGTAGAATCTGGATAAGAAACAGTAATAACGAAGTGGTTCCTGTCCTTGAAAACAGTGCTTGGGAACTAAGCAGAGAGCTGTCGAAATTGCGAAAAGCCATGTAACAGGTTTGTGACAGCAACTGGGAGTGAGCTTCATGTCACGAGATCAGTATATGGAGAGACTGCAGAAAGTGCAAAAAGAATTAAGGTTGGTCATGGACTCTAGTCATGCACACCTTCCTTTCTATTTAAAGCTACCTACCGTGGAAGTGATGACTGATGGAGCAAGGATATACTTTTCAGTCTACTTTCTAGTTGCAGGGAAGCTGGTACATTAGCAGTGTTACATAGTCCGTGTATATTACGTGAACTGGGAAATACTAAAGTTTTCTGGGTAAAAGTGCAGCGATTGTTGATAATTGCAGAGAACAAGAGCGTACTTGCAAAAATGGAAAAAGCAGGGTTACAGAAGTGTTACAGAGGTGAAGTTATGATTTCTCCACACAGGGTAAATTGAGATGGTCAGAATTTCTGTGCTGTGAAGTTACTGCTGGGTTGGAAAAAGGGAAACTATTACTAAGTTGTACATCCAGCAAGCTGACGCACATTGGTTGTACTCTACTGCTCATTACGTGATAGAAGTAGCAAGTTGCTACACACAAGGGAAGCTCAACAGTGAAAAGCATAGAACCGGACCGGTGTGCATTGCTAATGAATGGGACGTCAGTCATTTAATTATTCAATTACTTATTAACCTTACAGAATGACTCACCAACTTAGTAACTATAGTGAGTCGTTTGCTCCTGAAAACTAGACAGTTTTCAGAATCTTAGTACTTTTCTTGTTTTTTAAATAATTAAAACACAATTTGGGAAAGGAAGGAAAAAACCAATTATACTACATTCTTAAGTACAAAATAATACACGAAACGAAAAATAGCAAAAGAGGTCCCTTTACCTAACTATTTCAAGTGGAAGACTTCAGCAAACACTTCGAGACTGTCTCACCTGAATTAACATATCCTATTCTACTATAGGGACTACTACAAGTATGTATGTTGTGATAGTAACGCTATGTCGTTTGTGTATACGGTATGACAGAACTGTTCTTAATACAACTACTTCCTCCACTTATCCGCCTCATAAGATCTAGAGAAGCCTCCGGAGGTGGCTTGGAGTCTTGTCTCTCCGAAAGGCACTTCTTGTCTTCGTTGTGCACCTGTGACTGTGTATATAAATCTCATTCTACTGCATATGTACGTATATGCACAATTTTATAAAATTTATTTGTTTTACAGTATGCATCATGTACATTCCACAAATTACATAAACTACTTGTTTGATGCCGGCCGAAGTGGCCGTGCGGTTAAAGGCGCTGCAGTCTGGAACCGCAAGACCGCTACGATCGCAGGTTCGAATCCTGCCTCGGGCATGGATGTTTGTGATGTCCTTAGGTTAGTTAGGTTTAACTAGTTCTAAGTTCTAGGGGACTAATGACCTCAGCAGTTGAGTCCCATAGTGCTCAGAGCCATTTTTTTTAACTTGTTTGATAATAACGATGAAAAGAGCTAAATAATTACTTGTTTTTCTTGTATAACCAGAAAATTCATTGTTTTATTTCTATTACTAACTTATTTCTAGATTCTATGTATGTATTACTTGTAATACTGTTGCAGTCGTGTGATCTTCTACTATGCTGTATTTATGTCTGGTGGTACCGGAGTGTTCATATCATCATCCGTGTCTATATGTTCATCTCTTGCATATCAGTGTTTGAATCTCTGTTGTCCCATGTATCATGTGGTGTAGGGTGTGTTTCAGGTCGGGATCTTGTATATGGTCGTTGCTGCTTTTAAGTCTTGAGTAGCATCCTTCTTATTTCATAAGTGATGCACTTAAGTACGATGTCGTATGCTCCAGGTATCTGGGGCCCTTATAGCTTGCCCTGGGTCTTATATTTATGATGTAGGCCGTAGGAGCGTGAGTGAGCGACATTTTAGTGTTATGTGTTTGGGGGATCCCTGTTGCCCACATTAACACAAACCACTTTTTTTAAGGCCCAAGCGGTGCATGTGCGTAGGGTGAAAAGGGACACGCCCCATCATCAAATATACTATACCGTGACTTGGGTCATCGTGTCTGAGCCTCAACCGTTCCCAGGTGTTTAAGAAGAAGGAGAAAACCCGACTGCGCTTTTCAAATGTTTTGTGTTCTTTTTTCCATGTCTCAACGTTCCAAAGACTTAATTGGGGTTTATTTGTAATATGCTCCCCTGTTATATACATCATCCAGGCTTCCTTTTCTAAGCCAATATGCTGCTGCTTTGTGTCCAATGGTTATGTCAATGAGGTATTTCCAAGTAAAAATCATAGGGCCCCCATGGACAAGGTGCCAAACGCCCCTGACACCCTGAACAATACACTTCTTTGTCCACGTCTTACAATTGTTTTTTGGTTGTTAGTTACAGTCGATATGCCTAGGCACTTGCTGCGAAATACATTATAGGTTCAGAGAGGGCTTTATGATACATCTGAAGTGTCTGCAATGGTAGTCCATAGTGAGTAGATTTTGACGTGGTGCGTGTGTGTATTACAATACACTTCTTTGTCCACATCTTACAATTGTTTTTTTGTTGTTACTTACAATCGATATACCTAGGCACTTGCTGCGAAATACATTATAGGTTCAAAGAGGGCTTTATGATACATCTGAAGTGTCTGCAATGGTAGTCCATAGTGAGTAGATTTTGACGTGGTGCGTTTGTGTATTAGTCTCGTCGCTATTTCAGTTGAATGAGTCTTACGTGCTCGTTGATTGTCAATCGTTATTGTTCCTTTCCTCTGAATGCTGGTGTTGTTCAGCCTAATGATGGGGGTTTCTCTGCAAGGCCCCTTCGATCAGTAAATATACCGCCTTGTTTGCCACAGTTCTGCTCTTTCTCGTATTATGGCTACACCATCGGCTAGAGATGCTCAGCAGAGTACCAGCTCAACATGCTTCTCTGTGATGATGAAAAGGCGAATCACCAGCAACATCACACAGACTTAAGAAGACAAATGGATGACTTCCACACAAATGGCCCCGTTACTCTCCCATTTGCCCAAGAAGTTATAGCGTTAGCAATAAAACAATTAAAGAATAAGGAGACTCCCTGGCCAAATGGCATACACCCAGAAACACTAAAAATACTATTGCACAGGTCACCTGCTTTCTGACAGTCACTGAATGAAGTACTGCTGGAAGATACGGTCCCTTATTTTTATAAGGAGTTTTGTAGCCTTGTTTTCGAGTTGCATTTTCGAGTTTGCAGTTATTACCACTAGCAAGTCGAAGCATAGCCAACTACACCCTTAACCCCATCACCTTTGTCCTGATTGTTTAGGAGCGGTTCTATTGCAATATCCCGGAAAATTGACCCACAGATTGAGCCTATTGGACATCCTTTTGTTATTTCTTGTGTTTCTGCTTGCCGTTGCACCACCCTATCTTTACAATAGTCGAGTAAGCAACTGTATAAGACTGTTCGTGTCTGCATCCCTCTTAGCCTTGCCAACAAGGCTGGCCACCAGAGATTGTCGAAGGTGATTGTTATATCTATTGCTATTGTTACTGGGTATTTTTTGTGTGTCCTGTATTACTTCCAGCGTAAGATTAACTGCATCGTCCATCCAACTTTATCGTCTAAAACTGTACTGATGTTGACTAAGGCAGACGAGCGTCCAGTGTGTCTGCTGTGGATTATGCAGGAGCATCTCCTCCACATCAGCCAAAGTTCTCAAGAAGCAAATCGGCCTTTAAGTCTTTGGGTCTATTGGGTCCTGATCCTCTGATTTTTTGACGATTAGTAAGTTCATTGTTTTCCACATACCAGGACCCTACCTTCCAGCAGTGTTTCTTTCAGTGACTCAGTTAGAAAGGAGGTGAACTGTGCAAATCTATTTTTAGTGCTTATGTGTGCATGCCATTTGGACCTGGAGTCTCTTTATTCTTTAACTGCTTTATTGCTAACGTTTCCTCTTCTTGGGTAAATGGGAGAGCAACGGGACCATTTGTGAAGAAGTCATCCATTTGTCTTCGTAAGTCTGTGTGATGTTCCTGGTGATTCGACTTTTCATCATCACAGAGAAGCATGTTCAGCAGGTACTCTGCTGAGCATCTCTAGCCCACTGTAGATGAGGTGTCTTTAATCCTAAGAGTTACTATTACTGTCGGCAACTTTACCTTATCTGTTAGAGGTTTAAATGGCTCCAATAATGTATTGTTTTGAAACTTCCTGGCAGATTAAAACTGTGTGCCCGACCAAGACTCTAACTCGGGACCTTTGCCTTTCGCGGGCAAGTGCTAGTTCTGCAAGTTTCGCAGGAGAACTTCTGTAAAGTTTGAAAGGTAGGAGACGAGGTACCGGCAGAAATAAATCTGTGAGTACCGGCCGTGAGTCGTGCTTCGGTAGCTCAGATGGTAGAGCACTTGCCCGCGAAAAGCAAAGCTCCCGAGTTCGAGTCTCGGTCGGGCACACAATTTTAATCTGCCAGGAAGTTTCATATCAGCGCACACTCCGCTGCAGAGTGAAAATCTCTTTATGTATTGTTTTGTTTCTGAATTTTGAAAAATTTGTTCCAGTCAGCATGTATTGCCTCGTATAATTTGTTTCTACAATATTGCTCTGCATCACGGCATAGTCCCAATCTTACCTCTGTCTCTTGTGCTGTTTTTTTTTTCTTTTTGGTAGTGTTTCCTTTTGCCTCTAGCATTTTTCCGTAGTTTTGTTAACTCACTGGACCAAGGGAGTTTCTGTTTCGGTGGACGAACGATCCTTGGGATAAGTAAGTGTTGTATTTCTTGAAGGAGATCCGTCAGAATGTGAGCTTTATAGTCTATGCAACCACTGAATGTATGGAGGGAAAATTCTTCGACCACATCCCGTAATTTTCTCCAGTCAGCTTTGTTAAGAAGAAATCAATTTTGTTGAAGTGAAGTTTGTGTGTTGGTGTTTGTGTATGTGTTTGTGTCGATGATAATGGCGTTGTGGTTACTGTGTGTGGGATTTTCTGGTACCTCCCATTTGTTGACGTATGTTACGGACTTCACATTTGTTAGTGAGATATCAATGTTGCTGGTTCCTCCTGCATTGTTGCAGTCTGTAGGTGTTTGCCCTGCTTTGTTCAGAATAAAGAGGCTGCATTCATTTAATGTGCCAAGTATGATTTGTCCCCTTTTGTCTGTTCCGTCTGTGTGGCATAGAGTTACCGTGGAAGATGTCACTAAGCATGAGTAACCTTTTATCCCTAGAAAAGTGTAACGTATCTCACACTTGGCCGGCAAAGGGCTCTATGTCATATGAATACTGTGCATACGTGGATGTGGTAATCCATCCGTAACTGTTATAACAAAGTTGTGTTATTTTTGTGACTTTGTAGTTTAAGTTCGCTGTTACAATAGCAGGCTAGGGATTTTAGGCCCCGGTAATTGTTATGGGATGTTTAGGAAGCCCTGGAAGTCTCGCACCACGCATATATGGCTCTTGGAGACAGATAATATCTGCATGTTCTTCGTTCAGAGGTCTACCAGTTCCAGTCCAACCAAAGTGCTCCCATTGCAGTGTAATTGTACGAACTTCATAGCGGGGGTATCTAGTAAAGGCATAGTATGTAGGTGTTGTATCTTTAGAGCCAGAATGAACGCTCCCATATGCCCTGACCAAGACTTTATAAACTTTATCTACGTTTGAACCACCACCACTTCGTGTGCATGCATAACCTAAGAGCCAGCAGACCTCACGATGATCGGTTGGCCGGTTCTCTGTCCTAAGTATCATCTTTCAGTCTGCCCTGTTGTAGGGAAACATATTTTTCCCCTTATAACCCATTGCTAATGAACCAGACGTCATGCACAATAATGGGCCCTACTTCCTCTTTACCTGCCACAACTTCGGCAGTAACACATCTGAGCTTTCTTCAGCCCCGGTTGTATTGACCAGAGGAATCTATAGAAGTGCTACGCACCGCGAATCCGACTGCTTCAAACCAGACGGTAGTCCGTAGACTAACACATTAACGAGAAGGAGGTGAGAAAATTCGCGGAGAAATTAAAACAGCATGTGGATCCGTACGATCATCAGAAAGAAAAAACGTTAACCATTGTCATACAAAGTACTGCAGCGACACACTCTGCTAAGCGTAGCATTTGTTTCCATGCACAAGAAGTATAACACGAGACAAAGTTTAGATCCAGGCACTGTTCGCATTCGGGAGTACTGGATTTTCCGAGCCTACGAGGTAACAGAGGGAACTATAAGTATCAGCTAATTTAAGCTGAAAAGGAGCTGTCGGAGAATACAACAAAACATAGTCGTATGAGTAAAATAGTGGACTAGAACCAACTGGGCCATCTGTCAGGGAACATATCACTCTAGTTTGCGTAAGGTAATCTAGTTACACGTGAACCAAGGGACTAGGTCTTGTTAAACATGAGGGAAATGTAATGCACCAATCATATCTGATCATTATGGCATGAAGTCAGAAGCGAACTGCAGAGCGCCAGTTGCCGAAAAACGTGGACGTTACGCTTTGAAAAAAACACTGAAGAGCCAAAGAACGTGGTGCACCTGCCTTATATCGTGCAGGGCCCTGCGAGCACGCAGAACTGCCGAAACACGTCGTGGCATGGACTTGACTAATGTCTGGAGTACTGCTGGGAGGAATGATACCATGTATCCTGCAGGCCTGTCCAGGAATCCGTAAGAATAAGAGAGGGTGGAGATCTCTTTTGAACAGCAAGCTTTAAAGCATACCTGATATGTTGACTAATGATGATGTCTGGGGAATGTGGTGGCAATCGGAAATGTTTAAACACAGAAGAGTGTTCCTGGAGCCACTCTCTAGCAATTCTGGACGTATGGGGTGTCGCATAGTCTTGCTGGAATTACTCAAGTCCGTCGGAAAGCACAATGGAGATTAATGGATGCAGGTTATCATACAGGATGCTTACGTAAGTGTCACGCGTCAGAGTCGTATTTAGACTTATCGGGGGTCCCATATCACTCCAACTGCACACGCCCCACACCATTACAGAGCCTCCACCAGCTTGAAGAATCCCCTGCTGACATGCAGAGTCCATGGATTCATGACGTTGTCTCCATACCCGTACACTTCCCTCCGCTTCATACAATTTGAAACGAGACTCGTCCGACCAGGCAACATGTTTGCAGTCATCAACACTCTAACGTCGATGTTGACGAGCCCAGGCGAGGCTTAAAGCTTTGTCTCATGCAGTCATCAAGTGTTCACAAGTCTGTCCTCGGCTCTCAAAGCCCACATCAATGATGTTTAGTTGGATGGTTCGCACGCGACACTTGTTGATGGTCCAGCATTGAAATCTGCAGCAGTTTGCGGAAGGACTGGACTTCCGTCACCCTGAATCATTCTCTTTACTCGTCGTTGGTCCAATTCTTGCAGGCTCTTTTTCCGGCCGCAGCGATGTAGGAGATTCGATGTTTTACCGGATTTCTGATATTCACACTACACCCGTGAAACGGTCGTACTGGAACATCCCCACTTTATCGCTACCTCGGAGATGCTGTGTTCGACTATGGCACACATTCAAACTAACTTACATTTTGTTAACCTGCAGTCGTAGCAGCAGTAACCCATCTAACAACTGCGCTAGGCACTTATTGGCTTATGTAGGCGATACCGACCGCTGCGCCATATTCTGCCTGTTTAAATGTCTCTGTATTTAAATACGAATGCCTGTTCCAGTTTTTTTGGCGCTTGAATGTATAACACAACCAATGCTATGTTGTAAGGCCAGCTAGCCTGTCAGGGTGGCGGCCGCCGAAATGTGTAGTATACGTGCCGCAAGGCATTCCGAAGGCGAAACAAGCGCAGCTTGAAAGAGTATAAACATCAGCCTTCTTAAATTCACTTCTGTTAGTATCAGGACTTTATCACCATGGGGCTGTGCCACTTGGCTGTCGCGTGGAATGCTGTTCATGGACCACATTTCGACTCTGCATTAGTACAGTCCACGCTGAGACCGTGGAATCTGGAACCGGCAGCACCAGACCTGAGAACCGGCTCACTGGCCATCGACTCATGGCCAATGGGTCACTGCCATTACGTCACGGTCTGTTGCGTTTCACTCAGTACGATATATGCAATCATTGCTGCTACGGACGCGGATGCAGCTAGCTCAGGCTGCCCGGATTTGGAGTGGCCACTGATGAAAGCAGTTGCGTCACAAACACAGGACGCTGCTGAATGTCGCCGCCAAGCTTCCACATCCTGTACTGAACTATTGCGGGGTGCTGTAATAAAACATCTAGAATTACAGACTGCTTAACTGGCAGCAAACGGCGCCCCACAACACAGTCCAACCAGTCCATTATAATACCAATACTGAAGAATGGAGAATGGCACCTCAGTATATTTTCTGCTGAACTAAATTGTACTTCGTCTATGTCAAAGCGAGCTACACAAGCAGTTGAGTGTGTCAAAACAAAGCAGAGTGAGCAGCCTCCAGATACTGGGGTGGAAATATGAAAGCAGTTCCATGTGACAAAGTGTGGTAAGTGTATTTGCCTTATTAGTGCAGAATACGACACCCTTATGCCAGAGTTATAATATTCTGAATTTGGCAATAAGTGACTTTCAATATCAGCACTGTGTGATCGGCATACCCGTGAAGAGAACCTTTTCAGCGATCATCTTTCATTGTCCAGGATGACATGGTGGGCTGAGTGAACAAAGGACGAAAATGTCGAGACTAAAACCATTCAGAGTTCTGGAAGTTTTTTTGGAATCTGCAGGTGGAGGTGTAACAAATGGTTCAATTGGCTCTGAGCACTATGGGACTTAACATCTGAGGTCATCAGTCCCCTAGAACTTAGAATTACTTAAACCTAACTAACCTAAGGACATCACACACGCCCATGCCCGAGGCAGGATACGAACCTGTGACCGTAGCGGTCGCGCGGATTTAGACTGAAGCGCCTAGAAGCGCTCGGCCACACAGGCCGGCGAGGTGTAACAGCTGGAGAGAAAGATACAGCCTCTGAGAGGGACAAAGAGGAGCAGAGTACAGATATATTGCTACCTATTCCTCTTTATTCCTCCTTTAGTATTCTCACGGAGAACACAGTATATCTTGGGCTGTGAATGATGGCTTCTACCAGGAGAAGCTTTACTTTTAAACACGTATCACAACCTTAAAGCGGCAGACGGCCAAGGAGGCTACATAAGCTCCCAACCACATACAAGGCGAGATAAGGCAGCTGACAATTATCGATGCCAGTCGTACTCAGGACAGCTCACTGCTGGCAGCTTGTGGGCACCACGCAGCGCTACCTTCACTGCTGCCTTGTCTCCAGAGCGTGCCGCTTCCACATACCAGTGCCAAGCAGACGAAGCACAAAAGAATGTGAGGCATGTGGACCAACCTCTTTACCAGACACCTCAGTTAGATACTGATACAGTGTCGGTATCAGCAAACTTCAGACCCTCTCATCACTATTCATATTTAGCACTTGTTAGATTCACGTAATGAATCTTTCCTTGTGCCTTTCATTTTCTAAGTGGAGCTGACTGTAGGAGTTCAGACCCATTGTACAGATAGGGATTTTTCAGCAAGTACCAAAGCAGTTGGCAGTGGGGCAGGGAATCCTAACTGGGTATACTTGGACAGGATTTACTACTGCAGGTTTGCTTTACGCTGAAGGGAACCCTCTGAATACCGAAAGAATGAATGCGATGCACTTTAAATATGGAACAACTTATACCACAATAGAATCAGAGATGCTAGTGTATGGCCGGCCAGAGTGGCCGAGCGATTCTAGGCGCTACAGCCTGGAACCGCGCGACCGCTACGGTCGCAAGTTCGAATCCTTCCTCGGGCATGGATGTGTGTGATGTCCGTAGGTTAGTTAGGTTTAAGTAGTTGTAAGTTCTAGGGGACTGATGACCACAGCAGTTAAGTCCCATAGTGCTCAGAGCCATTTGAACCATTTTTTGAGCTAGTATATGTTGAAGTGTATTTGAATATTTCTATGCGGTGTAGTGCCTGTTTGAGCTACCCTGCGTTCTTATTTACTGATTTATATATTTATCTTCTTCTTTCATTGGAGTCTCCTCAGAGCTGTCACCGCTATTGTAGAACTTTGTTCTTCTCAGCCAAATACCCCAGCGGCCTGGGAATGGGCCAGAGCGTATCCCAGTTGGGCACCTCACGAATATCTTGCACAGAAGTAGTTGACTGAAGTTATCTAATTGGCTTCTGGAGCACTCCGTAAAAAAACAGAGCTATCAGTGTGAATGTGTATGTGCGTGTGCATGTTTGCTCTGTCTCAGATTGGTTCTTTTCTACTTCCAGCTTGTCTGTGCAAATTCGATCACGTTGCGTAATGTTATTAATGAAACAGGCTATTAATCTGGACCTGGTTGGAAGGAACTGAATCCTATTTAGAGCGAATTTTGGCACATGGAAGCCTTAAGACATTAGGCTATCGGAAGTCGTCAAGGGTGCCTACGACAGAACGCCTGTGAACCTAAAGAAAATGTTCTTTTGCATTTGACACTCACTACATTAACGCCAAAACTGCATGCAGCCACAAGGTATTACTATAATATATTAGAAAGAACCACACACCTTAACACACATTTGAGAAGAAGAACGAATTTTTAAATTGAGTTATATCCATGAAACAATTAACTCTAATAAACATAAATATTTCCAATAAACATAAATTTTAAATAATTTTCAGCAGGGAGTCCTGAAGAATATTGAATGTGTGTTGTACCACCGCCTCTGTGGAACACTGCTTCACTCAGACAACCTAAGTGTAGTACTGCACCTCTCCCTGACCCTCAGAGGATCACTGCAGTGGTGAGAGTTTTGCGTCACAGGGCAGTGGCAGTGCTATGCTGAAGTGTATGGAGTGTTGGTCACACAGCGGGGGCACACAGAAGCTGCTGGATATGCAACACGATTCTGTACGTATGTTTGGAGGGAGTTGGCATATCATTTAGCTTGTTTTTAAATTAAGTTCATAATTCTGCTTAATTCCTCAAGTCTCCATTTCCCATCCTTGCCGGTGCTCCTAGCACCAGCGGCAGAAGTATAAGTGTAAAAGTTGTTTAGCGTTGTTCTGATTTGTCTTCAATGAAATGGGAAAAACTCTGTGAAAGAGTACCAAAACAATAAACATTTTTGTGCTTGTGGGGCATCCATGGTGTTGATGGTTGTCAAACACTTAAGAGCTTTGCATTCCTAGTCCATTAAATTACGTGCATGCAGCCTCACAAATAAAATTTCTTCCACTGATATCACGGCCGCCTATCGTCCGGACATCCTCTGAGTAAGTCACAAGACTTCCAGGCCTTGTGACTTACTCTGAGGATGGCCGGACGATTCGCGGCCGAAATATTAGTGGAAGAAATTTTATATTTGCGGGGCTGCATGCCGGAAATTTAATGCCTATTAATTACGCCGCGAAAAGCTGAAAATGCACACTGAATTCCGGTGTTTGTGCTATACTGGTGAAAGATATCATCAAAATTGTAATAAAAGCTCCAAAAAGTGTAAGTATCGTCATACGCTGATATGGCTGCTGGAGACACGTTTTGGTCGTAGTGGGTAAGCCGGCCGGTGTATCTGAGTGGTTCTAGGCGCTTCAGTCTGGAACCGAGCGACCGCTACGGTCGCAGGTTTGAATCCTGCCTCGGGCATGGATGTGTGTGATTTCCTTAGGTTAGTTAGGTTTAAGTAGTTCTAATTCTATGGGACTGATGACCTCAGATGTTATGTCCCATAGTGCTCAGAGCCATTTCGTAGTGGGTAAACAGGTTAAGTCCCGTAAATATGTGCATGTTCCTGAAAAGTTTGATAAATTCAGCAAAGAAGCCCCAAAAACTGTGAATGCCATCACACTTCGCTGAAAATACGAATGGGGGACATACTGTAATCGAAACTGCGGAAAACGAAGCACTGAAGCTATGAATAGCGTCATACGATGTATGAAATACCCTTTGGGGTGATATGCTGCTGAATATGGCGAGGAAACGAATACCTGAAACCGTAATTACGATTGGCTCAAATACTCTGCAGGAAATTTTCAAATGAAACTACACTCCGTCTAAACAGGCCACGAAACACCCAATGGTACTGATCGAGCGCTGTGTCATCCATAGCTAATAGACGTAACAGGACGCAGACATCGAGGGGTATGTGGTCCTCACACCGCGAACTCGACCGTTGTCTGTTTCCGTGACCGGAGCCGCTACATCTCAGTCATGTAACCCCCAACTGGCCTCACAAGGTCTGAGTGCACCACACCTGTCAACAGCTCTCGACAGACCCGGATGGCCAGCCATCAAACTGCTAGCTGTGCCCGAATGGGATTAACTTCAGTGATCTGACGGGAGCCAGTGTTATCACTGTGGAAAGGCTATTGGCTAGAAATTTGAAAATATTATTAGAATTTTCTGCTGTTGCTTGAGCCATCTGCAGAGCGCTAATCCGAAGCCCCGTCCTATCATGGTGCGTACGATAAGACGGGTTGTGGTGTGGGTGACGGACGAATAGGAGCACATTACATGAGCGCAACGGGGAGAACAATATTTTAAAAAATGGTTCAAATGGATCTGAGCACTATGGGACTTAACATCAGAGGTCATCAGTATCCTACCACTTAGAACGACTTAAAACCTAACTAACCTAAGGACATCACACACATCCATGCCCGAGGAACGATTCGAACCAGCGACCGTAGCGGTCGCGCGGTTCTCGACTGAAGCGCCTAGAACCGCTCGGCCACACTGGCCGGCCAACAATATTTTAGGGTACGAAATTGTTGTCACGAAAATTAGGCTAGGACAATTGGGTAAAATTGACTTGTCGGTCATCTTAGCCTTGAATTATGGTATATACAGCGTTATTTTTAGCCCATTAAGTAAGTTCCAAATAAATACTACATGTGTAGTATATTTACATAACAGTCATCAAATTAGGCAAGGGCACATGGTCTGTTTGTTTGTGTAAGGAGAAATATGTGCCCAATTAAGTTGAAACAACTCAGACATCCTAGTACGTAGAGATTACCAAATTAGATAACGTATTGAAGAATAACAAGAGGATACGAATAGTGTTAGAAACATATTAAGATACTAGTGGAAAACGTAATTATTATTCATTTTTCTGTTGCTCGAATGTCTGCAAATGCAGGGTCAGCCATTATGTGCAAAACTGCATGCATGCATAACGTGCAGCACGCATCTGTGCCAAGGCTCTGCTTAACTGGGCTTTGCTCAGTCCTCAGAAATATTTGGTACAGCGTGACATTACGTTTCGCTAGAGTAGGCGAGGCTTCTCAGTTCTGGAGAATGGTGGTGTCAGAACTATTTACTCCTCGCTATTTGTTTGTGGGGTACAGGAAGTCGACATGTTCAGCGGCCGTTTCCACGAAAAGAGGCAGTGTAGCGATCTGTCACCAGAATATTGTCGAATGACAGGACTCATTGTTATATAGATCATGAAACACTTTGTCGTAAGCTTGTAGGTATGGAGCACTTGATGAACTTGGTGGTATGAACAGTAAATTTCTTTAAGTCGCACGAGTTATTACATTGTCAGTTGCAACAGTTTTAGTGGAAGTGAACGAAAAGTATGGAGACTTTCTATATTGCTACAAATTACGTTACCTAAATCAAGAAGCTTTCCCAGAACCACATTTCCATTTAAAATGCTCCAGTGTTGAATTTCTGTAGGGAAAAGGAAGGCAAGAACGAAAATTAAACATCCGGAGTGGATTGCAGACCTTACATTTTCAGTGGAATTGACAGCAAACTTCCCACACTAACACAATGCGAGCTGGAAAACAATTTGTTTCTGTTTTGACATAGATGCATTCAAAAAGAAAATCGCGTTGCGGAAGGGATAAGCCCCAACCAAAAAACCAGTCCATCCCCCTAAGCTCACTGGGATCAAACAAAACGGGAGTTTTGAAGAACTCATTGTGGCCTGGAACTAATTACAAGCATTGTTTCTTTATTTTTCCGAGGACACTGAAAATGTTAACTCCTTTTGAGACCGTTTGCCGTTTTATCTGAAAGTGACCCTTTCCATGTGCAAATGTAGAAGACTGATCTTGAATGTAATTTCCATTTAAAAGACAATGTCTTTTGTTTAATAACTGTCCTCAAGGTCTACGCTGTGTCTATTTTGAAGAGCTTTCACGTCTGCATAAAGAGGCTGAGAAAGTGATAAGCTATTCCCATTACTTAAGTGCATGAAAAGAACTTTGAAGTATGAAACCAAATCAGTCACCGTTACATTGCAACCTCAGTGCGAAAACCTGTGATATCGTATGTAAACTGAAGATGGAGAGGGGAAGAAAGGAAGAGAAAAGGAGGGAATCACTGCTATCAGCATTATTAAAACATTATGCGGTAACCCCCGCGTCCTCCGCCAAACTGCTAAACACGCAGGGGCATAAACCACTGCCCCCCTTCCCCCCCCTAGGGACACTGCGTTAGCGCAGCTGCACAGGCTATCTCAGCGCACATCACGGCCATTCTACAGTCCCTTCTAGCGCCACCTATCCACAGTCTGTGTCCATTTCGTCCATATCCGCTGTATGAGACGCCCGAAAGAACAGGCACCCCACATTCATATAATCTGTCATATGATCTGTCTGCCTTAAGCTGAGAAATATGAAATATGAAACTTGTATGCATTGCGATAACATCAAGATGTAAATGTGATGGATTCACAGTTACCCCCTCATCCCAGTGTCCACGCTATTTATGTGTAGTGTAGTTGCGGGAGGCAGCCAGGCAGCATGCATGCCAGGCGGTGTGCATGGGCTGTGCTTGCCTGTCGAACTCTTGGTCGTCGCTGTGTCGAAGTGTAGCCAACAAATGGTAATCTGTGCCTGCACATGTGGTACTCTGCAGAATCCTCACAACTGCACATCCATCTAGGGTAAAGTGCTTTCGTCATTATGGCGGTCATCCACACGACTCCAAATCGTTTCCAACGTGACTGATGAACACACAGGTATTTATATTGGTGCCAATATGCACAGCATTATATTTTCAGCCATCAAAGAAATCAATGATAAACACGAAATAAGAATAAAATAATTTGTCATAAATAAATAACTGGCACATACACTAAGGTAACAAAAGTCAGGGCATCCCCCCATAATATGTTGTCGGACGTCTTTTGCCCCGCATGGTGCAGCTACTCGACGTGGCATGAAGTCAGCAAGTCGTTGGAAGCCCCAAGAAGTATTGTGCCAGGCTGCCTCTATAGCTGCCAATCATTGCAAAGTTGTCGCTGGTGCAGGATTCTATGCAAGAAGACCTCTCGATTACGTCCAATAAATGGTCGGCAGGATTGGTGTTGGGAGATCTGCGAGGCCACATCATTCGCTCCAACTGTAGAGAATATTCTTCTAACTGATCGTGAACAATTGTGGCCAGGTGACATGGCGCATTTTCATCCACAAATATTCGGTCCTTATTTGGGAACATGAACTCCATAAGCGGTGGATAATGATCTCCAAGTATCCAAACATGACCATTACCAGTCAAAGACTGTTTCAGTTGGACCAGAGGACGCAGCCCATTACACGTAAACACAGTTCGCACAGTTATGGAGCCATGACCAGCTTGAACTGTGCCTGGATCCATAGCATCGCTGGGTCTGCGCCACCCTCTAACGCTATGATCAGCTCTTACCAACTGAAATTATGAGTCATCTGACCATACCACGGTTTTCCAGTCGTCTAGGGTCCAGCCTATATGGTCACGATCCCGAGAGAAGCCCTGCAGGCAACGTCCTGCTGTTAGCAAAGCCACTCGTATCGGTCGTCTGCTTCCGTAGCCCAATTACGCCAGATTTCATCGCACTGTCCTAGAGTATACGTTCGTCGTACGTCTCACAGTGATTTCCGCGGTTATTTCACGAAGTGTTCTTTGTCTGTTACACTAAAAACTTAATGCAAACGTCACTGCTCTCGATCGCTGAAGTAAGAGGCCTTTCGCCATTGTGTTGCCCATAGTGAGAGGCAATGCCTGAAGCTTGGTGTTCTCGTCCCAGTATTGGCACCGTGGATCTCGGAGTATTGAATTCTCCAACGATTTCTGACATGAAAGGTCTCACGCGTCTAGCTCCAACTACCATACTGCCTTCACAGTCTGTTAATTCCCGTCCTGCAGCCATAATAACTTTCCATATGAGTCCCCCGAGTACAAATAACAACTCCGCCGATGCACCTCCGTTTTATACCTCGTGTACGCGACGCTACTGCCGTCTGTATATGTGCATATCGCTATCCCATGGCTTTTGTAACCTCAGTAACGATCGTCAGAGTCCGAGGTTTTTCTTCTTGCTGTTTCGAAACATCTACTAGCACCTTCTCTTCAGAATATGAGTACAGTGTCCCATAACAGCTGTAAGCCCCATGCATCTCTTGTTACTTGTCCCTCTAATCTGTTACCACTCCCCACTTCGCCTCCAAGCAGTAAACTGGTAATCGGCTTCCTATCAAGATGCCATTGCCTCACCGTTTGATCATAGCATGATGACGACACATTTTTTCCATCACAATCCTATATAAAATCCTCTATATTTGTATCTAGCTGTTAATCCATGGTTATTTCACCGAGATCAAATTTATAATCCAGGATTATCCTTGCTGTGCGTTTTGTTTACTTTCAAGCTGAAGTATTTCCATATCTCACTAAGATACGTTTTCCAGCATATTATCCCATTTTTCTCCAAAGCGGCGTTTGGTCCATTTAAAACGGCCTAGAAAACATCGATGTCATTCTCAGATTCATTTATCTCCTTCTGATTTTTATTTCCGAAGTGGCGTATTTAACTGCATTCATCAGAAACATTTTCTTAGTTCACAGGCTCAGTGTAATCCAGATTTGTGACAACTACTGTTGACTTTGTTCTAACCAAATATACGTCAAGCCGGTACTGGATTGTTGCGTTGAATGCAGACTTTTAGAAATGTATGTACTATCGTCCCGTTTGACAATGACGCACGGATAAAAGCCGAGACACCAGTAAGAGACGTTTACATTTCGCGGACTAGTGCTCTACCATCTGAGCTACCTAAGCATGACTCACGCACCGTCTTCACAGCTTAATTTTGCCAGTACCTCGTCGCCTGCCTTCCAATCTTCACAGAAGCTCTCCTGCAAAGGCCTCGAGTTTGAGTCTCGGTCCGGCATACAGTTTTATTATGCCAGGAAGTTTCACATCAGCACACACTCCGTTGTAAAGTGAAAATCTACTTCTGGAGATACTTTACTCTAAGTGTGATGTGAAGTTGCACTGTTTAATTAGCTGTATGGCAGTTTCATTCTGGAAACATGTGCACAATAATTGTGACCGCTTGCCTGGTACACGTACGATTGACCTGAGGGTTGTTAGAACATCCATACACTGAATTCCTTGGATTTTTCTCTTCTCTCTGGATAAAATATCTTATTCAATGGACTTTTCCGAGTGCTTGTGATATTCATGGTGAAACAACAATACAATTTCAATAGATATAAAGAAGCCCAAGCCACATGTCACTGGGTGTGTAAGGCCAATATAACAGAAAGAAAGGTAAACCTCTAAAACCGCTGCAAATTGCCACCTCCTGCAGCTGTTACAGTACTCCTATGGATAACAGCGTGCCGGCCGGGGTGGTCGAGCGGTTCTAAGGCGCTACAGTCTGGAACCGCGAGACCGCTACGGTCGCAGGTTCAAATCCTGCCTCGGGCATAGAAGTGTGTGATGTCCATAGGTTAGTTAGGTTTAAGTAGATCTAAGTTCTAGGGGACTGATGACCTGAGAAGTTAAGTCCCATAGTGCTCAGAGCCATTTGAACCATTTGATAACAGGCTATATCTAAACACTTTCTCCACGGGCCAGTGCTAGCTGCATGCTGGGAAGTATATCATATTTAATATAATGCATAAAACAATCTAAGGTGCAATGTAGGTTATGTTAGACATACAGTTTTCGAGATTTAGCATTCACATCTTCCACATTCAATTAGTCTATAGTCATCAGCACGTTTCTCCTGTTTCTGAAACTGTTAAGCTGCAATTGGGCCACTGTCCAGCAGCATACAAATCTCCTGTTATTTTACTACAGCGGTAAACTCCTTCCACATCTAAGAAACTGGTCAGATCCTATCATTTCTGCATGATGGCAAATAACCTCTGTATGTCCTGAAAGTTCATTTGCACCGGATAGTAGCTCCCAGTGTCAGAGACCTCCGATATGAGACTTGGGTTAGGGAGGGTTGTGTCTTCTACGGTGTAGGTGGCGCATGTGTATTTAGTTTTGGTCACTTTAGAAACATATATCTGCAAAGATGGAAACAAATTGTTGTTTACTAGATGTGGATGAGACTTATCAAGTATACACTTATACATACACACACACACACACATATATATATATCCAACATTCACTATTGGTATTCATAGTCAAAGTCTAACGGTGTCTTTCTGTGTACCTTGTATCTTTTGATGAGAAATGAGACTACTTTCTTCTACTGATATAATACATTCCTAGTGGTGTCATCGATTTCATTTATGTTGGTGAGACTATTTAGCAGGTCAGCAACAACCAAACACTTCAATAGATTTCTTAATATGTCGATGTTCTGTAAACCATTTCTTTAATGGGTAAATTACATTCCCTTAATATTCCTGCAAATTCCATGCTTTAACCCACTGGAGTTGCTTAATCCTAGATCTTGTTATGGCAGTTATTATTTTAAGTGGTAGTGTAGATGTTATTTGATCCTGTTTGTATTCAGGTCAACTACAAGTCCTTACAACAGTTTTCCCAGATTTTCTTGCAATTCGCTTCCACTTTCTTGTAGACTACTCCATCATCATCCTAAGATCTTGCGTCCAGCCAGATACCTCAGAGGTCAACGTATAGTGCTTTGGGGCACATTGTACCAGCATTATCGATCACCCATCCCTCCCACTCTCGCACTGCTGGAGTAAAAAATGACTTTCTGTATATCTGCATACAGCCCAAATCCCCTATCGGGATATAGCTTTTTTTCTGTTACATACTCAAACAAAGCTTATCACCTTACCCAGTCACAGCAGCAGCCACATGATGTGTTTGTTGACAGATAAGCGATGTAACACACTTTTATCAGTAGTATTAATGTTTCATAAACCACCTCTTCCTTTATGAATTACATTCCTCCGAGCCAGACATCTGTCTCTACCTCTATGTACCTATCCAGCGTCCTGACATTTTTTCCCACAACAGGCCATGCATCCAGGAAGTTCATAATATTACCCCAACACTCTAGAATTCCCACCCAACTTGACTAATGTGGGCCGACAGTTATCAGCTTGCTAGCAGTCCGCCACTGCTCCAGACACTGGGCAACTAACATGACTGGTAGATGTCAATTGGTGGAGGTGCGCATACAAAGGCTTCACATTGTAAACAGGTATGCTTGCTCATGTCATTGACCACTGTTGGGAATACAGCCCATTTGTATGATATTGTTTCAACCATTTCAGAGGTTTTAGAAAGATATATTATCAAATAATTAAGGAGACATCTAATTCATGTCCTGTTTCTCTAGATTAGTTATATCTAGAGGAGAATTTTCTTTAATTGCGGTATCGACCTTGGTCTCTTCAGTGCACTGCTTCTATTCATTAATTCTAGCAACAGCAACGCATTTTCCATAATGCACTTTACTAAGGGGACGTTACTTAATGCCCAACTTAAAAAAATTAAAAGAAACAAAATTCGATAATTGCTGTTCACTTATATTCTCATTATATGTTAAAGGAAGCTTTCTTAAGACCCGTGGGATGGTGCTTTGTAAACAGATTGCACATATGACTACACACCCTTCACCGCACCTACCAGTTGTGGATCCACCTCCATACTGTGGCCATTACTAATGTGAGTACAACCACCTCCTAACACCATTTCTGGAATAGTGTGGGTGGATTCCCTCACAGGCGCTTTTTTGTGTGTGTCATGACTGAATCTTACTCAGGACGCTACCCTGTTACACCTCCAAACAATATACCAGGAAGATGGTGGGTTCATCTACACGAGGTAGTAACACACTCACAGACAAAAATACTGCAAGTGAGCTGCGTGTTTACTATTGGGTAAAGTCGATTCCTCAAATATTATTTCCTTCTGTTTCATCTAGCTTGGATCTTTAGTGTTTTTACAAGCTTTTGTAACTGCAGCTGAATGGTGTTTTGTGTTACAACATATGATAAAGTGAGAATGGTGGTCCAAGTACTGGGTGGTCAAGAGGTTTTGTAAGTGGCAGTAAGCATGAAACTTTATTATACATTTTAGGGGCAGCTAAATGAAAACTGAGCCACTGTCACAATGGAACAAAGAAATTGTGCCATTAAAAAGTAATCACCACATGCTTTAATACATTTATCCCACCAAGAGACAAGATGTTCATATCTTGTTTCATGCAACACATACAGCCACTGCCAGACCGATAACTGCACCCACTTTCGCACTTCCTCATCTGCCTGAAACCGACATCCATGTGTGTCTTAATTCAGGTCGCCATCATTTGGAGCCCAAGAACAAATGGCAAAGCCAACAGTGCAAACATCCCACAACTCATCCATCAAAGAAATCCTAATCTGTTCATATAAGTTCCGATAAGCCATGATAAACAACGTCTTCACTTGTAGGGGACCTCTGTTCGTTGATTACTTTCAGAAGTTAATCACACTCGATGCGTAGAGCTACGAAGATGCTTTGCAGAAACTAGACGTTAAAGACAATACACCCTGAAATGCTGATAGATGGAATCATGCCGTTACATGGTATGCATGTACATCAGTTTCAGTTGGATGAAGAAGTGAAGGAGGGTGTGTAGTTTTGGACCCGTCAGCAGCCGAGCGCGTTTTATGAAACAGAAATTGCGGATCTCATACCTCATGTATTAAAGCAACTGGTTTTTACTTTTTAATGGAACCATCACATGTCATAGTTGTGAAGGGTGTTCAGTTTTCATTTTATTTCACCTTATATCGAATTAACATTATAACCTACTCCAACCCCACGAGCACAGTCCATATCTTTTAATGTACACCACAGTTGATTTTTCCAGTTCATATTGTGTGCGTGTTAGCAGGCGTTCTTCAGTGCATACATTTATAGAAAGATCAATAAATGGCGCTAGAAACATTTAGTAGGTACCCATAAACTGTTACTGTTTTATTAACCTTTGTTATTCCATACATCTTAAGAGAAAGAGGTGGTGTGTCGAAAAGCCTAAGATCGATCTTCTTATAGAACTTACACTTCTAAGTGCAGTTAATGTGGAGAAACTGTAGAGCGAATAGATGTCTCTATAATTCCTTCATATTATATCTTTCTTGAAGCAGTGAAATGTTTCAAACGAGATCACGCAAATGTTTTTTATTCCCAGCAGTTGTAAATGGTGTGAACAGATGTAATAGATCAACACTTCTGTTGGGAGTCTTCCTTGTTACTAAAGTACTTTTCTAAGTGTAGTTAATATGGAGAAATAGGATATGGAATAGATCTCTCCACAATTATTTCATAATATATCTATCTCGATTCTCTGAAATGACTAAAATGAGTTCACACCTGTATGTTCTACTTTCTGCAGTGATCGGTGGTGTGTGCAGTTGTAGTCCTTCAACTGTTTCATTTTGGTTTCCATTGTAAAAGACATTTCGTGGACATCGATTTTTAAATTCCTTGTTCTGAATTCTCGTGTAAACTCAGCGCTCTGTGCCTGAAATGAAACAAATTACCCACAAACTACATCATAATACCATCCCAAATACAATTTCCATCATCATAATGACCACCACCACTCCCAATGTGCTCACCATCTCACTATCAAACAAGTGTGTCATACATTACAATGCTAGTTCGCAACATAAAACTGGAGTGGGTGCCAACAGTGCAACTGCATATTATAACAAGGTGGTCAAATTGGAACTTGCTCAAGTCTATCAGCCTAGATAGATCTAATGGCTTTGAGCAAGTTGAAACCATTCAATTCAGAGTCGCCAATTTCAGCAGGGTAGAGAGGGCATATGTTACTACTTCTAATTACCTCTCACAGGAGACGGTAATAGGTTGCAAATGGAATTGAATGTCAGTCATTAGCTGACAAAAGTTCATATTTTTCTATCCAAACCTCACCTTAGTTATGATAAAAATGCAAAATCACCCCTCATATGTGTTAAGATATAGGCATCTAACAAATTATCTCAAAATTGCATCAAACAACTCAAAATTGTAACATACTGACTTTGACTATAACAAAAATTCTTAAATTGTAACAAATTGCCCCAAACTGAAACAAATTATCCACAACTGTGACAAATTTCCCTCAAACTACAACAAACTGACACACATAAAACTGAAACAACTTACCCCACCAAACTGTAATAAAACACTCTTAATGCTACAACAATAATTTCAACAATTTACTGCATTTTTCAACAAAAACTGCAACAAATTTTTACAAAGCGCACCTCTGTATTCATAAATATTGTAAATACCTACATAGAGAAGTCCCAAGAATGCCAGTTGTCTGTAGATATAGCTGCAGTGCGAAACTTTCAAATAAGGACAATGTTACTGGATATCGGACATTCTGTATGGAGGTCTAATGAAGAACATCAGATATACACATCAACTAGGATACTACACAGTGCACCTACTTTCATTAATGGACCAGTAGCCAAATACCAAAGTATGATGTATGGGTAACTTATTATATTATGTTACAATGTATAGTAGTGTAGCAACAGACTAACGTGGCATGCAGTTGCTGATAAAGTATTTTTATTTAAACTATGGAAACTGGGGAAAGAGAGACATAAAACCAAAAGAGACATACAGCAGAGTGATGAGTGAAATGGTAGTGGGTTCTTCACTGAGGAAGACCGCTAGTAAATATGGAATAAATTTGGAAAACTTGAAGTGACACTGTGTAACAGCGAACAGTAACAATGCAACTGTAACTTGATTATTCTGTAGTAGAATAAAGAAGTATGTGTGGCACCACCATGGTAACAAGTGACAGTATGCACGCAGTGGCAAGCATAGTGTAAGCAGATTGTCTGTAGTATATAGGATTGAATGGTTCTGCTGAAAAAACAAGAAAATTTATTGAAAACGCCCCTTCGAAAAGCTTTAAGTAACTCGAAATAGCACCAACACTCTTCACTGAATTTAACACAATTATAAGGATTCTATAAACCAAAAGCTCTTATGGGTTTGGTGGAATTACAGTCAGAATTCCGAAAATCGTAATAAGTAATTTACCCACTGGTATATTCAATGCATCGTTGGCACAGGAAATTTTCCATTTAGGTTTAAACATGTAACTGTTAAACTATTACATAAAAAAAGGTGACAAAACAGGTTTAAACACTTATTGACCAATTATCTTCCAGATTTTTTTTTCCAAAACATCCGAAAAGTAATTTACTCAAGGACATTTCCACATGTAAGTGGAAAGTATTTACTTAGTATATCACAGTTTGGATTCAAGAACGTGTGCTTGACTGAGAATGCTATTTATAAATTCTCTCATCAAATAGCACAAGCGTTAAATAACAATACATCACCTTTGTTACATTTTGTGATCTTTCCAAGCTGTTTGAATGTGCAGATGAATACACTCTCTTTGATACACTGAACTTTTATGGAACCGATGGCTTTCCACACTGATGGTTTTAATCAGACTTAACAAACAATGTGCAAATATTCCTGCTAAATAATTTAGAAAATGATAGAAAGGTAGAAAGTGTTTGTGACAAGCGGAAAAAGCAAATAAAAAATGGAGTCCCAGGGGTTCAGTCTTGTGTCGACTCCTATTCCTTATTATGTGAATTATTTTCCACTTAACATTCAATAAGAAAAATCGGCGCCTTTTATAGATAATACTAGTGTTACAATACATCCCATCCAAGTGAAAGCAACAAAAGTGTTGGCAAATGAAGTTTTGCAAAGAATTATTAAGTGGTTCGCTGAATAAGGGCTCTCCCTAAATTTTAAGAAGACCCACTACATTCGCTTCTGTACAACAGAGTCATACCGACAACTGATGTAGCACTTGGGCTGTAGTCAAAAATAGGATGTTTTCGGGTGTACGTGGAGACGAAAATTTGAACTGGAAAAGGTAATTTACTAATTTCTCAAACAATTATGTTCAGCTACTTTTGCTCTTTGTAAAAGTGCTAATCTTGCAAACAAGCGTATCAACCTCCTGGTATATTCTTGCAATCAATAATGTCTTACAGAATAATTTTCTGTGGTAACTCATTGCTTAGAAATAGCATTCCCATTTCACAAAAGTTAGCATTAAGAATAACAAGTGATGATCACCCATGGAGCTTGTGTAGGTACCTCTTCAAACAACCAGCTGTTTTTTCTGTTCCATCAAAATACATACATTCAGTAACAAAATTAAGTCACAAATAACCCACCACAATGTGATAAAACAATAATGTTCATAACTACAACACTAGATGGATAAATGATCTTTTTTACAAATTGTTTAAACTGCAAGTGCCAAGAAAGGTGTTCAACATCCACCAACAAAAAGTCTTAATCCTTTTCCTAGTAACACAAAATGTCTGATAGGTGGTAAAGCAAGTTTTAAACGTAATTTAAAATCATTTCTGCTGGAATTTTCCTTCTATTCCACTGATGAATCTCTGTTTGAAAACAGATAGCCAGTAAACCGAAAAACTGAAACGAAAAAATTATGTGTAGTTCCATGATTAGAACTAGAAATAACCATGTCTTCATTAATGTTTTTACTAACCATGTACACATATCCTATAAACTGACTCGTTGCACATCAGCTCAATAAAGGAATGATTCAAATTCGCTACGGAACAACTAACTAAATGGCTGAATTTTGTGGCACAAGTGTTACATATAACAATAAACACACTAGTTTACTTGTTACTCCAACATAGAACAGATTTAAGCTTAGATACTCATGTTATAAAATAAAAGATACTATACTGATTGTCATCTTCCTAACCAGGTAGTATGGTATTCATCTCTGTTCAATCACATGTAGTCGTAGGTAGACACACTAAAAATAACGTGTATGAAGGACTTAAAAAAGTACTGCAACTTGTCAAGATATCAATTTTATACCTTTTTTTTACATTCACACTATATATTACACACACCATGCTGTGAGATACTGAGAACACCGTCCACGTATCGCAACTTAAAACATGGTCATTCTTTTTCATTCCATGTTACCCTCATTGGCAATACATCTGATAAAAACACTTATTTAGTTGCCTAACATGACATCAGAAAGTTAGACATTACACTGAAATATACACTTTACAATGTAAAAAGCCGTTTTAATATGGCCTTTCCACGGATTTTGCTAATAAGATGCAATATATACTGCAAACGAAGCATCTTCAGAATATTTCGACGGTTTATAAAGACACTCCGTAGTGCAGTGGCATATCGACACGGGGAGGGGGGGAAGGGGGTCCTTCATTCCCCAGGATCCAGTTGCAGAGGGCACCAAATGGTTTCCAAGGCGAACAACACTTCCCATAAAATATATAACAATTTGAGACAAATCCGTATATTATATTACTGTATGCGGATTTGGATTGGGAATGCCATTACAGTTTAGTGTTGCAAGCTGGGCGCCAAGGGTGAGCTGGGACCGCCGAAAAGTATTGTTCACCAGTCGCCAGTGAGGAGATGGTGCTAATAAAGTATTATACCATGGGCACCGTTATGTTTGGTATACCACTGCTGCAGTGCCATTTGCGATGTTAATTTTAGTGCATTATCACCAAACACAAAGACTATTGAGATTATAAATCCGTTGACAATGGTTCCGCTTCTTCTGCTGAAGATGTGGAACTTTAGGCGGAATCGGCTGTACTTGGTTGTCAACTGACCCTTGATATGTGTCAGTTTGCTACCCAGCTGCTTCCACTCTACCTGAAAGAGTATCACCTTCGAATGTCACAGCACATTTTGCATTGCCGCTGTACTTCATAGTCAGTGTCCGGTACTACCCTAACATTAACACATGTAGAACCATTGATCGCCAAATATTCCATACTGGCGAACAGTAAGAATGCTTTCCCCCAGTGCCCTTTTACCAACATGGTGGAGGGCAAAAAAGTTGAAACCTTTGGGTCCATAGTGGTCAAGTTGGATTAAGGTTGTGGTGGGGAAAGTAAGGTCCTACATTTCCCGGATATATGTCCTGTCGCAGGAAAAACGCAGGTTGTAGAATTTGTATATAAAGGTAGAGGCCGATGTGTAGGTGTGAGAAATGTAGTTCATCCCTGAACTAGGTTGTGTACAAAACATTGATGCTATTGATATAACAGCATTATCTGCCAAGGAACCAGATCAGGTGGCTACTGCCAGGATCGTATAGGGTTGTACACTCAATTAGAATATGTAAGAGAAAGAAAGCTGTATGGAAGTCGACATAGATCGGCAAAAACTGGATTTGGGGATGTATCGAGGTGTACAGACAATTCGTTTTTTTCTTGAGCACATACTTCAGCATAGCGTAAATGTGAGAGTGAAAGGTAATCGACAGTACTGGTGTCTTGTAGCCTCCGATATACACCATACAGCGGCTTGTGGGGCACTTGATTAGATGTAGGATCTAAGGAAGATGATGGGATTGTCTACAGGATGACTGTAGCGAATTCCAGGAAGCTATGCTGGGAACTATTGCAGGGACTGGTACCCCACATGAACTTAACTTACTGAATCAGATAACCTCTGCTCTATCGTTGAAACTCCCATAAAAAAACACCAAGGATTAAGCACATGGAGCGAGCTACGGCAGAACAATATGCTGGGGACATCAGTTTCACAGTAATATTAAGGGAATTTAAAACAACTGTGAAACAGTTTATAGAATACTATTAGACATGAAAGACGCATTACATTTCTGGTTGCGCTGACCTGCTAATCAGTGTTATTATTATAACCGATATCGTCATAGTTCTGTAGCACAGCTAGGAAAGTAGTATTTCGGTAGAAGAAAAGACGATACATATTTCGTGGAACGCTACAGGGTAAATTTAAAGAAACTGCCAGTCTGATGGAGAATAGCATGTATGAATAACGGACCCGTGTGTGTATGTGTCTCTGTGTGTGTGTGTGTGTGTGTGTGTGTGTGTGTGTGTGTGTACCAGGTAAGACGCTTAAAGTTCCACTAAACAACCATTTGTTTCCATCTTTGGGATGATATGTTTCTCAGATAATCACCACCACACACATTTGCAATGTCTACTCTGGAGATGATATCCATCACCCCAATCTTGATCCGCTATTGGAGGTCTTCGACTATTGGAGCTACTATCGAATGAAAATGAACTTTCATCAGATACAGCGGTTTCTCGATGTCATGTGCAGATCATGGAAATCGATCAGTTATGCAGAAATGTAAGGAGTTTATGACTACAGTAAAATAACGAGGGGTAGGTACAGTTTGGATTATCGCCCAACTTCTGAGATAGAGGAACAGGAAAGAGAGTGAAGTGCTGTTGACTATTGAACAACAGCATATCAAAATCGGGAGATGTAAATTCTGTATATTGGAGACTGAACGTTTGTTGGCAGATCTGTAGATAGCAAGAATATGGGTGAATCGTTCGTCCAAAAAACGGGAGTAAGTGGTGATGTCTTTACTACTTCTTCCTTGTGTCGTGACCTAAATAGTACTTCCTCCGACAAACGTCTCGTGAAAATCAGTGCAACATGGAATGTGAGGCTAATATGATCGTTTTAGTAAGAGATATACTTTCCACAGACCCTTCGCGAATGGAACAGTGATAGACGGTAGCAACAGGAATTCATATTTCAGTGTGTGGCATATGCTCGTAGATTACACCAGTAATAGAATCACAATACCTGTAGCATACAGTACACAATGACTTGTGTACGATATGTTCAGATACAAGCTGTTACGAGTATCTATAGGAGGGCTTCAGCAGCAATAGCATGTATCGACTTGCAGAGATTTTCGAGATTTACTTTTATCACAGGGCGATCAGTATTACGTAGAAAGGGCGGGCTTGGAAGGGAGACAGCTTATGTGCACAGGGACAGGTTGGAGGTCGAGAAAGATTTGTATCTAACGGAATGTCTGTGATGCTGGAGATACAAATGACGAAGTATACTATGAAGCACTTAAAAAAGACAAACAATTGCATTTACAATGTAGAGAGATGAGACAGAATCCCAGGAATTCTGGATATGAACGTTCTAACAACACTAAGATTGACTGCGTATGTATCAAGCAAGTGGTCCGAAGTAGAGTCCACATGACAATTACAGACACTGACCGATAACTCGTTAAAAGGCAATACTTTAAAGTATTTGTGTATAAAATATTTGTTTTCAATGGCCGTCCACAGTTATTTCAAGTAGTGACTAAATAGAAATAGCAAAATTATGCATCACCCTAAAATTTTTGCATGAGTCGGTTAATCAGGTTAGTATCTGAGGTCACATAATATTATGTTGCAATATAGATGACAGCACATGTGTATACTGTAATACAGGAATTCTGAACCATCCTACAATAATTATATACATTGAAGCACTCAATTAGTATCTTTACATAGAGTATGGAGGTCGTTATACAGGGTAAACTCGCTATAAATAGTCTGTCAGGATGACTGACTCCAAGGAATAACGGCTCATTGTAGCCAGTTAAGGGATATGTTATAAAATAAGCGGATGGCTGACGCTTCTTACATGAAGGCTGCTTGGTGGGCCTTCTATCTAAAAGGCCTGTAGAGTGTTGGAAATGCTGTACTTCGAAGGATGAAGATTTTTAATGGAACAATTTTTGAAGGCAGTAATATCGGGAACGTCCACAGAAAAACAGCTTGAAAAGACTTATTCAGCTGGTTACAGCATTGCTCAAATGTCCTGCGAATTTACTGACAAACATTCTTTCCATGCAGCATTTATGATTGCTATGGTACCAACAGCTGGTAAAATCTCTGACCATTCTGTTGGAATGATCCCCCGCCCGGGTTCCCGGGTTCGATTCCCGGCGGGGTCAGGGATATTCTCTGCGTTGTGATGACTGGGTGTTGTGTGATGTCAGGTTAGTTAGGTTTAAGTAGTTCTAATTTCTAGGGGACTGATGACCATAGATGATAAGTCCCATAGTGCTCAGAGCCATTTGAAACATTTTTGTTGGAATGAGACAAAAATACTATAGTTTTTTCCGGTAATATTCGGGTTTGCAGCCGGATCCCATCAACATTCTGCCACAATATTGCGGCCCAGAGACGTCCGGCCATCCTCATGTGAGTGGACGAAGTACTGAAGAGACTAACACAAGACTTTAGAGGGAATGGGTATACTTCGCGTCAAATACAGCAGGCCACGCACAATTATAATAACAAGAAGCTACACTCTGAGGAGACTGATGACGACTATAAATCAACTGCGCTCCTTCCATATGCCGGGAACGTGTCTTCTAAAATAGGAAGAGTGCTTAGGAAGAATAATATTAATGTCATCTTCTGTCCAACAGCAAGGAACAGGGCCTTAGTCGGATCCGTTAGAGACGATTTATAATTGAGGATGGCCGGTGTTTATAAAATTCCTTGTGAATGTGGCTCTGCATATATGGGTCACACGACACGAACGGTCCAGGAACGCTCTTTAGAACACGAAAGACACACCACTCTGCGGCAGCCTTTAACATCAGCAGTAGCAGAACATCGCATTTCCATGGGACAGTCAATGGAATATAATAACACCAAAATTTTAGCACCGGTTTCCAGCTTCTGGGACTCTGTAATTAAGGAATCCATGGAAATACGTCTTGATGATAATTTAATGAGTCATGATAACAGCTTTCATCTGGATAAAAATTGGAATCCATTTATTAAAATTATGTGGTCTCATTGGAATCGACTTGCTCAGCCGATACTCAGCGATAAGACTGTTTTTACTTCACCACTGAGGGCAGCACACACAACTTGTCTGCCTCACGTGCGTTGCCTCCTAACCACCAGTACGATTCACATGCGCAGAATGCACTGGCCGAATGTGTCTGGGCTGAAATATCGTGGCAGAATGTTGATGGGATCCGGCTGCAAACCCGAAAATTACTGGAAGAAGAAACACGCCGGGACAGTTTCTGAAATCAAATACTTCAGTTAACAAATTGCCTGTGGTCCGCTCGAATACACAGAGCAAGGGGAAGGTAGTGGTCGAAGACGTTATTAATCGTCTTTTTGATCGAAATATGTTCCCAGGGATATCTCGAATGGAGGATCGGCTGCAGCACTGGACAACTGCTGCACCATTGCCTCGCTTATCTGCATTGTGGCAGTAGGTGCGTGAGGGAGCGTGAGGTGTAGGGTCCATCAGTGGCATTGGCCCAGCGAGGTAGAAAGACTAGTGGCTGAGGTGAGACTGTCAGCAGACTGTGACCGTAGAGTCACGTGACAAGTGACAATGTGGTACTCTTTAGTGCACATGGGGTATACTACACAGTGTAGCGTTGAATGTAGATACTGCAGTTGTTCTTATATAACCATAGTACTGGTGATAGTTTGCATTACATGGCAGTGGTGGTGGCGGGCTGAGGTGTATGAAGTGGTGGCCCCACAACAAGTGCAGATATAAGCTAATGATTATCCAACACGATGCGACCCTTATGATTGGAGAGAGTCCCTCCATCATTTACCTTGTTTCTAAGTAAAGTTCGTAGTTCTGCATAGTTCCCCTATTATCGCATTTGTTGATGTTACTAGCAGCAGCATTAGAGTGTAGGTGGGAGAGCTATTTAGCGATGATCTACTTTTCTTGAAACAAAGTGGGAGAAAGCCTGTAAAATAGCACCAAAACTGTAAATTACATAATACATGGCTGTGATTGCAGGGTGTGCATGGTGGTGATGGATGTCATAGCAGTTAAGGGCTCTGTATTTACGACTATCTTCTTGAAAAATGGCTATTTGGGGAAGAATCGGAAAAACCCTGCGAAAGTGTAACTAGTTCTCCAAAAGTGTAAATAGCATCATAAACTGATGTGTACGTATATGGTGGTGACAGTTGCTAATGTTTTAAGTCCTTCAACTACACTCGTATTCTTGAAAAGCAGGATAAACTCAGGAAAGGACTCCCGGAAAATGTGAATATTCTTATTTGTTTCAGAAAATACCAACTGTGGTGTCACCGCCAGACACCACACTTGTTAGGTGGTAACTTAAATCGGCCGCGGTCCATGTAGTACATGTCGGACCCGCGTGTCGCCACTGTGATCGCAGACCTAGCGCCACCACCAAGGCAGGTCTCGTGATACGAGAGTGGACTCGACCCCAGTTGTACGAGAACCAAGCTACCGCCCAGTTGTACGCGACCCTAGCTATCGCCCAGTTGTACAAAGCCTTTCTCTCTCATTAGCCGAGAGACAGAATAGCCATCAGAAGTTAATGGCTACGAACTAGCAAGGAGCCATTTGTATCAGTGCCTATAGCTTACTAGTATTCAAGAGCGATGTATTCCAAGGAATAAATAAAAGATAAGTAAAAAGCATCTAAATACTTTTCTTCTTATTCATTCATAAGTTTTTATGTTCCAGACTTCACGCCCGTATGCTTATTGCCGTGCGTGCACTATCGGCTACAGCGTTAAAATAGCGTGCTTTTCTTTTGGCTACTACCGTGTGGCGTAACAGTCTTGTTACGTCACAACAGATTGGCGACGAGGATAAACTTATTTCTGATTGCTTACATTTCATTGTGTCATGGCTTCGCCACATTCTCCAGATGTACTGTCCGAATTTTATCGCTTGCAGACTCAGCAGACGCAGGCGTTACTGGATGCCCTTGGACAGCTCGTCCAGGGTCAACGTACCATTCAAACCGATGCGGCCGCCGCCGCTTCTTCGCTACCGCTGCCACTGAACGCTGTTGCACCTCCCTTTCGACCATACGTGGCAGCCGATGAGACCTGGCAAGAGTGGTCTCGCCAGTTCCACTTTCATCTAGAAGCCTACAGAATTCAAGGTAATGAGCGGCAGCCGTTTTTGCTTTCTTGTGTCGGTGTGTCCACATACCGTGTGATAGTGAAATTGTTTCCCCGGCGAGACGTAGCAACTCTGTCCTACGAGGAAATTTTGTCTGCATTAGATGCCTATTTCAAAGAAACAGTTAATGTGGTTGCAAAACGGTATACGTTCTTTCGTACAAAACGTACGGCCGGTCAAACTAATAGGGAGTGGGTAGCAACATTGCAAGGACTTACTAGGGACTGTGCCTTTGAATGTGACTGTGGTCTTTCTTATTCAGATACAATGGTGCGTGATGCAATTGCACAGAACGTTTCTGATGTTCGCATACGGGAGCAAATTTTGAAACTAGTTAATCCCTCCCTTCAACAAGTGATAGACATATTGGATAGACAGGACACACTGGACTGTGCTCAGGAATCTTTTGAAACTTCGCCAGCCGTGTGTAACATTAACCGGCCCGCTGGACGCGCTCCGCGGCCCGGTAACCGGGCCTCGCGCACGGACGCACAGCGACCGCCGCGTGCTAAGCCAGGTGTGCCGCGCCAGCCCACAAATGTAGTGAAATCATGCCCGCGGTGTGCTATTCGACATTCGCGTGAACATTGCCCGTCACGCCAAGCTATTTGCTTTTTCTGCAATAAGAAAGGACATGTTCAAAGTGTTTGCCAGAAAAAGCTCAGATCAGACAATCACAATCATTCCAGGCCCTTTGCTTCGCGCCGGAATCGAACCAAGGACACTCAGGCTCGTGGACCTTCGCCTATGGACATTCATGTCGTTAATTCCACTTCGTCCAGTGACACTTTCTCTAACAGTGACTGTGTTCGTCCCACAAAAACTGTGCGTCGACGTCGCCGGAAATCACGTCAATTAGCCAGTGATTCTGTACCAGTGTCTGTTCCAATTGCACAAAACAGTCGCTCTTGTCGTCAGCAGGACAATAAACTTTTTGTGGACTTAGCCTTTGAAGGCAAAGTGATACCATTCCAGCTCGATACCGGAGCTGCAGTTTCATTGCTCAATCATGACACGTACAAACAACTGGGCAAACCTCCGTTGCGTTCCGCAAATGTTAAGCTAACTACATATTCCGGACAGAAAATTCCTGTGTTAGGACAGTGCAGCCTTCTTGCAACATTCAAGGGACAAACAAAACTTGTGTCATTTTACGTTCTTCGTTCTTCTTCTGCAGTGAACTTGTTTGGTCTAGATTTATTTAAGTTGTTTAACATGTCTATTGTAAATCAGGTCCTATCAGTGAATCAGACTGTGCCTACAGACAGTGTTTCTCGGCTGTGTGACGAATTTGCAGACATTTTTGCACCGGGCTTAGGTTGCGCTAAAAACTATGAAGCACATTTAGAACTGCAGGTAAACGCGCAACCGAAATTTTTCAGGGCGCGCAATGTTCCCCACGCATTGCGTGATGAGGTCGCAAGAACGTTACACGATCTCGAATCACAGGGTGTAATTGAACGTGTGCAAGCTTCTCTCTGGGCCTCACCCTTAGTCATTTTGCCAAAACCTTCCGGAAAATTGAGACTTTGCGTGGACTTCAAGGCCACAGTGAATCCACAGCTAGTGACTGCTACTTTTCCTTTGCCCCGCCCGGAAGATCTTTTTGCTAAACTGTGCCCGGGAAAATATTTTTCAAAGTTGGACCTAGCCGATGCGTACTTGCAAATACCGGTGGACGACGAATCCCAGCGCGTATTGGTGGTTAACACGCATCTTGGATTGTACCGCTTCAAAAGACTGCCATTCGGGTGTGCATCCGCCCCTGCCTTGTTTCAGCAATATTTACAAACTATTTGTGCGTCGGTCCCTACTGCAGCAAACTATCTGGACGATATAGTGATCTCCGGACAGACAGAAGAAGATCATCTTGCGAATTTACGCACATTATTTCAGGTCTTGCGGCAAAATGGTCTTCGCTTGAGGAAGGACAAATGTGTGTTTTTTGCTCGTGACTTACCATACCTGGGACATGTCATTAATGCCCAAGGCATACATCCGAGTCCAGAGCACCTCCGTGCCATACAAGAATTGCCTTCCCCTCAAAATGTGAAACAGCTACAGAGTGTGTTGGGTAAAATTAATTATTACCATAAATATGTGCGCAATGCCTCTTCCATTTCAGCTCCGCTTCATCGCTTACGCCGTAAAGGTGTTCCGTTCGTCTGGACGCCGGAATGTGAACGCGCCTTTCGCCAGTTGAAATCGGCGTTGCTTTCTAATACTTGCCTTACGCCATTCGATCCCCAGAAACCCCTTTTGTTGATGGTAGATGCATCGGATTTCGGGATCGGTGCTGTGCTTGCGCACAAAGTTGGCTCACATGATCGCCCTATTGCCTTTGCGTCCAAATTGCTCTCGTCTGCGCAAAGAAATTATTCACAGATAGAGAAAGAAGCTTTGGCTCTCGTGTTTGGTGTTACTAAGTTCCATGATTTCTTGTATGGTCGTCACTTTACCATCATCACAGACCACAAACCTTTGACGTCGCTTTTTCGTCCGACCAAGCCTGTACCTCCACGTACAGCGCAGAAATTCATTCGCTGGTCTATTTTCCTCTCGCAGTACCGCTACGATATCTTGTATCGGTCCACTGCTAAGCACGGAAACGCCGATGCGTTGTCCCGTTTGCCTGTTGCTGAGGATAAAGCATTTGATTCTTCCGAACTTGCTTGCATGTTCATTGATTCGGAAACCGATGAAGTGGTCGAATCGTTTCCGATTGATTTTCGTCGTGTCGCTACAGCCACAGCTGCTGACCCTGTCCTTGCTACTGTTTTACGTTTTGTTGCTACGCAATGGCCTTTGTCAAAGTCTCGGATCGAGGATCCGTTGGTTCGCCGATTTTTTGCTCACAAAGAGAGACTTTTTGTTCGACGTGGTGTTTTGTTGTTGCGTTCTGATAATGATCAGTCCAGAGTCGTGGTCCCACGTTCGTTACAGTCCTCTGTTTTACGGCTTCTTCATCAAGGACATTGGGGTATAGTGCGAACGAAACAACTTGCTCGTCAGCACTGTACTTGGTTCGGAATCGATGCTGCGATTACGAATATGTGTTCTTCGTGCCCGGCGTGTGCCGAACAACAATCCGCACCGCCGCGGAAAGTCTTTGCGTGGCCAAAAGCCACTTCCCCTTGGCAACGCTTGCACATTGATTTTGCTGGTCCATTCTGGAATGCTCGATGGTTGGTTCTGGTCGACGCCTTCAGTAATTTTCCTTTTGTTGTCCGGATGTCTTCCACGACGTCCTCCGCCACCATCCAAGCGTTGTCTGCTATCTTTTGCATTGAAGGTCTTCCGCAGACTATTGTTTCCGACAATGGCCCACAATTCATGTCCGCAGAATTCCAGTCTTTCTGCCAGGCCAATGGTATTCAACATCTGACATCCGCGCCGTTTTCGCCTCAGTCCAACGGTGCCGCTGAACGGTTGGTCCGGACTTTCAAGTCACAGATGTTGAAATTGAAAGAGTCGCATTCTCGGGAGGACGCTTTGTTGCTCTTTTTGTCTTCGTATCGCTCTCAGCCCCGAGATGGTCGCTCGCCGGCTGAATTGCTCCACGGTCGTCCTCATCGCACCTTGATGTCTTTGCTGCATCCGCCGCATCAGGTTCCTGTGCAGCGGCAGACTCCTGCTTTTGCTCCAGGCGACGTTGTATATTATCGCAACTATCGAGGTTCACGGCGTTGGCTCGCAGGGCGCATTCTTCGCTGCCTCGGCCGCGCGATGTATTTGGTTTTGGGGGCCTCTGGTGAGGTGCGTCGGCATCTCAATCAGCTGCGCCTCTGTCGTCGCTCGGGTTCTGCCGCTCCCCGTCTGCTTTCAGCGACGGTGCCGTCCGGTCAGCGCCCTGGGGACCCATCTACTGGCTCGCCTCATCCCCAGGTGTTACCGACGATGCCTTCCATTTTGCCCGATGGCGACGCGCCGCCGCCGCCGCAGCCGCAGCAGCCGCCGCCGCCGCCGCTTGTTCTCCCGCCGGCGCCGCCCGCGTTCGACGCTTCGTTGCAGCCGCCAAGCGCCTCCCAGGGTCACGCGCCGCCGGTCGCTTCCCGTGACCAGCTGTCCTCCGCCATGGCACTCCCGCCCGCTCCGGACCACATGACGTCATCGCGCGTCGGCTACCCCGACGCAATGGACGTCGACACTTCGGCCCCTCATGTTTCTTTCCGGGCGCATACACCACATGTTGACGTGCACCCTGGACTAGTTTTGCAGGCGTTTCCTAGCTCCCCTCGGACCGGATGGCCGGGTGCGGGTGGCACAGCCTCGCCTGTTGTTAGGCTCCCCACCTCATCGCCTACGTCAACATGTGGTCCTCCCCACGGCGGGCGGAAGCCTTATCTCACGACCGTTCGCCGATTTGCGGGGGAGGAATGTGGTGTCACCGCCAGACACCACACTTGTTAGGTGGTAACTTAAATCGGCCGCGGTCCATGTAGTACATGTCGGACCCGCGTGTCGCCACTGTGATCGCAGACCTAGCGCCACCACCAAGGCAGGTCTCGTGATACGAGAGTGGACTCGACCCCAGTTGTACGAGAACCAAGCTACCGCCCAGTTGTACGCGACCCTAGCTATCGCCCAGTTGTACAAAGCCTTTCTCTCTCATTAGCCGAGAGACAGAATAGCCATCAGAAGTTAATGGCTACGAACTAGCAAGGAGCCATTTGTATCAGTGCCTATAGCTTACTAGTATTCAAGAGCGATGTATTCCAAGGAATAAATAAAAGATAAGTAAAAAGCATCTAAATACTTTTCTTCTTATTCATTCATAAGTTTTTATGTTCCAGACTTCACGCCCGTATGCTTATTGCCGTGCGTGCACTATCGGCTACAGCGTTAAAATAGCGTGCTTTTCTTTTGGCTACTACCGTGTGGCGTAACAGTCTTGTTACGTCACAACACCAACTCTATTGGAAATTGATAAAACCGAACCCCTGAAACTTTGAATAGGGTCATACATTGAATAAATACACTTGGGAAACACGCTCTGCTGGAAATTGCGACTAAGGAGACCTGAAACTGTAAAGATCATTGGTTACAATACTAAGCTGGAAATTTGCAGATATCGTACAAATTTGCTGCTGTTGCTCGAGCAAGGCCCAGGCCTGTCTCAGGATGCTGGGTACTTTAAGAGGGGCATGGTGTGGGTCTGGATGAATAGGTCCAAACTACGTAAGTGGGGCAGGGGAGACCAACATTTTTAGGTATTAGATTATAGTCACTAAGATTATCCTTGAACAACTGGATTAATGTAGGTTTCTTGCTCGGCATCTGGGCTGTAAATTAATTTAAATGTAATTGCATTTTAGGAGCGTTAATTAAGTCCTAAATAAACAAAGCAAATGTGGCTTGTTTACGTAATGGTAATTAAATAAATCTCAGGCAAGGGGCTCGTTCGTATGCATACAGACAACAGTGCGCCCAATAGCGCTGACCTGTTGCAACACTACTATTCTTCAACATTTGACGAGTGCAACGACCTTCTCACTTCTGTATCTCACAGTGACAGTACCTTCGTGCAGTGCATCTGCGGCTGAAATGTTCCATATCGACAGATAGATTAAAACCCAAGTTTTCTCTTGTATTCAGGGATATTGAGTCTCCATCTTGGTTTCTTTAAAGCAACTCCCTTATGGTCCTCTGCGCAGGTGTATTCTTAAGTAATGTATAGCCTTCGTCATATTTACGACCTGAAAGCTTGTTTTGCTCGTGTAACTCTCAGAGAACTCCCATAGTAAATGGCTAGTTCTACCGAGCTAGCTTGGAGGAACCGTCAGTAAAATGTACCCCAACTTAACAATCGCAGAACGTCACAGCTCATCCAGTATGTAAGTCTTACTGGGACCCTAAATCTGCATCTGACTGTCTCTACACACAGTATCCTTCAATAAAGATACTTCTATCGCTCTAGATCAAATCAGTTTGGCAGATTGTTCAGCACAACTGCAGAATAATTTTCTCAATTAGAAACGTTAATATTCGTTAGATGAACAAATTTTGCACTGTAATAGTTTCAGTTTTGTATCATTACACTGTGACATGCCATCCTCAGCGTGAAAAAGTCTTAACATTTAATTAAGTTTGTTGAATATGTTCTGCAATTCAATTACAACCAACACCCTTGCAATATTTAACTATGTTTTAAATAATGTATTTCAATATCAGTGTTAACATTAAAAAAGTCGCGCCTGCCTTTCAAATGACTAAATTCAGTCACAGATGACACCTACCAACGACTGATGTGTTTCTAAATATTTTATTTCTTCTACTTACCTCTCTAAAGCTTCTGCACATTTTTCTTGGAGTCCATGTTAATGCTTTCTTGGAGGTACTGCTCACATCACACCCATAAAAATATTCCATCCTCTGGAGAGCTGAAAAACAACACGATGATTTGTTACCGAACATCAAACAGATTCCCAAAACAGTTAATGAAAATCATTATCCTCCACCTAATCCCTAATTCCACTATTCAGCAAATACCCTTACAGTATCTGCCTAGGGTTACTGCTTTCAAGGGGAAATAAAACACTGCATATACACCTGATATATTTCACTGTTATATCTTACCCTCCCTGATGGAATAAATTCTCATTAACTTTGCTAAGTCAATAGAATACTTCAGAAGTGGGATCAATGTGAATAATTCCCAATTAAGACCATATGTGAAGAAATCAGCTAGGTTGCAGAAAAACATCTACATTATACAAAAGATGAAGATTTGAATCTTTGTTTGAAATAGAACCTCGTTTATGCATTTACTTTAGTAGTTATATTCATTATAATCAGTGGATTAATGTCTCATCATTTCTAACACTTCCCGTTACAAAATATCATGATATCAGTTACTGACTATGATCAGTTCAACTGACAAGGTATTAAATTCCCACAAATATACATAGTTCCAGAAACCATCTCCCTTAATCTTAAACACCTCTACATCAATAAAATTAATTCCTTCCATAACCATCTTTCAATGTTTGGTTCTTGTAATATAAATGTGATCACCTCTACGTTGTACATTTACTATATTACTTTACTACACTAGGCGCGGTGTGCTGTCTATGAGCACGGAACAGGGAGTATCTGTTCCACGCTAATAGATATCACACCGCGCCTAGTACTCGTCCACCGCGGCGCTCGGGGGACACAGCTCAGTTGCGACACCTGAGGATGGGCTTATGAGAGCCTGAAACCGGTCGTGATAATAAAAGAAATTTACAACTGAAGCGGTATTTTGAACCTCTGAAATATTTTTTTCATGTCTAACCGAGAAGTGAAAACCAGTTTTCATAAATATGGCTTTAAAAATCTTTTAATGTAACGAAATAATACCTTGAAATTTTTCATCCTCTATTGCACTTCCTGAGGCGCTCAATTTCCAAAAACACTGAAAGCCTCTTTTATAAATTTCTAAATGAGAAGGCAAATACCAGTTTTCATAGACATAGCCTTAAAAATTATTTAAAAGCTTTTAAGTAATTATTTATTTTGAAAAAACCTTTCAAGCACTTTCTTACCCTCTTAGTGGTTGAATTTCCAAATATTCTGAAACACGTATTTTTTTTATTTTCTGATTAAGGAACCAAATATCAGTTTTCGTAGTTGTAGCTTCAAAATTTCCTCAATAGGGACGCAGTTTCAGAAGGGCTTTCATCCCCTGCTTCACCTCCTTAGGAGTGGAATATCGGGCAATCCCTTTCTAAACAATGCTTATAGTATAAGATCCACACCCTCTACAAACTACAAGTTTCTATCCTTAGCGATTTTGGATGGGTGATGATGTGTCAGTGAATCAGTCTGACACCATTTCATCCCATGGGAGGTTGAATTCGCAAAAACAGTGAAACACGTACTTTTCCATCTCCAAACGAGAAGCCAAATACCAGTTTTCAGAAATTTCTTTTTAAAAATCCTTTCACAATGAAATATTCCCATAAAAATTTTTACCGTCTGTTTATCCCTTTTAGGGCTTGAATTTCCAGAATCAGTGAAACACTTTTTTAGTTGTCTATCTGAGAAGACAAAGCTACATTTTCATAGACATAGCTTTAGAAATGCTTACATAATAAAATATTTTCATAAGAAATCTCATCCCCTATTTCACCCAATTAGGGGTTTAATTTCCGAAAATACTGAAACAGGTATTATTAATTTGTTGCTGAGCAGTCAAATAACAACGTTCATAGATATAGCTTTCAGTATACTTTTGTAGTTCTTTAATAATGAAGTACTTTCAAAAAAAGCTTTCACCCTCTGCTTCCCCTCTATATGGACAAATTTTCAAAAATCCTGAAGCTAGTATTTCTTAATTTCCAAACACCTAATTTCGTACGCCCAGTTTGAAAATTGCCTTAATAGCGACATTTTTGAAAAAAACACTTCATCCCCTATTTCACCCACTAAGGGCGGTAATTTCAAATCATCACTTCTTAAAGGACGCCTAAATTATAAGAGCCATACCTTCTCCAAATTACACGTTACTATCCTCAGTAGTTTGCGCTGGACGATGATGAGTCAGTCAGTGAGGCAGGCAGGCAGGACATTGCATTTTACACACAGAGATTCATTTAAAATTACATATATTTCATGCAGTAATGGGTACCAAAAGCTGTCAAGAACAGAAACAAAGTGGGAATTTAACATAGTCGTAATGGCTTTTACAGTATTATTAAGTGACCGGCGATTAAATTCGAAGGCGACACAGACTCATTTTTCGCGCTACATTCTCGTGTGCACTGTTACCTGAACAGTCACCAAGATCAAAGGCAACACGAATTATTATCATTTCGCTGCATATATTACACAGCCTGTATTGCCATAAGATTTTATCTGCCGAAGAGAAATGGTGTAAGTGGTTTCTTTTACTAACCAGTTTTGATTACATTGGATTTATATGAAACACAGTTCGGCTACTTTTCACAGAATTTCTTGCTCGTCTTCGTTTTTTCCCTCACAGATACCTTTTTATTTTTAATTCTTTCTCGTATTTCTTTTCATTGTCGATTGTTATCAACATGTTTTATAGATTGCAAAGACGGATTTCTGGTGTGTCCCAGATCATTTTAAATGAGCCTAACCACCTGCTTTTTGTTCCGTGGAAAACTGGGCAAAACCATGAACAAGACCGTCGATCGTAAGTTACAATTATTCTTATTTCAGCGAGAATTTTGCACTGACTTTAACTGCATAGAAGATCTACTCTTTTGCTATCACAAGTATTCAGTACTCTTTGTTTACAAATGCTACGTTGATGTCCTACATACACATATTTTTTGTTTGGAGAAGAATGTTCATAGTTAGGGTTCAAGGTCTGTTCATATGATTATTACATTTTGTACACAGCCAGATGTGAATTTTCCATTGACTTCAAACATATAAAATAGTTATTGTTTTGCTATCAGGTTTCTTAAGTTTTTCCTTTCCTTAATCATTTTTCGTTGAGTTTTACCAAATGGTTTATTAGTTGCTTGAATTAAATTTATTAGGCTTAAATTATTCTTGCTGTTGGCCTTTTAATTTGTCAGTCCGGCAGTGTTCTTCTGTTCCACTCAAGGGAGTACGTACTGATACACGAAAGGGAACTCTTGCAACAGCAGCAGGGGGTACAGCTTCTAGAAACAGCACCCATCACTTATTGTCAGCATCGCAGGAAAGAGTTGTACGTAAATATAAACAACAAATAAATTGAACAAAGTATGATTCATATCTGAGCCCTGCACTTGAGATATCGATAGCTGCTACTCTGAGGGAAATTCTTCGCACAGTTTCTGGGCAGCCAGTGGACTCGTTTTCGCAAAGAGGCAACGATGTTGGCCAAGTGGCAATGTATGGGTGCGTACATGTGTGAAGGATTGTTGACTTGCTTAAGGCGCAGTGTGCTGTTTCGTGTTAGCTATTAGTGCAGATATGTTTATCCTCCAGAGGGTCTGATCACTGGGACGGAAGCGGCAACCTGGCCTCTGATCGTTGATACTGAGAGCCTATCTGAATTCGAACAACTAGCCACTCAGCCTTTTCACGAACAGGAACCTGGCCTTGAATTGCTTCTCATCTGAAAACTTATGGAATCCTTAGAGTGAGCGTCTACCTCTATCATCGAGCAGCAAATTGAACTTGTTAAACAGGTATCCTGAAACTATATCATCCTGGCTACCTATCCTGCAAGTGTGTTTCCTGTGCCTTGAATATAACCAGGAGAGAATGTGCTTGTAAATTAATTGTATTAGGCTGCTTGTGGCCGCTTTGAGAACGCATCACGAATTGCTGCGGCATTTGTTATTCGCTGAATTTTCTTGTTAACAGCACCAGGTGAGTGGCTGAGGCTGTTATTGAAGGTGCATAGTTCACTGTCGCTAACTGCGGCTTCCGTCTTGTGTCGTTGCTCTTTTAGTGAGCTTCGGTCTTAAGAGATTGATTTTAAAACTTCCTTGCTGGTTTGTATTTCCTGTCCTTGTCTATGATATCATGCTGATTTGTGCCTGTGTACCTTCAGTATTAGGAACTTCACTAGTATAATTTCGGATGCTGCAAGGGTACTTAGAATTATTACTATTTATTATTGTTTTCATTATTACTATTGTTAATGTACGTACACGGTACAGGAGCCCAGAACGGGGCGTCGCTGCATAGTCCTACATACATGCTAAGAGGTGCCTCAATTGACAACAAAAACAAACGGCGACCGTGACGTACTCCTTGATTTCTGAATGCTGCAGCCAATAAATGAACTCATCTCATGTTATTAAAGAAGATGACAAGCCAGATAATTTGAGTGATTGTGTTGTAACTTTTGAAAGCTTCCGCGACATTTTGGATGAGCTTGATCCTTTGTGATGCCACCATTTTCTGTCGTTACCTACAGTTCTTCGTCCGTCTGCTACCCCAGCGGACGGAAAACAAGACTTCGTATTTGAAGTTTATGGGCGTCAATTTTTGTTTTAATTGATTATCAAGAATTTCCTTTATCTTCAAAATTTTTAATTTGATGGTCGCCACAAAGCATTTTACTTGATTTATTAATCTGCTGCCAAAAGGTGTTTCACTTAAAAATCTACGCAACAAGATACCACTGATGGAATGTATGTGCTACTACATTTTGCTTTTTACTGCAGTAAGGCTCTTATTCTATGCCTAATTCTATGTGCCTATTGATGAGGATCATTTTGGTTAAAGAAACTAAAATAAATATTTGCTCGTATCGCCATGAGACTCTTTTCATTCCCTGACTTGCAACAGGCCGTTGTCAGCGAATTCTGATTTAAAATTATTTTTCTTATCCTCTAAAAGTGGGCCTCACCTAAACTTTCACTGTCGCATTCTGTGTATCTTACATACAATTTCAAGGTGTCACACTTGCGTAAATTTAACCTATGAATAATTGTGAGAGTTTTTCATTCTTACAAAGAACTCCCTTGAGTGCGAGGTTTCAAGTTCCGTCTTTACTACGGCTGGTTTGAAAGTGTTAACAACTATGATACATAAAATGTCAGCTGATCTTGACTCGTCATGTGCATCAGTAAGGTGACAGAAAATGAGTGTCAGGAGGTGCAGAAATCAAGCTTCTGTGACATGTATGTATTACACTTCACAAATCTGACATTGAAGAAACGTTCAAAACAAACCATTAACTTGCACCAGTAACAAGAAATGAAAAGTAGTGAGCGAGAATGACCACAAATATTTGCACCATGAAGTTCAAACTCGAACTCCTTGGGTGTTACAAACTGTGCCGGACGTTCAGCTATGTATTCACTCTCAAAGAACGCATATACAATCATATGATGAGAACTGATGGAATGTGAGGACATGCAACCGAATGGGAAACAGTTTATCAGGGATTTTTAAAGTTTTCCCGGCGTACTTATTGTTCCATAAAGACAGTTTATTAGGGACCTTGTCGCGAAACTGGCTTTCCTGTAAGGATTAAATGCGGATCCTGTGACAATATGTTTTATACAAACGAAAAGAAACAAACACCCAGAGGCTGAATTTGTTCAGTGGTTCCAAGTGGTGTGAATAGCAGTGTCACACATTTTCCTGGATGGATATTTTGCTACAAACCAATATGCTTTTTATACACAGACCCGGAATCAAGGAAAAGGAAGTTATTTTGACCACCTATTGGCCAAAGGCAGTGCTCGTACCATACCTGTATTTCTCTTACGCCCATTTTCCCACTCTTACTTTCTGTAACGAAATATTCCCTACTGCCATTGCAAGATCATCCGCACGAGAAAGAATCATAGGGAGCAGAGCACCTCTGAGTTCTCGCAGCACAATAGATAACAATCCAGACAATTTACCATCCAGATTAACAGTTAGCATAATTGTTTATGAATGCATTGATACCTCTTACTTCCAGGGATCCTTTCATATGCGTTTCCTCTTCAAATTCCGATTAGTGGGAGATGAAAACAAATGCCCTACTGAACGATGGAGGTTTGTTTATCTCTTCCACAAATTTTTGGGCCGATTTCGCAGTTTCCTGTGGATCATCAAGTTCACGTTTTTTGCTGAAATTTCATTATCTTATGTCTGAGCCTCTGATTCAGAGCTTCTGGTCGGCTCTGTACCAAAGGACCACAGCCGGTTCTGTCGACAACGCTCCTGATGTAGAGAACCCCTTCATCTCGCAAGCAAGACTGGTTGTCTTTACAACTTCGCTAGCCACATGGAACCAGAGAGTAACTGTTCCAACGCAAAGCGATACACATTGTTACTCGCGACATGTGCCACTACCTGCAAGTTGGCTACTGTCCTGTGTTCCGCATGGCATCCAGAAGCAGTCTTTCCACATCTGGAATGACTTCACCCGGTACGCACCTGAAGTGTTCAATGGATCCCTTCCCAACTATTGCATCTACGTCCCTAAGAGACCGCCTTATGCACCTGATGTTGGAGCTCCCAGATACCAGTAATCTCACTTTGTGTGAATGCTCAGACGCTGTAGGCCGAGTGGCGTCCTCTGGACCACAGCGAGCGACTTCACCTGACTCAGTGTCTTTGTTAGTCACACACAGCGCCTGAAAACCATTCGTCAGTCGAACTTGGGAGGCCCTCCGATCAGCTCCATCAGAAAGGCTTTCACTGCACACCACGTCTTCGAACGACCTCCTATTAGACCATGGTTGTGGGGCAACCTCCGTGTTGACAGTATCTGTGGCGGCCACAGTAGTGGACTGCTATGGGACAGATGGTGAAAGTGCTTCAGATTCCCTGGCCTGGTTCCTCACACCGATGACCGTAGATAACAGGCTGAAGCTTTGTGACCAAAGCCAATACTGCCTAGAGCTGTGAGCAAATGGTCATCATCTGAGGTCGCATCTGGACGCAGCAATCACAGTCCCTATCCATACTAAAGGCGGAGAAAATTTACTCTAGACAGCAACGATACAGACAACGGAAAATAAGGCCCATCTGTTTGAAGCTCATAAAAATAATTCACTAATAAATGGTGTACACGCCTGAACTGACGATATAACCGACGATCTATCCATCCTTAACGTACGGTCAGTTACCATTAAATGTACCACCAAGATCGTGCATAGCATCGCAATAATTATTAGGCGATATTCCGAGATCTGGTGACTGTCACTCCCAGAATTTGGCACTTGTTAAAATGAAATGTTGGGTACATGCATGTTTTCACATGTGCTGTTTTGTAAGTTAAAGGCAGCATCAGTATCCAGCACAATTGTGGTTAAGATGTCGCCCACATAGATATTAACAGCATATTATAGCACGGCAATTAGCCGAATTTATCGGTTTTAAAGTGATTATGTATTTCCTGTAGTAATGAGTAAGGCAAGCTGTCAAGAACTCAAGCGAAGCAGTAATTTAAAAAGGCCGTAATGACTTTTACTGTATCTTACAATGACCGCAGAGTCATGTTCAAAGGTGACTGGGATTAATATCCAACGCTACAAACTCATATCTTCGTTTACATTATCTCTGACTAAGGTCAGAGGCGATACGAATTACTAACTTTTCGCTGCGTATATTATAGTAGTGCCAAAACCAGATTAAATCTTTACATTTTTCACGCTAGTCACCAGTTTCTTTTTATTTTTGAGGACTATCTCCGTTTATTTCCCAAGCTTCAGTTTCATTTTGGTATTACCTTTACAGAGCTTATTGCTGGACACTGCATAGGTGGGACCCCTACCCCTCCCCCTGCCATCCATCCACTCTGTCCTGGGTGAGATCTGGCAGCGCCATTAACAAAAGCGTCAATGCCGAGAGACAGCTGCCGCCGTCTGGTGGAACCTCCAGTGCTTCAAGTAATTCGCAAGACCGGATGGGGCGAGATAGGGGTTTCGGGGCAAGGGCAGGGGAGGCACCACACAGCGCTGACTCCCACGAGCCGCCTCACTCAAGTGCCCCCCTGTGTCGCTGCACAGAGGTACAAGCTTACGGGCTGACTAAGTAAACTACGGGTTGCGGCCGCAGAAGGCGTCTGCGCTAAACCTCGCATTCCGATACGAAATGAGAGTTAAAGGCACTGTGCTACTCCCTTTCAGCCACCCTTTACGAGTACGAGCACACTGTCTGTGCACTAACAATCCATGCTGGAAATAATTTTTATTCGCAGAACGTACAGGGAGGCATCTGCACCTGCTAAACTGTATAACAAGGACGAAAGCGCAGCACTACATGAATCGATGGACTTGTGGCGATGTCACAGGATAAGATCTTCTCAAGCTTCTAGTCACGTCAAGTGGTTGCGCTGAACATCCATGAGCTCTCGGCCGAGTGACCCAACAATCAAACTATCGCAAGTAATTTCGGGGGAAAACCGCCGATAGGAAGAGTAAAGAGCTCGTGTTTAACAGTCTTCTGAAAAGAGTAACTTAAAGTCAGCCTGTGAGTCCTGTGGTAAAATACAACAACACGAGACATGCGAAAATATTATAAAACTCATGCTCCACACATTTTCACAGTACCACATGAGCATAGACAACGTTACGTCAAGCATATGATGTCAACAACAGCATAACGTCTGTAATGTTGATGTATTAATTTGTTGTGAATGCGGTGATGATATTCAAGATAATAAAAGCGGGATAAAAGCTGTGAGCTATCTGGGGAAGTTTGCCTTGCATTGCTGAGCAACTGTTCCACCAGGTATCCAGTCCAGCTTACCAAATTCCCAACCAGACTAACATTAATTATAATCTTTTAATAGTCATACGACAACCAGTGATATATATATATATATATATATATATATATATATATATATATATATATATGTGTGTGTGTGTGTGTGTGTGTGTGTGTGTGTGTGTGTGTGTATAAAAGAGAATTTAAATAAAAAGAAATAAATCAGTTTATATTTGGAAATTTATTTAAACATTGATCATTGAAATTTCAGCACATTAAACGTGAGTCATAACTAAGCTGGGGCCTTATTTAGGACTGTGAAAATGTGAGTTTGTAATCTTACGGAACACATCAAATATGGAGCCAAATTGAGAGACTGCATTCAACACTGCATTCATAAAATAACACACGAAGAACGTTGAAATATATGCAGGAGGAAATTAACCACAACCAACCGATTCAATTTTCACCCAAGGAAGCTACGGTCGTAGCGCAATCCTGTCCGTCGAAATTACCACACACTGGTATACTAAATTCATACTAACTCTCTGTGAAATCTTCCTGAAAAGAATAGCTGAGGGCTGCTTTGATGATTACACCACATGCTGCACGTGGTCAACTTGGTTTACACAAAAACTGTAACTCCACAATAATTTTGATAATTAAAATAAATTACATCGAAATGCAATTAACAAAAGGAAAACCTCGAACTGTTTACTATCATCTTACTATTAACCTGATGGGTCAAACAATTGTATAAGCACATGGTACTGGTCTCACAAAGTACACCCCACGTGGGTTGAAGATAAAGAAAAATTGCTATTTTGAAAAATATTGTCAAGACGAGACGTTATAATCTCACGCAAATTCCCATTTAAGATTGATGATCTTAGTTAGAGTTACGGATCATCAACACGTAGTTCGAACTTACTCACAAAGTATTGGCAAAGCAATTACTGGAAGATATTCTGAAGTTCACACTTGAATTACACTGCGTTGCAATTTAAGATAACATTAGATATTTTAGATCTAAACCTGAAATAAAGGTGATTAAATTTTCAGTTAGGCCGAACTAAAGAAATCCATTGTCCTATGGACTTAGTAGAGACGTGCTTAGCTGGAGATCTCACCACTTGAGACACTCGCTGTGGACAGACTGGCCTGGGCCCCTACCAAGGGTACCTCACAGATACAAACGGAAGTGACCAGAGAGGCAGCATCCTATAGCAACATGACAAGGGACCGACAGGACCATACCAAGAATAGAAACCTCTTTGCTTTTAGAAAGTGTAGCTACCTCTTCCAACTTTGGTCCTACTGTTCTCTAGCAGGCAGGCTTGTCTGCTACCATCAATCATGCAACTAGAAATACATTTGCTCAATCATCCTTTCACACAGAAGGGAAGGGGGACGACAGTATCTTATCATATACAGTACATAAAAGAAAGCGGATGTAGGTACCGAATGAGACTGTGTGACATGAATTATATACAAACTGTGTTTTAAAGTGTAGTAGTGTGACAGATCGTTCTTCTTTATGTGTAAAAGTAACGCGCTCCACTGCTCAGTCTCCTACCAGATAGAGTCAGAAACACCACAGTAAATTTAGAAGAGGAATTTATGCCGTAAATGACAACAGATTTAAGAAATTAACATGAAAGGAATCCAACAGAGACCTTTCACGTCACATTTAATATAAGAAGTGCCATCAACAATACTAGTTAGAGAAATTAGCGGCAGGTTATCATGGTTTGCAATCTGGTACTAAGAAAACATTTGATGAGTCCTCCACCATCACTAGTGCGACTGATCGGGTTGCATGGGAATGTAATTGTGGTGTACATGAAAAAATAAACTACAATCTCTCTCCTCAACTCTCCGAAAATCAAAGTTCTAAGCCGTTAACAAGTTTTATATCAGCTCGCAGCCCCCACGTGCTAATGCGCGAAAAGACTTATCCGCACATTAGACAGCACAAACACTTTAATGGGCCACCGTAAATTTGGTTGGACTTACAAGTTTTCTGCCTTTCGTCTATGGGACGCCACCTCACATTCGTCGCAGTGTACCCTATGTTCCACAAAGTATTTACTATAAATGCAGGCAAGATTTGGTATGTAAAAGTCACGTACGCACTCGCATATTCTTTAAAGTTTCACAACTTCGGGTTTATTTCCAATACGAAATAGAAAAGTAGAAACTCACAGTTCACAATAAATGAATTTCAGAGCGTGACAGAGTTTGTTAAGATAGTGTAGTGTCGAATAACCTACGTTAATTGCGTGAGGCCGGCCAGTGTGGCCCAACGGTTCTCGGAGGTTCAGTCTGGAACCGCGCGACTACTACGGTCGCAGGTTCGAATTCTGCCTTAGGCATGGATGTGTGTGATGTCTTTAGGTTAGTTAGGTTTAAGTAGTTCTAAGTTGTAGGGGACTGATGACCTCAGATGTTAAGTCCCATAGTGTTCAGAGCCATTATTTGAATTGCATGAGTTATCTTTAGAAAACTGTGAAAGTTCCACAGTACTTCAAACTATAAATTACACAATGGCTGCATACTGAAACCTCGTAACTGTGGCTTGTATCAGACGCAACCCGAAAAGTAAAATGGTCATCAGATGCCGAGATATGCCTATGTCCGAAAGTAGGAGCTCTGAATAATATACAAACGTGAACTAGTGGTATTTCATTCCTCATGAGATAAAATTTTCTCTTAACACACACTAACACAGCCTGACCGTCTCCAACTGCGTCAGAATCTAGATTCTCCTACAAACTGCCGCTGTTCATCCTGGAAATCACTGTCAAGCACCACTGAAGTCAGTTAAACTATGGAACACGAAAATTTATGAAATTCTTAATTTCAACCTCTGATGCACATATGATACATGAAATCACACCGAAATTCTCCGAGAAATATTACTATGTTATCAGTTTCCTTTCATCTGCCATTCAGTAATTTCTATGGTTATCCTCCGCTTAACAAACAATCTAAATTATACATTAAATAATTTCGTATGTAGTCTTAGACTACAGTTGTGCCGCTACTTTCAATGTTTGTGTATTTATTTAGTAGGAAAAGCTGCTTTTAATTACGCGAAATCGACTTTTCGGCCTCCCATTTAAATATGTGAATAATTTCAGTAAATGAACTATCACAATCCGATACAGTTGCACGAGATGTATCCATAGGCACCACGTTTGTAACAATCGGATAATGCGTTGCAAAAATATTCGCTTTTACACTTCAGAAATCATTTCTAACATTTGACATACAATAACTTATAAACTAATGCGGATATCGAAGGCGCGCCTTCTCATGCGTAATCGTCCAACTTTTCTGCTTCAAATCCGTCTACTGGCTCTTTAGTGACACATTTGGCATAATCTGTCTTAATTTTGGGTAAGCTTTGATTTTGCACTGGAAATGAGCTGCCATTACGCTGCCCAACCGTCGAGATTTCCTGGTAACTCGGTCACCTTAGTGGCCGGTGGAAGTCAGGGACAACGCAATCTGTGGAGCATAGTGTGAAACTGGACCTCCACTTGCCCATGCCAAGCTGATATCAGCTGTCAACACGAATACGTCCCTATCTTAGCCCCCGCCGCGGTCGCGTGTTTGTGACTCAATAAAGCGTCTCTTCCCATTAAAATAGGCTGTCACGTTACGCGAGGTATAAAGTCAGACAGTGTAACAAAAGAAACTGTGCACATCGAAGTTAGTAGTAACAACCTCAAAGAAAATGGCGACTTGTTGACCAGTAGAGTGTGTAACCAAGCCATCATGAAATTAAAGAAGGTGAAGCGTATACGAGACGAAATCATCGCCTTGTTGTGCCATAGACGCCCATGTAATGACCAGCACAACAAATACATGGCACGAGGGTAAAATGGTAACGAAATTTGAACACTTACCCGGCAGTTTGTGAATAAGTAACCAACTGACATCACTCAAAAGACTAGAAGATTTCATTCACAGTTGCCCTAAAATTCCTGATTTTTCTTTTTAACTCCTTGCTCGTTCTTCTTACTAACTCCTTTGCTTGGACTACTTTGTGTATGGGACGGCCAGCGTTGATGTCTTAGAGTATAACGTGTAGGGCTATAAGAGTAGAGGCACTGCATCTTATCTTCATGGAATGATTGCTAACGTATTTGTTATATATATATTAAAAGTTGATCAAAGCAGAGCGTGTGTAATTCGAAAATCTGTGCAAACCGTATTGTCATTTCAGTCCCGACGCATTCAGTATGTTTTGTATGCAAATTTATTGTATAAAAAGGCATGTGCGTAAAGCGAAAACGGAATGCAAATTTTAACATGTAGTTAATAATTCGTTGTATAACGCCAAAAAGCGTTATACAGTATTCCTGTATTACATTGTGTAAGTAGGCTGTTTAGGTTTTTATGTTGGTAACGTCACGTAGTGCTCTGTATGAATGCCACTGACTGTGCAGTGTGCAGTCTGTGGCTGGTTGGCATTGTTGGAATATTCGCTATTCTAGTGTTGGGCAGTTGGATGTGAACAGCGCGTAGCGTTGCGCAGTTGGAGGTGAGCGGCCAGCAGTGGTGGATGTGGGGAGTGAGATGGCGGAGTTTTGAGAGTGGATGACCTGGACGTGTGTCCATTAGAGAGAATAAATTTGTAAGACTGGATGTCATGAACTGATATATATATATTATGACTTTCGAACACAATTAAGGTAAATACATTGTTTGTTCTCTATCAAAATCTTTCATTTGCTAGCTATGCCTATCAGTAGTTAGTGGCTTCAGTAGTTAGAATCTTTTATTTAACCGGAGCTATTGGCGTTCGCTGTATTGCAGTAGTTCGAGTAGCGAAGATTTTTGTGAGGTAAGTGATTCATGAAAGGTATAGGTTATTGTTAGTCAGGGCCATTCTTTTGTAGGGATTTTTGAAAGTTAGATTGCGTTGCGCTAAAAATATTGAGTGTCAATTTAGTGTTGATCAGAATAAGTAAAGAGAGTAAGGTCAGCGTACGTTCAGTTTTGCTCAGCTGTTTGAAAATCAAATAACGTAGAGGTTTACCTGCATTGTAATTCATAATTTTCCAGAGGGGACGTTTCAATTATCACTTGTTGTTCATGATTCTGCAAGGATGTTACTTTCAACACAAGGATTTTGCAGCCCAGACAGTGATGTTATGTGGCGCAAAACAAAGAAAAGAGGTTCAGTGCAACAACGTTTTATGTTTGCGGACAGCAAACGGCGCCGCTATGCGCAACAACGAACAAGTTACGTGCAGTATCAGAACAGCAAAGGAATTGCTTCGTTCGTTCTGTATGCCAGCGATTCTCGTTTTTAATCATTATTAACCTTTACGGGCGCACCTATGTACACTCTGCTGCAATCTGCACAGTGAAAGAGGTACGTGTTGTTTCATTAAACAACAGTTTTATCCGGCAAGGTCAAACTTTCCAAATAAAACTACTACTATTCCAGTAACTGGGTAATTTTGCGAAACGAGGTAGAAGATTACATTTTTTTTTATGTTGAGCATATCGCTAAGAGTGTGTCTAATCCAAGTTCTCGGCCTTCAGAAACCTAGTGAGAACTTTTCGTGTTGTCCCTTATTACTCGGAAGTTTTACATCCTACTGAGTTCGTTAATTTTTACCAAGTTGGCTAAGAAGTTCCCACACAGCACTAACTTCAGCTGTTCTCCTGCCTGCACTGTTAATTCTTGAGCGACCAAGCATTTAATAAATTCAGCAGCCTCTACTCAGAAGTGCGACTGTCACTCCATAAGGTTTAGTAAATTCCCTTTGGCCAAAGAAAAGAAGATGTGCTAAGCATTGGGACAAGGCAGTTTCTGCGCCACTTTCCATTGTTGCCAGATGTTTACAAGATGGCGGCGATGACGTCATCCATGACACCAGTGTGTAAACTTGGCAACAGCGCATGATGCTATCCAAGATGGTGGCTGGGACGTCAACCAAGATGGCGGATTTTCGTGGGAAGATAGGTCAATTGGGCAACTTCCCTCCCATTCCCTACCCCAGAAATACGGTGGGAAGTTCACATTCCTACAGGATAATGCATCATACTACAGTTATCTCTACTAACCTAAGGAAATCGCCAGAAGACAGGTCATTCAGGCTTCCTCCACTAACTTAAGTCACACGACCGCCACGTCTATGTAGGAACTGTCTGAGAGTGTGTCTAATCCAAGTTCTCGGCCTTCAGATACCTAGTGACAACTTTTCGTGTTGTCCCTTATTACTCGGAAGTTTTACATCCTACTGAGTTCGTTAATTTTTACCAAGTTGTCTAAGAAGTCGGCTCCAATGCCTGTAGCTCATCAACGACTACTCCAGATAAAAAATATCGAGTTACCGAAGTTTTAGACCATGAAATTTTATGTTAGAAAACCATTTGAAGATTAGAGACTCACATTTTACCAAATTTCAGTTCCACTGAGGTCCCTTAGAATTTGAGTTCGATCGAGGTCCCTTCGGAGACTGCTGCAGGTCCCATCCAGCAACCAATCTTCAGGCTCCATTGTGGCACCTTCAAAAACTTCCTTATCATGAAACACATCTTCGATCTCTTCCTCATCGTCGTCGAACTCAGTTTCTGGAGCGTTCTCGCAGGATAAGCCGCACAGTGTATGCACATTTAGGAGCTGTTCAGTCCAATTTGCAACATCAACGTACTGCTGTGCCTCTTGTTTGGCATGGACAGAAGATCATCTTCAGAAGTGTGTGTGGTGCAGCATCTTTCGTCATTGTCAGGGGAAACAAGCCTGATAAATTCTTTTTCATAGCCTCAATAGCATGGATCAGTTTTCTTCCCCTGCCAAGATTGCACATCATGGTGGGATCACAATGAGTACCACCTTCCTGTGTTCGATGTTGGTGGTAACCCTTCATGTTTGAACGACTGGACAGACTTTACAAAAAACTCCTATCTGAACACGTCCAAAGTTGCACAGCTTCAATTCCCACACAGCACTAACTTCAGCTGTTCTCCTGCCTGCACTGTTAATTCTTGAGCGACCAAGCATTTAATAAATTCAGCAGCCTCTACTCAGAAGTGTGACTGTCACTCCGTAAGGTTTAGTAAATTCCATTTGGCCAAAGAAAAGAAGATGTGCTAAGCATTGGGACAAGGCAGTTTCTGCGCCACTTTCCATTGTTGCCAGATGTTTACAAGATGGCGGCGATGACGTCATCCATGACACCAGTGTGTAAACTTGGCAACAGCGCATGATGCTATCCAAGATGGTGGCTGGGACGTCAACCAAGATGGCGGATTTTTGTGGGAAGATAGGTCAATTGGGCAACTTCCCTCCCATTCCCTACCCCAGAAATACGGTGGGAAGTTCACATTCCTACAGGATAATGCATCATACTACAGTTATCTCTACTAACCTAAGGAAATCGCCAGAAGACAGGTCATTCAGGCTTCCTCCACTAACTTAAGTCACACGACCGCCACGTCTATGTAGGAACTGGCGCCAAGTTTGAATTTTGGCGGTAAAGAACGGTCAATTGCTACGCAAAGTCAGAACCAAGTCATCCTCAAGGAAACTGTATAGCATACCAGAAATAGTTAATGCTCACTTTCTTGATGTCTCTTTCTTGAAGGCCTAACATTGTGCCCCATCCATCACATGTTATATTTCCTGCTTTCAACTCACACAAACGTTCCCTCCACTATGTAGAGACTCCTATATCCCAGCACAAATGAATGTCTTGTGAATGAATGTAACATTATGCTTGGCTTGTATCGAATTTACCCTCCAAATTATTGATGTGACCAGTGTGGAAGCACCATCCGCCATTTCTTTCGGCGGAAAAAAACTATTTTACGCAGATAGGCATGTTGCATCGACAATTAAACCCTGCAAAGTGCCCCCACATATCGTCAAATATAAAAAGGATCTTACACAATTACACCACTCTTCCACTGACAATGGGAGCTTGAACATTAGAGCATGAAACCAAACTCAAACCCAGCATTATATCACTGTGTACCGTGTCGATGTAGTAACATACAAAATCGCCCCTTTTCCATCTTTCATACAAATATGGCAAAGACAGACAGCACAGAACATATACTAGTGGCACTAGGGCATCCACGCCCAATGGTGGCCACAGTACCCTGAGCAGACCGAAGTCACTCTCAGAACTGTTTTACAAATTCGGGATCGCATACCTTCTGTATAAATGCCTTACTGTTTCTGGTCCAGACTTGCTTGCTGTTCTACAACTGTCTCCAGATTCCGGCATTACAAGAACACATGTATTTGTGCATTGTTTGCCATAATATTATACCATTTTCGCGGTACTTCTTGATATCAAGCACCCAGCAGTTGCCTACCAATCGCTCAAGCAACATAATTCCGAAGATACAGACTGGAAATAATTTCTCTACAAACCCGAAGCTTAAGCGCTTATCCCGTCTGCAAAGACCTTTACGTGAGAACTCGAAACAAAAAGAGGAAAATATATTTCCACTCATGAATACCCATGTCGGTTATGTACCAGATTGAAAATCACACAAAGTCAACTAAGGTGTTTCTCATGTTTAGAAAACAAGCAAGTCTCTTTCACCTGCTAGATACACACACCACAACCGATCTCCTCTCAACTACATAAAGGAGCGAAATCTGCAGAAGCAGTCAGCGGAACAGTTTACACTGTCCAGCACACACCAACCACCATATTCAATCTTCTCAAATTTCCATGGGATCGCGAAAGCGGACCAACACATGCAATTAGTTACCTATTCTGCCCTCTAGAGGACGTCAAAGTTAACTCAGATATATTCCTGCATTCCAACAGGCCTTTGCATTCGAATGGCTGCTGCCGTTAACGAGAAACGTGAATCATTCCCACACAGGTCACCGGCGCTGCAGGCCAAGCATGCATAGACATAATGATCCTACAAATTCATTCACATAAATATTTTATCCTTGTGCTTACAAATAAATGTTAGCGTTTCGGTCTCAGTTGAATGACACTCGTCAATGAGCGAAGAATTGGGAATACACCTTGCTGGCATCTGTGTCTCTGGAAATAGAAATATCGGTACCCATTCTTATGAATTGAGATACTCTTCCCATGCTATCACAGTACTCCACATCAAATCCCCACCTTCAGTACGACTGGAGATAGTCATTTCTTTGGCACATGTCGGAAATCAAACACACACTCCATGAACCTGATGCTCAAATACGAACACGTCAAGCACCCCCTACAACTAAGTATAATGCTTTGTCAATAAATGATCGCTGTCGATATGAAATTATTCTGAAAGAAATCAAATATGGATGGATATGTCTCATAAATGTATCTTGCAAGTGCTACCATCATGTCCTAGAAAGAGAGGATTAACCTCCAGATGTTATAAAATGGATATTTTTTCAATAAATTCTGGTACAGGAGAACTATAGCCAGAGTATTTTGACTCTGCAGGAGGGAATTCCGTGTATGACAAACAGAAGAGAATGGACCAAGTAGTGTTTGTTTATTTTTTTATTCATTTTATTTCATGTGTGCCATGTTTCCCTGTATCCTTTCCCTTACGCGACCTTGGACTGTGTGAATGATATACACTCCTGGAAATGGAAAAAAGAACACATTGACACCGGTGTGTCAGACCCACCATACTTGCTCCGAACACTGCGAGAGGGCTGTACAAGCAATGATCACACGCACGGCACAGCGGACACACCAGGAACCGCGGTGTTGGCCGTCGAATGGCGCTAGCTGCGCAGCATTTGTGCACCGCCGCCGTCAGTGTCAGCCAGTTTGCCGTGGCATACGGAGCTCCATCGCAGTCTTTAACACTGGTAGCATGCCGCGACAGCGTGGACGTGAACCGTATGTGCAGTTGACGGACTTTGAGCGAGGGCGTATAGTGGGCATGCGGGAGGCCGGGTGGACGTACCGCCGAATTGCTCAACACGTGGGGCGTGAGGTCTCCACAGTACATCGATGTTGTCGCCAGTGGTCGGCGGAAGGTGCACGTGCCCGTCGACCTGGGACCGGACCGCAGCGACGCACGGATGCACGCCAAGACCGTAGGATCCTACGCAGTGCCCTAGGGGACCACACTGCCACTTCCCAGCAAATAAGGGACACTGTTGCTCCTGGGGTATCGGCGAGGACCATTCGCATCCGTCTCCATGAAGCTGGGCTACGGTCCCGCACACCGTTAGGCCGTCTTCCGCTCACGCCGCAACATCGTGCAGCCCGCCTCCAGTGGTGTCGCGACAGGCGTGAATGGAGGGACGAATGGAGACGTGTCGTCTTCAGCGATGAGAGTCGCTTCTGCCTTGGTGCCAATGATGGTCGTATGCGTGTTTGGCGCCGTGCAGGTGAGCGCCACAATCAGGACTGCATACGACCGAGACACACAGGGCCAACACCCGGCATCATGGTGTGGGGAGCGATCTCCTACACTGGCCGTACACCACTGGTGATCGTCGAGGGGACAGTGAATAGTGCACGGTACATCCAAACCGTCATCGAACCACTCGTTCTACCATTCCTAGACCGGCAAGGGAACTTGCTGTTCCAACAGGACGATGCACGTCCGCATGTATCCCGTGCCACCCAACGTGCTCTAGAAGGTGTATGTCAACTACCCTGGCCAGCAAGATCTCCGGATCTGTCCCCCATTGAGCATGTTTGGGACTGGATGAAGCGTCGTCTCACGCGGTCTGCACGTCCAGCACGAACGCTGGTCCAACTGAGGCGCCAGGTGGAAATGGCATGGCAAGCCGTTCAACAGGACTACATCCAGCATCTCTATGATCGTCTCCATGGGAGAATAGCAGCCTGCATTGCTGCGAAAGGTGGTTATACACTGTACTAGTGCCGACATTGTGCATGCTCTGTTGCCTGTGTCTATGTGCCTGTGGTTCTGTCAGTGTGATCATGTGATGTATCTGACCCCAGGAATGTGTCAATAAAGTTTCCCCTTCCTGGGACAATGAATTCACGGTGTTCTTATTTTAATTTCCAGGAGTGTAGTATGTCATGTAGCAGAAAGCTCTGGTCAGAGGTCATAGCACTGCATGTGTAGAGTCGTCTGTGGTACGATAGTACTAACCCCCTCAACATGAACAAGTTTGGCAAAGATAGTGGGTAAGTCAAGTCAGAGAGATCGTGAAGGCCATAGGAATGGCACCCCGTGCCAACCACAGTTTCCTGCTATTTCCCCCCACCATCTTGGATTACATAACAAGGGGGATGACAGCACCCTCTCGTGATGGTACTATGTACCAGGTCAGTTGGAGTCCAAATGCCTTGGCGACCACATGGGGTGGTGGTAGTTCCTCTAATTGTTTAAATATAATAGTGCTTGCAAAATAATGAAGACTTATTTCAAGCACGGGTCAAGTCTATTTCCCACGAATCCCTAGGAGAAGGTGGTGGTCAGGTGACTTAGGTTAGTGGAGGTGACCTTTCTTTCCCTCCATTTTCTTTGGTTAGCAGAGATAGCCCAATTGACCTTTCTTTACAGCCAAAATTCAAACTTGGTGTCAGTTCCTAGGAAAGGGTGGGGGTCGGATGACTTAGGCTAGTGGAGGTAGCCCAAGTGACCTATCTGCCGGCGATTTTCTTAGGTTAGTAGAGATAACAGTCGTGTGATGCATTATCCTGTTGGAATTTTAACTACACTCCATATTTCTAGGGGATGGAAGTGAAGGGGGATTAGGTTAGTGGAGGTTGCACAATTTATCTATCTTCCCGCCAAAATCCGTCTTCTTGGATGATGTCACAGCCGCCGTCTTGGATGACGTCATGTGCTGTTGCCAACTGCACACCACACAATGTTCGATGAAGTCGTCGCTGCCATCTTGGATACATCTGGTAACAATGGAAAGTGGTGCACAAAGCGCCTTGCCCCAATACTGTGATATCCCACCCTGTTAAAGCTATGTTGAATAGGGCAAGTGCAGGATCACAACTGATAGAATTACTGCAGTACCTCGCTTCTGCTGATCTTCCTCCTCCCTGTTTATGGAAGTACAAGTTGTTGCAGGTGCTTCCTCGACCTGTTAGAAGAACAAGCATGTAAATGTCTTCTCTGACTGTCACCCTCAGCAGCTTGGGTAATAGCCGTTTCCACAGTTGAATCTTCAGAACGAAAATCCTCATAACGGATACGTTCCAGTACTTCCCGAACCCAGCCAACTCCTTGCCTTTCTGCTACCCGAATAACAGTATCTCTTAATTCAAGTTTCATCACTTTGTGCTTGATGAGGATGATGAAGAGATCAAAGATATGTACCTGGACGAGAATGTTGGTCAAGTCGCCGACAATGCATCCTTAAGATTGGATGCTGGACTGAGACCTGCTGCAGACTCCCAAACGATCTCAAAGGAATTGTAAAACTCTGAAATTTTAATTGTGTGTTTCTTTTAAATATTGTCACGTCATTGTTCTTTTGTACAATTTCTTTACATTGCTGATTCGTAAATACTCAACTGGCCATTAAAATTGCTACACCAAGAAGAAATGCAGATGATAAACGGGTATTCGATGGACTAATATATTATACTAGAACTGACATGTGATTACATTTTCACGCAATTTGGGTGCATACATCCTGAGAAATCAGTACTCAGAACAACCACCTCTGGCCGCAATAACGGCCTTGATACGCCTGGGCATTGAGTCAAACAGAGCTTGGATGGCGTGCACAGGTACAGCTGCCCATGCAGCTTCAACACGATACCACAGTTCATCAAGGGTAGTGACTGGCGTAATGTGACGACCCAGTTGCTCGGCCACCATTGACCAGACGTTTTCAATTGGTGAGATAACTGGAGAATGTGCTGGCCAGGGCAGCAGTCGAACATTTTCTGTACCCAGAAAGGCCCGTACAGGACCTGCAACATGAGGTCGTTCATTATCCTGCTGAAATGTAGGGTTTCGCAGAGATCAAATGAAGATTACAGCCACGGGTCGTAACACATCTGAAATATAACGTCCACTGTTCAAAGTGCCGTCAACGCGAACAAGAGGTGACCGAGACGTGTAACCAATGGCACCCCATACCATCACGCCAGGTGATACGCCAGTATGGCGATGACGAATACACGCTTCCAATGTGAGTTCTCCGCGATGTCGCCAAAAACGGATACGACCATCATGATGCTGTAAACAGAACCTGGATTCATCCGAAAAAATGACGTTTTGCCATTCGTACTCCCTGGTCCGTCGTTGAGTATACCATCGCAGGCGCTCCTGTCTGTGATGCAGCATCAAGGGAAGCCACAGCCATGGTATCCGAGCTGATAGTCCATATTGCTGCAAACGTCGTCGAACTGTCCGTACAGATAGTTGTTGTCTTGCAAACGTCCCCATCTGTTGACTCAGGGATCGAGACGTGGCTGCACGATCCGTTACAGCCATGAGGATGAGATGGATATCATCTCGACTGCTAGTGATAAGAGGCCGTTCGGATCCGGCACGGCGTTCCGTATTACCCTCCTGAACCCACCGATTCCATATTCTGCTAACAGTCATTGGATCTGGACAAACGCGAGCACCAATGCCGCAATACGATAAACCGCAATCGCGATAGGCTACAATCTGACCTTTATGAATGTCGGAGACGAAGCATCACAACGTTTTACCATGCAACGCTGGTCAACTGCTGTTTGTGTATGAGAAATCGGTTCGAAACCTTCCACATGGCAGCACGTTGTAGGTATCGCCACCGGCGCCAACCTTGTGTGAATGCTCTGAAAAGCTAATCATTTGTATATCACAGCATCTTCTTCATATCGGTTAAATTTCGCGTCTGTAGAACATCATATTCGTGGTGTAGCAATTTTAATTGCAAGTAGTGTACATATTGGACAAAACTATGTAATAGGTTTTCGTTTTAGCAACCGACTCTTACCTGTTAAGACATGGATAAAAATGAATAAAAATACGCATTAATATAGAAAACACATATATTTCCCACAGGAAATTATATTTCGTTGTATGAATTTGACTTAAAAAAAATAACAAAAAAATGCAATTACTTTAGCTTTCAAGTGTATGAATACCTAATAGTACCTCAAACTGGAAAACTAGATTGTTTTCTACCACAAAATGCCATGATCTACAACTTTGATAACTCGACTTTTTCATTTGGGGTAGCTATTAATGTGGTACCGGGGTTGAAGCCGAGTTTTTCGCCAAGTTGGTAAAAATTAAGTAACTTTGACAACTGCTTTCTGCCAAACGGCTGTGCCGATTTTGACATCTAAGTGGGTCATTCGTCAAAACTTTATTGCTCTTTCATTTTGTGTGACATTTACAGGAATAGGGGAATATCTGAAAGAAGTGGCAAATTATGTGTTTTGGCCACAAAATTTTTCAGGATGGTTCTGAATGTCAGAAACTTGCATTCAATACAGTCTCAACTATAGACATGAGACAAAAAGTACAATCTTGCATCTCATTTTTTGTAAGCAAACGGCCTCTTTTGTGATGTCATTACTGGTCCATACCTGCATTACTTTTTGGCAGATTCAGTTGGCTAATAGCACTGCAAGTGATTAGGCCCACATGATGTCGAAAAAAAGTATGTGTGGCTAATATTTAACGAAAGGGTTGAACTAATCGAGGAGTATGAGCAGAGAAACACTCTATGATCGAAGTAAAGTTGCGTTTGAAGTATGCTAAAACACAAATTATGATACCTTTAATGAACGACAGTAAGATACTGGATGAATGGTAAATGAAACGGAGGTGAAGAAAACGGGCAATGAAAAAGTTGACGGGACAGTGTGGGAATGGTTCGTAGGTACATGGACTAAAAATTTACCTTCTTCTGGGCGCATGTTGCAGAATGAGGCTCTGAAAGTCGCTAAAGTAACTGGAAATATGGAGTTTAAGACATCTACAGGATGGCTGGACAGTTCGAAAGTTTGCCACAATACCGTGCGAAATGAAGTAGCTGCAGAAGTTAACGATGTGCAAGAAAGTGTAACAACAGAATGGAAGACAATACTGTACAACGTAACCACGAATTGTTGCCCGGAAGATGTGTTCTATGCCGATGAAACTGTACAGTACTCTTTTACCTCACACTGCCTTCAACATCTCCTGGAATTCGAGATGAAAAGTGTACTGCGAAAAAATTTCCAAGGAAAGATTCACTGAGCTGCTGTTTGACAACATGTCAGGTGAAATAGAGAAGGCACTGGTGATGGGAATGGCAGAAAATTGCATTGTTTCAAAAACATGAACATCAATAAGTTTCCAGTCATATGGCGGAGAAACAAAACGGCGTGGGTAACCGTTGTGAGTGCACTTATGGAAGAATGTCTGGGCTCTTTCAATGCCAAGATGAAAAAAAGATTTATTTTCTTAAAATTTCTAGCAGATAATAAAATCCACATTCTTCTACATCAATTATTTTGTGTTACATTTCTGTTTTCACATTGAATATAATCAAATTCTAAATCAAGGGGACTACTATGTTTTAATTCGATATAATCTGAGTTATATGTGTTTAAATATTCAATAAAATTCTTGTTAAATTGCTTTTATTTTTCATGGGCCACCATTGCGCCAGCTAAAACTCCAGGTTCAGTAGAACATGAAATATCATTAACTATTAAAATATTTTTTGATTAAGCAATGGACCACACATATGCGTAAACCAAAAATCTAATTTTGATTGACAGTTAGGAATAAATTCAAAAGTATTTGTCATTAGTGTTTCCAAACTACGGACAACTGCATTAGAAGTCCTTGGGTACAGTCATAAGAAGCATTCAGCTGTTGCTGGAATAATTGCCATTTATCACAAAGAATGGTTTTCTTTATGAGATGAATAATTTTTCAATAAAATTATGGTTTTTGTCATTCTTATTTCAGTGATCATCATATTTTCTGTATATTCAAAATTATAACTACTTAAGGAATACATTAGAATAGCTTTTATATCCTTTAATTTTCCAGAAAGTGGAACATTACTCACCGAAAATACAAAATGATTAAAGTTTAAAATAATACCAATTACAACATATCTCTCTTCAAGGAACAAACTAATTCTTTGAAAGTACAGAATGGCATTTTTTGAATATTCATATTTTACAAATATAATAAAAATTATTTCTAATAAATGGAGAGCCTTAATTTTAGTCTGAAAGTCAATGAACTGAGAGTTAGAGCGAATGTATTAGGAATCAAAGGTTATTCTAAAATGAGAGAACAAGAACTTATTGTATGTATTTTTAATAGTGTTAACAAAACAAGCATGAGCTCTTCTGAGAACAATGAGTTTAATGAAGTTAGGACTATACAACAACTTATTCAAAGGCTATATCTTATGTATAAAAAATTAAATTTTCACTAATTATAAAAGTTGTATTTAACAAATGATACAATTAGTGAAATAGTTGTTGATTAAATTGGAAAGATAAATCCGTTTCGTGAAACTGAAAGGAAATAAATAATTTCAAGAATTTTCAATTTAGACAAAAGTCAAGATAATCTGACTTGGACTCATATCTCAACACGTAATATTATCAGAGGTTTTTATTAGAGAAATTCAGAATAAATGAAGTTGGACATATATACTGAGGGAACAAAAATTATGAAGATTTTATAAGGGACTTTCAAGATAAAGTAAACCCAGCGCTTATAACATTTAGACAAAAATTATAATAGAATTTTGCAAGAGAATTCCAAAAGAAATTAAACTGGGAGCATATACCATTTAGAAAAAACATTAGAGGAATTTATAAAAGACTTTATTATTGTGTCATCAATTTATGAGAGAGTTTCAAGATAAATTTAACTGGGAGAATTGATCATATCCACAAGAAATGTCTAATGATTTTATTAGAGAATTTCAAGGTATATTAAAATGGTAGGGTACATCAGGTGAACAGAAATTGTCTGAAGATTTTTTAAGAGACTTTAAAGATGAACTTAATAGGGAAACAATTTTAAGAGCTGACAATCCATCAGAGCATTTCTTAGAAAATATAATCATACCTTATGAAATACTAATGGAACAATCTAAAAAATATGAATGTCCTTAATGCTTAAGTAATGAAAATCATCAATTTATAAAAGCAAGCTAAATCATATATTTCATATAGAAGGTATTGACGAACGGTTAAAAGAATTAAATGTCAAATATCTAGAAGAATTATTACAGTATTTAACGAAAATTCTATTACAAATCAGTTTTATGATGATTTATTTTCGTTGACAATCCTGATAGTGGTAATGATGATTAAGAGAACAATAATCTTATAATTTTTAATTGTATATAAATAAAAACAGTTCTGCTATGTTGATAGTGAAAAGACTTTTTCAGAAGTGTCAGTTGTATGCCAGCAATCAGATAATACAATGAAGCAATTAAATATTTGTATGACTATAGTTTCTTAGATATACAGATGGATAAAACAAAACTTACTGAAGTGAATGATGATTTATTAGAAGAATCAGTACCGTTTTTCAACTAACAACTATCTTGAGGTAACTGGTGAGTTAAGTGATGAAACTTTAAATTTTACAAACAGACCCAGATGTGGCGAAAAAGATTGTTTTGATAGTTAGAGAACTGGTATGTTCAAATGGAATAATATTTTATAAAATGGAACTGTAATGCAGCAAATAAAGTTGTTAGAATTTTATGGGAAGAAATGGATATTAATATTCAGGTTGCTCATGATATATAATCCTGCTATTTTAATGAAATGTCTGGTCATCGATGTTCAAAAGAGGTAGATGGAAAACGAAATATGCATTTTTTCGACATAAGAGTAATGATCCTGTAGAAATACATGTGGATAAGGATTATATTTGCTATATGGAAGTAGATACATATATGCCAAAATATCCTACATATTTGGTTCATGAAACTGGGCAATCATTAGGTTTCTGTCATTCAGATTTGTATGAATCAATAATGTATCCATTACATAAGGGTTCACATTTAGGATTATTTTAAGATGATATTACTATTCTAAGTTTATAGATTAAAAAAATATCAACACAATAGGCTATACCAAAATCTACACCAATTGTATCAAAAGTCAGTTTAAATGAATCAGTTAAAGCACTATGTTAAATTGATAAATTTGTTCACTTATTAATTATGAAAGGAGTTCTAATATTTTTTACGAGACATGAGTATGGATAGGTGATGATATGTATTCACAGTTAATAACTAATTGGTTACAATTTTTACCTCAAAATTTACACAAAAATAGATGGGATATATCAAAGGCCAAGTGGTGGAATTCTATTATTTATTAACAACATATATATGACAAATTTACAAACATTGCAATTAATTTTGGGACATCAAAAATCAATATCTATTATAGGATTATGTAAAAAACTGTTTATTAATCGAAGTAGTCACTCCCTATTAAGGTAGAACATTTTTATTCTTTAATGAACTATTCTATGTTGAATTAGATATATGTAATTTTATACATAAATCACAACGAGTCATAACCAGACAATGTGCAGGGTTACCTACCAGACTGAATTCTGCATTCAGACACATTAATGGATTCTTGTATTCTTTCAAGGACATTATTTTTATTAATATTAATAATTTGTGAAAAAAGTAGGGCTGGTACAGTTGATTTAACTTTGTTTGGTATTAAATGTGCAACATTACTGCATAATGAAATAACTGTATTTAAAAGTAGGATTGAAAATTAAAGAATTTAACTTTTATCCAAACCTAATAAATATTTTTTTTTCTAATTAAGGCAGTAGGTTCAACCACCGATCAAGTTAAATTCTTGTAAATGTTGTAATACTGGAAAGTGAAATGATAATTCTACTTCACAGAAAAATACAAAAGAGGGCTTTAGAACGATATGTAGACAATATGTGAATGAATATCACATAAACAATTCTAATGATAATCATATTTCTTGTGTATATAGAAATAATATTTCTATATACTATTATAAAAATCATTTGTAACCAATTTCAAGAGAAGAACATATACAAATATTATTGTCAGTGGAAAATAAGGAAAACAAGAAACTGACACAGTGACAAAGTAATGTAAAACTTGAAAAGAGATGAAATATTTAGATTGTTTCTAAGAAACCGTCTCATAAAGATGCCTATATTAGTAAACGTAAAAAATGTGTTCTAGAAAACGCGAAACGCAAGAGAGGACAGTCATATTAACCTTAATTTTAAATATCTGTGAATAAGACATCTCACTGATAAATGCTGTGGAATTAATTTTTACTTATCTAATGTATGGTCTTTCCTATAAACAGAAGACTAAACACTAAGATTCACAGTTGTTCCAGTTCGATATTTTGTAAAAGACGATATGGCAAATTAAATAAAGGCCATCTAATTAGATGTATTAAAAGATATTACATCACCAATTTAAATCGATGAGGAACAACCCATTGGAAACAATTACCTCAATGTAGAATTAATAATGATGACGATGTTTTCGAAAATAAGAAGATAAACATTGAAAGAAATAGTTTTATTTTCTACCACCTTTTGGCTAAATAATTAACTACAACTAATGAAGATAGAACATTCAACAAATTGTCATTTTCGAATAAAATCTTTGGGAAACAATTAACTATAACTAGTAAGGAAACATTATTTCATTTTTATAGTAATTTATTTGAGAAAACGAGAGATAGATGAACAGAGACTATGTAATTGATACTGCATTTTAAAACAGATTACAAACTATAAATTTTGAGAATAATATAAACTCAGTTGAAACTAATAACTTCTTAATCACATTAAAACTGAAAATTATAAAAATTGTGAAAGCTAATGTAAGAATAATAATGGATTGAAATAACTTTTAGACATTTTTGTGAAGACCAAATGCAGACAACCAGAAATATTACGGAATTTCAGTTCCAGAAAATACAAACACATATTAAATAGAGATAATCAAAAATACAAAGTTTGGTAAACAAAATATTTTAACAAGCACTTGTGATTTTTAAGCATGTGGTTCATGACATTAAATACACTCCTGGAAATTGAAATAAGAACACCATGAATTCATTGTCCCAGAAAGGGGAAACTTTATTGACACATTCCTGGGGTCAGATACATCACATGATCACACTGACAGAACCACAGGCACATAGACACAGGCAACAGAGCATGCACAATGTCGGCACTAGGACAGTGTATATCCACCTTTCGCAGGAATGCAGGCTGCTATTCTCCCATGGAGACGATCGTAGAGATGCTGGATGTAGTCCTGTGGAACGACTTCCCATGCCATTTCCACCTGGCGCCTCAGTTGGACCAGCGTTCGTGCTGGACGTGCAGACCGCGTGAGACGACGCTTCATCCAGTCCCAAACATGCTCAATGGGAGACAGATCCGGAGATCTTGCTGGCCAGGGTAGTTGACTTACACCTTCTAGAGCACGTTGGGTGGCACGGGATACATGCGGACGTGCATTGTCCTGTTGGAACAGCAAGATCCCTTGCCGGTCTAGGAATGGTAGAACGATGGGTTCGATGACGGTTTGGATGTACCGTGCACTATTCAGTGTCCCCTCGACGATCACCAGTGGTGTACGGCCAGTGTAGGAGATCGCTCCCCACACCATGATGCCGGGTGTTGGCCCTGTGTGCCTCGGTCGTATGCAGTCCTGATTGTGGCGCTCACCTGCACGGCGCCAACCACGCATACGACCATCATTGGCACCTAGGCAGAAGCGAGTCTCATCGCTGAAGACGACACGTCTGCATTCGTCCCTCCATTCACGCCTGTCGCGACACCACTGGAGGCGGGCTGCACGATGTTGGGGCGTGAGCGGAAGACGGCCTAACGGTGTGCGGGACTGTATCCCAGCTTCATGGAGACGGTTGCGAATGGTCCTCGCCGATACCCCAGGAGCTACAGTGTCCCTAATTTGCTGGGAAGTGGCGGTGCGGTCCCCTACGGCACTGCGTAGGTTCCTACGGTCTTGGCGTGCATCCGTGCGTCGCTGCGGTCCGGTCCCAGGTCGACGGGCACGTGCACCTTTCGCCGACCACTGGCGACAACATCGATGTACTGTGGAGACCTCACGCCCCACGTGTTGAGCAATTTGGCGGTACGTCCACCCGGCCTCCCGCATGCCCACTATACGCCCTCGCTCAAAGTCCGTCACCTGCACATACGGTTCACGTCCACGCTGTCGCAGCATGCTACCAGTGTTAAAGACTGCGATGGAGCTCCGTATGCCACGGCAAACTGGCTGACACTGACGGCGGTGGTGCACAAATGCTGCGCAGCTAGCGCCATTCGACGGCCAACACCGCGGTTCCTGGTGTGTCCGCTGTGCCGTGCGTGTGATCATTGCTTGTACAGCCCTCTCGCAGTGTCCGGAGCAAGTATGGTGGGTCTGACACACCGGTGTCAATGTGTTCTTTTTTCCATTTCCAGGAGTGTATATTCATTGAATTACAACTAAGGATTAAAAGATACGTTCCACTTAGAGGATTATCTCACACTGAATGCCAGGTAAACTAAAAAATTAAAAAGTGTTAATAATTATGAAAAATAAGTATCAAAAATATTTTCTGTGGGCTATGAAATCGGCTTTATATCCTGTAGACAAAAATTCAGAAAGAATTATTGAATTTAAAAATGATGGTCTTGATTTTAATGAGAAACTAGGAAATATTGAATTTCCTGTAATGTTTGATCATATTCCAAAAGTTGAAAATAAAATTAATGTATCCGTCAATGTTTATTCATTTGTTGAAAACTGTCGAGTGTATCCAATGAAAAAGTAGTGTACTTAGAAAGAGATTTATGTTAATCTTTACGTCAAGAAAGAAAAAATTCACATTACTGTTGTATAAAAATATAACTAGGCTCGTTTTGAGTCAAATTAATAAACATGAAGAAGTGAAATTTATTTGTGATGTGTTTACTCCATTTCACAAGTGAAGAAAAAATAGGTAATCACACAGTAGGCTGTTTAGCTAACAAACCATTAAGAGTAGAAACGCCAGGGAAAGGTTACTAAGTAAATTTCAAAAATTATCAACATCTGCAAAAGTTCCATTTGTTATTTATGCTTATTTTGTAAGTTTACTGTCTGAGGTTCATACTGTTAAAAATAATCCAGAAAATTCGTATACAATGAAATATTAGAAACACAAACCAAGCGGAATTTGTTATTATATAAATATGTAGATGGACACTATAAGGATCGTGTTGTTTATAGAGAACCAAATTGTCATAAAAATTTAGTGAATGTATAAGACAAGTGGTTGAAGGTATTTCTGGAATTTATTCTGAAGTTGAGGAAATGCAACCATTAACTCCTGAAGAACAATCAAGACATGCAAGGTCGAAAAAATGGACATTGTGTAACTGTCGTTACCCAGTGAAAAGTAAAAAGATTCACCATCATGATAATTTAACTGGAAAAATTAATAAATCGATTCTGTAATAAATGCATTTTGCACTTGAAACGTTCACATTTTGTACCAATTTGATTAAATAATTTATCAGGATACGATTTTCATCTGTTAGTGACAGAAGTTGGTTACAACGAAAGAGAAGAGGCTGTGATTCCAAACCAAGGTACATATACATTTTTGTATCATGGATTTAATATTGAATAACAAGCTATTGATGATACACCTAATAGTTTTACAATGTAGAGTGTATTCACATGATGAATGTATTGATACTTTCATTCTGACGTTAATTTCTGTCGCCCTCATCACTCATAATATCTGGAAACGTTAACTGTCGAAATTGAAACAAAACATTGTGTATTTGGTTGAGCCTTAAGTATCCAATAGTGCTTAAATTTGATATTACCCCATCCCCATGCCCTTCCCTCAAAGCTTTCTCTCGATGATCCTCCAGGTGTTTCAGATTCTGTTCCTTCTTAGCATCCTACGTCTAGAGACCTGCCTTATCAGCTACCTATGAATTTATTGCATTTTACTTTTAAGCTTTTAGGTGCTGTTGCCTTTGTCAATGCTTAGTCATACTGATGAGCTCTCCACGATATTAAAGATCATTCCAGAAAATAGCCGTATATAAATTTATTAATGAACCAGATAAAGTTTGAGCAATGTATAACAAGTTGAGAAATAATTTGGCCGAGTAATAGATAGTCTCTCTTACATGCTCCAGATCTGTTATAGGGGTATCGTTCTCCTCAGAAGTAAGCACTTTTGCATATTCACCCTTAATGGTTTTAATGGTTCCATTAATCCAGTTCCTAATGTAAAGGTAGCTACTGTTATCTATCTATATTTCCATGCACACATGTGCAAGAAGCACCATCAACGATGCTCAGTACACAGCTGCTCGCCGCGTTTAGTTCTGGCGCAGCTCTCGCGGCCTACCGACCTCATCAGCACAGTGGGGCCTGCTGTTTCTCTTCAGCCCAAGTAATGTAGATTTATGACTGGGTACTAGGGTGCTACAGTTTTATACTTGACATGACCAAACTTTGGCATCCAATAGCTTAGTGTCAATGGCTTCTGAAGAAGGTCAAATTATTTTCGCTGAAACGTAGGTAAAGATTGGTTTCTATTTGGAACTGAGGCTGACATGTTACATGTCCAATTATCAGCTACCCCTAAATATGGAAATCCATAGTAAGGACCCCGATTACTGTGAATGTTAGAAAAAAATTTGTTGTGCATAGATATGGTAGTATTTCCGTCACCATAATGCAAAGCACACCAAGCGAGATGGTGCAGTTGTTAGTACACAGGACTCGCATTCCAGAGGACAATGGTTAAATCCCACACCCAGCCATCATGATTTAGGTTTCCCGTGATTCCCCTAAGTTGCTCCAGGCAAATGCCAGGATGGTTCCTATGACAGGGCATGCCTGAATTCCTTCCCCATCCTTCCCTAATACTATGAGACCGATGACATCTTTGTTTGGTCTCTTCCCCCAAATCAATCCCATCCAATGCAAAGCACACTAAAAGATTAGCTGCGCTATGTTATGCAATAGTAAGCAACCAGTAGGATCGTTTCATCCTTGTGTCATGGACCTCTACGACAGGGAGGAAGAGTGTACAATCTCCAGAACAATCTTAATTTGCAGACCAAACCAAATTTTAATAAATGTCTATATTTTAATTTTATTTATGACTTTCAACTGACACAATCATCTCTTCTATTTTATCCACATCCAAATCGATGGCCTCTACAACTCACTTACCACATTTTGGAAAAACTTAATAGCCCACAACCACCACGACACTGTAACAGACACACATTTAAAAATTCTAACTTCCAACCACAGCAAGTATCAAAGAATTTCGGTAGAAATAACTTCCGCATTCAGACCACAACAGCAGAAGGAAGACGTAACTGACTACACTATAGTAGGCATTGGCATACCACTTCACACACACACACACACACACACACACACACACACACACACACACACATATATATATATATATATATATATATATATATATATATATATATATATATATACACAGAAACATAGAGAGAGACAGAGAGGGAAAGTAAAGTAGTTTAGGTGAGAGGCCTCAACGATGACAGGTTAAAATCAAGAGGCGCAAAGCGCACAGCACAAATAAGGAAAGTATGCTGCAGCAGGAAAAGATCCTGCAAGAAGGGAACTAACGATGACAGAAGACAATCGTTCAGTGTGACAGAAGTCCAATCCTTCCACAAATAGCTGCTGATTTCAATGCTGGGTCATCGACAAGTGACAACGTGTGAACCATTCAACGAATCGTCATTGATAAAGGCTTTCGAAGCCGAAGGCCACTCGTGCACCCTTGGTGACTGTATGGCACAAAGCCTTACGCCTCACCTGGGCCATTCCACACTGACACTGGATTGTTGATGACTGGAAACATGTTGCTTGGCCAGTCGAGTCTCGTTTCAAATTCTATCAAGCAGATGGATGTGTATGGATATGGAGACAACCAAATGAATCAATGGACCCTGCATGTCAGGAGGGGACTGTTAAAGCTGGTGGAGGCTCTATAATGGTGTGGGCCATGTGCAATTGGAGTGATATGGGACCCCTGATACGCGCTGATACGATTCTGGCAAGTGCTGCATACTTAAGCATCCTGTCTGATCACCTAAATCGATTCGTGTACACTGTGCATTCCGACGGACTTGGGCAATTCCAGCAGGACAATGCGATAATCCACACCTCCAGGATTGCAGTATTGCTACAGAGTGGCACCAAGATCAATCTTCTGATTTAAACACTTCCGCTGGCCACCAAACGCCGCAGATATGAACATTAATCAGCATATCCGGGATGTATTGCAATGTGCTGTTCACAAGAGATCTTAACCATCTCGTACACTTAGGGACTTACGAACAGCCCTGCAGGGTTCATGGCGTCAGTTCCCTCCAGCACTACATCAGACATTAGTAGAGTCAATGCCACGTCGTGTTGTGGCACTTCTGCATGCTCGTGGGGCTCCTACACGATATTAGGCAGACATACCAGTTTCTTTGACTCTTCAGTGTACATCTTCATCTACTTCTATGTGATGACTCCGCTATTCACAATAAAGTGCCTCGCAGAGGGTTCAAAGACCCACCTTCAAACTTTCTCTCTACAGTTCCACTCTAGAACATTCAACAATGTTTCAAATTGCTCTGAGCACTATGGGACTTATCATCGGAGGTCATCAGTCCCTATAACTTAGAACTACTTAAAACTAACTAACTTAAGGACATAATACACATCCATGCCCGAGGCAGGATTCGAACCTGCGACCGTAGTGGTCGCGCGGTTCCACACTGAAGGGCCTAGAACCACTCGGCCACAACGGCCGGCCACTCTCGAACGGCGCGATGGGGAAAATGAGCACTTAAGGTTTTCTGTGCGAGCCCTAATTTCTCTTATTTTATCGTGATGGTCATTTCTTCCTATGTAGGTGAGTGCCAACAGAATGTTTTCGCAATCGTAGGAGAAAACATGATCGAAAGGTTTTGAGAAGATCCCATCGCAACGAAAAACGCCTTTGTTTTAACGATTGCCACTCCAATTCATGTATCATGTCTGTGGCACTATCTCCCCTATTTCGCGATAATACAAGGCGAGCTGCTCTTCTTTGAACTTTTTCGATGTCATCCGTCAGTCCCACCTGATTCGGATCCCACACAGCACAGCAATACTCCAGAATAGGGCGGACAAGCCTGGTGTAAGCAGTCTCTTCATTAGGCCTCTTGCATCTTTTAAGTGTTCTGCCAATGCATCGTAGTCTTTGGTTTGCTCTACTCACAACGCTATCTATGTAATCGTTCCAGTCTAGGTTATTTGTAATCGTAATCCCTAAGTATAAAGTTTAATTTACAGCATTCAGTTTTGTGTGACTAATCGCGTAATCGAAATTTAGCGGATTTCTTTTACTACTCATATGAATAACACTTTTCTCTATTCAGGGTCAATTACCACTTTTCCCACCATACAGACATCGAATCTATATAATTTTGCAATTAGTTTTGGTCATCTAATGACTTTACAAGACGGTAAATGACAGCATCATCTGCAATAAATCTAAGAGGACTACTCAGATTGTCTTCTACGTCGTTAATATACATCAGGAACAATAGAGGGCCTACAACACTTCCTTGGGGAAAGCCGGATGTTACTTCTATTTTCCCATTGACTATGAACCGTGGGTTTTCAGACAGGAAATCACGAATCCAGTCGCACAACTGAAGCGATATTCCATAGGCATGCAGTTTGGTCAGAAGACGCTTGTGAGGAACACTGTCTAAAGCCTTCTGAAAATCAAAAAATATGGAATGAATTTGACATTCCCTGTCGATAGCTTTCATTACGTCTTCATGAGTATAAAGAGCTAATTGTATTTCACAAGAAAGATATTTAATAAATCCGTGCTGACCATATGGCAATAAATCGTTTTCTTCGAGGTAATTCAGGGACCGATGACCGTAGCAGTCTGGTCCCTTTAATCACACAAACCAACCAACCAATCTTCGAGGTAATTCCTAATATTCGAACACAGTAGATCTTCGAAAAGTCTACTGGAAATCGACGTTAGTGATACGGGCCCGTAATTCAGTGGTGTATCGGAAAACAACGCACACTGATCTGTATTTGAACGCAGAAAGCTGCACCACCCTTCAGAGAGGAATGGGGTACTTAAAACTCTAGTACATAGGGCGCGCAATACCTCTGACGCAGAGAGTCAACACAAGGAATTGGAACATATGAGAACTGTATTTCGAAAAATTTGGTACTGAGAGTGGCAGATTCAACGTGCGCTCCGCGCAACCACTACAGCACAACCTGTGGAGATGGATGAAATCACGAGGGAGGAGGTAGGCACTGCGTTTATTCCATATACAGGCGCACTCTCGGGGAAAATCGCCCGCATTTTGAAGAAACACCGGGTCGGAACTGTGTTTTGTCCTCCGAATAAAACTCGTGAACTGGTGGGGAGCGCCAAATATGACCTCGGTTTGAGGAAGGCCGGCGTGTACCAGATTCCTTGTCAATGTGGCAAGTCGTATATTGGTCACACGATGCGTACCGTCGAGGATCGATGCCATGAACACCAGAGGCATACTCGACTGATGTATCCGAGCAAGTCGGCGGTCGCTGACCATTGTTTGTCGAAAAATCACGCAATGGAGTATGAACGCACGAGGATTCTGGTACAGACGTCGAGATATTGGGACAGGGTTGTTAGATAGGCCATAGAAATTCTTAGCAAGGCTTGGGAATCAGCGATTGGGTTTATCAAGAGTAAATCGAGTAAATGTATAGTTGTGACGACCACGGCGGACAGAGCCATCACTCCGACGTCATCTCAGACGCCGTCGCAATCTGTTCCACCGTGCGACCGTGGCGCGGGGTGCGGACAGCGGAAGGAGCGCGCCGCGGGTGGAGGGTATTTAAATCGGCCACCGCCGCGACCGAACCCAGTTCCCTCTGAGCAGCCATAGCGTATGGATCTAAGTGCCGGCACGTTCACAGGAGCTTAGTCCGTCAGTTCACCTGATGATGGCGACAAGTATGATCGCCGAATTATTGTGCCCGTTGGACACTGTAGACCGGCAGTACACCAGTGGATATTTTGATCATCATGATACTATTTGTCCAGGATTATTTGTAGCTAAGAGGTGAAGTATGCTTTCGCCAACTTTTACGCTTTGAGTGGGCATATGTACTAATTGTTCAAAATAATTTTCTGAGAAAGCGTTCAGTACAATTTCGGATGACGTTTTATGCCTGCAGCCGGCTTTAAATGTGTAATTTTTCCAGCACATCCAGGGTAGACTAAAGTCACCACCGTCTATAATTGTATGATTGGGATACCTATTTGAAATGAGACTCAAGTTTTCTTAGAACTGTTCACCTACTGTATCTTCCGAATCGAGGGGTCGGTAAAACGATCCAATTTATAGTGTCCCATTTTCAAGTATAATCTCTACCCTTACTGTTTCGAAAGAACTATCTACATAAATTTCACTACGAGCCGAACTACTTCTGACAGCAATAAATACTCCTCCACCAACTGTGTTTGATCTATCCTTTCTGAACACTGTCAGGTCTTTTGAACAAATTTCGGTTGTACTTATTTCCGTCTTTAACCGGCTTTAAGTACCTATAACTATTTGATCTTCAGTGCTTTCTATTAGGGCTTGGAGCTCTTGTTCTTTCCCAATACAGCTATGACAATTTACTACTACAATACCGTTTGTTTCTACAACTATCTTTCTGTGTTTTACCTGCTCCCTTTTAGATGGACGCCCTTTCTGTGGTTTTCTGAGACCCTTTAACCTAAAAAAAAAAAAAAACAGCCCCTTCCACCCCCCCCCCCCCCCCCCCCCCGCCCATCTATGTCGCCACTTCCTGTGTGTAGTGGACTCCTGACCTATTCAGCGGATCTAGAAACCTACTAGTTCCCGATGGCGCAAGTGAAGGAATCTGCAGCCTACACGGTTACAGAATCGCCTGAGCCTCTGACTCCGACCCTCCACTCTGCTCTGCACGAAAGGGCCACAGTCGGTTCTATCGACGATGCTGCAGATGGTGAGCTCTGCCTTGACCTTGCAAGCAAGACTGGCAGTCTTTACGATTTCCGCTAGCCACCCTAAACCAGAGAGAATCTCCTCCCATCCAAAGCGACACACGTCATTGGTAGCGACAACAGCCACCACCTGCAGTTGGCTGCACCCTGTACTCTTCATGGCATCTGCAAGCACTCTTTCCACATCCCAAATGACACCCACAAGTATGCTCACGGAGTCCATACTGGCTTCCTTCCCCTCCATGGCAGCAGTGTTCCTAAGGGGCTCCATTACTCATTTAACTTTGGAACCCACAACTAACAGAAAATCCATCCTCTGCGAATGCCCAGATCTTGCAGGACGAGAAACTTCCTCTGGAACAGGCTGGACGTTTGTATCCAGCTCAGCCACAGATAACACCCGAAACCCGTTCATCAAACGAACTGTACCCTACGCCACACTGTTACTAAAATAAAAGGTTGTAACTAGTAATCACTCCAATGCGTAAGAAATTACCTAAATAAACTATTAACTACACAGATAACCGAAATGAGTCGCTCCTGCTTGAACTGACACTGTACATTTTTATTTAAATGTGATGCAGAACATGATATTGTAATGGACAGTAGTGGACCAGTATCCCTTTGGGCGCAATTACCTAGGAATCTCAGGTAAAAAAAGAACACCTGTTACTCAAAGCCATTTGTCATCCCTCTCTCATGCTCACCACTCTCCCAGTAGGCCACCTGGCCTTTTGTTCTATGTTTATTTATGATATTACTTATGACCCTATGTGTTACTCCAGTAGATGTCAGACCTTATTTAAACTTAAATTTATTATCGAATTAATTATCCTTATTTCCACTAAGATCATTGTATGCCTCATGTATATTTTTCACTATAATTTATGACTCAACACGGTCGCTAAATGTTTTCCCAGAAAAGTCCACTCTTAATCAGTACAATTTACACATAAAATGTCTGCCAAAATCAAGCCATGGTTGATCAAGACGTTAAAAAACATATTACCATCATCATCAGCACTGTTCTAATGATAAGAAGTATGAGATGCAAGATATACAGTAAACAGTGATGCGTTGTAGCTTTTTAGTATAGTTAATGATGAAGCAGAAACTTAACAATAAGAAAAACATAGCTGCATTAAAAAGAATTGTGCTTTTAACACACACTGCTAGGATTCAATCTTATCCTAGATCTTCATCCAAATAGACATACTGATTACAGTAAATATCAGACTTTTTGTTTAACAGTTACCAGAGAATATAATGAGACATGTATCTATATAAACAAACACCATACCTGTAGGGTACTCACATGTCACACCATGGTGAACAGGAAGCTTATGACAGGACCAGGCTTCTGCCAATGTCCCTGCTGCCACAAGCCTGCGAAAGCATGTGCTGCCAACTGCAGACTCCGGTGAACTGGAGGTACAGTGCTGGATGATCTTGATAGTGTGGTCAACAACACCATCCTAGGCTGTCCCATGCCACCCTGGTAACAGGTAAGGGTCTTTTTGAGTCACCATGCCAACTGCCACATTGAGGGACTGTCCCACCAGTGTATGCAGACAGCAGCCACCAGACTTCCATTTCATACACTCTAATTAAAAACCTAGCTTCTTTGGTGCCTGCAATATTTCTGCAAATGAGATGTTATTATGAATATTCCATCACCCTAGCATATAGTCCTAGCCAAGTTCTCCTTTATAGTATCACACACATGCACACTTTGGTTGTAAATTTTAAGAATATGAAATTTCTGTATAGTAACCACAATGTAGTGGATACGATCACATATTTATGTTTCTGATATGTGACTGAAGTCTGCAATAAATACACACACTCACACACACACACACACACACACACACACACACACACACATACACACATACACACAGACAGACAGACAGACAGACGGACAGAGAGAGAGAGATGTAAGGATGGTTTGATAAGTCTGGTAAATTACCTTGAACTCTCTCACATTTTCAATAGTAAATCTCCCTGTCATGCCTGATGCCTCTCATGTCGTATCTCTCAAGAGAGTTTGTTTAGCATGTCTGTAACATGTAACAGTCATGTGCACATTGCTATTTGTTGGATTTTATCTACCTTATCTATCAATATGACCTGATAAGAGTTAATGCCTGATGAGCAATAGCTTACAAAAATAAAAGGAAATCGAACATGTGTTTTCTTTTCGTGGATGTATTACAGTCCTTTAAGATTCTTCCAATGAATCTGAGCCAGTTATATGTTTTACGTCACATTCTGTTTTAGCTAGCTTCCGATTGTTATTTCCCAGTATTTTATGATTATTCCAGCTTCTATTGGCTAACAGTTATTATTATTATAATTAGTAGTAGCAGTAGTAGGAGTGATGGCGGTCATGGTGGTACTTTTATTCATCCATAGATCTCTTTTACAAGGATGCTAGACATGGTTTGTTATTAAAAAACCTACTACCCAATGGCGCAAGTCAAGGAATCTGCAGCCTACACGGTGACAGAACCGCCTGAGCCTCTGATTCAGACCCTCCACTCAGCTCTGCACCAAAAGGCCACAGTCGGTTCTAAAACAATAAAGTAAATTACATATACAGACATTTATGTACCTGCAGATCTTGTATGAGAAGGATGGGACAGGTAGTCAGCTGTGGCCTTTTAATTGGAACTACCCCATCATTTGCATGATGAAATTTAGGGAAAACACAGAAAACCTAAATCAGGATGGCAGGATGAAGTCGGGAGCCCCCACTCACCCGCATACGTGAAAGGTCACACTCTTAAAACAGAACCACCTCATTCAATTTATCCCTAGTGCGCAATACTGTTTAAAAATAAGTTATTTAGTTACTTGAAAAGCTAATGCTATATTGTTCATTCATTTCTCACCCCCAGTAACTGCATAAACTGTACACATCATACACTAGAGTACTTTTCACAACACATCAGACAACATTAGCTGATGTCAGGGTCATTTTCTGTACTGAATCTTCTCATTTGTTAGCCGCAAACTCAAGTTAGCATTTCCCTATGGCGAGTGAGATGTTGAGCTCAGGAGGAAAATAAGGCGTTAGTATTGTACATTGTGTAGCTCTGAGAGTATTTCTCATTTGTTAGCCTGCAAAATGGAGTCAGCATGTATCCACATTGAGTGAAATGATGAGCTCAGGAGGAGGATAAGGTGTTGATCTTACAGACTGCAGTTTTCGGAGCATAGCTTTTCAGAAAATGTGGTTGTAATTTTTATGTCTATTCTTTCTTGGTAAATGTACGTTCTCTCTACGTCTTGTTCCACAGTCATGGAAAGAGCTGTTTGTGCGTTAATTATCAAAGTTACTTTTGATATCTACAAATGATTAGTAAACACACTAACACAGAAAAGTTAAAATCGCCAGTGTTTTGAATTGATCTTTACAGTGAACTGGGCTACTAGTTTTATGGCCCTTTTCTGTAGTTTCAAAATCGTGTTCAAATTTTGTCCATTTTTCCCCAGAAAAGAATACCATAGCTAAGAACTGACTGTACATCTGAGTGAGATGTAACAAAAAGACACAGCCTGTTATCCTTAATGACATAAGATGCTGATGACATTCACTTTATAAGTAATTTTGTGTGATTACACCACTTCAGTTGAGACTCAATAATTATACCTAGAATATTTGCATTTGTTATAAAATCTGTAGATGTGCATCTACTCTTGAAACTGAAATTTATGGCATTAGTTTGCATTTTGTTCTGTGTCACTTTCCCTCTTAATGATCAGTTATATATTTCTTTGAGGCTTTGATTTGCTTTCCCTGCAATTAGTCCTCCTGTTTCCACAGTGACTATAGCATTACTGCAATCAGCAAAGAGGATTTTTGCCATGACTAGCATCATTGGGAAAGTCATTAATGTATATCAATATTAGTACTGCTCCTAATATGCACCCTTCACCTTACATTTTAATGTAATTTGGTTCCAACAACGGATTTACTAAAAGTGTACACTTGTGTGTGGTATGTGTCATCTCTGCCCTTTGCAAACTATTTGCCAGATGAGTGGAACCAGTCATTACCTATTACACTTATACATAATTCATCTAGCTTCTTCCATAAAATCTTATGCTCAAGAGTATTAAGAGCTTTGGCAAAGTCTAAAATCATGCTTGTGCCATAGTCAACTTTCTTAATAGAATCAAGTACCACATTTATGAATTCTACATTACATGATTCTGTACTTCTAACACTATGGAGAACAAACTGCGATTTACTTATCAGGCAGTATTTATACAGTTAATTCATTAATATTTCTGTAATACTTAGTACTATTATTTTTGAGAATGGTGAGATCAGTGAAAGGACCATTTTTTTCCAAATCTTCTTCATTACCTTTCTTTAGCGAAGGTAGAACCCTTGACAGTTTTAAATACTCTGGAAATTATCCCAATACGAAAGACCCATTTACTGTATCTGTTTACATAGTTTGTATCTTCTCTCTGCACTGTTTTAGTACACACAGTGATTCTTCATCTAAGCCTACAGACTTAGAAGTTTTTAGTTTTCGTGCTGTTTTACTGGCTTCGTGCTTCGTGTTTGGTAGCAACATTGTTGTATTTAGGGTCAAATTATTTACAAATATTATATCTGTTTTTGACCGTTTTTGTTGTAACTTCTCTGTCCTATTTAAAAACTGCTCACACACATAGCTTGCTATGTGGTGTGGCTCAGTTATTACTTTCTCCACCATTCTCATTAATATTTTACTGTGCCTTCCTTTATCACTCTCTGTTTCCTATTTTATAACAGCCTTTACTCTCTATAATGTATTGGATTTCGCATTAAGTGACCTTTTTGTGGAAATGAGTATATTCCTATGAATCGATTTGCACGTGTGTAGTAATTTAAGAACACTGCCTCATTATGACTGTTTTTCAAGGACCTGAAAAATACAAGAAACTGTTGTTTTGACACAAAATCGAAACTTCTTCGTTCACTATCAGAGATCTGTGATAACATTTGTGTAACATGGTATTCAGCCTGCAGGAGACTTGTACACATCCTGTTACTCTCCTTCCGGAAACACCTAATTGGCAGTAAAGTTAGGAGTACATATGTTAAAGTGACTCTTATGTATTAGTTTGAGAGATATATTGCATTCTTGCACAGTAAGGCAATGTGTACAGCGAAAGCCCCAAACTATTTAGAAAGTTTTGGTGACTGTGATCTCGTACAGCGAACACTGACGGACTAACACAGTATCTCCATCACAAAAATGTGCTGTGTCGAGTTCTCAGTGACACATATATACTGTGATTTATGTAACACATTTTTAAATGGTATTGTAGAATTCCTCTTTCTTACACGAAGTGAGCCATTTTGCACTCTATTATTTACGAAGAATTGCAGCTCTGCCACAGATTCCATAGGATGTAAGTGTGGTAATGACTGCATTCTTTAAAAAAAATTGATATAATACAGACCTCTTCTGTCTAGGTTTTATAATTCCTGTGTAGGTTTCAGACAACATTCTTCCATGAAACTAATAGAGTTTGATGTGATTACAGTTTCAAGTGATTTGTTTCCAAGAATGTTATCATGCAGTACTGTATTTATAGACGTATTTATGTATGCCAGTAGTGTGTAAGTGCATTTTGTCAGTAGCCTGACAGCTGCATTGCATCGTTACACTACAAATCACCAATCTATTTGAAACATTTTTTATGACTGTGATCCACAAGTAAATTGTGTATTACAATAAGCAACTGGCTCGTGTATGGATAACTGATGTACAAGTAGGGGTAGTGAGTTCCACATGATGATAATGAGTAATAAAGTCAGATAATAATGATGAAGCGATAAATATGTTTCTGCTACCAGTTATGATTTTCTTTTGGTTATATTCTACTCTCTCTCTCTCCCTCTCTCTCTCTCTCTCTCTCTCTCTCTCTCTATATATATATATATATATATTAGAAGAACTTGTACTTAATGATTAAAGGACAGATACATGGTGTAACCTTCGTCTCATATTGCTGCGTTCTGTTACCTCATAGCATGTAGTTCCACCGTTTATTCAACTCATGGGATATATAACTTGATGTACAACTTCAAATGATTCATCCTTTCTATGTTAAAATACACATACGTGCTGTCATTTCCAGCTTTAATCGCACATTTACTTCGAAGTTCCACACAGTTTCTACTCCAAATGACATTACTTCCTCTTTATAGCTCTTTCTCTAAGGCTGTCTATGAGTCAGTGTAATAATACTAAAGTGCAAACTGTAAAGGATTTATTGGTGTAACCAAAGAATTATCTAATTTTTCTGATGTGGCGTTCAAATGTTCAAAAATGTGTGAATTCCTAAGGAACCAAACTACAGAGGTCATCGATCCCTGGACTTGCACACTTCTTAAACTAACTTAACTTATGCTAAGAAGAACACACACACCTGTGCCAGAGGGAGGACTCGAACCTCCGGCGGGAGGGGCTGCGCAATCACTGACATGGTGGCATCAAACCAAGCGGCCACTCCGTGCGGTGAGGTAATGGAATTGGATGTTTTCCTCGCTATACATCGTGCAACAGACTCAAGTCATAACTGTGTTGAAGCAGTGCAAATGTCACCTGTAGGGTGCTATTCCAAAGTAGCAAAACCCATTTTAACTGATTATACTTGGCATTGTATTATAGGCATCAATTTCTTAACAATAGTACTCTGCAGGGAACAAAATATTTTTTTTAACGCTGGGGAAGATTGTCCACACACACTAATGGTGTTATTGAGAAACACAGTTGTAAAATAATTTTGGCACTAATATCATGATTCCTTATTGTTGGCTTATTTTCGAAAGGAGCTGTTAAGATCGTGATGCAATCACAGCTATCGTATTGAGAGTCGGCCTATGTAGGTACTATATGTCTTGATATAGTAAATTGATGTGTGGTATATCACTTCAACAAAATGACACCTACATCCTTTGGGCCTATATTGTTTGCAGCATTTAGCTATCTCTAGCACTGGACTTGTGTCTGTGTGTTTCTAGTGCAATGTAAACTATGCCGAACATCAAAAACCTCTACTTATTTTCCATGTATCTCACATCCAAAGCGTAATGTGAACTAGTGGGTACTGCTTATATTATGTCACTGTATTACCATGTTTTACTGTCGTAGGCTCAGAAGATGTAGCAAATTTAATAAAATGACTGCATAACCTATGATGTATATCCTATTATGTAGTAAACGCTTTTGAATCCATTACTTTCGGCAAGTACACATATGCGTGATTACACTCCATTGACATTTACGCTAATAGAGATACTCTTATTCCCCATATGTATTAAGACTTCATCCCAATAGTCTGTTTAAAGTCATTTGTAAAACTTCCTTGCACATTGGAAGTGGCCTCCTCGTTTTTGAATAGCTTTTTATAATTAGCCTTAGTGGCACCTGTTTTCAGGAAATAACACAGTTCTGGTTTTCTCACCTCAATGTCTTCCATTTCCAATTTTCCATATTAACTTCTCATCAAGTAGTAATTTATTTAATATTAAGCACATGAAATCTGTTTGACACATTGCCTCTTTTTCTTAATACCTGTGGAATGGCAGTATCTGTTGGAACACTGTCAATTTACAATCTTTTTTACTTGAGGCCTGTAGAAAAACAAGATGCACAATGTCCAGACCACCCCATGTTGATGCAATATAGCCATACTTTTCTTAAGCAGATCCAAATAGGAATAGATTTATAAAGACCGTTTCATGTGCCATAATATAGTAAACATCTTTGCATTAATCGTTTTCGTGCAAGTTCACCAATGTGTGACCATTTTCCATTCCTTCTTACAGTAAATGCAGATATCTTATATTCCTCACTAGTATCTGTTTTTTCTATGTCCTCTACATAAATGTTTTTGCAATGACTGGTAAAATTTATTATACATAATTATTTGTGTTCTGATCTGTTAACTTACCAGATATGACTTGGTTTCTTCAGCATCCAACTGTGGTCCTGATTTCCCCACCAAACCAGTGTATATACAGAGAGTTAAGAAGAATTCACTCTTATTCTTTCAAATGTCTACTCAGAAAAGAAAACTTTCATGAGCACAATGCTAGCTGTCAAGCCACCCCTTGCACACAGTAAAACAATTGAATTGTGGAGAAGATGGAGCGAGACACAACGATATTTAGTACATCAAAGGCAGTGTTTGACCTTATGTATCTCACACACTTTTAGGCTTATTGATTCCTACACATCCTAGCTTCATTACCACTAAGCATCGATGACACCCATTTTTATTTCCTTGAATGTTAATAATACGGAATACTGATAAACTGCAGCTGCCACATTTTACTATTTAATCTAAAGATCCAAGACGTGTATAACAGATGGAAGCTATATTCTAGAACTATTCAAGGTGTCAGTGAGCCCCTCAATGGAGCTGCCCTAGCCTACACCACATAATCCTGTTACTGCATTTGGGTACAGCATTACACATACTACCCTTCTAACGCACTGCACTATCCTGTCTAAGTATTGCATCCAGGTGCACTGCTGTGGAACACCATAAAGGTGATGTGCTGGATTGTCCATTATGTCCTGTTGGTACTCACAAGGAGCAGTCTCCATAACTCCTATGGTCAACAGGTATCTTCCACATGCTACAAACGCTATTAGGTGACAGGTGGCTGTGGAGATATATTTTTTAAGTATCAGTAAACATATTTACGATTATTAAATGGTACACAGCTGCCTACAATGTGCTAATTATTACAGTAACTCACTCCAACTTTATAATAGTTCATGTGTTTTAGTGTGGCTTCGATAGCTAACGTAGCATTGACTGAAGGTCTTTTGCTGAATATCAATTTGGTGGAAGAAGAATAAATGCGCCACAAACGCTTTGTAGATTCTCTGGCTGGATGAGAGAATCAGAATTCCTGTTGGATGCAAGACAATCCAAGCAACAATTACATTAACGAATAATATTACACGTATTCTTATACACTAATCGTTATTAGTTATTGAATATAGATATATGTATGTAATATGAAAAGAAACACATACAGTTTGGCGTTTTCTGTAAATTCCAATGAAGAGTGATCGCCTGTTGATGTACTTACCAGAAATAATGGGTTCGAGCACTTCGCTAGAGGACATCTGAAAATTATCTGGTGATAAGCCTCAATTGCCAGTGGGATCTGATACAAAAAGCAAGAAATAAAAAACAATTGTGCAACCCAAAATGCCCCATGTTACTGCAAGCCGTATCATATGTAGTCTTTCTGGGATATTTATTACATCTCCTAACTGTACCAATAATAGCACACCGTCCTACTGTGACTTGCAGTAATTCATAGTAGTTTATATTATACTTCGTGTGATGGACGGGGATACGACACAAGTAAAGTCTTCGACACTTGGTACCAGAAATACCGTGGACATCCGTCCACACATGGAACATCGCCGTGCGCAAACAAATTACGCTGGCTGCGAAAATCACGCCCCATGGAGAGGCAGCGCCAGCAGAATAAGATACGCGTGCTTAAGTAAGCATACACGGAAAGAAGTAAGTAAGTACAAGTCTTGATCAGGAATTCCTGCAGAACGTCCGTCTTGTTTTTAAATCATCGAGTGTCACAGGAACAGTGGCCAGTAGATAGACAGTGTTTAGTCTATAGCAGAAAGAGAACAGTGAAAAGACTTACCATGTCTGGAAAGAGATCACATGCCTAGTGGTTTAACTGAATATTTTTGGTTCCGAACCGTTCTTTCAATAGTACATCATGAGAGAAAATTAGTTTTCTTCCGACTTGGTTCGAAGAACATAATGTAAATTGTGCTCATGGATCTGTAGTCAACCTGCATCCTACAACTGCTCTAACCAGCCTTGCCAAAGATGAGTATTATATTTTACTACCCACTGTTGTGTGTACCGCTATTCTGCGTATGCTGCCCTAGAACCCACGCATCCTGCTACCAGGACACCTTTATTAGTCTTTATCAGCTGCAGCGCGAATTCGATCAAAGCGGACGTCCCAGCCCACAACACATTGTCGTGGGGACATGGAAGACACGTTCACTTTATCGATATTCTGCGCTGTTTGCTTTGCACTAATTACATACTGTCAGTAATCCGATGGTGGAATTAACGGGATACTGCATAATACTTTACGTCCAAAGGATGTAACTGCCTTTTTGTTAAAGTGATAAAACACAAATCGATATTTTGTATCAAGGCAATTAATACCCAAACAGGTCAATTATTAACTAGACAGCTATGATTACATCACGATCTTAACACCCCCTTCGAAAAAACTAGCCAACAATAACGAACCATGATTACAGTCCCTAAATTCGTATACAAGATTCTGCACAGTAGCACCACTTATCTACTAGGTCAGTCTTCTTCAGTGTTAAAAAACACCATTTTACTCCCTGCACGGTACTATCGTTAAGACATTTTGGCCTGTACTACCAAGTTCAGTTTAATCAGTTAAAATGAGCTTTGTTATTTGGTAATAGCACGGTAGACCAACTGTTAAACTATGCTAACCTAGTCATGACTCAAGCCTGCAGCAGAATGTATAACATGCAAAACACCAAATTCCATCATCATACAAGCACTCCATATCACAACAATTACTTAATTCATTTGCCACGCCCATATGTCAGAATCCTCTAGAATTATAATTTTAGTAACATTACAGTGATCTATAGATACTCTTAGAAAAAGTGGGATACAGACAAAGTAATTTTAATAGGCTGTAAGCTCTGTGGAAACTTAATGTAAACGTGGAATTTAAGAAGCAGGTGACACCACATACGTTGACTTCAACAGAGGAAAGAAGTAACATTCTAAATTACTCATCAAATTACATATGAAGGGCGTATTTCAATAGTGGTACAAGTCCATTATCTCCACTTTTCTGTCTATAATGCTTCTGTAATTAATGAGCCAAACAAACAGAAAGAAAGGTTCGTCTCTAGCAAGAAGCCATATGCTTGAATATTTCTGGTATCTCAACTGCAGATATTTCAGCTCTCATTTAACTTTAGGACTCTGTATCTCAATATGAACAAAAATGGACTGGTACCACTATTGAAATAAGCCCTTCATATCACGTGTGTCGGGCAAATGATATAACTATGCACTGTGAAATAAAACTACAAAGCAATATAAGAGAGAAATGATACTACATATCTAGACTTTAATAAATACATAACACTAAAACGCTTCCTCCATATTATGTAAGAGTGTATGACAGAGCAAAATAGCGGCAAACTATTAAAATGTCAGAGTTAGGCTTTAAAAAATCGAAACCCTTCGAAATTATATTCTGGAATCTTGCTATAGACGATCACTAAAGGTAATATTTGAAATATACTTTTTTACACCAGATTCTAGCAAATGTGAGGATTTACAAATTTCAGTTGGGTCCCTGTGTTCTGCATGGCAACTACATAGCAATGGTATACAGAGTGACGTTTCCCGCAGTGTACAAACTCAAGGGATTGATCGGTGAGCTGATACGGAACGAGAAGGTCTAATAAACTTACGTCCGGAAATGCATGACACTATTTATTCAACCACACAACGTTACAGCAACTGCGTTATTACCCGCTGTACCATGTAGCCACAGTTCATTATGTGTTGAAAGTGATTTCCATGTGCCTCATGTAAGAGCCGAAGCATATTCTGTCTCACATGTTCACATCGGCTATTCCGCGTCCGAACAGTGTCAAAGGCAGCACGAATAAGCCGCCCCATTGTCTCCACATCTGGAATGGGCTCTTCATAAGTTGTACTTTTCAGATGGCACTGTACCAGAAATCGCACTTGTTGGGGTCCGGTGAACGAGCTGGACATGCAACTGGCACCTCGTTCGATCCATTGACCAAGGAAGACACGATTGAGACGCGTCCGGACGTTAACGGTGGAGTGGGCTAGAGCACCATCATGCAGCAGCCACATAGGCCTTCGAATTATCAATGGCACTTCTTCCAGTAGGGGAGGCAGAGTCACTTGCAAGAAACGTCTGTAGTTCCGGTCTGTTAGCCGACGTGGAAGGAAGACTTGTCCCATAATATGGTCTCCAGGTATCCTGGCCCACACATTCCTGCTGGAACGATGTTGAACTTTCGCTCTCACCATACCATGGCCGTTCTGCATACTATCCCACAGATGACATAAAGCTGGCCTCATCTGTGAATAGGATGAATGACACAGTATCAGGAATCGTGGTTGACTTGTAAAGAAACTAGTGACAAAAATTACTGCCTATATGGATAGTCTGGGGCTAGTGAGACCTGCACGCGCTTTAAATGATACAGTTGTCACGGAGTATGTTCCACACGGTCATCTGCCTAACGCTGTACCGGCGGCAAATTGCCTGGTATTGATACGGCTGTCGCCTTCCGCAATGTTCATCACGTTTTCCTCCAAGTCTGATGTCCGAATATGTCGGGTACGTCCTTCATGATTTCCTGCTTCATGAATCGACCCTGTCCCAAAAAAACGTCGAAACACTGTTGCAAAGACTGAATGCTGTGATTGTTGTCGGCAGGATAGGTCTCCTGATACTACCTTGCTTCCGTCGTCCGATGCCATTGTCATTCCGTAAGTAAAATCCATGTCGGCAAGCCCTCGATTCGAATACGGAACCACTGAGTACAATGCTATATCACATCCACTAGAAGGTGAGTCAGCAATAGAAGTGCACCTGAAACTACATTACCAACTATTACGGCAGGAGAGTCCGCTAGGACGTGACGTAAGATGAACGGTATCCCCCTCTAGGAGGAAACCATGCATACTGTAACTGTGGATGCATGGTACAGGGCGTATTAGACTGCAGTCTGTGTAGAAACGTACGACTAAATAAACGATCTCTAGCATGGGAATCATGCATTTCCAGATATACGTTCATTAGAACTTTTTTGTTCCATGTCCACTCACCGATAAATCCGTTGAGCTTGTACACGATGGAAAGAAATCACCCTCTATGTATGATTTAAAAATCAAGGCACATAAATATATAGTGGTGACCAATTTAATAAAAACTATGTTATTTAATTGCTTAATACAAAGAGAGGTTCAAGATGTGACTACAGTTCAACGTGGAAGGATATTAGTGATCAGATTCACTGATGGCATTGCTATTCTCAGTCATTCTTTAAAAATGGTTTCGTTCTGAAAGTATTTGTATGGAACGTAGCCATGTATGGAGGTAAAACATGGACGATAAATAGTTAGGACAAGAAGAGAATAGAAGCTTTCGAAATGAGGTGCTACAGAAGAATGCTGAAAATTAGATGGGTAGATCATATAACCAATGAGGAGGTATTGAATAGGATTGGGGGGAAGGAAGTTTGTGACACAACTTAACTAGAAGAAGGGATCGGTTGGTACGACATGTTCTGAGGCATCAAGGGATCACCAATTTAGTATTGGAGGGCAGCGTGGTGGGTAAAAATCGTAGAGGGAGATCAAGAGATGTATACGCTAAACAGATTCAGAAGGATGTAGCTTGCAGTAGGTACTGGGAGATGAAGAAGCTTGCACAGGATAGAGAAGTATGGAGAGCTGCATCAAACCAGTCTCGGGACTGAAGACTACAACAACACCAACTACTACTTTCGTAAACAAAATAAACTGTGATCGATGGTAATACTCCATAACTATTAAACTGGGATTGGTTTACTTCAATTCCTGCATTTACTATGGGAAGGGTATACAGCAGTTCAAGTTTTTAATGCGTATCATAGCACAGAACATAGATCATTGACCAGAAGCTTCACACAGCACACATCCTGTAATGACTGCGCTGTCCATTGATGGTCGGCGCACCTGTCAAAGATTTCCAGATGGGAGAGACGCAGGATAGAGTAGCATGGAGATCTGCATCAAACCAGTCTCAGGACTGAAGACCACAAAAACAACAACAGATACATAATAATTAATTACCAATGCCTCCTTGACGCCGTTCTAGAATTATGTCACTGGATGATGGTCTTCAAAATGAATCCCATTCATGTTGTCTGGTGCGACCACAAGTTCCTTACAGTGACTACATATCTTTAAAAGTCCTTGGTTCATGGTTAACAACCCTAAAAATTATATTACGCCAGTAAATGTTAACTATCTTGCATTTCATGCTATTTTTCATTTAGCACAGTGCTGGCCACAACTGCAGCGCGTTAAAAAAAAAAAAAAAAAAAAAAAAAAAGAAAGAGAATATTGAGAGATATTGTCACTAGGATGCTTTCATTTTGGAACATTTTCGTTGGTCTGTTATGATGTTGAAGTCTCTCATTTACCATTGGCTGCCTCATAGTAACGCTGTAGTGTGTTTGCCATATTGGATCATAAATTATACTAATAAGACAAATCTGTATCCGGAAAAAGCCCTCGGCCGTGAAGTACTTAGCACATTACTGCCGATGCCAGTAGAATGGTTTAATATCTTGGGAAAACAGGTTTGGAATGTAGCGACTATGTTGCGTTGTAAAGTATAGTAACTAAAATAAGGATGTCTTGGAAAAACATACTGTAGACTCTTGGGTTCTATAATGATAAAGGTAAGGGTGACATAAATATATAGTGGTGGTCAACTTAAATAACAACAAGGATATTTAACTGGCTAATATAAATAGAGGTTCAAGATGTAACTGCAGTTCCAGGTAGAAGGATATTAGTGACCAGATTCACTGATGGCATTGCTATCTTCAGTGAAAGTGAGGAAGAATGACAGGCTCTGTTGTACAGACTGAACAGTCTAATACGAACAGAATATGACACGAGAGTAAACCGCTAAAGGACCAAACTAATGACAAACAATGCAAATGAGAATAGCGAGATACTTAAAACATTCACCAAACGTCAGACGAAAGGAGTTATATAGAAATATTCTCCTACACTAACTTCTTGGGTACAGTGAACGAACAAAATATTCAAATAAAGCCATTCATTAGTTTTATATATGGTTCATCTCACTTCTTGGCCCAAATACACTTGTGTTACTACGGAAAATATTCTTTTGTGTAAACCTCCAAGGACCAACCTGACGTGATCAGTAATCAGCCGTTCCAGATGTAGCAAGTGTTATATCATTAGATGTCACATCACTGCGAACTTATATTCCAGTAGGTAAATCAACAAAAGGTATCAAAATGATAACCTAACACAAAGCAGCCACACTGCGAAATAAATACTTTATAACCTAAAAACAGTTTCACATTAGAAAGGGGGAAAAGACGAAAAGTAAAATTTTTCAGAATCTCGGTGGCCAAAAGAAAATCATCAAACATGATTTCGTAGTAAATAAATACCCACAACCACATTCACAACTGTCATGAACCGACCCAACCACCCAAAGACGTGCAAGAACGCAAGCCCGAATATTACGATCCACATATTAAATAGAGCAGTCTTATGAGTAATTAAAAATACTACAAAACTACAGGCGGGAAATAACAAAAGGCAAAAATTAGTAACGGATAACAAATATAACTCAACATATCACAGGAATTAAATCACACAATGTGCACACGGAAATGAAACGAACACATCACACTCATAGAAAGCTCTAAACGGTGAAAGAACTACCCAAAACCCACACATCGGAAACTCGGAACGCACAATAGGACAAAAAGCCACACACACAAAGAGAAATGGCGTATACTCACCTATAACAATAAAACAGCCCACAGAGTCAGCATAATTGAAAGGAAACGAGGAGTTCCTCTGCCGTTATTGACGATGTTAAACGTTCTAGGTAATGACACCGCTTCATTGTTGCAAAATTTTCTAATGGGAAGAGTCAGCTCTCTTACGTAGGTCTTCTCCCTCGCACTGAAAATCACCATTGTGGATTAATGCTCTACAGAACGAGACAGAAGAGAGTTTCATCTTATTACAAAAGACCTGTAAGGGAATGAAATGTGAAACCAAATAAACATCAATAGGTTAGAAGAAAATTATTAAAAAGTAACTCCATATTGTAACAGCTAAAAATGGGAAATAATATTCGAGATAGGAAATATTTTATCGAACCAGACCTCAGATAGAGTATCGAACAGACCACACGAAAAAAGCAACTGAAAACAAAGCACACCCACATACAAATTCAACATAATGAAGATGTACCGTTTTAACTGCAACTCACAAAACATAATGCACATATTCATAAATTTGAAAAAAAAAAACGTTTCTTAATTCTCAGCCATAAAAAATTACTTGACACTGCACACGTGTTCAAAAAATAAGGCCCTTAACCATCACCCTACTAAAACAGACATGAAGTTCAAAAATGTTCAAATGTGTGTGAAATCTTAAGGGACTTAACTGCTAAGGTCATCAGTCCCTAAGCTTACACATCACTTAACCTAGATTATCCTAAGGACAAACACACACACCCATGACCGAGGCAGGACTCGAACCTCCGCCGGGATCAGCCGCACAGTCCCTGAGACATGGAGTTCCCAAACTGTACTGCACCCTAAGTGATAGAACTCTCAAGAGACAACACTTTCTCATACAGGAGGATATAGTAGAGAGTAAACAGATTATAAGCGAAGATGTTACCCAATGTAGTAGAACACTGTTTGACAGTTTACAGAAACTCCTCACACATGCAGAAACACGCACACACACACACGCACACACACACAGAGTGAAAGAGAGAGAGAGAGAGAGAGAGAGACGGTAAACAGAAGTCAAATGAGGCGCTAGAAGGATCATAAAAGCAGGCCAACATCAAACATCAACAGGGAACTAACGGAAAGCAGCATTATCAAAATTGTTCTAACATGTAGGTGCTGTTCAATACTAAGATATACCATGTTATTCCAGAAGTTTTGCCGGCTGATGCGATATTCCATTGTCTTTGGTGGGTGCATCTGGGTGTCTCTTCCGACATTTCGGTTATTAACACAACAGGTATATCACAGCATCGATATCACCCGTTGTCTTTAACCAATGACGTCTTCACAAGCCCCTAAATGAAACACAAACATGATTTCAAAATGGTAATCGTGGCGACAAAATCACCAAAAAGGATGACGTAAAAATATAAACGCAAGTTATTAATGGAACAAATTCCTATTAGTGGATATCTAATGTAATGAAAAACAGCGAAACATTTGGGTTTTTGCTGAAGGGCAACGTAAAACGGAATATGCCAACCACAAAATGACGAAAATACTGAAACAGGGAAAGCAAAACAAACGACAAAAATACCATAAAATGGTTGTTATCAAAGATACAAAAACAAGAAAACAGTAAGCACCAACTACATCTAGTTTCGAAAAGATCACTTGACTTACGTAGCTCAGTTGGAAAGCTAGATGTCAATACAGAAAGCCAAAAGCCAACATCATTACAAAAAGCTACAAATCAGTACCAGCACAAAGAGCCAATATCTCGGGTATCAGTTACGCTTGATGTCAGAGAGATGTCAGATAGCAAAAACGAAGGTGGACCTGGCGATGATAATTTACATCAATCTGTCGATTTGATCTGGATCGGGTGTCCGTCCGCGTCACAACTAATTCTGGTACACCTCTGTAAATGACTTTTACTAATTAACACTGATTTTCTCTCACAGTACATTAAAGGATGCAGTCCTCTTTGCAGCTTAACATCAGAAGACTGACGTACTATGTAATAGTCGAGCCATTATATTTCCTTGCTTTAATGGTGTTAATCTTATTATTCACTGAATAATATTAAAATTATTACGCTGCAAGTTAGCTACAATTTGTGAAAAATTATAACATTAATAATTTACGTATTGTAGTCACTGTTTACACTTGTCACTAGGACAACCAAAGATAGTATTTAAGTTCTGTCTAATTGCAGGGTAACACTCTTTTCACAACACGTCCTGCAAAAGTGACGTCGCACGCAACACGATAGCTGCAGTAGCTCATGTCGATTATTTATCGTTCGATGCGGACCTCTCCGGCATAGGTAACAGCTCACTCATGTCGTTAGCGCGCGAAATACACCAACCGGAGGCGCGAATGGTTTGCAGGAAACTTTGTGAGATGAGTGTTATCTGTATTTCCAGACTAAGGTAGTTATCTTCTGTTCAAGCAGTAGAATTCGTAGATTTAGCAGGGTACCTATTACACCACAACTGTCAGCGCCCTTTACGTCTCCAAAACAAACCACATATACAGCATTAATTGACACATTATCGCCGCCAAGCAAAACAAGCATTTTTGAGCTTTCAAAAAAATAGTTTCCTTGTTTTGCATAATAGGAGAACCTGATTTATCAGTGGCTGTATATATTAACAAAAGCATCTTCCGAATGGCTGATGACTGCTGATTCGCAATGATTTTTTTGAAATCTCCTTTTACATTTAACGCCTCATATGAATATTCAGGTTTAGTCCATTATGACTGATCATATTTTCAAGGATGTTCGAGAATGGCAGCTGTATTCGTATGAGACGACTAAATACAAAGATACGAAACTGAACATGTTGTGGGATGACTGTTGTAGGAGTTCGAGGACATATGAAAACTGTTTGTTCTTAATTTCTAATAACGTACAATAGGTAAAACATGCTGCCGTAAACCATGTGGATTTAGGAACAGGAAACTGCACTGATGTGCAGCAGTTAGATTGATGAATACACTAAGCTTAGAAGTCGTGCAGCCCTGGTGATATGTCAGCATACTCGGTTACTAAATTGCCAGGCGTCGATTTTGTGTACGAACAACCACGTGGAGAAAGTAGGGTATCCGACGAGCTATTTAGCTATATACCATGGCCCACAATCTTCGTAAGACTGTTCAAACTGTTGAAAGCAACCATGAGACTGGTATTAGAATATAACGAACTTGGAGGATTGCTGCAGGGAGTGCAAGTTTTCACTTCGGGTGACTTTTCCCGTAGGGTAGCGTTGAACCAGTGCGTCCCATAGAAATGAATAGAAGACCCACACTTCCATGTGTTCTTCCTTTTCTCCATTGAAACCTCTCTCTTAAAATACTGAGCGTATATGCGGCCCGTTGAAAACTGCCATGTCACAGCTATCGAGAGCATAGTATTTTATGATCTATAAGACACTACGGGCTATAGGATGCAATTTAATTTTCAAGCAGTTATTATTAGGTTGAAAAGCCAGACTAAAAAAATTGTAATTTACAAAACTAACTGATTGTTAAAATCCCTGAAATCGTCAACTTACATTTCTGGCCATTTTGCATTCAGTCCTCTATTTGCAGATTTAGTGTTCCTCATTTTCTTCCTTCTTCTTTACCAGCCGGCCAATCGCGGATGGTTTCTCCTGTCGGTGAGGTGACGACATGCTTCTCAGCTGTTATGTTTCCATGTTCTTCTGCATGTGCTATTACTTTGTATTTATAGCTCTTATCCAATGAATACATTTTATTTTTTTCCATTACGAAACTAGCTATTAACAGAAATATTGTACTCTTGCCGATAACACGAATCACTTTCAGTTTAAGTTCAGTGGAATCGTAGACTGCAATGACCCCTCATAAGCTGTTCTGGCTTTGTATGGTGGGGCGGACGGATACAGTTTTTTCAAACTTGTGGATCCCCGCAACTCATGTTCGGCGCATCGCTACACTGATGTTACCACTTGAATCCAGCGTTGCCAGATTTAGATATGTCTCCCACGGCGTCGAATGTATGGCCACTTTTAGGACTGGTGGGTATTTTAAATCAACCACTGGACATTTTTTTATTAATTTAGAGTGTAAGACGCAAAGAATTTTGGAGACAATTTTTCGAAAAGAACTTCCTTCTTATAGTACGTTTTTGATTCGAAAATATCTGTTCACTATATTACATGGCACAACATGCTCATGATCACCTGCTTCGATAGCTCTTTGAAAGGTGGATAAAGATAGGAGTTACGAAATAGTTAACCATTCTTCATCCCAGTTAATTTTCTGTTCTTGTGAAGTCATACCCACCTGCATTAGTAGAGAATGAGTAGGGTCTCCAGTCAAAAATTCTCACTGCCTAACAAATTAGTCGAAGACGCCATTGTAATTCTGACGGATAAGGCAGAATATTATCTAGGTTTAGGTAGGGAACATTGTAGCAACCATTTCTGTCAGGCTACTAATAATCCTGTAGTTTCTATATTTTATTTTTTTGATGACTATACACTTTATTCCAGTTTTATCCCTGACAAATGGGAGATTGAAATTTCTACGAACTATACATGGTGCCAACATGGATTGGATTAGCGCGCGTGTAAGGTACCTTTTATTACTTCCGTTTATTTTCTGACATGACGACTTTGAATGAAACAGAATCATATTTTTTTATTACGTCCTCTGTCAGATTTCTGATGATTTCCTAATACCGAACACTCGGAAAAGAAAAAGTAATTAGTAAATAGCTGGAAAGTGACGTTTCCTAAAGGAAATTTATTTGTTAAGTTTATTTCTAATGGTAAAATGAAACGAAACAGTAGTTTTGTAATTTTAAATATATTTTTTAATACGAGGTTTCATTCCGCGGTTTCCTACGTGAGATTTAATTCTCCTTGGAAGCATTGAGGACGTTACTAATCGTGAGTCCAGGTCATCAAGCACTGCCTTATTGCCTCCAAGCAGGAATCCAATCAGATGTTGGAAGAAATAATGAAGTTGCCGACACTTTCTATAAATCTAGCGGTCATATCGCTCATAATTCCTGATTCGTTTGTTATCATACATTTCTGTTTCCTTTGTGTTTCCGTTTTTTATTATATTATTTACTGTTTATTTTCTTTCGTGCAGACTTTATTACTCCGTAATATCGACAGTAATTTCATTACATTTCGTCTTACAGATTTAATGACGTTACAATGACACCAATTTGCACCACAATTCTTCCCAACGCACTGTGAACGCGTCGCACTACAAGAAGGTAGTCTCATCTACTTTTCACCCCAATTTTTAACGCCTCTGCAACTAAGGTCAGATTCTCGACGCCCAGCACTGAAATCACGTGGTATTCTTATGATAGCCCAAAGAAATTTTTTCAAACACACCGCCGCTCAGAATCGACAGGAAAAAACCGCAGGAGGTGGCACAAAGGGCGTCAGTGAAACCACCATTTCCCTTGGGGTGTTCTATTACATTTGTTTCGAGAACTAAAACGACTGTTTGCTGTGTGATGTGCAACAGAACTATCTTCTCGACAGAGTTTTTGACACTGCTGACACCCCTCTGAACAACTTAAAATTTCTCTAAATACGTCTTGTGGCTGCAATCCCACTGAACGTGATGTGGCCTCTTTGAAGTATAGAGCGAACGAAATTTTTTCTCTAGTACATAGCGCGAAACAGTTGGGACCATTCAGAATCACCCGACAAAATGGGATCTTGGTCCGAAACACCAAAGAATGTTTATGCTTTTTCAGCCCCCCTGTTTCGCGCCTTCTTGCAGTGTGGTACCAAGTGTGGTTGATGGAGGAGGATCTACTGGAAGCCACATTGATACATGCATGAATAAAACAGCAAAGAGTCCCTCCAAATTTTAACATCCCCCCCCCCCCCCAATCGGTTTTGAAACAGCCCCATCGCCAACAGTGAACCTTTGTTAAGCGTTTTAAAAGTACACCTGTACACCAGGCATAGTCAACGTCTGGTTACCTACGGGCCTGATTCACATACTTAAGCTCGCAGGTCGCCTTCTCACATCAGATTCTTTGCGCGTAAATCAAAACAAAAGCGCTCATGGCGGTAATGTCTATGCACCTATAAGAATGTTACCGCTTTCCCGACACACTACACCAACGATCTGTGTCACAGAAACGTGTTTTTGAGAGTGCATAAGTTTTATTTCCTCCCGACCTTCCTATCTTTACATTTATTTAAGCGCCGTGAACATTGTCGCGTTACTTACTAAGTTTTTTTCTATGGCTGTCTTAAAAATTTCCGTTGAAAACTTCAGCAGCGCTCTTTCTGTGTCCCACCAATATCTTTTTTTTTTCCATTTTGCTCATTACATTTGATCGTAGGAGACGTCACATGACACACGTTGAGGTTCGTTTTTGACCCCTTCACTCGTTTTTTCTTTTTATTACAGATACCAGCCAGCTCTCTGACCGAACAGTCTTGGCGACCGAGCCGGCTAAACTATGCGATCAAAAGTATCCTGACACCTGGCTGAAAATAACTTACAAGTTCGTGGCGCCCTCCATCGGTAATGATGGAATTCAGTATGGTGTTGGCCCACACTTAGACTTGAAGACAGCCTCCACTCTCGCAAGCATACGTTCAATCAGGTGCTGCAAGGTTTCTTGGAGAATGGCAGTCCATTCTTCACGGAGTGCTGCACTGAGGAGAGGTATTGATGTCGGTGGGTGAGGCCTGGCACGAAGTCGGCGTTCCAAAACATCCGAAAGGTGTTCTATAGGATTCAGGTCAAAACTCTCTGCAGGCTAGTCCATTAAAGGGATGCTATTGTCGCGTAACCAGGCCGTGCATTATGATAAGGTGCTCGATCGTGTTGAAAGATGCAATCCTCATCCCCGAATTGCTCTTCAACAGTGGGTAGAAAGAAGGTGCTTAAAACATTAACGTAGACATGTGCTGTGATAGTGCCACACAAAACAACAAGGGGTGGAAGCTCTCTCCATGAAAAACACAGCCTCACCGTAACACTACGCCTCCGAATCTGTTGGCACTATCCACGCTGGCAGATACGTTTACAAGGCATTCGCCATACCCACAGCCTGCCATCGAATGGCCACGTTGTGTACCTTGAATCGGCACTCCACACAACGTTTTTCCACTGTTTAGTCGGCCAATGTTTACGCTCCTCACACCAAGCGAGTCGTCGTTAGGCATTTACCAGTTTGATGTGTGGCTTATGAGCAGCCACTCGACCACGAAATCCAAGTTTTCTCACCTCCCGCCTAACTATCATAGTACTTGCGGTGGATCCTGATATAGTTTGGAAATCCTGTGTGATGTTCTGGATAGATGTCTGCCTATTACACTTTACGACCCTCTTCAATTGTCTGCGGTCTCCATCAGTGAACAGACAAGGTCGGCCTGTACCCTTTTGTGCTCTAAGTGTCCCTTCACGTTTCCACTTCACTGTCACATCGGAAAAAATGGACCTATGGATTTTTAGGAGTGTGGAAATCTCACATACAGACGTGTGACACAAGTAACAGCCAATCACCTGACCACATTCGATGTCCGCGAGTTCCGCAGAGCGCCCCATTCTGCTTTTCACGATGTCTAATGACTACCGACGTCGCTGATGTGGAGAACCTGGCAGCAGGTGGCAGCATAATGTACCTTCTATGAGAAACGTATGTTTCTGGGGGTGTCCGGATAGTTCTGATCACATACTCTATGCCTTCGGCGTGCTGACCTGATCCGGCCAGTGGACTGACAGTTGTTCACCCCTGCTGAACAGAGACACCAACCTTAATGTCCCCACCCAACGGACTGATCACATTCAACAGATTTGCTTTTTACTAGTGGACACTCCCGCTAAGACTGTTGATCAGGAATTAGACGCCACCAAACTCCTCTACAGACCAGCCACATAGTAGTTGTGGAAATACCATCCACCACCAGAGCAGCACCACACAGGCATACATCACCTAAGGGGATGAGGTAATATCTCCTGAACGTGAACTGTAACTCTTTCCGCAGAATTTGTGTCCTGGTTCTTCATTCTCCCTCGAGTGAGGATATGTCAAATGTTTATCGCTTGAGTAATCCCACACTGTCAAATAAGAGCAGAAATTTCTTGTTGTATCGCGGGTCAAAGTTTATCAAGATATTCCGAACAGCTTATGAATTTTGCTATCGCTGTGCTCAGAGTCGTATTCTCTGGATTATCCCTCATGTACTACATTAAAAATACTGGAGTTCTTTCACTATTTCGACCTTACAGTACTCACCCTGTACACGCATATGGCGAGCACATCATGAGTCTATGCTGCTAAATGACACTGTATTCGCTCAAAAACGCAAAGACAGGGCAACAGGTTATGGCAGTGACTGGCTATGGAGCTGTGGCAGGGATGCATTTCAAAGATTATGAACTTGAGTGTCATATTCCGCCGCTGCAACGTTAAATGAAAACAAGTATACGTGTGCTGGGTTCTGAGGGCAGATTCGGTTAACATAACGGTTATTTGGGTATGGTGCCGTGGTGCATGTTGAAATAACTGCCACTGGACAAATTAGAAATGTCGCCAGCGATTGCAATGCATTTCTTCTGTGTCTGCTTGTGTACAACAAGTTAGAAACATAGGTTGCAGTTACCGTATGACATAATTCGAAGGCACAGCATGTTTTATCATCCAGTGCATGGGCTTTTTATGTTAGTCTTCCTGATGCTTTAGCCCAAGTAATATTGATGACTGGCATATCACTGCACAGTATACTTTAACTAGCGATACTGAGATGCCTCACGATGCAAGGGAACTCCTTTGACACTGGTAACATTATTAACAAAATACATGGGACAGATGTATAATTTTACTTATTACACAAGCAACTATTTATTTTACAAAGCCACTTGGGAGACAGATTCATGATCACCTCAGTAGTAGGGCAAGGCTGGAGTTAGAGCATTTCGTTTGTGTGGGTGGCCTACATCAGGGGCAGGTGTTCAATTAGGGCTATTGTTCTCCATTGATTGACAGGTACTTAACCTATAGTTCTGCTGAAAGAATCCTTCGTTTTGATTGACAGGCACTTAATCTATTGCTCCCCTGTCCACCCTCCCCCTCAGAAAACCTCCCCTCGCGGCTACAGGTACACTTTCAGGTCTGAGTCATTAGAATAGCCCCTCTCACTCTATCAGTTTCATTGACTACTTAATTAAATTGATAAATTAATTAACCTCTCTCCCCTGGTAAACCCCTCCCCTTCCACCTTCCCTCTTGGAAATTGGCGCGAAAAAGACTCAGTGGATCGGTCATCTGGAGGGAATTCCATTGTAGTGTAAGGAACATGGTTTAAACAATTTATGCAAAGGAACAGAATATTGTTTAGTTGTGTATGGCAGTTTATAGAACATTTGTTTAGTTAAAGAATTTGTCCAGAAATCGATTGCTGTATATGGAATATAGTTCAAACAATTTAGACAATCTGTGGTATATTGTTTATTTAAACAATTTTAGGGATTCAAGGTAGTGTATAGAATATAATTTATTTATTTATTTTAAGAACTTTTCAGGAAACCGATCAACACCACCGTCATCCCATCCCCGCCCCCCTCGCCTCCTCCCCTCTCCCCTCCCAGCCTCTATCTGGAAATACCCGGAGAGGAAGAATCTCACGAAGGGAAATTCAAGGATATATTGTTCTTTATAAAAAAAAAATTCTGTTTGTGGTGCTTGGATTTCACTTGCTCATCATTCTCTGCTGTTTTGAAAGATGCAGATCTTGTGAGAAGTAATTACATCAGTCGCATTTCTGTTCTTATTCCGTTTGCGCAAGGAATACCGTCATGAAACACACATCACACGTAAGTACTCACAGTTAAGAAGTTGTCGATCGCGAAGCATGTACCGCCCGCTGTCCCTGTCCACTGGAACATACAGGAGGCTACCGCACACACTCCCAGGAGTCAGAACGCACTGGCAGCCCCTGCAAAGTGTCGATACGACCGTCAGCTGCCGACTCATATGTCAGTTCAGATCCCGCATGGATGAGGCGGCGGCATCCCTTCGATACATGAAACCTGAGAAACGCCTGTCGATATACGTGTTCACCTAGGCACCTTTGCTGGTGCGATGACGCTGAGATTTGGGTCCAGTGCTGAGAGAGATGAAACGTGATAGCCTATCCATTACTTATCAGTCCCTTCCCAGAATTCGTAAAGTGCTGGAGAGGTAGTTAACTGTCGCTTTTTTAGGAGCTTTCGTGATGTCTCAGTTTGCATGCGTGGAAATGCTCACCCCAACAGGACCTGTTTACGAAAATATCACAGAAAACACCGAATGCTTTCTTCTTGATGGTCCTGACAAGACACCACGTGTTTCCTTCCTGGAAATCGTAAAGTCCTGCTTCCAACATGTGTCTCAGAAACGGTAAACGTTCTCACTGCTAAAAGCCCTCACCATATCTGTGGATGCTCGCGAAAACACCGTTAATCATAAAAGCATTTTTGTTGTTTGGAAAGTGAGCATTGTCTAAGAACAGACGGGAAAATCGGAACAATTACGCAAACAGAATTCGAAGTACTGTCCGACAGATGAGAAAAATAGCTGTAATTTTCGGTGTCCTACAGCTACTGGTCTGGAGATGTAATAATGCCACAATGGTGGATGAGTGACTGCATCCCCGCCAGATATGGATGGTCTGCATCAATTTGCTTTCTCAGAATGTTGCGTAGACACCTTGCCCCCATCTTATTCGAATCAGTTTAGTGTAACTACAATTAAATATTAGGATCGCTGCCACAGTCTGACACCGAGCAATGTGCTGGATATGTCACCTCTCTATGACCGTGGTTTTCGATCAAATCTCAGTACCTATAGCGCACATAATTTTCCACGTATATACAAAAACCTTTCATTCCCCTTTTGACTACCGACGTGGTGAATCTATACTTCCCTCACCGCAGGACACACTGTCATTTTATCACGACATGCCTGAACATACGCCACAGAAACGTTGCACTGCGTTTGAGGCAAATAACGCAGTTATTGTTTAATGTGTACAGCACCTGAAAAAATTGTGGCATGCCCACATTCACACCTGCTACATGTCTCCATTCTCTTCAGTTCTAGGAAATTATCTGACATTTCAGTTTTCCAGTCAGTGCTATTGGAAGGTGCTGCATCCTGTCAAGACGCCCTCAAACAAGTGTTACATAGCACAGGCGTCTGACACTATGTGATAATCAACAACGTCTCCCCCCCCCCCCAGTCGAAGGGTTTGGAAAGCTATCACTGATTTGAGTTGGTGTACTGTAATCAACGTCATTGTCGATAATTCAATAAGGAAAATGCGAGAATATGCTTAGGAGGTGCCAATGAGGGGACGTTCTTTTACAGCCATATTGCCCGTACTGTTTGAACACTGCAGCAAGTCCAGTTGAGCCCTTGCATTGTTATATTGTGCGGCCATTCACGGAATGAATCCATCAACCCTTACATTCGGATATATTCTTCAGTGCGTTGAAATCACAATTCACCACATCAAATGTATCCTTCCCTTACGACTACACATACGTAATTTTCTTTTTTACGTGAATAGTAGTTTTATTACGTCCCACAAACGTCTGATGATATATCAGAACAAAAGCCACAGTCCCTTTACATTCAAGCAGCAGTGTAACATTTCTGACTATCAGTTATAGGTGTATAAAAACAAAATATGATACGTCCACGCTTGCACCAGCAGGGTGTCTTTTCGCACTGCAAAAATGCCTCGCGCCATCACATACTTGTCGATGAATAAAGGTTGTAATTACAATTTTAAAGAAGCCCTAGAGTCTTTTCGGTTTATCGATTACACCACTTCCACGAAACCTTTTGGTATTTTCGATACATGTAAATCGAGCCCACACATTCAGACCGCCAAGTCGGGATTTGTGTCAGTGCATTCCATGCATAACTTCCACCACCCAGATCACGCAGCTTTCCCCTGTCTAAGAAATGATTGTGAGCCATTGACTAGCTAGTAACTTATCCCGTCTGCAAACAAGGTTTACACTCGCGATTTCCAATGGTCGGTGATATAACAGTTTCAAAATCATCTTTATAATTTACGAAGTCAACTAAGTTGGTTCTCATGTCTAGAGAACCAGCAAACGTGTCCTCCACCCGCTAGATGTACTCAACACACACCACAATAGATCTTCTTCTCTCAACCAAACAAAGATGGGAAATGTGAAGAAGCAGTCAATCGGACAATTTACACGGGAGAGAATAATGCTCCAGCGCAAACACATGTCCATATCGAATTTTCTCAAATTCCCACACGATCACAAAAGCTGTCCAAAACATACTCAGTATTAGTCCGCTATTCGGCTGTCTAGAGGACGTCATGGTTAAATCAGCTTCATTCCTGGATCCCTGCAGACCACTCCATTAAGACGGCTTCTGCCGTCAGCGGGAAACGTGAATCATTCACGCCATAGGCGACTTCCAACGCCGCGCAAATCACGCATAGACACAGTAATCCTACGACATTGGCACATATGTATTTAATCGCTATACTTACAATTAAATGCTACGATTGCGGTCTCAGTTGAACGACATTCGACAATGAGCTAAGTATCGGAAATACACCCTGCTGACGGCTGTGGTTCTGGATATAGAAATATCTCTACCATTCTTATGGCTTTACATACTCTTCCCGTTGCTATCACAGTATTCCACGTCATATCCATACCGTCCTTACGACTGGACATAGTCATTTCCTTGGCACATGTCGGAACACAAACACATACTATATAACCCTGATGCTCAAGGCGAAATATCACGCATCCCTGCTTCTAAATGTACTACTTCGCCAAGAACTGACTGCTGGCGTTACGAAATAATACTGACCGAAAATCAGCGATGGGTGGATATGTCTCGTAAGTTTCTCTTGCGAGTGTCTTAGAAAGAGGCGTAGTCGTCTTACAAACCACCAAATGTTAAGAAACACGATCGCAACAACTACTGTGTGTTTCTGTCAAAAGGAGTCTTGGTTCTAGAGCTGCATCCAAGTATCCATTTTAAGAGCTATACTGGGTTTACAAGTCGAGGTATGGCATTACCTCCGAATGAAGTCGTTTTTCCATACAGATACAGCGACATTGAGTATAGACGGTGATCGACATGTCGGTGACAGTGCTACCTCGAATTAAAATTACTGAAGCTAGAAAGAGATTGGGATAATGAACGTTTTATGAAGCTAGTATTTGTGTATCAGTGATATATCGACTGGGTTATAGGTGATGGGTGACTGAGAAGGTTCACAAACAGTAGATGATGTGTTGATTGAGGTCTTAAGAAGTGTACACTAACTTTCCAGATCTCTAGTGCTACGTTTTCCCGTAGAAATGATGCCGATGATATAGAAACAAGTCTTTCTATTCAACCGCATACCTGCGTTGGCTCCTATGGGGAAGTCCTTTAATGATTACAGCCACTAGTGAATCATATTTCTGGCTCCCTCATATCGTGAAACGAGTCATCTTTTTCTAACCTATCAGCTACAGTAAAATTTTATATAGTCCCTATACCTCTTGAAACTGCCGCCATTTCTCCAGCTCTGCGCGTGTGATCATTCAAATTTAAGTCGGAACCGGGCAGAAGTCAGAAAGAGCTGTATCTACCACCTTATGCAGCCCGTGTAGAAACGGAGTGACCTAAGTTAGTGTGAGAGGACCGTGTTCTGACCATTCGGTGAGAATGGGAACATGTTGTCATAGCTCTGCCAGCATCGTACGATGTGTAGGGTCAACACCAAACGAAGCCTGCTCCTGGAACACGAGGTAATATAAAAGACAGTACGAGAACTCGGAGCAGGACGAGGATTTTGCTACTGCATTGTGGTGCACTCGCCAATTAAAAACAAGTACTGCTGTCCAAAGCAGATCCGCATCCCTCAAGGCCCATTCGCATCTATCATCCTAACATGCTATCTTTGTTATTCTGTACCATCCAACAGAGAAAAGTTACGAACTAGAAAAGCTCCACGAACTTCATCCAACAGAGATGTCGATAAGATATTTATCGCACCTATCTCCCCCCGCATATTGAAAGCAAATACTGTCTGCATGCCAGCATCGAGCACAAGTGATGATCCTATTAAATATGCAGCTGTTGCTCCATTGCATGCACCAGTGTAAAGTTGCATCGCCTGTACCCTAGGAGGATGACCGTATCACTCAATGTATAGTATAAGTGGGAAAGACCCTCCCTATGACCCTGTGTTATTGTTTGAAACATTGTTTTTTTCTGCTTTAATATGCTTTGTACACTGTCATACATTTTGTTTTTCTGCCACGACTTCAAGGTCTGTGTCAGTTTCTAAACTGACATTAGCACGTTCTTATCCATTGACTCTCGTAGAAAATTAGATCTCACTCAGTATAACTCATGCTGTTACTGTTGCTACCATAACACACCACAGATACTGGATAATTTTAAATAAAAGACAATTACAACATAAGGAAACTGGGAGAGTTTGGCAGCATTGCGGCGAGTTTCCAAACTGCTGTCCGATGACCTCTACATTTTAACTCATCTGTCACAATGACAGAACATCTAGTGGCTCTGCATTCCTATTCGACTGATTCCTCATATCGCAGTCATGTTCGTGATACTGTTTTGATGCTAGCCATCCCCAGAAGGTGTTGACCCACCACCAAAACTCTTTCTCCATCTCAAACAAGTGACATCAGTCAATCATTATGTAGTAATCTACAGTGTACCAGTGGTCGGACGAGATGGAAAAAGCACCGTTGATGTACTGTAATAATAAACATCACAGTTGATAGTGTTAACAATTTTAGCAATTTTACAGTACTTTCAACACCTACCAATGATGCGACAGCATGTTTTCCAATTTCAGTACCATAGCTAAACCGCCCTTTCTCTACTTTGTGAATGTATGTAGATGACAGTGCACTACATCCATTCATTGTTAATTCTGGAAAACTTACATCATCAACGTATACCAGACAGCTCTCTACATATTTCTAGAACTTCGAGCATAGTGCATAATTTACGATCTATCTCAATGCAGATGGGAGTCAAAGAGCATTTTCGCAGTCTTACGATAAAATTAGGGACTGAAAGACCCCCTCGCATTATCTTTATGCAGCCCAATCTGCAGCACCATTACCGATTTAATTTGCAACTGACCAGAAGTAAATCACTACACTCCTCATCTCGTGAATGAATGGAGCTGGCCGAGTCCTCGCCCATCCATGTACACAAAATTTTTCCAGAAGGCGCATCTCGAGCAGGTTAGCACGTCTTATCGGTGTGTAGTAACAGACTTCAAAGTGTTGTGATGTAATAGCAGACAGTTAAGAACAACAAGAAAGGCTGGTTTTTGTGCATGTTGGAGCTCCAGGCGGATGGAGTTCGAAGCATTTTTATGGAAATCAACCACGGTATTAACTCTAAAGTATTGTTCTATAGTCTGGAATCAGTACCTGGAAGGTATTGGTCAGAGAGAACATAAACAAGCGCACTCGTAAGGCTACAAGGTTCCGCACTTAAAACAGGCTATAATGTTAGAGCGCTCCAGTTCGTGTCCTGTTAGTCATATGGAATGGAATACTGCTAATATTCCAATGCAAGAAATATATTTCCAGGGCATGCCATACATCCTTCTTGCCGGTTTCTCTACGATAAACTATGGTAACAAACCGTAAAAAGAAAAAACTACTTCCTTAAAATATCAATTCTGTGTGACACGTGCACAATATAGCTTTCCAGAGATATATAGCATCCACTGTTCACATCCGATCACGGTTCAGAAACTATACTATGCCCGCATCAGTCATATATAAAATGATTGTTACTAACGGTGAATACCTCTTAGAAGGAAACAGATAAATGCATAGCTGTGGCATTTGAAAAGTGAAATTACACGTCATGCAGCCACTAAATCTGTAAACAAGGCATTTGTCAGACAAATGTATACACGGGGATTGCAGTGCCTCACGAACACCTATCGCTAACTTACAATCATCTTAGTTATGAAACTGAAGTCTTGATTTTATACCCAAAATGTTTTAGGGGAATGGAGTACATCACATAGATCTTCGTTCGTTTAGAAGAATGTGTCACATTTCATCACACATGAGATGGAAGTCCTCTGATGACAGAGAGGTTTACTGTTAGCGATAGCAAGTAGGCACTGCTACAACACCCACACATAATGCGTGGTTGTATACGAGTCGAAAGCAAGCTATGTCACGCGACTGTTGCATCCTGATAGAATAGTGGAAAAACTGAGCTGCAGCTACTTCTCCCTATCTCTCTCACTAGGATGCATCATCAGTCTAGCATTAAATCGTACCTCGTTGCAACTCCATCTCAACCGACCACCCCATCCACTCTATGTCATGCAAGTAAGTATAAAGGCAGATGGTTACTTTTTTTTTTTTACAGGAAACCGTCAAAGACTGCCCTCAACTCATGTGTATCACTATTACCTCAATAGACATACAGGGTGTTACAAAAAGGTACGGCCAAACTTTCAGGAAACATTCCTCACACACTAAGAAAGAAAATATGTTATGTGGACATGTGTCCAGAAACGATTACTTTCCATGTTAGAGCTCATTTTATTACTTCTCTTCAAATCACATTAATCATGGAATGGAAACACACAGCAACAGAACGTACCAGCGTGACTTCAAACACTTTGTTACAGGAAATGTTCAAAATGTCCTCCGTTAGCGAGGATACATGCATCCCCCCTGCGTCGCATGTAATCCCTGTTGCGCAGATGCAGTCCTGGAGAATGGCGTATTGTATCACAGCCGTCCACAATACGAGCACGAAGAGTCTCTACATTTGGTACCGGGGTTGCGTAGACAAGAGCTTTCAAATGCCCCCATAAATGAAAGACAAGAGGGTTGAGGTCTGGAGAGCGTGGAGGCCATGCAATTGGTCCGCCTCTACCAATCCATCGGTCACCGAATCTGTTGTTGAGAAGCGTACGAACACTTCGACTGAAATGTGCAGGAGCTCCATCGTGCATGAACCACATGTTGTGTCGTACTTGTAAAGGCACATGTTCCAGCATCACAGATAGAGTATCCCGTATGAAATCATGATAACGTGCTCCATTGAGGGTAGGTGGAAGAACATGGGGCCCAATCAAGACATCACCAACAATGCCTGCCCAAACGTTCACAGAAAATCTGTGTTGATGACGTAATTGCACAATTGCGTGCGGATTCTCGTCAGCCCACACAGGTTGATTGTGAAAATTTACAATTTGATCACGTTGGAATGAAGCCTCATCCGTAAAGAGAACATTTGCACTGAAATGAGGATTGACACATTGTTGGATGAACCATTCGCAGAAGTGTACCCCTGGAGGCCAATCAGCTGCTGATAGTGCCTACACACGCTGTACATGGTACGGAAACAACTGGTTCTCCCGTAGCACTCTCCATACAGTGAGGTGGTCAACGTTGCCTTGTACAGTAGCAACTTCTGTGACGCTGACATTAGGGTTATCGTCAACTGCACGAAAAACTGCCTGGTCCATTGCAGTTGTCCTCGTCGTTCTAGGCCTTCCCCAGTCGCGAGTCATAGGCCGGAATGTTCCGTGCTCCCTAAGACGCCGATCAATTGCTTCGAACGTCTTCCTGTCGGGACACCTTCGTTGTGGAAATCTGTCTCGATACAAACGTACCGCGCCACGGCTATTGCCTCGTGCTAATCCATACATCAAATGGGCATCTGCCAACTCCGCATTTGTAAACATTGCACTGACTGCAAAACCACTTTCGTGATGAACACTAACCTGTTGGTGCTACGTACTGATGTGCTTGATGCTAGTACTGTAGAGCAATGAGTCGCATGTCAACACAAGCACCGAAGTCAACACATTAACTTCCTTCAATTGGGCCAACTGGTGGTGAGTCGAAGAAGTACAGTACATACTGACGAAACTAAAATGAGCTCTAACATGGAAATTAAGCGTTTCAGGACACATGTCCACATAACATCTTTTCTTTATTTGTGTGTGAGGAATGTTACCTGAAAGTTTGGCCGTACGTTTTTGTAACACCCCGCATAGTAGAATGCTGCCTCGATGGAAGAAAAAGTGACTGTTTCCCTGGTTCCTGATGTTTCCATATCAACGTTTCTTGTATTCCTCTTGCTGTCGCTTACTCATTCGCAAGTACAAAAATTCTTCTGCGCCGACCAGAAGACACAGAAGTACTTCCTCAATTTCCAGGGATTTCAGGGTATTTTTATCAATTTATACGTATTTTATTTCATTTATTGCATGTCACTTCTAACCATGCGACCTTGGAATCACCTCTCGTTCTAACATTGCTTGTAAATGTAGTACAGCTGCCAACACCTAGTGCAAATACACTGATCGGGAAGCTTAGTGAAGCACTGTACTCGACCGCATCCAGTCGCCTCCACCCACTTATTCCACATCTGCAGTGAGTTTGTTCTGTTTTCTGTATGTCTGTGTATATGCATGAGATATCACGACGTCGAGACAGAATGCGGTAAATATACTGGAGAAATATCTAGCAGCGGCGTGAGGGATTTACAGATACTGGCTTCATACCACGTTCCTTAGCCGAATCATTTTTTAAATTCGGTAATTTTATTACGAGGTTGCAACTTCGGCGACTTGTAACTGCACTGTTGGTCTAGCGATAACCGTCTATATTGAGGGTTGCGGTATGTGTATGGAGAAACCACTTCATTCGGAGGTAATGCCGTAACTCAATTTGTGAAGCCAGTATAACTTTTAACATGGATACTTGTGTGCACCTGTAGAACCAAGACCGCTTGTGACAGTAACACGCAGTAGTTGTTGCGATCGTGTTTCTTAATATCTGGCAGTTTGTAAGACGACTACGCCTCTCTTTCCAAGCCATTCGCAAGAGAAACTTATGAGACATGTCCACCCATCGCTGATTTTCGGTCAGTATTATTTCGTAACCCCAGCAGTCAGTTATTGGCGAACTATTACAGGGGATGCGTGATAGGTTCGCCTTGAGCATCAAGGTTATAAAGTATGTGTTTGTGGTCCGACATGTGCAAAGGAAATGACTATGTCCAGTCGTAAGGAAGGTATGGATTTGACGTGGAATACTGTGATAGCAAATTGGAAGAGTATGTGTCGAGGTATGGATTTGACGTGGAATTCTGTGATAACAACGGGAAGAAAATGTGAAGTCATAAGAATAGTACAGATATTTCTATATCCAGTAGGGTGTATTTCCCATAATTCGCTTATTCGAAATCGTAGCATTTAATTGAGATGTACGAATGAAGTTGACTTAACCATGTCGTCCCATAGATAGCCGAATAGCGAACTAATACTGAGTATGTGTTGGACAGCTTTCGTGATCGCGTGGAAATTTGAGAAAATTCAATATGGACATGTGTTTGCGCTGGACCATTATTCCCTCACATGTAAATAGTCAAATTGATCGCTTCTTCACATTTCCCATTTTTATTTTGTTGAGAGAACATGTATTGTGGTGTGTGTTGAGTAAATCTAACAGGTGAAAGACGAGTGGAGGAGACGTTTGCTGGTGCTCTAGACATGAGAAACACCTTAGTTGACTTTGTAAATTATAAAAATGATTTGGAATCTGTTATATCACCGACGTTGGTATTCTCGGTTGGAAACATCAGTTTCCTCTATTTTTCGAGTTTTCACGTAAAGGTCCTTGCAAACGGGATACGTTTCTACGGGGTGGCGCACGACATGTGTTACCATTTAGTTTTTGAACATAAACTTTTTTTGTGAATACATTCTGAAAGGAACATATACTACAATGAAGAGCCGCCCATGGAAATTTGTTCTGACTTAGCACATGCTCAATATGTCCACAGTTTCTTCAAAGAAAAAAGGTCCAGTAAGTCCGTGGCTGGAAATTGCTGCCCAAGCTGTAATCCTCGGAGCATAATGTTGTCGTTCATGAAGCACTTGTGGGTTTTCAGTGGCCCAAAACCATACATTTTGTTTGTTAACCACACCGTCTAAATGAAAATGCGCCTTGTCTGAAAACCAAACGTTGTTGAGAGTTTCTTCCCTATCCTCCTCCCACTTAGCAAACAGTAGTCTCTGCTGCTTGTGTTCTTCTGTGAGCTTCTATCCACAGGTCATCTTGTGTGGGTACATATGGAGGTCACTTCTAAGAATGTGTTGAATGGAGCGCGGGATATTCACAGTTGCACTGCTGCCTTTCTACACGATTTCCCTGGACTTCTCTGTACAGCAACACGTACCGCTTCAATGTTCTCCGGCGAACAAACAGGCTTAGGCCAAGGTCGCTTCGCTTCCAATACTGTTCCTTCCTGTACAAATTTATCGTACAACCTGTGGATGGTCTTCTTGCAAGGGACCCATCGTGTGTTAAACTGTTGTCGAAAACGCCTCTGAGTCACAACAAGGCTTTTCGTTTCATGAAAAAGTAACGCAGTGGCCGATCGTTGCTGTGTCGTCAGTCTTCCATTGTCAGCCATTGCTGCTTACTAGTCTCCTAGCGGCAGTATCGTGAATTACACGTCATTTCGTAACTCATTTGTTTTTCCAAGCTCTGCTGGTACTGCTGTAGAGATCCCAGCTGGATATCTAATGTGCGTCGTAAATTGTGAAAGAAACAATTGGTAACACATTTCGTGCGAACCCTGTAGTTACTCAATGGCTCACAATGATTTCTTAGCCAGGGGAAAGCTGTGTGGTCTGGGTGGTGGAAATTATGCAGATCGTGTAAGGGAATGAAGTTCTATGCATGCAAGCTGAGACATCACGAAAGCTCCTACAAAGGCGACAGTTAACTACCTCTCCAGCCCTTTAAGAATTCCGGGAAGGGACTGATAAGTAATGGATGGGCTATCACGTTTCATCTCTCTCAGCACTGGACCCACAGCTCAGCGTCATCGCGCCAGCAAAGGTGCCCAGGTGAACACGTATTTCGACAGGTGTTCCTCAGGTTTCATGTATCGAAGAGATGCCGCCACCTCATCCATGTGGAATCTGAACTGACACCTGCATATGGTTCGGCAGCTGACGGTCACGTCGACACTTTACGGAGGCTGCCAGTGCGTTCTGACTCCTGGGAGTGTGTGCGGTAGCCTCCTGTGCGGTCCAGTGGACAGGGACAGCGGGCGAGGCGTGCTACGCGATCGAAAAATTTTTAACTGTTTGTAATTACGTGTGATGTGTGTTTCATGACGGTATTCCTTGCGCAATCGGAATAAGAACAGAAATGCAACTGATGTAATGACCTCTCATGAGACATGCATCTTTCGAAACAGCAATTAATGATGTGCAAGTGAAATCCAAGACACACAAACCGATTTTTTTCATGAAGGAAGAATATATCCTTTAATATCCCTTCGTGAGATCCTTCCTCTCCACCGCAGAGCCGCCAGTTTCCTGAGTGACTACAGGAGGGGGAGAGGGGAGGGCGATGGGGGCGGGAATGGGGTGGCGGGGGAGGTGATCAATTTCCTGAAAAGTTCTTAAAGTAAATAAATGAGCTTCATTCCATACACTGCCTTGAATCCCTAAAATTGTTTAAATAAACAATATACCACACATTGTTTAAATTATTTAAACAATATTCCATATACAGCAATCGATTTCTGGACAAATTCTTTAACTAAACACATAAACTATATTCTATACAATGCCATAAATAACTAAAAAATATGCTGTATATTGCATAAATTGTTTAAACAATATTCAATACACTACAATCGAATTCCGTCCGAATTACCGATCAACTGAGCCTGTTTCCCGCCAGTTTCCGAGACGGAGGGTGGGAGGGTAGCAGGTTACCAGGGGGAGAGAGGTTAATTAACTGATCAATTTAATTAAGTAGTCAATCAAACTGATAAGAATGAGAGGGGCAGAAAGTGTACCTGTAGCAGTGAGGTGGGAAGTTTTCTGATGGCGGGGGGGGGGGGGGGGGGGGGGGGGGAGGGTCATAGATTAAGTGCCTGTCAATCGAATGGAAGGATTCTTTCAACAGAAAAATATATTAAGTACCTGTCAATTAAAGGAGAAGAAAAGTTACGTACCCGTCTATCAAAGGAGAACAATAAGTTTGCCCCTAAGTGCATACCTGCCCCTGATGTGGGCAAGGCACACTACCATAAGCGCTGACGCCGCCTTGCCCTACTATTCACGTCCTCCAGCGGCATGTGGCAGCACTGTGCTTCGATTGTGTGTGTGGGTAATATCTCCTTCTCTCTCTCTCTACTCCTGCTTAAACACGAGAGTTTGGCCACTACCGACGGAACGACAGCTGGCCTAGTCGGCTGAATCTGAGCCATATTTCAATTAGAAAGTAAGTAAACTGTAGTACGCTTGTGTCTCTGCTTGGGATTAAACGCGAACGCATAGCCACGTGGTGTGAGGAGCGGGAGAGAGCTGTACGACAAAGCTGTCTTAGGGCGTGTTTCTGTCCGCTTGGCAGGACCTGGTGTAGAGCCTGTGGGCGGGAACAAGTGGTTCAGACTCCAGGCGGACAGTAAGCTCGCCAGACACGTGCTCGGCCCTCCCCCTTTGCAGGCCCTGCTGTGTATTCCAGAGAAATCCGTTTGCTCCTCTGCGTCTGCTCTGGCTGCGTCCACTGTGCACTCAAGCATCCGGTACGTGCTTAGCATTTGGAGGAATTACCTCAGCTCGTCGCGCTACTCTTCAATTGCAACAAAAACATGCCTCAGGACATTATAGAAAATGTAAGAACTTCCATGCAGTAAACGGAAACCTCTTAAGCAGACGTTTCTTGTAATTTTTCTCACCAATGCTCTTCGAAAGCACTACTTTAGTTTTGTTTCTAAATTCCTGTTGCAAAGGACTCTTGTTGTAGCACAAACATTTGTGAATTTCTATGTGATCAGACAATGGCAGTTGTTGCTTGGTTATTTAACACGAGGAAAACGTATTAGAATAATACTTTTTCATCTCATAAACCAACCGCACCACAAAAAAGACTGAAGAATGAAAACTAACTCGAAGGTTTACCGTAAATTAATGGATTTCAAAACAAATGTTTCGATGTGCTTATCGAGATGTTTGCATACTGCTTGTATGACCAGTTAAGACGTATGACAATGGAACATGGAATTTTAATGAGAAAACCGTTCAAAAACTTAATGTTGCTCAGTGAGCAATAGAGTAAAGCGTATTGGGAACTACTAAGACAGACAGAGGAACAAATACCTGATAAAGGGAACAGACCAGAGTGCAAAAGACAACTGTAAGAATAATGAAGAAGAAGCACAAATCCTTGGCATATGGAGCAAAGTGGGAATATAATACATAGAGCAAGGAAGTTGTTTGTTAGATTAGAAAAAATAGGAAAACACCCAGAAGATGACGTGCATAAACAGCATGAATGGAGGGAACCATTATTCACAGTTAGTATCGAAGAACATGAAGATCATCAGAGTTTACTATAGATTGTTGGCTCAATTTTTCATAGATTACGGGCAGGAATAGGGGAAAGTTGTTAAGAACTTGAGTTGCCTCTAACGAATTTATCGCGACTGCTTTGTCAACCTGATTCAAGATGCACTTTCACAGATTCCCGAAATTGACTTCGCTGATTTTACCACATGCTTTTTCACAATGAATTTCATGTGTAAAAGAAACAGAATGCCACCGCCACAGCCACTGAGCCCAGTGGCGAAATTATCTGTGTAAAACTAACGAATTATGGTTGGCTCTGAGCACTATGGGACTTAACAGCTGTGGTCATCAGTCCCCTAGAACTTAGAACTACTTTAAACCTATGACATCACACACATCCATGCCCGAGGCAGGATTCGAACCTGCGACCATAGCAGTCACGCGGTTCCGGACTGCGCGCCTAGAACCGCGAGACCACCGCGGCCGGCCTAACGAATTACCTGTTCCCTTGTCTATACTCTTTTGTTACCGAAATACCAGGAACTTCATTGTTAAGACGATATAAATAGGGTACAGAATACCTAAGTTGATGTCCCTAGTCTTCACTAGCACCTTTTACTATTTAGCTGAAAGAATGACACAACTTGTTGATCTGCTTTACCAATAATTCGTGCATCTCCGACTCATCTATCAAAGCTGATGTTCCCACAGTAACAACTTCATCACCTCCTGGTCTGTTTATAGGTGCTTACAGAACAGCAAGCGTCAACTCCATCGAGGTGACAACAACACATGTCACTCAATCAGATAATTTTTTTATTACATGATTGAGTGACATGTGTTGTTGTCACCTCGATGGAGGTGAATGACAAACATCATATATCGAAGTAACTGCATCAGCAGTGCATCCACACAACATCGTAATTTTCGTAGACGATTAAATGTTCACATGTCGATATCCGCCATTTTCGAATTACAGCATGACACTTACCACCAGTCAAGAATTGTACATGTTTCTCAGCACTAAATTGGCGTTCCATATTCTACATTTGCGTTTACTTAGGGCTTCAAAAGCAAGGAAACATTGTGTGAGCCGGCCGGTGTGGCCGAGCGGTTCTAGGTGCTTCAGTCTGGAGCCACGCGACCGCTACGGTCGCAGGTTCGAATCCTCCCTCGGGCATGGATGTGTGTGCTGTCCTTAGGTTAGTTAGGTTTAAGTAGTTCTAAGGTCTAGGGGACTCATGACCTCAGATGTTAAGTCCCACAGTTCTCAGAGCCATTTGAACCATCGTGTGACAGAGGATATTTTGTCAATATTATCCACTCCCTGTTCTGATTGGCTCACTTGTGGAGAAATGGGACAGGTCTCTGTATACATCCTAATATGTCTTAACTTCACGAACGCCGAGGAAGACGTGCTGTGGAGGAGTTAGAAATTTTGGGCAGTCTTCCTTAAATACTGATTTCCAACATCTTTGTCACCTTTCTCCCGACGATTCCCATGTAAGTTACCCAGCGCCTCTGTTACACTTTCGTATAAACAATAGCGGTCGCATACACTAGCAGCAACACGTCTCTAAATTCCTCCGAATTCTTCTGTTACTGAAACTTGCCAAGGGCTCTAAATACAAGAGCAACGCATTAAAGTAAATTTCACTGTCAGCTATCCTACATGTCTGCTGATGTCAATTATTCATTGAATTTCATTTATTTCTTCGTGTTAACTTAACGCAGACGCCATACGTTTACGTCTAGAGTGCACTAGATTCATTTTTAACGCATTTCAAAGGATTCTTCTATTTGGTAGTGCGATAGATACTTCTCTTTCTCCATAAACTTTTTGTTTGTACTGGTCTATGAAAGAACCAGACGTCATCGGGAAGTCAAGGCTTAAGATATGACATTCAATTGATCAGAACGGTTCAGATGTCATAAATCGATGTTGACTGTATTTCATTAAATTTTTAGCCGATAGATAACAGTTAGCCATGAAAAATTGCACTGTCTCTTATGTTAATGATTTTTTTGAGCGTCAGTCGTCAGACTGATTTATTGAGGGTCGTACGAATTTCCTCGTGCACCAACACTTCCATATCAAGATAGCACATGTACCCTAAGTGCCCAGCTATTTGTTGGATGTCATACAATCACCGTTTTCCCTATAGTTTTTGCTGTCTACAGTACCCTCTGGTACAATGGAAATTATTCACTGATGTCTCAACACATGTTTTATCAACATGACTCCTTACCGTTTCAGTGTTTTCCAAATGTTCCTTTGTTCATCGATTCTATGGAGAACATTTCCCGTCTTGTCACTCTCCTAATTTTAACATTTTTCTATAGCGTGATATCTCAAACGCTTCTCATCTCGTCTTTATCGGTTTTTGCACTACCTACGATTTTCTACCAAGCAATACCGTTCAACAAACGTTCCTTTTGAGAAATTTCTGTCTCTATGTAAGGTGTCAGGCAAATCCAACACCTTCCATGTAATCCCTGACATGATAAGGAAATCCAGTAGTACGTCACATCGCTCCGAATAAATCGTGGCATTAAATTAACCAAAGTAATATGAGTAACGAGTGAGCAAATGGAATACCACAGACTAACACAAGAATGCCTAAATGCATGTCATACCTTCCCACCTTGAGACAGACGCAGTTCCGAGGGGAGAAACGAGAACAGAAGCCGAGAGCAGAACCGTGTTAAGCTGGAAGGCCCTATGATAAGGGACGGACGGACACCCACGTCGCCAGTTAACCGCTAGGACCACACCAGCTACAAGTTTTAGCGTGAGACTTTTTCGCATCTCTGTTACGTTGCAAACTTTAAAAACATTTCCCCACCTCGAAAAGTATAACGTTTCTCTTTGGATAGACAGAATTTTTGTAGGCAGAGCTTAAGGTTAACATTGAGACCCTGATTGGTCAGACGAAAACACAGCCAGATACTTTTTTTTAACCAATTTTGGTAAATTGTAGTAAGGAGAAGTTAGGAAAGGGTTGCTTCCGAGACGGTGAGGTGAGCAGAGCTGTTCTGCCTGCCGCCCCCTGACGAACACCGACAGGGTAATGAATGCACGCGATGCTGCATAACAGAGCTTAAGCTTCACTCAGAACTGCAGAAGTCTCATCTCTTACATTCCCTTTTTGCGTAACACTAGTGTCGATCTTCAATTAAAGCTCATGGTGTTCACATTTGCCACTTGAAGTAAAAATATGAAACGCGATGATTTTTCTGTTATATTGTTATTGAGAAGCCACATCAGCCACTGTAATTTACGACAAGTTAGATAAGTAATTAAGGATAATTGAGGGTCACTGTAGACCATTTTGATAGTATTCTCTTTTATGAAACTTAATTTAAACCTAGATTATAGATGTGATATGGCATAGGTCATCCTTTGATCCATTGTAGAACTTGGAAACCCATTCAGGGAATATTCGTTCACATTTTTTGTTGAACGCAGTTGGTTTTTACCATCCTGTATTAAAACATTTCCTTTTATCAATAGTGCAATTTATAAACAATGTTTTGTGAGAAGAATAAAATTTCCAATGGTAAACTTAACTGCTTTTTCGACGTTATTTTACCAGCTAACTAAAAATAGGAAAGCCTTGAACACCTTTCACTAAATTTAGTTAGTATTGAGACTCTTTTACAGGGAGTGCAGTGGAGCTGACGCTGAAATCATTAAGTATTTGGTTATATCATCGCCAGTCTCACTGAAATCTTCTGAATTCTACATGTCATGTGTGGTCTGACGTCTCCTTATCAGCAAAAGGTCCCAGGTTCAAACTAGTCAATTCCCTAAAAAACACGCTCAGAGCGTCGTTGCGTGAAAGTGGTAGGGAGACACGATATAGAACAAACAGACACCACGCAGAATGTTAGATCTAATGAAGCCCTATGTTTGATATTAGAATATTTCTTTTGACCGGATAAACCCTCTTCGCAACTGCTGGTCCACTTCTGACGTCTTCCAAGTTACTTGTGGCGTGTGTGTTTTAGATTACAATTTTCAGAATTCCTTAGCCTCGTCTGCTTTGCGGTCAACATATTCTGTAACCATTACACCGTCCATTCAGTTCAACAGATTCTGTAGTTCTTGTAGACTTCCACTGCGACTGGTAACGTCATCTGTTAACCGTTTCATAGAAAATTAGTCCCACTATCGAAAATTACTTTTATCTTTGTCATTGCTGTTTGAATCTGTAAGGGAGACAGTGTGCACCCCAGTCTCACACCTTTTTTAAACCGAGTACGATCTTCCATTGTTATAGTCCCCTATTGGTTCTTGTACACAATGCATATTACTCATCTTTCCCTGTAGCTTACTGTCACTTTCTGAAAATTTCGAATATCTTACTAAACTTTACTTTGTCTAATGCTATTTTTAGGTACAAACATCCAGTAAACGTGTATTCATTTGTATTAAATGTTGTCTCCATCATCAAGTGCAACGTCACCATTGTATCTCTAGTGTCTTTACCCTTTCGGAAAGTGAACCTTCTCGTCATCTTTAATTACCTTGTTTTTTCATTCTTCTGTATATTAGTCTTGTCAGTAGCTTTGAGTGGATGAACTGTTAAGCTGATTGTGCCGTGGTTCTCGAATTTATCTGCCCTTGCTGTCATCGGGACCGTAGGGGTGATACTTTTCCTGATGTGTGACGGTTTGCTTGCAAAATTCTTCAGACAGGCGTGAATACTGGATCCCATATGTCTTCCATATCGACTCCCGTTCCTTCTTATATCACTTCGTCGACCAACTCGTAGGTGCCTTGACCGTACTCTTTACAACTATCCGCTGTTTCTTCTGCGCTTAACAGCAGAATACCCGTTCACTATAATGCTGAACTCTTTGATTTTAGTTTTTCAAAAGGTTGTTTTGGTCCTTCTGTACGTCGAGTTATCCATTTTGATGACCATTGCCTTTCCTGTTGCTTCACGTTTTTTTGCAGCCATTTCGCTTTGACTATCCAACACGTCCTATTTATTTCAGTCATAAGTGACTTATATTTCCATATGCCTAAACCCTGCACATTCTTTCATCAATCAATTGAAGTGTTTCTTCTGCTGCCTCAGAATTATGCATGAGTAAAGAACTTTTTAACTACGATGGACTGTGGCCGAAAGTTTTGATCCTGTCCTGGGGTTGTGATCTGACCTAAAAGAGGTGAATAATTGGATTGCGTTAGTTCGTATAATAATTAGTGTGGGGATATACAAATCTGGCTTTTAATTTCTAAAATTTCTAATTGGTTAAGTTTGGCCCCCTTTTCCTCTGCGTGTAGGACTTGTTCATCTATTGTGTATTTGTGGTTATTGTTCAGGCAATGTTTTGCAAAGGCTGAATCAGGCTTCTTCAGTCTCCAGCTTCTGTGGTGTTCTTTAAGCATGGTACAGATGGACCTCCCCGTCTGTCCCATGTAGCAAGACTGACGCTCACGGCATGTGATTTTAAAAAACACCACTTTTGTGATAGCTGGTTGTTTGTCTTTCGCTTTGAAAAAGAAACTACCTATTGTCTGAGGGACAGAGAAAAACACAGAGAAACCCTTTACCTTCCAGGTGTTACTTACGCTATTTGATGTTTTTCCCTATAACAGGTAATCTGCATCATTTCTTTTCCAGTTTGTCTGTTCTTCATTGGTGACAGTAGAGATCTGGCTTGCTCCTTCATCTTTTTATCCAAAATTTTGTCAATGGTTTGGGCTCGAATTCATTGTTTGTGGCTATTGTTTTTAGTGTGTTAAGTTCATGATCAAAATCTTCTTGGGACATAAGGACAGAAAGGAGACGGTGGGTCATGTGATGGAATGCTGTATTTGCAGGTTGTAGGATGTTGGGAGGAAGGCGGAATGAAAGTCCCAGTGAAGGTATCTTTTCGGTAAATTTTAAATTTATCGTTACTGGCTCCTATCTTTAAGGTAATGTCCAGGCAAACTGGAAAAGAAATGGTACAGATTACCTTTTATAGGGAAAACTCCAAATAGCGGAAGTAACATCTCGAAGGGAAAGATGGATTTGTTACAAAGTCAACACGCAGTGACGGGCCCACGTTCAAAGTCACTGAAATTTCCCGACTGACGCATTCTGTTGTTACTGCTTCTCTAGTGACAACAGGGAACTACCAGCATTCTTTTACACAATCGTGATATCTAGTGGTCAGTTCTCTGTTACATAGGGGTTCCACCCACTTCTGATCACATAGGGTACGTAGATTTTTAGCTGTTTTCTTAGAAAGGAACAGTTTTTGTCTGATACTGTGTCATGATGGGCACTGTCCCCTTTAATTCGTGCAGTGATAGGCACTGCACCATTCAACCTCAACTTGCCAGCTATACTATCGAGCGAGACCAGAAGAGAAAGCGTCCTCGATGTCTTAGGCGAGCTGAAGGAAAAAGCGCAAATCATGCAGGATCTTCGGCGGAAGCTCGAATGGATAGCAACCAGCAGACCGGCGTGCCACTCTTGGCGTGCACACGGTACTGACTAACGTAATGCTGCGGACTTCCATGAGCCGACGATGCTTCCATACAAAGCTGATGTAGGCCTTTCGTGGCAGTTAAATTTATTTCGGTTTGGTCGCTGTACGAAATAATCCTATTGATCAAATTACATCCATTGTGTCTCTACATTTATCGATTGTAGTGTAGCTTTAGCAGAGATTTCTTACTTTAGTGCTGTGTTGGTTAGATCTTTCCCATGTCTCTTCTGGTAGTTTTTCTCAAATCTGTAATTAGCTGATTTTGTACAGAAGGTTGCTTTTCTGCCATAAATAATTTTTAAGTACAGTGACTAGTAATTGAGGCAGGTCGTTGCATTTAAGGCACAGGTATAATTTTCTTTTACTAACCGTACAGAACTAATTTCTAATTTTAAAAATAGTTTTAGTATCATACATTTCACTTTTATTAAATGGAATTTATAATATCTTGGAGTTCCGTATTTTTTTGAAGCTGAACTACCGTTGTTCAGCAGACGAACCTGGCTGGGACAGTTATACATCTAATATTTATTTTTTTTTTAACCTTCGGCGTATTATTCAAAAATTCGTCGCACGGAATCAGGCCTGCTATCTCTGCTTAGTATCAAGTATTGAAGTGATGTTATAAGAATTGTAGCACAAAACATATGATGCGGTTCTATGTGTTGAATTACATGAGAATAGTTTCCAAACAGAAAACCACCAATGGATGAGTCTTTTTTTTCTTTGCTACTGTCACTGTTAGCTTCAAAGGATCTGTTCATTAGCGTGAGAGTTCACTTGATGCGAGAATGGTAAACGGTACCTCATGGTCATTGCATGCGATGATTTGCAACGAATGCTGCGTATATGTGTAATTGTATTTACTGGCGTTAAGGATAACCGCGCAGTTGCGAACCTCGCTCCTCTCAGAAAAGTCTTCAACTCGCAAATTCATCGTGTGTTTGTGTTGTCTTGGCAACAGGTATTCTATAGTTGATGAACGTATATTGCAATTAATATCACCAGCAAGTAAGTCCCTGAATCTTAAGTTCCATTTTACGAGTCGTAATTTACAGTAGTTTGCGAAAGATCTAGGAAAGTGTTCTTTTAGCAGCTAATGCTGGAATCCCTCTTGGCAGACACAAAGTAGAATTTGAGTAGTACATTTGGTCGGTCAGTTATTACTTGCCGCCTCCGTGGCGCTCGTAAAACCATGTGTCGTGATACCGAGTATTTATTATCTACATCCACAACCCTGCTACCGCTGTGGAGTTCACAATGAAGTGCTTGGCAGAGGGCTCATCGAACCACATTCAGACTACCTCTCTGCCCCTTCCACTCTCGAATAGCATTTTGGAAAAATAAATACCGTACGGACTGCGATTTCTCTTATTTTATTACAATGGTATTTTCCCCATCGCAGGAGGGGCGGGGGGGGGGGGGGGTGATCAACAAAAGATTTTTGAAGTTAGTGGAGATAGTTTTTGACTGAAATTTAGTGGAAAGACCTCTCCGCCAAAAACGCCTTTGTGTTAATGATTGACACCGCAGTTTGCGTATCATATACGTGATACTCTCTCGAGTATATCGCTATTAAACGAAACGACGTGGCCTTCTTCACACTCATTATTTTCAACGATACTGCCTTAGTGCCAGTACCAAGTTCATGTGCGGAATTTTTCTTGTTTAGAATGCATTGGTTTGTGGAGCCATCATGCTATCAATTAAATTTGACTCGACTCTAACAAATACTTTCCCTGTTTAAGGAGTTGATATTCTCTAATAATACGTCCTATGGAGTGTTCTTCGTAGGCCCAAACAAGTGACGAGTGACGAAGTGCCGCAGAGCCCCAGGTCACGAGTCAACGTAGTGGTACGCAGCCCAAAGGTAAGTGGGTTTCTGGGCCTCGCTGTTGCATTATACCTCTACTCAAGCAAAATTAAGTATCTAGCAATGCTTACCAGTGCCACTTTGCATCACGGTGAAGTCCGAGACCACGTGGTACGCTATTCTCTCGAATCTTAATTTCGTCTACATGGTGCTCTGGGGTATTGTGCAAGGGTTGGGCAAAAATATGGAAACATCAAAACGCAACACATTGCATGCCTAATGAGGTTTAGGAACCAATAATTTTAAAACTAGGACAGCCACAGCTAAGGTAATCATACATAGCTGATGAAGCACCCATAGAGTATAAGAGGTGTTTACGTGAAATGAAAGAATGAAAGCCGTCAGACGGTGAATTGTAATGATTCGAAACCAGTAACGGTACCTTTTGGATAAAGGAACTTAAATTTGTGGCTGGTTGTTGTCTCAACACCATCAATTAAAATATGTTGCTGTGATCCTTTGTCAAGCAACGGACGATGCCCCTCGTAAGTGTTATCCATTGGTCAGGAAGCCGACACGCTTATGTGCGTTACACAGCAAAATAATAGTAATTGTAGCAGCTGACAACACAAGCTTCAGGGTGTCAAGCGTGTTGTTAGCTGTTACGATGGTTTTCATCAGTTGAAAAAGGCTGTGAACTTCAGCTACCCACGCCAAATATTACTCTGCGACATTCTATAACAACACCCTATTCCATATCACATAGCATCATATATACCGGAAGATGCAAGTCAAAAGATGCGAAATCAGTTGTTTGAGAGTCTAATAGACTTAAATAAATACAGCTAAAGCGGGCTACTGGATTCTCATATAATATATATTTTAATGGTTTTAACATCTATATGTAACAACCTGTTGTTGTTGTTGATGTTATTGTTGTTGTGGTCTTCAGTCCTGAGACTGTTTGATGCAGCTCTCCATGCTACTCTATGCTGTGCAAGCCTCTACATCTCCCAGTACCTACTGCAGCCTACATCCTTCTGAATCTGCTTAGTATATTCATCTCTTGGTCTCCCTCTACGATTTTTACCCTCCACGCTGCCCTCCAGTACTAAATTGGTGATCCCTTGATGCCTCAGAATATGCGCCTACCAACCGATCCCTTCTTCTAGTCAAGTTGTGCCACAAACTCCTCTTCTCCCCAATCCTATTCAATACCTCCTCATCAGTTATGTGATCTACCCACCTAATTTTCAACATTCTTCTGTAGCACCACATTTCGAAAGCCTCTATTCTCTTCTTGTCTAAACTATTTATCGTCCATGTGTCACTTCCATACATGGCTACACTCCATACAAATACTTTCAGAAACGACTTCCTGACACTTAAATCAGTACTCGACGTTAGCAAATTTCTCTTCTTCAGAAACGCTTTCCTTGTCATTGCCAGTCTACATTTTATATCCCCTCTACTTCGACCATCATCAGTTATTTTGCCCCCCAAATAGCATTACTCCTTTACTATTTTAAGTGTCTCATTTCCTAACCTAATTCCCCCAGGACCAACCGACTTAATTCGATTACATTCCACTATCCTCTTTTGCTTTTGTTGACGTCCATCTTATATCCTCCTTTCAAGACACTGTCCATTCCGTTCAACTGCTCTTCCCGGTCCTTTGCTGTCTCTGACAGAATTACAGTGTCATCAGCGAACCTCAAAGTTTTTATTTCTTCTCCATGGATTTTAATACCTACTCCGAACCTTGCTTTACTTCTTGCTCAATATACAGACTGAATACCATCGGGGAGAGGATACAGCCCATTCTCACTCCCTTCCCAACCACTGCTTACCTTTCAGGTCGCTCGACTCTTATAACTGCCATCTGCATCTGTACAAATTTGTAATAGCCTTTCGCTCCCTGTATTTTACCCCTGCCACCTTCAGAATTTGAAAGAGAGTATTCCAGTCAACATTGTCAAAAGCCTTCTCTAAGTCCACAAATGCTAGAAACGTAGGTTTGCCTTTCCTTAATCTTTCTTCTAACATAAGTCGTAAGGTCAGAATTGCCTCACGTGTTCTAACATTTGTACGGAATACAATCTGATCTTCCCCGAGGTCGGCTTCTATCAGTTTTTCCATTCGTCTGTAAAGAATTCGCGTTAGTATTTTGCAGCTGTGACTTATTAAACTGACAGTTCGGTAATTTTCACGTCTGTCAACACCTGCTTTCTTTGGATTGGAATTATTATATTCTTCTTGAAGTTCGAGGTAATTTCGCCTGTCTCATACATCTTGCTCACCAGATGGTACAGATTTGTCAGGACTGGCTCTCCCAAGGCTGTCAGTAGTTCTAATTGAATGCTGTCTACTCCCGGTGCCTTGTTTCGACTTAGGTCTTTCAGTGTTCTGTCAAACTCTTCGCGCAGTATCGTATCTCCCATTTCATTTTCACCTAACTCCTCTTCCATTTCCATAATATTGTCCTCAAGAACATCGCCCCTGCATAGACCCTCTACATACTCCTTCCACCTTTCTGCTTTCCCTCCTTTGCTTAGAACTGGGTTTCCAGCTGAGCTCTTGATATTCATGCAAGTGGTTCTCTTTTCTCCAAAGATCTCTTTAATTTTCCTGTAGGCAGTATCTATCTTACCCCTCATTAGATAAGTCCCTACATCCTTACATTTATCCTCTAGCCATCCCTGCTTAGCCATTTTGCACTTCCTGTCGATCTCATTTTAGACGTTTGTATTCCTTTTTGCCTACTTCACTTGCTGCATTTTTGTATTTTCTCCTTTCATCAATTAAATTCAGTATGTCTTCTGTTACCCAAGGATTTCTACTAGCCCTCGTCTTTTTACCTACTTGATCCTCTGCTACCTTCACTATTGCATCCCTCAATGCTACCCATTCTTCTTCTACTGTACTTATTTCCCCAATTGCTGTCAATTGTTCCCTTATGCTCTCCCTGAAACTCTGTACAACCTCCGGTTCTTTCAGTTTATCCATGTCCCATCTCCTTAAATCCCCAGCTTTTTGCAGTTTCTTCAGTTTTAATGTACAGTTCATAACCAATAGATTGTGGTCTGAGTCCACATCTGCCCCTGGAAATGTCTTACAAAGATCTCTGTCTTATCAATATATAATCTATCTGAAACCTTTTAGTATCTCCAGTGTTCTTCCACGTATACAACCTTCTTTCATGATACTTGAACCAAGTGTTAGCTATGATTAAGTTATGCTCTGTGCAAAATTCTACCAGACGGCTTCCTCTTTCATTTCTCAACCCCATTCCATATTCACCTACTACGTTTCCTTCTCTTCCATATCCTACTTTCGAATTCCAGTCACCCACGACTATTAAATTTTCATCTCCCTTCACTACCTGAATAATTTCTTTTAACTCATCATACATTTCATCAACTTCTTCATCATCCGCAGAGCTAGTTGGCATATAAACTTGTACTACTGTAGTAGGCGTGGGCTTCGTGTCTATCTTGGCCACAATAATGCGTTCACTATGCTGTTTGTAGTAGCTTACCCGCACTCCTATTTTCCTATTCATTATTAACCTACTCCTGCATTACCCCTATTTGATTTTGTATTTATAATCCTGTATTCACCTGACCAAAAGTCTTGTTCCTCCTGCCATCGAACTTCATTAATTCCCACTATATCTAACTTTAACCTATCCATTTCCCTTTTTAAATTTCTAACCTTCCTTCCCGATTATGGGATCTGACATGCCACGCTCCGATCCGTAGAATGCCAGTTTTCTTTCTCCTGATAACGATGTCCTCTTGAGTAGTCCCCACCCGGAGATCCGAATGGGGGACTATTTTACCTCCGGAATATTTTACCCAAGACGACGCCATCATCATTTAATCATACAGTACAGCTGCACGCCCTCGGGAAAAATTAGGGCTGTAGTTTCCCCTTGCTTTCAGCAGTTCGCAGTTCCAAAACAACCTGTTATAATTTACGAATTGGTCGGTCAATTATTTGTAAGACGCAGAAGATCCACCGGCATTCAAAACGGCTTAAGGTCGTCTGACAATTGATAAATATAGGTCCTGTATGGTTTCCGAGAGAATCTTGTGACATTCTTCGTTCGCAATAGTAACAAGTTCAGGTAACGATGAAGGAGGTGGATAACGACCAAGACGCAATAACGCTGAGATACGGTGGCTCTGGTGTCCAGGGAATATGCGAAAATTCATTAGCGTCCTCACAAAAGCAGTCCTGAACGATGCGAGCCGTGTGAATTGGTGGCTTATCGTCTTGGAACATAGTAGCACCATTCTTGAAGAAAGGTTGTACCATGATAAGGACATGGCCTGCCAAAATCATCGAAATGGGGCAGTAATGAAACCTTGCAGAGTAACCAATGGCCTATGCAACATTACGATATGGCTGCCCAAATAATCACCGAACCCATGCCATGTGTCCCTCTTGCGACGTAAACGCGGAAAGTTGGAAAGACTAATGTGACCATACGGAATTCTTCCGCTGCTTCATAGTTCAGGCTTTATGGCATCGGCACCACGTTTTTCTCTGACGGGCATCTGCATCAGTGATGAGAGGTTTAAGATTATAGTTCGTCTTGCAATTCTCAGTTTACGAACTTCATAACGTTTTGGTGCTCACAGATCTCATGAGTGTGACATTGAGCTACGCAGTGACGTTTGCAGTTCTCATCTTCTTATTTTTCGTCACAATCCTATATTCAATGACTGTTCATAGCAATCACTCAGCACACACACTTTCGACCGCCATGGGACTTAGCGGATGGTGTTTTTCCGTTTTCATTATATGCGATACAAACCTTCGGTACTGTGCCTCATGAAACAACAGATACCTTGAATACGGGAACTCCCACCACACAAGCATCAACAATTTGCTCCTACATAATGCACTCATCGCTACACGTGACTTTCTTCTGACCCCGACTGACACTTTCAACGTATTGAGAATAATATACAGGTGCAGTTAGTGGTAAGATACAAAAGCGCATCATGCAGGCTTAGCTTGCATCTGCATTTATGTTCAAACACGCATTTCTCATTGTGTTTCCGTATTTTTGTCCAACTCTGATACTTACTTTTAGTGTATGTGGGCTGCTTGATCCATAAACCCATTCTTTGTATTTCCGAACACACCCTTCACTCAAATTTTCCATAATTTACCCAGAGCTATTAACTAAGGCTCTACGAATAGTTGGAAAGTCAGAAAAGAAGATCACGAGAAACACCTGCATTCAGAACTCATTTAAGCTACGTCACTTTCTATGCTTGAAGTGATCGATAAAACCCTGCTATTAGTTTATAAAGTAAAACACAACAAGTTTATCTACTTGATTGCTTAGATAGCGTAGTTAAAGAAGACAACAGATTCAGTGTGAAAAACGAGAAAAGAATTGCTATGATAAACTGTACATAGAATGGACTGGCCAAGTACTAATAAACAAGTTGGTTGGTAGGTTTAAAAGAGGGGGAAAGGGACCAAACTACGTTGTCATCGGTCCCAGTAAACAGGTATTTTAGAATACAAAAAAACGTTTGTCAAGACATTCATCTCGGTTATATGTCTGCATGGCTGTGAAAACTGGATACTGTAGAAGACAGACATAAAACGCTTAGAACTGAAGGAAATAGGACATTTGGAAAGGCTAACGAGAACTAGCCGGAGAGAAATAAATTACGGTTAAGATGTTCTGATACAGATCAATGAGCAAAGACATCGTAAAGAAACCGTTTAAAAAAGAAAAACATGACTCTTACGACATTTATTTATATCAATAAGTTTATATCAAATATACTGGCACGAAAGCTTCTGGGAAAGAACATCGAGACTAGCCCAAGAAAGTAAATCTTAGATCTGTTGTAGATACTAAAGTGTCGAAAACATAAAGAAATGGGTAATACAAAACAGAGGAAAGTTGTTGCTTCAGAATATTATGATGACATTCAGTTGCCCCACACATCACTTCCAGTACCACAACCTTTATTATGGTAACCAAATTACACAAGTAAGTAAAGTAAAAAATTATTTTCGCGCACTACACTAGAATTCAGCATAAAACAAAATAAAACAAACAACAAAGAAAGAAACGTGAATTACTAGTAACATATGCACCTGATGATACAGCTCACTATTAGTAAATCCGTATTTTAGGTATGCAGATGCATGCAAAGAATACGTTGAAAACTTATTTCATTTCTGAGAGAAGGGTTTAGCCCTAATACTGCGCCTACTCTGGGTATTTGCAGGGACATGATTAATACAGGACTTCTCTCAGAGAGAGAGCGAGGCGAGTCGCTATATCTGCCAGTGAGGCAGCTCTGTGGAGACTGCCGGGAAGGAATGGAGATGGGAGAGAGAGAAAGAGAGAGAGAGAGAGAGAGAGAGAGAGAGAGACAGAGACTGTGTAAGAAGGCTCAGTTGCGGAAATTCGTGGCGCCTCAACGGCCCAATTAAGGCCGTTCCGCGAATCCTCTGCCGCTATCTGGGGGATCAGCGCGATTAAAGGCTGCATCGTGTTGCTTTAAACGAGTTAAATTTCTCTCAATGAGAATGTACAATAGAATGCGAATAAACGCAGTTATGTACGATATATTCGGTATGGAATGACTTCCGTTCGTTATTAAAGTGTTATTTTTGTTTAAATATCACAGGTAGTCCAAGATACTGAAACTAGTTTTCTAGCAAGTGGGTAAAGCAGATACGCGGTTAATGCTTCGAAGTTATAACAGCGGAGATACCGAAGGCGTTTTGATTTTCAACTGAACGAAGAATATTTGTTTAATAATGTCGGAGGATCGTAAGAAAAGAAATTCATGAAACAACCTAGCAGATTAATGCTGTGTGTCGGAGCGGGGCCGGCCGGAGTGGCCGTGCGGTTCTAGGCGCTGCAGTCTGGAGCCGAGCGACCGCTACGGTCGCAGGTTCGAATCCTGCCTCGGGCATGGATGTGTGTGATGTCCTTAGGTCAGTTAGGTTTAATTAGTTCTAAGCTCTAAGTCATCGACTGATGACCTCAGAAGTTAAGTCGCATAGTGCTCAGAGCCATTTGAACCATTTTTGTCGGAGCGGGACTCGAACCTTGGACTTTTGCCAATCGCGGCAAATGCTCTACCAATTGAATTATCCAAGTTATCCAGAAATTCCGTGAAGTTTGGAAGATGGAGACGTGATACTGCCGCAAGTGTAGCTGTGAGGGCTAGTCCAGCGTCGTATTTCTGTAGCGCAGTCGGTAAAAGCACTTGCTCGCTAAAGGCAAGGATTGGAGGTTCGAGTCGTTACCAGGAACACTGTTTAAATCTACTAGGAAGTTACCATCCAGAGCACACAGCAGTGCATAGCGAAAATTTATTTTCGAATGAAATACACTATTGTGTAAAATGATACTGTTCACAAGCGAAAACATCAGGACCCTTTGTTGAGAATTTCCAGCTCCGTTGTCTTAATTATAAATATTTACGCGGTTGTAATTCGCCTGCGCCGACAGCTTGCCATGACTGAACAGTAATCTGCGTGGCGCCACCAGGAGAGAGGGTGGGTGTTGCCCCTCCCTAACTCTGTTAAAACCGACAGGTGACTTCCAGATTCCAAGAGACATAGAATACATGCTAAGATCTCAGCGGTCTCAGGAGATCCTGAGTGGGTCAGAGATCGTAAGCTCGTATTTCGTGGCTTCATCGTGACCCAGGGTCCCAGTATTCCCCCTAGATGGTGTGAAGCTGGCACGGGAAGGGCCGTCCAGGCATGAAGTTGAAAAGTTATCCTGCAAGGATGCAACTCTCATCGCCTGCACTGGCCCTCGTCGAATGGACAAACGACGGGGGTGGAGAGTGTGGGCATTTTCGAAGTACTTGTTGAGAGCTCCGATTATCCGGGTTGAGTGAGACGTAACCTGGCAAGTCAACCCATAGCCTCCGTTGATGAAGTCAAACTCCATAACAGTAAAACCCATATTCCATTCTTCAAGTCACTGGACTCGCATTCGGGCGGACGACGGTTCAATCCCGTCTCCAGCCATCCTGATTTAGGTTTTCCGTGATTTCCCTAAATCGTTTCAGGCAAATGCCGGGATCGTTCCACTGAAAGGACACAGCCGATTTCCTTCCCAATCCTTCCCTAACCCGAGCTTGCGCTCCGTCTCTAATGACCTCGTTGACGACGGGACGTTAAACACTAACCACCACCACCACCATTCTTCAAGTCTTCCGGGCTGCAGCTCGGAGAGAGTTGTCTTTTGTCAAGGAAGGAATGTTAAACGCCCAGAACCCAGCCGCTGAATCCGAGACTGCATGGGTCAGGGGAACTGTACCTCAACATATGGCATCTGTCCTCTGAGGGCACGGTGGCTGCCATCTGAGAGGGAACTGCTTGTCTAAGCGAGTATCGCGTCCTCGACTGGTGGTCTCCCGTGGAGATAGGACGTGAAAGTACCTCAGCCCATGGCGAATGCGAAGAGTGTCGGAGGTGATATGCCGCTTGGGTACACCACAATCTGTGGCTCCGTTTCCAGCGAGTCCCGCTGGAGAGGGGTCGTGTCCTGAGCCAGCAAAGGCTCTTCACTGTGTCCAGGAAATCACGTACACGATCCACCTAGAAACGGCGTGGCGCCATGTCTTTAGCTACGTTAGATATCGAGAGATTTTCGAGTGACTTTTGTTCGTTATTAACGACCTTGGAAAGTCTTTGGGACTAGCCCAGCACTTAATTAGGAAGAGGTACATGACCTTGCTTGGAAACACGCTCGAGTACATGGTGAAGGCCGAGAGGTGATTTCACCCCTGCAGAACGCAGGGAGCGTTTGTCTGGGAGGGATGGTTTAAATCCTTAGTGGTCTGGCAGCAGACAAGGTACAGTGTATTGGAAAAGCCCTTGGTGATAGGGCAGGATCTGTGGGTTAGTTGCAATTGCTCCCCCCCCCCCCCCACCCCGTCACGCCAGAGGGGTCTGTCTGTTATCCCCTCCTGCCTCCAAGAGGGTCAGTCTGTTACAAGACATCCGGCTTTTTTGACTGTCTCGAAGGAAAGATAGTGAAAGCGACAGAGAAATTTCGGAGCATTCGAATGAGCAAATGCAAGCTGGAGATGGTAGCTGTGAGCCTCGAGGAGATCAGTAGTGTTTGTTTATGGACAATGGCGAAGGGGAATGAAGAGTGTGCCTTCATAAGAGAGTCACGCAACCGCCAAACGTTAAAAACAGTTCCACTGCGTGGCATACATGATTGAGCACCTCGGTGGCGGCGCTGCACCGCGTGCATCACGACGTAGGCGCCACCAAGCGAACCTTCGTAGAACAGCTGGCAGTACGAGCAGTCTTGAATTTGGACGGAGAACGAGTACCTACCAGGACCAGAAAATGAGCGTGAATTGTTAATGGACCAAATCGCTGAGTTCATCGCTCCCTAGACATACACACTACTTAAACTAACTTAAACTAAGAACAATACACATACCCATGCCCGAAGGTGGACTCTAACCTCCGGCGGCAGGGGCTGCGCAGTCCGTGACATGGTGCCCCTAACCGCACGACCCCACCACGCGGCCCAGTAGCAGGACTCAGTAGTGGAAGCGGTCGTTGGATTTAATTGCACGCTGTGGTTGCAGTGGCGGGGATGTTGACCAGACACTTGCGATACAGAGAAACTGGGCGCAGTTTGCTTCAGGGCTATCTGACTGGCTGTTACCGAAGCAGAACCTGAAGACAGCAGAAATGCCTGAGTGAGTGTGTTACTTGACTGGGCTGCTCTCTTGTGTTGGTATAGCAATAAAGAATAGCACTACTGTTGAAGAGGAATGGACATCTCTAAAAACGGCAATCACAGAACATGGAAAGAGGAACATAGGTGCAGAGAAAGTAACTGTGAGGAAACCGTGGGTAACAAAAGAAATACTTCAGTTAATCGATGAAAGAGGAGAGTACAAAAATGTCCAAGGAAACTCAGGGATACAGAAATATAGGTCACTGAGGAATGAAATAAACAGGAAGTGATGGGAAGTTGAGACGAAGTGGCTCCACTGAAAATGTGAAGAAGTCGAGAAACAAATGTTTGTCGGAAGGATTAACTCAGCATATTGGAAAGTCAAAACAACCTTCAGTGAAATTAAAGGCAAGGGGGGTAACATTTAGACTGCAACTGGAAATCCAATGTTAAATACAGAGGAGAGAGCGGATAGGTGGAAAGAGTACAGTGAAGATCTGTATGAAAGAGAAGATTTGTCTGATGTGATAGAAGAGGAAACAGTAGTCGATTTAGAAGAGATATGTAATCTAGTATTAGAATAAGCATTTAAGAGAGCTTTGGAGGACTTAAGATTAACTAAGGCAGAAGGGATAGATAAGATTCCATCAGAATTTCTAAAATCGTTGGAGGAAGTGGAAACAAAAGGACAATTCACGTTGGTGTGCAGAATGTATCGGTCTGGCGACATACCATCAGACTTTTGGAAAAATATCAGCCACAGAAATCCGAAGACTGCATGAGTTCACAAAGCGAGGATCATCACACAATCAACGTAAGAGCCCGTGCCTCAAAATTGCTTGCAACAGTAATATACAGAAGAATGGAAAAGAAAACTGAGGACGTGTTAGATGAGGATCAGTTTGGCTTTAGAAAACGTAAGGGAACCAGAGAAGCGATTCTGGCGTTGGAGTGGATAATGGAAGAAGGCTAATAATATCAAATTCATAGGATTTTTAACATAGAAAAAGCGCTCGACGATGTAAAATGGCGCAAAATGTTCGAAAATCTGAGAAAAATAGGTGTAAGCTGTAGGGAGAGACGGGGACATACAGAAGAAAACAGTATTGACATCAAATGAATGCAAGGCACCCAAGGTGGTAAAATAGCTGACCAGCCTTCAAATTCTCAGAAAACTGTAAAACTGTGAGCGGCGAACAGCCTGTGCCCGCTATAGTGGTATTAAATATAAACATCAGTAGTTCTGTTACAGTTCATTAATGAATACACTGTAGATAGTGAAATTTTAGTTCCAAATATAACTTGGTAATTGGTCTTCGTGTATTATCAATTCAGGCGTCCTGTAGAAATCTATTTACAGCAAATAAAATCCATTTGTATGACACTAGAAAGTAAAAATGTAGTTCTGACACTGGATGGCAATACGACGTCATTCATATGGCTCACTGGGGCACAAAATGAGATGGCCAGGCCCTCGAGTACCTTATTAGCGAGTTAAGCCTGTATGTTATTAGTAATTAGCCAAGTACTGTGCCTACGTGCACCAGTAGAGCTGAGGCAATGTAAAATTTTGATGTAATACTGGCCTCTAGCTCAGCGGCAGAGAAAGTTCTACATTGGAAAGTACTAGATTTAATTACAGCTAATGACCACTACGTGATCGAATTCACCTTAGCCACAGTTTCAGATCCCGAATCAAGAAACAGTACAATATCAGTTGCTGTGCACGGGAGAAGGGAGCCCTATGGTCACAAGAGCTAACCAGGCTTCGGCAGTCTGTGCGCACAGCCAGAAAAAGGTAGCAAAGGTCATTTAATTTGGACTTAACATTCACAGGATACTGTAAAGAGCAAATTATATAAAGAGAAAATCATCGAAGTCAGAGAAGAGAGGTGATCCACGTTCGTCAACAATTACTCTGTGATGTACTCAATACAAATTAATGAGGGGAAAGAATAAGAGCACCCACAGTATTATCATCCATCAGAATTCTGGACCAGCAGCAGCTGACCACATGAGGACATCAGACCATACAAGTCTTAATGAACGCACTGCTTCCAGACAATAACCCAGATCTTGATACCGCAAAAAAAAATCGAAATCATAAACACCCCAGAAGATTAGTATGGCAACAATATACCAGTAACATAATTCACACCATGTAAAGGAGGAAATCGCTTGTACTGGATGGGATTCCCGGTGAGGTGCTTCAGGTTATTGTGCCAAATTTGCTGCCAGCACTAGACTTGTTATTCAAAAAGTGCCAAGAAACCAGACATTTTCCAGAAATATGGAAGGTAGCCGAAATGATCTCCTAAGGAAAAGAAGGTAAAGACCGAAGGAAACACAATTGTCCCCAAGGATATCAGAAAAGGATGTCCCCAGAGTTCACTGAGCGGACCTGTCTTTTGTGATGTGAACATGGAGCCAATGCAGAGGTTCCTGCATGAAAGCGCATCGGTGTTGGAAGATGTCGACTACGTGGACGACGTTACGATACTGGAGCAAGGCAATAGTAGACTCCAATTAGAGCATAGCTGCAGCAATGTAATGGAGAAAAGAACAGCATAGGGTAACAGATCAAAATTAGCCATTGCAACGCAAAAGCCCTAATACATGTTACTAAAGGACAAATTAAACCGTGATGTATGTATAAGAATAAACAAGGCCTTACTGCAAAGGAAGAACATTTGTAAGTACTTGTGAGTAGCCTTGGACTAAAGATGAAACTTTGAGTCCCACACCGAGTGTATAAGTGGCAAGGTAGCTGCTGTTTTGCCTAATTTAATTAGTATCAGGCAAAGAAAGATCCACCTCGTACTCAAAATTATTCTTTTACTGTCGACGGTAGGATATGAATTCAGCGTGTGGGGCTACAGATTGTACCTTGTGAAGACTCCGATGGGCATATAGAGGATGCAAAGAAACATTTTAATAAGACCAACAGGAGCATTTGGTACTTCTCCCACTGATGGACATTTAGTAATAATGGGCTTGTGTATCATTATTAGTCAGACAAAAGATGGCCAATTACTGGATGCGAAAAGGAAATACAGAAAAAGTAAAAGACATAGTGGGGAATCACCTAAGAAACATAACAAACAATCCTGTCGGACGAATATTCGCAACTGAGCATTATACCAGAGGTCGAAAATACCGCTACAGTTGTAAGGTTTCTTTATTTAGAACCGCTACAAGTGTAACGGTATTTTCGACCTCTGGTAATAAATAAAAGAGAAGTACAAGAAGTGGTTTTGGGTATATGACGAAGAAAGTGGGATGCATCAGACACAGCTAGAAGGTATGTGACATCTTCTCAAGCATCAGGGAACAGCTAAAATGATGCATTTCGAACCTAACAAATGTCTTGTGCCTTCCTCATTGGTCATGGGTCACACTCACTCTGCTTGCACCAGGTAAGGAAAAGGAACTCATAAAGGTGGGACAGTGGTGCGTGCCCATCTGGGCTCATTATAAAGTAACTCGTGGAAGCCCCAGAGCAGTTCTATATATTGAACAGATTAACAAACGAAATGTCGGACAAAATGCAGGAACAATACATTCGTCTGCTGTAGCTCCTGGTTGTGTCAATACTTTGGTGCCTTCCATGAAACGACATAAAAATGGGGAATGGGGACGGATGGAGTGTTAATCACCATCGTCCCTGCATGGAGGCGATTCGACGGGGCCGCCATCTCAGTGGCTCGGCCGACGATCAGTTTCCACACCATGAGCTGTCAAGGTCTGGCCCAAAACTTGCAAGCTAGATCGTCTGGTCACGCTGCTGGTACCTCGTCCCTGATCTGGCCATGCAATGTAGAGGTAGTGGTTAGTTAGCACTGTTAAGTAGTAGTGGTAGTAGTAGTTGCAGTAGTATTAGAAACAGTAGGTAGCGCTGCAAAATGCAGAATGGGAGGGAGCACGAGTCACTCTCTCACTATTTTTCGTATTCAAGGCTACTTAGTGAGGTTGATTTTACACCCAAGACATCATTTTTGTGAGCCGACAGGAAGTTATCAACATGAGCAGGGACTGATGAGAGCTTGTACGTTGTTAATGCATGCAGGATCATTACAGTGGCTTTCCATCACATACTATTTTCTGGAGCTGAGAACAACCAGGCAGTTTTGACATTTAACAGGAAACCTTGCCGTGGACGTTTAGAGCTTGGAAGCCACGGGCACCCACCAGGGAATGGAGCTTCTTCAAGCACTTACCGGGCTCAGAACGCTGGTCCCAAGAACTTCTCGCACTTGTGTGCAGACAATGCTTTCGGCCGAAGAGACGAAGAACTGCCTACCTGGATTTACTTGTTAGGCACCTATAGCCAGTCAAGAGAAATTTAGGTCGCCTGGAAAAGACGTTTCGACAGTGTCGTAGACACCCTTTGTGAAGTGGCCCTAAAAATACGCGAGTTTCCATATTCACGGTCGACTGGACACAATCGAGGGAGCTGTCAGGTGGTATCGTCCCAATGACTGCTGGCGTGTGGGACGAAGTTTCATGCATTTTGCACATGCTCAGTCAATACATGGACGGTTAAAGCTATTTGTGGCTGACGCTGGAGTTGTCGTCCCATGATGTCCCATATGTGCTCGACTGGAGACATGTCGACAGTCTGTAGAGCATGTTGGATTATAACAGTGGTGTGTGGGTGAGCATTATCCTCATGAAAAACACCCCTTGGAACGTAGTTCATGAATGGCAGCACAGCACCATAATGATTTACAAATTAGCCGTGAGGTTGTGTGGGATAATCAAGTGACTGCTCTGCACTCATACAAAATCGTGCAGCATACCATAACTCCAGGTGTAGGTCCAGTTTGTGTACCACCTGTGTGCTGCGTTGATTGAAGCAACTCAACTGACCTCCTTCGGACCAACACACGGCCATCACTGGCACCGAGGCAGAACCACTTTCCATCAGAAAACGCACCATACCTCGACTCTGCCCTCCAATGAGCTCTATCTTCACGACAATGGCGGTGGTTTGAGGGTCAGTGAAATTTACGCTACAGAGCATCTGGCTCTTTGAAGTTACCGATTTGTAGCAGTTACTTGTGTCACTGCGGTATCAACTGCTGCTGAAATTGTTGCTGTAGATGTTATAGGATGCGCCGGAGCTATACAACCGACCACGATGGTCTCGCATGTCGGTAGTGCCACGTGGTAGTCTGGAGCACTGTCTTCTTGCGACCGTACATCTCCGTGACCATCCGTGCCAGTAATCGTGTACAGTGGCTACGTTCCTGCAAGTTATTTCCTCAGTATCGCAGAAGAAGCATCCAGCTTCTCGTAGCCATATTACGCGACTCGTTCAGAGTAAGTGAGGAGTTGATAATGGCGTCTTTGTTGCCTTGAAGGCGTTTTTGACTGACATCAACTCACCACGTCCAGTCTCTAAGGTAACTGACGCTCACGACCGTTACTACTTTATTTAAAGTAAATCTGATGTGCATCCTCATAATGCCGCTACTAGCGCCACTGTAATACGACTAGTGCAAAATATGATTACACATCATCTTTCAAATGTAGAAAGATACCTACAAACTTTCGCTTACGTCGCACAACTCCTTCTTTGTGCAGCGATTTTTTTCCGTCAGTGAATTTCTTTTATCGATCGCTCTTCCCCTTCACACAGAAGACTGCGGAATCGAGATTCAGACTGTTTAGCGTCTAATAATGACGGCTGGGAACCGAGATTCACACCGTTGAGTTTCTAACAATGACGGCAGTGAATTCAGCCCATTCCCGTACCAAGCAAGAGAATGGGGATTATAATTGCCTTTTCTTTAGTAAAGACTGCACTAACCATGCTGTGCCTCACAAAGTAAATTTAGAATACAAGTCTACTCCATCCATGTCCTATTGCGATCACCCCCATGGTTGCCCCTGCTCGAGTGCTATCAGTGTTGATACACCCAACTCTTAGACGCCCAGGAGCCACAGTCTGTGGCAGCCTCACACCTCCTCCTGCGCCACAGTACAAGCATAACTGAACTTACGTGATCTGGGCACAGGAACTGAGAGTCACACTAGATATTTTCGACCACCCATTCACTTTTAAAACATACACAGGACAGCCATGTCCCCTCCCCCCCTCCCCCAGTGAAGATTACTATGCCTAGATTAGGTCTCCCCAGTTGCAATCATCCCATAAACATCTTATGAACTGCAGCTGACAGCCCATCCTCCTTAGTCACTTTGAAGTGACCACCAACTAGAATAACACTACCAGAAAATTACAATTTTATGTCACTGCTTTAGGTTCGGCTCCGAATATTTTCACTCTCGATTCCTTCGTACATATGGTTTCCTGCTTGGATAATGATTAAAGATTATTTCACCTCTGCTGCCTTTCAGTTATTTGGACAAGCTGAGCAGTTCTCATCTATATATGTCTCCAGGCTTGCCTGCTCGATGGTTTCCCAAACACAGTAGGGTTTGCAGTGAAAAGGTCTCACAATGTTTGACATCTAGGCTATTGTGCAGAACAGACATGTTCTGCAGGCAGTATCTAAATGTGCTTCAGGAGGGTATGCGAATGTCTCAGTATTGCTGAGCAATGCGAGGTGTGAGGAGAGGATAGAGAGAGTTGAGAGGAAATGGGCAGAGGGAGGCAGATGCGGAGATGTACAGAGAGAAGGAAGGATGAAGTGGACAGAGAGGGAGAAGGAGGATATGGCCAGAGAGGGGGAGGAGAAGCTGGACAGACAAAGGGAGAGGAGGTGCACAAAGGTGGCAGACAGACATGTGTACAATGTACATTGTGTATGAAGGTGAAGCTGCGTTTAACAAGCTAGTATGTATAAAAGTGACAATGTGTTTCAGGTGGGAGGGCGATGAACTTTCGTGAGTAGACTAAGAATATGGTCGTTTGAGTGGAAGTTGATTTCGAAAAGTAATTTAAGAGTGTAGAAGAGAAATGGACCTCGAAAAGTAATTGTGGCAATGATGTGGGAAACATGGAAAGCAAATTTTACAGTAGAAGCAAAGTACAGTTTTGGCAGTATTGAACAAGGAGTTGTGTTTGCAAAATGGCTACAGGACATCCATATTAAATTAACAAAACATATTTCAAGAATGTTATGCCGAAATATCGGTCACATGGCATTTATGTATGCCCTAACACCATAAATTTCAAATTCACATTATCAACCATACTCTTTTACCACTGCGTAGGTTCTAGTCACTAACACAATTTAATTTTTAGTTTTTCGGGCACAGTGGTCACAGCACAGAGTCAAAGTTCTTTTTGAAGTATATGAAACGCGAGCACCCTTAAAACACAAGAGACCATCTCATTTCTTTAGCGATCAGGAATACCTACATGTCACAAACAAATGAAACTCTGGCTAGCGTCTCCAAAACGAATTCAAACGTATAAGTTCGACAGTTGACGGCTGTAAAATGTGTTGGAGTGTCTGAGCGTGGCAGTAAGTAATACCTGCTGCATATCCATGCTGATGGTGCATATGGTTCTTGAAGATATCAGGAAAGAAGCATTATCATCACTCAGAAGCTTCATAGCTTGGTCATCCTTCCTGAGATATAACACATTTTTAAGGAATAAGACACAATTCCTCTGGTCACTCTGTAATATTTGTTTTAGTTTTCAGAAATTCACCTGTCGAACAAGAGTTGTTTCGAGAGCGATGGAAGGAGAGTTTGGAAAACTATTTTTTAACAATGATAAAATCGCTTGTTGATTGATGCCTCATTAGGGGTAGGCATCCACAAGGGCGCAATGCTTCCTCTGGATATTAAGATTAGGACACAAAATTGTTTTGAATATTTCCGGCGTGAACAGTAGCTTTTGTCTGTACGAAATGAGGTTCAAGAGAAGTAAAAAACTAACTCACAAACGAAAGCTGAACTAAGCGAATTGAGCGTAAGGAAAGCAATGAGAGAAGAGTTCAATGACTTTGAAAGTAGAATTTTGTCAACTGATCTGAGTAAAAACCTTCAGAGGCGTTTGTCGTATATACAATCAGTCAGAGGGTCAAAATGATCTATTGTTCACTCCGTGACCATAATGGCACTAAACGGAAGATAACACAGAGATGGGCGGAATACTGAATTCGGCCTTCCCAATTTTTTTCACTGCAGAAGATCATAACACGATCCCTCGTTTTAATCGTCGAACGAACTTGAAATTTCAGATATGGAGACAGCCGATCGCTGTATAGAAAAATAGCTACACTGGCTTAGTAGTGGAAAGGTATCAGGACCAAATGAGATACCAATAAGATTCTACAGAGATCATGCGAAAGAAATTGCTCCCCTTGTATCAGCAATTTATCGTAGATCACTTGAGCAACGAACGGTACCTGGCGATTGAAAGGAAACACACGTCATTCTAGTTTTTAAGAAGGACCGTAGGATAGATGCGTACAATTATAGACCTACTATTCTGATGTAGAATAATGGAATGTGTGTTACGCTCAAGAATTATGACGTTTCTGGAGAATGAAAATTTTCTCTACAAAAATCAACATGGATTCCGAAAGCAGAGATACTGCGAAATTCAGCTAACTATGTTCTTCCATGAGAGTCACAGCGCCGAAAACAACGGCACTCAGCTTCATGCCGTGTTCCTTCAGCAAGGCATTTGACACCGTCTCGCACTGCTGTTTAGTGAAAAATGTACGAGCTTATCGAGTATCGGAGCACATCTGCGAATGGATTCAAGACTTCATTCCAAATAGAACTCAACACGTCGCTCTTAACGGAACAAAATCGACAGATACAAAAGTAATTTCGGAGTACCCAAAGGAAGTGTAAGAGTACCGTTACTGTTTGCAATTTTTGTAAACGGGAAGGGCAGGATTTGTCTGGTACAGGGTTTGGCAATTGACCCTGAAAATGAATAAATATAACCTATTGCGCATACCTTGGAAAATAGATCCGCTACTGTAGAGCTACATTATTGATGACAAATTGCTGGTAGCAGTATATACCGTAAAATATATGACAGTAACTATCCAGAGCGAACATAACAGGAATGACGGCATAAAACAAACTGAGGGAAAAGTAGATGACAACTCAGATTCACAGGGAGAATATTAAGGAAATGTAACTTACCTGCGATGGAAGTGGCTTATAAGGCACTTGTTAGATCGATTCTTGAGTATTGTTCATCTATCTGGGATGGCTACCAATTAGAACAGAAGAAATAGAGAAGCTCCAACGAACAGCGGCACGTTTCATCACGGGATGTTTTAGCCGGCGTGAGAGCGTTACTGAGATGCTCAACAAACTCCATTGGCAGACGTTACAAGAGAGGCGTTGTGCGTCACGGAGAGATTTACTATTTAAATGTCGAGAGAACACTTTATGGGAAGAGTGGAACAACTTATTACTTCACCTCGCATACATCTCACGTCTTGAACACGAGGAGAAAAGGTGAGAAATTATAGCCAATACAGAGGCTTACCGACATTTTTCCCACGCGCTATTGGCGAGCGGAACAGGATTGGAGGGCTCAGTCTGTGGTATAAAAAGACCGTCGGCAACCCACATTGGCTGGCATGCGGAGTATGATGTAAATGTTCGATATACTTCCCTTGGAGGGAATCGAATCATAAATTCTTACCCCTCTGATTTGGAAAACCAAGGTCCCATTTATTTATTATTATTTTCTTCATAAAGCGTAAACATGTGTTTATGATCATCCTAAGAGAACTTTAAATGTCTTAGAACACATTGAACATGCGCATTTTATGAAGTCAAACAATATGCGACAAGTATTTATCGTCTGCTTAAAGTTTAATTGTCGATATTACGCAGCCATCTCGGTTTTATCTGTACTGCTACCTAGCGGCCCGCCCCGGCTTGGCACAGATACCATCAAGTAAGTATCTATGGCCGGACGAATTGTCCGCCGTAGAGATAAACTTGTTTGTGGGCCACTGCGTGGATCTACACATAAAATTCTCAGAACAATGTTAGCTAACTCAATATCATCGATTTCATATAACCGAAACTATTTAAGCAAGCACGCCAAGAAGCCTTAGGACACTAATGGCATCATTCTTGAGCACTTCTCTAGTGTTTGGGATCCACACAAGGTAGAATTAACTGAAGACATCGAAGTAATTCAGAGGTGGATTGCCGGATTGGTTACTGGTAGGTTAGATCAACACTCAAGTAGTACGGAAATGCTTCGGGAACTGACATGGTAATCCATGGAAGGAAGGCGAAGTTCTTTCCGTGGAATCTCTCTTCTCCCCATCAGAAAAGGCACTGGAAGGCCCAACGGCCCCGCCTGACTGCCGTGTCATCCTCAGCCGATAGGGGTCACTGGATGCAGATAAGGAGGGGCATGTGGTCAACACACAGGTCTACCAGTCATTGTAACTTTTTTTTTTCAAGGCATAATATTGAGAAAATTTAGAGAACCAGCTTATGAAGCTGACTGCAGAATTACCCTACAGGGGCTAACGTACATTTCGCGTATAGACCATGAACTTAAGGTAAGACGAGTTAGGGATCGTAGAGAGCCGTGTAGATAGTCGTTTTTCTCTCGCCGTATTTGTAAGTGGAACTGGAAGGGAAATGACTAGCAGTGGTAAAACGTACATCCGCCACGCACCGCACAGACGGTTGTAAAGCACGTATATAGATATATAGATGCTGATGTAGATGTACGAGACATTAATGTTATTTGTTTCATATGTAAATAGCGTTTGAAATCATGATGGGAACGCACCATGATTTAATTGATATGTTTCCACCCAATGAAAATATTCCACGGTATGTGACTGCGTATGTCTTTGAATTTTTAGTACTTCACCCGTCGGTGGCTGGCTGAATGGAGCAGGTCCGAGGACAAAAGTAAAAGAAAATAAAGCAGAAAGAAACATGCTTGATCTTGATGTGTTGTCCGTGACAGCACTCATCCTGTCAACCTAAGTATGCATTGATTCATTGTTTAGGCTCATTGTCGCAATTCTTTGTTACAGCCTCTTAGAGGCTGAGGTATTCAGCTCCAGGCAAAGAATCGTGTCCGCACCTAGGATTGATTGAAAGGAAGCAGAAAGCTGAAAGCTGAGTCATTTGATTCCCCGTTGAAAAACGTTATCTATGTAAATGAATCAAAAGTGCATCGTTTGCTGAAGCATTTTTCGGAAAATGTTTTACTTGTCGCACAAAAAATTAAAAACCAATGATTTTATATTCGTGTTTTATTTCGACGCACAGTTGCTCTCATACGATTGCTCACAATACTTCGAAGTAGCTCACTGACCATTGATTGAAGTATATGCAGTGAGATGTGCGAATTATGACATAAAATTTATCGGCTTTGACGAATGACATCATAGGTTGCTCATAGGTAATTATCTGTGTACTTTCGAGCCATAGATAATAAATCAGTTTTCTGTTGTGGATAGGCGCAATCAGTTAAAAAAATGAATGAGGTTTTAAAAGACAGCGTTAGACATAGCGTAAGATTTTTTTCCATTGCATTGATTTAAATAATTGGTTCTTTCCCATTTATCCGGTACTTAATTTCATTCTTGGTGAGTTTGACATAATTTGAAATAATAGTTATTCATTCAGAATAAGTTTTAGTTTTTCATTTTCGTTTGTAGGTATGGATTTATATATTACCATGAATATGGAAGACTTAAAGGACGCTTTGAGCGTAGACATGGTGGCCACCATTGGATTTCTGCAAATGTCTGGTCTTCTTGCTGATTACATTCGATGTCGTGAGTGCGGCTAAAATGTGCGCCTGATACGCATCTGCTCTTCGTACTCATGATTTATTCCTATGGAGGTGTAGCAAGGATCGACTATGGCCCTCAGGTATACGAGGAACATGGTTCGAGAAATCTAAGCTGGCCTTGAGGAATATAATAAAAATTACATAATATTGGTGTTTGAGGTATCCTGTGTGGTTGTGTGCGCATGAATGTTGTGTGAGTGAGCGTACCGTTTTAGACTGGTATTCGTTCTGTAGGGAAGTTTATTGGAAGTATATAAAGTATATGGGGTCTTTGTAGGTTGGCGGAGGGTGTTACAGTCGACGTCGATGAGTGTCGTTTTGCCAAAACCAAAGGGGGTGGGGGGGGGGGCGCTTGTGGTAGGATTATGGGTTTTGGGGGACTGTAATTTCAGGTTCAGAATCTGCCGATGTAGTTTTTAAAGTAGTTCCTAATTGAACGAAGAAAGTTTTCCTGAAATTAATTGAAGATCATGTTGCAAAGGGTTCTGTTGTAATTTCCGATATTTTTTCTACATATAGGGATTTGGGGAATATTGTGGGGAATATTGGTTTTCAGCATCTTGTTGTCAGTCATAATATTGAGTTCAGATCTTCATCGACTGGGGCTTGTACCTTTAGTATAGAAGGTGATTGGTCAGCCATAAAATCTGTTGCTGGGAGAGGGAAACGACGGATTTCGACACTACGGAGTCATTTAGATGAATATTAATGGAGATGTAGTGTACCCGATACATATTTCCCGTTTAAGTGTTTCCTTTAAACGCGTAGGGCAAATATATCGTCCAGACTTTGTTAGATAATTGGGGTGTAACTGACAATCAAGAGGAAGTGTGAGTTTGGTCGAGATGGTTAAAATATTGGTTTCGGTTCATTGCGGTTGATCTGTCATTCTTCATTTTCTTATGTTGCGTAATTTTCTTCTGTGGATTTTTTTTTTTTTATTTTACTTCATTTTGTTAATGTGAACTTCTGGGTTTTTATATTTGTATGTATGTGTGTTTTTTCGTGATGTTGTGTTTCTTATGTATGTGGGTATGGGATTTTTGTTGATGCCTTTCAAGGCGAGCTTTGGTTTTCTGCGGGGGAATTTGCGTATGGTAGGTTTAGTTTTTTTATATTGTACTGAATTTCTGTATTTTGAGGTATTTCTTTGTTGTATTACACTTTTCTGCGCTAAGTATGGGTTCGTCAGCTGCAGTACGAATTCAAATTTTGCAGTTATTGCTCTTTCTCCCTTCCCAGCAGTAATATCACTAAGATTTTTTCGAGTCTATACCTGCACTAGTGAAGGCGAAAAGAACGACATACGTAAAATCTGTATCCCATACTTCAGTTGACGTAGACAGCTCAACTGAAGTGCGGGATACTGGTGCCAGCTAGACGAAAAAGCGACATATGTAACATTGATGTGATTTACCTATGCAAGGCAACTGAAGTATAGGATACAAATGTTATGTATGTCGCTAATTTTCTAACTGTGTTCCCCAATCATCTGTACAGATGTTCCGAAATTTTCTGTAGTCATCCGCTAGGTATTACTGCATGCTATTTCAACATCTGTTTTTAAGTTGTCAAGAAAATCATTCCTGTTTCCTTCTTGAGGATGCTCACGCATAGACCAACGATTATAGTAATGATGCTGATTTTCGGTTGCGCTCTTTAGGTTATACAGTGATGTGCGTCAAGTATTGCTTAATTTTAGAGTCTCCAAACAAATAATACCTGAAAGCAAAAAGAAACATGCTTGATCTTGATGTGTTTGCCGTGACAGCACTCATCTCGTCAATCTTAGTATGCACTGATACATTATTTAGGCCAAAACTGACCGCACCGAGCCAAACACGTTCCTTCTGTTATCTGAGCGTCAAAGAAAGCAGAGTTTTCAAGCACACTCATTTGGCCCGTGGAAACATCGTACTACGTAGAGCTGTTGATTCAAGGAGTTCTATCATTCACCACTGGACGACAGCGGAATCGTTTTCAGATTGGCAACTAACAATTCATCATAACCCATCCAATTTGCTGGAAATATTTATAAGTTAAATACAGAAACTTAGCTCGCAAATCACTTTACGTGTTAGTGAAAGCGATATGAAAATCCTTGTAGTAACTATCCCGAATATGCAGAAAGGTTCCATCAAGGGACTTCAATTTATCTATTTTGTCTTCTACAGATGACTCGTAGTCATGGTATTAATTGATTTCTTCTCCGCAGACCGTATAGTAGCTCACTTTAATGTTGAAACTTTTGAACTGTTGTAACAGAAGCAGAACTATCCATAATCTATCAGCTACAGTCTCTTTAACCAGAATTTTGGCCTGAGTAACGCAGTGTGACGTCGCTGCTGATACCATTGCAGACACAAAGAAAACTGTTCACAAATGATTTAGTACGCCTATTGGACTTCACCACAACTTATATACTTCCAAGCAATTTCATGGACCATCATTAATTTGTGATGAAGTCCAATTGGCGCACTAAGTGATTGCTGAAGGAGTTTCTTTGTGTTTTTGTACTTTAGAGTGCAATGAAAATAAATCCTCGTTAACTATGTGCTGGGGCAATCAGGTATTTAGCGGGTGCTGCCACGTAAGGTATACCAAGCACGACGACCACTATTGCAGCTTCCCTTGAAGCCACAGATGGGGGAGTTGCAACGACAGTGCTCAGCTGTAGACAGAGCGTAGGCGGAGTGTCTTGTTTTCAAATGACTTCTGGTTCTGTGTACAGACTCGTGATGGACGAATCTGCGTGTGACGGCATTTATCATTGTCATAATGGCCCTGCAGCTAACATTATGGTACAGGGTGCCATTCCGTAGCCATTCCGGTTACTTCTGGTTCATATAGCCAGTGGTATGAACAGCAGCCATTCATTACACCCATTAAGCTGATGACTGTCATGTTCGACTGGTGTGCACCACTTCGAGATACCGGGACTCTGTCTTTCACCAAGATAATGTCAGACAGCATGTTGCCTGTGCTGTCCGGATCTATCTCGACACAGAGGGAGTTCATTTGTAACTCTTGACATCATTTTCTACAAATCTCCCAGCCACTGGAAACATCTGATCAAAGGTTGCCGGAAGACTGGAAGGCCACCACACGCCAGCCACTTCAATTGATGAACTCCCTGGCTCATATTTGAAGCAGTATGGAATGATTTACCTGCATCTGCAATCGAAATGAAAATTAAATGATTGTATGGTGTTATTAATTGCGAAACCCCATCTGGGGCTGTTTCACCATGAAGTGCATTTCTTTTTATTTGACGTAACTTTGGGACTTGCATATCAATGATGACGGAATTATGATGTCGACGATACAACATCTAATCCCTGAGTGGATAATGGCTCAGTATGACATCAAGACCAGCCGATTTTGCACCTTTCTTACAGAAAGAAGTGGCAGCTCTGTGCAATAAATTTCTCACCGTGCACGCTCCCTAGATACCTATAATTTTAAAGTATGTTCTTGCGAATGTAAGGTTTGGTCACCTCAGACAGGAAACCCATAATCTTTTATCAGAATGGAAACCGAGGAACGTGTGTGGCGTCATCAGACGCAATAAAACAAGGTCAAATATGGTTGCATTTATTTAGTTACAAGACGTATATACACACACTTTAGTTCCACAAAAGTTTGTCAGTTGACCACGGTTTCGATTGCACATCGAGAATCTTCATCAGAACAAAAACTTACATGGATTACCTCAAAATATAACGATATTAACTGAAATAATATGCACTTAATAAGATTATTCCATAAATTACGTACAAGCAGAATGTACTTACCTGTAATCACATTGTGGTTTAAAACGTGTGAGTAAAAGTGCTCTCGTCAAAGAGAAATGTCATAGGAATAAAAACTAAAAATTTAAAAGTATAACAATATTGCCAACCAGATAAAATACACCATACAATATAACGACAAATGCAAGGTCACTTAGGCCAAAAAGTGGCATAATACAGCCGCTACCGCAAGACTAAACAGCTAACATGCCGAGGCAACCACCAGGTGGACACAAAAGCAGATTCACGGCATCTAGTAGGAAGTAATCGAAATACATACAACTTAAGAACAACTGAGGCATTGCAAGGACAATTTTAAATATTACTGGTAACATATAGGAACCAGCTTGTGATAGATACAACATAACGTAACAGTCTTTTTACAAAAAGAAAATATAGTTCAGGTAATATACAGAGTAAACATAAGGTTGGAAGGAAAAACGATGTTTAGGAGACTGCACTGAGGAGAGTATCGTCATTCAGAAAATTTTAATTATCGGCTCTACGCCTTGAACAAAGCTTTTGTTGCGTAATTTAAAATGTTCATTAAGAATGAGACCGTCCATCAGAGATCGTTGTTTATAAATTTCTAACTCTTCTACGACGTTAAGCCTAAAGCCTTGTTCCTCTGAGTGCAAGATCCTCACGTCTTATACATCTTTAGAATTATGCGCTGTGACTAATAAATGATCGGCGAAAGTTGAATTATGAGCATTGGTGTCTTTTTTCCGTAGTAAGTGTTCCTTGAATTTTATCGAAATAGCTCGGCTTGTTTGCCCTTTGTAATAGGCTGGACAGTTGTAGCAAATTTATTTAACAAACAGCAGAGTTTTGCAAAGATGTAAGTAGGCTGTTTAAGTTTTTTTTATTGGTAACGCCACGTAGCGCTCTGTATGTAAATCACTGGCTGTGCTGTGTGCAGTCTGTGGCTGGTTTGCATTGTTGTTTGCTATTGTAGTGTTGGGCAGCTGGATGTTAACAGCGCGTAGCGTTGCGCAGTTGGAGGTGAGCCACCAGCAGTGGTAGATGTGGGGAGAGAAATGGCGGAGTATTGAGAGCGGATGATTTGGACGTGTCTCCATCAGAGACAGTAATTTGTAAGACTGGCTGTCATGAAATATATATATATATATATATATATATATATATATATATATATATATATAATGACTTTCAAAATCTTTCATTTGCTAATTATGCCTAACAGTAGTTAGTGCCTTCAGTAGTTCGAATCTTTTATTTAGCTACAAGTATTGCAGCAGCTCGCTGTATTGCAGTAGTTTGAGTAACGAAGATTTATGTGAGGTAAGTGATTTATGAAAGGTAAGGGTTATTGTTAGTCAGGGTCATTCGTTTGTAGGGTTTTTTGAAAGTCAGATTGCGTTGGGCTAAAAATATTGTGTATCAGTTTAGTGTTGATCAGAATAAGTAAAGAGAGTAATGTCTGAGTACGTTCAGTTCTGCTCAGTTGTTTGAAAATCAAGTAATGTAAGATGTTTATCAGCACAGTAATTCATTAATTTTTCTAAGGGGACCTTTCATAAAGGGGAAAGCGTAGGTTCAAGTTAAATATGATGTTACTTTTTAAAGACTTAGTAGTGGAGACGGCTACTCTACAGTAATACTTATTTTTAAGCAGACAATGTATTTTGTAAGAAACTGGACACAGAAATGATGCAGTGGAAAATATTTTCTTTTAATTAAGTTCATTATCAGAAATGCTTAGGGTGGTGATTCTCTTATTGGCTTTACTACTATCATATGATCTACAATGGAAGACAGTTGGTTTTCCTACTAAAATATTATCTACTATGGAAGGGTCATAGCCATTACTGACTGCCAGAATTTCAATCAGACTGATTTCAGATTAGAGATGTTTACTAGAAAGTGGGGTGGAGGTGGCTCCATGGATATCTGGATTAAAAGTCTTTCTCATGAGAATGTGGGTGTACTGAAGCGAAAGATATAATTTGATCAGAAGTGCTTTCTTTACGCAAGATACTGAAGCTAATTTTGTCGTCTACTATTGTAAGAGTAAGATCTAGAAAATGTAACAGCCAGAACTCATTTACAAGTCTATATCATCATTAGGCCATTTGTAAATGATCAATATGTCGTCGAAATATCTAGTGTATGAAAGAATACCTACAACCGCAATAAGCATCTTGGCTGTACCTTTACATAACACAAAATCTTTCTCCGTGTCATTCTCCATCTCAGCCATACGACTATGGAACGCGCTCCCCTGTGATCTGCATCTTATGCAAAACCACTCAGCATTCAAGAGGGAACTCAAGACTTACATATTAGGGACGGTATAGCCACCATTGTTGTGCCCCTCTCATCTTTTTCTTTCTCCTCTCCATCATAGCTTCGAATTTTACCATTCTATTTTTCTTCCTCTAACCTATCTACCTCTTCTATATCGCCTTCACCCCATTCCATCGTCTTATGTCTCTGCTTGATGAGAATAACTCACAAGCTGCAAGAATATAACGAGAAAGTTCCCAACTAGCAATAGGACTGACATTCATAAAAGAAAAATATGTTTACTTTCATATACATAGTCATTATTATTATTATTATTATTATTATTATTATTCTTGATTGTTATAATTATTTTTTGATTGTTATATTTATCATTGTACTACTTTTATAATCTCTATTTTTTTTCTTTAACATTAATACTGTATAACATGTTATATGTCCTTAATGTTCTGTAGAAACTGAAATTTGTTGAATCTGAGTATGCCTGGTTAGGTGTAAGAGAGGGCCTGAAGGCCCTAATCTTGCCAGGTTAAATAAATGCATAAATAAATAAATAAATACAGCTTACGCTGACAAATCAATGAAAAATTTTACTTCTAAGGAATTAAGGATTCCTGCTAAGGGGTTCCCCATTGCAAGGCCATCTAGTTGTTGATATAGCTTTACATTAAACTCAAAATAATCGTATTTCACTACGATACGAAGTATGTTCATAAATTCCGTTATTTGTTCATTAGGTAAGTCTTTTTAGAATGAACGTAAATTTTTTCCTACTATGCCTAAGGTTGCAAGTAGTGGCACGTTTGTGTAGAGACTTTTAATGTCAAATGAAAATAATTTCGCCTCTCTTCCCACAGTGAACGTCATTCATTTCACTAACTAAATCTTGACCATTGGAACCGGAACAATTATTTTGGAAAACAAACAATTTTTCAAAATATCTTGCAGAAATTTGGCTAAATCGTAAAAGCTCTGTTGATACTGTTTGCAAATGGGCGGATCAGGTGGTCTTCCTTATGGACTTCATTCTGAGATCGTAAGTTAGACGGATGAGGATTCCTGTTGATTAGCCGCTGTTTCGAAGACGTTAAGAAGAGATTTCGCATCGATAATTGCGATTCTGACTTCTTTCTGCAAAGTTGGTGTGAGATCCTCATGAAGCTCGGAAATATCGTTTTCTTGAAAGAAAAGTAGAGTTTTTGTAACATGTTCTTCTTTACTTGCAGTTCCAACGCTATTACACTTATCAGACTTACTTACCAAAGTATCTTTTTTCACAATTTTGGTATTTATGGTTTCAATTAGTTTATCAAAATTTTTATGGGTTTTCACGAAAATATTTCTTTCACTTGTGAACCTGAAAATGAGTTCCGTCAGTTAAACAAAATTTCACTCGTATGGTAGTAGACGACAAAATAAGCTTCAATGTCTTAAGGAAACCACTTTTAATCAAATTATAACTTTCGCTTCAGTACACCCACATCCTCATAAGAAAGCCTTTTCTTGTTCAGCTATCCATAGAGCCGCCTCCATCCCTCTAACCATTGAAAACCTCTAATCTTCAATCAGCCTGATTAAAACTATTGCAGTCAATAATGGCTACGACCCTCGAACAGTATATAATATTTTAGTAGTAAAACCAATAACAGAATCACCATCCTAGGCATTTCTAATAACGAACCTAACTTTAAAAAATTTCTCTATACCATTTCTGTCGGTGGGGTTTCTTACGAAATATGGTGTCTGCTTCAAAATAAGTATAACTGTAGAAAAGCCTTCACCACTAATAATTCTTTAAAAAATAACATCATATGTTACTTGAACCTACGTTATCCTCTTTGCAAAACTCTGCTGTTTATAAAACAATATTTGGGACCATTGTACCGCATATTACATGGGGAAAAGAGGCCGAGCTATTTAGATAACATTCAAGGAACACCTTCTAAAGAAAAAAGGCACCAATGTTCATAATTCAGCTTTCGCCGATCATTTATTAATCACAGGGCATAATCCTAAAGATGCAGAAGACGTGCAGATCTTGCACTCAGACAAACAAGGCTTTAGGCTTAACAACTTAGAAGAGCTAGAAATTGTTAAACACCTGTCTCCGAAGGACGGTCTCATTCTTAACGAACATTTGCAATTACGCAACAGAAGCTTTGTTCAAGGCGTAGAGTCGCTAATCAAAATTGTCTACGCGACGATACTCTCCTCTGTGTAGTCCCCTAAACATCGTTTTTCCTTCCAGTCTTATGCTTTCTCTGTATATTACCAGAACTATATTTTCTTTTGTAAAAAAGCCCGTTACGTTATGTTGTAGCTTTCATACACTGGTTCCTATATGTTACCAGTAATTTTTAAAATTGTCCTTGCAATGCCTCAGTTATTCTTAAGCTGTCTGTATTTCGATTACTTCCTGCTAGATGGCGCCAATCTGCTTTCGTGTCCACCTCGTGCTAGTGTCCACGTGTTAGCTGTTTAGTTTCGAGGTAGCGGCTGTATTATTCAGCTCTTGGGCCTAAGCGACCTTACGGATGTCATTATAAAAGAATGTTCAAATGTGTGTGAAATCTTATGGGACTTAACTTCTAAGGTCATCAGTCCCTAAGCTTACACACTACTTAACCTAAATTATCCTAATGACAAACACACAAAACCATGCCCGAGGGAGGAATCGAACCTCTGCCAAGAAGTTATCATTATATTGTACGGAGTATTGTATGTGATTGGCAATTACGTTATAATTTTACATTTGCAGTTTTTATTCTTATGACATTTCTCTTTGACGAAGGCACTTTTGTTCAGACGTTTTAAACCACGGTATGATTACATGTAAGTACATTCTGCTTGTACATAATTAGTGGAATAATCTTGTTAAGTGTATATTATTCCAGTTAATGTCATTATATTTTTAGTTATTGCACGATGTTTTTATTCTGATGACGATTGCCGTAGTTCAATCGAAACCGTGGTCAACTGACAAACTTTTGTGGAACCGAAGTGGGTGTGTTCACGTCCTGTAATTAAATAGCGTACGGTTGCGGGATCACAGCCAATAAAATGTTTAAAATTTTTGTTATTCTCTAAACTATATATTGTCCCCATGTCTTCGGCAGTGGCTGATGTCTTGGTAAGCTTTAGTGGATTCTGCAGAATCCAGAGGCAAACTTATCGCTGCCAAAGATCGCTCCATCAGGGCTGAACACAGGCCGGTGACTCGAGGTGGGGTGGATTGCGCATCCATTGGTTTTGGATGGCGCTTCCTGTCTGCTGGTTTGCAGTGGATGAGGACGTGACTATGGTACATGTGTGTGTTTGGCTCACACGCTGCCTTGAAAGCAATCTACTCCCTTAGGTTACTGCCTTGGTTGTCCCATCAGATGGACCATAATGTAAGACGCTAAAATGTTGTGTGAAATGCTGATCCTCGCCTGCCGTTTCGGTAGGATGTCTGACCCAAACGATGCTCAAGTTTCAGAGCGTTTAATGCTTTGAACTGAAATGGTATTCATACACTCGTGGACCACCCGTGAGTGGTCTTCGTGTTGATGGGTATATGGTCATCACATCAGCCACCAAGAGTATGACAAATACTGGAACAATCTTATGCTAGCTGTTACAATATGATAATCAGAGAATCTTTGCAAAAACAGACATAATGTCTGATGGGATAACAGCAATCAGTGATTTTATAATGTTACTTATAATCCGTCTAGACGGATTATAAGTAACATTATTCAGAGAATCGTGTGTGAACAACATGAATGCCATAGATCGTACTGACTGACTGCCTTTAGGCTAGCAAGGTGGCGTATACGGGATGAGTCACCTAACATTACCGCTAGATATATTTCGTAAACCACATCAAATACTGACGAATCGATTCAACAGACCTAACGTGAGGAGAGGGGCTAGTGTAATTGGTTAATACAAACCATAAAAAAATGCACGGAAGTATGTTTTTTAACACAAACCTACGTTTTTTTAATCAGTACCGTTTGTTGCACTGTAAAATGTTAATTACATCCGTAGATATTGTAACCTAAAGTTGACGCTTAAGAACAACTCCTCGGCTGTTTGATCGTGTGTATCGGAGAGCACCGAATTACGTAGGGATCCAAAGGAAACCGGTGATGGACCTAAGGCACAGAAGAGACAGGAACAGCACAATACGTCCACATGCTAACACCTTTTTGTTGGTCTTTTCACTGACGCACATGTACATTACCATGAGGGGTGAGGTACACGTACACACGTGGTTTCCGTCTTCAATTACGGAGTGGAATAGAGTGTGTCCCGACATGTCAGGCCAATAGATGTTCAATATGGTGGCCATCACTTGCTGCACACAATTGCAATCTCTGGCGTAATGAATGTCGTACACGCCGCAGTACATCTGATGTAATGGCGCCGCAGGCTGCCACAATACGTTGTTTCATATCCTCTGGGGTTGTAGGTACATCACGGTACACATTCTCCTTCAACGTACCCCACAGAAAGAAGTCCAGAGGTGTAAGATCAGGAAAACGGGCTGGCCAATTTATGCGTCCTCCACGTCCTATGAAACGCCCGTCGAACATCCTGTCAAGGGTCAGCCTAGTGTTAATCGCGGAATGTGCAGGTGCACCATCATGCTGATACCACATACGTCGACGCGTTTCCAGTGGGACATTGTCGAGCAGCGTTGGCAGATCATTTTGGAGAAACGCGATGTATGTTGTAGCTGTTTGGGCCCCTGCAATGAAGTAAGGACCAATGAGGTGGTCGCCAATGATTCCGCACCATACATTTACAGTCCACGGTCGCTGTCGCTCTGCCTGTCTGAGCCAGCGAGGATTGTCCACGGACCAGTAATGCATGTTCCGTAGATTCACTGCCCCGTGGTTTGTGAAACCCGCTTCATCGGTAAACAGGTAGAACTGCAACGCATTCTCTGTTAATGCCCATTGACAGAATTGCACTCGATGATTAAAGTCATCACCATGTAATTGCTGATGTAGCGACACGTGGAACGGGTGAAAGCGGTGACGATGCAGTATGCGCATGACACTACTTTGACTCATTCCACCGGCTCTCGCAATGTCCCGTGTACTCATGTGTGGGTTCATGGCAACAGCAGCTAACACACCAACTGCACCCGCTTCTCCTGTCACGGGCCTGTTACGGACCCGTTTGCGTGCTACGACCGTACCTGTTGCATACAGTTGGCGCTAGATGTTTTGCAGTGTGTAGCACGTTGTATGCTCTCTGTCCGGGTACCGTTCTGCATACACCCTGCAGGCTTCAGCTGCATTTCGTCGACACTCGCCATAGATGAGTATCATCTCCGCCCTTTCAGAGTTCGAATACACCATGGTCACAGTTCCTACAACACTACACTATCACAGACGTCTGGTAAGACGGTGTACTACAGTTGGTCTGAGTGCGGAGACGAATGCAGAATAACAATGGCAGCAAGCGCTACATCCGGACACTGCGACAGCTAGACCAAACCACAACAGAGCACTACAGCCACACTCGTAAACACGGTCGTCATCGTAAACATGTCCCTGCAGATGCTGCTCGCCGACCGTGGCCCGTGTTTGTTACAACACGCAACTGAACGTCTGAGGTTTCAAGCGTCAACTTTAGGTTACAATATCTCCGGATGTAATTAACATTTTACAATGCAACAGACGGCACTGATTACGTATTTGTTTATATGTTCAGATGCGCTAACAAAACTAACGTGGTTCCATTTAGGTTTGCGTTAAAAAACATACTTCCGTGCATTTTTGTATGGTTTGTATTAAACATTTACACTAGCCCCTCTCCTCACATTCGGTCTGTGGAATCGGTTCGTCAGTATTTGATGTGGTTTACGAAATATATCCAGCGGTATCGTTAGGTGACTCACCCTGTATATGGCACTGAGTAGCGCCTTTGCTGTATGACGTCATTTATAACAACGTAATAGGTCTTACTCGCTACAAGTCGTCAGATGTCTTCGGTTTTGCTGTACTGACTGATCAGTTTATTTCTGTATCTTAAGTTCTTCATCAGAACCCTCATAAATGTTTTTGTTTCCTAGCTAGTTCTTCTTGCATAATGTTATGAGAGTGATGGGCCCACGTTGGTATGTACTAGTTTTACAGTTTTCTGCTGGGCTCACTCGCAATGACACGCAGCAGTGTTGATGTTGACTCTTGATGACTGACTAACCACGTAGAAATTTTTATGCCCAGTGGCTGGATTGTGTTGATTCTTCTATGTACTTGAGTAATACCAAGCTGTAGGGACTTAAAAAGACATTCTCTATTCAATTTCATTACTAACTAGGTTGATAACACCACTATACTGTGTATACATAGAATATGTAACATTTTATTATTAACTATTTCTTCCGGGTGTTGTATTTTTAATAGGTAGCAGTGTATTTCAAAGTATTCATGGTACTTCCACGATCCAACAGAATATCATCTTTCGCTGTTTTTTCTTTTTTTTTCAAGATAGACATTTTTCAAGATGTTCTTGCAAAGACGGTGTCATCTTTCAATTTTCTTGTTGTATCATGTTGGTGGCCTACGTCTTCCATATTGTATTTCAAAATAACCATCCAAAATTGAGGTGAGTTTTATTTAGTCGCTTTCAGCAGAAAGACATGAAGTATGAACAGTCCTAATTTTCCATTCATGTGTTTGAAACGAATGAGATAAATTGAAGCTGCCGTGTTAGGCTTTAGTATGGTGTCGCTATTTTCCAAGCGCGTAAATGGTTGAAAAGTTGTTCACCTCTCACTGCACCTGTTAATTAAACCAATTTACAGTTCTTCCTTTGTGTGCGTGTAAGGCCATGTGATGTAAAGAACAAACTACAAAGCAGCATTAACTCGCACTAATAGCACCCCAGAGCAAACGAATAACGCTCCACACATGGATGACTTATCCCACACAACTCCACTACGTCATAGCTCAGAGCTGACGGACGGTATCGAACGCTCAAGTTGGTTCAACGATTTCATCAATGAACTCATAACAGCGACAATGTTTCTGGCCATAAACGCGTACCAACCGACCGACCGGCCACCAAACTGGATATTTAAAGGCGCTTTGGCCAACCAAGCGATCGACTATTTTTGTCAGTTGGTCAGTTGGGTACGACCAACCGACGCCCGACGCCCAACCACTTCACCCGCCCTCTCTCCCATTTTACTCAAAATAACTGTGCAGTATGTAGCGCTGTCGTGCCAACCGCCCGACAAAAGTTGGTCGTTGCGCCATTGTAATGGCTGAGTAAAACCGGTCGGTTCGTGTTAAGATTGCACACGAAATTGATCGGTCGGGTGGTTGGTGCGTGTCTAGGACCCTAAACTGAGACTACAAGAACAACAGCAGAGTACACGTGCAGCTCAGACAGAGCTCTTTATTGAGAGCGCTGGCTGCGCGGACACAGCCTGTAGTTACATCGCAGGCTGACGCGGTCCGGCTGTTGCGCGACGGATGCGTTGCGGACGCAGAGGCGGCAACGGCGGCTCAACCTCATCGACACACGCCGCGCCCCGTCACGGCTGGAGGACGAACTGCTGGGCGTGGGCTGGATGCGACGAAGCTCACGGCGCTTCCGCCTCCGGCGCGGCACCTCCCAAGCGCTGTCGGAGTAGTAGGCGGCAGGGGGTGGGCCCAGTGTGTCCTGCACGACAGGGTCAACACTTAGCGGGCTCGTGTCAACTGCTGAGACTAAGGGAGCACTAACAAGTCTGGCAGATTTCTACGAAATGGCGTGGAATTTCGTTGCAGTTATACTAACCTACGTTTATAGCAAGTGTTGATTTAGAATAAGGAGTTTCAGCCTTCCGCTGTGACAGAAAACTTTGAGGATCCTGGTGCTTCGATGGAACACCTTCCTCATTTTGAAGGCTAATAAAATATATAAAAATCAGAGAAACTTGTTTTATTCAGTCATTACTTCAATTTTATATGATGACTACTAACACAAAAACCACAATAAAATTTTAAAACCGTAATTTGTATTGGCAATATATTGGAAAATAGCGCCATGTTATTCATTAGTTTTTTTGCATAGCTCTTTCTCAACACCAGTGTTAGACGGAACGCAACCTGGGAAACCCTGAATTAGGTTAAACCTTTTACAGTGGTGGCTGGAATCTATTCTTTAGAATTTTACTGTAGCAGTGATAAAATACAGAGAGTGAAAGATTGTGTACAGCTTACACAGACACCAGCTGCTGTTTTAAGAGTCTAAGGACGTTGTTATTGAGTCTGTTTATCATGCAAGCAGTAAAGGCAAGAAAGGAGAAATTTGGAAAAGAAACAAAAACTTCGAGGTTGGTCGATAACATTGTAATTATGTCAGAGATACCAGAGTCCTTCTAAGAACTTTTCAGTATAGTGGATAGTACTTTGAGAAGTGGTAAAGAGATGAACGTCCACAAAAGTAAATTGAAGGTTATGGAATGGGCTCGAATTAGATCAGAGAACGCTGAGGCTATTAAATGACGAGATTATATACTAAATATGCTAGATGAGTTTTGCTGTTTGTGCAGCAAAATAACTTGCAATGGTCTAAATAGAGAGAAGATCAAATATAGATTGGTTATGATAAGGAAAGCATTTGGGAAAGAAAGATGTATTTATTCACGTTTAATGCAAAATTTAAGAGCTAGAAAATGCTTTCTGAGGCGTTTGTCAGGGATTTAGCCATGTACAGAAGTGAAACTCGCACGATGAACAGCTGAGACAAAAAGAGAATAGAAACTTTTGAAATGCGGTACTTCAGTCAAATGCTGAAGGTTAGATGGCTAGACCGGATGAGTAATGAAGAGGTATTGAATCTAATTAGGCAAGAAATAAATTTGTGGCATAACTCGACTAAAAGAAGGGATCGGTTGATAGGACACATCCTGAGATATCAAGACATGTCAGTTTGCAGTAGGAGAAAATTTGGAGAAGGAGATGGGGTAAATTATAGGGGTACACGAAGGGATGAGTACTGTGAGAAAATTGAAATGGACGAAGGTTGGAATAACTGTTCAGAGATAATGAGGCTTACACGTGATACACTAGCACGGACAGCTGCATCAAACCAGACTTCAGACTGAAAACCACAACAACACCAACACTGTTGCCTGACCGTTGATAAATGTGATCCTTGAACAAGTTATGGTCAGTTTGACAGGCAAGTGTAATAAGCAGTTGCCGAGATCCTTGGTGATCAATCTAGGTATGAATATTGCTACTAAAGTCTTCCACCCACTATCAAACGCACCACAATGCAGTAAGTATGGCGCCGTTGCCCTTCGTAATCTCAAATTACTGACCGAGGCGGCGCTGTGGTTAGTGCACTGGATCGCATTCGGGCGTGCGACGGTTGAAAAACCGCGTCCGACCATGCTGATTTAGATTTTTCGTGATTTCCCTAACATCGCTTAAGGCAAATGCCATAATAGCTCCTCCCCTGTCGTTGTTGTTATGGTCTTCAGTCCTGAGACTGGTTTGATGCAGCTCTCCATGCTACTCTATCCAGTGCAAGCCTCTTCATCTCCCAGTTCCTACTGCAACCTACATCCTTCTGAATCTGCTTAGTGTATTCATCTCTTGGTCTCCCTCTACGATTTTTACCCTCCACGCTGCCCTCCAATACTAAATTGGTGATCCCTTGATGCCTCAGAACATGTCCTACCAACCGATCCCTTCTTCTGGTCAAGTTGTGCCACAAACTTCTCTTCTCCCCAATCCTATTCAATACTTCCTCATTAGTTATGTGATCTACCCATCTAATCTTCAGCATTCTTCTGTAGCACCACATTTCGAAAGCTTCTATTCTCTTCTTGTCCAAACTGTTTATCGTCCATGTGTCACTTCCATACATGGCTACACTCCATACAAATACTTTCAGAAATGACTTCCTGACACTTAAATCAATACTCGATGTTAACAAATTTCTCTTCTTCTCGAAACGCTTTCCTTGCCATTGCCAGTCTACATTTTATATCCTCTCTACTTCGACCATCATCAGTTATTTTGCTCCCCAAATATCAAAACTCCTTTACTACTTTAAGTGTCTCATTTCCTAATCTAATTCCGTCAGCATCACCCGACTTAATTTGACTACATTCTATTATCCTCGTTTTGCTTTTGTTAATGTTCATCTTATATCCGCCTTTCAAGACACTGTCCATTCCATTCAACAGCTCTTCCAAGTCCTTTGCGTTCTGTGACAGAATTACAATGTCATCGGCGAACCTCAAAGTTTTTATTTCTTCTCCATGGATTTTAATACCTACTCCGAAATTTTCTTTTGTTTCCTTTGCTACTTGCTCAATATACAGGTTGAATAACGTCGGGGAGAGGCTACAACCCTGTCTTACTCCCTTCCCAACCACTGCTTCACTTTCATGTCCCTCGACTCTTATAACTGCCATCTGGTTTCTGTACAAATTGTAAATAGCCTTTCGCTCCCTGTATTTTACCCCTGCCACCTTTAGAGTTTGAAAGAGAGTATTCCAATCAACATTGTCAAAAGCTTTCTCTAAGTCCTCTCTAAGTCGCTTTTCTCTAAGCCCTCCCCTACCTTCTCCTAATCCGAGTTTGTGCTCCGTCTGTAGTGACTTCGGCGTCGATGGGACGTTAAACACTGACCTCCTCCCTCTCCTCTTATGTGAAATTGTTCCTCATGTAACGAAACCTCAGTTCCCTTTTCCTATCCTTTTCTTATTTTCTGATCAACACGTCGGGTGCATGGGATGCCGAGTCTGATTGTACGATAGTTACCTGCCCATGCATCAATCGGCTTTGTGTGGATGGTATTCCCATAATTCGATGGTAAGTCCCCCGGCTCATTGATTCTACACTCCAGCTTGGACAGTTGATAGGATGCTAAGTACCAAAATGATTTTACAATCGCCAAAGAAATGTTATTTGTCCCTTCTGTCTTCATTGACGCCGACTCGCCTAAAGCACTGTCAACTTTTAATTCTAGTCCTGGAACGCTATGCTCTCCAAATCGAATCCCATTGAGTTTGTATAAGCTACGAGAGCATTCGTCTCAGTATTTCCTTTTTACAAAAAAAAAAAAAAAGGAAAAAGATCTGGCCCGACCACCTTTCTTGAACCAGGTATTCTTTTAACCTTTCCTGCTTTTACAGAGCAGACAAGCATCTGACTATGTTCTGTGATCAGGTGTTGATGGCGAACACTTTCCATAGACGCTCACGGCAGTAGATACTAGCATGCCTACACCCGACCAGCTTCACCGTGGCCGAAATGCTTGTTGACAGGCGCTGGGTGATAACAATCCACCCTTTATTAGAGTCGCTTATATCTGTGGATTTCCCCATTTTTGGCCCGTGTTTTGGGTAGAATGACTACCCATTAGCCTCTGTCCCACTTACACACTTCCTTTAGCGCGAAGCATTCAGTCTCGTGGTGGGCTGTGGTTGGAGTGTGTTGGCCAATCAGTACATTCTGTAGCTTTTCATCTACTTGAACTGGATTAAGTTGACTGGTGTTTCACATCGTGCCTACGTCTACTACCCTTCTAACCCTACACAGAGAACTCTGTAAGTGAACCAACTATCGCTCCTGGAAAGCGGTAGACAGCTCTTTTCATCTCTGTGCATTGTCCACACTCCCACAAATTTTATTACTTGTCGGGATACGGCCTCAAAAACATGAGACAATCTCAGTGTCTTCTGATCACGATGGCAGCCTTAACGGTTAAAAATAACTGATGACCAAAGTAACTAATGGCTGAACCTCCATTGTCGGTTATGAACAAAAGGTAACAAGTGAACGTACAGCTACAGCCTGCGGCCTTCAGTTACGACCGAATTCTACAAAGCTGATGATACTCACCCCAGATGACTCCAACTCCAGCCCCCGGAGCAGCCGGCTGTACATTCCGTAGAAATCGTCAAGGTAGACGCGTCCATCCTGTAAACAAAACGGCTTATGAGCTGCGTCGTAGCTAAAATCTAACTATAGCTCCAGATATAACATGAATACGTTCAAAGGCAGAACAAAAGCTATCAAGCTTCCTTGAAATTTAAGAATATTGATGTGAAGAACGCATGATTCACTGTAATCTCAATTATGTATTCGTTTGATTAGATATCGCATACCAATTTAGTGTTTTATTGTTGATGGTGCTTCTGGCACTTTCAAACGCCGCTCCCATTTTACTGAAGCCCACACGACGCCATACCGGAGAAATTACGCAATTATTTTTGAAAGAAGCCGCAGTTAACAGGTACGAATATGAATACTGGCCCAGTGATTTCAAGACCGTGAGAGACAACGAGAGGAAAGCGAAAAAAAGGACATTTACTTCACAACCCCTACTGAATAATCACGTCTGTCTTAAATGAAATTAGTTTTATTCTTTTTTTAGTTTTCTGTATAAGGGCAACATCAAGGGACTGGACGCTGTAAATATCTGTTCAAGAACGTAGGTTTCGTTTCTTACAAGCACATGCGAAAATGCTGCAAGTTATCAGTTCAGCATAGTTGCATGAAACTTACGAAGTAGCAAATAGTGGGATTAATTTATCATTCACTAAGTTTTTCACATCTGATTCTTCTTTAATATTTCCTAGCACATCCCCTGTGTCTGTAACCTGCGCTTATTTTTCAGTCTTGAATTAATTTTGCCGTGATACAATTTTGTCTACCTTCATTTCCACAATTTTATCATATTTTTGCTTAAACTATTTGGGACTTGTGTAACTGTAATCTTCACTATAACTTGAACTAGTCATTCCATTCTCACAATTGCTGCTAACAGTGATACATAGTCCTCATGAACATTATCTGCATCCGTTAAGTCATTGTAGTTCAGTGATTTGCTTGTTGTGGGGAGGGGGGGGGGGGGGAAGCTGATCACATAGCGAGGTCGCCATTCCAATCGAATTAGAGAAGGATGGGGAAGGAAGTCAGCTGTGCCCTTTCAAAGGATCCATCCCGGCATTTCTCTGAAGCGTCCAGGAAAATCACGGGAAACCTAAATCACGATGGCCGGACGCGCGTTTTAACCGTTGGCTTACTGCATGCGAGTCCAGCGTGCAAACCAATGCGCCACCTTGCTCGGTATGTCATTGTTTATGCAACGGTTATCACGTATTTGACATCATTTACTGAGAGTAAACACAGCGTTGACCTGCAAATTGTGGCTTCAAAATGAACGCTACAACAGCAACAGTGATTATTCTAGTTTTTTTTAATAAGTCTGTAGTCTAACTAGAGCACTCAGTTTATCGAGATGTAAGAATTCCTCTTATACTCGTACTTAACATATTTAAGACACTACATTGCGTACATGTATCTATACACTCAGCATACATGTGTTGTTTTATGCAGATCACTGACGTACTGTTTTCTAGACCAAAGCCCCTATTTCTGAAACATACAACACTTTACAGCTACAAAATGAACGAAGTTTCGAAATGAATCATCTCACTTGAAGAAATAAACGCAAATGGTAGTATTAAACATCTAACTTCACTTTCATGATGTGTATCAATATGACAAAACATGTTCTCTAGCTTATTATAGTGGTGTGTATACATGTAATTAAAGAACTATGCAATAAATGTAATCAACTGATTTCATGACTCACAGATACGAAGCGCCAAGAAATAGGTTGCAAAGTTCACAACGAACATTTCACAAAAGCAAGTTGGAATCTGCCCTAAACGTATATGCGAAATCTATTAAGAGACTATGTTTTGGTTCAAATGGCTCTGAGCACAATTGAACTTAACATCTGAGGTCATCAGTCCCCTAGAACTTAGAACTACTTAAACCTAACTAACCCAAGGACATCACACACATCCATGCCTAAGGCAGGATTCGAACCTGCGACCGTAGCTGTCGCACGGTTCCTGATTGTAGCGCCTAGAACCGCTCGGCCACAACGTCCGTCGACTACGTTTTGAGCTCCACTTCTTTGTAAACAAATCCTGAGAAACTACGCTCTGTCGAAAAACTTTGATCAAGCTTTTAGCATAGCTTCAAGAATGTTTTAGTGAAATGTTTCTCTATGAGCCTTACCATGCACTGCTGTATTACTGTATTCTCTTTTTATGAACTGTCAATATTTTAGTTGCCTTTAAGAAGAATATACTTGCGTTTATATCGCAGTAAAAAAAAAAACTTTCCCTTTTAACCAGAGAACAAACTAGCTCCATCTTTATATTCTATTGTTTCGTGATACCTGCATTACGGTATCTGCAACCGTTGCAAAACCTTTATGCTTCCTACAACACACGGACCAACCTGTGTAGTTTTATCGTGGAGTTGATATTGTCGACTGAAGGCTTCCGCATTACATGTAGATGATTTGTTTTCGTGATGTCTTTTTCTGTGTTACTTGAAAGTTTTACCATAGAATGGAAGGTTTTATTAATATGTGTGGCTTCATATGTGAGGGCTAATTTTCACTTTCACCGACCGATTTTAAGTAACCACACAACTCTTCGCCAGAAGCAAATCAGTAACAACGAATGCCCTTCTTTAGGGTTCCAAAAATATGGAAATCGGATGGGGAGAGATCAGGACCTATTGGACCATGTGCAAGGGCCTCCCAGAGGGAAACTTCTCCAGCTTAGTCGATATGATCTTAGCAGCATGTGGGCATAGTTGAAACACCCTTGGCAACACTTGGGACCACTTGAATGTGGCCATGGTTGTTTCGACCCCGCTGCACAAATTTCGCTGGGGTGTTCTTACACGTCGTCAGTTAAGTCCCGGTCTCTGCCCATACGATTTTCATATTTTTGGAGCCCTGATGAAAGAGGTTCGTGGCTGTCGATTTACTCCGAACAAAGAGGTGCATGACTGGGAACAATCAGGTTTTCCTCGACAACCGCAAACGTTTATCCATGGAAGCTTATCTAACTGTGGGATAATTGTATTAACAGATACAGTGATTACTTTTGAAATGATAAACAGTTTATTTATTTTTATTCCACCTGCCTCGTTTCCACTTGACTATCCCTTATAAAAGCACAGAGAACGGTTTTTTAAACTCGAGTGACATTTCATACTTCATATTACAAACAGGGATAAAGAGGGGTGCTTTCATGAGTAGAGGCATAGAAGTTGGAATTCGACCCTACGGTGTTTCCAACTATGTGTAGCTAAGCAGGCTTCCTATTCTCCAGAAGCAGTAACATTAATTCTGTGATACTGTATTATGCCTCGGACGTACTAAACACAAACCGGCTTCATCGAAGCACTGCTATGATTTAACGTCTCTAGAGTGACGAAACACGCGCTTCCTCACCTGCCAACTGTCCCCCATAGTAACTGTACGGGACGCCTTCTTCTTCCTCATTCTCCTGAACACTCCTCTCCTCCTCCTCCTCTCCCCTCACACAGCACGAAACCCAGCGGCGGAGCTTCCGCCACATCCTTGCGGACAGAAAGCACTTCAGTTATAGTTGAGAAAATCAGCTGCTTTTAAAGGTTTCACAACACTTAATGATGCAAGGTCATATAATATTCGTGACACTAAGACGCGAAGGCTAAATAGAGATCATTGGATTTAGGTAGCACCGTACAACAGTGAAACCGCAAATTGCATGAAATACCTGACTTTTTTCGATTTCGTAATGATAATGACGAATATAATAAAGAAAAGTGAAACCTAGGTCAGGAATTCATTTCACAAAAGTTTTCATCCACAAAGAAAAAAAGATGAAATTGAGTGGCAATGAACATATAACTGCTATATATGTCAATAATGAAACAATGTGTCCCTTCCACCGGAGGTTCGAGCCCTCTCTCGGACATGGGTGTGTGTGTGTTGTTCTTAGCATAAGTTAGTTGAAGTAGTGTGTGAGTCTAGGGACCGATGACCTCAGCAATTTGGTCCTTTCGAAATTCACACACATTTGAACATTTGAAACAATGTAATGCAAACATTATTCAATGCTCAGATAACACCAATTCAGTATCTTAACGTCAGTTAGTATTGTAGGTGGTAGTTACAGTAATTTATTGTTATGTTTTCTTCTAAACCGGATTTTACATATTTCATGAAAAATTTTATAAAGAAAATTAATCACGAAGGCGAGGCCTATACGCAATCGAGGGAAAAATACTCATGATTGAACGAATCAAAAGTGATAGAGCTACTTGATGAAATGATTGACGATACACCACTGTTGGACTAATGATAGAGACGCTCTAACTATAACTTATAGGCAATTGGGCAAGCAAAAACGCGCAGATCTATAAAGACGTACACCAATTTCTTCACTTGAATGATTATTAATTATTAATGAACGGAATTATTCATTCACATGATTGACTATCAGTTACTGGGATGTGTACTGATGTTTACGTTGACCGGCATTTGTAGTAAAAGGAAGGAGTGTTGAGCTGCCTTAACATTAAAAACATGGACTAATGGCTATTAATTATAGTCAGTTGGTGGTTAGATTCCCTTTACAGCTATTACCTGAAAGAACCGATGCCCTAAATGCCTGCCACATATGAGAAGGAGAGTGACGCCGGTACATCACGCAGTGAACAAGGGAAGCTATTGATGCATAATCCTTTTATTATAATGAATGTCGAGTATCTATTACAATTGCATGTTCTAATCTTAGTTGGACGTGTTGAAGGTAGTTTTCCTTATGATTGGCATAACACTTTCTAAGCAGCTTCATTCCTTATGTTTACGAAATAATGTGCCGAAGAGGACCATATGATCAAGAATTTGCTTTGGTAGTTATGGTTATATGTGTGTATTGACTGGTTTAAACTTTTACAATTAAGCCCCACTTGCTGGCCAGACTTGCCTAAAGAATATTTTCCCCAAGAATGTTAATTCATTCTTCAGATAAGAATTTTCAACAGTTGCGTTATGTCCTTTCTTTGTCTCTATTACCGTAAGGGTTTTCTGGAGTCACTGTCACTGGCAAACATGTTTAAATATTTAGAAGATTTTTTTGACTAAAGCTGTCTTGATAATTGGGTTAATTTTAAAGTTAATAAAAATGTCAATAAATATTTTATGTAAAATATGTGACCCAAGTTCAGTCAATAGCTCAACCCTTTCGATGCTCATTGCCCAGGTTCCTGCACCACAGTTTCCTTTCTTTTATAATTTTCTGTTTTGATGGCTATTGAATGTCATTAGTGCAAGTGTTTTATATTACTGAAATGATTCTTCACCTCTCGGATTCACAATTATTAAGATACTGTCTTAGCTCCCCCTGCTTTGCTGAAGATAACTGTGTAGTATGCACCGTGTTTTGTTATTTTTTCCTTTATTCGAATTTTCATCTTCACAAATTGCAGCATCTTCTGAACTTTGCACGCCAATGAAGGCCTAAGAAGCAACATATTTTCCGAAGAGTACTTCTGGCCAAAAAGCGAATCAGCCAGCTATCCATATCTTTTGAGTTCTTGTAGTGATATTTCCATAACAATTTCCGTCCCCTGATACATTTTTCTTTTGATGTTAAATACAAATTTTCATAGATTCAACTTTAAAAAAAATTTAATGTAACGAAGTATTATCATAAAATTCTTCATACTCTGTTTAATACAATTAGGAGTAGAGTTTCCAGAAAAATTGAAAACACATATGTTTTAAATCCATCCGAGAAGTCAGATACCCGTTTTCAATGACGTAGCTGTAATAATGCTTAATTGGTAGTTTAATGATGTTTTAAAGTTTTGTACACGACTGGAGCAGTAACCGTAAAATGAAATCGTATTGTAGAAATAGTAAACAGTCGGTCAGTTGCAAACTGGAATGTTACCATGGTTTCAACGTGTGCACCAGCTGTATATTGGCGAGGAAATACCATATGGCAACAGCCATGTTGTGCAGGTTTTAATTTATTAAGGATGAAAAATTTTATATTTAACTGCAGTATTTCGGCTGTGTTTTAATGTACGTTTGTCACAACACGTAATTTGGTTGTCTATACCTCCTTGTGAAGCAAACGTTTTAATAAACGTTGAAACCATGGTAAAGGATTTTAATAAACACCGCAATTTGCACCTGGTTAGCTGTTTACTATTTCTACAAGAAGACTTTAATAATTGCCTATTTTCATAATAAATCTTTCACCTACTATTTTGCCACCTTAGTCGTTAATATCCAAGAATGCTGAAACATTTTAATTATCAGCGATAAAATAAATACCACTTGTCCAACGTCTAGCTTCAAAATTGTCTTAACAGCGATATATTTTCAAAAATCCTCTCATCTTCAACTTCACCCTTTTAGTGGTGGAATTTCGAATAGTCCCTTACTAAATTATACCTCCAGTATGAGATTAGCTCCCACTCATAATTTAAAGTTCTTGTCCTTAGCTGTTTGGGCTGGGTTATGAAGAGTCAGTGACTCACTCAGGCCCTGTTTCATTCCTTTAGGGGTTGAATTTCCAAAAACACTGAAACACGTACTTTTCATTTCTATCCGAGAAGTCAAATACCACTTTTATAGATGTAGCTTTATAAATGCTTCAGTAGTTCCTTAAAAATGATTCGTTGTCAGAAACGTTTCACCAACTATTTCCTCCGATAGAGGTTAAATTTACAAAAATGTTGAAACAGGTATTTCTTTACTTCTGGCCGAGAACCGAAATACCAATTTCCATAGTTCTAAATTCAAAATTGGATTAATAGTGACGTAATTTTTAAAAAGCTTTCATCTCCTACTTCACCCCCTTAGGGATGGAGTTACGAAAAATCCATGCCTACAGTATAAGATCATCGTCGTCTCCAAATTTCAAGATTTTGTTCTTATAGGTTTGGGCAGGGCGATGACGAATCAGTCAGTAGGGACATTTCCATTTATATATAGAGATTTTCCATATTAAACATTTGTATCGTACGTCAGTATCGCTATTTAAATAAATATTTATATTGATGGGGTAAAACAAGACACGTATGTCGGAAGCTAGGGCTCAGCATTTCTTTTAGTGGCTGTTTTTCAACAAAAATTTGATGCACAGTTTACTATCTAACTCACAGCATTAAAAATGAAACTTTAAGCAAACGCACTAATCCTCCAAACTTGTTGCCGCACAACATGTACTTTTGTGGAAATGGTAAAACTGCTTATCATTGCCAGAAACTTACCATCTTACAAACATCACTTATGATTAACGAACTAGCAGCATGTGTTGCTTTCACTATGACCTCTTTGTTCGAACGGTCGCTCTAAAGTGTCGTGCAGGACAAAATACACCCGTCATGTCATGGAATGAGACGTTCATTCACGAGTTCCACATTGTTTTCAGCTCCAAGTGGTACCACAGGCGTGACGCTGTAGCTCTTTTCTTTCAGGGTGCTGTTAGGTTTAACTGCAACAAGCCGAGGTTTAACTGCCTGTTTGTGTTTAAGCTAATGTATTTTTAGAACCCCGACACGCAGTGCGCCTTCTGCATATTACTGATCAGAAGGCGTTTTATCTCGTTTGAGTCCTCGGCGAGTCGAAAATAAAACGTCTCCCTAGTTGAAACAGCAATTATCTGAAAGAGCTGCACCCTTATTATCGGACCTACAATGAGTTTATGGGTCCAATTTAACGATTGATATTGACACATCATATTTCAGCGCGCTCAAAAACTACTCTTTTCAAAATATCCCGTATCTGAACCCTTAATAAGATATCTGAGCATAGCTAATCCAGGTTTGCTTCATTGTACTTTGTTGTGTATGATCCCTTTCTTATCGGTTACACGTACGAGTACGTAAAACTGAGCATAGGAAAATAATAGCAAGATTCTGCAGTTCGACGGAAGTGTCTCCAAACGCACAGAACTGCCCATCATGGAGTACTTTGTCTTCACTAAATTGTGAAGCGTTTGTTCAGTCAATATTGTCTGACATGTTTCTTTCGCAACACAGATTATGACGTATCAGTATTTATGTCTGCGATTATTTCAATAACGGTAAAACATTACAACGCGGTAGATAAAAAGACTGCCCAGTAGAGTAGGATGTAGCTCGTTTCGTATCATTCATGACCGCTAACGCTGCCATAGTGTACTCTGAATGGAGCAATAAGAAGACCCGTCGTCTGTACCTACTGTGACATTGTTGCGGGATTCCCATCAAAGCAATCTTACAAACGATCTAAACGAGATGTAATGTGTTTGTTCACAAATAAACCGTCGTGTAAATTCATTTAATGCCATGTACACTAGTCTCCTCTCTGATATGTCCATGACAGCAGGTATTTCACAAGCTTTTGATTCTACAGAAAGAGTCTGTAAAGCTTCTCAAAATCATAAAAGTATGTAAGGAAGGCCTAAATGAAACTCACTTCTAAGAAATTTTAGCATCACAAGTATCAAGAAGTAGTTACACTAGAGAGAAGATGTTCAGAAGGGATTCTACTAGTCCGTATCTAACGGGACAATATCAATACGTACGAATATGTGAGTTGACATGCGTAACATGACAGTTCTGTAGGAAGTGTGTTTGTGTGTGAAAGGCTTGACGCTGTGGCAATGATATGCGAATGAAACCGGTGGAAGGCGGAAGGTAACAGAAGGAAAATGAGCATTAATAAAGCAACGCCGAAGGGTTAACAGCATCGTAAAATTTTCAAAAAAATCGTTTTTTATATATTTGTAAGATGCTTTCAACCATCTAAAATATGAGTCAAGAAGTCTAATCCCTGAAAAAAAAAATTTCTATGGATTTCCGAGCTAATCCTCGGACGACTAGAAACGGCTTACCTGCGCCATCCCGATACCCCTGTTGTATATGGGTATAGTAAGAAGCATTTCAAAACAATAATGCGTTAGTTTGGCGTTTTCAGTGGTTAGCACATGTACGAAAGAGACAATTCTTCCGTTTCAGTTTTTTCTTTTTAATTTTTGTATGCAGTATTGACTTTTGGTAGTTTATTTGCGAGCTTACCGTATACAGCTACGTCTTTCGAGTAAGAATGAGTCGTAGAAAATAGTACTCGGGCAGGAAAGGTACGAAAACGTCACATCCAAAGCATCGTCGAAGCAGTATATCATCAAATCTTTCGGAAGGAGTCAGTGCCTCTGCCGAAGAATCATGAAACGCGGTATCTTCGGAATATGATTTTTCAAAACGGCATGCAGCGTGACTACAAAACTGTTCAATCTTTGTATTTTAAAATTTAACAATTACTTTAGATTAACATTTTAGAGTGAACACGTAGGGGATTTTAGATAAGTAATTTAAACAATATTTACTAACAAATGGTTGTCCCGTTTGGTGAAAATTGATCGCTTTTATCAAATACTAGCCAATTATACAAAAATAAATATTCTTAAAATCCCCTACGTGAGTCACTAGCTACGCTCATGCAGATTGCATAGATTGTTTTTCTTTTTTCCAGACTCAAACTGGCACCAGTTTTTGTGGGTGTCTCAGATCGCCTCAAACTCAGCACGAATAGGAGAACTGATGCAATGTCGCCATTTCGTAACATTTTCCACCAAAAATGTTTCTAATATACTTCAAAATATGCTAAATAACCATCCCAAGTATTATTTCTGTCTTACCTTTTCTTCTGAGCAAAAAACTGCTAATAACACGGTTTTTAGACCATTACATTGGTGTTACCTCTTAAAGTTTTACATTAATTTTGAAAGCTAAATTTTAGTGATCGTCTCGTCGAAAAATCTGAGATGTGCTGGTCTTGCCAGAAGTTAGTTACCGGTTCAGCCTCACCTACTGAGTCATTGACTGACTGTACTGGTACCGAAATACTTACAAAAGCGCACCATTAAGTTATCATACCGGGAAAATCCGACAGACCGTAACTAATACATTTCGTAATTCATATAAACGATAAGTTTGCAAACATAGGAAGATTGATGAGGATGTGTGCAGATGGTGCTGTTGACCGTAGGGAAGCTGCAACGTCAGATGTCTGTAGCCAAATGTAGTAAAAACTGTAGAGACTCGATGCTTGATGCAGAGATGAGCAGCTGACGCCCGGCATAAATGAACGTAGCGCTCTGCGACGGTAAGATGGATTACGATTTGATTAGACTATTAGCGAAAACTCCCTGGAAGCAGCAAGAAATGTAAACTAGCTAGAAGCGATATGAAGCGAGTGATGCTGTAAAGAAAGCTGTGGAAACAGTAGATGCTAGACTGAAAAACCTAGAAACACACCTGAGAGGATGCAATTCATGTTACATCTACATCTTCATCATTACTCTCCATTTCATGTTTACGAGTTTGGTAAAGGGTTCTTGCCGCCACTTTTACACTCTTTCTTGAGCATTCCACACTGGAATAGCGTATGGGGAAAAAACACTCCTTAATCGTTCCGTGCGACATGTGATTTCCTTTATTTCATTTCGTTAGGCATTTCTTCCTATATAGATGGGAGTCAAAGAAATATTTTTGCTTTCGGAAGAGAAAATCTTTCTTTAAATCTTTCTTTAAATGACAGGCATGCAGAACTCGCTTATCATATCAATGTTACTCGGTCTGCTGTTTCGTGATACACGGAAAGAACTTCCCTTCTTTGAACTTTTTCAGTGTCCTCCATCAGTCCTATCAGGTAAGAAGCCTACACTGCGCTGTAGTATCCAAAGAAGACCGACAAGTGCATTGCCGTCAGTTCCTTCTGCAGATTTGTTGCGTCTTTCAAAAGTTCTGTATGAAAACGCAATCTTTGATTCGTCTTCCCCCAACATTTTCTATGCGATAGCTCCAATTCAAGTTGTTCGTGACAGTAGTTCCTAGATGTTTCTAAGAGCTGTCAAAAAGTTTCAGTTAGTAGGCCGCACAGTCCAGAATGTAAACTGTCCTGGAAAGCCCACGTACAGGATCTTGTTCAACGAGTTAATTTTGCCATTTTTACTGTTCGAACGGTATCTCAAGCAACTGATAGTTCGACATGAAAATTAGTCTATTTTCCTTATATGTGAAGGTTTTTTAAATTACTGCTACCAGTCACAAACTTTGTCAACTGTTGTATTACTTACTTATTTAGCGACATGTTTCGAGGATTATACCTTATCTTCAGGCTAAATGGCATTACAAAAACAACTTTACAATAAGGTCATACTGTAAAGCTGTTTTTGTAATGTGATTTAGCCTGAAGGTGAGGTATAACACTTGAAACATGTCACTAAATAAATAAGTACTACAATAGTTGACAAAGTTTGTGACTGGTAGCGATAATTAAAAAAAACCTTTACACATTTCTTCAGACAGTCACGGTCGAAACAGTGAAAATGGCTTCAAATACTTTCCTTATATACCATAATACTTATGGTATTATATTTTGATGTAACTCTTCACAGTCAAATGATTCAAATGACTCTGAACACTATGGGACTTAACTGCTAAGGTCATCAGTCCCCTAGAACTTAGAACTACTCGAACCTAACTAACCTAAGGACATCACTCACATCCATGCTCGAGGCAGGATTCGAACCTGCGACCGTAGTGATCGCGCGGCTCCAGACTGTAGCACCTAGAACCGCTCGGCCACCTTGGCTGGCTCTTCACAATCTGAAAGGGTAATTTTGTCTCATAAACGGGCGGTTCGGTCAATAAGTGATGTAAGTTCGCGAACCTCTTGTCGGCCTCTGTTCGTTAGTCTGGGTGTTCTGATATTGACACCTCAATACATGTATCCTTTACTGCCTTTTCTTGTTAACAATATCAGCTTATTCCCAAGAATGAGCAGCTTTCACTCAGTTAATACTAGACAGAAATCCAGTCTGCATTTGGATCGCACTTCCTTGAGTCTCGTGCAGAAAGGCGTGCAGTATACTGCTACATCCATTTTCAATAGCCTACCACAGAATTCAAAAATATTAGAGGTAATCCAGAAGCTTTCAAATCGAAACTGAAGAATATCTTCATGGGCCACTCCTTCTATTCTGTCGAGAAGTTCCTTGAAAAATAAGCTGGGTTTTGATTGCGTTTACATATCTTAGGGCTTATCTTTTTTTGGGATCATAAATATTTGATTTTAACTGTTATTACTTTTATGTAGTACTTTCAGGTACTGACACGTTCCATGCCCATGGAGATTTGCTCCTCAGTTTGTTTCTACAGAACTAGAAGTGTAAAATAAAAAAAAAATTAAAAAATCGCTATGACCGTTGAGGAATTCATCCCACCGGCGCACCAGGTTGAAGGTACCCTCTTGGAAAACACCATGTCCTACTACATGAAGAAGGCCGTAAGTGCCGGCAGCACATCCTAGTCCGACAGGAGCCGACGAACCTTCAAGACCTTTTCTAAGGGACCGAAAGCGTGATAATCGCTTGAGCGTAGATCAAGTCTATAGTGCGGGTACTCGAGTACCTCCCACTTGAGTTGGCGTAACTTCTGCATTTCGGAGTTGGATACACATGTTATCGTGAAGTAACAACACCTCTTGGTGCACCATTCCACAAAGGTGGTTCTCTATAGACAAATGCCCCATAGGCATTCTTCATTCTCCGATGAACGTCTATCGACGCTTGTCCTTCGGCAGCTAAGTAAAGACACGTTTGGTAATAACTTCGCCATAGTTCACTTTACGCAATTACTGCATACATGTTTCTGAGACGAATGCCACTTTAATCCCTTGCCTACATGTCGGTGCTTGTATACCGGCATCGGAGTCGTGATATGATGTATATACTGTGCAACGTCGACCTCAAACGGAAACTTTTTGATCTCCCCTTATAGCTGAATCGGCAGTCTTTGAATTGTGGAGGACCTCACACTTTTTACAGCTTAGGGTCAGTTGCCACTTTTCGTATCATACAGATGTTTTGTATAAATCATTTCGCAATTGGTTTTGTTCTTTTGGTGACTTTATTAGACAGCAACAGGTTCTTAGGGAACCCCAGGCGTCACTTCGGTTTCGTCAGACGACGATCTGCCAGTTACTATGAACTGTGATCTTTCTGTTAGGATATCATGATTCCAGTCGCACAACTGAGACGATACTCTATAGGCAAGCAGTCCGATTTGAAGCCGATTGTGGGAAAAGATGTCAAAAGCCTTCTGTAAATCTGAATATCTAAACTGAACTTGAAATCCCCTGTCCATAATGCTCAGTGCTTTGTACAAATAAAGCACAACTTGTGTCTCACAATAACGACATTTTCTATATACATGTTAGTTATGTGTCATGCGTCGAAGGTCTGGCTTGCAAAACAATAAATCGCTTTAATTTCGTGCGTCATATTAAATGACTCATGGAAGGCTATAACTGTTACTCATGATTTAAATAATAACTGTACCAGTTACTGATTTTTTGATGCTTAGCGCAACGCTTTTCGAGAATTTTTTCTCATTTCCAAGTGCATTTTAGCATTTGCTTACATGAATATGTCTGGTGATATTTGCTTGAGTTATTTTCTGCCTCTCTTGCGTCTTTTTGAAGTTGGACTGCAGCCCGATAATCTTGCAAAATGAATGATTGAGTGTTTATAAACGCCAATGTGAGAAACGGTATTTTTGGTTGACTGCTTACAGGTATTATGTCTCCTTCATTATACAGAAATCACACACATGCAAATCATCATTTGCGCTGTCAGTTTACAAAATTGTTGTAATTATCATATACCAAAGAAACGTTTTTTGAAATTGATTCGCTATCTAGTTTGTCACTGAGAATTTGGTCTCCTTGATTTTTGTGGTGTATAAAATTTTGAAGCTCCTCCATTAAATCCGTTGCACTAAATTTTAGGAAGTGGTGGAGTATCTTAAGATCTTATTCTGTGTTTTAGAATGGGTGTCCGGTGTCTTTTATGAGTGTTGCTATTGCTGACTTTGTAAATGACTTATGTGTGTAGCAGTTGATATGGTCATTATACGTAATTTCAAAATTTCCAGCCAGTTCGTCCTATGTAGTAGCTTGAGCAAATTTTACACGTTATTTCGTATATTGCTGACTTTCATTGCTTAAGGTATAAAATAGTTTCTGTTGCAGTCCACAACTACATTTTGTCCGATTTTCCGATTTCTGTCTAACTTCAAAAACATGCAATAGAGGCAGAAAATCACACATGCAGACATTTACAAACACATTCATGTAAACAAATGTAGAAATTCACTTGAAAATGAGGATAAATTCTCGCAACGCGTGGTCCTAAGCATCAAAAAATAAGTAACTGGTGCAGTTTTCATTATTTAAACCGTAAGTAATTCGATTGGTTCCTTAGTGTTTGAGATGGATAACAGATAGGATTAATACATAGAGATGATAAATAAGATGAGTAAAAGAGCGGCGACTTGTGTCACGGTTTCGTTTAGTAAACACATCAAGGTTTGCTGTTATCATTCCGTTAGCGACAGTTACAAGAAGGGCGAGGTAAAATATTACTTCCTCCCATAAATATATACTGGAAAGACCATGAGAGAAAAATCAGTCAATTAGTGGAAATTCGATGGGTTACCGACAGTCCTTCCTACACACCATTCGGAATGAAACCAAAGAAAGAGAGAGATTGATCGTGGAACAGGATGTACGCTCCGCCACACGCCGTGTTGTGACCTGCGTAATACAGTTGTAGATATGGAAGTTCGTTCCAATTACGGTTTCCTTTCTTAATGTTTGTAGATTTCACAAATGATAGAATAGTTTACGACTGCACTAATTCATGCATCACGGGGTGATTATAACTGAAGACTGGGTTTCAAATCGCTGTAAAAAAAAAATTAACCACTTTCGGAATGACATCATATGTGAACGGAATATTACCGGAAAAGGGGAGAACGATATGAAACAAAAATGAAAGATAAACACTAGATGGTGTTATAAGCGGAAGAATACGCAAAATAAAACATGTTGGGTATGTGGCTTTACTTCATTTTCCGTGGTGTTGGTAAGGCTCTTCTACAACACTGGTGACTGTGCGCCAGTAGCTCCGCATAAGTTCCGGACAATCACAGATATGAAAAAAGACATTGGTCCGATGTTTGCCATGAGTATGGAGAAAATGATTAGAACATTCAAAAAGACAGGCTCTTTTTAAGTGCAAATGTGGCAGAGGGAGGAAAACAACGGATTCGACGTTAGTAGGAGAAGCAGCAACAACAGTGCAGGAGGGATCGAGCGGTGGTGTGCAAACATGCAGTAAGCGTGGCATTGTCGCAACTTTGGATATGCCTGTAGGCATGATGTGAAAAATTTTGTGAAACATTGCACACTCTTATCCATACAAAATCAATTACGTTCAGGAGTTGCTTACTGCTGATCCGTAGAGATGGGCCAAGCGGTTATTTTGGAATGTCAGCATCCACGGTTAAAGTTAATTTTACATCAGTTATTTTTAACCGTTGTAAATAAGTGTCAGTTATTTTTTACTATCGAATTCTCCAGACGCGGTTACAGTTATATAACTACGTGGAATCCATCAGTGTAGTTTGTCAGTATAAATGCGAGTAGTGTGAAGTGGTAGGAATGACGCATGAATCGTGCCATAACCTTAACGTGTGTGTCCACACGATATCTCATTCGTCGTGCGCAATCTTAGACTCAGGGGGAAGCGACGTACTACACTGACACTAGTATAGAGACGATAGCTGTAACGGCTGAGAAGTTCATCACCGTTACTTATTCCTTATAATTCACTGTATGTATTAGCTTAGCGTTTATCAGAGAGACAATAATGATTTGTGGAATAATTTATACTGCTTCAGTCACTTCTACTAATATTTTACTTGCACACTGCATTTCGGCAGCATGCTGCTGTCATCAGGTGCATTATACAGTTACTTATAGACAAGTTTATGGGTTATGTACATTAGCTGAGTGTGCCAGTGTCGTTGAGAATCGAAAAATAAACCTGTGTGGAAGCATAAATCTGTTACAATGTGTACATTATGTGAATAGCATGATTCTGTAATATATGAATGCGTTTACCTACGTTTCTATTGGCGATCTCATTTTATAGCGCTCAGAGCACAGTAACAGGTAAATCACAACTTAGCATTTTCACAAACATCTGTTTATATCTTTCCAAAGAGTTTTAAAATCTAAGATAAACTACTTACAATTTCAAAGACTGTGTACATCTTTCCAGAGAGTTATAAAATTTAAGCTAAACTACTTACAATTTGAAACACAGTAATATATAGCTGTAGTGAAGATGAGTACTTTTATCTAGATGTATTGGTAATATGGAGAATGTTACATGGATACTTAATGAACACTATTCTGTCAATGAAATAAACATTTAATGTTGGAGAAGTTTTTGAAGAAGTTAACATGATTACTTTCAAGCTTATCATTTAATGATACATCTCCATATGCTGTGCTATGAATGAAGATTTCCAGTTCTTCATATAAGTCTATTTGGTGTCCCTTATTCCTTTTATATAACATATGAAGAGCATTTGCAATATCATGGAATGTCTGGCCAGTGTCTTTTATATGGGTGCCCGTTGCTGATCTATTGTAATTGTTAGTGTGGTAAGATTTTGTGTGTTCATTATATCTTGTTTGAAAGTCTCTCCCAGTTTGGCCTTTATAGAGGGATCTGCAGGTATTACATACTATTTTATAGATGCCTGATTGTGTATATATATCCGTCTCTGTGCGTATATGGTGTCTCAGTGTGCGTTGCAGTTTTTTGTGTGTTTTAAAGGCTATGTTAATATCATGTGGTCTGAGAATGTTTGCTATTTTGTAGCAGAGTTTGCCTGTGAGAAGTACTCAAGCCATGGCTTTCTTTTCCATTTCATGCATGGAAGGTGGTTTATTATTGTGTTTCCTTATATGTAAAACATTCTCGGTATTCTTGCCCCGTCAGTTCTGGATAAAATCTCGAGCTTTCGACGATTACCTCCATCGTCATCGTCAGGAGCTGACTGTCTTCACTGCTGCTGTGGTAGCCTTATTTATAGCCAGTGGACGGCTTCTGATTGGTCGGCTTATGATTGATCGGCGATTACGTACTGCTGTCGCAGATGGTGTCTCTGTGTGCGCCGGTGCGCCACCGCTTCCGTTGGAACGTAAACCTTGGGTGGAACGTCTCTGCTGCTTCTCTGCATCAAGCGTTCGTTTCCATGCACAGCTCATATGGTATCCGCTATCGCGGTTAAAGTTGTTTTGGCTCATTCTTATTTCAACAGCCTCCTTAATAACAGAATCCCAGTTAGTGTAAGCATGAGACAGAATTTTTGTTTCATCGAACAAAATTGCCCATTTCTCCAGTTCTCTATTCTTAATATGGCGTTGGTGTTCTGCACAGCGGTCGGAAGCGGTACGAATCGTCTGACCTATATAATTACTTCCACACTCACAGGGTGTATTATAAACTCCAGGGATCCTGAGGCCGAGATTGTCCTTAACAGGGCACATCATCTCCTCAACCTTCTTAGGAGGATGAAACATCGGTCTTATACCTCGTCTACGTAGAACTCTTCTATTTTGATGGAAATCGCGCCACAAAAAGGAAGAACCGCAATCTGTGTTTCATCCTGTGAGTGTGCAGCATTTTCACGTTTCCTTTTTTTGGAGAACGCTGCCTTTATATCGCGTGCACCATAGCCATTCTTTCGGAACACGTACTTCAGATGGTTAATCTCGGACCTTAAGTGGTCCTCGTCAGAAACAGTTTTTGCTCTATATACCAACGTGTTCAAAACGGCTCTCTTCTGAACAGGATGATGGAAACTCTGTGCATTCAGGTATAAATCGGTACGCGTTGGCTTACGGTATATAGAGTGGCCAATACGCCCGTCCGCCTGTCGTTGTACAAAAACGTCTAAGAAAGGCAGTCTCCCTTCCTTCTCCATCTCGACAGTGAACTGGATGCTCGAATGTATGCTGTTCATGTGTTCCATGAATTGTTCGAGAGCTTCTGCACCGTGTGGCCAGATCATAAATGTATCGTCAATATAACGATAAAATAAGGATGGACGGAGAGGAGCCGAATTTAATACACGTTCTTCAAAATTCTCCATAAAAGAGTTAGCCAGTGATGGAGACAATGTAGAGCCCATCGCCATACCATCAGTCATTTCATAGACTTTGTTACCATACAAGAAGTAGGTGGTCGTCATCTCGTGCCGGAACAACTCTATAGTTTCAGGTGGAAAAAGATCCGCAAGCATTTGCAAAGTGTCCTCCACAGGAACTTTTGTGAACAGCGAAGCCACATCCAAGCTGACTTAAAAGTCATTTGGACCAACTCTAATGTGTTCGTTTTTCTCAGTAAACATTTGGGAGTTTTTGATGTGATGTTCACACCGGCCGACTACAGGAGTCATCAACTTTGTTAAGTATTTGGCCACTTTATAAGTCGGAGAACCAATTGCACTAACAATAGGTCTCAAAAGAACATTATCTATGTGGATCTTCGGTAGTCCGTACAACCTGGGCGGTCTAGGAGCTTGGACTCTGAGATTTTTTGTTAACATCGTCTGGCTGCCCGAAATTCTTCTATAACTTCATGGTTTTTCTGCTGTAAGTCAAAGTTGGGTCGCATTCAAGAATACGTACTGTCCTCCAACAGTGACGTCACTTTACTATGAAATTCGGTAATATTAAGGACCACGGTGGCATTGGTAATATGACAGGATCTTCATCCTTCCGAAGTAAACGGAGCCCCTCCCTCTCCTCTCTACCGGTATTAGATCTGGGGGTCTTAGCTGAGGCCAAAAAGCCACTGGTAACAAGTCTCACTTCGTTGGCGTCGTCTTGTGCAAGATGCAGTAGTTATACAGTTACTTATACTTACAATTGCCAACATATATATTAATTACTTTGAACAAAAGACTCTTGCTAAAAAATCAAGCTCTATGGATAAAATCAATTACTATAAACGTTACATTGATGATACATTACTCCTGGAAGATGGTAACATAAATGATATTAACAACATACTTGACACATTCAATAAACGAGACAGAAATATAAAATACACAGTGGAATATGAGACCATTGATAACATCAACTTCCTTGACCTAAATATCAGTAAGGAAAACCAACTCACACATCTTCAAAGTTTACAGGAAGGCAACAGCTACGGATACCACCATACACAGCTCATCTTGTCAGCCCACAACACACAAACTTGATGCATACAGAGCACTAGTTAACAGAGTCAACAAGATATCAATGGATAAATATGCCCATCTTGATGAGATAACCATAATGAAATAAATAGCTTCAACAAATATCTATGGTGATGTATTAATTGATAAACTTACACAAAAAAGGAAAAACAATAGTAAACCACCTTCTGTACATGAAATGGAAAAGAAACCCGCCGCTTGCATACCTTTCACAGACAAAACATCCTACAAAATAACAAACATTCTCAGACCACCTGACATTAACAGTCGTTTAAAACACACAACAAACTGTAACACACACAGAGACACAATATACGCACACAGACGGATATACACACACAATCAGGTATCTATAAAATAGTATGTAATACCTGCAGATCCCTCTATAAAGGCCGAACTGGGAGAGACTCTCAAACAAGATATAATGAACACACAAAAGCTTACCACACTAACAATTACAATCGATCATCAATAGTCACCCACAGAAAAGACCCGGCCAGCCATTCCATGATATTGCAAATGATCTTCATATACTATATAAAAAGATTGACGGACACCAAACAGACTTATATGAAGAACTGGAAATCTTCATTCATGGCACAGCACATGGAGATGTATCATTAAATGATAAGCTTGAAAGTAATCATGTTAACTTCGTCAAAAATTTCTCCAACATTAAATGTTTATTTCATTGACAGAATAGTTTTCATTAAGTACCCATGTAACATTCTCCACTACAGTTATGTATTACTGTGCTCGTAAGTAGTTAAGCTTATATTTTATATCTCTCTTGAAATTGTAAGCAGTTTTTCTTAGATTTTAAAACTCTTTGGAAAGATGTAAACAGATGTTTGTGAAAATGCTATGTTGTGATTTACCTGTTACTGTGCTCTGTGTGCCAGAAAATGAAATCGTCAACAGAAATGTAACTAAACATATTAATATATTACCTAATCACGCTATTTACATATTGTACACACTGTAACAGATTTATCGTTCCACACAGGTTTATTTTTTGATTCTTAACCCCACTGGCACACACAGTTAATGTACATAACCTACCAGCTAATGTATAAGTAACTGTACAATGCACTTGATGATGGCAGCATGCTGCCGAAATGCGGTGTGTTCGTAAAATATTATTAGAAAGTGACATCATCAGCATAAATTATTCCACATAATCTTATAATGCAGTCGAAGACCTCAAACAATATCTGTATAGCATGGATAAATTTAAAGAATGATTTGGTTTTTGGTTTCGACACGAATCTGTTAATCCAGTTATTTCGGATAATAGTGAGCGGCTATGTTGGTGGCCAGAAAAGAAAAAAGAATACAGTGTAAATCACAAATAAGAGGCAGTGTAGCACAATAATGTCAGAGCAGTGGGAAGGTATGTCTGTACAGTCGTCTTCGACCAAGTGAGCGATTCCATTACAGCAACCAGAAATATGACTACAACATTACGTTTGCCGAAATTTTGGATTACATTGCCAAAAGAGTGGTTCATAAATGACGAGAACATTTTCCAGCAGTATAATGTGAACAGTGACAGTGGCAATAAGATTTATTTTCGAGAATATGGACAAACAACTAGGAAAGGTAGCACAAGATCTCTTCATAAAGCCAGTTTATGAGTAATCGTATGAATCCTTCATAGGGACAGTCACAGGAACAGCAAAGAAGGTCATGGACACCGGCTGTAGTACCTGGTGAGACACCTCGATCAACAACAGGACAGCGTAGAGGGGTACTCTCCCGAGCAGACGTCGCATTTATCCTACGTGTCCAGAGGTTCCAGCCGCACCAGAATTCCAGAAGAAAAGTTCTACAGTCGGAAGAGAAGAAATAGCAGTCACATTCTTCGGAGAGTCGCCACACAATGGAACCTGCATGCCTCACATAAGAAAAGGGGGGAGGGTGTTGGTGGGGAGGGTGTTACCGGGAGGGTGTTACCCTGGCGACGTATTACAGTGACACTAATCCAGAGACGATAACTGAGATGGCTGAGAAGTTTACCGCTATTGTTTATTCTTTGTAATTTGCTGGATGTGAGAGTTTACTGTTTATCAGAGTGTTAATAATTAATGGGGTTTTGAGTTCAACAGGAATCTATTAATCCAGTTATTTTGGAGACTAGTGAGTGACTACAAAAGGAATAAAATGACACACACAAAAATTTGTGGAAAGGACGCATGTACGCTTGGACGTTCTCGTGTCCACACGTTGCTTCATTGGGCGGGCAGTCCACTTTGAATCCCCTTCTTTGCTCAGGAGTTCGTGTTGCGTTTATTGTGATGAAAAGGCGACAGAAAAAGAAAACGCAAAAGCGACTATGGGTGAAAAAGCATATAAACAACAGAGGTACGAGAACTAGAAATTGTTGACAACGTTTTGTCTGCAAATTTCAGGAGGAAATCATAACGAGATTCTATATTTTGTGCTCGGGAAACTGCAGCGATGAGATTTGGAGAAACATAGTGTTAGCTAGCAACTGGCGAGTTACACACTCGTTTGAGTTATTTATTCCTCATTTCAAAACAAAGCACTTTAATTCCATCAAATTTCTAACTTGTAACTTGTAATTTATTATCTGATTGCTTTATACTTCTGTTCACTGCAGGAAACGCCTAAGCTTGCAATTATTAGCATATTTTGTTCCTATACACATGTTTCAGTCTGTTTCTATGCGGATCTTTAAGAACTGTTCTCATGTATATTTATGGCTGGTTCATATCCATGCAACCGACATAAATGGCCGAGCGGTTCCAGGTGCATCAGTCTGGAACTGTGCGACCGCTACAGGCGCAGGTTCAAATCCTGCCTCGGGTATGGATGTGTGTGATGTGCTTAGGTTAGTTAGGTTTAAGTAGTTCTAAGTTCTAAGGGACTGATGACCTCGGATGTTAAATCCCATAGTATTCAGAGTCATTTGAACCATTTTTTTTTCATATCCATGCAATTCTCTTGTATACTTGATCAACCGAATACGAATAAACAAATAAAAATAAAAGGGAAATACTTAAGGGAGGTTCTTTCTTGTGATGTGCGCCAATTGTATGTAATCGTGAAAAATGAAATTTGGATTAACATTCTCGGACTCGACAAGATTGGGAATTTCAGACAAGCCAGAATCCACAAGAACAGAGGTTGTATTTTCCAGTTTCGTATTTTTTTTGCAGTATCAGCGTGCCTCATTTCTATTTTTAGTAGTTTGTCGAGGAGCTACACATACCTCAACACATCCTTTGTTTAGATGTCAAAGTCGTCAGTTGTTGTGCTTTCTAAATCGCCCTAGCATGAGTATGCGTCCACGGTTTTCACATACACTTTTCACACACAAAACTTAAAGTATACTTCGCTTATAATGTTCAGATACTTTCAGCATCTTTTTCTTCACAGAAATATGATCGGAGGCCTCTTATCTAATACGTGGCATTCAGGGCAACATACATCGAATTTTTATTCAAGTACTCTTAAAAAGTGGCATTCCATACGACGTTTTTCTCTGTCTGTAATTATCTACAAACTTAAGCGTGCTTTCTTTGAAGTCAACAGACATTATTGCACATAAAACGCTACACAGTATTACCTCAACACACTGCACAATCAGAAACCAACTGACCTACTGACCTACTGACCTACTGACCTGTCGTCTGCTGAAAAGCGGAAAGATTCCCGAAGAAGGTGGGTAGCAATGCGCCTTACGCACGGCCTCCATTTCCAGGAAATGTAATACGAACAAATGCGCGTGCGTAGTTCCACTGTCGGATATTTATGTGCATGCGCAAAGTTGAAGCAAAAAGGCATCTCGTGGCCGCACCTTCAGCACATTAACGGTCCATTACGTTTCAGTTGAAAATTTAACGATTATTGGTGTTTCATATTATATGTGTATAGGTTATCGGTCGCTAATTCAAATATTATCCCTGCAGCTGCAACAGGAAGTGTACGGAACTTTGCTACAGCACTGTTAAAGTGAAATGTTAAACAAACACGTTCTCAGTTATGAACTAATATGTGAGCTGAATACCTTAGGAAAAATTCCAAGCTAAATTTGTGGTGCTGTTTGCTTAATGGAGCAAGTTTAGTGCGTTGTAATACAACACAAATATATACGCAACGTGATCGATTCGTTTACTCCTGTACAAGATAATCCGAATGTGCAAAATTTTGTGCGAGACTTGGAAAACTGCTCGATTTTCTTCAGCTACCGAGAGGGAGAATGGCTAATTGACCGAAGTTAAACGCTGTCGGGCTGGTCTAGCACTTGGATGGTGGCCATCCGGTCTGCCGAGTGCTGTCGGCGACTGGGGTGCAATCAGCCCTTGTGAGCCAAACTGAGGAACTACTTGACTGAGAGGTAGCGGCTTCGGTCTCGTAAACTGACAAACAGTCGGAAGAGCGGTGTACTGACCACGCGTCCCGTGACGCCTGTGGGCTGAGGATGACACGGCGGCCGGTCGGTACCGTTGAGCCACCATGGCCTGTTCGGGAGGAATTAAGTTTAAGAATAGCTAATTCCATTTCTCAAAGTGTTCAATTTGTTATGTTCCCCTTACGTTTGGCGTTATTGTACGCAGAAGCAGTGGATGATTGATTGTGTTGACCTCATAAGAGTAACAGGTTTAAAGGCATCATATGAGTCTACACCTTTTACTCTGTCGATATAATTCTTCTTTGGGTATCCAGATTGTGAGATTCTGAATTAATAGTAGTCATGTGGGGGATACGAGTTTGCAGTGTTTTCAGTGTATATATATATATATATATATATATATATGTGTGTGTGTGTGTTTTGGGATCTTATCGGCACCCAACGGCCATAAGATCCCAAAACACACAAACTCAGAAGTTTTCAGTGTTTTCAGTGTGTGTATACACACACACACACACACACACACACACACACACACACACACACACACACTGAAAACACGAAATGTCTCAGCAACAAAATTTCCTGTCATGAGGAGTACTTCACCTGTAGACGTAGATTCCATGTTCTGCATTTTTTAACTTAAGTATGACGATAGTGTACACGTTGTCTCAAATATATGAGGCAATAATATGCACCTTTTCCACTATACTTCGTCTATCAATGTCACCAGCTTGCTTTGCCAATTTTTCTCTTTACAATTTATTATTACGATAATTAACTGTCTAAAAATATAACAGAACCTGAATACTGAAATGAGTGCACCTGGCACAAAGATTTTCAGTGTTGCCTAACATAAAAGAAAATGAATTGATTGGCGCGACCTCATGGAGTGTTCTGTGACCACGACCCAATAGTGTATATAATTGGAAGGAGAATCAGCACTGGCCGAATTTTTTTGTTTTATTATCCGAAAAACCGATTTTCGGTCACTTAGTGATCATCCTCAGTGATGTAATATACAATTACAATTGGTGGGCACTGGTATCAACAAGCTTAGAGCGATCACATTGTTTTTTATTACATTATGATACAGGCGATTATGACATAAGCAGTTTTGTGCATTAAAGCACCAACCAACCAACACTTATCTCCTCTCCCAACTGCATTTAACGGTGGCATTCCCATTGTACTGTTAATCTTACCGTCCACGCTTTAATTTCACCGAAGGTTGTTTTAATGTTTACAGATGCTGAGTCTCTCCTTTTGACAGTCACTTCTTTCTTGTTTTCTTCATATTTTTCATACAGGCACTTAGCCTTAGCTTCCCTGCACTTCCTATTTATTTCATTCCTAAGTGGTTTGTATATCTGCATTTCTGAATTTCTCTGAAAATTTTTATGCTTTCTTCTTTCGTCGTTTAGCTGGAGTATTTCTTCAGTTACCTAATGCTTCTTCTCAGCTACCTTCGTCATACATTTGTTTGTGCATCCTATATTTGTGATTGCCCATGTTAGCGATGTCCTCTCCTCTTCACCTAAACTCATTTCCCTGGTATTCCTTATCGCAGCATGCACATCCTTGGAGACTTTCGAACAGTGTCATATTCCTCAGTAGTCCAGCAGCCAACTTCTTTCTACAATGAGCCCTCCGGACGATTCTCTTAAACTTCAGTCCGCTCTTCTGAGTCTATATCTGCTCCTGTGTACCACTTACAATTGAATATGTGATTTCAGAATCTCTCACTGACCGTGACGTAATGTACCTGAAACCTTCACGTATCTCCCGGCTTTTTCCACTTTTACCTTCTCCTCTTGTCATTTTTGAGCAGAGTACTAGCTTTTATTACCTGAATTTTATTGCAGAACTCAGTTCATCTTTCTGCTCTCTCATTCCTACTACCAAGCCCATATTCACCTGCAGTCCTTTGTTCTTCACGTATCCCTACAACTGCATTTCAATACCCATGAGTATTAGATTGTCATGTCCCTTTACATATTGAATAAACCATTCAGTATCCCTATATACTTTCTCACTCTCTCTCTTCATCTTCTGCTTGCTACGTTAGCATGTATACCTAAACAACTGTTGTCACCCTATATTCGTATGACCAGAAAGCCATGTCCTTTTTCCACTTCACTTTACTGTCCCCTACAAAATCTAGTTTGAGCCTTACAAGCAGAGGTACCTTGGGTTGGGACTGGCTTTCTGAAACCATCTATGATGACGTAGGTTGAGGTCCCAGGTATGCCTTCCTAGTCGTTAGTCCTGGTGGTCTCCCGTTTGCTAGTAATAGATAGAAAAAGAAATTCGTAGTTTCTCGTGATGTTCTGAAGTTGATGTTAGTACATACAGTGGCGTTGTAAATTAGTTGTTAGGATACGAGCCTAACGAGTAGAATGTTGTGTGTTTGAATCTTATTAAGTGCTTAAATAGTTATCGAAACTACCTTTATAGTCAATTTTATTCAGTTAATCGGTTTAAATGTTTTTTAAATATAATTTTATTCTACATAATCTTGATCGTCGTACTAACTTTGTCATTTATTCTATCTATCTTCCTATTTTCAGTTGGAATCATTGTGGATGTGCTTTTAGTTACTTTTATTTATCTGTCACAATATTTAAATGTTTCAATAGCCGATCTGTCAGGTAATAATCGAAAGGCGAAGTAATCCACTTATATTGGCTGTGATACAATGACATTAATGTAGATTTTGGTGCACACAAAATGCGTATTTTTGGATATAGTCAACATAGAAACATTTAAAACACAAATTCCTGTTGCACCATAGACAAAATAACACAAATTGAGATCTAAACAAAATAAAGGTGTATAAATAAATGCGTAAAATGAGGGATAGAAATAATGAATGCAAAACATGGACGAAAATATAACATAATCAAATGGAAGAAGTCGATACTAAAGCAAAAAAATAATTGAAATCATGTGAACAAAGATAGCAAATAAAAAAAGAGGAAGATAATATAAGAATAAATGTAAAATTTAGTGCAGTGATTAAAATGATGTGGCAAAGGATTGGATATTTTAAGAAAATGGCATTTAAATCAATTAACTGAATGAAAACAATTATCAGAGTCATTTAGATATATATTTAAAAATAATATCGAATTTCATTTCTTTCCTTTCCAAAAGGAATCAAACTTTTTATTATTTTTAAATAAGTGTCAAAATGACTTTGATCATTCTTTTCATTCAGTTATTTGATTTAAATTTGTTTCTTTTTTAAGTTCCCCATCACATTAGAAATTCTGATGTTACAAACCCTAAGATTTAGAATGCTAGCCTTTTATTAGTTATTCAGTCATTTTCTGACGTCACCTCCCTTTTCGTAACCCCTTGTGAAGATACGAATTGGGGGAGTACCACAGAACCTTTTGCCAATGGAGAGATCATCATGTTACATTTTGAATTACAGCCCAAACGTCCTGAGGACATACATTATGTATCCTTAATGCATTGGTTTCCATTGCTGTCTGCATTCTCACACTGCTAATACTTGCTGATTATTCCACCACTTACAGGCAGTTTCCCACACCACAGGTAAGTGAGTGCCCTGAACCTCTGTGTGCTCCTCTCCCTTCTTTGACAAGCCTTTGGTAGGAAATGGTGACTTCCCCTGGAAGACTTCGGCCGTCGTTGCTGATGATTTTTATTCAAAATTTAGGCTGTGACAAGGTTAGAACCCAGGAAGCAGGACATTTTGATTGTTATTGAAAGACTCTATCCTCATTTCATGGGCAGGCTTCATTAAAAAGATGATAAAGCCAATGGAGGGGAGTAATCAATCAGAGTAAACTTACTGCAGATCCACTTTCTAAAGGCAGTAGTGTTTATACAACACAATCACAAATGTAGATAAACAGTGTACAACGAAGCCATAAAGCGTGTAAAGTAAATTGAACAACTGTCATTTCATTCCACAATAAAAATGAGAAAAACAAACTGATAGCTCTATATGAAAACATATGCTGTACGAAGCCCAATACTCAAATGACGACAGTATGATACCTGGCGCCAAATTAATAAGGAAATTTTGAAATACGTTATGCCCTAAGAAGCAATAAAAGCTTCAATACTGCACATCTGGAGTAATGTGAATAATTTTCTCTAAATATACTCAATGGAGAAAGTGTCCAGTAATATGATTCAGCTGTCATGTACAGTCTTAGACATAAACCCGACCGCTGACGGGCTGCCACAGAGATCAGGTCGGCGACGTTCACTTAAGGTAGCCATTATGACCGCCCTTTAGAATTCTAGGTGCAGCCATATGCACGATCTGGCAACAATGGAGGATGCCGAAGTGTCTGGTGAAAGTGCTGCCACTCTTCGCGATTTGTTACAGTGCTGTATCTGCCCATGGTCTAGTGGCAGTCTGCCTTTGGCAAAAGGCGTGTGCGGACCACTGCTGCGACCTACGGCTGTTTCGCTCGCTTGCGGTGACTCTGACAGCTTATTGCAGTTTTATAGTGTTGTGTTGTTTCAGATAACACAGGTAAGATTCAGCTAAATAGATGAGATGCTTAGGAGTTCACCTTCGATCAGCGCTTTTTTAAATCAAACTTTTACAAATTTGAATAAGTGGCTGTGAACATAGGTTGTGATGATTTAGTTGGTATTCATTTTTCGATCGTGAGTATCGTTGTGCCAAATTGACAAATGCCGGTCTTTGTTGTCAAATAGTCGAATCTATTGGAGGAACTTTTACATTTAAGCACTCTGATGGAAACATTTGTGAGGTTAGTTTAAACCTTGCCAGTTTTGGTATAAGAACAGTAATGGTCTTCAAATTTCCAGCTGAAGTCCCAGACATGCAAATAAATGCAGTTGCATCGTCCTATGAGAAAGTGCTCAGTAATGTTCCAGAAAAATGCTCGAATTTACGTAAGTTTCTAGTGCTGAATGATACTGGACAATTTAAAGTGGAACCACAAAAACATATCCGATATTACACTAACATCCGTCGCTACTGAGTTATCGTCCTGTAGGATGGTCAGCCTAGAACTTGGGCATGGTGTGGTTCAATGGGTCACGTGCGTGCCCATTGTATACAACGCCTTGTGGCCCAGCTGTCGGCCGGCAAAGCTGTTAGATCTGCAGATATGTCCTCTATGTCGATAACGTAAGTGGTGGAAGTCACTGGACTCCCACCCACAGTCCCCATTATGGTTACTCCACAACTTGATAACGCTGATGATAACGTTATTCCAATGGAAGTCACTGAAGTAGCGGAGGTAATTCCGGCCGCACTGCAACTGACCGAAAATTCCGAGGTAGCCCTGAACGGGCCAGTTTCTGAAAGTAATCCGAAATCGGAGTCACCGTCTGCTGACAGGAGCAACTCCGAACCCGATATTGCAGCAGAAAAATCTGCAAGCTCACCGAAATGCTGCTCGCCTAGAAAAAATAAGAAACTAAGAATCGCACACGAGTTGCTGACCAAATTGTTCCACTGATGGGCGGAATTGTCACAAAGGTAGCCCAGAAATAAAGTGAAAGTTCACAGGAATTTTCCAATCGTACTCAGTCTGCACCTGTTCACACACCAGACGGCGATAGTGAACCCATTCCCAAGGAAGCAAAACAAGACACAAGTGCAGCTACCCACAAAGTTGCCGCAGAAATCTGCCGCACAGCCACGAAAGACACTGTCAGATCTTCGTTTTAGAAGAACTGGGGAGACGAGACCACAGAATATAAGGAAATGAGAGAAAATTCTTTAACTCTCGGAGAGGCAATACCACTGTCCTAACGAGAACGGTTACCTCACCGAGACCTAATAACACGACGCGAATGTGTACCTGATACTTATTGACAGCGTGTGATGAAAAAGTTAAAGTTATAAAATCGTAGTAAATTATAAACCCATTTCAAGCCTACGAGATTGTAATTTCGAACATCAACAGCATATACAGTTCACCGAAATTAAATAGACTGAAAGACTTTCTGTATGCGGGAAACACTGATATTATTCTACTTCAAGAAGTAACGAACATCGTACTGTACAATACATTCGGGTACAGCGCTGTAATCAGTGCTGGAACTAGAAGTGAATTTGGGGCAGCGATACTCTGGAACGAGGATGTAATAGTCAATCACATTGAAAAATCACAAATAATTATCACTCGTACTATCTACGACACCCGGATCATTGATGTACGAGTGTATGTTCCATCTGGTAGCAGCAAATGACGCAACCGAGCATAGATTTTTTATTTTTTTATTTTTATTTTTAAATATGAATTTGTCCCCCTCTTCGGAGACTATTATGACAATATCATTTTAGCAGGAGATCTGAACTGTGAAGTCACTAATTTTAACTGGTCTGCTGAAGTAGAATACATAATTACAGAATTCAGTTTAACTGACGCGAGAGAGCACAAAAACGGTGAAGGGCCTGGTTTTACGTTCATTTTTAATTGCTCGGCAGGTTGCTTGGATAGGATGTAGGTATATAATAATTTGAAGACTAATATCCTGCACATAGAAGTGTGACCCACTAGCTTTACTGATCACCGCTGCATCTATATGAACAATTAACCTGGAGGAACAGGCCACCTATAGCGCTACAAGCGACTGGAAACTAAACGTTGCATACTTGCAAGATGCTGAATGCCGCGAGCCTTTTCACAAAAATTGGCAGGAATGCGAAAGTAATTTCACATCCTACATAACTTCGCTAGACTGGGCACAGACAGAACGGAAAATATGGGCAAAGTAGAACATCATCTGGAATATGTAAACGGCTGCGTTTGCGCAAAGCAGGGGTCACAAACCGTTATTCTTCACAACTTGCTGCTGATTTACAGTTGGCAGTATCTACCAGGTGTCTACGACAAGCCAGCCAGTGTGGCCGAGCGGTTCTAGGCGCTTCAGTCTAGAACCGCGCGACCGCTTCGGTCGCGCGGTTCGAATCCTGCCTCGGGCATGGATGTGTGTGATGTCCTTAGGTTAGTTAGGTTTAAGTAGTTCTAAGTTCTAGGGGACTGATGACCTGAGATGTTAAGTCCCATAGTGCTCAGAGCGATTCGAACCCTATCCACAGCGCAGAGTGCCCTCTGATAAGCGTTTCGGCAGACTTTTCCAACGTCTGAGGGACACAGGTACCCCTTTACCTCGGAAGACTGACAGTGGAAGGCCCCGCACCGTCCACACGCCTGACATGGAGTAATGTGTGCTACGTTCGGTGGAAGAAACCCCTGGGACCAGTGTGCGATGATTAGCAGCAGCTGCCGCAGAAAGCGTGTCTCACTCTCTCATTGGGGAAGGGTGGGAGGAGAGGAACTTCATGACCAGCTGCTGTACGTGCGTTCAGGCCGTAAGATCATTATGGCAGATGGTGGTTCCGTCAGTGGCTGTTGCAGAAGTCTGCCGCAGATCCAATGTTCACAACCAAGATTTTATTTACCGATAGAGCAGTGTTCACAAGAGACAAGTTCGTGAATTTCCATAACCAGCATGTATAGGCAGATGCAAATCCCCAAGAAATTCAGGAAATAGGTCATCCATTCTCAATCAATGTACGGGCAGGCGAACTTGGTGATAGATTAATAAGGCCTTACGTGCTACCACAAAAGTTAACTGGGGAGCATTATCTGGACTTTCTCATTAATGTATTGCCTACCTTGGTAGAGGCTGCGCCATTGCAGCAAAGAATACAAATGTGGTTCCTGTATGACGTCGCGCCAGCACACTTGCGCCACAATCAGCGCTAACATCTGACGCAGACATTTCAGGAGCGCTGGATTGGTCGGGTGACACATACATACACACACACACACACACCTTGGCCTGCTCGTTCTCCAGACCTCTGTCACCTGGACTTTCGGTTATGGGGGTACTTGAAGGAAAATGATCTACGCTATGCCAATCAACAATGTGCAGACACTACAAGGTCTTCAATTTGTCTCAGCAGATACAACAACAACCGGAAATACTTCAAAGGGTGAGTCATTTCTTAAGCCGGAGGGGTGCATTGTCATGAACGGACGCCACGTTCAACACCTCCTGTAAACACATATTTATTGAAGAAAGTATGCCGGCCGCTGTGACAGAGCGGTTCTAGGCGCTTCAGTCTGGAACCGCGCGACCACTACGGTCGCAGGTTCGAATCCTGCCTCGGGTATGGATGTGTGTGACGTCCTTAGGTTAGTTAGGTTTAAGTAGTTCTAAGTTCTAAGGGACTGATGACCTCAGATGTTAAGTCCCATAGTGCTCAGAGCCCTCCTTTTTTTTTTTTTCAGGAAGTATGCATTTCGGGACCCAAGTTCAGTGGACTTACTTTTCTTGTTTCGATGCGTAGTAACATCTCTCAAAGTATTCGACACTTTTTTTTGAACACCTGCTATATTCTCTCACATCATCCAAAACTGTCTGACAGTGCTCAGATAGTTTGCCTAATCCATGCATGTAGGAACCTTCTGGATTTGAGTTAAAATGTCGTAGAACTGGTTCGAAGTGCATTTTCACCTGGAAAGTAGTTTTATTAACTGTTTTCCATCAAGGAGCCGGAAAGGTAAACATTTGAGGGCATAAGCTGATAAGAATTAGTGCATGATGGATGACTTCAAGAAACTTCTCGATCGTTCCATTAAGCTTCGGGCGTGCAGCAGCAAGAATTCTCCTTCTTCTTCAAATATTTCGGCTGTATAACTTTCAGCCGTCTTCAGAGTGAGCCACAAGTCTGCCGCTCCAGTGCTCGCTTCGTCCCTTTATAAATTGGCCACCAGAGGGGATAAGGGACTACCCATGGCGTCTCTATCCGTCAGCTCAAAAAATTCGTTGTTAAATAAAAAGTATGTAGAGAGCAGAACATGTTTTATTAAAGCTGAAATCTCTTTGTCAAAACCTCTTTCAATAAGTTGTAGAGATTCTGGAAGGGGAACCTTTGTGAATAAAGACACCACATCGAAACTAATATATCAGAAGGGTTCATTTTCAGTGATCTCAGTTTACTAATGAAATCAGGAGAGTTTCTTATGTGATGAGCACATTTTCTCACAAGAGGCCTCAACAACGGTGTTTGGCAACGTCATTGGTCGGACAGCCTATGTTGCTCACTATGGGGCGGAGAGGAACATCCTTTCTTGTGGACCTTTTGTAGTCCATAAAATCTAGGAGGTACCGCACCACTTGGTTTCAATCTCCGAACAACTTCTGGAGGGAAGGGAGAATCATTCAGAAGCGAAGCAGTTTTCTTCGCCACTCGATTAGTGGGATCCCTGCTGATCTTCCGGTACATGTTGTCACTCAATAAATTGTACATTTTATCATGGTATTCGTCCCGAGACAATAAAACAGTAGCATTACCTTTATCCGCTGGGAGTACCACCGTCCGAGTATCCTGGCGAAGCTTACGTAGTGCAGCCCTCTCTGCCACAGATAAATTGCTCCTTTGTGGGCGAGCCTAAATTTGTCGATAGTTTTGTTTGTGAAATCAGCATAGTGCGTTATCGTGTAGCAGCAAGAGGTAATGGAGCATTTTCAGTCGTTTTTCTTACATTGCGGCGGAAAGATGACTCAAGTCGTTGGCAACACTAAAACTTTAACGTCGCAGTTCATCGCGTATGTCAGTTATCGTGGCTTCCTGAACACAGAAAATTATTTTACACAAACGCACTCGCCCCACGCACAACACAAAAGGTTTATAGTTACCTCCGCTGCCTTCTATTAAACCAAAGCGAAGAATATGTCACAAATGTTAGACTTTTTTCCACTTGCGACTCTGTTTTACAGCGGTTGAAGAAGATTCATAAGTTTGAAGTATGCAGATTCCAGTACTTAACAGCAAGATGAATACTACCACGTCAGAAAAGGAAGCGACAGTTGATAAATTCAGTCACAGCGCCGTGCTGCTCTGCGGTCGCTTGGTCGGACGGCCCCCCGGTAACCTGCGGCGAGTTGCGTTTGGCCGGTAGTCGGTAACTGATGGCCGCTGCAGGGCGATGAAATTCGAGAGCGTAATCTGAGCTTGACACATCCACGAGTGGTTTTCCGTAACTGTTTCCGAAAGTTTACGCCATTACAGTTGGGTTAGAAGGTGAAGCGAATTATCTTTGACATCCTATCAGCGTAACGTCAATAGCCAATTAAATACGATTTAAAAATGTAGGGCATGGAGCCTACCTGAACTCCACATTTTACATCTGTATTGAGCAACGCATACCACTGCACCGCGAGCAGATAGAGCGCTTCAACAGCTAGTGACGGGCCAACGATATATACGGGACCTGCAGGGAACTTGTGACGTCACACTAGTCGGCTTATTCACACTTCGCGAACGCTCGGCTCCATGCAGGGCCCACGCTAAATCAATATTTAATTGGAAAGCTACCCACTAAAGGTCTTAATTTTGTCGTGTGATATCGGCAAATTGCATGCATTGATACACGCTGTCAGGAATTGTTAAACATGTCTGAAACAGTTATTCGCTTCTCGCCTGAGACCTGCAGTCTCACGTGCTGTGACGTACACACCACGGCCCGTCTTTCTCGTGGGCCCCGTCTTTTGAAGAACGTGGGCACTACCTCCATACATTTACGCATCATACAGTGCTGCCAGATCAAGCATATGGCTGGACTTAGGATTCTGAGGGGCCGCCAGTTGTATTGTCCACGTTAAGTGAACGACTCCGACTTAGTCCCCGCGGTTGCCGGGAGGCGGTAGTGCTGTATGTATTACAGCAATGTGCGCGTTAAAAGGACTATATCCTTCAGTAACATAGAACTGGCATAAACGTACTGATGGATGAAGCTACGCATTGATGAACAGACGTTCTGATTCGCAATGTTCTTCATTTGACACATTTTAAGTGGCAGGTGCTCTCAGTTCAAAAGCGCAATTGAAAATCTCTGCATGCGAACCACGGAATTAGCGCACGGCCCGATTCCACCTGTCTGCTTTGACTCATGACGTCATATTTTGAATAAACAGCATAGTTTACGCCATTTACTAAGACGACCACAGATAAAATTTAATAACAGGCTGCTTAAGGCCTTCAAGATACCGATGAAAAGCTAGACAGTTTCGGCTGAAAACAAACCAAAAAAGACGCAGAATGTATGAGGCACTTGTGAAATGAAAGTAACCGGAGATCCACGAGTTGGGCCAAACTTAAAATAAATAAGATTAACATTATTAGAAGACAATCACATAATCTAAAAATAACAGACAAGAATTCTTCCAGATTAAACCGAAAAAAATACATACACACACACACACACACACACACACACACACACACACACACACACACACATACACACAGGCACACAGACACACACACAAACAAACAAACACAAATAAAATTGGAATCGATCGTTTCACTTGACCTTTAGAAATTGACGGAAGAGAAAACACCAAGGAGAAGTTCTGCGATTTAAATGAAAGTTGGAAGGTGTGTTTCCACCCACATCCGAAAGATAATGTCTACTTCAATTTCCCGCCAGTCGCATAATGGAGGCGCTACTAGTGCCGCTATGTGGATGCAAATGTGGTTTGCTTTAAATGCACGCTGTAACGGTCGTGAGCAATAGTTACCTTTGAGACGCGACTTCGTGAATTGATGTCAATCAATAATGACTTTAAGGCGACAAAGCTGCCATTGTCATCAGCTCACTCAGTTTGAACAAAGTGGTGTAATAGGGCTACGAGGAGCTGGATATTCCTACTGTGGTACAGCAGAAAGACTTGGCATGAATGTAGCCACTGTACACAATTTCTAGCAGGGATTCTCACAGGAATGAACGGTCTTGTATGGCCATGTGTAACCACCTAGAGGGTAGGCCGTCTTGTTCGGCGAATGACTCTGGTGCACAGTTTTGTATCTGCAGCAGCAGTCTGAGTAGCAGTTGGAACCACAGTGACACAACGAATTGTTAGAAATCGATTACATCAAAGACAGCTTCGAGACAAATGCCCTGTAGCACGTATTGCACTGAAGCCAAACCAAAGCAATTCGCCACTTCAATGGTGGCACGTGAGGGATCATTGGTGGTCAGGTTGGATGTCTGTTGTGTGTTTCTGATGACAGCTGGTGCTTCCTCGGTGCCAGTGATGGCCGTATGTTCGTAAGGAGGAGGGCAGATGAGCGCCTGCAACAAACCTGTCTGCGTGCCTGACACACTGGACCTACACTTGAAGTTACGGACTGGCGCGCGATTTCATATGACAGCAGGAGCACTCTCGTGGTTATCCCACGCATCCTGACTGCAAATGTGTAAATTAATTTGGTGATTCGACCTGTTGTGCTGTCATTTCATGAATAGTATTCCAGGAGCTGTTTTCCAACACGATAACGCTGGCCCGCATACCGTCGTTGCAACCCAACATGACAGATATCGACATGTTGCCTTGGCCTGCTCGATCACCAGATCTTTCTACAATCGAGCACAGTTTGGGCGTCATCGGACAACTCCAACGTCATATACGAAAAGCATAAGCCGTCCCTATCTTGACCGATCAAGTGCAACAAGCATGGAACTCCATCCTAAAAACTGACATCCGGCACCTTTACGACACAATGCATACATGTTTGCATACATACATCCAACTTTCTGGCGGTTACACCGGTTTTTAAAGTACCACCATTTCACATTTTCAATGGCTTCACTCGCACTTAACGTTAACCGGTGATCTTTCATTGTTAATCACTTAAATACGTTACGTAGACCATCTTTTCCCGATATTTCATTACTCATATTAATTATTTTTTAGTGTTGCATTTTTTTTCCCGTCAACCTACTTTAAAGGGAGATGGCGATACTAGACTACTCTTCCCCCGCCCGCCACAAAACGTTAACAACCAGTATCGTAAATTTAATTTGACAACAAGCTCTCTACAAAAACATCCCTTTTCAGATACACCGGGCTCCACGACGTTACATTCGAAAACTAAAAGTTAAATATTTGTAAGAAGCAAGATTGTAATTATAATCAACTCTCGTTTCACTAACAACTGTTTGATCTGTGCCTTAGGTCCTTGCATAACATCACCCTCGGAACACTTGCCACATCCGAACAAGAGCCAAATTTGTGACACACAGGATTATAAATGTAATTACTACTTGTTTCACCCGCAAACAAGTGAAGCTGTGCTCTTAGGTTCTTGCGTAACCGTCTCTTCGGAAATCTTGCCACATACGGATTGAAACAACCAAATAGCTGTGAGAACCAAAATTATAAATATGATAGTCCCTTGTCTCTCTAGCAACAATTTAGGATGTGCTCCCAGGTTCTCACTCAACCACACCCTCGTTAAGCTCGACATATTTTGATAATTCGTGTAGTTTACAACACTCACTAAGACCACAGCAGATAATATTTCATAACGTATATCCTTCGTACCGTAAACTCATTACGTCACACAAGACGTCACCAGTCAAATGAGGCTGGTGGAATCGGACTGTGCACTTGATGCAGAACAACCGGGGTTAGAACTCGGATGTCTTTTACCTATGAGCATGGACAGGGAAGATCGCTGGTCACCTACCTGATTTCAGACGAATCAACTCCCCGTCTCGAGAAACTGCGTTCTCCTGCTTCTCAAGACGCGACACTAAGCTGTTATTCACTCCTCTACGAAATTACAGCCCTTCTCACCACGTATTACAAAGCTCTAAACGATGACGAACAAAGGCGCATTCGAATCAATATCGAACTGATGCTAGGTAACAGCCGACGCAGCTTCAAACCAAACTGTGTTGTTTGGATCCTGTTCGGGGGTTCAACGATAAGCCGCTGTTCAGATAGCTTCAGTCCACTCATTGCCTTACTGTTGAATGTGTTCCTATAGGCAAAACAATTAAGTATAATGATACATGGGTAGTTAGGAACAAGCCAGGTGGCATTTAAAAGTCTATCATAAAGTCTCTTAAATCCTCCGTGATATATAATTCACTATTTGAATTTTTAGAAGCAGTTACGTTTGAAGGTAATGGAAATAGATACTTCATTAAATCTTATAATAAATATTTTATCTTAACCAGAGATTCTTGTATAGAGAAGAATTTTAATAGTTTCCATCAAACTTGAAAGGAAGTATGACGTTTAGTCAATATTTTTTTTTATACATCCACAAGGAAATTTTGTACGTGAGGTAATATAGAATTAATTTACATAGACGACACCGGCTTATACATGAAACTGGCAAATGTTGATTTTCTGTCTGCCAACAGACGCCACTTTTTATTTTTTATTATATTTTATTTTATTTTATTTTTTTGTTTTTAGCTGCATTGGACCGATGCAAATGGGTAAAATTGGAATAGTTGCCTGAATTGGAATTCGAGTAGCAACTGTTCGTGGTTAAGTGATATATAACAAGAGTGAAGATTACTGAATGAAGCAGTAAGGAATATATTGATTCCATGTTAGCGTCAGATAGTTAATACTGGACATGAGGACAATCGTGATGAAGAACTAAGCAGACGACTGTCATTTATGGATGAGGTATGCAGAGTGTTCCGAGACTATTCGTTTAAATTAATACAGGAGATAGAGAACATTAAAACAGTTATATTTTGTTGTGATAAATATGGTCCCTGGCGGCATTTTCTGAAGTTAGGGGAGATTTACACAGAATGTATTTGAACATGCTAAGTACAGCAGTCGCATTCATACGAACTGCTCGAATGCGCTATCATTGGCCTGTATGCACGCAGTACTTCGTCAGACCATAGGCTGGTGTATCCGTTCAAAGATTCCTGGAATGTGCACAAAAGGTACCAGCAATGGCGACACTTCTAGCGACGAGGACTTCTTCTGTTTCCACAACTGTTTCATTTACCAGCTGCTACATGTTCCTCAAGAAGAAGAAATCCAGGCACGTCAGATCAGGTGCTATGGTTGATCAGGTCTCAGGGCCACCCCGGCTGATCAATCGATACCTAGATGTGGCTCTCAGAAGATTCCTCACAGCAACGTTGAATGGGCTGGCGCCCCATCATGCTGGGAGTACATCCTTCGTCTATAAATAGACCTCAGGGCCACCAATCCATACAAAGAGCAGTTTTGAATGTCCGTACACATTCCCCATCAGCCACACCAACACATCAGCATTTGACACCCACACTAACCAAGTTTTGCCTAACATTACAAGCTGACTTCAGACACCACATGTTCCCTAACTAAATATATTTGTTTGATGTTCTCTGCCTCATGCATTAATTTGAATGATTAGTTCCGGAACATCCTGTTGATGGAAAGTATACGGACAGTGCACACTGAAAACGCTTGTACCTTGACGTCACAATCTGGTTAGCGTCATTAACAACAAATTTGCGCCGCGAAAGTACACAACATGTAGCCCCATGCTTTGATAAATGTGACAACAAAGACAAAAATTTGGGAATATACAATGGGATACACAATCTAGTACTTACAAGAAGCTATTCTCATTTTGTCTGATTTTTTTCCCTTTCTTCCCTACTTTCGATTTAGCATCTTTTACATCTCGTCATAGTGTACGTCACACTCGATCTGGACTTAAAGAACCACCGCAGACCGTAACATACACTCCTGGAAATGGAAAAAAGAACACATTGACACCGGTGTGTCAGACCCACCATACTTGCTCCGGACACTGCGCGAGGGCTGTACAAGCAATGATCACACGCACGGCACAGCGGACACACCAGGAACCGCGGTGTTGGCCGTCGAATGGCGCTAGCTGCGCAGCATTTGTGCATCGCCGCCGTCAGTGTCAGCCAGTTTGCCGTGGCATACGGAGCTCCATCGCAGTCTTTAACACTGGTAGCATGCCGCGACAGCGTGGACGTGAACCGTATGTGCAGTTGACGGACTTTGAGCGAGGGCGTATAGTGGGCATGCGGGAGGCCGGGTGGACGTACCGCCGAATTGCTCAACACGTGGGGCGTGAGGTCTCCACAGTACATCGATGTTGTCGCCAGTGGTCGGCGGAAGGTGCACGTGCCCGACGACCTGGGACCGGACCGCAGCGACGCACGGATGCACGTCAAGACCGTAGGATCGTACGCAGTGCCGTAGGGGACCGCACCGCCACTTCCCAGCCAATTAGGGACACTGTTGCTCCTGGGGTATCGGCGAGGATCATTCGCAACCGTCTCCATGAAGCTGGGCTACGGTCCCGCACACCGTTAAGCCGTCTTCCGCTCACGCCCCAACATTGTGCAGCCCGCCTCCAGTGGTGTCGCGACAGGCGTGAATGGAGGGACGAATGGAGACGTGTCGTCTTCAGCGATGAGAGTCGCTTCTGCCTTGGTGCCAATGATGGTCGTATGCGTGTTTGGCGTCGTGCAGGTGAGCGCCACAATCAGGACTTCATACGACCGAGGCACACAGGGCCAACACCCGGCATCATGGTGTGGGGAGCGATCTCCTACACTGGCCGTACACCACTGGTGATCGTCGAGGGGACACTGAATAGTGCACGGTACATCCAAACCGTCATCGAACCCATCTTTCTACCATTCCTAGACCGGCAAGGGAACTTGCTGTTCCAACAGGACAATGCACGTCCGCATGTATCCCGTGCCACCCAACGTGCTCTAGAAGGTGTAAGTCAACTACCCTGGCCAGCAAGATCTCCGGATCTGTCCCCCATTGAGCATGTTTGGGACTGGATGAAGCGTCGTCTCACGCGGTCTGCACGTCCAGCACGAACGCTGGTCCAACTGAGGCGCCAGGTGGAAATGGCATGGCAAGCCGTTCCACAGGACTACATCCAGCATCTCTACGATCGTATCCATGGGAGAATAGCAGCCTGCATTGCTGCGAAAGGTGGATATACACTGTACTAGTGCCGACATTGTGCATGCTCTGTTGCCTGTGTCTATGTGCCTGTGGTTCTGTCAGTGTGATCATGTGATGTATCTGACCCAAGAATGTGTCAATAAAGTTTCCCCTTCCTGGGACAATGAATTCACGGTGTTCTTATTTCAATTTCCAGGAGTGTATGAATGGTAAAGTCCTTTAACGTCATCTTATTTGAACATGAACCACGTTAACAAATGCACTCCCACATAAATCGATCAAGTGTTTGAAAAATAAGTCCGCAAACTTGTACTGTGCTGTTGAAATACGAGTGTATCACATCGGCGAGTACACTTGAAACAACGAAAATGCACGATGCATGGCACCTGCTACCGATATATAAAATGTTTTGCTGAATTGTATGTGAATATTTGTAATTTAAATGCTTTCTTTTACTAAGTAAGGACATTGCTTCACTGTGTGTGTAAATTTAGGTAGAAATCTGTGGACATTTCATTGTATTTATCTGTGTCTTACTGTGAAACTTATAAGCTCTGGGCAAAAGCCAAAAGAATTGTTATTTGTATCGACTAGCAACGATAATAGCGGTGCTTGTGCGTTGTAATATCTTTGGGTAGGGAGGAAGGGAGTTGTTGTGTGGAGCGCGCGGAGAGAGGGAGACGGGTTCCAGGGTTTGTAGTGTGTGGAAGTGTGTTGTTAATGCTCTCGCAGTAGAGAGTACCATTTCGGCGGCATCATGTACTCGTGCCGGCCAGATGTCTAGTAGCAGGAGTACGGACAGTGGACAGGCGGAAGAGGCTGTATTAATTACGATTGCCCGTTCCTGTAACTAGCCGTGCTCCACAAGATGCTGCCACCTTCAACAACAGCAGCAGTTTCTAGTGTTTCATATTTTGCTATTCACACATATTTTATCAAATATAACGGTAATAATGATCACGTCTGGAAATGCTTGCCGAAAAGATAAAGAATGGAACCTATAACACTAGATTGCGTACACACATTCGTTGTCTTGAGCGCTGCAATTTACAGCTGTTGTGATTTTTTTTTTTTTTTTACTGATTTTTCTACGACACGCTTCGACATATCCCCCAGTTGGTTGCGTGAAAAATAAAAGGAACATATTAGTTTTTAGTTAAGTCCCTGCTCGGGCGCCACATCTAGTGTAATAGATTTTGCTATTCACACATATTTAATCAAAAATAACAGTAACGATGATAATGTCTGGCAATGTTTTCCGACAAGATATCGAATACAACCTATAACACTAGACTGTCTACTCACGGCAGTTCTGCATTGCCGTTTTTGGTACGACTTGGAAAGAGAGAAAAATTAATGGATGGTCGCCGATGCGTCGGATCTAGATTGTGTTCACGAGACGTAAGGTTTGATTACGCAAGGGTCAGTCACGAAACCACCTTCGTGTAATCAAACCTTACGTCTCCTGAACGCAATTGAGAACCGACGCATCGGCGATCATCCATTATTTTTTCTCTCTTTCCAAGTCGTACCAAAAACGGCAAAGTAGAACTGCCGTGAATACGTAATCTAGTGTTATAGGTTGCACTCTTTATTTTGTCGGTAAACATTGTCAGACATTATGCTCATTACTGTTATATTTGATTAAATATGTGGGAATAGCAAAATCTATAACACTAGAAGTTCCAGCAACACCGATTCGTCGTCGGCTCCGAGTCTGTCGTATGCACAGCACTGAAGTAAGACAGTTCATTGGTAGAAAGTATTAACGGCTAACCCAGAAGCACAATTGAATGTGATTTTGTTGATAAAATTTATTTAAATAATAATCAGTTAAAATTAGGGGGATTGTGTCCTCATTGTCCTCAGACATTGTTACCAAGCAGGGTCACTGTTTTTCGTTATATGCTAACCGAGTGTCATAAGAAACAAATTGAATAGTTACAGCCAGTTTATTGATGAATAATTTCACTTTTCAGAATTTTTGCCTCAATATAGTTTCAATTAACTGTTGTACAACTGGCACTTCAGTGTATGAGTGAAGTAAAGCAATTCAATTTTTCAAGTCTGAGAATCAATCAGTGGAAAAAATATAAATCTAAAGAAATGTACAAATTAAGAATGCGGAAGTTTTATTTATTTTTCATATAGTTTGGAGCACATGGCTGTTTGGTTTGGTTCAAATGGTTCAAATGGCTCTGAGCACTATGGGACTTAGAAGTTAAGGTCATCAGTTCCCTAGAACTTAGAACTACTTAAACCTAACTAAACTAAGGACATCACACACATCCATGCCCGAGGCAAGATTCGAACCTGCGACCGTCACGGTCGCGTGGTTCCAGACTGTAGCCCCTAAAACCGCTCGGCCACACCGGCCGGGCTGTTTGGTTTGGTACGTATTCTATTATTTGTTTCTGTTCAAGTAAGTAAGTAAAGCTCAGTTATTCAGACAATAATTTGGAATCCAATTTGCAAAATAAGTAACCGCAAAGTAGTAAGTGCTTGCTTTTTTTCTAAATTCCTTTGGTGACGTTATGTTGAGGTCACTGAAAGTCATAGTTCACGTAACCAAGTTCAGCACTAACATACAGTTTCAAATCATTACTCCATTGCTTTTTTTTTTCAAAATTTAATTACAAACATAACGTAAGAGTAACTTCTCAATTTTCTTTATCATTACATACTCACTTAAAATTAGTATCAAAAACATGACAACCTTCAGCTGCTACGTCAGTGTTTAATAATACATGTTTCTCTTTCCCATCATCTTGTACGGGATTTTGGATGTAGATTGCCCTAGTGGGCTAGCGGGCGTTAATTATCTCCTTTTCGTTCATTAGTGTAACTTTTGGATTCATGAACTGTGGTACCCCTTTTCTGTCCAGTGTTGTTCGTGAGTGAATGCACAAAATAACTTTCATTTTTCCAAATTATAACCCTGTTCGGTTTAATTACTTTTTATTTTTAGTAGACTTTTCGATCAGAAGGGTCTATTGTACACTTTACTCCTACTTATCGGTATTATTTCTTCTGAAAAGATAGCCTTATCCAATTAGTAAAAATCCATTAGGCATACACGCGATTACGGTCATATTTTATGTCGCAAGCAGGATAGGCCGATTAGTAAGGGGAAGGTTACACACTACTACAAATGCAAGTGTTGCTGCAATTAAGTTTGGTTTACCCTTTAGAAAACCCTCTTCACAAATCTGTTTTTGTCACTCAGGAAGACTGTATAATCAAGTAATCCATTAGCTGCCATTCAGAGGGATATTTCTATTGTAAATAAAGCCACGAAACCACTGGACCCTGGTGTTTACAGAATTAGCAGGAAATATCTGTATTTGTCACTCAGGAAGACTGTATAATCAAGTAATCCATTAGCTGTCATTCAGAGGGATATTTCTATTGTAAATAAAGCCACAAAACCACTGGACCCTGGTGTTTACAGAATTAGCACGAAATATCCCTCTGAATTGTTCATTTTTATTGAAATCGCTGTATTTAATAATATACCACATGGTCATAATATTCACAGAAGCAACAGATGATTCTGTGCAGTGTTTGAATTCCTATTTATTTCTAAACAGCGATAAAAATAGGATTTCTTGAGGCAGCATTCGTCTTATTGATTTGATTCGACCCGCCATGGATTCCTCTATTGTGTCAATCTTTTCATATTACAGCAGATAGCACTCGCACACTACATTCTCAGTCACTTGTAGAATGTATTCCAAGCTCTGTCTTACATTATAATTTTTAGCCTCTACTGCCTTGCAGTCATGTACATTTCAGCAACCTGGAGCATGCTATCAACAAGAAAAGTAAAAACTACTAATATATGAGAGAAGAGTAATGAAGAATATATTGTGACCGATCTTAGATAAAGGAGAATGGAGGAGGAGGGTGAACGGGGAAGTCTAGCTCTTGATGCAACAACCAGAAATAATTCAGTGGGTGGACCATGTAACTCGTGTGCCAGAAGAAAGACAGGCGAAAAAGCGCTTTAGGGGAAACCAAACACCATACGCCCCATAGGACGAGCACGGCAGCGCTGCATAGACGCCCTGGCGAAGGAACGTGGCAACCATGATGATTGAAGACGTCTGGTGGAACCAAGCACAAAACACAAAGGAATGGAGGTGGTCTGCAGAAGGGGCGCGAGGTCTAGAAGGCCTGTGATGGCTCGGTATGTGTGAATGTTTGTATATATGTATGTTTAGCTCCATCTAATACCATGGACGTTATTCCGTAAGATATATGTCCTATCGTCCTGTCCCATTTCCTTGTTGGCATTTTCCATATCTTCCTCCCCTGGCCGATTCTATGGAGAATCCTCTCGTTTCTTATCTCACCATGTAACTTGCAGTATCGTTTCACAACACCATAGTTCAGACGGTTTCGTTTTCTTTTTTTCCCGTTTTCCTACAGTCATGATTCACTAACATACAATGCTGTGCTCAACAAGTACAGTCTCAGACATTTCTTCCTCAAATTAAAGCATATATTTGATACCAGTAGACATCTCTTGGCTAGGAATGCATTTTTCGCCAATGTTAGTGTCCTTCCTATATTCTCCTCACTTCGTCCGGAAAGTGTTCTTTCCGTTCCAAGGTAGCACAGTTTGTTAATTTAGTCTCCTTCGTGTTCACCAATTTTGTATGTTAACTTTATTGCTAACTTAATTTCCGCTGGAAGTCGTTACGTTAGTGTTTCTTCGCGTTACTGTCAGCCAATATTCTGTACTCATTAAACTGTTAATTCATTCAGCACCCTTTCAATTCTAGCTCACTTTCACTTAGAACACCAACGTCATCAGCGAATGTTGTCATTGATAAGACTTGACCCTCAGTTTCAATCCCATTCCTGAAACTTTATCTCATTCCTGTCATCGTTTCTCCGATGCATAGTTTGAACAGTAGGGATGGAAGACTGCATCCTGGTATTATAATCTTCTTAAGCTGAGCACGTCTTTCTCGACCTTTCAGTCTAGCAGGTCTTTGTTGCTTCTTAAAAATATTACATATTACCAACTCGGAAGCATAAGCTGCCAAGTGCATTATGCGGTGCCCATTGAATCACTCTCCTACGCCATCCATTTCATCCCAGAATAGTAATTGCAATCTACGTCCTCAATATTTAATAGATGTATTCCAGTGCCTGTCCTGTACTATAATTTTTAACCTCTACAGCCCCCTCTACTAGCGTAAAAATTATTCCTGATGTCTTAACAGGTGTCCTATCATCCAGCCTCTTCCCCTTGTCACTGTTTTCCATATATTCTTTTCCTCGGCGATTCTGCAGTTACCACCTCGTGCCTTGCCTTTCAGTCCACCTACTGTGCAACATTCTTCTGTAGCACCACATCTCAGAAGCTTCGATTCTATTCAGTTCCGGTTTTACACTGTCCATGATTCATTACCATACAATGCTGTGCTCCAAACATGTATTCTCAGAAATTTCTTCCTCAAATTAAGATGTATGTTTGATACTTCTCTCGACCACGAATTCCCTTTTTGCAAGCGCTAGTCTGGATTTTATGTCCTCCTTGCTCCATCCGTTGTGAGTTATTTTGCTGCCTAAGTACCAGAATTCCTTAACTTAATCTACTTTGCAATCACTAATTCTAATGTTACATTTCCCGCTGGTCTCATTTCTACCACTTCTCATTTCTTTCTTCCTTCTTCGACTTACTGTCAAACCATATTCTATATTTATTGTGAACTGTTCATTCCATTCAACAGATCCTGTAATTCTTCTTCACTTTCACTGAGGATAAGCTATGTCTTCAGCGAATCTTATCTCTGATATATCTTCACCTTCAATTTTAATGCCAATCTGTAACCTTCCCTTTCTAACCATCGTTGCTTCTTCGATGTAGTGAAAGATCACGTTCCTATTCTCTACCCTTTTTAATCCGAGCTCTTCGTTCTTGGTATTCCAGTCTTCTTCTGCCCTCTTGGTTCTTCTGCATATGGTATACCAGAATGACACCAGTCATAGCACAAAAGTAGGCAGTACGTCGTCGGCATAGTTAGGGATGTAAAAGAAGGGAACTAACTTTTAGATTTATAAAGTAGCTTCGATGACATGTAAATCAAAACATCTTGACATTTTCTCGTTATTTTAATTATTGGTACTAATACCCCATATCATGTAATATAATGCATCGTGTCATGTAAAGTATCATGATCAGATGATATGTCGTATAACATTTGTCATGTCGTGCAATATCACACAACGTGTCATTGAAGTATAGGGTGTTTGCATCTCCATTCTGGGGTAATCCCTGTTATTAATGCACCCCTCCTCGTGGATATTTCCTATTATAGATGTATCCCAGTCTCTAGAAGCACATAAATTCGTACATACTGATTGTTATTCCCTTCACCATACATGTAATAAAGGGGTGGATTTGGTCGAGAAATGGCAATTTCCCCACCTATAAATCACAATATTGTTTTAGCATCGCCCCAGGAACAACTCACACCTTGAAATTTTATCCCTCCAGAAAAACTTTTTTAGACTTTACATGTATTTTCTTGATATAATGTATTGTTTACTATGACTGGCGAATCTTCTGGATTTTCGGGACAGGACCACGTACTTAGCTTATACATTGCAAGAAGCAGGTGTGCCAACACCTTTCACCTAAGACATCTCACTGCGCTGGGTAATTAGGGGTAACTAGTAAAAAGCGCGAGTACGTAAATATGTTTTGATATAAGGGTCATTGAACAACCAGAAAAGTCGAAAAGCTAGTTCCCTTCTTGTACATTCCTAATACTGCTCAGGACACGTTCGCCTGTTTTTGTACTATAACACGAGCATTTTCATTTGTTTCCCAACTTTTGCTCTACCATAATTATGACATGAGAACGCCGTAACTTGGCAGTTCATGTGTTCAAATATGTGAAATCTTATGAGACTTAACCGCTAAGGTCATCAGTCCCTAAGCTTACACACTACTTAACGTAAATTATCCTAAGGACAAAGACACACACCCATGCCCGAGGGAGGACTCGAACCTGCGTCGGGATCAGCCGCACAGTCCATGACTGAAGCGCCTCAGGCCACTCGGCTAATCCCCGCGCGGCTGGCAGCTGATGTAGATTTTTATTAACTCGGACAACGATTGATACAGTATAGGTTTTTTTTACTGCCATACTAACCGTGTTGCTTATATCATGGCAAGGGTTAAAGATATCACAAAACAATAGGATGACTGTTAACTGCATAAATTGTTCTACCTTCTTACAAAATACGAACCGAATCGCACAAGTTTCTAATACAGAAGAAGCACGCGAAAAAGAACTTAAAAAACGTGATTTTGCAGGTAAATCAGAATGAACTCATAATTTTAATAACGAGTTTTAAATTTCTTTATCTGATTTATTTTAAGATAGACTTTAAAACATGGTATCTCAATACCAGGTAAAAATTAGTAGATCAGAATTGTCGTTTTGACTTTACCCATTTATCCACCTTCGTGAAAAGTATGAACCAATCTGTACAGATTTAAAGTATAGCAGTGATACGATTCAGAAATCCCTAAGAGAAACTTGTTTCTGATGCACTGATCAACCAGGAAATTTTGACCACCTAGCTAACAGCCGGTATGTCCACCTTCGGCACAGACAACAGCAGAGCGGTGTCGTGGCATGGAAGGAATGAGGCCTTGGTACGCCACTGTGTTCCTCGCACCACACTAACACACTCCTGACCTTGAGACATCGCGCATTATCTTGTTGAAAAATGTCACTACCGTCGGGATACATGGTCATCATGAAGAGGTGTACGTGGTCTGCAACCAGTATACGATATTCCATGAGCGTCATGGTGCCCTGCACGAGCTCCGCTGGACCAATGTATGTCGCAGTGAATGTTCCCGAGAGCGTAATGGAGCTGACACCTGCTTGTCTCAGACCAGCAGTACAGGTGTCGAGGAGCTGTTCGGCTGGATGACGACGGATTCGTACCCTCCCATCGGCGTGATGAAAAGGTATTGCGATTCATTAGACGACGCAACACTCTGTCACTGCCCCAATATCGTTCCACCTATGCGTTCCAAATCAGGTACACCAAGACAGTGACATGTCTTTCCTTTTCCTTCGGTTCCTCCCCTGCCATTGTCCTGTGCATTCCAACGTTTAAGCCCTCCATTCCCAAGCTAGAAGAGAGGAGAAAATTCGCCTTAGCCCACAGCCAAACTAAGAGAATGTATTTCATGCAAGACAGAGAGTGTTCATCAAATAGAGGCTGCTGATCACAATGGTAAAGTTAGAATTAAATAAAACACATGCCCCACAGATCACTTCCTATAGGCACTGGTCTGAGAAGAATATAATGAAGATGGAATATAAAACGATAAAATACCGTATTTAACCAGCACGATACACTCTAATGAAAGATGCACTCAAATAAACGTGCGTCTTTCATCGTAAAGAGTTGTTTGATGGATTATACCATAATTAGTACAGCAGTGTAAGCTCAAAGCTACAAAAACACGTTATCAATGTTAGACATAGAACGGTGCGTGCTAGCCTCCCCAAGTTAAGGTTTTCGCAAATAGTCTATTTCCACGTTAATTTGTACTACCATTTTCAGTTTCAGATACAGTCCAAGTTTGATTGGGGGAGGGGGGAGGAATGTTGAGTGAAGCAGTCCTCGCTTTCGAAGATTTTAAATTCTTGCCGCTCTCTCTTAGTGGAGCTGCCTGGTTCCGCGACGTGGGACGTGCAGCCACTGGAGACTCAGATGTTGTTTTTGTGATGTTGAAGTGCCTTTTCTTCTCATAGATTGATGAGATATTTTGTTTTTGTGCATCGTAAAGTCTTAAGAAAGGGATTCCACGTTAAAAGCTGTAAAAAAAGGGGAACATAGAATTTTTTTCCTTTCTGCTGTAAATATTGTATTTTGTTGAAAATACTGATTACTTTCAGTTTGAATAACGTCTGACTTACTGAATTTACCGCCTAAAGAAAGAAAATTAAATTCGGGGCAAAATGGTCATTGTCCGTTTAGTTCACACTTGATGACGCATGATCTTGTATGTAATTAATATTCATACGAAGGAAATTAATTGATAAGATCTTAATCGGCCTCAGAATGAAGATACAGGCTCGATTTTTAAAAGATAAAAGAACCTACGATAGCGCGCTTTGGCGGTCGATCGTTGTCACGAAGTAAATTGCTTCTAATGTAAAATAAACGACCAGAAATAAATTGATTCATCTAATTAACACAGAAAAACTGAATGATTATTCATTTCACAAAATAAAAACACCGTTTTGAAAAAAAATCTCCAACCATTATTGGGAAAGAGTTACAACGAAGACATTTCTATCATGTCGCTGCCAAAACAAAAAGCAGGAAAAAAAATTCATGTCGCTTTTTACATAGCTAACAAGTTTACACGAACGTAAAAGAAAGATCAGTACAGTCTCTGGAGTGTATAGATACGCATTTTTGAAAAAGTGTTTTCCTCTGTTAATTTAAAGTAACTGTCGTATTTCCACAAATAGTTTAATCAGGAAATGTGCCAATCTTCTTGGCTTCATCAAAAGTTGCGTTATAACGTGCAGTGGAGCGGAATTCGGTAACGTTATGGTCCTCTTCTAGCGGTTGTGATGTTAGGTGTCTTCCTCTTTGGGTCGTCGTGTCCCATGAGAATAGAGTTACATTCTCCTGACATGAATGTATTTTGGAGTCGTTTCTCTCAGTTGTCAGATAGCCTAGTTGCTCACTTACGAACTGTGGAAACGCCAGCTAGTGTCAGTCATATTCAGTTTTTCTAGCTTCCCTTATCACGTTCAGACTTCTGACATGCCACGCTCCAACAAATAGAATGTTATCCTTTCATCAGTTATTCAGGCATTTTCTCATGGTCATCACCTCGTTGGCAGTCCCCTTCCAGAGGTGGAGGAGGAGAAGGAGATTAGTGTTTAACGTCTCGTCGACAACGAGGTCATTAGAGACGGCCCTCTCGGACGTGATAATGGCACACTAATCCGGAGCCTTTGCCTACGGAGAGACCATCACGGTACTTTTTGAATTATGTATCACTTTTTCTGTGCGTATACTGTATGTGTCTTCAGTACTGTGGTTCCCATGGTTTTGTGTGTCCTTATGTCTTTGATCATAGCTCATTCTTTCGCTTTCTAGGAGCAGCTCCTTGTCCCAAGTGTATAAAGGTACCGAAAACCTCTGTCTACTCCTTTACAGTCTTTCACAAAGCCGCTGGTAGAACAAGAGTGGCTTCTAATACTCGACATATTTGGTATCCAGTACTCATAGTTTTTATTAATAACCAGCCGTTGTGGCCGACCGGTTCTAGGCGCTTCAGTCAGGAACCGCGCTGCTGCTACGGTCGCAGGTCCGCATCCTGCCTCGGGCATGGATGTGTGTGATGTCCTTAGGTTAGTTAGGTTTAAGAAGTTCTAAGTCTAGGGGACTGATGACCTCAGATTTAAGTCCCATAGTGCTCAGAGCCATATGAACCATTTTTTATTAATAATTTCGGCAGTGGCTTGGATTCAAATGGGGACCTAGGTCACAAGTCAAAGACGCTACTCATAGGCCACCTCCACTGTAAGATTAACGGTCTTACACTGCAGCATTCCATTGAGCAATCGGACTTTCTCTTCAGCCACATAGATCAGTTCATAACATGGAAGTCCGCATCATGAAATTTAGTTACTGCATTTTTTTCACACTAAGTAGTCTGCCTTCTTTCTGTATAATGTAACCTGTAACATAATTGCCATGTACTGCAATGGTTGATGCTCATGCACAAATGTATCGCTGCCATGGTTTGTAGCTCGTGACCGTAATCCTTTACAAATAATTCACCGTAACTTCCTTGGAATTCTTAAATACTTCTTCAGTTCTAATACTTTTTTTTTAGTTATACAGGGCATACTACAATTTCTGTTACAGAATTAAAGGGGTTGCAGAATGAACTCAGTAAATAAAGATCTGGGGATTTGGTATGGAGTCCATGTCCGACAGGGCAGTGTTTGGATGTAAAATAAGTTTGAAGATTGGTTCTATACGAAATCTCTCGCTTCACGGTACGCAAACAGCGGAAGGAGTGATATCTGACCTGTGTGCTCTACAGTAACTACTCCACGGTGCTGTCTGTTGCGCGAGGTGTGTCTGCGACGCCTGGTGTCATACAAACAGTCCACACACCCCGTTGCGTGTCCGTGGAGCATCATAATCAACCCTCCAAGTTGCGAGGGTAACAGTTTCTTGCAGCCGTTGTTGTAGTCAGACGAAGAAAGGTTATGCTGTACACTGAGTGTGTCCAGGGTCCGGGAAATGTTCTCGATAAACGTGTTGTGCAGCTCTGTGCCATACCGTGAAGCGGAAGATTTGTAAAAACATCCGAGCATCACACGTGTGTTACACTCTGACAGTACATTTCGGGGTCTGGGTTTCTTACCAAACGTTGTCTACAAAGTCCCCTCTACATTCCTAGAAGCCTACAGGAGGAGTTGCAAAACACCCTGTATACGAACTGCTCTTTCCGCAATTTTTAACTATCGTCAGCCAACAAGGCTGCAGCCGAATCCTCACTCTCGGACGTCGTCCCCACACTCTTTTCCACTAACTAAAATAACACGCAGCCTACCACAGCACTGTCGTTGACGCACGACAGTCGTGGTTGTTGGTATGAAGTTGCAGCATACTGAACATTCACAAATATCAATAGTAGCCTTCGGATATCAGCTGCTGTGTCGATCGTTGCAAGGGTATCGACGACTTTGTCCTTACAAGGTGATATGCTGTAGGCATGGAACTGCGCGCACACTTTGATACACAGTTGCTGTCTCTACCGATACACAATATTGAACCATCGATTAGGGCGGTTCACAAACAACAACTCAAGTGCACATGTTATGCCAAAACGTTATCGTGGAAGTAGGGGCCAGGAGGTGCTGGTGAAATAACACACACAACGAAGGATACCTTTTTATTTTTAAGACTTTGTCAATAATAAATTTTTAAGTCTGGCTTCCTTAAAAAAACAATTTCAAAAACAAAATCCAATAGCTGACAAATTTTCTTTATGAAAACGAGGTTGCAAGGTATGACGTTAACAAGATCCCAATAATAAGATTTTAAACTGGATATATATATATATATATATATATATATATATATATAGGACAACAATTTTTCAAGAAACTCTTTTAAATACCAGGCAAATTTTCTCTATGTAAAGGACATTGCAAGGTATGACGTTAACAACTTCCCAATAATAAGATTTTAAGAGAACAATTACTTAAAAGGAAAAAAAACCCTTTAAGCAGCTAGTTTGTACTAAAATTAAAATATTTGTCTCTTGACAATTAAATAACTTATACTACACCTATCAGTTGTTACAAGATAAATGTGAATAAGCCCGAACACAAATCTTCACATTAAAGGCAGTTCCCAAAAAAATTTTCCTTAGCTTGGTGAGGGACTGACACTTCTAAAGGGGCCCATATCACAATAGTCGGAATAGTTATTGGTGGTCTACAGGGCCACAGCAGATCAGCCCCAAAACTTGCATTACAAGCCACCAGCTCCCCAAGTTACCCAAAACCAGAAGGTGTAGCAAGGGCGGTGCCTGCGCAGACTCTGAACCACAGAGGCACACGACACCGACCCTAAATCACCCAATCAAGGTGTGAATGAAACGACCCGACCAAGAAGCTATTACTACATTCCCGCGGACAGGCAAACGAAAACTGTGATGGGAAGAGACCAACAAAACCACTGGTGAAGAAACTCATACACTTCATTAGAACTTAAAAATCCGTTATACAGGGTATTACAAAAAGGTACGGCAAAACTTTCATGAAAAATTCCTCACACACAAATAAAGGAAAGATGATATGTGGACATGTGTCCGGAAACGCTTAATTTCCATGTTAGAGCTCATTTTAGTTTCGTCAGTATGTACTGTACTTCCTCGATTTACCGCCAGTTCGCCCAATTGAAGGAAGGGCCTGACGAGAATCCGCACGCAATTTTGCAATCACGTCATCAAGACAGATTTTCTGTGAACGTTTGGGCAGCATGTTATCACGATTTCATACAGGATACTCTACCTTTGCTGCTAGAACATGTGCCTTTACAAGTGCGACACAACATGTGGTTCATGCACGATGGAGCTCCTGCACATTTCAGTCGAAGTATTCGTACGCTCCTCAACCACAGTTTTGGTGACCGATGGATTGGTAGAGGCGGACCAATTCCATGGCCTCCACGCTCTCCTGACCTCAACCCTCTTGACTTTTAATTTATGGGGGCATTTGAAAGCTCTTGTCTACGCAACTCCGGTACCAAATGTAGAGACTCTTCGTGCTCGTATTGTGGACGGCTGTGATACCATACGCCATTCTCGAGGACTGCATCAGCGCATCAGGGATTCCAATCGACGGAGGGTGGATGCATCTATCCTCGCAAACGGAGGACATTTTGAACATTTCCTGTAACAAAGTGTTTGAAGTCACGCTGATACGTTCTGTTGCTGTGTGTTTAATGTGATTTGAAGAGAAGTAATAAAATGAGCTCTAACATGGAAAGTAAGCGTTTCCGGACACATGTCCACATAACATATTTTCTTTCTTTCTGTGTGAGGAATGTTTCCTGAAAGTTTGGCCGTACCTTTTTGTAACACCCTGTATATAACTCTATTACGTAAAAACAGTACTCAGCTTCTCACACTCTTCCACAGCACCGGGAACACGTTGCACTTCCTTATACATGTCAGAACCAACCGCTGCCAGCGGTTTGAACGGCCGATAAGAAGACATACGGTCCCGCAAGCTGATCTCCTACATCACGGCGTCTGAGCTTCATAAGCCACGTACATGCGTGTAAGGCAGACTTAGCCCCTGACAGCCAAGAGGTCGGGCAAAGCACGTGGCGAGCAGTTGACGAACCCCCAACAACAAGGCCCCGCTCGCGGCGACACCTCTCTGGGTCACAGCTCAGTACGTACTCCACGATCGTCACGCGACCTTCCACTTGCTCCACCTCCGGCCAGAGGGCGGTAACGATCCAAACAGCGCGCCAAACCGAAAGCGCCACTGCAAAGACCAGACGCGAAGCGAAAGCACTCCGCCTGGCGCGCTTTTCGAAGAGCCGGACATAACTACGGCTCAAATATGGCTCGCTATATTTTAAAGAAACACTACTTACTGAAATTTATCACCTATTTACATAAATATCATCACTGAAAAACTGATGTGTTCTGTGGTGTCACAGCCAGACACCACACTTGCTAGGTGGTAGCCTTTAAATCGGCCGCGGTCCGTTAGTATACGTCGGACCCGCGTGTCGCCACTATCACTGATTGCAGACCGAGCGCCGCCACACGGCAGGTCTAGAGAGACTTCCTAGCACTCGCCACAGTTGTAAAGCCGACTTTGCTGGCGATGGTTCACTGACAAATTGTGCTCTCATTTGCCGAGACGATAGTTAGCATAGCCTTCAGCTACGTCATTTGCTACGACCTAGCAAGGCGCCATTACCAGTTACTATTGATGCTATAAAACATGTACCGTCAAGAGCGATGTTCACCAATTATGGATTAAAGTTAAGTATTTCAGAAGCTACGTACCTTTTTTGCTAGTCTCTATTCCTTTAACTTTTCCAGACCTCACGCCGGCCAGCGTGAGCTTAAATGCGTGCCTTTCGGCTTGCTCCTAGTGGATTGGCTGTCATGCCAGTCCACAACATGTTCGAAATACACTGAGGCAACAGGTCATGGGATAGCGATACGCACAAATGCAGATGGTGACAATATCACGTACTCGAGTTGCAGAAGAACAGTCCATTGGCGCAGCTGTCATTGGTAATCATGTGATTCACGTGAAAAGGCTTCACACGTGATTATGCCCGCACGACGAGAATCAATATTCCTTGAACTCACAATCACAGTTGGAGTTAGGTGCATGGGACATTCCATTTTGGAAATTATTAGGAAATTCATTCGGAGATTCACAATGTAAAGAATGTGCCGAGAATACCACATTTCAGGCATTACCTCAACCATTGACAACGCAGTGACGCACGGCCTTTGCTTAACGGCAGAGAACAGCGGCGTTTGCCTGAGGTTGACGGTACTAATAGACAAGCAACACTGTGTGAAATAATCGCAGAAATCAATGTGGAACGTGAGACGAAATTATAAGTTAGGATAGTGTAGCGAAATTTGGCGTTAACAGCCTATGGCAGCAGACGACGCACACGAGTGCCTTTGGTAACAGTACATCGCTTGCAGCACCTCCCCTGGGCTCGTGACCATAGCGGTCAAACCCTGTCCTGGTCAGATGTGTCCCGATTTCAGTTGGTAAGAGCTGATGATAGAGTACGAGTGGAGCGCATGTACCACGAAGCCATGGACCCAAGTTCTCATCAAGGCAATGAGCAAGCTAGTGGTGTCTCCGTAACGCTGCGTATTATGTTTACATGGAACTGACTGTGTCCTCTGGTCCAACAACACCGGTCTGTGGTTATGTTCGTGTACATGGAGAGCATTTTCAGCCTTTCATGGAATTCATGTTCCAAAATAACTATGGAATTCTTATCAATGTCACTGAGCCATGTAACGGGCCACAATTGTTCGCGATTGATCTGACGAACATTAGGGACCAATCGAGCGAAGTTTTTGGCTACCCAGTCCCTCGACATGTCTCCCATCGAACAGTTGTGGGGCATAATCGATAGGTCATCTAGTGCACAAAATCCTGCACTGGCAACAACTTTGAAATTATGGTTGGATATAGAGGCCGTACGACTCAATATTTCTGCAGGATAGGCAGGCCGGAGTGGTCGTGCGGTTCTGGGCGCTACAGTCTGGAACCGAGCGACCGCTACGGTCGCAGGTTCGAATCCTGCCTCGGGCATGGATGTGTGTGATATCCTTGGGTTAGTTAGGTTTAATTAGTTCTAAGTTCTAGGCGACTAATGACCTTAGAAGTTAAGTCACATAGTGCTCAGAGCCTTTTGAACCTTTTCTGCAGGATACTTCCAACGACTTGCGTGAGCGCAGGCCACGTCGAGTTGCTGCACTGCATTGGGCAAAAAGACGTCCAACACGGTATTAGGAGGATTTCCGTGACCTTTGTCACCTCATTCTGTAGGGTAATATGGTGAATACATGCAGACCTTAGTGTCGTGTTTCCGTTCCTAAAATCTAAAGGATACAAAAGACACGGAGTGAAACCCGGTGCCGTTCTAACGTCAAAGAGAGTAATCGCCGCTTAGGAAAGATGGACTACTGCTGGGAGCACTGCTTACCCTCACTACATGAGACATTCGAGACATCGGCGGTGAGTCTGATGGTTAAAAACCTAAATGCACCCCTCACACTCTCCACATTTAGGGTTATCTCATAGAGATGAAAATATCTTCCGATAACAGGTTTCAAACTGACTCTTTCTCTAACGTCACTGACTTTATCGCCCTGGGTTATTGAAAAGAATGCTCACGCAATTACTTCCCCTGCTTGCGACATGTGGCTACATACGCTTGAATATCATTGAAAATATTTCTACATCCCATCTGCTTCTTGAATTTAAAGAGTTAACTTGTTACTATTGAACTAATGTGTGTCTCACAGTACAGACCCAAATGTAGCGCATTCAGTACCTAGTCGGTCTTAGGATAGTCTCTGCGACTAAGGGCTTCCTTCACCCATGGCGCTGGCCCCTGTGGTCGAGCGGTTCTGGGCGCTTCAGTCCGGAACCGCGCTGCTTCTACGTCACAGGTTCGACTCCTGCCTCGGGCACGGATGTGTTGATGTCCTTAGGTTACTTAGGTTTTAGTAGTTCTAAGTCTAGGGGACTAATGACCTCAGATGTTAAGTCCCGTAGTGCTTAGAGCCACTTGAACCATCAGCCATGGCAATGGTTTGTATGGTTTTTATGTGCGAAGACCCAAGTTGCGCCGCGATTCTGAGTTCACGTTAAACTGTAAGCCCTCCTACGACTGGCTACATATCTCAGGTGGAAGGCTGGAAAAGAAGGCAATGGCGTACCAACCACCTCACTACAGGGCCTGATATAAAGAGCGAAGCACCCAGCAGTGAAGGAGGACACTATTTGACATTTCACAGCTTGAAAGCATAAATGACATTGTTTCGGTGATTACAAAACCGAGTAGAATTTACAAAGAACTCATCAGTATGAAATTACTTGTCACTATGGCATTGCGCACCCTTTGACCTGGGTGCGCGCACTGCTTCGGTTGGGAAGATTGCCATAAAGCTGTTGCATTCTCTCCTCAGGCAAGTTGGCCCACAACTATTCTAGTTGGTCTTTGACATCTTTACGCCAAGCGAAGAATACTCGTCGGCTTTGTGGTGTATTCTTTCAGGAACAGGCCACGACTTTCGGATCACGGTTAACTTTGAACACTTTTAACAACTCATTAGCGTAACATACTGTTCAAATTCTGGAAACCTTCCTCAGGCTGTGGCAAAGCCATGTGTCCGCCATATCCTTTCTTCCAGCAGTGCTAATTCTGCAAGTTTCGCAGAAGAGCTTCTGTGAAGTTTGGACGGTAGGAGACGAGTTGCTGGCGGAAGTAAAGCTGTGGGGGCGGGTCGTGTGTCGTGCTTGGGTAGCTCAGTCGATAGAGCACGTGCCCGCGAAAGGCAATGGTCCCGATTTCGAGTTTCGGGCTCGCATACAGTTTTAATCTGCCAGGAAGTTTCATGAATAACACTAATGCACTCTGGTGACCATTCTGCTAGTTTCAAAGAATGCAGCTCTACTTATTTATAACGTCATCAATGGTGTGTACGTGCACAAAGGTCTTCTGTATGGTTCACTGTTTCATTTGTCGGTCCACCTAAAATTTCTAACAAAACATTGCGTTATTCAATCCAAAATTCTCCTTAAAGTGACTGTGGCTCATGGATTAACAATAGTTGTGCTTCTGTCGCACCAATTCAAAAGACGCAACACTAAAGTGAGCTACTACACAAACAACAAAATAAAACGTGTCGTTTATCACAAATACAGTGAACTTTACGAACACAAAGTACCAGATGTTTACAAGCTCACATGTCCAGATTGTTCCTGCTTTCACACACAACGGAAACTACTGCCATAAAATTAGCACTTCAACTCAAAGTTTAAATGTGCGCCGTAAACCAACAATGGCAATTCAAGTTCTTGACAAGAAACGCAAACTGCCAGATATCAACTCGGGCTAAACACAGAAGTCTTACGTAGCCATAAAAATACAAACTGACAATAGTGATGACTTACTGTGGAGCGTTTCATATCGAGAAATGCATAGTTACTCAAAGCGGTATGGGATTAGCCCGAATAAACAATGCCAAAAGAAGGAATAACTCAAAATCATGTAAGCGGACGGTGTATCCTGATGCAAGCGAAAACCAGTCATGAAATACCATAAGTAAAATGAAAATCTTTTTTAACGAACCGTTTTTCGAGCTAGGAAGAAAGCATATTGGTAAATATTTTTCATTACAGACCACTGATGATGTTTCATTTCAATAAAACGAAGGCTATTTGGTAACAAAAAAACCACGCGTTGTCTTGTAGCTGTTAAGATGGAATTAAATACGTTCAGTAGTCACCAGAGAGCTTACCATCTACTATATACAATCCTCAGGTACTAAATTTGAAGTATTAGAAGCGCCGAAAATATACAGGGAAGAGATTTTCCAGTCCTTTGACACGCTGAATGAATGCTCTGTGGTTACAACGGACTGTCTTTCATATTCAGCAATGACAGTTTGTTAATACAACAGCTTCACAAGAAGGGATGAGCACTATTCCTTTTACTGAATGAAAAAAATACACACTTTCGCATCCGTCGTTTTCTGTTCCATCCCCAACTCCAGCTTTCTCTGTTACTAAGTCTCACCTCACCCTATTTAACCTCCTTTCCGCACCCGCAACCCATCGACATGTCCTTCATAGCATACTCACATCCCCATCATAGACTGTTTCATTTCACGTCATCTGTTTCATTGAACTGAAAATAATATTATGACATTGATTAAGGTCATACGTTAGTATATGGATTACATACTTATCAGTAGAAGTAGCAAATTATGACACTTAATTTGAGCCAAAGCTAACAAACATGCGAAATATCGTGCAGGGTGTGGAACAAGAATGTAAAATTAATAATTTTCCAATCCTGTGATCAACTTTATGCCTGGAGTTAGTGAATTTCTCAATGATGTACTCATTTATTCTCCTTTAGTCCATCTTATACGGAGCATCGTGCGCCAGCACCAAAGCATGCATGGATGCGCTGCTTCTCTGTTTCCTTGAGGTTCCATGTTACGCAAACATAAAACAAGAAGGAAAACACGAGCGTTTCAACAAGGCGAACATTTGTCGTGTAGTCGTTATTGCCCTGTTCTTCCAGAACTTCATGAGCTTCTTCACAGCTACTCGTCTTATCTCATCTTTATAGCTTCTTCGGTCGCAGATGGTTGACCCAAATTAGATGATAAATGCATGACTTCCAGTTTCTTTAATCGACCTGTGAGTTGCACTTGTGCTCCTCGATCAAATATCAAGAGTTTGGACTTGCTGTGATTCACATCCAATCCATGAGATAGAATAATATGCAATACTTTTGTTAATGGCTCAGCAAATTCGCTTTCTCCGCTTGCTAGAAGAACGGAGAATAATGTAGTAAATTCATAAAGTATTAAACTGTTTAGAGTATAATTGCAAATGTGAAATTTTTCGCCAATGGAGAAGATGAAAATTTATTGATCGAATTGGCCAAAAGTAATAATATAATATTTGCTCCTTAATCTCGTTTGACAAGCTTTTCTCGTAAAATTAACAGTCATATTGTCCATTTACAGGTTGACAGTGAACTGAAGCAGATGTAAATCCCAAAATTGTCAGTATGACAACTGATAATGGAATTTCAGCTTGAAACGTGTTAGACATAAACAGGAGTGTAAATATTGCGATTGAAGACGGTGTTTCGCCATCACAGAAATTCATAACCATGACTTATTTTCCTGTTCAAGATGGTTCATGGCTGAGGGAGTTGAGTGTGTTAGGAAAGTTGTCACCTAATCGACACGATTTCTCAAACTGCACGGGATCTCTCCTTTGTGCTGTCTCTAAGGGTTAGGTACGGTAGTGAAAATGTGGTACCATTCACATACTTGGTGTCGTATGCAATAACAGTAACAATAATAAACCACTTGAGACAGTACTCAAGTACGAAAATAGGGATACATTTTGTGCTGTGCGTTACGCACACATCGACTGAGCAATAATACGAGAGAACAACCTCACCGGCCCATTTAACTTGGACAGCACAAGCCAGTCAGCTGGTCCAACCAACCAGCAGAGACTTGAGCAGTTACAGACACGACGTAAAAAGAGACGAGCAGAGAAACTGCAAATGTCATTTAATTTTTGACAGAATGCGGCAAAACTCCAGCAATATCGCACGCTTCTTAGGGGACCAGGCGGAATGCATAACATGTTCTCTTTCTCAGCCAACATTATATCGTAACTGAAAAGGGGGATGAAAGCTTCTAACTTAATAACTGGGTAATTTTTCTATCTGAGCCTTGTCTAACTTAGAAGCGTATCAGAGCGATTTCAACATACAGTCAAATATTGAATCCACTGGCTGTACTAGTTACAGTCACTCGTCTGGTACTCTCTGTATTCCTTCCCCTCTGTATTCCTTCCATATCCGAATCCTAGAAATACATTTCAGTACTGAAAGTGTCATTTGCTATACTGATTGCGAGTCGATCAACGACAGAATCCTCGAAGTCATCTAAGTGGCACATTTTCTCCTCATCTTTTATGACGTGCCTTTCTGTATCCCACCTGTAACCCATTTCCTGAAATGTATTCCATTTATTAAAATGTCCCGAAAACTTCAGAGGTAATCTTTTCCGTATTCGGCAGTGAGATGTGTCAAAGCTTTATGCATTGATTCCAGTACGTCTGGAAGGTTAAATGCCTTGTTATTTCTCGTGACAAATCCCTGCACTTGGCTCCAGATTAATTCATATTGTGGTAGCACGGTCGCAACTGTAAGGACGCAGGATTTGTATGATGTGCTCGATACCATGAAAATTACGAATCTTATCTCCCTGATTCGTGTATGACCACGTCTGTGGTATAAAACAATGGACACCGAGTACATAAAGAGTATTTGGTTCTCGATTTTTGTCCTAAAAACTTAATTTGTTTTATTCTCTTAATTTAAACAACCTTAATTAAAATATTGATAAATAAGGATTTGTATTTGCAATATTGTGTAGAATATGTAACTAGAAACAATTTTTCATAAAAAATGCTTGTTACATATGTGTTAATTAGCATATATTTCATGAGTTTTTTATTTAAAAGACGCAGATATTCCAAACTGAACAAAAAAAAATCAATATGGGATCTGAACCACCAATCCATGGATGTCAGATTTTTGTTTACGACGCTACCTACCTATTCAGCTACGTAACCCATTTCCTGAAATGTATTCCATTTATTAAAATTTCCCGAAAACTTCAGAGGTAATCTTTTCCGCAAAATTGTGCAAACATTGAGAAGAATGTTCTTTCTCGCCACTGTTCAACGGTGTTTCACGCGCGTTTTTCACTACGATGCAGGAAGCAGCGTCAGCCATTTCCACACTATGTATTAAGAGCGCGACAATCAGAGCACAACGGTATAGAGACTGTGACTGTATACGATGTTTTAAGTAAAAACAACATAGATAATGTATGATTAAGAAAAAACACTGATGGCGTTAATACATTAGAGTATCTTAAAGTTTCATTTACCGTACCATAGTAACAAGATACTTAATAAATAAGTAGAAGCCCCTTCGAAGAGCATAACAACAGCAATGTACGTGTTCTACAGCCGCTGACCAATCATCGCATTTATGTTTATTTACACAAGGTTATTCTTATGATGAACAAAGTATACCTTTCCCTACATGGATTAAGTCGAGTATCAAGACATTTTCTTAGAAGACCACCCGGACAGTTTCCTTGACTAGTTCGACCATGTGCTTTGTATCCAAACGCTCGTCGTTGGTAGGACGTTAAACCCTGATCATCTCTCTTTAGTTTCTCTCATACAAGAAACATGTCCGCGTTTCTTGCCTTTATTCATCTATGAAATACAAACTGGAGAACGCCGAAGCATCCGAACATCGGTGAGAAACCAGCTTTCGTCCAGGGAACGCGACTTATGTGACAAGGATGAAAGCTGCTTGCTTCCTGAAACGAAACATCAAATGTGTCTTGTAAAAAAAGAAAAAAAGAGTGAGAGAGAGCTTTGGAGTACCGTTATTGGCGTTTTTAGACGTAAACACAGAATACAAGGCGTATCAAGAAGATGCATAGATGCATCTGATTCCACAAGACTTTGTGTCGACACGAATGAAAATAGAAACTTATAAATTTTCACTTGAAGCTATCTGATTTCACATGGCTATATCTTTAACGTGCATTCACATGCAACACTGGGGTGCTTTTCTGAGGTAATGGCGGACAGGGTATTCCACGTTGAACAGAGGTTCCATTGGAAAACATTATTTCTTCTCCCCATACTTCGGCTAATAATTGTCCAGCCGTATTCAGAATGAATCAGTGACTGAATTACGAACACTTCACGAAAATATACTGAGGTGACAAATGTCATTGGACACCTCTTAATACCATATCTGGCCACCTTTTCCCTGAGTAGTGCAGCAACTAGACGCAGCATGTACTTAACAAGACGTTGGAAGTCCACTGCAGAAATATTGAGCCATACTGCCTGTGTAGCAGTGTGAGACCTCAAGATACAGATTGAGATAGGAAATAAATGGTGGGTTCACAATTCTTGCATCATTCGTCCTTTGAATGATCACATTTTTTTACAATGCACACGATAGTACAAAATGGAATACTATAATCACCAGATGCCTCTGAATAAAGGCAGCTCTTAAATGGAAACAAGCCTTTTTTTTTTAAATTTAACCACATACTGACATGATGAAACTTTCAGTTTTTGCTAAGCCAAGGAAACATTACCAGTAACAAAAAAAAATCATAATAAAACCTCTCCTCAACAATAAGTAAGTAAATGATAACTCTTGCACAGTCTTCTTAAACAGTCGCAGTTATTAAGTTATGAACTGGTAATTTAGAATAAACACCTAAACATGGCAGATCTGAAAAATTTTCTAACATCCGTAAAAAGGATATAATGACAAATTAAGCTCAAGCAGAGAACAGTGAGCTATAATTAAATATGTAAATCTAAGGAGGCCGTAATCAGAACGGAAATTACATTAAAATTTTGCCTAGCACTCCAAGTAAATATGTAATATCTGAACAGGCGAAAGAACTACTTCAAAATTTCAGTACAAATCGCTCACACATTGGTCTTTAGGCAGAGCATTTAGAACCTGAAGCTATAACATTGGAGCTTTAAGAAGGGAATGGTGGAGCTTAACTTAAAAAAGGCAAGCCGTCAAGCTGAAAAGTTTCACTATAAAAGTAGCGGGCATGCCTCAAACACAGCTGGAAGGCACTTGCGTGGCGCAACAGCAACAGGTCCTCTCAGTCGGCGGCTGCCGAAATGTCGGGCTCGCACTTCCCAAGACTAAAATGCGCTGCTCACAACCCCCACCTAGGTGAGATACAGGCTACTAAAGTACAAATTACATGAACAAACAATGGTCACCTTCTTAACAGAACACAGCTGTAAGCCCAAGAGAATCCATCATAAAATAAGATAGCAAATACTACTCCCAAAAACAACTGCGTAAGGGAAACAAATCTTAGGTCAGCGGACAAGGGAGTAAAGAAAACATAATAATTTACGTCTCCTCAAACGGTTTAGGTAAACTTGACACCAAAACTGCTCGACCAGGTTCTGAGGCAGCAGCATGGTCATTCGACTCGAGGCAGCCGCACGGAGCACACAGCCATGCCGTACCGCCGTAGAAGATACTACAGGAGGAGCAGACTACCAGTGTACAAGACAGTGGATACGTTTACAATCACACCAAATGAGACTGGTCAACAGGAGTTACTACAAGGACCAATTACTTTTGTTGGTTGCAAGATTCAATTTTCTTGTACTACAACAGAAGTAGTTAGTGGCAATGCATGGCTAACAATTGCTATTGTGAGAGGTACTGACAAACCTCTTCAAGGATTGGAAGCCTACAGTGAGAGAGACATTATTTCTTATCGCACTTTTGCTGTTGGAGTTGTACCTAACAGGGATTATGGCACATGTATTGTTACAACAGACAAGCCATTTTCTCTCTACACAAGGAATCGTAGGAGGATTAATGCAGATGACAAGTTGAATGTTTGGTGCAAACTGTCTGGTGTCTTAACTAAATATATTGTTGTACAAGGAGATATTACTTTGTATTATCATGCCTAATAAAGAGAACCATCCTTATCTATCAAACAGATAGAATACACAAATGATTAAGGTTACCCCTTCAAGGGATTACAAACAATGTTTCCTTGAATCAGTCCTCAGGCTCGACAGCGATCTAGAATCTAGTTTCAAAATACACATGTTAACACAAGGAATTCCCCTTAAAATTATTAAAATGTGAAATTACAAGCTGTACAAGATGTAAAAAAATCTCGAACTCATTGAACAGGAATTATGACACATGGCTCACGATCAAGTAAATAAAACGGAGTAAAGAACTTCACTAAACACAAAAACTCAAACAAGAAATTGTCATACAATTCAGTTTCACCAGTAAACCACTGAATGTGGGGGTGCAGTACACTTTATCTCCGTCGCAGGGGCAGCTACTAATTTACACCCAAAGCTACCACCAATGAAATGTTTGCTAAGATAACACACGATGGCGGCCAAGATTAATCATAATAAATTACAAATTTTCAGTTTTCCATGGCGCAGAGTGTCATATATCAGAGTTTGAGCAATACTGACAGCAAAGGTTTCCAGTACTGGTCCTTGCATAACCAGAAATGAAGAGGGCAAAACTGCAAATGCACGGGTCCACACAGCACTGATAAACAGAGAAGTACAAATCCACTGAAGGCTGTAGGAGGACACCGTCTCTACAGCAGTGTGATTGCCGCTGCCCAAAGGAGTAAGTCAGTCTTGGCACAAACAGAACTAACGTTCGAAGTAACCGTTGAGTGCGAAAAGCCATGCGTGATACTTTTATGCTTTTTCTCACCTCACCTCACACCCCACTGCCCATCACCTTCAAACTCTCTGATCCAATGATCATCTACAAACACAACATGTTAAATTAGTGCAGCTTGTTGGTACACCAGTGAAAGAAGACAGAAGGAAGACAGATATAAAATTATCGCCGATCGGGGTAGCCACGAGGTCTTGGGCGCCTTGCCATGGTTCGCGCGGCTCCCCCCGTCGGAGATTCGAGTCCTCTCTCGGGCCTGGGTGTATGTGTTGTCCTTAGCGTAAGATACTTTAAGTTAGATTAAGTAGTGTGTAAGCCTAGGGACCGATGACCCCAGCAAAAAAATGGTTCAAATGACTCTGAGCACTATGGGACTCAACTGCTGAGGTCATTAGTCCCCTAGAATTTAGAACTAGTTAAACCTAACTAACCTAAGGACATCACAAACATCCATGCCCGAGGCAGGATTCGAACCTGCGACCGTAGCGGTCTTGCGCTTCCAGACTGCAGCGCCTTTAACCGCACGGCCACTTCGGCCGGCTGACCCCAGCAGTTTGGTCCTATAGGAACTTACCAAAAATTACCAAAATAGAATTATCTGGTGCCACAGCTCAGCCTCCCCCACTCAATTACAAAAGTCCCCCTCCCCAAATGGAACACCAACAGGAGCTGTTAATTAGCCTGCTTTAAATGACTGACGTGGGCCTTCAAGCTTTTACCTACGGCATGATTACAAAGAACCAAATTAACAATATTCAAGATTCTAGTAATAGAACAAGCCCCTGCATATGGAGGGGAAAGTTCCCTGTGATACCATCATGCTATCCGAAATCAACATTAAAATTTCGGACGAATTCTTTATCCTTCACACGGGCTCTCCTCTGATTATAATATCTCCTCTGACAGCGATGGGCATACCCCGTATTCTTCCTAGCCCTGTCCTGGTTCTGCTTAACAACGTCAGGAGTAATACGCTTGGAAAAAAATGTCATTTATGTTCCACAAATTAGCCAGAGGGTAATTAAGGAGATATGTAAACATAAGAGCCACCGAAACCGCCTTACAGGCTTCATGCTGAGTAGAATTAAAGGTGAAATTAATCCAAGGGAGAGAAATACCCATTTCGTTTGAGCCTTAGCATGATAAATGATGAATGTGGCCTTTCAATTCCTATTAACCCTCTCAGTGAAGGAAGGCTGAGGGTAATAGGGAATTGTAGTAACATGATGAATAGCGTTACTAAAGAAAAAGTCTTTAAATTCGCTATGTATAAAGGCCAGTGCATTGTCGCTAACAAGAGCATTGGGCGGTCCAAAAAATGAAAAAATTTAGTTAGGTTGCGAATAATTAAGTCGTGACTCCTCTGCTCGGAACCAACCAAATGAACTGGGAGAAACCATCCACAACAAGAAGTATATAACGGTTTCCTACTTTAATACGGGGAAGGGAGCCCACATAATCATGAAATAATTTATCCAATGGGCTTTGTTCACGTTCGGATTCTAACAACCCCCTTGTATTAGGCTTACCGACTTTTCACAATTCCCACTCGTTGATTAAACGAGAAATATCCTTATACAATGAAGGCTATGAGAGGTGGCAACGCATCTTATCAAGAGCCTTATAATAGCTCAAATGGCCACCCAGCAATGCATCATGAAAAAACGAAAGACGAAAGTTACAAGTTCCGTAGGAAAAAAAAATTTAATTTCAGCTAATTTACTAACCTCATGATAACATAATCGTACATTTTCTTAACAAAAAAACCGGGAACTACCTCCCCAGGCAACAGACGCTTCATAATAGGCCCAAAATAAGGATCCTGATCTAGTTGAACCTTGAGATCGGTGAAGAGTGGGTTATCTCGGTTAAGACGCTATAAACAGGAAAAATGGCCAATACAGAAGACCCTTCACGTCCCTGTGTTTTTTCTTCAGCCTTGCTACTAGGTGAATCAACAATGAACCATGGCGACTGTGTTTCCTGGCCTAACTGCATTTGACACCGGTATCGATAGTCACATCCCTTGTGACTTATCTTTGGTTTTCCTGGCAGAAGTGGAGGCTCGGCGCGGCGAGGTGAGCTTTGAACGGCACGTGACGGAAGGAGGGGGGTTGGAGCAGCAGTGCCTGGCGGTCTGGTTGCGTAGATTTGGGTTTAACAACGCTTGTCGAATGTTGGGCAGCTGCTAAAGCAGGTGACGAAGGTTGTGCTCTGGAGCTCTGGCGACGGGTCCTCCTCCTGTTATTCGAAAATGAGTTGTAAGCGTAATTGACGGTGGGGAGAGTGCACCGTAACAAACTGGCCCTGTGGTTATTGTTTAAAGGAAAATTGGCGCAATGCTATTGTGTCTTGTTGAGTGAATAATATGTATTTGCATTTCCGGCAGTGTGCCTTGACTTGAGAGAGGCCAACATATGTTAGTGCGTCTTATTTGAAGCCACTTGGTTCAGTTAATTGGTAAACCACTTGTATGCACCCGCTTGGTGTGCGGTGTTATGAACTGAAGTGGTAACACCGGTGACTGGCACTGTTCCCGGTGGCAATGTCATGGTACTGTATCAGATACTGAGTGTGAATTGGAAATCTATGTGTGATTTAGTAAACTGTATTTATTCTAACTTACGTTGATGAGTTTTAGTCATAACTAAATTACGCAGGGCTCCTACTCAGTGAAATTTTCTGCTTCGCTTAAGCTCGTCTTAACTTTCTTAAGGCATTTTAGCAATAATTATTCATTCCTCAGGGGGTTTAACTGCAACTGCTCTGCTTGTACCTGCACCTTGTCTGTTACAAGTACTCGCTTATGATCTTACCTAGACAGAGGCTTATGTGTTTATTGTGTGCGACAAAATCCATCCTAATTATCTCTGTCAATGTTAGCGTGTTTCCCCTGATCTATATTAGTTAATTTATTTAAATTTGGCTTGAACTATTTGTTTTACCTGAGGTTACGAGTTGCACTTTTCTTCCTAAAGCGAGTCTCACCATTTGTTAGTGTATATATTCTGTTATTGTTTGAGGGTGCTGCCCCGCATGTGAGTTATGTCCAAAGTTGTTTGCTAATCAACCATGATGTTTTCAGCCGTGACTTCTGGGCCAGTAACTTGGCGACATCCTGCCCAGCGCCCGATGTCTAAGTTATTTCCGCGGGTGCACTTTGCCGCGTCGTCTGTTATACCTAGCAAAAGTCGGGTAGTTGCTTTGTTCATTGGAGCTATACGTGGGTTGAGCGACTGCCGCCAGAGTTGTAGGCTGTGGAGTTTAGCGCTATTAATTCATGAACTTTTGTAAATTCAAATTTCATTCTTACTGTTCATCAACTCAGATTCTTTGTGTAGATTGAATACTTTTTTCTTTTCCTTATATTGGTAAATTTCAGTAGTTTGTCACTTTATATGCCCTATAATTCTGGTGATTTTCATATTATTAATCTGGAATTTAACTGATCAGTATGTTTTCCTTAAAATAATTGTTAATTTGGTGACAACGACGAACTATCTAATGGGTCTCCATTCCACATGTTCTTGTTTGATCCTTTCTTGTGTTGAACCTGTTACCTGGGTTTCAAACAAGCTGATTACTGAAGCCTTAAAGATGACGCACTCGGAAACGAAATGCGGAATAAAACCTTTTAAATAATAAAGCATTACCTACACAAAGAATCTGATTACCCTTGTTAGTCGTGGACGAAAAAAAAATTGGCATAGTCTTTGTCAGATCGTGCAGAATCTTATGTGAGGCCAATAACACGTCAATTTTAATCTAAATATGGTATGTCAATGTTTATGTAATAAAAAAATAAATTAGCTAATTCAGTACAATTATTATATAGATGCAATAAACCACTTTAACGGGGGCCAAATGAACAATTGAAGCCAATATAGTTCCAGTAAACCTGCAAATGTAAAACCAAATTATTGTAGAGGCCTACATTGACATCGCGCATCCGCTAGATGCCCACGAAATACGTAATTTTGTTTTGAAGCTGACAGCCAATGAGAAAATAGGTGCAGTTTTCAAGCAGTAATGATGGACAGCATCAGCTGGTAATATACGTAATTTTATGGTAACTAATGTTACTACACAAAAAAATAAAATATCTACTCCCTCCAAAAGAAGTTACAAATAAACATTAAAATAAAATTATAATTAACAGCAAAAAGTCTGAGAATAATTTTCAAGGAAAATTATTAATTAAACTTTAATTTGGCGGGTTTCCAGCACAGTCAATAAGACGAAATAATGGAAAGAATATTTATCAGCACTAAATAAAATTGAGATATTGTGACAGTATTTTAAAATAGTTAATTTAACTGCAATTGTCTTTAATTTTGAAATGAGAGAGAGCGTAATAATTTTGTTTTCATGTCTTAACTGTAGCTGCAGGCAGTGCGATGACGTCAGCGGTGGTCCGCGCGGACGATGTGTGAAGTGAATCCTGGTTTGTGGCGTGAAGATAATGATGGATCCTCCTGTTTCATTAATATTCCAGTTACGGCTGTGGCCCACGTCTCCGTTGTAGTGGAATCAGCTGGAGCACTGGCGCTTTAATAATAGTTCCAGTGTGAGCGTAGTCGTTAAGCACGAGAGGTTTTATTTTTAAAAGTTTATTAATTACACGGTGCGGGTAGGTCGGAATTATGTAATGTCTTTAGTATTTACGATATATATCCGGTTAATGCCAGTACTTCGCACAGTTCTTTCACCGTGTTGCCACAGGAAAACAGTCACATTTGTTTATCACTATAACAGTCAGTTAAACATCAGTTCAATTTACGTCGTCGTCTATAAGACAGTTTGGATGATATAATAAATGTTCCTTGATCAAATCATACCACTGTTCTTTTACTTAACATTTTGGTTTGTTCCACTTTCACGCAATTATAACAGTTAGTGTCTCCACCCGATAATTGTGTCTGATTCATGGCTAATTGTCACAAGTTCACACAGTTTGTAAAATCGTCACGGCAAACACTCGATATACTTTTCAGGTTTTACTGTTCACTTAATAATGCACGATCTCCTATTAACACAGCGGAAACACTGTAATTAATTGTTCTTCCGCGTATCACCGTCTTTCACCCCGAACTTTGGAACGTTTTCCACCCGCCAACCGGCCACGATACCACACAAACTCGCACGCTCTGTATCGATAGTCGTTCGCTCTATCTCTGACACAGTACTTCTCCTAGCCTAAACTTTACAAAGCATATAGAACCAGAACATTCATATTCGTACAATAAAAAATATAAAACAGTATCAAAATGAATTAAGAAACAATGTAATGTATTAACAAATAAAGAATAGTTGATATAAATGATACATACGTATTATAACAAGGTAATGCATGATAAAAAAATATTATCGACTTTCGGGGAAAGCAACGTCTTTACATGTGCCCCCCATTTTATCATGAGATGTTCTCTTTCACATATTATCATAAAATGTACTTACGCATATAAGCCATGTGCTACAAGTGATTTGTTTATGTTTAACTTTTGCAACTTTGTCAATTTGCATTATGAATTGTCAATCAATATTAAAAGAAATGAACTTATCTAACAGCAAAAAAAATTTGCATAGCTTTCTCATATTAAGCAAATCATTTCTCTCACAGAAGCAAATAACTAATTCATTACACTATGGAAATTTGACCATAATGAAAAAGAAGAACAAACACTATGTGTTCAGTCCGAGAAATTATATGTAGCTACAATTATACACTATGAACCTAAATATATACACATTATATACACATACGTGTTCGTATTTTCCCCGCACAAAAGTCTTGTCATTGTATTATTGTTTTTTAAAGCTTGCTCTCTCTCTCTTTTCACATTTTAACCATAGCGTTCAAATTTTTTATTAATCCTCACTGTCACAGATACAAAGTAAATATGGTATATATTGCCTGTCAAATATTAATTGTATATATTTCCTGTATATACATATATATAGTAGCTTATGTATATATGTATATATATATATACACTCCTGGAAATTGAAATAAGAACACCGTGAATTCATTGTCCCAGGAAGGGGAAACTTTATTGACACATTCCTGGGGTCAGATACATCACAAGATCACACTGACAGAACCACAGGCACATAGACACAGGCAACAGAGCATCCACAATGTCGGCACTAGTACAGTATATATCCACCTTTCGCAGCAATGCAGGCTGCTATTCTCCCATGGAGACGATCGTAGAGATGCTGGATGTAGTCCTGTGGAACGGCTTGCCATGCCATTTCCACCTGGCGCCTCAGTTGGACCAGTGTTCGTGCTGGACGTGCAGACCGCGTGAGACGACGCTTCATCCAGTCCCAAACATGCTCAATGGGGGACAGATCCGGAGATCTTGCTGGCCAGGGTAGTTGACTTACACCATCCAGAGCACGTTGGGTGGCACGGGATACATGCGGACGTGCATTGTCCTGTTGGAACAGCAAGTTCCCTTGCCGGTCTAGGAATGGTACAACGATGGGTTCGATGACGGTTTGGATGTACCGTGCACTATTCAGTGTCCCCTCGACGATCACCAGTGGTGTACGGCCAGTGTAGGAGATCGCTCCCCACACCATGATGCCGGGTGTTGTCCCTGTGTGCCTCGGTCGTATGCAGTCCTGATTGTGGCGCTCACCTGCACGGCGCCAAACACGCATACAACCATCATTGGCACCAAGGCAGAAGCGACTCTCATCGCTGAAGACGACACTTCTCCATTCGTCCCTCCATTCACGCCTGTCGCGACACCACTGGAGGCGGGCTGCACGATGTTGGGGCGTGAGCGGAAGACGGCCTAACGGTGTGCGGGACCGTAGCCCAGCTTCATGGAGACGGTTGCGAATGGTCCTCGCCGATACCCCAGGAGCAACAGTGTCCCTAATTTGCTGGGAAATGGCGGTGCGGTCCCCCTAGGCTTGCGTAGGGTCCTACGGTCTTGGCGTGCATCCGTGCGTCGCTGCGGTCCGGTCCCAGGTCGACGGGCACGTGCACCTTCCGCCGACCACTGGCGACAACATCGATGTACTGTGGAGACCTCACGCCCCACGTGTTGAGCAATTCGGCGGTACGTCCACCCGACCTCCGGCATGCCCACTATACGCCCTCGCTCAAAGTCCGTCAGCTGCACATACGGTTCACGTCCACGCTGTCGCGGCATGCTACCAGTGTTAAAGACTGCGATGGAGCTCCGTATGCCACGGCAAACTGGCTGACACTGAAGGCGGCGGTGCACAAATGCTGCGCAGCTAGCGCCATTCGACGGCCAACACCACGGTTCCTGGTGTGTCCGCTGTGCCGTGCATGTGATCATTGCTTGTACAGGCCTCTCGCAGTGTCCGGAGCAAGTATGGTGGGTCTGACACACCGGTGTCAATGTGTTCTTTTTTCCATTTCCAGGAGTGTATATATATATATCATCTTTTGGAGTGAGTATTCCATAACTGTGTCTCATATCATTAAATATAATTTGCAAAATTGCAGATTACCACAAATTGTCTGTGTTTTTTATGTAAATTGGTTTAATTTGTCACAATATGGTCACTATCTAAAATTTCATGGGCTGACATATGTATACATAACGTTTATCTTCTTACCATCTCATTAACATTCGACTCTGTTCAGTAGTTATAGGTCATATTCTACTTCTCACAAAATTATTTACTAACCAAATACCCCATTAAGTATTCCGATTCCTTGCCCTATAAGGCTTTAAATCCACTATATTTTTAAGAGCAAACTTCTTTTTCGATTTAGGGTAAACCAGATAAAATGCATTCGGAGGGGTATACTAGCCACCTATCACCGTCTTTCACGCCGAACTTTGGAACGTTTTCCACCCGCGAATCGTCCACGATACCACACAAACTCGCACTCTCTCTATCTATAGTCGTTCGCTCTATCTCTGACACAGTACTTCTCCTAGCCTAACCAAAGATTTACAAAGCATGTAGAACCAGAACAGTCATATTCATAGAATATAAAATATAAAACAGTATCAAAATGAACTAAGAAACAATGTTGTAACGTATTAACAAAGAAAGAATAGTTGAAATAAATGATACGCACGTACTATGACAAGGTAATGCACAAAAGAAAAAAAGAAAAATATTATCGACTTTCGGGGAAATCAATGTCTTTACAATGCCAATCCTGCCGGTTTTTCCAGAAGTGCCAAAAGTTGACTCGAGGCTTGGTCGTCCGTATCCAAATCAAATTGGCTGTGCTCGAGATACAATTTAAATTTTTCAAGAGTAAATATGGCAGCCAACGTCTCACATTCATAAACTGAGTATTTCGGCTCAGTATCTACTACCCTCCTTGGGGCAGAATCTAGAGTGCAACTTCCACCCGAATCAACCTACAAAAGTACAGCAGGAGCTCTACTACTAGAAACATCAGTCTGAATTATAAACTTCTTCCCAAAATCCGGAATAGCCAATATGGGAGGATTGCTGACTCTCTCCCTAAACAGTATTCGTCTTTTTATGAAGGTTATTAAGGGGGACAGCAAGGTGAAAAAAATTAGGGACAAACTTCCTAAAATAGTTGGCCAGACGGATGAGTCTGGCGTACCCTCCTTATTACTTAGGGGAGGAAATTTTCTTAAGTGAAAGTACATTCTTGATTAGTCCTAATGATGTCTCTGGAATACAGGTGACCCAAGAAAGAAATCTGCTGACTGGTGAGAGTAATGTTTCACGGCGTAACCGTCAACACCGCAGAATAAAGCCTCAACAAAAACTGTTCAGCATGAAGAACGTGTTCATCAAAGGCGCAACTATAAAAAAGGATATCTTGAAGAAAATTATATACGCAACAAAGTTTAAGGTCACCCAATACATGATCCAAAAATCGTGAAAGAATAGCAGCCCCGATAACCAAGCCAAAGAGTATCCGATTAAACGGATACAGAGTCCAGTCCGTAGAAAAGGCAGGAATGTACCTGGACTCCTCAATCGAAGGTATTGGCGGTAAGCTTGATTCAAATCGAGAACAGTAAAACAGCAAGCATCAGCCAACCAAGTGAAACAGTTATGGAGATCATGGAGGGGAAACGATTCCACGATAATTTTCTCATTAAGTACTCTATAATCAACAATATGCCTATACCCCTCTCCTTGCCACATAGGCATCAGCAATACGGGTGATGCCTACAGGAAAGCTTGTGGTCTGACTACACCATTGCACATGTTCGTCAATCTTTTGCTTCAATATTATAGTCTTAGGGGGTGAGAGACGATAAGGGACATGACGCACCAGAATATCATCGAACAAATGGATTCCGTATTGAATTTATCCGGTTACACCCAGTTTATTAGTTAGTACATCGGGAAACTGTTCTAAAACTCTCATTAGCTGTCTAGCCTGACCTTGACTAAGGCCGAATTCCAACCACACTGTTCTTACAGAATAGATGTTAGTTATGAGACGACAAGAACAGAGGGTTATTTTCTCAGATGAACAAAACAGAAACAAATAGGTGTTACTCGTAAAGTCAAGAACCATCCCCTTTCGTTGAAAGAAATGACATGCGAGCGACAAGGTCACTGAAAGATTCTTAACTACACTATGTGATCAAAATTGTCCGGACCCCGGGCTGAAAATAACTTACAAGTTCGTGGCGCCCTCCATCGGTAATACTGGAATTCAGTATGGTGTTGGCCCACCCTTACCCTTGATGACAGGTTCCTGTCTCGCAGGCGTACGTTCAGTCAGGCAATCAGGTGATGGAGGGTTTCTTGGGGAATTGCAGCCCATTCTTCACGGAGTGCTGCACTGAAGAGTCAGCGTTCCAAAACATCCCAAAAGTGTTTTATAGAATTCAGGTCAGGTGTCTGTGCAGCCCAGTCCATTACAGGGATGTTTTTTTGTCCTGTAACCACTCAGCCACAGGCTGTGCATTATGAACAGGTGTTCGATCGTGTTGAAAGATGCAATCGCCATCCTCGAATTGCTCTTCAAAAGTGAGAAGCAAGAAGGCACAGAAAACATCAGTGTAGTCCTGCGCTGAGATAGTGTCACGCAAAACAACAAGGGATGTAAGCCCCTTCCATGAAAAACACGACCATACCACAACATCACCGTCTCCAAATTTTACTGTTGGCACTACGCACGCTGGCAGACGACGTTCACCGGGCATTCGCCATACCCACACCCTGCCATCGGATCGCCACATTGTGCACCGTGATTCGTCACTCCACACAACGTTTTTCTGCTGTTCAATCGTCCAATGTCTACGCTCCTTACACCTAGCGAGGTGTCGTATGGCATTTACCGACTTGATGCGGGGCTTATGGGCAGCCCCTCGACCATGAAATCCAAGTTTTCTCACCTCCATCCTAACTGTCATACTACTTGCAGTGGATCCTGCCGCAGTTTGGAATTCCTGTGAGATGGTCTGGATAGATGTCTGCCTATTACACATTACGACCCTCTTCAACTGGAGGCGGTCTGTGTCAGTGAACAGACGAGGTCGGCCTGTACGATATTGTGCTGCACGTGTCCGTTCACGTTTCCACTTAACTATCATATCGGAAACAGTGGGCCTAGGGATGTTTAGGAGTATGGAAATTTCGCGTATAGACGTGTGACGCAAGTGACTCCCAATCATCTGACCACGTTCGAAGTCCGTGAGATCCGCCGGCCGGGGTGGCCGAGCGGTTCTAGGCGCTACAGTCCGGAACCGCGTGACCGCTACGGTCGCAGGTTCGAATCCTACCTCGGGCATGGCTGTGTGTGATGTCCTTAGGTTAGTTAGGTTTAAGTAGTTCTAAGTTCTAGGGGACTGATGACCTCAGATGTTAAGTCCCATAGTGCTCAGAGCCATTTGAACCATTTGAACCGTGAGATCCGCGGAGTGCTCCATTATGCTCTCTCATGATGTCTAATGACTACTGAGGTAGCTGATATGGAGTACCTGGCAGTAGGTGGCAGCACAATGCACCTGATATGAAAAACGTTTATTTTTGGTGGTTTCCGGACACGTTTGATCACATTATGTACATTGAGTTTAACGGGCCAAGAAAAATCACAAATCGATAAACCACCCACCACAGACAACTACTGCGCTTTGGCAACACGACATCTCTGGGAAGAGGGCCGTATCGGAGACATAAAAATTACGAAACATGAGATACCAAATGTAGTCAGTCAGTAAAACCGTACTTCCATGATCAAAGATGCAAAAAAAGATTCTCAGCTGAGGCGAGAGCAAATATATGGAAGAGCAAGTTTATCGGGAACGCAAATACGCTCGCAATTAGAGGGAGGCTAACTCAAAGGTGTTTTAGTTCGCTTAGGGCGGCGTCGGCTGTTAGTCCTAGGTCCACGCCCAACAGGACGTTCACGTGCTAAATGGCTACGGGAACCACAACAAAAAGAGCGTTTACCGGCTAATGAACTAGTAGATGACTGATAATACTTTTTGTATGGGGGAAGGACTGAAAGCCCTTTCCCTGATTGCGTTGCTCATTTGCGAACCCAAGTGCTTCCATAGAAGTAGCTAATTCATTTAAGTCAGAAAAGGTAGTAGGTTTCCCGGCAAAAACTAGACGTGACCTATTTTCTGGTCTCGTGCCTTCCAAAATGTTTGAAACGCTGTCTTGTTCAGTAACTTTCATTTCCAATGTAGAGGCAACAATACGAACACGCTCGACATATTGAGACAAGGTTTCTATAGATGCCTGCACCTGCTAATAATGTACACGCTGAAGCTCATTCCGGATGCGTGGTGATAACTTTTTCTCCATTACACGAGCCCTGAGCTGCCTCAAGGTTCCCTGATCCTGAGTATCTGTATCCTTAACAAGCCCTTCGACAAAGGGGAAAGTCAAGAAAGTATGATAGAATGTAATATTTGGAACGCATCAGCACGAAGTTCATATCGGACAGTCAACCAAAATACTTCACAAAATTGATTCAATTGATCAAAACTAGTTTAGATATACCACTAAAAGTGTCGTGTGACTAGGGCCTCTCGTCGGGTAGACCGTTCGTCGGGTGCAAGTTTTTCGATTTGACGCCACTTCGACCACTTGTGCGTCGATGGGAACGAAATGATGATGGTTAAGACAACACAACAACCAGTCCCTGAGCGGAGAAAATCTCCGACCCAGCCGGGAATCGAACCCGGGCTCTTAGAATTGACATTCTGTCGCGCTGACCACTCAGCAACCGGGGACGGAAAGAAATTCCACTAAACAAACATGGATTACGATTAGGCAATTTAGCAAATGAATCAGGAACCGACCTATCACAGCCTTGGCTATCAACACGTCCTAAACCTCTTGGGTGATTACTGGCTGAAATGCTCTTTGCCGCAGTACCTACTTCACTAAACAAACCCACTCGAACAGGCAATCGCTTAAAACCCTCCTGTAGCTGATCACTAACCTCAAGATGGTTAAAATCAGCAAGGCGATTACTTCAATGAAACAAATGAGCCTGAGCCATACACAATAGCATCCGAAGGATTGAATGTTACGAGACGTTTCGTCCACAGCTACAGAGGTGGTAGAAACAACGCCAACTAACTCGCCAGTGGTGTTAGGGCAAAAGTGAATAGGGTTATCCAATTCCGCGCACAACGTAGCTTCGAGATCCGTGACGTCATCTTCAACAGGAATGCGGCACACCCGTAATTGACATTCAAGATGATCGTACCTGAGATAAGATATGACCAAACAACCTCTGTTTTCCATGCCCTTACATGGTTGTCTGAAACAGTTGAAGGAGTTTAATACAGAAATTTCAAGTTCTAAAGCACAAAAGATGCTACAGGGGTAGACAACTCTCACCTCCACCCTCTCTACCCACTCGCCGCCGTCTTTTTACCAGGTAAGAGCGTAACCCCGGTCTGTGGCTACCCTGAGACTTCAATATAGAGGTTGGGATAGGTCATGGATCACATGGAAGGGCGACTACAGATATCAGAGCGGGAGCAACACTGACCGCAAAATTTTCCAGTAATGGTCCTTGCATACGATTAAGGCAAAACTGCAAGTATCGAGCCCCACAGAGATAAAATCAATTGGATTCGCCACGGTTCACAGTCCATAATTGCGAAAGGGTTGCCCTTGCAGACCAGTGCGTACGCACTTACCTCTCCATTATGTCCTATAAATGTTCGATGAGATTCGTGCTGGGAGGTATGGGTGCTCAGATCACTGGCTCGAATTCTCCAGAATGTTCTGCAAACCAATCGTGAACAATTATGGCCCGGAAACATGGCACATTGTCATCCATAAAAACTCCAACGTTGGGAACATGAAGTCTATGAATGGCGGCAAATGGTCGCCAGGTACTCGAACGTAGCCAATTCCAGTCAATGATTGGCGTAGTTGGACCCGAGGACCCGGTCCCTTCCATGTAAACACAGCCCACATCATTATGGAGGTAATACCGAGGCAGAGGATGACACGAAAGTCGGACGGACCTGACTGGCCCTCCAAGAGCCAGAACACAGAACTTAACCTGTGTTACAGTTTACACTGAGGTGACAAAAGTCATGGGACGGCGATATGCACATATACGGTCGTATCGTGGAAGCTAGCTTCCACATTGGCTTCTTGAGGATTTGAGTCCATGGCTAAGTGCAGTATGCACCACACATGAACCCTACCATCAGTTCTTGTCAACTAATATCGGAACATGCTTTTTCACTCGTCTAGGGTCCAACCGATACGGTCAGGAGCCTAGGAGAGGCACTGCAGGCGCTGTCGTGCTGTTAGCAAGGGCACTCGCGTCGGCCGTTGCTGCCATAGCCCATTAACGCCAGATTAGGCCGCACTGTCCTTTGGGATTACGTTCGCCGGTACGTCTCACATTGATCTCTGCGGTTATTTCACGTAGCGTTGCTTTTCTGTTAGCACTGAGAACTCAACGCAAAGGCTGCTGCTATGGTCGTTAAATGAAAGCCGTCGGCCATTGGGTTGTCCGTGGAGAGAGATATTGCTTGAAATTGGGTACTCTCGGCACACTCTTGACACTGTGGATCTGGGAATAATGGATTCCCTAACGATTTAGAAAATGGAATCTCCCATGCGTCTAGCCAGCTCCAGCGACCATTCCCCGTTCAAAGTCTTAATTTACGTCGTGCGGCCATAATCATGTCGGAAACCTGCTCACACGAATCATCAGAGTACAAATGACAGCAACGGCAGTGCGCTGCGCTTTTATACCTTATGCATGCGATACGAGCGCCATTCGTATATTTGGATATCGCTAACGCATGACTTTTGTCACATCAGTGTACGCAGTAACATAGGTGAAGTTTCTTGTTCTGACCCTATAGGGGTCCGACCTTGGTGTTATCCTCTGCCAATCGCGTCAGTGGATGCTGTACGGAGGGTCGTGTAGCCACCAGAGCACTCTCCCATTCGTTTTCTGATTTCTTGACATTCTAACGGCCGCTAATCGGTGGAGGAGCTCCTCATTTGGTCTCATGGGGGTGTGCACCCCGCACCAGTCCTCCCATCAAGGGAAAATCCCTGGCAGTACCGGAAATCGAACTCGTATCCCGTGCATAAGTCAGCCGCGCTGACCTATCTGCTACAGATGCGGATGCAAATATACTGTACTGCGGAATAAATACGCGTGCGCTAGAGATAAGACAATCAACACATAGTGTCAGTCATAGATAAAATTTTTGCGTCTAAATATAAGGAATGAAGTAGCTGTTAGAAAAATACATGGTGACACTGGTAAGGAAATAAGGCGAGAAGTATGCCGAGCATCAGAAAGATTCCATACTCAAGAAAAGAACATACCCCCTCTGAGAGAGCTGCACTTCGTAATGTCTTACACGATTCCCAGACGGTGGGGTTATCCTGCAGACATAAGTAATAGCACTGTTTTGTTGCCGAGAATGTCTTCATAGGGGAGAAGTACAACACACTTGAGAACTTAACACATCGTAAGTTCGACAAGATCCACACTGCCCGTTCTCACAGGAGGACTGTTTCGCTTCTGAACTCGAGCTGTCTACCAGAGTAGTCGCCTATGAATGAAGGGACATATACGAAATACCGGTGCCCATGTTAGTAAGAGAGACGATGTTCCTGCATGTTCGAGGAACACTGCATCGTACTTGTTAATAACATAGGCACTGCCATTTTGGATTTATTCGCCAATACCAAGCACCCTACTCTCAATAAATGTTCTTCGTGAACTGGAATACAAGCAAAGTGCGAGTGCAGGTTGTGACACACAAACAACAATATATGAAAGTTAGGGTCTGGCCGTGATTCGTGTGGGGAGAGTTAAAGCGGTTAAGGCGACCGCTCGCGTAAAGCGGGAAATCCAGTTTCGATTCCAGGTCTGTCAAAACTTTTCATTGCCGTCATCCCAATACACAGCTAAAGGCATTTGATATTCACAAATACGAATGTGTTTCCTGAAGGGACACAGCTCCCTGACTCTCAGATTATACGGCTCCCCAAGTTTCCAAAAATTATGCAGAAACTAGTTCGGAAGAAAGTGGTGGTCATCCGTCTACGAAACAGACAGAAAAATCTTTTCATTCTTAGAACAATAGTGAGAATGATGCATTTACTTATTGATTGGACGAATGTTTACCCTTGTTGTTGAGACATTTTGTGGGTGAATCTTAACATAATATCGGTAATTCAGCTTTGAAACTTAAGAGCTCTGATTTATTGATTAGCTTTGATGAATCCTTTTTATCCACTGAAGTACCTATTGAAAGATTATTTATCACTGATTAGCAGCAAGATAAACGTAACAGTATTATTTACTTTTTATTTGATAATCAGTACTTCGTGCAGATAGACGGTGTTACCATGAGGTGCTCTCTCATTCGTGGTACCTAATTTATTTATGTACGATTTTGAAGGAAAAACACTTAATTCTGCTGTTTTGAAACTGGTGGCGTTCAGGGTACACATCGATGAGTCATGACCCACGGCGAAGAAAAGTCGGTGGTGTTTCTGGAGTATCTTAACTCCATTAATAAAATTATGAGATTAACTAGGAATGGGGGATGAATGGCTGTCTGCTGTTCCTTGACGTATTAGTTCGACATAAGTAAGCTGTGTTTCCAGGGTATTTCGCGTAACGTAAGCCCATCCCTACCAATTTTTACTTGCAATCGTCCAGCTGCCACCATCTTTCGCAAATGATGATCGTACTTAAAACCTTAGTACGCAGGTCTCATATAGTGTCCGATGTTTACAGCCTACAGGATGAATTCGTAGGATAAACGTACCAAAGAGTGCGCAGTCCCAAAAAGAGCGCAACGAGTGTTCCTGACAGTTGACTAAACTGGTCAGCTCGCTACTGATATAGGTGTGTTCAAAGTGGTATCAAAAACAACGAGTAGAAACTGTGTGAAGAAATCCTGTATTTCCGAAGTGAAGCAGGTAGGAATCACTTTTCAGCTTTCTTGATGTAATTCCGGTACTCTTTTGCATAAGTTATACACAGAATACACGAGCCATAGCCTTTAATTCTTGATTGCATTTTGAAAGGCTATCTTGCAACCTACCATACCGCATCAATAGATTTTGCAAATGTGACGTATGCTGCCATCTGTTGACTTCATTTGGAATCATTAATTCTGTACGAAAAAGCGCCTATATAACGTCCCAAAAGAGTGTGTGCTTTCTCTTTGAGGTTGGTTATCTGGTTGATTGATTTGGAGGAGGGGACCAAGCACCGAGGTCATCAGTCACATCCGATTCCTTACAAAGGAACCATACCGGCATTAGCCTGAAGCGATTTAGGGAAATGACGGTGTAACACTAGCCTGATATACGTCACTCTTCCCTAACAACCGAGCTTTTGGTGCTGTCATGGGAAAAGCTATGTATAACACAAAGCCGGCCGATGTGGTCGAGCGGTTCTAGGTGCTTCAGTCCGGAACCACGCGGCTGCTACGGTCGCAGGCTCGAATCCTGCCTCGGGCATGGATGTGTATAATGTTAGTTAAGTTTACGTAGTTCTGAGTCTAGGGGACTGATGACCTCAGATGTTAAGTCCCATAGTGCTTAGAGCCATTTGAACCATTTTTTATCGCACTACAATTTTGAATATGGTAAAATTAACAGAAAAACCAAACGGACTTTAACCTTAGGAATTAATGAAATTGGTAAAATTCATAGAGAATACAAAAAAAGAACGGTTGCCTGCCCAATTAGACACATTAATTTGGAAATACATGTTCGAGTAAACTGAATATTGGTCATTGAAATTACTTTCATTAATATTTCCCTTTGAATAGCGCACAGCATTCTAACTGACGCAGGACACTCTGAGCTGTGTGTAGCAGCAGTTATAAATCATGCGCACACCAGTAATTAAGGAAAGCAAATTTGCACCAAGCTCATACTAATAACAGCTACACCCAAGATCATTGCTTGAACAGATACTGAAATGTTACTGCATGAAGTGCAGAACTAAATTTGGGGCTTATATTTTAGCTGACATGTAAAAACACAAATAAAGATAACTAATATAATAAATACACTGTTTATACTCCTCTAGATATATCAGTTTTTCTCAACAGCAGTAATAGTTCAAGTAGCTTTCTAGTATGTGGAGAATATGATGGGGACCCATAAATTAGTGTAGTGTCACTAGTAGAGCTCTATGATTATTTCAGTAGAAAAGACTAATTCAAACAATGCTAATACTTCACATCACTAGGAGCAGTTCATAATTTACTTTGCAAGACGAAAAATTCAACACTGAGCTCAATTAACTTCGGGAAAGGAACCATTCATGATGGAAATGGAAATACCACCATTTTTAAAAAGAGCTTAACTCATTTTACTTTTTTACCACCTGTGAAGCAGGTATTTTAGTCAATAGTATTTACACAATCTGGCACTGTATCTGTATTCCTGCAAAATTACACTTTGCAATAAACTAAGAGTACTTCAACAAAATCCCATCTAACTTCACTTTTGTGGTTTTAACGTTAACTTTTGCTACTCCTTTTACATTTTACAAAAAAAAAAAAAAAAAAAAAACCACTTGAATGGAAGAACTGTTCATTTAAAACCGTATACTCGGTTTTAGTAACACTTAGGAGAGGACCCTCTATAGGTTCGTGATCAGGATAGGAGATATGGCTGGAACACAGATTTATAGCATTTGGGTTAGTATTAAAACCACACACACACACATTAACTGGTCCATGCCCATATACATAGCTGGATGTATGCAGTTAGCAAAGCAGTGGCGAAGTTTTAGTGGCAAGCGACATGGCGGCTAACTGTACTCACGTCTGTTGATGTTCGAATGATCTACACTCCTGGAATTTGAAATAAGAACACTGTGAATTCATTGTCCCAGGAAGGGGAAACTTTATTGACACATTCCTGGGGTCAGATACATCACATGATCACACTGACAGAACCACAGGCACCTAGACACAGGCAACAGAGCATGCACAATGTCGGCACTAGTACAGTATATATCCACCTTTCGCAGCAATGCAGGCTGCTATTCTCCCATGGAGACGATCGTAGAGATGCTGGATGTAGTCCTGTGGAACGGCTTGCCATGCCATTTCCACCTGGCGCCTCAGTTGGACCAGCGTTCGTGCTGGACGTGCAGACCGCGTGAGATGACGCTTCATCCAGTCCCAAACATGCTCAATGGGGGACAGATCCGGAGATCTTGCTGGCCAGGGTAGTTGACTTACACCTTCTAGAGCACGTTGGGTGGCACGGGACACATGTGTACGTGCATTGTCCTGTTGGAACAGCAAATTCCCTTGCCGGTCTAGGAATGGTAGAACGATGGGTTCGATGACGGTTTGGATGTACCGTGCACTATTCAGTGTCCCCTCGACGATCACCAGTGGTGTACGGCCAGTGTAGGAGATCGCTCCCCACACCATGATGCCGGGTGTTGTCCCTGTGTGCCTCGGTCGTATGCAGTCCTGATTGTGGCGCTCACCTGCACGGCGCCAAACACGCATACGACCACTATACGCCCTCGCTCAAAGTCCGTCAACGGCACATACGGTTCACGTCCACGCTGTCGCGGCATGCTACCAGTGTTAAAGACTGCGATGGAGCTCCGTATGCCACGGCAAACTGGCTGACACTGACGGCGGCGGTGCACAAATGCTGCGCAGCTAGCGCCATTCGACGGCCAACACCACGGTTCCTGGTGTGTCCGCTGTGCCGTGCGTGTGATCATTGCTTGTACAGCCCTCTCGCAGTGTCCGGAGCAAGTATGGTGGGTCTGACACACCGGTGTCAATGTGTTCTTTTTTCCATTTCCAGGAGTATATAATATCTCTTCTTGGCGTCGGATTTTCAACATATTAGAGCCATTGATTTATGCCGAGAATACCAAATAATAGCCAGTTCCACATCCCAGGAAAAATTCTTTGCAAAGCAACTTCTAGTTGCCTCTCTTAGCACCGTCGAGGTGTACCGTGCTACGGCTACCCACATTCTGCGTACCGTTCACACCAAGGAGCCACCCAGTTAGACCGCCAAAATCACCTTTTACACCGCGCCATGCCACTTCCGTTGCGGAGGGACTTCCCTACGTCTTTTACATATCACAAATACAAGTGCCCTAAGCATGAACCAGTTTCCAATAAAAATTGTCTTTTTATAAACATACACGTATTATAATAATTTATAATATTAACAAATTATTTTGCTTTTTTCATATATACGTTACAAAACTCTTAAATTCCTGTCACAAAATCAATGACTTTAAATTACAAAGAATACACACTCCATAATTGCAGGTACACAGTTACATAATATAAGCCTCCTTCTGAACCATATAAGTGTTACAACGGGAAACCTAAATCAGGAGGACCGTAGGAGGGTTTGAACTGTCGTACTCCCGAATGCGAGTCCAGCGTGCTAACCATAGCGCCATCTCGCTCGGTATCTCTTTAGAGCACAATTGCAGATTTGAACCTCTTGAGTGCGTTGTGGATACAAAGGACAGGTTTTGTGTCTGAATAACTGAAAATAAGTATGAAAATCGACAGAAAGCTCATTTAAAGTGGAGAGCTGCTCACTGTCGCCAGAAAACGAATTGAGAAAGGAAAAAGGAAAGAAATATTGCCGCTGTTCTAGGTACGAAGGGAATTGCTTTAAGAACAAGACTGAAAGCTGTGAGTAGAGTATACAGATTTGGGCGTTTCAACGGGACTGGATCCAGTGCATTAAATGTTGCAGCTGGTGGTACGAACAGGGCTCTTCATTTGCAGGAGATATAGCGTTCATTTTTGACATTTTATGACTGCGTACTCTTTGGGTATGTTTTGTGTACTCTTAAACGCAGGTGAAAGAAAGAGTGCGCATTTCCAGTTTCTTGTATTTTTAAAAGATCATTGAAAGTATTATCTACTGCCACTGGCGTTTACTGAACATGTACATTTTGTGTTACGAGCGGTTCTAGGCTCTACAGTCTGGAACAGCGCGACTGCTACGGTCGCAGGTTCGAATCCTGCCTCGGGCATGGATGTGTGTGATGTCCTTAGATTAGTTAGGTGTAAGCAGTTCTAAGTTCTAGGGGACTGCTGGCGTCAGAAGTTAAGTCCCATAGTGCTCAGAGCCATTTGAACCAAACATTTTGTATTAATAAATATAAACCTAAAACGATTTTGTTTTCCTGTCGATAATAGCCCAGACATTTACGGTTATTCCTCAACTGCGCAGTCTTAGTTATGGTTCCCCCATAAACTTCTACTAAACAGAAAAAAATTGAAAAATAGTGTTTTCTAACCATTAACGAAATGTTATAGAGCACATAAGGCCAAATCTATGATTTGTACTTGTCAGACGTAACTCCGTTTGTCACATATTTGCGACAAAAGGCACTTGAGAAACTGAACATGTAAAATACTTAAATTAGTAAAAGATTTGTTTTTAACATTTTGATGATACTTGATAGGATTTACTTGATTGAAAATGAAAAATACTTAGTGGCATTCGTTTTAATTATTATATACCATTAAATATAGTCCTGTTAAAATTCTCGGTAACAGTTTATGCTCTTGTTTTGGCGCAGATGAACGTTACACTTGCTACATATGAATACTGTGTGTCCTTTACAATTTGATATTTCGCGTCTTTGCCTTGTGTCTGTAACATGAAGTCAATGACATACCATATAAATTCAGGTAAGTTTATGTGAAATCGGTTTTGTAAGATCCTCATGCTTCTCAGTATTAGTTCTGCCTCTATATTAACTAAAGGCCCATCTCTCTTTCCATTTGCCTCACCTTTTCCCTCTTTGAAGAGTGGCTCTGCTATTATGGATTTTAATTCTAGTAGATCATTTTTTTTTATTACGGGGAATTTTGAAACTGTTACAGTCCCTCACCGCAAGTGGACACGAGCACTGACGTCTCCGTTTGCATTTCGTGAAGCATAAAGCCTCGGGGATCCATCGCTCATAAAATAAATACTTCAGAGCATTAGTAGTTCATTAGAATTTCCACAACGAAATAAAAGTGAAATTTAATCAGTCAGAACAGTGTTTAGGTCGGATATCCATATGGCACGAATGGAAACGTGTCCGCAGCTCGTGGGCTTGCGGTAGCGTTCTCACTTCCTACGCACGGGGTGTCGGGTTCGATTCCCGACAGGGTCTCTGATTTTCTCTGCGTCAAGACGGTTGGGTGTTGTGTGTTCTTCATCGTCATTGACCCGCAAGTCACCGATATGGCGTCAACTAAAAAGGACTTGCAATTCGCCCATGGTTCACTCAATCCTGACACCATCATCGAATAGTGTAGTGATTTCGCTCCTATTGTAATGTTGAGCGATTCACCGATTATTCCAACCGGCTTCTTTCAGTCCAACTACACGTCCTCTCTCAGTGCTTACATCTGCGTATATTTTTCACGTGCGTATCTGCGAGGCATAGTTACGGTCCAATTGAGTACTCGGAGTGCAGTTCACAAAGAGTTTATGCACTGGTACCGACATGTCCCTGTTTGCTAACTTTGCCATCTTCGAGGTGAGATTGCGCTGCAGCGTGACACATTCATACATCGGCCGTCAAAGTTAGCTGTTTTGCAGTTTCCGTCGATACCTGTGTGAAATCAGTTAGGATATGACTAATTTGCGTAACTCTTTCATGGTGCTTCTTTGTCTTATGTTGTATTTGCTGTCGCTATACTTTGTTTTGCCTCTTGTATGCGCTCAGAAACGCACGCGAATGCCTCTTGATGGGCATTTTACACAAACCATATTTTCGTATTCACTTGCACGTGAAAGAACCACTACATCAAAATGTTCTATGGCATTCAGTATTCTATTAACATTGTAACAACAACAACGTTATACTATTGTACATATAATAATTTTTGCTTCTGTTTCTCGATAAATTAGTATAATCGATGTTCTGATTTCATTTCTTTTTTGTTTCATGCCATTATGTTAAAGGAACTGTAAACAATTTTCGATGTGAATATTAATGTTTATGTCAAATTGCAAGCAATATTATAACAAAATGGAAATGTAAGAAATGTTGAAACTGTTGTAAGATGTTAAAGTTGTAATTGGGCGCCTGGTCCATACGTAAGCAATGTATTAGGATATGTGGAGTGCAAAACCTTTGGTGAATACCCTGTCTGTAGGGGAGCGGTAAAAGGTGGATGGCAGGCGAGCGCGGGAAAATGCACACAGGCGCGGCACGGCATAACGGGCTCAGCGGTAGTAATCGGAGTTGGGCTTTGATCTGAGCAACACGTTCTGGATCGAGGAGGCTCTCCTGGAAAACGTGATTTCGTTGAGCCTCGGATGTGCCGTTTCCGACGACTATACAGCATGGCAAAATTCCATAGGCACTAAACGGAAAAATATTGCGACGCTATGAAGAAGTAAAGTGCCGATACTTCAAGGGCCATAGCTGTGATTGTATGTGTGCTCTGCGCCTCGCCATCTCGCCACCCGCCAACCGCCACATCGATACGAACAGGTTGAAACTATTAGTACTGTATTCGTGTGGACCAGTGTTACGTTTGTTCCTTACTGTTCAATAACAACTTAACTTTTACCAGAACAGTCCTATCATTTAATTATCCTAATCACTAACCTAGACAGGGTCCTTTCCACATGTTGTGCAATCCGAGTGTCCCGAGATGAAGATTTAAAGTTTATGTTAATATTAATTACCTGCAGACCTATCTATGTTAGAATGATGTTTAAAGAACTTTGTTGTTAATGAATGTATAGGCAAATAATATAGGTCTGACAAAGTTGGAAGATAATGTTGAAATTGGTTTAGTAATAAAGTTTAATTAATTTGAGACAAAATTAATGGTAGTTAAATGAGCAAGAAATAAGACAAAAAGAGTTGTAACTCATATATTGGATATCTTCAGTGCTTAACGATTCCATAATCAAAATTTTCAGTACAGTGATCATAACAGTTTCAGGGTTCCCTCCCCCCCTTTTTTTTCTTTTCTATTCATTTAAATTCTGAAGTGTACTGAACTGATTTGACCAGCAAAGTTAAAGTCAATATATAACCAAAATTTATTAGTGTTCAACCTTTTTCAAAATTGACCTTGTATGTGTGTTTCGAAATTGCTATTTCTAGGGTAACCAATGTCCGATTTTAATGAGATCAATAGACCGTACGAAGTTCGTAGTAAACATTATAGTGTATTGTTGTGTATTTTTGGCTTGTCCATATTAGTACAGAAAGTGAAATTATTAGTCAAGTAGATTTTCTGGTTCTAAAATTTACCATATTATGCAGTGCTATTACGTGTTGTTTTGTATGAACGTACATCAACTTGTACTGGGAAGAAACTCAGTTAATGCCTAATTAGGCTGGCGACCGTATTATTAACAATTTGGTAGCATCTGCTGTGTCGTTTCTTGCCCGTCATAACGTGTAGTTGCAGTTCAGACTTGCTCGACGTATCATTGTTGTTACTGAGTGGGTGGAAGTCTGATTTTGCCTCCATTCAGGTACACGCGGTCAACATATATACAAAAATCCTCTCTTATAAGGTGAAGCCCATCAACTTACCATAGTACAGGCTTTAATAAGTATCGTGCGCAGTAGCGTAGTGTTACAACACGACAAGTGCAATGGCAGGGTGTTTACTAATATTCACTGTCTATTAACGGTTCGATGGGAAATGCAACTTGGAAATCTTTTATACTGCCCAGTGGAATGCTGAATGCAGTATTTGGAAATGCACTTATTACGTTGCACTTTCCAACAAAAAGACTTGCCAAGTACAACGTACTAAGTGGATTTCCAAAATCCGAATCCGCACTCACTAAACTTAATTACTTTATATGTGAACATTTTAGGTTAGGCTTTATCGTGACCGTTATTGGCATTACATGAAACAACAAGTTTACTGTTACCAGTCACTGTTTATCTTTAGTTTCCCGACGCCATATTTGATTACAAAAATGACATATACATGTGATGTGTCAGGCAGTGAAAGGAACCTGTGACCACTGGGGACAGTGCCACAAGTTCCTCCAAAAAATCGTAACACAACATACACACACACACACACACACACACACACACACACACACACACACACATACACAAACACACACACACACACACATACACACACACACACACACACACATACACACTCTTGTCATACTAACAAATGTAAATTCACCTGATGATGGAGGTTTAAACCTTTGAAACGCTATGTTGAGATAAATAAACAGTGACTGGTAACAGTAAACTTCTTGTTTGATTTAAACTTAATTACTTCTTGTCTTCTAAAGATGACTCGTAGTCATTGTACCAATTGATTTATTCTCCGCAGACCTCGTGGGCGGCAAAGTGCATGCAACGAACACTGCACAACAGAGTGGCAAACGAGACGGTTTTAATGTTACTATGATGAAAACTGCGAGAAGTTAAGATGCCACCTAAGTTTGTTTTATTAGTCTGATTGTAAAATCAGTAGAGCGAGTCTTCCATTATGGTTCCCAGATGCTAGTCGTTACTTTCTGAGAAACGTAAGAAGTCACATAAAATGCTTCACACTAAGTTAGAATCTACACGACATCGCCTTATGTGCTTCCCGAGGCAATTTTTAACGGAAGTGTTCCATCTGCAAGCGAAATAATTTGTTGCCACTCCACGAACTCATCGTAGACTACTAATATTAACATAGGATCACATCTGTAGGTCATCCGAGGCAACGTATAAAAAATTGATTTGTTTTACTACAGATCTCATTTAACACGCCGATTCTCCTTCACGGAACCCGATCGCTAAAGGCAGTCAGCTTCCTTAATACTTTGTCGTCACATCAAAGATGCTATAGAACAAACAAGTAAATATCAGAACTGAAACTATCTCAGTACATAACTAAACAGAGCCAAACAATGACGACGGCTTCTCGTGTGTGTGTCGTGGACAGATGTGCGAACAGCAGGTCCTTCTAGCAGTGTACCAAAAACCCGTGAGGCAGAATCACATGTGACAAGCGTTGGTAGCTTCGTCTGAAATCCACACCTACCATCAGTGGCAATAAAAAATCGAATTTTCCATTTGTAAGCGTATCTTTGAAATGATGTGAATTCGTGATGCTCGGCATTACGGAGTTAGGGCAGCTCCGATAGTGAAAATGGTAGATCGACCGAAGTCAGAGCCAAAGGAAAGAGATGTAAAACCTGCAACCTTTCTGCTACATGTAGGGAATGTTTCTTAAAATGTCAGGAAAAACTGAAATGGTAGGAGCGGGAGTGGGGTAATAAGGTGTCAAGTCACTTTACAAACAAATCTGAAAAACACATTTATTGTTAGTCTCTTCAAAACATTAAATTCTGGAACATAGATTGTCAGTTCAGAAAACTTTAAACAAACTCTGATAATCAGTTTTAGAGAACATTATTAACTGTACAGCTCTGATCGCTAACAGTAAAATAATATTGACAATAAACAATATGTATAAAGAATTCCAAAAATATTCAAGTGTGACCTTTTCCCCTGAAAAAAAAAAAATAATTACTTCTAACAATCTCACAAACGGCTGACTAGCAAAATCACTCAAGACAATTAGTTAAACAACAGATAAAATCCTTGCAATTCCATTAACAGCCAAGGGATAAACAACAGTATTTATCTTCTGGAGGGGGGAGGGGGAGAGCTTTCTATGCCACAATATTGGAACTAGTTTTACAAATGATAGGTCCTTCACTCCACTTACTGGAGTTTCTATCTAGAACAGTCCACATCTTGGACCCTTCTAGTTAGAACAATTAATGATACTGTAACACAAATTTGTTAGCACGAGGCATACACAAGAAGTCACAGGGCTTAATGAAGATGTTTAATAACGGCAACAAACAAACAGTAAAGTTGGAATGAAAAGCAATCAAAAGTACTAGAATTATCCCTTGGCATTAAACGCGACATATCCATTTAATTTTAACTTTTAAATTTATCCGTCTGTGAAATATGCAACAGATGATTCCTCCCTCTGATACCAACAATTTGAATGTTTGCCAGACGCTTCCAGTAAGATGTAACTATTTGACCAGCGCAGACAAGAGCACTTGACTTTATGAAACAATTCCGGATCAACAGCAGTGCAAACAGTTTAAGCCAGTAACTCGTATTCCCTACACACTCAGTAAGTCAATAGCAGTTCACAAACACCTCCTCGGTTTACGAGAAGCAACAGGGCCAGCCCATTTAAATTTACTAAAACAGTAAACAATTTACAGATCATCTGTTACGTAATGGTTGAGCAAAAGGAACTCACTTCAAAGCACGAAGTATCTAAAGTACAGTAAAACAACAATAACAGCACATGATATTGTTGTGCCTAGGAATCCTGTATACTCGGTTCGCTAGACAAACAATCAAACAACACGTATTAATGAGTTTTATTACAAGACAAGTGCAAATACTAAATTTTAATAGATGTGTCGCAAGTAAAAAGCAACATACGAAATAATCAGTCTTCTTCAGAATAGACAAACACAAGTCTGTGCTACGTAGTGATTGCTAGTAATAGATGTAACGATGCGTCTGCTAACGAAGTGGCTAACGTTGAAGCTGCTATCGAAGTGAACTGCCATCAGTCGGGCGCAGCGCTTGTGTCATCTTCACATAGGGGCCCATGTTGTCGCGTTGTCGTCCTGGGGGCAGGTCAGTCAGCGTGCCATTGACTGATTTCTTCTCACAGCCGTCTCTTGTCTGTCGTTCCTGACTGGAGTACATCTATATCTACATTTATACTCCGCAACCCACACAACGGTGTGTGGCGGAGGGCACTTTACGTCCCACTGTCATTACCTCCCTTTCCGGTTCCAGTCGAGTATGGTTCGCGGGAAGAACGACTACCGGAAAGCCTACGTGAGCGCTCGAATCTCTCTAATTTTACAATCGTGATCTCCTCGGGAGGTATAAGTAGAGGGAAGCAATATATTCGATACCTCATCCAGAAACGCACCTTCGCGAAACCTGGACAGCAAGCTACACCGCGATGCAGAGCGCCTCTCTTGCAGAGTCTGCCACTTGAGTTTGCTAAACATCTCCGTATATCACGCTTACCAAATAACCCTGTGACGAAACGCGCCGCTCTTCTTTGGATCTTCTCTATCTCCTCCGTCAACCCGACCTGGTACGGATCCCACACTGTGAGCAATACTCAAGTATAGGTCGAACGAGTGTTTTATAAGCCACCTCCTTTGTTCATGGACTACATTTTCTAAGGACTCTCCCAATGAGTCTCAACCTGGTACCCGCCTTACCAACAATTAATTTTATGTGATCATTCTACTTCAAATCGTTCCGCACACATACTCACAGATGTTTTACAGAAGTAACTGCTACCAGTGTTTCTTCCGCTATCATATAATCATACAATAAAGGATCCTTCTTCCTATGTATTCGCAATACGTTATATTTGTCTATGTTAAGGGTCAGTTGCCACTCCCTGCACCAAGTGCCTATCCGCCGCAGATCTTTCTGCATTTCGCTGCAATTTTCTAATGCTGCTGTATACTACAGCATCATCCGTGAAAAGCCGCATGGAACTTCAGACACTGTCTACTAGGTCATTTATATATATTGTGAAAAGCAATGGTCCCATAACACTCCCCTGTGGCACGCCAGAGGTTACTTTAACGTCTGTAGACGTCTCTCCATTGAGAACAACATGCTGTGTTCTGTTTGCTAAAAACTCTTGCCGGCCGCGGTGGTCTAGCGGTTCTAGGCGCGCAGTCCGGAACCGCGCGACTGCTACGGTCGCAGGTTCGAATCCTGCCTCGGGCATGGATGTTTGTGCTGTCTTTAGGTTAGTTAGGTTTAAGTAGTTCTAAGTTCTAGGGGACTGATGACCACAGATGTTAAGTCCCATAGTGCTCAGAGCCATTTGAACCTAAAAACTCTTCAATCCAGCCACACAGATGGTCAGATATTCCGTAGGCTCTTACTTCGTTTATCACGCGACAGCGCGAAACTGTATCAAACGCCTTCCGGAAGTCAAGGAAAATAGCATCTACTTGGGAGCCTGTATTTAATATTTTCTGGGTCTCATGAACAAATAAAGCGAGTTGGGTCTCACACGATCGCTGTTTCCGGAATCCATGTTGATTCCTACAGATTAGATTCTGGGTTTCCAGAAACGACATGATACGTGAGCAAAAAACATGTTCTAAAATTCTACAACAGATTGACGTCAGAGATATAGGTCTATAGTTTTGCGCATCTGCTCGACGACCCTTCTTGAAGACTGGGACTACCTGTGCTCTTTTCCAATCATTTGGAACCTTCCGTTCCTGTAGAGACTTGCGGTCCAAGCTATTAGAAGGGGGGCAAGTTCTATCGCGTACTCTGTGTAGAATCGAACTGGTATCCCGTCAGGTCCAGTGGACTTTCATCTGTTGAGTGATTCCAGTTGCTTCTCTATTCCTTGGACATTTATTTCGATGTCAGCCATTTTTTCGTTTGTGCGCTGACTTAACGCCATAACAGATAATTCTGTAAATATGTGCACCGTACTAAATTACAGACACATGAAGTTAACGTGAACAGTACAACGTGGGCAATTTACTAATATCAAATCACTTAGATCAACCAGCTATTTCATAACTTGTGCGCTCAGTACTGCAATCCGGTGACAGAATAGTATATAATAGCGTATCTGTATTCCTACTTCTACTGTAACAAAGCTGTAGAACGCACCAATGCTTTAAACAGCCTTTTAGCCACCAAACCAACATGTCACCGCTGTGTGTGAACACCAGAGCAAATTAGTCCCTTAGACTCGAGTACAGTACTCTAGCCGGACTCGTACTCAGAAAAACATGCTGGCTCTGCACAATCACAGCGGACAACACACCCCTCACTGCACCCCCCCCCCCCCCCCCAGAAGCCGAATGACCCGCCACCCTTGCCGGGCATACTCGCACCACTGTGGAACCGAACTTGAAGGACTCGAGAGCAACCGACACATTGCTCTAGCGTAAATAGTCTTCCAGTCAAAGAACCGAAGACCAGCGTCTCTCATCGGAAGACTAAACAACGAATGACTATCGATAATCAGAGATCCACTACTCTGGCCGCGAAGCCAGCTCTCTCGTCTCAAAAATGAAGAAGTTTACAGTGTATGTGATCTTCCACACTCTGGACTAGGCGACAGCTTTCTTTGAAATATGTGATAGGTGGTCTGCTATTACTAATGACGCGTATTTATGAAATTACCTGTCAAAGTTTCATAGGGTACCCAATACGCAGTGTACAAGAGCGTTACATGGCACGACAGCGATCAGTCACCTACTACAGCCCAAGAAATAAACAGTGTCTGAACATCGTATTTCCACCGACCATTCCATGGATTACGGTAAGGTCAAAACACTGGCCCAGCCGGATCCTATTGGGATTCAGTGCTCAAAAAAACCGTGGAAATACAATCAACAGACATTCCGCTAAACGAAGACGAAGGCTTCCAACTCGACAAATCATGGAAACCATTCATTTCATATCTGCGCTCTCAAAGGTATTACTGTTCTGTGTCTTCTGTACCTGGCCTTCCAACTCATACCCTCCACTTCAATAATTAATCATATGTAATGACGTTGGATTTTCTGACTCGGCTCTTGTAAAGTAGGCCTATTATTCTAATACTGATGAACTTTAATCTACGAAGCTCTTATGCCAGTTACTTTGTCTCTGACTTCCGCCAATTTACTCCACAGAGTATTTGCGTCAAATCGTTTTAATTTAAGTCAGTGACCCACCTGTAACGTACCCTCTCTCTCTGTTATTTTTTTTTTTTTTTTGTTGAGATATGAAATTATTGTAGCGGTTTGCTTAGGCAGCCGTACTTCGGAATTTTTTGACATTAAATGGAGCCTGAAACTTGCGTAATAAATACTTCGCGTGAAGTGCGATTTGCGGTATAAACAAAAGTTAATTGCGGAGATGCAATCCACAGAATATTGACAGAAAAACTTTAGAACAATGCGCACGAATGACTAGACACATTCAGAGTGTACGTACATTCGCGTACGAGTGGTTGCGATCTGATGAGAAAGATCTATCTTAATTTTTTTTTGTGTAAAATAATTACGTCGTAACACACTCGGAGATTGCGAACGTACAATCAGGGTAGAGGCACGTACTTTCTATCATTCCCCGTGGCCTGGGTAAAAGAATTGCAATTATTTAAATTTAAGAACATTTCTTTTTCAATCGGACTCCTGTTTTTATACGAAAAGGAAGATTGCAGGTTCTGAATGTCTGGGCAAAAACACATCGAATTTAATCTTAGCGGCCACCAAAGGAAAGCAGTGAGCACAATCACGTACCTCTATTGTTGAGTAGCGCCGTCGTAAAGATCGTCGCCTCCATCTAAAATTCGTCTTCTCGCATTAGTAGAATAATTTGTACTCCATTGGTATGGGATTTAGGCTTGATCTTGACAGAAATTATAAAACACATTTTTCATCATTTAACACCTTCATTTAACACACACATAGACATGAAACTATAAAGTATATCTTTACGCCAGCACATCAGAACAAAAAGGTAGTTAATACTAGAAGTAATAAAAGAATCTCGAAATTAGTCCATTGTCTCTCAGTGATAAAAAAGTTTTTTAGATTATTCCTCTGGTATGACAGTCGAACAAATTTTCTTCTTGTATCTTTGAGATTAAATTACAACATTTTATAAGTTCCTTTTCACACCTTGAAAATCGGTGTACGCTTATCGGCCGAAACTTCAGAGAAAAAAATGATTTTATCCCGGAAGCACGCCCGGTAGAACGTGGAATATTCTTACTGTCGGGAGAACGTCAAGAAACGTCCCCCATTGTTTTAAGTCAATGCGGCTAAACAATGGATCAGTAGTTCTTACAGTTGCGCTTAGCATCAAAATTTTCATTTTCCTGTCATATGTAAACGTCTTGCGGTTCGAATTTGAAAAAGGAAGTCGATGAGGAAGAATTCCTCTATGTGCCATCATAAGAAATCAGACATTCAAGGACACGGCCAAAGGGTATGGAGGGGTCCAGGGGGTCCGAGCCCCCCCCCCCCCCCCCAAATCACCCATATGTAACTAAACACCATCTTGTTGCCGTGTAGTTAAATTAAAAGACTTAGATTTTTAGTCACAAGACGAGAAACGTATGCGCATTATCGATAGTCAGCAAGGCCAATGATAGTTTTAAACTCATTATACATCAGTAGTCCTATCGGCTATCGCCAATCCCTGTTTTAGCCAAGAAAGGTGTTAGCCTTGCTTGAGCTCAGTTGTGTTGCCAATCAGCTCAGTTCTTATTTACGGTTGAATTTAATGTAAGTGGTATCGTTTATTGTTTTTGTGCATTGTGCTGTTATCACACCTTCTAAGAGGGCTGCCAGCAAAGTAATGCACCACTTTTTTTTTTCTTAGCCGAAAACAGTCCTGTGAAAGCGAAACGTTACGTGTGTATTATTTGAAGTCTCCAGAGTGAGAGCTCCAAGTTTCCGTCACTTCCGAGTCCAGTGGCGGATACAGAAAAACCTCAATAAAGTTGCGACAGATAGCGTAGCTGCAGGACTCTTTCAAAATGGCTTCTGTAGGTTATGTACACTACGAGCAGCGCTCCGCCACTGAATTTCACACAGCAGAGAAAGATACTGTGAGGAATATTCACAAACGCTTGTGCAAAGTCTATGGAGCATCTGCTCTCGACAGAAGTACAGTAAGTCGCTGGGCACGGAGGGTGAGATCATAAGAAGGCGGTTCGGGGGAGCTCCACGATTTGCAGCGGACAGGGAGACCATTCACAGTTGTCACACCTGACACATTGCAGCAAGCTGATGTTTCGGCCATCACAGAATGTCATTCGTGGAAGACATTATGAGGACGATGGGCAGTTGAGTCACACAGTGAAGCACTGGCTCCGCCACCAGGACAAGGATTGGTACCGACAGGGCATACACGCCCTTCTTTCGTGCTGGAGGAAGACCATAGAACAGGATGGAGATTATGGGGAAAAAATAGTGTGTGCTGATAAAACACCACGTAGAGAAGTGACTCACTGAACCAAAATCAAAATTACCTTGCCTTTTTCCGATTTTAGTTACAAAAAACTGAGTGCAGCTTCTGTACTTCACACTACTTATAACTACATTAGTATTTACAGTTAGCTTGCACAAAGGAAATGTACAAACAAATTATGTCGTAACACTTAACGAAACTAGGCGTTACCACTGAATCAGATGGCAAAATATGACTTACCAGTTTGTATGGAATAGATTCCCCCCGCCCCCGCCTCCCCCCCCCCCCAAGAACCATGGACCTTGCCGTTGGTGGGGAGGCTTGCGTACGTCAGCGATACGATACTGTAGGTGAAACCACAACGGAGGGGAATCCGTTGAGAGGCCAGACAAATGTGTGGTTCCTGAAGAGGGCAGCAACCTTTTCAGTAGTTGCAAGGGCAACAGTCTGTATGATTAACTGATCTGGCCTTGTAACATTAAACAAAACGACCTTGATGTGCTAGTACTACGAACGGCTGAAAGCAAGAGGAAACAACAGTAGTAATTTTTCCCAAGGGCATGCAGCTTTACTGTGTGGTTAAATGGTGATGGCGTCCTCTTGAGTAAAATATTCCGGAGGTAAAATAGTCCCCCATTCGGATCTCCGGCAGGGGACTACTCAGGAGGACGCTGCTATCAGGAGAAACAAAACTGGCGTTTTACGGATCGGAACGTGGAATGTCAGATCCCTTAGTTGGGTAGGTAGATTAGAAAATTTAAAAATGGAAATGGATAGGTTAAAGTTAGATATAGTGGAAATTCGTGAAGTTTGGTGGCGGGAGGCACAAGACTTCTGATCAGGTCAATACAGGGTTATAAATACAAAATGAAATAGGGGTAATGCAGGAGTAGGTTTAATAATGAATAAAAAAAATAGGGGCGCCAGTAAGCTACTACGAACAGCATAGTGAACGCAATATTGTAGCCAAGGTAGACACGAAACCCACGCCTATCACAGTACTACAACCTTATATGACAACTAGCTCCGCAGATGACTAAGAGATTAAATAAATATATGCTGAGATAAAAGAAATTATTCAGATACTGAAGGGAGACGAAAATTTAGTAGTCATGGGGTATTGGAAATCGATATTTGAAAAAAAAAAGAGAAGGAAATGTAGTAGTCGAATATGGAATCGGGGTAAGGAATTAAAGATGAAGTCGCCTGGTAGAATTTTGCACAAAGCATAACTTAATCATAGCTAACACTTGGTCTGAGAATCATGAAAGAAGGTTGTGTACGTAGAAGAGGCCTGGAGATACTGGAAGGTTTCAGATAGGTTACACAATGGTAAGACGGAGATTTAGGAGCCAGGTTCTAAATTGTAAGACATTTCCAGTGGCAGATGTGGACTCAGGCCACAATCTCTTGGTTATGAACTGTAGATTAAAACTGAAGAAACTGCAAAAAGGTAGGAATTTAAGTAGATGGAACCTGGATCAACTGAAAGAACCAGAGGTTGTACAGAGTATCAGGGAGAGCAGTAGAGAAAATTCAGTAGAAGAATAATGGGTGGCATAGCAGAAATCCTTGGGCAACAGAAGAGATATTGAATTTAATTGATGAAAGGAGAAAATATAAAAATGCTGTAAATGAAGCAGGAAGTGCAAAATCGCTAAGCAGGGATGGCTGGAGGGCAAATGTAAGGATGTAGAGGCATATATCACAAGGGTAAGATAGATGCTGCCTACAGGAAAATTAAAGAGACCTTCGGAGAAAAGAGAACCACTTGTATGAATATCAAGAGCTCAGATGGAAAACCAGTTCTAAGCAAAGAACGGAAAGTAGAAAAATGGAAGGAATATATAGAGGATTAATTCAAGGGCGATGTACTTGAGGACAATATTATGGAAGCGGAAGAGGACGTAGATGAAGATGAAAAGGGAGATATGATACTGCGTGAAGAATTTGACAGAGCAGTGAGAGACCTAAGTCGAAACAAGGCCCAGAGAGTGGACAACATTCCATTAAAACTACTGATAGCCTTGGGAGAGCCAGCGCCGAGAAAACTTTACCATCTGGTGAGCAAGATGTATGAGGCAGGTGAAATCCCCTCAGACCTCAAGAAGAATATTATAATTCCAATCCCAAAGAAAACAGTTGATGACAGATGAGAAAATTGCCGAGCTATCAGTTTAATAAGTCAAGGCTGATGGAAAAACTGGTAGAAGCCGACCTCGGGGAAGTAAATTTGGAAATTTGTTGTAAGGTCTAATGGGATCAAACTGCTGAGGTGATCGGTCCCTAGGCTTACACACTATTTAATCTAACTTAAACTACGTTATGCCAAGGACGACACACGCACTCATCCCCGAGGGAGGACTCGAACCTCCTACGGAGGGAGCCGCGTAGGGGACGATCAGTTTGGATTCCGTAGAAACGTTTGAACGCGTGAGGCAATACTGACCCTACGAATTATCTTACAAGAGTGGTTAAGGGAAGGCAAACCTACGTTTCTAGTATTTGTAGAATTTGAGACATATTTTGGCAATGTTGACTGGAATTTTTCCCTTTCAAACCCTGAGGGTGGCAGGGGTAAAATACAGCTAGCGAAAGGCTATTTTCAATTTGTACAGAAACCAGATGGCAGTTATAAGAGTCGAGGGGCATGAAGAAGAAGCAGTGGTTGGGAAGTGAGTGAGAAGGGGTTGTAGCCGGTCCCAGATGTTATTCAGTCTGTATATTGACTAAGCAGTAAAGAAAACAAAACAAAAATTTATGGAAGGTATTAAAATCCATGGAGAAGAAATAAAAACTTTTATGTTTGCCGATGATATTGTAATTCTGTCTGAAACTGCAAAGGACCTGGAAGAGCAATTGAACGAAATGGACAGTGTCTTGAAAGGAGGACGTAAGATGAACAATAACAAAATCAAAACGAGGACAATGGAATGCAATTGAATTAAATCGGGTAATGCTGAGGGAATTAGATTAGGAAATGAGACACTTCAAGTAGTAAATAAGTTTTGCTATTTGGGAAGCAAAATAACGGACGTAGACCGGCAATGGCAAGGAAAGCGTTTCTGAGGAAGGGAAATTTGTTACCACTGAATAAAGATTTAAGTGTCTTTTCTGAAAGTGTTTGTATGGAAGTGAAGTGTGGAGGATAAATAGTTTAGGCAAGAAGAGAATAGAAGATAGCGAAATGTGGTGCTACAGAAGAATGTTGAAGATAGATGATTAGATCACGTAACTAATGTGGAGGCACTGAAAAGAACTAGAGAGAAGCGGAATTTGTGGCACAAATTGTCCAGAAGGAGGGATCGGTTGGTAGGACGTGTTCTGAGGCATCAAGGGATCGCCAATTCAGTATTGGAGGGCAGCGTGGAGGGTAAAAATCGTAGAGGGACACCAAGAGATGAATACACTAAGAAGATTCAGAAGGATGTAGGTTGCAGTAATTACTTGGAGATGAAGCAGCTTGCACAGGATAGAGTAGCATGGAGAGCTGCATCAAACCAGTCTCCGTACTGAAGACCCCAACACCAACAACATGGAATAGATTTCGCAGGCCTTTTATTGTAATAACAACGCCTATTAGCTTGACTAATAATTTAAACATAAACACAATAATGAACGGTTGGTCACATAGTTAACCCGGTGGCATGTTGACTTATCTTTATCTCCGTCCCAACTCATGAGTTGTGCCATCTTGTTCCCATGTCAGGCGTTTTCACCTACCAACTTGCGTCGATCGTAAGAACTAACCCGTTTACAACAGCGTCCTACTGCTATTTCTGTATCATTGACCACATGTTTTACTACCCTTTCGATGAAAAATTTGATATGCGACCTTTCCTTACTTACTAGACAGAAGTGACAAAAGTCATGCCATGGAGATAATCACATATACAAATCGTGGCAGCATCGCGTACAGAAAGTATAAAGGGACAGTGCACTGAAAGAGCTGTAATTTGTACTCAAGTGACACATGTAAAAAGGTTTCCGACACACGACGGGAGTAACAGATTTTAAGCGCGGAATGGTAGTTGGGGCTAGAGGCATGGGATATCACATATCGGATATCGTTAGGGAATTTAATACTCCGAGAACAACAGTGTTAAGAATGTGCCGAAAATATTAAATTTCTGGACATGCCTTGCGCGACGGACAATATAGTTGCCCACAACCTTCACTTAACGACTGAGATCAGCGCGAAGAGTTTTCAGTGCTAATGGTCAAGCAAAACTGCGTGAAATAACCGTAGAAATCAGTGTGGGACATACTATGAAACTATCCGTTTGAACAGTGCAGCGAAATCTGGCTTTAACGGGCGAATGGCTTTGCTAACGGCGCAATTCACTTGCAACGCCTATCCTTGGCTCGTGACGATATGGGTCGGATCTCAGACGACCGGAAAACCGTGGTCTGGCAGATGAGTCCCGATTTTAGGTAGTAAGACCCAATGGTAGGATTAGAGTGTGGCGAAGACGCCACGAAGCCATGAATCCAAGATGTCAATAAGGCACTGAGAAAGTTAGTGAAGACTCCATAATAGTGTGGGCTGTGCTTACATGGAATGGACCGGGTCTTCTGGCCCAACTGAGCCGATCATTGTTTGGAAATGGTTGTGTTCGGTTACAGGTTCCCAAGGAATTTTTATGGATGACAATACGCCATGTCTCCAGGACACAAATCGTCAAAATCGGTTTGAGGAACATTCTGGACAATTCGAGCGAATGATTTGGCTGCCCAGACTGCCTGGCATGATACCATCGATCTTATATGGGACATAATCGAGAAGTCAGTTCGTGCACAAAATCTTGCACCGGCAACATTATCGCAATAATGGTTGCCTGGAAGGAAATAAACTTAGAAAAGTATACTAGAATTCAATTGTCGGAAAAAATTGAAACTGATCTTGGTGAGCTTTTCAAGTATATTATTGTCTGAAAAGGTGACCTAATAAAGTTAATGTGCTTTTTGATCTATAACAAAAGAAAATTTCATATTAATTGCAACAGATGACTATGAGTTTTAACTGGAACGTTAATGAAGTTTTGTGAATAGGCAGAAAATGTGGTTGTTCGAACAGAAATGGACTTCCAAATATAATCTAAGAGCATGGTGTCTGAAAAGAAATGGATTTTGGAAAATAATTTAAGAATATGATAGAAAGGAAATGGACTTTTAAATGTAGTAGTTTAAGAATATGGACGTCTGAAAGGAAATTGACACTGAAAATGGATTTATGAATATGTTTGGCTGAAAGGAATTGGACTTGGCTAATTACTGCATGAAAATAGGAGTAGTGATCAACATAAACATCATTTCCGCCCTTTTTATTGCTCATGAGAAACCACATATTGTATGTTGTATCACCATGCAGCGAGACCTTCAGAGGTGGTGGTCCAGATTGCTGAACACACCAATACCTCTAATACCCAGCAGTACGTCCTCTTCCATTGATGCATGCCTGTGTTCGTCGTGGCATACTATCCACAAGTTCATCAAGCCACTGTTGGTCCAGATTGTCCCACTCCTCAACGGCGATTCGACGTAGATTCCTCAGAGTGGTCGGTGAGTCACGTCGTCCATAAATAGCCCTTTTCAATCTATCTCAAGCATGTTCAATAGGGGCCATGTCAGAAGAACATGCTGGCCATTCTAGTCGAGCGATATCGTTATCCTGAAGGAAGTCATTCACAAGATATGAACGATGGGGGCGCGAATTGTTGTCCATGAAGACGAACGCCTCGTCAATATGCTGCCGATATGGTTGCACTATCGGTCGGAGGATGGCATTCACATATCGTACACCCATTATAGCGCCTTCCATGACCACCAGCGGCGTAAGTCGGCCCCACATAATGCCACCCCAAAACAGCACGAAACCTCCACCTTGCTGCACTCGCTGGACCGTGTGTCTCAGGCGTTGAGCCTGACGAAGTTGCTCCACACACGTCTCCGACGATTGTCTGGTTGAAGGCATATGCGACGCTTATAGGTGAAGATAACGTGATGCCAATCCTGAGCGGTCTATTCGGCATGCTCTTGGGCCCATCCGTAGCGCGCTGCACAGTGTCGTGGTTGCAAAGATGGAGCTCGTCATGCACATCTGGAGGGAAATTGCGCATCATGCAGCCAATTGCGCACAGTTTGAGTCGTAACACGATGCCGTGTGACTGCACGAAAAACATTATTCAACATTGTGACATTTTTGTCAGGGTTCCTCTGAGCCATAATCCGTAGGTAGCAGTCATCCACTACAGCAGTAGCCCTTGGGCTGCCTGAGCGAGGCATGTCATTGACAGTTTATAACACTTCCACTCTGCTACTGTTATGCCATAACCACAAAACCAAAGGCAATTTGTAAAACAGATTTATTTTATTGGATTAATAATGGTATAAAGCAACAGAGCAGTGTTACCCTCTGAGAGGAATTTTGTTAAGTTGACCGTGTTGTTCCTAACGGAGGTGGCTTATCGGAAACGAAAGTCAAAATTACGTAAATATAGGAATAGTAACAAACAAAATTTTGCCTAGCTATGTTGTTTACAGAATAAGGGAAACGGTCGCCAGCCTAATTAGGCAAGAGAAAGATTAACGTTCTCGTTTATGAAAGTATGTATAAGTAACTATAGTGGACAAACACAACCTAGACTTAGCCACACGCGAGTGCAATGAACTCTGACACACATATGCTTTAAGATTGAAGCTAACAACTGGAGCAGCATGAACTATTTGCTAATTATAACATATACCGTAACGCACTATTACTTTCAGGGCTTACACAAAGTGAATGGTCTTCATAACATTACTCTTAATATGCACTTCTAATACACAAGAGAGACAAACACTTAGCAATCATGAACATATAGTTTTCTATTAATGCAGTTTCCCACTTTTTACTACAGCGAAACACAATGTTGACAAAATTGCAAGAAACTGACTCACCTTTTAGAATTTACTACTGGCAACAATGTGATCATTTACTTTATAAGCCTCAGTCTTAAGAACTTTTAATTTTTGAATTTGGCAACAGCACTTTAGTAAGCAGTTTTAATAGGAATATTTTCAACAAACAACATTTACTTTAACTCACTCTATTGCCATATTAACTTTAACTTTCTTTTTACTAAGTTCAAGAGGCATTAATTAGCAAAACTCTAGGCTTTAATTTCTTTTAGTAAGGACACTCGGATATCACTTTAGCTTAAACGGAGAGGAACCTGAGAGGTGTTATGATGAGGAGAAAAGTCAAGGTTGGTACATAAATTCAGATATAAATTACCTTATATTTCAGCACAATAACACATCCGTTAAGCTGATCCTTCACTGTACATCATTATAGTATTACGTTGCGATGATTGCACAATGTGGTGGCAACTGCCTGTTGGTAGGTGGAATTGTAGGCAGAATTGCTGGACTCTGTCATTTCTTGGTGGCGATGATAGATACAAACTCCAGAATAGTTCCAGCTATTTATCCATCCATCCGAGGCCTTGGAAAGAAGCAGGAAAAACCTCTCTCTGAATCAGCACAATATGCACCTTTATAATGGCAGTGCACGGACCCGTAGCTCATCTCCGACTGCTGGCTCGTCTCCGACTGACTATCAGTTCCACCTTTTCCACCTAGGCCAACCACAATTTGCGCGCGCTACACAGTTCCGTTCCCGAGGGGAACCACTACACCTCTTATACACAAAATTACTAAGATTCCTAAGTGAGGATCAGCAGTTTACATAACAGCAAACAAACGCATTGGATAACACAGAACATTTGCACATATTAACATGTCTACAAAAAATTATTCACACAAAATTACAATTATATACAGTAAGTTTTGTTCCCTCCAAGTGGGACAAAGAATTTAAATTACAGATACATTACTTTACATAGAATCAAATCACGACATCAAAGATTTGACAAAGAAAAGAGTACACAATTTTATGTTATCGATTCAAACACATTTACAAAAGATCAACAATGTGACATTAAATAAAGCAAAAGCAAAAATAAATAAATAAATCCATACAGCATAAGAGCTGTGGTGTTACAAGTTCCTGTCTCCCTATATCTCCTCCATATCCGGACAACATCGGTTTGGTTCGCTCCGAGACGCCTAGACACTTCCCCTGTTGAGAACCCTTCCTGGCACAAAGTAACAATGCGGACGCGATCGAACCGCGATACTGGCTGAACTACAGACAAAATGAGTTGTATAGCTCCTTCCTGTTGGAATGACTGGAACTGATCGGCTGTCGGACCCCCTCCATCTAATAGGCGCCGCTCGTGCGTGGTTGTCTACATCTTTGAGCGGGTTTAGTGACATCTCTGAACAGCCAAAGCATCTGTGTCTTTGATACAATATCCGCAGTCAACGTGTATCTTCAGGAGTTCTGGGACCGAGGTGATGCAAAATTTCTTTTTATGTGTGTAGTTGGTGTAAAAGGTCTTACCTTTGCTGAACTAATTAAGAATGTTATTATCTCAAAAGTAGGACTTGTAGAACAAGTCAATTTGTTTGTTGGTCTACAACAAAAGAAAATTTGGTATTAGTTATGAAAAAAGGGTGACTTACGTTTAGGTATTTCATCACTAAACGATTACTTCAGATCCGTATGTTACTGTACAATACATGTGTAATTCCATTCGAATGCAGGTCTATATCATTAGCAGAGTGCTAGGCAAACTGAAATCTGCCAACTGATTTCCATACCCAGTAAATCTTGCTCAGTGCACGAGTGTGATAAATAAAATTCTGGTTCAGTGGCCACATACAATGTGACCAAGTGCACCGGGCGGTGTGGCCGTGCGGTTCTAGGCGCTTCAGTCTGAAACCGGGTGACCGCTCTGGTCGCAGGTTCGAATCCTGCCTCGTGCAAGGATGTGTGTGATGTCATTAGGTTAGTTAGGTTTAAGTAGTTCTCAGTTCTAGGGGACTGATGACCTCAGATGTTAAGTCCCATAGTGCTCAGAGCCATTTGAACCAACCCAACGTTTAATGAACGGCCACGCGGTTAGAAGCGCCGTGTTACAGATATCGCGGCTCCTCCTGCCGGAGGGTCGAATCCCCCCTCGATCGTGGGTGTGTGTGTTGTTCTTAGCGTAAGAATTTTAACATTTTTTAATGAACAGAAAGATTAATCATTTATGACAAGAAGTGATAGCTCTAATACTGATTCAACCACTTTTTCATAGCTGACAAAGAGGAGCTGAAAACTGAAACGCTACTCTTAACGTATCACGTTAGGATTTTTTTTCTCTAAACTATTACATGGCTAGTAAGATATTTTAATATAAGATGTTGTCGACCCTCGGTAGCTGAGTGGTCGCCGGCACGGTAGGTCAGTGTGTTCGGTCAGAGGGTTAGCTGCCCTCTGTAATAATAAAAAAAAACTGAGTTAATCGATCAACAATGAACTTAAACGGATGTCTTACGACGTCCGCCCCGAGCAGATGCAACGAACGAAAGCGAACAAAATGAGATTAAAAAAAAAAAAGAAAGTGGTCAGCGCGACAGAACATCAATCGTATGGGCCCGGGTTCGATTCCCGGTTGGGTCGGAGGTTTTCTCCGCGCAGGGTTTGGGTGTTGTGTTGTCCTAATCATCATCATTTCATCCCCATCGTCACACAACTTGCAGAAGTGGCGTCAAATCGGAAGACGTGCACCCGGCGAACGGTCTACCCGACGGCAGGACTTAGTGAAACGAAATTTACATTTACATCTAAAATGTTGTCTTGACTGACAGTCCTTCGCTCTGTATCACTTTGTTTACGTCATTACTTTTTTGTTTTGTTTTGAATTTTTGTGTAATCGAGTTGGACTAAAGGATTGGGAGCTGTGCTAGAAGTTTTTTTCTGTATTAACAATATGCAAATCTAAAAAACTTACAATTTTGTAATTGCAGTATGTGTACACCAGCCGCTGGAGCTTGCCATGATTAAGATACCTGTACACTGTACGACACTGTTTGCTGAGAGGTGTGGAATGCGTGTCGTATGGCCGTCCAGCGACTCGCTGCCAAGAGAGCCAGGGCCACGGGCAGTCGCCATGCGGTCGGTGAAATGACAGACAACGCCATCACACTAGTGTGGCGCACCGCAGCGTGACCATGTGCAGTCGAGGGCGGCGCTTTCACCGGCACCGAGCAAACACCTGCACACAGGCTCCTGTGTTGTCGCGCCAACCACACAGGAGGTCCAGCAGTGCGAACTGCAAAACCTGCTGCGCCGGCGTGCTGTGAACTTCACCGCAACACGTCTCTATGTGTACTCGACAAATACGAGGTTAGCTGTTTATGCTGCGAGGAGAAGACGTGTTAAGTAAAATAACAGAGAAGAACGATTCAACAGCTCTTGCACGATTCGCATAGGTAATTGTCGTTGTCTTTGCTAAACTTGCACGAGTACCAATATTAGCATTTCCTTGTGGTTCATTTATTTACTAGCGATCTGTCTGTACTTCGCAACAGAACGTAAAGAAAGCCAGTGCTGGAGAAAAGCTGGCTACTTTATGATGACTAGACAGTGAGAAAACTGTTATGTATGTGTTAAGAGTAATACCAGTCACTGTCTAGGATTTTTTCGTTTCTCAGAAACGGACGGATCCATGACTAGAGCGATTCAACGTATGTTGATGGTGCAACTGTTTCCAAGTGAGAGACAGGGAAATCTTCATGAAGACAGTTGTGGTGACTTGTTCAAAAATGGCTCTGAGCACTATGGGACTTAACTTCTGAGGTTATCAGTCGCCTAGAACTTATAACTACTTAAACCTAACTAACCTAAATACATCACACAGCCGGTTGGAGTGACCGAGCGGTTCTAGGCGCTACAGTCTGGAACCGCGCGACCGCTACGATCGCAGGTTCTAATCCTGCCTCGGGCATGGATGTGTCTGACGTCCTTAGGTTGGTTAGGTTAAAGTAGTTCTAAGTTCTAGGAGACTGATGACCTCAGAAGATAAGTCCTATAGTGCTCAGAGCCATTTTTGACATCACACACATCGATGCCCGAGGCAGGATTAGAACCTGCAACCGTAGCGGTCGTGCGGTTCCAGACTGTAGCCCCTAGAACCGCTCGGTCACTCCGGCCGGCTGTGATGACTCGTTTCTGGTCCTTTTGGTGCTTACCTCCCACATTAGTGGCAAAGCCTCAGTCAGTCAGGAAGGCGCAGACCTAAGTATACTCACTAAAACCGGGTGGATCCTAACGTTTTCTATGACTGTGTCCATGTATGTGACTGGCCAGCTCAGGTTCTTCCTTTCGCCAACAGAATACTTTAACGACGACTTTCTTGGATGATCCCTAACGCCCATTTACTGATTGAAAGCATTTATCTCGTGAAGGTAAGCTACATTTCTTCTGATACCTGCAGTCTCTGTTTCTGTGAGAAGAATAAATTTGCACTCAGAAAATTGTCTGTGTCCCTCTAGCTTACCAGAACATGGCATTCCCAAAGTGGGTCTGCGACGCACCAGTTGCAGCTTTCATCGTCAGGCCATAGGCTCCAGCCTTGGGTTTCCTTGCCTCTGGGTGGCCACGTAGGGCGAAAAATTTTCATTACCTGTGATTGAGTGGCAAGCTTTCAGTCTGTCCAGTACATTGGATAGTTCTCCGGAGATTAGCTGTTACTCTCAGCATCTCATCTAGCTGCAAAGACTTGCCGCGTAGTTCCCACGAGATAGAAGTGAGGAACAACTAGGAATGTAAGATGAGATTGGTTCGCAGATTTACTGCTAACCATCCATCAGCCATCACAGTTTCCACCCATTCTAACGCTAATAGAACGCTTTTACATGACATAAGAGCAAGATAAGATGTTCTTGACGTAGGTGGTTGAATACGTCTGTTGTTATTAGGAGGATTGTGGAACTCACATAATGAGTGTACTAATTTTAATGTGATGAGTCCAAATGTCACCCAATTTCCAGATCTACAGTGTCAATAGAAACAGTGAATAAGATATCTAGGGTTATTCGTAAGACAAGAACGTACAACAATATTTAAGACACGTGGCAAGGTAAGGTTACGTTTATAATAGATTTCTGGGAGAAATGGTCAGAGATATTACCTAATCATAATATTTTTGTTACAGTAGAAGGGGACTTCATGTATTCACGGAAAGTGCCATCTTCGCCTTTCATTTCATAGTAAATCAGCGAAATATACCATTAAGATTTCGGTACTCTGCGGCAATGAAGTAGTTCATTTATAGAATTTTCAGCTATACAGCGGGCAACGTCCCGATTCCGTCCCTGAAAATAATCAAGGCGTAAGGACTGCAATCGACTTGTCTTACGATTAAAAGTATGTAACGTTACCTCTGACCACTTTTCACCTCCCATGAGCTATAAAATGTAACAATATTGTAACAATGGCCGTTATTTTGATAATGTTTTAGTAGGCAACCAGTTTCTATGTCACAGTCACGTCATCTCCAGCCTTGTCGCATGAATGATACCAAGTGTCGGTTGTGCATATATAAGTCAAGGCACCAATATTCGCATTTGTTTCTCTAGATACCCGAACTTAATCAGTGTGTGTGCTCTTCACATATATGACAGCGACTGTCAAACGAACAGTAAAAACTTTCCTACGAGCTAGTACAAATGTTGATGAAGAGAAATATCACAGTGTTTGGGAATAGGCCGAAAACAAGGTTTCCATCACGTTAAAACTATTGCAGACCAGGGGGAATTCTAATCGCATATCAGCAAAGGACACAACGCTTGTGCAATTCAAAGAAAAACAGATGTGATACTCTGAACCACTCTGCACCACGAAGCAAAAGTTACTGATGGCAACAAAAGAAAACCTCAAATTATTCTAGACTCCAACGCTATAAAAGGAGCTGTGGAAGCACTAGACAACATTGTGGTGAATTGAACAGTAAAGAGAAAGACAAACATATGGTTTATTGTTGTGTTCTCACATATCATCCACATATTTGCACGTAACTCTTACGTGCTATTGAAGGCAGCACACCCCCAATGGAAAGTAAACACCCAACAGCGAGGATAGTGTTCGTAGGGACTCTTGGAAAGCAGCTAATTGGTAGGGAAATGAAGAGACGAGGAAATGCCGCGAGAGAAATGTAGAGAGAAGAACGTTGTTTGAATCTGTACCCCTCAAATCGGAAGAAAATGATCCTAGGAGTAAGAGAAGAGGCAGATGTCATATATGTGGAAAAACTGATTACTGAACCTCAGTGAAGCGTGCTAAGTGCAAACAATTTATTTTCAAGTAACATATGACAAGCACATTCCTAATAAAAATGAGGCATGCATAGAGCAGTAAAATCAACAAACACATCACTTTAATACTGGATTGTCGTATCGTTGTACTATTCTGTTATACAGTTTGAATGATTAATGCATTAAATTATCAAAATTATAAATTTATTTGTGATTACAACACAAAAATGTGTAAAAGTATACCTTCCATGAACAGATGAGAAACTGGGGCTTATTTGTCACAATCATCTGGATTATATTGTCATAACAAACACCGTAAAAGGGATTAACACCGTTTTTTTTCACTTATTCCATGTTTATTCTTCGGCAGGTAAATCGTGCTATGTAATAAAAATATGCTCGAACTCTTTTGACAAAGTTTGCAGTAATCGTGCACAAAAGTCACCGTCGTCTTGCTGTTTGTGTAACGAAGAATGCTGGGTTTGTATGTCTTAAAATTTGGCTAAATAACCTTGTATAGCAACAGATGCCCCGCACAATTTAATGAAATTCGTGTCTAAGCAGATGAATGATTTTGGCTGAGTGAACATTACATATTCTACGGGGCTCAACCCAAATCTCACTGATAGTCTTGGATTCTCTAACACGAAGTAAAGGCTTGGTGTCAAGCAATAAAAGTAACCGTTTACTTGCTTTTGCATTGGCCATGGTCCATTTAGAAAGACCGAACTCGTAATTTTACATTGTTGTTGTTGTTGTTGTTGTTGTCTTCAGTCCTCAGACTGGTTTGATCCAGCTCTCCATGTTACTCTATACTGTGCAAGCTTCTTAATCTCCCAGTACTTACTGCAACCTACATCCTTCTGAATCTGCTTAGTGTGTACATCTCTTGGTCTCCCTCTACGATTTTTACACACCACGCTGCCCTCCAATGCTAAATTTGTGATCCCTTGATGCCTCAGAACATGTCCTACCAACCGGTCCCTTCTTCTTGTCAATTTGTGCCACAAACTCCTCTTCTCCCCAATTTTTTTCAATACCTCCTCATTAGTTACGTATTCTACCCACCTAATCTTCAGCATTCTTCTGTAGCACCACATCTGAAGAGCTTCTATTCTCTTCTTGTCCAAACTATTTATCGTTCATGTTTCACTTCCATGCATGGCTACACTCCATACAAATACTTTCACAAATGACTTCCTGACACTTAAAGCAATACTCGATGTTAACAAATTTCTCTTCTTCAGAAACGCTTTCCTTGGCATTGCCAGTCTACATTTTATATCCTCTCTACTTCGACCATCATCGGTTATTTTGCCCCACAAATAGCAAAACTCCATTACTATTTTTAAGTGTCTCATTTCCTAATCTAATTCCCTTAGCATCACCCGACTTAATTCGACTACATTCCATTATCCTCGTTTTGCTTTTGTCGATGTTCATCTTATATCTTCCTTTCAAGACACTGTCCATTCCGTTCAACTGCTCTTCCAAATCCCTTGCTTTCTCTGACAGATTTACAATGTCATCGGCGAACCTCAACATTTTTATTTCTTCTCCATGGAGTTTAATACCTACTCCGCATTTTTGTTTTGTTTCCTTTACTGCTTGCTCAATATACAGATTGAATAACATGGGGGATAAGCTACAACCCTGTCTCAGTCCCTTCCAATTCCCTGCTTCCCTTTCCTGCACCTCGACTCTTACAACTGCCATCTGGTTTCTGTCCAAATTGTAAATAGCCTTTCGCTCCCTGTATTTAACCCCTGCCATCTTTAGAATTTGAAAGAGAATCCAAACTGATCTTCCCTGAGGTCGGCTTCTACCAGTTTTTCCATTCGTCTGTATAGAATTCGCGTTAGTATTTTGTAGCAGTGACTTATTAAACTGATAGTTCGTTGATTTTCACATCTGTCAACACCTGCTTTCTTTGGGATTGGAATTATTATATTCTTGTTGAAGTCTGAGGGTATTTCACCTGTCTCACACATCTTGCTCACGAGATGGTAGAGGTTTGTCAGGACTGGCTCTCCCAAGGCCGTCAGTAGTTCCAATGGAATGTTGTCTACTCCTGGGGCCTTGTTTCGACTTAGGTCTTTCAGTGCTCTGTCAAACTCTTCACGCAGTATCGTGTCTCCCATTTCATCTTCATCTACATCCTCTTCCATTTCCATAATATTGGCCTCAAGTACATCGCCCTTGTGTAGACACTCTATATACTCCTTCCACCTTTCTGCTTTCCCTTCTTTGCTTAGAACTGGGTTTCCATCTGAGCTCTTTATATTCATACAAGTGGCTCTCTTTTCTCCAAAGGTCTCTTTAATTTTCCTGTAGGCAGTATCTATCGTACTCCTAGTGAGATAAGCCTCTACATCCTTACATTTGTCCTCTAGCCATACCTGCTTAGCCATTTTGCACTTCCTGTAAATCTCATTTTTGAGACGTTTGTATTCCTTTTTGCCTGCTTCATTTGCTGCGATTTTAGATTTTCTCCTTTCCTCAGTTAAATTCAGTATTTCTTCTGTTATCCAAGGATTTCTACTAGCCCTGGTCTTTTTACCTACTTGATCCTCTGCCGCCTTCACTACTTCATCCCTCAGAGGTACCCATTCGTCTTATACTGTATTTCTTTCCCCCATTACTGTCAATTGTTCCCTTATGATCTCCCTGAAACCCTGTACAACCTCTGGTTTAGTCAGTTTATCCAGGTCCCATCTCCTTAAATTCCCACGTTTTTGCAGTTTCTTTAGTTTTAATCTACAGTTTATAACCAATAGATTGTGGTCAGAGTCCACATTTGCCCCTGGAAATGTCTTACAATTTAAAACCTGGTTCCTAAATCTCTGTCTTACCATTATATAATCTATCTGATACCTTCTAGTATCTCCAGGATTCTTCGATGTATGCAACCTTCTTTAATGATTCTTGAACCAAGTGTTAGCTATGATTAAGTTATGCTCTGTGCAAAATTCTACCAGACGGCTTCCTCTTTCATTTCTCTCCCCCAGTCCATATTCACCCACTATGTTTCCTTCTGTCCCTTTTCCTACTCTCAAATTCCAGTCACCCATGACTATTAAATTTTCGTCTCCCTTCACTACCTGAATAATTTCTTTTATCTCATCATACATTTCATCAATTTCTTCATCATCTGCAGAACCAGTTGGCATATAAACTTGTACTACTGTAGTAGGCATGGGCTTCGTGTCTATCTTGGCCACAATAATGCGTTCACTATGCTGTTTGTAGTAGCTTACCCGCACTCCTATTTTTTTATTCATTATTAAACCTACTCCTGCATTACCCCTAATTGATTTTGTATTTATAACCCTGTTTTCACCTGACCAAAAGTCTTGTGCCTCCCGCCACCAAACTTCACTAATTCCCACTATATCTAACTTTAACCAATCCATTTCCCTTTTTAAATTTTCTAATCTACCTGCCCGATTAAGGGATCTGACATTCCACGCTCCGATCCGTAGAACGCCAGTTTCCTTTCTCCTGATAACGACGTCCTCTTGAGTAGTCCCCGCCCGGAGATCCGAATGGGAGACTATTTTACCTCCGGAATATTTTACCCAAGATGACGCCATCATCATTTAACCATACAGTAAATCTGCATGCCCTCGGGAAAAATTAAGGCTGTAGTTTCCCCATGCTTTCAGCCGTTCGCAGTACCAGCACAGCAAGGCCGTTTTGGTTAGTGTTATAAGGCCAGATCAATCAATCATCCAGACTGTTGCGCCTGCAACTACTGAAAAGGTTGCTGCCCCTCTTCAGGAACCACACGTTTGTCTGGCCTCTCAACAAATACCCCTCCGTTGTGGTTGCACCTACGGTACGGCCATCTGTGTCGCCGAGGCACGCAAGCCTCCCCATCAACGGCAAGGTCCATGGTTCATGGGGGTAGGGAATTTTTTTTACATACATTTTGTTTACATACCTTCCTTGTTTATTCAGCTCTCCATTTTCGATACAGTGACTTCTTCTTAGCCTAAAATAGTTCTCTTCATGATGTCGCAGATCCTCTAATTTTCTTCGTCTGTCTTTTTTACAATTAGCTGTCTTTCGTCGGCCATTATCTCGTTTCTTGTACTTCTGCAACGTCGAATTATCGTAAAAACCATCAAATACTTCGCTCTTCATGAAAACCACGTACGTCTGCTAACATCCTGTTAGAACATCAAATGTAGTTTTATAACAAAACATTTATTTGAAGCACTACGAAAATGCGAATATACTGGAAGAATACATCAAAACAACCAAAGCACAATTCACACCACTCTTACGCAAGCTAAAGAAGTTTCTGTAACAACATTTGGCAACATCAAAAATTAGTAATGCACACACGCACAAGCACACACATACACACATACACACACACAGACAGACAGACACACACACACACACACACACACACACACACACACACACACACATTCCATCTTGATTAGCAAGCTTCCTTTCATAATAGTGTTACATTCCATCCCAGAAAGAAAAATTCGTGCTCTCGTGCGATTCCTCACATACTGGCAGTACAAAAAAGTCTGTCACAAATTTTCGTACTGCGCGTGTCTCGGGCAGTATACGAACATTTAATATCACGTGTACAGTAACTACCTCTGTTAGGAATTTGCTGTAGTGCTCTGCGCTTCGTGCAGTGGATAACGTTTTTGGTTGGCATCCAGGAGTTGGAGGGCCAGAATCTGGGTTAAGGATTGTTTGTTTTTATTTGATAATAGTAGTCTGCATGTTACAGAACAATGGGTCTTCTACAAAACATTTGCGGTTACGTACAACGAACACAGATATGGAAATACAATCGTTTTCATTGGCCAGCTTTTAAATAAACCTTTTGTACGTCGTGTGCGCGAATTGTTTCCCTCCACTGCATCTGTTAGATTCCAGAACTGTTTTGCGTGTACCATCCCGCAATGGTCCCATTGATTAGTACTATTACTCTTGCCACGTTGAGGTTCATTACATTTCGTTAGTGTCTTACGTCACCAGTAGGGATACTAACGTGCTTTGCGAATAATTTTTAGGGCAAAATTTGGGGAGGGTACGTAGAAAAAATATGCAGGGGCGTGAAACAATTCGTATCCGCGACGTACTAAAGGCTTCTTTAAAAGCTGACCAGTGAAAATTATTATACTTCCATTTCTATGTTCATAATTTCTAATTACAAATATTTTGTAGAAGACCGACTGTAAACTCTGTATGACGATTAGGACGCCAGATACCACACCATGCTGACTACTTTTAGCGAACAAAAACAAACAATCCTCAACCGAGAATCAAGCCCTCGACCTCCTGCATGTTCACCAAAAACCCTGTCCACTGCACCAACAGCACAGCACTGATCTATCTGTTCCTGGAGTTAGTTTCTCTTGCAGTGCTATAATGTCTGTGTGGTTATTTTTAGCTGTCCTAATCAATTGTTCGCATTTGCCTCGGCTTAAGCCTTCAACATTTAGTTGTAAGATACGGACACAAGTTCCGATATCTCTTGTCAGGTGGTTCTGATAAGAACCATTACCTTTTTGCTTTTTCATTTTCCGCTGTAGATTTTCTTGACTGTTAGAGAAATTCATTCTAGTTCGGTCTCCTAGTGTGTAGACTGTTCGCCGTTCCGTCGTCACTGACCGTTCTCCGGGGTACACTGTCTTGCAGGTCGTCTACACTTCGTACCCCATGGAATGGAGGCAATACTGGTCGCTGAATAATCACCATCCTCTCATCACTGACTTTGATCTTTCGATACCGGTAGAAGGAATGCAAATGCCCAGAAGAACTTGGTGCAGACTTAATCGTGTGAGGACTAACCACGGCAGGTGTAAGGTCATTCTCCACAAATGGAAACTCACTGATGACCCACGATGCGACTGTGGTGCAGAAGAATAAACAATCCCTCACCTGATCTTCGAATGTCCTGAGATGAGGTTTGAAGGAGAATGGAGGGATATCTTGAATGCTACTCCACGTGCAGTTCAGTGGGTGACATGCTTAGATGTGGACTTGTAATAGTTGCACTGGCTGTCTCCCTAACCTTTCGCATATTGTTGTTATCAATCAATCATTTAATAATACATATGTAATTCGTTTATTATATTATTTAATAGTATGTGTGCAATTTTAATCTGTAGATGCCATACGATAAATAAAATATAACGGAGTTAGTTAACGTACATGTGATTAGAGTGTTGCCAGATTGACAGTTGTAAGTAGGCTCTTTAGGTTTTTATGTTGGTAACGCCACGTAGCACTCTATATGAAAATCACTGGCTGCGCTGTGTGCAGTCTGTGGCTGGTTAGCATTGTCGTAATATTCGCTATTGTAGCGTTGCGCAGTTGGCTGTTAACAGCGCGTAGGTCACCTAACATTACCGCTGGATATATTTCGTAAACCACATCAAATACTGACGAATCGATTCCACAGACCGAACGTGAGGAGAGGGGCAAGTGTAATTGGTTAATACAAACCATAAAAAATGCACGGAAGTATGTTTTTTAACACAAACCTACGTTTTTTTAAATAGAACCCCGTTAGTTTTGTCAGCACATCTGAACATATAGGCAAATACGTAATCAGTGCCGTTTGTTGCATTGTAAAATGTAACCTAAAGTTGACGCTTGAGTGCCACTCCTCCGCTGTTCGATCGTGTGCATCGGAGAGCACCGAATTACGTAGGGATCCAAAGGGAACGGTGATGGACCTTAGGTACGGAAGAGACTGGAACAGCACATTACGTCCACATGCTAACACATTTTTGTTGGTCTTTTTGACTGACGCACATGTACATTACCATGAGGGGTGAGGTACACGTTCGACGGGCGTTTCATAGGACGTGGAGGACGCATAAATTGGGCAGCCCGTTCTCCTGATCTTACACCTCTGAACTTCTTTCTGTGGGCTACGTTAAAGGAGAATGTGTACCGTGATGTGCCTACAACCCCAGAGGATGTGAACAACGTATTGTGCCAACCTGCGGCGACATTACACCAGATGTACTGCGGCATGTACGACATTCATTACGCCAGAGATTGCAATTGTGTGCAGCAAATAATGGCCACCACATTGAACATCTATTGGCCTGATATGTCGGGACACACACTATTCCACTCCGTAATTGAAAACGGAAACCACGTGTGTACGTGTACCTCACCCCTCATGGTAATGTACATGTGCGTCAGTGAAAAAGACCAATAAAAAGGTGTTAGCATGTGGACGTAATGTGCTGTTCCAGTCTCTTCTCCACCTAAGGTCCATCACCGATCCCTTTGGATCCCTACGTAATTCGGTGCTCTCCGATACACACGATCGAACAGTGGAGGAGTGGTACTCAAGCGTCAAATTTAGGTTACAATATCTCCGGATGTAATTAACATTTTACAGTGCAACAAACGGCACTGATTACGGATTTGCTTATATGTTCAGATGTGCTAACAAAACTAACGGGGTTCCATATAAAAACGTAGGTTTGTGTTAAAAAACATACTTCCGTGCATTTTTTTTATGGTTTGTATTAACCAATTACATTAGCCCCTCTCCTCACATTCGGTCTGTGGAATCGATTCGTCAGTATTTGATGTGGTTTACGAAATATATCCAGCGGTAGCGTTAGGTGACTCACCCTATATATATATATATATATATATATATATATATATATATATATATATATATATATATATATATATATATAAAATGACTTTTGAACACTATTAAGGTAAATACATTGTTTGTTCTCTATCAAAATCTTTCATTTGCTAACTATGCCTATCAGTAGTTAGTGCCTTCAGTAGTTAGAATCATTTATTTAGCTGGCAGTAGTGGCTCTTGCAGTAGTTCTAGTAACGAAGATTTTTGTGAGGTAAGTGATTCATGAAAGGTATAGGTTATTGTTAGTCAGGGCCATTCTTTTGTAGGGATTTTTGGAAGTCAGATTGCGTTGCGCTAAAAAAATTGTGTGTCAGTTTAGTGTTGATCAGAATAAGTAAAGAGAGTAAAGTCTGAGTATGTTCAGTTTTGCTCAGCTGTTTGAAAAGCAAATAATGTAAGAGGTTTATCAGCACAGTCATTCATTAATTTTTCTAAGGGGACGTTTCGCAGTCTCTACGTCCATTTACTGCCCGAAATACGCGCGGGGCAAAATTTTGTGACTGACGTTTTTGTATTGCCAGTATGTGAGGAATCGCTCTGCGAAGTCCGAGTACGCGACTTTTTCCTCGCCCTGTATATATACTGAGCAGTCACAACATTATTACCGTAATGGCCGGTTTTTCCACTTATGGCGCGGGTAACAGCGACAACGCCTCGTGACATGCAAGAAATGAGACCTTGGTAGGTCGCTGGAGGGAGCTGGCAACACATCTGCACACATAAGTCACCTAATTCCCGTAAATGCCAGGGACGGTGGCGCTCTGCTCTACGCCATGTTCAGTCACATCCCAGATGTGTTGCATTGGGTTCAGATCTGACGGGTTAGGTGGCCAACACGTGAACTAGTACTCGCCACTTTCTTCCTCGAACCACACCATTACACTCCTGAATTTCGTTATATTATTGAAAAATGACACTGCCGTCGAGAAATGTTGATCATTACGAAAGAGTGCACATGGTCTGCAACCTGTGTTCGGTACTCCCTGGCCGTCATGGTGTCTTGCACGAGATCCACTGCATCCACGGTTGCCCAAGTGAATGTTCTCCAGAACATAATGGAGTCACCGCCAGCTTATCTCCATCACAGCTGATAAGAATCTGTTTCCCTGGAAAACGACGGATTCACAGTCACCCATCGGCATTATGAAGAAGATATCGGGATTCATCAGACCATGCAACTCTCTGCCACTGCGTCAACGACCAGTGTCGATTATCAGGTCCACATTTCACTCGTTGTTGCTGATGTCACGGTGTTAACATCGCACATACAAGGGTCGTCGGCTGCGAAGGCTCATCGTTAGGAGTGTTCCGTGCATATTGTATTTAGACACAGCTATACCCTGCCCATAGTTAGTTCCGCCACAGTTCGGCGCCTGTCTTGTTGTACCAATCTGTCCAGCCAACGACGTCTGACATCATTTATGAGAAGGGGTGGCTGCCCAATCCCGCGACGTCTGGACGTGGTTTCACCTTGGTTTCGCCACGTGTTGAAGGCACTCACCATAACACTCCGGGAACACCCGACAAGTCATGCAGTTTCTGAAATGCTCGTTCTGAGCCTCTGGGTCATCACAGTGTCCGTCGATCTCATTCTACACACGGACAGCTTTCTCACTGATACTTCATGCACATGCACGTGTCTGACAAGCAGTAATTCCTGCCAGGTGATGCTACTATCGCCAGGACGGATTTATACCGACAGTAGATCAGTCTCTATTGCTGGAAAAAAATAGTACACACGATGATGGCATATGCCATATGGGGGATAGTAAATGCAGTAGTAAAGCTTTCAACGTCTCTGCGAGCAGAGAGCATAGTGGCATAGCTATCACGGCGCTGTCTGTGTCTACCCGTTAATAGGGAATACTCACTGTCAGAAGGGTTCAAAAATGGTTTAAATGGCTCTGAGCACTATGGGACTTAACATCTGAGGTCATCAGTCCTCTAGAACTTAGAACTACTTAAACCTAACTAACCTAAGGACATCATACACATCCACGCCCGAAGCAGGATTCGAACCTGTGACCGTAGCGGTCGCGAAGTTTCAGACTGAAGCACCTAGAACAGCTCGTCCACACCGGCCGACGCAGAAGGGTCAGTGTCGTGCAAGCGTGTGGAGCGAGAAATAACTAAATAACTATTCCACGGAGTCCCACTCGTACTCCATGTAGCCAACTGACCGTGTTTGAAAGGGATCGAACTGTGGCGTTCCGAGTGATGGGATGGTCCTTTTGGAGAATTTTCACACATGTTGGAAGTACTGTGTCAGTTGTGCAACGATGCTGGTATCAGCTGTCACGTGAACATTCTCACACCCATAGACGAGGGGGGATGTCCACGCAGGACAGACGCCCTCAAGGATTGTCGTATTTTAGGGGCAACGGTGGTAGATCGTACAGATACTAGAGATAAAAGGGCTTGCGAGCCTAGACGTGTAAACACAAACGGTTGAGAAATGGTTATTCGCAGTGGGACAATGGGCACGCACATCTCTAGCACGTCTTACACCCAAGTGGCAGCATCGACATGCGCGACTCGACTGTTGCCGGCAGAGGATAATGGAATGGTGCGTCGTTATCTTCAACGGTGAAAGCAGATCCTGCACGCACGCAAGTGGCGGTCGCTTGCACCTACGATAAGGACCTGGTGAGCGCTGTGTCGCACAGTGCATTCGTCAAAGACACAGAGGTCCCAGCCGGCCGGTGTGGCCGAGCCGGTCTAGGCGCTTCAGTCAGGAATTGTGCGACCGCTACGGTTGCAGGTTCGAATCCTGCCTCTGGCATGCATATGTGTGATGTCCTTACGTTAGTTAGGTTTAAGTAGATCTATGTTCTAGGGGACTGATGACCTCAGATGTTAAGTCCCATAGTGCTCAGAGCCATTTGAACCAATTTGATCAGAGGTTCCACCCAAGGATTTATGGTCTGGGTTGCGATAAACTACAACTATTGTTCACTTTTGTTGTTTCTGGAGGGGAAGCTAACCAGTTCTCGGTACGTCCAGAATGGTGTTAAACCTGTTCTTTTGTTTTTAGTGCAACAGGAAGGTGATGTGTGGCTCCAGCAGTGAAATGCTCAACCAAAACTGCCTGTGAAAGTCAGCGTGCCCTGCAAGACGTGCAACAACTTCACTGGCCAGCACGATCTCCGGTCTCGTCTCTAATAGAGCACGTATGGGATATGATGAGAAGTGATTCGTGCGACCCGTCAACCAACAACTCTTACAGAACTGCTTGAACAGGTCTTGCAGGTACGGCATGACGTACCCCAGGGCGGTACTCGCCATGTGTAAGGTCGACGGGGTGCCTGCACAGCCGCCCGTGGAAGCTAAGCCACACAAAGCATATGGGGCTTTCAGCATCAGTTTATACATGGTACATCAGAGAAGTTTGTGCTATGTATAAAGTGTTTGCGTTACCTGAGACAACAAAATATCTCTTTGCAACGAAAAAAATGTTCAAGATGAAAAGTTAGTATTAGTAAAAGGGACATCTGTCTGTCCTACATGTGGCCGCCTCCTAACCACCATTCCCGAGTAGGTGGGATTAACTTTTCGTTTTCAGATGGGAACCCCCTATTTTTATTTCATATTGGGATTATACGCCAAACGTTACGTAAGGTTTACTCAAAGCACCTAGAACAGCTACATATCAAGTGTACCTTTTATTTATTTATTTATTTATTCATTGAGGAGCCGACGCATTTGAGTCTACATTTAGTTTTCATTTTACGATTTAAATGTAAACCTTTGTGTTCTAACGATTGCTATTTATGTTCGAAATTTACTTTAGTGCTGCTAATTTGCATGAATATCAACCGTTAGATCACAAAGGTTTACATTTCAATGTTATGATGACGAATGGAAATATACATCTAAATCGGTTACCTTGTTGGAGGGGTTTAGTGTTAGCAGAAGAGCCAACACCGTGTTACGAGTGGAGGCCGAAATGCACGCGTTTTAGCTCACGCAGGCTGGCGCGAAGAGGAAAGAACTATACTGACGTGAGGTCTGGGACATGACAACGAATGAGAATTCAGAAAGAGGACGTAATTAGTTTGATACTTAATTTTAATCCTTTAATGATGAACGTTGCTCTTGATGGTACATGATTCACAATATTATCTGTTCAGAATACATTGTTGAAGTACTTATAGTAACTGAATATGGCGCCTTGCTAGGTCGTAGCAAATGACGTAGGTGAAGGCTATACTAAACTGTCTTCTCTGCAAATGAGAGCGTATGTAGACAGTGAACCATCGATAGCAAAGTCGGCTGTACAACTGGGGCGAGTGCTAAGCAGTCTCTCTAGACTAGACCTGCCGTGTGGCGGCGCTCGGTCTGCAATTACTGATAGTGGCGACACGCGGGTCCGACGTATACTAACGGACCGCGGCCGATTTAAAAGATACCACCTGGCAAGTGTGGTGTTTGGCGGTGACACCACATTTAGTCCAACAGAAAGGTGATGTGTGGCTCCACCAGTGCAATGCTCGATCAAACACTGCCTGTGAAACTCAACGCGCCCTGCAAGACGTGCAACAACATCACTGGCCAGTACGGTCTCCGGACTCGTCTCCAATAGAGCACGTATGAGATATGATGAGAACCGATTCGTGCGACCCGTCGACCAACAACTCTTACAGAACTGCTTGAACAGGTCTTGCAGGTATGGCATGACGTATCCCAGGGCGGTACTCGCCATATGTACGATCGACTGGATGCCAGACTCAGCGCCTGCACGGCCGCCCGTGGAAGCTCTGGCACACATATCATATCGGGCTTTCAGCATCAGTTGATACATGGTACATCAGAGAAATGATTGAAATGGCTCTGAGCACTATGCGACTTAACTGCTGAGGTCATCAGTCGCCTAGAATTTAGAACTAATTAAACCTAACTAACCTAAGGACATCACACACATCCATGCCAGAGCCAGGATTCGAAACCGCGACCGTAGTGGTCGCTCGTCTCCAGACTACAGCTCCTAGAACCGCACGGCCACTCCGGCCGGCTACATCAGAGAAGTTTTTGCTATATGTAAGGTGTTTGTCTTAACTGAGACACACTTTTTTTTCTACTTGCCGCCCTGATGTTACGACTCACCAGCTAATTGCTTCAGGTGGGTCTTCATTAACCACTTGGCCGCTACGATCGGTATATGGGCGCGGATGTGGCTGGACCTCCACACCAGTTCCCGCGTCCGATCGCACCGTTGCCCGTGTCCCGCCACGTGGAGGCTGGTCGCAGTTGATCGTGTTTTGTTTTTGTCTCTTTGTCTCTTTTATTTTGTTTTCTTTTACTTGGTTATCTATGTTTGCTATTTGTCTTTCTTTTCTTTTCTTTACGGCAGCTTTCCCAAACCGTTTGCCAAAAACTTACATGAAATTTAAATTTTGAAAAAGAAATACAAAAATATAGTTTAGAATGAACAAGAGGAAAAAAGATAGGAAAGGAAGAGGTTTATAGTCCCTCCACCCTGGGGAACTGCGGTTGAAAGCCTCAGAATTAGTCGTCAAGCCATTGATCCTCAGTCTCCAATCCTTTGCTTACCTTTAACTAAGAAGATCTATGCTAATCTATAATTACTATGCTAATTACTAAAGCTGTTACTAAGGTAATTACGCTATTGACAGGTTTAAAGTGCAGTGTTTGCCTGTGGCAATTGCGTCGGTGCGCCGACACTGTTTGCATCTGCTCATGTTGAGCTTCAGTTCTGTGTAATCTATTGAGATATCTGTACATTATGTTTAGACTAATGCATTTCTGTCGCTCTTCTATCTGTCGCGCTTTTCTTCCCCCACACTGTGACGTCTATGTAGGTGCTGCGTCTAGGTTTGTCGTCTGTACGGTCTCTCGTGCCTGTACTCTTTATGGCATTCATCTGAGATTTTTTCTGTCAGTACGTTTAATTCGTCCGATACTTCTGTTGTTCTGATTGCATCATATATGTGTCGTTCAGTCTGTAAGTGTTGTATTCCTGCTGTGTTCCTGTGATGTCTGTATTTCCCACAAAATAGGATTGTCTGTTCGGGGGTTCCCATACCTCGGATGTACATGTAGATGTGTCTCTTAGACTCACACGGTTCAAGTGCGTGGGATAAGGTCCGTGCCCAGACAAGAAATGCACCATGCCGCGGCTAGGATCGGCATGTTTCATCCTTAACCTTCCCGTGATATCCGGAAAAAATGTATGTACTCTACGTCCCTTATCACTTGTGCCCCATTCTTCTTGACATGTATCGATTTTCCATTGTTTGAGGTCGCGCTTGTTGTTCAGCGGAGAACCAGTTATTATATTAACCTGGTCTAGTCTGCCCATCTTTAACCAGTACAGTGCGGCCCGATGCGTAATTGTTATATCTACCGGGAAGATTCCAAGCACTACACACAGCGCTTCGATCGATGTCGTGCCAAATGCTCCAGATAGTCGCATTAGGACGCTTCTCTGTCCTCGCCTAACTGCTGTTCTGTTTGTGACGAGGTTGAATCTGTGCGCCTATGTACTGGCCGCAAAACTTAGTAATGGTTTGAAGAGTGCGCAGTGGTGGGTTCGTGTGACTGACAAAGGAAGTCTGTATTGTCTTGAATTTATCTTTGCCAGTTTGTGCAATATTTTTTCTGCCTTGTCTATTGATATTGTAATGTGTTCATGGAAATTCAGCTTTTCATCTATGTGTACCCCCAGGTAGCGGGCTACTCTGGTTCTTTTTGTGTTGTTTTCCCCTATTTTGACCGATGGGTTGCGTTTTAATTGACCTTTCAGAAGCGTGTATGTTGTTTCGTTACTTGCTATTTTGAGCTTTTTTGTGTTGCACCATTGTCTTGTTGTTTTCAATGTGCCACTCGCCTTCTCCTCTAGCTGGGCTCTTGTGTTTGCTGAGATGACCACAAGCAGGTCGTCTGCATATGCGACAACTCCATCTGTCCTATTGTCCCCATCCAGCAGTTGCAGGAGGGGTTCAAAGATTATGTCCCAGAAAATGGGCCCACAGATCGAACCATGGGGACAACCTTTGGTAATTTTCCTTATTACCGTCTGTTTGCCCACAAACCATTCCACTATTCTATCCCTGCAGTAGTCTAATAGACTATTTATATACTAAGATGGTATCTGTTCTTTCGGACATGTTCCGCGGGAGGCGTGCCAGAGATAAATCCCTGCAGTCGTGCTACTCTCTCTGTCCTCCGTGGCTCAGATTGACAGTCTTCGTTCGGCGGGGCAGCAGTGCGCACCGCGCTCGGCCGTCCACGCCGCTCCGCGCCCGGAGTGTTTTGTTTACTTCGTCGTCACCGCGCTTCTCAGTCGAACAAGCTGTAATGGCCAACTCTTACAGGAAGAACACTCTTAAGTTCATCTTCTCAAATAAATACGCACGACCCAAAGCACTGGCTGTCGAACGCTTCCTACGCGAAGACGTGAAGATCCCCCGTGACGAACTCATCGGCATACACCTATCGATCATTAGCAGCGTCGTTTATGTTAAGATGACTTCCGACGCTGCCTGCAATGAGATTATTCAAAGGACACGACATGGACTAATATTTCGGCACTCCGACGGAAACGTCGGGCCTGTGGATGTCGACCATGCAGGACTTGGCCTTCGGACGATCCGTGTATTCTAAATGCCTTTCGAAGTGAATGAAGAAGAAAGTCATCGCGGCGCTAAGCCCGTTCGGAAAAGTCCAGAGCCAAGTAGCCGAGACATGGGCACAGTTTACGACGTACCCGGTGCTTAATGGTGTGAGACAAGTTCGAATCGATCTCAAACGGCACGCTCCATCGTACATTTCTATCGGCGGCTGCCTTGCGGAGGTCATTTACGACGGACAACCTCGAACATGTTCCGGTTGTGGCAAAGAAGGCCACGTCCATCATGAATGCCTGCAACGCCGCATCACACGACTAAGGCACGACGACACGAACACCGACAGAACCACAACCATCCTTCCAGTCACCTATGCGGCGACACTGCACGTCCAGCCCTCACAAGGCGCCGTTCATGAGCGTCTCTCTGGTCCGATACATCCGGAGACGTCCCAGCACCTTGACACCGGCGATGCCACCCGTGAACATGTCCAACAGCCCGACACGCCCACGCTAGAAGATCACAAGGATACCAACGAGACTGTTCTGGAGAATGACGACCGCATCATAGCACCCGCGGCTTTTGTACCGGAACGACGTGAATCTCTTCCTTCCTCAGACACCGAAACTCATTGCCGAAAGCAGAAGTCGCCCAAACGACGAAAAAGACGCCGCAAGACATCAGAATCGTCCATTGAGCCCCCTCCGTAGGACGAAGAGATGGCACATCACTCTGACGGAGAACACGATAACACTTTCTCCTCTGCCACGGAGACGCGTCATCCACAAGACGGTGAACCGTCCAACAGAGAACGTGCGCAAGCCCCGCGCACAGAAGCCATGGAACATAGCACGCCTGTTGTCACCGACGCAATTGAGCCGACTCGGCCAGCGCTGCCACCTCTCGCCGATGTCAAACCTGTCGGACATTTTTCATGGGCGGATGACACGGATTTCCCACCTCCATCTGATGCGAAAATGACATCTGTTCCTCCGTTAGACCGACACTAAAATGGGGGAAGTTTCTACGGCGACTCCTGAGACTTCTATGGACTTCCAGCATCCACCACAACAATATTCACCAGCTACGAACCTATCGGCAGCACGGATCTCCCATCAGGCGTACCGAATAGCTACTATCAATACTAATCATATCGGCTCCCACGTTAAACTTCAACTGCTCCGTGACACGCTAAGAGCAGCGGACATGGACATCGCCCTGTTACAAGAACTGCGGACAGCCACTTGGACTGGGTGTTATGGATATGAGACGTACGCCACCCCTGCAGCTATGGAGCACACAGGCGCAGCCATCCTCCTACGAGAACGGATTGCAGTTTCCAATGTCGCATACCTCCCAACAGCGCGAGGGGTGGCCATAACAGTTGAAGGACTCAAAATCATAAAACTCTACGCCCCATCGGGCACTGATAAACGGAGGGATCGCTCCCAGTTCTACGCAGAAGATATCACGCCTTTATTCCTCGGCCGATACGATCATCTCATCGTAGGTGGAGATTTCAACTGTGTTCTCGAGCGCACAGACCAATACCCCCATTTCACCACATGTCCGGAACTTCGCTTCCTCGTTCGCCGCCTTCGTCTCCTCGATATTTGGCGAGTGGTACACGGCGACCGCCCGGAGTATACACACATCACGAGCCACTCCGCCAGCCGACTTGATAAAATATACATCCCTGACGCTCTGAACTCAGTTCTCCTCGACGCGGAACGTTGGCCGTCTGCCTTTACGGATCATGAAATCTACATCTGTACCATGAACCTACGTCGACAATCTATATGGCGCAGTGCAGGATCCTGGAAACTCAATGTCACGCCACTACGGGACCCTGAATGTCGACAACGGCTCACCGACACGTGGTACACCTGTGTTCAACGCATTATGCGTTACGAGACCACACTGCAGTGGTGGTTGCTGTGCGCCAAACCGGCCATCCGACGCACATTGACACACTATGGCAGAGCCAAAACCAGGTGGAATCACCACACAACTGATTTCTACTATAGCGCTCTTCGTGAACTCATCGATCATCCTCCATCCCCGGATCGCCTAAAAGTAGCTCAACGCATTAAGGCAAAGATTTTAACCTTGACCTGATGCCGTCTAGAGGGAGCTATTGTACGAGCGCGCAGCCAAGATAGGATTAACGGTGAAGAACCTTCTATGCATCATATTGTTCAGAATGTTCGTCAACGCAGACAGGCTTTAATGTCAACTTTAGACCTACCTGATGGACGACGGCTGACATCGCAAGCTACCATTGCGCATGCATTCACAACGCACTATAGACTTTTCTACCAAGAAGTACCTGCCGGTGCAGAGGCCATTGCTGAGGTTGCCCAGTAGACACTTGGTACTCTAAACGCAGCAGCTGCAGCCCTCCTGACTTCTGAAGTGACCACCGATGACGTCTAAGGCGACGTGGCCAAAGGGTCTCTGAATCGATCTCCCGGCCCGGATGGTTTACCTCTCGAATTTTACAGAACCTTCCAAGATTTGATGTTGCCACGAGGGAGGGTCATGTACTGGGAACTTTTGTCCGGCGCGGCGAACCCGCCACCAATGTCCATGGAAGGCTTACTTGTACCAGTCCTGAAACCCGCAGGAGGAACACGACTCGACAGTTATCGGCCAATCACGTTACTCAATTCGGAATTCAAGATTTTCACACGCCTTCTAGCAGTGCGACTCAAACATGTCTTACCAGACATTGTTTCCCACGAACAAACATCCTTAGGCGGCGATCGTAATATACAGACAGCCCTCAGTGAATATCGAGATGTGATCGCTGTGGCAACACACTCGCGACTGCCAGGCGAATATAATCTCTATCGACTTCAAACAAGCGTTTGGCCGCGTCAATCATGCATTCCTCAACGCAGTGATGGACTGAATGGCAATTCCCCCGACGTTCACGCAAGTGATTATGCGGCTCCTCCGTGGAGCAACATCCAGACTTCTCGTCAACGGCAGACTTACAGAACATATACGGATTGAACGCTCAGTACGGCAGGGTTGCCCTTTGTCGACGATGCTTCATGCCATTGCGATGGAACCACTCATTTGCGGATTACGGCGACGTTTGACAGGTATTCCACTCCGGGATCATATGTTCCGCTGCCGAGCTTACGCGGACGACTTGGCCCACGTCGTACGTTCAGCGGCCGACGTACAAGCTGCGATGGAGTGGATTACCCGTTACAGTGCAGGGGGAGGGAGCGCTATGAGCGTGGCAAAATCATGCGCCATGAAGATCGGCCGCGGCCTTGCCGCAGACAGCGTAGTCCCATTTCAACTGCTGGACACCCTTCGTTGTCTTGGATTGGTGTACACGCGAGACTTTCGCCGAACCTCGGCGATCAATTTTCGGGCGCTACTGCAACGCATCCGGGCCAACATACAAAATCACATACTACGCCCGCTGAATATGTGCCAGAGAGTCACCTTCGTCAATACCCATCTGGCTGCCCGGATACCCCATATAGCGCAGATTCTGCCCATCACTGCGACAATGGCGGCCACATTACAGGCGTATTTCGGCTATTTTATTTGTTCTGGACACATCTTCAAAGTCCAGTATCAGGCTCTCACCTTACCGAAGCGGGACGGTGGCCTCGATCTGGTTAATGTGAGAGCCAGGACTACAGCACTTTACACCAATACTATGCTCCGGTTATGGAAAAGACAAAACGCTAGTTTTACTGTTGACCACTGAGGTCGCACCTGTTTCGAGACGCCCACCGATGTCTCTGGCACACATCCCACCTCCGATATCACATATCGGCCGTTTCTTTTTGGAGTACAGCTACAAATGCACCGAGCTCCCCAGGACCAGGAAGACGACCACCCGCGACATCTATTGCCTTCTCCGAAAGTCTCCACCCCGCAACCCCGTCGAAACACGTCACCCCCAGGTTTCATGGCCTACAGTTTGGAAAACGATCCACCAACCACATCACACCACAGACACGACCTCTATGTGGTACCTTCTCGTTAACGGCAAATATACTACAAGACAAAAGCTGCCTCGCATCGCACTGGTGGACTCACCCCTGTGCCTCAAGTGCAATGTCGAAGATACAGATTAACATCGTTTTGAGTGTAGGCCAGCAGCAGGTGTCTGGACCCTCGCACAGACGATTGTGGCTTTCTACCTCCGAGTACCACCACATCACGTTTCTCCTACCATGATGATACATCCCGACTCGACCTACTTTCCATCGGCTAAATGGCACGCCATCACATGGATCAGTGGCATGGCTGTCAACTACCTCTTCCAGCACGACTTTGTCGATCTGGCGGACTTTTGGACACGCCTCCAAGAACATCACCACACCCTTCGCCGACATCGACACTCTCGAGCCACTTTCGCGAACTATTTACAGAGTATTTTCACCAACCCGCCTCAAAGCTGGAATCTCAACGAACTGTGCCAGCCAAGACTGGACGATCCCACGTTCCCCTTTAATGGTCAATGATAGAATGCGTTTTGTTCTGATGGCGCGCCAAAGTGGAGCATGGCGCGGAAAGTATTTCTATTTTATTTCACTTCTCTTTTCTCCTCCTCTTCTGAGTTTTTTTTCTTTACACATGTAAAAAAAAGAAAAGAAAAAAATATGGATAGAGCGTCTGCTATGTAAGCAGGAGATCCCGGGTTCGAGTCCCGGTCGGAGCACACATTTTCATCTCTCCCCGTTGACGTATGTCAACGCCTGTAAGCAGGTAAGGGTGTTCATTTCATTGTAATAGACTAATGTATAGGGCTGCGGTTACTTCCTTCTGGCCACCACAAGTTGTCAAAAGCCCCTGTGATGTCAATCATAATTGCCAATGAGTATTTGTTGTCTGTATTTTGTGTAATTTCGAGAGCTCTCTTATTTGCGTCTCAATTCTTTTGCCTTTTCTGTACCCAAACTGGTGTGGCCTTAGTCCAAGTAGGGCTCTGTGATCCTGCAAGCGGTCACACAGTAGCCTCTCTTGGACTTTTCCCATGATATTTATTAGACATATTGGTCTGTATGATTTAGCATCTGATGGATCTCTGTCTGCTGACTTACGTATAATAACTGCGCTTGAGGTTTTCCAGATGGTCGGTACGCGTCATTTAATAGTTCTGTTAAGTAAGGGGTGATCTGTGGTGCTAGCCTCTTAAGCACCTCTGCATGGATCTGCATAACTGAGACAACAAACTATCTCTATGCTACGAAAAAAATGTTCAAGATGAAAAGTTAGTATTAGTAAACGGAGCATCTATCTGTGCTGCAACTGGCCATCTCATAATCACAATTCCCGCTTGGTGGGATTAACTTTCTATTATCATATGGGAAACCCCTATTTTTATTTCAAATTCGGATTATACGCCAAAAGATACGCAAGGTTTACTCAAACAATCGTTTTCCATTCGTGGTAGATGATGCTGTTATCGACATATATCAAGTGTGCCTTTTATTTATTTATTTACTTATACATTGAGGAACCGACGCATTTGAGTCCACATTTAGTTTTCATTTTACGATGTAAATGTAAACCTTTTGCGTTCTAACGGTTGCTATTTATGTTCGAAATTTACTTTAGTGCTGGTAATTTGTATCATTATCAACTGTTAGAACACAAAGGTTTACATTTCAATGTTATGACGCTGGATAGAAATGTATATCTAAATAGGTCACCTTGTAGGAGGAGCTCTAGGGCGGCCATCGTAATCAGGGTTTAGGATTATTTGGGGACCCACAACATTCATCACCGTGCGGAACACAAAACTACGTTACCACAGAAATCTCTCATTCGTCATAAATGTCGGTGTCTTGCCATATGTTTTGTACAATACAATGACATCTGCAACACTCAACTAACGTCTGAGCATCAATATCAATCGTCAGAACTCAAAGGTTAGCCATTTGTAATATAAACTCAAAGGCTTCGGTTATTAATTGCGAAAACAGGCACATTTGATATTTTGCGATGATTTGAGTAAACCGTACGAATTTTCTGGAGTAGAATACGAATATGCTCACAGGATGCGTCATCTACATCTACGTGATTACTCTGCTATTCACAATAAAGTGCGTGGCAGAGGGTTCAAGGAACCACCTTCAAGCTGTCTTTCTACCGTTCCACTATCGAACAGCGCGCGGGAAAAACGAGCACTTCAATTTTTCCGTGCGAGCCTTGATCTCTCTTATTTTATCGTGATGATCATTTCTCCCTATGTAGGTGGGTGCAAGCAGAACGTTTTCGCAATGGGAGAAGAAGACCGGTGACTGAAATTTCATGAGAAGATCCCGTCGCAGCGAAAAACGCCTTTGTTTTAATGACTGCCACTAAAATTCACATACCATGTCTGTGCCACTATTTCCCCTATTTCACAATAATACAAAACGAGCCGTCCTTCTTTGTACTTTTTCGATGTTGTCCGTCAGTCCCATCTGATGTGGAATCCACACCGCACAGCAACACTCCAGAGTAGAGCAGACAAGCGTGGTGTAAGTAGTCCCTTTAGTAGACCTGTTGCACCTTTTAAGTGTTCTGCCAATGAATCGCAGTCTTTTGTTTACCCTACCCACAGCATTATCTATGTGATGGTTACAATTTAGGATATTTTTAATAGCAATCCCTAAGTATTTAGTTGAATTTATAGGCTTCAGAGCTGTGTGACTCACCGCGCCATCGAAATTTAGCGGATTTCTTTTAGTGCTCAGGTGAATAACTTCACACTTTTCTTTATTCAGGATTTAAAAATGGCTCTGAGCACTATGGGACTTAACAGCCATGGTCATCAGTCCCCTAGAACTTAGAACTACTTAAACCTAACTAACCTAAGGACAGCACACAACACCCAGTCATCACGAGGCAGAGAAAATCCCTGACCCCGCCGGGAATCGAACCCAGGAACCCGGGCGTGGGAAGCGAGAACGCTACCGCACGACCACGAGCTGCGGACTTCATTCAGGGTCAACTACCACTTTTCGCACCATACAGATATCTTATCTAAATCATTTTGCAATTCGTTTTGGTAAGCTGATGACTTTACAAGACGATAAATGACAGCATCGTCTGCAAACATTCTAAGACGGATCCGGCGATCTTCTCCTATGTCGTTAATATATATCAGCAACAATATAGGGCCTATAACACTTCCTTGGGGAACGCCGGATATTACTTCTGTTTCACTCGATGGCTTTCCGTCTATTACTACGAACTGTGACCTTTCTGACAGGAAATCACGAATCCAGTCACGCAACTGAGGCGGTATTCCATAGGCACACTGTTTGTTTAGAAGGCGCTTGTGAGGAACGGTGTCGAAAGCGTTCTGGAAATCTAAAAATAGGGAATCAATTTGACATCCCCTGTCGATAGCACTCATTACTTCATGAGTATGAAGAGCTAGTTGTGTTTCGCAAGAACGATATTTTCTGAATCCGCGCTGCCTATGTGTCAATAAATTGTTTTCTTGGAAGTACTTCATAATGTTCGAATACGGTATATGTTCGAAAACCCTTCTGCAAATCGACGTTGAGATATGGGCCTGTAATTCAACGGATTCCTCCTACTTCCCTTTTTGCGTATTGGTTTGACTTGAGCAATTTTTCAGTCTTTAGGTACGGATCTTTCTGTGAGCGAGGGGTTGTACATAATTGCCAAATATGGTGCTATTGTATCAGTATACTCTAACAGGAACCTGACTGGTATACAACCTGGACCGGAAACCTTGTTTTATTAAGTGATTTAAGCTGCATTGCGACACCAAGGATATCTATTTCTATGTTTCTCATCTTGGCAGTTGTTCGGGATTGGAATTCAGGAATATTTACTTCGTCTTCTTTGGTGAAGCAGTTTCGAAAAACCGTGTTCAATTACTCTGCTTTAGTGTCACTGTCATCAGTGACTTCGTTGTTGTTATCGCTTAGTGAATGTATTGATTGCGTCGTCTTGCCCCTGGTGTGCTTTATGTACCACCAGAATCTGTTTGGGTTTCCTGCCAGATTTCGAGACAGAGTTTTGTTGTGGAAATTACTGAAAGCATCTCACATTGAAGTCACCACCGACTATAATTGTATGTGTGGGGTACCTATTGGAAATTTGACTCAAGTTTTCTTTGAACTGTTCAACAGCTATATCTTCTGAGTCGGGAGGTGGGTAGGACGCTCCAATTAATAGTTTAGTCCGATTGTCAGGTATGACCTCTACCCATACTATTTCGCAGGAAGTATCTACTTCAATTTCACTAGAAGGCAAACTACTTCTGACAGCGATAAATACTTCACCACCAATTGTATTTATTCTATCCTTTCTGAACACTGTTAGAGCGTTTGAAAAAAATTCTGCCGAACTTATTTCGGCTTTAGCCAGCTTTCTGTACCTATACCTATTTGAGCTTCAGTGCTTTCTAATAGGGCTTGGAGCTCTGGTTCTTTCCCAACGCAGCTACCACAATTTACAACTGCAATACCGTACGTTTTTACAACTAACTTAATGTGTTTTACTTGCCCCTTTTAGATGGACGCCCTTTTTGTGGTTCCCTGAGGCCATGTAACCTAAAAAAATGGCCCAGTTCCTTCCATACAGCCCCCGCTACCCGTGTAGTGTGTAGTCGCTTCCTGGGTGTAGTGGACTCCTGACCTATCAGCGGAACCTGGAAACCCAACACCCGATTGCGCAGGTCAAGGAATCTACAGCCTACACGGTCAGAGAACCTCCTGAGCCTCAGATTCAGACCCTCCACTCGGGTCTGCACCAAAGCACCACGGTCGGTTCTATCGACGATGCTGCACATGGTTAGCGCCGCCTTAATCTCGCAAGCTAGACTGGCAGTCTTTACCATTTCCGCTAGCCGCCCGAAAGCAGAGAGAATCTCCTCCGATCCATAGCGACATATGCCATTGGTACCGACATGAGCCACCACCTGTAGTTGGCTGCACCCTGTACTCTTCATGACATCCGGAATCAGCCTTTCCACATCCGGAATGACTCTCAACGGTATGCATATGGAGTGCACACTGGCTTCCTTCCCCTTCTTGGCAGACATGTTCTTAAGGGGCCACACTACGTGCCTAACGTTGGAGCTCCAAACTACCAGCAAACCCACCCTCTGTGAACGCCCAGACCTTGGGTATAGAGATGCTTCCTCTGGAACAGGGTGGATGACTGCATCCGGCTCAGGGACATCGTCAGCCACAGATAGCGCCTAAAACCTGTTCATCAAACGAACTGGGGAAGCCCTACGATCGGCCCCTTGGAAAGTTTTTCGCTCCCTGCCAGACTTTGGAATGATCTCCCACTTGTCCACATGTGAGGGGTCAACCTCAGAGCAGGCAGTACCCGGGGCGGCCACAGCAGTGGGTCCGAATGTGGGACACGTGATTGTGCTCGACGTCCCTCGCATTCCAATGTCTGACCCCCACAGTGATGCCCCTTGGCAGCAGCCTCAAGCTGTGCGATGGAAGCCAACGCAGCCAGGAGCTGTGAGCGAAGGGTCGCCAACTCAGCTCGCATCTCTACACAGCAATCACAGCTCCTATCCATTACTGCAGTCGCTCCCGTTTGAAGCTCGTAAAAATATACAACAGACGTACGGTGTACTCAGTTATTAGCAGCAGGAATTCAAAGTGCTCTCTCCCTAACAGTCTAAATGACACTGAGTTATACTAACAAAAACAAACAAAAACCTGTAGAATAAGCTGGTCGATATAAGGGTCGATGGCAACGGCGGTACGGTACGCTATACTGTTATTAAAATAAAAGCATGTGCCTAGTGAGCACTTGAACACCCAAGAAAATTACAAAAATAATCTGGTAACTACACAGGTATCTGTAAGTAAGTCACCCCTGTTGGAAGCTCGTAAAAATATATAACAAACGAACAGTGTACTCGGATTCTTAGCAGCAGGTACACGATATGGTCTCTCTCTGACGGTCTAACCCACACTGAGCCATACTAACGAAAACAAACAAGAGCATGTACGATACACGGGTCAATAGCAACGGTGGTACGGTGCGTTACACTGTTACTAAAATAAAAGCTTGTGCCTAGTAAGCACTCGAACACGCAAGAAATTACAAAAATAATCTAGTAACTACACAGGTCTTTGTAGATAAGTCGCTCCTGTTGGAAGCTCGTAAAGATATATGACAAACAAACAGTGTGATCGCCTTCTTAGCAGCAGGAATACGATGTGCTCTCTCTCTGTGACTGTCTATCCAACACTGATAATCGTATAAACATACCGTTATTTGATCAATGGACATACTCTTGTATGGACGACATAGTAATAAGCATCCCTGGTGTAGAGAAACAGTTGAAAGAATTGAAAACAAATAAATCCCCAGGCCTGGATGGGATCCCATAGCACAAAGAGTACTCTATGGCACTGACCTCTTACCTAGCCTGTATTTATCGTGAATCTCTCGCGCAGCGCAAAGTTCCAAGAGAGTGAAAAAGGCGCAGGTGTCTCAAATGCATAAGAATAGTAAAAGAATGGACCCGCAGAATTACAGCCCAATATCTCTAACTTTGGTTTGCGGTAGAGTCCTTGAACATATTCTCAGTTCAAATATTATAAACTTCCTTGAGACAGGGGAATTCAAAGTGCTCTCTCACTAACGGTCTAAACGACACCGAGCTATACTAACCAAAACAAAGAATCAGCATGATTTTGGAAGCCATTGCTAGTGTGAATCTCAGCTTGCCCTTTTCTCACATGATATGTTGCAAACAGTGGATGAAGGGCAAAAGGCAGATTCGATATTTCTAGATTTCCTGGAAGCCTTTGACACGATGCCCCATTGCAGTGTGTTAACGAAGGTACGAGCATGTGGAATATGTTAACAATTATGTGAGTGGCCCCAAAACTTCTTAAACAATAGAACCGAGTATGTTGTCCTCGACGGCGTGTGTTCATCAGAGACAAGAGTACCGTCAGTAGCGCACCAGGGAAATGTAATAGTACCGCTGTAATTCTCTATATACATAAATGATTTGGTGGACAGCATGAGGAGCAATCCGCGTATGTTTGCTGGTGATGCCGTGATGTACGGTAAGGTGTCGAAGTTGAGTGACTCCAGGAAGATACAAGACGACTTAGACAAAATATCCCGTTGGTGTGATGAATGGCAGCCATCTCTAAATGTGTAAAAAATGCAAGTTTATGCGGATGAATAGGAATACCAAACCGGTAATGTTCAGATACAGTATTACAAGTGTCCTGTTTGACATAGTAAAGTCGTTTAAGCATCTGGGCGTACCGTTACCAAGCGATATGAGGTGCAACAAGCATGTGAAAACTGCGGTAGGGAAGGTAAATGGTCGACTTCGGTTTATTGGTAGAATTTTAGGGAAGAGTGGTTCACCTGTAAAGGAGACTGCATACGGGAGGCTGGTGCGATCTATTCTTGAGTACTGCTCGAGTGTTTGAGATCCGATCAGGTCGGACTCAAGAAAGGCATCGAAGCAATTCAGAGGCGGGCTGTTAGTTTTGTTGCCCGTAGGTTCTAACAACGCGTAAGTTTTACGGAGATGCTTCGGGAACACAAATGGGAATCCCGGGAGGGAAGGCGACATTCTTTTCAAGAAACACTATCGTGTACATTTAGAGAACCAGCATTTGAAGCTGACTGCCGAACGATTTTACTGCCACCAACACACATCGCGTGTAAGGGCCATGAAGATTATATACGGTAAATTACTGCTCATACGGAGACGTACAGACAGTCGTTTTCCCATCGCTCTATTTGCGAGTGGAACAGGAAGGGAAACGACTAGTACTGGTATCGTCTACCATCCGCCATGCACCGTACAGTGGCTTGCTTAGTATCTACAGGGTGGCGTACGAAATTTGTTACCAATTGTTTCTTTCACTATTTACGACGCACATTAGACATCCCGCTGGGATCTCTACAGCAGTACGAGCAAAGTTTGGAAAAAAAAATGAGCTACGAAATGACGTGTAATTCACGATACTGCCACTAGGAGACTAGTAAGCAATGGCTGACAATGGAAGACTGACTACACAGCAACGATCGGCAACTGTGTTACTTTTTCGTTAAACGAAAAGCCTTGTTGTGACTCAGAGGCGGTTTCGACAACAGTTTAACACACGATGGGTCCCTTGCAAGAAGACCATCCACAGGTTGTACGACAAATTTGTACAGGAGGGAACACTATCGGAAGCGAAGCGATCTCGGCCTAAGCCTGTTTGTTCGTCGGAGAATATTGAAGCGGTACGAGTTGCTGTACAGAGAAGTCCCGGGAAATCGTGTAGCAAGGTAGCAGTGCAACTGGGAATATCCAGACGCTCCGTTCAACGCATTCTTAAAAGTGACCTCCAGATGAACCCGTACAAGATGACCTGTGCACAGAAGCTCACTGAAGAACACAAGCAGGAGAGACTACTGTTTGCTCAGTGTGCGGAGGATAGGAAAGAAACTCTCAACAACGCTTGGTTTTCAGACGAGGCGCATTTTCATTTAGACGTTGTGGGTGACAAATAAAATGTACTCTTTTGGGCCACTGAAAACCCACAAGTGCTTCATGAACGACAACATTATGCTACGAGAATTATAGCGTGGGCAGCAATTTCCAGTCACGGACTTATTGGACCCTTTTTCTTTGAAGAAACTGTGAACAGCGAGTGTTGTTTGAGCATGCTTCGCAATGGCTTCATTCCACAGCTTCTTGCCACTGCCTTGCCCTTCAACACGCAGTCGTTCATGCAAGATGGAGCAAGGCCCACATACTCCAAACACTGTGTTGGAGTTTTTACACAAGCATTTCGACATGCGGATCATTTCACTCAGGTTTCCAGGTCGCTTCAATGACGGACAAAATTGGCCCCCCAATAGTCCAGACCTCAATCCATGTGACTTTTTTCTTTGGGGGTACCTAAAAGAAAAAATCCTCCCGAAACGTCCACGTGATTTAATGGAGCTCAGAAGACTTATTCTTCAACCTTGAAGTGAAATTACGGAAGACATGTGCCTTAGGCTAATCACTAACTTCAGTGTTCGTTTGAAGGAAGTTAGGAAACTAAATGGTGGACGTATTGAGTATGTGCTGAGTTAAAACAAATCTCCATGGACGGCTCTTCATTGTAGTGTATGTTCCTTTCAGATTGTATTGACAATGAAGTTTATATTCAAAAGCAATTTGGTAACACATTTCGTGCGCCACCCCGTATGTAGATGTAGATAGATGTAGATGTAAGTTGTTCCCTTTAATCTGTTATGGCAGAGTAAGTCGAAGCAACGAATGGGTCCTCTCACTTTAACCCGCTTCCAAGATCGTCAGCACGAATTACTCGTTAATTAATCCACTTTAATTCACATGTTGGATTAATAGAAGATACAGTACGCAATGATCTCTCTCCGCATTGTCCTTCGTGATCCACCTAGTTGTTAACAGCAAGCAGTACCATGAAGGCTCGCTTCTAGAACGCTTGAAGCGCTAAGCGGTGAGACGACCCGACTACCTGCCGCAGCAAGTGTTGTTTGCCGGAAGCGAGCACCACATACCAGCGTATAAACACACAGTGGCTAACGATGGCGCTCCGCTAGTCCACCAGAATGTGTACCCAGCACGAAGTTCAGAATTCCAGCTACCTGAGCACCAGTGTCTTGCAGGAGCATAAGGGAACTTTCACAGCAAGGAGAGGGACATTCTTGTGGTCTGCGAATCTCCAAGTTTACTCGCACACTCATTTACTCAATTACAGTAACAAGTATCTGAATAGTTAACGAACTTACGTAGCACGTAACGCAACCGGAATCGCTAAATATCACTGTTTCAAGTGTAACCGATTCCCAGGAGAGAAAATATGGCCATTACAATCCCAAGTAATGAAAAACAGTTATTTAAACATTACCTGACAGTGCAATCGATTAAAGATGTGAGATACACATTACGGTGTGACGAGAATAGCATATGACCGTGGTTACACAGCACTCAATTTTCGTTTGGAATAGAACCCTGACTGAGTCTATTCTCTCTCCTTTATTTTTTTCCATGCTCATAATAACGGCACAAAGAGCTTTCTTCACAAGCAAGCATTACACTATGAGACATATGGCAAAACATATACACACTTTAAAGGAAGTTTAAAGCATCCAATCTTGTAACACCCCCACCTTGTATGAGGTAATTTTTTTCCCTGTGGCCAAAACGGAAGCTAGCGACACAGTTATTACAAAAGTAAAAGCTTAATACTCTAAGGAAACTATGATAAATTGACACAAATAACCACCTGCATAGAATCAGCGTCAACGTTCTAGAGCATGTTTTCGCTAGTTTCTTTACGATTCTGCACGTTTTGAAAGAGCATATTTCATCTACAAGGTTTGTTGTTTATATAATCATTTCGGAAGACTGTTATATACATAAAAATCAGGTATAAAACAAAGAAAGAATCTGCGATTATTGACTATTTCTATTTTTACAAATTTTGTGTTCTTCGTATGCTAAAAAATAATAACTGGCGAAGAAAATACACAGCAGAGAACCATAACTCATTTCCTGCAGCGCAAATAACACAAAAAATACAAGTCCATAAATTCAGAGCTTTCCTATTCGAAAACTGACTTTATCGTAGTTAATTTCACATAATACCTTGCGAAAATATCAGCATACCATGATTTTTCTGTACCCTACAAAATACCAAAAAAGACGCGAGCCGCAATCATCTTGTGAAATGTGCAGCACTAGGAAATTTTTGTACCACAACTAATTTACTTAGAAACAATAGTTTGCAATCTCGTAACGCTTAACTGCTACAGTACTTGTCTGAAAGTTAGCCGCCACAAAATATACTGCTACTGGGTGTTCTTACTAACGTAACTCCTATGTAGACGTGTCTAATTTAGTAATGACTGCGGTTGACCTGCGATCAAAGCAGTTCTTCTTGAATGGAAAGACAACTAACACATTTCTTGTAATAAATCAAACTTAGTACGTCTCCCACCAGATTAACTTATTACCCTACAAGCAGGGTGTCCTTAGCTATTGTAATTACTCTACGAATGAGAATAAATTCTGAGAGTTATGAAAGGATCGCTCTGAAACCAACTTTGGTGCCCCTCTTACTTAATCAGTAGCATTTATGGAATATCAAGCACGGTTGTCATTGTTGTTGTTGATCTTCAGTCAAAAGACTAACTCTCCTCTCTGGACTATCCTATGTAAGCTCTCCATAATTACCACAACCTACATACATTTGAATCCGCTTATTCTATTCGTCTCTTGGTCTCTCTCTACAATTTTTACTCTCTACACTTCCCCACTAAACTGATGAGTCCTTGATGTCTTAGAATATGTTCTACCAACCACTTCCTTGCTTTAGTCAAGTTGTTGCCACAAGCCGGCCAGAGTGGCCGAGCGGTTCTAAGCGCTTTAGTCTGGAACTGCGCAACCGCTATTGTCGCAGGTTCGAATCCTGCTTCGGGCATGAATGTGTGTGACGTCCTTAGGTTAGTTAGGTTTAGGTAGTTCTAAGTTCTAGGGGACTGATGACCTCAGATGTTAAGTCCCATAGTGCTCAGAACCATTTGAACCATTTTTTTGTTGCCACAAATTTCTGTTCTTCCCTTTCATATTCAGTGCCTCCATTTTAGTGACGCGATCTACCCATGTGTTCTAAAATATTAGTCTGTAGCACCACAATTCAAAAACCTGCCCCTCAAGTCTGAAATTCTTACCATGTTCACAATTGCTCTTTATCGGAAAGTTTCCTTGCCATAGCCATATTGCCTTTACTTCGACCATTGTCAGACATTTTTGCGTCCAAACAGAAAAACGCGTTTACTACTTTTAGTGACATATTTCCAGGTCTAATTCCCTCAACATCGCATGATTTAATTCGACTACATTGCACTTTTGCTTTTACTGATGCCATCTTGAATCCTCCTTTCAATAAACTGTCCATTACGTTCAACTGTTGTTCCGAGTCCTTTTTGTCTCTGACATAATTGCAATGTCTTCGACACATCTCAAAGTTTTTACTAGTTCTTCTTACACTTTTATTCTTTCTCCAAAGTTTTTTTTAATTATCTTTGGTGCGTGCTCACTGTACAACTCCAATAAAATCTGGGAAGACCTATAACCATATCTCATTCCCTTTTTCAACTAGTGCTTCAGTTTATGCCCTTCGACTTTTAAGAGTCTAACTTCTGTACAAAGTGTAAATAACTTATTGCTCCCTATGTTTTACCCGTTCCACCTTCAGAATTTTGAGGGGCGTATTCCAGTTAACATTGTAAATGGTCTAAAAATGTTATAAACGCTGGTTTGCCTTTCCTCAACCTATGTTTAGGGTAAACTTGATGATCTATAACGCCTCGTGTGTTTCTACATTTCCCCGGAACCCCAAAAGATAGTTACCGAAGACCGATTCTACCAGTTTTTACTTTCTTCCATAAATAACTCCTATCAGTATTTTGCGACCATGATCTATTAAACTGATAGTTAGATCATATCCACACTTGTCAGGACCTGCTTTCCTCGGAATTGAAATTATTACATTCTTCTCGAAGTCTAGGAGTATATCGCCTTAGAACTTTCACATCGGATGGAATAGTTTTGTCATTGCTGGCTCTCTGAAGAATTTCAATAGTTCTGAGGGAGCGTCATCCATACCAGGGACCCCGTATCCACTTAGATCTTAAAGTGCTCTGTCAAATGCTTCTTACAGTGTCGTACGTAACATCTCATTTTCACGTACTTCCTCTCACCTTCCTATGATACTGCCTTGTATAGCCCCTAGTATATGGTCCTTCCACCTATCAACTTTCCCTTTTCTGCCAGGTGCTGATTTTCATTTACGGTCTTAATATTTATACATAGTCTTTTCTTTTCTCCAAAGCTCTTTTAATTTCCTATAGGTGGTATTTATCTTTTCCCCAGCTGTGCATATCGATTTACATTTCTCATCTAGCTTCTTGTATCAATTTTTTGATGTCTGTATTCCCCTTCACATGCCTTATTTCCATATTTTCTCGTTTCATAAATTAAAGTCAATACCTCCTTTCATGTCTAAGTATATCTATTATGCTTTGCCTTTTTACATATTTGATACACTAATGCCTTCACTATTTATTTTCTCAGAGCAAGCCATTCGCCTCCTATTGCATTCATCTTCCCAGTCGCAATCAATCATCGGCGATAGCTCCGTTTGAATCTCTCACACAACCTCTGTTTTTTTTTTTCAATTTATCCAGGTCCCATCTTCTTAATTTCCAATCCTTTTGTAACTTCGACAGCTTTAATCTACAGTTCATAAATAAATCGTAGCCGAAGTCCACATCAACTCCTGGAAAACTCTTACAGGTCAAAATCTGGTTCCGAAATCTCTGTCTTACTATTACGTAATCATTCGGAAACCTTCCAGTGTCTCGAGGGCTCTTCCATGTATACAACCTTCCTTCACAGCATTTAAATCATGTGTCAGCAACATGTTAAATTATGCTAAATTCTACTAGACGGTTCTCTCTGTTTTCCGTTCCCCCAGTGGATATTCTCCTACTATTTTTCATTCCATTTCATTTCCTACTATCACCTGCTAGTCTTTAATCTCAGTCACATTTTTCTTTCCATTAAATATATGAAGAGTCCCTTATGTCTGATCATACATTCTTTTATTGTCTGCATCATCAGAGGAGCTATGTGGCATGTGCTGTTTCTGGCAGAGAGGGTGTTGGCTACTAGTCTATATTAGCTTTGAAGTCCTGTCCATCTTCCCATCGAACTTTGCTAATTTCCCCTGTACCTAACTGCTACCAGTCCATTTCCCTTTATTTTCATTTTTAAATTACCTAACCCGCCCACCCGATTAAGGGATCTGACTTCCCACGTTCCGACCCGTACAATGCCGGTTTTGTTTTTCTTGACGAAGACATCCTCCTGAGCAGTCCCTGCTTGGAAATCCGAATGTGAGACTACTTTATTTGCAGAATATTTTACGCAGGAGGTTCCAAGCGATCTCATTTATAAAATACTTATTGACCACCATCGTGCAGGCTACACCAATGAATTTCGACTCTTTAGGAAAACTGTAACGCTGGCAAAGGACGACTGATAAAGTAGGAGAACCCAAATTAAATACGCTCGTTGGAGAACCGAACGAAGAAAAATAACAAAATATAAACGACGTGAGACAATACCGACTGGGAATGAAGAAGTTTCAAATTACTTGCGGTAAGTAACACTAATTGTTCCATGGTATCAATCATCATCCTATCACTAAATGACGAACACTCTGCAGCTACATCCAAAAGAGAGAGAGCACAAGTTCTTCTTCCAAAATTTGCTACTTTCGTTCCCAACAACATCTGCATCCGTATCCCACCTTACGGGATGTGCTAGAGGGTGCTTTATGAACCAGCCATTTCCTCTTTTTTCCATTAATGTCGTGGATGGTCAGCGAGAAGAACTAATGTTTTAAGCCTCCGCGTGGGCTATGAATGTCTCTAATTTTAACTTCATCGCCCCTTCGCGATATATAAGTAGGAGAAGCAATGAAGCAACATATTGGTTAATTCTTCTATGAAGGTACCCTATTGAAACTGTAATAGTAAACAACGCCGTGATGCAGAACTTTTCCCTTGCAGCACCTGCCACTGGAGTTACCTGAGCATCTCTGTGACGCTTTCGTGTTTGCTAAATCAACCTCTAGCTAAAGCGCTGCTCCCAGTCCTATCTGGCATGATCCGAGACTAAAGACGAAGTATTGGATGAACGATGGTTTTGATGATTCTGTTGATGAACAGCACTTTCTGTTGAGAGTTTCTGTGACCCTCAGTCTGGCGTCTACCTTACCTGTGGTTAGCTTTGTGTGAACGTTCCACTTTAAATCGCTCAATACGCATTCTCCTAGTTATTTTAAGGATTTAACTGTTTCAAGTGATTGTTATGTAATCACATAATCATACAGTAACGCGTCTAAAGATCTCCTTGTCTGTAATATTTCATATTTGTGTATGGTGACGGTGAATTACCAAGTCCTACACCAAGTATTGACCCTCTGTAGATCTTCCAGCAGATCTCTACAATTATTTGTGTAAAGTACCACCGGTCGCGGAAAGCCTTATGAAATTTCCAACCTTATCCACTAGGTTATTTATATTATGAGAAGTAAAGATTTCATAACACTCCCTTGAGGTACACATAAAGTTACTTTTACTCTTACATCTAAACAGCTCGCTCCGTTTAGAATGACATGCTGTGCTCTGTTTGCTAGATACTGTTGAACCAAATCACACAGCTAGACTGTTCATTAGGCGGCAGTTTGGAACTGTATCAGAGGCCTTCCGCAAGTAAAAGAACAAGGAATGTACCTGGGAACCATCATCTACTGCTTTCTTGTTTCGTGGATGGACAGAGCGAGTTGTGTTTCACACGATTGTTGCTTTTTGAACCCATTTTTCCGGTTCAAGCTCGAAAGTTCGAATGTAATTTATTATGGTTGATTTTGTTTTCATTAGATCCATAAAATGACGATTAGAGGAACACGTAGCTAGCTTCCAAATATGAAGAAGTGGAAAGAAAGAAACAGGACCTGTCAGGGAGAGGGCAAGAGAAATGTCAGTCGTTAGATTAGAGCCAGGTATTAAAAGAGAACTAAATGGAAATGGAGATACAGAACGTGTGTTGCTATTGCTATTAATGGAAATGTAAGAAGTGTGCGAAAAGGTGGAGGAATCACAAAAAGAAGGACAGAAAGAAATGCATCTAAGGATTGTAGCCATTAGTGAAGAAGCAGAATCTATTAGTAAGTCATAGGAAGAAATAATAGGCCAGAAATTGTCAAAAACGTAAAGATTATTGGCAAGAAGGTAGATGAATTCGAAAGGAAATGGACGAAAAGATGAGAAAGGAACATAAAGATTCTGGCAAAACTTTAAGCACTTTAGAAATTGGTTGGAAGCTGGGTTAGGAAAAATTTCTGAGATCAAGTTATGGGTAACTAAAGATTTTGAAAAATTCAAAGATGATGTTAAAGAGGCATTTAAAAAAAAAACAAAATTTGCATTAAAACAAAAACAAAAGAAATTTCACAATTTCGTAAAGGAAAGAGTAGAGTGCTAGGATAAAGATTTGAAGCCCAAGCTAATGATTGTGAACAAGGAAAGACTGAAAGGTAACGCTATTGTGGTCAAATATTCAAGAACATAGGGAAAATCTATGAGGGAAGTGGAGGAGATTGAAGAAACCACTTCTGGTATTGAGAAGAGAGTGAATAATGTAGAAAACACTGTACAAAATAAAAATTTTACAGCATCACAGAATGTAGTGCATAAAAGGGATGGTAGTAGCTTTAGTAGCAGTGTTTTGTCCTGACTGGAACTTGGATTCTGTGTCTTTATCAACAGTTTGAGAAGTCAGTTTACTGCAGATATGGTGGAAAAAGATAGAGTAAGAAGGGAAAGTGACTGCTTAATGGGAGGAAGTTTAGACTGGGATGTAGATATACCAGAAGACTTTTAAGGAACTTACAGCATTTCTATCAGTGCACTAATCCGAAGTTATGGTATAGAAAACCTGTAAGAAGGTTTCATGGTGAGACAGGAGAAACGGAAGTAGAATCTAAGAGTACTGTGACCGGTGGATCAATGAGTTGAATCATTTTTATACCCTATGGAGTGAAAGAGACACTATACATGTACTAATAGAAAGTTGCCTCCTAATAAGACATGTGGGTTGACAGGACCTAATAATAATATTAAAGATTTTCTGAATAGGGTGAAGGATGTAGATAGCTGGTAAACAAATCGTTCATTTCATGAGAACAGAGATTCTGAGTAATATCGTGAGAACAGGGTTGAGATAAACAGAATGAATCAAATAAATGTGAGATGTAGACGTGGATGATGTTGAGCGAATTACAGGGATAATAATAGAGATCATGAAAGAACAGTAGAGACCCAGATGGGAAACAGATTCCTGTAACAAGGATGGTGCATGCTGTGGCCTTTAAGTACTAACTGTGGTTCTGGAATTGTCGAATTCAGAATCTGATAGCGGAAGGGATTGTGTCTTCAGTTAATTACAGAAGTAATGTGGAATTAGTGGGATCATGTGTGGAAATATTTTCAAAGATGTATGATGGAGCTAAAGAATATGAGGAGCGGCAAGGAAATGGACTGAAGGAAAAGAATGCGTTGGATAACAAGATACAATATTAGTGATGAGGAAGATATTGGTGTTAGTAACAGTTGTGGAAACAAAGATGAATGGACACAAGAGGATGTATTTGTTTTACATAATAACTTCCAGGAAGGAGGGGTGGAAGTAAAAGTACAATTTTCTGAAGTTTTTGAGAAGTCTACCACAGAATCTTTGAACCATGGAACAGATCTAGGTTTGAACGGAAAGTTATTGTTTTCATCATTAGTATAGACAGAGCGTTGGCAGCTTGTAATGAGAAGGAAATAAGCTTATGTGTAATTCAAAGAGAATCAGAAGAAGACTGTGAGGTAACGGGCGAGTTGCGGCGCCCCGGAAATATTCTAAGTTCAGAGTTAGCGGCCGCCGTGCGGCAGGGCCGAGCTCGTTAGCAAGCACGTGGTGCCAAACGTTAGCCGGACGAGAGGGGTAGCCCCAGCACATGGTCCAGCCGCGTGGCTGGGAATTCCTTGGGGCGCTGTATGCCGAGAGCGACAAAGATGGTGGACTTCGTGAAACCATAATGGCAGACCTTTCCCGGTTCATATAGAAATTAATAATAGCCAGTGGTATAATGATACCTCAAAGAACCATGTACATTACCATTATTTGCGCGACGATTCTGATGGTGTAATCAGATTTTCAATATCTTTATTAGTTTAAAGTTTAGTATCTGACTGTAAATTATACAAGAAGTACCTAGCAACGAATTTCCAAAATCTAAACGCTTCACCCGATTTCGTCGATCGTCATGTCTTTAGAAAGCTATTAATGTAAACCTAAATTGATATGTATTACAGGCGTGTAACTTGAATAGTACATGAGCTATGGAGGTCAAAGTGGCCGATTACTATCGATCGCATCAGGCCATAAGTACCCCACAGTTACACAAAACAACGGTAGCAGCATGTTTATATACTACTGGCCATTAAAACTGCTACACCAAGAAGAAATGCATATGATAAACGGGTATTCAGTGAACAAATATATTATACTAGAACTGACATGTGATTACATTTTCACGCAATTTGGGTGCATAGATCCCAAGAAATCAGTACCCTGAACAATCACCTCTGGCCATAATAACGGCCTTGATACTCCTGGGCATTGAGTCAAACAGAGCTTGGACGGCGTGTACAGGTACAGCTGCCCATGCAGCTTCATCAAGAGTAGTGACTGGCGTTTTGTGACGAGCCAGTTGCTCGGCCACCATTGACCAGACTTTTCAATTGGTGAGAAATCTGGAGAATGTGCTGGCCAGGCCAACAGTCGAACATTTTCTGTATCCGGAAAGGCCCGTACAGGAGCTGCAACATGCGGTCGTGCATTAACCTGCTGAAATGTAGGGTTTCGCAGGGTTCGAATGAATGGTAGAGCCACGGGTCGTAACACATCTGAAACGTAACGTCCACTGTTCAAAGTGCCGTCAATGCGAACAAGAGGTGACCGAGACGTGTAACCAATGGCACCCCGTACCATCGCGCCGGGTGATATGCCAGTATGGCGATGACGAATACACGCTTCCAAATTGCGTTCAACGCGATGTCGCCAAACACGGATGCGACCATCATGATGCTGTAAACAGAACCTGGATTCATCCGAAAAAAAGACGTTTTGCCATTCGTGCAACCAGGTTCGTCGTTGAGTACACCATCGCAGGCGCTCCTGCCTGTGATGCAGCGTCAAGGGTAACCGCAGCCAGAGTTGATAGTCCATGCTGCTGCAAACATCGTCGAACTGTTCGTGCAGATGGTTGATGACTTGCAAACGTCCCCATCTGTTGACTCAGGGATCGAGCCGTGGCTGGAAGATCCGTTACAGCCATGCACATAAGATGCCTGTCATGTTGACTGCTAGTGATACAAGGCCGTTGGGATCCAGCACGGCGTTCCGTATTACCCTCTTGAACCCACCGAGTCCATATTCTGCTAACAGTCATTGGACGTCGACCAACGCGAGCATCAATGTCGTGATACGATAAACCGCAATCGAGATAGCCTACAATCCGACCTTTATCAGAGTCGGAAACGTGATGGTACGCATTTCTCCTCCTTACACGAGTCATCACAACAACGTTTCACGCCAGTCAGCTGCTCTTTGTGTATGAGAAATCGGTTGGAAACTTTCCTCATGTCGGCAGGTTGTAGGTGTCTCCACCGGCGCCAACCTTGTGTGAATGATGTGAAAAGCTAATCATTTGCATATCACAGCATCTTCTCCCTTCGGTTAAATTTCGGGTCTGTCGCATAGCACCTTCGTGGTGTAGCAATTTTAATGGCCAGTAGGGTACATACATTTATTCATCTATGTTATTGTTTATGTCTGATGTACACCATTCACGGGGCGGCGAGAGGCACAGTACGGCCCAGGACGAGGGTAACCTCAGCCAGAGTTGATAGTCCATGCTGCTGCAAACATCGTCGAACTGTTCGTGCAGATGGTTGTTGACTTGCAAACGTCCCCATCTGTTGACTCAGGGATCGAGACGTGGCTGGAAGATCCGTTACAGCCATGCACATAAGATGCCTGTCATGTTGACTGCTAGTGATACAAGGCCGTTGGGATCCAGCACGGCGTTCCGTATTACCCTCTGGAACCCACCGAGTCCATATTCTGCTAACAGTCATTGGACGTCGACCAACGCGAGCATCAATGTCGTGATACGATAAACCGCAATCGAGATAGCCTACAATCCGACCTTTATCAGAGTCGGAAACGTGATGGTTCGCATTTCTCCTCCTTACACGAGTCATCACAACAACGTTTCACGCCAGTCAGCTGCTCTTTGTGTATGAGAAATCGGTTGGAAACTTTCCTCATGTCGGCAGGTTGTAGGTGTCTCCACCGGCGCCAACCTTGTGTGAATGATGTGAAAAGCTAATCATTTGCACATCACAGCATCTTCTCCCTTCGGTTAAATTTCGGGTCTATCGCATAGCACCTTCATGGTGTAGCAATTTTAATGGCCAGTAGGGTACATACATTTATTCATCTATGTTATTGTTTATGTCTGATATACACCATTCACGGAGCGGCGCGGGGCACAGTACGGCCCAGGACGAGGTACGGACACGGGAAGTGCTGGACGCTACGGCGCGGCGAACACAGTCGGCGGAAAGGCTTTGACAGAGCAGCGGTTTGCGCGTGGTCGCGGAGAGTAGAAATATTTCGGAATGCCGACCTGTGCTCTTATGTGATTTCCGAGGACTCACCAGTGAGGACGTAGTGTGCGTTTAGAAATGAATATCTCGCGAGCTATGTTGGTGTTCATAACTAATTACGTGCAGTGGGAATCTATTGTTTCCCAGTTATTCAGCTTATATCTTATTTTATTGTTGGACCATCAGCACCGATAAGTGTTTTGCAGAAATATACCGCATTCTCAAAAGTACTTCTACTATCGTACTCATCATTGAATGTCGTTATGATAGTACCTGCCGAATTTACTAAATTGCAATCTTTCATTTATAAATTTATATGTAACATTTATAATACGCAATTGCCGAGTGATAGAAACCTTCGAACATTCCATTCATGCGTGTATTCTTATCGTATACTGTAGACTCAGCAGTATTTGGCCTGTAATGCGACAACTACGAGTCCCAGCACCTAGACAACGAAACCAGCCAAAACGTTTAATATTTCAACGCTGAGTCGGAGGGTGCGTAGTTATTTGAAAGCCCGCAAGACATAAATCCAATATAAGTAGTAATGACTCGGAACATAGTGATGCTGAGCAGGAATTATTCCATGAAATAGGTGAGATTGACGACAGTAGTGCTGGACAACTCATGGGAAAATTGGTATCTATGGTAGAAAAGAGAAAGCCCTTTTGGACACTGTGAAAGGTGGCTACACTGAGCCACAGCGCCAGAGATTGCGCCAAAGAGTTTTATTCCGCCGCCTTCACTGGCAGTGCTTGTCGAGAACTCGTTGTAGTCAGTGCTTGCTGGGATGTCGTAGTGAAAAGTTCTTGTCGAGATGTGGCAGTAGTCAGTGCTTATCGAGAGGTGGCAGTAGTGAGTCGGTGTTGAGATGTTGTAGTAGGGAGTGCTTGTTCCATGTTTTATGCAGTTTGTTTGATGGGCTAGACAGCAGATGTTGTTCGAATGGAGATATTGTAATGATCAGAGTGCTTTTCGTCAATATATATGAAGGTAAAAAAATTCCCTTTTCTTTTTGTTATTTGAGTGTCTTAAATAATGCGTCATTACAGGTTCAGTCAACAAAGCATCTGGCTTGTGTTCTTGTATTAGAGTGTAATTCTGGTTTCCTTACGCAGTTATAGTATTTCTATTTTTTTTAATTACTTCAGTATAAATGGTATTTAAAATTTCTTGTCTTATTGAAGAAGATCCGTGCCAGACGTGTACGTTGAATCAGACTTCCACACACAGAACAGTTACACTTGTGCTTTGGTTTCGTACGTTTTATAGTTGTTGGGGACTTAATTAATTAATTGTGTTAACGGAAAATTTCATTCCATTCTTTGTTGTTATTCTATGCAGTCAGATTGCGTACTAAAACTAGTCAGGGCCAACCGTTTACGAGACTTCGTAATCGGACAACTACAGCGCTAAAATTTTAAAAATTATTTGCGTTGTACTGTATTTAATTAAGCCCCCATGCAGGTGGCGACCCTGCTTCGGATCGTCCCTTGGAATTCTTCTGATTGTAAAAATAGTAGACAGTAGTATTGTTGTAGTAATTTGTAGTTTAGTAATTGTAGTCTATATTGCATGTGTAGATTTGGTATTTGTCATTCTTCTAATGGTATTTTTTTTGTAGAATTTAATTTTTGTTGTCTTGTCTACGGGTTTGACAATTTAGTGCAATTATTTAAATTGTTCGTTAATCGTGTTTGAGGGAAACATTTCGTGTGAATGGTATTGTTGGAGATAAAGAGTCATTGTGTGTAATTTTCGTACAGTGACGAGTTTTGTACATTTTTAAATGATTACGCGATCGATGAAAAAGGCAAAAATGGTGGATAGTGTGAATGACGAAATTGTTGGCATGGCGAACTCGTCAACACAGGACAACAGTATGATGAATAATGAAGTTGAAAACAATTTAATAAGTCGGGAAAATAGTCCGGAACCGATTCAAAATTTTTCACAATCAAAAAATTTTCAGAATACGAGATTAATGACAGAAGATATGGAGCAGTTGATGGGTGCTATATTAAATTTGGGATCACGAATGGAAACACTGTTAGACTCACAAAGGGGAACAATGGAAACACGGTTAGACTCAGTGGGATCACAGTTAGGATCTGAATTAAAAACAGAGATGGGAACTTTGGCAACACGGTTAGACTCACAAATAGGAACAATTAAAACAGAGATGGAAACAATGGAAACACGGTTAGACTCACTGGGATCACAGTTACGATCTGAAATTAAAACAGAGATAGGAACAATTAAAATTGATATGGGAACAATGGAAACACGGTTACATTCACGAATAGGGACATGTTTCAAAAACATGAAAGATGAATTAAAGAAAGAAATTAGAGAAGAAGTACAACCGATTTTGAATGCTCACAATAATAGATTAATTTCAATAGAAATCAGACAAAAGGAACAGGATAGAGAACAGGAAGAAAGAGATCGCGTGATAGTACAAACAATTTCAGAGTTAAATTTACAACGTGCACACGATAAGGAAGAAATATTTGAGAGAATCGAGGAATCTGTACCAAATGACGGATTAAATAACCCAACACAACAGTATGAACACTTAACTACTAAATGTGTTAATACTAAAACCCGAGTCGCGACACTTACGGAAGACGTAAATAAACAGAAAGAACAATTAGGTGAATTACCGAAAGAGTTGAGGAGATTTCAGATAAATTGACAAGTCTTAGCTTAAATGGGGACAGAGATTCAGATGATACAGCACCATTGCCATTTGCAGAAACCGAAGAGTACCAGAACATAAATAAGCATGTTGAAAATCAAGGAAAATGTAATGAACGCGTTAAAAGGGAAGTTGAGGCATTAAAAAAGCAAGTCAAACAAATTGAAGGCGAAATCGTAGGAAAAGACAGCAGAAGAAATTTAGAATCAGAGATAGCAGAGGGCTTTGAAGAAAATAATTTGTTTCATTTACGGGATGCGACAAGACAACACCAGGCTCGTGAACTTGACAATAATCGACATTCGGACTGGGACAGACGCGGTACGTCTTTGTCGCCATGAGGAGAAAACTTTGACTATAAACACTTCTTAACTGTTCGGAGATATAAGATCTTTCGCAATTCTAAGAACGACATACATCCATGTTCATGGTTAGATCAATTTATGTACGCACTTCCACCAAATTGGCCACTAAGTCACAAACTGGAAATTATGTGCGGCTATTAAAGTCCTCAGGGGATTCACTACCATACGTGAATATGTGCCGTAGCGTGCAAGGGCCCCGAGCTGTAGTGGTGCTATTTCCCTTTTAGTTTTCTGCACCGCTGCCTACTCTTTTACTATTCTTTGCATCTGTCAAAACAACTCTTCGACTAACAATCTATCTAGAGAGTAGGTAAACAATAACCAGACTATTTTACCCAAAAGTGATTTCGGAAATTACCGTTTGGACTTACTGTATCTTCAGCAGCATTCATTCGTAGTTTAAACGAAATTTTACCTGTTTATCTTCGTGACAATATTACTTCATATGTTGACGATATTCTTATTGCTAAACGTTCTTGGAGTGAGCACAACAAAATTTTGGATTCATTATTACGTATTTTTGCAAGAGTTGGCATTACAGTGAACTTGGAAAAATCTGAATTTGGTCGTTCTCAGGTGAAATTTCTCGGTCACATTATTTCTACAGAAGGTACTCTTCCTGATCCAGAGAAACTTGACGCTATTCGTAATTATGCTGTTCCTACCACAAAACGCGATGTTCGTAGTTTCCTTGGTGTCTGTAATTTTCTTAGACGCTTTGTTAGATTGGACAATTTGGCCACACCTCGTTTATGTGAACTATCTGGAAAGTTCTTTCTAAAAGGAAAATCGGTCGACAACTCTGTTTGGTTAGTCTGTATTCCTGATGAGTGGGTCAATAAATTGATTTAGTACACACATTTCAGTTATGCACAGTTTGGTCCCAGAAAATGCTTTCATAAATTACGAGAAAATTGCTACTTCAGTAATATGGAAAAACGTTTTCGATCTGTTCTTGCCAAATACAAATTATGTCAAAAGGCTAAGCCGCCAACTATTTCTCACAGAGCATCGTTGTTTCCTATCATTTCAGCGAAATTAAAAGACATGGCTGCAGTTGATTTGTTCGGGCCAGTGGTTCGTTCTACTAATGGTTTTGCATACTTTTCGTAGCAGTGGAATTGACATCAAAATATGTGTGTTTTACACCTTTACGCAAATCAACAGCTCGTTCAGTATCTAATGCTTTCATCAAACATTTTCTTAAAGAAGTGGGTCATGTTGATAAGGTTATATCAGATAATGGATCACAGTTTCGCTCTAAAATTTGGCTTCATACTCTACGGCGTCGTAAGATTAAACCAATTTTCATTTCACTTTTTCACCCTCAATCTAACGCTTCAGAGAGATGGATGAAGGAAATCAATAAATTGTGTCGACTTTATTGTCATCAGAATCACAGAACATGGGATCAGTATCTTCATATTTTTCAAAACATTCTGAATGAACTCCCTAATGATTCAACTTCTTTACCGCCTCTATTGATATTAAAAAATAAAGGACCGACAAATCGCATTTCTCAAATCGTTCCTTTTCCGCCTTCACGGAAACTGCGGCATTCTGAAGTTGTGAACCTGGCTCTACGAAATATTGCATCTGCAGCTGCTAGAAGAGAGAAATCAGCAAAACGTCCTGGTCGTTTAAAAACCTTGTCAGTTGGTCAGAAGGTGTTAATTAAGTCTCATCGTTTGTCTCACAAAGGAAAAGGCTTGTGTCGCAAATTTTTTCTGCTTTATAACGGTCCATATAGAATTCGCAAAATTATTCATGATAACACTGTCGAGGTAGAAACTCTTAAATCTCTGCGCTCTAAGGGAATACATCACATATCGAACGTTAAATTTTTTGTGGAATGACATACTTTCGAGAAACCAACAGTTATACGTAAACATGCGGAGAGTACAAGGATACCGCGCTGTGTTTTGGCGGCGGCACATACTCAAAGCAACAGTGAAGTCTGTGCGCCGCACAAGGCAGTCGTTGACCGCAAACAATTACTTCCTACGTCACGCGTACCTACAGCTGGTCGAGCGCTCAGTGCGAATGCACTGACAGCCGTAAACAAATACACAGTCTAATTTCTCCGATTAAATTCAGTATAAAGCTATAGTGACTTGATGAATTATGTTATTAACGTTCAGTATTTTTCAGGATACGGTTGTGTAAAATATTTAAGGACTTCAGGTTAACTGTGTGTGTGTCCGACGTTAAGAGGACTTGCTATCGAGAAAATTTCAGGAAGAATGTAATTTCTAAGAAGATAGCAATAAACTAAAAGGGTAACTATTAATTGAGTTTATTTTTCAGGTAACATATTTCCACTTAGGTACGTACTTAAGACGTAATTTGCTGCTCGCGATTACGTGATTCAGACTTTGTGCTAAATTTCCTATTCTATGAATTTACTTGTGAAGCGACGTGCTTGCGTACATTAACTGATTTTGACAATGATTGATTAATGAACACGGTTGTCACTTGTGTATATTATGCATCGCTTGGCTGCACTGCCTTTTCACTGATGTCATATTTTTCTATTATGTGCCTGCTGTGCTTATTTATTTAAATTATAATTGTCACCTGATTAGTTGTGCTGATAGGTATGTAATTTATACTTTGTGATTTATTTGCTTGCGCCTTCATGTTTACTTATTAAGATTACATATGAACATTTATTTGCTTATGCTGATATGATGCTTATGACCTGTTTATTATGTGAGATATATATTTGCTGCTTTGCGTATGGATTGCATATTTACACTTTTCTGTTTTGTTGTCATAACTACTCTTTAATTTGGTATATAGAAATGCTGATATATGGCGTATGAACATGGAGTTTAGGTCACACTATGGTATTAATTATAGATTGTTTGCTTGGCAGAGCCTCGTTGTAGCAATTGTGCTGCATCCACTTGTTGACATTCTGTTCTCTACTGGTATATTTACTCTCTGTTGCATGTTTTGCTTACGCTCAGTGCCTTATATTTTTAAGATAAGGAAATGAACTGCTATAATTCGACGAACGACATTAGTAGAAGAAACGTCATAGAAGTCACATGAGCTGGAGGTTTTATGGAATCTGTATAAATTTGTGCTAATAGAAAGGAAGGTAACGACATGACATACCAACACTAGGTTTAGACCATTGACAGTTATTACACTGCATTTTTCGTGAGCAATTGAAATAGCAAGTGACACTTGACACAAGAAATACTCCACATGTTTGCTTCTGTTTTCCATAATTCTTGAAGTGGTGTACACACTGAAATATCACGATTATTCACACTTTGTATTCGTACTTACTTACTGAAAGTTCTTCGAACTAAAGGCTGTTAGAAGTCATGTATGCATTTCTTTTGTTTAATGATGGACAAGGTAACCAAACTGTATCTTATAATTCACAATGGGTAGAAGATTTGGGTCAGATGGATTACACAGAGGTTGTGTGTGGACACTGTGTCTTCGGATTGTATAGGATGATTAATTGAAGTTTGCACTAGGATTTTATCTGAACTTGTTCGAGGAGACTGACTAGAGGAAAGGGTTGTTATGGAAGTGAAATGATATTGGTAATAAGATTTATATGTATCGACGTATTGAAAAGGTATTATTGAGGTATTGAGATTATGTGAAGTTGATGATTATTGGAGTTTTGGTGGACAAGAGGTAAGGTAAATGCTATTGATGATAAGGTTTATATGTATCAACGTAAGAGGTGTTATTGAAGTATTAAGATTATGTGATGCTGATGATTATTGGAGTTTTGGTGGATAAGAGGTAAAGTAAGTGAGGAGCATATTTTTTTTTGTTGGTTTATATGGAACAAGGAGGATGAAGATGGCAGACTAGAACACTCAAGTAGAAGGAAGATTGTCTACACACACACTTTGTTAAATCACTAAGCAGTATATACTTTTTTTTTTTTTTGGAGAGAGGAAGTAGTTGCATATCTTGGCACACTGACAGTTGTTCAGCAACCGTACATTTTGATCTGGCTTGGCAAACATTGGTCTTGACATGATGACTATGACGTTGACTAACTATTATTGACTGTTATACATTGCTGCCACTACTACTTGATACACATGATGAACATCAAATTTTGACAGAATTGCATTTACACAGTTAACACTATTCAATTACACAGTAGTACTTAATGTGGATGAAAGATGAGTGAGTGTGTTTTGTGTGTTTTCCCTTCCTAATCCCAGATAAGTGGTACTGACTTATCTCCTAAATAATATTTTACTTGTTTGTTGTGGCTTGCACTGACACCCATAAATATTATAGGTTTACTGATATTTGTGTATTTGTAATAGTTAATATGACAATTATCTGATATCATTTGTGTGTTTATTATAATTTGTATCTTTAGTGTAAAAGCATTGATAATAATTTTGTAAAAGCAATTGTGTGTGCATTCAAACTATTGTTCATGCCTGAACTGTCTGATTAGTGATGGTGAATATTATGGACTGTTACCTGCACTTGTTCAACATAATGGGTGCCACTTAGAAATGTTTAATTTCTGCTGATGAACTGTGTGATTAGTGATAGTGAATATTATGGACTGTTACTTGCACTTTTTGTACATGATTGGTGCCACTAGGACATGTTTAATTTCTGCTGATGAACTGTGTGATTAGTGATAGTGAATATTATGGACTGCTGTCTGCACCTGTTCAACATTACTGGGTGTCACTAATGGAACTGCTTCTACTGAAATAATGTCACTTGTTGGTGTCTGCACCTGTCAACATTACTGGGTGCCACTGATGGAACTGCTTGTACTGACATAATGTCACTTGTTGCTGTCTGCACCTGCTCAACATTGTTGGGTGCCACTGATGGAACTGCTTCTACTGAAATAATGTTATGTGTTGGTGTCTGCACCTGTTCAACATTGCTGGGTGCCACTAATGGAACTGCTTCTGCTGAATGATGTCACTTGTTGGTGTCTGCACCTGTTGACCATTGCTGGGTGCTACTGCTGAAACTATCAACTACTTGTTTTTTTTTTTGAATCATTGAAATCATTTTATGTGAACATTTGTATAACCTGATTTTTTGTGTATTGTGTAAACTATTATGTAAAGTCACATGTATGAAAGAATTTGTATTGCTTACTGTTTTTTATATAGTAGGTTATTGAAAGGTCAGAGCAAAGCCAAAATTTTATCTAATTATGTGATATTTACGTATTAATATTATCTTTTATTTTTGTGGACGGATTTGGTGATATTTTCTCCACCGATGCTGGCAAAAATACCATCAAATTCTGGCCCGTGGAGGAAGGGCATATGAAAGGTGGCTACACTGAGCCAGAGCGCCAGAGATTGCGCCAAAGAGTTTTATTCCGCCGCCTCCACTGGCAGTGCTTGTCGAGAACTCGTAGTAGTCAGTGCTTGCTGGGATGTCGTAGTGAAAAGTTCTTGTCGAGATGCGGCAGTAGTCAGTGCTTATCGAGAGGTGGCAGTAGTGAGACGGTGTTGAGATGTTGTAGTAGGGAGTGCTTGTTCCATGTTTTATGCAGTTTGTTTGATGGGCAAGACAGCAGATGTTGTTCGAATGGAGATATTGTAATGATCAGAGTGCTTTTCGTCAATATATATGAAGGTAAAAAAATTCCCTTTTCTTTTTATTATTTCAATGTCTTCAATAATGCGTCATTACAGGTTCAGTCAACAAAGCATCTGGCTTGTGTTCTTGTATTAGAGTGTAATTCTGGTTTCCTATCGAGAGGTGGCAGTAGTGAGTCGGTGTTGAGATGTAGTAGGGAGTGCTTGTTCCATGTTTTATGCAGTTTGTTTGATGGGCAAGACAGCAGATGTTGTTCGAATGGAGATATTGTAATGATCAGAGTGCTTTTCGTCAATATATATGAAGGTAAAAAAATTCCCTTTTCTTTTTATTATTTCAATGTCTTAAATAATGCGTCATTACAGGTTCAGTCAACAAAGCATCTGGCTTGTGTTCTTGTATTAGAGTGTAATTCTGGTTTCCTATCGAGAGGTGGCAGTAGTGAGTCAGTGTTGAGATGTTGTAGTAGGGAGTGCTTGTTCCATGTTTTATGCAGTTTGTTTGATGGGCAAGACAGCAGATGTTGTTCGAATGGAGATATTGTAATGATCAGAGTGCTTTTCGTCAATATATATGAAGGTAAAAAAATTCCCTTTTCTTTTTATTATTTCAATGTCTTAAATAATGCGTCATTACAGGTTCAGTCAACAAAGCATCTGGCTTGTGTTCTTGTATTAGAGTGTAATTCTGGTTTCCTTACGCAGTTATAGTATTTCTATTTTTTTTTAATTACTTCAGTATAAATGGTATTTAAAATTTCTTGTCTTATTGAAGAAGATCCGTGCCAGATGTGTACGTTGAATCAGACTTCCACACACAGAACAGTTACACTTGTGCTTTGGTTTCGTACGTTTTATAGTTGTTGGGGACTTAATTAATTAATTGTGTTAACGGAAAATTTCATTCCATTCTTTGTTGTTATTCTATGCAGTCAGATTGCGTACTAAAACTAGTCAGGGCCAACCGTTTACGAGACTTCGTAATCGGACAACTATAGCGCTAAAATTTTAAAAATTATTTGCATTGTATTTAATTAAGCCCCCATGCAACTGATAAGAAAATTATTGCAGTTACTACGAGAATTTTTAATTACATGAAAGAATATAAAGATATAAAGGATGTCCCAGTAATGGGTCTAAAAATAGCGGCTGCTATCAGTGAATTAAGTGAAGTTCTTAAATAAGAAATAATTTTAGGATTTGGAATTGGGGGCATAAGTGTGGTGCACAGATTTTTTGAGGTACTTAGTTTGAGTGTAGATATCATTTTCAGCATTAATTACTGATGATTTCTGGGGATAGTTTTGTTAATTTTGAGAGTGATGGGTCAAAATTGAGTGTGAATATTGTTGCTTTGCTAACAGATAATAACTATTTATTGGGATGTCTGAAAGTGAAGATGATGCTGTGAGGAACTGGTTTTGGGAAGTTAGAGGTGAACCTGGACATTGTGATTAAGATGAGACTGGAATTATAGAAGAGTTAAAGAACAAAGAAAGAAATAAGAGTGGATACAACAGAAGTTTTATAGTTGTGGGTAAAAAAGATGGTCGAGTGAGAATTGTTATAGATGCCAGAATATTGTATACATTAGTGAGGAAAGACACAAATCGTCCTGAAAATATGGAGGGAATATATCAAAAGTATTACAAGATGAAATGTATGGCCAGTCTTAACTTGACAGTTGGTTACTGATAAGTGAAATTCGCTGTCGAGTATTGAAAGTACTCAGCCGTTTAGGTGAGTGGGAATTGTTACCAACATACAATTGGCCCCTTTAGGTTGACTAATAGTGTGTCAGTGTTTATACGATCACTAGGCAAAATCTAAGGACCGGAGTTCAGTTCAAAAGCAACGACATATTTGGATGTCCTGTTAATTACCACTGAATCTTGGAAAGAACACAGTAACTGGTTGAACAGGGTATTTCACGCTTTAAGAAAAAAAGGCATGACTTGCATTCTTAAAAAGAGATAAAATATTTGCGTACAATACTGACCACTCTACTGGTATTACAATTCATCTGAAAAAATAGGAGATCTTAAGGAATGTCCATCCCCAAAAATTTAGAAGGAACTGAAAGATTTTCGTGGTTTATGTAATGTTAATAGAAATTTTGAACCTGGACAAGTCTTCACCAACTAGTGATTGAGTAAGTTATTAAGTCCTACTGTAGGTTTTCCTTAGACAGACAAGTATCAATAATCTTTTCACGAACTTGAGGAGGCTTTGAGAAAAGAGATCATTCTCACCTCCGTTGGTCACTTTATTTAGGAATTGACTCATGTAGATATGGCACAGGAATGGAAATGTTCCAGAATTTTGAGGATGAGGAGAAGGAACATCATAGGATGATAGCTTTAGGGCACTGTTCATTAAGTAGGTAGGAGAAAAATTAGAGTGTTACGAAGCTCGCAGTGTTGGCAATGCTTACATGTCAGGAAAACAGCCATCACTTACACTAATCACTGAGTCCTAATATTTTTCTAAAAAGTAGGCTAATACACGCATGCTGAACAAGCTGGATGTGGTTTTTGCATTAATATCGATTCGAAATCAAATGTGCTAAGGGTAATCAGAACAAGGTAGCTGATGCACTATTCAGACTATCAGTAAGAGGGAGTAATGCAAAGGAAATACAAGGGGAGAACAAATTTGGAAGTATCAGCGAAAAGTTGACAAATTATCAGAATCAGGATTAGATATGGAGGTGATAGAACGGGGCTTGAGGAAGAAAGGTAACGAAAACAAATTGCCGAAATATTACAAGGTATACGCCGGAGTATTGATTAGATGAACCAATGAAAATTTGGAAGACAAGACTGGAAAGTGTGTTGGCGAATTGAATATGTAGATGAGATAATCGATTACATTCATTTGTGTTGCGGACACATAGGCGCCAAAAAGTGTGTACAGAGGTTAAGAGAGCATCTTATTTATGACAAAGTGGTAAAGAGGGTGAAAGATCATATTGAAACATGTCATAAATATCAGGGAGCCAAAGTGATCAACCAAATTTGCAGACTTCCCATGCAAAATGTTAAACCCACCGATTTAATGGAACTGCTAGCCATGGATTTCTGTGTTCTTTTTATAGTATTGGAGTGTATTCCGAATTTATATACCTTTATCCTTTGCACAAAGTAACTGGTAAAGTAATATTGACTAAGATCAGAACAGACAATTCTGTGACACTTGGGAAACCAAAAGCCATACTTTCTGATAACGGATTATGATTTACATGTGAAAAATGGGAGTAAGCTCTCACCAACCTGGGAGTAACAGCTGTATAAACTGCAGCTTATCATCTTGCAGGAAATCGAGCAGACCGCTACTTGAAGAAATTGGCAGACTATGCCACACATATTTCTGCAATAACCATAGTTCATAGGGAGATGTAGAGGACCCTGAGGACATAATGAATACTTTTGTTTGTGATGTAGAAATGTTTACTTCTTATGAAACTTTGACTGGTGAGAAATCATTAAGTTTGGTGGAGGAGAAAATATTTTTTCCTCCTAGGAATGAGTTGATTTGGGATGAAACGAAGAAGAGAGTGAGGGAAATGGTGGAGAAGAAACTGTTATGGTGGAAAAAACAGCATGATGATCAAATGAAAGGTCAGGGATGTGGTTGGTATTAGGGAAGATGTACAAGAAACTGAAATAACTAAATAAGTAAATAATGAAATATCAAATTCTTTAATGTGTACAAAGACCCATTTGAAGTTGCCAGTGTACCTCACCCAAATGCTTTCTACCTGGTTTATCCTAAATCAAAGAAGAAATTCTCTCTGAAGAATGTGGTATTTTTGAAACCACACAAAGTGGAGGTACCCCAAAACGTCTCCCCTGATTGCTCATGTACTTGAGGTTTGACGTTACTGAAATCTAGAATATTTAAATTTTCCCATGGTTAACTCAATATTATGCACACAGACGAAAGTCAGGTTCATAAAACTATAACATGAAAAATACTCACACATCTGACAACATCAAAAATATTACCCGAGCGAAGTGTTTCACCAAACACTGGAAAATTGACGGTGGTCTACTGTCTGCTAATGTAGTGGCGGGCACTGCACAATGCACGTATTTTATCAGCATAATCCACAAAGGACAATGACCCACACTCGAATACAAGACAACAAAGAAATCCGGATAAGAACTCACAAATAACGTAGATGATAGTGTATGTATATTAAAAAGGAATGAGAATGTGCAGCCTTTTGAATCTCTCCTAATAATTCCAGTTATAAGAGCACTATTGGAAGATACCAGGCTTGCAGGGAAATGTCATAAAACTAACTGATTTACTGAGCAAAGGTGATCTTAGGCTTTAATTTTCTATGATACTGAAAGAATGCGTTTCAGTATTTTAATCTGCAGTTATGTGAAATCAGTGACAACGAGATACAACCACTGCATTTGCGATAAGTCCTTAGAGCTTTTAACTGATCTACTGCAAATTCAGTCTGCATTTAGATGGTGCTTTCGGCGAGTCGTTGACGTCTGTGTCTTTGGCCCATAATGCTTCAACGTGCAGTCCCATAATCACCGTCATGGCGCTTTTTCTCTTGACCGTAGCAACCCATTGTGGACGTAGTAGGAATGCGCGATGTTTGTAGAAATAGCTCAGTTAGCGACGAAAGTAAGAAACGCTCCATTCTGCTAAGGTGCGGAATATACAGACATCATAAAGTTTGTTAGCCTTTAAAACTCCCAGCTTTAAATTTATGGTTTCCTTTTCAATCGCGGCTTCTAACATGTCGCAGTATCACCGTCCACAATGAGAAGTACATTAATATACTTTTAATTTAAATGAATAGTCCGCGGCATGCATCAAACAATCCATACTGTGCACGACAACCACTGTAAACTCACATTTCTCACATGGCAACTGGTACAGGGCGCATTGAAGATTACAGTTATTAATATCAACTAATGACAAGACACTCTGTGACCAAAATGGTACTGAAACAGAGGATGACAGACTAAAGACCGAGATACTAAATGTCTTTTTTCCAAAGCTCTTTCACAGAGGAAGACTGCACTGTAGTTCCTTCTCTACATTGTCGCACAGATGACAAAATGGTAGATATCGAAATAGACGTCAGAGGGATAGAGAAACAATTATAATCGTTCAAAAGAGGAAAGGCCGCTGGACCTGATTGGATACCAGTTCGATTTTACCCAGAGTACGCGAAGGAACTTGCCCCCCTTCTTGCAGCGGTGTACCGTAGGTCTCTAGAAGAGCGTAGAGTTCCAAAGGATTGGAAAATGGCACAGGTAATCCCCGTTTTCAGGAAGGGACGTCGAACAGATGTGCTGAACATAGACCTATATCTCTAACGTCGATCAGTTGTAGAATTTTGCATCACGTATTATGTTCGTGTATAATAACTTTTCTGAAGACTAGATCTCTACTCTGTAGGAATCAGCATGGGTTTCGAAAAAGACGATCGTGTGAAACCCAGCTCGCGCTATTCGTCCACGAGACTCAGAGGACCTTAGACACGGGTTCCCAGGTAGATGCCGTGTTTCTTGACTTCCGAAAGGCGTTCGATTCAGTTCCCCACAGTAAGAGCATATGGACTATCAGACCAATTGCGTGATTGGATTGAAGAGTTCCTAGATAACAGAACCCAGCATTTCATTCTCAATGGAGAGAAGTCTTCCGAAGTAAGAGTGATTTCAGGTGTGCCGCAGGAGAGTGTCGTAGGACCGTTGCTCTTCACAATATACATAAATGACGTGGTGGATGACATCGGAAGTTCACTGAGGCTTTTTGCACATGATGCTGTGATACATCGAGAGGTTGTAACAATAGAAAATTTTACTGAAATGCAGGAGGATCTGCAGCGAATTGACGCATGGTGCAGGGAGTGGAAATTGAATCTCAATGTAGACAAGTGTAATGTGCTGCGAATACATAGAAAGAAAGATCCCTTATCATTTACCTACAATATAGCAGGTCAGCAACTGGAAGCAGTTAATTCCATAAATTATCTGGGAGTACGCATTAGGAGTGATTTCAAATGGAATGATCATATAAAGTTGTTCAGCGGTAAAGCAGATGCAAGACTGAGATTCATTGGAAGAATCCTATGGAAATGCAATCCGAAAATAAAGGAAGTAGGTTTCAGTACACTTGTACGTCCACTGATTGAATACTGCTCAGCAGTGTGGGATCCGTACCAGATAGGATTGTTAGAGGAGATAGAGAAGATCCAACGGAGAGCAGCGCGCTTCGTTACAGGATCATGTAGTAATCGCGAAAGCGTTACGGAGATGACAGATAAACTCCAGTGGAAGACTGCAAGAGAGACGCTCAGTTGCTCGGTACGGGCTTTTGCTGAAGTTTCGAGAACATACCTTCACCGAGGAGTCAAGCAGTATATTGCTCCCTCCTACGTATATCTCGCGAAGAGACCATGAGGATAAAATCAGAGAGATTAGAGCCCACACAGAGGCATACCGACAGTCCTTCTTTCCACGAACAATACGAGACTGGAATAGAAGGGAGAACCGATAGAGGTACTCAAGGTACCCTCCGCCACACACCGTCAGGTGGCTTGCCTGGTATGGATGCAGATGTAGATGTAGATGTGAGTTACCTTATTTCTTTTTAATTCTACGACAAGAAGTATACACTTAACAGTCCGTGCTGTCTATATTCAGAACCGTGCAATTACAGCATTCACGCACCTTGGCGATCTGGCCATCACAAGTAACACTTCCGATTAATCAGCTACGCAACACGTATTGTTATTGTGCTCTTTACGCACAGAACAAACCGACATCGGTCTCGGACACAGTGCACACTAGCTTTCACGGGGCATGAAAATCACAATTTTGTTCTAGCTACAGACTTCTTGTTGTTGCTTACTCTGTGGACTGTGGCGGGTGTTGTTTGATTGCGTGTTGTATAATTTAAGCAATATTACAATAAAATTAGTTACTTATTATTAATGCAACATGAGGTTTCATTTAATCGCTGCTTTCCCCGGCTAATTACCCTTATTTTGTTAAATAAATTTCCACCTGTGAACGTGTAGCAATGTTGTCTGTCAAGCAGTGTAAATGGCATTAAGTTCATGCAAAAAGCAATCATATTTAACCAGCAAACAAGCTAAATGTATGATAAGTAATCTGAACTAAACAAGCGTAATGATTTTTAGTAATTTTCATTGTTGTTGTATTATAGTCTCTTTACTAGCTGTAGATCGTTTATCGAATTTAACGCTACTGTTATTCGAGGTGGCAACACTTTTCTTTAAGCAAAATGAACAGTTTTGTCACACAATACCACACGTAAACAACACTAATGTATTTTTTCCTGTCAAAGTTGTTACGAAATAACCAGGCTTCATACATCAGCAGATAAAAATTTATATCACGTAAGATGCTGTTTGCATTCATAGTAGTTCACTGTAGTCACAGTGAACTTCAATTTATTACCTCAGAGTTGGTTCTCAGCCGCCAATACACAATTATTATAGCAATTATGACCAACAACATTTATGTCTGTAAAGAAATTCAGTTTAAAACTGCTGCTGCAATATTTTACTGAGATGGCGGCTAACAAAGGACAATCACTTATCGATTCTGCTTCAGGCCCTGTGTTGTTCACCTCTGCTCACATGAATCGCTGGCTAGAAAGACAACATTTTAGGGCAAACCACGAAAGACAGACCAGCACAGAGAACTGGCAGAAAGCACAGGCGGCTGCTTTCTACGACGAGGGTGCTGGATAGTTTGCACAACATTACGACAAATGTCTTACGTCAGATCGGCGGTTATTTAGAGAGGTATCTGGAAGGTGTGGCTAACTGTTGCTAATAAAAAATGTTTGATTTTCGCTGTGGTTATCGTTTCGCGACCGATCGGAGCTTACTTTCCGAACAGCCCTTGTACATTTCCTCTGTATTCTTCCAGACGCTCTGTCTGCTTTCTCTCTCTCTCTCTCTCTCTCTCTCTCTCTCTCTCTCTCTCTCTCTGTCTGTCTCTCTACCGGTAGTTTTATACTGTCGTTGCACCGGACGGTTACTTCCAAAAGGGGTTTACCTGCTCCAGTGGTTATAACCAGTAGAGTAATAGAACAATATTCACGAATTCTGACTACTTAACTCCAATGAGTTAACTGTCGTCCATGTAGCAAACGACTATTTTCTCCAGCTCATCCTCTGTCTGCTAGAAATACAGAATCCAATCACGAAAAGAGTCAATTGCTGTCTAATTCTTTAAATAGAACAGTCGTTGTGATACGTGCCATCGATGAAAATATAAACTACAAATAGTGCAATTAAATTTATTTGTTTCAGAAATGCCCAGTTCTGTTATGTTGTCGGTGAATTAATTACCTACGTAGTTAATTTTTTGCCCCAGTATTTCGAAACTGGCATTTATTCGAAATATTAATTGCAGTCAGGCGGAAGAACACTCGGATACAAAAAACAGTAATAAATACATCAAAAAAAGAAATTGTTACACTGCAGTCCAGAGCAGCTGCACTAATATAGCTTTGATTAAGCTAATTATGAAAATTTAAACGTTTTACAAAATGATACACCCTACTGTCTCAGAATTTTAGTGACATTAACATTCACTCGTCAAATGCGCCCTTTCAGAATACAGGATATCGTAACGGGTTTAATACTGCATACTCGATTTCACGCTTTAGGCATCAGATTCTCCACATTTAGTCATACTGACAAAATAGTTTACAAACTGCATCTGCGATACGGAGGCATTTCATCTGACATAGAATGTCGCTCCGAAATTACTGGGACATCCGCGGCCAAATTGCGATTCATTAATCTATTCGCTATCCCTCGGCTTAAAGACGCAATATTCTACTGGCAAGTGGAATGGAGAACTTTTCTAAAAATAAAAACGGAGAACAGCGTATGACTGATACGACTGCTCCAAGTCCTCTAAATATATGAAATCGGTAATGTGGTCTCATGTTAACGAAAAGAAAAAAAATATCGCAAAGAAAAGAATTTTGAACATTAGGGTTTAGCATAGCATGAAATTTTCTACTTACATGTGTGTGACTACTAATTCCTAATATGGACAGCACTTTCAATGAGTGCACGCAGGCGGAATCGAACTACTAAGGAAGTAGCCCTTAAAATTTTGACGGATGTCGCCTTTTGGATGCAAGGTCAACGGAAACAGCTGGAGACGTCTAGAAGCAAAGACCGTTATTTACAAATAATATGGGGCTTATACCGTCTTTTGAGATTGAAAAGGTTGTTATCTCGACAAAGGCGTTGCACTTGATTTAGAACCATCATCAGTGTTGATTTTTTCTTTTATTTTTATTATAATATTTCCTTGTCTTCAGCTACATAAAGGCGCCACATTTTCCAAAATACTGCACTGCACTAGCGACACTATTTTTCTGCATCTTTTGTCTTACGTCTTACATACGGATCCACATTCCCCTCGTTGTTTACGTGCTCTTTGTTTCTAGCTTACGAGCGACGGCACTACATTGGCCTTCGTATCTCTACTTTATTTCTTAATAGTCCAATGGTAGTGACTCTATTAAACTGCTTAAATTACCGCAAAAAGACTTAGGATTTTCTTACTATGCGTGTTTTGGTGCTGACAGGAAAGGCTGTACTCGCCAACAGGTGATCACGGAGAACGAAATGTATTGTTTGCTGTTGCATTTGTTCTGTCACCAAAAAGTTCGATCTACACTTTGATTCCCTTATGCCAAAAACATAATGAATTGCCTCACAGTGCGTTCAGGTAAATTGTCAACACGATCCGAATTACTGAACAGGACGTAAGCCTGAGAGACATGCAATTTCGTTCTCCATATCTCGAAACGCTCGCGTCAAGATGTCTTCATTTCATGAACGCAGACAACCTGATTCGTTCCACTAAAACATTTCATCCCGCGCTAGACTACCACAGCGGATATTTGAATAATTAGAGTTGTTGAATTAGCTATCATTGTGGTCTGAAACTGCCGAAAGAGCAGGTTCAAAAAATGGTTCAAATGGCTCTGAGCACTATGGGACTTAACTTCTAAGGTCATCAGTCCCCTAGAACTTAGAACTACTTAAACCTAACCAAACTAAGGACATCACACCCATCCATGCCCGAGGCAGGATTCGAACCTGCGACCGTAGGCCGGCCGAAGTGGCCGTGCGGTTAAAGGCGCTGCAGTCTGGAACCGCAAGACCGCTACGGTCGCAGGTTCGAATCCTGCTTCGGGCATGGATGTTTGTGATGTCCTTAGGTTAGTTAGGTTTAACTAGTTCTAAGTTCTAGGGGACTAATGACCTCAGCAGTTGAGTCCCATAGTGCTCAGAGCCATTTGAACCATTTTTTTGCGACCGTAGCGGTCGCGCGGATCCAGACTGTAGCGCCTAGAACCGCTGGACTACTCCGGCCTGCCGAAGAGCAGGTTACGACTGCGGTACTATTGAGTGAAGTATGTGCTCGTGTTGCGCAATGTGATCATGAAGTTCAGTGCCGTTACCTTAAAGGCGACTGTTTGCCGTTCACACTAGTGATGTTTGTGAAGCGGTGATTCACTGTAATGACCGGCACGTTTCCATTATACACTGCCGAAAAAAACAATAGTCCACTGTTTTACATTCATCCACTTCGTTCAACATTTATTGTTGCAACAGTGCACATGCAGCAGATGATCACATTTTCAAATCAATAGCACAGGCGGTTCTGAGGTACCAGGTATCGACCCAGGCTGGAACACCGATGCTAGAACATGGTGTAGCCTCCATGAGCGGCAATTCAATCGCTGAGTCTGACGTCCAGTCGATCGTACAGATGGAAAATACTGTCCTGGAATACGTTCACGTAGTTCTGTAAGAGTTGCTGTCTAACGAGTCGCAGGAGTCACTTTTAGTCCCATCACATCCTACATGTGCCCAACTGGAGAAAAGTTCGGAGATTGTGCTGTCCATGTAAGTTGCCACTCGTCTTGCAGAGCTCGTTGAATTTCACGGGCGGTGTGTCAGCGAGCATTACACAGCGGGAACAACGCACCACCTTCGCGTTGGAAGAATGGCTAAAGGACGGGTCTAAAAACGTTCTACGTACATCAATCGCTGGTTAGCACCGCCTGCAGAAACACCAAATTTGAACATGAGTTGTAACTTATCACACCACAGATCATAAGGCCTAAGGTGGGGCATTCGAGGAGACACCATTCACTAGGTCTACGTCTTACGCGCAAACGGCCATCAGTCAGAAACTGCTTTCATCGCTGAAGATCGCGGCGTGCCATTGCGTCTTTCAAATGATCCTCTGGCAGCACCGGTCAAGTTGTACACATCGACGCTGTGGCATGAGTGGAAGGAGGGGTGGAGGAGTGCGTGCCCGTAATTCCACTGCTAACAACTGATTCGCAACAGTCTGGGCTCACAAGCCCTCATTACGTACTGTGATAGCTTTACGATCTGCCATTGCCGCCCTTTTAAAGCGACGATCCTGGAGGGCGCCTGTGCTGTGTGCACATCCAGAACCTCATCTACTGGGGTGAGAATGTTCACGTGACCACTGTCACCGCCTTCGTTGCACAACTGCCGCAGCACGTCCAACTCGTGTGGCAGTTATCCGAAAGGATCGTCCCGTCGCTCAGGCCACAATTTGATCCCTTCAAAGCCTACTCACTTGGCTGTAAGAAGCACGAGTGGGTCTCCATGGCATGGTAGCCTGCTTGCTTAACACATCTGGACCTCACTGAGCGTTCTGCTTGCGAGGATTCTCTGTTAAAGGATAGGCTCACATGGGGCTCTTGCAGCCATGCCAATACGCTGTCCGTTGGCGGACAACGCCGAGACCATTATCAATACATCTACCATCCCCGAGGTGGCATACGTCGTCAGCGGATCAAAATTTACGTCTTCTTTCAATAAATACTATTTTTTTTTTCGGCATTGCATTTCGAGGGTGCTACCCAACCTTCTAATTCGGAGTAGGTATCAAAATCCATGGAGAATAAATAAAAACTTTGAGGTTCGCCGATGACATTGTAACTCTATCAGAGACAGCAGAGGACTCGGAAGAGCAGTTGAACAGAATGGGCAGTGTCTTGAAAGGAGGATCTAAGATGAACACCAACAAAATCAAAACGAGGATAATGGAATGTAGTGGAATTAAGTCGGGTGATTCACAGGGACTTAGATTAGGAAATGAGACACTAAAAGCAGTAAAGGAGTTTTGCTATTTGGGGAGCAAAATAACTGATGATGGTCGAAGTAGAGGGGATATAAAATATAGACTGGCAATGGCAAGGAAAGCGTTTCTGATTAAGGGAAATTTGTTAACATCGAGAATAGATTTAAGTGTAAGGAAGTCGTTTCTGAAAGTATTTGTATGGAGTGTAGCCATGTATGGAAGTGAGACATGGATGATAAATAGTTTGGACAAGAAGAGAATAGAAGCTTTTGAAATGTGATGCTACAGAAGAATGCTGAAGATTTGTTGGGTAGATCACATAACTAATGAGGAGGTATTGGACAGAATTCGGGAGAAGAGGAGTTTGTGGCACAACTTGACTAGAAGAAGGGATCGGTTGGTAGGACATATTCTGAGGCATCAAGGGATCACCAATTTAGTATTGTAGGGCAGCGTGGAGGGTAAAAATCGTAGAGGGAGACCAAGAGATGAATACACTAAGCAGATTCAGAAGGATGTAGGTTGCAGTAGGTACTGAGAGATGAAGAAGATTGCACAGGATAGAGTAGCATGGAGTGCTGCATCAAATCAGTCTCTGGACTGAAGACCACAACAACACATCCTTCAGGTAACTACCACACGTCGTCTGTTAACTACCACAAGACCTTGAAATAATAATAGTAGTAATACAGTCTGAAACAAAAAAGTTACGTATTGGTTACTCAAGCTCGGAATGTTTACAATACACTCCATTCCACCAGAGAGGAAGTAGTCCTCTTGATGTCCTCTGCTCATTCAGAATTGTAGGAATGAATTAACTCATGGTTCTGGGTAACTGATTGTCATGAGTGATGTAATACAGCGCAAAGCAAACAATTCGTATCAAAGTAGAGAGAAAATAATGGAGTGATAAAATTCGATTGGCCATCACACATTTACGAGCGTCGCAATCATAAGGTACATTAATAAACGTCATAATTTCCCCTGCATTGGAACCACCTACTGTCTGAAGTGTGCGACATTTGTTAAGTGATTTCCTTACGTAAATCAGTTATCTGATTTGACTAAAAGCAATTAATAATTGATAGAGATATAGCATTAGCTGACTGCACTAACTGAGAGAAATTTCTAACTGTTCTAATTAACTCTCGTCTCGTGAAAATTTGTATTAGCTGCCGTCTCCGCAACTTGCAGCGATAACCCTACAACATTTTTTGTTTAAAACTGCAAGATACTTTATCTGAATAATGTTATAATGTCTATTTCCAGCGTAACTTCCATCTGCTTGTTGATTCGCTGTCTCCACAAGAACAGTGATTGGCCTTCCTGACGAAGGCTGCGTCTTATTATTGTTCCCTGCCTAACTCGCTTAAAGTATCTGGATGAAATGCGATATATCCGCTCTAATTAGGCCCGCTTGAGCTACACACAGCTGTAATTAGGGAGATCCTGCCAATTTAGTTGAGGACTCGTTTCCATTATTCAGTAGCAAGCCTGTTACGTAATAATTCGCAGCCCTCACATTCTAATTGATTGGTATCGCTAGTGGATGTGGACTGCTGGTAGATTTGCTAGGTACGGCTATGCATTAGGGATTACAGGTAGTCTTATACTGTAGCTGAACTAATGAATAAAATACGAGTGGTTTATGCATCAGGCGACACTGCACGAGTAATACCTACGACTAGTAATGTTATTTCAACTGATGAAGGATCCGCTGCTATAGGAATGATTTTTTTTATGAAAAACATGAACATGCATGGATACAATAGGACTCAACCGCAAAAGAAAATTAAAATAAAACTATTGGGTGTGTTCGCAGCCTGAAGAATTCAACTATAAATGAAGGTGAAAGTGATCTACAAAACTCAAGTAAACAGACGCTGACTGCAATACACCTTTTCCCAATTCCGTTGTGGCGTTTCACGCTTCGGACTGGCAGTTCTGCAGGGATCATAGAGTGCCTCTTAAAACATTTGTTTATTTAATATGCTGGAATTCCCGAGTTATCCTTTCTCGAAGTTTTCCAGCCCTCATTCATTTCACAGGTTTTACTTGGTACCATAAGTCGGAGTGATTGGTTTCTTTAACATCCTGGGGATCTATTGAACACAGTACTTGGTGTCCTGTAGGAATCGGCCACATCTCGTGAGTGGTAACTCCTTCAAAAGGGTCTCTTCGACATGTGCAATGGTCACACATGCGCTTCGCGACATGCAAGGCGTTGAACGGACTTATTGGTGTAATGGACCTATGTAAGAAGTACCTGAAAATATGTAATTGCTTCAACGAAGAGATACTTGGCGAATATGAGCAACTGAAACAGGAACACACTGTTGCTCCTTATCCTCATTAATCGCGGCATTACGCCGATTCCCGTAAGAATTCGAGGGCAGTGTGCATCCGCACTGAAGTGATCAGTTGGCCTTCCTCACCTTAGTTGTACATGTGTTGTCTGTTCTTTCGGACATGGATGGCGCAGAGGTCAGCTCATCTGCCCAAACAGCAGGAGACCACGGTTCGAATCGCGGTCTGGCCCAAATTTTCAGTTTTCTCCGTTGATTTAAATCAGTGCCAACTGACAGCAAATGTTATTATTTCCATTGCGTCTTTTAGACTGACTGATGGAACTAAGTAAACCTTTTCTGACGTCACCAAATATTCCTCACCGAGGTATCATTTTTTACAGATTTTCCCAGTAACCGTAAATACGGATCACACGCAAAACTTATTACAGTTACATTTAGTTCTTTCAGCCTCAAGTAAGATGTAACCTCCAGGATATTCATATTGTTTTCGAGCAGTACTCATATTTTGCGACTTGAAGCTCCGGTGGTCTGGTGGTGTTCTCGCGATCACTTCCTCTCTTCTGCCTCACTAAATATAGAAAACTCCTACCGTCTACCTTGAACTATGTCTTTTCGCGCAATTTCATGACAATTAGCTTTTCGGTATCTCATACCATTGTATTTCATTACCCACATCGTTGACAAAGCCAGTACTTCTAGCTATTCTATAATATCTTCGAGACAGGCTGGCATCGATTTTCCCATGCCACCATTTGTGAATTCGCGTAATGACAGCATTCCACTGGTGCAGGTTAAAATGTGGAAGACCACACTGGTGAAAAACTCTATTTTTCAAGCACATTGGCATTTTGGACGTGAATACGATTGATTTCCTTTTATCATTTCAGATACCCTTCATCCTCGTTTTGTACGGCGGAAGGTCAGATGTTTAACATCGCCTATATTGTTCAGTACGTGACTGAGGTATACATGCTCAGTCGGTTCTTTGAGCCTTTGGCACTAGTACAGTTCTATTAAATACCCCACTTTTATTATCTGACGCGATAAATTATTTACTTTTGGACGTGTGCGACGATTGTATAGGAAACGTATGGATACAATGCTCATCAGTACTTCATGTCCCAATTGCTATCTCATTGATTAGGGAAACAACATCTAAGAGAGCGCAGTTAAGGAATAACCGTAAATATCTGGGTTATTATTGACAGGAAAACAAAATCATTTTAGGTTTATATTTATTAACACAGAATCTACATGTTCAGAAAACTACAGCAGCAGAGAACTAATACCCTTATCGAACTCTTCAAAAGTACAAAAAACAGGAAATGCGTACCATTTCGTTTGCCTGCCCTTAAGACTACGCAAAACATTCCCAAGACTACGCATTTAGCAAATGTCACAAATGAACGCAATATCACCCTCGTGCCACCAACTCCGACACTTTATGCACCGGATCCAGTCCTCTCGAAACGCCAAAATACATGTTCTCTACCCTCAGCATTCAATATTTTCCTTAAGGCAGACTCTTTCGTACAACGGGTAGCGGCAATCTTTGTTTGCTTTCTCCATTTTCAAATCGTCGTCTGACGTTATTGAACAGCTCTTCCGTTTAACTTAGTTTCCTGTCCGATTTTCGTACTTAATTTGAAGTTATACAGAAACAAAACCTATCCTTCGGACCCACAACGCACTCAAGAAATACAGATTTGCAGTTATGCCCTAAAGAGAGACCCAGCGAAGTGGTGTAGTGGTTGGCACTCTGGACTCGCATTCGGGAGAACGACGGTTCAAACCCGCGTCCGGTTATCCAGATTTAGATTTTCCGTGATTTCCCTCAATCGCTTCAAGCAAATGCCCGGATGGTTACCTTGAATGGCGTGACGTTCGCTATGTTATTCAGTGGTTCGGTATTTAACTAATTTGTAAAAGAAAATGATAATCTTATTTCAATACATTGAATAATTACTAAATAATTTTTCTCCCGGATAAAGATTTGGTCAAGCTGCTAAAGAACTCCAAGTTAACATTGTGTCAAAGTGTTGTCTGTAAGTTGTGTAAGTATTACTAAATCACAGTTCATACAACAGATTCTATACAACTATTGATTGTGATGGACATTGTTATCTTCAGCAAAATGACCATTAAAACCACCGAATACCAGCCGCGCACAACACTGACGTATGTTACCTGAAACAATATTCTTCGCAACTCGTGCGTAATTAATGTCGGCTCCATACATCAGCTAGAAGAGTTTGTTATAAGGATCGTGCTATGAGCACTGTTTTTAAAGAACCAATCTGATTCGAATCACTTTCATTAAAAAGAGTTCGGGACCACCGGTGCACATTTATTTTTACATATTTGTATTTCGTTAGGCATTTATGTCTGCAGAGTTGCGTAATTTGAATTTGCCACTGAGATAATTGTTAAGATGGCGGCGGACAATTGATAGAGACTCTCTATTGTTAGACCAAATAAGTAAGTATTTGAAATGCTTATTAAACTCTATAAACTCTACTTTCGTATTGTGTGCTATTTAGACTTCATCAAGCAAACGTTTGATTTGTTTCTGAGGAAAACACAGACAAAAAACACGATAAAAATCGCTATCATCAATGGCTGCGCTCCTTGCAGCGGAAAGAAATAATCAACACAGGTAATGCTTACTGAGAGAGGAATTAAAGTTACAAATAATTATTCACTCATATTTATAATAATAATGAACTCTATTCTCAAGTAATAATTAACAAATAATTACAATTTCTTAACAGACCTCAGCCATCCAACAAAAGGTAAAAACAAAGGAAGACAAACGCAGGTCATAAAAGGAATTTACAATTATCATTGTCTTTGTATGATACACATCGATATATCCAATTACATCATAGAATATTATATAAAAAATCAATATTTATCATCGTTTCCCCTATTTTTTATATGTCGAATAGATAATGTTTATAACTGTTACAGGCATAATTTCCTCTCGCCGCACTGTAGCTAAAATTTATCTCGTGGATGTTACAATGGGCACGGCCAACTTCTTTCCCCATCCTTCCCTAATCCGATGGGACAGATAATCTCGCCGTTTGGCCCCCTCCACCAGGTGAACCAACCAACCAAAGAACGCTAAAGACTACGCAGGCACTCTTTGAGGACGTTATACACAACTCTTTCGTACAGAAACTATGATTCGAAGCGAAGTCAACAGATGGCAGCACACGTCACATTTGCAAAACATGTGGACGCGGTACTGGTAGATTGCAAGCCAGCCTTTGGAAAATGCAATCAAGAATTAAAGGCTTGTGTATTCTGTGTATAGTACATCAAAGAAGCTGAAAAGTGATTCTTACCTGTTTCACTTGGGAAACACAGGATTTCTTGATACAACTTCTACGAGGTGTTTCTGATCCCTCTCTGAACACAAATACGTCAATGGAGAGCTGGTCAGTTTGGCCAACTGTCAGGAACACAAGCTGTGCTCTCTTTGGAACTGCACATTTACCCTATATGTAACTGTGTACTGACATTTAAGTGACTGATAATGGAATCTTGTGGCCTGAAATTAATGCACCAAGCAATAAATAAGCCCTGAAGCGTTTGGACATAGAAATAAATATGTATGTAATAAGGTTTATTGTCCGTCATGGGAATTCCGTTTTACACGTATCTACCGCCCTGAGGAGTACATCTTCTGGAGGATGAAACATCTATTAAATTATTTTACTTTTTGCGATGATACTGCGTCGTTTTAGAAAAGATTTTATTCATATAAATACTTGCTGACCGGCTAAAACTAGAAAATTTCAGACGCCTTTGGTTTATTTCCTGCAAAGATCAGAAAAAAACACGCAACGAAATTAAAATTCTTACTCTCACCGCATGCGTGATTTGCATCATCAACAGAATGAACTCGAATGTCACGTGGACGTGTACGGCAATATCGTTGGGACAGATTTTATTGCGAGTGCGTACCGTACAAAACAACCAAAACCACAACCGCGGCCCACATTACCACAACAGTTGGTGCCGCAGACGGGACGGTTGGTAATGTTAATGCTGTGGCCTACACGCCGATAATAGGCCACAGGGGTATTGCCCTGTCTCTGAAAACAGATCGTTAGCGAGTAATGAACTCTGGCGAAACAGGCGCACAATAAAAGTAGGTGAAACAGTACGTTTCCATTTTTATTTTGAGAGCGAAATTTAAAGCGACACAGTTCTGGCAACAGTTTGCTCTTTTTGATTGTAAGTTACTCTCGTTAGTGAATACAACAAACCTCAACAATAGTGTTGGTAATTGGAGTGACTTCTCAGTAGGGTTCAGTTCTCTAGTTCACACACAAAGAGCGGAGCGAATCAGTGCCAAGTGATACTTGGTGTTTTCATTCTAAATCAGCTGCAAACTACATTACAGGCTGAAGAAACATACATCGACACGTAGGGTACAAAAAGCTACGAATACAAAATTTTAAAGTGGTCAGAGGAGATAAAAATAAATCCTTTCTATGTCGAATGAATTCCACAGATGCACCATTTCTCCGCTAGTAGGCTATGAAGGTTTTGATACTAGGGGATTTTCAGTCACGATGTTCACATTGACGTGTGTTAAACACTGTTTTCGTTATGTTGCTGACCTTCTATGCGCTCCTTTATATGTGGGAGCTGAAGTGTTTGCTATAGGAGTGGCCGATAGACCTTCCCAAAGACCTAGACGCCTATCTGGCTGAACCTGTAGCCATTATTCGTGGAACATGTGTTAGACGATCTTTAGCATGCAGATGACACTTACGCATCAATGTAAACGAGGGAAATTTTCAGCAACATCTGTTGTTGTTGTGGTCTTCAGTCCTGCGACTGGTTTGATGCAGCTCTCAGTAAAGCTGCATGCCCTCGGGAAAAATTACGGCTGTAGTTTCCCTTTGCTTTCAACCGTTCGTAGTACCAGCACAGCAAGGCCGTTTTGGTTAGTGTTACAAGGCCAGATCAGTCAATCATCCAGACTGTTGCCCCTGCAACTACTGAAAAGGCTGCTGCCCCTCTTCAGGAACCACTTGTCTGTCTGGCCTCTCAACAGATACCCCTCCGTTGTGGTTGCATCTACGGTACGGCTATATGTATCACTGAGGCACGCAAGCCTCCCCACCAACGGCAAGGTCCATGGTTCATGGGGGGGGGGGGGGGCTGCAACATCTATAAAATAATATTCTTCACATTTTACTTTGAACATCATCTCTGAACACCATCAACTTGAAAAACTTCATGGGTTCCTATGTAGGAAACGATGTACCTGTGAAATTTTTGTCACAGGAGAAATTTATTTTATTATTTCCTCTAAACATTCTAAAATTTTTTATACGTAGTTCTTTCGGCTCCTCTATGTTCTCGAACATAACCATATACAGTTCGCTCCCTGTATTACAATAGCACGAACCCATACATCTATTGTATTGATATATATTCCTTGTACATTACACTCAAACTTCACTCCAATTTTAGCTTATGACCCATTCCAGTTGGTTTATTGTAAATTATTTGCACATGAATTATGCTTGAATCGGTAACCAGTATTACATAAAACTAGCTCAGAAATTACAGGATTTTTAAATTAAAATTTCGCTATCTGAGGGAGCCCCTATGAGAAACAACTGGTCGTTGAACAATGAAACCTTGTGGAAACACCTGTAAGGACAAGCGGAAGAGAAATAACAAACAAACAATAGAAAGAGACACATTTTAATTTCCCCTTAAGAGGATAACATTTGATAATTGTATCTCATTTTTACGTTCCAGGTTACAAATGTTGCTCAATGTGACGACCGTCTGCAACCACGACAGCCTGGAGACGCACTGGAGATACCATTTCGCAACAGCAAGCAGCGCTTTTCGACTGGTGCACCAAGGGATGTTCACCTGTCGTGACACTTCTCGCGCGCTGCTCGAAGATCGCACATCACTTGCAGCTTTCTCAGCCACAGCAACAGTAACATCTTCAGCTGCTTGAGTCGCAATTGGCCGTCGGCCTCTCGCAGGAGAAGTTCCCAAATCGCCAGTTGATTCTAATTATCGAATCATCTCCTTCAGTCCCAGTCCAGAAAGAGTAGCTCTCCACATTACTTGAATGCGTCGACACTCGCAAAGAGCGGCGGCACTACTCTGCTTTTTTTTTTTTTTTTTTTTTTTTTTTTTTTTTGTCGTGTTCAGCCTGCACACCTTGTGTTCCAATCCTACGTCGCCGTCCCAGTACCGGTGCCTAGTGGCCAGTCATGACACTAATGCCACTAACAAAGTAAATCCTCCAGCAGTATCATTCCTATAAAGTTGGGTGCATACAATATACGATAAGTAACTCAGGCACAGAAAGTTTATTTACAACCGCTGAAATATCCATTTTTAGAAAAGACAGAACACCTTGAACGACTAGAGTTAGGACGTTCATATTCACAGGACATGTACATTAGTACGTCCTGAGAAATGATTAGCATTTCAGTTACAGTTCAGCGTGTGTCCTGTAGCCTATTAGGTACAGGCTTCGTCATGGGGCCTGGAAACTTCTTCCAAGTGTGATGGCATCGACGCGTATAAGATGTGAATGGCGTCCTGTGTTATAGCCATCCGTGCTCCACTCACCTGGTTTAAAAGTTAATCTGTGGTGGTTGGCATTGGATAACATCGCTGTACCCGTCGTTTCACTATATTCCACCCATTTTCTATTGGGGACAGGTCTGGCGACCTGCCTGGCCAGGAAAAAACTCTGACACCTGTGACACCAAGAAGCCGCATGTTCGTGCAGCTAGCAAGTGGTCGTGCATTGGCTTGCTGAAAAATGGCGTCTGCGGTGTTGTGAAGAAAGGGTACGGCTGCAGGTCGCAGGATGTCATTCACATACGTCACACTAGTTACAGTGTCCTGGACACGCACCACCTGTGGTTTTTGGCTGCACCCAATAGCATCCCACAGCATAAGGCCTCCAGATGGCGCTGTATGTCTTGTGTGAATGCAGTCATTGTGATGCCGCTCCCCCTGTCTGTGACGAACCAAAATGCGTCCGTCATTTCCAAACAAACAGAATCTAGATTCTTTCGAAAACACTATCTGACGCCATTCCTGTCCACAGCGACGGCGTTCCACACCGTTACTGTCTAGCACGTTTCTACACATTCGTAGGCGGAGAAGTGGAGGCGCGCACCTAACCCACACCGTAATAAAGGCGACGGACTGTCACCCCTGAGAGTGTTACTGTCCTACTGTCGCGACAAAGACGAGGAAGACGCTGACCTGTCGTACAGCGCCATTTGGATCAGGAGTCGATCTTCTCGGGAGGTGGTCTGGGTGGTGCGACCTGACTCATCTCGTCGTGCTCCACGACCTTCCGTGAACCATTCTGCTCACACCCGTCGCTCTCCAGAAACACTTCTTCCTACATGAGCAATAATTTCTAGAACAGAAGCATCACATTCTCTCATGCCAATAATGCGCCCACTTTCAAACACACTGATTTGACAATACGGTTACGCAATCGTCTGTGAGGCATCCTGCAACTCTCTTAAGAAACACTGATCCATTACCTTCGGCCTAATAGCGACAACAAGAGCCAAAGGCACATTTTACCGGCATGTGGTCTTGTGGGGCGATATCGATATTGACCTTTCACCCGCGGGTCGACGCGATTCAAATGCTAATCATTCCTGCGGAACATACCAATGTAGATCGGTCTCGTAAACTGACGTACGGCCGGCGGAACGGTGTGCTGACCACACGCCCCTCCATCTCCATATCCATTGACGCCTGTGAGCTGAGGATGACACGGCGACCGGTAGGTACCGTTGGGCCTTCATGGCCCGTTCGGGCGGAGTTTTAGTTACACTAATATGTCCCGTGAACATGAACGAACTGTCTCCAGTCGTTCATAGTGCTCTCCTTACCCAACTTTATAGCAATGATACTGCTGCAGCAGTATTTACGTTGTTAGTGGTTTTACCGTCATGACTAGCCATTATGTGCCGGTACTCTGTGCGCGTGTGTGTGTGTGAAGAAGAGTGAATTTAACCAAGTGGGAAAAGTGGCATTCACATACTTTTTTTCCTCTAAAAGGTGCTGCTATCTGCCAAAAAGTGATCAAATAACTCTGATACTGACCGTCATGGTAGTCAGTGAGTTTGACAAAGGAAGCTTGTTTCATTATTGTTTGGTAAAACCTTTTCTGATTCTCAGTCGTCTCATGTAAGGAAAGTCACTCACATTACTCCGTAGACCCAGAAGGAGGCCACAGTAACTATAGGCGAAACACTGGCTTTTTTTATTACCTCATGTTTGTGTGTAATTCTTACTTAACATAGCAATGTTTCAGTAACGTTGTTGGCCATGAAATATAGATTCTCGTAGTTTTTTCGGTTTGATAACTTCAACTGTGATTCTCCAGTGGCGATATGATGTCCGATTTGTAAAACTGGCTATACTACTCGACGGGAAACGTTCATTTCAATAAGAGTTAGTTACTCCCACATATCAGGCATAACACAATAGATCAGACAAATATTTAACCCCTTTTTGTATAAAAAGCCAACGGCCTCGCCGCAGTGGTAACACCGGTTCCCGTCAGCTCATCGAAGTACTCAGCCCTTGTAAGGCAAACTGTGGAGCTACTTGACTGAAAAGTAGGGGTTTCGTTCTGGTAGACTGACGTACGGCCGGGAGAGCGGTGTGCTGACCAAACGCCCTTCCATATACATGAGAGTGACGCGTTTCATCTGAGGATGACTCGGCGGCCGGTCGGTACCATTGGCTCTTCATGGGCTGTTCGGAAGGTCTTTAGCTTAGTTTTTTGTATACAAAGCTATCACCCGTCATTACATCCCTGTGTGACGATTTTGAATTAATTAATTTCTGCTATTGAAAATTGTGCCTTTTGTTATATTTTACCTAATAAATATATACGATTGAGAATGGTCTGCTCTATCCACTTGTTATTGTTTCACATACTAGGGTAACAAGGTGGCTAGAATATATGTATAGAAATTATTGTGACTTGGTAAGACAGCCAAGCCACTACGAGGTGAAGCCGAAAGGCACGCGTTAAAGCTCACGCAGGCTGGCGTGAGGTCTGGAAAATGACAAGGTCTTTATAGTAGCAAAAATAGTACGTAGCTTCTGGAATACTTAACTTTAATCCAAAATTGGTGAACGTCGGTCTGACGGTACATGCATCACAAGATAAATAGCCAATGATAATGGCGCCTTGCTAGGTCGTAGCAAATGACGTAGCTGAAGGCTATGCTAACTATCGTCTCGGCAAATGAGAGCGTAATTTGTCAGTGAACCATCGCTAGCAAAGTCGGCTGTACAACTGGGGCGAGTGCTAGGAAGTCTCTCTAGACCTACCGTGTGGCGGCGCTCGGTCTGCAATCACTGATAGTGGCGACACGCGGGTCCGACGTATACTACCGGACCGCGGCCGATTTAAAGGCTACCACCTAGCAAGTGTGGTGTCTGGCGACGACACCACAGAAATCAGAACACGGTACATGAGACCTTATTGTGATGGCACTGCCATATTACTTGCCTACGTTGGGAAAAGTGGCACCAGTGTTATGCTTCAGAAAGATGCCTACAGCTAATGTGTATCATTTACTTTACCAATTAAAAATAGCTTGTGTGATATCTAACACTTTTTCAACGAACACCTCTTCGAAACCAGAGTTCAGTGGTATGATGCATGCTACGTACAAATATGAAATTTTTGCCAAAATACCTAAATAATTTTAATCATTTGTCGTGAAAAGTGCTACTGACTAAGACAAGTTTTACTTCTTTGGCATGCCTTAGACATACGCCGTAAACTAATAGACTATCGAGAGATTCTTCAGTATCGTATCCGAGGCGCGGCTGTAAAATAACAGGACTAATACTATCACGGGGTACATAGGTATGCTCGAAAGATGAACGACGGGCCGCTGTGAAATGTGAAAGCTTTTCAGTCGAATGCGGCATCTCTGGTGTCTGTAGACAAATCTGTGACCTTCGCTGGTCTAAGACCTATTATTTTGCTTCGGCGTAGGAATGTTAAGTGTAATAATAGAGCAACGAATTGTTGTGAAGTTTCACATGAAACTTGGAAAAGCTGATACTGAAACCTGTCTTTTGGTAGTGCATGGCGGAGACTGTTTATCACGTACGCGAGTTTCTGAGCGGTTCAAGCGTTTCCACGATCTCCGAGAAGACACGGAAAATTATTCACGCCTGGGGAGCCCCTAGCACAAAAAAAATGAAAGTATTGTAAAAGTAGGTAATATTATTAGATTAGACCGTCGGTTGAGTACTAAATCGATTGCTAAAACTGTAGAAATCGACAAAGAAGGCTAGGGAAATTTTTATATAACCAGTTCAACACCAGAAAAGTCACGCTGAAAATTCTCCTTGATCGAACAAACAGAAGCTCGTGAAAATGTTTGTACTGACACCTTGTATACCACTGAAAATGATTCTATTTTCTTGCAAAGAGTGGTAACGTGTGCCAAAACCTGTTTTTTCTCTTATGATCCAGAGACTCAGCGTCGATCCGTGTAGTGGAAGGGCCCAACTTCACCGAGAGCGAAAAATGCTCGAATGAGCAAATCAAGATTCAAAACGATGACGAGGGTTTCATTGAGACAGATGGAAATGTCTAGCTTCACTGGGTTCCTGAAGGTCAGACTATTAATCAGGATTACGATATTGAGGTTCTTGCCCAACTCGACGAGAAAATAAGATAAAAACGCTCCGAATTCTGGAAGAACATGTCATGGGATCTGCATCAAGAAAACTCAATGAAGCATCCGAGTCTTGGAGCACGAGCTTGTTACTTTTCAACTATTTCTCAAGGTCAAATCTGTATTAAAAGAAATAAGATTTCAGTTCGCTGAAGCATGAAAGGAAAAGCGGCAGGCGTTATCAAGGAGCTAACAGATAAAAATTTACAGCACTGGTTCCATGAATAGAAAACTCTCATGGAGCTTTGCAGGAACAGGGTAGGGGAGTATATTGAGAGCGACAGTAATTATAAATATATGTTTTGAAATAAAATGTTTTATAGCAATAGTCCCGTTATTTTACAGCCGCGTCTCGTAATATGCTTCACGCCTTGTTAGAAACGCAAATTCATAGTGAAATCATGTTGTTCACTGCTTGCATGAATTTCAGGAACAAATTTGATTTCAGTAAACACATCTCGGCTACCCCACAAACTGTATTATCCAGCACCTTTCAGTTAGCACTATCAACACTAAAAATGACAAAACAAAAACCACAAAGTAAATACTTATTAATCAAACAATCCAGCCCGATAAGACTTTTAAAAATGTGTTAACTGTCCAGCCCAGTATGGATGGGAATAATATGTATGACACAGATACATACGATACAGGTGTAGCAAATCGTAGCAGAGACAGGGTGGTGAAAGGTGGCTGTAAGAAACTGTGATGCCTATTGTTAATAACAAAGTACCTAACCGCGTCTTAAGTTGGAGTGTGCATAGATCGCTGAAAAGGCACACTTCCGGATATTTGACGTTCTCTGATTAGCGCATTCGTTCGAATGAGAGATTGGTAGTACAACGGATAAGTCCCAGTAATGGAATTGATCTAAAATTTGACACAAGAGGTAACGTCAATTTTGACGAGCATGCCAGGGAAGGCAACGAGTCGTAAGCCACGCTGGATTCTATCGTACTGTACGTTTCTCTTCTCTCTCTGCTTTCATCAAGTGTACTTCGCCATTGAATTCACATTGATCTCTCGGCTTTCTGTACAGAGGGGTGGAAAGGATAATCGCGACGGTGGTGACAAAATGGTTTTACCGCGTAAAGGGCTCTTTTTATCATAGTTGGGAAGCATTTATTCGTCTATAGCCGACGGATTGGTGACAAAAACCTTTTGGAACATTCAGTTTATTATATTCGTTGGGCAAACACGCGCATTTAATCTTTTACTGAAGAGGTGGTGCCTTGACACATTAATATGGTGAAATCACTTGGATACACGGTTCGTTGGTGCTGGATATAGTATCGGGTGAAACACGCAAAACTCATTTGTGGAGGGAAAAATTACGTAACTCACACTGGCACTCATACGATTAAAAACAGCGGGCAACTGTGTATCTAATTCTCTACTGTTACTGAGCCAAGCAGAGAATGAGCGCAGTAGATGGTCTCGAGACAGCCCCATCAAAGACACACAGTCACCAACATTTCGTAAATCAAACGAATGGTCACCGCACAATAATTCGGAATGCATATACATGGTAGATCGAAACGTACTGAACAATCCAAGGTAGTATAGCTTATTAGCTGCGAAACTATGAGCGCGTGGTTTTATACCAAACTGGGGTCTCCGTACTAGACTCAAAGAAACGACCACTGAAAAGATATAAATTATGGCAGGAATCTCTCCACTCACTTCGCGAGTAAATGGTAACCAGTATTTAACAGAGTATATGCCCATAATGCTTACGGAACTGCATAATGATAAAACAGGATAAACCAGGACGATGGCTCAAGTTCTGACAAAACAGTGGCCACTAGACTGCTCGTTCGCACAAAGTCTAACAAAATAAACGAAACAGGGGGCCCCGACTCATTTCCCTAATATAATTGAATCTGAAAAAAAGAGATTTAAGCTATTCTGGCTCTAAAATAACAAATCCAAGCACCAGTATGTTGTAACAGATAAACCAACAGAGCAAAATAATGGCTGTCCACTTGTCCAACAGCAGTCGTGTCGCTCGCAGAGAAACGGCTCCCCTTTCGAATGGATGGTGGATGGGGAAGAGATCCTGTTGTATCAAGCCATAGTGTAGATATATCTATGGACTGAGCATTCGGATGTGCAGAACGAGAATTCTGTCCGTAACATGTCCTGCAGCTCAAGTCAATTGATTTTGGGACGGTACAATTTAGCTATTATAGCTGTCAGCGTATTATTAGCGTGTTATTACTTCTCTGATACAGACAGATCACCTTCAGAAGTACCGTGAAACTTTGTATACACATCTTAACAGTCTGCCACAATGAACTGAATTTTTCTTAAAGGTACGAAGAGCAATGACTTTGAGCTTTTTAGCCAGAGGATCGTAACTAAGATTCGACTTTCTTTACTTTTATTTTGGTAACAGGTTAAGAAATGACAACCCGTGCTCGGCCATAGGTAGAGGAGCGGATGGGGCGGCTAGCGGTGTCGCCCGGTCGTTGATGCGGCTCGTAGCGACTACTGTTTCTTGTCACTGCGCTACCAATTACCATCTTCGCTCTGACACTTCGCTCTTCGGAAAACCACCAAAGATGTGAACGTCGTTACCAGCCAACTTAACTCTTTTACCTATTATTATTCCAACTCTGATGACCTAGCTAGAAATTTCTGCATTTCTACTTCCACTACAGCTATTGGCAAAACCGGAGCAGCAGACGGACTTGCGGCGGCAGACGGACAACTACTGGTTGCGCTCATGAGAACTCACATCCACTATTTTCCATCACAGGTTATATGATGCCACATGTATATGAGAATCATTCAGGTTCCCCACTACTGGTAATATAATATAGATTAGGTACGAGACACTTCCTTCCGACAGCCTAGTGACACAGAAAAGCATCAGATAGAAGAAATGTAAGTTGTTCTATTAAAATTTAAATATACACTACTGGCCCTTAAAATTGCTACACCACGAAGATGACGTGCTACAGACGCGAAATTTAGCCGACAGGAAGAAGGTGCTGTGATATGCAAATAATTAGCTTTTCAGAGCTTTCACACAAGGTTGGCTCCGGTGGCAATACCTAAAACGTGCTGACATGAGCAAAGTTTCCAACCGATTTCTCATACACAAACAGCAGTTGACCGGCGTTGCCTGGTGACTGGTTGTTGTGATGCCTCGTGTAAGGAGGAGAAATGCGTACCATCACGTTTCCGACTTTAATAAAGGTCAGATTGTAGCCTATAGCGATTGCGGTTTATCGCATCGAGACATTGCTGCTCGCGTTGGTCGATATCCAATGACTGTTAGCAGACTATGGAATCGGTGGGTTCAGGAGGGTAATACGGAACGGCGTGATGGATCCCAACGGCCTCGCATCACTAGCAGTCGAGATGACAGACATCCGCATGGCTGTAACGGATCGTGCAGCCACGTCTCGATCCGTCAACAGATGGGGACGTTTGCAAGACAACAACCATCTGCACGAACAGTTCGAGGACGTTTGCAGCAGCATGGACTATCAGCTCGGAGACCATGTCTGTGGTTACCCTTGACGCTGCATCACAGACAGGAGCGCCTGCGATGGTGTACTCAACGACGAACCTGGGTGCACGAATGGCAAAACGTAATTTTTTCGGACGAATCCAGGTTATGTTTACAGCATCATGATGATCGCATCCGTGTTTGGCGACATCGTGGTGATCGCACATTGGAAGCGTGTATTCGCCATCGCCATACTGGCGTATCACCCGGCGTGATGGTATGGGGTGCCACTGGTTACACATCTCAGTCACCTCTTGTTCGCATTGACGGCACTTTGAACAGTGGACGTTACACTTCAGATGTATTACGACCCGTGGCTCCCTATCCTTCATTTGATCCCTGCGAAACCCTACATCTCAGCAGGATAATGCGCGACCGCATGTTGCAGGTCCTGTACGGGTCTTTCTGGTTACAGAAAACGTTCGACTGCTGCCCTGGCCAGCACATGCTCCAGATCTCTCACCAATTGAAAACGCCTGGTCAATGGTGGCTGAGCAATTGGCTCGTCACAATACGCCAGTCATTACTCTTGATGAACTGTGATATCGTGTCCAAGCTGCATGGGCAGCTCTACCTGTACACGCCATCCAAGCTCTGTTTGACTCAATGCCCTGGCGCATCAAGGCCGTTATTACGGCCAGAGGTGGTTGGTTGTTCCGGGTACTGATTTCTCAGCATCTATGCACCCAAATTGCGTGAAAATGTAATCACATGTCAGTTGTAGTGTAATATAATTGTCCAATGAATACCCGTCTATCATCTGCATTTCTTCTTGGCGTAGCAAGTTTAATGGCCAGTAGTGTATATATTTTACACTTTTTTACAAAGTTCTTTAATTACATAGACCGCATTTACACAGGATAATTAAGATAATATGACGAGGTAGTTTCGGTTGTAAGTAACAGCAATCTTCAGATTTCTAAATAAGCAAAAACCGAAAAAAGGGAAGCAACAACGCACAAAATTACCTGATTAAAACCTTTTAACGAAGTAAATATGCAAAATAGCAGCGAAGACGGTTCCAAACATAAAATTATACCGTACTACTCTTGTAACATGAGACAGGCTTCTGACATACGCATAGAATATCCAGGTCGTGGCTGACCCACATTTTGTATATGTGTGGTAGGTTACATTAAAGCATAAAATTGTTACCGATGTATTACTGTAAAGTCAACTGCGATGTAGGTTCGTTTTATACATTATGGATTTTAGCTATGTTGTTATGCCTCTTTTGTTCGTGAGTAGTGGGTATATTTTGGGATTTCGGACACTCTTGAAGTATTCGTATCTTGTATATTTACTTTGTTAAGAGGTTCTCTTCAGGCGATTTTCTGTATTCTTGCTTTCTTTGCTTGTTTACGGATCTGAAGATGGTTGTTACTTACAGTAGAACCAGCTAGCCATTTCTCTTAATTATTTTATGTAAATGCGTTGTAGGCATTAAGAGATTTTCTTAAAAAATACAAAATACTAGTAAATTACATAAAGACCACTGTCTCCATTCCAGTTAATATCAGTCATTACAATATTTATTTCCTTTCCTTTTATTTTACCTCTTTTTGTGATGCTAACTATTTTCCTCTTCATGAGCAACAAAAACTGAGTCTCATTCCATAATTTCGTTTTTAGGAGAATGCAGTTCAAAACATATTTACAGCAGAAGGAAATATTCAGTTGGCATTTTCTCTGTTACACGTTGTTTTTAATACATGGAAGGTAGAGGTGATAAATTTCCGTTGTTTGATGGCTGGGCGTATAAAATGGAGAGGACGCCTCTGAAACGTACCTCTGCTACTTCCGTTAATCAAAGCTTGACCCATAACGTCGAGATTTCCTCGGACCTCTGTTCCCTTACAGCGCCCTAGACTGCTAATTACGACGTTAACGGGCTATCAACAAATCAAAGACGGGTGATCTTATTGAAATCCTGAAGCCGCGGCTCCCGCGCTTTGACCTGACGCCGCGTCTAAAGCGAGGGCGACATCAAAGGCGCGAAACCGCCTGAGTGTGGGGGCGGCTCGGCCCCACCCCCACACAGGCCGTCAGGCTGAAGCGAAACTGGCTAGGGGCTCACCTGCGAAATTATTAAACCTTAATGCAGGCGGCGGGCTACGCGCAAAGGCACGCAGGTATCCGCTCAGGGGAAATATGGTGTCGTGTCGCCTTACCCTCTCCCTTTTTTAACCTCTCCCTTCCTCTCTCCCCCACTCTTGGTTCCTGCATCACTCCCTCTCCCCTTTGTGCGCGGCAGTCTAGCTTCTGCGTAGGCGTTAGTGAGCACGCGTCTGTGTGTCTGGTATGTGTGGGAGAGAGAGAGAGAGGGGGGGGGGGGAGAGGGGAGAGTAAAGATGCGAAGAGGAGAAGAGAGAGAGATAGAAACGAAGGAGAACGAACACACATGAGAGCCAGTATCGCTTTTGTCTGTACTTCAGGCCACATCACCGGCATACAGACCTCTCTGTGATTCGCCTCCCACAGATCGATGCATCTTACTTGACGTTACTTCCAGAACCATTTCGAAGTGGATCCGACAGGATTTCTATGTGACGTTCGAATTAAATTTAAATTATGAAGAACTGCTCGAAGATTGTTACAAATTACCTTTCTCTTTTTTGTTTGCGTGAACTGCTTCGTTTACTGCGAGGAGTACAATTTTATTATTCGTAATATACGTCCTTTGCCCATGTGCTAATAGTGGCAACAACCCCATATATCCATTCTGTATGCATAAATTCCATATATTACTATTAGCAGAGTACCCAGCATTGCCCGTGTATGAATTGATTTTAGTCTTAAATTAATCCATCTGCTCCTTCCCCCTCCCTCTGTTCACCTCTTCTTCACTCTCTTTCTGGACTACTGCTTCCCTCAGTCTCTTCCTCTCCTCTTCCCCATCTCTGACCACCTCCACCTCTCTCTGTTCATCTCCTCAGCCCCATCTCTTTGTTCATCTTCTACTCCCCCCTATCAATATTTGTCTCTTACTTCCCCTCTCTGACTTCCCATTTCCTCCTTCCCCACCTTGCTCTGTCAAATCAATGAAAATACCACACACTCTGCTGCAATTGTTCATGTATGTCTCTGTTTACGATGTCATTACCTCCTTCACTACGTGTCCTAAAATGATATAATTTTGCAAGTATATTCATTGATGTGTGTGAATGCTTCCTGCAGAATGTGTCGCGAATAGTGTTGGTATTTAAGATGTAATAAATGGAAGTGAAACATTTCGCGAAAGTTCACAATTATATGTGAAGTTTGTTGCAAGTGACTGAGTGCTCTCATTCTCAAAACTTGGGTGACTAAACCCAGAGCATTTGTGCGTCGTCAGCGACAATTATTTCTCACGTCCCAGCCCCACACCTTTGATAGGTAGGTGATTCTCACCATCATAGCGCATCTTTCCAGATAGTACGAAGTTTGGTTCCAATTGGTCCAACACTTTGGAAGGAGATGTGGAACGTACATGCATATTTGTAGACACATATTTTTTAAAATATGTGTGAATGTTAAGATCGCATAATAACTAAATTATTCACATGTGGTTACTCCATTTACAACACTAAATTCGCCAAATCTGAATCGTGAATTTTTAGTTATGAGGCGATCCGTACGTAATAAATTATTACTTTAGGTCAAATCTTTAGAAAGTACCACCACATTATCAGTAGGAGAGCCTGTGAATAGATTAATAATTCAGAGGACTATACTGCAGGTGGAAACTGTGCGGCGATCGGTAAGTGACGCCCATGTAACTGAGTCGATAAGAGCACTGACAGTATTAAGCGATGCCCAGATTCGAGATGGCGCCCTGTTTATGACATCAGTCAGAATGTTTCGCAATTAATTTATTCCAGTCAAAAGCAACTATACTGACACTTGTGCATTTGAACAACGATATTGCTCCTGCTTGTAAGGATCCAGTGCAGAAAAGTTGCGCTTTTAGATTCTATCCCATTTCTAAACAACAATAATATTTTTTCACGGTTCGATAAAGCTGCCGACAAAACGACGATGTTCGTACATCTGATCATTTATCTGTCTCTTGGGTGACAATAATGCAAACGAAGTCATGTTACAGAGGTCACCTGTCATAATACTGACCCACCTAAACAGAAGATTAGTCTTTAAAGTTTGATTAACATGATAAATTACCAGCAGGTGCCGGAAAAGTACAGTGGGTTTCAGTGGGGACCGATTCCCCGTGTGGGGCTTCGTAAGTGACTGAGTCGCTCAAGGAATGAAGAGTTGATTGGTTCACATTGTTTTGTGCACAGAAACATAGCGCATGCGAGTAATGTTAACGGGGAACAAATGATTCGAGGTAGCACAGATAACTTTGCCAGACGTGAAGCTGTTCGGCAAAGGGTATAGTTATAACCACTCTAGTATTAGAGTAAAAGGTGTTCATAGGTCGTGTCTGAATATAATCCATGTTTAAACTGTCGACGTAGGAACACAATTGAAGAAGTTGGGTCACTTGAACAGCTGTGATCGCCAAGATGTGTAAGAGCTATTGTTGAAGTTTAGCGAGTTGTTTTGTACAGATGGATGGTTACCAGCAGCTCTGGTGACTCAGCACAGTATTCCTATAGGAAATCATATCAAACAACAAGACATTTATAGCCACCAATACAGAGTTCGTTGGACAACAATTGCAAGGTAGGATCACAGAAACTAGTGACCATCCTGGGAGTGCAAATATAGTTATTGTCTCCAAGAAATCACTGTAAGGAACGAAGAAATATAGATATTGCGCTGAGATGACGGATTTCTGAATCCACTGATCGCTAAAGATGTTTATCCAATCCCTAGTATTATGGAAACTTCGGATAAATTGGGTTGGTGTCGTTACTTTACTTCATTGTACCTGAAAAGAGGTTTGTCATCAGCCAGAAGTAGCACTGAAGGATAGAGCAAAGACAAAGTTTGCAGGCTCATGTGGTCATTACCAGTATAAGCGAAAGGCACTCGTGGTAAAAAATATACCTCCTACTTTTCGGAGATTATTGTATTCAGTTTTAAGACAGTTAAAATTTAGGACCATTATAGTGTATAGTTTATTCAAAGGATGAACCAGTGCAGGTGAGACACTTGGAGCATATGGTTAGTGGATTAAATCAGCATGCATCATGCTGGGCGTAGACAAGAGCCATTTCGCTAAAACTTGAGTGTACTTTCATGGACACGTAGTTAGTGAATTGTGTTGTGCAGACCCATTCTCATCTTACAGAAGCTATTCAAAACTTTTGCTACACCACGAGTAACCAAACAGATACAGTCGTTCATCAGTTTGTGTAACTACGACCCTGAATTCGTAAAGGATTTCAATAAAATAGTCAAACGTTTTGAAAACATTAGTCAAACCGGATGTAAGGCTGCAGTGGTGACAGCAATGTCAGCTGTCATTCGAAAAATTTAGGGAGGCATTGGTTTTGGACCCAGGATTGGTCTTCTCAGATTTTGAAAAAAAATTATCAGATCTTGTGACGCTTCTAACTAAGCAGTCGGCTGCATGTCGGGTTAGATGGTTAATGGCTAGGATCATCCAGCAGCGTATGCTTCATGGAAGCTAAGTAATGTGTAATGTAATTACTCGTCAACAGTCAAAGAAGTTTTAGTGGTCACAAAAGGGTACTACGTATTTCCTGTGTTACTTTTATGGTAGAAGACTTAAGGATGTGACTGCTCGTGCATAACTGAAATGGCTGGTTGGTCTGAAAGATACGTCTAGTCATCTAATGTCTTGGGTTCTCTAGCTTAGTAATGTGATTACGAGGTCATCCATAAACCAAGTAGAAAACACTTCAAGGCAGACACGTTAAGTCACAAAGCGTCCATGTTGAGTACATGGGTCAATAGTGTGCTCAAATGACAACATGTACAAGCTGAGGTTAAAGACTGTCGGGTTTTTAAGTCACAGTTGCACGTCATCGTACGTTACTATTTGTTGTGTAGAGTCACGAAATGCGGACCAACCACATACCGTGGTCCCGGCAGTTTCTCACAAGAATCTGTTACAACAGGCTGACGACGTTGTCAGGTCATGGCAGCTAGGCGGGTTGCGGAATGATATTTGTGGAGGAACAGGAAGCGTGACATGAAGCAGTATGCCAGAGAATGTGTACCAGGCTCCCAAAGAGCGAATATCTCGCATCAGAAAATTCCTTTGCAGAGTTTGCCAGAGGTGTCGAAGCCGTTTAAAACGCTTGGGCGTGACATATGCAGGCCATCCGCCAAACACATCTGTAGGGAACAGGCATGTAATAGAGAGTATCCAGACGGGGGATTCGGCTGCAGTGCATGCGCCAAAATGTAGTACGTATGTATGATGTCTGTCAGACTGAAACTGAGTGAAGAGTTGTGTCTGAAGTTAAAGGTGCACGGGTACGTTTTGTTTATTTTACTAATTTTGCGTATTAGTCGCTGGCCTCAATTACAAGTAAACAGTCGTCGAATGCACTGTGAAATTTAGAAATATATAATGAGCAGAAATACAAAAGACTACACATGTAAGCAACGAGCGCTTCCCACATAGCCGCTAATAACAGCTCAAAATAAAAATGAGATTTCCGATTTTCTTGCTATAAACAACAACAAGCTCATAAAATTGTTAAGATACTCTAAGTAAATGAAGCAAAAGTACATCAACTCCTGGAGTTCGGTTTTCGGCAGAGGTCTTCGTTTTCCTTTAATAAATTACAAACGATTTGTTTCTCATTTGCGCGTTTTCATCGCTGCTGTATCAATTCTAAGGAAAGTAACTAGTGCACATAGTTGATTTCTTTCGCATCTTATAGTTTCACTTCTGTGGTCAATAACGAAGGTCTACTTTTTCCATATTGGTCACAGTTACTGCGATACTTAATTTCCTGCTTTTAAAGTGGTAAGTAAAATCACATCTCACTACAGTATGGAGAAAATCGAAGTTAATTTTATTCGAGAGCCATGCCATGGTAATCTGCAGCTTAGACGTCAACAGTTGCTATAAACAGACGCATGTATTTCAAATTTGTGATCGTGATCTATTGTTGTCCTTACAGCGGAAAAAAAAATGAAGACATTCCACACCAACAGTTACATAATGGAAAAGCTGAAACATATCTCATATTTAGGACTAAGCTTGACAAAAATTTTTTATCGAAGCCTATCTATCGTTACTTATAAACGAATACGATCCATATTAAATAATATGTTAGAGTGAACATACAGGTCCGGGTCTAATCGAAAACATTTGTATAAATAAAATTTTAATGCAGCCTTATGTCTTCTTTTGTTATAATACCTATGTAATTCGAAATAAATTCGATGTTTGCGAAATCTTCACATCATCTGTGTTAGGTATAGATATACTACCTATTTGTGAAAAGCGAAAATCTGTGCCAGACCAGGATTCGAAACCAGATTTCCAACTAAACGCGAATGATTGCCTTAGTCACTTCGGCTGTCTGCGCACGCCTATTGATTTCGAATTAATTTCGAACGGCTGTCAGTAGTCATTAATAACTATTCATCCAGACATAAAAATAAACAATGAGTCACTTGTAAGTTTCAAACAAGAACCAAAATTCCAGATCTCATGCTAACAGCAAAACTCCTGCAGAGTGTTCCATAACAGCTCTTTCCGTTGTAAGTGAAGTTTATTCATCAGGTCAAAGTCCCAAAAGATAAAAACTAAGAAATAAATTAAAATTTCTGCAAAAAAAAAATGAAGTTTACAAAAAAAGAAACTTCATTGTTATCTGAAGCTAAAACAGAGAAAGTTTACAGCTTGCGCATGTGAAATGTAATGAATTTAAAAGCTTGTGTGATAAGTCTTTAACCACGGATTTATCACAGCTTGTTTCATTAGTGTTTCCTTTTGTTGAAGTTTTCATTCAGCTAATTAGATTACTTACTTCATTCTTCACGGACTGCGTTTACTCAAGCTATTCCTGAGAGGTCCTACAGCGAAATTACACCACGTTATAATATTTCGGCCACCGTATATTCTTTCTAGATGTCTGCAGCTGAACAACGTGAACGTCTAGACCATGACCACAGCCTTTATTCATTTTCAGGTTTTATCTCTCATTCCTAGACAAATAATAGCTAAACAACATCATCACTAACTAAATTGGTCATAATTAAAAACAAACTTGACTCAAAGCCAAAGAACGATTCCTGTCACTAATAAATACAAATAGTGTCGTCTGACCTTTTAATATTTCGACGAAGTAACTCGACACTCGGACCAACGATAGGAAGGAGCCCGTCCATAAGACCATTTCACAGATGATAAACTTCTGTATGAATGCTAGACACGAGGGCAGGGATATCTATTTTCGGTACGTGATTTGAGGAGAGTACTCCAAAACAAATATGGGGACAGGCATGTCACCGTTTGTTGTACGGGACTAAGAAAACGTTTTAAGTCTTAAACTGGGACCTGGGTGCGAATCAATAAAGAATATTACTTCTTATGGACCGACGGCTTGGACTGATTACACAGGTCTGCCATTAAAAAACTGCATAGGATTTTTTAACATTTTCTTACAGATTTTGACCTATCAAAAACAGGAAAATATTCAAGAAATTCTATGACATAGGTTTTTATGTATATTGCAGTATTTATTTTCATTAGTAATAAACCTATGTGTTTTTTATTTAATAATTATTAAAAATTGTATCAATTATAATTGATAAAATAAGCTTAAATTTAAAAAATTTACAATTTTAACTATTCTTTGTTACAACGTGCAGGTTTTACCGTGAACACCTGGGCGCCAGACGCAACCGCAAAACATTCTTATTGTTCAGTTTTATCCTGTTGCGACAAGTCAAATGACGATTTGTATCTCGCATGAAATGAATAGAAACTCTCAGTAGACATATAGCTATTCAAGTGAACAGTGCTCTTATTTCTGTCTAGTCATGGTTACAAGAGGTTGTGTTATTTATCCAAACAGTTTCTGATATATCTGTGGTGCATACACTATTAAAAATCAACAGAGAAACGTAAGTGATTTTGTGAGAAAGGTTTATTTTGCTTACTTTAAAACTTGGTGATCAAGATAAACCTTGGGCCCCGCATAAGGTATGTAGAAGATGTGAAGAAGATCTTCGTTTGTGGTTTAAGGGTAAGAAAAGTTCATTTCTATTTGGAATTCCTTTGTTATGGCGTGAGCAGAAAAACTATACCACTGATTGCTACTTCTGTTCAATTGACATAAAGGGATTCAATTCAAAAAACAAAAGAAGCGTAAGTTATCCTAACCTTGACTCAGCTACACGTCCAGTGCCCCATAGCTTTGAAATACCTATCCCACAGCCACCTTTCATTTTGGATGAATACACGAGTGAGTTGGAGGACGAAGTTACATTACCTCCCCAGGGGGAATGAAGTTCAGATCTTTCTTCAGACGGAGATGAAAGGCCTCAACTATTTTCTCAAAGTGAGCTCAGTGATCTAGTAAGAGATTTAGGTCTTTCAAACGATGCAGCCGGACTGTTAGGTTCCAGATTTAAAAAATTAAAGCCTTTTATCATCTGGCACCTAATTTTCATGGTACAGACACCGAGAAAAAGAATTTACCCAGTTTTTCTCAAAAGAAGGAAATGTAGTATTTTGGAATGATGTGGAAGGACTCACACATTGTTCTGAAATGTAGTATGACTCATGTGAATGGCACCTATTCATTCATTCATCCAAAACTAATCTTAAAGTAGTATTATTGAACAATGGAAATAAATCTGCATCGCTTCCGATGGGGCATTCTGACATATGGAAGAAAACTATAAGGATTTGGCCATTATCCTGGAAAAAATCAAATATCAAGACCACCAATGGATGGTTTGTGGGCATTTGGATCAGCAGGCAGGCTATACTAAATAATAAATGCTTGTGGGATTGTAGAGCCAGAGAATAGCACTGGACTAAAAGTGATTGGCCACCCTGAGAAACTATAAAAGCTGGAGAGAAAAATGTTATCAATACTACTTTGGTACCACCAGAAAAGGTTTTGTTGCACCCTTTCCATATCAAATTGGGGTTGATGAAACAATTTGTAAAATCGCTGCAAAAGTATGGGAACTGTTTTAAATATCTATGTACAAAGTTCTCGAAGCTGTCAGAAGCAAAGCTGAAGGAGGCAGTTTTCACTGCCCCGACATGATAAAACTTTTAACCTAAACCCTCTTTGTCGAAAGTATGAATGAAAAGGAAAAAGAAGCTTGAGTATCGTTCAAGGATGTAGTGCGAAAGTTTTTGGGAAATACTAAGGATCCTGACTACAAAACCATTGTTCAACGGGTGCTAGCAGCATACGAAGCTCAAGGCTGCAAGATGAGCTTGAATGTCCATTTTTTACACTTCCACATAGATAGTTTAATGAATACCTGGGAGCTTACAGTGAAGAACAGGTGGAGCGGTTTCATTAGGATGTCAGTGATATCGAGAGACGGTACTGTGACATCCACGAGATAAATTTTAGGTACAGTGCGACGAGAGGAAATTATGCCTCTAATAGTTATAAACATCATCTATCCGAAATATGCAAAAACTATGAAATAAAACGATGATAAATATTAATTATTTATATAATATTTTATGATGTAATTGGATATATCGATGTGTATCATACAAAGACAATGATAATTGTAATTTCATTTTGTGATCTGCGTTTGTCTTCCTTTGTTTTTACCTTTTGTTGGTTGGCTTATGTAGGTTGCGGACGCAACAAGTATATCAAACTGAGGTCTGTTAAGAAATTGTAATTGTTTGTTAATTATTACTTGAGAATAGAGTTCATTATTGTTATTAATATGAGTGAATAACAATTTGTAACTTTAATTCCTCCCTCAATAAGCATTATCTGTGTTAATTATTTCTTTCCACTGCAAGGATCGCAGCCATTGATGATTGCGATTTGTATCGCGTTTTTATCTGTGTTTCTTACGGAAGTATCAAAGGTGTGCTTGATGAAAATTAGTCTCAATAGTGCACAATATGAATGTAATGTTTAATAAGCATTTCAAATACTTATTCTCTTAAAAGGATATTTGCACTAACAATAGAAATTCTCTATCAATTGTCTGTCGCCATCTTAACAATTATCTCAGCGGCATACCCAAATTACGCAACTCTGCAGACATAAATGCCGAAGGTAATAAAAATGTGTAAAAATAAATGTGCACCGGTGGTCCCGAACTCATTTTAATCAAAATAATTCGAATCAGATTGGTTCTTTAAAAAACAATGCTCATAGCACGATCCACATAACAAACTGTTCTTGCTGTGATGTATGGAGCCGAAATTAATTACGCACGAGTTGCGAAGAATATTGTTTCAGGTAACATACGTCAGTGTTGTGCGCGGATGATATTCGGTGGTTTTAATGATCATTTTGCTGAAGATAACTGTTTCTGTCGTATTCAGTAGTTGTATAGAATCTGTTGTATGAACCGAGATTTAGTGACACTAACACTACTTACAGACAACACTTTAACACAACGCTAACTTGGAGTTCTTTAGCAATTTGACCAAATCTTTATTCGGGAGAAAAATTATTTAGTAATTACTCACTGTAATAAAATAAGATTATCATTTTCATTTACAAATTAGTTAAATACCAAACCACTGAATAACACAGCGTACACCACAGTAACAAGGAAAATTGGATGTCACTTTGCTTGCTGACTACTGTTGAATGCTTAAGCGGGAAACTAAAGATGGAAATCGGAAAAGGACTCGGCGGAGTGTCGAGGAAAAGAAGAAAAGATTTCATAAAAAACATGAATAAATATAATACTTTTACTATATGTCTGGAAATAATGTTTTATTAGTTGTAAAAAATATTATGTTTGATTATTTTGAATAAATGAGTGCTTTTACGTATTTTTTGTGTATGAATTTGTAATAAAACCTTACGCGATAGAAAAAAATGAACATCACTTCTGAAATCAGCGCATTCTAACACATATAATTCAGTAAAAATATCTCATGCAGCTGAAAAAAAAATTTCTTGTAGACCTGCGTTACCATTACCATACAACTCCTAAAATCATCATCCGTTTCCGTTGGCAGTACCCGCTTCTGATGATTTAGTGATTTTACGCAAAGTGAGACACTAATCCACTTCCACAATCCCCTACCAGGATAACCAGGTAAAATTTCTCAAGTGCTACCTGTCCCTAGTGTTCCATAAACAAACAGCATGCAGTGCAGGGCCGGAAGTCTCTTGCACCTCCTTGACTCTTGGGCGATCAGTTTCCTCTTATTAATACACTCTCGGAATCTTTGGAGATCTTCGTTCTTACTGGAGAAAAGACGCCCCGAATTAGTTGCAAACTATTCTAAGTTTCTTCTCCGTTCCATTCAACTCGCTAACTAACTAAGTAGGTTACCATGCTGAGCTTCTAGTTCAATGGTTACTAGGCCCCCCCCCCCCCCCCCCGCCCCCTCACCACACATCAAGGTGATAACGCCCGAGAAGGAGAAAATCAGAGAAACCAGGATCGAATCACACATTATGGACGGAAAACAATAAAATTTGACTTCCGTGTCGGAAGATCGTCCACGTCTGTTGCCTAAAATAGGTGGAATAGAAGAGACTGGCAAGGAATTTAAAGTTGTCACTCATCTCAAGGAACCCTATGGTAGCATTGTTTCTGTAAATCGTAGGCTACGGTGTAGGGAATGGAGTTATCTGAATGTTAAAGCTGTAAGGGCTTTACATTGTCGAATATTTCGTAGGCTTGGAGCCAGTATAGAAAAATATGGAGAGATTTCCGTGAACAAATGGTTATGTGAAGGATGCACGATAGCACGTGCATTATTTAAAATATGTTTGAATTCTCGCTTGTGGTTATGTAAACGTCCCTGTCGTAATATGGGTGTGTGCCTATAAATGATAACAAGCACTTCACTTTGCATCTTGCTGATGACCAAGTCAGTTTAACAGAGGATGAAAATGACATAAACAACATGGTTAGAAAATTTCGCACAGAATATCAGAAGTGTTTTTTTAGAGTAAACGGAATATGTATTTACTGGAGGAGTGAGTCAAGATCTGACCTTTCATTTTGAGCAGGAAGGATTTAATTCTTCTTAGACTCAGGAAAAGCATTATCATTAAATGTAATATTGGTATTGATGAAAATTAAAGCATAGAAACGTAGGTATCACTCTCTTAAATCCAATGGCTATTTCGCAGAGATGTAAGCAAATATCATTGTTTTCTTTTCTTTAAGACATGTTTCAAAATATGCTTCATTTCCAACAAAGAATATCGCAGTATAAATAACTGACAATACATATATTTCCTTTCATCATAAAACATCCACCAAAATGCAAATAGTAACAATGGGGAAGCTTCTTTTGAACACAGAACTTAGAAGAAAGTACAAGAAAGTGATAGTGTGTGTGTGTGTGTGTGTGTGTGTGTGTGTGTGTGTGTGTGTGTGTGTGTGTGTACGTCTAGTAAATAAGGTGTTTGTACAGAGCAAATCGTTCCTGAATATGCAAGTAAGCACTACTGGACACGCTAGTTTTGGACACCGAACATTTATAACACATTCCGTTTTACCGTTATGGCAATAACATGTAACATGGACTTTACAAACATGTCTCTGACAAGGCGAGCACGTAATAGAAGTCTTATGATAAAACTATAAGGACAAAATTCACATTTGGGACGTTTGCAGCTTAGCTTGGCGCTGCCATAGGTTGGTATTGAGCCTTATATAGACTTTTCCTGTGTTTGTACCTTTCTCACAACTGCAATGGATGTTGCATTTAGTTGAAACCGTTTTCCGCTTCGCTCAACAGAATAGTACGAAGTCTTCCTAGTTCCTCAAAGACTATTCTTCTTTTCCAAAGAATATGTCTCTTTTCCATTCTGGATGGGTTTCGTTCCACAGATAAAAAGTATTGCAGGCAGTAGTGACAAATATATTGCAAAAATACATCTACAGGGCAACGACTGGTTTCTCTCTTGCACGTGTCGGACGTGTCAACGTCGCCTTTCATGCCACTGTAGGCTATATCATTTTTGGTTTTTTAACTCCTATAATGTTTATTTTGTCATCATTTTGCCCTGTGCTCACCAGTACAACATTCCATTATTTTGTAGGGTACTACGTTACTATCTTTCCTGAAACAGAATTCTGGACTGTGGAAGTTTTTTGCATATACCCTGGGCTGTTCTGCTTTTTTTTCTGACAGTACCCAGCATCGTAACCTGTCTTTGACACAGCGAATAGAATTTTTAAAAAAAGTAATGACGCTTAACACTGTGTCGCAGCTCATATAGCAAGATCCACGACAGCACGCAAACCTTGATATTTCTCGCGTGCTACAGCAGAGGCATTTCTTGTAGAGATTTGTCTTTACAGAGCATACGAACCAGCACTGTCGTACAGTACCCATATTTTTACCCCATAATTGGTGAGTCTGCTAGGAATACATTTTTTTGAAGAATACCGACCTCTAAAGCTCATCCGTTATTCATCAATAGTTACATCTGATCCAGGATTGTACAGTTTTGCAAGTACTTCCACCCACTGTTCCCTATAGACCTTTTGTTGGTCGGTTGATCCGGGCAAGGGTACCAAACAGTGAGGTCATCGGTACCATCGGATTAGGGAAGGATGGGGAAAGGAATCGGCCGCACACTTTTCGAAGAAACCATCCTGGCATTTGCCGGAAGTGATTTAGGGAAGTCACGGAAAATTTAAGTTAGAATGACCGGAAGCGGGTTTGAACCGACGGTCTCCCAAATACGAGTCCAGCGTGCTAACCACTGCACTAGATCGCTCGGTAACAGACCTTTATACGTCCTAGTTTGTTGTTTGCTCTCTGCATCCATCGATCAGACTAATCATCAAAACGTAACACTCAACAGACACAAAAGAATATCTCTTGTGACAGTGTAGCAGGAATAATTGCTCTACTTTAATCTGTACCCCCAAAACTGCCTGTTGGTTCAAATGGTTCAAATGGCTCTGAGCACTATGGGACTTAACATCTGAGGTCATCAGTCCCCGAGAACTTAGAACTACTTAAACCTAACTAACCTAAGGACATCACACACATCCATGCCCGAGGCAGGATTCGAACTTGCGAACTTGGCGGTTGCGCGGTTCCACACTGAAGCGCCTAGAACCAATCGGTCACACCGGCCGGCCCTGTTGGTTCACCAGACGATAATTAACACTATAATATGCCAATATATACTTCTAATGTAAGTATATCTTAATCTTCCTATTTGTTGCAGTACTCACTTTGGGCATCAGTACTAGTCCTTTGCAAAACAATATTGAAGAGACTTTGTTTCATAATAACTTGAAAAATATATCTGTTATCATTTAGTCTGGATATAACATATATGGTTAGGTCAGGTGATTCTTTCCCTTGTCCCCACTGGATGCTGTCGCATGAGGTGAGAACAGTACCGAATTCCAACTGATGTTCTTTTCTTTCGATTGAACTACTTCTACAGTTTGAAAATTGTCCAGTTAACATATTGTCTGAAGCACAGTCTTCTGTTTCTGATGTAGGGTGAATCCCGACTTCACTAGTTTGATGTTCTTCTGTTTTCTGTTCTGAAATATCCGCCCCACTATCAGATGCATCGACTGTTGGTTCTGATTAACATTCAGTTACGCAATGTTTGCCATGATAAACATACACCACTATTTACTGCAACAGTAAAAAGTATAGCATCTTCCTTCAATAGTCAATCAGAACTAATTGAATTCTTACTCTTCAACCTAATTTGGTCTCAAGAACGAAATTTTCACTCTGCAGCGGAAGTGCGCTGGTATTAAACTCGAAATCAGGACCTTTGCCTTTCGCAGGAACACAGTTTTAATGTGCCAAGAAGTATCAAAATATGGTATATTGTTGCAAAAGCACGCAGTGACCACCACTGTTGTGCACATTGATATGCTCATGGATTTGGGTATAAAGAAACGTGAAAACGCAGTGGACGGAGTGTACAAACAAGTGTGAAAATCAATCGAATTATTGTGACCCTAGACACATAAGTGTAACAATTGCAACTACAAAAAAGTATTAATAACTTGAATACAATGTATTAATGTTCCACAATAATATTTATTAGTTTGTTATGAACCGACTTTCAGCTTCTTAATCCACCAACAAATATCTTAATGTTGAACAGATTGTCCACACAAATTCGAAGAGAATTCATCGTTGTACAAACAATACTGTACAAATATATGTGTCATTTTAACAAAGAAAGACATGTACGATGTAATCCCTAAAGACACACTAAACAATTACATCTTACACTACAGTATATTCAAATATTAAAACTATGTGAGGGTATAAAACAACAGTCTCCTACAAGAGAGTAATGGTACAGGCTACTACACTGGTGTAGTAGCCTGTGTAAAGCAACAAACGGTAATTTTACAAGGAGGCGTTTATTTTGTCACAAAAAAGTTATAAACGCTTGTTACTAAAGTAGAAACAGTGTACAGAATAAAGAACGTAAACAACTGCAGCATGCATAGCAGCAGACAAAAATGTTCTTCGTTTTCTCAGCTTAACGGATCTGCACACACATCCCGACAACTGATTAGTGCGTTCTGTCTGGAGTGTGACTACCTCTGACCCAGCAATACAGGCCTGCCTACGACGGGGCATGCTGTGTATGATGCCATCAATCTTAAGGGGCTCCGGAACGACCTATACTTGCAATGTTAAAATAACGCTTATAAATTACATCTTTCCTCACCAAGTATTTGAGGTAGGAAGTTGAACTTTTTACAGATTATTTATTGGAATATGGGCTACAACTTAACACAGGGATTTTACAAAATTTTAGTTCAGTTATTAAAGATGATTTTTTTTCAATTGTAATGAAAATTCACAACATTTTTTTGCAATTTTTTATTTATATATTCAAAAATATACAGTTTTTTGGAAAAAGGCTGTGTTAAATTATGCAGAAGGTACTGTGTAACATTTACTGAAAGTCTGAAACAAATATGTTTGGAAGATCCTTAGAAAACATGTAATTAGTATGAGAAAATAAAAGTTTTGGGAATCGAGCGACAAAGATTGGATTAACTTTTTAGTGCATTCCAGGTCCATAGGATGGATTATCTTCATCCTCTGCAAACTCCTCCTCCAGCTTCCTCTTGTTCCTCCTCCTGTTTACTCTTGCTTGTATTTCTAGATTCTTTACAGCTCTGTCTGCAGCCCGAAGGCGTTCCTTGTCTAAAGCAAGCATCGCTCGTTGTTGTGTTCGTAGATTTTGCTACCATTTTCTTCAGTTGCAGTTACTGCAACACTGTTCCAAAACGTGGTCATGTATGAACACTTATCACATTTCAGTTGTATTTCACTAGCAAGTCCTACGTGCTTTATTATGGAGAGTTCCAGACCAACTTCACTACAATGAACACATCTTACACAGTTTGAAAAAATTCCTTTGAGAACCGACATATCAAATATTTCATTCACATCCGATTCGCCCATAAAACATTCATAGTTTTCACTCATTGAACCAAGCTTCTTCTGTGAAGTATTTTCTTTCCCACTTTGACTGCTATGGGCAGGTGTACTCGAGAGGTTAGGTTCACTCACTTGGTTATCGTCTTTATTGTTTACAGTAATAACACATACCTTTGGCTTTCCAACATTTCTCCTTTTCTTAAAAGCCTTCAGAGGATTTCTAATAACTTTACTTTTACTCATTATTATACTTCAACAAAACAGAGACTCAAGAAACAGAATTAATTACGAATATTTTCGAGATAACGACAGAGTAAATAAACATGAAACAATCGACAATCACACCAGCGATATATATTGAACCATCACAGGTTAGCCACAACACATACTTTATCTCACATCACTAAAATGTACCTGATGAACACGGACGTTAATAATAACACCATTTGACAGCAGTTTAACAGCGCCACAGTGGGTCACGCCCATGTAGAACACATTTCAAAAAAAATTTAAAAATAGTTGTAGTCTTCGGAATTGAATAAATTATATATCTATTAAAAGGTAATAGTCTGCAGATTTAGAAAACGCAAAAAACTGAAAATTGAACTTTTCATGATTTTGATCCTTTCCGGAGCCCCTTAAGTCGAAACGATGACACCCATTCTTCCTGCAGAGCTGCTCGCAAGTCTTGTAGAGTGTTTGGTGGATGCTGACGCGATGCAGCTCGTCTACCTAGTGTTCTAAGGGATTCAAATCCGGAGAGCGAGCAAGGAACAATGTGCATGCAGTAACTTCCATTCCCAAGAAAACATCAGCCACTTGTGCTCTGTGACGTCGAGCATTATCGTGCATCACTACGAAGGCAGGGCCCACAGCACCTGTCAACAACCGCAGTAAGGTCACAAGATATCGTCACGATACCTGAGAGCAGTTAAACTTTTCCGATTCATCAGTACAAGTTCATGAAGCGGCGCTCGAGTGGCCAACATAATCCTCCTCGACATCAGTCTCCTTCCACAATGTTTCGGTCACGAAATCGTGTTCCTCGTTCCCTCCAAATGTGAATCTGCCGTGAATCACTCTCCAGACCAAATTGGGACTCATCCGTGAAAAGAACTTTGGCCGGTTGTTCGACTGTCAAGGTGGCATGTTGACGACATCGTTTGCCTTGATACAACATGTCCAGCGGATGCTACGAGGTTAGATAATCAGTTACTGTGGAGTACTAAGGTGGCACTGCCGTGCCCTTACTGCCAAATAACGGTCCTTCTTTTCTAATATGACAGGTATCCGCCTTGCCCAGGTCTTCAGGATACAGTTTCGGTCTCTATAAACTGTCTCCACATCCGAGAAGCAACATAACGAATCACATTAAGCCATCGGGCCACATCACTTTACGATTGGCTGCTTCCATTCTTCCTAAGTCCCTCCATCGCAGAGAGTCTGGTAGGCGTCTTCTCTGTGCCATACTGCACCGTCTGTGACTGTGTACACAGCGATTGTGTTGTGGGGATATCCAGCACCCACAAACCCGTTTCATAGGTGCCCTGACATCAACGCGGACGGGGTTGTCTGTTGACCGGAATCCCATCTTGAGTGCAGAACACGATTTATTGACAGTTTGTATGACTATGCCGTAAATTAGTCATAAGATGGGGAAACAGCGGTTTGTTGCCTAACTTCGGGACACCAGTGAATGTCATATGGACAAACTGGTGAATGTGATGAACAGACCGAATAAAGGGAGTGGAATAAAGATGTCTATAGAATATTGCTGTCGAACAGTTACAACAAGCTTATTAGCTAATGGTAATTTATTTGATTATTTTTGATTCATTTTCAAAATCGTGTTTTGTTTGTAGTACAGATAGCAGGTGGTGCACCATCGAGTTGAAGGCTGCGTTTTTATGTGCTGTGGGATGTTGGAAACTGGCTGGTATTAGTATATCTGTTCAGGTTACTTTCCCGAATATTTTTAACAAACACTGTTGGTTACTGATGTCAATGGTGAGATCTAAAAAACTGATAGAGTCTCCTTGATTTTACAGTGGTATGAATTCAAATGCTGAAAAAATTTATTTAATTGCCTGGTGGTACCTGTCTACTGGCACACAACATCATCCACATACCTACTCCCATATCGTATTTTAGACCTTAGAGGCACTTTCGATGTTTGCAGCCTGTTTTATAATATTCCTGTTGCAGAGGAGCTGGAAATTTTATCAGAATGGCTATATAAAGCTAGAAAAAAATTCAGTGGAGGCATAAGATATCAGGATTCCAAGTGAAACATGCTTAAAGCAGAACTGTTTCCAATCAAAAGGTCTCTGTGCAGTCAATAAGGGAGTCCACAGAGTCCCTCATTGCCTGAAATGCTTGTGGACACGTTTGAGCACACATTTTTAGTTAAAGAGCCTCTAATTTCTAAAATAGGATATTGGACTATATATGTGGATGATATACTGTGCTACTAGACATACGGTACCACCAGACAATTAAGTTTTTTTTTCAACATTTGATTTCACACCACAGTAAAATCACGTTTACAGTGGAGTTAAGAAGAGGCTCTATCAATTTTTAGACCTCACCATTTACATCAGGAACCAACAGTATTTCTTTAAAATGTATGGGAATGTAACCTCAATAGACACAGTAATACCAGCCACTTACCAACCTACATCCCATCATAATACATAAACATGCAGCCTTCCACACTGTGCACTGCCTCCTATCTGTACCATAAACCAAACCATCCACACCACCGTCAAAGCCTTCCACGCCATTGTGCACTGCCTCCTATTTATACCACAAACCAAACCATCCACTCCACCATCGAAGCCTTCCACTCCATGGTGCACTGTCTACTATCCGTACCACAAACCAAACTGTATTTTGTAAATGAATTGAAAATAATTAAACGATAGCATACAGTAATGATTGTAGTCCTTCACTGATTAAAAACATACTCAACAAAAAAGAGAGACAGAGAATAAAAGGTCTCCTTTATCCACCTAATACAGCACAAAACGACACTGATAGCAAGTGGGGCCTGATGCTATATGTGAGTAGGACTTCACGGGTTCTTGCCAGGAAACTAAAGTCTAGGAAATATACGCCAGCTATTTACACTAAGAATATTGTTGACTACCTTCTGTTCAACAGTAAACATAGGATTCCACATCTAAAACAGAGTGGAATTTATAGAATTTCCTGCAGTCTGTGTGGAAAATTATATGTAAGTCAACCGTGTAAAGTTGTAACTATTACACTGACTCAGCATGAAAGGAGATAGAGACTGAAAAGGGAAGATACCACCATTGCTGTGATGCTCGGAATGGATGTCGTTCGTATGATGTGAAATGTGATGCTCTCCACAAAGGAACAGAAGGGAAAAAGAACATTATTTGAAATTCTGGTCACAGCAAGACACAAACATTGCGCCACCATCAAGCGCCTATACTCTACTATTCCAGAAAGAAAAATATGGTTCGAAAGAACATGGTGGTGGGAAATATATACTGGAGCCCTACGCCATTGCAGCGAATACTTTACCCTTCTGCTGGTCATGGCGGCACACCACGATGCGTTCAATGACTGAAGTCATCTACGGCAGCAATCTATTATTAATGGCCCGCACACGAAAAATGCAAGTAAGCGGTCTTGCGTTCGGTTAATTCGGAACGCGGGTACCTCCCTATGAACGTCTGAAAGCCCGGTGGATTCCAGTGTGCAGAAGGACCCGTTTGCTGGTCTGCGAAACCAATTTGACTCCATCCCACGACCATGCGTGACAGAATATGTCAAATGTGTGTACTGCCGACTCAGGACAAATAAGTACACCCACACATCACTCATTGTGTGCATGATGCTAGAAGCAGTACCTCTGATGGTTCAGAAGGTGACTGGCACAGGCTCTAAGTGACACACAGCGAGCGAGGTGGCGCAGTGGTTAGCACACTGGACTCGCAATCGGGAGGACGACGGTTCAATCCCGCGTCCGGCCATCCTGATTTAGGTTTTCCGTGATTCCTTAGAAAGGGCACGGCCGATTTCGTTTCCCATCCTTCCCTAATTCGAGCTTGCGCTCCGTCTCTAATGACCTCGTTGTCGACGGGACGTTAAACACTAACTTCCTCCTCCTCTAAGTGACACACTAGCAAAGGATGCAAGTCTCGCCGTTTAGGTAGAGACCTGCATTTCTTTACTAGCCAAGCGCCAGTACAAGAGTGAGTTCTTCTCTTTCTGTCTGCTTCCTCCTCAGCTCAGTAGCAAAGCACATTTACATCTTAGACTTCCACCACTTTAGCACAAGCCAATCATGACTTGGAGTGCTACATTCGAAGCTCGGAGAGCACCCCTTGCTCTGCATACACCGATTTGAGCAATCAGAGACTTTAAAGTTAATTGGGAGAAAAGGTAAAAAAGATTCAGCTTCGCCGCCTCTTTCCCAAGCGTTTACGCCGTGTCTTTTGCTAACAACATGACCGGGATTCAACCACAGTCCTCCATAAAAAGACTGTTATCTCCCCTATAGTGTCCATTTCGAAGTCTCCAAAGAATGTCCATAAACTCTTTAAAAGCCTCGTGCCTTCACAAATATGTTTCGTAACAGAGTCTGGACGTCTGGGCGCCAGTTACCTGTCCCACGGAAACTCTCAGAAAGCTCACAGTTGTCTCATCAACTTCCTGCGCAATGAGGGCCTATCCTCTGCTTTATTGCCGGCTTTCAATGCGCTGCCCTTTGCAGAAGCGACTTCTCGGAGCTAGTCAGTCTATCTGGACGCGGCTGCCGACCGACCGACGCAGTCCAGCGTTTCTGCACAATGAGTTCGTAGACTCGTCGGTCTGCAAATGTTTTCACCCTGGTTCCTCAGAAAAAACGCTCCCGTCGGCTCGTAGTCGCCTTATGCTTTTACTGAAGTCGTTTAAATCGGCACCAGAGTCCTTTGACCGCAGGTATAGCTTACAGCTATTCCTTCAGTAGAGCACACAAGCAAGAGCATTAACTACTGCCCACCATTTCATCATGATGTATAAAGTCAGATCGTAATAAAGATAGTCTTCCCTATGAACATTAAGCAGCAGGACACCGAATCAGAAGTGAGAGTGCCCTTCAGTCTCTCAAGATCTGTTTGTCTGTTGTTATGTCACTTCCAGGTTTATAACACATTGTACAGTTTTCTATTAACTTGTTCCAGACAGCAGAAACTAATGCACACTTATTCTGTGCTCACACAGAGTGTGTATATTTCTCATTGAACCTCAGAAATCTCATAATCTCACAGAATCTATTTCTACTTACGGTTTCCACACAAAATGTTAGGCCCCAGGAATCTGACCATAAGATGTGAAGGTCTGTATTTCAGCAACCACTCACTTCACGAGCATAAATATTTGCAATAAATGCTTCTAGTTCTTCCATGTTCTTCGACCAGCTGTCATTTCCTAGTACTCTGTGTGCATCTGTTATAGTACAGTTCCAGATAAGTTTGATTATACTATAATTGTCCATGAACATGTAGCAAGCACTTGATACAAGTTCATCACTTACATATCTTTTTACATGTGGTGTAGGTCCAGGAGACTCTCTCAAAATGTTGTGATTAGGAAGATGCCCAACTTGTGAATTAGACACTGCTTCTATCCAGACTGTTCAGTCAGGAACAGCTTCTTTATGTCTTCATCAGACAATAAAGAAGCAGTCACTTGTTCTACTCTGTGAGGAACACGATTATCTCCCCTTCTGCAACATGGCTCTTCTCGATTTATAGAGCATGAATAATAGAGCAAATGTAAGAAAACCACCATAAAATCTAAATTAAAAACAGTAACATTGTATGTAGATAAGAATATGATGATTATAAATTAGCATCAATAATAATAATATACTTATCAGACTTTAAACTTCCATTATCTCTATCTGAAGAATCAGAATCATTATTATTAAGTGATTCACCTTCTCTCAATCTCTGTGGTAACAACTCTTCCTCTGAATCGTCAGAAAAAAGTTAGCCATACTCTGCAAGAATCTCTCATCTCGTAAATATTCTCTCCGATTCATTTCAATGTTCAGCTCACAATCATCTTTGTAATACTTATTCTCACAAGGGAATGACGAACAATGGCGAACTGAGTCAATTGTTGTCACTTCATACACCAATAATAAGGACAAAAGTAAATAATTGCACTACAGAGTAAAGTAGCCGAGGCTTGAGAATGCATGAGGTAAATGCATGCCATAACTAAGCAAAATAATTGCTTTTTTCTTCTCTAGGTGCTAAAGGTAAAATGGGGAAAAAATAATAATCAATAAGTCGAAATGCTCTATTTTTAATATAATGAAAATATATACCAAATAAATAAATGTCACAAAAGTAAATGTCGCTTAAATTATTCTTCAAAACATAGTTAGTACTTAAAAACCGAAAAGCGTCCTTTTGACCCCTCTGGGCGTTCGAGTGCTAAAGTAGCAGCCAGTTATTATTCGTCTCAGCATTAGCTAATAAGAATGTTACAACTGTTTGACATCAATCTTCCATAGACATCTTCCTTCCACTTCCTTTATTTGGTCCGTTCATCCCATTCTCCAGTTTGTCCATATGACATCCAGGCCTGTGACATTACTCACTTGTAGAACATTGCTGTTTTATACCCACCCATAATTTTAGTATTTGAATTACTGTAATGTAAGATTTGTTGTTTCAATGTCTCTTTAGGTATTACAACATGCTTTGTTTTGAATCGATATAGTCATAAAATGTCACATACCTATATATAGCATATTTTGTACAGCTGTGAATTCAGGTTGAAGTTGTGTGGACCATCTGTTCAACATTATGTTTGGCCTAAGAATCTGAAAGTTGGTTCATAACGATCTAATAAATGTTGTTGTGGAACTTAAGTAAGTTGTATTCTAATTATTAATATGTCTATGTTTCTCCAAGAGCCGACGGAATATTCCACAGATGTTATAAAAAGTAATTTAGTTTTTTTACTGGACAGGGTTTCATGCTTAGGAGCTACGAATAAAAACAAATATATAAATTTACATGCATCAAGCATACATTTATATTGATAATAGAAACATAAATTTATTGTCAGGTCAAACTGAGCCAAGGACAACAGTGGGGTTAAGGAGCACACACATTGAATCAGAAACGAAAATTAGGAAGTATAGCAAGGCAGGGAGCAGAAACATGAGAAATAACTGAAAGAATTATGAAGTATCTATTGCGAATATCTACTGTGAATAAAAATAGGATATTGAATGTGTTGCGTTTGGTACTACAGATTAAAATTAAAAATAGAGATATACATACAAGAATGAATCTGGACACCACGGTAATGAATTCAGTCACACCAAAACGACTGAGATGGTGTTGATACATACATCATTTGAACTTGGACAGGTGGTCTAGGAATACAGTGAAATGAATTTCAACTAACTGAAGAAGAAGAAGAAGAAAAAGGGACAGCCGAAAACATAATGGGACACAGATGTCAGAAGAGATGTCAGCAATATAACGCTGTATGTCTCAGACCCAGAAGTGGACTACAGTGGTTTGAGCAGCATTATAGTGAACTCATTCAGGTAAGAGCGACAAAATCCGCCTGATGTAAGTCCTATATGTCAGCAGTATAACTGTCTGTGTCTCAGAGCCAGAACCATGCTACAGTGGTTTTAGGAGCATTATGGTGAACTCACTGATGTCTCGGTGATAAATTCCACCTGCTGTAAATCCTATAATACCCGTCTGGGACGCTATTGAGCGCCACCGCAGCATACGCATATCAGCAGCCAGTAATTAGTAGCAGGGCACTGGGGCACCAGGTACAATTTTGACAACAAATTAATATGGAAATTAATTGAATTGATAAATTAATTAGCCCCAACCACCCTGACCATGTATGACGTCATGTGTTTTCTCCTGACAGCATGTGGGTCCCCATCTTCTCCTGCTCACCACATCTCTCCCTCGCACACCTACACTATTTGAGGAAAATTTAGAATTTTGGTGGGAAATTCGAATTTCGCTGTACAATTCAACTGTCAATCCAGAGGACGTAACATTAATGGAAATTGGTTATAAAATGGGGACAGGTAGTAGAAACCGAAAAACATTCAGAGTACGGAAAATTGGTGAGTTATGCACTGCAGAGGACATAATGTGCTTTTTGTAGGACAGGGATGCTCTTGTTTAACTTCCGACTGCATTGTATACTGGAATCACAAATTAATTAAGATATCATCAGTGCACTGCTGGGTGTAAGTGCAGCGAGAAAGCTCTGCACTGACTGTATCTGCCTAGCACTAGTGATCGTAAGTGAATAGGCTTGCTGTGGTGCAGACCCCACTAGCTGTGTGTCACCAGGACCCATCCCACACTTCTCCCTCTACCACTAGTGGTGTGCTTGACTCCATTCCTTCCCCACCTCCTGCTCTTTGCTGCCCGCCCTGCATAGGGCTGCAATTTGCTTGCATGATCTTGGTGTTTGCATTTGGGATGGCTGCCATAGCTGCCTAACCGCGCATTACGTTACTGGACCTGCATACTACCCCCACCCAGACTCCACGCCTTCCACTACCACATACCACCACTGGGGTGCCTGGAGTGGCCAACCAGCAGGCAAAGAGAAACCAGCAGATGATTCTAATGTGGCTGCCATTCCATAGCTGCACAGCGGTGGGCATCTACCATGACCAATAGATTTGTTTTTGAAGGTTAGCTTCTTCCTCCCACAGTCCTACCCCAATGAACAACATCTGCACTGGTGATGGGAACCGCAAAAAATTGGGGCAATTAATACGTAAGTGTTTATAAAAATATTATAAGTAGAGATTTTGTCAGTTATAAAACGTCATAGCAAAGTATACAGATTTTTCGAGCTTGTGATATATTTTCGTAACAAGTGGCTATAAAAGTTACTTTCATTTTCTTGCTGTTGCAGCATTCATTCCCAAAATACTGGCTGAATTAGAATGTCACCTGGAAGCTGAACGTCGCCAGAAACACGAAGAGGTTGTGCTACAATCATGTAAGCACATCCAAAAATTCGATGTGTGATAGTTTACATCTTCAGGAAACATCTCTTACAGTGATCAAGTTGCAACATCTCTTATTACATTTCTACTGTTGTTCTAGCATCAGAGCAGCAGCATCAGTGCCTTGTTATAGAGACTTCTGTGAGATGGGTCAGTGGCTCCACAATAACAATTCTGGCAAGGGTAAAATACCCGGAAAGGGTGTATCAGATGATGGCTGCTGGAAAGCAGCGCCATCTCGCCCTTTTGGATGAGGAGGAGGAAATATTTGATTGGGGAAGAATCAGCAGAAAGATTAACTGAAATGCTCAATCCTTGGACGCAGAGTGTAAAAGGTGATTGTAATGCTACTGTCATCGTTACAGTAAATAGCTATTATTCTGGAATGCTGATAAACCAAATTGTTGTTATTTGTTTACAGCATACATTTAAAAAATCTTGTTCGTTGTATCTAGTTGTTATCCTTCATTCATATGTTACAGAGGTGCCACCAACAATGCCACCACAACAGCTTGCTGTACCACATGCTCCTAGAATGGGGCAGGCATCAAACATGCACTTGAGCGATGTGCACTGCCATTCAAAGCCCTGCTCATTGCTGCACAAGAGTCAGTGGAAGCAGCTGCGGCCACTGCAGTGCCAGCCCCCGCACCATCACACACCCTCAGGCATCTGTGGGTGGTTCAGTCAGAGCAATGATCTCACACTCTTCCGGCTGGCGATGGTGAAGGCTCCAGCATGCAACAGCATCAATGAGCACCATCACCATAACCGTGGTGCTCCCAAAGGACCTCACCGCCGCCACCTCGTCCGGCTGTTCCCCCTAGCCAACAGCGAAAGGTATGTGTGCCTGGGCTCATACCCGCACCCCAGAAGGCGCTCCCTCCCCAACGCCATCATCCACCAGGTGGATGCAGTCGTCTCCATGTTGTAGTGTTAATGATAATGAACCCATGGCTAGCGGTAGTGCTCCGTCCCTTCCTGACGGTGAAGATGTTAGTGGCGTCATGAGCCATCTAGAATACTCGTCAGTTCTAGCGCGTTTGAGGGGCGTATCTCGTTCATTAGAATTAAGAATCTGGGTATCGCAATTCAGTCAAGTTTCTAGAGCCATGCCCCCCAGTGCCGGAGACAGAGATTCTCAAAGCCTTAGGTAATCCGAGATATAATGCCATTAAATGTAACGTAGTACTCTGTTGCCAGTTGTCTCACCCTCCCAAACAGCAGAGTGCTGATGAGGGTAAAAGTCTGCTCTAAATGTGGGGTGATAATGGAGTTACATCTCGGAGTACATCAATCGACTATCGTAAATCCACCTTGGGTGCTATACCGACCCAGTTTCCGAGATGGATGTAAGAGGATCATCTAAAGCACTCAGCTAAATAACAAACCTCGACATCCATATTCATGTATATGATCCGTTAAATGGAGGGTCCAGTTACATCAATCTCGCTGAGGCTATTAAGAACAAGCAGGCATGTCATAACGTTCGAAATGAAAACGATACCGCTTGTTTTGCAAGGTCGATTGTGGCTTGAGAAAGAAAAATTAAACAGAATCCTGAGTACACATCTCGATACAGAAGAACAACCGATATTATTCGTGGATTTTATAGCTTTGACGGTATCGAATTCCCCACAAATATTCAATACACACCAAAATGTGAGGTATAAAATCCCAGAATGCTGGTCATAGTCTATGGCTTGAGGAAGGAGAAAAGCAAGCCAGATGATACTGCAGTTGGACTACCGTGTTTTTCGAAATATTCGGGTGATCGTGATCTACCTGTAAACATGCTGCTCTTCTCTGAAGGCCATAATCAGCATTATATTTGGATCAAAGACATGTCCCACCTCCTTAACTAACAACTCAATAAAAAGAAGTGTAAAGGGTACATTTGCTTCGGGCATCTAAATATCTTTTCGGGAGAAAAGTGTTCGAAAAGACTTCTGAAGGACTGTGAATCCAAGAAACTGGTAGGTGTTGGAGAAAAGTGTTCGAAAAGACTTCTGAAGGACTGTGAATCCAATAAACTGGTAAGTGTTGTTACGCATACAGAAGGAAACCAGTTCATTAAATTCAAGAATGTTCACTACAAAAACGAAGTCTGTTTGCTGTATAGCCGGCCGAAGTGGCCGCGCGGTTCTGGCGCTGCAGTCTGGAACCGCGACACCGCTACGGTCGCAGGTTCGAATCCTGCCTCGGGCATGGATGTGTGTGATGTCCTTAGGTTAGTTAGGTTTAACTAGTTCTAAGTTCTAGGGGACTAATGACCTCAGCAGTTGAGTCCCATAGTGCTCAGAGCCATTTGAACCATTTTGCTGTATACACAGACTTCAAATGTCTCCTTACCCCTATCACGCGCTGTGAAGGAAAGCCCTTTGTCTCACACACCGCCTTCACGCAAAAACACGAACCGTATGTGGTATCGCAGCAAACTGCATGCTCATATGATTCAAGTCTTAACCTCTATGAATCTTATGTCGGGTATATCACGCGGTTTGGTTGCTCTCTGACTTTGAAAAACTCTCATGGGAAGTTCATAGGCTTTACAGCATCAACATCCCCATGACCGCATGGGAGGAGAATAAAAATTATACAATGATGTGGTTAACCATCATATTTGTGGGCTGCAGTTAGATGCAAAAGCTGAAATTCCCTCTGGAGGTCATTGTCGGCTTACGGATAGGTTCTGCGGTGCAGCTCACAATGGATGGAACTTTAAGTATTAGTTACCAAGGCACATACCCGTTTTCTTCCATAATTTAAATGTGTATGACGCTCACTTTCTAGTTCAACAATTGGTTAATTTCGGCTGAGAGAAAATTCTGGTCAGTGTCCTGCCTGAAAGTGGTCAGAAATACATTTCATTCTCCAACTAAACGACACCCGATAATTATGCTCCGCTTCCTTGACTCTTTGCATTTTATGCAGGCACCATTCCAGAAACTCTTTGAGACTCTACCTTGAGATGGAGGATATGTGTATCACCCCATCTGCATAACCTGCTGAGAGTATGTTTCAGCTTGTGAGTAGGAAATGAGTTGTCCCTTACAAGTATCAGGATAATAAGGCAAGGCTCTACAAAACCAGGCTACCTGACATATCTGCATTTACCAGTACTCTCACAGGCGATGCCATAACTAGTCCAGATAATGAGCATGCTGTGAATACCTGGCGGGAATTCAACACTCTCAGTTTGAGTGAATACGCAAGACTATGCATGGACACCAATATGCGCTTGATTGCAGATGTATTTGAAAAGTTCTGGAGTGTTTGCATGGCCACGTACTCTCTGGACACCATCTTTTATCTCATGGCACCTGTAGTGACTTGGCAAGACAGCCAAGCCACTCGGAGGTAAGCCGAAAGGCACGCGTTAAGCTCACGCAGGCTAGCGTGAGGTCTGGAACATTACAAGGAGATGAGAACTTAGAAAAACGGACGCAGTTGCTGCAATACTTAACTTTAATCCACAATTGTAGAACATCTCTCTTGACTGTACATGCTTTAAGATAAATATCAAATGCTATGGCGCCTTGCTAGGTCGTAGCAAATGACGTAGCTGAAGGCTATGCTAAGTATCGTCTCGGCAAATGAGAGCGTATCGGTCAGTGTAGCTTCGCTAGCAAAGTCGGCTGTACAACTGGAGCGAGTGCTAGTACGTCTCTCTAGACCTGCCGTGTGGTGGCGCTCGGTCTGCAATCACTGACAGTGGCGACACGCGGGTCCGACGTATACTACCGGATTGCGGCCGATTTAAAAGCTACCACCTAGCAAGTGTGGTGTCTGGCGGTGACACCACAGCACCTGTGTTGCCCAGGACGCAATCTCAAGAAAACTAGGTGTGGCCTTCAACTTTTGACTGATACTGATACGCTTCTTTTCTTGTGGAGGGCATTGCCAGTGTCCATTGACACATCGATGCAAATAACACATGTCTGGATGTGGAATTCAACGCATCCACTGATTCAAGTTACATTCTATACTTGGATGTGAATAAGTTACACGGGCACACCACGATGCAGCCACTGCCAGTTCCTGGGTTTCTGTTGGTGCCCAAAAACTAATTACTCAGATTAGGTGGAAAAATAATGGGTCTAGCGGCAGACTCTGATGTAGGGTATGTGGTGGAGGTAGACCTCAAATATCCTGTTAGTATGCATGATATGACAAAAGACTTGCCGTCATGTCCAGAGCAGTAAGTTCTACGAGCAAGCAGTATCCCTAAACTGACGACAACTGTTGGACACAAGCAGAGGTATATGACTCATTATCGTAATCTCCAGTAGTGTTTCAGTTTAGGGATGGAGCTAGGTAGAATCAACTGGGCCATCTCCTTCAGTCAGTCCCCAAGGCTGAAGGAGTGTATTGAATTAAATACCAAAAAGAGGGCGAGCGCGGCTAGTGATTTCGGAAAAGACTTTTATAAACTAATGAATAATTCCATTTTCGTTAAAACTATGCATAACGTAAGAAATGAACTCGATATTTTGAATAGGGCTGAATGTGATGGGCGTTGGGCCATAAGAAAGTCCATTGCCATCCGTAATTAAAGTGGGTCTCCATTTCCAATGTAAAAATTGTTGCTGTGGAGATGTGGAAGGTTTCAATAGAGTTTACGAAACGTCTGTGATACGTATAGTGGACATCTCTAAACTCCATATGTACCGCTTCCACTATGAGTGGAACCAAAGTTATTTTATACGAATACAGACAGCTTCATCTCTTGTGTGAAGAAGTGTGATCCATATGAAATAATTAGGTGTTACGGTAACGAATTCCACACTCGGGATATGCTGTTGTTAATCCTTACAGTACTGTTCCTGGGAACAAGACGGTTATCGGTTTAATGGAAGATGAGGCGGATGTACTACCTGATGTGGAATTTGTGGGTCTAAAATCCAAAATGCATGCTTATCGTACAATAAATGGAGCCACCGAGAGATGAGCTAAGGGTATGCGACGTGTGGCATCACATTTCCACATGGTCGAAGACTACTTGCAGTGCCTGTACAGTGGTGTTCGTGGTGATCTGCCACAACCTCAGCATTTGGTACAGGAAATTAGTATTCGATTGTGAAGTCACGAGGTGTACGCTGCGCTGCAATCTAAACGTTGGATTGTCACTTCATGACAATAAAAGAGCCATTTCCGATGACAGGATAGAAACTCTCTCATATTCACACTATTTACTCGAAGCGCAAGAGGAGTGGAGGATTCCAAAGGTGTGAATGAGAGGGAGAGGGAGTGAGCGACTGGCTGAGTGATAGCTTGTGCTGAAGAGTATGGCTCCTTTACCATAGTGTGAAGACTGTATGTTTGTGATGTATGGTGTGCCTGTATGTGTGGCTGCTTATGTGTCTGTGTGTATGCTTCTGAGTATACTGAGTGTAGCTGCCTGTTTAAGTATGTATGCCAGTGAGTAGATACATTATATTCATTTTGTCTTAATAACTAGCATACTATGGGTGCATCAAAATATAAGCTCCATTTTCTCGAAAAAATTATCAAAATATTTTAAAAACAGTTAAAAATTTACAATATATATACAGGAAAGTTTAAAAATTGCACTAAAATAGTCGAAAAAATTAAAAAATTTTATCTTCTCTCTTGTGCACTTCATGTGCATGTGTGATTGTGTGAGTGCATGTCTAAATAGAATACCTTTTAAGTTTCACATGCCGCTAGCTGTCCAAGTCATTCTCATTTTAAGTGTGAGTTCTACCCTTTCATTTTAGTGCAGCTTTTCTGGATGAACACTTTAGGGCAACTAACTTCATTGTATTATTGAATTATTTCAGCTGCTTGTGGTGGAAAATGTTGAGAGCCACACAGTTCAACATATTAATTAAGTCTTCTGTTTCGCTGGAATTTGACTAGTTATAGTAATAGTGTAAGAGAAACTACACTTCTGCAGTAGCGGTAATCAGCACAACAATGTAAAGTAACAAGTTTTCAACTGCTACTATTATTTGTAAAACCAAGAACTATGAATAAAAAAAATCTCAAACAGTAACAACAACTGTGAATTTAAAAGGAGTATTACTTCGTGTACTGTAAAAACAACAAGATTTATGGATGTAGAGCTGTACTACTACTGCGAATATTTACGTCTGAATAAAAATTGTTATCAATTACCATGCTTCTTTGATGTTATTTCACAAATCCTTACCCTTAGAAAATGTTTATAATCGTTAAGCAACATGCACAAGGCAATATTTTGAGCATGAGGGAGATAAAGTTTAAGATGGAGGAAAAAAATAAAAACACAGAAATGACAAAAAACTGGCACGATATTAATCGTGTAGGGCTCCCTCGAGCACGCAGAACGCCGCAACACGATGTGGCAGGGACTCGACTAATGTCTGAAGCAGTGCTGGAGGGAACTGACACCATGAATCCTGCAGGACTGTCCGTAAACCCATAAGAGCACTAGGGTGTGGAGATCTCCTCTTAACAGCCGTTGCAAAGCATCCCAGATATGTTGAATAATGTTCATGTCTGGGGAATTGGGTGACCAGTGAAAGTGTTTAAACTCGGAAGAAGAGTGTTCCTGGTGCCACTCTGTAGCAGTTCAGGACGTGTGGGTTGTCCCATTGTTCTTTTGGAATTATCCAAGTCCATCGGAATGCACATGGATGGATGGAGGTGAAAAGACACGATGCTTACGTACATTTCATCTGTCAGAGTCGTATGTAGACGTATCAGAGGTCCCATACCAATTCAACTGTACATCCCTCACATCATTATACAGCCTCCACTAGCTTTGACAGTCCCCTGTTGACATGCAGGGCCCATGGGTTCATAAGGTCGTCTCCATGCCCGTACACGACCATCCGCTCGATACAGTTTGAAACGAAACTCGTCCGACCAGCCAACATGTTTCCAGTCATTAACAGTCCTAAGTCGGTGTTGACGGGCCCAAGCGGGGCGTAAAGTTTTTGTCGTGCAGTCGTCAAGGGTAGACGAGTGAGCCTCCGGCTCCGAAAGCCTATATCGATGATGTTTCGTTGAATGGTTCGCACGCTGACACTTGTTGATGGCCTAGCATTAAAGTCCGCAGCAATATGCGGGAGGATTGCACTTCTGTCACGCTGAACGATTCTCTTCAGATGTCGTTGGTCCCGTTCCCGCAGGTATCTCTTCCCAGCCGCAGCGGTGTTGGAGATTTGATGTCTTACTGGCCCTGATATTCACGGCACACTCGTGAAATGATCGTACGGGAAAATACCCACTTCGTCGCTACCTCGGAGATGCTGTGTCCCATTGTTTGTGCGCTGACCATAACGTCACGTTCAAACGCACTTAAATCTTGATAACCTGCCATTACAGCAGTAGTAACCAATCTACGAGTAACAACTGCGCCAGACACTTGTTGTCATATATAGGTGTTACCGACCACAGCGCCGTATTCTGCCTGTTTATATATCTTTGTAATTGAATACGCATGCCTATACCAGTTTCTCTGGCGCTTCAATATATAGGTATAATTGCATGGGATTCCGCCTGTCGTTCTGAATGTTTAGGTTTCTGGGAACAGACGGCACGTGATCGTGACCGCTTCCTAAGACATACGGCTAACATCTCTCAAATTATATCTCCTGTGCTTCAACAAAGGCACAGACGTAGGATCTGTACAAAGCTACGTATTATCTGAGAAGGAGATAGGTAAGAAGAAGGGAAAAAAACACAGAATGTGGGGTAAAACATTCTTTATTTCCATTAATCTAACTTAAAAATAATTTTACATTTTCATAAGCACACACATCACTATTTTCAACATCTTGAGTTGATGGATAGCAGCTCACCTGTAGGATTCCAGGTCTCGAATAGATGCAAACCTGAAGATTCGCTACATCCACGTGATCTTCTCCTCGCCTTTGTGGCAGATGATTGTCTCAGGATGATCGAATATTCGAAGTGATTTCATCATACCTTGTTGATGTATACCACGATCGTCCCAGTGGAGTCCATGAAAGAAACATGTTAACCACTTTGCACTCCTTAGTGTTTTAGCGCAATGCGCATTCTTGAAAGGCCTTGATGATGTGTCGTCCGATTTCACACGGTGTGCAGAGTCATTGTACACTGTTGTAATGGATACAGTTCGAGCAACACAGTAAATTTCCGGAGGAGAACGGCGCGGTTGACACTCGGCGCTCAACTGCAGCTTCATGCAGGCTTTTGCACGACACATTTCATCCCATTCCATCTCCTTAAACCGCACTTTAAAACTTTTAACTGCATTCTTGATCACTATCACAACACGCCAGTCTCTGTCTGCGGTTGCTTCTATACCAATACGTAAGCGCTTCGAGTCACTAGCGGTTAAATTAGACGCTGACGTGAACTGTAGTGATGCACAGGGCTTAACTGTTACTTTCTAATCCACTAAATCCTCACCTTGTCCACGCAGTATTACTGGAATATTCTGTGACGGTACGACAGTAAACGTAGACATTAAGCAAGGGGTAATTACGAGTACTCTTCCGCGGCTTCTTCACATTCTCCTGCTGCTGCGGCTGGGCAGCGCTGGTCGATCTCGGCTGGCGCTTCATGCTGACTTACTGCAGCGGAGGCTGCAGAGCTGCTGGGCCCGCTTTATGTCCCCGATGTGTTCAGATGCTGCGTTCCTATTGGCCACTGCCAATTCCAAGAACCTCTGGTGGCAAAATTATGTTGGGGGAGTGGGGGTGTTCACTTGGGCTTCCCTTCCAGAAGGATTGGCGTTCGAGCCTCGCATACGGCATCGCCATTTTGAAATCTCCATTAATCCCCGGGTAGGGGTGGGGGCGGAGGGAGGTCAGCACATCCTTTGGGCAAAAAAGTTCCCGCTCAAATACGATACTAGGTGCGTCTACTGGAGAAAGTTAATGTAAATTTGTGCGTCTATTGAAAGAATGACCCATGAAGTATACAACTTCCATCGTTATATCTTAGCAAAGTATGTCGCCGAGAACTCCAGAAAATTCAGGTTTGCATCTATTCAAGACCTGGAATCCTACGGGTCACCTGCTATCCATCAGCTCAAGAAGATGTGTGAAAATAGTGATGTGTCTGCTTATGTAAACGTAAAATTACTTTTAAGTTGGATTGATGAAAATAAAGTCACTAAGCGGGTCGGAGGTCTGTATCCAATCACGCGTCGACCGTTCTGTTATGGCAGTAGAAAACAGCAAAACAGAAACTTAAATTTGGCGTTTAAAAAAAATCATTCTTGCAGGAGGATCGAACCGACATACCATCGTTTGAGCGTCGCACAGACTCCCGTATGAGTAACAACGAAATAGACATCATTGGCATGGAGATGCAACTGAAAGAGTTGAGAACAAAACAAGTGGGCAGGTGTGGACGCAACCCCAATTTCGTTTTACAGGGACTAATCCACTTACTTAGCTTGAATTTATCGCAAATCTCTCGCCCGACGCGAAGTCCCAAGTGACTATAAAGAAGGAACAGATGACTGCTCTATACAAGGGTGACAGAACGGACCCGTGAAGTTACAGACCCACATCTTTAACATCGGTATGCTGTATAATTCTTGAACATATTCTAAGATCGAATATAATAAATTTCCTTAGGATACAAAAGCTTCTGTCCACAAACCAGCACGGATTTAGAAAGCATCGCTGGTTCGAGAACAGTTTACTCTTTTCTCTCACAACATCCAGGGAACCATGATTGAAGGCCAATGGACAATTCCTTATTACTAGATTTTGCAGAAGTATTTGAAGCGGTGTTCACCTGTAGACTGTTAAAAAAGGTCCGAGGGTAAGCAATACGTTCCAAGATATGTGTATCGCTCGAAGACTTTATCAGTAATAAGACCCAGTAAGTTTTCCTCGGCGACGAGGGTTCACCAGAGCTTGGGTGTACCCAAGAGAGCCGGTGGGAAGTGCGAATGGACCGCTATTGTTCTCTAGACGAGTATACCGTGTCGTTATAACTAAGGTGCAGCTCTTGATGGAGGTCCACTGTGGCTGTAATTATCGTATGGCAGCGAAACCTGATAGACTTGCAAATGCGTTAATGTAGAACCGACTTACGCCGGAAAACAAGTAAGTTCCAGATGTGGCTACCAGGCCCAAATCTGGCGCTGAACACTGTTTGTGCGAAGATATGACATCCGCGCTCTCTTCTGACGAGCCATAACGTGTGTGAACAGTGTAGCTATCGAGAAGGGAGACTGCACTATTTTATGTGAAAGGCAGCAATTACAGTGCACCATTGAGAAAGTATTGCCAACTGAAAGGTTTAAAGAGAGGCCCGATATTATTAATTGGCTCGAAGAAGATGAGAATGAAATTCGAAAACACGGATAAGCTTGGTGTGGCACCTGGAAGAGGAAGGCGTCATATCCCGTTGCAGAACTATAGACCTATATATCTAACGTCGATCAGTGGTAGAACTTTGGAACACGTATTGTGTTCGAGTACAATGACTTTTCTGGAGACTAGAAATCTACACTGTAGGAATCAGTACGGGTTTCGAAAAAGACGATATGTAAGTAGGCTGTTTAGGTTTTTATATTGGTAACGCCACGTAGCGCTCTGTATGAAAATCACTGCTGTGCTGTGTGCAGTCTGTGGCTGGTTTGCATTGTTGTTGGCTATTGTAGAGTTGGGCAGTTGGCTGTTAACAGCGCGTAGCGTTGCGCAGTTGGAGGTGAGCCGCCAGCAGTGGTGGATGTGGGGAGTGAGATGGCGGAGTTTTCATAGCGGATGATCTGGACAGAGCCAGTAAATTTGTAAGGCTGGATATCATGAACTGATATATATATTATGACTTTTGAACACTATTAAGGTAAATACATTGTTTGTTCTCCATCTAAATCTTTCATCTGCTAACTACGCCTATCAGTAGTTAGTGCCTTCAGTAGTTTGAATCTTTTATTTAGATGGCAGTAGTGGCGCTCTCTGTATGGCAGTAGCTTGAGTAACGAAGATTTTTGTGAGGCAAGTTATTTGTGAAAGGTATAGGTTAATGTTCGTCAGGGCCATTCTATTGTAGGGATATTGAAAGTCAGACTGCGTTGCGCTAAAAATATTGTGTGTCACTTCAGTGAATGTCTGAGTACGTTCAGTTTTGCTCATCTGTTTGAAAATCAAATAACATAAGATGTTTATCAGCACAGTAATTCATTAACTTTTCTAAGGGGACGTTTCAGATTGTGTGAAACCCAGCTCGCGCTATTCGTCCACGAGACTCAGAGGGCCCTAGACTCGGGTTCCCACGTAGATGCCTTGTTTCTTTACTTCCGCAAGGCGTTTAATACAGTTCCCCACAGTCGTGTAATGAACAAAGTAAGAGCATATGGACTATCAGACCATTTGTGTGATTAGATTGAAGAGTTCCTAGGTAACAAAGAACAGCATGTCATTCTCAATGGAGAGAAGTCTTCCGAAGTAAGAGTGATTTCAGGTGTGCTGCAGGGCAGTGTCGTAGGACCGTTGCTATTCACAATGTATATAAATGACATTGTGGATAAAACTGGAAGTTCACTGAGGCTTTTAGCGGATGATTCTGTAATATATCGAGAGGTTGTAACAATGGAAAATGGTACTGGAATGAAGGAGGATCTGCAACGAATTGAGGCATGGTGCAGGGAACGGCAATTGAATTTCAATGTAGACAAGTGTAATGTGCTGCGAATACATAGAAAGGAAGATCCTTTATCATTTAGCTACAATATAGCATGTCAGCAACTGGAAGTAGTTAATTCCATAAATTATCTGGAAGTAGGCATTAGGAGTGATTTAAAATGGAATGACAATATAAAATTAGTCGTCGGTAAAGCAGATGCCAGACTGAGATTCATTGGAAGAATCGTATGGAAATGCAGTCCGAAAACAAAGGAAGTAGGTTACAGTACACTTGTTCGCCCACTGCATGAATACTGCTCATCGATGTGGGATCCGTACCAGATAGGGTTGATAGAAGAGATAAGTTCCAACGGAGAGCAGCGCGCTTCGTTACAGGATCATTTAGTAATCGCGAAAGCGTTACGGAGATGATAGATAAACTCCAGTCGAAGGCTCTGCAAGAGAGACGCTCAGTAGCGGTTTCGAGAACATACCTTCACCGAGGAGTCAAGCAGTATATTGTGAAACTTCCCCTTTGAACAATTATACACGAGACTGTGCTTAAACTGACACACAATATTTTGTTAGCGCAACGCAATCTGACTTTCAAAATTCCCTACAAAAGAATGGCCCTGACTAACATTAAACTATACCTTTCACAAATCACTTACCTCACAAAAATCTTCGCTGCTCAAGCTACTGCAATACAGCAAGCGCCACTACTGCCAGCTAAATAAAAGATTCAAACTATGGAAGGCACTAACTACTGATAGGGATAGTTAGCAAATGAAAGATATTAATAGAGAACAAACAATGTATTTACCTTGATATCATCATATATAAATATAGCAGTTCATGAAAAATTACAAAACTCCGCCATCTCTCTCCCCACATCCACCACTGCTGGCGGCTCACCTCCAACTGCGCAACGCTACGCGCTGTTCACAGCCAGCTGCCTAACACTACAATGGCGAGTATTACAACAATGCAAAGCAGCCACAGACTGCACACAGCACAGCCAGTGATTTTCAAATTGAGCGCTACGTAACGTTGCCAATAAGAAAACATAAACAGCCTACTCACATAGAGAAAACATAAACAGCCTACTTACATAGCCCCCATGCTCCCCACAAAAAATTTTACAAAATATTTTTGGGCAGTGGCCAATAATGATTTGAAAAAAATTTTTCATAATTACAATAACAAAGATATCAAATGCACACACTTATTGATACAACGTTGGTCAAAAGCTAAAATTTTGTCACAGTCCATAAAGACAGTCCTGATCATTCATTACGGTAAAATATAGTGTTTTTCTCAAAGTCTGAGCAGTAGAAGAAAATGCACACGGAAGTAGTGGATTTCCATGCAGTCTTGAAGAAGTAGTGTTGTCCTTCCAAGGGAAAGACAGTGCTGACTCTCGACATGCAGACAAGTATTGGGTCACAACAGAGCAAACCCACAGCAGAGTCATTCGAAGTTTGGAAGAATACTGGTAGGTAGGTCATCACAGAGCAGACCCACTGTAGTCCTGGTAGAAATGACGGTACTGGTGGGCCACCAGAGGTGCAGACCCACTGCAGTCCTTGTAGAAATTACGGTACTGGTGGGCCACCAGAGGTGCAGAACCACTGCAGTCCTTGTAGCAATTGGTGGGCCATCAAAGATGCAGACCCACTGTAGTCCTGGTAGAGACGGCCAGCAGCCATCTGTTGTGACGGTGCAGGTGCACAATCACCGCTGAAGAGTCTTGCGGACAATATAGCAAGTCCATAAACCACCACTTGTGCACTCACAAAGTTTTTGAAATTGTCCTTAGACCAAGCAATGCTGTTATCCAGTCCCTTGCTGAATTAGTAACACACATGCAAACACTAACAGTCCCTACTTTTCACATATTGTCCATATACTATGACCAACAGAAATGTGTGCAGTGAAATGTAACTTAATTTGAAGAACTGGTGTCTGTACAATTATAAATTTACAACATGAAAATACAATTACAAAGGTACAAAATACATCATTAAATAACATAATAATACAGATAACATTTGTAGTACAGGCTTTACAAAAGAATAGAAATAGACATATACGTCAGTGTTACAGGAATTATGACATAAGTAAATACATAAAAGATCAGAATAACTTTTGAAACATCAACTTTACACATGAGCATTAAAACAAAACAGAATTAATAATGTCTAACATCTTTACAAAGTAAATAACATATTATTAACGCAAATTATATTTGAGGATAACAGTATTCCTCATCATAGTTCATGTAGCTGAGTATGAGAAAAATTCTACAACAAAAGTCTGATGAGGTAAACATATAAAGACAGGAAGAACATATATACACAAGGGTACCCAAACACATAGTGGGATAACACAAAAGGAAAGGACAGGGTTTGTTTCATTGCAGTATTTTGCAAACAAAACTTTCTTTGCTTCTTGGAGATCTCCCTTCGTTCATCATTATTCCCAAAAAGTCCTATCCGTACCTCTTTTCTGTATTCTAACCATATTTCTTTCAAAATAAATATGGCTCATTGTACAATACTCATTTAGGCCCAAATCGTTTTCATATAACTTTCAAAGCATTATTTCCCTATTCTCCATAGTTAGGTTCTTATATAGTCTACCCCCTCATAAGCTAACTTAAATCTACTGAGCTCAGATATTAAACTAAGGGACGAGGCAATGCAGCAGCACAAAACAATTAACACAAACAGCAATGACAAAAAAATGGAAAGTTGCAAAGCAAGCTACAGTAAATCTAAATTACCAAGCAATTCAACATTACAACTAATATGAGGCAATGCGCAAAAAAAAAAAAAATCTGGCTTAGCAGAGTAACACAAATTAAAATTCAGCAACACTACGCCTGGCAAACAGCAGCAGAAAATGATATACCTAAACATGACAAAGCTCAAGCAAAAAAAATATTACACTAAAAATGGCCATGTCTAATACCTATGTCACATCTTAACACTAAGGTGATGCATCACGATAACTTACTCTATGAAATAAATTACCAAATATTGTAAAGAAAATTATGTATGCAGTTCCTGTGAAGGGAAATATCTTTTTGTGCTCCCTCATTTTTTTAAATATATCACAAAACTATTATTTACTGGATCTGTAGACAGAAAATATTTATATTAGTACATCTATAAAATTTTATTTGAACCAATGCAGCAGTGCAGCTAGAAACTAGATATCAAATGAAATAAGCAACTTTGTACACAGCAAAGCATAAGAACATCGTTCAATAGCCATGTGGCATTTCATAAGTTAGTAGAAAAATCTCTCAACTAGAGAGACAGTAGTCATAATCAGGTGTATAGACATAAAAATATTTCTCGTCATTTCATTAGGCATCCAGTGTAATCATATGTTTTCAAGTTCGACCGTGTCGTTTTTGCGATGCTTTCTACAAAGGAATGTTAGAAGCGAGGTTAATGGCGTCTTTTTTTTTTTTACCTGTGCCGCTGAAAAGGGCTCGCAAAATGGCTTTTCCTCCAGGCAACTGGCACACCTGGCCGCTCGCAACGCATTACGTCATGGTCACTTACCTTTCTTACCGACATATTTACGACAGCAGTTTCCGCTACAGTGACAGTCTCATATAAACATTTCACAGGTCGAAAATTTGCGTAACAAATGTGTAGAAAAAAAATCCTGTAAATATAACAGTGTTCAAAAAATTTTTCGGCGGCATTGTAATACATTCACACATGTACACACATTTCATAATTCTAAAGTACGATTCTTGGTTTCCAACATCCTGTTTCACAAGTCAAGAGTCCCTACCCACTATTCATTACTCCTTACCTTATTACACATATACGTATCCATCGACACTCGTCAATATTTCGTCATTATAAATATGAAGCATAATCAAATAACTCATATAGCCTCAGCCTATTAATCATAAACATACCTCAGCAGCATAATACACATCGTCGTCGTAAAAATAACATCATAACACCTCAGTCAAATCTCAAAATCGTCGTAGCTTCCTCCAATAATTAAAAAAATTCTTTGCTCATGTCAAAAGTGTCATCTGTCTCAAACGTACTTTAAAAATCGTGAATCCATACCAAATACATCATTCAAAGCTCTCATAGTATCACAATGGTTCCAAAAAAATATGAACAGATCACACAGTACAGACAAAATACAATTTTGTAAGTGTGAAGTAATCCAACTCTGTAATTGCGTAAACATATGTCACTGATGTAATAAAAAAAGTTTATCTCTCAGTTACATGATCAGATAGCTGTGTAATTTGTGTGTTAGAGAAATATGGTACCGATGTGTAAAATTGTATAAGCAAATACCATATTAGCTAGGGTTCCTTGTGGTTGCCACACACATGGTACACAAAGTAAGTGTGTACCCCCCTGAGGATTAATGTAATTATACCCTCAGGTGTTACAGATTACAGCAATGGAATGAAATGTATCACGGAAAACTTTCTTTGTAATTCAAAAAATCTTTAAAAATAAATGTTTTAAGTACAAAATTAATCACTCAAATACGTGCACTGTAGCGCTAAATGTGCGTCTTGTTGCAACATAATCTCTGTGGAAGTGTCGTAGTTATCGCCCTCCGAAAGCTAAGTTCTGCAGAAGTCAATGTACTTACCTCATAATACACAAAAGTGAAATGCTTTGCGTATAAATGTCTTAGTTATTACGCTTATTGCCGTGATGAGGAAAGTACTGTGCTGTAACGTATTATCATGCTACGGAAAAGGCAGTCTCATTGTAGCTATACCACAAAAGTTATTACTAAAACATGTTTTACTTTCCAGAAGAATTCAGAGAAACTGTGCAGATATAAAACAGAAACACTGCAAAAGCAACATTGTAAATTGTCACTCATTAGTAGCGTCGTGATAAAATCGTGTAGCTGTCACATAAACTAACCACTGTGTCGTCTGGTATCTCACAGAAAGTACATTAAACCCAGAATGTATTTTCAAGTAAACCAAAATGTTGCATTAAAATCTCATTAGCAGTACCAGTATGTGTCCTAAGTATGTAAGCCTGATAGTCGTTACGTAATCGTGCAACTAACAAGCAAGAATGTACAAATACAACACTGTGTCGTCTGTTCACTATAACAATGCATTCGTAATTTCTGTTTAAAAATGTTCCCTAGGTTCTAGACTGGATATTTAACTTCAAACATTGTTGCATGTTAACAGTTTCTTAAGTCTGACAAAGCATACTAGAAATGTGAAGTGAAAAGTTTTATGGCAAAGACAAAGTTAAAAAGCAGATTATCTTTCAATAAACGGTTTTACATGTGAAATGTGGTAAAATCCTTTACTCTTCATAGTACGCAGACTTTCAACTGAAAAGCAATTGTCATGTTTTATACGTCGGTAAGGAATGCTAAAATTTTTCTCAAGGTTAGCGTCTATGTTATTTTTCTCTGAGCCAGCCGGCGCACGCGGCTGCCTGTGGTGCGAGTCATTGTCTGTTCCTTTGTTGGCGCGCGTCGTTATTGGGATTAGGAGACCTAACTTCTACAAATTCACTTTGACGGGAAGGCCCTGCCCTGTTTGAAGCTCGCCAGTTCTGATGGAATTCAGGTCTGTCGTTTTGTCGGTAGTTTACACAGTTTCTTTCTTGTCGGCCACGTGGTGGAGAATTTCTCCCTGAATCGTAACTGCGTGCTGAACTGTTGCGTCTGAAATTATTCTGCCTCCCTTGACAATAATAGTTCTGGTTACCATATTGTCTATTTCTATGGTTATCTCTGTCATATTCATTTCTACGGAAATGCGATCTTTCTCTGTAACTATTATTCTGCCAGCGGTTGTCATAAGGGTGGTGTCTGTTTTGGTCACGATTTGTGTTGTGAGAATAGCCTTGTCGTGTCCAGTTATTACTTCTGTCGTCACAGAATTGTGACGGATGTGACCTGTAGTGATTGTTTTCCTGTTTTCGCATCCCGCGACTGTCTGTGTCAATTTCTAATTCTTGTAAGAGTCCCTGAAATGCTTCAATGTCGTCTTTGCAACGTCCTGCCAAAATAATATGTCGTAAATGTTCAGGCAGTTTGATTAAGCAAATGCGGATGAGTTCTGAGGGGCTGTATGGGTTTGAAAGATATTGATTCTTATGCAACATGTCTTCAAAATATTTCATAAGACTGGAAAATTCAGATTGTTCGAAATGTTTCATCATTATGATGCCATGTTTTACGCGGTCTTGTGTGGCTTGAGACCAATATGCTGAGAGGAAGGCATGGTAAAATTCTCCTTCACTGTGGCAATCGTGAATGACCGATCGCATTCTTACAGCTGGTTCATTCTCCAAGTAGCCACACATAAATTCTAACCTGTGCTCCAATGACCAGTTGGGAGGAAAACAATGAGAGAATTGATGGAGCCATTCTTGTGGATGAATGTCGTTGCCAGAATTCTTAAATGTTTTGAATTTACGTGTAGTAATGAACAGCTTATAGTCAAAATCATCATGTCGTCGAGTCGCATATCGGTCATTGTTAGGTCGTGTCGGCCGTTCCATCTCAAAATTCGGTGCACATTGCCAATTTCTTTCATAACTTCCGAAATGCCCTGTGTTATTATTTTGTGGCTGTTCCGTATTTCTGTGTCCCTCTTCCCATATTGGGGCGCGAGTATCCTCTGAAATACGTAAATCTTGTATTAACTGTGTCAGCTGATCTTGTACTTCCCGGATTTCTCTTTTGTACTGTGTACTGATTTGATTTTGATTCTGTTTGAATTTTCTAATTTGTTCATACTCTTCTGTGTCAGTGAAGGCTACAGGTGTTGTGTTATTCAGATCATCATCTACCTTTGTAGATAAGTTAGTGAACTGATCTGAAAGTTCAGCTACTTTATCCGATAGTGAAATTATTTCCTCTGTATGTTTTTCTGAACCAAGTTTCAGAGTATCTACTGTGTCCTTTAAGTTTTCCTGAGTTTTTGCAAGTTGCGTAACCGAATCGGTAGATGCAACTGAGTCAATTTTAGCTTGCAAGGTGTCGTGATTTTCATGAACAATGGTTTGCAGTTCTTTTATGGCTGCTTCGTGATTCTGTAATACATTTTCATGCCGCGAAAAAATAGGTTGAAAATGCTCACAAATTTGTGTTTTTACGTCATTACAGACTTTTTGACATTTCGATTCGATTTTATGTAACTCAGTAGTTAAATCTTCACGTGTTTGTTCAAGTGTGGTGTCTAACTTTTGAAGATTTTGTTCCATTGTGTCTAACTTTTGAAGCTTTTGTCCCATTTGTTTCTGATTTTGTTCAAGTGTTGTGTCTAACTTTTGTAGCTTTTGTCCCATTTGTTGCATTAACTGTAATAACAATGCACTGGTGTCTGAAACATGTCCCTCAGTGCTTTTCGGCAGTGAATTTGCACCGGCAACATTCACATTTTGACAAGCGGAAAACGTGTCTTGACTCATTTGGGAAAACGGTGAGGACGCAAAACCTGAATCTACAGTATTTGCAAAATTGTGTCCTGTCATTTCGGATTCCTGAGGCGAGCTGTTGCCGACCGATCGATCGATAAGCAACTACAAAGGAGATTTTCTCTACAATTACGCGCTAGAAATAAACAAAATCTACACTAATTACACAAACTACAAGAAAAAATCAGAAGATTCCAGTGAGGTATCCTCGGCTAAGGGTCGACATATGAAACTTCCCCTTTGAACAATTATACACGAGACTGTGCTTAAACTGACACACAATATTTTGTTAGCGCAACGCAATCTGACTTTCAAAATTCCCTACAAAAGAATGGCCCTGACTAACATTAAACTATACCTTTCACAAATCACTTACCTCACAAAAATCTTCGCTGCTCAAGCTACTGCAATACAGCAAGCGCCACTACTGCCAGCTAAATAAAAGATTCAAACTATGGAAGGCACTAACTACTGATAGGGATAGTTAGCAAATGAAAGATATTAATAGAGAACAAACAATGTATTTACCTTGATATCATCATATATAAATATAGCAGTTCATGAAAAATTACAAAACTCCGCCATCTCTCTCCCCACATCCACCACTGCTGGCGGCTCACCTCCAACTGCGCAACGCTACGCGCTGTTCACAGCCAGCTGCCTAACACTACAATGGCGAGTATTACAACAATGCAAAGCAGCCACAGACTGCACACAGCACAGCCAGTGATTTTCATATTGAGCGCTGCGTAACGTTGCCAATAAGAAAACATAAACAGCCTACTTACATAGAGAAAACATAAACAGCCTACTTACAATTGCTCCCTCCCATGTATATCTCGCGAAGAGAGGAAAAAATCACAGAGATCAGGGCCCACACAGAGGCATACTAACAATCTTTCTTTCCACGAACAATACGAAACTGGAATAGAAGGGAGAACCGATAAAGGTACCCAAGGTACCCTCCGCCACACACCGTCAGGTGGCTTGCGGAGTATGGATGTAGATGTAGATGTAGAAAGTTACTGACGAAGTTGTGTGTTGGCGTAATTGAGCATGCATCACGTGTCCCATGTTGTACTAGTGCTTGTACAGTGTCACAAGAATTTTCCACCCACGGTCAGCAACAATACGGGGAGTGTTGCGCTCTGTTTCACACATGTATCGGTACTCTTACAACATCCAGACGGTACAGCAATTGAAATATCACAATCGGTTGTAATATTCTGAATTCGCTCTTCTGTTTCTGGCACGGATCAAAGTTGTTGATATGTGGCCGGACAATATTCTATATAGTGACGAGGCACATTTTGCAATGAAGTGCGCAGGGAATACGCACAACTGCTGAATTTGGGGTACTGTTAACCCCCATGTTGTGCACGAAGAGCCGTTGCACTCGGCGCATGTGGCTGTGTTGTATGGATTCACAAACACGGATTCATTCTCGGTCTGTTCTTCTTTGAAGAGAATACAGCCAGTGGGCCTGTCAGATGTATCGTGACGTCTGCTCGTTATCGAGAGCGTCTTGTAGAGCATGTGATTCCTGCTTTGGAAGAACGCAATTGAGTTAAAACCACTGTTTTCATTGAAAGATGGGGCAACACCTCATGTCGGTCGACAAACGAAAGATCTGCTTAATGCAATCTTCCATGAACGTGTTACATTCATATGTTCTCCACATGTATAGCCTGCAAGATCGCTTGATCTGCATCCATATGACTTTTGGCTCTCGGCATATCTAAAAGAACCCGTTTAACAGAGACACGTTCGATCTCCAACTAATATACAGACGTGAATACGTTGCTCAGACTCCAGCTGCGATCATCTGTTGATCACAATGTTTTATTGATGCAGCATCTGTCGTCTCCAGAGGTCGTATTGAACAAACTGTGTAAGCAGTGGTTAGTAATAAAATCAACATAATGCCTTTCTCGCTTGTTTGACCGTTTCTGCCACGTCACGACCCTGATCTGTTACCTTTGGAAATATTTCTGTACGTCTTTCTAGTATTGACAGCGTCATATTTGCAGCTGGTCGCCAAAATTGGAACTATTTTTCTTCACCTTCATCTGTTTCGCATTAACAATTTAGAATATCTACCATGTTTCGGTGGCATCAGATAATTACAGTCCGCATTGGAGCTCTCTGAGTAGCTGCACATAATTATAAGAGAGTGGCGCATAAATCTGAGGACAGTGTGAGCAGCACTCTGCTACTGTCTGCGGATGACGCTTTAGTATACGGGAAAGTATCAGCGGTGAGTGACTGTAGAAGGATATAGGATGATATACACAGAATTTCTACGTGGTGCGCTGAATGGCAGCTTGCTCTAAACGTAAAACAAAATGTAAGTTAATGTACAGTCATGCTCAAAAGTATCCGAACGACCTGAATTGCATATCGCCTGATTCGCATGCAACCCATATAACGCAGCTGTCTAGCAGGTCCTCTAATCGCTCCTTGGTACAGTCGTTTGACTATTGAAAATGGTTCCAACAACCCACCATTAGAAAACACTGCTCTGTATCGCCACAACTCAAGTTGTAAAGTAATACCAAGATACTAGAAATATCAGGGAACACCTTATCACAGATAAGACTGTCCTTAAGGCTTGTAAGCTCACATTTATTGCAATAAATGACATACCTGAAATGTTACCACTCTCATTATTACGTCTGATAGGTAATGCACGTAGTAAGTTCGTCGTATTCATGATTTCCTCTTCAAAGTAACATACCGTACTTGTTATTTAACACAAAATGACATTAAAAATTTTAGTTATTCACGAGCAGCTAGTTGAGAATATGTATGAACTTCAAATGAACGACGAACCGTCTCGTTCTGGATATGGATTCAAACCCAGATCATGCAGACTAAGATTTCGTGACCAACGAAAACTAAGTCATTCCTGGCTAGGCATACACAGAGTGATATACCTCGATTTTAGACAGTAACACTTAGCAAATATCAACTTTAAATTACATAAAGGAAACATTTTTAACGGACACGAATTCCTACCCAGCATCTATTGTCCCTGTTAACGGACTACGGGAGATGTTAAATATTGCTTCTTCACAAGTAACTTACTTGAAATGTCGTGAGGTAGAGCTTTGTGTTGGACAGGGATTGGAACCCAGAACCTAATCGGATTGTTATCGAAGCACAATCAACTGTCACATACCTGATTTTCTCCGCAGTAGCTAGATGTTTTAACTGAAATGACGAGATGAAACATTAATTTTTTCATTCCCAGTACTTCAACCCGGCACCTATCGCTGTTATATTCTAGAGAAAACTAACGTTAAATGTGGGTTTGTTACACCAGCAGCGACATGTGAGCATGTTTGAACTAGAAATAATATGGCGAAGAGTTCAATGCTGACTGGGGATCGAACCCCACACATATCGTTTCTACACACAAACAGACGTCAGCTACCGAATTTTTTTCCAGCAGCAGCTCGGAATAACATCCTTGAACTAAACGTGATCTCGCAAATAGTTATATGTCTCACTAGGAGTCAGTAACGTCAGATATCGTTATTGTTGACAACGAATGAAAATGCATTAAAATCAAAATTATTATCCACCAGCAGATAGGTGTTCTCATGCTAGAGCTTGATAATTCAAAATGAAAACCTTGGCGCTGGGCCAGGATTCGCACTCATTCACGCGCAGTATGTGGAGATGTTGAGGAATCTGCAGTTTTGAACAAACAACAAATTGTAGTCGAGCTGTATTGTCACGACGGGATCAAATTCCGCATTAAGGGCGGTCTGAGTTGCATTCCTAGTTCAGAACCTATTTTATCTGCATACATAAGTTCAAATGAAAGATGTAATAAGTGTCCTGTGACACTACATAGCGTTTGTTTCGTCACTAGAAATAAATAACTAGTATAAGAAGGGATACGGGTGATAGAGTTTCTACATGTCATCACTACTGATTTTACTGTCGTTCATCCTAACGTCTACTTGGTAGAGAAGGAATATCATGTTTAATGTGAATTTCCGACCACAATGTCACTATACTTTCTTCATTTGGCGTAGCCAGAAGAGAATAGAATCTGTCTCTCCCTATCAAAAATCATGGGCAGAAGATGGAATCAAACCCAGACCATAAGTATATGAACCCATCATCAAACCAACAGACCACCAAATCACCTTCTTTTGGCATCATTTTCCTATCATAACATGAGACTTCTGACACACAGTCCCCCTGTAGTGGTTTGCAGTATGTTGAGTATATTCATTTACTTGGTTGACCGAATCGCCATGAACTAGCTGCCTCGGCTATCCGGTGCATACATTCGACTCTGTTTTGTAATCACCGAAATAAAATCGCGTAACTGCCACCTACACAGAACTGCCAACAGTGTAATATGCAGAAATTTAAATAGGAAGTGTTCCTTTCCATTTGAGCTACTCTATTGCGCTATCTGTTTGTTGAAACCGTCCTGCAGTGCAAAAGAAAAGCTGTAGCTGTCTGTCTCTCAGAAGTCTAGAACCGGCCATATGTATTAGCTCACAGTACTGTGGAATTCCTAAGTTCTGGAGGAACGCTTGACATCCGCAGCAGCTGTAGCTACATGGCAGCTAGTGGCGTAACAGTAAGCGTTGGGCACTGTAGATAGGATGTCGTGAGTTTGTGTACATTCACTGATACATTTCTGAAAACGCCATTCTGCTGTCTGCTGAAGTTATCAATTTAATGGAACTTTGAACATAATTCCCTTCACTTCTCAACCCAAAATAGGAAAAAGGGCTAACTTCTGCAAAGATTTTGTTCTTTTCAGGTTTAACAGACGGCCAGGCAGCAGATGCATCTCGAAGCTTTTGTATTATGTATGGGGAGAGCGCATCGTACCCTAATAATCAGAAAAGTATTTTCTACATTAGCTGTCGTGTGGTAGTGGCATTTTATTCTTCTTCAAACCTGGTGTGACAGCTTTAGCTCAGAACAAGTTTTCTACGTGCATGTAATCAGTAAACTGCATGTGCACAGTCAGACTGTTATAGATAACTTCAGAGAATTCGCTAATATCATTGATTAATTTCTCTCTCATGTTTAATATTGTTTTAACAACACTAAAAGAAACCTTACGAAAATTATGTACTGTATTGTAAGAAATGAAATGAAACTACCCATGATAACATTACGACGAAAGTCTGTTTTGATAAACCTTAATATCTGTACACAAGCGTGAGTCTATCGGCACGAATTTGTAAAATACTACTCACTTAGATTTCGATTGGGTCTGTGTTTAATTGGTATGCTGTGTTATGCTCAACAGGTATGCAAATGTGGCATTTCATAAATATAGTTGTGTGTTCCTAGAAACCCAAAATTTGCTTGTCAGCAGCGGAAAGAGGTTTTGCCTGTTGTGCAGCATTGTACGTTTTTCACCATTGCACTACGAGCTGAAATTATATTCTTGCGATGTGCTTATCGATGTTTGATCTGACTGCTTGTAGCTGTTTCACAGAAGGGATAAAAACATTACAGTCAGCGAGACTGGAAACGCGAACCATAACAGACGTTTTTCCATAGGTCAGCACGTCACCACAGAGCTAGCGAAGAGGTATATCCCAGGCCCTCCTCTTAGAAGATCAATAGGGCTAGAAATCGTAAACCGCTGTTTAAAGTACGAGATTAGTTGCGATATGCACGTGCAACTATTTTCCTGGGCTGATAACCGTAAATTTACAATCTTCTGTTACACCTCAAGCGATAATAACTCAGATTATTCAATGGAAATGGCAGGAAAAATCAAGTGAACTTTGAGGCTTAATTCCGTACATACCAGGAAATAACTCGTCGATCACAGTGTTGCCAAACATACCTTGCCTTGTTGCCAAATCTCAGTTACAGTACCAGCAGAAGAAGACGAACCGATGTGATCCTACAGCGGGCTGGGTAGTGACCATATCTGGCGTCTCAAAGACGCGGCTGCTAGGGCCTGGAATACGTAATGCGTCTGATTCGCATTTCTGTAACTAGGTTTAGGGACTGGAGCGTAGTTACTAATAATACTCAGAACTGACTGCTAACTAAGCATCATAAATCAGTAACTCTCATAGTTGTTTTTATATTCCTTTCGTAACTATACTCATAACTAAGAAACTCGTTCACGGACGTTTTCGTGCCTCGCCGATAGTCGAGCACAACGAACAGAAAAAAAATAAAAATAGAATGTGTGTGTGTGTATGTGTGTGTGTTTGTGTGTGTGTGTTTGTATGTGTATGAGAGAGAGAGAGAGAAGAGAGCGAGAGAGAGAGAGAGAGAGAGAGAGAGAGAGAGAGAGACAGAGACAGAAATAAAAATAAAAAAGAATGAGAGAGAGAGGGTAAAAAATTGTTGTAAATAAATTCAATACTGCTATGTAAAGAAATCTTTCATTAAAATGACACGTTCCACATCATTACGAAATGTCGTATTCATGATCTATGGAACAAGTATTAATCTAATCTAATCTAATCATATCATATTGCTGACTAGTCATGAAGAGTCATGAATTACCGAAATTTTCCCCAATATCAGTAACCAAATCTAACCTTGAAAATAAAAGACGACAGTTTTTGTAATAAACTGGGACTCCTATCAAGACCCTTTCATCCCTGTTAACTAACCACGAAAGATGTCTGATATACCTCAATTCAGAAGTAACAAAGTGTGTATCCATTTGAAGATGAAGTGCATGATGTGAAGTTCTGTGATGGAGATACGAACCCAACACGTAATCGGATTGTTAACTAAGTAAAACATAATGTTACGTATCGGTTTTTCTTACCAGCTGCTAGGTGTCTGAATCTAAAATAAGGATACAAATTTTTGTGCCTGAGCGACATCCGAATCGCACACCTATCGTTCTTCTATATCGTCCTAGAATATAACTTAAGTATCACTTGCTTACTCACTAACAGTAAGATGTGTGCGGGTTTGACCAGAAATTGTTGGCAACACATGAACAGACATTAAAAATGCACGTTAATTTTCACCAGCCGGCCGGTGTGCACGTGATAGGGCTTGAAATGAAATTACGAATATTTTTGTACCGGATCAGGATTCAGACCCACATATTTTGGGAAAGACCTAGAGAAGATTGCAGTCTTGGGAAAAGAAACGAAATGATTGAACTGTACTGTTCCGAGATATTCAGATCCTCCAAAGAGTAGATACGAATTCGAATCAGAGTCTAGCACCAAATTTTGCAACGTCTCTAATTCAATCAAGTACAAGTAAAATAAGAGCCTTTAAATGGCTATCAGTTAAATAAATAAAATAAAATTTTCTAGTGTAAGTAAGTTTACTGGCGACAGTATTTCTGTTTACCATTACCTCCACCTATGTCATTTCCCAACGTAAACCGGCCTTGCCCATTTGAGAAAGAAGGAACGTGATATTTAATGAGGGTTCAGTATTATAACGCCTTTCTCTTGAGGTTACCAGAGGTAAAGTAAATCTGTTTGTGTTTCTTAGAAGTAAATGCCTGAACCCACGTATTCCACTTGTGATAGTTTGTTCCACCAGACAATTGTGGCCAGGAGTGTGCTGTAACGGATGATGTGCTTAGCTTACAAAATTAGTTACGGTAGAAAAAATGCGAGTATATTAAATGGTTAAGTAGAAGAAGCTTCTGAAGTAGAGATTATGCTATTCTCATGTCAGCAGAACGTAAAGACTCTTCTGGGCATCATACCCTCCATGTGAAACTATTTTGAAATTTTCACTAATTCAGAAAATTTCTCAGTTCGAGAAAATCCACTGTGAAGTGTGAAGTTATCGTCATTATTACTATCATTTTCTTCATACTGCTTCTGGAACACATGTGCTTCAAGATCATTAAAGCCTTTTGCTCATTATAGAAGTAGTTGCCCAAGAACAGGTTCTTTCCCTGTCTACGGAATCCTTTTCATGTTAATATCAAACATCAGCAATTACTCGTAGATCACATTAAAACTAAAGTAATTGATGATGACGTTACTTGATAACGAAAACGTGCTGCCTTTCTTCATTTACTTGCGCCTAGAAATGGCTGCAGAATACTGCCAAACCAAAAGACAAGGGAACTTACTGCCTTCCGATATACGTCGCTGTCAGTTCTTCCATATGATTTGTTCGACGTAACCTGTTTCAAGTTGTGTATAACAGAGAATGTTTTAGAAAATCAATTGTTTTCCTTTGCAATAAACAAAGATTTTCATTCTAAGCTATCCAATATTAGTTCAAATTCACTCATTGGGCTCCATAAGTACACTGTAACAGTAATTTTTGTGCGTATGCAATGGATACGGATTGTAGAATTTAGTGGTGCGCTCTCTTCCACTTCTGTATACAATATGCCTGACCTAAACGGGCCCTTTATCAATACAGATCCTAGGCAGTGCAACATCATATTGACAACAGTAATGTGCTTATACTGACTACCTCACTGTTCGTTTTAACTGATTTTGTAATCATTTAAATAAAACAACATGACCTTCCAGTGGGAGACATTTCGTCCCCCTTTTCCTCCTGTGAAATTTGTCAGTAAGCTTTTTGCCTTCCAAGCAGCGAAAAGCGGCAAAGTACGGCCGGTAAACTATTCACGAAACATGATTTAGTGCCCTTAAGACGATTTATTTAAACATTGGCGTAGCTGAAGGAATTTAGTTTCTTCTTGAATCGTCTTATGCAGCAACGTTCACAGTTATCTCAAATAGGAAAAGCTCTTTATCCAGGTACGAAGGTTGTAACACAAACTTCCCACAGTTTTTATCAGGTTGATCTTTTCGTCTGATACCACTGCGTAAGTATTTTGTCTAAGAGATATCACAAGCAGTGTTTCTGTAGCTGCGGGAAAAATTGGTTGAAAACGAGTTTAACACCAATGGGTACAGTACTGCTAAATATTCAAAATGATTATCAACCTAAGTCTGCATTCATCCACAAACTGAGGCGCATTTGAAACTTCCTGGCAGATTAAAACTGTGTGCCCGACCGAGACTCGAACTCGGGACCTTTGCCTTTCGCGGGCAAGTGCTCTACCAACTGAGCTACCGAAGCACGACTCACGCCCGGTACTCACAGCTTTACTTCTGCCAGTACCTCGTCTCCTACCTTCCAAACTTTACAGAAGCTCTCCTGAGAAACTTGCAGAACTAGCACTCCTGAAAGAAAGGATATTGCGGAGACATGGCTTAGCCACAGCCTGGGGGATGTTTCCAGAATGAGATTTTCACTCTGCAGCGGAGTGTGCGCTGATATGAAACTTCCTGGCAGATTAAAACTGTGTGCCCGACCGAGACTCGAACTCGGGACCTTTGCCTTTCGTGGGCAAGTGCTCTACCAACTGAGCTACCGAAGCACGACTCACGCCCGGTACTCACAGCTTTACTTCTGCCAGTACCTCGTCTCCTACCTTCCAAACTTTACAGAAGCTCTCCTGCGAAACTTGCAGAACTAGCACTCCTGAAAGAAAGGATATTGCGGAGACATGGCTTAGCCACAGCCTGGGGGATGTTTCCAGAATGAGATTTTCACTCTGCAGCGGAGTGTGCGCTGATATGAAACTTCCTGGCAGATTAAAACTGTGTGCCCGACCGAGACTCGAACTCGGGACCTTTGCCTTTCGCGGGCAAGTGCTCTACCAACTGAGCTACCGAAGCACGACTCACGCCCGGTACTCACAGCTTTACTTCTGCCAGTACCTCGTCTCCTACCTTCCAAACTTTACAGAAGCTCTCCTGCGAAACTTGCAGAACTAGCACTCCTGAAAGAAAGGATATTGCGGAGACATGGCTTAGCCACAGCCTGGGGGATGTTTCCAGAATGAGATTTTCACTCTGCAGCGGAGTGTGCGCTGATATGAAACTTCCTGGCAGATTAAAACTGTGTGCCCGACCGAGACTCGAACTCGGGATCTTTGCCTTTCGCGGGCAAGTGCTCTACCAACTGAGCTACCGAAGCACGACTCACGCCCGGTACTCACAGCTTTACTTCTGCCAGTACCTCGTCTCCTACCTTCCAAACTTTACAGAAGCTCTGCAAGTTTCGCAGGAGAGCTTCTGTAAAGTTTGGAAGGTAGGAGACGAGGTACTGGCAGAAGTAAAGCTGTGAGTACCGGGCGTGAGTCGTGCTTCGGTAGCTCAGTTGGTAGAGCACTTGCCCGCGAAAGGCAAAGGTCCCGAGTTCGAGTCTCGGTCGGGCACACAGTTTTAATCTGCCAGGAAGTTTCATATCAGCGCACACTCCGCTGCAGAGTGAAAATCTCATTCTGGAAACATCCCCCAGGCTGTGGCTAAGCCATCTCTCCGCAATATCCTTTCTTTCAGGAGTGTTAGTTCTGCAAGTTTCGCAGGAGAGCTTCTGTAAAGTTTGGAAGGTAGGAGACGAGGTACTGGCAGAAGTAAAGCTGTGAGTACCGGGCGTGAGTCGTGCTTCGGTAGCTCAGTTGGTAGAGCACTTGCCCGCGAAAGGCAAGGGTCCCGAGTTCGAGTCTCGGTCGGGCACACAGTTTTAATCTGCCAGGAAGTTTCATATCAGCGCACACTCCGCTGCAGAGTGAAAATCTCATTCTGGAAACATCCCCCAGGCTGTGGCTAAGCCATGTCTCCGCAATATCCTTTCTTTCAGGAGTGTTAGTTCTGCAAGTTTCGCAGGAGAGCTTCTGTAAAGTTTGGAAGGTAGGAGACGAGGTACTGGCAGAAGTAAAGCTGTGAGTACCGGGCGTGAGTCGTGCTTCGGTAGCTCAGTTGGTAGAGCACTTGCCCGCGAAAGGCAAAGGTCCCGAGTTCGAGTCTCGGTCGGGCACACAGTTTTAATCTGCCAGGAAGTTTCATATCAGCGCACACTCCGCTGCAGAGTGAAAATCTCATTCTGGAAACATCCCCCAGGCTGTGGCTAAGCCATGTCTCCGCAATATCCTTTCTTTCAGGAGTGCTAGTTCTGCAAGTTTCGCAGGAGAGCTTCTGTAAAGTTTGGAAGGTAGGAGACGAGGTACTGGCAGAAGTAAAGCTGTGAGTACCGGGCGTGAGTCGTGCTTCGGTAGCTCAGTTGGTAGAGCACTTGCCCGCGAAAGGCAAAGGTCCCGAGTTCGAGTCTCGGTCGGGCACACAGTTTTAATCTGCCAGGAAGTTTCATATCAGCGCACACTCCGCTGCAGAGTGAAAATCTCATTCTTGAGGCGCATTTGTCTCCTAAGGGACACGCAAGTGCCAACGCAGGCACAAACGACAAATCCTAAATTTAATGCCAAGCAGAAACCACAGTGTTTGCTGCATGGTGGTAAGGTGATAAAGAGCAAGTCTACGGATATGAAGGTCTGATGTTCGATCCCTCAATAGTCTCACGATTTTTATGTGCCATTTTATACTGATTTCCCCTCGGGCAGTGTTTTTCGATGTGAAAAATGCCGAGTTGCATTGTGGTCCGAAGGGCACGTTAAACTGTAGGTTCCCCTATTAACTGGCTACGTAAGTCAACTCAAAGGTCGGAGGAAAGCAACGGCATACCACCTCCACCAAGACCATGCCTATTAAAGCACTGTGGTGTTCAAACGACTCTTTCGACTGATGATTGCTTTACTTTAATATGGGTTCCAAAGTTAATGATCTTCGGGTTATTAACATTTTTGTGTTTTCATGCTGTAGCTTTGATACCAGTAAACGCAAGTAACCGGCTGAGCACTGTCACCGATCGAGTTGTCAAGGTGGTAGACGACGATGCTGTCGACCCCAGGTACAATCTTGGTCATGGCTGTTTTTCAGTTGAATATCTCTATGTCCATTTCAGCGTATTTCAAGATATACTTTTAAACACTTGGTACGCATCCAAATTGATATCTGATAGACCTGAATTTAGCAACATGAATCAGATACGTTTTCCGTGCAATATATCGGACAACAGGTCAGTGCAGCGAGATTTCGTTTGTGTGTTGCACATGGTGCAAGAAATATTTGTGTTTTGCTCGCCTTTGTGATAGGTTTCACCCCACTGAATGCGAGCAAGCTCACGAATAGACTGTCAATAACTGGAATTACGCAATAATACACCTAAAAGTTGTATTTTTGCATTACCTATCCCAATGAAAATAACTGTAAACAGGTTATATGCCTACTTGCTTATTACTCGCGCTTCTCGATGCTTTCCTCAAAAAATAAAAATAAAAAGAAAAAAGAGAGAGAGAGAAAACAGGAATGTATTTCAAATATCAGCTCAGTGACGCCATGTTTGCTCGTGATGTAAACCAAAGATAGTTGATAGGTAATATCTCATTGTGCTAGCAATATGTACGGCTACAGGGTTCTTTCTTTTCTCTCTACAAACAACCAGAACAGTATTCAGTAACAAAATGGTAAGAACATGTATGCAATGCGCCAATTAAACACTCAGCCTTTCTTGGCTATTTTGTTTACCGTCTGTAATGCAGCAAACATAATTGATTATTGATTTGTTATTACTACCATTGTTACTGTTATTCGTCACCTCACAACAGCTTTCCTATCACTCATTGCCGCCGATGCGCGTAGAGAATGGATCAGGGTGAATGGAATGTGGGGTGTCTCGTCACGGAGAATATTGACATTTATCTCGTATTCTTGTGTTCAGGGTAGTATGAAAATATCAATAAGAGATGACGACAACGGAATGCCGGTGATGCAGGTAATAACATCCAACTATTTCTGTTGGCTCAACACTATGACGACAGATAAATTGGCGTCTCACTGTATTTTGATATTAATTCGTTTGCCTTCTTGCGACCTCGTTTTAATACCTCGTGGGAGCAGGCATAATATTCTGCTTTTTGAACACCGAACAATAACACACCAAGATAGTGGATGGAAGGGTAAAAGGAACAATCAAACTCATGTGTGTGGATGCAGTTCATCATTAGGAGACTAAACAAGAGGAAAACATCACAAAAGCAATGAATACGCTGGTTATTATACATTATTCGTGTAGATCTGAAGATGAAAAAGCACAGATCTACAGTGCCCACATCTGCACTTTAGTTCCTGTCTTAATGGGCATAATTTTTAGTTTCTTCTCTTCTGAATTTTCAAATGAATTGATTGTTACGTGGTGTAGAATAATTAGTTAACTGTGTTTCTTACAGCTTCCATTCGCATCAAAATTTTTTTACATTCTCGTGCAGTTCATGAAATTCTACTTGTATGATCACAAGACTGCACAAAGATGCAAAGTGTTTGTTATCTTACTTTTCGCGAAAGGTGGGCAAAGTTGATTTCCAAAGACTTTTTATTGTACTGAAATAATCTTTTGTCACAAAGTAAAAATGTGTTTTATTCGTATATATTTTGTGGGAATCTGTAATCGTGACGGAAGATTACACACCTGAATGTTTGACACATCTGGTAGGAGAAAACGCTGCATATTAACCAAACCCCGCGCCTCCTCTCCGTTTCCTCCTATGACACGAGCACGGGATTCTCCTCCTATAACGCTACAGAGCTGTTCCTAGCACAGCTGAGAATTGGCAACATCGTAACAAACATTTGGCAACACTGTGGCAGTGCAATCACTTCCGTGTATGGTACTGAATTACCTCGCTAAATTCACTTGATATTCCCTTTTCATTTGAATGACTCGTACTATATAATCCTCATATTAACTAAGACACTGAGACAGAAAATTCAATTTTTGGCTACAGAAATACTATTCTTCACATAAGTGACAACTTTTATTATCTTTCGTGATGCGTTATGAGTCTGGGCGACCAATACCACATGATGAGAGTGGCTCTCAGGCAGCAGTGTGCTCGTAGCCCCGCGGTACCGCCCATGTCTCGTGTTGCAACGGTTCAAGGAGTCGTCGGTTTTAGCCGTCGTAGGGCACAGCGTGTGCGAGATTTTTTTTTTTTTGTCCTCTATTATATGGAGCTACGAATTTCCAGAAAAAATTCTGTAACGAACTCAGAAGAAAACCTTCATACATCAAATCCTCTTGGCAGCTCGACTCAGTAAGTAGTGTTAATGGTCATAGATCTCGCATTTCTGGCTGCCAAGCTGCTTCACAATACAGGCGTCTCTGAAGAAATTCGAATCGACCGTCAACGATACGAAATTCAATACTGTTCTTCACTTAAGACTCACATGTCAGGGTGATAAGTATCAAGGAAATGAACTGATAAGAAAATCGCAAGAAAATACTTTCAGCTCACAGTGCAGTGGTGAAAAACTTACAATGCTGCACAACAGGTAAAACCTCTTTCCGCTGCTGACAAGCAAATTTTGGGTTTGTAGGAACACGTAACTTTATTTATGAAACGCTACATTCGCATACCTGTTGAACATGACACAGCATACCAATTAAACACAGACCCAATCGAATCTAACTGAGTAGTATTTTACAAATTCGTGCCGATAGAGGCACGCTTGTGTACAGATAGTTTTATTCAGAGAGACTTTCGTCGTAAGGTTATCGTGGGTAGTTTTATTTCATATCTTACAATACAGTGCACAATTTTCGTAAGGTTTCTTTTAGTGTTGTTAAAACAATACTAAACATGAGAGAGAAATTAATCATCAACGATATATGCGAATTCTCTGAAGTTATCTATAACAGTCTGACTGTGCACATGCAGTTTACTGATTACATGCACGTAGAAAACTTGTTCTAAGTTAAAGCTGTCACAAAAGGTTTGAAGAAGAATAAAATGCCACTACCACACGACAGCTAATGTAGAAAATACTTTCCTGACTATTTGGGTACGATGCGCTCTCCCCACACATAATACAAAAGCTTCGAGATGCCACTGCTGCCCGGCCGTCTATTAAACCTGAAAAGATCAAAATGTTGCAGAAGTTAGCCCTTTTTCTACATGCGAATATTTTGGGTTGAGAAATGAAGGGAATTATGTTCAAAGTTCCATTAAATTGATAACTTCAGCAGACAGCAGAAATTGCGTTTTAAAAAATGTAGCAGTGAATGTACACGAACTCACGACATCCTATCTACAGTGCCCGACGCTTACTGTTACGCCAGTAGCTGCCATGTAGCTATAGCTGCTGCGGATGTCAAGAGTTCCTCCAGAACTTAGGAATTCCACAGTGCTGTGAGATAGTACATACTCCCGGATCTAGACTTCTGAGACACAGACATTTACAGCTTTTCTTTTGCACTGCAGGACCGTTTCAACAAACAGATAGCGCAATAGAGTAGCTCAAATGGAAAGGAACACTTCCTATTTAAATTTCTGCATCCTACACTGTTGGCAGTTCTGTGTAGGTGGCAGTTACGTGATTTTATTTCGGTGATTACAAATTAGAGTCGAATGTATGCACTGGATAGCCGAGGCAGCTAGTTCATGGCGATTCGGTCAACCAAGTAAATGAATGTACTCAACATGCTGCAAACCACTACAGGGAGACTGTGTGTCAGAAGTCTCATGTTATGATAGGAAAATGATTCCAAAAGAAGGGGATTTGGTGGTCGTAGCCGCGCTCAGTAAGTCGGCTTTTGGCGGCCGTGGTGTGCGGACCTCCGGCGTGTGCCGTGCGCTGCGGTCTGCTGCGCTCCGCTCGGTACGTCAAGCGCCTGTTGCAGTAGTCGGCTGCTTTATTTCAGATTCTTGATGGATTCATATTAGAAGGAGGGATGGGTCAGCCTAATAGAAGAGACACACTGAAATTAGTTTATGATCGGAAAGGGCAGAGACCGAATTCGTTCGAAATTGAGACATGGTTAGACGAAGTTGTGAAAATTTCGTTTGAGGATATTGTAGGTATTCACCTTTCAATTGTGAGTAGCATTGTGTATGTCAAGCTTAAAAACACGGAATTGTGTGACAACATTGTTGAATCTAGTGGCGGAATATTTAAGTTCAAACATGACGATGGCAATGCTAGTGAAGTTCGTGTTACACAGGCCGACTTTGGATTAAGGACTGTCCGTATCTTTGAGCTACCATTTGAAATCACCGCTGAGCAGATCAATTCCGTGATAGCTCCTTATGGGAGAATAATTAGCAATTTTGCAGAAAAGTGGTCTCTTGCTCACAAGTTCCCCGTCTTGAATGGCATCAGGAAACTGCGAGTTGATTTACACAAGCACATACCCTCGTTTATACATGTTTGTGGTTATCGGGCTATAGTAATGTATGATGGGCAGGCAAGAACCTGCGCGTCTTGCGGCGGTACAGGCCATGTCCGCTCGCAGTGTATACAACGCCGAGTGGCCCAGCTACCTGCGGGCGAAGCTGTGAGACCCCCAGCCATGTCAACGTTGCCTTTAACTTAGCGGCAGCCGCTGGACAACTCCATACGCGTGACACTCCTGACGCTACTCAGGACTACTCAGGATGATGTAGCTCGCGACAATGACGTGATAATGGAAGTTAGAGACTCGATGGTGACAACACAGCCAAAGAGTCAAGAAATAGAACCAAATATCTCTGTTCAAATAGAACAAACTCCTGAACCTGTTATAGTCCTTCAGAATGAGCAGTCTCCAGAAAACCACAAGGAAACCAACCCATCACATGCCAGCGAACAGGACCGAGCGCAAGAAAGCCAAGAGGTAATGGAAAACGATGAAACCTCCCCAAGGGTCAGTCCTCCAAGGAAACATAAAAAGAGGAGACTAGCTCATAAGGGCGCTGAACAACTGGCACCGCCTTTGCGAGAAAAAGTAAAGCAGATTAGCAACAAACTGCATGAAGAACAACATAGTAATCCGGTTCTGAATATGCCGGCACCTGACCCCTTACAAGCAAAATCAAATACACCATGCCCCATGTCAACGAACCATTCGTCACACGAGAGGTTGAAGCTGCTAGCAAATTTCGAAGCAGACAAGGTTTTCCCTGATACTAGAAATGCAGAAAAAGAGACATCGTAAGCCAATCAACACAAAACCTGGGCTGATGAATCGGATGAAATGAATCAAGATGAAGAATTGAATGAAACTGGAGGAACGGAACAGACTCCTGCCCCAAGAGATCAACTGAACACGATGGTTACATCATTGCCGGAACATACATGTGAAAAAGGATTTTCCTCCGTAGGCACTTCGTATGACGAAAATTGACTTCGGTAATGAATAGGACAATATGAACGCTGCACAAGCCTACAAAATCGCTACGTTGAACATTAATAAGATACGTTCCTCCCTGCATTTACAACATCTGCAAGACTTTCTATACGCAGCTGACGTTGATATACTATTGTTACAGATATTAAATTAGAAAAGATACGTGAATACAACGCCATAATAAACCCCGGTATCGGTGCAGAGCTGGGAACCGCAATTCTCACGAAAGAAGGCATCAGTGTCACACAAATAGCAAAACTTGAAAACAGCAGAGGAGTTGCAGTCACTGTTAATAATGCCCGCATCATCAACGTTTATGCACCGTCAGGCAACAATAACAGGCGAGTTAGAGCGGATTTTTTTAAAAGTGAAATCGTTCATGTCTTCGGTACACGTCAAGATTATATAATCTTAGCTGGCGATTTTAATTCTGTACTTAGCCCGAAAGACCAGGCACCGAATTTCAACAAGTTCTTAGAACTGGAAAGAATAGTCCACCAAATGCAGTTAACCGATACCTGGGAACATACCCATGGCGCACAGGCCGGTTTCACATATTTTACCAGTCACTCAGCAAGCAGGCTAGACAGAATTTACGTCTCGTCCAACCTTAAGAACCATGTACTCCAGTCTGAGGTCTGGCCCACTATGTTTTCTGACCACGCCGCGTACACCACCACAGTAAATTTCGAAAAACAAGAGACTTACCGAGCGAGGGGCATATGGAAACTCAACATTACACATCTACAAGATGAGGAATGTCGCGTAGCATTTGCTAATGTGTGGTAAGAAGGCGAGAAACGATTCCCGCTATACAGTTCTGCCATAGCTTGGTGGTTACAATGTGCGAAGCCTTAAATAAGAAGGATGCTGATCGATTACTCGTGACAGAAATGTTTCTGGATTAAAAAGACGACTGAATTTTATTTTAGCTGCCTTAGAGACCTGTACACCTTGGACACACGATTAATGGAGAACTTTAGCCGGATTCAGAAAGTTAAAGCAAAACTTTTAGCATTGAAGCGGCGACAGTCAGAAGGTTTTAAAGTCAGAGCGAGAATACACAACATTGTAGAAGGGGAAGAAACAGCTATGTACCATGTAATGCGTGAGAATAAGAGAGGAACCAGAAAAATACTGACAGAAGTTAAGTTACCTGATGGGACCAGGCACACAAAACAGCATGAAATTCGAAACGCTGTTCATAAATATATCTCAGATATGATGTCCACCAAAACTACCGTCGACGAGGCGCGGCGTGATCTTGTTAGAAACGTATCAGGACGAATTAATACAGAGCAAGTAGAAAATCTCACGGCTGAAATAGAAGAGGACGAATTGAAAGAGGCAATAGCACAGAGTCCTAAAAATAAGTCTCCAGGACATGATGGTATCCCCGTGGAATTCTACCAAGTGTTCTGGCCACAAATGAAAAGCAAGTTGCTATGTATGTACAACGAAATCATGAATGGCACTGTTGCCGCTTCCAGAGAATATCCTGAAGGGATCATAGTTCTAATTCCTAAAAGCTCACTTAGCAAAGCAATTGAAAACCTTCGCCCAGTAACATTACTCAACAGTGATTACAAAATTATGGCCCGCGTATTAGCAATGAAAATAAAAATGGTTATTAACTCTGTAACTGGCACGTACCAAACATGTGTAGGCAAATACAGAAACATATATTAGAATATATGCGAATATAGGGATATAATATCAACCGCAAATGTATGCCGAATAAAATGTGCTTTAGTGTCATTAGACTTGGAGAAGGCGTTTGACAGAGTAGATCATAAGTATCTCCTTGGTATCATCGAAGCAATGGGATTCCCACCACGATTCGTGAGGATTATTCAACAAATTCTGAACAACAGTGTAGCACGAATAATGATAAACGGACAACTAAGTAGAGAGATTGAACTGACTGGATCCGTACGTCAAGGTTGCCCAATGTCAATGGCCCTTTTCGCAATAGCAATAGAACCTCTCCTCGCGACACTTACGCATCACCTGCAAGGATTGTGTATAAACGGCAAGAAAATAGTGTGCAACGCCTACGCAGATGATGTGGGCGTCCTGGTTATAAATGAAGATGAAGTGGCGAAAGCTCTTCAGATTGTACACACATATGAACTTGCTTCTGGCGCCAAACTAAATAAAAGGAAGTCAGGCATCATGAACCTAGGCAGAGGAATATGCATGCAAAATCGGGGACAATTGACGGAAGTATCCACATTGAAATGTTTGGGTATTGAATTTAGGAGCAACATCCAACACACTATTGCCGTCAATTATAAAAAAAACTACTTGCAAGCATACGAGCATCTGTACAAGGAAACAGTATGAGGCAACTGGACGAGATACAGAAAACCAAACTAGTAAATGTGTATATAACATCCAAACTCAACTATATTGTCCAAGCTTTTCTGATGCCATTAGAAACAGCCAGAAGAATTTTATCCGCGATAGGAAGCTTTGTATGCCAAGGCAACATTTTCAAAGTGAAGCTCAATACACTAACACTCCCAACAAGGAAAGGAGGTTTAAACCTTGTTGATGTCAGTTACAGGTCACGATCGTTATATGTATGTCGAATGTACAAGCAATGGAAACAGATGCCCGACGGCTTAACGGCCCACTTGCTGAATGAAATTGCTCCAGCAAGCATGCAGCCGTCAATAGATGTGAAGCATAGCTGGTCTTTGTCACCTAAAAACTTTTCTCGTTGAGTACAGTTATATCTCCTCGAGGCTCTCAGAACAGCAGTTGAAGAGAGTAAAGGACATCTATACATATTTGATGGAAGCTAGGGAAGGAAATATTATTGAAAGAAAATACCCCAACAACGACTGGTCTGCAATTTGGAAAAATATCCACGATCGGAACTTACCCTCTAAGGTGAAAGCAACTTGGTATAATGCAGTCAATAGGATAATAGCAGTTAATTCCAAATTGAATGCTATACATCTCACAAATTCGCCCTCGTGCGCGTCATGCAACCTTCTTGACACTGAAGAACACCGATTATTGTGTGAAAGAGTAAGAGACATATGGCATATAGTTAAGCAGAAATTAGCGACCGTTAACAGAACATCTCCAACCGTTTTCACCGCCGCAGATTTTCTGACTCCAGACGCAGTGCCATATCCTAATACGAAAAGAAATGCTGTTAACTGGCTGAAAGGGCACACAGTGCACTATATCTTGAAGGCAGAAAATAAAAGCAAAGAAGATTACTGGGTGTATCTAACGACTCAGCACCATCATCTCATGCGGACAAAAGACTACAAAAAAATTACGCATGCTTCCTAAATAGAATCATGGAATAAAATTATACAGAAAACAATAACAGATTAAGATTGGTACGGAATTCAGAGATGTCAGCCTTGCACGATTACAGATAACTGGAACCGGAATGTCTTCGATCCTTTCACGAGACACTACAGAAAAGAAATCAAGTCCGTGGCAAGACGCACCGGACTATATCCTCATGAAGAAATTAGACATCAAATTTTATGTATTTTATTTTTTTAATCATCTTATGCCATACGAAATTTTAAGTTCTAAAAAACGTTTTTCAAGGGGACGCAAGATTTTATGTTTTCCTTATGAAGATGAGAGATTTCACGTTTCAGTTAATTTTAATATACTTGTCTTTCCATTAGCAAAAGGAAGATTCATCACCTTTAATTAATATCAAGAAGATATATTCATTTTCCTTTATGTTAGCTGAGGTAATTCAGGCATCCAGCTTACAGAAAAAGATGCCGAAATAAAAAATAAAAAAAATGAATAAAATAAAATAAACAACAAAAAGGGAAAGTGGTCGAGCATTCGCAAAAAGTAAGAAATTTGAGGATTTGGCATCAGAAACATAAAAAAGTACATAAAATAAAAAAGTAAAAAAGTTGGTAGAAGGATAGACTCTTAATAATAATAATAAAAGAAAAAAAAGGGGGGTCTGTTGGTTTGATGATGGGTTCATATACTTATGGTCTGGGTTCGATTCCATCTTCTGCCCATGATTTTTGATAGGGAGAGACAGATTCTATTCTCTTCTGGCTACGCCAAATGAAGAAGGTATAGTGGCATTGTGGTCTGAAATTCACATTAAACATGATATTCCTTCTCTACCAAGTAGACGTTAGGATGAACCACAATAAAGTCAGTAATGACGACATGTAGAAACTCTATCACCAGTATCCCTTCTTATACTAGTTATTTATTTCTAGTGACGAAACAAACGCTATGTAGGGTCACAGGACACTTATTCCATCTTTCATTTGAATTTCTGTATGCCGATAAAATAGGTTCTGAACTAGGAATGCAACTCAGAACGCACTTAACGCGGAATTTGATCCCTTCGTGACAATACAGCTCGACTACAATTTCCTGTTTGTTCAAAACTGCAGATTCCTCAACATCTCCACATATTGTGCGTGAATGGGTTCGAATCCTGGCCCAGCACTAAGGTTTTCATTATGAATTATCAAGCTCTAGCATTAGAACACCTATCTGCTGATGGATAATAATTTTGATTTTTAAGGCATTCTCATTCGTTGTCAACAATAAGGATGTCTGACATTATTGACTCCCATTGAGACATAACTATCTGCGAGATCACGTTAAGTTCAAGGATATTATTCCGAGCTGCTGGTGGAGAAAAATTCGGTAGCTGACGTCTGTTTGTGTGTAGAAACGATATGTGTGGGGTTCGATTCCCAGTCAGCACTGAAATCTTCGTCATATTATTTCTAGTTCAAACATGCTCACGTGTCGCTGCTGGTGTAACAAACCCACATTTAACGTTAGTTTTCCCTAGAATATAACAGCTATAGCTGCCGAGTTGAAGTCCTGGGAAGGAAAAAATTAATTTTTCGTCTCGTCATTTCAGTTAAAACATCCAGCTACTGCGGAGAAAATCAGGATGTCACAGTTGATTACGCTTCGATAACAATCCGATTAGGTTCTGGGTTCGAATCCCTGTCCAACACAAAGCTTTACCTCACGACATTTCAAGTAAGTTACTTGTGAAGAAGCAATATTTAACATCTCTCATAGTTCGTTAACAGGGACAACAGATGCTGGGTAGGAATTCGTGTCCGTTAAAAATGTTTACTTTATGTAGTTTAAAGTTGATATTTGCTAACTGTTACTGTCTAAAATCGAGGTATACCACTCTCTGTATGCCTAGCCAGGAATGACTTAATTTTCGTTAGTCACGAAATCTCAGTCTGCATGACCTGGGTTTGAGTGCAAACGCAGAACGAGACGGTTCGTCGCGTCATTTGAAGTTCATACACATTCTAAACTAGCTGCTCGTGAATATCTTAAATTTGTAGTGTCATTTTGTGTTAAACAACAAGTACGGTACGTTACTTTGAAGAGGAAATCATGAATACGACAAACTTACTACTTGCATTACCTATCTGACGTAATAATGGGAGTGGTAACATTTCAGGTATGTCATTTATTGCAATAAATGTGAGCTTACAAGCCTTAAGGACAGTATTGTCTGTGATAAGGTGTTCCCTGATATTTCTAGCATCTTGGTATTACTTTCCATCTTGAGTTATTGCGATACAGAGCAGTGTTTTCTAGTGGTGAGTTGTTGGAACCATTTTCAATAGTCAAACCACTGTACCAAGGAGTGATTAGAGGACCTGCTAGACAACTGCGTTTTGTGGGTTGCATACGAATCAGGCGAAATGCAATTCAGGTCGTTCGGATACTTTTGAGTATGACTGTACATGAGCAAGAAAACCAGTCCTCTAATATTCGAATACAGTATTAATGGTGTGCTGGTTGACACAGTCACGTCAATCAAATAACTAGGCGCAACGTTACAAAGCGATATGAAATGTAATGAACACTTCAGAACGATGGTAAAGATATTGCATGGTCGACGTCGGTTTATTGGGAGAATTCTAGCAAAGCGTAACTCACCTAGACTGGAAACCACGTGTACAGCACTTGTGTGGCATATTCTTGACTTCTGCCCACTGTTTGAGATCCTCATCAGGTCTATTAATGGAAGATATCGAAGCAGATGAGAACCGTCCTGCTAGATTTGTTACTGGTAAAGTAGATTCACAAGCGTGTGTTGCGGAGATGTCTCTTGAAACGAAATGGGAATCCCTTGAGGGAAACCGACGTTCTTCTCACCAAATACTGTGACAAAATTTGGTGAATAGGTATTTGCAGCTGACTAAAACCATTCTACTGCTGCCAACGTATATCTCGCGTCAGGGCCGCGAAGACAGCAGAAATTAGTGCTCGTATTGGAGGCATACAGATTCAATATTTCCCTCTATCCATTTGTGAGTGGAACAGGAATGGATATATTTAGTAGTGGTATATGGTATCCTCAACTACACACCCTAGGGTGCCTTGCGTGATATGTATGTATATGTAGATGCAGGTGTAGAGCAGTGAGACTCTTAATACTCCATTCGTTACTGCCTGACACACAGCCTACAGCCCTGTTGTGATGGGCGAGTGTAACTGTGCAGAGCAGAGAAATGGCCACAAGGATGTTAGAAAATCAAACATCCACGTCAGTACATTCCAAGAAATGGCAGCCCGAAAAGTAAATTCGTTGAAGGCAATATCAGACGCAACCGTGTTCAATGTAAATACCGATACCCACACGTTTCTCTTTCCTTGCGGCATTGTAAACGTTAGGGATTTTGTTCCTTTACTCAACATAGGGTGAAATATCCGGAGCGTTACGTCAGCTAGTTCAGAGTATTCAACGAGCCGAAAATGTTCACTGTGCGCTCCAGGAAGAGAAAATACGAGAGCCAATTAAGGTAGTACTAACAGCAACCATTTGTACTCTGTACACACGTCATGTTGGAGGTTGCCTCAGCAAAATCAGGTCATCAGTCAAACAATAACAATAACATATTACTCTCTGTAAGTAAATTATCTTCAGGAATGCCTCATAATGTGATTCACCTTTCTATTAATGGTAACATTTCTATCATTTCTTCCGAACTGCGATACGCTCTCCTTCTCGCCTTCCGTTCACACAGTTTTTCTGATGACATCCACAGCCTCTGTCTCGATTCATACCACTTTTCTGATGACATCGACTGTTCCTTCTGTGAGTAAATGTGAGCCACCATTTTAAGTCTAGCTGTTGATAGAGAATGTAACTGAAATAAATCACAACGTGACTTACTAGTGTTAGCATATTTTCCGTTTTAATTCAAAGTAGTTTTGAGAACGCAGTGTAGAAAAAAGTTCTATATTAAGGAACTGCCATGCTCACAGTCTTAGCAGGTATCCTACATTAGATACTGTATAGATATATAGGGCAGCTATTACAAACAAATGCATCAACAATAGCGAAATTAGTCAGAAACCAAATGTCCGCGAAAAGATTCCATGAGTTTCGCTTCGTCAATCTGTTTCCTGATATATGTGGTATAATTTTACTACATTACGAAATTTGCACTCTCCAAGGCGGGATGTTCGAAGCACACCGGACGAGATCACATTAAGAACTGGAAAAGATGCTTTACGGAGTTCTTGCCGCTTCAGATTTCTAAGTCTCGAGCCGATTCAACCAGATGACTCATCATTAGGTGGTTAGGTACTTTTATTGGCCGAAATATCCCATAGAGACGTCGCGGAGTCACAGAACTTCCATGTGCTACCAGAGATGTTTGTGACTCAATACTTCGTCATCCAGCATCAGTTGGAGCTACATCTCACCAGTCCCTACATGTTAGTGTCGGTGTTGGCTGTCACTTCAGAACTTCAGTGACACTGGAAACAAATCTGTAGTGTCAGCGATCGTCACCTGTCCGGATTGCAGGCTGACGCAATGCAGTATGGAGAGTGACCATTTTTATGTTGGCCTTCATTTTCTGTTCATTTGGTTGTAGAAATGTCAGGTCTTAGGAACATTCATAGCGCTTTAAAATTGTCATTTCTTAAACCACAGCAGCTTCCACAATGGATGTGATTTCCTCTAAACTGCAGGGGAAGGTGCTTAACGCCAGTGATATGTAATTTCTGTAATTTGTCAGGGCACGAGATGCCAAGAGTTAAGGCAGTACCATCTACATGTGTCAGTTGTAGACGGTTTGGTCATTTGGCTTAGGACCGCTTTGAGTCCCACTGGGCTATGAAAAAGCGTAAAAACTAATTAGTTTGTTTTTTGTATGTAGTGTAAATGCATTTTTACAGCATTTGTAGGATGCACAAAGAGCCAGACACTCGTGCAGCTACTAAGAGCCTGTAACTCAGTTATTGGCAGTTAATTCACATTAGCAAGGGTTTAGTGAGGAGTTAAATACACATGTGGAAGTAATACAAGCCGTTAAACAGCAAATGCAATAGGGATCTAGAGTACCAAATCCAATGTTGAGTGAATCCCTCCTTCTTTGGATCCCTCCCATACCACTCAACTTGACAATGCCCTTTTCCGGAAAAATGACAGAGGTTGTAACTGTGTTTACTAACGATGTTTTAGCAACCACCATACTGAGTAATTGTTGAGATGAGAAGTGTCTACATATGACTAATTTACGGTTAGTGGATGAAGCTAATTAATATGTAATGTATCATGAAACACTTAATGCGGCAGAGATGTTCGAGCACTTCGCTGTTGGCCTGCGCCAGCGCTGCCTTAAAGAGAATACCACGAAGTTCTTCAGAGAAAAACTCGGCAGACTGGTACAGAAACACAATGAATCGCTGGAACCTTCTCGGATGTAATGTGAAAGATTAATGTGCAAACATATGAGCTGACGTGGAGTGCAGTGGCTGACACTTTCATCTTTGGTGAAGATGAAAATAGGGCTCTCAATGTCTTCTTATGGAGTATCCGCACTGACAAGTCATGCAAAGCCATGATGAAGAATTTGTGTGATCCGTCCAAAGCTATTATGAACGCCACACAGTTTGAGGAATTCGATATTACAACAAAAGGGCTTAGTGACAATCGGGTTTTCGCTTTCGAAATAAAATGACACATATGTGGATGTAAGGGCCATCTACAGCAGCATTTTCGTCAGCCAAACTGCTAAGAGTGCTAGAAAGATGCCCATAAATCACGCGAGTGTAGGAATGTGAAACAGGGAAATAATAATCGGCAGAAATGTTCATTAAAAGCAAACCAGAATCTATCATCCAAGGGAAAGCATTCCCGTGGGAGATAACACTGCACAGACGTGCCCACGCGTTGCTACTACGATTCTAGGATTTGTTTATTACATATACTGCATTACCAGCACGCCTTTTACGTAACTTCCTGTACTAAAAAGTGGCAGTACTGAAAGAGAGACAGGTCTTGTAAAAAGGCAACTCCAGCCATTAAATGATGGATTCAATGATTAGTGACTAGCGAAGGGAATAAATGAGAATAGTGATAGCCCATGAGATGTGGCGATAGTCATTGTCCTAAAGAAATCACTAGATGGCACCAAACATACAGGTCCAGTTTCGATTACCGTTACACGAACACAAAAACTGTCACATAGCAATAATAGTGTTTAGCATCAGGAAACAAGAAACATGAATCTTATGCTCAGGTCAATGAGCGTTCAAATAGTAAAATCTCTACAGTGTTAGTTGCCAATGTAAAAATGCGTGTGACTGTTGCAGAAGAAGCCTGAGAAAAAATTGGGGGAGAATTTTTTGAAGAAGTGTGGACTGTTTCACTGCAGAGAGATATCCTGGGCGAATGTAAAGTTTTTGCTGTCTCTCCCTGGGTATCGCCGAATCAAGCCAGAAGTCGGCACTGCAGATAACGTGACACAGAGCCGACACCACTGCTACACATGTCGATAGAACACAAATGCAGCAGTATGACCTCCATGTGAAGGGATCACAACGTAAGTCACGCACGGTGGAGTAGCAACTCGTAAGTCAGAATGACTTTAAACACACTCATACTGCAGAAAGCAACGAGCTGAAAGCCTGAAACCTAAGGTTGGGACAGGCGGCAAGAGATAACGCCATTTCGTCCGGTAAACAACTACAAATATTCTTGTTACTGAGCCCTCCTTCTGTTCAGTTCCATTGAGCCAGTTTGAATGCAGGCCATGTGATGCAGTGACTACCATTCACCAGACGACTACTACCTACGAGACAGCAACCAGCCCATTCAGCTGGACTCTAGACTTAACTGTTGTGGTTAACTTCTTCTCGTCCGATGATGAGATCACTCGGCGTTTTTCTACCAAGTGCTCGCTGGGAAAAAACTGGTAGTGTTTGGCTCATTGTTGAACTGTTCTGGGAGTAAAGTTAGCTGCTGCAACCTCCTCCCTTTCCCCCTAACCTTCATCTATGGGAGGTCACCAGCGGTGACAGTCTTCCTCTACTGGACAGGCCATGATGTAACTCTGCACAACCATTGCCGCCCTGTAAACAGCTGGGTTCTTACTGGGGCACTACCTTTGATGAGCACGAGATTACCCTAGTAAACCATTCATCGTGCTACTGAGCGTCACTGCCGATGGTTAACCAGCTGGCTGTCACGACTAGGCTGATGCCGTCTAGACTGCTGAGGTAGACCCATCATCACGGACCTAGCACGCCTGCTGCTTCTATCGCTGTCCCCGCCGTCGCCGCCGTAGATAATAGGATCCAATTGTAAAACAGAAAAAAAATGCACATTCAAAATGCTAATGTGGTCTCATCAGCGCCCCAGGTTGCTTCACAGGTTCTCAGCGCCGCACTCCAGCCTTCATTATCCTTCGTAGTGTCACATCCCACGAACATCTAAAGTGCATTATTTTACGTATTACTGAATGAGGAGTTAGGAATAAGTAGGATCCTGGCGATTAAAAAACAGCCTGGAAATCAGTGATTAAAAATGGGAAGCTTAGAAACCCAGCATTACGTAGTATAACAGAACTATATAGGTACTAAATAGTTTGGCCTAGACAGATTGGCTTCTGCTTTCTAACCAGCTCAAGGGAACTGTATTTGGATTCAGATACGGGAAGTACATAGATAACATGGGTAATGGAGCTCTGCAGATTGTCGTATATTCAACACTGTAATATGCTGTTGCGCGCATGATTGACACAGCAGCCACCTTCGACATTCTTTGGTTTCCAAATGTCTATACAAAAATTTTTTTCTATTAGTGTAGAGCATGTACAATCTATTGCGTTGTAGCACAGAGAAAGGTTATTAAAATGATTGCCACTGGTTGTCCCCAAAGCTCCATGTGTGGTCATGATTCTGGGATCATATAGTTAAACCCTTCTCACACCTGTTAGAGGTAGCTCATACTGATGAAGGTGTTACTGCGTGTGAGGATGATATATATCTTAGTATTTCTGTCTGTGGACACCGGTGTGAGCCGGACGATATGGCCGAGCGGTTCTAGGCGCTTCAGTCTGGAACGGCGTGACCGCTATGGTCGCAGGTTCGAATCCTGCCTAGAGCATGCATGTGTGTGACGTCCTTAGGTTAGTTAGGTTTAAGTACTTCTAAGTTCTATTACAGCGCCATCTATCACAAAGCGAAAATTGTGGTCCAATGAAAACATTCATATTTGTTTACGCATTACACGAATATGTAATAAAACATGGGGGTTCCTATTTAAAAAAAAAACGCAGTTGATATCCGTTTGACCTATGGCAGCGTCATCTAGCGGGCCAACCATAGCGGCATCTGGTTTCCCCCTTCTAGCTAGACAAGTTTCGTTCTTTGTAGTTTTCTCGTTTGATGCTTGTTTCGTGAGATATTTGGCCGGTCACGGTCAAAGCAGCACCATGTATACAAGTGTATCAGAGTAACTGTTCCGAATTTTCTTATATCGTAGACGAGACGAACATATAATAGGAAATTCACTGTATGTAAGGCGGCACAGTGATGTGACAAACATATCGTCACGGTAGAATTTAAGAACGTGCAAAGTGGACTGCAGTAAGATAATCATATAGCATACACAACTTATCGGCCATTTTACACATAATCTCAGGGTTTTAACACCCTATGAAAAGTTTTTTTATTACTGTATGCAACAAAAGTTGCATTTATTTCCACTAATACAGATGTCACTTAATGAACCGGATGGCAGCACCTAAGATTAACGCCTGTAAGTGCTCCATTACCTGTCGTCCAATGGTCATACGGCAGTTGTAATCTGTGGGGAAAGCAGCAGCTGTAGGAGACAAGCGAAGGAAATCGTGAACGGCGTAGACACCAAGAGAACGTAATGGGGTGGATCAACTACCAACATCGCTGCTTTTCCGACAGAATTGCTTGCAGTCCATGTAGATTTCGGTGCGCAGCTGCTAACAGACGTTTTGCCTGGAGCCAGTACTTTCAATGTAAACGCAAAGAATATGATCAAAAAGAAAAGGTTTATCAACGAGGCTTAGGTGAGCCAGAGCGCACTGCAAGGCTCCATGAATATAGCACTGTTATGATGTCCTCGCAAGTAGTGTTACAGCTTATCAGAAGAATACAGTGAGAGAATTATGTTGAGAGGCAACTGTGATTTCTCATGTGGAGAAGACTGTATAATGTTATGACTGAAATGTTTCTGGAGCTTACTGCAATTTCCATAGTTCGTATAACGGATAGCCAATAACTATTTGGTCAGGGTAGTCAGTTGAATACTTGCTAATTACCCTAATTACAGTTGATAATAGAAACAATATATGCTGGTGACAGCTTTGGTGAGGAAGAAGTTGCTAACACATTTTCCAAGCTCAAACTGGAAAAGCATCAGCTCCACATGGCGTGTGACCTGAGGTCGTGCCGATGATTTAATTATGAGCAGTGATATTGGACTGCAGAAATATATGCTGTGTGAAAGTCTCTCTCCGGCCAGCGCCTAGAGAAGCCAAGTCAGGTGCATGCGCAACTTCAGCATTGGTTCGTTAAAAAAGTAAGAGAGCCTATACTGTAAATAGCGTCACCCACAACGGAGGCTATTGCTACACTTTTCTTGAGCGAGGTGCCTGAATCGCCAATGAAGAAGTATGACCTCACCGTCAGGGGAACATGACATTATTCTGCCAAGCATGCATGGCGGAGAAACAACATGTAACTCATATGAAAGACCGACTTTCAGCAAGCTAATACTGCAGAAAGTAACAAGCTGAAAACGTGAAACGTAAACCTGGGATTTCGCAGATGATGAAGAATGCTGACAGCACCCGATGAACAAGCCACGTTCGGTAATGTCAATGCTTCAGTCAGACATGAAGAAACACTCGGGTTCATGAACCCTTCTTATTCAGTTGCAGTTAGACAGTCTCATGGCAAGACCTGTGCGCACTGGTTACCAAGAGTGCTGCCTTTGAGACAGTAGCCAGCCCAGCCAGGTGGACTAAGCCATTATGAGCTGTCGTCCTCTTCTCCATTGATCAGATTTGGAGCCATCAATCACCTGCTCACAGTGGTAGCGTTCTGGTGCACTAGCGCTGTACTGAGGAGGCGTACTAGCTGCTGCTCTCCTCCAACTTCTATGTGTGGGCGCCAGCGTCCGCAGCCTTCCTCTGAAGGATAGGCTATGAGATAACTCTACACAACTGCCGTCGTCCCATGCAGAGCTGCTGGGAGCTTACGGGAGCAGAACATTCAATGTCAACAAGTTCAGCCTGCTGAAATATACTGTCGTTCTATTGGGCATCGCTGTTGATGGTCAACGCCTTCCACCAGCTGAGATGCTTCTCTTGCACAGAACTGCTTCTGCTCGCTGGCGGAATTCAAAAAGTTGACGCCCTCGTGTATGCAGAGGTGGAAGCTTCAGCATCTTCCAAGTACGTGTCTGGCTTCTACTGGCGTGGCCACCGTCACCCAACCACGTAGAAAATTATTAAATTTAAATTGAAAACTAATAAAAGTGTAAAACGCGTATGCTCTGCCTTACCTCCCCTGGGGTGGCAGTCAGGTCTCACTGCCACACTCAACACTCCGTCACCCAGGATACCTAGTAACTACATCCCACCAGTCCTTACACGTTGGTGAGAGCGTTGGCTGTCACCTCACAACTTCAGTGACAGTGGAATCAAATCTGTAGCGTCAGCGATCGTCACCTGTCCGGATTGCAAAAAATGGTTCAAATGGCTCTGAGCACTATGGGACTTAACTTCTGAGGTCATCAGTCCCCTAGAACTTAGAACTACTTAAACCTAACTAATCTAAGGACATCACACACATCCATGCTCGAGGCAGGATTCGAACCAGCGACCATAGCGGTCGCGCGGTTCCAGACTGTAGCGCCTAGAACCGCTCGGCCACATCGGCCGGTTCCGGATTGCAGCCTGACGTAATACAGTATGGTGAGTGAATATTTTTATGTCAGCCTTCATTTTGCGTTCGTTTGGTTGTAGCAATGTCTAGTCATAGGAATATTCATAGCAGATTAAAATTGTCACCTCTTAAACCACAGCAGCTTCCACATTGGGTGTGATTTCCTGTAAACTGCAGGGGAACGTACTTAACGCCAGTGCGATGTAATTACTGTAATTTGTCAGGGCACGAGTTGCCAAGGACTAAGGCAGTACCAGCTATATGTGTCAGTTACAGATGTTTTGATCATTTGGCTTAGGATCATTTTGAGTTCCATTGGGCTATGAAAAAGTGTAAAAGCTAATGTATTTGTTTTTCGTATGTTGTGTAAATGCATTTTTACAGCATTTGTAGGATGCACAAAGAGACACATTCGTGCAGCTTCTAAGAGTGAGCCTGTAACCAAGATATTGGCAGTTAATTCACATTAACAAGGGTTTAGTTAGGAGTTAAATAGACAAGTGGAAGTAGTACAAGCCGTTCAACAGCAAATATAATGGGGATCTAGAGAACCAAATCGAATGTTGAGTGAACCCCTCATTCAATGGATCCAGTACCACCCAACTTGACAATGCCTATTTCTGGGAAAATAACGATTTCTGGGGGAATAACGATGTTGAAGCAACCACCATACTGAGTCATTAATGAGATGAGAAGTGTCTACATATGTCTAATTTACGGTTAATGGATGAACCTAATTAATACGTAGAGTATCATGAAACACTTAGTACGACAGAGATGTTCGAGCAGTTCGCTGTTGGCCTGCGTCAGCACTGCCTTAAACAGAATACTACGAAGTTCTTCAGAGGAAATCTAGGTATCCTGGTACAGAAACTCAGTGAATCACTGGAACCTTCTCGGATATAATTTGAACGATTAATGTGCAAACATAAGCTGGAGTGCAGTGGCTGACACTATTATCTTTGGTGAAGATGGAAATAGGGCTCTCAATGTCTTTTTATGGAGTGTCCGCACTGATATGTCATTCAAAGCCAGGATGGAGAATTTGACTGATCCGTCCAAAGCTATTAGGGGCGCCACACAGTTTGAGGAAATCTATTTCAACAACAGCAGCAGCAGAAAATGGTATAGCAGGTGTAGGATTCCTTATGAATAGGAAGGTAGGGCAGAGGGTGTGTTACTGTGAACAGTTCAGTGACCGGGTTGTTCTAATCAGAATTGACAGCAGACCAACACCGACAACAGTTCAGGTATACATACCGACGTCGCAAGCTGAAGATGAACAGATAGAGAAAGTGTGTGAGGGTATGTGATAGAAGAAGAAACAGGAGTCGATTTAGAAGAGATAGGGGATCCAGTAAGAGAATCGTAATTTAAAAGAGCTTTGGAGGACTTACGGTCAAATAAGGCAGAAGGGGGGAGAATTTTCTGAAAAAGTGTGGCCTGTTTCGCTGCAGAGAGATATCCTGGGCGAATGTAAAATTTTTGCTGTCTCTCCCTGGGGAACGCCGAGTCAAGCCAGGAGTTGACACTGCAGATAACGTGAGACAGAGCCGACACCACTGCTACACATGTCGATAGAGGTATCTGAGACACAAATGCAGCAGTATGACCTCCATGTGAAGCGATCACAACGTAAGTCACGCACGGCGGAGTAGCAACTCGTAAGTCAGAATGACTTTAAACACACTCATACTGCAGAAAGGAACGAGCTGAAAGCCTGAAACCTAAGGTTGGGACAGGCGGCAAGAGATAACGCCATTTCCTCAGGCAAACAACTACAATTATTCTTGTTACCTAGTCCTCCTCCTGTTCAGTTCCATTGAGCCAATTTCAAGGCAGGCTATGCGATGCACTGACAACCATCCACCAAATGACTACCACCTACGAGACTGTAGCCAGCCCAAACTGCTAGAATCTGGACTCAACTGTTGTGATTACCATCTTCTCGTCCACTGATGAGAGGACAAAGTTTTTCTGCCAAGTGCTCGCTGGGGGCAAACTGGTAGTGTTTGGCACATTGTGGAACTGTTCTGGGAGGCATGTTAGCTGCTGCTACTTCCCCCCCTTCCCCCCTAACTTCTATTTGTGGGTGGCCACCAGCATCGACAGTCGTCCTCTACTGGACAGGCAATGATGTAACTGTGCACAACCACTGCCCCTGTAAACAGCTGGGTTCTTACTGGGGCACTACCTTTGGTGAGCATGCGATCACCCTAGCAAACCGTTCATCGTGTTTTTGAGCGTCGCTGCCGATGGTTAACAAACTCGGCCAGCTACTTTTCTCAGGGCCGATCCTGCTGTGCTGGCTGCCATGACTACGCTGAAGCTGTCAAGACTGCTGAGGTAGACCCATCATCACGTACGTAGCATACTTAATTCTTCTTTTGCTGTCCCCTCCGCCGCCACCGCCACCGGAGGGATCAGTATCCAATCGTAAAACAGAAACAAATGTACGTGCAAAATGCTAATGCGTTCTCATTACCAAATGGTTCAAATGGCTCTGAGCACTATGGGACTTAACATCTGAGGTCATCAGTCACCTAGACTTAGAACTACTTAAACCTAAATAACCTAAGGACATCACACACATCCATGCCCAAGGCAGGATTCGAACCTGCGACCGTAGCAGCAGCATGGTTGCGGACTGAAGCGCCTAGAACCGCTCGTCCATAGCGGCCGGCTCTCATTAGCACCCCGGGAGTAGTAGGGCAAGGTTCGTGCTACGACACTGTCCATTGTTGCCAAATTTATTCAAGATGGCGGTGATGACGTCGTCCAAAATGGCGGCATGTAGACTTGGCAACAGTGCATGACGTCATTCAAGATGGCAGCATTTGGCGGGAAAATAGGCCAATTGTGCTATGTCCAGTAACCTAACCTCAAGAAAAAACTGCGGGAATTTTGAATTTTGAAGGGAAAATAGACCAATAGGACTATGTCCACTAACCTATACCTCCAAAAGAAAAAAATGGCGGTAAGTTTGAATTCCAACATGATAAAGCGTGCAAAAAGCGAACTTGTCTTTTTTATTATTATTCATTATTGTTGATTATCATTCATTAACATTCATTGTCATTTATTATTATTTATTATCATTTATTATTATTTATAATTATTGACCTGCCTCCACTAGAATATTCCCTCCAATTTCATATTCCAACACAATAATGGCTGCAAAACCTTACTTTTGTTTATTATTATTCATTTTCATTTATTAACATTCATTATCATTCATTGTCATTTGTTATCACTTATTATAATTTATTATTATACATTATCATCTATTATTATTTATTATTATAGGCCTACCTCCCCTAGAAAATTGCGCCAAATTCCAACATGTCTCGCAAATTGTACTTCTATTTATTATTATCATTTATTATTTATTCAAGATGTCCGATTTTCACGGTGAGAAAGCCATTCTCCTTACATCCACAACAAAAATCTATCACAAGTTCAAATCCCATCACCATAATTGATCACACGTACGAACTAAGTCCGTCACTTATCATTTTTCACTGGTAGCTTATCATAATCGCTTCAAATAATAACCAGCACTTATAGTAACGTAAGTCACGTCCTTTGATTTTGCAGGGGGGAAGGGACTGAAGACTTTATTTCAAGCAGTACGGTCATCGCTTGTTCTCCAACACAGTCAACACACACATCTGTGATATCGCAGTGCAGTCGCCATGACGTCTGCGCCCCAACTGAATTAGTTCAAATACTCGCCACCCCCTGGCCAGCGCGCGGAGACACTGCCGACGCCTGTCACGTGAGGCAGCCCCTCGCGTTGGACTGCCGGTACGCTGGGGGGCGAGCCCAGCGATCGCTCCCACATCGTAAACATGTTTTCGCTGGACACGCTGGAACTTGCCGAGTTTGACGTCACAGTGGTCCCTCGTCCGCTCACCACGTGTATTCGTCACCTCCGCACGTTTCCCGCGAAAATTGTTTGCCTCGGAGCTGAATCACACAATGGTCGGCCATTCCGTGTCACACTTTTGGCGCGAAAGTTGTTTTCCTGGGCACGTTCAAACCTGTCAATGCCGACAGCTCACTGTCCACCATGTGTCTTTGTACGAGGGAGAACGCAGGCTACACTTTTGGCGGCAAAGTTTGCTCTACACTGGAATCCGCCATCACTACATAGCAGCGCGTTTGGTCCCCAATAGAACGCTCGCTAATTGACTCTCGCGTGCGCATAATAACTGACCAATCGCTGCGCCGCCGCCCCCCTTATGTTACACACCCTCCATACACACGATGGACATGGTCTTCTGTAAATACCTAAGTACTTAATTCCATTTCGTTTTTAATCATATTAAATAATTCAATTTACAGTTTCATATATGTATGCAAAGGTGTTTAACTACGTAATTTCAACTACTTTTCGAGGACCAGACAGCCTCCTCTTCCTAGGAACCAGCGCCAAGTTTGAATTCTGGCATTAAAGAAAGGTCACTTCTGCTTTCTCTACCAACCTAACAAAATTGTTGGAAATACAGGGCACTTGTACTAAACTCAGCAACCCGACCACCACGTCCTCCTAGGATCCAGCGCCAAGTTTGAAATCTACCATTAAACAAAGCTCACTGGCGCTTCCGCCACCAACCTAAGAAAATTGTTGCAAACCAAGCTCATCACCGTTAAACTAAGCCACCAGCACTCAACCTCTTCGTACAGGTTTCGGGTAAAAGGAGTCACCCTTCACTAGGCCCAAGGATGGAGCAACCAATTTACTTTATTTTGGAATTAATTGTCGACTCACTCAGAGTCTGACCAGATTGCCGTTATTGCGCAAAAACAGCTCAGACTGAACTGTGCTGCTCGGGGAAGTAATGAAGGACTGCACTCAGAGTCTGACCAGATTGCCGTTATTGCGCAAAAACAGCTCAGACTGAACTGTGCTGCTCGGGGAAGTAATGAAGGACTGCACTCTATTTATTTCAAGCCCTTTTAATTAGTAGAGGAGTATGTTAGTCACAAAACACCCACACTGATCCGACTGTGGTCGTCTGACACAGCCCACAAACACGTAAACAGCTCCTAATTTCACCACGCAATAGCAAACAGCTCTTAAATAATGCAGTACACAATATCAGCAGACGTGCTCTGTATTCTTAAACTCTCCAAATAAAGCACAGCAGAATGCAAAGACATGCTCCCCAACACCCACGGCTGCCAAACCGACTAAAAGCCTCTGCTCGGTCCCTCCCCCCCCCCCCCCCCAAAAAACATGACCATAACACAGTCGCATTCGCGCATAGCACGGGGGAAATTGATATCGCCTATGCACCATAGATTACGCTTCAAGGCAGGCGGGAGCCTTCACCCAAGCTGCTTCCATACTTGTTCGTGACAGCCGATCATAAAGGGCAATTCACGCGCCATAATCTCTGGAAAACCGTACTTCTATTTATTATTTTTATCATTTACTATTATTTATTAGCATTTATTATGATTTTTTATTATTTATTCAAGATGGTCGATTTTTGCGGCAAGAAAGTCAATTCCCTTACATCCGTAACAAAAAATCTCTCACAAATTCAAATTCAAACACGATACTCTGTCACACCTACGAAAAAAAATAGATAAATTGGCCACATGTGCATTAACCTAAGTCCAGCTATTCTATGAAAATCGCGTCAAATAGTAATGAAGTGCACTTTTACTAACGTAAGTCACCTCCTGTGTATTCGTGGGAAAAGGACTGAACTCTTTATTTCAAACAGTGCCGCCATCACTTGTTCTCTAACACAGTTAGTACACATCTTAGATCGCAGTCCAACCGCCACGAGGCCCCCAGTCCCACTGAATTAGTTCACATGGTCGCCACCGACCCGCGCGCCACCGGCAGGCCAGCGGGTGCCTCACGTGACGGCCGCCAGCTGCGTCCGCGCCCGCTGCCCTGCCCGTCCAGCGGCCCGCCCACGTCACAGCCAACTGCCGCCGACTGGCGTCACAGGCCCGTGCTCTTCCAGCGATGTAAACATGTTTTCGTGGACAGTGGAGTCCACCCCCACCGGCCAGCTGGCGCCAAAGCTGTTCGCTGGACAGGTTGGAACCTGCCGATTTCATAACGGTCGGTCGGTTGATCCAGCACCTGGTTGACAAAGAGTGCCCTGCCGCACGATTGACGCCAGAGATTGCTCGAGAGTGGAATCCGCCATGACGTCACACAGGTGGTCCAGCACATGTGCTCACCACGACGTCCCTCGCAAAGTTAATTGATCAACCGACTCTCATTATTCAATCCACAATCTGCACTTACCTAATCGAAGATCGTCACGAAAACATACGTCCGTACACGTGAGCCTTCGCGCGCGCTGAGCTTAGTACCTCCGCAAGTGAATGTAACAAAGTTCCTATGACTACTTAATTAAACTGATCAATTAATTAACCTCTCTGATGATGAAAACTGCCACGTCCACCTAGACCGGGAATCAATTTTCCACCAGTACCACGCCCACCTGGACTCGGAATGAAATAGTTGAAGCCCCTACCGATCACCAAGGCCCCTTACCGACCCAAGTTCGTCGGCTAACATATACTAATGTGTACTGTCGTTTACTAACGTGCACCAACCTACATTAACGTATATCACATTTCTTCTATAAAAAATAAGCCAAGTTTGAATTCTGATGGTCAGTTCGTGTTTCGCTACCAACACAAGAAAATTGTGGCAAACGATGCCACTAACCTAAGTTGCTACTTTGCCTCTCTCACACACCACGAGCGCGAGACTGCCCACGTCCCATCCAGGACCTTTATACTCGTGTCGGACATACTCCTCTGTAAATATTCTAGCTAAACTATGACCCGAATACTGTTGTTCAATCCACACGGTCTAGGACATAGCCAGAGCACACCCCCAGTACCTAAGCCGAGAACATCGCTCGCCCCACCTGTAGTTAACCGCTGAGAGACGGAGACATGCTGCAATCACATCCCTCGCGCTCTCGTAGCTACTTGCCTCAGCAATTCGATCTAACAAAACCTCCAAGTAGAAAAAATAATAACCAACTCTCTCATATTCTATATCGTCCCACAAATACTTATCCTACATTTTATTTAGGCATCGAGTATATCTATCACTCTCAAACAAAAAAACACTCGCCCTGACGGACCCGGTGCCATGTTGCACAGTCGACAGACACGCAAACAACACCTAATTTCAGTGCAAAATATCAAACTGCTCCTACGTAATCCAGTACACATAATAGTAAACATCATCAGTACTCGTAATCTGCCCAAATAACGCATAGCAAAATAACTCAACAGACCCGCGCATTGAACCTGTCCCACACTAAGTCGCACGTCCGACAGCACTCAATTCACTCAAAGGTCTCTGTTCGAACCCTCAAACGTGACTTGATGACAGCCACATTCACACCTAACACGTGAGAAATTCGTTTCACCTAGACGCCGAACATGACTATCCAAGCCTGGCCGCGCTCGTCGTCTGTCACCGTCCTAACTCAGTGCGGTCCAACACACATGTTAAGGCAGCATTCCATTGCTTGCCGGCCTATTTGCGACACATCTCCACCTTCACGTCTGTTGTCAGAATAGCCGAGAGCGAGTTCACACGTACACACCGTCCACACACATCCCAGTGCTGCCCTCCCCTCACAATCTAAAACGATCATCATACTATGTAAAAAATAAGAGCCCAGCCAACCTCTCCGAAATTTTATATAACCCCCGCCACCGCCAGAAATAGTTAACACTCGTTTCATGTTTTCTCAGCTTATTTGTAAATTCAAATTCTTGCGCTAACAGAACTTGTTCATGAAAATAATACCCTTCCAGCTCTCAACATACGTAAATGTTCTCAACCCTCCTATATCCCACAACAACCGATTAATCATTCTTATTCCTTCTTATCGGATTTACAGGTCTAATTTCCTAAGGACCCGTCATCGAAATACCACACTGCTCTTCTTTCTGAAGCTTTCTGCGCTTACTTTTACAGAGATCGCTAAATTACTTCCACACCCCCATCATTCTATAGATAAACACACACACACACACACACAAACACAAACAGTCATCTCTCTACTCATCCAATAACATAAGCAATACTAACTTAACAAGTCATTATATACAAACCCTACACAATGTAAGCCACAGTAATTTTACAATACCGACTATATGCCCCAATGCTCTCCATTCCTAAGGAAGCGCTGTGAACCTTCTCTTTCTTTCTACACACGTGACACTCAGCGGTAATCAGCCGTTCTTCATCAACAGACAGATGTCCCTCTCAGAATTGTTCACAACTTCGGTGATCGCTCCCCCTCAACATAAATGCGTTACTTTTTTCTTCTTCCTTGCCTTCTCGCTTTCTTATACTAACATTTCCAGACTCATAGACTACAAGAACACACCAAAATTTTTTGAAGTACAGTATCTTGTAAACCACTAACTAACTAGAAACAAACAGACAAAAAAAATTATATTCGCACTCTCGAATACCGAAGTCGTTGATGACTTTTTACTTAGAGTTAAATGGTACGATCGCGGTCTCAATTGATTGTCATTCGACAATGAGCTAAGTATCGGAAATACACTCTCTTGACACTTGTTACTCTGGAAATATCTCTACCGTTCTTACCACTTCCTCTCTACTCATCGCATAACACAAACAATATTAACTTTACAATGCAATATATACAAACGCTACAGAATGTAAACCACATTAACTTAACAATACAGTATATACACATTGACACAAAACAGTGCACGTATCCAGTGTATCTCCACGTTGTTGTTGTTGTGGTCTTCAGTCCTGAGACAGGTTTGATGCAGCTCTCCATGCTACTCTATCCTGTGCAAGCTTTTTCATCTCCCAGTACCTACTGCAACCTACATCCTTCTGAATCTGCTTAGTGTATTCATCTCTTGGTCTCCCTCTACGATTTTTACCCTCCACGCTGCCCTCCAATACTAAATTGGTGATCCCTTGATGCCTCAGAACATGTCCTACCAACCGATCCCTTCTTCTGGTCAAGTTGTGCCACAAACTTCTCTTCTCCCCAATCCTATTCAATACTTCCTCATTAGTTATGTGATCTACCCATCTAATCTTCAGCATTCTTCTGTAGCACCACATATCGAAAGCTTCTATTCTCTTCTTGTCCAAACTATTTATCGTCCATGTTTCACTTCCATACATGGCTACACTCCATACGAATACTTTCAGAAATGACTTCCTGACACTTAAATCTATACTGGATGTTAACAAATTTCTCTTCTTCAGAAACGCTTTCCTTGCCATTGCCAGCCTACATTTTATATCCTCTCTACTTCGACCATCATCAGTTATTTTGCTCCCCAAATAGCAAAACTCCTTTACTACTTTAAGTGCCTCATTTCCTAATCTAATTCCCTCAGCATCACCCGAATTAATTAGACTACATTCCATTATCCTTGTTTTGCTTCTGTTGATGTTCATCTTATATCCTCCTTTCAAGACACTGTCCATTCCATTCAACTGCTCTTCCAAGTCCTTTGCTGTCTCTGACAGAATTACAATGTCATCAGCGAACCTCAAAGTTTTTATTTCTTCTCCATGAATTTTAATACCTACTCCGAATTTTTCTTTTGTTTCCTTTACTGCTTGCTCAATATACAGATTGAACAACATCGGGGAGAGGCTACAACCCTGTCTTACTCCCTTCCCAACCACTGCTTCCCTTTCATGTCCCTCGACTCTTATAACTGCCATCTGGTTTCTGTACAAATTGTAAATAGCCTTTCGCTCCCTGTATTTTACCCCTGCCACCTTTAGAATTTGAAAGAGAGTATTCCAGTCAACATTGTCAAAAGCTTTCTCTAAGTCTACAAATGCTAGAAACGTAGGTTTGCCTTTCCTTAATCTTTCTTCTAAGATAAGTCGTAAGGTCAGTATTGCCTCACGTGTTCCAGTGTTTCTACGGAATCCAAACTGAACTTCCCCGAGGTTGGCTTCTACTAGTTTTTCCATTCGTCTGTAAAGAATTCGTGTTAGTATTTTGCAGCTGTGACTCATTAAGCTGATAGTTCGGTAATTTTCACATCTGTCAACACCTGCTTTCTTTGGGATTGGAATTATTATATTCTTCTTGAAGTCTGAGGGTATTTCGCCTGTTTCATACATCTTGCTCACCAGATGGTAGAGTTTTGTCAGGACTGGCTCTCCCACGGCCGTCAGTAGTTCCAATGGAATATTGTCTACTCCGGGAGCCTTGTTTCGACTCAGGTCTTTCAGTGCTCTGTCAAATTCTTCACGCAGTATCATATCTCCCATTTCATCTTCATCTACATCCTCTTCCATTTCCATAATATTGTCCTCAAGTACATCGCCCTTGTATAGACCCTCTATATACTCCTTCCACCTTTCTGCTTTCCCTTCTTTGCTTAGAACTGGGTTTCCATCTGAGCTCTTGATATTCATACAAGTCGTTCTCTTATCTCCAAAGGTCTCTTTAATTTTCCTGTAGGCGGTATCTATCTTACCCCTAGTGAGATAGGCCTCTACATCCTTACATTTGTCCTCTAGCCATCCCTGCTTAGCCATTTTGCACTTCCTGTCGATCTCATTTTTGAGACGTTTGTATTTCTTTTTGCCTGTTTCACTTACTGCATTTTTATATTTTCTCCTTTCATCAATTAAATTCAATATTTCTTCTGTTACCCAAGGATTTCTACTAGCCCTCGTCTTTTTACCTACTTGATCCTCTGCTGCCTTCACTACTTCATCCCTCAAAGCTACCCATTCTTCTTCTACTGTATTTATTTCCCCCATTCCTGTCAATTGCTCCCTTATGCTCTCCCTGAATCTCTGTACAACCTCTGGTTCTTTTAGTTTATCCAGGTCCCATCTCCTTAAATTCCCACCTTTTTGCAGTTTCTTCAGTTTTAATCTACAGGTCATAACCAATAGATTGTGGTCAGAGTCCACATCTGCCCCTGGAAATGTCTTACAATTTAAAACCTGGTTAATAAATCTCTGTCTTACCATTATATAATCTATCTGATACCTTTTAGTATCTCCAGGGTTCTTCCATGTATACAACCTTCTTTCATGATTCTTAAACCAAGTGTTAGTTATGATTATGTTGTGCTCTGTGCAAAATTCGACCAGGCGGCTTCCTCTTTCATTTCTGTCCCCCAATCCATATTCACCTACTATGTTTCCTTCTCTCCCTTTTCCTACACTCGAATTCCAGTCACCCATGACTATTAAATTTTCGTCTCCCTTCACAATCTGAATAATTTCTTTTATTTCATCATACATTTCTTCAATTTCTTCGTCATCTGCAGAGCTAGTTGGCATATAAACTTGTACTACTGTAGTAGGCGTGGGCTTCGTATCTATCTTGTCCACAATAATGCGTTCACTATGCTGTTTGTAGTAGCTTACCCGCATTCCTATTTTCCTATTCATTATTAAACCTACTCCTGCATTACCCCTATTTGATTTTGTGTTTATAACCCTGTAGTCACCTGACCAGAAGTCTTGTTCCTCCTGCCACCGAACTTCACTAATTCCCACTATATCTAACTTCAACCTATCCATTTCCCTTTTTAAATTTTCTAACCTACCTGCCCGATTAAGGGATCTGACATTCCACGCTCCGATCCGTAGAACGCCAGTTTTCTTTCTCCTGATAACGACATCCTCTTGAGTAGTCCCCGCCCGGAGATCCGAATGGGGGACTATTTTACCTCCGGAATATTTTACCCAAGAGGACGCCATCATCATGTAATCATCATGTTGTGGTTGCACCTACGGTACGGCTATCTGTATCGCTGAGGCACGCAAGCCTCCCCACCAACGGCAAGGTCCATGGTTCATGGGGGGGTGTATCTCCACAGCATACGAAAAAAATATTTCCTATTCCTATAGCGTCTATATACCCCATTGCTCTCCAATCCTAGGAAAGCACCGTCAACCTGCTCTTTCTCTCTACAAACCCGACACTCAGAGCTAATCTTCCCTCTTACATCAGCAGACCTAAGTCACCCTCAGAACTCTTTTTACAAATTCAGTATCGTCCACCCTCAGCACAAACGCTTTACTGTCTCTCCTTCCTTCCCCGTTCGCTTTTCTACAAACAACCTCAGACTCATAGACTGCATGAACACATGTACTTTCTCCACAATATTACACGATTTTAGCTGTACTTCTCAATATCATGCACTAGTCTACACCCTACCGATTACTAATTCATCATAATTCCAAAGATACAGACTTTAAATTAATTCTATACAAACGCCGAACTTCATCTATGTGCAGCATGCTGTAAACCACTGACTAACCAGAAACAAACATACCCAAAATGATATTTCCACTGTCGAATGCCGGTCTCAGTCATGTAACATATTCGAGATCGTGGCTATAATTTACACGTCAACTAAGTTCTGTCCCAGGTCTAGAGAACAGACAAACGTGTATCCAACACACCACAATCGATCTTCACTCAACTAAATAAAGGAATCACATGTGCAGAAGTAGTCAATCGAACAATCTACATCCCATCGAATAATGCTCCAACCCAAATCAATCATCATCTCAAATTCCGACTTGATCACCAAAACCGCCCAACACAAACTATTACTTCGCTATTCGGTCGTCCAGAGGACATCAAAGTTAAATCTTACAGCAACAGCTCTGTCTCAATCGATCATCCCGTACACTCTCTGTTATCCTTTAACACAGAGGTGAGTAAGTTTAGACGTGAATGATTCTCTGTCATCCTCAAAAGCACCAAATCCAGTAAATCAATAATAAATGCTAATAAATAATAGTAAATGATAAAAATAATAAATAGAAGTACGGTTTTCCTGAGATTATGGCGCGTGAATTGCCCTTTATGGTCGGCTGTCACGAACGAGTGCGGAAGCAACTTGGGTGCAGGCTCTGGAACCCTCTCTCCCGCCTGCCTTGGAGCGTAATCTATGGTGCATAGGCGATATCAATTTCCCCCGTGCTATGCGCGAATGCGACTGTGTTGTGGTCATGTTTTGGGGGCGCAGGGGGGGAAGGGACCGAGCAGAGGCTTTTGGTCGGTTTGGCAGCCGTGGGTGTTTGGGCGCGTCTGTTGCACTATTTTGGGAGCATGTCTGTGCACCGTGCTGTGCTTTATTTGGAGAGTTTAAGATTACAGAGCTCGTCTGCTGATATTGTGTACTGCATTATTTAAGAGCTGTCTGCTATTGCGTGGTGAAATTTGGAGCTGTTTACGTGTTTGTGGGCTGTGTCAGATGACCACAGTCGGATTAGTGCGGGTGTTTTGCGACTAATATACTCCTCTACTAAATAAAAGGGCTTGAAATAAATAGAGTGCAGTCCTTCCTTACTTCCCCTAGTAGCACAGCGCAGTTTGAGCTGTTTTTGCGCAATAACGGCAATCTGGTCAGACTCTGAGTGAGTCGACAAATAACTGGACAAATTTATGTGTAGTGGAGTTACAGGTCTGGATTGGAATGAATATCTTGATGGGTGTAGTTGTGTTGCCAAGTGCAGTGCACTACTGGAGTTCAGAAACTGCTTTATGTCAGCCTTACATATCGAAACCTATGAGAAGTAAAAGCTTCAAAAAGATATGTCTCAAATAAATAAAATACACTCGTTCCTCCTTCCATCGGCCTATGCATTTAAATTATTTGCGAAAATTAGCAGTTGTTTGCCTAATTGGATGTAAATGTTTTGCATTATTTACGAGCCGTTCTGATGTCTGTAGGCTGTGCTATGAGTTATTTTTAACTGTTTATAATTAGCAAGCGTGTGTCTAGATCGTTATAAATGAGTTATGTAGGAGTGTTTTGTAGGTCTGTATTGTGTGGAACATGTCACTGTGATACCTATACTCCATTCCTAAATAAAGTAAATTGGTTCCTCCATCCATGGGCGTAGTGCAGGGTGAGTCCATTTACCTGAACATGTACGAAGAGGATGAGTGCTGGTGGCTTAGTTTAGCGGTGATGAACTTGGTTTGCAACAATTTTCTTAGGTTGGTGGCGGAAACGCCAGTGAGCTTTGTTTAATGGCAGATTTCAAACTTGGCGCTGGTTCCTAGGAGGATGTGGTGGTGGGGTTGCCGAGGTTAGTACAAGTGCTCTGTATTTCCAACAATTTTGTTAGGTTGATAGAGAAAGCAGAAGTGGCCTTTCTTTACTGCCAGAATTCAAACCTGGCGCTGTTTCCTAGGAAGAGGTGGCTGTCTGGTCCTCGAAAAGTAGTTGAAATTACGTAGTTGAACACCTTTGCATACATATACGAAATTGTAAATTGAATTATGTAATATGATTAAGAACGAAATAGAATTAAGTACTTAGGTATTTTCAGAAGACTATGTTCCTCGTGTGTATGGAGGGTGTGTGACGTAAGCGGGCCGGCGGCGCAGCGATTGTACAGTTATTATGCGCACGCGAGAGAGAGTCAATTAGCGAGTGTTCTATTGCGGACCAAACGCGCTGTTATTTAGTCATGGCGGATACCAGTGTAGAGCAAACATGGCCGCCAAAAGTGTAGCCTGCGTTCTCCCTCGTACAAGGACACGTGGTGCATGGTGAGCGGTCGGCATTGACAGGTTTGAACGTGCCCAGGAAAACAACTTTGGCTCCAAAAGTATGACAGGGAACGGCCGACCGTTGTGTGATTCAGCTCCGAGGCAAACAATTTTGGCGCAAAACGTGCGGAGGTGACGAATACATGTGGTGAGCGGACAAGGGACCACTGTGACGTCAAACTCGGCAAGTTCCAGCGTGTCCAGCGAAAACATGTTTACGTTGTGGGAGCGATCGCTGGGCTCGCCCCCCAGCCTACCGGCAGTCCAGCGTGGGCGGCTGCCTCACGTGACAGGCGTCGGCAGTGTCTCCGCGTGCTTGCCAGGCGGTGGCGAGTATTTGAACTAATTCAGTTGGGGTGCAGACGTCGTGGCGACTGCACTGCGATATCAAAGATGTGTGTGCTGACTGTTGGAGAACAAGTGATGACCGTACCGCTTGAAATAAGGTCTTCAGTCCCTTGCCCCCTGCAAAATTAAAGGATGTAACTTACATTACTATAAGTGCTGTTTATTATTTGAAGCGATTATGATAGGCTACCAGTGAAAAAAGTAAGTGACGGATAAAGTTCGTATGTGTGATCAATTATGGTGATGGGATTTGAACCTGTGATAGATTTTTGCTACGGATGTAAGGAAAATTGCTGTCTCACCAAGAAAATTGTACATCTTGAATAAATAATAAATGATAATAATAAATAGAAGGACAGTTTTCGAGAGATTATAGTGTTGGAATTTGGTGCAATTTTCTAGTGGAGGTAGGCCTATAATAATAAATAATTATAGATGATAATGAATATTAATAAATGATAATGAATGATAATAAATGACAATGAAAGATATTGAATGTTAATAAATGATAATGAATAATAATAAACAAAAGTAAGGTTTTGCAGCCATTTTTCCTTGAGGTTAGGTTAGTGGACGTAGCACAATTGTCCTATGTTCCATCCAAAAGCCGCCATCTTGAATAACATCATGCACTGTTGCCAAGTCTACATGCCGCCATCTTGGATGACGTCATCGCCGCCATCTTGAATAAATTTGGCAATGATGTTTGAGTGGGGTGGCACGAACCTTGCCCTACTACTCTCGGGGTGCTTGACAGGCCCTCAGCGCCACCGTCCAGTCTTCGTTATTCTTCGTAGTGTCACATCCCACCAACGCCTGCAGTGTATTATTTTACGTATTACTAAATGAGGAGTTAGGAATAAGTAGGATACTGGCGATTTCAAAAACAGCCTGGGCACTAGTGATTAAAAATGGAAAGGGTAGAAACCCAGAAATACAAAGTGTTACAGACCTCTTTGGTTACTAAACAGTTTGGCCCAGATAGAGTAGCGTCCGCTTTATAACCAGCTCAAGGGAACTGAATTTGGATTCAGATATGGGAAGTACATAGATAACATGGGTAAGGGAGCTCTGCAGATTGTCGAATATTTAACACTGTAATGTGCTGTTGCGCTCATGATTGACACTGCAGCCGCCTTCGACATTCTTTGGCCGCCAAATGTCTGTACAAGAGTTTTTCCTATTAGTGTAGTGCATGTACGATGTATTGGGTTGTGGCGCAAAGAAAGGTTATTAAAATGATTGCCACAGGTTGTCTCCAGAGCTCCATGGGTGGTCATGGTTCTGGGATCATAGCACTAACCCTTCTCACATCTGTTAGACGTATCAGATACTGATGAACGTGTTACTGCGTATGGGGATGATATTTTAGTATTTATGTCTGTGGACACCGGTATGAACCTTGATGAAACGATGAATTGCCTGATCGTTCAGATGCAGCAGTGGTGTATTTATAGTAACCTAGCAATAGCCATCAATTAAACTGCTTGAATTTTTTTTGACCATAAATACTTCCATGAGGCTTGACCGAGTCCCTATAAACCTTTGCATTGTTTGTAGGTATCTGGGCAGTATACTAGATAAGAAAAGAAACACTCTGGAACATGTAAAAGCCGGTACTCGGAACGCGGTCCAAAATATGCGTAAGAATGCCCCTGCTGACTCTGATGACTAAGAATTACCGATGAATGTTTTGCGGTCATGTTACAAAACTTTGTTCAACACTATTGTGGGCTTCTCTCCCATTGTCTAATTGCTGTCTCCTTCGAGTGGGACGGCACTGGAACAAATACAGCGGAACGTAGTCTTGGTGCTCATCAGTGCCCTTCTGACTGAACCTGGCCTTACTGATTATTCCAGGGTAAGTCCATTGCATATCGTGACATATTACGTTGTACCGATTTTGGCAAGAAGAATACGATTTACTGTTCGAGATCAGAGGAGGATACATTTCTAGTGAAAGACGCGTGCGAGACTGGATATTAGACGAATGGGTGTCAGACTGGGACACTAGAATCACTGTAATCCAGGTGTACGGCATATTGCTAAGTATTATGAACAGGTTCAGTATGCGCGATATTGTCCCTTCACGAGGTATGGTGCAATTGTTAACGAGTCTTGGTCCACATCGCAAAAATCTACGTCGAGTGGTATGTAGGAACGCACCAGTCTCTGAAAGGGTACAGAAAATTTTCTTTTTTCAGGTGTCCCTGTTTCCAGATAGATACTGAACGCAGACAATTACATGGCAATTTGCAAATTGTTGCAAATGACCATAGTTCATGGACTACAGTTAATTTGACAGCTCATCAAATATCTAAAAAAAAAACATCTAACCTTTCAAAATTTAAGATCAAATCGACGCTATACAAGTGAAAATAACTTCAACAGATCCGAAGAGGAGAGTATAACACTAAGAAGAAGTGTAACCTCCGTAGCAAATACTGATAGAGAAGACTAAATTATAACTGAAAGATGCTATACAACAAAAAATTAAAAATGCGTTGGCTTAAATGGGTATGCATAAACCTTAGGGTCGCCAAGGCACACCAGTAACACTGGGACAATAAAGAATGGTGTAGTAACAACAGTTCTATATGTACTTAAATTTGGTCGCTAAACCCAAAGCTCCTTCAAAGCAGCCAGTAAGAGTTGTCGCAGCATTGTCTGAAAATTATTCACTTAAAACTTTAATTAAATCCCATTTAATTTATATTATTTTGTTTAATTGTATTTTTCAACATATTGTTTTATTTCTACACCAGCCTTTTCTCAGTAGCTTTGCTCGTGTATGCATTGGACACATATATTACAGACACGTCCCCATCTCAATGTATACCCCTTCTACTCCCCCCTCCAAAATACCATCCATATTTTCCTCTCCCCCCTCTCTTCTCCTTGTACTTCTCTTCCCCTCTTCCATTTCCAGCTGCCCACTATCAGTCTGCACCTTCCACCTGCCTCCTGCATCTCCCTCTTCTACTCCTCTATCTGTCCATCTCCTCTTCCCCTTCATCCCAACCATCTCCTACTACCCATCTCTCCCCCTGACTGTTGTCTCCCCACCAATATCTCTGTCGATATTCTGTTCTGCGTCCTCCCTCTCTCTCTTTCTCTCTCTCTCTCTCTGCTGCTGCTGCTGCTGCTGCTGCTGCTGCTCATCCTCCTTCACACTCTCACTGTCGATCTTCTCCTCCCCCTCTCTCTGTCCATGTGATCCTCACTACTGTCTCTGTACCTTACATCTTCCCCTCTTCCTGTACATCCTCTTCTCACACTCTCTCTTGTCCTCCTCCTCCACCCCACTCTGCCCATCTCATTCTCATTCACACTCTCTTCATCCATCTCCTCCTCCCCTCTGCCACTGCCCATCTCCATCTATCTCATTTCTCTGTATACATAATCCCACTCCTCTTTCACTACTCATTTTGTTCCCACCCTCTCTCTGCTCAGAGACGCCCATCAACATGTGTAGCCAACGCAAAATAAATCAGTAAGGTAGTAATTATTCCCATAACCTCATGGTGTGTAGGGCAGCAGACACGTCAGGGGCTTTAAAATCATTATGTGCTCCTAAAATGTATGCGGTCCTACAAGCCACATTAACAGACAAGCCAATACTGTTCAAATGTAGCTTGCCAATTTTTTAGGATACGTTACAAGTCAAGGCTGGAAAACAATTTGTTGCTTTAGGCTGCCTTGTAAAGCAGGACGATAAGGCACACCGATAATATCCCAACACAAAACACTCATCACTTATATCTGTTTACCTCCGTAACGTACAAATTAGCACGTGACGGAAAAATTTATTGCAATAGGGCACATAAGAAATGTTACACTCTCTGCTGAGCTATGAATATAATTTGTTTTGTTATTTCCCAAAGAGTTACGACAAAGAGGTACAATTTTCTAAATGGAGCAGCAGTTGTTTCTGTCATGCACTAGAATCAGTTAAGAGAGCTGTGTACAAATCAATTTGAATCACATTCCTTTCACATTTAGTTTGGGAGCTACAACCCTTCAAAGTTTCGGGGGCGGACACACACGCTGTACATAACGCAATGCGCCTTCTATAGGTGCTGTGGACAATATGGAACGTCGCCAATGTCTGGGAATTACAAGCATCCTCGATGCGCTGTTAAGACTGCCGACTGTCGAAAAAATATGGGTTTCAGTGTGTTACGGTCACTGGCGTACGTTGACACATTGCTTGTGCTCGACGAAAGCCGTGACGATCCCACTGACGCAGCCATGGCTTATCCAGTGAGATATCAAAGGAGAAGAGCTCCGGCAGCCATTACGCTCTTACGCGCTGAAGAACGACTTTTGGGAAAAAGACAGGTTGGGAAGGTGCAGCACTAACAGACCAGGATCTGCAAGAAATTAGGGGATGAAGGTGTTGGTTTTAGATTCAGTACACCATGCTCTCCTTGTCAGCGTACGAGACGCTGGTGCACTCGCTGGTATCAGCCTTACGTCTGTGTGGCGTAAAGTACAATGTCACTACCTGTTACTGACACAGGGGCTGCGTCGAAACAATTTCAATTGGAGAGTTACTTTCTTGAATAGGCCGTGTGTAATTTCACTTTGGACTCCTTGCAAAGTGTTATGTTCTCTGATGAGTCCCCGTTCACAAACAACGGTGCAGTAAACCGTCATAACAGGCATTACTAGGCCACAGACAATCCTCGGTGAGTAGGACGTGTCGAACATCAACATCGGCGATCTATTAATGTATGGGGCTGAAATCATCAGTCTACACTACTTCCCAAGTACACGCTCAGGGCCGGCCAGAGTGGCCGAGCTGTTCTAGGCGCTTCAGTCTGGAACCGCGCGACCGCTACGGTCGCAGGTTCGAATCCTGCCACGGGCATGGATGTGTGTGATGTCCTTAGGTTAGTTAGGTTTAAGTAGTTCTAAGTTCTAGGGGACTGATGACCTCAGATATTTAGTGCTCAGAGCCATTTGAACACGTTCAGGTGAGATGTATCGGGCTTTCATACTCGTCAGTCTGGGTGCCCTCCTTCAGCATAGTGTCTAGACGTCCGAGACCAAATGTGGATGCAGCAGGTTGGTCACACAGCCCATTCTTCGCATGCTGTTGTGGAAGAACTGAGCAACAGGTTCCGTGGAAGATTGCTGGTGCCCTGTGGTCCTCATGAATAGCCAGCATGGTCTCGCAAGTTCACACCAGTAGATTTCCTTTTCCGGGTGAATTGTGTTTGTGTTACTGAGGACACAGGTGACCTAAAACGGGGCATCAAGAAAGAATGTCGCTCCTTGACATCGGCGACGTTGCATCTCGTCTGCAAATCCTTTATAAGGCACTTTGCGAACATAGACACACAGTAGAACACCTCATTCAAATCACCATTCCGCCACAATAACGTCCATCACCATGAAATCACATATTATGTACAGCGTGTGGTATCTGTCCCTGAAAATTTGAGGGTTGTAGCTCCCAAACTAAACGTGTTAAGAGTGTGATTCAAACTGATTTGTACAGAGCTGGCTTCAATGATTCCAGTGCGTGATAAAAACTGCTGATTCAGAATTTCGTGTTTGGCGACCACGTACTGTCTCGAGATTTGAACTCAACGACCTGCGTTACTGTGCACGCTGTTCCTAACCGCTTCCCAGTGGGTCGCTGGTGCCACTTTTGCCTTACAGTATAATAAGCTATCGTGCTGAAGTTTGTTGATTTTATTCCTTTCCTGTTTACTTATGTTTTATGCATTATTATTATTATTATTATTATTATTATTACTGAAGTGATGGGCTGATTTCGAGCCTGGGACTGATATACGTCGTGAAATTTAAATCTCGCAGCATTCTATAGTAATTTTCGTGAATCATTAAATACTACTGACCACCAATAAGAGCTTTCTGGTTCAGAACGAAGTAAGCTCTCCAGTCAACCTTTTGGTAGTACAACATTCGATATTCGAACCATGAGTGACCCGGCAAAAGTTCATGCGGTAATCGAATTCTTGCCACAGCCGTCCCAGCATGGCATCGTCGACTGTGGCAATCGCTTCCCGTATCCTCTCCCGGAGCTCTGTTACATCACGTGGTAGAGGCGGTACATACACCAGATCTTTAATGTGTCCCCACAGAAAAAAGTCACACGGAGTGAGGTCTTGTGATCACGGAGGCCATTTCATGAAACAGCTGTCCCGTTCTGTAGCACGGCCGGTCCATCGATGTGGCAGATCCGTGTTCAGGTACCCACGAACTTCACGATGAAAATGGTGTGGAGCCTGCAGAAAGGTGAACGGAAAGTCCGATTCCATCAGCCATTGCTGCAACATGTCCAAGTAGGAATATCCAGTCGAACTCCAGCACATAGACAGCACGATCCGCACTTGAACTCGCCATGTCTGCGACTATCGCTGACTATCGGCAAATTACCAAAGTACGCAGGGGCAGCATGCATGAAAAAAAACCTTTCAGTGTTTCTCTTCAAAATGACATATGTATCATGTATGTACAATCTTTGGTTCTTGTGCAGTAAATAATTGAATGTGTCCCTGGACTTTATGTACAACCTGTATTTACCCACGCGAGCTGAGCTGTGTTCCGCTTACCGAGACATGGATTTGTTTCGGTTCCCCGACAAGGGCGTAATGTTTCAGTTTCATTAACGGTTTGGGTTCGAACTTATTACGGTCTGCAGGGACCAAATGAACGGGGTCCTTTACAACCTACTGAATTTGTGACCTCGGTATGAGAGGTTTTCTTATCAGAAATTACGTTGAGCGCATTGCTGCCAGTTTACTTATTATTATTATTATTATTATTATTCCTCATGATGTAACGAGAGTGGTGTCTTGTAACGGATCTATGTGCTTGTCATATCAGTCTCCTGATATAATTTCCTTGGATATTACGGTGTTCCTGACGCAGCCCCCTTTATCACTGCCCCCTGATTTCAACTTGTCTAATTGTTAACTGTATTATGTATCTGCATATAGTCACTTATGATTCCTACATACTCTCCTGGAAATTGAAATAAGAACACCGTGAATTCATTGTCCCAGGAAGGGGAAACTTTATTGACACATTCCTGGGGTCAGATACATCACATGATCACACTGACAGAACCACAGGCACTTAGACACAGGCAACAGAGCATGCACAATGTCGGCACTAGTACAGTGTATATCCACCTTTCGCAGCAATGCAGGCTGCTATTCTCCCATGGAGACGATCGTAGAGATGCTGGATGTAGTCCTGTGGAACGGCTTGCCATGCCATTTCCACCTGGCGCCTCAGTTGGACCAGCGTTCGTGCTGGACGTGCAGACCGCGTGAGACGACGCTTCATCCAGTCCCAAACATGCTCAATGGGGGACAGATCCGGAGATCTTGCTGGCCAGGGTAGTTGACTTACACCTTCTAGAGCACGTTGGGTGGCACGGGATACATGCGGACGTGCATTGTCCTGTTGGAACAGCAAGTTCCCTTGCCGGTCTAGGAATGGTAGAACGATGGGTTCGATGACGGTTTGGATTTACCGTGCACTATTCAGTGTCCCCTCGACGATCACCAGTGGTGTACGGCCAGTGTAGGAGATCGCTCCCCACACCATGATGCCGGGTGTTGGCCCTGTGTGCCTCGGTCGTATGCAGTCCTGATTGTGGCGCTCACCTGCACGGCGCCAAACACGCATACGACCATCATTGGCACCAAGGCAGAAGCGACTCTCATCGCTGAAGACGACACGTCTCCATTCGTCCCTCCATTCACGCCTGTCGCGACACCACTGGAGGCGGGCTGCACGATGTTGGGGCGTGAGCGGAAGACGGCCTAACGGTGTGCGGGACCGTAGCCCAGCTTCATGGAGACGGTTGCGAATGGTGCTCGCCGATACCCCAGGAGCAACAGTGTCCCTAATTTGCTGGGACGTGGCGGTGCGGTCCCCTACGGCACTGCGTAGGATCCTACGGTCTTGGCGTGCAACCGTGCGTCGCTGCGGTCCGGTCCCAGGTCGACGGGCACGTGCACCTTCCGCCGACCACTCGCGACAACATCGATGTACTGTGGAGACCTCACGCCCCACGTGTTGAGCAATTCGGCGGTACGTCCACCCGGCCTCCCGCATGCCCACTATACGCCCTCGCTCAAAGTCCGTCAACTGCACATACGGTTCACGTCCACGCTGTCGCGGCATGCTACCAGTGTTAAAGACTGCGATGGAGCTCCGTATGCCACGGCAAACTGGCTGACACTGACGGCGGCGGTGCACAAATGCTGCGCAGCTAGCGCCATTCGACGGCCAACACCGCGGCTCCTGGTGTGTCCGCTGTGCCGTGCGTGTGATCATTGCTTGTACAGCCCTCTCGCAGTGTCCGGAGCAAGTATGGTGGGTCTGACACACCGGTGTCAATGTGTTCTTTTTTCCATTTCCAGGAGTGTATGTTCTTGAAGCCGAGTGCCAGAATTCTGAACCGTTCGGTTTGTTGACTGTTCTGAGCATGGGCCAATGGCAGCAGGCACTGTGGATCAATTGGCTTGTGTTTTCAATAGATTTCAGTAAAGAACTCTTGTACTCACGTTGTTAATTCCCAAGTCTTAATGTTTGTAAGTAATTTTTTTTACCCCCTAGTGAGCGTAGTGAATCTCGGGTCCTGATATTTTTCACTGTTCCTAATCTTGGCAAACCAGTTTCATGCTCTAATAATCAATTAACAGGCTTAAACTGTTTAGTGAAATGAACTGGTTTAAAAATCTGAGTGAAATTACTTTCATGTTCGAGAACTGGCAAGTCGTTAAATTTTATTAATCTTGCCAAACAAGTTTCGTGTACTAATCAGAAATGATGTTTTAATGAAATGCCTTAAACAGTTAAGTTAAATTACTTCCACATCTCAGTAATGGCAAAACTTCAAAAGTTCTTCATCTTGAGAAACGTGTTTCACGTTATATTAATGAATTTAACCTTAAATATCTTAGTTAAATTATTTTCAGATTTCAATACTGTCAGATTTTTATTTGTCCTATTCAACTTCAGAGGTCGATTAGCGCTTCATTAAATTTCTTTGTGTGTTAATAAATGTTGTTCTAAAGCTTTGAATGGTGTAGGAGATGTTCAGTCCCACCTTTTCCCAGTCCTTCCACTTGCCAGCAAAGGGATGTGGGATCTAGCGTTACAGGAAACTCCTTTCGATTTTAGTGACAACGATTGTCTGAAATGAGTACACTGTTATCAATTTATTCTGCCTCTCTGCCACCTTTACCATATTTGACACTGTGTCCCTCGCTCACTGTTTGTGCTGCATTCGTACTTTAAAACTAAAAATGAATAAAAACCGGAGAACGACTGAATGTACTGCTCGTGTACCCGTTTCTGACCAACGAAATATTCAGTTCTCAAAAGTAAGACAACTTCTCTCTGATTCTGCTCAAGCAGAGACAATATTTGCTATCGTCCCGCTCTCGTCATTGCCGTTCGGGTAAACAATGGGATAAAAACGCGCAAAATACGCCTGTAGCTCCAGGAGATACGAGGCAGTTGGTCTTAACGAATCCACTTCCTGCAGGACATTGTTTGCGCAGCTTGTGCAAGGACACGAATGAAATGTGAAATCCGGCAAACGATACCACTAGTATCTCACTGAATGAAAGGACACGTACAGAGTTTACCTCCTGCAGTACGACGGAGCAATTCTGGCAGAGAAAAGGGTATACGTCCACCCTCCCTGGCAACTTTTAATAATTTCATGAGTCTACATTTCTTCCTGTTACCAAAGACAATGGCCCAATAACCAAAGTTTTTCTATTAATATTTCTCAGTGTCACTGTAACCGACAGCGAAAATTCCTTGTCTTGGCTTTGCACCCTTTTTATTAACCTAAGACAAATATTATTTCCCTCTCCAGCAAAGATCAGAATTTGCTACAGCTACCGGAAGACAAAAGGAGTAAGGCTGATAGGTCACTTTCGCAGAATGAATCTCTTTTAGGCTTTAATTTATACAACTGGTTTATTACCCTGCAAAACTGTTATTTCACAGATTAATAAACTTGATGATGACCGTCTAGGTGCTAAACAACCTTAATACTGTCTGCAACAATAGGTATTGACTGGAAGCCTTTGACTATTCCTTGTTATTCGATGTCACGCAAAATCAGTGATTAATTCTAATTTTTGATTCCGTGTGCCATCGTGTGTGAACTTCCCTTTTTGCTTCTGACCAACACTAATCACTGTGACATATTGCTGCCTCTAACGTTGGCGAACCTACACTTGATCTTTAGTATGAGCTTCAGAGGAACGTCTGCTATTGTTGTTTCATCAGGCAATACGTCCAAGTCGCTTCCACACTTCTAAGGCAAACATGTTTACGGTACATTTATAGTCATTACAACTGTCTCTGTACGCACCACATTCTGTAACGCCTGTTGATTCGGCATCATTTGGAAGACTTGTAAAGCGGATAACTTCGGCGTTGAGCGTTCATAAGCTCCATGACTTGTACTATCCCTAATGAAATTTTTTCATTGAGAATACATTTAAATGGGCTGAAAAAATAAATACGTGATGCAGCTGATTGGTGGTGAAATGTTTGACACAATATAAATTCACAGAATCGTCCTCCTCAGCTGTGCAGTGAGCGCATCCAATTCTACAGGGGACGGCCCAATACATGAAGGGCTTATTTCAATAGTGGTACAAGTCTATAAAGCTTCTGAAATTAGTGAGCCAAACAAACAGAAAGAAAGGTTCATCTCTAACAAGAAGCCTTATGCCTGAATATTTGTGGTATCTTAACTGCAGATTTTTCAGCGCTCATTTAACTTTAGGAGTCTGTGTCTCAATATGAACAAAAATGGACTTGTACCACTATTCAAATAAGCGCCTCATATGGAGTAGGAGTACCGTTGGCAATCAGGACAGCTTTCATTCGTCTCGGAATGGATACATACAGATCCTGTATGGTTTTGAAGGGAATCTTGTGCTATTCTTCATGCAAAATAAATAATGGCAAACTCATGTAACGATCATGGAGATGGATGGGGATCACGCATCCTTCTCTGCTCAGCAGACCACGAAGGCTGGGAGATCTTGTGACCGTGGTTGCCACGGGGCATGTCGGCATGTGACAGCTCATCCTCGTGTTCACAAAGCCAGACTTGGACGATGCAATCTGTGTTATAAGAGACCTTGATGGAATACAGCAGCATCATTGGGGAACAAACATATTACCATGGGGTAGAACTGATCAATCCAAATGGTCACATAATCTTCGACAGTAATGAGACTGTGCAGAATAACAATGGGGTTCATCTTCAGACTTGGACGATGCGATCTGTATGATAAGAGACCCTGATGGAATACAGCAGCATCATTGGGGAACAAACATTTAACCATGAGGTAGAATTGATCAATCCAAATGGTCACATAATATTTGACAGTAATGTGATTGTGCATAATAACAATAGGGTTCATGGAACGCCACGATATGGCTGCCCAAACCACGCTTGGGATGTAATCTCAGCCAGAAATTGTAAACAATGTGAAATAAGACTTTCTTTCGATGGTTCACAGTCCAAGTTTGGTGGCATCGGGACCACCTTTTCCTCTTATGGGTACTTGCATCAGTGCTGCGAGATTTTGGAATTGTGTCTCGGAATACAGTTCCCTGATTATGGATCTCCTTTCGTGTTGTATTGGTGCTTACAGGGTTCGCGAGTGCAAGTTTCAGTTCCGCTGTGACTTTTGCAGCTGTCGTCCTCTCACTTCTCGTCACAATTGTCGTCAATGACCATCTGTCACGATCACTCAAGACAGACCTTTTTCCGCTTTCCCTGTATGTGGCCTAAATCATCGTTACGGTGCCTCCCGGAACGCCAAACATTTCAGCTATCTTGTTTACAGAATCATCCGCCATATAATCACTTACACTTTGCCGACGTTCCAATCCATTTAGCTCCGACATGATGCACTTGCAACTACACAGAACACTGTTCCGATCACGACTGTAACTTGCAAAGTACTGAGGACTTTTCACAACTGATTGGAATGAGTTACTGATTAGCGTACACAGTGTGCCACGTGGTTTCAGAACCCAGATGTTTTCGCAAGCAATATGCTTGGCCATTCTGTCTGTAAACTCTCCTTTTATGGATTTAATAGTGATAGGGGCCGTAGAAGCATACTTTCGTACTGCATGAACACATGAATTTACACATTGTTCTACTTCATTTATATACCCTCTATGCTCATGCAGATAGCTTACAAAGTAGTCGAATAATACTTTCACATATAACCATCAGGGACTCAGCCAGTATATTGCAATCAGTAACGTAATTTTAAAACACTTGGTTCATGTTAATAAATGCAAGAGTCTGCAGATCTGTGTGAATGTCACCAAGGAGTATAAGGCGGGACGTACTCAGTCATCATTGTTTGTTGACGTAATCCGTCATCCTACATAGACAGTCCCAATCAAACTATGTAAACTATACTTCAGTACCACATCGACAATTCTGAATTTCAATCATAAAGTCCAAGTCACTATCTTGCACTAAGCCTAAATGCATGCATTTCAATCCGTTGGCACTTGCACGATAAATATTGGTGAAGAGCAGTATTCTGTAACCACTGTACTGCAGTTCAGTGGCTTGAGACGGTATTGGGAACTCGAACGGTTGGGTGTCGTACTCCGTTATATTGTCGATGTGTTGCTGCAGCTCCTACTGCTACAGTGTAGACGCCAGAAATAGGAATGTCTGAATGTCCTGGTCCGATGAATCAGGTAGGCTGTTGATGCACTGCTGGAGTGGTCGTGATGTGGGCAATTGAAATTAAAAACTTGAGGACAGTTCCTCGACTGGATCATCATGGACCCACTGCACTGTGGAACAAATAATAACAAACGTAAATGCACATATACACACACAACGATAATATGAAAGGAATGGGTTAATAACACTCACATTCGAATGTAACAACCAGTTTCTTCTTCTTCTTATCCTTTTTAGGGGCAATGGCTAATGTTTGCTATTGCTGATGCTGCTGGTATTTCATACTGATCGAACAATGTACAGAGCATGAATGACGAATCAATCTCACAACTGCTGCTATAACCGAGATGAGCGATGGAAAGATCTAATGAAGGAGGTCACATCCTCCTAACTGGGCAATATTCCACCTTTCTTTGTTTTCAACCAATGGGAAAAGAGAAGTGGAGAGAGGCGCGAGGGCAGAAGCAAGATGGCAGCTTGAAAGCTGTCAGATGGATAAACATCAACGATAACAGTACTGGTGCACAGTTCATTAACATTATGATCATAAATTACACTTGCATAAATATAACTCAACAGTACATGTGCATCATTTGTTTGTGTAAGGGACAAGACCAAATGTAATTATTGGTTACATAAGAACAATGGGCCCATTCACGTAGAACTCTCTCAGCTCCACCAGTGCCCTCAGGTAACTTTATAAGGCCCTGTCTTGTCAGCTTTTGTAACTAAATCACTGCTGCAAATGAAAGATGATAGTACAGTCGTCACATATGATGATCAAATCCTCCGATAGAACAAAAGTATCATGCAGTAGTGTGAAGAAAACGAATTTAGTATTTTTGCAAAGAAGGTTGTCTACGTGCTGCTACTGAGAAAGAAATCAAACACTAGGAAATCTTGCATCAGAATAGACGGTGTTCTGATTAGTGGTGAACTGGCGATGCACTTCGATGAATGTGTAAAAAATGCTTTAGTTCAAATGCAAAACACCTGGTGTTGTAAAATAACTTTTGGGATAATTTTGTATCACGTATATCTTTATAATGACGCCGAACTGACCTCCATATTCAGTTTAGGGGCGTGTGTATAAACCTTTAAACAACAGAAACTGTGAACAGTTCTATTCCTTCGAAGTTAGCAGGGTGCTGCCCTTTTAAAGATTAATTAAGCTAATATCAGTGAATGGACTCTTAGGAGATTTTTCAAAAAATGAGGGAAATTTATAACTGACAATAAATAGATAAAAATTGATGAGTGATGATTGCTAATGAGTCTGGTACACTACCAATATAAGAAGAAGTTACAACGTTTGGGGAGCCTAATTCCTACAAATGGGTTTATTCACGTGCTGAAAGCAAACGTCCTGATCCAGATGAACACTACAGGGGGCTACAGGAGTACCTTCAGAGATGGGGAGTGCGCGTTGCTCGATGATTCTGACAGTATTGCTTCACTACAGACTCAACACCAGAGGGACAGAGGAAGAAAATGATGACTAGCGGCAATAAATGTCACGAATTGCATGATGTTCCTAATCTATCTGACCCAAGAAGTTACTGATTAGTAACAACGATTCTGGCTTAGTCCGAACTCCAGCAGAGGAGAGAAACTGGAAGATTGGGGCTTTACGTCCCGGAATATTTCAAGGATGGGGACAGAAATCGGCCATGTCCTTTCAAGGAAACCATTCTGACATTTACTTGGTCATCACAGAAGCCTAAGTCAGGATGGCCGGGAGAGGATGGTACGTCACGTGAAGAACTCCTGCAGTGCCGGACAAGTGATAAATCCGGTCTCATTCGGAGAATGTGAGAGTGAAGGACGCAAAGCTTTCCGAGTCTTGCACTGTGTTCCATGGGTGCTACAGAGCTGCGGATACAGTTGCATTAACTGTGACGTGTAGATTACTCTTCGTTAAATGCACATAAAACATGAAGAGAATTATGAACAATTATTACATGCAATTAGTGTAAGGCTGCTAACATACTTACATTTTTGCTATTACTGGCAATAGATTTGCATTATTTTTAATGCCTGTTAGTGACTAGTAAGTGACCTGCTTTTCCCAATATCGGATTCTTCTTTCTTCTACCTTTCTTCCCTTTCTACACCATATTCTTTTCATTCATTATTCTTCCTCTTCTTTTTAAGAAGTTAAGTAGTGTAATGTATTGGGTTTTTGAGGTATGGGATAATAGTTCCTAAGTGAAGAAAGCTATGTTATTAAGGTACTGCGGTTTGTGATAACAATAATAATAACTGTTAAACACACCATGAAGTAGATTCTATGGTGCGGGTCATGTGTAAAAACAGCAAGTATAAATTTTTAAAAAATTGAAAAAAATGATAAAAAGTTTTGTGAAATGAAGGAAAAAAGTTTATTGAAACTATTTTCTAAATGTAAGAAATAAAAAAGATAACAGAAACGTTGGACACGCCTTAGAATGATGCTCCAAACCGTGTACAGTAAATTCACCACTGCTTTAGTTAATTACGAATAAATATTACCAGCAATGGCGTCCGAAAACTTTCACTATAAAAAGTCACCCTCATTTTACCTACCGCATGGCCTCTCCACTGGAAAAAGATTCTGGGCTAGTACTCCATTCGAATTTTCGGTAGCGCACTGCTAGGTGGGAGGTAACTATGACAATAAATTGAATAACCTTTCAAAGGTCAACGTTCTTCTTGTTGGGGCGTGGAATGTCAGAAGTTTGAATGTGGTGTGGAAGCTGGAAACTCTGAGAAGGCAAGTCTTAAGGCTCAATATAGATATAGTGGGTGTCAGTGCATTGGAAAAGAAAGAAGACAAGAATTTCTGGCCGTACGGGTATAGAGTAATATCAACAGCAGAAGAAAGTGATATCTTTGGAGTGGGATTCGTCATGCATAGAAAGGTAAGATCGAGAGTAAGTTAATGTCAATATCTATATCTACATCTACATACATACTCCGCAATCCACCATACGGTGCGTGGCGGAGGGTACCTCGTACCACAACTAGCATCTTCTCTCCCTGTTCCACACCCAAAGATAACGAGGGAATAATGACTGCCTATATGCCTCTGTGCGAGACCTAATCTCTCTTATCTTATCTTTCTGGTCTTTCCGCGAAATATAAGTTGGCAGCAGTAAAATTTTACTGCAGTCAGCCTCAAATGCTGGTTCTCTAAATTTCCTCAGTAGCGATTCACGAAAAGAACGCCTCCTTTCCTCCAGAGACTCCCACCCGAGTTCCTGAAGCATTTCCGTAACACTCACGTGATGATCAAACCTACCAGTAACAAATCTAGCAGCCCGCCTCTGAACTTCTACGTCCTCCCTCAATCCGACCTGATAGGTATCCCAAACGCTCGAGCAATACTCAAGAATAGGTCGTATTAGTGTTTTATAAGCCGTCTCCTTTACAGATGAACCACATCTTCCCAAAATTCTACCAATGAACCGAAGCCGACTATCCGCCTTCCCCACAACTGCCATTACATGCTTGTCCCACTTCTTACCGCTCTGCAGTGTTAAAATATTTAATCGACGTGACTGTGTCAAGCGTTACACTACTAATGAAGTATTCAATCATTACGGGATTCTTTTTCCTATTCATCTGCATTAATTTACATTTATCTATATTTAGAGTTAGCTGCCATTCTTCACACCAATCACAAATCCTGTCCAAGTCATCTTGTATCCTCCTACAGTCATTCAAGGACGACAACTTCCCGTACACCACAGCATCATCAGCAAACAGTCGCACATTGCTATCCACCCTATCCAAAAGATCATTTATGTAGATAGAAAACAACAGCGGACCTACCACACTTCCCTGGGGCACTCCAGATGATACCCTCACCTCCGATGAACACTCACCATCGAGGACAACGTACTGGGTTCTATTACTTAAAAAGTCTTCGAGCCACTCACATATTTGGGAACCAATCCCATATGCTCGTACCTTAGTTATGAGTCTGCAGTGCGGGACCGAGTCAAACGCTTTCCGGAAGTCAAGGAATATGGCATCCGTCTGATACAATTCATCCATGTGAAAAAAAGGCGAGTTGCGTTTCGCAGGAGCGATGCTTTCTACAGTCGTGTTGATGCATGGACAGCAACTTCTCTGTCTCAAGGAAATTCATTATATTCGAACTGAGAATATGTTCGATAATCCTGCAACAAACCGATGTTAAGGATATTGGTCTGTAATTTTGAGGATCCGTCCTTCTACCCTTCTTATATACAGGCGTCACCTGCGCTTTTTTCCAGTCGCTCGGGACTTTGCGTTGGGGAAGAGATTCGCGATAAATGAGAGCTATGTAAGGAGCCAATGCAGTAGAGTACTCTCTGTAAATCCGAATTGGAATCCCATCAGGACTTGGCGATTTATTTATTTTCAACCCATTCAGCTGCTTCACAACCCCAGGGATGTCTATCACTATGTCCTTCATACGGGAATCTGTACGAGACTCAAACGGCGGTATGTTTGTACGATCCTCCTGCGTGAAATATTTCTCAAATGCTAAATTTAAAATTTCAGCTTTCGTTTTGCTGTCTTCCGTTGCCAGGCCAGACTAATCAGTGAGTGACTGGTTGGAAGCCTTCGACCCGCTTACCGATTTTACATAAGACCAGAATTTCCTTGGGTTTTCAGCAAGATCTTTTGCTAAGGTATGACAGTGGTAGTGGTTGAATGCTTCGCGCATCGCTCTTTTTACAGCAGCACGAATCTCTACTAACTTTTGCCTGTCCTCATTCTCCCGATCTCTCTTGTACTGCGAGTGCAACTATCTTTGCTTCCTGAGAATTCTCCGAATTGCGCTGTTAAACCACGGTGGGCCTTTTCCGTCGTAACCCACTTTTTCGGCACATTGCTCACAACTGCTTATTTGCTCTTTCTAGTAAGAATACTCTCCTAGTCTTCTTCACCGACTTTTTAACTTTCGTAACCATAGTCGTAATGACAACATCATGATCACTAATCCCTGTCTCAACACTGACACCGTCGATGAGGTCTGGTCTGTTCGTGGCTACCAGATCTAAAATATTTCCATTACTCGTTGGCTTTCGATTTAGCTGCTCCAGACTGTTTTCGGATAAAGTGTTCAAAAGTAATTCACACACCGGCTTGTCTGTACCACCTGTAATAAATCCATAGACATCCCAGTCTATACTAGGTAGGTTGAAGTCGACTCCGACTAATATAGCATGAACCGGGTACTTCTACGATACATAGTGAAGACTCCCTTTGAAGGCTTCTTCTCATCAGTATCGACAGCAAACCAACACCAACAAAAATAATTCAGTTAAACATGCCGACGTCGCAAGCAAGAGATGAAGATATAGAGTAAGCATATGAGCATACTGAAATGGTAATTCAGTACTTAAACGGAGAGAAAAATCTAATAGTCATGGGAAATTGGGGTTTGGTTGTACGTGAAGGGTTACAGGACAGTATGGGGTTTGTAGTAGGAGTAACGGAGCAGAAAGACTAATAGAATTCTGCAGTTAATTTCAGATGGTAATAGTGTACAATCTGTTCAAGAATCTTAAGAGAAGGGGTTACATTTGGAAAAGTCCAGGAGGTACGGGAAGATTTCAGTTACATTACTTCACAGTCAGACAGAGATACCGAAAACAGATATTAGATTGTAAAGCTTACCCAGGGGAAGATATAGACTCAGATCACAGTTTAGTATTGATGAAAAGTAAGCTGAAGTTTAAAACAATAGTCAGGAAGAATCAATGTGCTGAGAAATGGTATACTGAAGTACTAAGTAATGAAGAGATACGCTTGAAGTTCTCTGAGACTATAGATACTGTCATAATGTACAGCTCAATAGGGAGTTCAGTTGAAGAGGAATGGACATCTATAAAAAGGGCAGTTATAGAAGTTGGAGAGGAAAACGTACGTACAAGGAAGGTAACTACGAAGAAACCTTGGGAAACAGAAGAAGTACGTCAGTTCACCGAAGAAAGTAGAAAGTACAACAGTGTTCAGGGAAATTGAGGGACGGAAAAATACAAGACACATACGAATTAAATAAACAGGAAATGTTGCGAAGAAAGGCGAAATGGGTACACGATAAATGTAAAATAATCGAAAAAGAAATGATTGTCTGAATGTCAGCTTACAGAAAACACAAAAAAACCTAGGATGAATTTAAAAGCAAGGGTGGTAACGTTCAGAGTACCATGGTTATTCAGCTGTTAAAAGCAGAGGTGAGAGCGGGCAGATGGGAAGAGACATTGGGCCTAATATGAGGGTAAAAGTTGTCTGATGCGATAGAAGAAGAGATAGGAGTAGATTTAGAAGAGATAGGGATTCAGTATTAGAATTTAAAAAAGCTTTATAAGACTTAAGATCAAATAAGCAGAAGGGATAGATAATATTCCATTGGATTTTCTAAAATAATTGGGGGAAGTGGCAACTAAACGATTATTAACGTTGATGTGTAGAATGTATGAGACTGGCAATATACCATTAGACTTTCGGAAAAACATCATCCACACAATGCCCGAGGTTGCAATTATCGCACAGTCATCTTAACACCTAAATCATCCAAAAAGTTGCTGTAAAGAATAATGCAGCTAAGAATTGGAAATGAAATAGAGGGTCTGTTAGAGAACGATCAGCTTCGCTTTAGAGAAGGTAACACCAGAAGGACAGTTCTGATGTTGCAGATGATAAAGGAAGCAAGACTGAAGGGAAATCAAGACACGTTCATACGTTCTGTCGACCTAGAAAATGCGTTCGACTATGTAAAATGGTGCAAGATGTTAGAACTCCTGAGAAAAGTAGGGGTAAGTATAGGGAAAGACGGATAATATACAATTGACACGTCCCCTTAGAAAAATTAATGAATTACTGTGTTGATAAACCTCTTACATTATTTTATCTTCAAACAGCTGAGCAGAACTGAACGTACACAGACATTTCCCTCTTTACCTATTCTGATCAACACTAAACTGACACACAATATTTTTAGTGCAATGCAATCTGACTTTGAAAAATCCCTACAAAAGAATGGCCCTAACTAACAATAACCTACACCTTTCACGAATCACTTACCTCACAAAAATCTTCGTTACTCGGACTACTGCAATACAGCGAGGGTCAATACTGCCAGCAAAATAGAAGATTCTAACTACTGAAGGGACTAACTACTGATAGGCGTAGTTATCAAATGAAAGATTTTGATAAAGAACAAACAATGTATTTACCTTAATAGTGTTCAAAAGTCATAATACATATAGCAGTTCATGACATCCAGTCTTACAAATTTACTGTCTCTGATGGACACACGTCCAGATCATTCTCTCTCAAAACTCCGCCATTTCTCTCCCCACATCCACCACTGCTGGCGGCTCACCTCCAACTGCGCAACGCTAGGCGCTGTTAACATCCAACTTCCCACTACAATAGCAAATTCCAACAATGCCACCCAGCCACAGACTGCACACAGCACAGCCAGTGATTTTCATACAGAGCGCTACGTGGTGGTGGCGTTACCAATATAAGAACCTAAACAGCCTACTTACACAATATGTGCAAGAACCAGGAGGAAGCTACAAGAGTGGAAGACGAAGAATGAAGTGTACGGATTTAAAAGGGTGTAAGACCGAGACGTAGTCATCCGCCATTGCTGTTCAATCAATACATCGTAAAAGCAATGACGGAAATAAAAGAAAGGTTCAATTGCGGATATAAAATTCAAGGCGAAATGATTTCAGTGTGAAGATTCGTTGATAACATTGCTGTCCTCAGTGAAATTGAAGAAGAATTACAGGACGGAGTGAATAGTTTAATGAGTACAGAATATGGACTGAGAGTAAATCGAAATCAGATGAAAGTAATGAGAAGTAGCCGAAACGAGAAAATCGAGAAACGTACCATCGCAACTGGTGATCGTGAGGTAGATGAAGTTATGTAATTGGGCCTCCTAGGGAGCAAAGTAAACCACGACGGACGCAGCAAGGAGGGCACAAGAAACCACATCCATTGGCGAACACACTGCCAGTACACGGCCGTCTGCCGGCGTGACGTGCGCTCGAATAACCTCGCGCACTCCGGTCTGCTGCTGTTCTCTCTTCTTCATCGATCTGCACATGCTTCAATTCACCCCCACTGACTCCCCTTTCGTCGTTGAACCAGCATTGGATGTGGGTTCATATGGCGTTTGTTTGTTTCACACGGTGTACAATCTGCCCTTTCGAACACAATGACGAAACAAACTTTCGGAACGTCCCTCGTAAATGTGAAAGTATATGAACGGAGTTTACAGCTTTCTGTAATGCGTACAGTAGAAGAACAGTACGAAGACGACTGCATCAACATGAAGAAGAAACCAGTCATAATCAGCATCTATGAGGCAACGGTTTGGCAATGTTCCTATGACGGATTGCCCTAATCTGAGTTCAGACTTTAATCCAGTGGAACGGTTTTGGGATAAGTTAGAACGTCAGCTTCGCTCCAGATCGCAATCTCGTTACCTTCTCTGGTTTCAGTTCTTATGGAAGAATGGCTCCCGTTCTTCGACTGACATTCAGACACGTCATTGAAAGTGTCTCCACCAGAGACCGGGCCATCATAAAGGTGTGTGGACACTCCCCATGTTAATGCCCAGTAATGGGTGCCGGCATACAATTGTTCGTTTCGCGATTTGTAGAGTATATTCCAGTCTCGGAATTTACTGCAGTTTTTACACTCCATATCTCAGTCAAGTTCCATGGAACTTGCTCCTTGATGTCCTAACACATAATCCTGTCAATGTTTCCCACATGTTTCTCTCCTCGCCGATTCTGCCAAGAGGCTCCGCATGTATTATCTTACCATTTCACATAATTTTACCATCTTGCTATAGCATGTGTGGTCCGCAGAAAACTTTCTGGAGACAGGGATCATATTTTGAAATTGATATATTTTTTGCACAAATGAGTGGGTTAGTTTCGAGTTTATACTTATAGGTGGCACAAAGAAAATATATCAGTGAAGTGATGGTTGTCCACTCAATATTTATTATATATAGATTATTTTCATGCATAAAAATAAGCATTATTTTATGATTATCTTCAACGCACATATTTTTATAGTATTGCAATGATTATGGATGTGACAATTTTTTAAGTCAGTGATCTGAAATCATATCTTCCTACGAGTAAATCTGACATGCAGCCAACAAAATAATCAATAAGTTGGAAAATAAAGCAGTAAACACCGTACTTCAGGATCCAGGAAAGGGTCAGTGCACCCTCCTCCATTGCAATAACCCCCCATCCTCCTTTGCTGACATCTATCCTGTAGCACCAAATGTCAAAACGCGTTTCGGTTCCTTCCTATTCGATTTTTCTCACAGCCCAAGATCCACTTTCGTACAATGCTGTGCTTCAGTCGAATGTAGCACAATTTCCTAACTTCATCAACTTCGTCTTACCCATTTCTACATTAAATTCCTCTCCAATTTTCTCTTTCGTACTCCTCAATACTTTCGCCTTTCTTTGGCTCAGTCTCAGACCATAGTCTGTCCTCAGCATATCATTCAGCTTAACAGGTAAAGCAATTCTTCTTCACTTCAGCGAATATTATCATTGCTATCCATACACTCTCAGTGGCAATCCTGAACCTTTCTTTTATTTTCGTCCTTGTTTCTCGTATGTATAGATTGAACAGCAGGGGCTAAACATTGCATGTGTACCTTATACTTTTTCTAAGCTTACCACCTTATTTTGTTTTCCACTCATACTTTTCGTTATTTGTTTCTGTACACTTAGTATTACCCCTCTTTATCTATATTGTACAGATATTTTCCTGATCATTTAGAACATTTTGTATGAGGTATTGTCCAATGGTCTATCTAGGTCGACAAGTCATGTGAGGGTGTCTTGATTTTTCTTATATCAAGCAAAGCGTCAAAACTGCCTTTCTTGCGCCTTGGCCTTTTCTAAATACTAACTGATCGGCATGTCACTGATTATCAGTTTTCTTGTTGTAAGTCTATCCAGAACGAATATCTCACTCTGCAGCAGAGTGTATGGTGTTGTCAATATTCCTGGTCAACTGAAACTAACTGATCCATTTCCAATAAATTCTCATATAAATAATGGAGATATATCCCGTGAATGAAGTAACAGTAGAATTAAAACATATTTTAGCATGCATTAAAGCAGCAAAGTCGGTGATATAAATGAGTTCTATCTTGATTTTCTCGATTCCACTCATCTCTCCTCCAAACCACCCTCCTCGCAGAAAAAGAGAACCACTGAAATCACGATTTAAAATCCATTACATAGCCTTTACTATTAGGATTTAAGTTTCACAGAACAAAATGAGTTCAAGATGAAAGTTCATAAACAAATCACACATCAGGTTTTTCGAAGACACAGATACTCTTACAGGAATTGAGAATCGTTTTCATTTTACACACATACATCGACTTGAAAGGGGCATATGTTTGTGTTCAAACCTCTGTTACTCTCAGAACCAGTGATGTGCAAGCCCCGATATTACAGTGATACGCCAAAAGAAAATCATAACGGCCATAAAAGAATTATTAACACTGTCTGATCCGCAAAAATATTTCAAAAGTAATTACGTAGCACACACTTTCACAAAATTTGCGCATCGGGTAATAAACGGTATACATGCGTCACTATAGGATAGAATATGAAAGAAAACATATGAAAGCAACAGGTGATATTAATCTGTGCTGGCGATAGGCTGTGCAGGTGGCTGTTTCCAAGTATGTAGTAAACTATTCACAACAAATGCAACAACCACTAATATGAATAAGAGCCATTCCATGACAGTTCTCGCACGTAAAATGAGTATGATTCCTTGATGCAGTGTTACCACACTTAATAGCTTATATTCACCAGCAGTAACCCAGTTCGACTTACCTTATTTCATGGATGAAAATGACTAACTACAACGCAGAGGTAATGCGTAAAAATCTGTCCTCGGTTTACAACTTGGACTCATAACACATAACAGAACAACTTTCTCTTCGGTTGCTATTCGTCTAACCTTAGGTTGACCACATGATGGTTTGTTCATTGTATTTAAGCACAATATGAAGAAAGGAAATGATCTGCCTAGAAATTATTGTGCAACACGTGCTGTTAATAACGAATATATTGCTCTTGAAGAAAAAACAACATACACAAAAGACAAGCTTTCTATGCACATCCAATCTCACAAAACAAATTTAAATTGTCAGAAACACGGTCCGACATATCTAGCAAACTGACCTCATCTTTCTCATCATACTTAAGATGGAGGAAATGACTATAAAGTAGAACGAAACGAAATTACAGATCACGCAGTAACCACCTTCTCAATATTTGATATATTCGTACCGTCTCTCAGCCTATAACTACGCACGTAAATATGCATGAATAAAAACAAGTGCGCGGAAGCATACAACGTGACGACCTAAGTCATCTCAAACGGTACCACAGGTTTCATTAGAATAAAATAACTTGGAATTGTTTTATCCGAAATTTTGCGCATTGTCCAAATTATTCAGTATCGTGCTTGCCTTCAGGTGAAAGTGAATTCATCAGAATTGCATTCTCCAACAATTGCAGATCCAAATCCAAAGGCGTCTTACGATCACCGTGCACGACAGGTAATGCAACTAGCACCAGAGTGGAAAAAAAGAGTGGTTGACTTCCCTCGAACAAGGAAGGCTCTTGGTAACTCTACCGCCAAAGCACGAGACTGAGTGAGGGGCAACGGCTCACCGAAGACAGGTTCCCCGCTGCAGTGGTTACGCATAGTGTTCACAGACGTATTCGATGTTGTGAATGTGGCGGATTTAGTATCTCAAATGTAGCTGTTAAATCAGACTGAGGGCGGGGCAATGAAAAAGCCGTTAACGACATCTTTCAAAGACATTATGAAATATCAGGTGGAGGGCTCATACAAAAAAAAAAGAAAAAAAGAACCAGCAACACACCAGATCGGAACAAAGTATTGCAATCCTTAGAAATAAGGACACGGCAATTTTTAAGGAAAGTTTAGTAGTGGAAAAATTAAGCTGCCAAACAGTTTCCAAAAAAACACAAATTGTGAGAATACCAGCGAAGGTTACCTAAGTAAATCTGTTTGAGACAGAGAAAAAAATAAAAACTTATTTTATTTTGTTTTACAGTATCTACTCTTTCAGACACACATGCAGGTTCGAACGAACAAACATTGTTTATGATTCACATTTACAGTAAATATTACGAAATTTATATTCCGATTGCTATAAATACTTCGACATCGGGTGTATTGGATTAGAGGCGTATCAACTACTAGTGACGCATGAAAATCTATACTGGATGAGGACTCGGACCTGAATCTCCAGCATATCTCGAGCGATCGCCATAACGACTTCGGCTAACCGTACACGCTCTCCCGACATACCCCAACCTCCATATGCCACACTAGTTACATCCCATAATGCTCGCAACCTTACTTAGATTCCCGAAGGAGGGAGAATGAAACTATGATGTCGTCGTTTTTTCCATCGATGCTGGTAATACTTATTTAACATCAGTTCTTATTTTATTTAACATCACTGTTTATTTTATTTAATAACTTATATAGCGTCACTACCTTTTCTGGGATCGACTCTTCGTGGTGGACATACTGGCTTTCTTCCACGGACATTCTGACGCCTGATGGTCTCATCCCACTTCAATGTCCATTAAAATGTGTGTGGGTTCATGCCTTTTGCAGGAGTAGACACTGTAAAATAAAATAGGTATCACAAGCACGAAGGACAAAACGATGATCTTGTAGTCTCATTCTTCCTATTTTGGGAATCTGCGTAATGTGGCGAGTATTATGGGATGCAGTGTGGGGATATGGAGGTTTGGGTCGGTCCGGGGAGCATGCACAAAGTAGTTAAGAAGACCGTTCGCGAGAAGCGGCATATGCGGAATCAGGCCGCGGTCTGGAAAAGACTGTCATGTGTCACTAATAGATAGTGATCCATAACTAATACAGCTGATGTCAGAGTCTTCGCAATCAGCGAGTAACTTTCAGTAAAAATAAAACTTGCACAATTTTAAGCAAAATACCAGTGTGTTGCCAAGAGGATGCATACGTAGGATTAAAGAGCTCTTATTGGAAAATTTAAGGTACACTGTCCCATCAAACGTAGGCAGACACATTTTAGTGGACATTGTTATTGATACGTCCATTTTTCGCCTTTGTGGTGGATTCAACTCCGATGCAAATCCTTTCAGTGAGATGTAAGAATGTCCTTGGAGGAATGGCAGCCCATTCTCCCTGAAGAGTGAAAACCATAGAAGGTACTGACGTTGGCCACTTGGGTTCTGGTGTGGACGTTGTAACTTACTCCAAAGGTGTTCAACTGGAATTACGTGTCTCCTATGGATAGACCAGTCCATTTCATTAATGTTATTGTCCGCAGATCGACGTCTTACAGGTGTTGTTCGTGACAGGTTACATTGTCATGATGAAGTAATCATCTTCTATGAACCGTTCGTCTACTATAAGCAGAACACACTGTTGTACAACGTATTCACACACTTCAGCATTTAGCGGTTTTAAGAGCAATAAGGGGACCACACAATAATATTTTAATTATTTCATTAGCTATTTTAACTGCATTTTTATCTTGTTGATTTTTAAGATTTCTTGTTTGGAGGCTTTCAGGCGTGAAAGATTTGCATTTTGAATCTCATAGTTGTAAAGGTTCGACTATGTGCCTCTTTGGTTGTAAATGTGTAATTAGATTATAATAAATTACAATTTCAAGGTGAAACTGACTCCAACCTTATTTGGCCCTTTCCACAATCCTAGTCACCTGTTCTGACCAGCGGGTTTAGCGGGCGTCTCAGCCCTATTTCCCAGAATCTCCCCTCAGTGGAAAGGGAATAAAAATAAGAGAACCCGTGTTTTGACTTATCCGTGCACACTCGACCACTGCTGAGAAAACGACTGTTAAGGTTTCCGCTATAATTTAGATGCCTTTTATTGAACGACCATGACAGCTGAAATGACAGCACAGAGGCTAGCATCGTGGCCTCTCCATTTTGCGCTCTGTTTTCGAAATCATATTACTGGTTTTATTTATTTTATTTTATTTATTTTTTCATTTATCTATCCATGTCCGCGGAAGGTGATAACTCAAATATTTCTTATCAGCTTAGGGGCTACAAGATGGTTATAGAAATTGCTAAATGACAACTGTGTTTCACAACAAATGTTAATGATATTTTCTGGTGTTAAAATCTTTTGAAATTCTCATATTCATATATTTAATTCTTATATCAGGTCGTACGCTCTTATGTTTTATTCTTATGCTTACTCTCCAGGAATATTTGGTGCATTCCCTTGGATGATACCGATCGTAGCCGGCCGCGGTGGTCTAGTGGTTCTAGGCGCGCAGTCCGGAACCGCGGGACTGCTACGGTCGCAGGTTCGAATCCTGCCTCGGGCATGGATGTGTGCGATGTCCTTAGGTTAGTTAGGTTTAAGTAGTTCTAAGTTCTAGGGGACTGATGACCACATAAGTTAAGTCCCATAGTGCTCAGAGCCATTTGAACCATTTGATACCGATCGTAGAACCATTCGAAACATAAAAATTTCGAACACCAAGAGCATCGTGAAACGGCAGATTTTCCCCATTAACATTTCTTCGTTAATCTCACTTGAGAAAAATAAATGGTTCAAATGGCTCTAAACACTATGGGACTTAACATCTGAGGTCATCAGTCCCCTAGACTTAGACCTACTTGAACCTAACTAACCTAAGGACATTACACATCCATTCCCGAGGCAGGATTCGAACCTTCGACTGTAGCAGAAGCGCGGTTCCCGACTGAAGCGCCTAGAACCGCTCGGCCACAGTGGCCGGCCCGTCGAGAAAAAATTGTTAACACTGCTAAAGATTTCACGGGTTGGCAATAATTTCGCGTCAAGCCAAGCATAGCGAATCTCTTTACCGAAAACAGGACTTTCAACTGATTATGAATCAAGATACACGACAGGAATTTCACAGAAAAAAGATTCAAAAAGTTTTCTCATCCATCAGACATACAATTAGTACAAGAATAAGGACAAAGTTATTTCGTTATATACTGGAAAACTTTCAGGCAGTAATCTTCTATGGAAATGGGGAGATAAATGAAAAACCATAATAATAATAATCAAGTTTCGTTCACTGCGCGTAAAAGCCTCAACGCGAGTCAATGTGCCACCGTTTAGGCTAAACTATTCACTCGCCTTCACATAAAGCAGTGAAGGATACATATGAGGGGGGGGGGGGGGAGGGCCCCCCTTGCGGGGACACCCGTATTGCCACCCGCGCCGCCCCCGCCAGTCAGCCCGCACGCTGTTCGTTCGTTTCTTTCGTCAGTCGCCTCGACTGAATTGAGTTATCGAGTAGTTGTACTTTCCACTTAATGGCTTAGCTCTGTTGAACACACACCCTGACATTTATTGTCCAATTGACGGCGTAATTAACCAATTTTCCCGGAAGAATAGGCGCATAGAATTCATCATTTAAGGAAGAGAACAACAACTGTACATTATTACATCATAAGGTGGCGTTGTCTTCTACATGTGTACGATCAGTTTAAATGAAATTAGCTTTAACTTTGCCTGTGAGTTATTTTGTATTACGGTAAAAGTAAATGTAGTTCAAGATATCTTTAGCGCCCTCTCATTGAGGATTTTCTGTATCCGCACTGTTATAAAGTATTCTAAAACTTTGACTGTCGTTTTCCCGGTAGGTAGAGACGTGTGCTCTCTTACGTCATCCACTAACCCAAGTTTCTCGCAAATCAGGCTGTGGCATTCCCCGTGTTTTCTTCGTGAGCTCTCCTGAACGACCCATGTTACTGTTACTGCTTCACTGCCGCCTCTCGTGGCTTCTAATGGTCAGTTTGGCATTACGTAAGGGTGTAAGGATATTTTTGATTAGATAGTGCATGAGAGGTTCAAATGGTTCAAACGGCTCTATGCACTATGGGACTTAACATTTGTCATCAGTCCCCTAGACTTAGAACTACCTAAAACCTAACTAACCTAAGGACATCACACACATCCATACCCGAGGCAGGATTCGAAACTGCGACCGTAGCAGCAGAGCAGTTCTAGACTGAAGCGCCTTGAACCATTCGCCCACAGGGGCCGGCAAGAGAATTTCCTTGGGGAGTGCTGTATACGGGGAACACAGTAGAAGGCGCAATCATTGTCTGTCCAGTCTATCGTGTGCAACAATGTCTGGCCCGTACTTCATGCATTCGAAGCCGCTACCTCCTCTTTGTCAGCCGGCAGCCTTCTAGGAACTCATTCGATGTCGCTCCCCATTCAGCTCCTGGACCGTCGTTGATAGAGGGCTCCACCGTTGAATCCCGCGCCCTCTTGGCTAGGCGAAAAAGCTGCTCAGCCTTGTCACCAGCTGCGAACGATGTCGGATGAAAGATTGTCAGATGTTTTGTATGGGAAGCTCTCTTGGGCAGGCGACTATCGTACGCCGTCAGTCGAAAGAATTAGTTTGCCCGACACGTACCTACTTCGCCACAGAAGGAGTTCTCGGTGGTCTGCTTCTCCAAGTTGACAACGTGATAGGAAGGTCTGCTGTAGCTTTTAATCCAAACAAGAACACTGTTGTGAAGATTGATAAGAAAATATTTGAGAAAGAAGAGAGAGAGAAAAAAAAACATCTAAACTGGAAACTGTGGCGAAAATTGTTGGATAGACAACCGTATTGCCAAAATACATTGACGGGAAAAGAGTTACTGTCTGTAGGGTAATGAAATTCCTAAATTTATCTAGGTAGCATATTTGAGTGATTTACACTGGAACATCACAGGTTAATGTAAGCGCGGTGTAAGCCATTGCGAATGTGGAACGCTGGTACTTTAATAAACCGGTGTAACCACCAGAATTATGAATTCAAACATTCAAACGTACATGTTTTGTGCTGTACAGGTGCCGTATGTCAGTTTGTGTGACGGAGTTCCATGCCTTTTGCACTTGATGGGTCACTATAGGGACGGTTAATGCTGTTTGTGGAAGATACTTGAATTGTCATCCGATGATGCCCACTATGTGCTCCAATGGAGACAGATCTGTTGATCGATCAGGACAAGGAAATATATCGAGCGTGTTGGGTTGCAACAGCGATATGAGGACGACCGTTATCCTTTTGGGAACACTTCCTGAAGTGCTGTTCATGAATGGCAGCACAACAATTCGAATCACCAGATTGACGTACAGTTTTGCAGTCAAGATGCATGGGAATAACGACGATCGTGCTCCTGCAGTCATACGAAATTGCACCGCAGGCCATAACTTCAGGAGTTGGTCCAGTGTGTCTAGCATGCAGACCAGATTGTTTCAAGGTCCTCAACTGGCCTCCTACTTGCCATCACAGGGCCGTCACTGCTAGCGAGGCACAACCAGCTCATATCAGATAACAGAACAGACCTCCACCCTGTCTTCCAATGACCTCTCGCTTGACACCACTGAAGTCGCAAATCGCGATGGCTTCGGGTCACTGGAAAGCACGCTAGAGGGCGTCTGGCTCGGAGCTGTCCATGAAGTAACCAATTTGCAACAGTTCGTTGTGTCCGTGTGGAGCTAGATACTACACAAATAGCTGCTGCAGATGCAGGACGATGCGCCAGTCATACGCCGAACACGATGGTCTTCCGTTTCTGCAGTGCCACGTGGCCGGCCGGAGCCCGGTCCTTACGACCGTTCATTCCCCCCCGGTAGCTGAGTGGTCAGCGCGACAGACTGTCAATCCAAAGGGCCCGGGTTCGATTCCCGGCTGGGTCGGAGATTTTCTCCGCTCAGGGACTGGATGTTGTGTTGTCCTAATCATCATCATTTCATCCCCGTCGACGCGCAAGTCGCCGAAGTGGCATCAAATCGAAAGACTTACACCAAGCGAGCGGTCTACTCGACGGGAGGCCCTCGTCACACGACATTTAATTCATTCCAGTGACCACCCCAGCCAGCAGTCATGCACAGTGCTTGCATTCCCGCCATGTCTTTCTGCAGTATCGCAGAAGGAACCTTCAGCTTTTCGAAGACCTATTATACGACATCGTTCAAACTCAGTGAGGTACTAAAAATAGCGTCTTTGTCACCCTAGAGCATTCTTGACTAACATGTCACCACTTAAACAATCTCAAAGGTAGCAAACACTCACCACCGTTACAGTGTTCGTTTAAAGCAAACATGGTTTGCATCCTCATAGTGGCTAGGACTACCAACTTTCGTTTACACTGCCTGACTACTTCTTCATGTTGCGATCTTTTTTCCCGTCAATGTCTCCTGACGGTGCAGTATGTTGTCATGTTCATGATTCCTATCGCAGAAAGATACACCTGACACTCAGCAAATTATTACTCAACCATAAGAAAGAAAGCCATTTTATAGGCGTCGCATATCGTAATTCACGGTTCTGTTCAACATGGGTTTTCATTATCGACAGTTCTGTGGCCGCAAGCTGTCCTGTGGATGAAGATACAACTTCGTGGTTGTGTTGATTTTTAATACTCGGTTAGTCACGGTGTTCTGACATATGCAACCACACATTTTCTCAGAAAACCAGAGAGCAGAAGGAAGTTCGCAACCCTCACCCCGTTTATCCCTCTCTGATAGGGACTGCGTTTCTCATAATCAGTGTTCTCGCATTCTCGCAGTTATGAACGCATTATTACGTGTGTGAGAGCTGAACAATACCAACTGCGTAATCTTTGTTACTGTGTGCTGAATTGTATTTTTTCTATAATTTCCCATTTCCCCACTGGTATTTAATTTAGTTTTCTCTTTATAGTATTTCCTAAAAAAAAAAAAAAAAAAAAAAAAAAAAAAAAAAAAAAAAACTTGCAGAAACCCTCCAGGTATCTGAGAGATCCTCCTGACTCTCGTATTTCCTACATTTCTTCTTTACATCTCTAATTACAAAAAACGTAGATTGTCTTTCGTCTGGGCGCTTAAAAACTGTAAATGGTAAATGCTACACGAGGTAAAGAATATAAAAAGTCATGCTTAACAATACCTTTCGCATGCGGCAAGGAAGGATGCATGTTCCCCTACGTGCCGAAAGCGAAAAAGAGTGATATCTTGATTTACGTCTTACATTTTTATGCGCCGACTGACAAAGAAACAGGAAGTGAAGTGAGAGCTGATATAACCACATACTATAATAAAACAAAATGTGGTCATGGTATTGTATATAACATGTGTTCATCCTCTAGTATGTTGCGAAAGACAATAAATGGCCATTAGTAATATTTTATCTTACACTGGACGTCGCAACAGTGAATTATATATGTCGGAAGTGAGAAAGATATAATGAGATGTCAATATTATCCTCTAGCTCCATGGAAGCAGTTAGTCCAAGACCACTTGCACAGGAGAATTTGAAATCCAGGTTTTCTTTATCTCTGCCTTCTAGAGTTGGTGAAATTCTGCAAAGTGATTACTAAAAGAGCGATATCTACAAAATGGAAAACAAACAAAGTGCTACAAATGCGGGGAAGATAAGAAGACTACACTGCAAGGAAAAGCACAGTGCAGTGACACGTGTGATTCTTGCTTATCTCTCTCTCTCTTTCTCTCTTTCACAGCACTTCAGAACGAAAAGCGACTGTGAGAAAAAAACTATTAATTCAGAGATGATTCACGATCTTTCTGACGATGAAAATCGCTTTGTTATTATCGTTGTCAGCAATCAAAATTTCTTCTGGACTCAAAAACTGTGTAATAACTACTCATCTTTTCTCAAATGATATTTATTTTACTATGACTTTAATTTTGAAGTGTGGTACTGTTCACCATATGATTTCATTCCGTCCAAGACTACGTTCGTTAACGATTTGATTTTATTTAAGGAGGAACTACATGCGCGTCTGAAGACATGCTCCATTACCAATGTCGTTAGACAGGCGTCGCCATTAACCGCTTTCTAAGGCGGATTTTTGTGGGAGAATATCGGAAAAGATAAACGTGGGTCAATTCAGGGGATTTGTTTGTCATAATGAAAGCAAACGGACGACCGATTGGCTCTTGACACGAAAGCGGAATGGGTATTATACTTCACATTTAACTCAGATTATCTCATGCTAGAAGTCTTTGACACAGGACTTGTTTGCAGATAAAATACGATTTACCCTTAACATTTCATTCACATATCATAATCTAAATTCAATAACTAAAAAGTTTCTCACCTGTTGGGAATTCGTAACGTCATCAACCCCGTTATCATTTCGTACATCACCTTAAAATTTCTCTCTCTCTCGCCGGCCGGTGTGGCCGTGCGGTTAAAGGCGCTTCAGTCTGAAACCGCGTGACCGCTACGGTCGCAGGTTCGAATCCTGCCTCGGGCATGGATGTGTGTGATGTCCTTAGGTTAGTTAGGCTTAAGTAGTTCTAAGTTCTAGGGGACTGATGACCACAGCAGTTAAGTCCCATAGTGCTCAGTGCCATTTGAACCATTTAAAATTTCTCGTTGTAAATAAAACTAGTAAGGAAGCATATTGCATGTCTTCCAAAACTCACTGATGCCAGTTTCATGTTTCCACGTCGAACAGCCCTTCGTGGTGCCTGTGGTAGGCCCCATTAATTTCAAAATTCTCACACATTTCTAGAAATGATTGTCTCATGATTGTACTCAATCGTGTGAAAGGTGTAACTCAGAGGCTTTAATGAATACTACAATCTCCAATGAAATACTGCATCGTCGGTTGTCAAATTGTTCACGGAAAGTTACACCATTTCCTTGTCGTGGCGACGTTTCGATGTTTTGCATTCTTGGGGGATACGAGTATTTAGAGAACATTGCCGAAGTAGAGTACCCGACGTCTTCTCCTTCGCTTCCTGATACAACCGTTAAAGAGTTAACAGAAAGACATAGTTGGAGCACCTAGCAGTTGTAAGTGATGGAATAGTGGTAAAGCGCGCGTCTATAAACCGAAAGGGCAAGGGATCGAATCCTAGATGGTTCACGGAAATTTTCAGTTTGCCTTTATCTTCCGTCCATCTCTCATTGATGTGAGGAGTCGCCTAGAATGACAAGGCCTTATGATTCCATCTCAAACTGTAGGTCCACGTACCCTGGTCTGATAACTGGGGAAGAGAGGGATACCCAAGTCGCCAGAATGGAATACAATCGAATGACATACATCCGGTCATTCAGCTACACGAAACTGTAATCATTAGTCCTAGCATGTTATAAACACAGCTGCGATATAACTGCCGAATACTCGACGCCAGTTCCCACAGGAACAGCCCTTTCACCAACACACCTCTTAATCTCAATAGTAAGTGTGTATTTTACTCGTCAAGGCCTGCAAAGATATCATTCAGCTCTACATGGTAGGATAATTGGAGCGCGGGCACAGTATGGCCTACGTGTAGTCACATGTCCTCCATCTGTAGGGTAAATAATAAATTTAAAAAGATACACATTTCTTTTTCTAAAGAAAAAAATGGTGAGACACAAATGTGGGAAAGCAGTTGGGACTTTTCTGAACTATTTGGCTGTTAAACCATGTGGGGTGCAACCCTGTGCGACACCAAGCTACAGATTAATTTACAATACGGAGACGAAGACCGTTTGATTCATTCCTAGGCTGTTAAAAGCTGTTCTACCGACGAACTGAGTAGTTGTCAACGAAGGTGACATAGCAATAATACACAGATGAGCAAACCTTAACGATGAAAGTAAGTTTCGAACTATCTTTCACTGCCAAATAACATTACTCGATCAAACTAGGACCACACATAGAAAGAGATGATGCACTGTAGTACATAAGGTAACTGATATAAATATGCAATGAGGCAAAGAAGAATGACGCCTTTGTTCAAATACAATAATTGCACTGAGGTGACAAAAATCGTGTTATACCTACCAATATGGTGTCAGATTTCCTTTTGTCCGGCGTATTACAGAATCTAGAAGTTACATCGACTCAGTAAGTCGTTGGAAGTCTCCTGCAGAAATACTGAGCCATGTTAGCCTTACAGTTATCCACAATTGTAAAAGTTTTGCTGGCGCAGAATTTTGTGTAAGAACGGACCTGTCGACGTAAATACCTGTAATCCAGTGAAACGACGCCTTGTCGTCCATAAGAATTCCATCGTTGTTTAGGATCATGAGAACCACGGATGACGGCAAATGGTCCCCAGATAGCTGACCCTCACATTTTCTATCAGTGACCGGCTCAGTTGGACCAGAGGTCCCAGTCCATTCCCTGTAAACACAAATCACACCATTGTGAAAGCACCAACAGCTTGCACAGTGTCTTGTTGACAACTTCGGTGCATGGCTTCGTGGGGTCTGGCCCACAATCAGAGCCTACCATCATCTCTTACTAACTGAAACTGGGACACTTCTGACGGGACACGGTTTTACAATCGTCTAGGGTCGAACCGATACGGTCATGAGTCCAGGAGAGGCGCTGCAGGTGACGTAGTGATGTTAGGAAGAGCATTCGCGTCGATCGTCTGTTGGCATACCACATTAGCGCCAAACTTCGACGCCCTGACCTGACGGACACGTTTGCCGGACGTTTCACGTTGGTTTTTGCTGTTATTTGACGCAGTGTTGCTTGTCTATTACCACTAACAACTTAAAGAAAACGCTGCTGCTCTCGGTTGTTAAATGAAGGCCGTCGGCCTCTGTATTGTCTGTAGTGAGAGGTAATGCCTGAAAGTTGGTACTGTCGGCAAGCTCTTGACAATGTGAATCTCGGAACCGAACTGTCTAAGGCGCTGCATTCTGGTCTGTGCGGCTGGTCCTGACGGGCATGGGTGTGTGTGTGTTTGTCCTTAAGATAGTTTAGGTTAAGTAGTGTGTAAGCTTAGGGCCTGATAACCTTAGCAGTTAAGTCCCATAAGATTTCACACACATTTGAACTTTTTTTTTTTTTTGAATCTCGGAATATTGAATTCCCAAACGATTTTCGAAATTTAATGTCTCATGGGTTTACGTCGAACTACCACCCCGCATTAAAATTCCTTTAGTTCCCGTCTAGTGGAAACCTATACTCATGAGACACCTAACCACAAATGATAGCTCAGACAATGCATTGTGCTTCTTTATACCCATGTACGCGATACTACCGCCATCTATGTGTCTGTCGCTATCCCATGGCTTTGTCACCTGAATGTTCACTGATGTCACCGCCATTTCTGATGGTCCCCAGGACATTACAAAAGGCAGGACATGGTTCTTAAAAGGTGTTTGATCACCACGGACGTAAGTGTATGATCTGCAATGTGTTCCCACACAGGGCACAGAAAAAGTAAGGAGTTCTTGTAACACACTGGTGGACAACTGGTGGATGGTCGTTCGTGCATTAGGACGTCCTGCAATGCGCAATGTGCCTGCCCAGTGCATATCACTGGTGCAAGATGGGATTTTTCGGGAGAACCGGCGGGTTAGTCCATTTGCCGAATATTGTCTAGTTCCAAGACCACTTCCATCTGTGTTCTTTCAACTGCCTCCTGTTGCGCGACCAGCCCACTTTGACACTCTTGTCACACTTACCTAACGACATGCGACGTCCAACATTCTATGGACGACTGGGAGACCTCTAGCAACAGGCTCCCACACCTAGTAGTTAATATTCTGTACTGCTTTAACTAGCTCACCCTTAAGTTTAACAGAACAGTGCCATCGTCGGACATACCCAAATTATTTCCACTGTTTTCATTTCATCCACATGCAAACTTGCACCTATAAGTCCGCGGTTTTACTGGAGCGATTACTGACACCCTGCGGTGGATCATTGGAGGCGAAATTATGCTTATTAACATGTCAGCGTACAATATCCTGCCTTTCGAACTGGAGGTGATCGGGGAATCCGTCAGCAGGTACAATAAGGAACTGAACTGCTTTCAGAAAGAAAAAAAAACCGTCCGCTATGCCACTGGTTCGACTTTTCAGAAAATAAAGATCATCGTCATCAGAAAAGTGAATCAAAAACAGAAATACATACACTGGACGATAATTTCACGAACGTGAACTGAAAGCAAGTGATTCGAAATACCCTCAGTATTTACACTACAGGCCATTAAAACTGCTACACCAGGAAGAAATGCAGACGATGAACGGGTATTCATTGGACAAATATATTATACTAGAACTAACATGTGATTACATTTTCACGCAATTTGGGTGCATAGATCCTGAGAAATCAGTACCCAGAACAACCACCTCCGGCCGTAATAACGGCCTTGATACGCCTGGGCATTGAGTCAAACAGAGCTTGGATGGCGTGTACAGATACAGCTGCCCATGCAGCTTCAACACGATACCACAGTTCATCATTAGTATGACTGGCGTATTGTGACGAGCCAGTTGCTCGGCCACCATTGACAAGACGTTTTCAATTGGTGAGAGATCTGGAGAACGTGCTCTACAGTAACATCTGTGTAAAGGACTGGCCTTCACAGAGTCCTAACCTGAATCCAATAGAACACCTTCGGGATGTTTTGGAACGCCCACGTCGTGCCAGGTCTCACCGACCGACATCAATACCTCTCCTCAATGCAGCACTCCGTGAGAAATGGGCTGCCGTTCCCCAAGAAACCTTCCAGCACCTGACTCAACGTATGCCTGCGGGAGTGAAAGCTGTCATCAAGACAAAGGGTAGGCGAACGCCATACTGAATTCCAGCATTACCGATGGAGGGCTCCACTAACTTGTAAGTCATTTTCAGCCAAGTGTCCCGATACTTTTGTAGATAAAGATAATCCTCCCCATACTTGAGCTTCCCCTCCTCCCTGTCCGCTTTCCGTTTCATTTGCATTTCATAATGGACATTTGGTGATTCTTTCTACTAGATTCGAAAATGATTTATGTTACTCTCATCTCTAGTAGACATAACTGGCTTGTGACTGCCCCGACATGTAACCCCCGCCACTCTGTTCTCACTTCCCATCAGCTCTCAAATGTATGACGTGACTGACTGATGTACTATGCTTTATATAATTTTCACTATTATTTCTTTCATTTTCCTTGTAGCTGTTTCTTCCTATTAAGTAGCTATTTTTTCCAATACTACTTCTTTTTAGCAGTTTGTCGATCTATATTCCTTGTGCGCTTTTAACTTCACGAAAACTATTTAAGTACGTCTTAATGTCCTATATAGGTTGTGCTTGTACTTTCATTGTCGTTATGTGTCACTAGTCAAATGCTGTCCAAAAGCCGTGGCACTCACACACTGATAATTCAAAACATTAAGATCACTGCCCACCGCAACGTTGGATGCCGCCTGGTGGTGTTGCTGGTACATGACGTGCTAAAAAGTGTAAGCGGAGCAGACACTGACGGAGGATCATCCTAGTGAAGATATGGGCTGCGAATGGAGAAATCCATTGGGATAAACGACTTTGACAAAGGCCAAATTACACAGGACTGTTACATAAAAATTGTTTCATATTTATTATGTGATTTTTATAGTAGAATGAGATTTTCACTCTGCAGTGGAGTGTGCGCTGATATGAAACTTCCTGGCAGATTAAAACTGTGTGCCCGATCAAGACTCGAACTCGGGACCATTGCCTTTCGCGGGCAAGTGCTCTACCATCTGAGCCACCGAAGCTCTTGCCCGCGTAAGGCAATGGTCCCGAATTCGAGTTTCGGTCGAGCACACAGTTTTAATCTGCCAGGAAGTTTCATATCAGCGCACACTCTGCTGCAGAGTGAAAATCTCATTCTGGAAACATCCCCCAGGCTGTGGCTAAGCCACGTCTCCGCAATATCCTTTCTTTCAGGAGTGCTAGTTCTGCAAGGTTCGCAGGAGAGCTTCTGTAAAGTTTGGAAGGTAGGAAACGAGGTACTGGCAAAAGTAAAACTGTGAGTACCGGGCGTGAGTCGATTTTTATAGTGTTTTCAACGCTGATTTCGGGAAAAATAATGAAAAAAATCCATTACGTAAAGTTATTTCACAAACTGCTTGTCTAGTTTTAGCTTTCTTGCATATTTCAGCACTCTAGTGAGTTTGAATTTTGGTTTTTAGGATCTCCATAAATTGTTATTTAGCCGTTTTTATACTAGATATACGTATATTAAAGAGTAATTAGGAGAGACAAGCAGTATTTTGATGTCAGTGCCTGTCTGTCACGCTGCTTCTTCCCCCGCCATCACCAACCAGTGAGCTTCTGCTATTGTTCTTCAGTTCACAGTACCTCTTCACTCTGTGCTGTTCACGTGTTGTTGTTACTAGTCCTTTAAAGTAGTGACTGTTTTCCTGTGTTGTGAAGTTGTTTTATGGACAATGGCTACCAGAGGATGTATAAACTCGCCAGATTGCTTCTGCTACATTTATGGTAACTATACCGTTAAAAAGCAACAAAGAAACATTTCCGATTTTGTTGAAAAAGTATATTTCACCTATTTTACTATAAAGTTAGGCGATCAATATAAGTCTTAGGTCCCACCAAAAGTTTATTCAGTGCGGGCTGAAGAACTGAGGCAATGGGTTCAACGTAAAAAGTAGTCCTTACGTTTTGGAATACCAATGGTTTGGAGGGAGCCCAAAAATCATAGTGATGACTGCTATTTTTGTTCTTGCAACGTACGAGGTTTCAATCTGAAAATCAAAAATGATATGTCTTACCCCAACATTCAATCAGCCATTCGCACTGTTCCTCATGGACCTGAAGTACCAATACCCTCTCGTCCAGATTCTTTGGATGATATAGGTGATCACGAGGCATTGGTTCAGCCCATTCCGTTCTCACAATCAGAACTGAACAATTTAGTTAAAGACCTAAGCCTTTCTAAAGAATCGGCAGAGGTTATAGGATCAAGATTGAAAGATAAACATATGTTGTCTCCAGGTACATCCTTTTCTTGGTATCGATCGCGGGAAAAGGAGTTTGTATCTTTCTTCTCTCAAGAAGGTGATCTGGTGTTTGCAGTGATGTTCCTGGACTCATGACACGTTCCGAAGACTTATTATTGATCCTTCAAAAAGAAGCCTTAAAGCAGTACTTCTACACAATGGCATTAAGTATGCTTCTATTCCAGTTGGACACTCGGTTTACTTAAAAGAATGTTACGAAAACCTTGAACTGGTTTTAAGCAAACTCTGCCATTCAAACCACAAATGGACACTATGTGGTGATTTAAAAGTGATTTCAATGCTGCTTGGTCAACAAAGCGGCTATACAAAGTTCTCTTGCTTTCTCTGTGAATGCGACAGTAGAGACAGAAAGCAACATTACATAAAAAAAGCTTTGCCCTTGAGAAAAAACTTACAGGTAGGGGTCAAAAATGTTGAGAGGAAAGGCCTTGTGGATCCCACAAAGGTGTTACTTCCACCACTTCACATTAAGTTGGGGCTGATGAAACAATTTGTTAAGGCATTGCCAAGAGAAGGGGAGTGCTTCAGATATCTTTGTGGACAGTTTCCTGGTTTATCCGAGGCAAAGCTAAAGGAAGTAATCTTTGTCGGAACAGACACTAGAAAACATATGACATATCCCAACTTTGTGGGCAGACTGGAAACAAAAGAAGAAGCTGCATGGACATATTTTAAATTAGTTGTTACTGCTTTCCTAGGAAACAAAAGAGATCCAAACTACAAGACAATCATCGCAGATATGCTTGACAACTTTAAGAATCTGGGCTGTAACATGAGCATTAAAGTTCATTTTCTCCACTCACATCTTGAGTACATCCCTGCAATCCTTGGGGATGTAAGTGAAGAACAGGGCGAAAGATTCCACCAAGACATCAAATAAATGAAAAGACGATATCAAGAAAGATGGAACGTCAACATGATAGCGGACTACTTCTGGACGATAAAAAGAGATGATCCTCAACGAGTCCACAGCCAGAAAAGCAACAAAAGAAGCTTCGACGGAAAGCGAAAGCGTTATTATAAGGACTTATAAGCTTAAAAAGAAACGGAAGTGTGCAGGAAATGTAGTTTAGAACATGATTTATAAATAAAATAAAATTTATAACTTTTCAAAAATGTAATGATTGCTTAACTTTTGTTATTATACCCAAAAATACTCGATTTTTGTGAGAAAACCTGACGTGATAGGAATAAAATGGATTGCATTTTTGAAATCACAGCAGGAAGGTGCCTAAATGTCAGTTATCAAATTTCAAACAATTTAGAAAAAATATTTTTTTGCAGACCTGTGTTATTATTACTCGGAGCCTCTGAGCGAGTATCTCGAAAACGGGGAAGCTGGTCGAATGTTCAAGTGCTACTTCGGTGAGGATCTACTTCAAGGACAGTGAAACTACCACTAGGCGTTAAATGGTTGGAGGTCCACGATTCTACACAGAACGTGGGTTTCGGAGGCTTGCTGCTCTCTAAAGTACGATAGATAGTGATCTTTGGCATCTCTGCCAAAAGAGCACAATGCTGGTGAACGCACAAGTGTTTCGGAGAGCACCAATCGTACACAGTCGAACATGAAGCTCCGCAGCAGACCATACTTAAACGTTCACATGTTAACCCAACGACGTCGTGAATTACGATTGCAGTGGGCACGGGACTAGGAAGATTCGACCGTCGGCTCCTTGAGCGAATCCAATTTTTGTTACACCATGTCGATGGTCGTCTCCACAAACGCCGTCATCGAGGTGAACAGAGGCTCTAAACATGCAACCCGTCACGGACGCAGTCTGGTGGGAACAGTATTGTGCTGTTGGAGACATTCTCCTGCATTCGCATGGGACCTGTGGCAGTAATCAAAGACAAGGTGACAGCTGCTGACCACCTGCATCCCTTCATGCTTGCTGTCTGCCCCGACGGCGATGTCATCTTGCATCAGCATAACTGTCCGTGTCTCGGAGCCAGAAGCGTGCTACAGTGGTTTGAGGAGCTTTATAGTGAGCTAACGCTGATGTCCCGGCGACCAAATTCGCCTGATGTAAATGCTATGAAACGCACTTGGGACGCCTTCGGGTGCCAACACCGCGAACGCAAATCAGTGGCCCTTACTTACGCGAATTACATGACCTGCGCGTAGACATCTAATTCCACGTACCTCCACAACCCTACAAACAGACTGTCGCATCCCTTTGTTCCAAAGACGGACAAAGAAGCCTTTAAGAAGGTGGTCATACTGTTTTGGTTCATCAGCGTCATTTTTTACAACGTGTGAGCTGTTGAATTTATTTCACCTATTTATTTATGTTCTTAACCTGACATGATTAGGATCATCAGGCTCTCTGTTACATAGGACCATGGTTTCACACATACAGTATCTTCTTTAAATCATTATTACCTAATAAATAACAATACTGCTATGACAAGTAGTATTAAAATTATTTTGAGTGTCTGAAGTGGCAGTGTGGGGAAATAATGCTGACTGAGAACTGTACTTTTAGTGCTGCAGTTGCCGCTACTGATAGTCATAACAGTAACAATTAAAATAATGACGATAGTAGAGATAATAACAGGAATAACGATAGTGGCAAATAAAAGAAGAATTTGTAGTTTTACAAATAGGCATTTTCTGATCTAGCGAGTTCTGGAGACTGCATCGGCTAATGATACTGGGCTAATGAGGAAGAATAGGTTGGAAAGAGGGAAAACAAGGGTACGAAATGAACACATTGATGACCCTTATTGTTGCTTTAGTCGGTAAGTCATTAACTGTCTTCTCAAACTGGAGATGTTATTCCGTTCTCTAACATAATAGGGGAGGTTATTACGGAGTCGGCTTCCTGCTACTCAGAAGAACTTCGAGAAATTGGCTGAATGATGGAGTGCAACGGAAATGATTTCGCTCTGATGGGAACACATGTTTCTGCAATGTGTTGATACAAGAAAGTTAACTTAGACGAGAGATATGTCGGTAAAATGTGATCAAACAGTCGAATATCACAAATAGAGCGAACACAGGCATTATAATCGGTTCCAGGCGCCGTGAAGTTTCCTGGAATTGCCTTGCAGGATAACATCGTCAAATCAATAATTTGAGGTGTATGTGTTCGTACAAGTTTCTTATTCAGGTCAAGAGAGAAGAGATGAACCGTGGACTTTCCCGTTGGTGGGGAGGCTTGAGTGCCTCAGCGATACAGATAACCGTACCGTAGGTGCAACCACAACAGAGGAGTATCTGTCGAGAGGCCAGACAAACGTGTGGTTCCTGAAGAGGGGCAGCAGCCTTTTCAGTAGTTGATTTATCTGCCTTGTAACATTAACCAAAACGGCCTCGCAGCGCTGTTATAGCGAACGGCTGAAACCAGGGGGAAAGTACAGCCGTAATTTTTCTTGAGGGGTATACAGCTTTTCTGTATGTTATAAGAACATCGACAAAAGCAAAACGAGGATAATGGAATGTAGTCGAATTAAATCAGGTGATGCTGAGGGAATTAGTTTAGGAAATGAGACACTTAAAGTAGTTGATGAGTTTTGCTATTTGGGGAGCAAAGTAACTGATGGTGGTCGAAGTACAAAGGATATAAAATGTCGACTGCCAATGGCAAGGAAAGCGTTTCTGAAGAAGAGAAATTTTTTAAGATCGAGAATAGATTTAAGTGACAGGAAATCTTTTCTGAAAGTTTTGTATGGGGTGTAGCCATTTATGGGAGTGAAACATGGACGATAAATAGTTCAGACAATAAGACAATAGAAGCTTTCGAAATGTGGTGCTACAGAAGAATGCTGAAGATTAGATGGGTAGATCATGTAACTAATTAGGAGGTACTGAATAGAATTGGAGAGAAGAGGAATTTGTGGCCCAACATGTGTAGAAGAAGGGATCGGTTGGTAGGGCATGTTCTGAGGCATCGGGGGATCGCCAACTTAGTACTGGAGGGCAGCGTGGAGGGTAAATATCGTAGAGGGAGACCGAGAGGTGAATACACGAAGCAGATTCAGAAGGATATAGGTTGCAGTAGGTACTCAGAGATGAAGAAGCTTGCACAGGATAGAGTAGCTCGGAGAGTTGCATCAAACCAGTCTCTGGACTGAAAACAACAACGACAACAATAACAACGACAACAACAACAACAGAACGTGTAGCCTTCTTGCACAGTTCAATTATGCGGTCAATCCAATTTAGATTGTCGTCTACTACAACTTCTTTCATGATCTAATAGAGTAGTGACATAATAAGACATGCTCAGTAGTTTGGAATATCTATGTGATCCTGTCATCCGTAATCCTAATTATCTACACTGACCTGTATATATATATATATATATAATATTTTAAATATATATAATCTCAACAGGTAGGCAAAAAGTTAATGGAAATGTTACGCTCTCTTTCAACAAATGACAAAGTAACGTAATCTGCAACTAATCCAGCGATAATAAAGAGCATGAAATGATTCCTTTTCCCAGTAAATTAATTTAATGTTACTCAGAAAGAGCGAGTGGTACAAACATCTATGTATTATTGAAATAATTGCAAAGAATTTCTTTAATTTCATCTCTTGAAGAATTGAGTTAACTTTTAATCCTTTCAACTAACTGAAAATAGTTCAAACTAGAGGTTAAGCCTCACGTAAGCCATGCTGTGTTAAATCTCGGAATAAGTTTCGTAATGAAAAATATTTGTAACTTCAATACTGTAAACTGACTGTAAAAGTTCATACAAGCACTTACAACTATTTCCTTTTGCGAGTGAAGCTCGCAAACATTGAAATATTCTTTAGTACGCGTAATGGCGGACTCAGCGCCACCGAAACAGTCGACGCCAGATGGGCAATCGACAGCAATGATGTCATTATCTTTAAATAAATTTCACGTGGAGGGATAATTGTTTTTGAAAGGAAACATAGGATACTTGAAATTTGCAATATATTGTAACTTTAAAGTCCATGCAATTGTACAGACAGCGCGTTATACACACATCGACCCACAAGCGAGAGAGAACAAACAGGCGCTGCAATGGTCACAAACATATGGCTCACAATTTTAGACGAACAGTTGGTAACATGTAGGTTTTTAAAATTAAAATACGGAACGTAGGTACGTTTGAACATTTTATTTCGGTTGTTCCAATGTGATACATGTACCTTTGTGAACTTATCAGTTCTGACAACACATGCTGTTACAGCGTGATTACCTGTAAATACCACATTAATGCAATAAATGCTCAAAATGATGTCCGTCAACCTCAATGCATTTGGCAATACGTGTAACGACATTCCTCTCAACGGCGAGTAGTTCGCCTTCCGTAATGTTCGCACATGCATTGACAATGCGCCGACTCATGTTGTCAGGCGTTGTCGGTGGATGACGATAGCAAATATCCTTCAACTTTCGCCACAGAAAGAAATCCGGGGACGTCAGATCCGGTGAATGTGCGGGCCATGGTATGGTGTTTCGTCCACCTGTCATGAAATATGCTATTCAATACCGCTTCAACCGCACGCGAGCTATGCGCCGGACATCCATCATGTTGGAAGTACATTGCCTTTCTGTCATGCAGAGAAACACCTTTAGTAACATCGGTAGAGCATTACTTAGGAAATCAGCATAAATTGCACCATTTAGATTGCCATCGATAAAATAGGGGCCAATTATCCTTCCTCCCATAATGCCGCACCATACATTAACCCGTCAAGGTCGCTGATGTTCCACTTGTAGCAGCCGTCGTGGATTTTCCGTTGCCCAATAGTGCATATTATGCCGGTTTACGTTGCCGCTGTTGGTGAATGACGCTTCGTCGCTAAATATAACGCGTGCAAAATATCTGTCATCTTCCCGTAGTTTCTCTTGTGCCCAGTGGCAGAACTGTACACGACGTTCAAAGTCGTCGCCATGCAATTCCTGGTGCATAGAAATATGGTACGGGTGCCATTGATGTTGATGTAGCATTCTCCACACCGATATTTTTGAGATTCCCGACTCTCGCGCAATGTGTCTGCTACTGATGTGCGGATTAGCCGCGACAGCAGCTAAAACACCTTCTTGGGCTTCATCATTTGTTTCCGGTCGTGTTTGACGTTTCACATGTGGCTGAACACTTCCTGTTTCCTTAAATAGCGTAACTATCCGGCGAACGGTCCGGACACTTGGATGATGTCGTCCAGGATACCGAGCAGCACACATAGACACGCCCGTTGGACATTTTCATCGCAATAGCCATTCATCAACACGATATCGACCTTTTCCGCAATTGATAAACGGTTCATTTTAACACGGGAATGTATCACGAAGCAAATACCGTCCACGCTGGCGGAATGTTACGTGATACCACGTACTTATACGTTTGTGACTATTACAGCGGCATCTATCATAAAGCGGGAAAAAGTGGTCCAGCGCCATCTAGCCATCTAGCGGGCCAGCCATAGCGCCATCTGGCTTCCCCCTTCAACCTAGACCAGTTTCGCATTTGTAGTTTTTTCGTTTGTGCTTATTTCGTGAGATATTTGGCCCGGTTGCTATCAATGGACTAGCCTGTGTATATTACACTTTAAGTTCCATGCTTTCATGGAACGTATTGAAATATCTTAATCTTTCTCTTTGAGATTAATGGAAAATAAATACAATATGTTATATAATAATTATATAATATATTATATATTTATAATAATTACAATATATTGACTCGGCAAAATGACTCATAATATTACAGGCATTATTTTCTCTGTTTACGTTACGTTCATATCAGCTGAGTAAATCGCGTCATACATAACATTGTCTTCCAGGTGACGCCACAAGTTTTACATCTGTTCAGTACGGTTATATGGTGAACCGTTAAGAAATATTAGGTCTTCTTTGTATGTAGGTGGAGCATGAGACATTACTTCCCGTCCGTTGTACCTCTGAGGAACTTCCTCTGGCCTAGCCCTAATGGGAGGCGCAGCCTTGAGGACGCCGGACCGCGCCGCGTGGGGAGGGAATGCAGGTCAGTACCCAGGACCGGTATCGATCGTAGCCCATCCGCGCGGCGAGGCGGAGCAGGGCGCTCGGTAGACTAGCCTCGACTTGGCTTACCTTCCGCGGTTTGCGATGCAGGAGACGTCGCGGACCGAGTTAGTCGGCTGCCCGTGTTCCGGCGATCCGCGGCGCACCGGAGGCTTAGCGCGCAACTTGCCGAGACAAACCGCTGCGGTCTACGGCTTACCGGGGGCCGCCGAGTGCACCGCCCCGACAACTCCTCCGCCGTGGAGCAGAAGGCGGCCCCACCGGCGCGATAACTGAGAGCCTGCGGTGGGTCATTAGCGGCGAAATTATGCCGACCCGGCTGCGGTATCCGTTACCTCCGGCCAAGAAACCCCAATTCGGCGGTCTCTGCCCACTCCGTTATTCACCGTCTTACTATCGACTTTCCATCCCGTAATGAGCAAAAGTGTGGTTCTGCTTTTATTAGTTCGGTCTTGTCTTTGTCCTACACTCCCTCAGTAGGTTGTACTGGAAAATAGCTCTAAAATTGAAACTCCCTGGCAGATTAAAACTGTGCGGAGTTTGGAAGGTAGGAGACGAGGTACTGGCAGAATTAAAGCTGTGAGGACGGGTCGTGAGTCGTGCTTGCGTATCTCAGTTGGTGGAGCACTTGCCCGCGAAAGGCAAATGTCCTGAGTTCGAGTCTAGGTCCTGCATACAGTTTTAATATACCAGGAAGTTTCATATCAGCGCACACTCCGCTGCAGAGTAAATTTTTCATTCTGGAAGTTCTACAATTATTTTTAAATTTTAAAAAATATTGTAGGGCTACAGTAGGTTGAGCCTACAGCCTTGTCAAAGTGGTAACCACCGGGTACCGTCAGGTCATCGAAGTTAAGTGCTGTCTGACTGGGCTTGCACTTGGATGGGTGAGCGTCTAGGTTTGCGGAGAGCTGTTGACAAGCCGGGTGTACTCAGACATTGTGAGGACAGTTGATAAGCTGTTTGACTGCGGCTCCGATCACATAACCGACAACAGCTGGAAGAAAGGTGTGCTGACCCTCCACATCCGCATCCAGTGACGCCTATCGGCTGAGGACGAAACAGTGGTCAGTCGGTACCTACAGTGCTTCCGAGGCCTGTTCGGACGGAGGCAGTACCTACGCCTTTCTCCAATCGCTTGGTACCTTGCATTGGGGAAAAGATTCGCGATAAATACAAGACGTGTAAAGGGCCAGCCGCGCGGGATTAGCCGATCGGTCTGAGGCGCTGCAGTCATGGACTGTGTGGCTGGTCCCGGCGGAGGTTCAAGTCCCCCCTTGGGCATGGGTGTGTGTGTTTGTCCTTAGGATAATTTAGGTTAAGTGGTGTGTAAGCTTGGGGATTGATGACCTTAGTAGTTAAGTCCAATAAGATTTCACACACATTTGAACATTTGAGCAGTACAGTTGACTGAACAATAACTTGATTACTTCCAAACGACGTACACTGTCGGTGATCAGGAAAATATGACACACTCTTTTAACACACTTCATGGTCCAACAAAATTTCACGAACAAAATCTTTTTTTTAACCTTTGTTACAATACAAGTATTATTAATGTAAGATACACGCATGAATTATCCAAAATGTGTACAACAAAGAGTTATTTTCGAGAAACAACGTAATCATAAAATTGTCATACATATTTTGTGTTTTCGTGTAACTAGAAACTTCACCAATTTTATTATCAACATGATTGTTGTGTGTAATAATGTGATTAAAATAATAAAATTAAAAATAAATTATCAGTCAAATATGCAAGAAGCTGCTTTTGTTTACAATGAAGTCAATACTTTGTGTTATATCGGTGAACTTCTTTGTCCCATCAAGGAAGTCGTTAGCTGGAACCGTGCAAAATTTGGAATTGGTTGTTCAAACAATGATTCTAATGGCTCTGAGCACTGTGGGACTTAACATCTGAGGTCATCAGCGCTCTAGAACTTACAACTAGTTAAACCTAACTAACCTAAGGACATCACACACATCCATGCCAGAGGCAGGATTCGAACCTGCGACCGTAGCAGTCGCGCGGTTCCGGACTGAAGCGCCTAGAGCCGCTCGGCCACCGCGGCCGGCCATGACTTATTCAAATGTGTGTAAGAAAGAGTTATTTTCGAGCAACGACGTAATCATAAAATTGTCATACACATTTTGTGTTTTCGTGTAACTGGAAACTTGACCAATGTTATTATCAACATGATAGTTGTCTGTAATAATGTGGTTAAAAGAATAAAATTAAAAATAAATTATCAGTAAAACACGCAAGAAGCTTCTTTTGTGTACAATGAAGTCAATACTTACGTGTTATATCTGTGAACTTGTTTGTCCCATTAATGGAAGTAACTAGCTGGGACCGGACATATTTTGGAATTGGTTGTCTGGTGAGCATATTGAAGTGTTGCATTTTATTTGAAACAAGACCATTTATGCCGTTCCATAACAATAATAACAATATAAGATTGTCCGCAATAACTCAGGCGGCTGCTCCGCCACCTTTCATTTGGAGCGGGTCCCCGTTGGACGCCGCGCAACCCCATGTCGACGGGTGATAGGAGTCAAAAACATTGTAAATAGATTGTGTGGATTAGTTATTATTATTAGGTTAGTGTTGAAGCGCTCTTTGTGTGTATTCATCCCATGTCCTTCCTCTCGTATCCCTGAGCGTAGTCAACGTTGCTTGGTAAGCAGACGACTTTTCGTAGCAGAGAAGCTCTACAGAGTAATACCAACTTAGTTTCTTCCACTCTGGGAGGTAGTGACCAGAGATAGTCGGTTGACTGGAGAAAGCTTAGAGTTGGAGAGGTTGGTCACGGCAGTTTTTTGGCGCATTCATCCCCTCCACCGAAGCACAGCAGTAACGTTAGCCGCCCGCCAATTCGGCACACGGGGGCAGGTAAGGGAGCAGACGTACCTTCACTACGTCCATCTCCAAATTCAGGACTAAAATATTTGAAAAATGTATTAACCCGTTTTGTTTCTAGCACGTCTTTGCATGGAGAAAGACTTCATGTCTGCTACTTGCGAAATTTATTAAGATTTGCCTTAAAGTGTGTAAGAGAGGACGCTGTTCCTTGTTTCTCGCCACGTGGTAGCCAGTGCTGAAGTTTAAACCTCTTACATTCCCCTATTACATTAACTACAAGACCTTATAGCGTGTGAAATGACTAGATTTGCGAAGGATAGGATCTCCGTTCTGGAAAGTCAATTTCGTGACGGTTTGTTCTTTGTGACCCATGGGGCTTCATGTGGACCACGTGCACAGGGCCGCTCTTAAAGCGACTGTTGCCCACCCCCGATGAAATCAGATATCGAACGGAATCGATTCGGTAGTCCTTGCGCTTCACGGCCCTTTTCACATACGCGTTATGTCGATTTTACAAACAGGACACCGGGTGATTTGTTTGGCAAGGACCACGTGGTCATCGGTACAATAGGCTAGTACAGTAAGCTAGGCTTGCACGGACGATTTTCTGGAGCAATATTTTTGTGATCAACACAATCTAATGCCTTATTCAAATCAAAAAATATGCCAAGCCTTCGAAACCTTTTGTTTAGTCCATCCAGTACCTCACAGAGAAAAGACAATATAGTATTTTCAGTTGTTAAGCGATTTCTAAAGCCGAACTGTACATTTGATAGCAAATTGTGTGATATAAAATGACCAATTATCCTTACAGACACAGCCATTTCAATAACTTTGGCAAACGCTAATGGCATAGAAATAGGTCTAAAATTATCTCCTTCTCCCTTTCTCCCTTTTTATAAAGCGGCTTTACTACTGAGTGCTTTAATCGCCCAGGAAACTGACCATTCCTAAAGGAAAAATTACGGATATGGCTAAATACAGGGCTAACATGTGCAGCACAGTACTTTAATATTCTGCTAGACACTCCATCATAACCATGAGAATCCTTAGTCTTCAGTGATTTAATTATTGACTCAATCTCCCTCTTGTCTGTATCACAGAGGAGTATTTCAGACATCAAACTCGGAAAGGCATTTGCCAAGAAAGTTATATGGTTCCCTGTATAAACTAAAGTTTTATTGAATTCAGCATCAATGTTCATACAATGATTTTTAAATACTGTACATATATCTGATTTATCAGCAACAGAAATATGTTTACTGCGAACTACCTTTATATCGTCGACCTTGTGCTACTAACCATGCACGTCCTTCACAACTGACCATATGGTTTTAATTTTATCCTGTGAATTAGCTATTCTATTTGCATACCACATACTCTTTGTCTTCCTAATAACATTTTTAAGCATCTTACAATACTGTTTGTAATGGGCTACTGTAGCTTGACTGTGACTACTTCTAACATTTTGATATAATTTCCGCTTTGTCCTACATGATATACTTACCCCACTAGTCAGCCACCCGGGCTGCCCAATACTGCTAGTACCCAGTTTAGAATGTTCTAATGGAAAGCAACTCTCAAAGAGCACGAGAATGTGTTAAGGAAAGCATTGTATTTATCATCCATGTTATCGGCGTTATAAACATCCTGCCACTCTTGTTCCTTGACAAGGTTTACAAAACTCTCTATTGTTGTCGTATTAACTTTCCTACATAGTAATTAAATATGGCATTGGTTTGAATACAAAAGCCTTTTGTGTTAAAATATGTGCATCATGGTCTGAAAGGCCATACACGTCTAAAGTAAGTTCATGCCATAATGCTCAAAAGATTTTTATTACACCAACAAAATAACACATGTTCGAAAAGCCTTAACTAAGATACAAAAAGAAGTAATACGGAACCCATTATGGATATGACGAGGAAGCATTTATTTCACTTTCAATTATAATGAATGCAGTCAGTAAAACTTACACTCTGTGAAGAAATTAGACGTACACTCCTGGAAATTGAAATAAGAACACCGTGAATTCATTGTCCCAGGAAGGGGAAACTTTATTGACACATTCCTGGGGTCAGATACATCACATGATCACACTGACAGAACCACAGGCACATAGACACAGGCAACAGAGCATGCACAATGTCGCCACTAGTACAGTGTATATCCACCTTTCGCAGCAATGCAGGCTACTATTCTCCCATGGAGACGATCGTAGAGATGCTGTATGTAGTCCCGTGGAACGGCTTGCCATGCCATTTCCACCTCTGGCGCCTCAGTTGGACCAGCGTTCGTGCTGGACGTGCAGACCGCGTGAGACGACGCTTCATCCAGTCGCAAACACGCTCAATGGGGGACAGATCCGGAGATCTTGCTGGCCAGGGTAGTTGACTTACACCTTCTAGAGCACGTTGGGTGGCACGGGATACATGCGGACGTGCATTGTCCTGTTGGAACAGCAAGTTCCCTTGCCGGTCTAGGAATGGTAGAACGATGGGTTCGATGACGGTTTGGATGTACCGTGCACTATTCAGTGTCCCCTCGACGATCACCAGTGGTGTACGGCCAGTGTAGGAGATCGCTCCCCACACCATGATGCCGGGTGTTGGCCCTGTGTGCCTCGGTCGTATGCAGTCCTGATTGTGGCGCTCACCTGCACGGTGCCAAACACGCATACGACCATCATTGGCACCAAGGCAGAAGCGATTCTCATCGCTGAAGACGACACGTCTCCATTCGTCCCTCCATTCACGCCTGTCGCAACACCACTGGAGGCGGGCTGCACGATGTTGGGGCGTGAGCGGAAGACGGCCTAACGGTGTGCGGGACCGTAGCCCAGCTTCATGGAGACGGTTGCGAATGGTCCTCGCCGATACCTCAGGAGCAACAGTGTCCCTAATTTGCTGGGAAGTGGCGGTGCGGTCCCCCACGGCACTGCGTAGGATCCTACGGTCTTGGCGTGCATCCGTGCGTCGCTGCGGTCCGGTCCCAGGCCGACGGGCACGTGCACCTTCCGCCGACCACTGGCGACAACATCGATGTACTGTGGAGACCTCACGCCCCACGTGTTGAGCAATTCGGCGGTACGTCCACCCGGCCTCCCGCATGCCCACTATACGCCCTCGCTCAAAGTCCGTCAACTGCACATACGGTTCACGTCCTCGCTGTCGTGGCATGCTACCAGTGTTAAAGACTGCGATGGAGCTCCGTATGCTACGGCAAACTGGCTGACACTGACGGCGGCGGTGCACAAATGCTGCGCAGCTAGCGCCATTCGACGGCCAACACCGCGGTTCCAGGTGTTTCCGCTGTGCCGTGCGTGTGATCATTGCTTGTACAGCCCTCTCGCAGGGTCCGGAGCAAGTATGGTGGGTCTGACACACCGGTGTCAATGTGTTCTTTTTTCCATTTCCAGGAGTGTATATTACGCTCGTGATCGTTGTTTGTTTCAGGGCTGTACTACGGAAAAAATTCTAATTAGAAGGGAGTATTTTCAACTGGAAATAACGGGAAAAGGCAGATAAAATTCAAGATGATTAACCAACTTGTAACTCAGGTCTTATAATCGCTTAGGTTACGACTACAGTAGTTGATAGCGGGGCGCGCCTATAATCATAGAAATACAGGGTGATTCTAATTAAAGTTAAACTTTCAAACCGCTATAAAAATAACAGCACTGGTCAGAATGACGTCAAATAGCAACGGAATATTATCGGAGAAAGGGGAAAACGTATGGCAGAAGAGAAACAAATAGTTACAAAATGTAGTAGTACATGGCGCTGTAAGCATCATAATTTAACAGTGGTTGACTACAAATGACAAATGAATCATACAACAATGCCTAACATGTACGTTTGACGTACTACTCAGCGTGCATGAGTGCACAGGTATGATACTGTTAGTTACCTAAGCCCAGTCACCACGGAAAGGTCATTTCACATCGGATAGGTAAAATCGGTTTTTGTCCTAAGGCCAAAAACCACATAAAAAGCATCAGTCGAAATCAAACCGGATTATTAATTTTCGTGTAATTGGAGCTAAACATGTTCAATATGCTGTCCACCGTTTTCTGCAACAAGTTGAAATCGAGAAACAGCGTGTTCCACAACTGATCGATGTGTTTCCGGGATCACGTTCAGAACGTGCATTCAATGCAGCTATGTTTGCAATCGGAACACTGAACACAACATCTCTCAGATAGCGCCACAGCCAGAAGTCACACTCATTAAAATCAGGTGATCGGGACGGCCAGGCTGTAGGGAAATAGCGGTTGATAATTCTAGCATTTCCGAAATGGCGCTTCAGCAGCTGGTGAACTGGATTTGCAATGTGCAGAACTGCGCCATCTAGCATAGAAATGATTCGATCCACATATCCACGCTGTTGGATAGTTGGAATTACCTGGTTGCGCAAAATACACTCTTAGGGCTTCCCAGTGACGTTACAGGTAACAGGATCGTGAGCACCTGTCTCCTATGATCCTATGATAAATGATGCCGTAAACACGCATCACACAGTGACCTTTTCAAGATGAAGTGGTACCGGTTGATTTGCGTGTGGATTTTCCATTGCCCATATTCGACAATTCGCTGTATTGACATATCCTGTCAGATGGAAGTGGGCTTCGTCTGTCCACAAACTATTCCACGGCAATCATTGTCCTCTTCCATGCGAGCAAGAAATTGTAAAGCAAAGGTTTCTCTTGCTGGCAGGTCGACAGGAAGCAATTCATGCATATTGGTAATTTTGAATGGATAGCAAAGAAGTGTGTTTCGTAGGATTTTACGCACCGTGCCCACGGGTATGTCCAACGTTCGAGCAGTTCTCTGTCCATTACACGTTTACACACCACCACTCGTCTCCTCCTGCATTGCTGTGGCCACTGCTTAGACTGACGTCGAATCAATTCGTTTCCTCCCTCTAGCAGGTTGCATACCAAAAACCCAGTCTTTTCGAATTTCTGAATCATTTTCTCCAGATCCACGGCAGTGATCAGAGCAACGCCTTTTTTCAAACCTTTCAGTGCCCGGAACGCCTGCAGAGCGACACGTGTAAAGTCATAATTCTTGTAGTACAGCTTTACAAGCAGAACGCGATCCTGCATTGAGACAGTCATGGCGAAGGTCGCAGACGCGAAAGGAGGAAGAGTTTTTTTTTTTTTTTTTTTTTTTTTTTTTTTTTTTTTTTTGTTTTTTTTTTTTTTGAAGGAAAACTTCCTGGAAGACTAAAACTGTGTGCCGGACCGAGACTCAAACTCGGGACCTTCGCCTTTCGCGGGCAAGTGCTCTACCAACTGGGCTACCCAAGCACGACTCACACTCCGTCCTCCCAGCTTCACTTCTGCAAGTACCTCGTCTCCTACCTTCCAAACTTCACAGAAGCTCTTCTGCGATCCTTGCAGAACTAACACTCCTAGAAGAAACGATATTATGGAGACATGACCCCCACAGCCTGGGGGATGTTTCCAGAGTTAGATTTTCACTCTGCAGCGCAGTGTGCATTGATATGAGATTTCCTGGGAGTTTAAAAGTGTGTTTTTTCTTGTTTCTTTATTGTATTTTGATTCCCCTCCCCCCCCAGAAGGGGGGTGGGGGGCTGGCAGCAAAGTAATACACCGCTCTGCAGCCTAAAGATCAAGTTAAAAAACATAATGGGGAGACATAGCACCGAAAGGGGTGAGAAAACGGCGACTGTTTAAAACTGGTACATGGCGAAAAAGTTGTGAAGAAAACATAAAAAACAAAGATATCAGTGATGCACAGATAGGCACAATTAAAAAACACGGCGACAGTCTGGTTTGTGTTCGGAGCACTTTAAAAAGGGGATGCACAACACTCAACACTCATGAAAAACACTGACCTATAGAGTACGAAGCTGTATGGGTATGGGAGGGTGGGAGTGGTGGGGGGACCAGGACAGATGAGTGGTGGGGGGGGGGGGTGAAAAGGGGGTAGCCATAGGAGGGAGAGGGCACAAAAAAGGGGGGATTAGGGCGAATGCAAGATAGGAGTGGGGGAAGCATGGGAGGGATGGAGAAAAAACAGATGGTTGGGCAGGGGGGGGGAGAGGGAGCCTGGGAAAAGGACAGTGGGGGGGGGGAGGTGAGGATCATAGTTGATAGGAGGGATAAATGGAGGGAGAGAGGGCATCATCTGGGAGGGGCAGTTGATGGAAGCCACCTCAGCATAGGAGATGAAGTGTGTAGTGGTGGAGGGTAGGGGGCACACAGTGGTGAAAGCATGGCAGGGGGCGAGGGTTGGGAGGAGTAACCAGGGGATGAGGAGTATCAAGTTGATTGGTGTTATAGAGGACATGTTCGAGGAAAAGGAGCAGATGGGGGAAAGGAATCAGGTCATACTGGGGGATGGGAGGCATATACGGAAGGCAAGGCAGAGTGCATGGCGCTTGAGGATCTGGAGGGACTTATAGAATTTGGGGGGGGGGGGGGGGGAGCAGATACCCAGGCAGGACTGGCATAAGAGAGGATGGGACAGATTAAGGATCTGTAGGTGTGGAGGATGGTAGAGGTGTGCAAGCGCATGTCCATCCAGAGAGGATTTTAAGGAGATGGAGGCAGTTGTGGGCTTTGGATTGAGTAGAGCAGTGATGTGGGATCCTGGTGATGGGACAGTCAACGGTGAGTCCAACGTAGGTGAGTGTGGGGGAGAGGCGGACAGGACGAGCGCAGATAGTAAGGGAAAAGAGGAAATGCGGAGAATCTGGCGTGTTTATACCAATTTCAATGGGTCATGCTCATGACAGGTGTTTTCGTTTATGTACTCTTACACATACAGCACCATCTATTCATCAATTTTCACACTGTTTTTTCCTGCTTCCATAAGTTTACCCCCTTCTCCGATAATATTCCGTTGCAATCTGACGTCATTCTGACCAGTGGTGTTATTTCTATAGCGTTAAGAAAGTTTAACTTTAACTATAATCACCCTCTATTTCAATAATGTAACTGCATGCTATTCATCGCAATTTACGTGCCGACTAATGGTGACCATTCCTACTGCTGAGTTCCTCTATCGCTGAACTACATCGTTAACATTTCTGGGAATGGTTGCAGCCATTTTGTAATAAAATTTTCCAGGCAAGGATCCCAATTTCCGTCAGTATATAGTAAAAGTAAAGGAAAATTTGAAGACGTAAGCGTCTCAGTGCTTAATACTGTAATTATTTTTGGTCCACAGAGCTATAAATTAAACTTCATTTCGAAGTTTGTTTAGGATTTGAAGCGTTTGCAAAGCAATAGCGTGCAGGATCATGATATAAATGTTTTATAAATAGATAGACTCTCCTTAGGCCAATGAGGCAAAGTAGCTGTATTGACGCCACAGTATTTTTTCCTTTAATCTGTTTCAAATTTTTTTGAGCCTACTGAACCATAATTGTGTGACATTTAATGTAAAATGTAAAATTCGCTGTAGGCCACAGAGAAATATTTAGCAATACTGCTGCTTAAGTTGTACGTTAGGATATATTTTATTGTGTTCAGATGGTTGTCATGTGCTATGGTTTCGTGTAAGACTTCCGTACTGTGTCTCAGATACTGAGTAGTGAAATGTGGAAATGAAGTCCCATGCTTCTTTACAGAGCGTAGGGGAACGATGCGGGAGACCTGCACCGCCTTACGAGGCAAGGTCCTAGTGGAGATGGTTTGCCATTGCCTCCCTCAGGCTGTAATGGGTTCAAATGGTTCAAATGGCTTTGAGCACTATGATTCTCAACTGCTGAGGTCATTAGTCCCCTATAACTTAGAACTAGTTAAACCTAACTAACCTAAGGACATCACAAACATCCATGCCCGAGGCAGGATTCGAACCTGCGACCGTAGCGGTCTTGCGGTTCCAGACTGCAGCGCCTTTAACCGCACGGCCACTTCGGCCGGCAGGCCGTAATGGGGATGAATGACGATGATGAAGACGACACAACGACACCCAGTCATCTCGAGGCAGGGAAAATCCGTAACCCCGCCAGGAATCGTACCTGGGACCCCGTGCTCGGGAAGCGAGAACGCTACCCCGAGACTACGAGCAGCGGACGTACTGAGTAGTACCGTTGTTCAAAGTTCAAAGGCAGTTACGCCCTACAAAGGAACGAGACTGCGAGGAACGCCGTTACGAGAGCGTTGGCAGTTTGCGGCTGTCAGAATGGACCTGGCGGAGTACTGAGCCTCTTGTGCGGAGGATCGCATTCTGGTGGTCACTCCCCGGGTGGCAGGCAGTGAAGACCTGCCCTTCAGGCCATAATGCTGGGCCTGACCAGTTAGGGCCGCCACACCTTCACTTTCGAGCCACCCTCAGTTCCCCTCTGCGGGCGGCTGTCAAATGGAGCCTGCCAATGTCGGCCTATCCCGAATTAACTTTCACTTGCGAGCCGCTGGTTTCTCCACAGCAAGAGCATCCTTACTGCTACAAATGAATGGTGCCTGACCCGTAATCGAATAAGCAGACCGAAGGACGACACTACAGGTATCACTGAATCCACGGCAAAATATGACTTGCCGGGCAGAATTTTTGTGGGCCTTAATGCATAAGTACCTGTGTGGAATGCTATTCAGAGTACTTCCTACGGTCGTTAAAGCGCCGCAAGGTCATGCTGGGTATTACGATGTTACGCATATGTCAAGAAACAACAAGTCTTACGCTAATCAGAAACATGTAGAATATTGCTGTCATCGTCGACATCTTCCTTATTGTGTGTTGTGGCAGAGTGAACATTTTTATATGACACTCGCCACACCATTTGTGTGTCATAAACACTGCTGCAATTACTCACGTTACCTACTGAAGACAGGTCAGGTTTTAAAGTTAGTAGCTCTGTACTCCACGTTGCTGCATGATGTGAGAAGGGTGGACGTAGACTAATTAACACAACGAGCAGACCATGAACATATATGCTATGCTAGTCTGTCCATTAACTCTCGTCAAGGCCTGTTATTTGCACAAGAAAAGATTTTGGATTTGTGATTCGCGTCGCGCGTCTGCGAGAAGATTTATTTCGAACTGTAAACACACGATAATTCGTTTACTCGTCACCCGTGTGTCGATTGTTGTTCTTTAATTTCCTGTATGGTGTACAGTGTTTTGCCGAAGAAGAGTGACGTAATTTCTGTCTCCTACTTTTTTGTTCCTAGTATGTACATTTCAGGGACAATTATTAATGAAGACTGGACAACCACCCGAAAAAACTGTGAAGCTTATAACTTTCCATCAGGACTGCGATATATTGCTTAAAGAAATGTCTATTATTTTATTTTATTCTTTATTCAAGCAACATTTTTAGCACCTGCCATCAACTGGGCAACAATTACTTTTCAAATCATCACATGTACTGTTAGCAACATTTTTCGTTACTACCTTTGACTTCTTTCGTAATTACTGGTTTACGCAAGCATTTGCTGATGAGCAGTTATCGAACGCATTCGGAAGATTAATATCCGTTAATGGGATTTTAATTTATTCCGTGTTTGATCTTTGTGTATTTGTAGACCTGTACTTGTCTCCATAAATAAAAGTAATAAAAGTACCTCGAGAGTAATTTTTATGTACTCTCTGTTCTGAAAACGTGTTCCTGTATTGTTAATCGCTTCACATTTCTGTACATTTTACATTAATATGTGATTTTCATTTCACATGTTTCTATTCACATTTTCCTGTAAAAATAGTAAGTTATGTCATGTGGGTAAAAGAAGAAATACTTCAGTTCATCTATTAAAGAAGAAAGTACAAAACATGTTCAGGGTAATTCAAGAACACAGAAATACAAATCACTTAGGAATGAAATTAATAGGAAGTACAGGGACGCTAACTCTAAATGAGTACAAGAAACTTGTAAATAAATCGAAAAAATCTCCGCACGACTGACTCAACATACAGCAAGGAAAAAAAAAATCGGTAAAATTAAAAGCAAGGGCGGCAACATTAAGAGTGTTACAAAAGTTCCACTGTTGAACGCAGAGGAAAAACCGGACAGGTGGAAAGCGTTCATTGAGAGCATCTGTGAAGAGGAAAACTCACCTGTTGACGTCATACAAGAAGAAACAGGAGTCTACAGGAGAGAGATAGGGGATCCATTATTAGAATCTGAATTTAGAAGAGCTTTGGAAGACATAAAGGTAAATAAGGCAAAAGGAACAGACAACATGCCATCGGAATTACTAAAATCGTTGAGGGAGGTGGCAACAAAACGATTATTACGTTGGTTTGTAGAATGTATGGAACTGGCGATATAACATTAGACTTCTAGTCAAACATCATCCATACCATTCCCAAGATTGCAAGACCAGACAAGTAACAGACTTGTAGCACAAACAGGTTAACAACTCAAGCATCCAAGTTGCTGACAATAATATTATGCTGAATAGTGGAAAAGAAAACCGATAATGTATTAGATAACGATCAGTTTGGATTAAGGAAACGTAAGGGCATCAGAGGGACAGTGCTGACATGGAGATTGGTGATGGAAGCAAGACTGAGGAAAAATCAAGACTCATTCATAGCATTTGTCGATCTACAAAAAGGTCGCTTGAGATGAAGCACAAGGTCGTCTTGTGGCAAGTATGGGAAATGTTGTAACGACGACCGGAACGGTCGCTGGGTTGAAGTGACGGGAAAGCGCGGTGGGACCCGCCGAGCGACCCGCGAACAACACAATGGGTGAGAACGAACACAACCAATGAAGGACGGAAAGAACAACAACAAGATCGAAACAATGGAGTCACAAGAAAACCTACAACCACGTCCACTCGTACACAGAACAAGAAAGTAAATAAGCTGTCTAAGGCGAGGCGATGGGTCCAGAGACGTACATAATGTGAGAATGGCTGGCTGAGTTTCTTTTTTTTTTTTTTTTTTTACTGTGATTTCATTCCCCTGCCCCATATGGGAGGGCTGTCAGCGGCACAATCCGCCGCTATTCAGCCGAGTAACACAGCAACTAAAACAAGAATAAAATGATACATACATAAGCCGATAAAGAAGGGGAACATAAAACACAGTAAGGGGAGAAAATGGAGGTAAAAAGACACTGACATGGAGACGTTCATGTGGGACAGTTAAAAATGTCACCAGAAAGTTAAAAATCACAGTTGGCGATTCTTAAACCACAGAGAAGACATTGAATACGCACGCACAGGTTAAAAGTCGGCCACAGTATTAAAAACACTCCAGAACAACACGCTTAAAACCCACTAGGAGCACACACGATGAAGGATGAAACTGCCAGGTGGGTCCTGCCGAGGGAAAGATCAAAGAGGATGGAAAAGGACGGGAGAGCAAAGGGCAGCAGGGGAAGTGGGTACACTAAGAGGCAGGAGACACGTGGGGCAGGAGATGAAGAAGGGAGACAAGGCAGGAGGACGTGCAGACACACTGAAAGGGGGCACAAGAGAGGGAGGGGGAATAGGAGGGGGAAGTCGCTCAGGAAGAGGGAGGGGGAGGAGAGGGAGCCCTGAGGAGGAGGCAGGAAGATGGGGTTAGAGTTGGTAGGAAGGGTAGATGTCAGGGCGAAGCTCATCATCTGGGAGGGGTAGATAGTGGAAGTTGCATTAGGAAAGGAGATGGAGGGTGTGGAGATGCAGAGAGGGTGGGACACAAAGGTAGGGGCGTGGCAACTGGCTGGTGGTGTAGAGGAAGGGATACACCAGGGGGTGAGGGGGATCAAGGCGGCGGACAATATATAGTGTGCAGATGTGTTCAAGGAAAAGGAGAAGGTGGGGGAAGGGGATGAGGTCATAGAGGATGTGCGTGGGGGTCAGAAGGAAGATGCGGAAGGCGAGGCGGAGCGCATGGCGTTCGAGGATTTGGAGGGCTTTATAGAACCGAGGAGAGGCGGAAATCCAAGCTATGCTGGCATAACAGAGGATGGAGCGGATCAAGGATTTGTAGGTGTGAAGGATGGTGGAAGGATGCAGACCCCATGTCTGGCTGGACAGGAGTTTCAGGAGGTGGAGGCGGTTGTGAGCCTTGTGTTGGATGGTGATCACCTCGGTCTTGGAGGGATTGATACGGAGGAACCACTGGTTGCACCAAGCAGTGAATTGGTCAAGGTGGGTTTGGAGGGTGCGTTTGGACCGTTGAAGGGTAGAATAAAGGGCTAGGAAGGCGGAGTCATCATCAAACTGGAGAAGATGAACCAGTGGGGGAGGTTTGGTCATATCAGCAGTGTACAGGAGATAGAGGAGAGGGGAAAGGACAGAACCTTGGGGCACGATGGCAGAGGGGTATAAAGTACAGGAGTTGGAATCATGGACAGTCACATAGGAGGGATGATGGGAGAGGAAGGAAGCAACGAGATGGACGAAATTGATGGGGAGAGCATAGGTCTGTAGTTTGAAGAGGAGCCTGGGATGCCAGACATGGTCATAGGCGTTCTGGAGATCAAGGGAAAGAAAGACAGCAGAGCAATGGGAGTTAAGTTGGAGGAAATGAAGATTGGTAAGGTTAAGGAGCTTGTCATCGGTGGAGAAGGAAGGCTGGAAGCCACATTGGGTAAGGGGAAGGAGGTGGTGCTGGTTAAGGTGGCAGTGAATAAGGTGAGAGAGGATGGCCTCGAAGACCTTACTGAATACGGAGGTGAGGCAGATGGGACGATAGAAAGAGGTTTCAGAGGGGCGTTTGTTAGGTTTAGGGAACAGCAGGACACGGGAGGTCTTCCACAGGTCGGGGTAAAATCCAGTGGAGAGGAAGACATTGTACAGGGTATCAAGGACAGACAGGAAGGATTGGGGGGGGGGGGGGGGGAAATTCCTTGAGGTGGCTGTACGTGACGCCATCATGACCAGGGGCAGTGTTGCGTTTGGAGCGGATAACGAGTGTGATGTCTTGTGCGGTGATGGGAGTGCTGATGTTTGAGGGGGGTAACCGATCCAAGTACTGGAAGCTAGGGACAAGTGGGGCGACAGAGGTGTCAGTGCGGTCAAGGATGGTGGGGAAGAGGGAGTAATCAAAATGGGGATTTTCAGGAATGGAGAAGACGTCGGATAGGTGGGAAGGCTGGCTGAGCGAGAGGCAGGGGCTTAAGTAGTTCTATTGGGGACGCCGCTATTGGCCGCTGGAACCATGTGTTCCACTGTGGCGCCCTCACACTAAATGCGGCCCAGGAGGCGCGATGGTGCAGAGAACTCTAGGGGTCTTCGACGTCCATGACGTTTGGCGAGGATTCAAAATCCGCGGCGTGCGTTACCAGAGAAAAGAAAATCTGCCTTGCTCTTTCAAAGGAACCTTCGCCTGGAACGATTTAGAGAAATCACGGAAAACCTAAATCTGGATGGTCGGACTCTGGTTTGAACCATTGCCCACCCGGATGCGAGTCCAGTGTGCTAAACACTGTGCCACATATCTCGATCTGAGTTGTAATCCCTTGTCCGATTGTTAAGGGTCCTTTTTAAGATGTCAGTGGGAAACTGCCATGTTCAAAGTCAATGTATCTGTTTGTTATATTTCCGTCATTAGTTTCCATTCATAGCTACAAGATCCCTCCTCCCATTAACACATCAATATGAGTGGTCTGGTACCGATTTATTTCATGCTAAATTACGCATCCTCTATTAAATAGTCGTTTAACCAGACGTTTAACGTTGCACGACGTATCCTTGCAGTCAATTAATTTTCATGGTCATTTGGTGCGGTTCTTCATTCTGTCGGACACCAGAATTTCGTTTTGCGGGTGCCAGTGTTATGCGTCGATCACAACCGACACACAACAGCAGTACTGGAAATCGAACTCTGACCTCTCCATAGCTCTCAACCGCACTAACCACAGCGGCGTACGTTGGAAAATTACCGTGCAAGTCTTCATATTTTAATGACTTCCGAATAATTAATGAAATTATGTATGTATAAACCCAGAATAACCCGGGCTGGAAGAAGACAGCAGTCGATAATAGATTTTGGTTTCACGAATGAGATTTTCACTCTGCAGCGGATTGTGCGCTGATATGAAACTTCCTGGCAGATTAATACTGTGTGCCGGACCGAGACTCGAAGAGGAGAGCTTCTGTAAAGTTTAGAAGGTAGGAGACCAGGTACTGGCAGAAGTAAAGCTGTGAGGACAGGGCGTGAGTCGTGCTTGGATAGCTCAGTTGGTAGAGCACTTGCCTGCGAAACGCAAATGTCCCGAGTTCGAGTCTCGATCCGGCACAGTTTTAATCTGCCAGGAAGTTTCAGAATTTTTGGTTTGGCAAATTATGAACCAGCCGTAACATTTAGTGAAGTGACAGTATATATGGGTAGGGGGGGGGGGAGATCAATTAAAAGCAGACTATTGTTTGTTAGTGACTCTGATGCTGGTCAAATCACAATGGACGAAACACAAATCACTTAATGGGCACGAGAATAACAACTGGAAATCGTCTTTGCTAAAAGAAACTTCCACCATCAAAGTTTATAGCCATGGTAACATAGAATAAAGCCAAGAACTAGAATGTAATAGAACAGACAGTTGCAGAGGTCTTAGGATATCGAATTCAAAAGAAAGAAAAAAATGGGTTGAACTGCTGGAACGAAGTCATAGCTTGATTGACGAAGAGGGAAAATGATCAAATTTGAAGTGGTTACAGAATAGGGCAGCCCAAAACAGAGAGCAATATAAATTAATATACAGGCTGATCCATTGATTGTGACCAAATACCTCACGAAATAAGCGTCAAACGAAAAAACAACAAAGAACGAAACTTGTCTAGCTTGACGGTGGAAACCATATGGCGCTATGGTTGGCCCGCTAGATGGCGTTGCCATAGGTCAGACTGATATCAACTGCGTTTTTTTAAAATAGGAACCCCATTTTTATTACATATTCGTGTAGTACGTAAAGAAATATGAATGTTTTAGTTGGACCACTTTTTTCGCTTTGTGATAGATAGCGCTATAATAGTCACAAACATATGGCTCACAATTTTAGACGAACTGATGGTAACAGGTAGGTTTTTAAATTAAAATACAGAACGTATGTAACATTTTATTTCGGTTGTTCGAATGTGACACATGTACCTTTGTGAACTTATCAGTTCTGACAACGCATGCTGTTACAGGGTGATTGCCTGTAAATACCACATTAACGCAATAAATGCTCACAATTATGTCCGTCAACCTCAATGCATTTGGCAATACGTGTAACAACATTCCTCTCAACAGCGAGTAGTTCGCCTTGCGTAATGTTCGCACATGCATTGACAATGCGCTGACGCATGTTGTCAGGCGTTGTCGTTGGATCACGATAGCAAATATCATTCAACTTTCCCCACAGAAAGAAATCTGGGGACGTCAGATCCGGCGAACGTGCGGGCCATGGTATGGTGCTTCGACGACCAATCCACCTGTCATGAAATATGCTATTCAATACCGCTTCACAGCACGCGAGCTATGTACCGGACATCCATCATGTTGGAAGTACATCGCCATTCTCTCATGGAGTAAAACATCTTGTAATAACATCGGTAGAACATTTCGTATGAAATCAGCATACACTGCACCATTTAGATTGTAATCGATAAAATGGGGGCCAATTATCCTTCCTCCCATATTGCCGCACCATACGTTAATCCTTCAAGGTCGTTGATGTTCCACTTGTCGCAGCCTTCCTGGATTTACCGTTGCCCAATAGTGCATATTATACCGGTTTATGTTACCGCTATTGGTGAATGCGGTTTATGTTACCGCTGTTGGTGAATGACGCTTCGTCGCTAAATAGAACGCGTGCAAAAAATCTGTCATCGTCGCGTAATTGCTCTTGTTCCCAGTGGCAGAACTGTACACAACGTTCAAAGTCGTCGCCATGCAATTCCTGGTGCATAGAAATATGGTAGGGGTGCAATCGAAGTTGATGTAGCATTCTCAACGCCGACCTTTTTGAGATTCCCGATTCTCGCGCAATTTGTCTGCTGCTGATGTGCGGATTAGCCGCGACAGCAGCTAAAACACCTGCTTGGGAATCATCATATGTTGCAGGTCGTGGTTGACGTTTCGCATGTGGCTGAACACCTCCTGTTTCCTTAAATAACGTAACTATCCGGGGAATGGTCCGGACACTTGGATGATGTCGTCCAGGATACCGAGCAGCATACATAGTACACGCCAATTGGGCATTTTGATCACAATAACCATACATCAACACGATATCGACCTTTTCAGCAATTGGTAAATGGTCCATTTTAACACGGGTAATGTATCACGAAGCAAATACCGTCCGAATTGGAGGAATGTTACGTGATACCGCGTACATATACATTTGTGACTATTACAGCGCCATCTATCATAAAGCGAAAAAAGTGGTCCAACTAAAACATTCATATTCCTTTACATACTACACGAATATGTAATAAAGATGGGGGTTTATATTTAAAAAAAACCAGTTGATATCCATTTGACCTATGGCAGCACCATCTAGTGGGTCAATCATAGCGCCATCTGGTTTTCCCCTTCAAGCTAGACGAGTTTCGTTCTTTGTAGTTTTTTCGTTTGATGCTTATTTCGTGAGATATTTGGCCCGGTCACTATAAAGAGCTGTATCTAAAATTAACCAAGAAAACTGGGATGGATTCACTTGGCAAGTGGAAAACGATGTTCGTGGATGAGAGGTATCTTTTTATAAAATGATGATTAACTTTAATAAAAATTTAAAAGGTAGTAGTAGACTGGAACTGGCAAATGCGACACACTGGATGGACGACCAAAAGAAACTTTGGACAACAGGACACGATGTAAATAAAAATCTGAACGAAAATGACATTCACGAAGAGCAGCAAGAGACGACGTTACATTGAATTGAACTGAAGAATTAGAAGATGCACTGTGTAAACACCGAGCACATATAGAATTAAAAGACACGAGATTTTACGTTTGCATCTCCTACACGGAAATCTAGATTTCTCAACTATATCAACAGATGCTGGCCAATTAAAAGATTCCAGATGAATGTAAAGTAGCTACCATAAAACAATAATTACTCGTAGTTACAAGAAAGGTGACTGACAAAAGTAATAGAAGGAACTATACGGACATCTCTCTGCTAAACATGTGATATAAAATATGTTATAGAACAGTAACGCAGAGACTAGCACTCGTTTCTTAGTATATTCTGCTAGAAGAGCAAAAAGGCTTAAGGAATGAGACATTGTGCGGAGATAGTAAGGTACCTGTTAGGTAAATAATAGAAAAACACAGAGAGTTTCATAGCCTACGTGAAATCCTAACCTAAAATAAATAAAGAAAAGCTGCTGGCGATGATGAACAGAAGAGGGATACATTAACACACAGTAAAGAATGTAGCATGCGTGTACCAAGGACCAGAAGTCACCATTGCAGAAAATGGGAAATCCAGCTCCACATCAAATTTAGGTGTAAGGCAAGTATGCAGTGTCTGTCTGAGTATTTTTAACATTTGCGCTGATGGTGTATTGACACATTGGCCAAGTAAATTAAGTTTTCATACTTAATGTGCAGTCCTAAAGCATCGACTGCACACTGACCAATGCAGCGCCGCGAAGCGGCATCAAGAAGGCGGTGACCCTGCGCCTGTGGAAAGAGCGAGCAGAGCCACACTTCCAGGAAGACAGAAGTTCATAGCCCCCTGTCAACGCTGACTTAAACAGCCACCCATCGCTGGTCGGGCCTAGTTCTGTTGTAGGCTTCAAGATCATCAATACTAAGTAATAGGAGGACAATACTTAGCCTGCGTTCTGTTAGGAGTACACAACTGGCCATTTAAATTGCTACACCAAGAAGAAATGCAGATGATAAACGGGTATTCATTGGACAGATATACTATACTAGAACTGACATGTGATTACATTTTCATGCAATTTGGGTGCATAGATCCTGAGAAATCAGTACCCAGAACAACCACCTCTGGCCGTAATAACGGCCTTGATACGCCTGGGCATTGAGTCAAACAGAGCTTGGATGGCGTGTACAGGTACAGCTGCCCAAGCAGCTTCAACACGATACCACAGTTCATCAGAAGTAGTGACTGGCGTATTGTGACGAGCCAGTTGCTCGGCCACCACTGACCAGACATTTTCAGTTGGTGAGAGATCTGGATAATGTGCTGGCCAGGGCAGCAGTCGAACATTTTCTGCATCCAGAAAAGCCCGTACAGGACCTGTAACATGCGGTCGTGCGTTATCCTGCTGAAATGTAGGCTTTTGCAGGGGTCGAATGAAGGGTAGAGCCTCGGGTCGTAACGCATCTGAAACGTAACGTCCACTGTTCAAAGTGCCGTCAATGCGTTCAAGATGTAACCGAGACGTGTAACCAATGGCACCCCATACATTCACGCCAGGTGATACGCCAGTATGGCGATGACGAATACACGCTTCCAATGTGCGTTCACCGCGATGTCGCCAAACACGGGTGCGACCATCATGATGCTGTAAACAGAACCTGGATTCATCCGAAAAAATGACGTTTTGCCATTCGTGGACCCAGGTTCGTCGTTGAGTACACCATCGCAGGCGCTCCTGTCCTGTCTGTGATGCAGCGTCAATGGTAGCCACAGCCATGGTCTCCGAGCTGATAGTCCATGCTGCTGCAAACGTCGTCGAACTGTTCGTGCAGATGCTTGTAGTCTTGCAAACGTCCCCATCTGTTGAATCATGGATCGTGACCTGGCTGCAAGATCCGTTACAGCCATGCGGATAAGATGCCTGTCATTTCGCCTGCTAGTGATACGAAGCCATTGGGATCCAGCACGGCGTTCCGTATTGCCCTCCTGAACCCACCGATTCCATATTCTGCTACCAGACGCTGTATCTCGACCAACGCTAGCAGCAGTGTCGCGATACGATTAACCGCAATCGTGATAGGCTACAATCCGAGCTTTATCAAAGACGGAAACGTGATGGTACGCATTTCTTCTCCTTACACGAGGCATCACAACAACGTTTCACCAGGCAACGCCGGTCAATTGCTGTTTGAGTATGAGAAATCGGTTGGATACTTTCCTGATGTCAGCACGTTGTAGGTGTCGCCACCGGCGCCAATCTTGTGTGAGTGCTCTGAGAAGCTAATCATTTGCATATCACAGCATCTTCTTCCTGTCGGCTAAAGTTTGCGTCTCTAGCACGTCATCTTAATGGTGTAGCAATTTTAATGGAGAGTAGTGTAATAATGCTTAAAGCAATTGCATATACGAGGTATAGGAAGCCCATCAAGCCACTCATACCGAGAAGTTAAGTCATGGTTCTTTCCTTTTTAGAAATAAAATGTTTTATTAATTTGAAAGTGTTATGTACAGATCATTTTGGAATCCTGCCACCGGTTATCGTAACTTCACCCCTTCCTTATTTGTGTCCGTGCTGCCTCCCACAGTTGACGACACAAGTGTTATGACATTAATCCTTGCTGGTGTTGAAATTGTGGTAGTTGATGACGAGAACACACACTCCAGACAGCTGCTTGCTTCTCATCCACAACAGTTACGTTACCTACTAGTATCTTCAAAGGAAACAGACGTTATGGTTTTCATAGGCCAGGAGCCCATTCACAAAAAAATAATGAATGATCGAAAGACAAAGAGTGAACTCGTTCACCTTCTTAGAAAGTTCCACCTAATTCATGACAGAAATGAACATACAAAAGAAAGTAAAACGATTCCTTTACGTTAACGGGACAATTTATAGAGCCTTCAAACCAAAGTGCGAAAGGAACCTCTACTTAAGTTCTACAAAACAATGTCAGCACCAGCCTCGACGTAAGTTCGTCATGGCCTGAAAGGAAAAGAGATGAACAAAGACTGCAAGCACCGGAGATGTGGTTCATAAGACAAGTAACTAGGTACACACTCTCCGCCAGGAGGAGGAAGGCAGATATCAAGAAAGAGAGGGAAGAGCCGAGAATGCCAAGCTTAAACGAGTAGATTAAGAAATACAGAAACAAATCGAAGGACCATGACATAAGAATTGAAGGCGACGGAGTACCACAATTCATAACGAATTATCACCCACTTGTGAAAGATCTTTACAAAGATCGAGGAGAACGTCTAAAGATCTGTCCTACTACAGGAAAACGCCTACTACATGCAGAAAGAAAAAGAAGACATAATGAACTTTGGTTTACAGGCCCTGTTCATGCAGTAGGGCAAATATGCCAGCCATCTGTTACACAGGGTGAGCCAGGAGGAAAGATAATTGCTTTGCTGTGTGATAGTATTAGCGATTCTAAACAAAAATGCTTCAAACCTACACAGACCGTATTCCAACAGAACAAATTTACAAATATTATCACATTTTTGTGCTTTTCTTGAGTAACTCGAAAATTGTACCCTCCAGCAAACCCGTGTTGCAGTACAAAATTAAACTACATTAATTTTCATTGCCCAACGTCCTTAGCGCAGTGATAGCATTGATTCCCCTTAGATCACCGTAGTTAAGTGCTGTCGAACTTGGCTGTCACTTGGATGTGTCACCGTCCAGGTCTGCCGAGTGCTGTTGGCAAGCGTTTTGCACTCATCCCTTGTGAGACCATTGAGGAGCCTCTGATTGAGAAGTAGTGACACCGTTCGCGAAAACTGAACACATGCACGTCCGTATCATCTCCTGGTGACGCCTAAGGGCTGAGGTCGATACGGCGCCCGGTCGGCACCAATCGGCGTTCAGGGCCTGCTCAGAACGTATTATTTTGTTTTTTAATTTTCCTTGAAAAGGGTCCCATCCACGTTTTTTCAATAGTTTGCGCGAAGGGAGAGGAAGAATAATGAAAATGGTGCATGACGCGGATGCGCTGTAGCTTAGTTTTTGGAGACCAGTTTGAAGTAGTTTCACGACTTTATAGGCAACAAGTGCCCAGTATCATATAGTTCGTCTCAGCCTCCTCTATACAACTGTGGTATGTTGTGAACAAAAACATTGTTGAATAATACGGTAAATAAATAACAGTTTACATTGAATGTGTTCTATCGCGGAAACAATTCGAAATACGCCGTATGTCCACGTAAAGCTTTCTGTCCAGAATCACTAATACTATCACCCGACAAAGCATATACCTTTTCTTCTGACTCACTGTGTAGTTATAACACTGTATGTTATAACACAATTTCAGATACTTTACTGGTCTCATACAGATAGATTTTATATATATAGACTGTAGCGCTGAGTGAAAATCTGTACCAAGGCTGGAAGTCGAACCCAGGTCTCCTGATTATTAAGCAGGTACGTTAGCAACGACGCCACCTTAGCACAGCCGTTCACACAACTACGTGGATTACACTGGCTTGGATCCCTTTTCGATCCAAATTTTCACTGTCACTCCAGTCTACTTCAAACTCCCCCTTAAGCACAAACATAATTACCGGGGCTATCCGAGTTCTTGAATAGCACCTTGGCATCGAACGTAAATGGGGGATCCATCTTGAAACCCGGGTGCACGTACTTTCATTGTGTAAGTATTTGCGCCTGGGTTTCAGGCTAAAGGAGACTGGGGTGGCAGTGAGAATTTGGATCGAGAAGGGAGACGTGCCAGGGTAATCCGTGCAGTTGTGTGAACCTCTATTCCAAGGTGGCTGAGTGCCTAACACACTTGAATAATAAACAGGATACCTCGATTCGATTCCCGACCTTGGTACAAATTTTCACCCGTCACTTCAGTCTATATGCATAGGTGTAGTTATCACTGAACGATGTGGTGTATTGGTTCACATACAGCACTGCAGTTATGAAAGCTGTAACGAAAGCTACAAAATTTCCATTGCTTTTTAAGAGAGTGAGAGAGATTGTAAGCCATTTATATTCGTGCCTGGTAAAGTTATTTATATACAGTGTTAAATTAATTTACACGTCGAACGTACCAGAAACGGTTGCTGAACTCCCGTACGAAATGGAATAAACATATGGCATGTGAAGCTATTCTGAATCAACATGACTCGAAAGTATACTTGAAACATAAGAAACGAATGAAATCATCGCTAAAGGATAAAACAGGCATTAGTCTCACGCTGTTGTTCCAGACGGGATTCTAAAGCACCAGTACAGCCACCACAATAAGCCAGAACATCTGCCTATACCGCACCAATATAGGGCCTAGACGTGAGAGAAAAGTGTCCTTTTCCAGGACCAGTCAGTACAACAAAATGGCGGCCTGAGCTCTCATTGGTTTGCGCCTGTCTAATTGCCTCAACTGACGGCAATACGTCACGCTAACCATCGCAAAGGCAGAATCGCTGGCGGGTCAGACTTGTCACGATGGCGATATTGCGGAAACACAAGAGTGACACTCCTTCCTGCAATTTGTGAAACTATGGAACATGGCAGTGGCACCGAAAAATTCGCCTTCAGTGACCGTGACTACTTCAAGACTTTTTCTGAGACCTTAAATACAGTTTTCTTCGTTTTATTAATGTCAATGTGAATCAGCTCAGGAGCAGAAAATGTTAAAATTAATTTTTCCCTATCTTGCAAAGCCAAAATGTCAAACGGCTCACATTTACATGGAACGTAACCGAACCATTAAGTAACAAAAGGAAAATAAAGAAAACAATATTTTAAACAGTGCTATATTAGTCACTTTTGAATAATGTCATGTTCAAAAGTACCTGAGACAACTGAATTGCGTTCCCCCTGATTTGTGAATAACCGAAATAATGAAACTTCCTTACAGGTCTAACCTCTTTTCTGTACAATCGTTTTAATGTAAAAATATTCACCAAAAGTAATGAAAAGAGATCACTGTACAGCAATCAGTGTAGCTGTAAGTTAATACTACGATCATGCAAATTTCAGGAAGCACATTATTGAAGACGAGAAAATCCTTAACCCTTATAAACTCAAATTTATTTCAATGAATGATGTTTCAAAAATATTACCATTCACATTATTAACTGAGACATATGTTACTCGTAACTCTGTACACAAACCATTTAGTACTCCTCAGCCAAAACTTTTTTTTATATGAACTGGTTTTGCAAAAATATCTGGATTTTTCAAATTTCTATGGTAATTCGTTTCCTCGTATGTAAGAAGTTTCAACAAAATGTTTAAAGAACTGAACATTCACAAAATCGCAATTAACAACAAACCTCGATATTAAAGCATGTTATTAATAGTATCACAGTAGTCATGACGACACGTGGACCTATGTGTAGATCGAAACTCATGTCTCTCCCGTGCTATCTAGTACAAAATGACCTTACATATCTAAGGCATTCATTATCGGCTAGTTGTGCACATGTCTGAACTTTAAATGATATGACGGACTGTTTTGCTCTGAATATGGACTCATACGCATCACTTGTAACTAAAACTTACCACACAAAGCTTTCGTGGTTCACTGGGACTCGAACATAGAACTGATCGTCACTGATAACCAGACGTGAGGTTACGTGAAATATCCAATTTTTGGCCAGCGCCAGTAAATTCAGTTTAAAAATACAAACGAAAGTTTTTGTACTGTAGCGGCACTCTTATCAAACAACTATTGTCTTTGTTAACTAAACACGACAGATGTTAAAAGTAGTTTTATTTACACGTGACAAACAGTCCGTATGTTTGAAATTAAAATAACGTGAAATAAATTCATATGTTGAATGGGGATACGAACCAAGTTCCGATTGTTAACTAAGGACATTCAGATGGTAGATATAGAATTATTCACCAGTAAAGAGATGTTTTAAGTTTATATGACAAGATATTATTTCGTCTTGCTGCCGTTACAACCAGTAACAGTTAACCTGCTAATGGGTACACTGATATGGACCATAATGGTAAACATTGGAAACATTCTTCATCAATTTTTGTTCGTCTTGCTCACTGTGGCTAATCATTTACTTCAGAGTCATCCTAACTCAACCCACCAATCTATTGCCTGATACAATTTCGTCAATAGCACTCATCTCATATATGGATAATATAATGTTAATGAAAAGCAGAATAATACCATTTCCAACCTAACCTTCTCAGATTTCTTTCAAATCTGATGCATCCATTGATGCAGATAATGGACGGAAAATTACTAATTTGCAGAGGTATATGATAATCATGAAAAAGTTATAGGTCTGCAAAGTTTGGAATTGTGTGTAGTTTACATGCGTCTGTCGCAATATAAATGACCATAATTATGGTTCTAAACCAAATACATCGATAAAACTGGTATCATTGAAAACTTAGAGTACAGCTTTGCACTGAATTATAACGTAATGGGTTTCTAAGAATTTTCACATTCATGGTTATTGACCTTAGCCTTTGACCACGAATATCTCAAATTACCCAACTGCAAGTTTTTCGAAGAAAATTATGCTTTATTGCTCCAGTATACCCCTATAAACGCACTAAAAATCGAGATGACACCCCGAAGGCATCATACCCAAAAAATTATTTTGCCAACATCATTACACTACGAAAATGCAGGAGATAGCACATAAATATGAAACACAAATTACCAAGCAATTCAAGTTATCAGTAACGTAGTACTAAAATGTGGTTTATATTAATGTGGTGATATTATGAACCATTTACAGTGCAGCTTCAATGAAAAGGCAATAAAAAGCGGTTACATCTCTTTCTACATTCCTGCTATTAAATTATTGATTTTCATCAGATCTGATACAGGGAGAGTGTGACCTCCCAGGTGGTGTCACTGGATCCAGTCTTGTGAGAATGACACGTCACCTGCCAACACATGCGTCTGGTTTGACAAGAAGCACAAATGATAGAGATGGTCCCCGTGTACGCAAGAAGCACGACTTCATTTGTTGCTTTACAAGTCTGTAAGGCATATGACACCCACATATGACAATCATACGCGTAGGTAACAAATCACTGTATGTCTGTTACCAGCATTTCATTCTCCATAGCAATCACTGTCTCTTCTCTGCTCACTGAAGAAGCTTAATATGTTTTATTTTTACTACACGTTTTTTAATAGGTGTTACACAATGTAGCTTATGAGTAACTGGAATCGTGGTTATATTCTTGAAATGTTGTTGCAGCCTGACAATTTCTTAATCATGAAAGGAAGCCGATGAATAATCTAAGACACAAGAAGAAGTATTTTGTTTGTATCACTGTGATGTCGAAATATGATTTTCATGAAGACGCTTGAGGCTGGCAAGTGTGGCTAATCTGTTTACAGATCCTGCAACCCCATCGAAAGTGATTTATCACATGCTGTAGCAGAGAAATGCCATTCTGCTGCAACATCCAAATTTTCCTGGTGGTAGGAGAGGTTAATTAAGTTTTTTTCTGTTTCTATTCTGGGCAGAACATCCATCCGAAAAATAATAAATGTGCTTTGGAGTTGAAAGTGAATTTTAAGAAACTGATGCTGGAAATAACATACAAACACGCACATGCGTGCGCAGTGTACATCCAGAAGGCAGTCAGATGTTTCTACGCTTGACACGTGGCGCATTTTATTAGTATTAGCTTCTCTGTGCTAAGCTACAAAGGGGTGAACTGCAACCTGTGAATTGTTCCAGTGAAATCCTTGTACTTCATTCTGAATGCTGAAGGAGTAACTCTCTGCAAAATCACAAACAACAAGTGCAAAGTTACTTAGAGTTCTTCTTTAGTGATTTTAAAGATTTGCGACTGCTACAGGGTGATACATGAGTGTGGTAGAATCTGTTGTAATCTCGAAATTCATGTGTGAAACACTCACATAAACAGCATCCAACTGACTTAGGAAAGGACACAGTGCTTTGGATGAAACTCATAAAATGTTGAGAATCCAATATTTACACATTGTAACCGCTCTTTAGAGAGTGGGTATTCAGAAACGAATATTAGATTAAATTCTGTAATACGAAATGACTCAAGAGCCAAAGAAAGGTAGTTGTATTTTGAAATAATAGTTAGTTAAAATTTTACAAAGAGTAGATATTTGAAATAGAGTAACGCAAAGTAGTACAAAGGGAATCCAAGGGAGACATATCAGAGCTCGCTATGTTTTGAATATAATATATGAGCCAATGCGCAGCATTGGTAGCTTTCTTGAGTCTTTGTTTTCAATGGTGCATGTTCGCATTCTTCCGTGGTAATCGGAAGTTAGGGAATATAAGCCTAATTAAATATCATTCTGATAACTGGATTAGATATTGGAGTGATGGATAATAGATTATTTTGAGATATTGGGACAGAAAATAATTGGACCTTATCATACTAACATCTTTGCCAATCTTTGTCAAGGCGATTGTGATAATAAATGAGACGTGAGATATAGTGCCCGTGGAAAGACTAAATTTCTGTTAACAGATACTGAATGTACTCGTAATTAATATCATGTGAGAATTAAGAAGCTTAGACATTATAAAGCCAGAGACATATTTATGATTTATCAGATATTAACCGTAAAGGACAGTTTCATGGGAAATCATATCTTCGGTGATAGGAACGCGTAGGAATGTGGTACGGACTGACTGTTGTTATACCGAAACGATACACACTAGGATCAATTCCTTCTTCATTGATTCCCCAGTGCCATCTCTCATTAATTTAACAAGTGAACTGTGTCAATAAAACAATATATACGAGACTTTCTCCGTGTTTTCTAAGTCCCAAAAATCAGCTAGTACATAGACAGTTATATCTGTAAACATTCAAGGGTTATTGAGAAAAGTTGATCAACCTGTTACAGACAGATAATAGGATTTGACGTAGGTATATTGACTACGAAGGTAACTAATCAAATTATTTGGGGAACAAAAATTAGAAAAAATAGACTGGAGCCCGATTGTTATGTTATTCCCGAGTAACAAATAAAATCACTGTCTTTGGATCCGTCGTGGTGGAAAGTGTATGAAATACCTCTGGAAACCGAAAACGAGATCAATTTTCAACTGCTAGTTCACACAATTATATTCACAACGCGATTCAAAGATGTTTCATGCCCGACCCATACGGCAGGGAATGGTTCTATACTAGCCGGGACTATATAAACATGTAAGATCAGCTCCGCTCCCCATCCTTCCCTATTCCGATGAGACCGATGAGCTATATATATATATATATATATATATATATATATATATATATATATATATATACAAACTTGAGAGATCAGCTCCGCTTCCTAAAAGTTGGGAGCCTCGAAGCGACATTAGTGCAGTTGCGACGACGGTGGGTGAGCGGGCATAACCTGGGTGTGTATTTCTGAAGTCTGCGTACATTCATTAAGATTGTGCAACGCTTGCTGCTTCTACTTATTACTCTTAATTAGATAATCTTTCCCAGACACATAGCCTTTCCTTCCTGGAATCACATAGCTCACATTATCATCACAGTAAAAATGACAAACAGCTTGGATTGGTTTCCGACACAAAATTTTACTTGGTTTCGCATGTGCTTTTAATAACAGACCATACTCTGCTACAGCTGTTTTTCTCTTCATACCATGCAATCTTTCATAGTTTTCCTTATACTCCACCGAGCGAGGTGGCGCATTGGTTAGACACTGGACTCGCATTCGGAAGGACGACGGTTCAATCCCGCGTCCGGCCATCCTGATTTAGGTTTTCCGTGATTTCCCTAAATCACTCCAGGCACATGCCGGGATGGTTCCTCTGAAAGGGAACGGCCGACTACCTTCCCCATCCTCCCCTATTCCGATGAGACCGATGACCACGCTGTCTGGTCTCCATCCCCCAACCAACCAACCTTATGCTCCAGTTCTTTGTAAATACTGTAAAAATTTGTGTTTTGGCATACATAGGATCTGTATTGTGAAACTTACGTTTCAGCTAGACTATGTCTTATCTTTCTACATTTTTTCATACTGTTCTTTATCCAGATGTATCACATAAGTGTGATCTAATACTGAGATAAAGTGTTTCAACTTTTTATTTGGGTACTTTTTCTCATGCTGAAGACTGTCTTTCTTCACAGGAGATTCACCTAAAGACTGTAGGCTACTATTCAATGTATTCAGTGCAAAATCTGATACTACGTCACCTTCTCTTAGCATCATCCCTGAAAGTACCCAGAACGACTGAGGCAACACATGCAAGTCTTGACGGGTTTCCACATTTGCTGCAAGTTTTCCCACTTAGCAATACATTATGAACACTTGTTTACCCTTCACTGCTTAATGTTCGTGAAACTCTTCTGTAGTCTTGCATGACCTCCTTCTTAAATGTATTGCAACAAGGAAGACATTTCCTACAAATTACTATTAAATACTACTTAACAGCACATATACACTACCCAGCGAGGGGTCGCTGTTCCATCTAAATACCGTGATGGTTCCTTTGAAATGTCACAACCGACTTACTTCCCCACCTCACTGTTGTTCCCCTCCCCAAAATCACCAACCAACCACATATACACTGCAGTTTGAGTAAACAATCCATACCCATGGAACAAGCTAATGATGACTGGTGGGAATAAATGTCTCTCTGACTGACTGATCACAGCAAGAAATGTTTATCAATTTGTCGTAATGATAATAAGCTATGTTGCCTGCTGCCGTAGAAGAAAACGGGATGAACAGTTGCTTACTGCATTTTGTAAGTGCAGTGTAGTGATGTAGACGGAAATGTTTGGCCCTGACGCCTTTGGTGTGTCACTTGATACTAACCATGTTCATAAAAGTATTTCTTTTTTCATGAAATTGAAGATGTAGCGTTTCGAGATGTTCAAGGTCAAAGGTTAAGTCAATGACCTTGAATGTGAAAATTCTTGAAAACCCGCTATGTTGCACATAAATGTAGAGATCTACTCATTAGATTTTCAGTGATTGAAATTTATGTTGAGACTGATACCTGTAAACTGCACACGTATTCCGAACATTGGAGACCTACAACTTTCTTGACAGCAGTCGTATACTTCTGCAAATTGTTAGTTTTTCATTTGTTACATGGACAATTGACTGCACTAAATTTTATAGAAATCTCAATGTGTTGAGTTCTGCGTTGAGCTGACACTGAATTACCTATAAGAAACAAAGATGTCGAGCTACCTTCAATGCCTTCACCCCTCCATTAACCCTAAAGAGAAAAACAATGTCATGACTGTTATTTTCTTTCTGTTTATCCTCCTTTTCCTATTCTCATACAACGCTGCTCATCAATATCAATACGCGTCATTCAACAAACCACTGCAATAACAGCACTAGAACCCCAAATAAAAAATTATGTTTGATGAATACACTTGTAGCAACCTGCATAGCGACACATCAGACAAATTCGCCACGAATTTGTCTACAATACTAGTCAATATACAGTAATAGAAAATTCTAACTTGTCAATGCAAGCATAAATACGTCTCTAACAGACCTGGCGCTTGCAGCCTGGTGTCCATTGCTGTGAGAGGAAACTCACTAGCAGAAATGTATCTAATCAGGACAGGCACGCGCGAGCTCGTTCAGGGAAATGTTCTTACCAATACTGGTGGGTTATAAAATAAAATAAATTACCCCTGAGCTTCCATAGACTGATATTACTAGCAGACAAATAAAAAACTGTACAAAAAAGTAATCAAAGACGTGCGCTTAGTATCTCAGCTACGTTTTACCTTGCACGGTATTTAACACCGGACTACAAACAGTTACAGCACCAGAATAGCTAAAGTGGAAGACAGCATTTCCTACAGACCCTTCCGCATCGTACAGTGATGCCAGTTTGTACAGTTAGCCGCAAAGGGATTTCATTTCAGTGATTATAATGTAAAGTCCACTGGGTAGCCCAGGCGGCTGGTGAGTTGCGAGGTGGTCGAACAGTGAAATTAATATGTAATAGGTTGTAATCAACCTACAGCAAGACAGAATTCTCATGCAATGTGGCGCAACTTCCGTTATGACAAAATCACCACCCAGCCAAATGCAGAGAAAGGCAGATTTTGGGACTGTTGGTAGCTTGGTATACTTAGACGCTGCATTCGATTCCCAATTCAGTCAAACATTTCTAACAAGCACGAGCAGAACCCCTTCACCCTTTCATCTTTGATAATGCCAAGAATGATAGTGCCAGAATTGCATCTTGGTTACAAATCCACAATAAACATGATGACCTTTGCTACCTACTAAAGTATCGGTTTCACCAAGTAGAAACACTATCACAAGTAACCTTTCATATACTGCTTTTTTGTTTTATTTAATTAGTCAGTCATCACGTAGGTTACAGGTCTCTCAATTCTTATTTTCTTTGAATTTGGAATCCTGAAAACATTGGTGCTGGACCGGTATTCGTACCGATATCTTATCTTCCATGGGGTTAGACCCCCTCAGAACTGTACAATTCCACTATTTCACTGTTTTCCCAAGATAAGAAATACCTCAAAGTCTCCATGAAAGGCACATGTCATGTTCGAATAGTGGTGCAGCACAAAAATTTTGATCCTCTTAAGACCTAGAATTTACACATACACTATTGGTGAAAAATAAATTTGACTTTTAACGTCTCTTCTTGTCTCTTAATAACAGCAACAGTAGCCTGTTTTTGACTCCCAGTCAGACACAGAACCTTTCGTTATTTTATTTCCTGTTCGGACATGTGCAGATGTCGTTACCGATGTTTAGCGTCTACTCTTCGCTAGAATACAGCGGTGATATGGTCTGGGTTTTAATCCTGATTATGCAAAGAACTTTTCGTCCCGTCATTTCAAGTTCAACCATCTCACTCCTGGTGAAAAATTTCGATATTTAGCATTTTACTGTGCTTATTTAAAAATTCGATTAGATGTTGGGTTTGGACCCTAGTCCTACTTCGTGTCACAGACGCTAATGGTAAACATGCGCACAGTTTGCTACTCGTAAATTAAACCATTTGTCACGTATATTTATGCCTAGTCAGCAATGACCGTCGGTGCTGTGTTCGATTCTCGGTCAGGCATGAAAGCTTTGTTCAGTTAGCATAAGTTATAGGCACTGAGTTTGAGTTCATGCCCCGAACAGAACAGTCCATCATGTCATCTGAAGTTCAAACGTGTGCACAACTACCTGTTAATGAACTTCTTCAATATTGGTCACTTTATGCTAGATAACGCTGAGATAGATGACTTTCGATGTGTACAAAGATTCACGTGTCGTCATGAGTACTGTGATATTACTGATGATACACTTTTGATGTTGAGGTTTCCACAAGGCGGTTGACGTGGTTAATCTCGGTTTAAAGTCTGATTAGTTCTTTATTCTTTAGCCATTTTTTGAAAAAGCACTTGGAAAGCGAAAGATAGGTGTGAAGATCTTTAGGCAACAAGAATATGTCGAAAGTCATAGAACATTGAACTTCGTGAAATCTAGTACTCACAAGGAAACAATTTAGTTTTGACTAAGAATTACCGAATGATTAATGTGACAGAGTTACGAGTATAATTTGTCTCAGATGCTAATTGTAGTGGTAATTAAGAATTGCAGTACAGAGCTGTGTTCCATTGCTGTTACTTGCGGTAGATATTTTTCATAATCTGTCGACTGTACCGCTGAGAGGTTAGAAGGCTTGCAAGAAACATATGTTATGTAGCCTCCATATAAACCAGGCAGAACCAGGTTCAGATGTTTCAGATACTTTTGAACACGATAATATCACCTTATGTTTTTCCTTAGGCGTAAATGTTCACTATTTGAGGGAACCGAGGGCAGAATATGGCAAGCTCTCGATTTGACGTTATTTTATAAGGACAGTCTTAGTATCTGCTAGAAACATAGTTACTCGTAAGGGGTTAAAAAGGAATATCCATTTAAATCACAGATATTAGATAATTTAGGTGATCATGACTGGTTCTGGCTGATTCCAGACATCTTCAAAAGTCGATTGGTTGGTTACAGTGCAACACGTCTGACAGTCTTCGCCTCGAATGGCTACATCTACGTTATAATACGATTTCATTTCTAATGGCCGCGAAACCGTTTAAGGTGGTTGTTGTGCTATGCTACTTTGCAGTCAAACCATCGAGATCTCAGGAGGGCCTCTAACTGTCGAAAGATGTCGACCACCTGAGATATGACGCAATTTCTTGCCGAAGGAAATTTTCAAAAATATGGAGATATGTAACATACCCAGTAATAAATGCAATTTATACTGTTCACGTGGTTCCAATATGCATCAGTATTTGAAAAATGTCTTATTTTAGTACCACGAAGAGCTCTTGATGAATTACCCTAGTTCTTTACTTCCTACCATTTTCGACAATCTGATCATTTACAGATATCATAAAATTGTTTAAAACAGGGTGGCAATGTCCTTAGTGTGCCATTAAATGAAATGACAGCTCTTGTGTACCACTGCCATCAATAGTAAAAGTCATTATACCGTCAACAGCAAAATTTAGTGAAACAGTTAATCAATTTTCGTGTTGTGTCGTAACCAGTTTCCACCTTTTCGTATGGATGCATGCACCAGTCGAGTGTCTTTGGTAAAATGCGTCAAATTTCAAACAATTGTTGGGTTCTTAAGCGGCCGAAATCTAATTTACTTTGACAGTCATGTATAACTTTAGAACTGACCGCACCAATTTCTAGAAGACGGCTTTTCATGCGAATACTGGAAGGTCTCGCTGTTCGCAGATGAATATTGAGTAGTCGTACCGTTGACGACCGATCACTTGTGTGATAGGCTGGTGCCTGGAGCAAAGAATCTTTCTTATATGATTATCACATCGTGATGATTCTCCGCCAAATGTCAGGTGGCGTCTCACCAGCCTTGACAAAGAGGTTGCGAGTAAGACCGCTCTTACCAGGGCTGTGATCATCTCGTTGAGGACTGTATCCTACACCTTCACGTTTGATAAAGTCGCAGATCCGTATGTCGGGAATGCATTACTTTATGGGAAAGTAGATTTGGCTGCGGCCTACTCCCCTCGTCTTACGCGTATGTTACACGATTTTTGTACGCACTAGTTCCAAACGTTGCGCAGAGCATTCACGACATACGAGTATGAGACAAAGGAGACTTGAGAATTCGGCAGTGGCTGAGAACTGCCTAGAAACCGGGAGTAAAATACAATTGGAAAAGACGAGAGGTTTGGCTGAAATACATCAAACTGGAATTCTGTTACCTAAAAAGCGGCTGAAATTGAAATAAACAGCAAGAACTTTAACAGAAACCAGGGTGTACGCTTAGTAGGGTACGGAGGCCGGCATTGGACATTGAGTGAAAGGAAAGGTGTAGTCTTGACGCTTGTAGGTTACGCAGGAGTGATGGTTTCAAATGTGGTGCCGGCCCGCCCCACGATGTGGTGTCAATTTGTCCCGTAGCCGGGCTAACCTGGCATGAGCTGCCCAACTTTTCTTTCGTGCAGGTGCCACTCCAGCCCCTCGGGCTATATATAAGTAGGAAACGGTGTCAGTGCCGGTGGAGACACTGTCGAAAGCTCAAGTGCTTTGTTCGAAGTAAAGCTGCAAGTAAACCGAGAAGATTTCATTGACCAGACGTTTTCAACTGGTGAGAGATCTGGAGAATGTGCTGGCCAGGGCAGCAGTAGAACAGGTTCTGTATCGAGAAAGGCCCGTACAGCACCTGCAACAGGAGGTCGCGCATTGCTCATCGATTCCTTATTCTGCTAACAGTCATTGGATCTCGACCAACGCGAGCAGCAATGTCGCGATACGATCGCAGGGATCGAAGGAAGGGTAGAGCCACGGGTCGTAACACATCTCAAATGTAACGTCCACTGTTCAAAGTGCCGCCAATGTTAACAAGAGGTGACCGAGACGTGTAACCAATGGCACCCCATGCCATCACGCCAGGTGATACGCCAGTATGGCGATGATGAATACACGCTTCCAATGTGCGTTCACCGCGATGTCGCCAAACACGGATGCGATCATCATGATGCTGTACACAGAACCTGGATTCATCCGAAAAAATGACGTTTTGCCATTCGTGGACCCAGGTTCGTCGTTGAGTACACCATCGCAGGCGCTCCTGTCTGTGATGCAGCGTCAAGGGTAACCGCAGCCATGGTCTTCGACCTGATAGTCCATGCTGTTGCAAACGTCGTCGCACTGTTCGTGCAGATGGCTGTTGTCTTGCAAACGTCCCCATCTGTTGACTCAGGGATCGAGACGTGGCTGCACGATCCGTTACAGCCATGCGGATAAGATTCCTCTCATCTCGACTGCTAGTGATACGAGGCCGTTGGGATCCAGCACGGCGTTCCGTATTACCCTCCTGAACCCACCGATTCCATATTCTGCTAACAGTCACTGGATCTCGACCAACTCGAGCAGCAATGTCGCGATATGATAAACGCCAATCGCGATAGGCTACAATCTGACCTTTATCAAAGTCTGTAACATGATGGTACGCGTTTCTCCTCCCTACAGGAGGCATCACAACAACATTTCACCAGGCAACGCCGGTCAGCTGCTGTTTGTGTATCAGAAATCGGTTGTAAACTTTCCTCATGTCAGGTCGTTGTAAGTGTCGCCACCGGCGCCAACCTTGTGTGAACGCTCTGAAAAGCTAATCATTTGCATATCACAGCATCTTCCTCCTGTCGGCTAAGTTCCCCGTCTGTAGCACGTCATCTTTTTGGTGTAGCAATTTTAGTGGCCAGTAGTGTAGGTTTACAGCTTGCTGTCGTGATTTATTCCATAACGCAACGCAATCTGTAAGCAAAATGGGTATGGCTGGTTGCATTTTCGGCTAAATAGGAAGATTTTGTAATTACTTTTCTACTGTTTGCTACCTATTTTGAGTAAGTAAATGGATTTCGCTAAAGTAGGTATCGAGTCTTTTATTTTGTTCTGTGACAAGTCTGAAGAGGGTCTTGCTACACTGAAGCTACTAATCCAAATATAAAACTGTACAATAGCGGCTGTTTCATGCAGAACAACGCAGGAACTCCCACTGACAATGATTGTATAATAATCCCATGTATCCCAAAGGTTTGGTGCAAGTCTTTTATTTGGACGCCAATTCGGCGACTTGAGTATCCGCAATCTACGTCAGTAATACCACGGGGGAAATGGAACCTACAGTTTAACGTCTGACTACGTGTCGTTCGTAGTGAATCTTCACGTCATTGAGAGGTGAAGACTCGGTCAACGGAAGACTGAAATACTCAGTGGATCGAAAAGTACGGTTTCCGAGCACCTGCTTTACCACTAGTCCATTAGAATGGACAGTGCGTCTGTGACGGTATTAAGGTGATCATTTCTATCAAGGAAAATATCTCTTTCCAGTGTGGTGGATTTGCACATTACTGTATGCAACATCCAATGGTATTTTCGTTATTTATGTCCTTAAAAAGGGATTTGCACTGTACACTAACTCGTCATTAATATTAATGGACATTAATGTGGGTTGTTTCCACCCATCGTCTTTGTAACAGCTTGAAATCTGCTGGAGACATTTTCAAAGACATGTAGGAATTGCAGCCCTTTCTTTCTCAAAAGACGAAACCCGAGCAAGTTGGACACTGGGATCTGAAGCGAAGTTAACTTTCTAACCTGTCCCAGAGGTGTTCGGTTGTGCTGATGTTGGGACTCTGGGTAGCCCAATCTATTTCAGGAATGTTATCGTCCACAAACCATTGCCTGACGGATGGTGTTTTATGAAATTGTGGGTTGTCATACTGATACAATCACCACCTCCGAACTGTCCTTCTACTGTGCACACTACACAATACTGTGAAATAAGTTCATATACTGCTGCATTCAGCGTGACTACAATCTAACTACATGAAACACCGCAATACCGTAACACCACCTCACGCGTACTACACAATGATGGCAGCAAACGTTTGTGAGGTTACTACCTTATTTTTTATTTTCATTGAAAGTGATGTGAGCTCTGTTTTTTATTCGATATTCCATACACCATGTCTGTACATTGGAATATTTTTCGAACAGAAGTCTTCAGAAGTCGATATGTTACGTGACAGAGATTCTCAGTAGAAAAAAATGTGATCTTTGGTTGTCAGTAACATTGTTGTTGGCAGTGCAGCATTCAGTAAGAAGTACGTGAAAGAATCGGGTGTTGTCACGCTGCTGAGTGGTCTGGAAATAACTAGCAGAACACACAGATGCAAACACAAAATATGCTCTTTTCTGGAAATACGATTTTGTAAAGATTGACGTGAAATGATTGAAAATAATCAGGTAATTTTGACGTAGCATTATTTGCTCGCACGTAATTTATGATGAGTGTGATAAAGGCACATATTTAGCACAATTTCTGTCTTTAATGAATCGGATCAGTTAGTTTCACTGTGGAGACGTGATTAAACAAAATTATCAGCTCTCACAGCTTGGACTCAGAGTTAGAAATTCACCACTCCTTCAACATTTCAGTAACGTACACTGACGGAAAAAATTTCAACACTAAAATATAATTAATGTAGAGTAATGAAATCGACCAGATAACATATTTAAGTAATTAACATCGCAAGATAACAGAGTAATGCAATCGCGAGACAAGCCATTGCAAATATGAAATGCTGGTAAATTAATAACCTGTATAACCGCCAGAATGTTGAATGCAAGCAAGCAAACGTGGAAGCATCGTGTTGTACGTCAGCCGGATATCAGTTTGTGGGATGGAGTTCCATGTCTGTTGCATTTAGTCGGTTAATACAAGGATGGTTAGTGCCAGGCCAAAGCAACATGTCGACTCTCTGTAAACCGAGGCATGTGGGCGAAAGATTCTTTTGGAAAACACCTCCTGGAAAGCTGGTCATAAATGGCGCCACAACAGGTCGAGCCACCAGACAAACGTACAAATTTGGAGCCAGAGTGACGTCGTACAAAATCGCATCCCACATCTTAACTCCAAGTGTGAGTCCAGTGTGTCCAGCACACAGACAGGTGGGTTGCAAACCTCAGCTGGTGTTTTTATGACCAATATACTGGTATCACTGGCACCGAGGCAGAACCGGCTTCCATCAGAAAACACAACCATGGCATCCAATCAGCTCACGCTTGACACCATTGATGTCGCAAATGGCGGTGCGTTGGAAAGGCATCTGGCTCGGACCTGTCGTAAAAGTAACCGATCTGTAACATTTCGTTGTGTCACTGTGGTGCAAGCTGTTGCTCTAATTGCTGCTACACATGCAGTACGATGCCCCAGAGCCATACGCCGTACACAATAGTCTTTCCCCTCGCTAGTGTCATGTAGCCATTCGGAGCCCAGACTTCTTGTGACAATACATTCTTGTGATCACCGCTGCCAGAAATTATGTACATTGGGGACATTCGTGCTAAGCGTTTCTCCAATATTATAGGAGGAACAACCAGCTTCTCGTAGACCTATTACACGACCTCAGAGTGATACTGATGATAGCGTCTTTGTTGCCTTAAAGGCGGTCTTCACTAATATCAAATCACCACGCCCGATCTCAGACAAACACACTCATGACCGTTGCAGCGGATATTTAAAGCAAACCTGATTTTCATCCTTATAGTGGCGGTACCAGCGCCAGAGCAAGTATTATGGTTCAGGCGTGCAATTTGAATAGACATCATCTTTCGGATGTAGAGACACGCTTACCAACTTCGGCTTATGTCGCACAACTTCTTCTTGGTGTTGTGATTTTTTCACTTCGTTGTATTATATGGTAGAGTTACATTTTACCATAGAAAGTGAACTTTGTAAAGATGGTTGAATTGTTAATCATTCAGAGTTTTATAACAGAGTTTTTGAATACTTGTCTCTTTTTAAGTATTCAGTAAGTATTCTTTCACAGTCTCCTCACGAAAAATTTGTGTTTTAATTGTGTGTCGCCGCATTGAACTGAGCACAACACAAAATGGCTGTTTCTCCTTGTATTTCATGTGCCAAGCATTTTCTGTAGCTGAATTACTGCTGCGCTGTGTTTTAATATTCACTACTTTCGAGCAGTACGGAGCTTCCGCTGTCACAAGGTTTGTCGTGAAACCTTGCCAGCGTAAGTTTAACGTCACAGTCAGAACGGAGTAAAATCGTTAACGGTCAACCCTTGCATTTCAAAATCATTACCCAGTTCAGTTCAGTGAAGTTTAGCTAAAATCTCATTTTCTTTGTCAGAAAACGTTGTTCTTACAGTGCAGTGTCACATACTCCTTTGCGTGACTATGTCATTTAGTGTTTGGGATTTTACTTAGTTAGTTACGTACATAAAATACAGGACATTTGAAAAAAACATTTTGTATATTTATTCTTTCAAAATTCGGTTATTAATATTTTCTGGAAATTTTATTCTGATAGTTTTGTGTCTTGGAACCGTAAGACAACGATTGTGACGTCACGCTATGTAGTACTGTTCACTGCACTGCATGATACATAATTTCACAGACAGTTTCTTTAGTACAAAGATTTATGTACTTTATGTTTGGTAATAGTTTCCTGCAGTGGAATTTGGAGCCTCATTTCATCAGATAACGTAAACGTAAGCAGACCATGTGCATTTTCAGGTTCACATTAGAACAGAGATATATGCGAAATTTCAAGAATAGGAAAACAGTTTACAGACACAGCAAACAACATAATTCTAAAATTTTGTGTTTTTGAGTATAACCTGCCCCCAGGTGTTTAACAAATGCAAACATCGTACGCAGTTTACTGTAATGCGATGTTTATTTAATCGTGCGAGTACCATGATGTAGTGAATATTGACTAGTACTCGTATGATGAAGTGAATGTTAAATACATATTGTAACAAACTGCTCTTCCTTTAAGAGTGTGATGCCGATTTTTACACATTTTATATTTCGGTGTTATGATTACTTTCTGTGGCCACACAACCCTTCCTGCTCTGAGGCTTCCTTTCTCATACATTTACAGTTATTTCCCACGTTATTTCTCATGGTATTGAATCGATCCCATGGTTTTTTAAAATGTATTTTATGTTAGAATACTATCGTACACTGTAAGTCATGAAATACTTGATGTTCCCGATACTGGTTGATACATTTTATAATGCAGGTCACATTTGGTTGTCACCCTTAGACGTATTGTATATCGGTTGTTACTTAATATAAAAAAATAAACTCTGCGGCTTATCTTTCTGTATTAATAGTAAGATCTGGCCTCTGTGTATCTAGTAATAGCTTTCAGACACTGATGAATTTAGATGTAAGGCAGTGGTTATACCTGGCATGCCAGCAACTGATGCAGTATTCTATTTCAATTATTTGTGGAATTTTGTACGTACCTCATATATATGTTTGTTTATATGATGTTTAAAATAATGTAGTTTGTCCGATATATGTTATGTACCGTATGCCACATTTTGTGGCAGTTTGTGTGCCCTTAATGTCTTCTTTGGCTGCTGACTGTTTTTACCGACATCAACTAAGTCCGGCACGCCAGAAATATATGTAACGCGCCTATGATATGTACTACCGACAGTCTTAAAGTCTTTGCACGAATATGTATCTGTTACAACAAATTACCATCTGCTGTAAGTTACCATGTTGTTGTTGTACGTAGAGCAAGGTTCAGAATACGAGGATCTTAAAAGGTGTCACTGTAGCGTGGATCCTTTCGTAAAATGACGCAATATGGCTACGTTTTACTTGTAATTAAGAGTGATTTGAAACTAACATGAAATACAGATTTTACTAATCGAAGTAAGAAATTCGTATAGTAACGTTTTATCTTAATGTGAGGTGTGTAAAGTGTTATTTATTCGTATCAATATGCAGAAAATGTAGTTCTTAATGTAGTGCTTTCCCATGTTGGTTTTACAGGTGCTTACCAATGACGCTTAGTCGAAATTAGCTAATCGCACGATCACTACGGAACACGCTTACGTGTCCCTGATGGATTTGTTACTCAGGTGACATCCTATAACTAGCCCACGTTCCAGGTGACTGACCTTTCGTGACCGGCCCATTCGCCCGTCAGTACTTCTTACCGACAATACAGTATTCCACACCTCCTTTTATGATGGCGAATCCGACTCTTGTGACATCTAGCGGTCAATTACGTATTACGTAGGAGTGTTCGGGTACTTTTGATCAGATGCCGTACTGCTCACATACCTATGAGACACGCTTTAGAATAAGGATAAATGCAGTGGTTCTTGCCTCTCTAACTGCACACCATACTGCTGTTTTCCGCACACAAAGAGACTCTCGACTGCAACTTCGATTTTTCCGCCAGTGTACATATTACAGGAATGCGTCATCAGAAAAAAAGACGTTCTGAGGATCGACCTCTTCATCGGATACAGGCTGCAATAGCCACTGCAAGCACTGACGTCAAATGAATGCGCCACAGTTATTTGTAGCGTTTCATTTGGAGTTGCACGTAGCTATACGAGAGCCCTAAAAAATGTAATAAACTCTCTCCGCCATACCGTAAACTGTTAAATCGTCAGGCTCTGGCTACTGAATTTAATGAATGGCTTTTCCACTTTTACTTCTTTGCTCTGTGTACAGCGTCCTGTCCAGTTTAATTCTATCCTGTAGTTTCGCAATGCATGGGTCACCGCTCGGTGGGCGCGAGTTGTACTGACGAGCCATTCGTCATCCATATGCAGTTGTGGCGATGCGAAACAGTTTATTAATTTAGATGCAAACCACCGTACACGTCTACAGTCCATTTACCTCTCCGATCGTTAATTAATGCGCCTATTATTTTAACTGGCGTGTAACGTGTATTTTATTCCCACGGGGTTGCCAACAACGATACACTAAATTACCTTTCATTTAGCTTGAACCAGCAGCAGGGCGGCTTATGGAGCAGAGAATTATAGAAAATGATCTCCAGAACAATTTCGGCACACTGCGTCGTTCCATTTAGTGTGACGAAAGGTTATTTAAAAAGCTGTATTACAACTCTTTCTCTGATAATTAAGGTGTCACTATCTTAATGACGTATGAAAATTGATGCATTATACAGGTACTTTATACAGCAATATTCTATTAAACGATATAACACTCCATCGCGGACTAAGTACTACATTTTTATATTCTCTTTCAAACTTGTTTATGCCTGTGAAAACTTAATATTCATTTCCCATCATTACCTCCGCCACAAATTTCTTTCTGTGTACAACAGTTGCACGATTTTATATTTAGTGTTCTGCAACTGATTTCAGTCGATACTGCTCCATCTTCACCGTAGTTAAACATGATCAGCTTCGCATCATAAGAAACCTGTCCTTACAGTATCACCACTCAACAGTTACAAAACTTGTAAAACTGACATAAAGTGGTCGTATTGAAAGGACAGATTTTGCATGATGGTCCGGTGAGCAGGTTTTTAGAGCCTGAAGGTAGTCCAACATACACCAAAACCGAACCTTGAATAATAAATAAAGAAAACACATGTAGCTCAAACGTTCCTCGAGTATCTTGCAGTCTCAGCGACTCCTTACACTGTCTATTACTCTTAATACATTCCATTAAAGTACAATCTAAGACGAAAACCGACGCACCACCATGCAATTATCAGAATGGGGCGGAGTTCGATATATGTGATACACATCTTTTTTTTTCAGTCATCGGTCTTGTGACTGGTTTGATGCGGCCTTTCCTGAGCCAACCTCTTTACCGCAGAGTAGCACCTGCAGCCTACGTCCTCAATTGTTTGCTGCATGTATTCCATTCTCTCTCCTTCTCTACAGTTTACGCCCTCTACATCTCTCTCTAGTACTATGGAAGTCATTCCCTGATATCTTAACAGATGTCCTATCATCTTGTCCCTTCTCCTTGTCAGTGTTTCCACATATTCGTTTCCTGTCCGATTCTGCGCAGAACGTCCACATTCTTTGTCTTATCGGTCCACCTAATTCTCAACATTCGTCTGTAGCACCAAATCCAAAATACTTCGATTCTCTTCTGTTCCGGTTTTCTCACAGTCGATGTTTCACTACCACACAAAGCTGTGCTGCAAACATACATTCTAAGAAATTTCTTCCTCGTATTAAGCCCTGTTTGATACCAGCAGACTTCTCTTGGCCAGGAATGCACTTTTTTACGGTGCTAGTCTGCTTTTGATGTCCTCTTTCCGTTCGTCAATGACTATTTAGCTCCCTAGGAAGTAGAAGTCCTTAGCTTCATCCACTTCGTGACCATCAGACCTGATGTTAAGTTTCTCGCCGTTCTCATTTCTGCTACATCTCATTACTTGCGTCTTTCTTCGATTTACTGTCAGTCGATATTCTGTATTCATTAGACTGTTCAGTCCATTCAGCAGATCATGTAATCCTTTTTCACTTTCACTCAGGATACCAATGTCATCGGAGAATCGTATTATTAATATCCTTACACCTTGAATTTTAATTCATCTCATGAGCCTTTCTTTTATTTCCATCAATGCTTCTTCGGTGTACAGATTTAATAATAGAGGTGAACGACTAAATCTCCGTTCTACACCCTTTTTAATCCAAGCACTTCATTCTTGGTGGCCCTCTGTTATTTTTCCGTCTTGGATATTGTACATATCGTATATTACCCATCTCTCCCTATAGCTTACCCCTATTTTTCTCAGAATTTCGAATATCTTGCACCATTTTACGTTGTCGAACGCTTGTTCCAGGTCGACAAATTCTATGAACGTGTCTTGATTTTCGTTAGTCTTGCTTTCACTATCAACCTCAACGTCATATTTGCCTCTCTGGTGCCTTTACCTTTCCTAAAGCCAAATTGATCGTCATCTAAGACTGCTTCAGTTTTATTTCCCTTTCTTCTGTACATTATCGTAGTCAGCAGCTTGGATGCAGGATCTGTTAAGCTGATTGTGGATAATACACGCCCTTCTCGCTTTTGCTGCCTTCAGAATTCTGTGGTATATATTGTGTCGAAACTTTGATGGTATGTCGTTAGTCTCATCCATGCTACACACCAACGTGAATAGACGTTTTGTGACCACTTCCCACAATGATTTTAGAAATTCTGATGGAATATTATCTATCCCTTCTGCCTTATTTGACCTGAAATCCTCTAAAGCTCTCTTAAATTATGAGTCTAATACTGGATCTCCTATCTCTTATAAATCGACTCCTGTTTCTTGTTTCATCACATCAGACAACTCTTGCCCCTCATAGATGCGTCCAATGTGCTATCTCCACCAGACCACTCTCTCCATTGCACATAACAGTGGAATCCTCGTTGCACTCTTAATGTTGGCACTGTTGCCTTTAATTTCACCCAAGGTTGTTTTGACATCCCTACACGCTGAGTCAGTCTTTCCGACAATCATTTCTTTTTCGATTCCCTTACATTTCTCATGCAGCCATTTCGTCTTAGCTTCCCTGCATTTCCTATTTATTTCATTCACTCGTATTTTTTGATTCCTAAAATTCCCTGTACATTTTTATACTTCTTTAGTTCACCGATCAACTGAAATATTCCTCCCGTTGCCCATGCTTTCTTCCCAGTTACCTTCTTTGTACCTGTGTTTTTCTTTCCAACTTCTGTGATTGCCCTTTTTAGAGACGTCCATTCCTCTTGAACAGTACTGCCTACTGAGCTATTCTTTATTGCTGTATCTACGGCCTTAGAGAACTTCAAACGTATCTCGTCATTCCTTCGTACTTCCGTATCCCACTTCTTTGCGTATTGATTCTTCCCGACTAATCTCTTAAACTTCAGCTTACTCTTGATCACTACTACATTGTGATCTGTGTCTATATCTGCTTCTGAGTACGCCTTACAATCCAGAATCTGATTTCGGAGTCACTGTCTGACCATGATGAAATCTAACCGAAATCTTTCCGTATCACCCGGCCTTTCCCAAGCTTGTACCTTCTCCTCTTGTGATTCTTGAACAGAGTATTCGCTATTACTAGCTGAAATTTATTAGAAAACTCAATTATTCTTTCTCCTCTCTCGTTCCTTGTTCCAAGCCCACATTCTCCTGTAAGCCATTCTTCTACTTCTTTCCCTACAACTGCATTACATTCCTCCATGATTATTAGATTTTCATCTTCCTTTGCGTAGTGTACTACCCGGACTCGCACACGTCAAGTGAACATTCGCGCGCCGGAGATCATCGCCATTGTGAGTGTCGTCGTGTTAGTGCTTCAGTGTTTTCACCGTCCACGCTCCATCGTTCACGTGTGTCATCTCAGTCATCAGTATTCGTGTACAGTGCTGACCGTTTTTTATTTTACTACACCTGTGAACGACTTCGTGTTTTTTTACTCTGGTGTCAACTGTCTTTTGTCCACCATTATGTTTTGTTTTTCTGTGTCTTCCTTGTTTCTATTTGTACTGTCTGTGGCCGAAGAGCGGCGTAATATTGCCGCTGCCGGCCCACCTTTGTATAAGGTGTTAAAATAACAATAAAGGAAAAAAAACCAGCCTCTGCCAGACAGTAGTGGACCGGCACTAGGACAGTAGAAGACGGACACTGGTGGGGCTGTTATTAGTGAACCATATCCATTACTTTCATAGACATAGTGTATAGCGAAATACATTGATTATTTGCATGTTGCCCATCGCTTGCGACATCATTGTAAACCAAAATTAAGTATTGTCAATCTACTTTACGCTAATAAAAATTATTTAACGTGATTTGCTTGTGTTCTTGTATAGTTAGCCGAGAAAGCAGCATCCTTTAGGCACCCTATAAGATAAGAGCTGGCAGGACCCCACGAAAAGGAGGTCTGAAACGATATCATGAGGTATCCCATGACTTTTGTCACCTCAAAGCATCTTTTTCGCGTATTAGGCCGCGTTCATGATCAGCGCGCATGAATAATTTTACTGTCGAAAAGGAATAAAAATTAATAAGTTTGTTTGCATGGCCATCTCCCGTAGCAGCTGTTAAAATCAGTTACTATTGCTTATCCGTCTTAAATTGCAGTAAGCTCAAGACGGAGTAAAAATTGTCTACATACATCCCCCGCTCCACCCCTCATTTCATTGTGTAACTCAATGAGCATGGACACGTTTAGAAACGAACTATAATGATTAAAAATAATCATAAAACGGCCTTCCATTATTGTCAGATTTGTCTTCCTGTAGTTCTTCTTACTTGGCGTGCGTACACCAGGATTTCCGAATTTCGATTTCTTCGGACACATTCCATCAAGAGCTTTACTTTCACTGTGCCTTGGTTGTGTTTGTTTACTGTATGTAGTATTGCCAACTGTCACTGTGTAAGTAGCAGTGATGGGAATGAGAGAAGATATGGAATAACTGACTTCTGCAGTAAATTTATGCTGGTAATAGCGACTAAACCGTTCTAAAACTACAAGTGGAGGAGTTATATCCGGAAAAGGCGTGGAGATTCGAGCTGGACCGTATCGGTCGAACAGTGATCCCGAAATCAGATTTTGGATTGTAAGGTATACCCAAAAGCAGATATCGATTCAGTTAAAAATTTAATAAAGATGTACAGTAAACCCATACTTCAAAGAATCATCCAGAAAAATCAGTGTTGAAAGAAGGGGGATGCTGACTTACTGATGTATAATGATGTGCGTTTGTTCTCTAAAGCTACAGGTAATAATGTATGCCTCAATAAACAGTTCATGTGAAGAGGAATGCACATCTCTTAAAGGACAATCACAGATCTTGTACCGTGATACATAGGGACAAGGAAGGTAACTGCGAAGAAACCTTGGGTAGCAGAGAAATCATTTCAGTTGATCGACTAGAGAAGGAAGTCACAAAAGTGTCAAGATAAGGCGGGAGACAGCAATATAAGTCGCTTGTAAACGGAATCAAGAAAAAATACAGGGAAGTAAAGGCGAAACGACTGGAGGAAACATGCGAAGAGATCGAGAGAAATGTTCTTCGGGAAGACTGATCCCACATATAGAAAAATCAAAACACCACCTCATAAATTTATCGAAAAATGGAACATCATTAACTTTGTCGTCCACTTTTAAAGGAGAGGAGAGATCAGATAGGTCGAAAGAGTAGCGGTCCATGGAAGGAACGTACGAGGGGATATATTTGTCTGATGACCGAGAAGAACAATGTCCGCCTCGGTAGCTGCGCGGTCAGTACGGCGGATCGCTAAGCAAAGTGACCTGGGGTCGATTCTTAGCGGTTCTATTTTCCCCGCCTGGGGACTCGGTGTTCTACTGTCCTTACTATCACCTGCCGTTATAATTGACACTACACTAGTAAGATGGATGAATGGGCACGGGCCGAAAGCCACCTGAAAAATATATTATAATAACGATACTGCCGCAAGAAGGGTGTGTGTTGTATAATGGACTGGTTAGTGTGGCTAACTTGCGTGATGCGGCTCATCAGTGAAACATGACTACCAGCAGTTTTTTGCTGTGTAGTATTTACAACTTCTGTAAGGAACAGTACATATTTTACTTTTGTAATGTGCGTGTATTCCTAGACATTCAATATTTGTATAAATATTAACGTTCTAGAATATTGGATGTTTGCATAAACATCTACGAGAACAATTTTTCTTGTAGCTGTAAGTTAGTGCTCATGATAAACGTGCTTTCCGTGCTAACTCATGTATTACATTGACGATCTTATTTCCAGAATTAGACTAGATTCAAGTTATGATTGTGACGTTGTTTTGTGGAGCCGCCACTTACCTAGAAATATCTACATCACAGTGGTCTTATTAGGCAGTGCAATAGCCGTCACGTATACGGACACGAATAGGGATAATACAAGCAGTGGTTGGTTAGAAAGGTCCGCATATTCAAGACACCCGTGGCTTTCAAGTCAGCGGTAAGTCATCGGCAATCGAGGCATCGGTCAGTTTTCCCGGAGACACTGGTGAGGACATGACGAAATAGCTGAAAGATTCGATTGTGTCGCCAAATGCAATAGGTGGGGTGACATGACCTATTTCGGAAAAGAGTGCTTTCACTTAGACAGCACAGGGCATCAACGGTTGCAGAACGACGGAAAGGAGCACGATAGCTATGACAAATTGCAGGTCAAACAGAAGAGAATATTTTGTCACAATCAATAGCAAGTCCACTTAGCAGAAGAACAGTTGAAGACCAGGATCAAATGTCACAGCAAAACGACTCGGCCATGTTTTGGCCCTTCGCAGAGTTGTGTAGCCAAATACGACAGAAGCCACCAAAACCCGCATTTGATGAAAGGAGTCACAGAAGACATGTACTAAGCTCTTTAGGAAATGATGGTCACAACGGCAGAAGAATTCATCAAGTTGTGTCAGCACGTGGAGGAAATGCAGCGGAAAATAATCAGACTAAAGAGTTATGATTGTCACCCGCATGTGATCCCCACGTCCAATAACCAACACTGCGCATCTCTCATATGCTAGGAAATAAGAATACGGACGTAGCATTTTATGGCAGCCAGAACTGTGCGACAAGTATGCAAGGGAAAGCAGCTACGACCGTCGACCCCATACCCCAGGAGATAATGGTGAGTGTTGAAGAAGAAATGCATCAATCTACGGCAGCCACCTCCACTACTATTTGAACGCATCATGAAAATGGACTAGATCAACTGGACGTACGCTCCCGCCGTCTAAAGGCAACCTCGCATCCAGTGGACACAGGTACCAATTTCTCCACCAAGTAAAACCCCCCGAAGGAAAACAGGGAGAATGCCCCTGTGTTTCCACTAAGGACGTCCTGGATACATTATGCTCTCCTGGATAGAGAGGACGAGTATTCGACGGCTATTACTCCTCAACACGTCAACCATTACAACAGCCCTGTTCACACCAGTATACTGCTGATGATTATAGTCGACATGTGAGCCGAAGCTCATCGTCGTATCCAGGACGACTGGATGAGGTCGTTCACCAACACACCCTAGCCGTTCCCCATCACAGTACAGAGGTACCAGCCTCTCGCTTAGCCGCCGAATTCAGAAAACTGAACAAGGGAACGATAGCCCGAGGCGGGGCTGCCACAGATGAAAGTCCTTCATGGAAGATAGTCACCAAGACGACAGGAAATCTCATCGACATCATCATCGACAGGTAACCAGTCCAGATGCTAATAGAAACTTGGGGCTTCTTTTTCTGTAATGCACAATGTTTATCGTCGCCAGCTAAGGAAGACTACGTTCAGTGAAACGAAAGCGACTGTGCTGAAGGTCTCAAATGAGAACTACGTCGAACCGACAGGAACACGTGTTGCAGGAATGACTGTCAGTGACAGAAAACAGCCCTTCGAAGTTGTCGTTTTAACAGAATGTAGTCATGATGTTATTCGCTGGTGGGAATTCTTGCACGTACCACAATCAATCACGGACATTGGAAGATTCATATTGGTGAATCAATTCCAACAATAATTCCTCTGCACGTTTGGCAAATTATAAGCACTGTATATTGTCAAGTAGGCTGAATCACTAACTGTCACGAGTACCCATAGTTCATCCCCAAAGGTTTGTGAATGCGACAGCCATACCAGCCAGGAAGGGTAGATTAGTGTCACCAACGAAGAAACGTGCTACGCTATCATTACAGACAACACAGGGGAGGAAGCTATTATCAAACTACCAACAGGTTCTGGACTGACCGAGGAACAATGTAGGTGAGTGGTTGACACTATGCATCAAATAATTTCAAATGCAAAATGGAGAAAAGAGAAATGGTGCGACATGTGGTAAGTCATCATATGAAGACAGAGAAGCAGCCACAAATTAGCAATCGCTCATAAAGAGTATCGCCAGCTGAACGATGTAGAATGCAGGAGGAAGTGGAGAAGATGCTGCTAGATCAAATAATTTAATCTTCAGAGAATCCACAGTCGTCTCTTGTCCTTGTGAAGAGGATGGGTGACACATTGCATTCCTCCATCAACTACCGACGACTGAGCAAAATCACCAAGAAAGATGCCTTCTGTTGTTGTGCATTGACTAAACTCTCTTGAAAGGAGCAAATTATTTTTCGACTATGGGTAGAGGGATAAAGCTGTAGTCAGTGCAGTCTGCATTTATTCAAGGTGGCAGCGTTCCATGGGTGGTCAACCATCTCCTCTCTGAGGGGTTAAATTTGATAACATCACATTGTTGGCATCACCACTTCCACTTCCCCTAAATTCCCCAAGAGCCCCACCCCCCTCCTCCACTTCCTCTCCCTTCCCCCACTTCTAAATAAAGACACAATCTGTGCTGAGTTGCAGGAGAGCAGGGATGTAAGGTACTCTCTTAATTTATTTACTTTATTTATTATCACTGTGTTATCCTGCTGATGCATTGTCCTACAGCTGCCTCTACATTATGCTGGCACCAGTCCCTACTTTGCCCTCCCCACTGACACCCCCCATTTTTCCGATAACATGTGCATATGTTTCCCTCGAAGTTTGAAGACGTATTCCACAATATTCCCACCAGAGGATGGTTGAAACTATCAAGCAACCACCCCATCCTACTCGCTCCAACTCCCCACAGCCTGTCATCCCCATTTCCCACTGACCCCTGTCCCTATTCTTCAGAATGTGTGTGCACACATGTTCACCTTGCTGTTTGCCCTAGTCCACAATGCCACTCTAAACTGGTGGGAAACTTTTCTACAGCCACTGCCGGAAGAATTGCATTCTAATGATCTATAAGTGGATAGCTGCTGAGGAAGTCGTACACAGATGCATGGTATGAAGGGATAGGGTAGCAAACTATCATAAAAGTGTAGGAAGAGCTGCCTCCTATCGATGTACGAGTGAAATAGCTGCTGAGGAACTTGTACACAGATACATGGTAATGAGGGGTAGCACAGTAAACTATCACTGAAATGTGGGAAACCAATACATCACATCTACTGACAGGATATGCTTCACTGCTCTAATTACACAGCGAAATTGTCATTAAAAAACCCAGCACTCATAAACAACGGGTACACTGGGAATCAAGAAAAGTCATTCTAATAACACAACTACTACAAAAACCGACCTCAAAATATCTGAATGGGCTATAGTGGTGGGCGCTGCACTTGTCTTCACCTTGATGTGTGGATGCAGGCTAATCAGCCTAGAATCAGCCTTACCACCCCTCATACGTCCCCTCCTACCTCTTCTCCTCCCTCTCCTTCCTCCCACCTTCTCTCCAGGTGTGTGCTGACATGTTGCTGATGATACATAAAGAGATCCATCTGCTGGCAACGATATACCATTTCCAGTCTCCAGAAATCTATCACAGATGGACAAGAGACTCAAGAACGGGACACTTCCTACAAGCTGATGAACTTATTTCTCAGAAAGATTGTCCCCTTGGAACAATAGAGAAAGACTCGACTCCGCGTCGTAGATCAAGAGGTGAACGGTCAAGCAGGCTGGAGTGGCCGTGCGGTTCTAGGCGCTACAGTCTGGAATCGAGCGACCGCTACGGTCGCGGGTTCGAATCCTGCTCGGGCATGGCTGTGTGTGATGTCCTTAGGCTAGTTAGGTTTAATTAGTTCTCAGTTCTAGGCGACTGATGACCTCAGAAGTTAAGTCGCATAGTGCTCAGAGCCATTTGAACCATTTTTTGAACGGTCAACAGTGGCATTGTTTCAAAAGACTGGACATGCCGGCACTGTCTGAAAGTGGTCCTCAGCTATGTAAAATCACTTTCATGTAGAAAAAGCATTGAAATAATACGTTGTGCATAAACGGGATGGTTATCGACCTTTATACTAGTCTTCTCTCTGTCCACAGGCCCACCAGCTCTGCCCCCCGTCCCCCACATTGGAGAGCAGTGCCTGCACTCGCTAGCCTCCACTACTGCATGCAGCTATAAAATATTATTGCTTACGTTTATTCTGCTTCGGCAAGTAAACTGTCCGAAGGCTGTCTGGTGGAGGTTTCAGACGCTCCACTGTGCCCAATAATAGCAGCTGTGTTTGTGTTTGTGTTTGTGTGTGTGAGTGTATGTGTGTGTGTGTGTGTGTGTGTGTGTGTGTGTGTGTGTGTGTGTGTGTTTTCATATTCTGTGGAAGTCACTTATTGCTTGTGAAGTAACATACTGCATGTCTGCCTAAAGTGCTGTTAAGAATACAGCACTACTGCTGTAATGTGAGCTCAATTATTTAAAAAAGATGACTCATGCAACATTCATTACCGCTGTGTATTCTCCAGTAGTGGTTCTTATACTTACCATAATGAATATTGTGCCGACGGGCCTCACCTCACATTGTGTAATGGATTTAGTCTTACACTTTTAAAATGCTTACTGTGACTGAAGACACCATCAGTGACATAATGCTGGTAGGATCAAATGACAATAACCAATAATGACCGAGTAATCCACGATAAGTAGACCAGTGTGTATTAAGAGGATGGAGACGTCATTCTCTTATAAGTGAACAACTATTCAACATAAAATAACAGCGACTATGTTATGCTATGAGTGCATTTCTGCCTTCATTCTACAGGAAGATAAAACAATGTAATAACATCACTCCAGTATCATCATCATCATCAACAACATCATCATCATCATCATTTAAGACTGATTATGCCTTTCAGCGTTCAGTCTGGAGCATAGCCCCCTTATGAAATTCCTCCATGATCCCTTATGCAGTGCTAACATTGGTGCCTCTTCTGATGTTAAACCTATAACTTCAAAATCATTCTTAACCGAATCCAGGTACCTTCTCTTTGGTCTGCCCCGACTCCTCCTACCCTCTACTGCTGAACCCATGAGTCTCTTGGCTAACCTTGCTTCTCCCATGCGTGTAACATGACCCCACCATCTAAGCCTGTTCGCCCTGACTGCTACATCTATAGAGTTAATTCCCAGTTTTTCTTTGATTTCCTCATTGTGGACACCCTCCTGCCATTGTTCCCATCTACTAGTACCTGCAATCATCCTAGCTACTTTCATAACCGTAACCTCAACCTTGTTGATAAGGTAACCTGAATCCACCCAGCTTTCGCTCCCATACAACAAAGTTGGTCGAAAGATTGAACGGTGCACAGATAACTTAGTCTTGGTACTGACTTCCATCTTGCAGAAGAGAGTAGATCGTAGCTGAGCGCTCACTGCATTAGCTTTGCTACACCGCGCTTCCAGTTCTTTCACTATATTGCCATCCTGTGAGAATATGCATCCTAAGTACCTGAAACTGTCCACCTGTTCTAACTTTGTTCATCCTATTTGGCACTCAATCCGTTTATATTTCTTTCCCACTGACATTACTTTCGTTTTGGAGATGCTAATCTTCATACCATAGTCCTTACATTTCTGATCTAGCTCTGAAATATTACTTTGCAAACTTTCAATGGAATCTGCCATCACAACTAAGTCATCTGCATATGCAAGACTGCTTATTTTGAGTTCACATATCTTAATCTCACCCAGCCAGTCTATTTTTTTCAACATATGATCCATAAATAATATGAACAACAGTGGAGACGGGTTGCAACCTTGTCTTACCCCTGAAACTACTCTGAACCATGAACTCAATTTACCGCCAACTCTAACTGCTGTAAAGACCTTTAATTGCTTGCAAAAGTTTGCCTCCTATTCCATAATCTCGTAGAACAGACAATAACTTCCTCCTAGGAACCCGGTCATATGCCTTTTCTAGATCTATAAAGCATAGATACAATTCCCTGTTCCACTCATAACGCTTCTCCATTATTTGCCGTAAGCTAAAGATCTGGTCCTGACAACCTCTAAAACCTAAACCCACACTGATTTTCATCCAATTGGTCCTCCACTAATACTCGCACTTTCCTTTCAACAATACCTGAGAAGATTTTACCCACAACACTGATTAAAGAGATACCTCTGTAGTTGTTACAATCTTTTCTGTTTCCATGTTTAAAGACTGGTGTGATTACTGCTTCTGTCGAGTCTGATGGAACCTGTCCCGACTCCCAGGCCATTTCAATTATCCTGTGCAGCCATTTAAGAATTGACATTCCACTGTATTTGATGAGTTCCGACTTAATTTCATCCACCCCAGCTGCTTTATTGCATTGCAACCTATTGACCATTTTCTCCACTTCCTCAAATATGATTCTATTTCCATCATCATTCCTATCCCATTCTACCTCGAAATCTGAAACACTACTGATCGTATTTTCACCTACATTGAGCAACTCTTCAAAACATTCCCTCCATCTGCCCAAGGCATCCACAGGATTCACCAGCAGTTTTCCTGACCTGTCCAAAATACTTGCCATTTCCTTCTTACCTCCCTTTCGAAGATTGCTAATTACACTCCAGAATGGTTTTCCAGCAGCTTGACCCATAGTCTCCAACCTGTTTCCAAAGTCTTCCCAAGATTTCTTCTTGGATGCTGCAATTATCTGTTTGGCTTTGTTTCTTTCTTCAACATAACTTTCTCTGTCTACCTGAGTTCTAGTATGTAGCCATTTTTGATACGCCTTCTTTTTCCTTTTACAGGCTGCCTTGACTGTGTCATTCCACCAAGCTGTTTGCTTCATCCTACTTTTACATACTACTGTTCCAAGACATTCTTTAGCTACTTCTAGTACTGTGTCCCTGTACCTTGTCCATTCCTTTTCCAAAGACTGTAATTGACTACATTCAACTAACTGGTACCTTTCTGAGATCGCTGTTATGTACTTGTGCCTGATTTCCTTATCCTGAAGTTTCTCCACTCTTATCCTCCTACATATGGACCTGACCTCCTGCACTTTCGGCCTCACAATCCCAATTTAACTGCAGATTAAATAATGATCAGTGTCATCAAAGAATCCCCTGAATACACGTGTGTCCCTAACAGCCTTCCTGAATTCCTGATCTGTTATTATATAGTCAATGACAGATTTGGTTCCCCTGCCTTCCCAAGTATACTAGTGAATGTTCTTATGTTTAAAAAAGGAGTTTGTGATTACTAAGCCCATACTGGCAAAGAAATCCAAGAGTTGTTTCCCGTTACTGTGGCCTCCATATCCTCTCCAAATTTAACCATAACCTTTTCATACCCTTCTGTTCGATTTCCAATCCTGGGATTAAAATCACCCATGAGCAGAACACTGTCGTTGTCATTTACTCTAACAACTACATCACTGAGTGCCTCATAAAAACTATCCATCTTACCTTGATCTGTCCCTTCACAATGCGAATATACTGACACAATCCTAATTTTCTTGCTAGACACTGTCAAAGCTATCCACATCAGTCGTTTGTTTACATACCTTATTGCAACTACACTTGGTTCCATTTCTTTCCTGATGTAAAGCCCTACACCCCATTGTGATATTCCTGCTTTGACTCCTGACAGGTAGACCTTGTATTCTCCCACTTCCTCTTCTTTCTCACCCCTTACCCGAATGTCACTAACAGCTAAAACGTCCAGCCCCATCTTACCTACAGCCTCTGCCAGCTGTACCTTCTTCCCAGAGTAGCCCCCATTGATATTAATAGCTCCTCATCTCATTACCATTTGTTTGCCAAGTCGTATCTTAGGAGTCCCTGGTTTGTCAGTTAGAGGTGGGACGCCGTCACCTCCAAAGTTCCGAGGCATTTTGCTCTGATTATTGCCAGCATCATATTTAAAGTACCAGGGAAGCAGGTTGCAAGCCTTACTTGCCCCGAGTCCCATTGGGTTTTACCCCTAACGGCTGAGGGACTAACCAGTGGATTTGGTAGTCTTTGCCGTATGAGCACAGAGGTGGCCACGACTCAGAATATGTCCGAGATGCCCATCCTTATTCCAAAGTAACTGGTATCCCGACTGTCGGGACCACTTACTTGGCCACTCATACGTTGCCCGTGGTTCATGAACTAGGACATGACTACAGGAGCCCACACCATGAACCACTCCAGTATCGAAAACAAAAAAAAACTTTCGCCATGACACTGTATATGTCTTCACCATCATGTATGGATACAGATTAATCAACTTATATCAAGTCTTACCTCCCCTCCTCCCCCATCTCCTCCCCCCTGTAGAGAGGGATATTGATTTTCCAAGCCTAACTCTCGCTGATAGTACACAAAGAGATCTACCTGCTGGCAATGCTCCGCTTCGGTCGGTACTGGGTTGACAATGATACACTGTTTTAGGTCTGTGGAAGTAAAACGTACCTAGGAAATGCCGACCCCTGAAACAATAGCAAAATACTCATTATTCATCATGGACAAAGACACTTCACCAGTAGAACATTGGCCAACGGCATGCTATGGCCCTCGCTGGGAAGAAGCAGCTCCATGGGCTGCATTCACATGAGTGATGGGCTTTGTAACCAGACTTCATGGAGGTCGCTGCAGGCAGTCGCTATTCAGTATGCCAACACCATCCTTCCTCGTTGCAGCAGGCCATTTCCAGCAGCACTCTTCCGTAGTATGCACGTTCTGTTAGTCTCAGAGCACTCAAAAATAGTGTCTGTGGAAGTCCAGTACATAAATTGTCATGCCTGTAGGTATTACATAATTTCAGATTCACATATATCAATACAGAACAGCGGTTTTCCGGCTGTCTGCTCACATGTTGAAAAAAAGAAAAAACCAGAGTAATTTTTTTATACCCAAAAGCAAGCTGCATTTCGCATCAACTCCCTCCTCGCTATTTCATAACATCCAGTTGAGTGAAACCATGAAATCAGTCTATGATGCTGTTTTCAATGACGGATGAGCAAATTGCCAAGGTTGGCACTATGTAACAAATCATGTGATACATGTGTTAACCTATCACACATCTCTTGTTCATATTTACTTTGTGTGAAATCGATAACACATCAAAATGAATCGAAAACTTACATTAGTTTGGCGTGGAAACTACCAGTCATTGCAGAATGTCCTTGTTATTTTGGAACATTAACAGAGTAAAAGTGAGAATTTCAGTGTCCGAAAACGTTCAGTCTGACGAGACATCTATGTTATAAACTGTTGTGTGTCGGAAATTTTAATTCGCACAGGTGTACTTACGTCAACTTGCCTCTTATAAACGATCAGCTATTAAAAAAGGACATTCATGATAATAATAAAGCAGCCTTGGTTCCATGATTACTTACAGCCAATTTCTTTCAGTTTGATGGACCAATCAGAATAGTTGAGACCATTACTCGAGTTCAAAATATGAGTGAATGGAAGATTTGTAAATAAATTGCCGCATGTATGGGTATTACAAGACTTTCAGAAGCATGAAATATCAATACAGAACAGCATATTCCACACAATGTATTCGCATATTAGAAAAAAAAAACAATCATTTATTATGTTCAATAGCAAGCTGCAATTAGCACCTCTCTCTCCCCTCGCTATTTTCTGTCATCCAACAGAGTAAAACTATGAACTACAAAAACTTCGCTAATGTCACCTGGTACAGAATTTCATAAAATTTTTACTGGAAGTCTCTCTTCTGATGCATATAAAACAAATACCAGCAGTGTGTTGACAGTGAATATATGTGGCAGTCTCATCAAATACACATGTATCGATCCACTGGAGCAGATGGCCAGTGATCAAAGTCACTTCCACAGACTTGTGTAAATTTATGTTTGTCGCCTGTTATGGAAGACCATACCCCACAGACTATCAACCACAACAGAGGGTTCCTGTGTTGCAATTCCATAAGCAGTTTTATACGTTGTTTTTTTCTGTAATACATCCAAGCATTGTAACACTACCGCTTTGTACAGCGCCATACATTCTCTTTTCATACTGCAACTTTGAGGTCTGTATCAGGTGCTAAACTAACATGAACAAATTTCGATCCATTGACTCTCACAGAGAGCTGTACATCACAATGTGTTGGCTTTGCCGTCTCCACAACACACACACACACACACACACACACACACACACACAGACAAACACACACACACACACACACACACACACACAGGGTGGTGTAAATAAAAGACAGAGGCAGTGTTTCTCATTGACAAAAATATGTGAGACATAGCAACATAAGGAAACCGGAAGAGTTTAGACCACAGTGGAGCATATCGAAACAGCTGTCCAAAGGAAATGACCTCTACATTTATTTTGATGTTGCCAGTGGTGGTATAGCAGATGTCACAGTGTTCTGCTTTTGGAGAAACCAAGGGCTTGATTTCTCATATTGCAACCACATACATGATCATTGTCTCGGTGTCCTAGGTGTTAGTTATCCTCATCTCTAAATATCTGGACACTGCATCTTTCACTTTTCTGGCTACAATGCATACCTGCATATGGAACACAGCGGATTCTGTAGGACTTAAACCCATAGAGCATGGATAGTATGCACCATCAGCGGTGGTTCTAGTAACATCCAAAAGCATGTAAAAAGATCTACCTTTCAGAGGATACCTTGGATCATAAGTGAGGTGGATTCATACTAAATTTTACCCTTGAATTTTCTGCATATGGATCCACTGCACCGTTACCCTAGATTATGCACGGCAGGATCCATCTCATAAAATATTTTGGAATGAACAATGCCGACAGATCCAAATTTCGGATGCATCTCAGTACCCCTCAGAGCTGAAGACGATGAGGGTGCCTCAGGTGTCAGTGCAGTGAGGGAGAGAGGGTGCGGGAGGTCCCAGCTTGGGAATCCTACGCATAAGATAACGTAACTGTGCTCTGCTATACGTGTGTCTAAAACAGAATAACGTCAAAACCCAACCTCACCGCAGCAATTCAATTACGTGTGTGTGTATTTTTGCAGTAGTTTGTAGATAAGCGTGAGTGGGCTGGGTATGCTATGTATGGAAGTTGGTTGGTACAAACATAAATAACAAGCAGCCTCCAGCAAGCATTAAGTATATATAAAAGTGGATAAATATCGAAAGTATGGAAAAACATCACAAAATCAGTAAAATTTTGTTCAGACATGTTCTTACTGGACATCTGTATTTACAGTTGTAGTTAGCGAAAGTCAGTTCACAGAATAACTGCATCGGATTTTACTTACCATGCTGAATGTGGGGGGCTGTGATCTAAGTCATTTATACAGATGTATCGAAGTTTTGTGTAAACTTTTTGTCACCTGAATGCAGAAAAACCAAGTCAGTATTGGTGGAGGAGCGAGAGTTATGATGGAGGATGTTCTAGCTTCGGAAACAGTTTATTGCAGTTTGGATGTATTTCGAATGACGTTTTGATACGATTTGTGAGCGTTATGATACAGTGTCGATTCCCTCGACACTCAAGACCGAGAAAAGCATATAAATTTTTCTCTGTGTGTATTCAGTAAAGTACGTGGGCTCATCTGCAGCGTCGACTCCACCTTTCGTAGAATTATAAAACATGCTTATCTCTGCTTTGTTTCTATCTTCTGTCGATTCATCAGTTTCAACATTGTGGCGAAGACTGGACATGAGCAAAACAACTTTGTTTCTCTTTGGAATATGAGAAACAAGTGTAATATCCTTTGGAGACCGAACTTAGATGAGAAGATGTCTCTACCTAGAATTTTGCGAAAATCAGGAGGGATTTGCCTCTTGATCTGACGCAGTGTTGCCACAGAAGTTATCTTCTACTCTTTCAGCAGATGTGAGTTCATAGCTCGTAAATCAGTTATCAAAAGTCACGTTATGGCTTGGTTTTTGAAATGGGTTGCATCAGCCGATTCAGCACATCAAATGGTTTATTACTCAGTGAAAAGGGTTCCTCTGGCTGCTTCCCAGCATGTATTTCGAGGTTGAAGATATAAAAATGCTTTGCGTCGACCAAGGCAAATATTTTTATGACATATTTGGCCAGTTTTGATGGAACGTATTGTCTAAATTTGCATTACCTCTGAATGCAAACAGCATTTCATCTATGATTGTATATTCTCCTAGTACATAGCCTTTGTTGCAGTTTTCAACCAATATTTCAAATATCTGGCAAACTGGTGCTATGTTGTCTAGCTGTTTTCTTTCTCCACGTGTGGATTTATCGTCAGAACAAAGACAGCTTTGAATAAAATGAAAACGTTGCCGTGTGATCGTTAGCTAAAATATTGCAACGCCTGTTCCGTCTGAAGCCCAAAGGTCAACGGTGCTCTTCCTCCCAATCGGTAAAATCCAGCAATGTGCAAGAAGACTATACAAGCCTTCAGCTCACTCATGGTCATTTCCTTCATTAAATAGCGATTTTCAACTTCTTCACAAGCTGCTTTCCTTTCTGCAATTTGCAAGTTTGTGTACTTCAAGATAATACTAATCGTATCTTCATTGCAAAACAGACTGCAGCATTCAAGCTTTATCTTTGCTAATCTTGCCACTAAACTCACGCCAGGTACCTGCCTGTTAGTATTTTCAGAACGGGTCCGAACTTGTAGTTGAGGAGGATTTTTGCACCACTCGGATACATCTTTACAAAAATAAAATGAACTTCGTACCTGATTTTTCGATCGCTCAACTGATTCTGGTAACGCAGCATTGTGGGTAGTATTTCGTAGCTCATTTAGTGATATACTATCTTCTTTGTCACTGCATTAATTTGCATCTTACAAAATTGTTAAGGCTTTCGTGGCCACTTGTTGATAAACTGCCTATTGGCTTCTGTCTCGGGTTCTTCGGCCGACGTTCATCTAATGATTTTTCTGACGTTTCGCCAGCACGAGTGGCTGGCATTGTCAAAGCTTCACCCTCCATTGCCGGTGGTGAACTGGAGCCGAGCTCGCGGCCGCTGACTATATGTACCTGGCGCGCCAACGTCCGAGGGCTTCTCCGCGGTCATTTCCGGTGCGGTTCTCCTCTTGCTACCTGCGACGGTCGTTCGCTGCAGTACGGAAAGCCAGGATCCGTTTACCTTAAGGCTTTCCTCTTTCTTGTTCAAACTGTTCGCGTGTTTTTGTATTTCAACAGCTTCTCTGAAGCTGCGCGTGTGATAGTGCTTCTCTACAGCCAGAACTTCCATATCAGCGAATTTTATTACGTAGTCGGTCTCATTCAGTGCGTGCTCAGCCACTGCCGATTTCTCCACCTGCCCCAACCTGCAATGTCGCTTATGCTCTTTGATCCTGGTGTTAATGGATCGTCCAGTCATTCCGACATAAACTTTTCCGCATGTGCATGGTATACGGTATATTCCCGACATTGCAAGTGGGTCTCTTTTCTCCTTCGCCGATCTAAGACACTCTTTGATCTTCCTTGTTGGTTTGAAAATCGTCTTTACGCCATGTTTGCGCAATATACGGCCGATTCTGTCCGTCACTCTTGGAATGTATGGCAGAAAGGCCGTACCCGACATTTCTTTTTCTGGTTCCTTACTTCGCCGAGTGTTTGGCTCTGTTACACTTCTAATATAATTTGCGGAGTACCCACTGCTCCTCAGGACAGTCTCGAGGTGTTGCATTTCTCGTTTGAGGTGTTGCGGCTCACATATTCGTCCTGCTCTCGTTACGAGCGTACTGATCATGCCTCTTTTTTGGCTCGGGTGGTGGTTTGACAGTTTGTGCAGGTATCGGTCCGTGTGTGTCGGTTTTCGATACACGCTGTGTCCCATGTTTTCGCCGTCCCTTGTGACCAGCACATCTAGAAATGGCAGTTTCTTGTCCTTTTCTACTTCCATGGTAAATGTTATGTTGGCATGGAGGCTGTTCAAGTGTCTTCCTTAAGGTAAACGGATCCTGGCTTCCCGTACTGCAGCGAACGACCGTCGCAGGTAGCAAGAGGAGAACCGCACCGGAAATGACCGCGGAGAAGCCCTCGGCCGAAGAACCAGAGATAGAAGCCAATAGGCAGTTTGTCATTTGCATCTTGCTCAGTACGACTACTGTCACTATGCTCACTTAGAAAATCTTCATTTTCACTGTCATCTGTCGTGAAGTCGCTTTCACTGTCTGATAATTCCGCCAATCAACAACGTATACGCTTAGCCTCCCTTTCTTCGTTGTCCATTTTTACTAGAACCACCAAAAACCACGAAACATTCATGAAAAACGGTAAATTGAAAACTGGCACAGTAATACTACTTCGTGGTTGTGGAAGGGTCAAACACACCCTCTTACCGTTTGCACTCTTTATCTTCTTTCAAGGACGGCAGCCGAAAGAGTGCGTGCATTAGGAAGGGGAGTTCAGTAATTACAGCTACTGACAACTTCGAAAATGTGCAACTGCTCAACAAAGAACTGCCAACAAAACAAAATGAGTAGAGTAAGTTGACCCTACCACATGTTCACCGGGTTAAGGAAAATACACCTCTAAGTACAATTAATGTGCTATGTGTGCAAAAAAGGAAACTGGAGCTACACGCCATTGAAGTCATGACACGGGAACTGGGGTATATGGCGCAAACTGTACGTGGAAAAAGAAGGGGCCAATGCAGATGTGTTGACAGGGCTTACACACGTCATTAAACATTGTGTATGGGGAAATCTGGTTACAACAGGGGACTATTAACATTTGCAGTAAAGGAAGTTGGGCATGTGTTGGAGTGATGTTCGAAATCAGTTCAATTGGTCTTTCTATGGGGAGAGTGGACTGATTCTACATACACTACTGGACATTAAAATTGCTACACCACGAAGATGACGTGCTACAGACGCCAAATTTAACCGACAGGAAGAAGATGCTGAGATGTGCAAATGATTAGTTTTTCAGCGCATTCACACAAGGTTGGCGGCGGTGGCGACACATACAACGTGCTGACATGAGGGAAGTTTCTAACCGATTTCTCATACACGAACAGCAGTTCACTGGAATTGCCTGGTGAAATGTTGTTGTGATGCCTCGTATAAGGAGGAGAAATGCGTACCATCACGTTTCCGACTTTGATAAAGGTCGGATTGTAGCCTATCGCGATTGCGGTTTATCGTATCGCGACATTGCTCCTCGCGTTGGTCGAGATCAAATGACTGTTAGCAGAATATGGAATCGGTAGGTTCTGTAGGGTAATACGGAACGCTGTGCTCGATCCCAACGGCTTCGTATCACTAGCAGTCGAGATGACAGGAATCTTATCCGCATAGCTGTAACGGATCGTGCAGGCACGTCTCGATCCCTGAGTCAACAGATGGGGCGTTAGCAAGACATCAACCACGTGCACGAACAGTTCGACGACGTTTGCAGCAGCATGGACTATCAGCTCGGAGACTATGGCTGCGGTTACCCTTGACGCTGCATCACAGACAGGAGCGCCTGCGATGGTATACTCAACGACGAACCTGGGTGCACGAATGGCAAAACGTCATTTTTTCGGATGAATCCAGGTTCTGTTTACAGCATCATGATGGTCGCATCCGTGTTTGGTGACATTGCGGTGAACGCACATTGGAAGCGTGTATTCGTCATCGCCGTACTGGCATATCACCTGGCGCGATGGTATGGGGTGCCATTGGTTACACGTCTCGTTCACTTTTTGTTCGCATTGACGGCACTTTGAACAGTGGACGTTAGATTTCAGATGTGCTACGACCCGTGGCTCTTCCCTTCTTTCGATCCCTGCGAAACCACACATTTCAGCAGAATAATGCACGACCGCATGTTGCAGGTCCTGCACGGGCCTTTGTGGATACAAAAAATGTTCGACTGCTGCCCTGGCCAGCACATTCTCCAGATCTCTCACCAACTGAAAACGTCTGGTCAATGGTGGCCGAGCAACTGGCTCGTCACAATACGCCAGTGACTACTCTTGATGAACTGTGGTATCGTGTTGAAGCTGCATGGGCAGCTGTACCTGTACACGGCGTCCAAGCTCTGTTTGACTCAATGCCCAGGCGTATCAAGGCCGTTATTACTGCCAGAGGTGGTTGTTCTGGGTAGTGATTTCTCAGGATCTATACACTCAAGTTGCGTGAAAATGTAATCACATGTCAGTTTTAGTATAATATATTTGTGCAATGAATACCCGTTTATCATCTGCATTTCTTCTTGGTGTAGCAATTTTAATGGCCAGTAGTGTACATACATCTTAAAAGTGGAAGGAAGATACATTTCAGAGAGGTGGTGCCAAGACGGAATTTCCATATCCCCCTACACATGAACTATACTACCTAACATCAGACCGTGCCTCCTGTAGCATGAAGACCTCCGCCACAAATGCAGTTAAATATTGTAAGCCACAGAAATAATGCACTGTGCAAGATGCAGAGTATTGTAGTAATGTGTCCAAACATTTTGGTGTCAGCGCACACAATGAGGCCAGCATTTCCCGTCATCTTGAGTGACGTTTAAGTGCCAGATACTCCCAAGAAAGCGACTGAAGTTGCCGCTACAGATTTGCAAGCATAGGCATGTTCGGGATGAGTTCTGCCTTTCCTGTATGCATGCAACTTTAGGATCACACACTCATGCATGGAACATTTTGACATTAATGAGGAATACCGCTCATTGTATTATATCAATCAGTGCTACACGCATGTTAGTAATGGAGGAATGGTTTTGCAATGATAGAGAAATTAAGAACCATGATGCAATGTCATTGGCTGAGAGCATCACAGGATTGGTGCGATGACACATTTTGTTGATGTGACAGGTCATCGAGAGCAGTGGTTTGGAACATGAGTAATTGGGTAAAATGCATTGAAATGATGCAAAATCTGTTGAAATTATGAAAATTGATGGAAAATACGTGAAAATAAGGAAAATACAAGAAAATTGAGGGTACTTACATGTTCACCTGTTTGTATGAAAATTATTCCATTAATTCACTCGTGTGGTTGACATCTGATGGTGCATACTATCTGTGCTTTAAGTGTTTAAGTCCTGCAGTATGCATCCTGTTCCATATGTGGTCTTGCATTGAAAGCCAGAAAAATGAAAGATGCAATGTCCAAAGTTTTAGGGGTTAGGATAACCAACACCAAGAACACTGCATCATTGGCCGTGTTCCTGGGTCCAATATGAGGAGTCAATGCTCTTAGTTAACTCAGAAATCTGGGACATCTGCTAGCACTTCCCTGAGGAACATGAAATTAAACATAGAGGTTATCACCTTCAGATAGCTATTTGACAATGCTCCACAATGATGTTAACTCTTTCAGTTTCCATATGTTGCGATGTCTTCCAAATCTTTTTCTATAAGAAACATCATCTCTGTCTTTTATTTCCACCACTCTGTGTGTGTGAGAGCCACTAGATCGAAACATGTGACTGTCAGTTTAGCACCTGACATAGACCTCAAAGTTGTAGTGTGAAAAGGGAATATCTGATGCTGTGAAAAGCTATAATTTTCAACTGCTTGGGTGTGTTACAGCAAAAAACGATGTGTTAAACTCGTTACACCTATACAACACAGGAGTCCTCTATCGTTATTGATAGTCAGTATGGTACAATCTTCTTCCAGTCCAGGCCATATTACTTTACACAGGTCTGTGGAAGTGATTTAAATCACTGGTCACCTGCTCCAGTGCATCAATATGTGTATAATTAATAGGATCACTACATATGTAGGATGTCAATATGAGAACGTATTTTGATTTTCATGTATCAGAAGTGAGAGATGCAGAAAAAACCTTATTGAGTTCTGTACCAGCGAAGTTCTCATAATTAGCGAAGTTCTCATAATACATAGTTTCACTCTGTCGGACGTCACAAAATAGGGAGGAGAGAGAATGATGCGAAGTGTAGTTTGCCGTTGAACGTAAAGAAGACTGTGTCTTTTTCCAATATGTGAAGAGATAGCGTGAAAGAAACTGTTCTGTATTGATATTTCACGCATCAAAATTCAAGTAGTATTCATGTGCAGAACAATTTATTTGCAGAACTTCCTTCCTTTTAAATGGACATGGCCGCCTTCCTCCCCCACGCTTCCCTAACCCAATGGGACCAACGTCCTCATTGTTTAGTCCCCACCCCCCAAATCAACCAACCAATCAACAAGACTTCCACATACTCTTAACTCGAGGAATGACTATACTAATTTGTCCATCAAACTAAAAGTAATCGGCTGTATCAGTAATGGTGGAAACATGACTGCATAGTTAGCATCGCGAATGTGCTTTTTTAATATCTGGTTGTTTACAAGAGGTACGTTTACGTAAGATACAACTGCTCCAATTAAACTTTCCGTCACACAACAGCTTATAATATGAATGTTTCGATAGAATGAAAGTTTTCAGATGTAAAGTTCTCAATTTTTCGCAGATGAATGTTCCGAGATAACAAGGACATTCCGTGGTGATCGATAGTTCTCACAATTCACATATGACGTGTTACCGATCTTATACATGGCAGACATGTACAAGATATGTGCGATAGCTTAATACTTGTATCAGATGTATTGTTATAGAGCTTCGACCTCGGCAGTATGGTCATCCAGCATCGACAACAGTCTGGTAGATCGTGTTCATAATTTTACTCAGTTCTATGTTACAAAACACCAAGGAGGGAGGGGATGAGAATTGTAGCTTGCTGTCAGGTGCAAAAAAAATTACAATGTTTTTTCTGACATGTGAACAGATGGCGTGAAAACCGATCTCTGTGTATCTCAGGTGTATGTAATACCTACATGTATGACAGTTTATTTACAACACTTCTACAAACACTAATTTTGAGTACTCAGAGGCTACGAAAGTGTGCAGGCCACTGGAGGCTGCTGGAAGCAGCTGGTGGCAGTCAGTAAGGACGGCGCCACCGTACCGAGTAGACCTGGCCACAGAGCTCTCAATAGCCACTATTCACGATGGCCACTCCTGTGGTGAGACTATCCCCTGGAGCTACCTCTTCCCACTGCAAGAGGTAGCCGTGGGGCGTCGGATGTTGTTGGCCATTCTCCTGGAGAATGGTCTTTGTCCCATACATAACGATAATGAATTGTCAGATATTTCGCTATTATTCCAGGGGCCCGTATTTTCTAGGAAAACTTCTTATTTCCACAGACCTGAAGCATTATATCACTGTCAGCCGAACACTGATAAAAGCAAAGCATCGTCAGCAGGTGACTCTCCTTGTGTACCATCAACGAGAGATTAGAACGGGTCCTGAATCACTGCCTACAGTAGTGTCCAGCTGTAGACCGGAAACAGTATAACATTGTCAGGCCAACACTGACCAGAGCAGAGAATCTGCAGTGGGTGGAACATTTTGTGTACCGTCAGCGACAGGTTACAACAGATCTGGAAAACCTTTATCCCTCCCTGGGGGAAGAGAGGTTGGGCGGAGGGGAAGGAGCAAGGGAGTTAATACTTGTTCTAAGCTGCTTAGTCTATATCCACACATCAAGCTGAAGATACTTGCACTGTTCTGGTGGAAGGTTTTCTTTTCTCGATAGTTGTGTGATGTTATCACAGTGTTTTGTCTTCCTGCAGAACCAATTCTGGGATTTACTCATAGCATAACATTGTCATTGCTATTTTTTTATAGTGCTCGTTTGTAAAATGGTTACATCTTTCTCCTCCTAAACACAGTGCTTCAACGCGCAAGAAAAACACATCTACCCATCACGGAATGTTTGCTCAGTTTTGGTTATGTTGTTGTTTGATCCTACCAGCATTTCATTGTTGGTAAAGTCTTCTACTCACAATAGTCTGTCGAAATTGCTGGCTTAATGTACGTTTAAGGATTGTTGGATTGTGTTAAGTGCTTATTTTGTAATATATAAAATGCAACACTCAATGATCTTGGTTTAATATTCATTTTAGAATGCCATAGGAGTCACATACCACACGAGTCACTTGACACTTACTTAAGCTGGAGATTTTATTGATTTTAGTACTGCATTCGCTAACTGAAGTGTGGCGGTCACAGTATTAACGTAAAACGCGATGTCAGATAAGATCTGTCGGTGCAACATTCATTGTAACAACCATAAGAATCACACCTGGAGAGTGCGTTTACAGTTAGTTAGCTGGATGTTACATTTACTTTAGTACTATAACCACTATTTGTACAATTACGGTATTAGTTTTAAAAGCGTAAGGTTAAATCCTTTACACAATGTGCGGTGAGGACTGTCAGTACAATATTCGATGCAGCAACTATAAGGATCACACCTAGAGAATACACGATGTTAATATTTTATGCTAAAAATGATTGTTCGTGTTTATTGAGTCAGTTTTTTTTTTGTTTTTTGTTTTTTTTTTTAATAAATGAGCTCACATTACAGCAGTTGAGTGTTAAGAACAGCAGCACTTTAGGCAGTCATGCAGGAGCAAGTGATCCAAGTAAAATTCCTCCACTGACTGAACAGCAGGTATCTCACACTTCCACAGTTTGCACCGTATACGAGAACACACACACACACACACACACACACACACACACACACACACACAAAGCTGTTATTTGGTAGAGTGGAGCACGTGAAACTCCTACCAGACAGCCTTCGGACAGTTTACCTGAAGCAGCAGAATAAATGTGAGTGAAGATAAATTATAGCTGCATGTAGTGGTGGAAGCTATCGAGTGTAGGCACTGCTCTCCACAACTGGAGGCAGAGCGGGCCGATCGCTCCACAAAGAAATAATTAGTATAAACAAACATATGTATCTCATTTATGCGAAATGTATTATTATAATGTTTTTCGTACATCAGACTGATTTTAATTAGCCGAAGGTCATTTTCAGGCAGTGCCGGGGTAACCAGAATGTTTGCAAGCAAGCCACTGTTGGCAGCTCCGTTCTCCATCTATGAAAGATAGGTATTTCTCTACTGTTCTAGAGAGGGGGGGGCAGTCTATGGCGGGAGGACAAGTACGGGGAGGGGAATTAGGAGGGAAGGTGGGAGAGAAGGTAAAACTAGTTCTATGCTGTGTAGTCTGTGCCGTCACTCTCTCTTGGCGACATCTTTTGGGGTCGATTTTAGTTGAACTTGTGTTATTACAATGATTTTTCTCAATTCCTAAAGCATGTGTTGCATCATGATCCACAGTTTACCAGTGGTTGCTTTTCACGACAATATCTGTGTGTAAATAGAGCAACTAAACTTTTTTTTCAGTTGCTGTACCATGTGTAGGACTTCCTACAATTCAGTGATACTTTGCTGCCATGTTCGTTTTTCCACGTGTCTGTGTACAAGTTTCTCAGCAGCTACTTCCCTTGTAGAATGGTAAGAGGATATTCTTTCTACACTTTAGTGATTGTTTGCTGCCCTATCCCCTCAAACTATGTACCTGTGATAAACTTCCTGAAAAGCTATACACTTTTAGATCAGAAAGAGAAAATTCTCCTGGCAGCGGCTGTAGGTTCCTTCCCCACCATTGTCGAATTGTATTGTGGACTAGGGAACACAGCAAGGTGAACTTATGACATGATTGTCAATATTAAGGGCAGGGGGCAGTGGAAATTGGGGGAGTTTGGGGGATGGCTGTAGGAGTGCTTCAAGCTCCCTCTGGTTGTGATATTGTGGACTACAACAGCCAGCCTTAAATTTGGGGCAGCCATACACACATCCAATGGGAAAATTTGTAGGTGGGGTGTGATAGTGTTTGGAGGCAGCTGTAGGACAATCCAGCAGCAGGCTAACATTTTCAAAAACAAATAAAGTAAATGAATAAATACAGTACCTCACATCCTTTCTCTCCAGCAGCTCGCCACGGACTGAGCATTTTTCCTTCCCAGTCTCAAATGGGGGGATTGCCAAGTGTGGCTGGGGAGGGGGGAAATGGTGGAGCCGGCCAGTGTGGCCAAGCGGTTCTAGACGCTTCAGTCTGGAACAGCCGGTTCGAATCCTGCCTCGGGCATGGATGTGTGTGGTGTCCTTAGGTTAGTTAGGTTTAAGTAGTTCTAAGTTCTAGGGGACTGATGGTCTCAGATGTCAAGTCCCATAGTGCTCGAGCCATTTGAACCATTTTGAAATGGTGGAGGGGAGGGGAAATTGTGAAGGGAGAGGAGGGTGATGTAAAGAGTCTGATGTTCGCACATAACCCCCCCCCCCCCTCCACAGAGAGGAAGTGGGTGGACCACACAGGCAGAGCTGCCGTGTTGTATTTGGCAACAATTTAGCTGAGTGGGAGAAAACTGCCTATGTAGCTGCTCACGGTCCCTATGAATTATTCCATGTGAACTATGTAATGCTAAAGCCACCTTCACAAGTTCAAATGTATAATGATCCATCTGCTTCAAACTTTGAATGGATGATATGTCTTTCCTGTGTGGACTATATTGTAGTGTCTTCGAAACTAAAGTGTTGCTTACACCGCAGGCCTCCACCTAAATTCTTGGGGCACCTATCGAATAAGATGAAATCCGTCTAGATTGAAATAAAATAAGAACGGTTACAGATTTTTGGTCTCCTCAGCACGTGTGATATGTGAAGTATTCTCAGAATTATTATTGGCTTTTCATAAAGGACATCTGTACCTAGGCATTTTCAACATTCGTCTGTAGTACCTCATCTCAAATGCTTCGATTCTCTTCTGTTCTGGTTTTCCCAAAGTACATGTTTCACCACCATAGAATGTTGTGCTCCTAGCGTACATTCTCAAAAATTTCTTCCTCAAATTAAGACCTATGTTTCATACTAGTAGACTTTTCTTGGCCAGGAATGAACCTTTCGCCAGTACTAGTCTGCTTCTTATGTCCTCCTTGCTCCGTCCATCATTGGTTATTTTGTCATCTAGGTAGTGCAATTCCTCAACTTTATCTACTTCGTGACCATCATTCCAGAGGTTAAGTTTCTCGATGTTCTCATTTCTGCTACTTCATTACTTTTGTCTTTCTTCGATTTACTCTCAGTCCACATACTATACTCATTAGATCGTTCTTTCCATTAAGCAGATCATGTAATTCTTCTTCACTTTCGCTCGGGATAGCAATGTTGTTAGCGAATCGTTCATTGATATCCTTTCACCATGAATCTTAATTCCTCTCCTGAACCTGTTTTATACTTCCATCATTGCTTCTTCGATGTACAGATTGAACAGCACGGGCGAAAGACTATATCCCTGTCCTACATCCTTTCTGATCCGACCACTTCGTTCTTGATCGTCCACTCTGATTATTCGCTCTTAGCTCTGGTACATGTTATATATTACCCATATCTCCCTATATCTTACCCCAATTTTTCTCAGAAAGTCGAACATCTTGCACCATTTTACGTTGTCGAACCCTTTTTCCAGGTCGACAAATCCTATGAATGTGTCTTGATTTTCATTGCTTCCATTATCAACGTCAACGTCAGAATTGCCTTTCTGGTGCCATTACCTTTCCTAAGGCCAAACTAATCTTTATCTAACACATCGGCAATTTGTTTTTAATTCTTCTAGTTAACAACTGGGATGCATGAGCTGTTAAGCTGATTGTCCAACAAATTTTCCATTTGTCCTCTCTTTCACTCTTCGAGTTGTGTGAATGATGTTCTTCGGAAACTCAGATGGTATATCACCAGATTCATATATTCTACACACCAACCTGAATAGTCGTTTTGTTGCCATTTGTGTAAAAGATTTTAGAAATTCTGATGAATTTAATATACCCTTTCTGCCTTATTTGATCTTAAGTCCTCTAAAGGTCTCTTAATTTCTGATTCTAGTACTGGATCCCCTATCTGTTCTAAATCGACCCCTGTATCTTCTATCACAACAGACAAATCTTCCCCCACTTAGAGACCCTCAGTGTACTCTTTCCACCTACCTGCTATCTCCGCTGAATTTAACAACGGAATTCCCTTTGGGCTCTTAATGTTACAACCCTTACCTTTAATGTCACCGAAGGATGTTTTGACTTTCCTACATGCTGCGTCAGTCCTTTAGAAACATTTCTTTTTCAATTTCTTCACATTATCATGTAGTCATTTCGTCTTAATTTCCCTGAAGTTCCTGTTTATTCCATTCCTCAACGACTTGTATTTCTTTATTCCCGAATTTCCCTGAACACTTTTGTGCTTCCTTCTCTCATCGGTCAACTGAAGTATTTCTCCTGTTCCCCACAGTTTCTTTACAGTTACCTTCTTTATACTTATGTTTTTCTTTCCAACTTCTGTTGATTGCCCTTTTTAGCGGCGTCCATTCCCCTTCGACTGTACTGCCGACTGAGCTATTTTTATTGCTGTATCTACAGCCTTAGAGTGCTTCAACCGTATAACGTCACTCCTTAGTACTTCCATATCCCATTTCTTTGAGAATTGATTCTTCCTGACTAATCTCTTAAACTTAGCCTACTCTTCATCACCACGACATTGGGATCTGAGTCTTAATCTGCTCGTGAGCACGTCGTACAATCCAGTATCTGATTTTGGAATCTCTGTCTGACCATGATGTAATCTAACTGAAATCTTGCGGCATTAACCGGCCTTTTCCAAGTATACTACCTCCGTTTGTGATTCTTGAACAGAGTATTCGCTATTTCCAGCAGAAATTTATTGCAGAACTCAATTAGTCTTTCTCCTCTCTCATTGCTTATCCAGAGCCTATAGTCTCCAGTAACAATTTCTTTTACTCCTTTCCCTAGAACTGCATCACAGTCCCCCATGATGATTAGATTTTCGTCTTCCTTTACGTACTGTATTACCCATTCAGTATACTCATACACTTTGTCTATCCCTCTGTCTTCAGCTGAACTATCGTTGTCGGTGTTGGTTTGTTGTCGATTCTGATATGAACAACCCTATCATTGAACTGTCCACAGTAAACCACTCTCTCCACTACCTTCCTATTCATAACGAATCCTACTGCCATTATACCATTTTCTGCTGCTGTTGACATTACCCTACACTCATCTGACTAGAAATCCTTGTCTTCTTTCCATTTCACTTCACTGGCACCTACTGCATCTAGACTGAGCCTTTGCATTTCCCTTTTCAGTTTTCTAGTTTCCATACCACGTTCAAGTTAGTGACTTCCCACGCCTCGACTCGTAGTACGTTATCCTTTCATTGGTTTTTCTATCTTTTTCTCATGGCCACCTCCCCCTTGGCGGTCCGCTCCCAGAGATCCAAATGGGGGACTGTTCTGGAATCTTTTACCAATGGAGTGATCATCATGACACTTTTACAATTACCAGGCAACATGTCCTGTGGATACACGTTACGTGTCTTTAATGCAGTATTTTCCATTGCCTTCTGTATCCTCATGTTGTTGATCACCTCTTATTCTTCTACCTTTAGGAACAGTTCCCCACCCCAAGGACAAGAGAGTCCCCTGAACCTCTGTCCACTCCTCCGTCCACTTTGATAACGCCGTTGGCGGAATGAGGTGATTTCTATTCCGGAAGTCCTCGGCCGCCATGGTTGAATATTAATGAAAATTTAAACAGTGGCGCGTTTCGAACCCAGGACAGAGGACATTTTGATTATTTATCAGAAGCGCTATCCCTAGATCACTGGGATATCCTTTTCAAAAACTACTCTAGGAAAATACCAAATTTAGCTGGAACTAGACAAAAAAGTAAACTCTTTCCTTGTGTAGAGACTGCCCCCTGCCGGGCTGAAAATCCTTACTAATTCGTCAGCATGAAGACAGAGGGAAAACAATGTTCAAAAATATTCCATTTGCTACTGAATATACAAGCCGTTGCTCCTTCTTCTGCGTTGACTGGCGGCTAAGTAATACCAAGCAGAATCCTCTGAATCCAAAAGTGGACTTACAGCTGCCAACGACGCTGCATCATTTCAGATTGGGGGTTGGTCAATCCCTCCTAGTTCACTACCTGCATTGTCCTCTTAGGTGTAGTCGTGCTAAATGGTGAATCTGCGGGGCCCCTTTGGCGGTATGGTAGGCTCTCAGTTCCATGCGACACTGAAGTTTGGGGCAGTTTCTGCCCTGGACTGGAATTTTGTTGGTATACCTCCGATCAATCCATCAGCTAGCAGTACCGGATGCTGGACTCCATCAGCTGTGGCCTCGGATTTCTGATAGTCTCGTAGGGCAGAAAGTGCAAGACCGACACTAGAACAGTCGCACACATAACAGGTCACCATACCATAACGAGAGAATCGACTGTGAACGACATGAACGCAATCGATTCTACTGATTGAATGCCAAAAGCTAGTGGGGTTGGAGTATTTACGTCACCGAGGAGAGGCTCTGCTCTACGACGTCTTTTGTGATGACCAACAGAATCTGCTTTTCCCGAGTCGCTGGTGGTCTTCATTTCCGCTAGTTGTCCTTAACGAATTTACTACACGATGTTTACTGTTTACTCAGACTTGTGCTTTTCGTTGTTGTGTCCTACCTAGTGTCTCTTAAGTAATGTTGCAAGAGTAATGAAGGTGGTTTGACCTGCACTGTTTGAGCCATTTTCTGTTGAGTTGCTCGCGGTCTCTCTTAAGAGTGTCGAGGTGGCTGCCCTCCTCAGTCAGTTGCGGAGAAGAAATGTTTACACTTCCTGGCTGGCGTCTGGTGAAACTTTCACTTATCCATTAACAGCGGGCGTTCGGACACTTAAAAAAATTTTACTCTCACGTTTCATTAGTAATTTATCGAGAAACACTTGTCCTTAAGAAAGCGCAAATCTTCTCCAGTTCTGGCAGCAAATGACGAAAATGCCGAGAAAGAACTTCAGACCGACTTTAGCGGTTATGAGACAAGAGCAGTAATAGTACAAATTCAGAATGGCACTGGAGGCGTGACAGCTTATGCTTCTAGAGTACTCACCAAGTCCGAGATGAACTGCACTGCAACTGAGAAAAGGTGCCTTACATTGCTTGGGTCATCAGTAAATTCCAGAAGCATTTCCTGGTACGTCACTCATCGTTGTGACAGGTGAACATTCTGTATGCTGGCTGACTAGCCTGAAGGACCCATCAGATCGACTGGCGAGATGGGCACTGAGGCTCCAGGAGTATGATGGCAAAATGATATTCAAAAACGGACGCAATCACCATTAGGCCAACTGTTTTTCAAGGAATCCTTTGGCAGAACATGCTACATGGACAAAATCTCAATCATCACTGCATTAAATGACATTTCTGCCAAACAGATGGAAGACCAAGGAACTGATCAAAGGAGGATTCTGATTAATAAACGGAACTTTGTACAAGACGAAATAGGATCCGAAGAGGTGGAAATAGTTACTCGTCATCCCAGCTCATCTACGGCAGTGATCCTGAAGCATTAATACGATGGTCCAACATCGGGTCACTTGGTATTTGTGAAGACTCTAGACAGAATCGGACAGAGGCATCATAGGGCAGGTCTCCACCTATCGGTTACACATTATGTGGGCTACTCTAAGGGACAGCTACGACGGAAACACGTGGCGCAATTACCTCCGCGGCATCTGGTTCCAATCCTACCTGCAGCAGCTTCATTACACCATACTGTATTCGACCACGTGACTTGTTTCCTGAAGTCAACAAACAGGAATCTGTGGTTAACAGCTTGAGCTGTCTACCTCACCCGCTACATTGTCATTAATCCCGTACCGACTACCGAATCTCCACAAACTGTAAAATGCCTTGTAGAAGAAACCATTCAGAAACTCGGTGCAACTCTTGTCACGATCTCTGATCGTGGAAAATTTTGCAATCGAAATTAGTGTCAGAGATAACTGTACATTGGGACGTAACCAACGGATTACAACTGCCTACCGTTCACACACGAATGGTCTCACAGAACACTTGAATGAGACATATGTTTGCGCTGATGTCAAACAGAGGGATTGGAATACAATACCGCCCTTCGTGACATTCGCAGAAAACAAATCTAAGTAAATCACTACACTCCACACACTGCTCCATGGTTGCGAGGCTGAAATGATATTGGACAACTTCCTTTCAACTGGACGACATGATGACTACGTTAAACACCTCATCAAGAGGAGCAAAGAAGCAAGGCAGTTGGCTTGCATACGGACTCTAGATGCCAAGGAGAAAGAGGGAGAGCACCGAACAATGAGGTTGGTTGGTTTTGGGGAAGGAGACCAGACAGCGAGGTCATCGGTTCCATTGGATTAGGGAAGGACGGGGAAGAAAGTCGGCCGTGCCCTTTGAAAGGAACCATCCCGGTATTTGCCTGGAGCGATTTAGGGAAATCACGGAAAACCTAAATCAGGATGGCCGGACGCGGGATTGAACCGTCGTCCTCCCGAATGCGTGTCCAGTGTCTAACCACTGCGCCACCTCGCTCGGTGAACAATGGGGTACAGCAAGGGAGATTTGAAATGGATTTTTACTCCTCTGCGGAAAATGGGATCACCGGAAAAATTACAAAAACCTCGACTTTGCGTTGCATTCAATCCATCGCCGCTTGTCTGGCGTCACATCCAAAATCGATGATTATGATCCATTACCGAAAAGACAAAGGGGCAGATACATCGTACGTGTCCTCCATATGGAGCTATATTAAAGTCCAGAGACGCACATCGACAGAGGGAAGTTCAAGAAAACTGAAAACCCACTCAACGGTCTTCAAGGTTTGACGGCGCGGGGTTACCATCGATACTTATCATATCATACTGAAGTAGATACAGCATCACGACAGAACACAAGGATCCACCATTAATGCAATACAGATGACCCTGTGCAAGATTTAGGTGTAGTGTGCTGTTGTCGAATCAAATGAGAATGCCTGAAACAGCATGTTGCTGTTTCTCTAAGAGAGGAAGCAATGATGAAAGCTGACTGGAGAAACCTCATCAGACATTAACAAAAATATCATCCACACAATTTCAAAAATAAAAGCGGCAGCCAAGTGCGAGAACAGCCGCACAGTTCATCAGCCCATGCGTCCAAATTGTTGACTCGAACAATGTTGTCGCAAGCTCTGGTGCGTGCTTTGTAGCGTAGTGTCTTGTGTGGCTACGACTACGGGTGCTGTTGGCCACCTGTTAGTTCTAACCTGAGCTACCAATAGTTATTCGCTACGTCGTAGTTTTTACACAAAAATTGGTTTACGCAATAGAAAATCAAGGGTAATGCGAATGGAAAACTAAGAACAAAGAAGTCAAATTAGAAGGGGTGTAAGAGTTGGAATGAAGATTCTCGCCCCTACTGTTCAATCACTCAGTCAGAAAATGAATGACGGAAGTAAAATAAAGGTTGCGGAGTGAGATTCAGTTTCAGAGGGAATGGATGTCAGTGATGAGTTTCGCTGATTATAATTATATCCTCGCTGAATGTGAAGAAGAGCTGCAGGACCTGTTAAATGGAAAGAACTGTCGAATAAGCACGCACAATTTCCTGACAGTAAACCAAAGAACGACGAAAGTGATGAGGAACTGCAGTATTGGGCTATCGATAAACTGGGGACGAAGCGAAGGAATTACCCGATCTTGGAAACATAATTATGCAACAAAATAAACTCTCTGGAGACGGTAGGTGAAAACAGAGATTTGAATACATCCAACAATTAATTGAGTACATTGGGTGCAAGAACTGTACTAAGCTGAAGACGGTGGCACAGCAGAGGAATTCCAGAAATCATTGGCGGATGGCAAATGGTTCAAATGGCTCTGAGCACTATGGGACTTAACATCTGTGGTCATCAGTCCCCCAGAACTTAGAACTACTTAAACCTAACTAACCTAAGGACATCACACACATCCATGCCCCAGGCAGGAGTCGAACCTGCGACCGTAGCAGTCGCGCGCATTGGCGGAAGGTAGTAATTCAGTGTCCATCAAAATCATATGCGGTATTTGGAAAACGCTAGAATAGTTGTCTTGATGAAATTATTAGGTAGACATTGAATGGTGCCTTGTTCATTTGTTATTTCATTTTTCACTCACGTGTTGTCTTTCAAATGCTTTAAGTGCTTCTGCTACAGTTAGCTTCTAGTGTGCGAAATGAACTCTTTGAACAGTCTCTTTGTGTCACCATTGATGCATTTCCTATCTTCGGGAGTCGGATTAGACCATCAGACAATGAGAAACGTTGGCAGTTTTTGGAAGACAGAGTAACCGAATCTTTCGCAGCTCTTGTCTGTAGGCCCTTCTGCTCCGTATCTGAAGCAGTCATGTTGGTTCATGCTTTATTTTAGGGGGCAGTCTGATGTCAGTATGAGCCGGTTCCGACTTCTGCGACGGTGAAGTCATTGAATGTTACCTGTTCAACTACTTTCTGTGGCGAATATTATGCTAATATTTATTTCAAAAGTGCATTCCAAATATCCCTACAGTTAAACTCTAATCATTCTTCATTCACAAATGCGATGATAAACTTCCTCTAGGTGAAATAAAAGCTCCCGATTTGCTCACTTTTTTTAACTGGAAGCTGATTAGATGACCGACTAATATCTTTTCATTTCAATCCGTTGTGTTCTAGATTCAAAGTTACCATCATTTCATGTATCATACGAGAGTTATTGCCTTGCTGGAAGCTGTGTGTTAAGAACATGTGATACCGATTATCCACTGAGAGAATCATATTTGTATCTACTATTTCTGAGTACCTGTTTGGGCTTTGTACACCTCTTGCATTCCTTCGAGGGCAATGTACATACATATCTGTAATATTTTCTTGAAATAATTTTGTCCAAGCCAAGTCCTTTCATTCATTGTCCTTAGTGAAAGCAGTTACATGCTGATATGCTGACATGTTTTGTACACTTGCAGACAACTTCGTCACGTAAATGCTCTGACGTAGCGTGATAGGTTAACTATATTAAATTACACTCTGCAGTCGCATGAAGTTAGTTTTCAGATGGGCAAAGGTAAGTCTTAGGCTTCTGTCTGGAAGATTAATGAGCTTTGAGTAAGGTGTGTAATAACGTGGTATGCTGGTGAGATATATGGTAGACATATGAAACGAAGGAGCTTTCTACTTGCAACCTAAGGTGGGAACAATGATTTGAAGTTAAGTTTTATCTCAGTGGTTCAGGAAAGCATTTATTTAATAAATCTTTCAATTTTCAATTCAATAACCAGAGAACATCGTCATTTGCTTGGGACTATAAGCCAAACACAAACACATTTTAAAATTTTTGAACAGTTTGTTAGAGCTAAATTACTTATTGTTACATATTTGAGCATTTAGATGTGTAAAATTCACTTTTGTAGCACCTGCGTTAACTATGTGTATGATCCTGTGAGTGATGCATTTTCTAGTTTGTTTAATGTGGCTAACAGGACCATATTTTACAGTACAGCTTAATAATTCAGCACCTTACTTAACTGCTCATGGGAGTGGTTCATTACACTACATAACACGCAATACATGTATCTACTCTGCCAGGATACAGTAACTGGGATGTTCCGACTGCTTCGCTAATTAATTTCCTTTTCCCTGTTAATGAAATCTTGCCAGCATCACCCATTTGCATATGAAGATGTGTACCAAGATATAATCTGTCAATCCTACAATTGATTTATAGCTTCAGTTCTCTTGCTTTATTTAAGTGTTTATCGGAATTTGATATTAATTTTGCATTTCATGCATGGGTCACAACTTATGATGAAACTACATAACATTTTACATTTACGGTCTTTATGTATTATTATTGGTATTAACTTCATTGGTAATTAGCTACCTGTATTCCGTAACTTGTGGGGTATAGTAGAATTTGAGCACATTTCTGTGAAACTAACTTACAGTAAAGGGAAGAGAGGATATAAAAATGGGGAACTTCATATATTTGGTGGATTTCTAAAAAAATTAAAAATAAGTTAAGATATACACACTTTTTAAGAAATCATAATAAGCTAGAACAGTGAAATATGGTAAAGCATTTATTTCCAGCCTTAGATATTAATAAAATGTAGTACATAATGACAATTTGGAGGATAATTTTTCTCTTATTTGGTGTTATTTGTTCCTTGTTACTTTGCATGGCACTGTGGGAGTAATATTAAGTTAAATAGGATTTATTTTCATTTATATATCATGAGTAAAACAGAACACTGCGGGACGGATTTCATTTGTCAAATGTGGTTTAGCTCATTAATTGTATGCTCCAACCACAACCGACACCCTACACAGTTAGTGATCATTCGTGAAGCAACTGTGGTCATCGTCAACTTAAGTGAGTGCAGAGAGTGTATACTGCAGGTTAGATCTGCTGATGTATTGACCACTACATCGCTGTTTAGAGGTAAAAATGACTGCATAACTTTAGTGTACTCATGAAGGCGGCTTATCCTACACTTTCTGGGTATTCCTAAATGTGTTATGATGATTCAAATGAACTAGTATGGGTCCCAAGAGGACAAAGAGTCACTTATAGTTGCCTGTTAAGCGTTTGAGTAATTTAAATCAGGTTCAGTCCGGAACTGCGCGACTGCTACGGTCGCGGGTTCGAATCCTTTCTGGGGCATGGATGTTTGTGATGTCCTTAGGTTAGTTAGGTTTAAGTAGTTCTAAGTTCTAGAGGACTGATGAACTCCGCTGTTAAGTCCCATAGTGCTCAGAGCCATTTGAACGAAATCTACATAGTCTCTTAATACTACAAATGCTTACGACGGAGCAGTCTGAGATAATATTATTTACTCTGCTAATGGTTTCGGTTCCAAACCATCACCAACAGGAAATAAATTATCACGAAGGTATCAAGTTACCACTGAAAACTATAATTGCCAAGAAAAATGAAAATTGTGACAAGATTAAAATATGATGGTACAGTGCCAAAAAAATATCAGTGAGCCAGCATATTTTAATCTTGTCAGAATTTTCATTTTTATTGGCAATTGTGGGTTTCAGTGGTAAGTTATAACAAAGCATGTATGACATGTGATACATCTGTGATAATTTCTCGGCCATTTATGTTGGTATAGGACCGAAGCCAGTAGCAGAGCAAATAATATCATCACAGACAACACAGTTTTATACATTTTGTAAAATTTGTACATGCTGTTGACCATCGCTTAAGCAAGATGTCCAGCCTCTTAACAGGTTGTCGGACGTGGGTGGGGTGCAGCTGTGACTTAAACAATACCAACTTTTTACACACATCGTGCTTTATTCACTTTAGGTAAATTGTGTTGTGGCAGCACAAAATTTTGCTAATGACTGCCATCTGTAGTCCTTAGTCTGTATGGCGATCAAGTGACCTGGTGGCATTATCCAGAAGAATTCCACTTGTGAACTCTTCCTCTACCGTTTTCACTGTTACACACTTTGGAAAACGGTGCACAGGAATTTATACACCACTCTACGTGGTACACTGTAACACTGTTTTTGCTCAAATAGTCTACAAACTCGCTGTAAACAATTCTTAAAAATGCCTCTGAGTACTATGGAATTTAACATCTGAGGTCATCAGTCCCCTAGAACATAGAACTACTTAAACCTAGCATAAGGACATCACACACATCCATGCCAGAAGCAGGATTCGAACCTGCTACCGTAGCAGTGGCGCGGCTCTAGACTGAAGCGCCTAGAACCGCTCGGCCGCCAGCGGCCGGCAAACAGCTCTTACATATGGGAACCAACCACACACTCATTCCATAGCGACTGTCATTGTAAAGTACCTATCATCTAATTTCACAACACTCTAATCATTTAAACGTATATTCGGACCACAAGACGTTATTACAACATGGCCTCGCTGTACACATCAACTATGGTGACTTTCTGGCCAGAATATGAAAGTCAATCCATGTATGGGAAGGATAATACTCGTCTGTCATTTTATTCTTTGTATAACGCATCATATTGCTCATATATTTCCACTCATACCATGAATATTGAATTTTAGACTCAACATGTCGCGTAATTTCTATTTCTGTAACCACAGCGAAGTAATTTTCCGGGTCCACACCCACATTGATCCATATGCAGTATAGGTATATGTGCGTGCAAAAAGTTTATGGCCGAATTTTCTGCGATTCTGCGGGCTGTGGCAGCTCCAATGGTGGTGGCGGATGCCGCTACTGCAGCTCCTGAGGCGACGGTAAGGTCAAATTGAACGAAGGCGGCTGCTGCAGCATCGGTGCAGTATAGCGTAATGACACCAGCTCTAATAAACTGGGAAGCCAATGTAAGGGCCACTGCTGCGACAATGGCGACGTATGAGAGTCTTATTCTTCTTATGCCTGGGAGCGCCGGGCTGCCCCGGATGCTGGCAGTTCATCATCCTCTTACTATGAAGTTCAGACCTCAAATGGCAGGGGGCTCGGGAGGGGAGGAGAGAACTCGATTCCTTTCAGTCCACTGGGTTTTACTGTGCTTCCATTGGCTGAGAGGTGTTACCGTATTTTCACGTCACTTGACACAATTGCCTGGTGGGTTCTTGTGGGTGACCTTGATCAATTTTCGGTGGTTCCCTGTGGGAGAGGGAGTGGATGTGACCTTGAGTACAGGACGCCCAACTGGGGAACCTGACTCCGGATGTGTAACATGACACCAGATGTGATAAGATGTTTATGTCTCCCCGTATTGGCACTGCTTCTATTCTTAACATTGGTTTCTACAGAGTTCTTGAGCATTTTCTAACTTCGAATCTAATATATTTCCTTGAGATGGAAAAGCTCCTGTCGACAAATCACCACGGATGTAGAAAGTAATGCTCATGAGAAACTCATTTTTCCTTTTTCTCATATGATATCCTGCATAAGATGGATGAAGGGCAACCGGCATATCGCATACTCCTAGATTTCCTACAGATCTGACGCGGTGTTGCACTATGCACTGTTAACGAAGGTTCGAGCACACGGATTCGTTTCTCACTTATATAATTGGATCGAAGACTTCTTAAGTAACCGAATCCAGTGCGTAGTCCTCTACGCCGAATGTTCATCAGAGACAATGGTATCGCCAAGAGTGCCCCAGGAAAATGTGATGAGACTACTCTTGTTCTCTACAGACTTAAATGGTCTGCCGGATAGGGTGAATAGGAATGCACCATTGTTTGTTGATGACGCTGTAGTATACGGTAAACTGTAGTGTTCGAGTGACTTTAGAAAGATAGTGGGTGACTTAGAATTTCGGTTTCTCGTGATGGATGGCAGATTGATTGGCGACTCCATGTTGTCTTGTGCACTACGACCAGATAACAGGTATACTTGAAAAGAGAGACAGCATTGGTCGTATATTTTTTACTATTGCAATAGTAAAAAATATACGACCAATGCTGTCTCTCTTTTCAAGGATGGCAGATTGTTCTAAATGCATAAAAACGTAGGTTTATGCAGGTAGGTAGGAAAACCAGTTTCCTAACGTTTCTAATAAAGTAATAATGGTTTGCTGCTTAAAACAATCACGTGGTTTAAATACCTAGGCACAACGTCGCAAAGCGAAACGAATCGTAGCAAACATGTAATGGCAGTTGCAGAGAACGTGAATGATCGGTTTCGGCTTATTAGGATGATTCTAGGAAAGTGTAGTTCATCTGTAAAAGAGATCGCATACAGATTATTTGTGCGACCCATTCTCAAACGCTTCTCTATTATCTGGCATCCTAAGCAGGTCGGAAGCAATTCAGATATGCGCAGCTGGATTTCTTATCCGTATGTTCGATCAATATGCAAATGTTATGCATAGACTTCATGAACCCAAACGGGAAATCGCGTAGGGAAGCCGACGTTCTTTTTGTGAAACTTTATTTAGAAAGTTTAGAAAACCCACATCTGTACGTTGACTGCAGAACACTTCTACTGGCTTCAACAAACATCGGAGAGACGAGACTAGGGAAGTAAGGCTTGGGAGATAGTCGTTTATCCCTCGCTCCATTTTCGAATGGAACAAGAAAGGGCATGAATAATTTGGAATAACGAATCCTCCGTCATACGCCATACGGCGACTTGTGGAGTAGGTGTGTAGACGTAGTTTTGGGAGTCATGTCAAATGTTAAATGCGGCCTCGGACAACAGTTGACCACGGCTTGAGTCCACTCTCTGGGAATGAACAAACATGTGGGACCACGCAGTAGCCCAGGCAGGTGGAGACTGCCTGTGACCGAGGGCAAATCATGATGGCATGCGGCGTGTAGCAAGATGTTGGCCTCGATCCCTCGGCTAGTCGCCGACACGTGACTGGTCATGCTGAGAAATAGTATTACTCCGATTTAGGCGGAAGACACCACGAAAGTTTTCTTTGAGAAATAGCATTAAAATAGCATTAGCTTGACTTATGTGGAAGATTCCCCCTTGTCTTTCTTTTGTGTTATCTGAACGTGGGTAGCATACTTTCCTTTTCGCCATTGGGTGAAGAATCAAATACTGCCGAAAGTCAAATTAGAGGCTGTCTTTGTTGTGGTTGTTACTTTTGAACTGCGAAAGTCAGCAAGTACAACATGTAATATGGTGAGCACTGACTGGAACTATCTGTACATAATAAATACTCAACCCAACACCACAGGCCACACAATAGCAGGAGTATTGCCCCAAGGTGACGAAGTTTTCACTATATGATGACGGCCTGAGGGGAGACGCTCACTGCACAGTTCACTATGTGCATGTTCGTACTTCTCAATGTCTTTCTCTATTCGCCTGAGGTATGCTTAGCATGGGCACTTCTCCAGTGACCGAAATCTATCCTGATGAAATGGAAAGTGGTACACCACGAAGTATCAATCTGGTGTTATCAAACTTTGTTGAGATGTTCATCATATAAAGTGAATTAAATGAGTGTCTTTCATTCCATTCTGAAGTCCGTTATCAACATCAACCTGAGGTGTGACCCCCATTGGAACAAACATACTTTTCTTTTCTCAGTTTCGCGGAAGCAAGCAGCTTCTGAATGTAAACTTGAGGAAACACTTGCCGTGTTTGAAATACGTGCTGTATCAGTTCATGAAGTTAGCTGTCTGCTGTGAAAGTATAAGTGTTTCCCTAGCTTCCAAGACATATGACAAATCAAGGAAGTGGGCAAGCCAGTCAATGTTCTCTATGTTGCTGAAGGTGTTTCTTTTGGCGACTGCAGTGTGCGATCTTGCATTATCCTGCTAAAATATCCCATTTGGATCCTTGCTCGTGAGGGTATAACAAAATAGAATACCATTCGTGCACGTACTAGCTAGCATTCCGCCTCCCTCCCACATTAAGATTCTGGAGTTGCAGAGGACGACTCCCAACATTTGCTTCCTTGTGTGATGTTTTCTTCATATAGTTTACAACCATGTTGGCATTCATGTGTCATAAGGGAGATTCATCGCCGAACACCACATACGGTCATTCAGTATCACAGTTGATTCGGTCATTCAGCTATCTGTGGTCTGTGGTATGGTGACACACATAAACTAGGCCTAGAAACTTGAGACATCAACCTCCACTGTGTGATCAAAAGTATTTGGACACCCCCAAAAACATATGTTTTTCATATGGGGTGCATTTTGCTGCTATCTACTGCCAGGTACTCCATATCAGTGACCTCAGTAGTCATTAGACATCGTGAGAGAACAGAATGGGGCGCTCCGTAGAACTCACTGACTTCCAACGTGGTCAGGTGATTATGTGTCACTTGTGTCATACGTCTGTACGTGGGATTTCCACATTCCTAAACTTCCCTAGGTCCACTGTTTCCGAAGTGATAGTGAAGTAGAAACGTGAAGGGACACGTACAGCACAAAAGCGTACAGGCCTACCTCGTCTGTTGGCTGACAAAGACCGCCGACAGTTGAAGAGGGTCGTTATGTGTAATAGGCAGGCATCTATCCAGAACCTCATACACGAATTCCAAACTGCATCAGGATCCACTGTAAGTACTATGACAGTTAGGCAGGAGGTGAGGAAACTTGGATTTCATGGTCAGGCGGATGCTCATAAGCCACACATCACGCCAATAAATGCCAAACGACGCTTTGCGTGGTGCATGGAGCGTAAACATTGGACGACTGAACAGTGGAAAAATGTAGCGTGGAGTGACGAATCATGGTGCACAATGTGGCGTTCCGATGGTAGGGTGTGAGTATGGTGAATGCCCGGTGAACGTCATCTGCCAGCGTGTGTAGTGCCAACAGTAAAATTCGGAGGGGGTTGTGTCACGGTGTGGTCGTATTTTTCATGTAGGGGGTTTGAACTCCTTGTTGTTTTGCATGGCCCTCTCACAGCATAGGCCTACAGTGATGTTTTAAGCATCTTCTTGCTTCCCACTGTTGAAGAGCAATTCGGGGATGGCGATTGCATTTTTCCACACGATCGAGCACCTGTTCATAATGCACGGCCTGTGGCGAAGTGGTTACACGACAATAACATCCCTGTAATGGACTGGTCTGCACAGAGTCCTGGCCTGAATCCTATAGAACACCTTTAGGATGGTTTGGAACGCCGACTTCGTGCCAGGCCTCACCGATCTACATCGATACCTCTCCTGAGTGCAGCATTCCGTGAAGAATGGGCTGCCATTCCCCAAGAAACCTTCCAGCGCCTGCGAGAGTGGAAGCTGATATCAAGGCTAAGGTTGGGCCAACACCACATTGAATTCCAGCATTACCGATGGAGGGCGCCACGAATTTGTAAGGCATTTTCAACCAGGTGTCCGGAGACTTTTGATCAGATTGTGTAGCTTAAAGTAATCTGTTTCCAGCCGTACTCTGCCTGTAACTCCCGCCCAGATTTCAGATGTTGCCATCAGTCTATTCATCAAACACACGTTTTTCTCTTGAGGTAGTCTCTCATGCGACTGTTTTTCAAAAACTGTTCCATAATTGATATAAAACAGATTAAAAAACCAAACAAACAGGAATAATCACTACTGAAAATGAGATGTTTATCAGTACCATCGATTGTCAGTTCTAAGTTAACGTATTTTACAATTATAAACGGAATTCCAAGGGTCATATAAATAAGAGGCAACTGTGAAAGCACACTGAGCTGCAATTGCACTGGCATAGCTGGTCACGTAGGCCAACATGGTAGATTGCCCTGGAAGAATTCTCAGAAGGGCCCGATGGGTGTGGTGAACGTAAATACCACTTGGTCGATAGCCTTCGCTTTGAAGAACAGCATCTGGACGCCACTCACCACAAGTCATAATACAGATACAATGTCCCATAGTGTAGGGCAGATGACATTGTCTGCTTTTAAACAACCTCAATTTGGAAAGGGGAGAAGTGCCGTTTTAGTGAGGCCCAGAAGAGGGCTGTTATGAACAGAATATAGAAGGCACAGCTTTTTCGAAGTACGATAAGAAAAGATTAGAAACTGGAAGGTGAACGCATGAGTTAGGCCACCTTTGATGTCATGGGATGCTGCCGAATGCATGGCCTACAGAAATCAAATCTTTAACATAATGTAAGATTAGCCGAGACTGGTTAACGTAAGTAATATAGATTTCAGCGGAAGAAATTCGACTGTACTACCGAGGACATATCTCACTGGTCACAGAGAGAGACAGAGAGAGAGCAGCACACAGGTTTTCACCGCCAAGTGTTAGAGAGCATACTACTGGTTAATCACCTGAAACAAGATTCGGGGAAGGGGGACAGCTTCTTTTAAGGAAAATTTTTACTGGTCAGCACTTGGAATGTCTGTAGTTTAGCCAAGGAATGACACGACAAACGAAAACGCGAAGGTACATGTCCTCCATTTACCAAGCAGTAGGTACAAAATCACTTCACCGCCGGAGCTCTTCTTCGCCGTGTGCCTTCACCTCTGGGACTCTCAACCAACAGACTTTCTCTTCGCACCTCGTCAGCTGAGCGACCAGTTGCTTCCAATAAGATAAGCCGGGAACTTACAAATTTATACAATCAACTTAGCCTTAGTCACAGATGCGACCAATTGACTGATTTCGCAGCCACTTTAGACTCCACTTTTATATTAACATGGTGGGACATAGCTATGATAGCGAGCGAGACTGAGTGTATGCAGAATCATATCATAATTACTGAGTTACAATAATTACAATATTCATTGGGAATACATGCCTGCAGAGTTTATGGTCAATATACTTCCAACGCCATAAATAGATGCAAATGTATACCCTTCTATGGGGTTGTCTGCCTTTTAGTACCAACATTCAAGCACTTACGATATGACTTACCAATTATAATTGTTTTTACTGATATGCATTTATCACACTCAGACCCTAGACCATTCTTGCCATGGTATTATTTTTCATTTGTCAGTCTTTGTCAAATGTCTTTTCGTGCACTTTTAATGTAATAAAATGACTTCCTCATTCATTATCTTGGAAGGTAAGGATTATTTATGTCAGATTACCAAGACCACATAACACACCTGTAGTCCAACCGCAACCCATGTAACCTTGCAAGTCCTAATAAAAGGGCATGTACCTACTATTCGCGTTACACAGTTGTGCTGGGACTGTCTCATCACCACTTATAATGCAATCACTGCTGAGACCAAGAATAAGTATCAGTAAAACATGTAGAAGGGTGACCAAACATGATGCGTCATTTATCATTCCCATACAAATATATTTATTTAATAACAATCATATCATGAGCCAACTCATAATTTCACGGTTCTAGCAAAACACATACAAATAGTTAAGATTTTCAAATTAAATTCACTACGTATATGTACAATTTAGTTACACATAAAATACATATATACTAAAACATGTCAAATTTGCAACACAAGGCTGGCCCGATTACAAACAATTAATTTAATAAATTTGCGGCGGCACTCTGTCCCCGCAACTAAATCATAACACGGGCCAATCACGCAACGACTTGAATATAAATTCAAATATCATTAAATAAATTGCATTTAAATGTATACATCTCCACTGGTTATTCTACTTCCATATAGGTGTGATACGCCCAAGCTTCCCAAAGGATACCCACATCTAACACTGAAGCCACAACAGAACTTCACCAGTTGTCCACAAAGCTGCTCCACATAAAGTACGTTAAGTACTTAAACAAATTACTGGGTCCCTAAATACAGTTAGATCATAATTGCAAACCTTTAATTTTTTTTAAAGAAATTAAGGAACTCAATGCTCAGTTTGCCCAAAAACTTTCATGATACGCCCACAAGGGCCTTGCAATAACAGAAATACTGAGTCAGTTACTTTCTCATCCGGCGACACTCCCGCAGTTGCATGATACCAAATGAATAACAACAAACTAGTCAATATGAGACTGGAATGGGAGATCCGCAGAATCGCGTACGACGTGCCAACACTTAGGCATCTTGCGATGAAGGGAAAGCCACCGAACCAGAAGGAAAGCACGTTCCTCTCGCGGACCAAACATAACAGCAACGCCTGAAATGCTGCTGATATAAGTCTGTCGACATACACCATACAACAAACAGCAAAATAAGTTTGATAAAAATTTAAAAAGGCTGTAAGTAGTAGGGTAGTGGGGTCCTCAGTCCTATTTTTATACCAAATTATTTAAATTGATCAATTAATTCCCCCCATACCGACTACAACCAAACCCCACTCCCGACCAAGCCCATCCCCACCCAAATGATGCAACATGTTTTTGTCAGCCTCCAGGTGGGCCCCAGCCCCCTCCCTCCACCCCACCCTCCCCCTCCTACAACCTAACCTATTGGAGGGAATTTCGAATTCTATTGAGAATTTCTTTGTCCCAAGGCTGTGCTGATGTACCACCCTACCCGGCACACAGGAATTGACAGGAAATTAAAAATGGTTGTACCCTTTCTGGAACTCTAACCCTGGTACTTGTGACATCCCCTCTTCCTTATCTTTTTGTTGTCACTGTTGATGTTGAGCCACTACTGCTACAGTTCGGTCAGTGGAACGGAGACGCGATGCGCAGTGATGGTTGTCCCCAGTGGATAACGTGGAACAGCACCTGAAAATCTCTAAAGAGAATTGTTCCTTGGGTAATGTATGAAAGTCTGTTTGCGAGTCCGCACAGTGTTCTCAGCGATGCGAATTGCTGATTTTAATTGTCTATTATGGTTTTGTGATGATTTGTTATGCCCGGTTAGTTATTTATTACAGTATTGAGTGAATCATTCATCACCGGCGTCGTTTCACACTGCTGAAGCGAGGAAAAATTCATTTGTGGTTCAGTATCAGTAGTTGTTGTTACGTTGTTAGGCAGAATTGTTCACTACTGCACGACGCAAATACAGAGATAATCTGTAATGCTATCTTGCTTTCGTGCGTCGTGATATTATTTCGGCAAAACACTCCTTTCAATGCTCGATGTTCATCAAGTCACTTTTTCAATTCAAATGTTCCCAGTTAATTATTTTGATTATTTTGCTCTCTCTCTCTCGATAGCAAGCAAGCTAGCAAACGACTAACATTTCCATGATCGAGCATTGTAGACGCATTGAATTTCCTTTTCGCTGCGTTTACAAGTCTCTTTCATATATGACACTGTTACTTTGGACTTAACTTTCGTCGTACTGATTTGCAGTTATTACTGAGATGTTTGATAGGTAATTAAAAGTAACCTTTCTTTCTTTCTACCTATATATCATGACATACTCAGTAATTATAGAAATTGGTGTTCATCAAAACTTGAAGGTGTTATATTATTGTCAAACTTGTCGTACCTCTCAGGATAACACTGTTCCCTACTTTAAAATATCATGACATTCTTATTTGGGTTTTCAGGTTTCTTGGGGTGTTACATATTCCTGGACAGAAAGCCCAAGTGCACCCCCTAACACAATTATACTACCAGAGGCACTTGGAATTGATGGGTAAATTAAAAATGGCGATGCATTTCCTGGACTCGAACCCTTGTGGAAGTAAAGCGCAAGCGCACCCCCCCCCCCCCCCCCCACCTCCCGCAAACCATGGAAACTGTCCAGATGGAGGAGAAGAAGGTTAGATTTGTGTACCTTATTTATTTTGGTTGGGAAACTGATGTAAAGATAGGTCCTAGTTACATAATTAATCATAAAGATCGGGCGTATTTACACAACTACATGTGTAGCGCTACACGAGGACGGCCTAAAATCGTAATACAATTCAAAAATTAACGGTACCATACAACTCTTGTTATCCTGCAGGAAAAACATTTCACAATACCACTTGAAACTAGTGACAGACATACTCAAGCTCTACCCTTCAGCCGGCCAGTGTGGCCGTGCGGTTCTAGGCGCTTCAGTCTGGAACCGCGTGACCGCTACGGTCGCAGGTTCGAATCTGCCTCGGGCATGGATGTGTGTGATATCCTTAGGTTAGTTAGGTTTAAGTCGTTCTACGTTCTAGGGGACTGATGACCCAGATGTTAAGTCCCATTGTGCTCAGAGCCATTTGAACCATTTGAGCTCCAGCGGGCACACTACTGTTTGGTAAGTGTTACTGACGCCGACAAAAGCCACGCGTACAGTAGAGCAGGACGCCGGCATCCCAACGAATAAGCCCATGATAAATTAGATCTATCACGACCTCGGGTTGTTTGTACAAAGGGACAGCCGCGGCCTCTTAGGGATCTCAGTTTGCTCCAACGCCGTTCTTTACACCGGACTGTAACATTTGTATTTAACATCAGAGTGACTCCTATAATAAAGCAACTATTAAAACAAGGGAAACACAATCGTGACGATAATAAAGTCTTCTTTCCACGAAAATAGGCACAGTCCATTTTCTTTTTGTTTTACGAGCAAAATCGGTATAGTTTTTACTTCAACTGCAGGATAGAATTCGGATCTCATTACTATGCAATGTCCAGTGAAGTGCATCGCCGCCGATCACAGATGATCTCATGTGTATCACAGGCATGTCAGACATATTAAATAACATTAAAGAATACAGCCCTTCACGTCATTATCTCACATGTCGCAAAAAACACAATCTTTTACGTTCGACAAAAACAAGCTGTAATTCAAGGGGGACATAGCTGTATTGTACACTACGGCAGGTCTCCTTCTACCATTGTGATGCTGTATCATACAGCCGTTTACGAAACAAATCGTGAGAGTCTGTCCTGTAACAGAGCCTCTATAAGATTCTATCACGTGTCTCTTACATTACATCGAAAACAATTACCATCTGCATGCTTACATTTGACATCTTTGATGCATAACTCACCTCTACTGACATGTCTGTAAAGTTTCTGTTATACAGCATCAGATTCTTGCGTTCTAGTTCTGTAAGCAATTTGATCATCACGTCCTGTTTCGCAAGCAATTTGATCATCACATCCTGTTTCACGTAATCTACTCACGAGTCAGAAAAAACAACCACTATCACTTCTAGAGTCCACAAGGAGCTATAATTCAAGTGGTGTCTATACTTAGAAATTATCAAATATGAAGTAACATCTATTTTTTAAACACGCAATCACTACGATATTAATAAAGATAAGTGATGAGTCCACGAGAATAGAGACAGCCAATTCCTATTAGGTTTATGAGCAAAATCGTTGTATTTATGAGAGAACTATCTGCTTCCAAACTACAATGAGATGTAGCATTCCCTGTATAGTACCTCCTATAAGACTTTACCGCGTCTCTCTCTCCCGATGTATCGAAAAATATTACTGTCTGCGTGTTATAATTGAGCATATTACATAAACCGTATCGCTCCATTGGACTGGAGGCCAGTGCTCGAAGTCATTTGCACAAATCTGCAGAAAATTTTGTCGTCTGTACCGGAGGAAGACCATATCAAGCAAGTTATTAATCATACGAAAGTGCTCCTGTATTGTTCATTCATCAGCACTGTAAAAAAGTCTTTCATTCCCTTTGCTGCTATCGCAGTTTCCCAAGTCAAATCCATACCTTTATTTACGACAGGACATAGTCATGTTCATTGAACCTGTGGAAAAACCTACATACTTAATAAGTCTGTTACTCAAGGCGCATCTCCTACTAACAGTATAATACTTCACTAATAACTAAATATCTGGCGATAAGAAACAATACTGAGAGAAAATCAGCGATGGGTGGACATGTTTCATAAGATTTTCCCTTGCGCGTGGTGCAACTGTGTCTTACAGAGAGAGGAGCAATGATCTTACAAGCCGCCTGTTGTTAAAAACACGATCGCAACGGCCATTTACTTATTCATTTATACGTCATGTTCCGTAGGTCCACGTTGAGGAGCAAATCTCCAAGGTCAAGAACGTGTCAGTATATGAAATTACAACGCAAAAGTAATAACAGATAAAAATAAATGTCGATGATGCTGAAAAAAGTCAGCCCAAATGTTTAAGTAAACGCGCTCAACAATACAACAAGAATCAGCTTAATTTTTCAAGGAACTCCTCGGCAGAATAGATGAGGAAAGTCTTAAGTTTCGATTTGAAAGCGCGTGGATTACTGCTACAATTTTTGAGTTCTTGTGGTAGCTTATTGAAAATGGGTGCTGCAGTATACTGCACACCATTTTGCAATGGAATTAAGGAAGTCCGAGCCAAATGCAGCTTTCATTTCTGCCGAGTGTTAACTGAGTGAAAGCTGTTTATTCTTGGGAATAAGCTGATATTGTTGACAAGAAATGACACTAAGGAATATATATATATATATATATATATATATATATATATATATATATATATATATATATTGAGAAGCCAATGTCAAAATACGCTGACTCGTCAACGGGTTTCGACAAGAGATTCGCAAACTTACACCACTTATGGCCCGAACCGCCCGTTTCTGAGCCAAAAATATCCTCTCAGAATGGGAAGAGTTACCCTAAAATATAATACCATCCGACATAAGCGAATGAAAATAAACAAACTAGACTAATTTTCGTGTTGAACGATCACTTACTTAGATACCGTTCGAATAGCAAAAATGGCAGCATTAAGTCTTTGAGCAAGATTCTGAACATGGGCTTTTTACGACACATTAATATCTATCTGAACACCTAGATATTTGAACTGCTCAGTTTCACTAATCATATGCCCATTCTGTGAAGTTAAAAGGTCGAGTTTTGTTGAATTGAGTGTCAGAAACTGTAAAAACTGAGCCTTCATGTGATTTAGCGTTACTTTATTTTCTACAAGCCATGAACTTATGTCATGAGCTGCACTACTTTAAACCGAACCAATGTTGCACACAATGTCCTTTACTACCAAGGGAGTGTCATCAGCAAACAGAAATATTTTAGAATTACCTGTAATAGTGGCCCCAAGACTGATCCCTGGGGTACCCCGCACCTGACTGTATCCCACTCAGACCTGACGTCACAGCCTTTATCAACACTGCGAATAACGGTCCTTTGCTGTCTGTTGCTAAAGTAAGACGTTAACAAATTGTGAGCTACTCCCCATATTCTGTAATGGTCCAACGTCTGGAGCAAAATTTTGTGATCAAAACATTCAAATGCCTTAGTTAAATCAAAAAATATGTTAAAAGTTCGAAACCTTTTGTTTCCCCGTCTAGTAAATCACAGAGAAAAGAGAATATACATTTTCAGTTGTTAAATTACTTCTAAAGCCGAAACGTACATTTGATAGCAAATCGTCAGATATAAAATGATCAAATATCTCACTTACACAGCCTTTTCAATAACTTTTGCAAACACTGATGGCATAGAAATAAGTCTAAAATTATCTACATTATCCCTTTCTCCCATTCTATAAAACGCCTTTACTTCTGAGTACTTTAATAGTGCAGGTAACCGACTATTCCTAAAGGGAAAATTACAAATATGGCTAAATACAGGGCTAGCGCGTGCAACACGGTACTTTAATATTCTGCTAAGCACTCCATAATATGCATGGAGTCCTTGGTCTTCAGAGATTTAATTACTGACTCAATGTCTCTCTTATCTGTATCACAGAGATGTATTTCAGACATCAATATGGGAAAGCCATTTGCCAAGAAGTTGTATGATTCCTTGTAGAAACTAAATATTTATTTAATTCACCAACAACGCTCATAAAATGATTGTTAAATACTGTACATAAATCTGATTTATTAGTAACAGAGATATTTTTCTGCGAACTGGCTTTATATCGTCGACCTTGTGCTTCTGACCAGACACTTCCTTCACAACTGACCATATGGTTTTAATTTTAGCCTGTGAATTAGCTATTCTATTTGCATACCACATACTCTTTACCTTTCTAACAACAGCTTAAGCACCTTACAATACTACAATTTTGTCATATGATGACATTGTTGGAGACCGTGGCTGTTATTTGAAGACAAATGTTGATGGTGTTGAGACAGTAACCAGTCACAATTTTATTTTCAGTTCCTTTATTCAGAAGGTACCGTTACCGGTTTCGAATCATTAAGATTCATCTTCAGACGATTTTCATGCTTTCGTTACATGTGGTGCGTTTTTTTTTGTTTTTTTTTTTATAGATTAAGTGTCGTGAAATGTCGGTTTGTAGTGTTTGTTTTCATAGTCCAAGAGATGTGAATACCTTCCCACATTATTCTTATCGTTGCACACGTAAATTTTTCTCACTGGACACTTTAGATTTGTCACAGAACAGATTTCTAACAAGCACCACATCTATTGGACTATGAAAACAAACACTACAAACCGAAATTTCACGACAATTACTCTATTAAAAAAAGCGCACCGCATGTAGTAATGAAAACATGAAAACCGTCTGAAGATGAATGTAAATGATTCATAACCGGTAACTGTACCTTCTGAATAAAGGAACTGAAAATAAAATTGTGGCTAGTTGCTGTCTCAAGACCATCGACCTTACAGCACTGTTTGTAATGGGCCATGTTACTGTCACATGTGGTCTTGCTTCTACAGGTGCTTACAAGTATCACTAACATATCCATGTTAAAAACTGAACAAACCATATGAATCGTGGTATTGGCATTACCTCCGAATGAAGTGGTTTTCCACACAAATGCCATATGAATCTTGGTATTGGCATTACCTCCGAATGAAGTGGTTTTCCACACAAATGTCTCGACATTGAACACAGACGGTGGTCGTTGGAGTGTGTATTGACAGACCGACAGTGCTGTTACACGTCACCGATGGCGTAACCTCGTAACAAAATCACTGAATTTAAAAAGTTATTCAGCTAAGGAACGTGGTATGAAGCGGACACTGGCAGCTCCCTCGTACCCCCGCTCTACATTTCTCCAGTATTTGTAACGCATTCTTTCTCGATATCACGTCAGAGGTTCTGCGATATATCCAATTGGTTATAGGCGATGGTGTATTGAGAATAATCACAATCAGTAGATGATGTGTTGATTGAGGTCGTAAGAAATGTACACTGGCTTTTCCGATCTCCAGTGTTAGGCTTTCTGGTGGAAATGCTGTCTGCGATTTCGAATCAAGTCTTTCTATTCAACCACTTACACGCCTTGGGTTCTACGGAGATTACAGCCACAAGTAAACCATATCCGTGGCACTCTCCTATCTCTAAACGAGTAACCTTTTTCGAACCTATATGTTACAGTAACATACCAACATGGTTTTAGATAGTCCCTACGCATCTTTTAACTGTTTCTCTCACTCTTCCCCGCCATTCCTGCAGCCTTGCGCATATGATTGTTCCAAATTAAGTCGGCACTGAGCAGGAGTCGAAAAAAACTGTATTTTCCACATTCTGAAACCCGTGTAGAAACAGAGTGAGCTGAGTTAATGCTACAGAACCGTGTTTTGATCACTCTGTGGAAGAAATGTCGTAGCTTCGCCAACCGTTTACGATGTTTAAGGCCAGCGCCAAACGAAGCTTTCCCCTGTAACATGAGGTTGTAGAAAAGATAGTACGAGTAGTTACGGTGGTGTTTATTGTTGGAAAAATTGGGAAAACTCCACATCACACAGGCCATGGAGGAAGGACGAGGATTTTGCTACTGCATTGAGACACATCTCCAAACTACATACAGATACTGCTGTCCGAAGGAGATCTGCGTCTCTCAGGGTCCATTCACGTCCATCAACCAAACATTCCATCATCATTATTGTGCACCATCCAACAGAGAAAAATTACGAACTATGAAAGCTCCGCTAACTTCACCCGATAGACTTTTACCGCATCTGCCTCTTGTGATATACCGGAAACAAATACTGTCTGCATGCTGTCATCAAGCATATGTGGCGATCCTATTAAATATACATGTATAGATCCATTGGAGCAGGTGGCGAGTGATGGACGTCGCTTGCACAGAGCAGTGCAAAGTTTCGTCGCCTTTACTTTATGAGAACTATCTCACACAGAATATCAGTTGCAACAGAGCGTCCCTGTTATGTTGTTTGATACACCGCTTTTTGCCGGCCGCGGTGGTCTAGCGGTTCTAGGCGCTCAGTCAGGAACCGCGCGACTGCTACGGTCGCAGGTTCGAATCCTGCCTCGGGCATGGATGTGTGTGATGTCCTTAGGTTAGTTAGGTTTAAGTAGTTCTAAGTTCTAGGGGACTTATGACCACAGATGTTGAGTCCCATAGTGCTCAGAGCCATTTTGATACACCGCTTTTTCTGCTGTAACGTGCTTTGTACTCTGCCATACATTTTGTATTTTCCGCCACGACTTCAAGGTCTGTGCCAGGTCCTAAACTGATATTAACTCGTTTTGATCCATTGGCTCTCACAGAAAAAACTAGACATCGCATGGTGTAAATCACATTGGTGATGCTGCTCCCACAGCACAAACACACACACACACACACACACACACACACACACTGTGTGTGATTGAAATAAAATACTGTCACAACATGAGGAAACTGGAAGAGTTTTGAGGAATTGTGGTGCATTTCCTAACTGCTGTCTGAAGATGATTGACGACTACATTCATTCGCAGTGACAGGATAGCTAATGGGGCTGTGTTCCATTTGATTGATTCCTCATACTGCTGCCACGTACGCTATCACTGTTTCGGTACTAGCTATTCACGGAAGGTGTTGCCTCCTCCACCAAGACTCTTTCTCCATCTCAAACAAGCGATGTCGATTAACCATTATGTGGTAATCAACAGTGAACAAGTGGACGGATCGGATTGTAAAGACACCGTCGATGTACTGCAGTAATAAGCATCCTAGTTGAAAGTGCGACTGATTTTAGCAATTTTATCGTAATTTCAACATCGACCAATGATGTGGCAGCATGCTTCCCAGTTTCTCTATCATCGCTAAACCACCCCTCCACGACTTTGAGAGTACTGTCACGAATGTAAATAGATGACTGTGCAGTACGTTCATTCCATGATAATTCTCAGACATATACACCCAAGTATACCAGACAGTGACCTACATATCGCTAGCACTTCGATCATAGTGCGTAATTTCCCTTTGTGTATGGGAGTCGCAAGTCATTCTCGCATTCTTAGGATAAAGTTAGAAACCGAAAGATCTCCTCGCATTGCCTTTGAGCATCGCTCCCTGCAGCACAGGCACCGATTTAACCTGGAGTTGACAAGAAGCAGACCTCGTGGCTGTAACTGCTGTCCCGCACCCATCCAAGAGCACAAGATTTTTCCGAATGCGCTAATGTCGAGGAGCGTAACACTCTTTATCGGTGTGTAATAGATATGAAACTGTTTTGATGATATAACACACGGTTAAGTTCAAGAAACGGGTGGTTTCTATGTATGACGGAACTCCAGACGGACGGAGTTTGCTCCATTTTACGTAAATCAACTGGGTAATCAATTCTAAAGTATCGTTCTAGTGTCTAGGATCATTACCAGGAAGATACTGGTAAGAGAGAAAATAAACACATGCACTTCTAAGGCTGCAAGGTTCTGTACTCGAAACACGCTATAATGTTAGATCGTTGCCATTTCCTACCTGTTAGACGTATGGAATGCAGTGCTGTTACTATCCCAATGTAAGAAATATATTTCCAGCGCATGACATACATTCCCCTTGCAGGCTTGTCTACAATAAACTATGGTGACAAACCGTAAAATGAAAAATTACCTCCTTTAAACATCGATTCCTTTTGTGATACATGTACAACATAGCTTTACAGAGGTGTATAGCCCCCTCTGCTCACATCCGATCGTAAGTAACAAATTATACTACGATCGCATCAGTTCTATATAAAATGATCGTTAGTAACGGTGCATGCCTCTTACAGAGAAAGAGACAAACGTATAGGAGCGGCGTTTGACGTCTGAAATTAAACGTCATGCCGCCACTAACTCCTTAAACAAGACATTTGTCAAGCAACATTGTATTACCTCACAATCACCTGACACTAACTTAGAATGACTGTAGTTATGAAACTGAAGATTTTATTTTATGTCGAAGATGCGGAAGAGGAATGGAGTACGTCGTATAAATCTTCGTTCGTCTGGAGGAATGTGTCGAAATAGAATGGAAGTCCTCTGATGACCGAGAGGTTTGCTGTTAACGATCGAAGTAGACAGTGCGCTAAGTCGCACATAGAACACACAGTTGTATGCGAGTCGAACGCAGGTTATGTCACACAATTGATGCATCTCGACAGAACAACGGAGAAAATGGTCGAATGACCTGCAGCAAAATGTCCCTCTCTCCCTGGAATGCATCATCAGTCTACCATTAAATCCTACCTCGTTACAACACCATCTCAACCGACCACTCCATCCACATTCTGTCATCCTTTAAGGCATATGCTGGAAATTTTAGAGGCAGATGGTTCACTTTTTTCGAGGAAAGCATCAAAGACAGCAGTAAACTCACGTGTATCACTATTACCTCAATAGACATCCAGTTGAGTATTACCTCAACGAAAAATAAAAGACTGTTTCCCCGGTTCGCGATGCGTCCATCTCAACATTTTCTCGTATTCCTCTTCCTATCGGTTGCTCGTTCCCATGTACAAGAACTGTTCTGCACCAAAGAGATGACATGCAAGTATTCCCTCAATTTCCCCTCAATTCAGCTTATGTTCCCTCAATTTATAAGTATTTTCTGTCATTTTTCGTAATTCATCGATTTTACAACACTTCTGTCCATGTGATTATGACATCATTTCTTATTCCTTGTTCCAAAATGGCTTGTCAAAGTAGTACTGCTAATAACACCTAGTCCAAATGCATTATTTTTCTGGCTGTGCAGCATAGTGTACCACTGTACTAGAATACACCCAGTCAGGTGCACCCACAGTCTGAAAATGGTTCAAATGGCTCTGAGCACTATGGGACTCAACTGCTGAGGTCATAAGCCCCCTAGAACTTAGAACTACTTAAACCTAACTAACCTAAGGACATCACACACATCCATGCACGCGGCAGGATTCGAACCCGCGGTCGTAGCGGTCGCGCGGTTCCGGACTGTAGCGCCTAGAACCGCTTGGCCACTCCGGCCGGCCCCACAGCCTGAGGAGCACTTACAAAGTGCACAGGGATTATCTAAAACCACGGTGGAATTTTACTGTAATAGATAGTTTCGAAAAAGGTGACTCTTCTGGGGACATAGGAGTGCCACGAATATGATTCACTAGCGGCTGTAATCATTAAAAGACTTATCCGTAGTACGCAACGCGAGTCGGCGATTGAACGGAAAGACTTGATTCCAAGTCGCAGACAGCATTTCTACCGGAAAGTGTAACACTCAGAGATCAGAAAAGCCAGTGTACATTTCTTACGACCTCAATCAATACTCCACCTACTGTACGTGGTCGTTCTCATTCAACCATCGCCTATAACCCAGTGGATATATCGCAGAAGCTCTGACGTAGTATCCAGACGGAATGCGTTAAAAATACTGGAGAAATATCTAGTGGTGGCATGAGGCAGCTGCAAATACCGGTTCCATACCACGTTCCTTAGAGGAATCACGTTCTAAATTCGGGATTTTATTACGAGCTTACACCATCGGCGACGTGTAACAGCACTGTCGCTCTGTTAATACACACTCCAGTGATCGCATGTGACAGTAACATGGCCGTTGCGATCGTGTTTTTAACCTCGGGCGGCTTGTAAGGCATAGTGGTGCCACGCACAAGATATGTCCACCCATCACAGTATTATACTTAGTAATAGTAGGGGATGCGTGATGGATTCGCCTTGAGTAGTAGACTTACAAAGTATGTAGTTGTTCCGACATGTGCAAAGAAAATGACTATGTCCTGTCGTAAGGGAAGGTATGGATTTGACACGGAAAACTGCAGTAGCCGTAAGGGCAGTCATAGAATTTCTTTTACAGTGCTGATGAAGGAACAATACAGGATCACTCTCGTATGATTAATAATTTACTGGATATGGTTGGTTGGTTGGTTTGGGGAAGGAGACCAGACAGCGTGGTCACCGGTCTCATCGGATTAGGGAAGGATGGGGAAGGAAGGCGGCCGTGCCCTTTCAGAGGAACCATCCCGGCATTTGCCTGGAGTGATTTAGGGAAATCACGGAAAACCTGAATCAGGATGGCCGGACGCGGGATTGAACCGTCGTCCTTCCGAATGCGAGTCCAGTGTCTAACCATACTGGATATGGTCTTCCTCCAGTACAGACGACAAAATTTTGTTCAGATTTGCGCAAATGACTTCGAGCACTGGCCTCCAGTCCAATGGAGTGATACGGTGTATGTAATATGCTCAACGGTAAAACGCAGACTGTAATTATTTTCCATGCATCGGGAGAGAGATATGTGGTAAAATCTTATAGGAGGTACTATCACAAGGAGCGCTACAACTAGTTAGAGTTTTGATGCAGATAGTTCTCTCAATACTACACCGATTTTGCTAATAAACTTAATAGGAATTGGCCGTCTCTACTCTCGTGGACTCACGAGTGCGATTCTTATAGGAGGTTCTATTAGAAGACAGGGACTCACGATTTATTTCCTAAACGCGTATATGATACAGCATTGCAATGATAGAACAAGACCTACCATAGTGTAGAAAACAGCTACGTCGTCTTGAATTATAGCCTGTTGTTGTCGAACGTAAAATGATTGTGCTTTTTTCAGACATGCGAGGTAATAACGCGAAAGAGTGTATTCTCCAGTGTATGAAAGGCTTGTAATACACGCGTGATCAACTGTGATCGGCGGTGCTGCAGTTCAGTGGGTGTCGCAAACTAATGAGATCCAAATCCTATGCTGCAGAATGAAGTTAAATCTTTACCGATTCTGTACGTAAAACTCAAAGAAAATGGACTGTGCCTATTTTTGTGGAAAAAGGACTTTTTTTATCGTCACGACTGTGTTTTCCTTGTGTTAATAGTTGCTTTATTACAGGAGTCACATTGATGTTAAGTACAGTGCAAGGAATGGTGTGGTCGCAAACCGAGTTCCCTAAGAGGTCGCGGCTGTGCCTCTAGACAAACAACCGAGGTCAAGATCGCCATCATGTATCACTGCTTTGTTCTGAGGGATGCTGGGGTCGCGCTCTATTGTACGTGTAGCTTTTGTCAGTGTCGGTAAAGCTGACCGCTCGAAAGCGTGCTGCCCTAGACTCTGGCGGTATATTTGTGTTGGGCGGTTGGGGGGGGGGGGGGGAGGTGCACTTGGGCTTTCTGTCCAGGTGGACCAGGGTTCGATTCCCGGAATGGGAATGGTCAATTTTAATTTCCCGCCAATTCCAGGGTGTGAGGGCGGGGGCCGTCAGTACAGCCCTGAGACAAAGAAATTCTCACCAAAATTCAAATTCCCGCCAAAATCGAAATTCCCGCCAATAAGTTAGGTAGGGGAGCAGAAGGGTGAGAAGGTGGGAGGGAGCTGGGGACCACGTGCAGGGTCACAGAAACATGTGGTGTCATCTGCGGGTGGGGGTGGGCGTGGGTGGGGCTAGGGTGGGCATGGTCGAGGGTGGGGGGAATTAATTGATCCATTTAATGAATTTGCATATCAATTTGTTACCAAAATTGGGATGAAAACCCTACTACTCTGCTGGTACTGTAATACTTAAATAGGCAGTTAAAGATTCAAATGTTTAAGTTACAGGAAGGTAGTGGCCCGCTTGTAAGATTGCAAGTTAACGTTCCAAACAATAACTAGAAACAATATACAAGTTAATGTAAAAGAATAATTACATAATAATTCAACCAGATTTAAAACCTCAAGGTATACCTTCACTGGGGTCTCTTAATGAATAAAATGCACTGTAATTGGAATACGCACCAAACTGCAGATTGTTGGCTAAAGTGTGTTCCTATAACCCGAAAGGCTTCTCAACACTGAGTAATAGTGTGTGCAAATATAAGCACGCACACACATGTGATCCACACATGCGTATCTTTAGGCTGAGGGCACACAGCTTTAGTTAAAGATCATATCCAACAACTCACCCAGGAACGGCCATGAGGTCTACAACAAACAGAAACTACAATCAATAGTATCAAATACTCAATAGTAACAAGCACAAGATTAACATTGCAAAATACTTGCTTGGTGCATCCAGAAATCTCCAGACTAAGACACACAGCCCCGAAGCCGTCACCGAAAGGTATAAAGAAATTGGATTCCTTGACACTCTCACGGGGCAGAATTAACAGTCTTTAAGTATAGTACTTTCTAAACGGTGCTCATAGATAATTTCGAACAGTTGCAAGGAGGCCTATAGCTTCAAGTCTCTAGGATGATACTGCCCCGCTACGAGTGGCTGCTAACAAGTTATTCAATACATCTCGGCGTATTTAGTATACCAGAAATAACTGATGCACCAGAAATAACTGTTGCACGCGACGAGAGCCGCTCTTTGCCCACCAAACCGCCGGTACAAACGGTCTACGCTGCAGGACAACAAGGGCCCTCATAGCCCAACGGTCAACTGTGTTAACTCGCTGCATTTGCCAGGACGCCGATTACTCAGGCACACCCGTGCAGCTCCATGTCCAACACACCACTCACCACCATACAGCCCCAGAGGGAACACATAACCAAGCGAAGAACTAGGATCGATGGAAGGCGAGCACAAGCGGCACCAGTAGGATCACGCGCACGACCTCACGGAAGCCACCACGGATCAATTGCACTACATAAAACTATTCGTCCGATTTGTTGGTAATACGTTCGTGTATCCCTGATACCAATGAACTGATCTTTCTCAAAATCTGAAAGATGGCGATAAGCTACACGTGCACCTTCTCTTCACGTGTCATGCTGCGATTCCCACCTACAATGTCCCACTAGCGCTAAGATCGCCATTGGCGATCATGAACTCACATCACGGCTGGTCTGTAGTCGTTTGGCCTATCTTTCTACTGAAAATAAACTAGCCAAAAGGGGAGAATTCTGGTCATCAGCCCCTTCCTAAAGGTGTGGCTGGACGTAGTGAATTGCACTCTACATCTACATTTACATCTACATCTACATGACTACTCTGCAATTCACATTTAAGTGCTTGGCAGAGGATTCATCGAACCATAATCATACTATCTCTCTACCATTCCACTCCCGAACAGCGCGCGGGAAAAACGAACATCTAAACCTTTCTGTTCGAGCTCTGATTTCTCTTATTTTATTTAGATGATCATTCCTACCTATGTAGGTTGGGCTCAACAAAATATTTTCGCATTCGGAAGAGAAAGTTGGTGACTGAAATTTCGTAAATAGATCTCGCCGCGACGAAAAACGTCTTTGCTGTAATGACTTCCATCCCAATTCGGGTATCATATCTGCCACACTGTCTCCCCTACTACGTGATAATACAAAACGAGCTGCCCTTTTTTGCATCCTTTCGATGTCCTCTGTCAATCCCACCTGGTAAGGGTCCCACACCGTGCAGCAATATTCTAACAGAGGACGAACGAGTGTAGTGTAAGCTGTCTCTTTAGTGGACTTGTTGCATCTTCTAAGTGACCTGCCAATGAAACACAACCTTTGGCTCGCCTTCCCCACAATATTATCTATGTGGTCTTTCCAACTGAAGTTGTTCGTAATTTTAACACCCAGGTACATAGTTGAATTGACAGCCTTGGGAATTGTACTATTTATCGAGTAATCGAATTCCAACGGATTTCTTTTGGAAGTCATGTGGATCACCTCACACTTTTCGTTATTTATCGTCAACTGCCACCTGCCACACCACGCAGAAATCTTTTCTAAATCGCTTTGCAACTGATACTGGTCTTCGGATGACCTTACTAGACGGTAAATTACAGCATCATCTGCGAACAACCTAAGAGAACTGCTCAGATTGTCACCCAGGTCATTTACATAGATCAGGAACAGCAGAGGTGCCAGGACGCTTCCCTGGGGATCACCTGATATCACTTCAGTTTTACTCGATGATTTGCCGTCTATTACTACGAACTGCGACCTTCCTGACAGGAAATCACGAATCCAGTCGCACAACTGAGACGATACCCCATAGGCCCGCAGCTTGATTAGAAGTCGCTTGTGAGGAACGGTGTCAAAAGCTTTCCGGAAAAAAACAACTGTTTGTTACAAAAATCAATCTAAATACAATTTCTAATAATGAATGTCTGCACAACCTCAGAACAGCAATGTCTTGGGGAGCAGGGTAGATTAACAACGGCACCGCCCAAGGCTGGGAACACGTAAGTACCGTCCTGAGGAAGAGCAGGTGCCGAAACGACACGACCCTACGAGGTTGGGAGCTCGTGGCCAACTGGTGGGCAGCAGAGTGCCATCATGACACAGTCCCACGAGACAATAAGCTCGTATACAGTGACAACGATTACTGTGAAGTGCGGTACCCTCCGAGCCGCTGCAGGAAGTGCATCGTCGGATGTGGATAGCGCCTGTGCTCCTTCTCACTAAACAGCAGAACAGCTCACGGGAGCAAAATAAATTTGCACAGGTGTCAATCAAATACCATTGTGACTTCAATAGAATGCCTAAATAGCTCATCAGAGAGAGAAAGCTGTTCCAGCCATGGCACTACCAGCAGAGCAGGGTTGGAGTTCCAACGCGCCACAGAATAACGGCACAACTGAAATTGACAACTGTAAGATGTCAGGCAAATCCAACACCTTCCACGAAAACCCTGACATGATAAGCAAATCCAGTAGTATGTCACATAGCTCCGAATAAATCGTGACATTAAATTAACCAAAGTAATACGAGTAACGAGTGAGCAAATGGAATACCACAGACTAACACAAGAATGCCTAAATGCATGACATACCTTCCCACCGTGAGACAGACGCAGTTCCGAGGGGAGAAACGAGAAGCCGAGAGCAGTAGCCGGCCGAAGTGGCCGTGCGGTTAAAGGGGCTGCAGTCTGGAACCGCAAGACCGCTACGGTCGCAGGTTCGAATCCTGCCTCGGGCATGGATGTTTGTGATGTCTTTAGGTTAGTTAGGTTTAACTAGTTCTAAGTTCTAGGGGACTAATGACCTCAGCAGTTTAGTCCCATAGTGCTCAGAGCCATTTGAACCATTTGAACCGAGAGCAGTACCGTGTTAAGTTAGAAGGCCCTACGATAACGGACGGACACCCACGTCGCTAGCTAACCGCTAGGACCACACCACAGTCGCAAGTTTTAGCGTGAGACTTTTTCGCGTCTCTGTTATGTCAGACGACCCCCCAGCTCATGTTAAAAGCTAGAGCCCTCCAGAAGAACAGTATAGATCTTACGATAACATTAAAGGACCACACCAGCTGCAAGTTTTAGCGTGAGACTTTTTCGCGTCTCTGTTACGTTGCAAACTTTAAAAACATCGCCCCACCACGAAAAGTATAACGTTTCTCATTGGATAGACAGAATTTTTGTAGGCGGAGCTTAAGGTTAACATTGAGACCCTGATTCCAGGTTCGAATCCTGGCAGGGTCGCCATTTTCTAACATTCTGCGTGGTGTCTGTTTGTTCGATATCGTGTCTCCCTACCACTTTCACGCAAAGACACTCTGAGTGTGTTTTTCAGGGAATTGACTAGTTTGAACCGGGGTCCTGTTGCTGGTAAGGAGACGCCAAACCACACATGACATGTAGAATTCAGAAGAGTTCAGTGAGATTAGCGATGATATAACCAAATACTTCATGATTTCAGCGTCAGCTCCACTGCACTCCCTGTAAAAGAATCTTAATACTAACTAAATCTTTTAACATGAGCTGGGGGGTGGTCCTAACGTAACAGAGACACGAAAAAGTCTCACGCTAAAACTTGCGGGTGGTGTGGCCTTTTTAGTGTTATCGTAAGATCTACACTGTTTTTCTGGAGGGCTCTAGCTTTTAACATGGGCTGGGGGGTGGTTTGACGTAACAGAGACGCGAAAAAGTCTCACACTAAAACTTGCGGCTGGGGTGTGGTCCTAGCGATTAGCTGGCGACGTCGGTGTCCGTCCCTTATCGTAAGACCTTCTCGCTTAACACGGTTCTGCTCTCGGCTTCTGTTCTCGTTTCTTCCCTCGGAACTGCGTCTGTCTCACGGTGGGAAGGTATGACATGCATTTAGGCATTCTTGTGTTGGTCTGTGGTATTCCATTTGCTCACTCGTTACTCCTATTACTTTGGTTAATTTAATGTCACGATTTATTCGGAGCTATGTGACATACTACTGGATTTGCTTATCATGCCAGGGTTTTCGTGGAAGGTGTTGGATTTGCCTGACACCTTACACAACCACTGATATTTTTTGCCGGGATTATGTGCCACGTGTATCGAAAATAATTTCAAAATGTGCTCGCTTCCGTGACTCCACATATGGCTTAGATTAGAATACACGGCGTGAAATGTATTATCGCTTGGATGCGGTGTGACGAAAGGGAACCACGTGGGACACCTACAAGGCTCCAAAGAAATTGATTCTTCTTGTACACTGGCTGTAATTTTGACAGATGTGTCGCTATGCAATAAATAGTTACAGTCTTTTGTAATCGCTACTTTCATTTCCAATTTCCCTGTCCACAGAGAACATGTTTCCGAGAAAGACACAAAATAATCGTAGCAAACACGAGGCGTGTTTACAAAAAAATGTCGGGTATTACTGCAAAAGAGAATACTGGTCGAAACTAGTGACAACATTTCAATAAACCTTTGTCTGGCAGCAAATACTTGCTGGGATGTGAGCTACTTTACTTGCGTCGAAAATAGTCAGTCTTAAACGGTGTCGGCCGTCTTCACGTTCAGTGCTCGTCTGTTACCAGCATCTACTTTCGTCTCTGAGCTTACTCCATGGATGTGGCCTCATTTCAATTGCAGGACTCCTACCTCACGGAGGACATCATTGAGCGCTTAAATTTGCGGTTCACAGCCAGAATTTTATTTGTGGACGAGGTGGGATTCACTCAGAGTTGGATACATTGCTGCAGTACACACATCTGGGCCGAAGCAAGGTCTCGAACGATCATGGAAGCAAGGCATGAGGTTCGCTTTAGATTCAATATGTGCGCAGAAGTTACGAGTAACAGATCTGTAGGGTTATACACTTTATCGGACAAATTAATCCGTGTTGCTTATCACCAATTTCTGATCAACACATCGAAGACGATTGATCTTCTCAAATCGGTACTCCATTACGTGCTCTGTCAAAATGCTGCTGATCTCATCACCCGAACGTAAAGAGTTTGGACTACAATCGGTGAAATTCAAATCAGTACGTTTTTTCAGATCGAATCGACTGTGAGAAACTGATAAGCTTAGTCCAAGGAAAACGGAGTTTTTGGTATCCCTAGGATGAAAAATGAAATCTATCGACTGAAATCGAAGCTTTATTTGGAAATCATGAGTAGACAAAATCGTAAATTGCTATTGTAAATTATAACTTACAAAAAATTGTTCAATGATAAGGGTGACGTACCTTGTGCTTGAAGATACTGTAGTGGGTCATTTTTGGACTGTGACAGGTAATCTACGAATTATTGTTATTGCTTACTTGCGCTCTTATTCGCTTATGTTAGTGATTTTGTTGTATGAGGTGTTTTGCAAATGTGGTGTACGTGTTTCCACTTTTCAGTGCTTTGAGTGGCCAGAGCATCTTGTTCAAAAATGTATGATTTTCTCTTTCAGATGTATGCTGATTGACAGTCAATGTCGGTTAATTGATAAAGCGTATATGTCTCTTTTTCTCAATTTATTTGAAGTTATTCAGAGTGTTTGTAATCTTCCTTTTTAATGTCGCCGCGAATCACCTCGATTATGTGATACAGGGTTTCTTCATTTCATATATTCGTAAAATTTGTCTGGTCATTCCCATAACTGAGAGAGTGTATAGTACTCGACACGTCCCTTTAGACATGCAATTGGCGTCCTTTTAATAGTAAAAGCCGCAATGCAGTATTCGCTTCCATACCGCCCAAGAAGGTTAAACAAATTGTAACCTCCCTGATAGAGAAGGGTCTAACCTACGAGGTACATTCAAGTTCCAAGGCCTCCGATTTTTTTTCTCCGGACTGGAAAGAGATAGAAACGTGCGCATTGTTTTAAAATGAGGCCGCGTTCATAGTCAATACGTCCCAGAGATGGCAGCACCGTACGGCAGATGGAATTTTACCACCAGCGGCGAGAATGAGAACTGTTTTAAATACTTAAAATGGCGACGTTTTCCTTACTTGAACAGCGTGCAATCATTCGTTTTCTGAATTTGCGTGGTGTGAAACCAATTGAAATTCATTGACAGTTGAAGGAGACATGTGGTGATGGAATTATGGATGTGTCGAAAGTGCGTTCGTGGGTGTGACAATGCAATGAAGGCAGAACACCGTGTGACAACAAACTGAAACAACCTTGGGCTTGCACAAGCCAGTCTGACGACATGATCGAGAAAGTGGAGAGAATTGTTTTGGGGGGTCGCCGAATTACTGTTGAACAGATCGCCTCCAGAGTTGGCATTTCTGTGGGTTCTGTGCACACAATCCTGCATGACGACCTGAAAATGCGAAAAGTGTCATCCAGGTGGGTGCCACGAATGCTGACGGACGACCACATGGCTGCCCGTGTGGCATGTTGCCAAGCAATGTTGACGTGCAACGACAGCATGAATGGGACTTTCTTTTCGTCGATTGTGACAATGGATCAGATGTGGATGCCATTTTTCAATCCAGAAACAAAGCGCCAGTCAGCTCAATGGAAGCACACAGATTCACCGCCACCAAAAAAATTTCGGGTAACCGCCAGTGCTGAAAAAATGATGGTGTCCATGTTCTGGGACAGCGAGGGCGTAATCCTTACCCATTGCGTTCCAAAGGGCACTTCGGTAACAGGTGCATCCTACGAAAATGTTTTGAAGAACAAATTCCTTCCTGCACCGCAACAAAAACGTCCGGGAAGGGCTGCGCGTGTGCTGTTTCACCAAGAAAACGCACCCGCACATCGAGCTAACGTTACGCAACAGTTTCTTCGTGATAACAACTTTGAAGTGATTCCTCATGCTCCCTACTCACCTGACCTGGCTCCTAGTGACTTTTGGCTTTTTCCAACAATGAAAGACACTCTCCGTGGCCGCACATTCACTAGCCATGCTGCTATTGCCTGAGCGATTTTGCAGTGGTCAAAACAGACTCCTAAAGAAGCCTTCGCCGCTGCCATGGAATCATGGCGTCAGCGTTGTGAAAAATGTGTACGCCTGCAGGGCGATTACGTCCAGAAGTAACGCCAGTTTGATCGATTTCGGGTGAGTAGTTAATTAGAAAAAAATTAGGAGGCCTTAGAACGTGAATGCACGTCGTAAACTCCTTCACCTTCCCAAAGACCTGACGGAGATCGGACTACCAAACTGACGACCGCTGTTTCCGAGCAACCTATGCTGAATACAGTTCCACACAAACATTAAATTAGCTCTGGACTGGTTGAGGACGTCCATTAGAATGGTATACCGCTTACTTGTCCTCAATCTTAGATTTCTGACTATGAGGACATTTAAAGACATTGGTATACTCTACACATCCCAACAGCGTCCATAAGCTATGGCAACGTATGTCCCATGCCTGACCAGAGGCGGAACATATATCTGCACGAGATCGTGATTCTTTTAGAAGGAGGTGGTCCGAAGGGAGTGTGAGAGGGAACGCTCCGTGTTAAGGCTGTAGAATGTGCTGAGATTACAAAATGTCTCCTACAGTTTCAATAGACAGGTAATTATCATAGGAGAGAATATCTCGACAGCTATTCGTGTTTCGGGATAAGTGATAGCAATCATCTTTCTCAACACACACACACACACACACACACACACACACACACACACACAATGAGTCGTTACTCTTGTGGTAGAGACGAACCGGATGTTTCCTCTGCCAAGTCACTTACGCTGTGTGAACCAACTTATGCGTCTGAAAAAGACTGAAACTTCGCCGTTTGCGAGGGTACATGCTGTTATTTCAGTGATCAAGAAATCGAGGAGAATTTTCATAGAACTTAGCATTACGAATCCACTTCTCAGTATGACGTACCATTTCTTCCAGCCTGGGTGCCTGTACTGATTCTGTTGGGAAGGGCATCAGTATTGTATTCTCCCGTGAGGCATGGTGATCCACGCCTGTTATAACTTGTTTTTTTATATCCTGGACACAACCCATGGCACGGAGCTGGTCCTATATATTACCAATGGGTCTCCTCGCCATGACGCTCGAAAACCGTGGAAGAATGGGACTTCTCTCCAGGTTGCCACCATACTAGCCGACGAATGTTCATCGTGGAACAAAACGCAACGCCATTTGTGTGCAGTCCAAGCTTCCAGGTCATGGAACCACTCAAAACTCAAGCGTTAGTACTGTGGTGTTAAGTAGCCAACACATGGGACAGTGGTTCCATAGTCTGGCAGCTGCTAGTGTCCGAAAAGTGCTGAATGACGCAGAATGTCGTAGGAAATTCATTACCAGTACTTGCTGTCGGATGTCGGGCGCTCATGTGAAGGGATTACGATGTACTTGGTGCAAAACTTCTGCAATCCTCGCTTGCGCTGGTTAGACTTTGTCGATTAGAATGCTACCCACACGCTCCAATGCAGTCCAGCATTAAGCTGCTGCCACATTCGAATGTCCCACAAATCTGGATACTGCATGATACTACTAGTCAGCAAAATGGTGACCCACGATGAGGTCTTTTTAAAACCGTGTCAGGTACTGGAAACGCTGTTTGACACGAGTAAACGGCATCTTCGTATCCTACACAGTGATCATTCAACGTCTGACGCCAGTTATATACCACACTGGGCTTGGTAGGAAATTCAGCATGAATCACAGAGAATTGCAACCCTAAAAATTTACGTACACACCGACTATGTGTATGGTACGAACTTACACTGACACTGGTATTTATTGGTATTTATCGTATTTCTGTTAGGTAGTTTATGTTGTGTTAATGTATGTTGGGTTCGTCATCATACAATGATGGGGGTTGCATGTGTAGATTCGTATGGTGCATAACAGCTCAGGTGAAAACAAATAGCCAGGTATGAAGAGAAAAAAAATATATGACACATAATTCACGGTGCGCGATCATCAAACCAGGTGAAGTCACTTGATGCAAACACATAAGAAATTCTATTTCTGTTGTCATATCACTGGAACACATTCAAAACCTATCACAAATATAAAACCTTCTTAATAACCACTCTCTGTTTAATGCCAGTTAACTCTAAAACGTGAAACAGTTTGCCGGAAGGCAATATGCAAACTGTCTTGATTTATAAGTGTGATAAAGTGCAGAACCAAAACTTTTTCATCCTCGTTCAACGAACTTTCCCAGATCTGTGTGCCGTCGTCAGCTAATTGGACTTAATGAGGTCGGCAACTACTGGGAGCTAAAACTTATGAAGAGGGCGATGATTAAAATCCAGAGTTAGATGGAAGGACTCAGACTTAACACAAAACCGACTATAGAGGAGACACTTTATTTCCACTTAAATTACTTCCTTAATTCCGAGAGCCTGTACTGACGGAAATACTTTACCTTAATATAGTCTAAACTATTTATTATAGCACAAAATTATGTCGATATAGTTACCTGCATAGGAAATCTTTTAGGGTTATTCCTCAAGTTAAACTTTTCATGTCCAAAAGAGAGCATTACGATTTATGGTGGAAGTTGACGAACGTTCCACGGAAGCATGTTCCTGTTAATGTGTGTCCTAATTACGCTTTTATATCGTATTTATACCATATGGTCTTTGTAAATAAAACGTCCTCTTTCCGACTAATATTTCCATTCGCTAAATGAGTGCTAAGAATAGGAATAGTCTACATCACGACTTATTTTCCTTATACATGGGCCCTAAACGTAATCATGGAATAACATTTTCTGTAAAGTGGAAGCGACAACAAAGGATTTAGTTACTAATAAATTACTATTTTAAAAGTGGCTCAAGGTTTTATTGGTCACGGGCAACGACTCCATCAGCTGAAATGATTAAGTGTGCTGCCTGCTTCGCAGCTTGTACGTAATTCTTGAAGGGGATCTTCTCCTATTCCAGGAGCTGTATCCCAAAAGTACTTATCTCCCAGCCCGACATCAATGGCATATGCTGTGCACATCTCACCAGATGGCCTGTGGATCAGCTTAACGCCACTCAAACTGTACGGCAAGGAGTATTTTGTGAAACAATTTTTTCCGTTACAGGACTTCTGCGTATTTTACGTGCAGTAATAGGATAACGTAGAGAAGCATCTGGGGGGAAACTTCGGTGACCGAATTCAATAAATTACTGAACTTCCATCTTGATGTGTCTTAAAATTAACTGCACATTGTCAAATGCCGTGTTGCTTACATGATGAGTGTTGCCTATACACTGAGGTAACGAATGTCACGGCTTACGTCTACTACATCTACATACATACTCCGCAATCCACCATACGGTGCGTGGCGGAGGGTACCTCGTACCACAACTAGCATCTTCTCTCCCTGTTCCGCTCCCAAACAGAAGGAGGGAAAAATATGCCTCTGTACGAGCCCTAATCTCTCTTACCTGATCTTTGTGGTCTTTCCGCGAAATGTAAGTTGGCGGCAGTAAAATTGTACTGCAGTCAGCCTCAAATGCAGGTTCTCTAAATTTCCTCAGTAGCGATAGCGATTCACGAAAAGAACGCCTCCTTTCCTCTAGAGACTCCCACCCGAGTTAGCAGCCCGCCTCTGAATTGCTTCTATGTCCTCCCTCAATCCGACCTGATACGGATCCCAAACGCTCGAGCAGTACTCAAGAATAGGTCGTATTAGTGTTTTATAAGCGTTCTCCTTTACAGATGAACCACATCTTCCCAAAATTCTACCAATGAACTGAAAACGACTATCCGCCTTCCCCACAACTGCCATTACATGCTTGTCCCACTTCATATCGCTATGCAATGTTACGCCCAAATATTTAATCGACGTGACTGTGTCAAGCGCTACACTACTAATGGAGTATTCAAACATTGCGGGATTCTTTTTCGTATTCATCTGCATTAATTTACATTTATCTATATTTAGAGTTAGCTGCCATTCTTTAAACCAATCACGAAACCTGTCTAGGTCATCTTGTATCCTCCTACAGTCGCTCAAGGATGACACCTTGTAACAACAACAACTGTACATATAATAATTTTTTTCTTCTGATTTTCGATAAATTAGTGTAAGCGATGTTCTGATTTCATTTCTTTTTTCTTTTCATGTCATTATGTTAAAGAAACTGCAAACAATTTTCGATGTGAATATTAATGTTTATGTCAAATTGCAAGCAATATCATAACAAAATTGAAATGTAAGAAAAGTTGAAACTGTTGTAAGATGTTAAAGTTGTAATTGTGCGTCTGGTCCATACGTAGGCAATGTATTAGGATATATAGAATGCAAAACCTTTGGTGAATACCCTGTCTGTAGGGGAGCGGTAAAAGGTGGATGGCAGGCGAGCGCGGGAAAATGCACACGGGCGCGGCACGGCATAACGGGCTCAGCAGTAGTAGTCGGAGTTGGGCATCGGTCTGAGTAACACGTTCTGGACCGAGGAGGCTCTCCTGGAAGACGTAGTTTCATTGAGCCTCGGATGTGCCGATTCCGACGATTAGACAGCATGGCAAAATTCTATAGGCACTAAATGGAAAGATATTGCGGCGCTATGAAGAAGTAAAGTGCCGATACATCAAGAGCCATAGCTGTGCTTGTATGTATGCTCTGCGCCTCGCCATCTCGCCGCCCGCCAACCGCCGCATCGATCCGAACAGGTGGAAACTTTTAGTGCTGTATTCGTGTGGACCAGTGTTACTTTTGTTCCTGACTGTTCAATAACAACTTAACTTTTACCAGAACTGTCCTATCATTTAATTATCCTCATCACTAATCTAGACTGGGTCCTTTCCACATGTTGTGCAATCCGAGTGTCCCGAGATGAAGATTTAGAGTTTACGTTAATAATAATTACCGGCAGACCTATCTATGTTAGAATGATGTTTAAAGAACTTTGTTGTTAATGAAATAATAAACGAACAATATAGGTCTGACAAAGTTTAATTAATTTGAGACAAAAATAATGGTAGTTAAATGAGCAAGAAATAAGACAAAAGGAGTAGTAAATCATATATTGGAAATCTTGAGTGCTTAATGATTTAAATAACCAAAATTTCAGTACAGTTATCATAACAGTTTCAAGCCCCCCCCCCCCTCCCTTTTCTTTTCTATTCATTTAAATTCTGAAGTGTACTGAACTGATTTGAACAGCAAAGTTAAAGTCAATATAAAACCAAAATTTATTAGTGTTTTAACTGTTTCAAAATTGACATTGTATGCGTGTTTCGAAAGTGCTATTTCTAGGGTAACCTATGCCCGATTTCAATCAGATCAATAGACAGTACGAAGTTTGTAGTAAACATTATAGTGTATTGTTGTGTATTTATTGCTTGTCCATATTAGTACAGAAAGTGAAATTATTAGTTCAGTAGATTTTCTGGTTCAAAAATTTATCATATTATGCAGTGTCATTACGTGTTGTTTTGTATGAACTTACATCAACTTGTACTGGGAAGAAACTCAGTTAATGCCTAATTATGCTGGCGACCGTATTATTAACAATTTGGTAGCATCTGCTGTGTGGTTTCTTGTCCGTCTTAACGTGTAGTTGCACTTCAGACTTGCTTGACGTATCATTGTTGTTACTGTGTGGGTGAAAGTCTGATTTTGCCTCCATTCAGGTACACGCGGTCAACATATACACCAAAATCCTTTCTTATAAGGTGAAGCCCGTCATTTTACCATAGTACAGGCTTTAATAAGTATCGTGCGCAGCAGCGTAGTGTTACAAACTTCCCGTACACTACAGCATCATCAGCAAACAGCCGCACATTGCTATCCACCCTATCCAAAAGATCATTTATGTAGATAGAAAACAACAGCGGACCTACCACACTTCCCTAGGGCACTCCAGATGATACCGTCACCTCCGATGAACACTCACCATCGAGGACAACGTACTGGGTTCTATTACTCTGCGTGGCATGGACTCAAGTCGATGGAAGACTCCTGCAGAAACATTGCGCCATGCTGTCTTTATAGACTTCCGTAACTGCGAAAGCGTTGCAAGAGCAGGATATTGTGCACGAACAGACATCTCATTTATAACCCTTTGAGTACTGCAGACGTGATATGCCGCGGCGTCCCACCTTGCCATAGAGCCTGCGACATTGTTTTCCGCTGAAGTGAGCTTTCCCATGGGTCCTGCAGACGGCATTTGCCGCGCGGCCTGGCCGGTACTTGAGTCCTAATGACGGCTTATACCGCAGCCGGTTCCACTGCCTGTGGGCCTGCCGGCCCGTCACAATTTCTTTTGTATCGTGCACTCCCTGGGATGGATGTAGCCTATTTATTGTTCTGTGCCGCTGCAGATGCTATCTGGGAAAGACTCTGCCAGGGATTTCGCAGTTGCTGTTCGACATACGTGGTAGCTGGTTCATGTGATCTGCATTCTGCTTCTGTGGTGTCATTTAGCTATCTGCCGTTTCATCAGGAGTTTTTGAGTGCTGTCACTTTTGAGTTCCACAGACAAATGGCACATCGGTGTCGTTGCATTGACGAAGAGATACTGGGGATACTGACAAGGAGTGACAGTGACAGTGAGTGTGGCATCTTCAATGAATGTGATGACTATGAAGGTTCATCAGAAGAATCTCTTAGTAATACACCTAGTAGAGTTCGCCAGGACAGTTCTTCCTTTGGTTCTGAAAGTGAAGACGAATCGATCCGTGCCGCTCGGGATTAGCCGAGCGGTCTCGGGCGCTGCAGTCATGGACTGTGCGGCTGGTCCCGGCGGAGGTTAGAGTCCTCCCTCGGGCATGGATGTGTGTGTTCGTCCTTAGGATAATACAAGTTAAGTAGTGTGTAAGCTTAGGGACTGATGACCTTAGCAGTTCAGTCCCATAAGATTTCACACACATTTAAACCTTTTTTAATCGATCCGTAAAAGGCCACGCCATAGTGAGAATGAGAAATTTGATTGGCAAAAACGTGATTTCGTCTTCACTTTCACTTCATGCTTTTTACGACTCGTCTTTAGGACAAAATTGCCAAGTAGCGCCTGATTCAAGCGTTCTATCCTTTTTCGTGCTATTTCTATCAGAAGATCTGTTGAAATTTATAGTACTTGAAACGAACCGGTTTCTCACTTTCACCATGGCAAATACGTCAGAATCAGTTCGTTCTCAAGCATCCACCTGGAAAGATACAGGTTTTGAGGAAATGTATAGCTTCATTGGTATTTGGCTCCTCATGGCTCGTGTTAAGAAGTTGAGAATAATGGAATATTGGTTCAGAGATGTACTTCTGAGTACTCCAATTTTTGGCGAAGTTATGTCCCTTGACCGTTTTATGTTACTTTTGAGAATGTTGAATTTTAGCGACAACTCGGCCAATTCTGGAGATGACATTTTGTTTAAAATTAGGAAAATAATTGATTCAGTTCGTGTGGCGTTCCGCAGTGCATTTAATCCACACAGAAAACCTATTATTCCAGAATGAGATTTTCACTCTGCAGCGGAATGTGCGCTGATATGAAACTTCCTGGCAGATTAAAACTGTGTGCCGCACCGAGACTCGAACGCGGAATCTTTGCCTTTCGCGGGCAAGTGCTCTACCATCTGAGCTTATCTTTTAAACAATACATTCCTTCGAAATGAAGTAGATTTGTAATCAAAACATTTGTGTTGTGCGACTGTAAAACTGGATACGTCTTGAAATTCATCGTATACACAGGCACAACAACAGAAATTGAAGTCTATAATTTGGGGAAATCTGGTGATATTGTGGCAACACTAATGAAGCCATACCTTGAACGTGGACATACCCTGTATGTCGACAATTGGTATACAAGCCCAGCCTTCTTCCTCTGGCTTCACAACCAGAGTACTGTACAAAGGAACATGCGCAACTTTCCGAAACTACGAAGGAAACTGAAACGAGGAGAAGCTGAGTTTATGTCAACTGACGCAATGCTTGCCATCAAGCGGTGCGACAAGGGAGAAATTTTCATGCTGACTACCCGCAACACTACAGAAATGCGTGACACAGGAAGGACAAACAGGACGACTGGCCAAAATGTAATGAAGCCGCAGTGTGTTACTTGATTAGAATGCAAATATTGGAGCAGTAGACCACTCCGACATGCTATTAAGCTCTGTTGCATCAGTGCATAAATCTTTTAAATGGTACAAAAAGTTTTTTTTTATGTTGTGGACCTTTGTGTTTCGAATGCTCACACTCTTCACAGATCGGTGACAGGGAGAAAAATATCACTAGCAGATTTTCATTTACGTCTGGTACGAGAACTTGTGGAAAAATTTGCTAAAGAACGGAGAAGAGATAGGAAAGGAAGACGCTCTGATGACGAAAATCCTCTTCGCTTTGCTGGGAGGCACTTTCCACATGTCATTCCAAGTGACCAGTCCAAGAAACGTGGACTATGGCGTAGATATGCAGTCTGCTCGAAACAGAATGTGCGTCGAGAAGCGAAATATGACTGCAAAACATCCAATGTGCCTTTGTGCCCTGACCCATGTATTGAAACATACCACACAAAGATAAACTTTTAGTCAAGTTGTTACAGCTGGAAGAATGAATGAAGCCCTTACTTCTGAAAAAAATTACTTAAAAATTAAAAAAAAAAATAAAAATAATTCCAAAAAATAAAAAATAAAAAATTTTAACTTCGCCATTGCCGGTCCAAAGCCCGGATGAGAAAGAAGGATGTGAAATATAACTGTGGAAAAACACTGAATTATATGGGCTTGAAGAGCCTCTCCAGATGAATTACTTTGCTGACAAACACGTTATGTACGAATGTGTGAAACATCCTGTCTGTGCTGGCAAACACAGACTGGATGCTTCAAATGTTCGTACAAAAGGTGCAAAAATAAAAACTTCGTACAAATTTATGGATTCTTCCATAACTTCTTGGTAGAAGTTAAACCTTAAACTTTGTGCAATTATTATTAATTAAAGAAAAAATTCGAGAATATCATTAATTAAAGAAAAAATTCTAGCATTATTGTTACTACAAAATTGTAGTCTGGGTTGCGGTAAAAGATATTCATTTAAGCGGCGACTAGTTTCGGGCGAAACCCAGTTTCAAACCACCATGTAAAACAAAGACTGTGACAACCGCATTATAGATGTTAATAAAATCACAGAAGATGGATAGCTATCGATATTCCATGGGTTTATTAACAGCTATACTGTGGTTGTCACATTCCTTTTTGACATGGTTGTTTGAAAATGGGCTTCGCCCGAAACCAGTCGCCGCTTAAATCAATATCATTTACCGAAACCCAGGCTACAATTATCTAGTAATATTCAGTAACGGATTGCTGTCCTGTTTTTCCGGAACGCTGGATCTGTGAAAAAATTCTAGGCCTACACTTGGAAAGGGCGTCTCGGCACACGTTGGTCAGTTGAATACACTCGCCCATTTCTGAAGCACAAAAGTACATTAGGAATTAAAGGTGACGTTTAATTAGGTACTTTAGAAACTTTAGTATTTCCTTATCTAATTCTTAAACAAAAGTTATAAATGATTGTTCATTTCTACTGTACTACTGACCACATTCCAAGTCTGTGAGATCTGTGGAGCTCCCCATTCTGCTCTCACGATGTCTAATGACTGCTGAGGTCGCCGATATGGAGTACCTGGCAGTAGGTGGCATAAAAATACACCTAATATGAAAAACGTATGTTTTTGGGTTTGTCCGGATAGTTTTGATCACAAAGTCTATGTTCAGTCGTAAGTAAAGCAGATGACAGACTTTGGATCCTTGTTATGACACTAGGAATATGCAGTGTACAAAGGATGCTGCTTACAAACCGCTCCTGTGCCCCATCTAAAATGTAGCTCAGCTGTGTAGAACTCATGCAAAGTAGGACTAACCTAATAGGGGTGACACATTGAGCCTCACAGAAATGCTGAAAAACCAGAAGAAACAGATGTTGAAGATAGACACAAAATTTCCGTGAAAGTCAACTTACAAAACAAATTTATTGAGATTTATCTGGCCTTATGTTGACAAATTGCCTGCTGGCTTCGGTCTCGGGTCCTACGGCCGACATTCGTTTGAAGATATTTCTGACATTACGGCAGCACAAGTGGCTGGCATTGTCAAAGCCTCAACCTCAATTGCTGGCGGCGTAGTTCGCCATCAGCATTGAAGTGTGAAGCTTTGACAAAGGCAGCCACTCATGCTGGCTAGACATTTGCAGCCACTCATGCTGGAGAAACATCAGAAAACTCATAATCACGATATAAACGGTGGACGAAGGAGCCGAATCATTGAACTTTACAGATGGTGCAGCGATGGAGTCACGTGCTCAACCTCAAAATTTTGCATCTACATGCGTACAAGGCGGTAGCAATCAGTGCGACCGTTATGTTGCAAGGGGACATTGTATGTAAATATGTGTAATGTAAAAACCTGACAGAGTGCAATAAGGGGATGTTGTGTCTGGTCGTGCCCATGGCCACACGCTGTGTAAAGTTACTGAATATGTAGGTATTTCGTGGCCGACTGTTCAATGTGTCTACAAACATTTGTGTAATACATGGATTCAGAATTCTGGTCGGGTAATGATCCTGACAGAGGGACCAGAGACGCGTTTCCCTCCTTGTGAATCAAAATCACTTACGAACCCGACGTAACTGCTGCAGGTAGTGCGCGAAGGTTCATCTCAATCTGTTAGTGAGAGAACATTGCGACGGGAAATACATGCAATGGACATTTAGAGTAGCTCACCTAGAAAGACGCATTGCTCACCCAGACAGGTAAAGATGACAGCAACAAAGTTTATCGGGCTGGAAAAATATGTGACCAGTTGTCGGACGCCCCCCCCCCCCCCCCCCCCGCGCGATTACATCTCGACTGGAGCGCACATCATCTTATTTGAGTCCCACAGCAAATCCGTGGAATATGTTGGAACGGTGTGAGATAAACGTCTCGTCTGCATCCTCGCAATTTGTTGGAACTTCCGATCAAATCAACAGCGAAGTCCTGCACAAAACTGTGGACTCACTTCCTAACAGAATCAACGCGGCTATCATGTCCAGGGGCTGAATGATTCAGTATTAAACGATGCTTACAATGATTTCTCTAGGGGTGACTTTTTGGTCCGATGAACTTATGTGGCTCGATTTGCAGTACTCTTTGCAATGCAGTTCACTGTGAGTTACAGGGTGTGGATGTAGATGTAGACCGACAATGAGTTTCACGGACATTCCTTGCGCTATACTGAACCCCTCATTATCAATATAACGGGTGATTATTGTAATTAAGCAGTCTGACATATAAAACACACTGCAGTATTCAGGTGCACCAGTTATTCGATACTTCTCGAATACAACATTAAAACAACATGATTGTTCGAATTACCTAACGTCTGTTCGAGCACAAGCAGTTCCTTCACAGAGTTATTTTTAAGGCGTTCAGCGTATTATTGCAGAAAAGCCTACACACACTCCATACAAAATTTTCATGGACTGATTTTATACCTGGTGCATAAACGTCGTCAACGCAGTAAGTAAGGTGGTAGCCTAAACAAACTGTCATAAATAACGTAGGAGCAGGCAGTGTTAAGTAGTGGGCGTGAGAGCGTAATTTGCCAACGAAGCGTCGATACCTGCTGCGTATTGACTGAAATACGCATCGCAGACTTTTCCTTTCTGGAAAAAGACTCGTCAGAGGTGATGAGAAATGTCGTTATCAATACGAATCTATTACAAAACGACGACGTGCTATTCACATGAGGCTCAGACCTTTGACGATATAACCGACATTCAAGTCAAGGTGGTCAGGTGACTGGGAGTGACTTGTGCATACTAAAGGCAACATGACCATGGTTACTAAAGTCCTGTGGTGTGCAAACCAGCCGGTCGGAATGTCCGAGCGGTTCTAGGCGCTACAGTCTGGAACCGCGCGACTGCTACGGTCGCAGTTTCGAATCCTGCCTCGGGCATGGATGTGTGTGATGTCCTTAGGTTAGTTAGGTTTAAGTAGTTCTCGGTTCTAGGGGACTGATGACCACAGATGTTAAGTCCCATAGCGCTCAGAGCCATTTGAACCATTTTTGAACATGTGGGTATCGCTTCATTGGGATGTCATAAACTAATTAAATGTGCAGAAACCACAGAGACACATTCGTAGCTTGTTGACACTGCAACGAAGGGCATTACAGTACAACAGGAAGCCGTAATGAAGAGGCTGTGATTTCGAAGTATGCTGTGGTAAAAATACTATGAAGATAGTACACATTCTGAAGAAACAGTTAATAGCATTAAGCAGCCTGCAAGTGATTTATTGTGTGTTTTATATCGAAAATTAAAACAAGTACAACATGTAAAAGTTGGTAGTTCAGACTATCATTGTTTTCACAATGTGCGAGACAGAAAATTTTTCGGAGAAGATGTTTTTAAAATGCTGAGTTGTTGCAAAGATTGAAACCGGTGGCCTCTTGTTACAAACGTTATTACAGTTAGTCTCGGCAGCCTTGAGCCATTTTATTAGCTTCTTCTCCCACGGATAAATTTTCCGTCCCGCTTTGATCAGTAATCCGCTTATATCTTGTTTACGCAGCGGCGAAACATAAAAAAACCATCCCGCAACGAAAACAGGGTATGCAGCATCGCGTCCTTATTTTCTTTCCTCCGATTTTATCTCTTAGTTGTGGAAGAGGTAAGTCCTCAGATGGCACCTAGTTACTGAACTTCCTGATCACTTGCTCAGTAGATCCGAATCGATCTGAGACAGGGAAAAAGAACAGAATCACAACACAAGGCACTTGGCATAATGTACAAATTAAGGCAGGAGAATTTTCCATCTTCATAAAAAACTGGAAGCGTTCGAGTTACCATATTGCCGCTTTACATACACTGCACTGCATGTTGCAAAAGATTTGTTTTGAGAGGCGGTAGTATGCCGAAAACAAATATAACCAGTAAACATAGGCTTTAAAATGCTTATCTTAAGAGCAATGAGCACATCTTCAATTTCGTTACTATGAAACACACCTCTTTAATGCCACCACTTTGTTATTACGAACGTCATACGAAATTGAATAAAAAATGTAGACACGTACCTGTGTTACTGTCTATGGATGCAGCACGATATTCTCGTAAACGGTTCAAATGGTTCAAATGGCTCTGACCACTATGGGACTTAACTTCTGAGGTCATTAGTCCCCTAGAACTTAGAACTACTTAATCCTAACTAACCTAAGGATATCACACACATCCATGCCCGAGGCAGGATTCGAACCTGCGACCGCGTGGTTCCAGACTGTGGCGCCTAGAACCGCTCGGCCACCCCGGCCGGCTACAAACGGTATTCCTAGTTCTGGGTAAGCGCACCAAATATGTTAGTTCTTATGAAACCAGGTTATGTATTGGAATGCTTTTACATTGTTGTTTTATCTTTCCACCACCAGTATAACGGAATGCTATTATTTCACACTGGAAATAGCAAACATGATATTCTGTAATGGCCTGGGAGATTGAAGCAGCTGGTGACCCATTGTCCTGTGTGCTGAAATATATGTTTACTGTTTCCTCTCCAAGAGCAATGACAAATGTGTCCTCATTTGTTTGCTGCATTCTGTAGGTCGTTGGTAGTAGCAGAGGTCTTGCAGCACAAGATGATCAAAGGCTCATAAACTGAGCTATACATCTTAGAGCCCTTACTGAATGATCATTTCTTTCTTGTTTAGATCCTTGATACCACGTCTCAAATCTTGAAATACGGGCAAAAACGTGTTTTTAAAGCTGCTGCTGTCTAGGCTGCCATGCACGAAGGTGTGTCTGTGCGCAGGAAACCGTTTCTCGTACCTGACATGTAGGCTATAGTGCTTGATATGAGCGTTAATAAACGATTTTCAAGCTCCTGAGGTATAGCCTTCCTGCAGGGCTGAATGTTGTTATAACGGTGTGCACTTTTAATTATTTTCTTGGAGTCGTTAGTTTTCTCACTGGCTTGATGCGGCCCACCACGAATTCCACACGTGTGTCAACCTCTTCATCTCCGAGTAGCACTTGCAACTTACGTCCTCAGTTATTTGCTAAATGTATTCCAGTCTCTCTTTTCCTCTACAGCTATTGCCATCTGCAGCTGCCTCCAGTACATTGGAAGTTATTCCACGACGCCGTAACAGATGCGCTACCATAGTACACCTTCTTCCCAGTGTTTTCCTAATATTCTTTTCCTCACCGATTCTGGGGAGAGTTTCCGCATTCATTACCTTATCAGTCCACCCAATTTTCAACATTCTTCAGTAGTACCGCATCTCAAATGATTCGATTCTCTTCTCCCACAGTCTATGTTTCACTGCCATACAATGCTGTTCTCCAGCATACGTTCTCAGAAATTTCCTCCTCATATTAAGGCCTCAGTCTGATAGTAGAAGACTTCTCTTGGCCAGGAATGCCCTTTATGCAAGAGCTATTTTGTCTTCTATCTCCTCCTTACCCCATCCGTCATGCGTTAATTTTCGCCTAGGTACCAGAATTCCTCACCTTCATCTGCTTCGTGACCAACAATCCTGATGTTATGGTTCTCTCTGTTCTCTTTGACGCTACTTCTCATTCCTTCTGTCTTTCTTCAGTTTTCTCTCAATCCATATTCTGTACTAATCAGGCTGTTCATTCAATTCAGCAGATCATAGATTGCTTCTTCACTCTCACGCAGTGTAGCAATGTTATCAGCGATACGTATCAATGATATCTTTTCGGCTTGAATTTTAATTTCACTCCTGAATATTTCTTTCATTTCCATCATTGCTTCTTAGATGTACAGACTGAACTGCAGGGGCGAAAGGCTATACCCCTGTCTTACACAATTTTTAATCCGAGCGCTTCTTTCTTGATCGTCCACTCTTATTATTCCCTCTTGGCTCTTGTATAAATTGTATATTACCCATCTCTCCCTACAGGGTAACCCTGTTTTTCTCAGAATTTCGAACATCTTGCACCATTTGAGATTGTCCAGCGGTTTTTGCGGGTCGACAGATCGTATGAATGTTTCTTGATTTTTCTTTAGTCTTGCTTCCATTATCAACTGCAACTTCAGTCTTGCCTCTCTGTTCCTTTACCGTTCCTAAAGTCAAACAGCTCATCAAAAACATCCTCAATTTTCTATTCAATTCTTCTGAATGTCTGTAACTTGGATGCACGAGCTGTTAAGCTGATTGTGTGATACTTCTCGCACTTTTCGGCTCTTTCAGTCTTCGGAATCGTGTACATGATGTTTTTCTGGAAGTCAAATATTATACCGCCACACTCAAACGTTCTACAAATTAACACAAATAGTGTTTTGTTGCCATTTCCTCAAACGGTTCTAGAAATTCTGATGGAATGTTATTTATATCTTCTGCTTTGGTCGATCTTCAGTCTTCCAAAGCTCTTTTGTGTTCTAAAATCTCTTCTATATCGACTCCTGTTTCTCCTTTAATCACGTCACCAAACAAGTTTTTCGCTCTCAGAGGACTTCAATGTACTCTTTCCATGTATCCACTCTCTCCTCTGCATGTAATAATGGAATTCTCATTGCACTCCCAATTATTACCACCCTTGCTTTTAATTTCTCCAGAGGTTGTTTTGACTTTTCTGTATGCTGTGTCAGTCCTTCGAACAATAATTTCTGTTTCTACTTCCTTACATTTTGCATGCAACCATTTCGTCTTAGCTTCCCTGCTCTTACTATTTATTTCATCCCTAAGGGACTTGTATTTCTTTATTCCTGAATTTACCAGAATATTTTTGTACTTCTTTCTTTCATCGATCAACTGAAGTATTTGTTCCATTACCCAGGGATTTTCACAGTTACCTTCCATGTACCCATGTTTTTACTTCCAGTTTCTGCGATTTCCATTTTTAGAGATGGCCATTACTCTTTAACTGAACTGCCTACTGAACTATTCCTTCTCGCAGAATCTATAGGGAACTTTAAGCATACCTCTTCATGCGTTGGTACTTTCATTTCATACTTCATTGTGCACTGATTTTCCCTGACTAGTCTGTTTAACTTCAGACTGCTCTCCATTACTGGTAACCTGTGATCTGAATCTATATCTGCTCCTGGATATGCCTTACAATGCAGTATCTAATTTCAGAAAGTCCGCCTGATCATTATGTTATCTAACTGAAATCTATCTGTATCTCCCGGCCTTTTTTAAGTATACGTCCTCCTCTTGTGATTCTTGAACAGAGTATTCGCTATGTTGCAAAACTGAATATTTTTTCTTCTTTCTCATTCCTAGTACCAAGACCATATTGTCGCGTCCCTATTTTCTACTCTTTTCCCTACAACCACGTTCCAGACCTCCATGACTATTAGATTTTCGTCTCCATTTGCGTACTGTAATACCCTTTCAATATCGTCATCTACTTTCTCTATCTCTTGATCTCCAGCTTGCGACGCACACTATGTGATCAAAAGTATCCGGACACCTGGCTGAAAATTACTTACAAGTTCGTGGCGCCCACCATCGGTATTGCTGGAATTCAGAATGGTGTTGGTCCACCCTTAGACTTGATGACAGCTTCCAATCTCGCAGGTATACGTTCAATCAGGTGCTGGAAGGTTTCTTGGGGACTGGCAGCCCATTCTTCACGGAGTGTTACGCTGAGGAGAGGTATCGATGTCGGTCGGTGAGGCCTGGCCCGCAGTCGGCGTTCCAAAACATCCCAAAGGTGTTCTATAGGATTCAGGCCAGGACTCTGTGAAGGCCAGTCCATTACAGGGATGTTATTGTCGTGTAACCTCTCCGCCACAGGCCGTGCATTATGAACAGGTGCTCGATCGTGTTGAGAGATGCAGTTGACATCCCCGAATTGCTCTTCAGCAGTGGGAAGCAAGAAGATGCTTAAAACATCAGTGTAGGCCTGTGCAGTCATAGTGCCACGCAAAACAACTACGAGTGCAAGCCCCCTCCATGAAAAACACGACCACACCATAACACCACCGCCTCCGAATTTTGCTGTTGTCACTACACACGCTGGCAGATGACGTTAACCGGGCATTCGCCACACCCACACCCTGCCATCGGATCACCTCATTGCGTACCGTTATTCGCCACTCCACACAACGGACAAGGTCGGCCTGTACGCTTTATGCTGTAGGTATCCCTTCACGTTTTCACTTCACTATCATATCGTAAACAGTGGACCTATGGATGTTTAGGAGTGTGGTAATCTCGCGATTATGTCCTATGGATGATATTATGTGTCTTTAATGCAGTGGTTTCCATTGCCTTCTGCATCCTCATGCCATTGATCATCGCTGATTCTTCCGCCTTCCGTGGCTGCTTCCCACCCCACGTGCAAGAGATGGACGTGAACCTCTGCTTGCTCCTCTGACATCTTCGACAAGATCATTGGGGGAATGAGGACACCTTCTTATGACAGAAGTCTCTGGCCACCACGGTTGATGATGTTTATTCAAAATTTAAGTGGTGGCATATTTCGAAGGCAGGTCTCAGGAATTTTTGATTACTTATCAAATATGGAGATTGACACAGAAGAGGAATTTGTGGTGGGGCGCATCAAGTCAGTCAGAAGACAGAAGGCTGATGATTAAAAAAAAAAAAAAAGACGCTACGCTTATACCATGGGTGCACTACTGAACTATACTGCTGGGGATACCTGTGCCAATGAGCTTGGCTGAGGACAGGTTGAAGGCCATAGAGAAGCCGATGGACAGAGCAAAGTGAAGAAGGAAATTGACAAATTGACAGAGAGGGATGACGCATGTGGAAGATTTAGAGGTGTGGTAGGCAGGTAGAAAAGGAGGATGGGGAGTTGGAGATAGACATGGAAAGAGAATGTGGGAGGGGAAGGAAGACACGGTTAAAGAGAATGGGTGAAGGAAATAGGCAAAGGGAGGGGGAGGAAGAGGTGAAGAAACAGAGTTAGGAGGAGGAGATATACAAACAGAGAAGTGAGGATGAGTTGGACAAGGAGGGGGAAAGAGGTTCACACATAGAGGGGATGGAGGAGATGTGTTCAATACATCTGTCAAACAAATAAGTGGCTAAAGGCTTGGGACAAAAGCGAGTTTATATATAAAGTAGACTGTATATGTGTTTGGGATCTCCTCCCAAACCTCTTGATCGATTTAAATTAAATTAGGCAAACAACTACCTAATTTACTGAGTACCAGAACTGTCAGGTTTCCCTTCCTCAAGGAAAACCAGAGGCATGCGTAAATATGTGTTGATTAATCTCCTGCTATATAGGCTACGTTGCACAACATTTGTGATGTGCTGTAGTAGTATTGGCCCTCTTTGTCGACCTGTTTATCAGAGGTGACTCACACAGATGATTACCTCAGAGGTGTTTGAGATGAATGCAGGAGAGGGTTGACAGAGATGGCAGAAACGATTGGTTGGGGTAAGAGTTGTCAGGAGGGAATGGATAGGTAGATGGAGGATGGACAGAGTAATGGGGTGAGCTGATGGGCGAACAGATGGGTGGGGAGGGGAGTTGGGAGGAGAGAGGGGAGGAAGAGGAGATGGACAGGTAGATGAGGAATGAGGAAATGGCCAGTGAGATTTGAGAAGAAGAACAGAGTGGTCTGAGAAGGAGCTAGACAGATATGAAGATAAGGAGTTGATGGGAAGCATAGGGATGGACCAAGAAAAGGGAGGAACAAATGTATGAAGTACATTATGAGTGTCACACACACACAGAGATGAAGCTGTGCATATTAGACTCGGAATGTGACGTAATGGGTGTATATGCACCTTCTCTATAAACGTGATATAAACTATAAGATGCTTAAGGATGACCTCAGTGGTAGTTATTCATTGACAGGTGCTCCCACACCGGTTCATAATAACAGGTCATAATTTATGTGTTCACGTCTTTTTACTATAAGCACCAAACTTCTACGAATTCATTTCTATGACATAAGTTGTATAAATATGCTATTCGTACATCAACGAATTTGGACTTTATGTACGCAGCAAAGTTAATTGTGTATCTCACTTGGTGCATGTTCCAGCTGTGCCATGTGAAATGGTACTTTTGTTTTTCCCCCCATCAGGGTCCTGGTTTGGCGGGTGCCCTTGCTGCTTGCCACCAGGGGGCCAGCTGTCTGCACGGCTTCGATGCCAGCACTGCTGGGGCTGAGGTGCGAGGTCAGAAGAAGAAAACAATTATCACTCGGCGCAGAGCGAGCTAGAAGGATGTGAAATGCGAACTTGCAAGCCGTGGTGCTTGGCCATTGGGAATCACTATAACGGACGTCTTGGGGTATGGCCGTGGATACAACAGGCGTTCGTGTCCTTCCTGACAGCGAGAGGAAAGCGGCTCCAGGAGCTACGCAAACAAGTGCATCGTTTACTACGAGAGGTAAGGAGCGCTACGAGTATCCTTCTGTGGCAGGCCAGTGATTTGGTCATCTGGTCGAATTGTGAGCCGTGGGTGGGGATTGTTATTTTATAGTTGGTACGATTTTGTTTGGAGTGAATGCTAATTCTTGTTTTGTTCTTTATTGTGTTCTATGGTGTACTATCGGCCGAGATGCCGCCGAGTAATGAGTGCTGTAAATTGTTTCAGTATCCCTCCACAGTTGTGCTCTCTGTGAGCGTCACTCGAAGAAATTTCACTCTGCTTACTGTTTTTTGGTGACCTATTTCTCAAGGGCTAAAGCTGTGCTAGATACTTTAGTTTACTCTCGTTAATTTTCTATCATTCTGATTTACCGAAGGATTTATTTGTGTTTAACAAACGGTCATTGCTATAATAAGGCCACAGCCGCACAACTCCCAACCAGACCCCAGTCTACCCAAATACCACGCTACACAATTTGCATAAACTGATAACAATATAACACTTCTAATCGTAACAGAAATATCGTAAAATAATTATTGTCAGCAACGTAGCTACCGGGTGCATTCACAATGTATATAAATGACCTAGTAGATAGTGTCGGAAGTTCCACGCGGCTTTTGGCGGATGATGCTGTAGTATACAGAGAAGTTGCAGCATTAGAAAATTGTAGCGAAATGCAGGAAGATCTGCAGCGGATAGGCACTTGGTGCAGGGAGTGGCAACTGTCCCTTAACATAGACAAATGTAATGTATTGCGAATACATAGAAAGAAGGATCCTTTATTGTATGATTATATGATAGCGGAACAAACACTGGTAGCAGTTACTTCTGTAAAATATCTGGGAGTATGCGAGCGGAACGATTTGAAGTGGAATGATCATATAAAATTAATTGTTGGTAAGGCGGGTACCAGGTTGAGATTCATTGGGAGAGTGCTTAGAAAATGTAGTCCATCAACAAAGGAGGTGGCTTACAAAACACTCGTTCGACCTATACTTGAGTATTGCTCATCAGTGTGGGATCCGTACCAGATCGGTTTGACGGAGGAAATAGAGAAGATCCAAAGAAGAGCGGCGCGTTTCGTCACAGGGTTATTTGGTAACCGTGATAGCGTTACGGAGATGTTTAATAAACTCAAGTGGCAGACTCTGCAAGAGAGGCGCTCTGCATCGCGGTGTAGCTTGCTGTCCAGGTTTCGAGAGGGTGCGTTTCTGGATGAGGTATCGAATATGTTGCTTCCCCCTACTTATACCTCCCGAGGAGATCACGAATGTAAAATTAGAGAGATTAGAGCGCTCACCGAGACTTTCAGACAGTCGTTCTTCCCGCGAACCATACGCGACTGGAACAGGAAAGGGAGGTAATGACTGTGGCACGTAAAGTGCCCTCCGCCACACACCGTTGGGTGGCTTGCGGAGTATAAATGTAGATGTAGATGTAGAGAACGTCAGTTGTTTGTTTATTCCTACATACTGGTCTCATATTTCAGAGTGTCAGTGCTGGCAAATAGATGACTTCTAGATTAAGTGAAATAAGTGCATGCAGAGCGTTTTCGAAATGTGAAGTGTTAATTTTTGACACTGCAATGCCCGCACCTCGTGGTCTAGTGGCCAGCGTTGCTGCCTCTGGACCATGGGGTCCCGTGTTCGATTTCCGGCTGGTTTGGGAATTTTCTCTGCCCGGTGACTGGGTGTTTGTGTTGCCCTCCTCCTCCTCGTCATGATAATTCATGACAGCGGCTAGACTGCATTGCGTAAAAACTGGACTGTGTAAAAATTGGGACTCTGTATGGGCGCTGATGGCCACGCAGTTAAGCGCCCCACAAACCAAGCACCACACCAAAACCTCAATAGATTTATTGTATCTGAAAAGGTTCTTTTTTTTCTTATTTCCACAAATGCGACCCGTAGTAACCAAAGACAATAAGTGGCAAATCTTTAATTTTGGAGCTAAATGTAGATTTCAGTAAAAGCAAGCACGTATCTCTACAGCCAACACATACAACTAACGAGCAGTCTGGTGCTGACATCTAGTGGCTGGAAAGAAAACTGCTAAGACAATATCACATTATCTTTAGAACTCAAAGAGTTTAAATGCACTTGTAAACAGCAGACAGTTCTTTGTTTTCCTGGCTGAGTCTTCAGTGGAAGCTATTTAATTTGAAATTATTACATTGGTTCTTTGTGATTTATTCTTATTATTTTATTTTCTCCACAATTCGTTAATGTTGTATATGGCTGTAAAGAAAAAAAGCAGAAGTAAGTGAACAGAACTTCAATTTAAGTGATGGTAAGTATTTAAATGTTTTTAAATATTTTATTATGAATAGATCTTATTTCAAAAGATTTAAGAGCTTTTACATAAAAAATTTGGGAGCATTACTTTCCCGCTTGCCCTTGTATGTATCTGTTAAAATTTTCAAATCTTAAAATAATTTGCCACACCAGTGTATATCAAGGGTCATTATTCCTTCTGGATTTATTGTTATACAGATGTTCGCCTGAATACGTGGCTTTTAGTTGGAAGGCAAGGGTGACTTTGGTGTAAACACCGCCAAGTGAGACTTTCATGCCACGAGCCGTCGGCATATGCAGCTGTAAGATCTCCATCCGCTACTAAGATAAAATGTTTATCCTCTTGGCCCTGTTCTGGGTACAATTCTTTTAGTGGAACTATATGATACCTTCCAGCGTATCGGTAGGATCATAGGAAAAGCATTGCAGCTTGTGTACATTCTTATGCTTAAGTGAACACCCCCTGTGCAAACGAGTAACTAGACGAAAGGTCTCATATGGCGGAAAAATCTTGCATGAGAACCGGACCTGCTGGTGCTTACACCGGAAGAGTCGGTTCTGAGTGACTTCTTGTATAGGTTAGCCATATGTTTCAGCGCTAGAATTTAGGAGCCTTATATGTATATACTCGTGTTTCCAATAACTTACGAATGAAATTAAAAATTCCAATAGCAAGCAATACTTGCTTCAAAAACTTGGTTTGTATAAGAGTTAATTCTCTAACCCAGACAATAAAATTACGTGCCCCCTTGCCTACCACCGTTTGCTGAGAATCTCGTTTCGATATCACGAAATAAATGAGCTCTAAGATTTAGGTGATTCTCATTGTGTAAAGGGTAAGTCCCCTAAAAATTGAACCGAAGCGCTATTGATTTACTGGTTTCACAGAATGGATTGGTAGTCAGGGCTCGTGTTGTTAGCCAATGAACAGATTGTAGAAATACTTAGTAGTAGTACTTTTGTGCAAACAGACGTTTTTTAACTAAACCTACTAAAAGTAGGGTAAATTAGAATGTCGTGGTGTTTATTGCAGGATTCTAGAGCGAATCGCTTGCGCTATATCGTAAGTTTCCACATCGACACTTGTTTGCGTCCAACCTGCGCAGTTGCTAGTTACGATGTTATTGTATTTGCTTACAGTGTGCTTGTGTGTTCCTTGAATGAACTGTCACATGTTAGTCAGTTATGGCGTGCAGTCCAAGCAGTAGATTGTGAGTGGGCGATGGGATTTACCAATGCAGAGAAACCTGACATGTTCATGGAGTCTGGGTAGTGTAGGAAGGACATCGTTCGTTCTTGCATGGTGTATGCAGCAAGTTATCCCCAGAGAAACCTGACATGTTCATGGAGTCTGGGTAGTGTAGGAAGGACACAGTTCGTTCTTGTATGGTGTATGCAGCAAGTTATTCCCAGAGAAACCTGACATATTCATGGAGTCTTGGTAGTGTAGGAAGGACACAGTTCGTTCTTGTATGGTGTATGCTGTATTAGAATATACACATCAACCGTGTCGGCAGTTATTTATCAACCTATTCAACCCATGACATAGTTTCCATAGCTATCACATCTCTCTCTATTAAGAGAATCGTGCTGAACTACTGTACATGGGCATTAAGACACTATACACCAGATGTATCGTTTATCTTGTTTAGTGATGAAACCACGTTTACCAATCATGTCCAGGCAATCCACTGAAACATACACTATTGGTCTGTTGATAATCCCCGTTGGCTTCGTCAGATGGAGCGTCAGCATCAACCCAGTGTAAACGTGTGGTGTGAGGTTGCGATCCATCAGCTCATAGGCTCGTTCTTCATAGACGTAACACTGAACACGCACAAGTATCATAGCCTTCTAACAGACCATCTTCGATGGATGCTAGAAGATATCCTCTGCAGACTAGGAGGAACTTGCGGTACCTACAAGATGGCGGTCCAGCTTGTAGTGCTCGAAACACTACAGCATGTCTTCACAAATCGAGGTCCTGTAACTTGGCAGGCGCGTACCCTAGGTTTGACGCCTATAGACTCGTTTCTCTGGGGAAAACTGAAAGACACTGTTTTCAAGACACATCAAGACATATGCAACGACGTTTTTACTGAAGCCTGCTTGGACATCTCCGCTAACATAGTACCATGTGTGCAGCTGTCGTTCCATACAAGACTGGAAGCGTGTATTGCTGCTGTCGGTGGTCATTTCTCACACAATCTGCGATGGTCAATTGCCTCGTGACTGGTCAGAAAACACATAACTAGTGTATGCGCTTGCGTTGTCTTTAGTGTGTGCTATCACAGGTACTGTGGGAGTGACGAAATAGGAACTTTTCTAGACACGATATCTCGCGAAGGGCTCCCACTACAACCCTGCAACAAACACCACTTACATTATGAATTGCCCTACTTTTAGGTTGTTAATGTCAACAGGTATTGTTCTAATTAAAGAAGTGTAATTTTGCACAAAAATTCACTTTCGAAGTATTACTACAGTCTGTTTATTGACTACCAACCCATTCTGTGAAAACCGCACACCAGTATCACTTTCCATTTCCGCAATATTTGCGGTGCAAGTTTTAGTTTATTCATCCTGTATTTGGGCGTAAGACATATTTAATATACTGTAGTTTAGGAGGACCATGCAGTATAAATAAATCTGAATGTCTTATGGCATTATTTGGTGGGATGTACCTGTTGGAACTGGTGTCCTTGCCCATATACGTGGATTGTGTCGCATGTGTATTAGTAGAGAGTAGGTGAGTGTAATTGATACGTGTATAATGTGGTGCTACGTTTGCGTAGTCTGATATGGTGAGAGAAGGGAGAGGGTGAAACTCGTTCCCGGCACATAGCTTACATTTCTCGAATAGCACCAAGGAGACCGCCGGGGCCGGCCGAAGTGGCCGAGCGGTTCTAGGCGCTACAGTCTGAAACCGCGCGACTGCTACGGTCGCAGGTGCGTGATGCCCTTAGGTTAGTTAGGTTTAAGTAGTTCTAAGTTCTAGGGGACTGATGACCTTAGACGTTAAGTCCCATAGTGCTCAGAACCACTTGAACCAGACCGCCGGGCTGAACGGCAGCCCCTCCAATGGACGGATCACCATTAACAGTGTCACATGCCCCCACTTCGTGAGACACTGCAGCGAGATTTTAAGCTTAATCTAGTATATTGGTGCAAAGACTAATGATCAGGGCCTTTACGCTTCCACCTCTTGTCTGGCAAACACTGACAGCCAAAGTTTCATCCACCTCCAGGATTCGCATCCATGTACCCCGAATTCGAGATCCTGCGCTCAGGCACGCGATAGCGAGCTCGGCTTTGAAGGTAGATACCATACACCAAACATGCTCCACTACACTTATTATTATTTTCATTTTTCCCGTAAAATTTTCAAACGTAAATCGTCATAATGCAGCACAAAATTATATTTATGTACACAATTTTTTTGTTCTTACGCATGATACTTGTGGGTGGATAAAAATAGCAAAAAGAGGCTTTGCTGAGACGTAACACGAATCTTTTCTCTAATATGTCTTCCACCAGAATCGAATCTGATAGCAGAAAAAATTTGACTGTACGAAGTAGTGAGAAAAAGCACATGTTAAATTGTAATAAACCACACACGATAATTTGTTGCAAGGAATGAACACACATGAGAGAGAGTAGTTGGTAGAAAGTCTATCTACTAGAGTCGGCCAGCGCTGTGGAATGAAGGGACTGGTACTGGAAGGGGGAGGAGGGGGGAGACAGGGCAGTGTCTGTCTCTGGCGAGGTTACCAGGTGGGAAACCTTGACAGGTGGCTTGAGCACAGTCCGTGGCAGGCCAAGCACGTGGCGGATAGGGCACGACACAAAGGAGCAGTTGCTCCCTTTCTCTGTAGCCGTACTGCAAGGATGCGGGACTTAACAGGGGCACTGCAGCTGTGGAGTCAGCTGTGTGTTTGCCATGACGATGCAGTTCTACCACAAGAATTACTTAAAAGCAAAAGAGTTAACATACCTAAGAAAGAAAGTGCCAACGTTCGTTCAGGCTATAGAACCACGGCATTATTAACAGATACTTCAAAAATTTTACTGAATATAGTTAAAGCAACAATAAAAGCTGAGATTAACCAACATTTAGCAGAAGATGAAATTATGTTTCTGAAAAGAAAAGTAAACAGGTTAGCTATGTTAATTTCAGAGAACATGACAGGAAAACGTATGACACATTCATTCAGCTAGAGGAGGATTTTGATTCATTGAACTGCAAGGTACTGTCTGAATAAATCAATGAAATTAGAATGGCCATGAAAGATAAAAGATTGTTTTCCAACCTACACAAAAATCATAATTCAGAAACAGGTGTTTAAGGTGTTAAGAAAGAGTCTAGAATATCGTGACTGATATGGCTGTCGCCTCTATCCGTATTTATTTAGCCTATTTGTAGAAAGTGTAATAAGAACTATGATAAGTGGCACCAAAGGGACCAAAATTATTTGTACGCAAATACAATGCATTCAGCTGCCTGATTACACTACTGGCCATTAAAAATGCTACACCACGAAGATGCCGTGCTACAGACGCGAAATTTAACCGACAGGAAGAAGATGCAGTGATATGCAAATTATTAGCTTTTCAGAGCATTCACACAAGGTTAGCGCCGGTGGCGACACCTACAACGTGCTGGCATGAGGAAAGTTTCCAACCGATTTCTCATACACAAACAGCAGTCGACCGGCGTTGTCTGGTGAAACGTTGTTGTGATGCCTCGTCTAAGGAGGAGAAATGCGTACCATCACGTTTCCGACTTGGATAAAGGTCGGAATGTAGCCTATCGCCATTGCAGTTTATCGTATAACGACATTGCTGCTCACCTTGGTCGAGATCCATTCACTGTTAGCAGAGTATGGAATCGGTGGGTTCAGGAGGGCAATACGGGTCACCGAGCTGGATCCCAACGGCCTCGTATCAGTAGCAGACGAGATGACAGGCATCTTACCCGCATGTCTGTAACGGATCGTGCAGCCACGTCTCAATCCCTGAGACAACAGAGGAGGACGTTTGCAAGACAACAAGCATCTACACGAACAGTTCGACGACGTTTGCAGCAGCATGGACTATCAGCTCGGAGACTATGGCTGCGGTTACCCTTGATGCTGCATCACAGACAGGAGCGCCTGCGATGGTGTACTCAACGACGAACCTGGCTGCACGAATGGCTAAACGTCATTTTTTCAGATTAATCCAGGTTCTGTTTACAGTATCATGATGGTCGCATCCGGGTTTGCCGACATCGCGGTGAACGCACATTCGTCATCGCCATACTGGCGTATCACCCGGCGTGATATTATGGGGAGCCATTAGTTACACGTCTCGGTCACCTCTCGTTCGCAATGACGGCATTTTGAACAGTGGACGTTACATTTCAGATGTGTTACGACCCGTGGCTCTAGCCTTCATTCAGTCCCTGCGAAACCCTACATTTCAGCAGGATAATGCACGACCGCATGTTGCAGGTCCTGAGCGGACGTTTCCGGATACAGAAAATGTTCGACTGCTGCCCTGGCCAGCAGATTCTCCAGATATCTGACCAATTTAAAACGTCTGGTCAATGGTGGCCGAGAAACTGGCTCGTCAAAATAAGCCAGTCACTACTCTTGATGAACTGTGGTATCGTGTTGAAGCTGCATGGGCAGCTGCACCTGTACACGCCATCCAAGCTCTGTTTCACTCAATACCCAGGCGTATCAAGGCCGTTATTACGGCCAGAGGTGGTTGTTCTGGGTACTGATTTCTCAGGATCTGTGCACCCAAATTGCGTGAAAATGTAATCACATGTCAGTTCTAGTATAATATATTTATCCAATGAATACCCGTTTATCATCTGCATTTCTTCTTGGTGTAGCAATTTGAATGGCCAGTAGTGTACATACCAGTTTGTTATAATTAATATGTAGCAACTCACAAAGGTCAGGTGTGCGTTGTAATTATCGTATGGAAGCGAAACTTGACATTCTAATTTGTTAATGGGGAACTGATTTATACTGGAAAATAATTAGTCCCAATTTTGTTCACTAAGTGCAAACCTGGCGCGGTGAGTGCAAGAAAGACGTACAGAAAGGTTTCTGTATGTAACTGATTAGGAACTGGACTTAGGCAGTAAAGATCAGACGAGAGAGAAAAGCATAATGTTTGCGTTATTATTAAGCTCTCGTTACACACTTTGTTCAATATGAGCACCGCAAACATCGACTAGATGCTGTGCAGCGCCAGATTTGCAGCTGTTGGTCTAAATTGAAAGTAATTTTATTTCCAATGTAAATCAGTTCCACATTGATGCATTATAACACCCACCAAGTTTCTCAGTCATACGACAGCTGCAGCCCACATTGGATCTCTATGAGTAGCTGTGCTTTAATTACAACCACCTGGTAATAGTCTCTCAGATACAAAAAAGAACATGAGATTTCTGTTAAAAATTTTGCCTGATGCCTTGGACAACCACAAACTCGGAATAAACTGAAACAACATTGAAGTAGTGCTGATGGATAAATCGCTCAGACTTGTAAGTGCAAATGTTAAGATAGATTATGCAATGTTAATGCATGTAACTAAATATTTCTATCCTGAAATTAATACAATACATCATACTAGTATAGTGGATGTTGAAAGAAGGATTTCAGAGACCGAATACGTCTTCAGAAACAAAGAGTAATTTATTAACAAACAACCCCTTATCAAGACATTTATTTGAAGAATTTTAAGCTATGACAAAGACCCTAGAGAGAAAGTTATGAGGTGATTGATACTGGAAGGAATATTTAAGAATAATCGAGACACGTTCATAGGATTTGTCGACCGGGAAAAATAGTACGACAGCGTAAAATGGTGAATGATATCTTAAACTGTTAGAAAAATAGCAGTAAGCTATAGGAAAATACTGGTAATATACAATATGTATAAGAACCAAGAGGAAACAGTGAAAGGAGTAGAAGGAAATGTTATGACTAAAAGCGGTGTAAGAAATGGATGCAGTATTCCTCCCCTACTGTTCAATCTATACATCGATGAAACAATGACAGAAATACAAGCAATGGTAAACAGTGGGATTAAAAATTCTAGGCAGAACGATATCGGTGATAACACTTGTTGACAACATTGCTATCCTCGGTGAACTTGAAGAAGAAGTACAGGATCTATTAAGTGGAATCGATAATCTAACTGGCAGGCTCTATAGACTGACAGTAACCTGAAGAGGACAAAAGTAAAGAGGAGCAGCATAAATAATATTAGCGATAAATTTGCCATCGAGTATGGTGACAACAAACTAGACGAAGTTTGGAAGTCTGCTATCTTGGAAGCAAAATAATGCATGGGAGACAGAGCTAGGAGGACTGGACTAGCACATGCAAAGAGATCGTTACTTGCAAAAGAAGTCTTCTAATGTAAGCTATACGCCTTACAGGTATAAGCTTCAGAAAGGGTTTCAGATATGGTTCTATAGGCAGATGTTGAAAATTAGGTCAACTGATAAGAAGAGTAGCTTTTGAAAACTGTGCCGTTACGCAAGTGAACGAAAAACCAGTTAGGTACTTGGGATAATTGGTTGCTAGGTTCTAAATCGAATGAACATGAAAATATTTTTATAGCGCAAATTGACGGTATCAAAAGGTAGATTGATACCGGCTGATACCTCACCAGGTGTCATGGAGTCTTTAATTTGGTAATGTAGGGAGTTCTCAAGAAGTAAATTTCTAGAGACAGTGTAAGGTCTGAATACACTAAGCGGGATCAGACATCCACATCTACGTTTATACTCCGCAAGTCACGCAACGGTGTGTGGCGGAGGGCACTTTACGTACCACTGTCATTACCTCCCTTTCCTGTTCCAGTCGCGTATGGTTCGCGGGAAGAACGACTGCCGGAAAGCCTCCGTGCGTGCTCGAATCTCACTAATTTTACATTCGAAATTTCCACGGGAGGTATAAATAGGGGGAGGCAATATATTCGATACCTCATCCAGAAACGCACCCTCTCGAAACCTGGACAGCAAGCTACACCGCGATGCAGAGCGCTTCTCTTGCAGAGTCTGCCACTTGAGATTGCTAAACATCTATGTAACACTGTCATGCTTACCAAATAACCCTGTGACAAAACGCGCTGCTCTTCTTTGGATCTTTTCTATCTCCTCCGTCAACCCGACCTCGTAAGGATCCCACACTGATGAGCAATACTCAAGTATAGGTCGAACGAGTGTTTTGTAAGCCACCATCTTTGTTGATGGACTTCATTTTCTAAGGACTCTCCCAATTAATCACAACCTGGTACCCGCCTTACCAACAATTAATTTTGTATGATCATTCCACTTCAAGTCGTTCCGTACGCATAATTCCAAATATTTTGCAGAAGTAACTGCTACCAGTGTTTTTTCCGCTATCATATAATCATACAATAAAGGATCCTTCTTTCTATGTATTCACAATACGTTACATTTGTCTATGTTAAGGGTCAGTTGCCACTCCCTGCACCAAGTGCCTATCCGCTGCAGATCTTCCTGCATTTCGCTACAATTTTCTAATGCTGCAACTTCTCTGTATACTACAGCATCATCCGCGAAAAGCCGCATGGAAGTTCCGACACTATCTACTAGGTCATTTATATATAATATGAAAAGCAATGGTCGCATAACACTCCCCTGTGAAACGCCAGAGGTTACTTTGACGTCTGTAGACGTCTCTCCATTGAGAACAACATGCTGTGTTCTGTTTGCTAAAAACTCTTCAATTCAGCCACACAGCTGGTCTGATATTCCGTAGGCTCTTACTTTGTTTATCAGGCGACAGTGCGGAACTGTATCAAACGCCTCCCGGAAGTCAAGGAAAATGGCATCTACCTGGGAGCCTGTATCTAATATTTTCTGTGTCTCATGAACAAATAAAGCGAGTTGGGTCTCACACGATCGCTGTTTCTGGAATCCATGTTGATTCCTACAGAGTAGATTCTGGGTTTCCAGAGACGACATGATACGCGAGCAAAAAACATGTTCTAAAATTCTACAACAGATCGACGTCAGAGATATAGGTCTATAGTTTTGCGCATCTGCTCGACTACCCTTCGTGAAGGCTGGGACTACCTGCGCTCTTTTCCAATCATTTGGAACCTTTCGTTCCTCTAGAGACTTGCGGTACACGGGTGTTAGAAGGGGGGCAAGTTCTTTCGCGTACTCTGTGTAGAAACGAATTGGTATCCCGTCAGGTGCAGTGGACTTTCCTCTGTTGAGTGATTTCAGTTGCTTTTCTATTCCTTGGACACTTGTTTCGATGTGAGACAGATGGAGGTACAGTAAATACACAGAGGTGAAGAGACTATCACCGGACACACCAGTCTACCTCTACATACACTGAGGTGACGAGAGTCATGAACAAATACAAATGGCTGTAGTATCATGTACACCAAGTATGAAAGGGCAGTACATTTGTGGAGCTGTCATCTGTACTCAAGCGATTCATGTGAAAAATGTTCCAATGTGATTATAGCCGCACGGCGGGGTTTAAGAGACTTCGAACGTGGCAGCGTAGTCGGAGCTAGATGAATGGGACATTCCATTTCGTAAATCGTTAGGGAATACAATATTCGGAGATCCACAGTCACAAGAGCGTGCCGAGAATACCAAATTTCAGGCACTACCTGTCACCACGGAAAATGCCTTAACTTAACAACCGAGAGCAGAGTCGTTTGCGTAGAGCTGCCAGTGCTAAAAGACAAGCAACATTGCGTGAAGTTACAGCAGAAATCAATATGGGACGCTTGAGGAACGCATCCAGCGGTGTGAAACCTGGCATTAAAGGGCTATGGCAGCAGAAGAGCAACGGGAGTGCATTTGCTACCAGCACGACATCGCCTGAAGCGCCTCTGATGGGTGCGTAACACTATCGGTTGGACCCTAGACGTCTGGAAAACTGTGCGCTGATCAGATGTATCCCGCTTTCAAAAGGTGAGAGGTGATGATAGGGTTAGAGTGTGCCACGGGCGTCAAGAGGCAGTGGACCCAAGCTCTTAGTGCGCAAAATGGTGGCGGCTCCATAATGGAATGGGCTCTGATCACTTGTAATGGACTGAGTCCTTTGATCCAACTCAACCAATTATTAATTGGAAATGGTTATGTTCCGCAATTTGGAAACTATTTGCAGCCGTTCGTGGATTTTATGTTATCAAGCTAGAATGGAATTTTCATGGGAAACAATGAACAGTGGTTATTAGTTTCTAGCTATTGGTTTCAAAACCATTCTTGACGATTCCAACGAATGATATGGCCAACCAGATCGCCTGACATCAATTCCATCCAACATAATGGACATAATGGAGAGGTTAGTTCGTGCACAAAATCCAGCATCAGAACCCCTTTCGGAATTATGAATAGCTATACCAGCAGTTCAGAATTTCTGCCAGACACTTCCAACAACTTGTCGAGTCCATGCCACGTTGAGTTGCTGCACTATGCTGGGCAAAAGAGGTCTGACAGTGTGTTAGGAGTATCCCATGACTTGTTGACACCTCAGTGTACATACATATTCTGCAAGCATTGGGGAATGCACATTGTATCACAACTATTCACCCCCTTTCCAGTTCCGCTCGCAAATGGGAGTGAAGGGAAAACGACTGTCTGTACACCTCCGTAAAAGCCCTAATTCCTCTTGTTGTGTCTTTGCGGTCCTTATGTGAAATATAAGTTGCTGGCAGAAGGATCCTTCTACAGTCTACCACAAACAATGGTTGTCTATATGTTCTCAATACGTTTTACTGAGAAGAACTTCATCCACCCTCCACGGATTTGCATTTGAGTACATGAAGCATCTCGATATATTCAAGTTTCGATCGTGTTATGTGGCAGTTATCCCAAGGCCTATTACGCAACATATTTTATTTTGGAATATTGGAAGATGCGCATTCAAATAGTGAGTATAGTCAATTCTTTAACGCTGCATGGTAATTGTGGACAGTATCCAGTATTTTCTGTAGCCTTTGTGCTTTTCTTAGCTTGCAACATGGTAACTTACATAAAAGAACCGGAGGGTCATAAATGTGTTTGGAACTTAAAGCAGCTGCCCCCGCCCCACTCCTGGCCATTTGGAAGTTAGGGAATTGCTACATCCCATCTCAACATGGCACGTGATTCAGGGGCAGCCTGTCTGCCACAAGAAATACGTTGTGCAAGACGGTAGAAGAAACCCTTTTAAGAGCGATAAAATCCAAGCTAGCTGCAGCTCACAGAATGAAGTACTGTGAGACTGGCTGTTTTCTCTGTGACGACACCACTAACGGTTGTTCGTTTTAAGTCCTTGTAACAGGGACTCTGGGCGACTTACAATAATTATTTCTGTTGAGGGTGCACTACCCCACACGTGTCTACATGTAAGCCTTCCAGTTGGTGAGGGATAGAAACCTGTCATTGAGTGGGAAACATTTTCTGCTTTCCTTTCTGAGCCAGACCATCACTGATTAATCATGACAAAATCAGCGAGAGTGGGAGTATATTAAACTTAATTATAAATTTTTTACTGTTCAGAGCAACCCCCCCGCCCCTATGAACCATGGACCTTGCCGTTGGTGGGGAGGCTCGCGTGCCTCAACGATACAGATGTACCGTAGGTGCAACCACAACGGAGGGGTATCTGTTGGGAGACCAGACAAACGTGTGCTTCCAGAAGAGCGGCAGCAGCCTTTTCAGTAGTGGCAGGGGCATCAGTCTGGATGATTGACTGATCTGGCATTGTAACACTAACCAAAACAGCCTTGCTGTGCTGGTACTGCGAACGGCTGAAAGCAAGAGGAAACTACAGCCGTAATTTTCCCCAAGGGCATGCAGCTTTACTGTATGGTTAAACTATGATGGCATCCTCTTGGGAAAAATATTCCGGAGATAAAATAGTCCCCCCTTCGGATCTCCGGGCGGGGACTACTCAAGAGGACGTCGTTATCAGGAGAAAGAAACTGGCGTTCTACGGATCGGAGCGTGGAATGTCAGATCCCTTAATCGGGCAGGTAGGTTAGAAAATTTCAAAACGGAAATGGATAGGTTAAAGTTTGATATAGTGAAAATTAGTGAAGTTCGGTGGGAGGAGGAACAAGACTTTTGGTCAGGTGAATACAGGGTTATAAATACAAAATCAAATACGGGGTAATGCAGGATTAGGTTTAATGTGAATAAAAAAAAAATAGGAGTGCAGGTAAGCTACTACAAACAACACAGTGAACGCATTATTGTGGCCAAGATAGACACGAAGCCCATGCCTACTACAGTAGTACAAGTTTATATGCCAACTAGCTCTGCAGATGATGAAGAAATTGATGAAACGTATTATTAAATAAAAGAAATTATTCAGGTAGTGAAGGGAGACGAAATTTTAATAGTCATGGGTGACTGGAATTCGTGAGTAGGAAAAGGGAGAGAAGGAAACATAGTAGGTGAATATGGATTGGGGATAAGAAATGAAAGAGGAAGACGTCTGGTAGAATTTTGCACGGAGCATAACTTAATCATAGCTAACACTTGGTTCAAGAGTAATAAGAGAAGGTTGTATACGTGGAAGATGCCTAGAGATACTAGAATGTATCAGATAGATTATATAATGGTAAGACAGAGATCTAGGAACCAGGTTTTAAATTGTAGACATTACCAGGGGCAGATGTGGACTCTGACCACAATCTATTGGTTATGAACTGTAGATTAAAACTAAAGAAACTGCAAAAAGGTGGGAATTTACGGAGATGGGACCTGGATAAACTGACTAAACCAGAGGTTGTACAGAGTTTCAGCGAGAGCATAAGGGAACAAATGACAGGAATGGGGAAAGAAATACAGTAGAAGGAGAATGGATAGCTCTGAGGGACGAAGTAGTGAAGGCAGAAGAGGATCAAGTAGGTAAAAAGACGGGGGCTAGTAGAAATCCTTGGGTAACAGAACAAATATTGAATTTAATTGATGAAAGGAGAAAATATAAGTAAGTGAAGCAGGCAAAAAGGAATACAAAAGTCTCAAAAATGAGATCGACAGAAAGTGCAAAATGGCTAAGCAGGGATGGCTAGAGGACAAATGTATGGATGTAGAGGCTTATCTCACTAGGGGTAAGAGAGATACTGCCTACAGGAAAATTAAAGAGACCGTTGGAGAAAAGAGAGCCACTTGTATGAATATCAAGAGCTCAGATGGAAACCCAGTTGTAAGCAAAGAAGGGAAAGCAGAAAGGTGGAAGGAGTATATAGAGGGTCTATACAAGGGCGATGTACTTGAGGAAGATTTTATGGAAATGGATGAGGATGTAGATGTAGATGAAGAATACGTTTACTGCGTGAAGAGTTTGATAGAGCACTGAAAGACCTGAGTCGAAACAAGGCCCCGGGAGTTGACAACATTCCATTAGAACTACTAACGGCCTTGGGAGAGCCAGTCATGACAAAACTCTACCATCTGGTGAGCAAGATGTATGAGACAGGCGAAATACCCTCAGACTTCAAGAAGAATATAATAATTCCAATCCCAAATAAAGGAGGTGTTGACAGATGTGAAAATTACCGAACTATCAGTTGAATAAGCCACAGCTGCAAAATACTAATGCGAATTCTTTACAGACGAATGGAAAAACTGGTAGAAGCCGACCTCGGGGAAGATCAGTTGGGATTCCGTAGAAATGTTGGAACATGTGAGGCAATACTGACCTTACGACTGATCTTAGAAGAAAGATTAAGGAAAGGCAAACCTACATTTCTAGCATTTGTAGACTTAGAGAAAGCTTTTGACAATGTTGACTGGAATACTCTCTTTCAAATTCTAAAGGTGGCAGGGGTAAAATACAAGGAGCCAAAGGCTATTTACAATTTGTACAGAAAAAAGATGACAGTTATAAGAGTCGAGGGCATGAAAGACAAGCAGTAGTTGGGAATGGAGTGAGTCAGGGTTGTAGCCTATCCCCAGTGTTATTCAATCTGTATATTGAGCAAGCAGTGAAGGAAACAAAAGAAAACTTCGGGGTAGGTATTAAAATCCACGGTGAAGAAATAAAAACTTTGAGGTTGGCCGATGACATTGTAATTCTGTCAGAGACAGCAAAGGACTTGGAAGAGCAGTTTAACGGAATGGACAGTGTCTTGAAAGAAGGATATAAGATGAACATCAACAAAAGCAAAACGAGGAAAATGAAATGTAGTCGAATTAAATCGGGTGATGCTGAGGGAATTAGATTAGGAAATGAGACACTTAAAGTAGCAAAGAAGTTTTGCTCTTTGGGGAGCAAAATAACTGATGATGGTCGAAGTAGAGAGGATATAAAATGTAGACAGGCTGTGGTAAGGAAAGCGTTTCTGAAGAAGAGAAATTTGTTAGCATCGAGTATAGATTTAAGTGTCAGGAAGTCATTTCTGAAAGTATTTGTATGGAGTGTAGCCATGTATGGAAGTAAAACATGGACGATAAATAGTTTGGACAAGAAGAGAATAGAAGCTTTCGAAATGTGGTGCTACAGAAGAATGCTGAAGATTAGATGGGTAGATCACATAACTAATGAGGAGGTATTGAATAGAATTGGGGAGAAGAGGAGTTTGTGGCACAACTTGACTAGGAGAAGGGGTCGGTTGGTACGACATGTTCTGAAGCATCAAAGGATCACCAATTTAGTACTGGAGGGCAGCGTGGAGGGTAAAGATCGTAGAGGGAGATCAAGAGATGAATACACCAAGCAGATTCAGAAGGATGTAGGTTGCAGTAAGTACTGGGAGATGAAGAAGCTTGCACAGGATAGAGTAGCATGGAGAGCTGTATCAAACCAGTCTCAGGACTGAAGACCACAACAACAACAACAACAAGTCATCAGTGCTCGCAAGATCTGCTCAAAACGGTCGGCGAAATTGCTACACTGGCCGAAACAGCTGATTTTCTAACTGTAATATCAGAGGACACTTGCTTCTGGAGATCTATGGGAGAACACTTCCTGGCTGGTCATCAGAGTGTCGACGCCTGCTACCGAGGTACTGCGATGTCGCCATATTAGATCTCAGTACAGAGGGCGAGCTGGACTCAGAATTTTCAGCTGTTACTGCGACCATCTTCCTCACTCGCACCCTTTAAGAGTGGTAAGAATGAGTGAGTATTGCAATTACCGAATCGAGTGGGACATGAGTCTAGTTAGCATACCCCAGGGTTTAATAGCACTGTTTTAATGTTTGCAGCTAGCTAGTTGCTTACACCATGCACTTTGCCGATTCTGCTGGTGTATTTATTTTTTCAGGTTCTTTCCTTAAACGATTATTTATTTTCACAGTCATTGGTCATAAAAGTGATATAATTTCACTTTATGCCTTCATGTGAGCATTCAACTGTGCCAAGACTGTATTTCATAATTACAATCCTTTTCCCCACTTACTAAACGTTAGGACACTTAATGCAGTGTGCTTAATTTGTTTGAAGTTATATGATAATAAACGAAATTGTTATAGAGACTGCCAGTTTCTTTTGTATATAAATTGTGTCTATGTGCACTGTGATGTCTGTATTTTTACGCTTCATTTGGGCCAATCCTAGTAGTTTTCTTTCGACAAGGCGTTCCCGCTACGCAACACTGTTTTCGTAAGTCAGACTTAAAGCATCTTAGGGACATGGGGAACAGCTCGAGCGACACCTCACATATGAATATAGCGGCTGCCGTCCAGAATTAGCCGGCCGTGGTGGCCGAGAGGTTCTAGGTGCTACAGCCTGGAACCGCGCGACCGCTACGGTCGCAGGTTCGAATCCTGGTTCGGGCATGGATGTGTGTGATGTCCTTAGGTTAGTTAGGTTTAAGTGATTCTAAGTTCTAGGAGACTGATGACCTTAGAAGTTGAGTCCCATCCCATAGTGCTCAGAGCCATTTTTGAACCGTCCAGAATTACTTTCCGTGGTCCCACAACCTTCTGATTTAAATAGTCGAAATTTTATGTCAGTAAATCTTAGTGTTTGAGTCTCTGGTATCCTCGCTCTGCACGTTTGAAGATCCGCGGGATGCTATAGACATCGATTAGCGCTGCAAATGTGGGCGCTGCGGTCACAGATGTAAGCGTCGCCGTAGGCCACGCCCTTCTCATCGGTCTGTAAGGGCTCTTGGCCGCCCTTTGAAGTTAGCAGGGCGGCTGCTCCGTCCGTTAGCACAGATTTCTCTTCATTACCGCATGGATCTCGCTGCCTATCGTTGCCTCTGTTCCGAATTCGCTACGTCTTAGTATTCGATCTTTGTTTGCCCTCTGGACTTCTCACTCTGGCGTGCCGTCACCTTTGTCAGCCCTTCTCTAGTCGTCCGCCTGTTCTTCCTCGGACGGCCGGGGTGGCCGAGCGGTTCTAGGCGCTACAGTCTGGAACCGTGCGACCGCTACGGTCACAGGTTCGAATCCTACCTCGGGCATGGATGTTTGTGATGTCCTTATGTTAGCTAGGTTTAAGTAGTTCTAAGTTCTAGGGGACTGATGACCTCAGATGCTAAGTCCCATAGTGCTCAGAGCCATGTGAACCATTTTGTTGTCCTCCGGCGACTCCCTGTCGACGCGCGTCGCCCAGTCGGGCAGCCAATGCTGGCAGCGATGTCGTCCCGGACTTGTCCGATTCCAGTCGCTACAGATTCATTTGTTTCTTGATCGCATCTTAACCGGAAAAGTAAAGATGAACATCTTAAAGAGAAAAGAAGTTGAAGAATTTAAACTAATTTTCCGTTGCTTCCGCTGCACTAATTTTTGCTTCTCTTACAGGTTAGATTCGTGAGTAAAAGTCCATCACTGTCCAGAGTTTCGACGGTGCAGTTTTAGGGGAAGTATTTCTATGTGTTTGTATTTCTGGTAGAATTTTATTGTGTTTAGTGACATGTCTCAGTTAGGAATTTGCTTATCATGGGAAGTTTTTGAGTCTTGCGTAAGTATTTGATTATGCCAAAATTAACCTACGATGATTCAAGTAATTCAGGAAAAAAGAGTACAATTAATAAGGAAGAAACGAGTCCATCTCTAACTGTAAATCATGAACTTACTATGGAGGTCGAAGAAGGCAGTTCAAATGGTACTGGGGTTATGGAACGTCATGAACGTAATTTAGAAGGGTCAGTAGCGATGGACAGTGAACCAAATACCTTGCAGAATAACAGCGGACAATCCGAAGCTGAAATGTTGTGTGAACAGTATGTGAGATGAAAAACAAGATTCCGTAGCCACTGGTCGCTAAGACCACCCATCGCGCACCGAAGTATTCTTCACCGCAAAGAAGCTTCGTAAACATTCTGTGCAGCAGCAGACAAGAGAAGAAGCATTTCTCAAAAGGACCGAAGAGCAACGTAAAAGAGCGGAAGAATTTTTAAACAAAAACAGACCAAAATTTCGTAAGCTAAACGAGGAGACTGACACGTGTTTCATAAAGATTGAAGAACTATTCAGATATATACTGATTACTTCAAGAGATTAGGACTGTAGTTAACGTGTTATGTACAAAGCTGTGACGAAAGGATAGTCATATTAGAGAAGAAGAAATTAAGAAATCTGAAGCGTAGACGAAACAGGTAAGTGAACAATAAATCGATACTTACAGAAATAAATTAGACACGCCTACTCAAGAAGTGTATGGCGCAACCGACAATTTATTCAAAACGCTGAGTCATTAAAAAGTGGAAAGACGACGTATCGCATGTCAAGAAACATGTATACGTGTTGCCGTTACATAATGACTGGGTTTTGCTAGAACTGTTTGGTAAACTTAAAAAATCACTAGTAAATAAGTGTGTTATTACAAAATGGCTCAAATGGGACTTTACATCTGAGGCCATCACTCCCATAGACTTAGAGATACTTAAACCTAACTAACCTAAGGACATCACACACATCCATGCGCCTTGAACCGCTCAGCCACACAGGCCGGCTGTTGTTCCACTTTAAGGAAATACAAGCAGACATCACCTGTTGCAGTCGTGAAGCGCTGATGGAATTGTTTAAGGAGAGACAATGCAATAGCGTGTCAGCAAATAGTATGAGTGTCCGAGAGACGTTAATGATTCAACAAAAAGAGGACGAGGAATTATGCGAAATCGGCAGCCTGCCGTGAACGCGTTGATCCTGTACCGCCACCTGTGAATGTCCAGCCGACTGTGCCGCCCACAATGACAAGGACGAAATATAATACATTTTCTTAGAATAGGCACGCTTTCTCGACAATGTGACTGTCTGACATTAAAAAGATTTCGATGGGCACCGTTTCCGGAAAATATAAACGTCTATTTAGCTGTGTCGATACATAATGGTCTGCCGGTTAAAATATAATTTTCATTTGCATGTATGTGCGAGAAGAGTCAGCCATCACAATTCGAGTGATCGCGGCAAAGTGCAGGGCTAACGAGAAGTTTTAACTGGCGTTTCGGCACGCATTTTGGGCGCAAGGAAAGCAGGAGAGTGTCAGACTAGGCATTTTGCTAATGGAGCATTGTGCAACATCGTAGAACAACGCAATATTTTAAAGTAATGGTCAGTTGTTCTTGGACCCACCGTTTGGGCGCAAAAAGTTAATACGAAACTGCCAAGCAATGTGACATACCAAAATTAGAATGATTTTACTTTGGCCAGCTGTGGGGCTAACCATGAAGGAGCATTTTTGCATTTGACTGACTAACATATTTACGATCCTAAAGTTGATGATCGAGTATCAGTGCACTTCGTACAAACTCCCTATGTATCGTCAAAATATGGTGAGCAAAGCATTTACTCCAAGGAAATGGTAAAAGGTGAAATAGGAATAATCTTCGTGGATCATGAGCGCAGCCATGTCAGGCAGATGATATGCAAATCTATGGAGGACATAATAATCAGAGATGATAGGGTGCACAAATTGTAGAAATATGAGGCGCAGATCCACAAAGTGACCCGCTGAAAATGACAAAAAGGGAAATATGAGGCGGGATCAGCCAACGTGCAAGGCTCCGACCTCGCCGTTAGACTAAATACAACCCCAGGAGCCTTAATTGAAGTTTAAGAGTCACAGTCCAGTTGTAGTTGAAATAGTTCTAGGAATTAAATAGTTACGAGGCATTTGAGGTGACAGGATTGTACATTGTGTGTGGAAGATAAACGTTTGCATTGTAATCAATAACTGGATGCCATGGAAACTATAGAATGCAATGAGAAGAAGCGTGATTGCTGGAGACAATGAAATTTTACTGAAGACTATAAATAGATCACAAATGAGCAAATTTTTAACCCATTAGTTCTTTAGAGTATATTATGGAGCGTACTGAGTGGGGAAAATAATACATAATAACTTTTCTGAGATTCAGACCTCCAGGAGTAACAAATAGAAAGGTTTTTGATACATTTCGCACCTGCAGAGAATCATTAAATAGGTGTAGTTAGAGAACAAAAGACTAGTTCACAGCGATGGACGACTGTACAAGGAGAAATAAAAGTGAATGATAAGGAGGAATTTTGTTATGAATTGTATGTGGACGACTTCCTGGTAAGATTTAAACTGTTGAGGAAGTGTTGGAAGATGACAGTAATGAAAGCATCGAATGAGCGTTGGATAAGTTATCCCTTAGAGGATGATTTGCTTGTTATATTTTCGATATTTGATGTCAGTAGCGTGAGGCGCTGAGTGGTTGGGTAAAAGGATAGTTTACTAAGACACCATATTACATAAAGGAACGTGAGCTTGATTAACAGCAGAAACAGTATTTGTCTGTGTATTTTGTTTCTACTGTTCGCACGGATGTGACTGTCATCCGCATAAAGTCTTTAGATTAGATTAGATTAGATTAGATTAGTTTTTCGTTCCATAGATCCGTGCTGAGAAGATCCTCGTAGATGTGGAACGTATTTTTTTTTTTTTGAGATTGTTGGAACAAGACAAATGTTTCTCATGAATGTAAGGACTTGATGAAGAACAATCTAACTTAGTGGTAATATGTCACATTGTCAGGCACAGTAAAATAAATATTTTACAACTGTAATGAATGGCATGATAGACTGTTTTGTGTTTTCTCATGTTGTTAAGCGTATGTTACGTTCCCTTGTCTTTCGTGTGTTTCAGAACAGACATCTGAGATATGGAGTGACCAATTATTTTCAGGATTCGTCGATGACAACAAGAAGGAAGAATTTCTGAGAGAGAGGAGAATCTGTCATTATAATTATGGAATGTGCCAGGGCATACTAAAAGTACAGTAATCAGCTGAATTTCCCTTAATAATTTAAGCGAGGGCAGACTCAAATATATAAAAGGTATTCCGTCTAGAAACTGCAGATATATCAGGAAATCATAACTGCAGTCACTTGTGATCTGTAAATATTGTGTGCCCTTTTACTACTAACCAAAGCACTGAATCATCATATGTCTCCACTAAAATTAAGGAACTGTAAATATTTCATTCATACACCATTTAGCCTCTAAAAAGGCATGTTACTTCGATTATTAAATTTGTTATTCATGTATGAAGAGGCTCATGAGCCTGAGCGTAGTATTTTCACTTTAGAACCGAGACACAGTTTTAAACTAATGAACCTACGTTATGCATGTTCGTATAAAAATAGAAAGGCAAAGCGCCAGAGCATTTATACTTGACCATTATTTGAGGCCAGAGAGAAGTAATTATTTATGCCGTGGGTGTTAAAAGATCTGTATTGAACAAGAATATTGAATGTGGTGGTTATTATGAGAATGTTGTTTCTATGCGTCTAATATTCCCATTTAACACCCTTTGAGGACATATAAGCAGCAGTAGCAGCAATACGACCCACACGACAACGAGAGGTGGACCCCCGACAAGAGAGGTAGCTGAGTAAAGTGACGCGACCTTGATTGATTCACGAGCAGAGGAAGTATGCCCCAATGAGCAATTGCTGCCGAGGGATTCCATCATCTCCACCCCATCTGGGACCTGCTGTCGAGAGCTGCATTCCGGCTGGCACGTGCTTATGGCATCTGGGGCAGTGGAGCAGCCCAGTCCGAACTGTTCGTAACTCTGGACCATATCACACCATTCAACATTTGACACCACCAGGAGAGTTTACAGAAAACCAACTGACTTAAGACAGCCACGTCAGCCGACGATCTGAGGACAGGCGATACTGCCGAGGGTATTATATGCAGGTTTGTAGCATTAATTATCAGACAGCCTTCAAGTAAACCTGAGTCATTAGCAAACCTGTGTGGGAGAACTGGACAAGGAACTGTCTCCGCACTCGTTACCGCATTCCACTGCAAGTCATGCTAAAGATATCAGCATTACTCATCTGTCAACTGAAATGAACTCCTGCATGTTTATCCACTTAAATCTTGAGTCACGCGATTCGGATACACTAATTTCACAGTTTCAGATGTTGTCATTATTCTTTGTTGCTCATGTCTGGGATTTAACATAAGTATAGCACTCACCACAACATCAATGTATCTGTGAGTCAAGAATATGAATCCTCACTATTGCTCACTAACTATTTGATAACTGGTCAGACAATAGAAAAGGATTTATTATGAACTTCATTATGATAGACATTACATGTAAAGTGAGAAGGAACCAGTTGTTGTCATAAGCAGGCCATGTATATGAACTTTGTGCTACCTAGTCCATTAATTAGAATTTAGGTGTGCAATCAATTACTAACTTGAACTTAAGAATCATGTTGCGTTTCAGTGATAAGAATTACATAAAGTATAAATATTAACTCTTTCATTTGCATGTTACCTCGTGTGTTGAACTATTAGTAAAAACAATTTGTGCGATTAACAGTGTACTTTGCTGAGAATAGTGAATATTGTGTTAGTTTCGTGCTTTAGTTTTATGTCTAAGGGAGATATAAGAAGATTGGTCCATGTGCCCAACCAACAGTCACCAATAATTTTGAAGCACACCATCAGTGGTCTGAAAATTGTTTGCAATAGCAATTTTAAATTTATCTTCATGCTTACATGATAATTATGACATACACAATCAGCAGTGACGTAATTTTTGAATATTTGCAATTGTATGATATTTATTGTGAAGATATGTTGTAAGTATGTTGCTCATATTTTGATATTGACTGTGCTTGATGTTTAATTATGAAACTTATTCACCAATATGTACCTCAGTTTTTTTATACAGTGAGACAAGCATTTTGTATACAAGAAATTATCTATTGCTTTAGTATACATGATACAGTATTTGCATTTAACATGTTGTGTCTAGTCACGATTACTTGTCTTTAGAATTTCCATCTTCTTTCTTCCACATTATCGTATTGTTCTTTAGATTTTATTATATTTTGGTTATGATGCACTTGCGTTTCTGTGAATCTGAAGTATATTATTATTCTTGTTGTTGAGTGTGATAAACCATTTAATGGGATATGGTCATAGTAGAATGAATGATTTGGTATTATAATCCAATAAGTATTGGTATGGTAACTAATAGTAAACTGATTTCGAGTATGTGCACACTTAAAACACAAGCCATTCATGTGTGGGTGTGGTGTGTGAGATTATCAAGGCCATGCCCTCATTCTTGAGCATTGAAAAAATGATAAGTATGTATGTGTAACATTGCACTAGCTGGTGTTCCTCCTTTTTATTATATGTTCTCCAAACAAACATACCCTTGCATCAGTATATATGAGTGAGTGTCAGGAGGCTTGTGAATAAGTGTGCTTGTGTATTTTCCTCTTGTCACCGGGGCACCCGGTTAACCTTTTCCAACTGTGCATGAAACTCATCACTTGATGAGTGTGTGAAACAAAAAACAAGAGTCAACATATCTCAACGGAAGTGCCTTTGATGAACTTATGCTTTAGATACATTTTATAAGCATTCTGAAGATAATCAGGAAGTGATGTCAGAAGAAACGTGAAACAAATTTTTTATTGGAATATGCATATCCAGGTAGTAAGTATAGTCGATTCTTTAACACTGTATCATAGCTATAGTCAGTATCCAGTAAGCCAATGGAGATTTTCTTAGTTGGCTCGTGCAACATGGAAGCCTATGTAAGCAGAGGGTGATAAAAGTATTTGGAGCTTAAAGCAGCCCTCCTAAGTTCGTAGTTGTCAGAGAATTAACTACATCCCATCTCAGCACAGTACGCGACTTGGGGACAGCCTGTGTGCGATAAAAACTGTTTTTTGCAAGACACTTGGCGAAATCCTTTTAAGAAACATAAATTCTAAGCCAGGTGTAGTCTGCAGAATGAGAGTGTGTGAGACTAGCTGTTTTCTCTGTATCCACACCAAAAAAGAAAGTTCATTTAAATGTTTGTAATAGATACTCTGATTGGCTTACAATACTCTGTAACGTTCATTAAAAAAGAAAACATTACGATTACGTTGATGAATGAACTGTGGAATGGATACAATACTCGAATGATTGTGTAGCGTGAGGTAACTGCAAGTTGTGTGCTTACTCTGTGTTATTGATAGCAAAACCTTGATTGACTGGGCAATGCAACTCTCAATACCAAAGAAGAAATACAGTCATTGCAAAATACAATCAGCCCCTTAGGCACTGAATCCTCTGGCGTTGTTCAAAAATGACAATTTTGTCCCTGTGCTCGTAACAAATAAATTAAATTGTCTTACCTCTAAAGCTGCAACGGTGGAATGCGATACATTCTGACCTCCCATGAAAAAATAAAATATGCTAGCCGCTGGCTCAGCAACGTGCAATGCTGGCTGTAATACTTTGAAATGCACATGAAATTGTTTTGGCTGTTAAATGAAAACATTAATGAAAAATCCAACTTCCTGGACAGGGAAGCGGTACTGATAGGGGTAAATTAGTAACACTGAGGATTTTAGCAAAATTATATTTCAAGTTAAGTTTGTCCTTTCAAAAACATCTGACAAATGAATGAGATTTAAACAGCAAATATTATCTAACCTCACTAATCCAACATAAACGTAAATCATCAAATTTCATATAGCTCTGTTAACAAATCTTAAAAGCATTGCAAAAGTGAAATATCTAACTAGCCTTTTTATCAAATCAGTTTCCGTACATTCTGGGGTTACTCAACAATTACAAATTATCAGCCAAATCATCTATACTAACGCGCTGGCAAAGCAAAAATCATAATTATTTAACATCTTTACCTGGCTTCCACGATGACTTCTGCTTCCGTGTTCAATAATACTGACATACGTTCGTTAATTTATTACATAGTGGCTTCACAGATTACACCACAAAAACTGCCTACTCCATCGTCTTTCGCTCACCAAGACCTACCTACAACTGAGCGCCAAGTACTCTGTTACTCTAACACTAGAAACTCCGATCAGAAGCAGTATCTTTGACTCTGCAGTCGTGCACAGTTAGCGATCCGCATTATAAAAGCCTATGAGATACATACATAGTTTACAATATAATAGTTTCATTTTAATTTACATTAATATTATTGTCATGTCCGGATGCCACATACAAGTATACCCCAGAAGACTGTTTAAACCTGTTTATGTAGAAGACCGTCTTTCCCACAACTGTCTACATGTAAGCCTACATGGAGTGGGAGATGTTTTCTGCATTCCTTCCTGAGCTAGAATCCACGAGAATAGGAGTTTCTTGAACTTACACTTCCATAACAAATATTAGCATGCTCTTTTAGAGGCTTCCAAATCACTCACGATTTATTGTTGCAACAGTGCATATGGCGTACATGTAATGACGAAACTAAACGAAACTAAACTTCGTACGAACAGGACTTGGAAGGCCCAACGGTACCGACCAGCCACCATGTCATCTTCAACCCACGGGCATCACTGGATGCGCATATGGACAGGCATTTGGTCAGCACACCGCTCTCCCAGCCGTATGTCAGTTTACGAGACCGGAGCCTCTACTTTTCAATCAAGTAGCTCCTCAGTTTGCCTCACTAGGGCTGAGCGGACCCCGCTTGCCAACAGTGCTCGGCAGACCGGATGGTCACCCATCCAATTTCTAGCCCAGCCCGACAGCGCTTAACTTCGGTGATCTGACGGGAACTGGTGTTACCACTGCGGCAAGGCCATTGGTACATGTAATGACTACATTTACTAATCAAAAGCACAACCAGTTCTGAGGAACCTGGTATCAACCAACACTGCAACACCGATATTATTATGTGTCATAGCCTCCATGGGCACAAATGCTTGCACTGGCTCTGGAATCCAGTCGATCATACAGACGGTGGATACTGTCTTGGAATATGCTATGCCATGCCTGCTGGACCTACTAATGTAGTTCTGTAAGAGCTGTTGGTTGACAAGATGCATGAATCACTTATTGCCGTGTCGTATACCACATGTGCTCGATTTGTGACAAGTCTGGAATTTGTTGTCACCAGAAAGTTGCTGCACATCTTCCATAACAAATGGAGTTTTGAGGCAGTGTGTGGGTGAACATTGTCCTGTTGGAACAATACATCACCTTCCTGTTGCAAGAATGGCAAAAGAATGGGTCTAACAGGCTTCTCCACATATAAGGCACTGGTTAGCATCCCTTCCGGTAACACCAAAGGTGTATGACGGTTGTAGCTTATCGCGCTGCAGACCATAAGGCCTGTGGTGGGATCAGTGTGTCTTGAACGAATTTACTCTATGAGACAGCGTTCACCAGGTCTACATTGTACGTGCAAACGACCATCGCTTCCTTGCAGGCAGAATCTGCTTTCATCATCAAAGAAAACCTCACACCATTCCATATTCCAAGTGATCCTCTGAGGGTACCAGACGAGCCATGCACGTCAATGCTGTGGCGTAACTGGAAGATGGGCTAGAGGTAACGTGTCCATAGTCTCACTGCTAATAACTCGTTCTCAACAGTTTGTGTTAATGCGTCTGGACTCACAAGCTCTCTCATCTATGCCGTGATAGCTGTAGCGTCTCCCATTGCTGCTCCTACAGTACGACGATCGTGGTGGCTGTGAGTGCTGCATGGACCTCGTCTGCAGGTGTGAGAATGTTCATTTGATCACTGATACCAGTATCGTCACACAACTGATGGAGCACGTTCAGGTTGTGTGGCAGGTCTCCGGAAGGACCATTGCCCCACTCGGAAGTCACAATTTGACCCAATTCATTCAATCTGTATGGTGCATCAGTTCGTCTCTGTGGCATGGTTGCCGGCTTGCTTCACACATTTACGCTTCATTGAGCCGTCCGGCTGTGAATATTCCTACTAAAGGGTAGACACAGATGGCACTCTGGTAGCTATGCCATTACGGTTATCTGGTGGCATATGCTGTCATCAGATCAAAATCGACGTTGTCTTTCCAGGTGCACTACTTTTTCTGACAGTGTAATTATAAATTTATTACTTGTCAAATCTCATAAGGTCTCCTGCAACTGGTCAGCGATATTAGTACATTGGCAGAAACAGCCAAGTACCGGAGAGTAATGTAAGAGGATACTTGCTGCTGAGAAATCAATGGGACGACACTTGCTACCAAGGCATTGAATAACAGACTCTTGCTGCCTAGGCCTCACGAACGGGGATGTCTCCATACAATGAGGTGACAAAAAATCGTGGGATACTGATATGCACATACACAGATGGTGATATGGTCACGTAGACCAGGTATGAAAGGGCAGTGCGTTGTCCGAACTGTCATTTGCACTCATGTAATTCATGTGTTACTGATTTCGATGTGATTATGGTCATACGAAGGGAATTAACAGACTTTGAACGAGGAATGGTAGGGTGAGCTAGACTCATGAGACAATCGATTTCGGAAGTAGTAGGGATTTAGTGTTCCGAGATCCACAGTGTCAAGACAACGCAGTGTCCAACGGCCTTCACTTAGAGACCGATAGCAGTGGCGTTTGTGTAGAGTTGTCAATGCCAATAGATGGGCAACACCGCGTGAAATAACTGCAGAAATGAATGTGGGATACACGACGAACGTATCCATTAGTGGAGTGCAGTGAAATTTGGCGTTGATGGGTTATGGCAGTAGACGACTGACGCGAATGCCTTTGCTAACAGCACGACATCACCTCAGCGCCTCTCCTGGGCTCATGGCGATGTTGGTTGGACTCTAGACGACTGGAAAATTGTGGCGTGGTCAGATGAGTGCAGGCTTCAGTTGGTAAGAGCTGATGATAGGCTTTTAGTGTGGCACAGACGCCTCGAATCCATGGACCCAAGTTGTGAACAAGGCACTGTGCAAGTTGGTGGTGGCTCCATAATGGTGAGGGCTGTGTTTACATGGAATGGACTATGTCCTATAGTGCAACTGAACCATCCGTTGGCTATAAATGATTATGCCCGGCTATTTTGAGGCCATTTGTGTCAGACAATGATGGACATTTTATGGATGACAATGTGCCATGTCACCAGGCCACAATTGTTTGCGACTGGTTTGAAGAACGTTTTGGATAATTTGAGTGAACTGTCTCGTCACCTATATCCGCCCGACATGAATCCCATCGAGCGTTTATGGGACATAATCGAAAGGTCAGTTAGTGCACGAAGTCCTGCACCAGCAACATTTTCGCAACTATGGACGACTAAAGAGGCAGGATGTTTCAATATTTCTGCTTCCAAAGACTTGTTGAGACCATGCCACGCCGCGTTGCTGCGCTATGCCGAACAGAAGGTCTTCCAACATGACATTAGGAGATGTCGCATGAATTTCATCACCTCAGTGTGTTATTATAGAGGGCGAGCTGCCTCAGAATTTCCAGCAAAAGCTGCCGCCGCCTTTCACACCCACACCCTTTAGAGGCGGCAATGTAATCGCTAAATCGAGGCGGACATGAGGCTAGTTAACCTATCTCGGGGTTTAATTGCACAGTCTGCAGGCGACTAGTTGCTTCCACCACGTAGTTCGGTGATTCTACTGGTAGTCGCACTTATTTTTCCGGATTCTCTCTTTAAACGATTACCATTTCTGCAGTCACTGCCCATATCCGTGATACAGTGTCGTTTTGTATTTTCACATGTGCCAAGGCTATATTTCACAGTTACAATCCTTTTCTCCATTTATTAAATGTTTGCTTTCTTAATGCAAAGGAAAATTCATTTGTTTGATGATTTATGGTAATAAACCAAATCCTTGTACTGACTTCTAGTTTCTTTTGTAGCTGGATGTGTCCTGCCAGTAATACATTAAATTGTGGTGTGGTACTTATATTTTCATGCAACAAGGCATTTTACTTCTGAGACACCCTCTGAATTATGTTATGGGGACCTTCCCTTCCCCGTACGTTACTAGAGATCGTACTTGGAGCATGATAGGGATACGATAAGCCGCTCAACCGACTCCTCACAATTGATCCTAACTGTAGCAAACGTTACAGCATGCCTCTCAAACGCTCGGTGTCCTCCTTCAATCGGAAATGGTAGTGGTCCCAAACTCTCCGTCACTGCTCATGAATGGATCGTATTAGTGCGTTATACGCAGTCTCCTTTATAGACAGCTACACTTTCCTAGAAGTCTCCCAATAAGTTGGCCACTAGCTTTCCCTGCTCTTAACCTTAAATGTTCGTTCTTTCTCGTATCGCCTATAAATTTTATGCTGAAATATTTAATAGATGTGACTGTGTCTAGCGGCACACCACGAATACTGGTTTCGAACATTACAGGATTGTTTTCCCTAGTCATCTGCTTCAATTTAAGTTTTTCTACAGTCGGAGCACGTTGCCATTCGCCACACCAAATAGAAATTCTGTGTAATTTATCCCACATCCTCCTACCGTCACTCAGCGACAGCACTTCCCTCACATTACAGCGTCATCAGGAAATTGCCATAGATTGTCCCGCTCACCCTGTTCATTAGGTCGCGTATTTGTTTAGAGAACCAGAGCAACTTATGTTTCTTCCGTTACTTAAAAAATCTTCGAGTCACTCACAAATTTGGTGGCCTGTTCCTTATGCTCGGACCAATGCAAACAGTTTCCAGTGAGGCACTGGGGTGAATGATTTCGTGAAAGCTAGGAATGCAGAAACTACACTCCTGGAAATGGAAAAAAGAACACATTGACACCGGTGTGTCAGACCCACCATACTTGCTCCGGACACTGCGAGAGGGCTGTACAAGCAATGATCACACGCACGGCACAGCGGACACACTAGGAACCGCGGTGTTGGCCGTCGAATGGCGCTAGCTGCGCAGCATTTGTGCACCGCCGCCGTCAGTGTCAGCCAGTTTGCCGTGGCATACGGAGCTCCATCGCAGTCTTTAACACTGGTAGCATGCCGCGACAGCGTGGACGTGAACCGTATGTGCAGTTGACGGACTTTGAGCGAGGGCGTATAGTGGGCATGCGGGAGGCCGGGTGGACGTACCGCCTAATTGCTCAACACGTGGGGCGTGAGGTCTCCACAGTACATCGGTGTTGTCGCCAGTGGTCGGCGGAAGGTGCACGTGCCCGTCGACCTGGGACCGGACTGCAGCGACGCACGGATGCACGCCAAGACCGTAGGATCCTACGCAGTGCCGTAGGGGACCGCACCGCCACTTCCCAGCAAATTAGGGACACTGTTGCTCCTGGGGTATCGGCGAGGACCATTCGCAACCATCTCCATGAAGCTGGGCTACGGTCCCGCACACCGTTAGGCCGTCTTCCGCTCACGCCCCAACATAGTGCAGCCCGCCTCCAGTGGTGTCGCGACAGGCGTGAATGGAGGGACGAATGGAGACGTGTCGTCTTCAGCGATGAGAGTCGCTTCTGCCTTGGTGCCAATGATGGTCGTATGCGTGTTTGGCGCCGTGCAGGTGAGCGCCACAATCAGGACTGCATACGACCGAGGCACACAGAGCCAACACCCGGCATCATGGTGTGGGGAGCGATCTCCTACACTGGCCGTACACCACTGGTGATCGTCGAGGGGACACTGAATAGTGCACGGTACATCCAAACCATCATCGAACCCATCGTTCTACCATTCCTAGACCGGCAAGGGAACTTGCTGTTCCAACAGGACAATGCACGTCCGCATGTATCCCGTGCCACCCAACGTGCTCTAGAAGGTGTAAGTCAACTACCCTGGCCAGCAAGATCTCCGGATCTGTCCCCAATTGAGCATGTTTGGGACTGGATGAAGCGTCGTCTCACGCGGTCTGCACGTCCAGCACGAACGCTGGTCCAACTGAGGCGCCAGGTGGAAATGGCATGGCAAGCCGTTCCACAGGACTACATCCAGCATCTCTACGATCGTCTCCATGGGAGAATAGCAGCCTGCATTGCTGCGAAAGGTGGATATACACTGTACTAGTGCCGACATTGTGCATGCTCTGTTGCCTGTGTCTATGTGCCTGTGGTTCTGTCAGTGTGATCGTGTGATGTATCTGACCCCAGGAATGTGTCAATAAAGTTTCCCCTAGACACAGGCAACAGAGCATGCACAATGTCGGCACTAGTACAGTGTATATCCACCTTTCGCAGCAATGCAGGCTGCTATTCTCCCATGGAGACGATCGTAGAGATGCTGGATGTAGTCCTGTGGAACGGCTTGCCATGCCATTTCCACCTGGCGCCTCAGTTGGACCAGCGTTCGTGCTGGACGTGCAGACCGCGTGAGACGACGCTTCATCCAGTCCCAAACATGCTCAATTGGGGACAGATCCGGAGATCTTGCTGACCAGGGTAGTTGACTTACACCTTCTAGAGCACGTTGGGTGGCACGGGATACATGCGGACGTGCATTGTCCTGTTGGAACAGCAAGTTCCCTTGCCGGTCTAGGAATGGTAGAACGATGGGTTCGATGATGGTTTGGATGTACCGTGCACTATTCAGTGTCCCCTCGACGATCACCAGTGGTGTACGGCCAGTGTAGGAGATCGCTCCCCACACCATGATGCCGGGTGTTGGCTCTGTGTGCCTCGGTCGTATGCAGTCCTGATTGTGGCGCTCACCTGCACGGCGCCAAACACGCATACGACCATCATTGGCACCAAGGCAGAAGCGACTCTCATCGCTGAAGACGACACGTCTCCATTCGTCCCTCCATTCACGCCTGTCGCGACACCACTGGAGGCGGGCTGCACTATGTTGGGGCGTGAGCGGAAGACGGCCTAACGGTGTGCGGGACCGTAGCCCAGCTTCATGGAGATGGTTGCGAATGGTCCTCGCCGATACCCCAGGAGCAACAGTGTCCCTAATTTGCTGGGAAGTGGCGGTGCGGTCCCCTACGGCACTGCGTAGGATCCTACGGTCTTGGCGTGCATCCGTGCGTCGCTGCAGTCCGGTCCCAGGTCGACGGGCACGTGCACCTTCCGCCGACCACTGGCGACAACACCGATGTACTGTGGAGACCTCACGCCCCACGTGTTGAGCAATTAGGCGGTACGTCCACCCGGCCTCCCGCATGCCCACTATACGCCCTCGCTCAAAGTCCGTCAACTGCACATACGGTTCACGTCCACGCTGTCGCGGCATGCTACCAGTGTTAAAGACTGCGATGGAGCTCCGTATGCCACGGCAAACTGGCTGACACTGACGGCGGCGGTGCACAAATGCTGCGCAGCTAGCGCCATTCGACGGCCAACACCGCGGTTCCTGGTGTGTCCGCTGTGCCGTGCGTGTGATCATTGCTTGTACAGCCCTCTCGCAGTGTCCGGAGCAAGTATGGTGGGTCTGACACACCGGTGTCAATGTGTTCTTTTTTCTATTTCCAGGAGTGTGTATCGGTTCGGCTGACAATCTTGTCAACAAGTATGCAAGTTTTCAGGTAAGTACCGCCTGAAATCCCGCACTGGCTGCCAGTAAATCAGAACATAAGGAACAAGAACTTCTGATTCATGACTCGATGCAGTACACTGCTGAGCTTCAATTCAGCTCTTAAGCACAGGAGCGTCTGGCAGCACATTCATTGCCCACAGCGCAGGCGCGAAACTCCTTTGTACGGCTTCCGACAAGGGGAACTAAGCCGTTGGTATCCTCCAACTGCGAGTTCTTGCCCCACACTTGCATTGCCTACTCCTGGCCTGGAAAATTTCGACGGTGTCGAGCACCTGTCAACAGGCCGCCCGGTGCCAGTGATAACAGATGCTATCATAACCTGAAGATGTCTAACAGCTGCGTCGACGAAATATTGTGGAATTTGCAGAATATGTTTTGATGGTAAACCCTAGAAGAGTATTTGCAAAGGATGCTATACCTATACGACCACTCATTACAAGAGAGCTTGGAATCCATCCTTACCCAACGCATCCACCAGCATCTCCTCCGCCAGCACCGCCTCCTTCCCGCCCTCCCAGTGTGTCTTTGGACCGTCCTTCTCTGCTGATGACCTTCTCCTTCACCTTACCCATCTCCTCTCCGAACAGCTCAACTCCCGTCGGTCCACCATCTTCCTCTCCCTCGAACTTGAGCGTGCTTACGATCGTGTATGGCATTCCGGTCTCCTCTTCAAGCTCCAAACCTTCGTCCTTCCCGTCTGATCGTGTCCTTTCTTTCCAAACGTCCTTCCTATGTCACCATCCATAACACGGATTCCTACATCTTTTACCCCTCCGCTGGTGTGCCCCAAAGTTCCGTCCTCTCCCCTCTTCTCTACCTTCTGTATACGGCAGACATGCCGCCGCCTCCACCCCCCATCTACCTTCTCCAGTATGCCGATGACACCGCCTTCCTTGCCCTCGCCCCCACCCTACAACGCTCCCAACACCTTCCCCAATCCCATATTGACCGGTTCGCTGCTTGGTGCAACCAGTGGTTGCTCAAGGTCAATCCTTCCAAGACCCAGGCGATCATTGTAGGCAAAACCACGCCTTCCTCCCGTCTCCTCGACTTCTATACCACCACTTATGGCCGTCCTATCACCCTCATTCCCACCCACAAGTATTTTGGCGTCACCCTTGACCGTCACCTCTCCTGGACCTCCCATCTCTGGACAATCCAAGCCAAGTCACGCTCCCGCCTCTGCCTCCTCAAGCTTCTTTCTGGCTGTACATCGTTCTGGATTGCTCCACCATCCTCCAAACCTATAAATCCCTCATCCGCCCTATCCTCTGCTACGCCCACCCTGCATGGATCTCCGCCCCTCCTACCTTTTACAAATCACTTCGAATCCTAGAATGCCATGCACTCCGCCTCACCTATTGCATCCGTCTCCCCTCCCACACACGGATGCTATACGACGTTATTCCTTTTCCTTGAACAGATACTTATCCTCTACACCTCCTGTAAACTTGATCCCACTCACCCACTTATCTCTCCCATCCACTCCCACCCCCATCTGCTGCTGCGCCTGTATTCCCACGTCCCACCTGCTCTCCACCTCTCCACTCTCCATACTCTCGCCCAAAGTGACTTCCACTAACTCCCCCTCCCTGATGATACCCTCATCCCCTCCATCTACCCTTCCTATCAACTTTGATCCTCCCTTCCACACCCTGTGTTCCCTTAGGGCACCCTCTCTCCCTTCTCTCCCTCCTCCCTCCCTCCATCCCTCCTCACCCCGGGCTTCCCCTACCCCCGTACCTTCTTTCCTCTCCCTCCCATCTCCTCTGACCCTGACATCTACACCATCCCTTCTGCCTCCTCCCCCGCCTTTTCCCCTTTTGGCAGGTCCCTGGACTCGTACACGTCAAGTGAACGTTCGTGCGCCGGAGATCATCGCCGTCGGTTCTTTGTGTGTGCCTTTGTGTTACTGCTTTAGTGTTTTCACCGCCCACAGTTCACGTGTGTCGTTTCAGTAGTCAGTATCCGTGTACAAGTGCTGAAAGTTATTTTTTTTATTATGCTCCACCTGTGAACGGCTCCATGTTTTTTACTCAAGTGTCTACTGTTTTTTGTCCACCATTATATTTCTGTTTTTCTGTGTCTTCCTTGTGTCTATCTGTTCTATCTGTGGCCGAAGATCGGCGTAATATTGCCGCTGCCGGCCCACCTTTTGTGTAAGGTATTGAAATAACAATAAAGGGAAAAAATTAGAAGTGAACAACAAGCGATGAGAATTTAAACTGAATCTGTGCAGCTCGAAATATTCGTAATACATAGCGCTGACACATTTCTTGATTTTATCGGAAACAAAATTCCACTGGAGAAGTAATGAGTGCTATCGAGAAGGGACGTCAAACTAATTCCATAGTTTTAAATTTCCAAAAGGCTTTTGACACCGTTCCTCACAAGAGACATCTAAATAAATTGCGTGCCTATGGAGGAGTATCGTAGCAGTTGTGTGTCTGGATTCGTGATTTCCTGTCAGAAAAGACTGGATTCGTGATTTCCTGTCTTGTCTGACAGGAAATCATGAATCTACTAACACAACTGAGACGACACTCCATAAACATGCAATTTAGTTACAGTTCGTGATAACTGATAGAAAGTAATCGTGTAAAAGAGAAATAACATTGGCGTTCCCCATGGGAGTTCAAAAATGGCTCTGAGCACTATGGGACTCAACTGCTGAGGTCATTAGTCCCCTAGAACTTAGAACTAGTTAAACCTAACTAACCTAAGGACATCACAAACATCCATGCCCGAGGCAGGATTCGAACCTGCGACCGTAGCGGTCTTGCGGTTCCAGACTGCAGAGCCTTTAACCGCACGGCCACTTCGGCCGGCCCCCATGGGAGTGTTACAGGCCCTCTGCTGTTGCTGATCTACGTAAACGATTTAGGAAACAATCTGAGTAGACCTCTTAGAGTACTTGCAAATGATGATGCCATTCACCATTTTACAAAGTCATCAGATGATCAAAACAAACTGCAAAATGATTTGTACAAGATATCTGAACACCAAAGGGAATCCGCTAAAATTCAGCTAAACGATAAATCACAAAAATCTAGAGCCTGTAAACTCAACAAAGTAGTCAGGGACTGCTATTATGAGTGACTTAAATTAGAAAGATCACATAGATAATGTCGTGGGGAAAGCAAACCAAAGACTGCGATTTATTGGCAGAACACTTAAAAAATGTAACTGGTCTACTAAAAGGACTGCTTACACTACCCTTGTCCTCCCTCTTCTGGAGTACTGCTGTGCAGTCTGGGATCCGCATCAGATGGAATTCGCTGAAGATATTGAAAAAGTTCAAAGAAGGGCAGTTCGTTTCGTATTATCGTGAAATACGGGAGAGAATGCCACCAATGCGTTTTTCGCTGCGGTAGGACCTTCTCATGAAATTTCAATTAACAACTTTCTCCTCAGAGTAGGAAAACATTTTTTTGGAACCCACCTACGTAGGAAAGAGCGTTCATCATAATAAAATAATATAAATCAGGCTCCGCACAAAAAGATTTTACTGTTCGTTTTATCCGCGCCCTGTACGAGAGTGGAAAGGTGGAGAAGTAGCTTGAAAGTGGTTCGATGATTCCTGTGCCAGGCAATTGACTGCGAATTGCACATTAGTCATGTAGATGTAGATGTTGAATCGTTACTATAATGCTCTCGGCTGTGATCCGCCTGTGTCATATACAGCGTGTCCCAGGAGGCTTGGTCGATATTCAGGAATATGATAGGAAATATCTTTCGAAGCAAAGACTCCAGTAAATATGGAATCTAAAATGCTATGAACAGCTATGAGCACTCTTTAACTTCGACACTGTGAAACCATTTCTTCTACTACAAGGTCTTTGCCTTTAATATTTGAGGAGGTAGAACGAACCAAAACTAGCAAAAAATTATCTAATAATTACGGGCCCTAAATTGCATGCCTAAAGAACTATGAACATGAAGTTCTCATAACTCTTAAGATATTCATATTAACAGAATCTTCCGTCGGTTCTTGGTAGAACAACATTATAATAATAAATGAAAAGCACCAGTTTGCTTTTGTTCTACAATATTATTTTTATTGCTAACCGGTTTTCGGTTTACAAGGCCATCTTCAGGCATTTACTGAGTATTATCACCAAAGAAGTTAAATGTTAGCAGACAACACTGGAAGAGAAGTAACACATCTAGAGTGAAGTAGAAACATACAGTGAGTAACATCTTTGCAATGAAATAGTAAAAACTGAACAGTACATAAATAACAATGGAGTTGACAGGAAAACCTTTAGCACAATATAAGAATAACATGCCTACATAACGGTATCTATTGATAAACAAAACTATTGAAATAAGATAAACTTAGTACTAGGCAAGGCTGCATCAAGAGGTATGAAACATGGAGAGTGATACACAACCAATTAAAAAAGAAGAGACAGTTGTCAATGTAAATACAGAATACACGAAGAACTTAAGCTATATCAATACGATAAACAGAAATTAATAAATGCAGGAAAATTGAGGTGTTTGAGGGAACCTACAGTTTGAGAGTGTGGTGGTACTGCATTTTAACATTAACTTTATAATCAAAGCAGAGGATGTATACCAGTTTACATTAAATAAATGAGCAAAGTAAAATATGAACAGTATTTGATGAGACAACTACAAGGGGAGTTAAACATGGACAGTAATACAAGTACAAGTTAAAAACAAACCCTTAACTATTGAAACTACAGCATATGTGGAATACAAAGACAACTGTAACAAATAAAACAACTTAATGACTACAGGAAAATGGGAATATGTAGGAAGAGAGGGTGTGGGAAGTAATGAACAACAAAGATGATTATATGAAGTTTAGGAGAGGGGAAGTGTTGAGTTGTGTCTGGTCATTTAGGATGAGATCTGGACTGTGAGCCCTGGAAATTAACAAACATCTTGCTCACAGTCCAGATCTCATCCTAAATGACCAGACACAACTCAACACTTCCCCTCTCCTAAACTTCATATAATCATCTTTGTTGTTCATTACTTCCCACACCCTCTCTTCCTACATATTCCCATTTTCCTGTAGTCATTAAGTTGTTTTATTTGTTACAGTTGTCTTTGTATTCCACATATGCTGTAGTTACAATAGTTAATGGTTTGTTTTTAACTTGTACTTGTATTACTGTCCATGTTTAACTCCCCTTGTAGTTGTCTCATCAAATACTGTTCATATTTTACTTTGCTCATTTATTTAATGTAAACTGGTATACAGCCTCTGCTTTGATTATAAAGTTAATGTTAAAATGCAGTACCACCACACTCTCAAACTGTAGGTTCCCTCAAACACCTCAATTTTCCTGCATTTATTAATTTCTGTTTATCGTATTGATATAGCTTAAGTTCTTCGTGTATTCTGTATTTACATTGACAACTGTCTCTTCTTTTTTAATTGGTTGTGTATCACTCTCCATGTTTCATACCTCTTGATGCAGCCTTGCCTAGTACTAAGTTTATCTTATTTCAATAGTTTTGTTTATCAATAGATACCGTTATGTAGGCATGTTATTCTTATATTGTGCTAAAGGTTTTCCTGTCAACTCCATTGTTATTTATGTACTGTTCAGTTTTTACTATTTCATTGCAAAGATGTTACTCACTGTATGTTTCTACTTCACTCTAGATGTGTTACTTCTCTTCCAGTGTTGTCTGCTAACATTTAACTTCTTTGGTGATAATACTCAGTAAATGCCTGAAGATGGCCTTGTAAGCCGAAAACCGGTTAGCAATAAAAATAATATTGTAGAACAAAAGCAAACTGGTGCTTTTCATTTATTATCTTAAGATATTCATTTCAATGCCCATGTGTACTAGACTTTCTCTACATCCAATGATCGTCCCTCTCATATCTCTGAATATTGACTATTCGAGAACGGGTATATCTAGTAAGACTCGTCAGTCGCATTTCCTCTGGTATTTCGTAAGATATTTGCAATTTCTTTTTGGCATTGTGTAGCTGTAGTCAGCCCAAGCAATTACTACTCGTCACATCCCTCATGCGAGATCAAGTGTCAACAGAAAGTGTTGGTTTGTATCCCGCTGCAAACAAATTAATTTTTAAATCACACTTTTACGTCCCTAATCGACAGAGCGCTCCAAAATTAGTTTAGTCCGATATTCGCTTTATCGGTTTGTATGAACAGACAGTAAAACACGGAAAATAAACAGGAATTCAGCAGCGACTCCGTAGGATTCAACGCTTGGCGGTAGAAGTCAGTGCGGCCTAAGACAAGACTGTCGCTAACAAAGTAATGGTTATCGCGTGAGACTAATCTGGACCGACGTTTTTTTCGGTGCTTTCACTCGACACTGGCCGTCAAATTAAGGATGCGATGAACACCATTTGTTTGGGTGACTCTAGCTACACAATGCAAGATGCAGATATCTGTTGAAACCCCAGACGAATGCAGCTGATGGCTCTTAGAGAAGACGTCCTGTACATACAGCGTGACCTGAAGAGTAGTTACTGAGAAATATATGTTAAGAAAAAATTCGGTACGGAGCGCCGTTGCCGAATTAATTGGCCCTGAAATTAGCCAATCAGGTCGTCGCGGTCGCAAATTCAAGCGGCTCGCCAGATACAATTAGTATCGGTTCTTCTCACAGCGTAGACGACAGCGCGAGAAACTGCTGAGCCTTTGAATCGGGCTCGATCCTCATTAACGTCCCATGTCCAAGTTTTGTATCGCTCTCTAGTTCGGTTTCAGGAAACCAGCCAAAGAACACGTTTGGCGACACCGTCTCCGACACGCTTTTTGAATTTGCACGTAGAACGACTTGATTGATTTTATCCATAATGGATGAGAGGCCGTGGTTGTGAATGTCAGTGTTAAAAAATATATCGGCTCAACCACTTTTATAGTGTAAAACACTAAGATTGACGACACTGAAACGCGAGTGAGCTCACGCGCAAGTAAACAAAGAAGTCACAGAGATGTCTATACAAACAGATAACGTATACATGTTCCAAGGACCTCATGAAATGATAGTATCCTACCAATTGCTAAAAATGTAGTTACTAAAAGGCTACATTGTATGTGGTACCAACGAAGACACACGGGCGGTTTACGACTATAGAGGAGAGAGCTATGTGGTTAGATGTTGAACACCGTAGGTGACACCATTTTAGAGTTTTTTATATTTTGACGACTATGTGGAGATGCACCTTGGAAGACACGGTTGAAACAAGGGAAGTAGCCACGATGTTTTAATTTTATTGTCAATTTTATTGTGCCTGGGGAATGTTCCATTTTAGCGAGTTTTAACAGGTTCTTTTACTTTTTATTATTCTGATGATGGAAGCTTTACTTCCGAAACGCGTCAATTTCAGTGTTTTACACTATAAACAAGTGGTTAAGCCAATATAGTTTTTAACAACGACTTGATTGGATAACCTCAATGTTAATTAACTCGGAAACGGCACAACGAATCGAATATTTTTCTTAACAATTACTTCTCAGCACAAACTACCCTGCAATCCCCTAATGCCCTTACAAGCTTTTCAGACTGTTCCTGCCCATCCTGTATGTGGAATCACTTCACAGACTCCTTTAATCCAACACGATCACGCCACTCGCACTCCAGGCCGCCAATGTTGTTCTGCACCGCGGCAGTACTCAGACCCGTGCTAGCAGTAGGTCAGAACAAAGACAACCACCTGTGGAAAAGAAAGTACTCACCCGCGTTAAACAATAGCTATGCTATAATTTAATATTTCTGTATGTGGAATTCCTGTATGTGGAATCACTTCACAGACTCCTTTAATCCAACACGATCACGCCACTCGCACTCCAGGCCGCCAATGTTGTTCTGCACCGCGGCAGTACTCAGACCCGTGCTAGCAGTAGGTCAGAACAAAGACAACCACCTGTGGAAAAGAAAGTACTCACCCGCGTTAAACAATAGCTATGCTATAATTTAATATTTTTATATAGGGACCGATATGTGGTATTGGTCAAAATAAATGGATTTTCTTTAGATGTTTTTATGGAATGGTATTTTCTTCGTAAACTTTTCAAAGGATTTTCCTGAAAAATTGATTTTAGGGCATTTATTTTATTTTATTGTGTTTGTGTGTCATGCCCGGATTTGCTGTGACGGCACGATTTGCGCTCATATTTCCTTCTCACTTATTGTTTAGTTTCTTTTTATGCGAAATGTGTGTCAAGACCGTACCAGTGCCATCACGATGCTCAGCTGTTTCACACGTGTTTGGTATTCTGAAGTTTCTGTTGCTGTTCAGATCAATGTGTTTGCGTTGTTGTGTTCTAGTGAATCCAGTTTTACATAGATCTCAAGGAAGATGACGAAACCGAAAGGTGCATTTTAAAAGACAAAGTTTAGAGGAAGTAATCACAGAATGTACACTCCCCATGTACGTATATCACGTGAAAATATCACAGCAAAACCACGGAAAAGTGCTCCACTCAATACTGCTCACATTGCTTCGTCAAAAAAACTGACCCGTTTCTCTGATGAATATAGAATGCTTGCAGAAACTAATTAACAAAGCAACAACATTATTTTGGACATTAGTATTTTATCTGAAATTGTTTTTAAATTTATGAAATGTACGAAGTGTGGCGTATCTGAATGAGTGAAGATTGAAGAAAGTGATAATGGTAGAAAATGTCTTGCAATTTCACTATGAATTGTTTGCCATAATTGTTTATCTGTTGTTTTCTTTATGACTTTATCGAAGCAAGACCCAAATGGGCATTATGAAATGTATACAAGACATGTATTCGCTCTACGTTCATTTGGGAAAGGTATGGTTGCTGGAAAGATTTCCTGTACTGTCATGAATTTGCATGCTCCAACAAAGAACTTTCAGAATTTGGGAGCGCTATTGGAGAAAGCTGCAGTGGAAGTTAGTGAGGAGAGCATGAACTATGCTGTAAGTGAAGCTGTCGTAGAAAATGACGGTTGGGCAGACTTCGCCATTGCACTAAACTGGAGTTGGCAAGAACGCGGACATCTCTGTGTAAGCCTTGTTGTTATAGCAACAAGTGTAGACACAGAAAAGATCATTGATGTAGAAATTAAGACGAAATATTGTCAGACTTGCAAAAGATTAGCAGGAGATAATACAGGAAGAACAAAAACTGAACTGCGTGTGTAACTGTGAGGGTTAGAGTTGTGGGATGGAAGAATTTGGTTTCAAAAAATATTTGAAAAATCAGAAAAGACGAAAGACGTTTGTTATACCCGGTTTCTTTAAGACAGCAAGGCCTACATCACTGTGGTGAGTTCCAACCCCTATTGAGATGTGGAAATTATCAAAATGAAAAGTGTCGACCACGTAACAAAAACGTTTGAGAACCAGACATAGGAAACTAACAGTCGACCTGAAAGGCAAAAGATTAGATGATGGTAAGCTGATAAAATGGCAAAGAATGAAATAGGATATCTCGAGAGATATTATGAACAGGCGATTAGAAGGAATATGGACAATATAGAGGCCACGAAGAGTGATGTGTGGGCAATATTTTTCATAAATCTTCTACAGATGAAATTCCATGTCATGGTCTCTGCCCAAAACGTGACACATCATGATTCACATTTAGCAGGGCATAAGTTACAGCAGTTTGTTATTCGCGTTAGCTTAGTCTTTCAGCAGCTGTACTTAGTGTTATTAAAGCTATATTTAGAGATCTGACCAGGCCTGAGCTACTGAAGAGGTGTTTTCATGGGCGAAGTCAAAATCCAAATATGTATTTTAGCAGCTTGATTTGGAATTGTCTACCAAAAACTGTCTTTGTAGGTATCCAGACGTTAAAAACAGGAGTCCATAATGATTTTCTCACATACAACTGTGGTATTATTGCAAAGCGTTGGGTACTACAAAAATTAGGAATTATTTCTGGGAAGAATATGGTCTGAGGTCTTCACCATTGTGACAACTGTAAAGTGCAAGATACTGAAATATATGTGAGAGAAATTTCAAAAAAGGCAAGACAATCAGCTAGAAGTTGCAAACGAAAGTTGGATGACATGCAAGAGGCAGAAGAAGAAACGTATGCGTAAATCATGTGTAAATGTTCAAGCTCAGTTCATTTTCTTTAAAAGTGATTTACTGGATACCGCATTTTTACTAGAAAAGTCGCTATTTCTGAGGAACTATTCAAGATAATTCCATTAAATTTAATTTGTATCGAGATAACTGCCATCTTCACCTACGTAACCTCAAACAATGTAAAATTTTGTACTATTTTCTTCCAAAATAAAAATTATAGATGAGGCAAAATGTCGCAAAATTTTGGATTGTTTTTTAGAAATTTTTGAAAAAAAGCTACTTAAAACAATTTTTAGGTTCAGTGTATCGCACAGGACATAGGTAATGTCTGTTAGAAGTTTCATTGTTGTACGTTCAATAGGCTTCTCACAAATGGAACAAATGTTAGGTGTAAAATTAACATGGACCGGATAGGTAAATACGCTCCATGCATTGGTCACTTCAGTATTTCTGTGTACAGGCATCGAAGCCATATATATATATATATATATATATATATATATATATATATATATATATATATATATATATATATATATATATTTCTGTGTATTGACTTAGTGTTCCTGACACAATATGTGTTTCCGTAAGACGAATTAATGTGAATATCTCTTAATTTAAACGACTTTTAGGTTATAGTGCTTCCGAGGTAATTTATTGTTTTCAGTACTGCCAGAAATGGTCTTACGACAGCAAGTAGGTACAGTAGTAGCAATTTTGGTGGACGTATACTCATTGAAGAACCTTAACAACATTCTGCACGTGATGTGCGACTTACAACACCTGCTCGGCTACGTAACGAAGCTTACGTTCATCGTGACAAAAGACACGTTTGCTGTGGATTTTTCTGTTGAGGACGACCACAGAGTTCATAGTTTCATCTAACGTTTCTACGCTTGGTATCATACTTACCTTAGATTTCTGACTGAAAGCACTTTAGACGATACATAATAAACGCACAAATATGGAGTAGTGCATCTTATGACTTTGGTCTTCTTTCTGTGTGAATGCGTAAGCATTAGTTCACGCTCTAGGATAAGTCATTGCATTCTTCTCTTCAGATGCGTATGCTCAGGCTGTGCCATGCTAGGAACTCTTCTCGCAGTGGTTATTCGTATAAAAATGTGCTGAGTAATTTTACCGTCTAATTGCCCTCAGGACGACTCTACGTACCGGACCGATGGAACGGGGACGGAATCTTAGTAGTGGTGGTGGCAGTGCGTGTGGACGCCATCCCTTCGCTAATTCCTGTGCGGAAGCAAATACATTTGAGTAGTATTTGACTAGTATATGGGCAATTATCTTTTATGGTTATTTGCTGAGTTCAACGAGGCGTATACTTATCCACTTCTCTAGCTGCTTTTAGCCTCCAATCCACTCTAAGTGCAGAGTGTGTTCTGAGTCCCAATTACACACTTTAAAGACGAGATGTCCGGTCCGAATACGTGTCATTTTAAATAGAAATGAATGTCCGGAAAGCTTCTTCGCGGTACTAAAACACATTTGCGAGGTTACGTATTTTCGCTGCCCGAGCTTTTGGTTGAAGGGACAATAGCAGTATCCGCCAACTTTAATATTAATTATTTAACGTGGAGGCAACAGCCAATACATACCATATTTGTACAAGTATGGTAGAGTATGAACCTTCAGTGATAGAAGATGCACCGACTGTGGTGTTTCATACGAGAATGCTGTATGTTTCGGCCGTCATGCAGCATTATACAATGTCGCCAAATTAGTTAAAAGATCATAATTATAGCGACCAGAATGAACAATGCTGCTGTCACAGCACGAAAATGTTCTATTAGCACGGGGCGGAGTTAGGGATGTAAATGAGGGAGCTCGCTTTTCATTAATCTCATTGATCTCACAGTTTCGAAGACATTTAAATCAATATCATCTTGACATAAATCCGCTTCTTTATTTGTTAGTACTAGTACCCATGTCATGTAATATGGTGCACCATATCAAGAAAAGTAATGAACCCCATTCTCCTGACCCAAAAAACAAAAAAACTTTCAGCTTCTCCCCCCAAACAAACCGAACCCAGAAATGTTATCCATCCCAGAAAACTGTTTTAGCTACTGCGTTTATGTCCTGCTGTCATATAACAGTATATATTTTTCCCTATGACCTCCCAGCTTTCTGGATTTTGGGCACATGATCAAGAATTGCACCCTATAAATTGCAAGAAGCAGGTGTGCCAAACCTGCAGCCAAGACAACTCAATGCGCTGAGAAAGTAGGGTTGACTCTTGAAAAAACTTAAATATTTCAAGATGTTTTGATTTAAACGCCTTTGAAGCTACCACCTCAGTCGAAAAGTTAGTTCTCTTGTTTTACATCTCTAGCTCTGACCAGGACACATTCACCTTTATTCTGGTATGATAGGAGCATTTCTCATTCTGGCTTCCTAACTTTTACTCTACCATAATTTTGACATTAGGCTACCATATCTTGGCAGCCGATGTAGATTTTTGTTGAGTCAGGCCACGAATGATTCGGTGTAGGTTTTAGTACTGTCTTTCGAACCAAGTTGTTTGAGGTGGACTGCGTTAGTCTGACGCCTTTTCAGCTATCTACCTAGTATGATTGAACCTGTCCAGTGTAGTCTACCGTGTCCTCAGAGCACACAAGCCTCACCAGCACGTCAAGGTCATCTGCCTGTTGGAGGACTTTTGTTTTAGATTTCTAATTTTTTCATATTTTTTAAATTTCTTAATTTTGTTATTTTTATATTTTGTAATTGTAAAAATTTTAGTCTACCGTGTCCTCAGAGCACAAAAGCCTCAGCAGCACGTCAAGGTCATATGCCTGCTGGAGGACTTTTGTTTTAGATTTCTAATTTTTTCATATTTTTTTAATTTCTTAATTTTGTTATTTTTATATTTTGTAATTGTAAAAATTTTGTTAATTTTTTATTATTTTCTTAATTTTAATGTTTTACAGTTACACACATCTTATTCTCATATGTATGAGATTATGTATCAAAGGATACGAAAAATAACCATAAGTATTTAATACAGTGCACAAAATAACAGCAAACACAAATAGGATACCGAACGAAATATTAAATACTGTGTGAAGTTCATGATACTAATCTAGGTAAATAGTTTACATTATGTAGGTAAACTAATGGTACGACAATATTACATAGATACACTTTCTTAAAAGCTTATTATATCTCAAGCTGAACGATACGTGCAACAAATAATAAACTATTGAAAAGCTTAAGTCTCGTTATTATCTCTTACCTTAAAATTCTTGACATTGTTTATTTAAAAAGTATATGCAAGAATAAAAACTGAAAACTGAGACACTACTGCTAGAAAAACGCACGTGAATATTTCTTTATTGTCATCTTTATCACTTCAAAACATCTCAGGAGATTGCGATTCGCGTGAAACTGGATTTCACGTGCATTTTATGAGCAGCTTTAGACCGCTATATTGTAGCAATGGATAAAGTTTTCAGAAAACAGCAGGACGATTATTAATTACATATATCCGCCCACCTTCTTACAGAATTTGTACCGATTCAGAAAAGTGTGAAACACAGAAGTGGCACTTGAAAAAAGAACAGGGAAATCGTGTTTTTTGCGGTAAAATCAGAATGAACTAAATTTCTGAAAGCGAGTGGTCAGTTTTATCTCAACAATGCATTTTTTATTTCTTTGGCTTACTTTAACCCTTTCGGTTATGAATTATTTTTCCTTAAAACAAAATCATAGCTTTGCAATCCAGTTCTTAGAATCAAATTATGATTTTTCAGATGTATAAAATATTACGAGGTGCTCCCCAAGGAGAGATACAACCCGTCCCAAAATTAGGACATTGTGTTCAAGTGGGTGTGGTACAAGTCGAAAGTTGAAGTATTTTATTTTATTTTATTTCACCAAAATACATAAATTACACAAAGCTTACTTAATGATTTATACATAAACTATGGTTTTACACTTGTGAAGAATAATAATCAAAGAAACAATTTCTTTCACATAAGTGAATGTTGCATTTTACACAATAAAATTTGGTTTTGCCTTTACAACCCGGTTTCTTGGAACTGTCAAATGATTTTTTGCTACTGACCACTGGAAAATGCCCAACGTTGTCCAAACGAACATCAGCTTTTGGACCAACGGCCGCATTGGCTCGTTTTGAAGTACTTGGAGATGGCATTGGACTCTCACTAGTGGGACGCCCCTTTTTCCTGGCAGCTGGCTTGTCTATTTTTGTCATTGCTTAGACCATACATGCCCTAAAGTGAAGCAAATCAAGGGTCTTATTTTTAGGAACACCTAATTGTGATGCCTTTTTGTCGTACTCAATCCAAGCATTCACACATACAATATCAATTGCATGAGCAAACATGCGAAGAATCCCCTTTCGAGATCTGATGAATGTGCGATAAACTGTGATCAGAAAATCTATCTTGTCGACTCCTCCAACATGTTGATTGTAAACTTGAATAACTTCTGGTCCGGTCAATTTCAACATATTTCTTTTCAGTATTATCCCATCTTTCACACACATCTTTGTTTCCAACTCCCACAAAATTCGATGCCATTACCTCTGGCTTACTGTGATGTAAATTTGTTACTATAACGTCTCCATCTTATCAGTTCCTCAGAAGAGCCTCTACTATGTTACTTCATGTGTTTGTCGCTTCAAAATGGTGGGTTCTTGAAGAGATTTTGGCGCACCGTACATATTTCGTACATACTCTTGTTTTTCGAATACTGCAGGACAAAGTAATTGGGAAATAATCATTGAAAATGAGAAGCACATTTGCTTCATTGATACTTTCTGCTAATTTTACCACTACTGAAGCACAAAGGCCCAACTTTTTAACATTGCAGGTTCAAGTTCTATGGTCAGCCTTGATATATTATAAAATCAAACATCTGGCCGCTTGTTCCACAGAGTGCTAATATTTTTATTCCCCATGGTTTCGGTTTGCCCTTCACACACTATTTTACATTCAACACCGTTGAAAGGCACCATTTGCTCGTCGATACTAAGATGCTCTTCTGTTGATGAATTCAGCACCCGTTCTCTTATGAATTGTATATTGGTCTGACTTTCCGAAATCGATCATATTTATCAGGATCACTTATTATGACGATGAACCGTCAATTAGAACGGTTCACAAACAACAACTCAAGTACACATTTTATTCCAAAAACGTTATTGTGGAAGTAGAGGCCAGGAGGTGTTGGTGAAATAACACACACTGCTAATGTTATCTTTTCATTTTAAAAGGCTTTCTCAATAATAAATTTTTAAGTCTGGTATTTAAAAAAAACAATTTCAAAAACAATTTCGCACAGCTGACAAATTTTCTTTATGGAAAGGAGATTGCCATGTATGGCGTTAACAACTTCCCAATAGTAAGATTTTAACTTATAATTCCTTAAAAAGACACCTTTAAGTAGCTAGTTGTTACTAAAACTAAAATAGTTGTCTCTCGCCAATTAAATAACTTATATTACACCTGTCAGTTGTAACAAGATAAATGTGAATGAGCCATCACACAAGCCTTCACATTAAAGACAATTCCCAAAAAAATCATCATTAGCTCGGTGAGGGAGTGTCACGTGTAAAGGGGCCCAAATCACAACAGGTGGAGTAGTTATTGGTGCTCCACAGGGCCACAGCACATCAGCCACACAACTTCTATTACAAGCCACCACCTCCTCGAGTTACCCAAAACCAGAAGATGTAGCAAGGGCGGTGCCTGCACAGACTCCGAACCACAGAGACACGCGGCACCAACCCTAAATCACCCAATCGAGGTGTGAATGAAACGGCCCGACCAAGAAGCAATTACCACACTCCCGCGGACAGGCAAACGAAAAAACAGTACTCAACTTCTCACACTTCACCGCAGCGCCGGGAACACGTTGCACTTCTAAATGCTCGTCACAGTCAACCGCTGCCAGTGGTTTCAACGGCCGATAAGAAGACATACGGTCCCACGCACTCATCTCCTGCACCACGGATTCAAGTTTCATAAGCCACGTACATGCTGGTAAGGCATACTTAGCCCCTGATAGCCAAGAGGTCGGTCAAAGCACGTGACGAGCAGTTGACGACCCCCAGCAGCAGGGCCCCGCTCGCTCCACCACCTCTCTCGGTCACCGCCCGATCATCACGCGACCGTACACTTGCTTCACCTCCCGCCAGAGGGCGGTAGTGATCCAAACAGAGCGTCAAACCGAAAGCGCCACCGCCAACACTAGACGTGAAGCGAAAGCACTCCGCCTGGCGCGATTTTCGAAGAGCCGGACACAACTACGGCTCAGACAACACAGTGAAAGTTCTGTCTCAATTTTAGGTAACGGTTAACTGATACAGTGTCTGGGAAACATCAGTTTCCTGGGGTATTTCAAATTCCCATCAGAATGTGAATTGCTATAGATGAAAGTATTTCTTTTTCTGTTGTAGGAGGAAAATTACCTCTCTAAACTGCATAAATATTTGTGCATTCCACACATTTCTGCAAAAGAACATCAGTGAAATACTTTATTTTAAAATTGGTAGGGAATCTCAGGGTTGTCCACTGGCTTAGAGTAACATTTCTACCATTCGATAAAAGGAGATACAAGAGTGAGTGCTCTTTTCCTCCACCGAATATCTTTTTTAGATGTTAATTGTCCAAAAATATGAGGCCTCTCTAGATCAACAACGTCCATCACATCAGTTTCAGGCCAAAATCTATTTCAGGACCGTCTTGTTCATTATCATCATTGTTTTGCGCTCCGATGATAGGGGATTTCCAGAACCTATAGCAAAAATGCTATTACAAAAAGAGAAACTCATAAAAAACGTACTTCTGAGTAACCCAGATGAAAAAGCTGCTAAATTCATTTTATGTCGATTATGAGGTGGGCACACTGCCTTATAGATTTTTTCAGCGCCTACGTGATGGAATATGTTTCAGGTTGCAAAACCAGATATAAACTGTCGAAAATGGCTCTCGAAACAGCTAACTGCATGTTGTCTTCGCTAAATACCCAATGGGCGTGGCTGTCGCCTTGCCATGCCCGGAGCAAAGCGCGTGCGTGAACAGACATCAGGCTTACCATCCTGGACATTCAAAGCCAGCTTTCAGTCAGTTACGATTAGAATGGATATTTCTCTTATTCAGCTATACGTTGGCTGCGCTGTAACAAATTCGTACGCAACAGTAATGCGTTGTCGTTTGGATGGGACGAGTGTTTCGTGATTATCTCAGTGTCACGTATCATGCAGTTAGCGGGCATTGCTTTCAGGCTACTCAGCTGACAATACACCGTATGATATAAAACGTCTAATATTACCTCCATCATTGTCCTCTTGTCCAAAATTATCACTAGGATCATCGGATAGATCGTCAGTTTCAGATTAATTAAGGAGCTCTATAACTTCTTCTTCTGTAAGTGGCCTTCGTCTATCTTGGACTCGGGACCACCGCAAGATGACTAAAAAGACAGTGAAAAATAATGTCCTAAATTTCTATGCAAATACAACTTTCAATCACAATGTCCTTATTTGGAGACATGTGTAAAGTTATAAATATGTCACACCATTCATTCAGAAAGACATCTGTAGTAGTTTTCACCTTCAAGAATGCACCTTGCTACACACATTTCTTTTTCTTTTTTTTTTTTTTTTTACCTAAAGTCACAAGATATTAACTTGCTGATGGGAGGTACGAAGATTACTCGGAAGCGTCCATGAAACTGTGCGCATACAGTTTGATTTGTGGTACCACAGATTGACAGGAGATGTCGACACTGTTCTCAAACAAATGCTCCGTTTATGAAAATAAGAGGACAACCGTCGCAAATGGTAATATTTAAAGAATTTTAACATACCGCGCATTTATTTACTATGTCCTTATATGAGGACGCCATGAACGAAAGGGTTAGACCATTTCCGCTCATTCCATACATTTACGAACGAATTTCACGGGCTACATTTAGCTCGAATGTAAACCATCGTATCTCTATAACAGATAAACATTACTGGATAAAAAGAATTTCTTTTTGACTTTATCCTTGTACCTACTTTCGTGCAACGTTTGAACCGGATCGTACAAATTTAAAGCATAAATGTGGCGCGCATCGAAAAGCCAACAGCAAAACATGTTTTCTGCACTTCAAGTCTAAACAAAGCAAGAGTTTAGTCCAAGGTCCGACACACCAGTGGATCGGTGCATAGTTATTTAAACGTAACTGTTTTCGCATGTAAAATCCTAACTGTGGCCATTGATATGGTGTCATTAGCTGAGCTCTAATTTCCGCACCTAATTTCACTCCTTAACCTTTCTTTTATTTCCATCGTTGCTTCCTCGATGTACAGATTAAACAGGAGGAGCGAAAGGCTACATCCTTGTCTTACACCCTTTTTAATAAGAATACTTCGTTCTTAGTCGTCCACTCTCATTATTCCCTCTTGGCTGTTGTACATACTGTATATGACCCGTCTCTCTCTATAGCTTACCCCTACTTCTCTCAGAATTTCGAACATCTTGCTCTATTTCACATTGTCGAACGCTTTTTCCACGTCGACAAATCCTACGAACGTGTCTTGATTTTTCCGTAGTCTTGCTTCCATTATTAACCGCAACGTCAGAATTGCCTCTCTCGTGGCTTTACCTTTCCTAAAGCCAAACTGATCGTCATCCAGCGCATCCTCAATTATCTTTTCCACTCTTCTGTATATTATTCTTGTAAGAACTTCGATGCATGAGCTGTTAAGCTGACTGTGTGATAATTATCTCACTTGTCAGCTCTTGCAGTCTTCGGAATTGTGTGGATGATACTTTACCGAAAGTCAGATGGTATGTCGCCAGACTCATACATTCTACACATCAACGTGAATAGTCGTTTTCTTGCCACTTCCCCAAACGATTTTACGAATTCTGATTAAATGTTATCTATCCCTTCTGCCTTATTTGATCTTAAGTATTCCAAAGCTCTTTTAAATTCTGATTCTAATGCTCGATCACCTGTCTCTTCTAAATCGACTCCTGATTCCTCTTCTATCACACCAGACAAATCTTCTCCATCATAGAGGCTTTCAATGTATTCTTTCCACCTATCGTCCCTCTCGTCTGCCTTTAACAGTGGAATTCCCGTTGCACACTTAGTGTTATCACCCTTGCTTTTAATGTCACCGAAGGTTGCTTTGACTTTCCCGCTGCTGAGTCTGACCTTTCTTAAATCATTTCTTTTTCGATGTCATAACATTTTTCCTGCAGCCATTTCGTCTTAGTTTTCCTGCACTTCTTATATATTTCATTCCTCAGCGACTTGTACTTCGCTATTCCTGAGTTTCCCGGAACACTTTTATACTTCCTCCTTTCTCGATTAATTGAAATATTTCTTCTGTTACCCACGGTTTCTTCGCAGTTACCTTCTTTGTACCGATGTTTTCCTTCCCAACTTCTGTGATGACCCTTTTTAGAGACATCCATTTCTTTTCAACTGTACTGCCTGCTGAGCTACTCCTCATTGCTGTATCTATAACTTTAGAGAACTTCAACCGTATCTCGTCATTCCTTAGTGCTTCCGTATCAGAATTATTTGTGTATTTATCCTTCCTGACTAATATGTTAAACTTCAGCCTACTCTTCGTCACTACCGTATTGTGATCTCTGTCTATGTCTGCTCCTGGGTACGCCTTACAATCCAGAATCTGATTTCGGAATGTCTGTCTGACCATGATGTAATCCAACTGAAATGTTTCCGTATCACCCGACTTTTCCTAGTACACCCTTTCCTCTTATGATTCTTGAACAGAGCATTCGCTGTTTCTAGCTGAAACTTGTTACAGAGCTCAATTATTCTTTCTCCTCTCTCATTCCTTGTCTCAAGCCTATGTTCTCCTGTAACCTTCCCCTACAACTACATTCCAGTCTCCCATGACTATTAGATTTTCAAATCCCTTTAAGTACTGTATTGCCCTTTCAATATCCTCATACACTTTCTCTGTCTCTTCATCTTCAGCTTGCAACGTCGGCATTTATACCTGAACTATCGTTGTCCATGTTGGTTTGCTGTCGATTCTGATAAGAACAATCCTATCACTGAACTCTTCACAGTAACACTCTCTCTGCCCTGCCTTACTATTCATAACGAATCCTACCCCCATTATACCATATTCTGCTGCTGTTGGTATTATCCTATACTCAACAGAAATCCGTCTTTCCACTTCACTTCACTGACCCCTACTATATCTAGATTGAGCCTTTGCATTTCCCTTTTCAGATCTTCTAGTTTCCCTACCACGTTAAGGCTTCTGACATTCCACGGCCTGACTCGTAGAACTTTATCCTTCCGTTGCATATGAAACATGTTTAGCTCCAAAAAACTAAGCCATTCTTCTATGGACGTCTCTTTGAATGGTAATGGGTCAGTTACTGTTGCTGCTTATGACCCTGGATACAACCTGCGAGGAGGGCCAGCTTGCTGGCTTGGTGTGAAACACTTTCCTCACTACCTGGTCTGTACTAGGTCTTTCAGGGACATGTTCAGCAGCCGTTATTTTTTGTGGAAAATATCGAAAACAAGGTTGGCGAAGTGGAGTTTCTCACTAAGATGCGGTCAGCTTTGCTGTGATTAGTTCCGCTGCCCAACCTGCAGCCCTTCGTGCTTGTGGCCATCTTGACGACATCCTGGTGTCAATTACTCCTCACCAGTCTTTGAATAGGGCTCAGGGAGGCATGGGGACCTCATCCTTCAAACTTATGACGAACTCCAGGCCAATCTGGAATGATGAAATGTTCAGTTTGTTTGGCGTGTTCAGAAATGTCTTAAGGCAATCGTACTCATAACGGAGACTTTATTCTGGCATTTGAGGGAGATGCCTCCCAGAGGAGGACAAGGTTATGACTTATCGATGAGATGTGAACACGTATATCCCACCACCCATTAGGTGTTTTCAGTTCTTGTACTTTGCGCACATGTTTTCTCGCTGTACAGCAGATCCTTTACGAGGTGAATGAGGACAACCACTCCATGAGGTGAGCCCCTGTGTTCCGCCATTCATGTGCATTTATTATCACGACCATCTCCCCCGACGCTCGCCAGATTACCCGTTTATAAGAACGAAATGAAGATACAGAAGTATTCTATTTGCAACATGTCACAGATATGACTGACTTCACCCTGTGTCGACGACTTCTAGCTTTACCTCTGTTACGTCCTCTCCTTCTCCTCCCTCCTTCTCTCACTCTGTCATGGATATGGGCTACACTATGCTTCCTCCAATGTTGTCAGCGGCGGTCTTTTATTCTGGGCTTGCCTTCACAGGTTTCCTTTGTACATGTCCATCGGTTCTTGCAGAACACCTCGCAACACATTTTGCAGTGCCATTAGCGTCAGCCTCCTACCCAGCCATTTTCCTGGTCCAAATACAGCGAGCTGAAGCTCCCCTCTACAATGAACCTTTCGCTGTTTCGGAACTTGTTTTGGCACTCCCTTCATCCCACGATTCAGCCCTGTCCCTGGCTGCATCCACAAACAATTGCTGCAACACCTCAATCCTACACAACGACAATATCTGCTCTGGGCGTTTAACCGTATTTGGCTCTAAGATATTTTCTCCTCTCTCAATAGTATTGCGGTTCCTATCCTTAAGCCTGTCAAAGATCAGTTGGCCTTTGGTAGTTACTTGCCCATCAGTATGACCAACGACCCCTGCAAATTACTGAAATTACTTGAATGGGTGGCAGCTCGTTGCCTCAGTTACATCCTCGGATCTCTGGACCTTTTGAGTGTGGATTTTGAGAGGGACGGTCTCCAATCAATCGTCTGCTTTGATTGGAAACTTCAGTTCAGCAAGCCTTTCCTCAGCACCACCATATTGTCGTAGTTTTCTTGGGTCATCGTAAGGTCTATGACAGAGCTTGGCGTCATCATATCCTACTTATGCTCCGTGAGTGGCGTCTTTTGGACAACTCTCTATTTCTATTCACCAGTTCCTGTCCCACCAGAGTTCGTGTTGGCAACGTTCTCACATCTCTGTACGTCAAGGAGAATGGCATTCCACAGACCTCTGAAGAAACTGTTTCTTTTTCTCATTACTATTAATGGACTTGTGGCCCCTGCTCTGTACGTGGATGATTTTCTGCATTTAAGCTAGCTGCCACTCAGTGGTCTCTGTGAAACGACAGTTCCAGAGTGCCATCCAGCATGCTCCCGTGTGGACATTCTCACGTCTGTTTTCAATCCCCTCTCATTAAGTGGAAAATGGTGTACTTCTGCATGTGTACTATGGCCCATCCTCATCTGAAGCTCTACCTCGACGCCCATCACCTGACTGAGGTCCCCAGTTCGGTTTCTTGGGTCTTCTTTTGGAAAACAAGCTTATATCGTTGCTCCATATCCACGTTCTAAAGGTTGGCTGTTCCAGTAAACTTAGTGTCCTTCACTTCCTTGCCACAACTCTTGAGGCACAGATCATGTGACCCTTCCCTGACTTTATTGGGCATTAGTTCTGTGTCATGTGGACTATGCTTGTCAAGTTTATGGATCAGCTCCTCTGGGACCCATTTCAAGATATCCATTTAACCACCAGTGCCTTTCGGACTAGCCCTGTCTATGGTCTTCTGGTTGACACTGGGATCCCTCCTCTTCTGGTTTGATGGTCCCAGCTCCTGGTTTTCTATGCCACCACCATCCATTCCTATTCTCTTTGTGGCTTTGGGACGTCATCTACCCTCTGGCCACCCTTGAGTGGGTTTATTGGCTGGACTCCATCTCACCTCTCTCCCACGAATTCCATTTCTCCTCTTGTCCTCTTCCCCACTTTCTCCGCCATCCAGCCCCCTCTCCCCTTGTTTAGTTCCTTGGCCCCAGTCTTGGATGGATCTCTACTGGGGTCTGAAAGCCCCCATCAATTCAATTGTCTTTCGTTGTTTGTACCACCTGTTCTTACAGGAGTTTCAGGATGCCATTCCTTTTTACACTGATGGCTCTAAATCTGCTGATCATGTGGGATTCGCTTTCACATCTTCTGTTGGCACAGAATATCATTCCTTGTTTGTCGTGTGTGGAGTATGTACGCCGGATTTGATGGCCATCTATCAGGCCATGTTTTGTTAAATAGTTTTTTTGTTTTTATGTATGGACTCGATGATTGATTTTCAGGCTAACGATGAACATTAATCCCGCCACTCCTTGGCCTCTGCCATCCACGACCTTCCCGCCGATCTTGGTGATGCTGCTTGTTCGGTCAATTTCCTTTGGGTTTCCAACCATGTAATGGACTTTCTGTGAGGGCAGCCACCTATCCCCCCGGTTCTTCATGACCCCTCTGGCGGCGGTTGTGTGGCTTTATGTCAAATTCCTTTTTGCTCAATTGTGGCCGACTCTTGGGGGCTACCTATCTGTCTAATAAACTTCATGCAGTCAACGAGTTCCCATCATGTCGCATTCTCTTCTTCACCTCACCCATCGGGAATCTACCACCCTCTGCCATCTTCTATCGCACACATTAGGTTGACCAATTGGTTCTTACTACCTCTTCTCCCCCTTTGTAGCTGCAGGGCCCTTTTTATAGTGACCCATATTTTGCTAGACTGCATTCATCTTTTGGCCTTTCACACCAAATTTCCCCCCCCCCCCCCCCCCCACACACACACACACCTTCCTTCTCCTGAATGTTAGTATACGCCCCGCTGTCCTCTATTTTGTCTGTGAAAGTGATTTTTCTTGACAGTTTTAAATCCTTGAATTTCCGTTTTTAATTTGAGTCCATCGGTTAGCATTGGTGTTGGCGTTAGTTATGGAGGCCTTGACGTTCCCTCCACACCGTTCAGGATCTCATCCCCCACCCACTTTTTCCCTACATTTTGTCTTGTCTTTTGTGCCGTTTGTTTCCCCTTTTCTTGTGTCTTCTTCTTACAGTCTTGTACCTGTTGTGTCATGATCATGGTATGGTGTTGGGATCAGGAAGTGCTAGTCCTGGTGCCTCAACTTGTTTAGCTTATCTCGGGCACCGCTGATCTCACTGCCTCCCCCACCCCTCCTCCCCCCTGTTCTTTCCTTTTGCTGCTGCATCGAAGTTCCTTTTAGCTCTTTGTTTACCCATTTTCCCTCCCCCTTGATTGAACTGTGTTGTTCCCCCCTCATATCTGCTATGTTAGATCATTGGATCGATGAGCTCCCTACTTGGTCCCTTCCCCAATCACTCATTTTTAATTTCAGCCCAATTAAAATCTTTTGCAGAAGGAATTAATCGATTAGCACATTTTGCCTGGGCGCAAGCTCAGTGGAGTCATGTCATCAGCAGTAACACTCCAGGTCAGCCAGCAGGAGACCTATTGCAGCTCTGAGTCCTAGTTACCAGACTCATGGTTTGTTGCTCGATTGCATTTCAGTTGTGGTTGTGACTTGACGATTCCGAATACATGAATATCTACGACTCTGTGGAGCACAGCATTTGCAGATTGTAGCTGCTACTGCTTCTGGTAACGGGTTTCAGGAGACTAAACATCGAGGGTCATCAGTCTCTTGATCGCTCCCCCCTCCCCCCCCCCCACCCATCATCACACTAGGAGGGGATCTGTGTAGCCTATGTCTCTGTGTCTAGGGTACGTCTGTCTATATGACCAGAAAAGACGTAGAAAATGTGCATGGTTATCTATGCATTGTTATCTAAGCATTAGTCATTGTACTACAGTACTGAAAGTAGAATTAACTTAAATGACATGAAAGCCAGCTAAAAATTGTCACTGGACAACAATTATGTCTTGCTAAACAAGTATGTAAAGAGGAAAACTCTTGTAGCGAAGATAGCCGTTGTCACAAATTGGAGTAAATAAACATTGCTCACGCATCATTCATGATCAAGAAACTCAAATGGCCGAGCAGCCAGTCTCCCTATCAGGAGGTGAATATTAATTGTTCTTACACTGCCTGTCTTCTTTGTCACTCCAGATCCTGAATGCTGAACGCAGAGATTCCGTTCCATCCGATCACCAACAGTACGGTACCTAATGTAAGTCCCAAGTGAAAACGAAATGGTTAATTAAAATGGCAGTCCTGATTAATAATCTGCGTCTGACTACGTTAAACTGAGGTTCGTTCCTTCACACTATCTAATATTTTCAATTCTCTAAGAGTTTCAGTAGTTCCCAAAGAATAAACATTTTCCACTGTTCATATTTGTTTCTCCACACTAAATTAATTAAAACTGATCAATTAGAAACTTCAAATCAATGATAACTGCAACGTGCTATCACTTCGATAGCACAAAACTACTAATCACAAGATATAAATGCTGTTACTAATTTCTGCTTGCATTCTGAAGAAACCAGATGCATGAAGTGCGGCGTGTCTCCCCAACTATCACGATGTCTACATTTTTATCTTGAAGAATACATTTGAACGACTTAGAATACGGTATTAGGTTCTTTCATGTTTCTTGTTCAGCAGCAATGGCACCCTGACATTTGTTGGCTGCCGCTGTTGTCGCCCTGCTGTCGTTGCTCACACAGTCTTGTGACAGGTAACTTCACCTTCTCCAGCACATCTGGATACTGCATTACGTCGGTAAAATAAATTGCTTCTGCAACATGTTTCCACACATGTTAGCAAAAGTTGATCCCCCACTTGTAATTTTGCCTGCCCGCTCAACAATATTGAGCGATTAAAATCTCCTATTTTTATGATGTACACGAGGATTAAAATTACGTACTGACAGTCGTCATAGGCGAACTGTCATCCCCGTTAGTGCAAAATCAGATTCATCGTACAGTATTTACTCTATTTTTGTATTTTATAGATTTATCTTGAAATGATCATATAGCTCGAAAGTGGGCAAAAAAATTAAACAATAACTGCTATCAAAATATGTTTTAAATTTTAGATGTTTGAAACATATTTTGTCGAGCGTATATTGCTTTTTGTGTGGGAGAAAAGTGCATTGTGACGGAGCAACGAAAGTGTTTAGTGAGTCGTTTGATTGACGAGATGAAGAAAGAGAGCTGGCCAGTCAGACGCAAGGACATACTCAGGTTGGTCTTTACAGAACGCCAGGTGAATGAGGGTACAGGTCCTCCTCTATGGAGCACCTAGATGATATCCGCCATTGGTCCTAAAAATCAGTAGTGAGTATTTGCAAACACAATAATCAGCAAAATAGCTGTCTCTCTGGAAACCAACGAAATAATCCTAGACTGCTTTTTTGTGGCCTGTTGAGATATATCCTTTCCCGAACACGACAGATGTCCAGTGGAAAGCAAGAACAGCACTTGAGAAGTTTAATGAAAATGTTTCTACCAGCAAAAGTGAATTTTGCAGGCAGATCGGGTAAGTTTCCTACACTGCTCTGCTGTAAGTCCCAATGGAAAAGCACGTCTTCCACCCTTGGAGTAAACGAAAAAGTCAGCTATGAGGGCTCAAACGTGACATCGTGGTCCTGTGTTGACATGTGCCACGGCCTTTGCTTTGCTGCGTTTATTTACAGCCAGAATATCAGGAACACGTGGTCGAGAGGTATCATTAAGTTAATGAAATTCTGACACTTTGAAATCGTAATGTATTGTTCCATATAACGGGGGAGCAGTGGTGGATGATACAATTGAACTCCAGCCCGACGTATTTCACTTCTTCACCTGCCACGGGCCTTACCCTTCACATTTTCTGCAAGTAATCGTCGATGGGGAGGCTATTGTCGCTGTGGAGAAAGACGGACATCAGAACACGTACTCCTATGCTGCAACAGTCGGTTGCTGGAAAGACAACTAGACACACAGGCAATGAAGTAACGTAATCACTTAAGGGGCCAGATATTCTCGACTGATCTCAAAGACAGTGCTTACAGACTATCTAGCCTACAGCAACGAGGTAAGGTCGGCAATGAGCACCAACGAATCATTTTGCAGACAATACTTCCGAGACAGGCAATATTAGTGGTGGTAGAATACCAGACGATAGCTCACAGGTGATTACTGACCAATACTGACTAAGGATTAAGTGTGCAGTACCAGCTTCGGCTAAGTGGTACACTAGAATTACCAGCTATTAACGCAGGTGAATCCAATGCCTTAGTGACGAAAATATGCTGACCACTACACCACGAAAGACACGCGGTGCCCATACACACTACAGATGTGGTAGAATTCTAACAAACTACAATGGTAACATTATAAACAGAATCATAATTAAAAGTGATTATCACTAGAAAGAAGAAAATATCTACATGATTCGTGGATATTAGACTTTTAGACGAATTTAGAAACACAGGACAACGCATTCTGCCCTTTAGAGTAGATGAAAAAATAGAACGTAAATTAGATGTAGAACAACGTCGCCTGAGGGCGAGAGGCTCGAGAAGTATTAATGAGGTCCTAGCCCTCGGATGGTGAGTAGTAGTAGACCGGGCAATGGCTGCTCAGAGGAACAACGTGTTCTGAAGTCCTCGCTCATGGACGAGGTTTCAAAATCAAAACTGAAAACTCTTTCCTTCTTACACATCAGTTGTTAATCTGTGGCATTTCCGATTTTCCATTTGTTTTCAGTATCCATGTATATAAAGCAGCAAAATTGTTTAGCGGGAAGAAACCAAATTAGCTTAAATTTAAGTACAAGTAAAATTAAATGTTATGAAAACAAGGACCACCACAGTAACTAAGTGGTAGGTTATACGCAGTTATCTGCAAATAAAAATATTAAAAATTTATTTGCAGCTGGTCGTGCTATAAAAATAGAGTAAATAAAATAGCTGTTACAAGAAAATGTACAGAATGACAATTATTGAACTATATGAAATAAAATCGTTGTAACATCTGAACGGTTTGGGTTAGGTCGTTCAAACTCAGCATTTGGCAGCAGCTCATGATGGGAATTAGTATGCGCGTGCGCATGTGCTTTGTTACTGCACGCGAAAATATCACGGTGCAGGGTGCTTGAGTGTATAGCGCTTGTGAAGGCCTACTATGCGGACAATAACAGCCCAGCTGCGACTCAAAGGAGGTCGACGACCGAGTTCAAACTGAAGACAAAAGTCCAAGTATGCTAAAAATAATTCGAAAGTTTGGAAGAACGGGTAGTGTTCGTGATGAGAGTGTTGGCAATGTCGGTCGACCAGAAAGGGGGAAAACGCCTAAAAACATCCAGAAGACACGCGCTGTGTTTCAAACAAGCCCCAAGAAATCGATCAGAAGAGCTGAACAACAGGTGGGTATCAACCGGGAGACACTGCGACAAATTGCTGTTGAAGACCTGCATCTCTTCCCGTACAAAACTCAAACCTATCAGCCATTAAACCCCAGGGCCATGGAACTATTGTCCACAGAATTGACGAACAGGACTGTCATTGTTTGGTTTAGCCACGATGCCCTCTTTCTTTTGGATGGGTTCATCAGTAAGCTAAACTGGCGCATTTGGGGGACTGAGAATCCGCATTTCGCGATCTAGAAGTCTCTCCACCGTCAACGGGTGACTGTCTGGTGTGCAATATCCAGTCACGGAATAATCGGAGCGATATTGCTTGATGGCACGGTGACTACCGAACGGTACATGGAGGTCTTGGAAGATGATTTCATCCCCATTACCCAAAGTGACCCTGGTTTCGACAAGATGTGGTTCATGCAAGATGGAGGTCGACTCCATTGACGTAGGAGAGTGTTTGATGTCCTGGAGGAGCACTTTGGGGATCCCATTCTGGCTCTGGGGTACACAGAGGCCACTCGCATTGGCCTCGATTGTCCGCCATACTCTCCGAATCTGAACACATGTGACTTCCTTTTGCGGGGCTGTATTAAAGAAAAGGTGTACAGCAATAATCACAACAACATTGCTGAGCTGAAAACAACCATTCAGGATGTCATTGACAGCATCGATGTTCCGACACTTCAGCCGGTCATGCAGAATTTCGATATTCGTCTGCACCACATTATCGTCAGTAATGGCAGGCAACTCATAATCTTAACCCCAATATCTGCACAGACGTTTACATGTTGAATAAAGTATTTACACTCCGTAGTTTGTAACTAATTTACGTTCGATAATTAATTGTCACCCTGTAATAGACAAATATTCACTTTATTTTAATAAGTGTGTTTCAACTTTTTATAAATCATTAAAAACCTTCCTTGAATAATTGCGTAATTCTCCTGGGGAAAACACGGCCATAATGGAGCTGACTAAACGTACTCACGTAAATAAGCAACTGACTGTGTAATGTTAAGCTTCCGACGGTGCAGGGAGATTCCCGTAAAACAATTTAAATAAAAGTTTGAATTCCAAACAAGAAACAACTGTTAATATCTACAAAGTCTTTCTCTCTGGAGTCGTTGGATCAAAAAGAGGCTGTACCGAAGTTTACAGTGATCAAACACGACATGCGAACCGCTGCAGCGAACAGAATTTTAACAAGAAAAGCTATGCTATCGTTAAAGAGAGTATACATCATATGAGGTATGAACTTGACGCCAACTCTGGCTCCTCATTTAGTTGTCATGTATTTGTACGGTGCGCAGTTCTCTCAGCATGAGACCGAGAATGGAGAGACATAACTTTGGCTGCACATCAGTGATCTAACTTAACACTCGGACGCCCAGACTTTGCCTGCCCCCCGAAACGCGCAGAGGCTCTATTTTGACCCCTACCATTTAAAAAAAGAATCTGAACTTTTATTTCCAAATTTTATGCATTTATTATACAGTAATGTTTAAAAGAATTAAAGCCATTTCAGCTACAGAGTTGTTAATAAAGAGAACAGACAAAATTTATATTATTTATTGATGTACAAACAAATTTCACTGAACCTGGTAACACCCAAACAAGTGTAAGCTAGTGACAGGCTTTTCATCGATCTAAATTCATAAAGAAATTAACTTTTCACTTGTACAGAAATTTCAGCTACTTCATTGTTTACACAATTGACACATTTTTATTCAGTTCCCTTTGTACACTTTCCACAAACTATCTTCCTACGAATACTGCAGTTGGAAATAGTTTTATTACATTTGTAGAATTTGGGAACTTGACATTGACGGCTTTTCTGTGGCATTTCGTATTCATCTTCATTCTCATTCCTTTGATACCTGTCTCTGATCTTACGAGGAAAGTGAATCTTCAGCTACTCAGAGAGTACGAAGACAGCAACCACCAACTATTAATACTGCTTTTATTTATGTAAGCGAATAGCGCCGTAACCAGTTTCCCACTGACAAGTTCATCATCAGACGGCTGTTCACAAGATTTACAAGATACACTTTACATAATCGTCAGTTTTCGATTTTTATTCTTCCATTGTAGCGACACATTCTTGGTATGTTGGTGCCCTACGGTAGAAAACAGTGTTAGAAACGCAATATGTGAACATAACTAACATCCAAACGATGAAATACAGAGCAAACAAATATGTGAGGTTAAGTGGTTAGAATACTTACATCGAAAATTCCAGTTAGAATACTCACATCGAAAATTCCGCGCAGTTTTGTTGCCAAGTTGCAGGATTGTATTTTTGAAATATTGCAAAATATATGCAGCATTTATATGATTTGCATATAACCATATTGTGCAAAGCCCCCCCCTCCCCCCCCCCCCCCCCACACACACACATACACACCAGAAAGTATTTTCCGTATGTGAAGATTGCAGTCTGACACTGTTGTATTTGTAAAGCTGCAATCCGACAACTTCCCAACAAAATTGTGCGGAATTATCGATGTGAGTACTATACCCCCTTAACCTCACATATTTGATTACTCTGTATTTCATGGTTTGGAGGTTATTTATGTTCACATAGGGTGCTTCTAACACTGTTTTCTACCGTAGGGCACCAACACACCAAGAATTTTTCGATACAGTAGAAGAATAAAAATCGAAAACTGACGATTATGTAAAGTGCATCTTGTAAATCTTGTGAATAGAGGTCTGATGATAAACTTGTCAGTTCGAAACCGGTTACAGTGCTATTTACTTAAATAAATAGCAGTAGTAATAGTGGGTAGTTGCTGTCTTCTTCTTTGTAAGAATCAACCTACATTAATTGTACACAACCGAGGTCTCACCATGTCAGTTTTAGACAAAATAGCATACTCAGAGAGTATTTCACCTGCAAGCTGCTGAATAAAATGCCTGCTTTTGATCTTCTTCCCAGTAACATTCCTAAATACTACATATGCATTTATTCCTGGTAGGCCATGGATATTGTATAAGGAGTGCACTGGTCATACTCTTGAGGAAGCCTTGGCTGAATACTTCCTCGCCATTTTGTCTACTATGTCCACCCCAAATTTTGTTTTTTTGTAATAACATACAGTTTGTGGAGTTTTTTTCTCATTTGTATTTATGGTAAGACTAGGATGAAGGGAAGACATTACTAGCAAGGAAATATCGTCATGATTTAAAACTTTTGTGGAATACAGAGGACTCTTCAACAACTTCAGAGCATGTGGTATTTCTCTTCTTGCTCTCTTTACCGTTCCTACAATGGAGGTTGATTTTTATTTCAATTTTTCGACTAGTTTGAGTTAAGTAATTGTCTGTAGTTACATTTCTGCCTTCGCCTAGAAATGGTTCCGTAAGACGCATCACGACATAATCTGAATCCTTTTCGTCTTGGGATCGTGCAATATACTTACCAAGGTAAGGGAAACCATTGAATATATATATATATTTGCTTTCAACATCTACAGCTAACCAGTATTTTTGCCCATACTTGTCAGGCTTTGAAGCCATGAATTGTGTTAACAGGCACCTACTTTTACTTGCTGCTCATGTAGTGTTGTGTCACTTCCAGGTTTGTAACACATTGTACAGTTTCCTATGAATTTGTTCTAGAAACCAATGCAAACTTATCATTCTGCAATCGTACAGAACATGCAGACTTCTCATCGAACCTCAGGAATCTCATAATCTCAGAGAATCTATTTCTACTTATGGTTTCCACACAAACTGTTAGGCTGCGGAATCTTACCATAAGCTGTGAAGATGTGTACTTCGGTAACCACTCACACCACGAGCATAAGTAGTTGAAATAAATGCTTCTAGTTCTTCCGTGGTCATTGACCAGCTGTCATTTCCTAGTACTCTGTGTGCCTCTGTTATAATACATTTCAAGATATGTTTGATTATATAATTGTCTACGAACAAGTGCCAAGTTCATCACTTACATTTCTTCTGGTCCAGGAGATTATCTGAGAATATTGTGATTAGGAAGACGCCCACCTGGTGAATGAGGCACTACTTCTATCCAGACTGTTCCATCAGGATCAACTTCATTATGTCTTTCATCAGACGAAGAAGAAGCAGTCACTTGTTCTACACTCCGAGGAACAGGATTACCTCCTCTTCTGTTACGTGATTCTTCGCGATCTATAGAACACGAATAATAGTTAAAATGAAAGAAATCCACCATAAAATCTAAATTAAGTAAAGTAACAATATATGTAGATAAGAATATGATGATTATAAATTAGCAGCAATAATAATAATGTACTTACTAGAGTGTAAACATCCATTATATGTATCTGAAAAGTCAGAATCGTTAGTATTAGATGATTCACCTGCTCTCAATGTCTGCAGTAAGAACTCTTCCGCTGAATCGTAAGAAAAACGTTCGCCACCCTCTGAATCACACTCCATAACCTTTCTTAATTTTGCAAGAGTCTCTTTATCTCGTAAATACTCTTTCCGATTCATTTCAATCTTCAGCTCCAAATCGCCTTTGAAAGACTGATTCTTACAAGGGAATGGCGAACAATGATGAACCGAGACTTTGTCATTTCATATGGCAATAATATGAACGAAAGTAAATTTTGCACTACAGAGTAAAATAGCGGAGGCTTGAGAATGCATGAGATAAATGTTTAAAAATCACTGACAACAATAATGGTGCATATTAGAACTTCTGTGTAGACAGTAGCACTATTTAGGGCAAGAAATATGCAATGGCTACCCTAGCTGCACTATCCATTTTACCTCACCTTCCCCCATATGGTCATTTCTATACAGCCAATCGACATTGCATACATTAACAAGCAGTTTCTTCCCCACCCCCCACCCTCCTAACCTGCCGAACCACTAACAAATACAGAAAATACCGCCTCAACAAAAACGCTTTTACGTTGCCTCATGCTACGTATTTCACATGAAAAAATGTTGGGTAGCCACGTACATTTGCTCACTGTGCTGTATAGATTTTTGTTACTAATGCTGCATACTACACGTACTTAAGGCAACTATTAGACCTGATGTGTTTAATTTTGCTTTAGTGTATGTCTGGGTGATACCAACTCCTGTCACAGTCTGACCTTCACTTCCTTATTAAAAACTGAGTGGTCATATGCCAGAAAGAGATAAGCAACATTTCTTAAAAATTGAGTTAATCACAGTATTAAAACTATGGGGTTTTATTTTGTCTTTTGCCAGAACGAACTGTCTGACAACTCGCCTCGTTTCGTTGCTTCAGCAAAGGATTTCTTTGGCAGAAGTTTGGTACTATTCGTTCTCTTATTCAAAAGTGAACCATGCGACATCACAAGATGGCTACCGCGGTACATAACTCGATCGTACGTTTTCGTGCAATGGCATAAAACACTGCTAATTGTGAAAACGAGCGGTGCCGTTTAGTTCTGCTTCTTCTGATGTATATGAACCTAGTGATGGCCACAATCAATCATCAAATAACTAGGTACACTTTCGTTTATAAAATAAACTCGTTTATTTCAGGTTACGTTGTTTGTCTCACATGCCAGAATGAAACAAGACCACGAGTGGTAAATCTATGGTTCCCTGCGCAATAATGAGAGGAGAGAAATATTGACCCTATGGAAATAAATAAATCTTTATTTAGCGCAGGAAATATGATTTAATGTGGAGATGGTTCACTCTGGCAAAAGATTTCGTTAAAGAATTGTAAATCGCATATTCGTCAGCCACTAAAGTATCTTAACTTGGTCTCGTAATTGGCATTCTCAATAAACCAGTTCTTAATACGAATTTAGATCTAAGTTAATTTGTTTTGCAGATGAAGATGAAATTTCTGGCAATAAAATAAAAAAAAAGCAAACAGGAAACTCTGGAAAAAAACATATGGAAAAAGAACTGAAATAATGGGAAATTTATGTTAACAGCAAAGGGGAGACTGTCCCAGAAAAGACATTTGTTGATTTTAACTGTTCATATAGAGATAAATGCTGGTAAAAAATAAATTGTGAGGAGAAATGAAAGTTTTTTGACACATTTTATGGAAGTGGGTCTTGGGATGTGCAGACATCAATAGTATATGGTTCACTTACAAATGCTCCCATCAAAAGGAAGCGTTCTAAAACTGACAAGAAGAAGTTTTCTAGGAACTATTATGTTCCTAGTGCGGATGGAAATGATGTGAAGGTATGCAAAAAAACTGATCTAAATACACTGCAGATATCTGGCAGCAGGCTGCATCGAGCCATAACCAAAGCAAAGACAAGCTCTTTATGTGACCAGCGCAGAAAACACGTACCTCATAGTAATGTGCTGACTCAATGATCAATCACATCCACAATCATATTTATAGTTTTCCAACTAAGTCGAGTCGCAACTACAGAAGTGATTGGTCTAAAAAGTATTAGACTTAAGTTTGACGTACAGATTATTCATTGATAAGCTGAAAGAAGAAGATCCCAATGTTAAACCTCCCATCCTATCACTGTACGAAAAAGTATTTAGACGAGATATCAGTCTCAGTTTCAAGCCTCCTCAAATGGATACATGTCAAACTCGCGACTGGCTAAACACGCTAAGTGCAGCAGAAGAGACACTTAGGCCTGGTGAGGTAGACACTGAGAAGCTACGAAGATTAAGAAAGGAGCAGGAATTGCACCACAGGAGGGATGGAGCTGCAAGAGATTTGTCTGAAAAGAGATATGGAGAATTTCAAGACAGAAGATAATCTTACAGATTTTCATTTCATTTGCAGAAAGCGTTACTGCTTCCAAAATTGGCAACAGATGTTGCATACTATAAACGTCAACTCTCTTGCTTTAATCTTGGAATTCATGACTTTAAAAGTGGAATGGCAGCAGTGCATTGTGGGGATGAAAGTATTGCTTCAAGAGGAGGTCACGAGATGGGCTCTTGTGTTTTGAATTATACTGAACCGGATTTCTTTCGGGGGGGGGGGGGGGGAGGGCGCAAAACAGTAATTTTAAAATTACGGCAATTAGGATGTATTTGGTTCAGAGAGACAATAATAACATTGATGAAATTACCTATAAATTCGCTGCACGTGGCCACTCGTCTCTTCCGAATGACAGTGATTTTGGGAATATAGAAAGGAAACTGCTGCGTTATCCAGAAATATTTGCCCCACAACAGCTTTATTATATTAATAAGAATGCCAGAGTGAATAAAGATAAATCTAAAGTTGTAAAAATGGATTGTAGTGACTTGCAAAAGTACTATGGTACTGGGGAAAAGCAGTGACCAACAGAAAAGTAACTCTTTCTGGAGAAAAGACTGAGCAGCTTAGGATTAAGGAAATGAGATTTTCAAAAGAGAAGCCGGGGATAATGGAGTACAAATATAGCCACAATGACATGGAACAATATTCTTCAGTGATAGCAACAAATGACTAAACGCTCACCACTATTCTCTCAGTAAAATTGCACTGCCTACACTGTATCCATACCCTGAGAAACTGAAAGATATTCAGAGCCTTCTAACGTACATATCCCAATATACCATGAATTCTATCAGTGACTCAAAAGGAGTGAAGTAACAGAAATGAGTAATGGCAATAATGGCATATGGGTAACAGGCTAGCATAAGCATCGCCTTACGTATATTCCAACGTTCTTTTCTAATTCCAAAACCTGTCTAATAATGCTGTTTACATAAATACTTAAATTATTTCTGTGTGTTTCAGTTGCCAAATAGATGTATGTAAGAGTATAATATAAAAAAAGAACTTTATTTCTTGTATCTAAATTGCATAAAAATGGTGTGAAAGCAAAATAACCTGACGTACATGGATATTTTACGTTGTTTCTCTGCAGCATTAAATTTGATGACGTAAGTAAATAAACGCTTGTAAAAGTTTTTCACATCCATTATGCTCCTTTCCACATGTATAACCACAAATATTTTTGAATAAATAAGTCTCGACAGACTCATAACTCCAGTCTTTATTTCTCAAAAATAACTAAATGTCAGCTCCGCCTGGGGTCAGTTGCCTTGCAACAGCCACTGCCGGTCCCAAGCCCGGGTAAAGGGGGAGGATTGGGCATTGGGCTAACAACCCAATCCTGTAAAAATCTCTTTATTACGAAATACAAACTTGCCTATGACGTGGATGGGTACAATGGAATAAAAAAACTGCAAAAGACAAACGGCATACGATTTAGAAATTTTAATTTTGGGTCTTCGAATGTTCAGAGCCTGTAAGGAGCAGGACCCATCCAGATTATGGCCTCAGAAATTAATCAACATAAACTGGACCTGGTGGTGGTACAAGAGACAAGATGGCTGGGAGAAGGAACTCACAAAGAGGATGGATACACACTATTCTAGGCGGATGTGTAGATAAACACGAATTCGGCACTGGTTTTGTAACACACAACTAAGCAGCACATTTGGTGAAAGAGTTCGAAGCTGTTAACAAAAGAATATCCTACATAGTACTTGGAAACCAAGTGTCAGACATCACATTCATCAATGTTCATAGATGAACAGATGAGGAAAAGGAAGAGTTCCATGACCAACTTGAATAAACCATTGAGAGCACACCAGCTAGAAGCATTAGTGCTGGGATAGTTTAATGAAAAGCAGGAAAAGAAGAATTCTACATACCAAGCATAGGAAGGAACAGTTTGCATGATGAGACCAATGAGAATGGTCAGAGGATGATAAATTTAGCTATCTCAAAGAACCTGAGAGTAAGTTAGACTTATTTCGAGCACAAGAGAATACATAAGGGAACATGGTGTACACCGAATGGAAGAACCGACAACCAGATAGATCACATCTTGATGGACCAGCGCTATAGCCGCATAGTCATGGACGTCAGGTTGTATAGAGGAGCCGACTGCCCACGGTACTACGTGTAGCGGACGACATATTGGGAAGAAAGAGGATAATGAAGAAAAGGAAATAGTTCAACGAGAAATGCCAGAAGGCTACAGAAAAGAGAAGGAATATGAGGGAGAAGTGACTAGCTGACAGGGAGAATGAGCAGAAAAGGGAACATGTTATCGACATCAGAAGGGAGACAAAGCGAATCATAAGAGCAGAGAAGAGAGTATATCTAACCAGTTTGCTAGAAGTTGAGGCAGAGAGCCAAAACAAGAACTCAAGGCAATTCTTCTAATACATAAAGAATCGGAAATGTGGATTTCAGAGCCCAAGATCTTTCATTAGAGATAAGAACGGCAACTTGATAAATGAGAAGGAAATAATTGTAGAAAGATGGAAAGAATACTTCTAAGAACTGTTGAATCGCCCAGACCAAGATGAGATACTGCCTGCATACACTACCAAGGAAAGGAAAGATGAAGAAGAATGGGAAGGTAGTGAAGAAGACGTGAAGATCGCAATCAAAGGACTCAGAAACAACAAAACTGCAGGGGAGGACAGAATAACATCAGAATTAATCAAGGAGGTAGTTGAGAGCTTACACTTAGAGATATATAAACTGATCCAGTTGATATGCGAGAAGGAGACACTGCCAGAAGAATGGAAATTGGCTATAAGGCAAATGGAATGCGGTAACTACAGAGGAATCAGCTTGTTGAATGTAACGTATAAGGTGCTGCCCATCATTATCCTCAGAAAATTGCAACCATTCTTAGAGAACAACATACAGGAGTACCAAGCTGACTTTCGACCAAACCGACCGACAATAGATCACATTTTCACACTAAGACAATTGTTTGAAGAACACTGGGAATATGATAAGGATATCTACAACCAATCCGTCGATTTTCAACGAGCATATGACAGCATCCACAGGAATAGCCTATACAATGCAACGCGTGACTTCAGAATCCCTGAGAAGCTAGTGAGAATGGTGCAAGAATGTGTGGAAGGGTCAAAGGCAGCAGTACGTTTCCGAGGAGCCGCATCAAAAACATTCGAGATTGAAACAGGCCTCGGACAAGGGAATGTTCTCTCAAGCGTTCTGTTCAATGTCATCTTAGAGGAAGAAATAAGAGTGTGTTGGCAACAGGAGTGGGCTGGAGAAGAGATGGATGGTAACTTCAATTGCCTCGCATATGCAGATGACATAGTACTACTAAGTGAATCCAAGCACGAGTTGAAAGAAATGTACCAGAAAAAGGACAATTATACACAGAAGGTAGGACTCAAAGTGAATCGAGACAAAACAGAGTTCATGCAATTAGGAAGAAGACAAGAGCAGGAAGAATTTCTTGAGATAGATGGCAAGAGGTTCAAGAGAGTACACCAGTTCAAATACTTGGGATCTTGGTTTACCACGGAAAACAACATAAAAATGAACATCAAGGAAAGAATAGCAGTGGGAATGAAACGCATGCATTCCCTCAGAGAGACCCTCGGCTCTAAATCGATCTCAGTGAACACTAAGACGAAAATCTGCAACACAGTAATATATGCCCAGCAGTAATGTAAGGTTCACAAACATGGAGTATGACTAAGCGAGAAAGGGAAATACTATTAATATTTGAAAGAAGAGCAATGAGGAAGATATGGGGACCAGTTTAAATAACGGAGATTGGAGATGGAGAAAAAAACGAGGAAATTTACCTTCTGATGAGACAGCTATCGTACAGAAGATAAAGAGCAAAACAATACAATGGGTGGGCCATGTAATCTTTATGCCAGATGGAAGACAGGTGTATATGGCACTAACCGGGAAACCAAACACCAGACGCTACATTGGATGACCATAGTAGCGCTGGATGGACGACCTGGCGGAGGACCTAGCAGCCCTGGGAACTGAATACACGTGGAGGAACTGGGCACAAAACAGGAAGGAATGGAGGCAGTTCGTGGAAACAGTGCGTGGTCTGCAGGCCTGTGATCGCTGAATATCTGTCAATCCAACTAAATGTCATTTAGTTCATTCTGGCAAAAGACCACTCAATTAGTTTTTTCTTTTACATTATCTTTTACTCGACACACAGTGTAAACACCGAGGGGTATTAAACTCAGTATGATAACCATTTTTATACAGCCTATGCTGTTATTATGGTATTCAGTCCAAAGAATGGTTTGAGCAGCTCTCCATGTTACTCTATCAAGGCATTTCATCTCCGAGTAATTACAGCAACCTATATCCTTCTGAATCTGCTTACTGTATTCACCTCTTTGTCTCGTTCTACGATTTTTACCACAAACTCTCCCCTCCGATACTACATTGGTGATCCCTTGATGCCTCAGAATGTGTCCTACCAACCGATCCCTTCTTATAGTCAAATTGTACCACAAATTTCTCTTCTCTCCAATTCTATTCAGCACCTCCTCATCAGTTGCGTGACCTACCTGTCCAACCTTCTGCATTCTTCGGGAAGCACCAAATTTCAAAAGCTTCTCTTCTCTTCTTGTCCAAACTGTTTATCGTCCATGTTTCACTTCCATATATGGCTATCTTCCACACAAATACTTTCAGAAAGGACTTCCTGACGCTTAAATCTATACCCGATGTTAACGAATTTCCCTTCTTCAAAAACGCTTCTACAGCCATTGCCTTTCTACATTTTATATCATCTCTACTTCGACCATCGTCAGTTCTTTTGCTTCCCAAATAGCAAAACTCATCACTACCTTAAGTGCCTCATTTACTAATGTTATTCCCTCGGCGTCACCTGATTTCACTTGACCGCATTCCACTATACTCGATCCGCTTTTATTGATATCCATATTACATCCTCTTTTCTAGACACTGTCCATTTCGTCAGCTGCTCTTTTAAGTCTTTTGCTGTCACTGACAGAATTACAATGTCAACATAAATCTCAAAATTTTTAATTCTCCTCCCTGGACTTTAATTCGTACTCCAAATTTTCCTTTTGTTTCCTTTACTGCTTGCTCAATATACAGACTGAATAATATCGGGAATAGGATGCAAGCCTGTCTCACTCCCTTCCCAACCACTGCTTCCCTTTCGCGCCCCTCGAGTCTTATAACTTCCATCAGGTTTCTGTACAAATTGTATATTGCCCTTCGCTCCCTGTATTTTACTCCTGACATCTCTAGAATTTGAAAGTGAGTATTTGAGTCAACATTGTCAAAACTTTTCTCTACGTCTACAAGGGGTAGAAACGTAGGTTTACCTTTACTGAACGTATCTTCTATGAGAGGTCGTAGTGTCAGCAATGTCTTGCGTGTTTCTACCTTTCTCCGGAAGCCAAACTGATCTTCCCCGTGGTCTGCTTCTACCAGGTTCTCCATTTTTCTCTAAAGTACTGGTGTCAGTATTTGCAACCATCACTTATTAAAATGATAGCTTGGTAATTTTCACACATTTTAGCACCTGCTTTCTTTGAAATTAGGTACTTCATCTACCTCATACACATTGCTCACCAGATGGAAGAATTTTATCAAGGCTATCAGTAGCTCTAACGAAATGTTGTCTACTCCTGGTGCCATATCTCGACTTCAGTCTTTCAGTGCTTTGTCAAATTCTTCACACAGTATCATATCTCCCTTCTCACTTTCATCTACGTCCTCTTCCATTTCCATAATATTGCCCTTAAGTACATCACCCATGTATACACCCGCTACATACTTCTTGCATCTTTCTGCTTTCCGTTCTTTACTTAGGACTGGTTTTCCATCTGAGCTCTTGATATTCATACAGGTGGATCTCTTTTCTCCAAAGGTCTCTTTACTTTTTCTCTAGGCAGCATCTATCTTACCCCCTGCTGAAATATGCTTCTACATCCGTACATTTGTCCTCTAGCCATTCCTGCTTAGCAATTTTGCATTTCCTGTCGATATCATTTCTGAACGTTTATATTACCTCTCGCCTGCTTCATTTATTGCATTTTTACATTTTCTTCTTTCATCGACTAAATTCAATATCTCTTGTGTTACTCAAGGATTTCTACTAGTCCTCGTCTTTTAACCTACTTGATCCTCTGCTGCCTTCACTATTTCATCTCTCAGAGCTACCCATTCTTATTCTACTGTATTCTTTCCCCTGTTCTTGTCAATCGTTCGTTAATGCTCCCTCTGAAACTCTCTACAACGTCTGTTTCATTCTTTTTATCTTCCTTAAATTCCTGCATTTTTGCAGTTTCTTCAGTTTTAATCTGCAGTTCATAACCAGTAAACTGTGGTCAGAGTCTATATATGCCATGGAAATGTCTTACAATCTAAAACCTGAATCCGAAATCTCTGCTTTACCATTACATAATCAATCTGGAACCTTCCGTTGTCTCCAGGTCTCATCCACGTGTATGACGTTCTTTCATGATTCTTAAACTAAATGTTAGCTATGATTAAATTAAGTTTTGTGCATAATTCTACCAGGCGCCTTCCTCTTTCATTCCTTGCCCCAGTCCATATTTACCTACTACTTTTACTTCTCCTCATCTTCCTACTACCGAATTCCAGTCTTCTATGACTATTAAACTTCCATCTCCCTTAACTATCTGAATAATATCTTTTATCTCGTCGTACATTTCCTGAATCTTTTTGTCATCTGCGGAGCTAGTTGGCATATAGATTTGTACTATAGTGGTGGGTGTGGGATTCGTGTCTGTCTTGGCTACAATAATGCGTTCACTATGCTGTTCATAGTAGTTTACCCATGTTCCTACTTACTTAAATTTATTATTAAACCTACTCCTGCATTACTCTTATTTCATTTTGTATTTATAACCCTGTGTTCACCTGACCAGAAGTCCTTATCCTCCTGCCACCCAAATTCACCAGTTCCCGCTATGTCTACCTTTAACCTATCCATTTCCCTTTTTAATTTTTATAACTTACCTACCCAGTTAATGGATCTCACATTCCACGCTGTGATCCGTAGAACCCCAGTTTTGTTTCTCCTGGTAACGACGTACTCCTGATCAGTCCCCAACCCGAGATCCGAATGGCAGACTATTTTACCTAGAGAATATTTTACCCAAGAAGATGCCGTCATCAGTTAACAATACTGTAGAGCAGAAAGCCCTCGGGTACAATTACGGCCGCAGTTTCCCCTTGCTTTCAGCCGTTCGCAATACCAGCACAGCAAGGCCGTTTTGGTTGTATTACGAGGCGACATCAGTCATTCATCCAGACTGTTGCCCCTGCAGCTACTGAAAAGGCTGCTGCCCCTCTTCAAGAACCACACGTTTTTGTGGCCTCTCAACAGATACCCCTCCGCTGTGGTTGCACCTACGGTACGGCCATCTGTATCGCCCAGGCACGCAAGCCTCCCCACCAACAGCAAGGTCCATGGTGCGTTTTAAATATCTGAGGGAGGAATAAAAGCGGTGTATATAACTGGACACCAACAAGCTACAGAGGATTGGTGCTCAGTGAGCATCTCACACAACGGCTATTACGGTATAGTTAATCCTTTCTGTATTAAAGTATTCTACAAATAGAAAAAAAAAAATTCTTGTATTTTTGATGTGTGTATGGACTATTTATTGAGCACTGGAGCAACATTAGAATTTGTCATACTTGGCTCAAAATTTTACGAAAAATGTCCAATAAATTGGACACCATATACTGAATCTTTACAGATACCTCTTTCTCAACATACTTTTTGAATACCAGAAAGTCTGCATATTGCAGTAATTAACACAGAAATATGACTTCCCTGCAGAAATTCTCAATGGGTCCGAAGTAGTACACAATTCCAGTGATAGAGCTCAGGAAGAATCATGAAACTAAAAGCGACAGACGCCTAGTAAACAGGCCACTGGCCCTCAAAGGTCAACGAAACCATTTGCTGCTACAAAATGAGTAAATTGTCGGTGTGCAAATTAATGGACGTCAAGTCTGAAGGGATTAAGGAAGGGTAGTAGAGAAGTTAGAGACATTTGTTCTTCCCGCACATTATCCGCGAATGAAATACAAAGGCTGGCATCATTTGCCCGAGACACTGTGTAGGCAGGCTTCTCAGAGAACAGACGCCAGAGAGCGTATCGGCCAGACAGCCTTATCTCCTAACGATTCGCCAGCGGCAGTTCGCATCGTGCGGCACCTTGGTGGTGCTCCACATCCCTCCCCACCTTTCCCTCCCCCGCCAAGGCGCCCGTCTCTTTGATCCCCTTGGCGCTGCACCTTCCAATCCGTCCGCGTCAGTCGGGCACTCCACTTGCCCTCGGGGGATTCCCCATCAGCAACACTGCGCCTGATTAAATTTCTCGGAATCCGCAATAATATTCGCCACCCGCGTAGCAGCAAAAATGATTCCCCCTCTCACCCTATCTTCAGCCCACATCGCTGTGCGGCGTCCGAATACTAGCGAAGCCGCATTCGGCTACTCTCGGTACGCGCATGATTAGCCTCACGGTTTCTGCGGTTTTCGCTACCGGATATTAACTGCGCACGAAACGGACAGCGTTAATGCTCTGCCCTGCACTGTGAATCTGTGCCCGGGCGTAGCTAGAGTCAATGAGCTGATAACGATGCACATTCCGTGGGCATAATGATGCACGGGCAGCCTGGTATTCCAGATGTTCTGCAGGGCTGGAGTCAAATTACGTAGTGTGGTACTGGTACGGTTTTCATGGATATATGTAACCCTTTAAATGACGATTTCACTCTTAACCATCACCGACTACGATAGCCACTGTACGAGAACTACAGTGAGGTGACGAAAATCATTCGATACCGCAATTGTCGTGTCGGACCTCTTCTCCCCAGGCATAGTGCAGCCACTCGACGTGTCATAGAGCCAACAAGTCGTTGGAAGTCCCTTGCAGAAATATTGAGCCTTGCTGCCGTTATAGCCGCCTATATAGGCGGAAGTGTGCCGGTGAAGGATTTTGTGCAAGAAACGATCTCTCGGAAAACGTACCATTGATATTCGATGAGATTCATGTCGGGCGATCTGGATGGCTAAATGCCGGCCGGAGTGGCCGAGCGGTTCTAGGCGCTACAGTCTGGAGCCGCGCGACAGCTACGGTCGCAGGTTCGAATCCTGCTTCGGGCATGGATGTGTGTCATGGCCTTAGGTTAGTTAGGTTTTAGTAGTTCTAAGTTCTAGGGGACTGATGACCTCAACAGTTAAGTCCCATAGTGCTCAGAGTCATTTTTTTTGGATGGCTATATCATCCACTCGGACTGTCCAGAGTGTTCTCCAAACTAGTGGGTAACAGCTGCCGCCTTGTGACACTACGCATTGTCACCCATAAGAATTGCATCGTTCTTTGATAACACTGAGTCCACGAAAGGCTGCAAATGGTCTCCAGACAGCCGAACGTAATCATTTCCAATCAGTTATCGGTTCAGATCGACCAGAGGAGCCAGTCCATTCCATGAAAACGTAGCCCACACAATTATGGGGCCACCACCAGCTTGCACAGTGCTTGGTTGACAGGGCCTCGTGGGCTCTGCGCCGGGCACGAACCCTACCATCAGCTCTTACAAACTGGAATCAGGGCTCACCTGACCAGGCCTCTGTTTATCATTCATCTCGCGTCCAATTGATGTGGTCGCGAGCCTAGGAGAGGTACAGCAGGCGATGTCGTGCTGTTAGCAAAGAACTCGCGTTGAACGTCTGCTGCCATCGCCGATTACCGCATGATTTCACCGCACTATCCTAATAGATACGTTGGTCCTACATCTCACAATGATAAAATGGTTCAAATGGCTCTGAGCATTATGGGACTCAACTGCTGAGGTCATTAGTCCCCTAGAACTTAGAATTAGTTAAACCCAACTAACCGTAGGACATCACAAACATCCATTCCCGAGGCAGGATTCGAACCTGCGACCGTAGTGGTCTTGCGGTTCCAGACTGCAGCGTCTTTAACCGCACGGCCACTTCGGCCGGCTCTCACAATGATATCTGCGGATATTTCAGGCAGTGTTGTTTACTTGCTAGCACTGATATCTCGACGCAAACGCCTCTGCACTCGACCATTAAGTGAAGGCCGTCGGACACGGCGTTCTACATGGTGAGAGGTAGTGCCTGAAATTTGATATTGTGGGTAAATTCTTGACACTGTGTATCTCGGAATATTGAATTCCCTGACAATTTCCGAAATAGTATGTCCCATGCGTCTAGCTCCAACTACCATTCCACGTTCACTGTGTGTTAACTCCCGTCGTGCGGCCACAGTCACATCGGAAACCGTTTCACACATATCTCCTGAGTACAAATGACAGATACGCCAGTGGACTGCTCTTTTATACCTTTTGTAAGCGATACTGCCGTCATCTGTGCATGTGTAAATCGCTGTCCCACAACTTTTGTCACCTCGATGTCAGACGCAGAGTTGTTCTCTCAGGGCCGATTCCAAAGCATTTTTTCGTACTTTTCCTATTTCCCTTCACCCATATGAGGTTTTGCACTGTATATAAATCTTGCAGTTGGGCAGCCCTGGCGCCCGAAACTGCCTCTACCATTTGTGGTGCTTCTTGTGCAGACATCTTACAGTTGTGGCGCCTCTGGTGCTCTCCACATCTTGGCACCCAAAGTAGCTGCTTGTGTCGCTTGAGCCTTTAACCGGCCTTACTCTCAGTCACCTACTGGACAAGTGCAGTTCGTAGCATGTGTATTGTACGGTGCTTTTGTCCCACCAAACGGCACATACAGGGCAGGATATAAATAATCTGTGTGCTTTGTACACGAACATTGTTACAATGTGCTTAAGGGCACATAAAGAGTTGGTCTTGCCACGCTCACTTCGCAAAAGAAACAGTAACAAATTTTAATGTATGGTACCTTAAATGTATTCCAGGCACTACTCTGTGGGTGCTAGTTGGAAATGTATGTAGGTGACAGGTAAGGATGGCTGTGTGAGTGAGGATTGTCATACATCGCATTGCGTACATTCGGTCGACTTATGCAAGTTACTGCACGCCAGTGAGAGGGTGAATTTCTTCTATTCTACGTGACAGCAAATTAAGAGCCAGATATTTCTCTCATGCCATTTGTTGACAGGCGTGGTTGAAAACGTTTTGAAATCGCTCCTGTGGAAAGGAACGGTAATTTCAGTCAGAAATTTTTCACTCATCGTACAACGATTTGGTATGTGAGACAGAAAGAAGGATCCTTTATTGCATGATTATTTGATAGGGGAACAAACGCTGGTAGCAGTTACTTCCGTAAAATATCTGGGAGTAAACGTGAGGAACGATTTGAACTGGAATCAAATGGTTCAAATGGCTCTGAGCACTATGGGACTCAACTGCTGTGGTCATAAGTCCCCTAGAACTCAGAACTACTTAAACCTAACTAACCTAAGGACATCACACACATCCATGCCCGAGGCAGGATTCGAACCTGCGACCGTAGCGGTCGTGCGGTTCTAGACTGTAGCGCCTTTAACCGCTCAGCCGAAGTGGAATCATCATATAAAATTAATTGTTGGTAAGGCGGGTACCAGGTTGAGATTCATTGGGAGAGTCCTTAGAAAATGTAGTCCATCAACAAAGGAGGTGGCTTACAAAACACTCGTTCGACCTATACCTGAGTATTGCTCTTCAGTGTGGGATCCCTACCAGATCGGGTTGACGGAGGAGATAGAGAAGATCCAAAGAAGAGCGGCGCGTTTCGTCACAGGGTTATTTGGTAAGCGTGATAGCGTTACGGAGATGTTTAGCAAACCCAAGTGGCAGACTCTGCAAGAGAGGCGCTCTGCATCGCGTTGTAGCTTGCTGTCCAGGTTTCGAGAGGGTGCGTTTCTGGATGAGGTATCGAATATATTGCTTCCCCCTACTTATACCTCCCGAGGAGATCACGAATGTAAAATTAGAGAGATTCGAGGGCGCACGGAGGCTTTCCGGCAGTCGTTCTTCCCACGAACCATACCCGACTGGAACAGGAAAGGGAGGTAATGACAGTGGCAGGTAAAGTGCCCTCCGCCACACACCGCTGGGTGGCTTGCGGAGTATAAATGTAGATGTAGATGCTGAACACGCAGAAGGTCTTTCCTCAAGATTTCTCGCTCAGCTATTACTGTTGGCTTGGCGATGAAGATGTAACGAAAATCGACTGTTCAGACAAATCTGTCTTTCTTAAATTTATAGTCCAGCTACATGTCATTGGAAACTCATGTGAGCGTGAAGATCTGAAACCTAAAACCGATTATCCATATGGACTTCCTTTTTTCCATCTTCTCACTGGGTGACCCTCCATGAAATCATCTCCTGTGTCTACCTCTTCATCTCCATTAGCCCTCGCACCATACTTCAATTAGTTCGACAAAGAAAGTCGCCGAAGTGGCGTCAAATCGGAAGACTTGCACCTGGCGAACGGTCTACCCGACGGGAAGCCCTAGTCGCACGCCATTTTATTGTTTTACTTCAATTAGTTGCTGGATGTATTGCAATCTGTGTCTTCCTCTACAGCAGGGGCGGCCAACATTCCGGTTTGCGGGCCATGCCTTCGTACGAGTGCCAAAGCACTCAGCCTCGCTGAACACTTCCCCCACCGCCAAGCCCCGCTGTCTGAGGGCTAGGCAGGGGAAAATAGAATACTGCGACCGCGTCGTATTTAAATGGTATTGCATTCGCACTGCATACGACTTGGTTTGATATTTCACTTTTGTCACCAACATAGGTCGCAAAAAAATATAAAATTTCAGTGTTATTTAATATTTTCGATACCGTTAAGATATAATTTTTCGCTAGTACAGGCTATCGGCTTACGGACAGAGACAGACAATTTCACAGACTTTTGTACCCAGATTTCCACGGTACTGTGACTTATTCAGTTTAGTTATTGAAAAAAGGTTTTTAACACAAATGTGTCGATTGAAATATTGTAGGACTTTTGCGACCTCACTATGGAGACGTGGCATTATACCTGAAGAAAGTAATATGGATGCCCTGGACTGGTTATAACTTACAAAATTTATCATTAAAACTGTAATTACCTTGCAGGTCAATCAATTACATCTGGACATGCACAGAGGCGCTTTCAACTGAAACGGCAAACGGTCTCGATAACAGCACGAAAACGCATGAAAGCTTCAGTGTTCCCAAAACGTTTAGAAAATTATACAAGTAATTCTCTCAAGGCCCCAATGAATCATTCAAACATCGTATTTTCTTTAACAGCAGCGGGTTTAGGAAACTTGACTGCGTTTGTCAGAATGTGACTCTTCTACAACGCGATTTTCTTCTTAAATGCTTCCCCATCAAATCAGAAAGAAGTTGTTTCTCACCTTTCAGTGTTTTACTGCTAGCAATATGAGTCAAATCCACTTAAAATTTGACGTCTTCAGTCCTAATTTTCATTCATGCACTCCTTTTTCCATCATAAATTCAAAACCAGAAAGTTTTAATGCGAAACGTCACTCTGCCGATAAGCCTAGAATTAACCAACATACTTTGCAGTATTCATTAAGGCTCCATGTTATTCACTCACATGATCCAAAAACAGTTATCAATGATAGAGGATAATGCTTGCGAGTTCATAAATTTTGCTGTTCATACCACCAACTCCTTCAGGTGCTGAGTGCCTCAATGAAATTTTCACTCTGCAACGGAGTGTGCGCTTATATGAAACATCCCAGCAAATTAAAACTGTGTACTGAACGGAGACTCCAACTCGGGACCTATTGCCTTTCGTGGACAAGTGCTCTACCATCTGAGCTACCCAAGCACGACTTATGACCCGTCCTCACAGCTTCAATTCCTCCTGTTCCTCATCTCCTACCTACCAAACTTCGCAGAAGCTCTCCTGCAATCCTCGCAGAACTAGCACTCTGAGTCAGATTCTCGGTCCGGCACAGAGTTTTAATCTGCCAGGAAGTTTCATATCAGAGCACACTCCGCTGCAGAGTGAAAATCTCATTCTGGAAACATTCCCGAGGCTGTGGCTAAGCCATGTCTCCGCAATATCCTCTCTTCCAGGAGTGCAAGGTCTGCAGGAGAGCTTCTGTGAAATTTGGAAGGTGGGAGACAAAGTACTGGCGGAATTAAACGTGGGAGGACACGTCGTGAACTCTGCTTTGGTAACTCGGATTGTAGAACACTTACCCGCCAGTGGCAAAGGTCCCGAGTTCGAGTCGGTCCGGCACACAGTTTTAATCTGCTAGGGAGTTATAAAAGTAAGTGCTTCGTGATGTAATTCCTTGCCCTTTCATCGTCAACTAAATTTTTAAATTCTTTCTGCATGGCATTGTAAAATCGTTTCTTAGCAAATTTGCAGTACCCGTCACTTAGGCAACTGCATAACAGATATTGAGAATCTCACCCCTCTCTTGCCATTCCATTTGTAAAGCCTTGTGACGATATATCGTTACTGCCTTTTTTTGTGAGCAAACATCCATTGAACCTGTGAACGAACTTCATTCCATGGCGCTGACAACACAGTTATACTGAACTGAAGAGAGTTGTACGTACAGAAGTATAGCACACAGCAATACTAAATGAAGTGTTACGCTGTTCTGAATGCTTCCGAGAAGGAGCTAGCAAATTCGGGACGGGTCGAGCCGTGCCCAGCACACCATGCCTGTGTGAAGTTTGGCACGCTGTGTCTGGCTGTGCTCTACAGTTTTTACCCTCTACGGTTCTCTCCAGTACCACTGAAGTTATTCCCTGATGTCTTAAAACATGTCCTAAGATCCTGTCTCTTCCTCTTGTCAGTGTTTTCCAAATGTTCTTTTCTTCGCCGATTCTGTGGAGAATCTCCTCTCTCCTCATCAGCCAACCAAATTTTCATCATTCTTCTGTAACATCACATCTCACACTCCTATTCTCTTCTGCTCCCGTTTTCCCACAGTCCATTATGCACTCCAGAACTGCATTCATAGATATTTCTTCCTCTAATTAAGGCCTGCCTTTGACACTAGCAGACATTTTTACCCAGGAATGTCGCCTTTCTTGCAAAAGTGCGCTTTTTATGACCTTCTTGCTTGGTTCGTCATGTTTTCTTTTGCTTCCAAGGAAGCAGAATTTCGTAACTCGGCCTGCTTCGTGATCATCAATTTTGAGGTTAACGCTTCTCGCTGTTCTTATGTCTGCTGCTTCCATTAATTTCGTCTTTATTCAGTTTATTCTCAGTCCGTATGCTACACTCATTAGACTGTTCATTCCATTCAATAGATTCTGTAATTTTTTTCACATTCATCTAGGATAGCTACGTCATCAAGGAATCTTAACACTATTATCGTTTAGTCTGAATTTTAATCCAGCTGTGAAAATTTCTTTTGATGCGCCATTGCTTCTTCGATATACACAGTCCCATTCGTTTTGACACAGTTGTATTATGTGACCTTTTATTACGTTTCTCCAAGTGGCCTCTTTCAAGCACCCATCGTAATTCCTTTTGACTGCCTTTCTTTAACCAGTAAAAGTCTCCCCTTTTCCTAATTTCAAAGTCCAGTGGACATATTCCTAGGTTTACTAAAAAGCATCATTCGGGGTAGTGTAGTAGGCGCCTGTTAATCTTACTAGCACCCTTCGTTGAACTGTTCGCACTAATCAGGCTGGCTTCACAAGCTGCAATCTAATGAGTCCAAATGGTCGTACTATGTCCAACGACTGATGCTAATATAGATTGGTGGTATACACTGATTGCTTCCAATAGAAGCCTAAATTGCCTATTTGCAATGGTTATAAGTTTATTCATTACGTTTGTACCTTTTTTGCCTCCTTCCTCTACACGATGTACAAAGTCAAGACGTTCGTCGAGAAATACACCTAGATATCTCTTTATGCCCTTCTCCTAATCGTTACGTGATTTAATTATATTTTAGTGTTTCTTACAAGGTTCCCTTTCAGCAGGTGGTACATTGTTCTGTGAGGTGTTAGTGACAATTTGACACTTCGACACGAGTCCTCAAATTCATGGAGGACCATATTACGATTGTCTCCTATAATTCTTCTGGAATCACCACTTAACATCGAAGAGCACCTCATCTGCAAATGCTACCAATCCAGTTATACTACCTCTGTCATTTAAGTTCTGTAGTATGGGCTCCAGTGGTATATCCACAAACTCTGGAACGTACACTCATCCCTGCGGACAGCCTTTTACTATTGTCTTCGTTATTTTCTTTCCTGGACACATTAAAGAAGCATTTCTCCGGAGACAGTAACCTCTCAGGCAGTTGTACAGAGCTTCTACACGCTTCAAATCCTTCTTCTTCTTCTTCTTCTTCTTCTCCTTCTTCTTCTTCTTCAATCCAAGGATTGGCTTGCAACAGCTACAATGGCAGCTTGTCTCCATTCTGTGCGTCTTTCAGCTTTTCTCTTCATTTCTTTATAGATGTTACATCCCACATCTTTCACGATTTGATCATGTACCTCAGCCGTGGTCTTCCTCTTGGTCTTTTTCCCTCGACATATCCCTCTATGATTGTGTTCAGGAGTCCTTTATGTCTTAATAGATGGCCTGTACATTGCACTCTTCTTTTAACAATGAAACTCCAGAAGCTTCTCTTCTCACCTCCTCTTTCCAGAACCACTTCGTTTGTGATCTTGTCGATATATTTTATTTTGCGCATACGTCTATAGCACCACATTTCAAAAGAATTTAGCTTCTGGTTTCCTCTGTCCCAAGAGTCCATGTTTCACACCCATAGCATGCCACACTCCACACATATGATTTCAAAAGTCTTTTCCTGATTTCAAGGCTGATGCTCTTAGATGTTAAGATGTTTTTCTTCTTGTTAAAAGCAGCCTTTGCTTGAGCAATTCTACTTCTCACTTCCGCCTTGCTCCTTCCAGCCCTGGTAATATTACTGCCCAGATAAGTAAATTTATCAACTTGTTCAAGCAGTTCATTGCCTTCATGAACTTGGACTTTCACTTGATCTTTTTTGTCGCATGCCATTACTTTTGTTTTTGCTTTATTAATTCTCATATTATATTCTTCCCCCATAACCTTATCCTTTCTATTCATTAGGACTACAAGATCTTCTTCACTTTCAGCTAGGACAGCTATATCATCGGCATATCTTATCATATCTATTCGTTGGCCATGAATTACTACACCTGTCTGTGAATTTTCCCTTACTTTTTTCAGCGCCTCTTCAATGTATAGGTTAAAAATAACAGGGGACAGTGCGCAACCTTGTCGGACACCTTTCCGTATCTGCACCTCTTCTTGTTTTGTCTGTCCACGGATAACTGCGGTCTCGTTTTTGTACAGGTTCCATATCATTTATCTATCCTTATAGTCTATTCCTACTTTTTTGAGTACCTCAAACATCTTATCCCATTTAACATTATCAAAGGCTTTCTCTGCATCTACGAAAGCTATGTATGTTGTCAGGTTCTTATCTAGTCGTTACTCTATTATTAGTTTTAGAGCAAATATTGCTTCTCTGGTTCCTCTGTCTTTCCGTAATCCAAACTGGTCTTCGGAGAGTGTAGCTTCGACTTTTTCTTCTATGCGTTTTAGGATAATTGAGGTTACTATTTTAGAGGCGTGAGTAAGTTGGATGAGCGTCCTATAATTTTCACATCTTGTAGCATTTGCCTTCTTTGGAATGGGGATCATAATGTTTTTCTCAAAGTCTGTAGGAATTTTACCCTGCTCGTACATGTTGAAAACAACATTATACAACTCCTGATTCAGTTTTGCTCCTCCAGATTTCAGAAGTTCAGCTGGGATATTGTCTAAACCAGGCGATTTGTTGTTTTTCAATTTTTTTCAGAGGTAGTTCAAACTCTTCCTTTAATATAGGTTCACTTATGCTGTGTGCATATACTTCTGTTTCTTCTTCCATGGTGTTTTCAGACAGTTCTGGTCCGCTGTATAGTTTTCCTATATATTGCTTCCATCTTCTTGCAACTTCATCATCGTCATCCAACATACTGTCATTTTCATCCATCACAGCCCTACACTTGTTTCTTCTGTCTCCAAACAAATGTCTCACACATTTATAGGCCTTGTCAATATTTCCCTTTCTCATGTTGTCCTCAACTGAAATACAGAGATCATCAAGGTAATCCTTAAGGCGACCAAAAAAATACGGCCACCTAAGGTTATCGAAAGCGCCAGTAGTACTGATCATCGTCGCTAGATCGTACGTAGAATTATTTGTCGCTAGTGAAATCGCCTTATTAATAGTGTCTTCAGTTGACTTGCCTCTTCTGATGCCGTACTGGTGAGAGCGCATCCCGTGTGGCGATCTACGAACTAACAATCCTTTTGCACAATAGGTTTTCAAATATCTTGACGAGAACGTTCGAAATATAAATTGATCTGTAGGCTTTGGATATCAATGGGTACTTATCTTGCCCTTTACCAATTATTACCACGTCAGCGTTGTTACACTGTGCAGGGACCCTTCCTCGCAAGAGAAACTTGTGCAGTTCGCACAAGTAACTATCTAATTGCTCACATAAGGCTTGTTTTACTTCGGCTGAGTTCCCGACCGATTCTGGAAGTTCTTCTTTTTCATTCATATAATTTTTACCTAACTTCTTCTTGTGGGAAGGATACCAAGTTTTTGTTTCTATAGCCTTCCCACACCGTTTCTCGTAACTTAAGCTGGTCATCTGTCGCCTTCTTCTTCATTGTCAGGACGTAGTGTTTCTGTTAATACGGCCAAAGACTGTTCCGAACTTTCTTTTACCGTCTCATCATTCCTTTTGAGCGTCGATAAGACTGGTGGTGATCGTATTTTCTCGCACACTATTTTATATGATACTTCCCAAGGCTCGGTTTCTAAGTTAGCCTCCACGAATTGCTTCAGTCGTTCAATTTTTGTTTTTCGTTACTCTCACTTACAATTGAAAGTTCGATTTTTGTCTATATGCATTTCCTGTTCAAGGACGCCGTGAATGATTACATAGAGCAGTTCCAAGACACCAGTCTCCTTAGCCAAAGGAAACTACTAACCTACAACATGGACGCGAACACTGAGCTGCCATTTTGGTTCAGCTCAGTGCAAGATGAAAGAGGCATTATACTACAGGAAGCCATAACGGAATTAAATATCGAAGTGGCGAATGGAAGTGGAAATTCACCGACATTTGAAGGGAGAGCTGGTACGCAGCCCAGTATAGATGTCGCAATTGTTAACAAAGATGCTGTCAGAAATGTCAGAACCTGGAAAGTCAAATGACCACAACGTTATCTTCATAGTTGACTCCTGCAAAAATGAACTCGGTAATGACGACACATTAAACACACGTTACAACATAAGGAAAGCCGACTGTAAACATCTGAGGAGTGTATCCCACCATCCGCGACTGGCAGAAATTGCTGACAATTGACACAAAAGGCCAAGAACTCGTCACTGCGATACAGGAGGCCATGATAGGTTCAATACCAATCATGAACATCGCTGTCATCCTTTCAGCGCTACTGGATCGCATAACTGCATCGAAATTATCGTACATTTTGTTAAGGGACCGTACATGTCTACAATCTACAATATAACATTCATTTTAGGGTGTCTGTCCTGGACTTTTGTTGCGGGTGGCCTATCCAACGTCTTTCAGGGACAAGTTAATTTTAAATATTTCGCGTAATGATTGACCGACTTTAAACATTTAACATGCTCCATAATCTACTCATTAAGAGTAAGTAATGTTTAACACGATAAGATACGTTTTACAATTAGAAACTAAGAATTTGTCTTGAAGCTGATGGCGCTCAAATATTCCAATTTCCTTCCTCCATTACTCGAAAATCATAACACTCGGTGACTTCTAACAAACTTCACATGTTACTTCAAACCTTTACGAAAATTTTTCTTATTGACAATTTATCGCTACTACATTTTCACTGTTTATGCGGTCAAACTTCAGCATGTGCCAGAAATTTTATTTATTTTTTCTTCTTTGCTACTAACTCTATTCGCAACACACTTTACAAACAGTATATGCATGTGCCCCTCAATGCACTTGCAAAATTATATCACTGTACGGCTAATAGTTCATGGGGTATGACGTGATAGACTCTTAGACATGTCAAAAAAGAGCTTCTGCTTACAATGGCATTCAGTAAAACGTCTACATCAGGCGTGACGATTTAATTTATCACTTCCCTACTACTAATGCCATTCGCAACACAGTTTGCATCTAATATCAACATATATTACTGAATGCACCTGTAACATAATGTCACTGTACAGCAAAAAGAATAAGAAGATACGAGACCAGAAAAAATGAGACGTATCAAAAACGGGCTCCTGCTTAAAAGGGAGAGCAAATTACCTATCCCATAATCATCCAGTATTTCATTAAAAAAAACGCTTAGTGATTTCCAACGAATTTTAAGCATAGTTTCAGTCCTTTTCTAAACTTTTTCCTATTTACAGACTTATCGTGCACAATGATGGAATTAATGCGTTATTATGGTTGTAGCAATGCACTGGGAAGAACTCCTGGCGGCCTCAGCCGGGGCTTTATAATGCGACCGCATGAAAACAGGCGTGTCATATTATTTCACGTTAACTCCTCCACATTTTAATGCTACTGATTTTTATTTATTTTTTGATTTGAAACAATTTAAAAAACTTTAGTACGGTTGATAACATTATATAAGAAGTTACTTAGTTATTTGCTCAGGTGGGGGACACTGCAGGAGCCTCCACGAAGATTGCGTTCACTCGAACAACAAGCAATCGGGCGTCCCCTGGAAACGACCTAGTCGGCCAATCCTGCAAACACCGGAGCACCAAAACCAAAGATGACAAAACAACTCTCCGAAGAGACTCAAAAAAGGCCTTTATCAAGACCATCACTAGTGACAACTTCCTGCAATATTGAAGGCTTATCTGTAAATAAAGAAATTTTATTATCTGACATGTGCAAACGAAACAACTGTGATGTTTTAGTGTTACAAGAAACACACAGAGCACCAACTAGCCATAGACCAAAAATACAGGGCATGAAATTAGTTCTTGAGAGACCACACGAAAGGTACGGAAGTGCTATATTTGTGAAACCGAACTTAGACGTACACTCCTGTGCTCTGACCTGCGAAGAAAACATAGAAATCTTAGCTATTGAGCTACATTCATGTACTGTAACATCCGTGTACAAACCACCCGGTGCGAGGTTCAAATTTACGGAGCCTGGAAATTTCCATTCAAAAAACATGAAAGTTGTACTAGGAGATTTTAACTGTCACGGTCTCGCATGGGGTTATAAAGAAACAAATGACGATGGCGAAATGCTGGAGGCCTGGGCAGACCAGACTAAACTGAAATTGATACATGACCCAAAGTTGCCTGCATCATTTAACAGCGGAAGATGGAAACGAGGATATAATCCAGATAACATCTTTGTCTCCGAAAAGGTATCCCTGCAAACTGTAAAGCAAATCGAGGACCCAATTCCAAGATCGCAACACAGAGCAATAACTTGCTGCATTACTGCAGTAATCAAATCAGATGTAATGCCCTTCAAGAGACGCTTCAATTTCAAAAAAGCTCATTGGGAACTTTTCACAGAGGACCTTGATAAGGAGATCCTGGAAATTAAACCAGAGATACAAACATATGAAACTTTTATAGACCTTGTCAAGAAAATCTCTCGTCGGCGCATACCTAGAGGGTGCCGCACCCAGTATATCGCTGGACTCAATGGTAGCAGCAAGGAAGCTCTGAAAAAGTATGAAGAACTGTACAATAATGACCCCTTCTCAGAGGAAACGATCCAGGCAGGTGAGGCACTGATGTCTGGTATCTCCGAAGCGAGAAAGGAAAAGTGGTGCAACCTCCTACAAGAGACGGACATGAAGCACAGCAGTAGGAAGGCATGGAGACTGGTCAAAAGTCTCAACAACGACCCAACAGAACCACAACCAAATTACAGTGAAGTTACACCTGATCAGATAGCTCACCAACTACTCATGAACGGAAAAACTAAAAGGAAGATCAGGAATGGCAAAATTAAAAGAAAATTGAACGAGGAGATTAGCTTCCTAGCTCACCCGTTCTCCATTCAGGAGCTACAAGATGCCATCAAAGATTTGAAAAACAATAAGGCCGCTGGCCTCGACGATCTGAGATCTGAGCAAATAAAACATTTTGGACCGGGAGTACAAGCATGGATCCTAGAGCTAATGAATAACTGTATTACAACAATGCAAATTCCTAAACTGTGGAGGAAAGCCCGGGTTATTGCGTTACTAAAACCAGGGAAAGACCCAGCTGAAGCTAAAAATTTCCGGCCTGTCTCACTGCTTTGTCATTTATTTAAAGTGCTGGAGCGAATGATCCTCAAACGCATTATGTGGACAAAGTCCTCATTAACGAACAAGCTGGATTCCGACCAGGAAAATCATGCTGTGGCCAAATCCTGAATATCACACAGTACATCGAAGACGGCTATCAGAGAGGTGAAGTAACTGGGGTCGCATTCCTGGATCTCAGTGCTGCATATGACACAGTTAACCATAAGTTGCTTACCCAGAAAGTGTATAATGTCACTAAGGACTACACCCTTTCTATGTTCGTGCAATGTATGCTACAGAACAGACGCTACTATGTAACCTTACAATCTAAAAACAGCCGATGGAGGACACAGAAAAATGGACTTGCACAGGGCAGTGTTTTGGCTCCAATATTATTTAACATCTATACCAATGATCTTCCCATCAGCCACCAGACACGAATGTTCATATATGCTGATGATGCAGCAGTGGCCACACAGGATAAAACCTTTGAACAAGTGGAGGAGAATCTCACAGGAGCCTTAACAGAACTTGCTACCTATTACGACGGCAATAATCTCAAACCAAACCCCAGTAAATCACAAATATCCGCCTTCCATCTTAGGAGCAAACAAGCCAAACGGAAACTCCGAGTCATGTGGCAAGGGGAAGAGCTGAAACATACAAACAGCCCAAAATACCTGGGAGTAACATTGGACAGAGCACTTACTTTTAAGCAGCACTGTCACAACACTAAAAAAAAAGGTCTGTGCCAGGAACAACATACTGCGGAAGCTAACAGGTTCATCGTGGGGAGCTCAACCACATGTTTTGCGCACCACAGGTCTGGTGCTGAGTATCTCAGCTGCGGAATATGCGGCGCCAGTTTGGAGGAACTCTGCCCACGCTAAGCAAGTTGACGTCGCCGTAAACGAAACTGTACGTATTGCCACAGGATGCCTCAAACCAACTCCCACAGACATCATTTACCCCATCATAGGCATAGCACTACCCACTATCCGCAGACAAGTAGCCGCCGAGATCGAAAGATCAAAACAAAAGAATGATCCTCGACACCCGATGTATATGCACCGAAAACAACGTGTTCGGCTGAAATCCCGCAGGAGTTTCATGGAAACTACTGAAGAGCTCGCCACCAAGCCCGTCGCAAGGCGGCTATCTCTCTGGGAAGAAATGGTGCCACACTCCACAATGGAACTACTTGAGGAGGGATCTGCAGGATTTCAACTACCTTTTACAACTTGGAGGTCATTAAACCGGCTGCGCACTGGAGTAACTGGGTGCAAATCAAACCTATTTAAATGGGGTTACAGTGATAGCGATAGGTGTGAATGCGGAGCAATACAGGACTTGGACCACCTACTGATCTGCCCAGACATGTCTATGACATGCACTAAAGATGATATTTTGAAAGTCAATGACAAAGCAATCTACGTTGCTAATTACTGGGAAGGGAAGATATAATTGGTGCATCCGGACACGGAAGAAGAAAAAATTTTCTCAGGTTGGAAGAAGCCTTAAAAACTGAATGAATCATCATCATCTTCCTCCTCTGGAAGGTCAGGAGCAAAAGAGGACTGGAAGTGTGTGGCCACTAATACAGCTGCATTTTCTTCATGCTACTGATAATATTCTCGTTAGGAACTAAATTCTTGCATGAGTTACTGCTCCTCACGTACTTCCTGACAAGCAAACATCCATTCACTATGGAAGTAAAGAGCCCGTTCCCATTTTTCACTTTTATAAGATTGATCTTACTTAAAACTATTTCACGGTCAGCATTTGAATATAGAAGGGATAAAAATGAGAGCGCAAACTATGGAAGGGCCCGGAATTTTCTCTCACCCAATAAAGTTTTTATATTGGGTGAGTTTCCCCAAAATACGTTCACTTCTGAACAGTTCATAATATTTTCGTGTATGTTTACGGTACGAAGTGTCCTCTAATATTGTTTTCAGAAGCAATTTACTCAGAAAATGAGAGCATTAGATTAGAATACAGGTTTCTACCTGTTGTAACTTTGTTTGCGTAATCATATTCACCCTGCTTAAATATTCCGCAAAGATTCCAAAATTTACTTTCAATTTTGTTTTTTTGTTGTTGTGGTCTTCAGTCCAGAGCCTGGTCGGATGCAGCTCTCCATGCTACTCTATTCTGTGCAAGCTTCTTCATCTCCCAGTACGTACTGCAGCCTACATCCTTCTGAATCTGCTTATTGTATTCATCTCTTGGTCTCCCTCTACGATTTTTACCCTCCACGCTGCCCTTCAGTACTAAATTGGTGATCCCTTGATGCCTCAGAATATGTCCTACCAACCGATCCCTTCTTCTAGTCAAGTTGTGCCACAAATTTCTCTTCTCCCCAATTCTATTCAATATCTCTTCATTAGTTACAAGATGTACCAAAGTAATCTTCAGCATCCTTCTGTAGCACCACATTTCGAAAGCTTCTATTGTCTTCATGTCTAAACTATTTATCGTCCACGTTTCACTTCCATACATGGCTACACTCCACACAAATTCTTTCAGAAACAAGTTCCTGACACTTAAATCTATACTCGATGTTAACAAATTTTTCTTCTTCAGAAATGCTTCCCTTGGCATAGCCAGTCTTCATTTTACATCCTCTCTACTTCGAACAGCATCTGTTATTTTTCTCCCCAAATAGCAAAACTCATATACTACTTTAAGTGTCTCATTTCCTAACCTAATTCCATCAGCATCACCCGAGTGAACCCGACTACATTCCATTATTCTCGTTTTGTTTTTGTTCATGTTCATCTTATATCCTCCTTTCAAGATGCTGTCCACTCCTTTCAACTGCTCTTCCAAGCCCTTTGCTGTCTCTGTCAGAATTACAATGTCACCGGCGAACCTCAACGTTTTTATTTCTTCTCCGTGGATATTAATTCCTACTCCGAATTTTTCTTTTGGTTCCTTTGTTGCTTGCTCAATATACAGATTGAATAACATCGGGGATAGGCTACAACCTTATCTCACTCCCTTCCCAACCACTGCTTCCCTTTCATGCTCCTCGACACTTATAAATGCCATCTGGTTTCTGTACAAATTGTAAATAGCCTTTCGCTCCCTGTATTTTACCCCTGCCACCTTCAGAATTTGAAAGAGAGTAATCCAGTCAACATTGTCAAAAGCTTTCTCTAAGTCTACAAATGCTAGAAATGTAGGTTTGCCTTTTCTTAATCTATTTTGTAAGATAAGTCGTAGGGTCAGTATTGCCTCATGTGTTCCAATATTTCTACGGAATCCAAACTGATCTTCCCCGAGGTCGGCTTCTACCAGTTTTTCCATTCGTCTGTAAAGGATTCGTGTTAGTATTTTGCAGCCGTGGCTTATTAAACTGATAGTTCGGTAATTTTCGCATCTGTCAACACCTCCTTTATTTGGGATTGGAATTATTATTTTCTTCTGGAAGTCTGCAGGTATTTCCCCTGTCTCATACATTTTGCTCACCAGAGGGTTGAGTTTTGTCAGGACTGGTTCTCCCAAGGCTGTCAATAGTTCTAATGGAATGTTGTTTACTCCCGGGGCCTTGTTTCGACTTAGGTCTTGCAGTGCTCTGTCAAACTCTTCACACAGTATCATATCTCCCATTTCATCTTCATCTACATCTTCTTCCATTTCCATAATTTTGCCCTCAACTATCTCGCCCTTGTATAGACCCTCTATATACTCCTTCCACCTTTCTGCTTTCCCCTCTTGGCTTAGAAGTGGGTTTCCATCTGAGCTCTTGATATTCATACAAGTGGTTCTCCTCTCTCCAAAGGTCTCTTTAATTTTCCTGCAGGCAGTATCTACGTTACCCCTAGTGAGATAAACCTCTACATCCTTACATTTGTCCCCTAGCTTTGCCGGCTTGGCCATTTTGCACTTCCTGTCGATCTCATTTTTGAGCCGTTTGTATTCCTTTCTGCCTGCTTCATTTACTGCATTTTTATATTTTCTCCTTTCATCAATTAAATTCCATATTTCTCTGTCACCCAAGGATTTCTATTAGCTCTCGTCTTTTTACCTACTTGATCCTCTGCTGCCTTCATTACTTCATCCCTCAAAGCTACCAATCCTTCTTCTACTGTATTTCTTTCCCCCATTCTTGTCAATTGTTCCCTTATACTCTCCTTGAAACTCTGTACAACCTCTGGTTTAGGCACTTTATCCAGGTCCCATCTCTTTAAATTCCCACCTTTTTGCAGTTTCTTCAGTTTTAATCTACAGTTCATAACCAATAGATTGTGGTCAGAGTCCACATCTGCACCTGGAAATGTACTACAATTTAAAACCTGGTTCCTAAATCTCTGTCTTATCATTATATTATCTATCTGAAACCTGTCAGTATCTCCAGGCTCCTTCGATGTATACAACCTTCTTTTATGATTCTTGAACCAAGTGTTAACTATGATTAAGTTATGCTGTGTGCAAAATACTACTAGGTGGCTTCCTCTTTCATTTCTTACCCCCAATCCATATTCACCTACTACGTTTCCTTCTCTTCCTTTTCCTACTATCGAATTCCAGTCACCCATTACTATTAAATTTTCATCTCCCTTCACTATCTGAATAATTTCTTTTATCTAATCATGCATTTCTTAAATTTCTTCGTCATCTCCTGAGCTAGTTGGCATATAAGCTTGTACTACTGTAGTAGTTATGGGTTTCGTGTCTATCTTGGCCACAATAATGCGTTCACTATCCTCCATGTAGTAGCTTACCCGCACTCCTATTTTTTTATTCATTATTAAACCTACTTCTGCATTACCCCTATATGATTTTGTATTTATAACCCTGTATTCACCTGACCAGAAGTCTTGTTCCTCCTGCCACAGAACTTCACTAACTCCCACTATATCTAACTTTAATCCATTCTCCTTTTTAAATTTTCTATCCTACCGGCCCGATTAAGGGATCTGACATTCCACGCTCCGATCCGTAGAACGCCAGTTTTCTTTCTCCTGATAACGACGTCCTCTTGAGTAGTCCCAGCCCGGAGATCCGAATGTGGGACTATTTTACCTCCAGAATATTTTACCCAAGAGCACGCCATCATCATTCAACCATACAGTAAATCTGCATAATACGGCTGTGGGGTCAATTTTGTATCTTTATCAAAATGTCTAACCATGACACACGACATTTTAACAGGTCCTACGTCTGTTGAGTCATCAGTAAGAACACTGAATTTTTTTCTTGTGGATCTCTCCTACCATGTTCTTTACGATTTGGGAACATGTAGTGCGACACAGATGTATAGAGACGGTGATTTTAGAATCAGGAAAGCTGCTCTTAACTACGCCCTCCAGGTGATTTGCAACTCTGAAAGGAATATTGCGTTTTGTCATGAATCCTGCTGGCTTAATTTCAGCAATGTGAGAATGATTATTCAAAGAGACTTCAAGCTGTAGCTGATTTCACAAATGATCTCAAAATTATCTGTTTTTTAGATAACACCACCTTCACTTTTCTGACATGGTTTTCACACATGTTTTTTAACACATCCTAATTCAGAAACAAAAGTTACGATACAAATTCTACCACTAGCCCTTTCAGAATTCGATTCATCAGTACACAACCAACCTTTAAATTCAGGATTAGTTTCTTAGTCATTTATATATTGTTGTTTACACCTGTTACATTTAGACACGATGGCTGTAGATTTCTTGTGAGTACTAGCACTACTATCACTGTCTTTCGTTTACATTAACGCAATATTGCACTACTGAACACCTTATAAATATCTCACAGTCCTCAACTGAGGTAACAAGTTATAACAGTAAGAGTTTCTACTAATATATGAGCACTGTGAAGGATGCAAGACAGTCAGTACGGTGAATTCCCAACTGGATTCATCTCGAGGAATAGCCGAAGTTAACTTACGCAACTGGAGGTAATGAAACTGGGGGTCCCATGGATGGACAAACGGGCATGTAGGTTATTCAAAATCGTATTGGTAAAATAAATTGTCAAACCATAACAATTAAAACAATAAAAGGGATGAAATCTTAAGAATAGTGAGCGTTTCGTAAGATCATTCAATGACGCGCAATCCGAAGGATGGATCGGGGTAATCCAAAGCGTGGATCATGTGTTCGTACACCATCTTACATTATCGTCATGAAACAAACGATCTGTAATTTTCAAACAACTTGCGAGTGTCGCCACATACTGAGAACACACATCAAGTAAACTACAGTTACCACAAGTATCGGTGCAATGCGGATATAACAACTCAATGGCTTTCAGCGATACAGATAAACATATAAAGCAGTAACGTAGAACCCTCCTGCGAGAGGCAAGAACAGGTAGTTGGAACTAATTTGTGGCACGGAACGTACATCTTGAGCCATGGAGTACTCCGTATAAAATCGTCTGTCAAAAGTTAAAATTTCCGACAGTGTTATCAGCTTTAAACGAGCAGGCTGCAGCATCACATACAACTGGTGGCAAACCGCACAGTGATGGTTGGGAACTCTCTTTCTAGATGATTCGGGGAGGATGAATTTGAAAATCACAGGGAACTGTAGAACAAACGTAGGAAAGCATACTGAGAAGACAGAAGAGTTTGACCATTTTCGGAAGAGGTGATGAGGAAAAATAACCTGAAACTGAAAAGGAATAAATCACCTGGCCATGATGGCATCAGTGCTGAAGCTATACAAACGCTTTGTACTCATGTAAGTTTAGATTTGTGCCGACTCTAGAACGCGCGTTTATTGCAGGGAAGAACACGAGGTCCATGGAAGAAAGCAAATATGATTATTCTGAAAAAGGGAGATGACAATCATCCCCCAGCTCCCAATTCTTACAAACCGATACGCCTCCTCGATACCTTAGGGAAGTTCTGCAGAAGCTACTTTGCAGTAGACTCGGGATAAAAGATTTCTTCATGAAGTGAATTAGCTACAGTATCATATCAGAAGCTGGTACTCAAGAGATTATGCTGTAAAAGAAGCGATATTTGAAAACCGATTCCTTATAGCCATAATCGTGAACATCGCCGGAGCGTTCGATCATTTACAGTGGCCATTATTTTTTTACTGTCTGAGGGAAATGGACTACCCACGAGCGTTATACAACAGCTGTAAGAACTATTGTGGAAACAGAAAAGCAACACTGTCATGCCCAGGAGAGATCCTAACAAAAGAAATTTCGGAAGGCTGCCAGAAGGGATCCACAAGCGGCCCGGTTTTCTGGAATCTAGTAATCGACCCGGTATTAGGAATGCTGCAGGATAATGAAGTGGTCGTAGGGGTAGTGGTGTATGCCGACGACATGATGATTCTTGTGAAGGGAGGCTCCAGAAGCAACCTCTACCGTGGGATATAACATAGTCCTCCAATTATTACATCAGTGGTACCAAAGTGTCAAACTGTGTGTTGCGCCTGAAAAGACCAGGTACATGCTGTTAAAAGGGAATCTTTTAAGAGACCCGATCATGAAATTAAGCTACAGTCTCATAAATAGAGAGCTCTTTATCAGATTCTTAGGCGTCTTCTTGGGAGAACGGCAAAATCATAGTGCACACATTGAACAAGTGATGGACAAAGCTATTAGTCCCACCAGTTACGAGTAAAAGCTGCCAAAGCGAAGAATAAATAATAAGGTAACAAAGCGCTGTCTTAACTGTGACCACGGGAGAGGCCTTACCGTGCGACTGCTTGGGAACACAGGTATCTGCTCTTAACACCAGCACTGATAGTTAACACGGCGCAAAGTGATATAGTGGTATTAGCGTTCGATGCCACACTTGTTAGGGGTTGCAGTTATCGACCGCGGTGCGTATTAGTATCGTTGGACCCGCGAGTCGCGACCAGTGCCGCTCCGCGGCTTGTATCAAGTCTCTAGCGAGCTCTCGTCCACTCTTGCTCGGGACGTCAAGTAGTAAAGTAGCATAGCATTCAGCTGATAGGAAGCAACCTCTAACAAGGCGCTTAGTAACGTGTGGCCTAAGTGAGGCCTCAATAGCTATCTGTTTATAATTAAATTCGTGGCAGATCCAGACCATGTAGCCAGCACCTTATCGACGTTACTGGCAAACCTGTTGTGATTTATATGTTTCTATTTAGCATGGGCCACCAGTCAACTTCGGCGACGACTCGTTCGTCGTCATCATAACAGATATACCTCCTCAACTGACGGGAGTTTTTGGCACTGAGTAAGTTGATGCGTTCCAAGTAGAACTGGAACCATACTGAGATGCAGAAGTGACGGAATAGCGATATACACATTTACAAATGATGGTAGCATTGTGTACACAAGGTATAAAAGTGCAGTGCATTGGCAGAGCTGTCATTTCTAGTCATATGATTCCGACGTGGTTATGGCCACGCGACGGGAATTGATACACTTTGAAGGCAGATTGGTGGCTGGAGCTGGACGCACAGGACATTACATTTCGAAATTCGTTAGAGAATTCAATATTCCGGGATCCCAGATTAGCAAATTCAGGCGTTACCTCTCACCCCGGACAACTGAGTGGCTGACGGCCACACGTAACGACCGAGAGCAGCGTTGTCTGCGTAGAGTTGTCGATGCTAAAAGGCAAGCAACACTACTTGAAATAACAGTAGAAATCAATCTGGGACGTAATACGAACGTATCCATTAGGACAGTTCTGCGAAATTCGGCGTTAATGGGCTATGGCAGCAGACGACTGACGCGAGTGCCTTTTCTAATACTACGACATCGCCTAGAGCGCCTCTCCTGGGCTTACGACCACATCGGTTGGACCCTAAACGAATGGAAGACTGTGCCTGGTCAGATAAGCCCCTATTTCATTTGTTAACAGCTGATGGTGGGATCGAGTGTGGCGCAGGTCCCACGAAACCATGGAACCCAGTTGTAAAAAAAGGCATTTTGCAAGCTAGTGGTAGCTCCCTAATGATGTGAGCAGTGTTTATATGGAATAAACTGGGTCCTCTGGTCCAACTTATCATTGACTGTAAATGGTTACGGTCGGTTACTTGGGGACCTTTTGCAGCCATTCCTTGACTTCATGTTCCAAAACAAAGATGAAATTCTGGAGGATGACAATACGCCGCGTCACTGGGCCGCAGTTGTTTGCGATGGTTTGAAGATCATTGTAGACAATTAGAGCGAATAATTGTAGCACCCACATCGCCCTAATGGGGCATAATTGGCAAAACTTTCGCAATTTTAGACGGCTACGGAGGCAGTGTGGCTCAATATTTCTGCAGGGGCCATCAAAAGACTTCCTGAGTCGACGGCACATAGATATGCAAAAGGGTGAAAAGGAGTCGACCACGATGTTAGGAGGTATCCCATGACATTTATCACCGCATTTTATGTCGATTCGATTTCCAGATAAGGAAAAAGTGGCTTTACACCGGATGAAGGTAGAACAGTATCAGGAAGTGCTGGATCTAGTAAGAAGACGGGCCATAGGCAAGCAGATAATTCGCAATCAGATCATCCACCTATGGCAAAGACTATGGCATGATGCCCAAATAACAGGCACTGCTATAGTTTTCTGTCAATTATGAAACAAAGACGCCGGTCGGTGTGGCGGAGCGGTTCTAGGCGCTTCAGTCTGGAACCGCGCGACCGCTACGGTCACAGGGTCAAATCCTGTCTCAGGCATGGATGTGTGTGATGTCCTTAGGTTAGTTAGGTTTAAGTAGTTCTAAGTTCTAGGGGACTGATGACCTCAGATGTTAAGTCCTATAGTGCTCAGAGCCATTTGAACCATTTTTTTATACAAACACTGAGTGTGAGGCACCTCAGTCTCTCAGGAGACCTGCCACATTTCGTGATTGGTCATAGGCCCCACACCGCTTACTGACATGGAACTGATGGGTAAAAATCCTATGAGTGTGCTTGTGATTACGAAGGTACGCCAGGCTAAACTATCCGGAGATGTCCGCTACATCCCTATGTTACCAAAACTGACCGGCAGAAACGGTTTGAGCACGAAATACTCGATGCCAAGGTAATACTATTTTCCGAGACAGAATCTCAGATCTTGGACAACACTGGTGGTGCTACTGCGAGAAAGGTGGCTCGTTATCTTATCAATCAACCCTCTTCTACTGCACTACGAGAGGTTGCGACAGGAGATCGAGCACCAACGCCGCAAAGGCAGCTGAGGTCGACAGTTGGTGCAGAAGAACGGCCAACACCGTATGCGCAACCACCGTAACAACACCAGAGAGAAACGCAGCCGGGTACCGTATCTCGCCTCCCAAGGAACTAGAACCGCGATAACGTGGGTCGGCAGAGTGGCTGTGCTCCTTACCGTCAACAACGATGCTGCCTCGGAACTGGGGGATCGTCCCCGGCAAGTACGGAGCCAACAAAAAATGAAGGACTTGTATGCAACCACAACGCCCTCGACATAGCCCAAGGACCGGGCAGGGCTCGGTTACAGAATGGGGAGCGATGGAATGCACTGTGGAATATGACAGACAAGGACGGACGTTATTATAACTGTAGTTCACAAAGTCAAATATGGTGTTACGTGTAGGTTTGTATACCGTAGAAATAGCTTTTTAACTAATTATTATTACTATTAACAGTGAAATAGTTGCGGTTGTGGGAGATAGTACTTTGTAGGAAAAAATTATAATACCGCATAATTTATGTAAGAATTTGTATAAGAACAGCTACAGCATGTCTTTAAATAGTAGGTAACAGGCTACGATGGAATAAATAAATTAATAAAACAAACAAATAAATAAATTTTCACTTTCTGCTTACGGCGTTGGCATGCATAGTTGAACTGTCATTGTCGGCGTTGATTTCTTTCGATCCTGATGAGACCAATCCTATCACTGACTGTTTGCTGTAGCTCTCTCTCTGCCGTAATTTTTTGTTCACAACGAATCGTACTCCATTTATACCACTTCCCGCTGCTGTTAATATTAGCCTATATTCGTTCGACTAAAAGTCTTTATTTTCTTTCCAGTTCACTTTACTGTCCCCCACTACATCCAGATTTGGCCTTTGCCTTTCCCTTTCGGGATTTCTAACTTTTCTACAACATTCAAACTTCTTAGATTCTACGCTCCTACTAGTGGCATGTTATGTCGTCGTTGGTTGCTTCACCTTCTCCTGATGGTCGCCCCACAACTGGCAGTCCGCTGCTGGAGATCCAGATGGGAATCTAATCCGGAATCCTTGGCCAAGACACTTTCAGTTGCAGGCCACACGTCTTGTTTCTTTAATGAACATTCACAACTAGTAGCTGTAATTTATTGCACTGCTCAAACAGTCATTCTCCTCTTTCGTTCCTACTACCAAGTCCAAATACTCCCGTAAACATTTCGTCTACTAATTCTGCTACATCCGCATTCCAGTCCCCCAGTATTATTAGATTTTCATCTCCCAGCATCCTAATGTATTTTCTTTCTCTCCCACCTTTACAAGCACGAATGAAAGGTTCATCTCGTCCATGGACCTTACAGTCAGTTTTCACACAAGTCTTTAATCATGAACTACCCGTGGACAATGTTGTGAACATGTTAAAGGGTGCATGGAGCCTAATGTGGAGCCCGTGGATCTCTGTTATGCGAAGTAAAGAAATGACCAGGTAAAGATGGGTGTCACATCCAGATGATTCTGACCCTTACAATTTCAGCAAACATCCGTCTGAAGCTCTGCTCTACAAATGCCCTGAATATTAGCACTTGGAAATAGATGGTGTTGTTCAGCTGGTCACCTGGGGAAGATTAGCGGAAGTGTCAACGAAAATGTAAAATGACTTATTCCTTCCTTCCCTCGATGTGGAAGTATATTGGAAACCCGATAGCATTCTGGGCTACGGGCTGCACAGGGTAGGAGGTGCCAAACCCTCTTGGCTTGTCCTATCTCATTTATTTTATTTTATTTCCCTCTCGTGGCATGATGATAGCAAGGTGGTCGGGTATCAGTTACTCTTTGCTCAAATTAAATCAGACGATGGGTCTTACTCCATTTGCTATGGTGCATATTCTGTGTTGGAGGGGCACGCGGGTCAGGGAGTTGTGTGCGACCGCGTCTACCGAGTTCCAGGATATTTGGACCCGCCCAGGCGACAATAGCTGTGGTCGGGGACGTTCTCTCTCAAAGGAACCCTCGGATTTTTCTCGCCGGCGGGAAGGCAATGAGGAGTGCGTGGAATCTGCCGGCGCTACGCTGGTGCCTGGGTCAGGGCGGTTCGGAACTGTGTCGTTGCTTTCTTAGTATCACGACTCGGTGACAGTGTGTTGTCCAACTAGCTGGTGCCTCAGGTAGGCAAATCGTTTAATTTGAGCAAAGAGTAACTGATACCCGATCACCTTGCTATCATCATGCCACGAGAGGGAAATACTCTTCCCACGGCACGGTCTTCCCATGTTTACAAAAAAGAGCTAACTGAGTGGCGATCAGTTGGTGACGCTTGCTCATGTAACAATGTGCCGGTAGCTTTGGCCGCAAGCTTTTCATTTAGAGCATCATTTTTCGTGGTGTTTCGGGGGTTTTGTGTGGCGATTTGTACACTTCTGATTGGCGCTAAGATACACGACTAACCACGGCTGGCAGCCATGCAACTTGGTGGGTTTAGCGTATCCTAATTGTTTAGGAGTTTTGTGTAGAAAATGGAATTTCTCAGGGGACTCTATTCCTGAGAAAAGCCGTGATGTAGAGACTGGTGACCGGAATTCACTGTCTCGGTAGCCCAGACAGTGTTTCTGTATGCCGCGTTCCAGACCTCCGCTCGGCATAACGCGGGGTCTATATCGCGACTTGTCGGAACATCATACACGGCCGCATCTCGTCAGCGTGGTCAGCAATTCTGGTTTGAGCCTGCAGTGCAGCCCACCGCTAATAGCCGACTCCACACGAATCGAGCACAGCGTTTGGTAACGTATTTGGCAGGGCCCCAGTCAGTTATTCTGACGCTCCAGCACCGCGCCTACCCACATAGTGCCAACAGCAGATCTGATTTATGTGAGGGGTTCTGTAGATGAGTTCTGTTACTCGATCACTGCACCACGAGTTAGCGAATTAGCAATCTGTTAGGACAATCAATCCACTCCCAATAGAGGGAAGAGAGCTACAACCATTTGATAGGCCACATCTTCAATTTCGTCAACTAATTATTCTTGGAAAATTGTTGTACTTACCATGCTTTGAATATCAACGTATTACCATAATATAAGAGTCGAGGGTTATAAAAGGGAAGCAGTGGCTGGGAAGGGAGTGAGACAGGGTTGTAGCCTCTCCCCGATGTTATTCAATCTGTATATTGAGCAAGCAGTAAAGGAAACAAAAGAAATGTTCGGAGTAGGTATTAAAATCCATGGAGAAGAAATAAAAACTTTGAGGTTCGCCGATGACATTGTAATTCTGTCAGAGACAGCAAAGGACTTGGAAGAGCAGTTGAACGGAATGGAGAATGTCTTGAAAGGAGGATATAAGATGAACATCAACAAAAGCAAAACGAGGATAATGGAATGTAGTCGAATTAAGTCGGGTGATGCTGAGGGAATTAGGTTAGGAAATGAGACACTTAAAGTGGTAAAGGAGTTTTGCTATTTGGGGAGCAAAATAACTGATGATGGTCGAAGCAGAGAGGATATAAAATGTAGACTGGAAATGGCAAGGAAAGCGTTTCTGAAGAAGAAAAATTTGTTAAAATCGAGTATAGATTTAAATGTCAGGAAGTCTTTTCTGAAAGTATTTGTATGGAGTGTAGCCATGTATCGAAGTGAAACGGGGACGATAAATAGTTTAGACAAGAAGAGAATAGAAGCTTTCGAAATGTGGTGCTACAGAAGAATGCTGAAGATTAGATGGGTAGATCACATAACTAATGAGGAGGTATTGAATAGAATTGGGGAGAAGAGGAGCTTGTGGCACAGCTTGACTAGAAGAAGGGATCGGTTGGTAGGACATGTTCTGAGACATCGAGGGATCACCAATTTAGCATTGGAAGGCAGCGTGGAGGGTAAAAATCGTAGAGGGAGACCAAGAGATGAAAACAATAAGCAGATTCAGAAGGATGCAGGCTGCAGTAGGTACTGGGAGATGAAGAAGCTTGCACAGGATAGAGTAGCATGGAGCGCTGCATGAAACCAGTCTTAGGACTGACGACCACAACAACAACAACAACACCATATCTATAGATAGTATTCATATGTGTTTTATAGCTAGTCCTGGCGGAGTTTCGAGTCCTCCCTCGGGCATGGGTGTGAATGTTTGTCCTTAGGATAATTTATTTTAAGTAGTATGTAACCTTAGGGACTGATGACCTTAGGAGTTAAGTGCCATAATATTTCACACACACTTGAACACTTTTTTTGTTTTTTATAGTAATAATCCCTCTGTCATTTCAGTAATTATAGAACCACATTAGAATATCCTGCACTTAATCACATTTTTGTGGGAGATTATTCAATATATTGTAAATTATGTAAAAGGAGTCATTTCATGAATTGCTATTTAAAAGAGGGCAAAATTAAAGGTTTTGTATTCAGGTATCCTCATGCAGAGTAGGGAGAGAGAGTTCTTGCGGGTAGCGTGGATGTTCGTAATATCGAGATTAGCGTTTTACTCAAATTAGAGGAATAGTTTCACCACACTCTTTTAATTTTCCTGAATGCACCTCTCTCACTATCACCCTAAACAGCAGAGTTTTACCATACAACCGTCAACCATGAGGGCACATCCGATAAGACGCGGGAAATTCGTAACCGAGCTGCATGAGCTACTCTCTATTTCAGGGAAGAAAAAGAGATAAAAAGGAAAGACACAACATAATGGCAGCACATCGTAAAATTGAAAGAGGAAACAAAAGTACATATCTGTCCACCTGTCCTTCTGTACAGTGGACATTAATACTCTTGTCGGGTCTGCAAGCAGAACGGCAGGAACGCGACGGTTGTTTTTTAATATCACGGTTCCACATAATACTTTTCTCTGTTTGTAATATTATCTACGAGTCTAATTTCGGTTCCTTCCATTACGGAACTGTCTCACTAGCGAGAGACTGGAGGAACTATCTGCGTTTCATTATATGTTTTCCCACAAGGGCAAGGCTTTTTATAAATACTGAACGTCCTCAGTAATTTATCGTTCTTAATGGAGCCAAGGAGAGCTGTAAACTTTACTCGTGGACAATGCGAATTTCTTGTAATAAATATTATTAAATTCCTCTTAACTTTGGAGATATTCTCTCAGAATATCTATCCAAAAACTTACACATCTATGGAGATATGCTCCCAGCAAGAACGCTACAGTCGGCGCGCTGCTTTGCTCATTTCCGGAAAGCAAACGTCTCCACTGTGCCGCTACTCACCTTGTAGAGGGATATACGAGAGGTGATCCTGATAGTGAAGCGACATGCCAACATCGGTTGCCACAATGTTTGCAGGTTTCCATTCGTCTTAATTGTCAGTCGTTTTTCGCCGTCTGGTTCAAACCGACACTGGGCATCACGTGATCAGTAACGTTCCATGACAGCTGAGATATCGACAATTTGGTTGTTACGGTGTCCTGGAGAGTGGCGGGTGAACGGATGACGAGACTTACTCTCCATGCTAAACCAGGACTCATTCCTGCACGATACACTAACTGCCTGCTCTGGTGTTCACTCATGATGAGAAGAATACCACATTTATCATGTTTCGTAGTACCCTTGTGTGAGCAGATATGCATTTGGTGGCTCGTGGGGTATACAGAAGCACGGTAAATGATCTGGTGGTCAAAGTACGGGATATATAACAAGGACAACCTGGGTGATTTTGTGCCCCGGCGCTACCTTGCAGCACATGATCAGATTTTAAGCACTGTCGTTGGCTATTTCCTTTTTAACTGAAATCTTCTCCACAGTCACGGAATGAAGCTACAGATGACGTTCAACTCACTGTTCCATCTCAAGCTGAATTAATTTTGTATGGTAACTTCTTTCAACTTGTCTCCCACATTCTACAGCATCCTTCTACTCAAGCCTGATACCGCAGTAGCAGCCTTGACGTACAGCGTTTTCGTTCCCAGGAAACGATGTGGGTGGATGTGATCCTCCTGGACGTTTTGCAAAACTCAATTCCAAACGCCCAGGAACGTTGACGGACGACAGTATCTTGTTGCAGGATAATGCCCACCCCAGTGTTGCCAATGTTGTTTCGCTTAACCTGCAGAAGTTTTCTGGGAAGGCGTTACATATTCCCCACGTGTTTTCCATATTCGTTGTCATCTGTTTGGTTCGGACGTAAAACTGCGCATCTGGACACAGTTATTTTCAGTAGGCAACCGAAAAAAATTTTGCATGAAAGCATTTACTGTCTTACCTTTTGCAACAATAAATAACTTACTTACTTTTTCCCATCTGTCTCATTTTCATTTTATACAGGGTGGTCAGACAGAGCCTGAAAAGTTTGTAAAGTTGTTTTAGGGTGGATTGTACTGAGAAATAATTGTTAAGAAACAAATTCGATACACTGTGCCGTTTACAGGTAAATTACAAGTGGAATTTGCCAGTAAGGATATTGCGCGCGTAAATGCAAGAAGCCCATCAGCGACGTTGCCACCAAACGTGTTCTTTGTTTGGTTTCCTGATACTGAACGATAACAAAGATTGGCCGTCGGTCGGTGGTAAGAACTGAACGCGAGCAGTCCCTTGCGCTATCATCTGCGCTATGAGAACAACCGATATTAATTGTATGTGGCGGGCCGCTTGAATTTGTGTAACCAACGGCCTTTTAGGCTAACTGCAATGCTAATTAAATGGGAAACGGCCCACGTATCGAAGTTATTTTTAACAATTATTTCTCATCACAGCCAACTTTGGAACACACTTATAAGTTTTTCAGACTGATTGTGACCACCGTCTATACTGGAGATGTCATCATTGTCATAGCACTTCAAAATGGACTTGTATAATTTCCTTGTAGATCCCTAACCGTTAGTAGTACAATAAAAGACGTCCAGCTGAGTTGGAGTTTTACATACTATATAGTTATTGATTTTTAATTGGCCTAGAGAAAAGAGGAAACTCTGTTTGTATTTCACATCTGCCTTTCTACCCGCAAGATTTTTGAATTACTATGCTAACGAAAAACGATTTCTCTAGATACATGTTAAATGTGTTTGTTGGCTGTTAATACCTCTTAGCAATTTTTTTTTTTTTTTTTTTGGTGGGGGAGTGAAGAGGGAATTTTTCTATTGATTTTGCAGTTTAGATATTGTTACTTTTGTAAACTTCTCATGTACTGTTCATGAAGAATTTTGGTATAAAATATACATATACCTTATGAATTAATGGTCTGAATATCTTACACCTTACAGAGGCGTATACAAGAATATTATGAGTGATATATTTCTCACTGTTCCCCTATCCTGCTATCAGTATTTTCTTTCTAAGAGATTAATTAACACGGAAATTTTTACTGCAACCTATTAGTCAGTGAAAATTTGCAAAATTTGTGTGTAAAAGTTCTTTTAACCGTGGTACAGGTGCAGAAGAGCATAAGGTCCGACACCGGTCGGCCAAACAAATTTTAAATAAAACATACTACACAGCATATGTCAACATTTTAGTCGCTGTGAAGTTCCTGTGTAAAATATGTTAAGACTTAAAAAAGAAAAAATTGTGAAACTAGAAATGATGCTAACAGTAATTCACGAACTCTGAAAATGGGAAAACACTACAGTACCTGTCGAATGGGATAAGATAGGGAATCTTGTTACCTTGGAAACGAAATACGTGTCATAACTGATGAAGCAAGGTAGATTTAACGAGTAGATTAACCCAGGGAAAGCAGACATTCCTCGATAAATACCTCAGTTGGTAAGAAACATAGGGCTCAATCCGAGAAAGAGATTTCTGAGAATTTGCTTCTGGAGTAAGTGAAATGAATTATATAATGTGGTAAACGGGAGAAGAGGAATCTAAGTATTAGAGAAGACACTGAAAATTAAATGGACTGTCAAGCGCCGGAAGCGGTGGTCTAGAGGTTCTAGGCGCTGAGTCCGGAACCGCGCGACTGCTACGGTCGCAGGTTCGAATCCTGCCTCGGGCATGGATGTGTGTGATGTCCTTAGGTTAGTTAGGTTTAAGTAGTTCTAAGTTCTAGGGGACTGATGACCACAGATGTTAAGTCCCATAGTTCTCAGAGCCATTTGAACCATTTTTTTTTTTTTTTTTTTTTTTTACTGTCAAGCAAAGAAACGAGGGAATTATCAGCAGAACTGACGTGGAAAGAAATATGTGAAAAGCACTAATTAGAAGAAGGCATATATTGATAGGGCATTATTTGAGACATCAGGGGATAACTTTTACGAGTTTACTGAGATGACGACGTACGTACAGAAGCGGAAACCATATTATTGGTGCAAACAGTGAAGTGTGTTTGCTTTTGCTATGAAAAGTGTTCGTACCCTGCGGTTATATTGATACAATACCGGAAGGATAACCTTTACTTCGTTTTGTGTTTTGCTGTATTCATTTAAATTGTAGGCTAGTACCTGGATATGCTATTTCTTTTTCCTGTTGCTGAGCAGACTTTGAAACAAAAGCCGTTCATTTTAACTTGTTTAGTTCTGTTCATCATGTGGTCTATTGAAGGTTTCCATTAGTGTGTCTCAATTATTCATATCAAGGGAAACGTTTGCGTGTATTTGATTGGAGTTTTGTTGCTTTATGTTTAGCTGTACTCCGATAGATATTCCGCGTGTTGCAGTATATTATACCAAACTCCAAATATTTATTTGGGCTCCCGATTCGCTCGCGGCTGTCACGGACAAAGAGAGACATACAGTATACATGAGTTGTTAAATGTTGAAACTCTCTGCGTTCGGGACCATGGACGCAGTATGCCTGAGGTACGGAAGTCCTCACCTTTGCAATAAACGTCATTCGTGAGTGAATTAATGGCATCACTCTGAAAATATCCTATTTAAAGTGCGACGTTTGTGACAGGAATTTCTTTCAGCTTCGATAAAATACAGCATTTAGTTTATGTGTTTATTATATTTTTTGCATTTACGACACATCCTACATATAACCCAAAAACAACGCTGTATACTCGCAACAGCTGATAACTCCTGTAACACTGAATTACATTAACAGGTGTCTTATCTTGGCATCTGTTTGTGAATTATAAACGTAAAATGGATCCAACGATATGGGAGCCTCATATTAACTAATAATCCATAGTCCTGGTCGCTGTTGATTTAGTCTATGTCACAGGAAAAAACCTTGGCTAGGAAGCTGAATCTACATCTACATCTATACTCCACACGTGTAGCATTTTTCTGATACCACTACGTTTTCTTCTCATCCCTATACCATTCACCATGGCGCATGGAACTAATGACGAGGTCTAATTCATCTGATTTTCTCATGAAAGTCATTTGGCGATTAGTACGTGGGGGAAATATTGTAATACCTCATCCGTCTGTTCTTGTAACATACGTTGCCGAAATTTCAACAGCTGACTGCTCTGTGACGCACAATGATTTCTAGCGTAGTTAGTTAAGCATTTTCATAAAGCTCTCACGCAGATGAAAGATTCCGTAACGGTACGCACCGGTCTTAGTTGAGTCTTAGAATGATAAACAATATTGAAGAATTGGTCGAACGAGAGTTTTAAAAATCAGTTTTTGCGTGCATGTGTTACATTTCATTAAAATTCTCCCAGTGTATCTCAGCCTTACATCAGCTTTTCCTGTTAGTTCCCAAGGGACATTTTAATCTAATGGTAACTCTACTAGTTACTACGATCCTCTACTGTTTCTCCTGAAGCTCAGAAAAATTTGAACCTCTGTTATTCGTCTGGAACGGTCTTTCTATTATTCTAGTGTTCTTCTTATGTGGTGCTGCATCTACAATTGTATGACCACTCTGTTATTAGTGGCTGAAATCAGAAGATGCTCTTGCAGGAGAGAGAATGTTGTAAAAGGTGTGTGTCAGCTGTTTGTATCTTTCATAATGTGGATGTTACTTGCGTGTATCTTTCATAATTTCGCTTTTGAGATGTAGTGGATTTATATTGTTTTATTATTTTTATTTTTGAGGTGTAGCGGGTGTACATTTAATCTTTGTGTAACTCGCATCGGTCTGTCACTTGTCGATAGCTGGGGAATGATTTCTAATGTAGACTTTATGTTATACAATTTCCTCATGTGATTAATATCAGCGTCCTCATATCTTTCCATATCCCAATACCTTACGTAGCCACTTGCTGAGAACAGTAACATGACGTGTTTGGGGCTAGTTTGACACGATTCCTTTAATATTTCTCTACATCAGGGACATGGTAAGTTCGGTGGCTTTTTTCAAAAACTTGCCTGGAAGGTGCAAGCCATAAAGGTGATAAGGCACTTTCCGGCCGTTTTCAAGACTTGGGAGATCGCGTGCGGAAGATACCAGAATGTACTAAATAGTCCACTGTCTTTAATGCACTGAGGCTGTTAGCCTCCTCCGCTTCTTGCAATCCGTTTGAGTGGCTTAGCTTGGCGCGTTGTGTAGTGGGCGTTGGTGATGGGACCAGACCGCCCCCAACACATTCTCAGTGTGCAGCGAAGGGCGTTAAGTTCTGGGGCCTAGACATTCTTGTTATAAGTTTCGGTGGGTACACACGTTTCTTTTGGAACTACGATCTGAGAGTTAATTCGGGTTGAAATTTTTAAGTTAGCACCTACACATGGTAACACCTCTACTTGCTCACGAAACTCAGTTCCAGCTATCAAGAATTGAAGTACCGTCGTACCCAGTGACTCTACTTTATTATCTCACACCCCACGTAACCTATAACGTGGTGGCTCAAGCCTTCTCCTGCTAACCAGATCTAGACTAATAATAGACAGGTGTGCCCCCGTGTTAACCAGAAACCTTTGTTCGCTTCCGTTCACCAAGCCTAATAAGCAGCATTCCACCTGCGCAGCTACAAGCGCATTACCTAATTTTACTGGGACTGCTCTCTGATAGTTTGAAGCAATCCCGTTTTCGTTTAACGGCTTCTGCCGCCGCGGATCCCCCCTACTTTTACTCCTGCAGTTCACTGCCCGATGACCCATTTTCCCACATGAGTAACACCGAAACTGACGCTGACATTGCCTCCTAATATGGCCCAGCTGGCCACAAGCAAAACATTTAATTTTCGTTGCCAGAACTTTGTGCTCCACCCTTTGCTTCGACGCATAATCTACCTCCTCTAATTACTAGCAATCCTTACAGCCACCGCAAGACCACTGGGATTCTCCATTCTCACCCGACGTGATATCTCCGACAGTACTCCCCGCAAACACACATCTAACGCCCTGTTCTCGGCCTCTGGTAACAGCACTCTATTAGTTTCCCCATTCTGTGACAGTTCGAACATTTATACATTCAATTTTCGAATTCTGTCTGAGAAAAACTCCACAGTCTCATTTCCCCTCATAACTGAGGCACTTAATTTTTCACGAAAAAACCTGGTAGTATTCTGTTTTTGGTACCTCTGGCGTCACCCAGCCTCAAGCTCTGAAAACGTCCCAACATTGTTCAACATTTCATGGTACAATATGTACCACTTGGCATTCACTATCAAGCGTAGCTTCGCCAGTCTTAACATTACAACATCCGACCACCCATTGGCCTCAGCCATTGTGATAATTTCATTAAGGAATACCGACACATCCTCCATTTCTTTACCCGAAAAGGGGTTAATCAATGCTAAAATTGCCGGTCAAACGGTCTTTGACACTCCCCAGCCTGTAATTTAATTTTACCTGAGGTCCCTTCCCCTACTTGCAGTGCCTCAAATCTCCCTGCTAAATCTTCACATTTTTCTTTGTCTCTTATCCTCGCCACTGACAATACCCGAATTTGCTCTTTTAGAGCGACTACAGCTTCCGCTATAGTCACTGCTGCAGCCTCCACTGCTTGCTGTGTTTCCACCATTCTTGCTTATAACTCCACTGTTGCCATTAATTTCACTCTACTATTCCTTAAGCTTAGTTCTTGCGACGAATCATCACCACCTACATTCTGAACAATTGTGCGCCAAATGACCAAATCTCTTACAAATAAAACAATTCTTTGGCAGCCACTTTGTACATGGTAATCCGTGGCGTGACATGTTACACAAATTGCATCACTTAGGCGTTATGTTATCATGTCCCCCATTTTCCCTGAATCCATATAAATCTACAGGCTCCTTCAGCCTTACAAAAGACACTTTTAAAAAGTCCATCCTAATTAACAAAAGATTGACACATAACCCATAAATCAAACGTCACTCACCCCTCCACATCGTGCTCGTGTGCAGGTGAACAGTCCTGCTTTCCTGCCTACACTTGTATGGACGAACACCTCCCAAATGTCAAGACGTAACAAGAAGTGCATGACCACCCATCATGAACGCAACCAAACATCTTAACTACCCCACTACACAGGCATACCTGAATGCTATTTGCTCGACATAAGATATGGCAGTAGAAATCTGGAACCAATGTTGTAACTGGCACCACTTCTGACACCACTATTGTGGGGTTGGGGGGTCGAACCCGAGACCCCAGATGGCAGACCTAAAGCCGGGACCCTCCGATCCATATTTTGTAAGGAGGCTGAGGAAGTTCAAGAGCGTCAAGGGGCAGTGCAGAGTGATACAGCGGTATTCAGTGACATTTGTTTGTTACGATAATTTACAGTACTCAATGGGTGAAGCATAGTCGTGGCATGCCATCTGCATGCTGTCCCGCAAGTTCAGCTGGCTCAGCAGACTCCTAATATGCTGATGCTGCTGCTGCGGTCATCAAGGCCACCCTGCTGGAAGTCGCCCACGCTCTCCTGGTCGCTACCTGCCGATGAGTTGCGACTTGAGCCACACTGCTGCCCGCCGTTCAGGAGACTGCTACAGCCCCTGGTCCTCGCCGCACACTGCCTCATTTGGTCTGCTCTGTCCAACGATGTGTAGCGGCAACACCGTTTAGGACAGGGAAAGTTTGTTTTGTGCAATATTCTGAGCACAAGTTAATGCCAGGTGCGAACCGGATTGCAGTGAGCCGCGCATACCAACAGTTATGAAGTGCAATGGAGGCCATAGGGCCATCAGATTGCTGGAAGAGTATGCATAGCAGTTTTGCATGTTGCAAATCACAGGCAGAAGGGGCCCACTGACTAACCTAGCATGTTATGAGTATGTGAAACGAAGCAGTGCATTAGGCAAAGCCTAGGCACACAACAACGTATTAATAGGTGCAGGTTTCTAACAAGATTCATTCCAGTGTGACAGCTCTCCTGGACGGTGGGTCTTGTCACACCACCAGCTACACGCAGCAGCAGAGGGGGGCCCAGCGTTCCAATCCACATCTGGGTGCTTGTTCGGCCTTCTGAGGCTGACACAGGGGTCCGTAGCCAGCCAGTGGCAGGCCACTCCATGGCTCGCTACCACAGGCAGTCGTCCTGGTTTCCATCACATCCTGGAGGCATCCTGGGACGAGGGCCACAGATTCGGACTTAAGATTGCAGGTGCTTGTTGTCGCCGCGATCTCAGCCACACCGGCGAGAGGCATGTAGCTGGCTGCCTGGGCCTCACACCAAGCGGCGCTGACTCAGAAGCGACACCTACCGCTGAGTCAACTGCGGGTATCCTGACGATGCTGCAACTCCACTGAGGTACAAGGCCGACACACAGTGCGTGAGGCAGCCGTTGCACGCCAAGCCATTTCACAGAAAGCTTGGTGGTGTCCTCAGCATTGCAGGAATCAGTGTCACAGACTGAGGAGAGAACATGGCACTGTAGTTGGAAACAATAAATCACTAGGAAAGCTCGGAGTCTTAATATGGTGCTTCCTACCTGTTCCCGCTACATTTTGTCTTCTTGATACATTCGGTGGCAAAAATTTGCACTACATTTGGTGTCAGAATAGCAGACGTCATCTGTACAGTACGACTTTCGAGCCCACCACCCACGTTACATTCACAAGATCTAGTGAGTTTTGACCAGTTTTCTTTTGAGTATTGGACATTTTCTTGCCTTTGGGTGTTTTTGAGTATGTCTCATGGCAGGCCATTTTAGATGTTTTGCGTAGGTATATTATATTTTGTTAGAATAAATGTTAGTGTGTTTGGGGCAATAAGATTAATTTTTTTTCTTTGCATTTAATTACTTTTGTATTGGTTTGCGTATGATGTTACCGAGTATGATGATACTGAGGTGTAGGGTGTCGGGTTATTCTTGTATTTAAATGTTTTGTTTCAGGGCTAACTGGGAACGAAAGCAACACAATGGCAGAGTCAGGGATGCGAGGTGTGTCGGATCCAGAAGCGATACAGATTTTGTTGGAAAAAGTAGCACAATTGACGGCAGACAATACCCAGTTGAGAAATGAATTAACGTCTAGAAGTGAGTGGGAAACCGCATCTGATCAGTCTATGTTCCCTAGGGTGCAGGAGATAGATCCAGCTGCCATGAGTTTGATTATTCCGTTTTCTGGTAAAGCATCTGGGGATGTGCGTTCGTTTGTTGAGAACCTGGAGACTTCAGCGGTGATGAATGGTTGGTCTGCTGTGCAGTTGTTACATATAGCCAAGATTAGATTATCCGGTGAAGCGAAAACATATGTAAAGTGATCTGAGGCCTTAAGGAAGGGAGGACAGTTTAAGCAGTTAAATGAAGGGCTTTTACAAAGGTACAAAAAACAGAATAGCCCTCTGTTCTTTAGAGAGAGGTTAAGTACAGTGACAAAGAGACAGGGGGAGACAATGGAGAAATTTGCGGACAGAATAAGGAGTTATTGAGTATACTTACGTGTTGGGTCAGAGCAATGAAGCGAGTACTATTCTGTCGCAGGAGGCCGAGCAAAGGGCACTTGAGGTATTTTTGAAGGGGCTACCAGGGAATATGTCACGGAAAGTGCGCGAAGGGACTGCGAAAGATTTGTATTCGGCCATTCAGCTGGCAATTCAATGTGAGGAAATAGACATGGCAACAGGGATACGCGAGATGTAAACAGTGTTTGCAGTGGGTGTGAAATGTTTTAAGTGTGGTCGTACGGGACATGTGCAGAGGCATGGATGTGTGTGATGTCCTTAGGTTAGTTAGGTTTAAGTAGTTCTAAGTTCTAGGGGACTGATGACCTTAGAAGTTAAGTCCCATAGTGCTCAGAGCCATTTGAACTATTTTGAACCAAGGTATTTACAGCCGATTCTGGGGGATTTCATTGATCAACACCTTGAGGGCGGTATAACAGAGAACAGAGCATAGTAATAGTTGCTAGGGTGTGGGCATTATCGTTGTGCCTAAAAAATCTACGGATGGAACTAGGAAATATACGTTCTTTTGTGACTACCGATACCTCAATAATAAGATAGTAACGGACGCATACCCCATGCCTAACATATCGGAGACTTTGGATCACTTAGGACCAGCGCCAGTACTTTTCTACAATGGATTTGATAAGTGGTTATCATCAGTTAGAGGTGGCTCCAGAGGACCGTGCTTTCTCTACTCCTGGAGGACATTACCAGTACATTAGAATGCCATTCGGTTTGAAAAACACTCAGGCAACGTTTCAGAGGTTGCTAGACAGTGTGTTGAGGGGTTTGAAACCAGGGCGGTGTGTAGCCTATTTGGATGACATTATAGTGTTTTCAAGTTGTATGGAGCAACATAGACAGCGGTTAAACGAAGTCTTTATATGGTTAAGAGCAGCTCGTCTGACGTTCAGCCTGGAGAACTGTCATTTTACATTACAAGAAGTAAAATATTTGGGTCGTATTATCAGTAAGGATTGAGTGCGAACCGATTCGAGGTTGGTAAAGGCTGTAAGGGATTTTCGGGAACTGAAAACAGTTAAGGAAGTGCAGTCATTCAGCGGAATTTTCAATTTATATCGAAAGTTCGTGAAGGGTTTTGCAGATTTAGCACAGCCGTTGACGCGATTGCTACGGAAGGGTGTGAAATTTGAGTGGAAAGAAGAGTGTCAGAAAGTGTTTGACATACTGAAAGAAGTGTTAACATCAAGTCCAGTTCTTGTGATTCAGGATTTTGGAAAGGAGTTTATCCTAGAATGCGATGCATCGAATCAAGCATTATGGTGTCTTCATAGTCAGGAAATTGATGGGAAAGAACATCCTGTAGCCTATGCATCTAGGCAGTTGAATGCAGTAAAGAGGAATTACTCAAAAACAGAGAGGGATATGTTTAGTGTAATCTATGGAATCACATATTTTAAATGTTATTTATATGAGAGAAGATTTCGGTTAGTGACAGATCATGGTGCGTTGAAGTGTTTGATGGGGTTGAAGGATCCATCCACTAGATTCGCTAGATGGGCTGTGAGGCTTAGTGAATTCGACTACGAGGTGATGATCAAGCATGGGAAGAAGCACGGTAATGTGGATACTCTAAGTGGGAAGGTGGCAAAAATAGAAGTCATAGGCTACGACCTATCGGTATGGCAAGAATTACAGGATTTGGACAACGATTGTAAATTGTATCGGGCACAGCCACAATTTAATATGTACGATGGTCTTCTGTGCAGGGAAACGAAGTTAGGGCCAAGGGTAGTAGTGTCAGCGAAGTTGAGGGATGGGGTTTCAAAGGAAGCACATGATCACGTGTTACCTGGTCATGGAGGGTGTAGAGCACAAACAGGAGAGTGGCGCAGAGGTATTGGTGGAGAGGTAGGAAAGTAGATGTGGATCAGTATGTCAAGAATTGTATACCATGTGCGCAGAGAGCAGATTTGAGTAGGAAACAGATACAGCTACAAGGATTACCGGGAGCGACATGTCCATTTTATAAGTTGGAGTTGATGTCTTAGGACCTTTTAGGCGAACAACATCAGGGAACAGATTCTTTCTCACAATAACAAACCATTTTTTGAGGTATTTGGAGATGGTGGCTATGCCATATCAACAGGCAGCAATGGTCGTACAAGCATTAGTAAACAACTAGATTTTGAAGTTTGGTGTACCAGAGACAATAATTAATTTTAATGAAGGTAAAAAGTAAAGAAGTTGAGGACGAGTGCGTTGCATCCACAGGCCAGTAGAAGGACAGAACGGGCACACAGAACAATCGGGAATATGCTGAGTTTTTATGTGGATTCTCATTACCGTCAGTGAGGCGAGAATGTGCAGCATATTGTATGCGCATACAATGAAAAAGTCAATACAAATACTGGCTTGTCACCATATGAGGTAGTGTACGAGCGAAAGATGCCATCACCGTTTGATTCGGTGAGGCCGCAGAAAGGAAGGACCGGTGAATCTGTACGTCAATTCGCAAGGACAATTTGGGATGTTTATAAACGGGTACACAAGGAGAATACAAAGGCATTGGAAAGGCAGGAAGACGCAATAAAGCGAAAAGGAAGTTTACCGCATTATAGAGTGAGGCAATGGCCAATGCTGCCCAGCCTCAAAATGCAAAAAGGGAAAACGAATAAGTTCCTCACGAGGTATCAAGGGCTAAACCAAGTTGTTGAAACCACATCCCCCGTTAATGTTAAGTTTCAGCTGCCAACTAGAACAACGATAGTACACATTGGGCGGTTACGGCCATTTAAGGGTTGCCCGGATGTGATTCCAGGCGTGTCACAGGAAGAAAAGTGGGAGAAAGGGAGAGTGAAGAGAGGTGCTAAGCACATGGAAACCCAGGTTACTGAAAGGGGGATCGTTGGCAGTGATTCATCTCTTCATCATCGGTGTGGATGCCTTACAGGTGCAGCACCTGGATGGGGGTGTGCTGTACTCAAGGCAGGAAGATGTGGTGGTGTCAAGTCACGAGTGGGCATTAAGGTTGATATGGAACATATGGAAAATGTGGAATGAAGTAAGGAGGCTTGAGGAAGTGTTCAAAGAGCTTAGGCAATGTGCAGAGGGCAAGGAAATGTTGAAGGAAGTTGCCGGGGCTTATAAGACACTATGGAATCAGGTAGGACGGATGGAGGAAGCAGGAAAGCAATATAAAAGAACTGAACAACACAGTGGAAGCGATGAGGCAACTCGCAGAGGAGAGGGGCAGGTAGTGGAGTACGCTAAGGTGTCGGAAGACATAATATATCGTAACCTGGGAACCTTACAGGGCCATCTAGAAGTATTAGATAGCAGTGTGTTGTTAACCAGACTTTTGCAAGGAGTAGCTGACAGTGTGTGGGATGTGCAGGGAGTAGGGCCTAATAACGAATCTGTTGGAAACGCTGCATCACGCACTGCAAGGCCAGATAAGTACCGATTTGTTACCAACGGACCAATACTTATGCAGGTTGCGCAAGGCGTAGAAGGAACTACCATCTGGGTTATATTTAATAATGGAGCCCAGCTAGCTAAATTTGCCGTTTATCTACCATGGTGCAATAGTAAGGATAACAACCGACCGCGCACGAGTGTATATTTTGGTCCAGTTCCCAGTTATGGGGAAGAACGTGAGGTTTCAGTGTTACAAGTCCACCCATATCCAGGGAAGTGGGGAACGTTGAGCAAGTTTGTGGAAGTTGACACTAAAGAGGTACTGCTGATCTCGGCAACTAGAAACCGGTACGCCGAGATGGCAAGGCAGGAATTACGAAGCTGTCGTAGAGGGAAGGTAACGGTATGTCCAGCCAGGGTGGTAAGTACCAATGTGGACACATGCACGGTGCGGTTATTTTTAGCCAGGGAGAAAGGGACAGACTGTCCAAGGGACATCGTGGAACCTAAATTGAGTTTGCAACGGGTCGGGATGCATTGGATCTTCTCCAACTATGAGAATTTGGTCGTAGTAGCAAGTTGTTTTGAGCAGTGAGTATTTGCAGAAGCGAAACGTATAGAGCTCAAGGGGATCGGATTTTTAATCAGTGTAACTAAGTGTAACATAATAGGACCAAACTTCCAAATGCCAGTGTCAATTTCAGGAGTCGCGCAATTGAATTTGACGCAGTCACAGCTGTACAGGGCAGAAGCCGCTTTAGAGTTTTTGCCAAGGCAGAATCTGACGTTGTTAAATCGAACTCTGGAGCCAGGTCTGTTGAGATCCACAAACCAGTTCATTTTAGAGCAAGAGGGGTGCATATCAGCCGAACAGCTTGTGCAACATATCGCTCAGTATAGGGAAAAGCAACAGCAAATAACGATCATTTTGAGCACCTCTGTGCCAAGTGTCATCGCAGCCCTAACATTGTTTTGTGTTATTTTCTTTCTGATCAGGCGGAGAGATAGTTCCAAGAGGGAACCAAAGGTAGTCCAAGTCCCAGTGGATTGGATACCTAGGGCGCGAGATGAGTAGGTAATGGGTTCATCGAGCAGTGGTCGTCAAGTAAGGAATATTTACGTTTTGTTTCATTCCATGGTTTTAAGGAGCACTATACCACACTTAAGTTTTCTAATAGTAAGGAAATATGCCATAGGTGCCGATCCAAACAAGTTGAGAGCTAGTTAATGGTCGACCCAGGCACCAGGTCTTTCCGAAGAGCGGAATAATGTAGTGGCACCACCATTTAGGATAGGGAATGTTATTTTTGTGCAATATTCTGAGCAGAAATTACAGGCAGATGCGGGCCAGATGGCAGTGAGTTACGCATACCAACAGTTGCAAAGTAAAACAGGGGCCATAGGTCTGTCAGATTGCTGAAAGAATGTGCGTAGGGGTTTTGCAAGTCGCAAATTACAGGCAGAAGGGCCAACCTAGTGTGTTATGAATACGTAATGCGAAGCAACACATATGGCAGAACAGAGGCATACAGGAAGGTAAAAATAGGTGCAGGTTCCTAACGAGATTCATTCAAGTGTGGCAGCTCTCCTAGATGGCAGGTTGTGTCACACCACCAGCTACACAGAGCAGCAGATGGGGTGCCAGTGTTCCAATCCATGACAGGTCACTGGCTCGACCCTCTGAGGCCGACACAGATGTCCATAGCCAGCCAGTGGCGAGCCACTCCACGGCTCACTACTGCGGGCAGTTGTCCTGGCTTCCAACACATGCTGGAGGCATCCCAGAGCGAGGGCCACAGATTCGAACTCTGGATTGCGGGTGTTTATTGAGGCTGCGATCTCAGCCATGCCGGCGAGAAGCACACAGCTGGCCATCTGCGGCTCACACCAAGCGGCGCTGAGTCGGCAGGAAACCGACTGCTGAGTCAACTGCTGGCATCCTGACGACGCCGCAACTCCACTGGTGTACAAGGCCAACACACAGTGTGTGCACGGGTTGCTAAGGTATCTATTCCACGCCAAGCCGTTTTGCAGACAGCAAAGTGGTGTCCTTAGCATAGCGGGGCCCAGTGATACAGACCAAGGGGAACACGGCACTGTAGTTGGAAACAATAAATCACTTGGAAAGCTAGGATGACTGTTAATATGTTCCCTCTACATTTGGTCATCCTGATACATTTGGTCATCCTGATACATTTAGCGCCAGAAGTTGCCACTACACATGGGACAAAGGTGGGTGTACTGGTCATCTGTGGCCCTAAGGCCGCCGCTGCTCCCAGGACAGGACCAGACTCGAACCTGCGCCCTCCTGGACACTGTGCCGCAACTTGCCACTAGTGGTGCTTGCCGGAAGGTAACACCCACCACTGTCTCTGGTGATGTCGCAGCACTGCTGCACCTAGCATCACCTCGCCCAGACCCTGGTACACCAGGTGGAAGCGAACGTGGCCTGTAGACTGGAGTGGAACCGAGCCCTTCCTGAACCTGCTGCAGACCGCTGTTACTGTCCTTTCTCAGGCCGACTGTGCGATCTCTAAGTTCCTGGTTCCATTCCGCCCCAGTGTTGTGTCCCCAGAGGCAGAATATAGCCCTAACAAGTACATAGTAAACGGAATATAAGTTTATGCAGATTACTTATAACATTGCTCTCAGACTGGCCCCTATAAGCGAAGACCAGCACAGGTCCATCCCGACACTCGACTGACCTAACACACTCTGACCCAAGATAAAATTGCCCGTCTGTTTATAGTGGTTTTGCCCTCGCTTCTGATGTACTGTCAGAGGGAGACAGAAACTATGGCAGAGATAAATTTCCACAAATCAGATACTTACAAATCGCCACTCTTGGCTCTGGCCTAGTGCTCCGCCTCATACATTGCAATAAGTCGAAGCAATGCTGCAATTTCCTGCCTCATTGTTGCTCCACTCAAAACAAATCATGCGTGCAATACCGCTGTCCCAGCTCCGTGCCCGCGAGTGCCATGTTCACCTTAATTGGCCCGCTGACTGTCGACTGTTACCACACTCTGCCAGTGGCCCCAGCTTTCATCGCCCAACCGCGCCTTCATTGAATTTTGATAAAATTTTCCTTTCCCTCGACTAAGACTGACACTAGCACAGCAGCACGTCCCTGTATTTCAAATGTTGTAACGCAGAAGTTAAGCCAATTCCCGTGGGAGATATTCGAGTGCCCTCCCGATGAAACCAGGATGTGCAGCAGGCAGTTACAGACTTCTTCACTCAGCAGGACAGTATATTTTACCAGATGGATATCTTCAATGTAGTGTGTCAGTGGGATAATTGCATCAGTACTCACGGAGATTTTGCCTGATTAACATACCGATTCCGTACTGCGCGGCCTTTAAACGGTAACTTTATGATCGTCCCTTCAAAGTGTTAGGTGTGGGTGCAACAACCTATAAATGGTACTTGGCTGCGGGCAGATGGATGTTCTGGCGGAAGAATGTTGATGTAACTGAGATGTTCAAATGTGTGGCCCTGCTCCTGAATACACAAGGCAGTACGCCTTCTTAACAACCTCCGGACGGAACGTAACGCTTCCGGTGTCACGGAACTACAAGCTTCCTCGATGCGCTAGGAGTCATCTTCGGTTAGATTACCGACTGTGGCGTTACACCGCCATAGACACGACAGGTAGCACAGGTTTCAGGTGCCGCGGATAGTGACGTTGAACAAACAGGGCATTCACATCCAACGAGTACACTGACATGTCGCTGATCTTCGATCCTGGTCGAAAAGCTCCGAAAGTCATTGCGTTCTTACGTGCTGAACAATAATTTCGGGAAACAGAGAAGGTGTGGCTATAACAGACGAAGACCAGCAAAAAACGAGAAGAAATGAAGAGATGGAGATTTTTCTTTTAGCTGCAATACGCCAGGGTGCTCATATCACCTTACGAGAATTTCCTGCAATCGTGGGTATCACGCTTACATCTGAGTGGCGTATAATAAAGGATCTCAGCTTCACCCGTACCACCTGTCACTGACACAGGAGCTGCATTGAAACGATTTCAATCAGTGGGTTACTCCTTGAGATTGGGCTGTGCTGGACCCATAAAAAGGTGTTCTACACTCCTGGAAATGGAAAAAAGAACACATTGACACCGGTGTGTCAGACCCACCATACTTGCTCCGGACACTGCGAGAGGGCTGTACAAGCAATGATCACACGCACGGCACAGCGGACACACCAGGAACCGCGGTGTTGGCCGTCGAATGGCGCTAGCTGCGCAGCATTTGTGCACCGCCGCCGTCAGTGTCAGCCAGTTTGCCGTGGCATACGGAGCTCCATCGCAGTCTTTAACACTGGTAGCATGCCGTGACAGCGTGGACGTGAACCGTATGTGCAGTTGACGGACTTTGAGCGAGGGCGTATAGTGGGCATGCGGGAGGCCGGGTGAACGTACCGCCGAATGGCTCAACACGTGGGGCGTGAGGTCTCCACAGTACATCGATGTTGTCGCCAGTGGTCGGCGGAAGGTGCACGTGCCCGTCGACCTGGGACCGGACCGCAGCGACGCACGGATGCACGCCAAGACCGTAGGATCCTACGCAGTGCCGTAGGGGACCGCACCGCCACTTCCCAGCAAATTAGGGACACTGTTGCTCCTGGGGTATCGGCGAGGACCATTCGCAACCGTCTCCATGAAGCTGGGCTACGGTCCCGCACACCGTTAGGCCGTCTTTCGCTCACGCCCCAACATCGTGCAGCCCGCCTCCAGTGGTGTCGCGACAGGCGTGAATGGAGGGACGAATGGAGACGTGTCGTCTTCAGCGATGAGAGTCGCTTCTGCCTTGGTGCCAATGATGGTCGTATGCGTGTTTGGCGCCGTGCAGGTGAGCGCCACAATCAGGACTGCATACGACCGAGGCACACAGGGCCAACACCCGGCATCATGGTGTGGGGAGCGATCTTCTACACTGGCCGTACACCACTGGTGATCGTCGAGGGGACACTGAATAGTGCACGGTACATCCAAACCGTCATCGAACCCATCGTTCTACCACTCCTAGACCGGCAAGGGAACTTGCTGTTCCAACAGGACAATGCACGTCCCCCTGTATCCCGTGCCACCCAACGTGCTCTAGAAGGTGTAAGTCAACTACCCTGGCCAGCAAGATCTCCTGATCTGTCCCCCATTGAGCATGTTTGGGACTGGATGAAGCGTCGTCTCACGCGGTCTGCACGTCCAGCACGAACGCTGGTCCAACCGAGGCGCCAGGTGGAAATGGCATGGCAAGCCGTTCCACAGGACTACATCCAGCATCTCTACGATCGTCTCCTTGGGAGAATAGCAGCCTGCATTGCTGCGAAAGGTGGATATACACTGTACTAGTGCCGACATTGTGCATGCTCTGTTGCCTGTGTCTATGTGCCTGTGGTTCTGTCAGTGTGATCATGTGATGTATCTGACCCCAGGAATGTGTCAATAAAGTTTCCCCTTCCTGGACAATGAATTCACGGTGTTCTTATTTCAATTTCCAGGAGTGCATATTCACAAATTACGGGTCAGTGAGCAATCATAATATGCATTACGGGAACAGACAAATTCCCATATGGCTGTCGATCGCGAACGGAGATGGTCCGTTAACGTGAGGTGTGTATCCTTGCGGATGAAATCATAGGTCCACACTACTTCGCGGAAACGCTGACACATTTATCGTGTAGACATTCGATGCCACATGTGGATGCAGCACGATAGTCACCCATCCCATACAGCCAGTGATGTTGCGCAGGAATCGAACAACAGAATCCCTGGAACAATGATGGGGCGCCGAGGACCTCAGGAATGGCCTGCGGTACGCAGTCACCCGATTTCAACCAGTAGATTCCTGAAACTTCCAGGCAGACCGAGACTCGAACTCGGGATCTCTGCCTTTCGCGGGCAAGTGCTCTACCGAGTGAACTGTCCTACTATGACTCACGACCAGTCCTGACAGCTTCACTTCCACCAGTACCTAGTCTCCTACCTTCCAAACTCCACCGAAGCTTTCCTGCGAAACTTGCAGAACTAGCACTTCAGAAAGAACGGATATTGTGAATACATGGCCCAGTCACAGCCTCGGGGGAGTTTTCAGAATGAAATTATCACTTTGCAGAGGAGTGTGCCCTGATATGAAACTTCCTGGTAGATTAAAACTGTGTGCCCGACCGTGAGTCGAGCTCAGGACCTTCGCCATACGGGCAAGTGCTCTACCGTAGCACGACTCACCACCCGTTCTAAAAGCTTCACTTCCGCCAGTACCTCGTCTCCTACCTTTGAAACTCCACAGAAGTTCTGCTAAGAAACTTCCAGTACTAGCACTTCTGGAAGAAAGGATAAAGGGATATTGCGGAGACATGGCTCAGCCACAGCCTGGGCGACGTTCCCAGAATGAAATTTTCACTCTGCAGCGGAGTGTGCGCTAAGGACTTGACAGCAAAAGGCAGAGGTCCCGAGTTCGAGTCTCGGTCCGGCATACAGTCATAATCTGCCAAGAAGTTTGATAACAGAGCACACAACGCTGCAGAGTGAAATTTTCAATCATCAGATTCCTTTTTGTGGAACCTCTGAAGAATCGTGTTTATGTCGCTGAAGCCACATCCCCAGACAATTTCAAACTGCGCAACGAGCAAGTCTCTCGCTCTGTGACTCCAGCGATGCTACATCCTATCCACAATTCATTGATTTAGAGGTACATCACGTTGTGCATTACATCAATATTCCGCAGCCCGATCATCCATCTACAGACAGCCAAGTATTATGTTCAGCATGTTGCTTCCACCCCTAACACTTTGAAGGTTTCTAGCTCCCAAACTAAACGTCATAAAAATGTGATTTAAAATGATTTGATCACTGCTGGTTAAAATACATCAGCCCTAGTGAGGCCAGATGAGGAACTGCTTGAACAAAGAAGCAGTAGCACCGCCAGGATTCATCTATTAGCAATAACGGCTGGAGGGATTGGCGACCTGCTTATCACGTTTACCTCGCTCATACTTCTGAACTTTTATGACTTGTAGGCAGCTATTGGCCAGCCGGAATAGGCCTAGGCATAAACTCTGAGTGTATACTTTTCTTGTGAACTTCAAGGTAGCTACAAGGGAAACATTACAACGGACATATTGCTACATTCTACGTGTATGACCTATAGTTTTATTTGTCAAGAGACAGAATTAATTCATTTTAGAGAAGTATTTTAACTTGAACAAGAAAGTCAATAATTTTCTCCTTAATTTTTCGATGAAAAAAAAATGGCTCTGAGCACTATGGGACTTAACGTCTCAGGTCATCAGTTCCCTAGAACTTAGAACTACTTAAACCTAACTAACCTAAAGGACATCACACACACCCATGCCCGAGGCAGGATTTGAACCTGCGGCCGTAGTGGTCTCGCGGTTCCAGACTGTAGCGCCTAGAACCGCTCGGCCACACTGGCCGGCCTTGGATGAAAGCTGAAGAATTTTACTCCATTGAAGGCACTGCAGGCACTTTTAGTCTTTCCGAATTCGTAGCACTTCTTTGCAAAGTTTTTGTTTTTCTTTTCAGTGTTGGAAAGCAGCGTTCTGCTTTTGATGTAGTTATGGAAACTGTCAAGAGTATTTTTATCAGTTTCGTAATTCACTAAGAACGTTTTCTAGACTTTCTCCAGAGTAATTTCTACAGCGTATTTAATTTTCAATATCCAAGAATATCAGATCGACAATATACCTTTATACGATATTGCAGCGTCTGTGTTATTCGTAAATACAATGGAGTATTCTTTGGGACATGCATGCAACAGGCACTGCAGTGACTGTAGCCACTATGAAATACATGAAATGTATTCACAGCTGCGGATATTGATAGGTGTCATGTATAATTTTGGTATGTGAATTTTTGGTATATGAATCGAATATAACCGCGCAGCGATGTGGTAAGCTGTATCGTAGAAGTTAAGCTAACATCTTTGAGCTGCGTGAGGACGCAGAGGAACAATCGAAGTTGAGCTCTGTTTGAGTAAAGAAGACAATGTTTATCTCTGGTTGCGAGTGAAGTTGAAGTACATCTGTGTTGGAGTTAAGCTGATTTAGCAGTGTTAGTGAGGAATCCATGGCGATATTATGATTATAATTAAAATTTATCATTTGTTCAACAAATACGACTATGAAACTGATCTGTGAATGATGAAATGTAATAGAATGTGAGGTAAACACAATAAAGATGTTATTATTTGTTTGTATTGCAGCGCCATCGAACGAAAATGGTTATTGTACTGAAAGTTGTTAGATTTGAGAGATAGAAATATGTATTGTTTGGATGCTGAGAAGTTCATTAAATTTAATATCTGCTTTGAGTAATTTTTCTCATTACATAAAAGAAAATTTAGTATTGTCAATTATGCCGATATTTCATTTTATTAGCAACCTTTGTCTTAAAATTCTTTTTAATGGATGATCGAACCAGGTATGTTCGATTAGCAGTTAACAGAGAACTCACTATACCTCTCGAATCTCTCTGTACAGATACAGTAATTTGCAGCTTTAGCATAGCGGTGCGATAGACAGAGCAGTACTGCAACGCGTTATCCAGAGCTGCGCAGATTAGAATATGGAGAAAATATTGTGATTCTCTTTTATTTATTCAAACAGGGCCATCTTAACGCTATTCAGAGACAGTTTTCGTGATGAAATTTTGCTAAGCCATTGTCTCTAGGTTTCATGTCCAAGATAATGCGGTTCTAGGCGCTACAGCCTGGAGCCGAGCGACCGCTACGGTAGCAGGTTCGCATCCTGCCTCGGGCATGGATGTGTGTGATGTCCTAGGTTACTTAGGTTTAATTAGTTCTGAGTTCAAGGCGACTGATGACCTCAGAAGTTAAGTCGCATAGTGCTCAGAGCCATTTTAATTATTCAGGCAGTTTACACTATTGAAAATTCTTGCAGTCAGATTGTTAACTTTTACAATATGAAACACTTCCGTTTTTCTAAGACAATTAATTAATATTATAGTGCAGCTTTGCCTTCAGTTTACGACAGGTGATTTACTACAACAGCTATGATTTACAATCAGAAACAGAATACTTCAGAAAAATTTTTATTTATTTAGATAACTTTCAATATGAAGAACCACCAGCTGCTTAATACAATGACTACAATGAAAATCTGTGCCGGACCGGGACTCAAACCCTGATTTGCCGCTTGTAGCGAGCAGTCGCCCTTACCATTAGACTACCCGAGCATGAACTCCACCCCCCCCCCCCCTCCGACCCAAACTTCCACACGTCGTCAACCATGCGTCTACACATCTGGACTCGTACATCCATTATGTATTCCCGTGTAGGTGAGACACTTTACTTGAAAGTCACTTGCCTAGTGTCGGCGAATAAATACGATGCAAGCGACTTTCAACTACAAAGCATCCTGGCTGCACACTTCACCCACCACCCCATGACGTTATCTGAGTGGGAGGAGGGGGAAGAGGGAGAAACTGAACACGGCGTTTTTACATGGCCATGAAGTCGCACAGGATATGACATGGTTTCATTTAGCACATTGACCAAAACAACAGAGATCACTAACGAAACGGAGTTTCAGTATTATTTAATTATTTTCAGCATGCTTATGACATAACAGAATTTTTATCTGGAAAAAACTGTCATTGTACGGAAAGATGCAGACTATTTACGTAGGCCTATGCCATATGAAGGGCTTATTTCAATAGTGGTACAAGTCCATTTTTGTTCATTCTGAGATACAGAGCCCTAAAGTTAAATGAGCGCTGAAAAATCTGCATACTGGAACATTTCTGGTATCTCAAATACAGATTTTTCAGCGCTCATTTAACTTTAGGACTCTGTATCTCAGAATGAACAAAAATGGACTTGTACCACTACTGAAATAAGCCCTCCATACAATATAACTTATTTAATTACATAACAGAGAACGATATTTCACTAACATATGTTGACAGAACTATTGTAGCACTTTTGTAATGTCATTATGGAGACGTGGAAACTACCCGAGGAAAACAAAGTTCATATCCTGAAGAGTTTTAACGTAAAAGGTCTAGTATTTAAGACATGAAATATATTACTTATCAATCACATCTGCACAAGCTCAGAGGCTCTTTCAAGTCGAACGGCAAACTGTATCGAAAATAGCTCAAAACCGATATAAGATTGGCAGTGTCCTCAGAATGTTTAGAATACCATCCTTGTAATTCCTTCAAGGCCACAATGAAATCTTCAAGCCTTACTTTCTTTTTAATGTCTGTGAGCTTAGGGAACTGAACTGTATTTGTCAGAATTTGTACCTTCTACAGTGGGATTTCAGTTTTGAAATGTTGCCGACAAATCAGAAATAAGTTTTATCTCACCTTGCAGTGTCTTACTGTGGGCAATGTGCAGTCAAGTTTGCTTAAAATGCGAGGTCCGCAAACCATTCTGGATGTTCTAATTTTCGTTCCTGCTCTCCTCTTCCCTTCTTAAATTCGACACTAGCGTGTTTTAAATCAAAAAATCTTCTCAGACATGTCCTTTGACTTAACCAACGTACTTTGCAGCAATATATAGAGTATTCACTGACGACATTCAGTTATGTTACAAACTGTTTCAGCTGACAATGAAATAATGCGTTCTTCGTGTTTGTACCGCCAGATTCTTCACGTGCTCCATGCTTTCAAATTTAGCACGAAGTGCTTCTTGATGTTCAGAAAAATGAATCCCATCTGTCAATCGTTGTAATTTGCTCTTTCATTGTCAAATAAATCATGAAAGTCTTTTTGTATTGTATTTTAATCTCGTTTCATGGCAAATTTTAAGTACTCATCGATCATGCTACTGCATTATAGTACTGAGAATTCTCATCCACCTCTACTGTTACTCCCACTCATTTTTAAAGGCTTGTGACGACAGATCGCTAGATTGCCTCTTTTTGTGCAAACAGCCACTGGACCTGTGAACGTCCATCATACCAAGAACAAATAGCGAAGGGTTAACAGTGCTGACACGACGATTCTGCTTACCTGAAGAGAGTCGTGCCGAGTGAGAAATGTCACGTTCCAATCTACCATAGAAACGTTCGTTTGCTGAAAATCTTGTATCTCCGAAAGTTCTTCATCAATTACTTTGAAATTTTAACGAAACTTTGCATTCCAATACGAGCGTGTTTTTATAGAGCAAATACACACAATAATAAACAAAAATTTATTGTATTTAATATATATGTTTATATGCTATATAATGCTCCCGTAGGTATATAAAACATGCATATATTCGAAGGTAATATGGTTAAAAATTCAAATGAATCGCCGAAGAAATTTCGGAATATACGATTTTGAACAAACAACATTTTCATTTATATAAATGTGAAACTAGACTATGTCTATGTAAATAAACATGAAAATGTTCGTTTGTTCAAAATTTAAATCGCTGGAAGTTCTTCACTGGTACATTTCATATTTTGACACGATGTTGCTACCGAATACGAGGGTGTTTTATATCGCCACTAGTAAAGACATTGCGTTCCCTTTAAGTCGATAATATTTTTTTCTTTTGTGCATTACCTTGTCATAGTACGTATGTATCATTTATTTCAACTATTCTTTATTTGTTAATACGTCACATTGTTTCTACATTCATTTCGCTACTATTTTATATTCTATATTGTACGAATATGAATGTTCTGGTTCTATATGCTTTGTAAATCTTTGGTTTGGCTAGGAGTACTGTGTCAGAGAGAGAGAGCGAACGACTATCGATAGAGAGCGTGCGAGTTGTTGTGGTACGTGGCCGGCTCTGGGGTGAGAAAACATGGCAAAGTTCGGCGTGAAAGACGGTGATACGCGGAGGAACAATTAATTACAGTGCGTCCTCTGTGTTAATAGGAGATCGTGCATTATTAAGTGAACAGTAAAACTGTGTGAACTTGTGACAATTAGTCATGAATCAGACACCATTGTCGTGTGGCGACACTAACTGTTAGAACTGCGTGAAAGTGGAACAAACCGAAATGTTAAGTAAAAGAACAGTGCTGTGATTTGATCAAGAAACATTTACTATGTCATCCGAACTGTCTTAAATACGACGACGTAAATTGAACTGATGTTTAACGGACTGTTATAAACACATGTGACTGTTTTCCTGTGGCAACACGGTGAAAGAACTGTGCGAAGTATTGGCATTAACCGGCTATATATCGTAAATACTAAAGGCATTGCATAATTCCGACCTACCCACACCGCGTGATTAATAAACTTTTAATAATAAAACGTCGCGCGCGTAATGACAACGCATACACTGGAACTATTATTATAGCGCTAGTGCTGCCAGCTGATTCGACTGCAACGGAAACGTGGACCACCGCCGTAACTGGAATATTAATGAAACAGGAGGATCCATCATTATCTTCACGCCATGAACCAGGATTTACTTCACACATTGTTCGCGCGGACCACCGCTGACGTCATCGCACTGCCTGCTGCAACAGTTAAGATATTAAAAGAAAATTATTACGCTCTCTCTCATTTCAAAATTAAAGACAATTGCTGTTAAATTAACTATTTTAAAAACACTGCCACAATATCTCAATTTTGTTTAGTTCCGATAAATATTCTTTCCATTATTTCGCCTTGTTGACAGTGTTGAAAACTCGCCAAATTAAAGTTCAATTAATAATTTTCTTTCAAAATTCTTCTCAGACATTTTGATGCTCATCATAATTTTATTGTAATGCTTGTGTGTAACGTTTTTTGGAGGGAGTACATATTTCATTTTTTTCTGTTGTAAAATTAGCTACCATAAAATTACGTGTATTACCAGCTGATGCTGTCCGCCATTACTGCTTGAAAACTGCACCTATTTTCTCATTGGCTGTCAGCTTCAAAACAAAATTACCTATTTCGTGGGCATCTAGCAGATGCACGATGTCTATGTAGGACCCTACAATAATTTGTTTTTACTTTTGCAGGTTTACTGTAATTATATTGACTTTAATTGTTCATTCGGCCCCCGTTAAAGTGATTTATCGCATCTATATAATAACTGTACTCAATTACCTAGTATATTTTTTTTTCTTTTTCGTCCATGGCTAACAGGGTTAATCAGATTCCTTGTATAGGTCATGTTCTATTATTTAAAAGGGTATTTTTTTAGAAGTAGAGAGCCAGTTCCTTTACACACTGCAGCGCCACATGTAATATATAGATATATAAGTAATAATTATAAGGGAAATCTATATATACCGCTAGAGGAAGTAGTAGGGCTGAATTGAGCTGTGAGTGCTTCTTGTCCCTTCCTAAATACACAGTACACTTTTAAACATGTTTTTAGGAAGTTTTATGTTTCAGAAGAAGTACTAGTACAACTGAAATACCGATTCAGCTCTGCAGCAGATCAATATAAAAAAAAATTACGAAATCAACAAAATGGCCAACAAATAGTGTAAAACCCACTTACAATGGAACATACCACACGTAGAACAGCAGTATAGTGTCGCAATTAAAATCAGTGAAAACTAACTGCAGTGTGAGGAATTAATTAATTTCACCCAATAGCACATCAACTTACTCAAAAATTGTCAGTAATTTTTATCGGACACTAAAACCGTTTCCAAAGGGGCAGCTTCTACTTGAAATCTTAAAAGGAAATACACAACAAATAAGTTGTCATAACATAAATGTAGCTCAAATGAGGTGAAACTGAAAGCGGCCAACCAAACCGGCATCTGACAATTTTGGCAATACAGATGAAGAATTCAGAAGCTCGCAAGTCACAAGGCGAACATTGGTAATATAACGTGTGCTGATTAGCTAAAGTAGCTCCCAGTACATCCAACATTGCACACTGCCTTGTAATATTTGCAGACATCCAACCAGCAGAGGACTGCCCCGTCTTACTACACACTCACACAGGAAACTTCTCTGTCTCCAGGTTCGGCTTTGGAAACGACCAGCCAGGTAGCCGTGCGGCAAACAGCGCTCAGCCTCGCCGTATCGGGAACATCAGGCCAGCACATTCTTCTTTGTTGACGCCGTCCAACTTCAGCTGCCACGGCGTGCAGTCAAATCCAACAGCCGTTTCCTCTCTTGGCATCTGTCCGCTACCTGTTGCTCGCTCGCTCTCCAAAACAAGACCCCACTTCCGCTTCGTCCCCTCCAGAAGTTTCTCGCGGTGGAGTGTGTGCCGCGATGAATGTGGCGCAACCCGGCCTCTGAATTACTCGACAATCCGCGCCGTACCAGTGGCGTGGATTTTAAAGGACCACAGCTGCAAGACATCTTGTGACAGCACGCTATACAAAAAAGTAAATGTTCTTTTGTTCAAAATCTTAAATCCCTGAAAGTTCTCCACCGATTTCTTTTAAATTTTGACACAATGTTACATTCGAATACACGCGTATTTTTATACACTCATTTTCTTAATATACGGAATATAAAAAAATATCAAATATATAAAGGGGAACATTATTACCAAAAATTTCCAAAAGTCCTGGACGACTTATTTCACATTTTTAACAATATACTAATGAACAACTGGACAAACAATAGCTATATACTCTGAAGGGCCAACGAAACAGGTACACCTACGTCACGTCATGTAGAGCCCTTGCAAGCACGCAGAAGTACCGCAGCACGACGTGGAATGGACTCGATAAATGACTGAATCAGTGCTGGAGGGAACTGACACCATAAATCCTGCTGGCCTGTCCATAAATCCGTAAGAGTACGAGGGGGTGGAAATCGCTTCTGAACAACGTATTTGCAAAGCAACCCAGATACGTACAATAATGTACGTTTGTGAGGAGTTTGGTGGTCAGCGGAATTGTTTACACTCAGAAGAGTGTTTCTGGAGCTACTATGTAGTAATCCTAGGCGTGTGGCGTGTCGCACTGTCCTGTTGGAATTGCCCAAGTCTGTCGGACTGCAAAATGGACATGAATGGATGCAGGTGATCAGACAGCATGCTTACATACGTGTCACCTGTCAAAGTCGTATCTAGACATATCAGGGGTCCCATATCACTCCAACTGCACACGGCCCACACCATTACAGAGCCTTCACCAGCTTGAACACTCCCCTGCTGACATGCAGATTCCATGGATGCACAAGGTTGCCTCCATACCCGTAAACGTCCATACGCTCGATACAATTTGAAACGAGACTCGTCCTAACAGGCTACATATTTCCAGTCATCAACAGCCCAATGTCGGTGTTGACAGGCCCAGGCGAGGCGTAATGCTTAGAGTCCAGCGGTCATCAAGGACATTCGGCTACGAAAGTCCATGTCGATGATGTTTCGTTGAATGGTTCGCACGTTGACACTGTTGATGGCCCAGCATTGAAATGTGCAGGAGTTTGCGGAAAGGTTTTACTTCTGTCACGCTGAACGATTCTCTTCAGTTCTCATTAGTCCCGTTTTTGCGCGATCTTTTTCCGGCCACAGCGATGTCAGAGAATCGAAGTTTTACCTGACTCCTGATATTCACGGTTGTTGTTGTTGTTGTGGTCTTCAGTCCTGAGACTGGTTTGATGCAGCTCTCCATGCTACTCTATCCTGTGCAAGCTTCTTCATCTCCCAGTACCTACTGCAACCTACATCCTTCTGAATCTGCTTAGTGTATTCATCTCTTGGTCTCCCCCTATGATTTTTACCCTCCACGCTGCCCTCCAATACTAAATTGGTGATCCCTTGATGCCTCAGAACATGTCCTACCAACCAATCCCTTCTTCTGGTCAAGTTGTGCCACAAACTTCTCTTCTCCCCAGTCCTATTCAATACTTCCTCATTAGTTATGTGATCTACCCATCTAATCTTCAGCATTCTTCTGTAGCACCACATTTCAAAAGCTTCTATTCTCTTCTTGTCAAAACTATTTACCGTCCATGTTTCACTTCCATACATGGCTACACTCCATACAAATACTTTCAGAAATAACTTCCTGACACTTAAATCTATACTCGATGTTAACAAATTTCTCTTCTTCAGAAACGCTTTCCTTGCCATTGCCAATCTACATTTTATATCCTCTCTACTTCGTCCATCATCAGTTATTTTGCTCCCCAAATAGCAAAACTCCTTTACTACTTTAAGTGTCTCATTTCCTAATCTAATACCCTCAGCATCACCCGACTTAAGTCGACTACATTCCATTATCCTCGTTTTGCTTTTGTTGATGTTCATCTTATATCCTCCCTTCAAGACACCATCCATTCCGTTCAACTGCTCTTCCAAGTCCATTGCTGTCTCTGACAGAATTATAATGTCATCGGCGAACCTCAAAGTTTTTATTTCTTCTCCATGGATTTTAATACCTACTCCAAATTTTTCTTTTGTTTCCTTTACTGCTTGCTCAATATAGAGATTGAATAACATCGGGGAGAGGCTACAACCCTGTCTTACTCCCTTCCCAACCTCTGCTTCCCTTTCATGTCCCTCAACTCTTATAACTGCCATCTGGTTTCTGTACAAGTTGTAAATAGCCTTTCGCTCCCTGTATTTTACCCCTGCCACCTTTAGAATTTGAATGAGAGTATTCCAGTCAACATTGTCAAAAGCTTTCTCTAAGTCTACAAATGCTAGAAACGTAGGTTTGCCTTTCCTTAATCTTTCTTCTAAGATAAGTCGTAAGGTCAATATTGCCTCACGTGTTCCAGTATTTCTACGGAATCCAAACTGATCTTCCCCTAGGTCGGCTTCTACTAGTTTTTCCATTCGTCTGTACAGAATTCGTGTTAGTACTTTGCAGCTGTGACTTATTAAACTGATTGTTCGGTAATTTTCACATCTGTCAACACCTGCTTTCTTTGGGATTGGAATTATTATATTCTTCTTGAAGTCTGAGGGTATTTCGCCTGTTTCATACATCTTGCTCACCAGATGGTTGAGTTTTGTCAGGACTGGCTCTCCCAAGGCCGTCAGTAGTTCCAATGGAATGTTGTCTACTCCGGGGGCCTTGTTTCGACTCAGGTCCTTCAGTGCTCTGTCAAACTCTTCACGCAGTATCGTATCTCCCATTTCATCTTCTTCTACATCCTCTTCCATTTCCATAATATTGTCCTCAAGTGCATCGCCCTTGTATAGACCCTCTATATACTCCTTCCACCTTTCTGCTTTCCCTTCTTTGCTTAGAACTGGGTTTCCATCTGAGCTCTTGATGTTCATACATGTGGTTCTCTTATCTCCAAAGGTCTCTTTAATTTTCCTGTAGGCAGTATCTATCTTACCCCTAGTGAGATAAGCCTCTACATCTTTACATTTGTCCTGTAGCCATCCCCGCTTAGCCATTTTGCATTTCCTGTCGATCTCATTTTTGAGACGTTTGTATTCCTTTTTGCCTGCTTCATTTACTGCATTTTTATATTTTCTCCTTTCATCAATTAAATTCAGTATTTCTTCTGTTATCCAAGGATTTCTATTAGCCCTCGTCTTTTTACCTACTTGATCGTCTGCTGCCTTCACTACTTCATCCCTCAGAGCTGCCCATTCTTCTTCTACTGTATTTCTTTCCCCCATTCCTGTCAACTGTTCCCTTATGCTCTCCCTGAATCTGTGTACAACCTCTGGTTCTTTCAGTTTATCCAGGTCCCATCTCCTTAAATTCCCACCTTTTTGCAGTTTCTTCGGTTTTAATCTACAGGTCATAACCAATAGATTGTGGTCAGAGTCCACATCTGCCCCTGGAAATATCTTACAATTTAAAACCTGGTTCCTAAATCTCTGTCTTACCATTATATAATCTATCTGATATCTTTTAGTATCTCCAGGGTTCTTCCATGTATACAACCTTCTATCATGATTCTTAAACCAAGTGTTAGCTATGATTAAGTTGCGCTCTGTGCAAAATTCTACCAGGCGGCTTCCTCTTTCATTTCTTAGCCCCAATCCATATTCACCTACTACGTTTCCTTCTCTCCCTTTCCTACACTCGAATTCCAGTCACCAATGACTATTAAATTTTCGTCTCCCTTCACTGTCTGAATAATTTCTTTTATTTCATCATACATTTCTTCAATTTCCTCGTCATCTGCAGAGCTAGTTGGCATATAAACTTGTACTACTGTAGTAGGCGTGGGCTTCGTATCTATCTTGGCCACAATAATGCGTTCACTATGCTGTTTGTAGTAGCTTACCCGCATTCCTATTTTCCTATTCATTATTAAACCTACTCCTGCATTACCCCTATTTGATTTGTGTTTATAACCTTGTATTCACCTGACCAGAAGTCTTGTTCCTCCTGCCACCGAACTTCACTAATTCCCACTATATCTAACTTTAACCTATCCATTTCCCTTTTTAAATTTTCTAACCTACCTGCCCGATTAAGGGATCTGACATTCCACGCTCCGATCCGTAGAACGCCAGTTTTCTTTCTCCTGATAACGACATCCTCTTGAGTAGTCCCCGCCCGGAGATCCAAATGGGGGACTATTTTACCTCCGGAATATTTTACCCAAGAGGACGCCATCATCATGTAATCATACAGTAAAGCTGCATGCCCTCGGGAAAAATTACGGCCGTAGTTTCCCCTTGGTTTCAGCCGTTCGCAGTACCAGCACAGCAAGGCCGTTTTGGTTATTGTTACAAGGCCAGATCAGTCAATCATCCAGACTGTTGCGCTTGCAACTACTGAAAAGGCTGCTGCCCCTCTTCAGGAACCACACGTTTGTCTGGCCTCTCAACAGATACCCCTCCGTTGTGGTTGTACCTACGGTACGGCTATCTGAGGCACGCAAGCCTCCCCACCAACGGCAAGGTCCATGGTTCATGGGGGGGGGGGGGGGGGGGGGATATTCACGGTGCTACACTGAGCCACGGCGCCAGAGATTGCGCCAAAGAGTATTATTCAGCCGCCTCCACTGGCACTGCTTGGGTAGAACTCGTAGCAGTCAGTGCTTGTTGAGATGTGCTAGTGAAGAGTGCCTGTCGAGGTCTCGTAGTTGTCTGTGCTGAGATGTCGTAGTGAAGAGTGTTTGTTGAGATGTGCTCGTAGGCAGGGCTTGCTGAGATGTGATATTGGAGAGTTCTGGTTGAGATGTGGTAGTAGCGAGTCGGTGTGGAGAGATTGTAATGTCTAGAGTGCTTTTCATCAATATAAACGAAGTTAAAAAAAAAAAAAAATTTCTTTTCTCTCTCATTATTTCAGTCTCCTGAATAATGTGTATTACAGGTTCAGTCAACAAAGCATCTGGCTTGCGTTCTTGCATTAGAGTGTAATTCTGCTTTCCTTACGCAATTATAGTATTTCTATTTTTTTATCACGTCAGTATAAATGATATTTAAAATTTCTTGTCTTGTTGAAGAAGAACCGTGCCAGATGTGTACGTTGGGTCACACTCCCATACACAGAACAATTACATTTGTGCTTTGTTGTTTCGCAGGTTTTATAGTTGCTGGGGACTTAATTAATTAACTGTGTTAACGAAAATTTTCTTTCATTCTTTGTTGTTGTTCTATGCAGTCAGATAGCGTAATAATACTATTCAGGGCCAACCGGTTACGAGACACAGCGTAATCGGACATACAGCTACCAAAAACTAAAAATATTTGCATTATATTTAATTAAGCCCCCATGCACGTGGCGACCGCTGCTTCGGATCGTCCCTTGGAATTCTTCGGATTGGAAAAATAGTAGACAGTAGTATTGTTGTAGTAATTTGTAGTTTAGTAATTGTAGTCTATTTTGCATGTGTAGATTTGATAATTGTCATTCTTCTAATGGTATTTCAGAATTTAATTTTATTGTCTTGTATACGCGTTTGACAATTTAGGGCAATTATTTCAATTGTTCGATTAATCGTGTTTGAGGAAACATTTCGTGTGAATGATATTGTTGATGATAAAGTGTCATTGTGTGTAATTTTCATATAGTGACGAGTTTTGTATATTTTGTAAATGATTACGCGATCGATGAAAAACGCAAAAATGATGAATAGTGAGACTGACGAAATTGTTGACATGGCGAACTCGCCAACACAGGACAACAGTATGATGAATAATAGAGTTGAAAACAATTTAATAAGTCGGTAAGACAGTCCGGAACCATTTCAAAATTTTTCTCAATCAGAAAATTCACAGAATACGAGATTAACGATAGAAGATTCTGAAATAGTATCGAACACAGATAGCCTTACAGCTATGACGAAGGAAGTTGGTTTTGTGGGAAATGTTAGGGGCGAAAAGAATTTCGAACAAGTTAGTACGGAGCAGTTGATGGGTGCAATATTAAATTTGGGATCTCGGTTAGACTCACAAATAGGAACAATTGAAACAGAGATGGGAAATTTACCATCTGAATTAAAAACTGATATGGGAACAATGGAAACACGGTTAGACTCACTTGGATCACAGTTAGGATCTGAATTAAAAACAGAGATAGGAACAATTAAAACAGAGATGGGAACTTTGGAAACACGGTTAGACTCACGAATAGGGACATGTTTCAAAAATATGAAAGATGAATTAAAGAAAGAAATCAGAGAAGAAGTACAACCGATTTTGAATGCTCACAATAATAGATTAGTTGCAGTAGAGATTAGACAAAGGGAACAGGATAGAGAACAGGAAGAAAGAGATCGCGTGAGAGTACAGAAATTTTCAGAGTTAAATTTACAACGTGCAAAAGATAAGAAAGAATTATTTGAGAGAATCGAGGAATCCGTCCCAAATGACAGAATAAATAACCTAACACAACAATATGAACAGTTAACTACCAAATGTGTTAATACTGAAACCCGAGTCGCGACACTTACGGAAGACGTAAATAAACAGAAAGAACAAATAGGTGATTTATCGGAAAGAGTTGAGGACATTTCAAACAAATTGACAAATCTTAGTTTAAATGGGGACAGAGATTCAGATGATACAGCACCATTGCCATTTGCAGAAACCGAAGAGTACCAGAACATAAATAAGCATGTTGAAAATCAGGGAAAATTTAATGAACGCGTGAAAAGGGAATTTGAGGCATTAAAAAAGCAAGTCAAACAAATTGAAGGCGAAATCGTAGGAAAAGACAGCAAAATAAATTTAGAATCACAGATACCAGAGGGGTTTGAAGAAAATAATTTGTTTCATTTACGGGATGCAACAAGAGAGCGCCAGGCGCGTGAATTTAACAATAATCGTCATTGTGACTGGGACAGATGCGGTAGGTCTTTGTCGCCACGAGGCGAAAACTTTGACTGTAAACACTTTTTGACTGTTCGGAAATTTAAGATCTTCCGCAATTCTAAGAATGACATACATCCATGTGCATGGTTAGATCAATTTATGTACGCACTCCCACCAAACTGGCCACTAAGTCACAAACTGGAATTTATGTGTGGATATTTAGAAAACGAACCGGCGACGCGGATGCACGCACTCATTAGAGATTGTAATAATCTGAATGATTTTTATCATGCATTTCTATCGGCATATTGGTCCGAAAACACACAAGACAGAGTCAAACATAGTCTTATTATGCAGCGTAATTTCCGACAGTCTGAGTTCCGCACGCCAGCAGAATATTTTGAAGACATGATTCGAAAGAATCAGTTCCTTTCCAACCCTTATAGCCCGACTGAATTAATTCGCATTTGTTTAACTAAGCTGCCACAATCCATAAGACAAATTGCTATAGCCGGAAGATGTAAAGACGATATTGAGACTTTTAAGACTTTGCTACAAGAACTCGAGTATGACAACGATGACGGGACTTACTGTAACTTTTTCAGTAACAGTATTTACAATAGATTTTCAGAGAAAAGGGATAGTGATCGGAACGGGCGTTATATGGGTAATTTTGAGAATGACAGACGTAACAGACAGGACAATAGATACCAGCCTTATGACAATAACAGACGTTCTAACAGAAATTACACAGACAATTATAATAACGGTAATTCGTACCGGAATGATCAATGATGTGGAAACAGTAATCGGTATCATCAAGACAGAAATTATCCATACAGTAATAGAAATTCTTTCTACAGAAATAACCAGGGTAGTAGATACAACAATAATTTCAGAAGTGACAGTAGAAATTATACAAGGAGTAGTCATGCAGACAGACAGGAAAATAGAAATTTTAATAACAGACACAACCAAGAATTTGCATCTAACAGACAGGAAGGACCTAATTGGCATCCTCCACGTGACAGAACTTCAGAGAGACAAGTGCAAATAGTAGAAATTGATCCGCGAAATGACGCGAATAATCAAAGACGTGACGCAAACAATCGACAATGATTTGCAGGTTCGGCTTCTGGCAGCAATATAGACGGTTCAGAAAGTAATGACACTACGACTTTACACTACGTACGCCTGGAAGACATGGCAGACATTTTGTTAGACGAAAAGGAAAATAATGTAGACGCATTTTTACATCCTGTTATTGAAGTATGTGTGGGTAAGAATAAATTCACTGCAGTTTTAGATTCTGGGAGCCCATTGAACGTCATTAGTGAATCAGTTTTTCGTATATGTGAAAGAACTATTGCCTGTCCTGTGTTACCTATTTCAAAAAACTACAATTCGAGGAGCGATTTCTGGAAAAAGTGTAGAAGTCAAACAACGGACCAACCTAAATTTCAATTGTCAAGGATACGAATTTTCTGCTAATTTTATTATTGTTCCATTACTCAGTACACAAATTATATTAGGTATGGAGTTTCTTAACGCACGTAAGGCAATTTTGAACTTTAAAGAAGGAAGTGTGAATTTGACTGTTGCCGGAATGCTGAAATGTTTGAAATTTTTCGAGTGTTTAGCAAGATCTGAATCAGATACAAAATGTTTAAGGTTTCTTACTTCTGATGTTTTCGTTGAGCATTATGACGACAGTGTGTTTATTCATGACAATGACAATAGATACAGAGACGCGATGAATGATATAATTATTAGCGAAGAATTAATTAATGAAAAGGTTAAGAAAGCTGAAGTGCCACATGACGTTGCAAGAGAAGAGCTGCACCACATTTTGACTTCACATGCTACAGTATTTAGTCATCACACAGGAACTATACAAGGCCTACAATATTTATTTAAAGTAAAAGAACACACACCATTTCGCGGGAAAACGTACGCTATTCCTTTGGCTTACAGAGATAAGGTTAAGAGTGAACTTCAGTACATGATAGATCAAGGCATTATTGAGCCAGCAGTCAGTCCTTATACTAGCCCATTACACGTTGTTCTTAAAAAGGATGGGTCAATTCGTTTGGTTCTGGATTCCAGACAGATAAATAATATCATCATTCCTGAAACTGACCGCCCACAAAATTTAGATGAACTTCTTCAACATTTCCATGGAATTAAAGTTTTATCGACGATTGATATGCGCGCAAGTTTTTGGCAAATAGAACTCCACCCTGATTGTAGAAAATATACTGCCTTTTTAGCCTTTGGTAACTGTTACCAGTTTCGGAAATTACCGTTTGGACTTACTGTATCTTCAGCAGCATTCATTCGTAGTTTAAATGAAATTTTACCTGTTTATCTTCGTGACAATATTACTTCATATGTTGACGACATTCTTATTGCTAAACGTTCTTGGAGTGAGCACAACAAAATTTTGGATTCATTATTAGGTATTTTTGCAAGAGTTGGCATTACAGTGAACTTAGAAAAATCTGAATTTGGTCGTTCTCAGGTGAAATTTCACGGTCACATTATTTCTACAGAAGGTATTCTTCCTGATCCAGAAAAATTAGACGCTATTCGTAATTATGCTGTTCCTACTACAAAACGTGATGTTCGTAGTTTTCTTGGTGTCTATAATTTTCTTAGATGCTTTGTTAGATTGGACAATTTGGCCACACCTCGTTTATGTGAAATATCTGGAAAGAATTCTAATTGGTGTTGGGATGAGGAAGCTCAGTCAGAATTTGAACAGCTTCGTGATGCTTTAGTTGCTGCTCCACTTCTTTCACATCCGGATTTATCTAAAGATTTTTGTTTGGCGACGGACTCATCATACAAAAGCCTAGGTGCACATTTATTTCAAGAGATAGAAGAAGACGGCATTATAGTCCAGAAAACTATTGCATTAGGAAGTCGTGTTCTCTCTAAATCAGAAAAGAATTATTCGATTACGGAACTTGAAGCTTTGGCTGTTGTTTGGGCTTTTACAAAATTTCGGACATTTTTGTTTGGCAGACATACTAAGGTTTATACCGATCATCGAGCTCTGGAATTTCTTATGTCAACAATATTAACTCACGGCAGATTGTCACGATGGGCGTTGTACCTACAGGAATTTGATTTTAGTATTGTTTACACACAGGGTTCTTCAAATATTGTTGCTGATGCTTTATCACGTGCACCTATGGGTTTGAAACAAAGTGCTGAAGAGGACTGCATAGAAAACGATTATTGTTTCATGTATATTCAAGGTGTTGCGTTTGAGAACGTTATTTCGTCTTCGCCCCAGGACATCACTAAGGAGCAAAATAAGGATCCAATCTGGAAGGACATTAAGGAGAAGTGGAGGAGAAAGGAAAGCGTAGCGATTAGACAGCATTATTTAGTTGGCAATGACATTCTTTTTAAACGAAAATCGGTCGACAACTCTGTTTGGTTAGTTTGTATTCCTGATGAGTGGGTCAATAAATTGATTTGGTATACGCATTTCAGTTATGCGCACTTTGGTCCCAGAAAATGCTTTCATAATTTACGGGAAAATTGCTACTTCAGTAATATGGAAAAACGTATTCGATTTGTTCTTGGCAAATGCAAATTATGTCAAAAGGCTAAGCCGCCAACAATTTCTCACAGAGCACCGTTGTTTCCTGTCATTCCAGCGAAATTAAAGGACATGGCTGCAGTCGATTTGTTCGGTCCAGTGGTTCGTTCTACTAATGGTTTTGCGTACATTTTCGTAGCAGTGGAGTTGACATCAAAATATGTGTGTTTTACACCGTTACGCAAAGCAACAGCTTGTTCAGTATCTAATGCTTTCATCAAACATTTTCTTAAAGACGTTGGTCATGTTGATAAGGTTATATCAGATAATGGATCACAGTTTCGCTCTAAAATTTGGCTTCGTACTCTATGGCGTCGTAAAATTAAACCAATCTTCATTTCACTTTTTCACCCTCAATCTAACGCTTCAGAGAGATGGAAATCAATAAATTGTGTCGTCTATATTGTCATCAGAATCACAGAACGTGGGATCAGTATCTTCATATTTTTCAAAACATTCTGAATGAACTTCCTAAAGACTCAACTTCTTTACCGCCTAACTGATACTAAAAAACAAAGCACCGACAAATCGTATATCTGAAATCGTTCCTTTTCCGCCTTCACGGAAACTGCGGCATTCTGAAGTTGTCAACCTGGCTCTACAAAATATTGCATCTGCGGCTGCTAGAAGAGAGAAATCAGCTAAGCGTCCTGGTCGTTTAAAAATCTTGTCAGTTGGCCAAAAGGTGTTAATTAAGTCTCATCGTTTGTCTCACAAAGGAAAAGGCTTGTGTCGCAAATTTTTTCTGCTCTACAACGGTCCATATAGAATTCGCAAAATTATTCATGATAACACTGTTGAAGTAGAAACTCTTAAATCACAACGCTCTAAGGGAATACATAATATATCTAACGTTAAAATTTTTGTGGAATGACATACTTTTGAGAAACCAACAGTTTACGTAAACACGCAGAGAGTACAAGGATACCGCCCTGTGTTTTGGCGGCGGCACATACTCAAAGCAACAGTCAAGTCTGCGCGCCGCACAAGGCAGTCGTTGACCGCAAACAATTGCTTCCTACGTCACGCGCCTACAGCTGATCGAGCGCTCAGTGCGAATGCACTGACAGCCGTAAACAAATACACAGTTTAATTTCTCCGAATAAATTCAGTATAAAGCTATAGTGACTTGATGAATTATGTTAGTAACATTCAGTATTTTTCAGGATACGGTTCTATAAAATATTTAAGAACTTCAGGTAAATTCTGTGCGTGTCCGACGTTAAGACGACTTGCTATCGAGAAATTTTCAGGAAGAATGTAATTTCGAAGAAGAAACTAATAAACTAAAAAAGGTAACTATTAATTGAGTTCATTTTTCAGGTAACATATTTCCACTTAGGTACGTACTTTAGGCGTAATTTGCTGCTCGCGATTACGTGATTCATACTTTGTGCTAATTTCATGTTCTATGAATTTACTTGTGAAGCGACGTGCTTGCGTACGTTAACTGATTTTGACAATGATTATTAATGAACTGGGTTGTAACTTGTGTATATTATGCATCGCTTGGCTGCACTGTTTTTTCACTGATGTCATATTTTTTTATTATGTGCCTGCTGTGCTTATTTATTTAAATTATAATTGTAACCTGATTAATTGTGCTGACTGTGATTAGGTATGTAAGTTATACTTTGTGATTTCTCTGCTTGCGCCTTCATGTTTACTTATTAAGATTACATATGAACATTTATTTGCTTATGCTGATATGATGCTAATGACCTGTTTGCTGCTATGCGTATGGATTGCATATTTATACATTTCTGTTTGTTGTCATAACTACTCTTTAATTTGGTGTATAGAAATGCTGATATACTGTGTACAAACATAGAGTTTAGGTCACACTATTGTATTAATTATAGATTGTTTGCTTGGCAGAGCCTCGTTGTAAGAATTGTGCTGCATCCACTTGTTGACATTCTGTTCTCTACTGGTATATTTACTCGCTATTGCTTGTTTTTCTTTCGCTCAGTGCCTTATATTTTTAAGATAAGAAAATGAACTGCTATAATTCGACGAACGATATTAGTACAAGAAACTTCATAGAAGTCACATGAGCTGAGGTTTTATGGAAGCTGTATAAATTTATGCTAATAGGAAGGAAGCTAACGACATGACATACCATTACTAGGTTTAGACCATTAACAATTATGACACTGCATTCTTCGTGAGCAATTGAAATAGGAAGTGACACTTGACACAAGAAATACTCCACATGTTTGCTTCTGTTTGCCATAACTCTTGAAGTGGTGTACACACTGTGAAATATTATGATCATTCACACTCCGTAATCGTTCTTAATTACTGAGAGTTATTCGAACTAAGTCTGTTAGAGGTCATGTATGCATTTCTTTGTTTATAATTCATAATGAGTAGAAGATTTGGGTCAGACGGATTACACAGAGGTTGTGTGTTGACAATGTGTCTTCGGATTGTATGGGATGATGAACTGAAGTTTGCACTAGGATTTTATCTGTACTTGTTCGAGGAGACTGACTAGAGGAAAGAGTTGTTATGGAAGTGAAATGATATTGGTAATAAGGTTTACATGTATCGACGTATTGAGGAGGTATTATTGAGGTATTATTGAGATTATGTGAAGTTGATGATTATTGGAGTTTTTGTGGACAAGAGGTAAGGTAAATGATATTAATGATAAGGTTTATATGTATCGACGTAAGAGGTATTATTGAAGTATTGAGATTACGTGATGCTGATGATTATTGGAGTTTTGGTGTATAAGAGGTAAAGTAAGTGAGGTGCATATTTTTTTTTGTTGGTCTATATGGAACAAGGAGGATGAAGATAGCAGACTAGAACACTAAAGTAGAAGGAAGATAGTCTATAAACACACTTTGTTAAATCACTAAGCAGTATATACTTTTTTTTTTTTTTTTTTTTGAGAGAGGAAGTAATTGCATATCTTGGCTCACTGACAGTTGTTTAGCAACAGTACATTTGATTTGGCTTGGCAAACATTGGTCTTGACATGATGACTATGACGTTGACTAACTATTATTGACTGTTATACATTGCTGCCACTACTACTTGATACACAAGATGAACATCAAATTTTGACAGAATTGCATTTACACAGTTAACACTATTCAATTACACAGTAGTACTTAATGTGGATGAAAGATGAGTGAGTGTGTTTTGTGTGTTTTCCTTTCCTAATCCTACCCACCTATCTCCTAAATATTATTTTATTTGTTTGTAGTGGCTTGCACTGACACCCATAAATATTATAGGTTTACTGATATTTGAGTGTTTATAATAGTTAATATGACAATTATCTGATATCATTTGTGTGTTTATTAGAATTTGTATGTTTAGTGTAAGAACATTGTAAAAGCATTTGTTTGTGTATTCAAACTATTGTTCATGCTTGAACTGTCTGATTAGTGATGGTGAATATTATGAACTGTACCTGCACTTCTTCAACATAATGGGTGCCACTTAGAAACGTTTAATTTCTGCTGATGAACTGTGTGATTAGTGATAGTGAATATTATGGACTGTTACTTGTACTTTTTCTACATGATTGGTGCCATTAGGACATGTTTAATTTCTGCTTATAAACTCTGATGAGCAATGTGATCAGTGATAGTGAATATTATGGACTGTTACTTGTACTTTTTCTACATGATTGGTGCCACTAGGATATGTTTAATTTCTGCTAATAAACTCTAATGAACAGTGTGATCAGTGATAGTGAATATTATGGACTGCTGTCTGTACCTGCTCAACTTTACTAGGTGCCACTGATGAACTGCTTCTACTGAAATAATGTGACTTGTTGCTGTGTGTATCTGTTCAACATTACTGGGTGCCACTGATGGACTGCTTCTACTGAAATAAGGTCACTTGTTGGTGTCTGCACTTGTTCAACATTGCTGGGTGCCACAGATGGAACTGCTTTTACTGAAATGAAGTCACATGTTGGTGTCCGCACCTGCTCAACATTACTGGGTGCCACTGATGGACTGCTTCTACTGAAATGATGTCACTTGTTGGTGTCTGCACCTGCTCAACATTACTGGGTGCCACTGATGGACTGCTTCTACTGACATAATGTCACTTGTTGGTGTCTGCACCTGTTCAACATTGCTGAGTGCCACTGATGGACTGTTTCTACTGAACTGTTGCTGTCTGCACCTGCTCCACATTACTGGGTGTCACTGATGGACTGCTTCTACTGAAATGATGTCACTTGTTGGTGTCTGCACCTGCTCAACATTACTGGGTGCCACTGATGGAACTGTTTCTACTGACATAATGTCACTTGTTGGTGTCTGCACCTGCTCAACATTACTGGGTGCCACTGATGGACTGCTTCTACTGAAATAAGGTCACTTGTTGGTGTCTGCACTTGTTCAACATTGCTGGGTGCCAGAGATGGAACTGCTTGTACTGAAATGAAGTCACATGTTGGTGTCTGCACCTGCTCAACATTACTGGGTGCCACTGATGGAATTGTTTCTACTGACATAATGTCACTTGTTGGTGTCTGCACCTGTTCAACATCGCTGGGTGCCACTAATGGAACTATCAACTACTGGTTTTTTTGAATCATTAAAATCATTTTATGTGAACATTTGTATAAACTGATTTTTTGTGTATTATGTAAACTATTATGTAAAGTCACATGTATGAAAGAATTTGTATTGCCTACTGTATTTTATATATTAGGTTATTGAAAGGTCAGTGCAAAGCCAAAATTTTACCTAATTATGTGATATTTAGGTATTAATATTATCTTTTATTTTTGTCTGTATTTTTGTGGACGAATTTGGTGGTATTTTCACAAACAATGCTGGCAAAAATACCATCAAATTCAGGCCCGTGGAGGAGGGGCATGTGAAAGGTGGCTACACTGAGCCACGGCGCCAGAGATTGCGCCAAAGAGTATTATTCAGCCGCCTCCACTGGCACTGCTTGGGTAGAACTTGTAGCAGTCAGTGCTTGTTGAGATGCGCTAGTGAAGAGTGCCTGTCGAGGTCTCGTAGTAGTCTGTGCTGAGATGTCATAGTGAAGAGTGTTTGTTGAGATGTGCTAGTAGGCAGGGCTTGCTGAGATGTGATAGTGGAGAGTTCTGGTTGAGATGTGGTAGTAGCGAGTCGGTGTGGAGAGGTTGTAATGTCTAGAGTGCTTTTCATCAATATAAACGAAGATAAAAAAAAAAAATTTTCTTTTCTCTCTCATTATTTCAGTGTCCTGAATAATGTGTCATTACAGGTTCAGTCAACAAAGCATCTGGCTTGTGTTCTTGTATTAGAGTGTAATTCTGCTTTCCTTACGCAATTATAGTATTTCTATTTTTTTATCACGTCAGTATAAATGATATTTAAAATTTCTTGTCTTGTTGAAGAAGAACCGTGCCAGATGTGTACGTTGAGTCACACTCCCACACACAGAACAATTACATTTGTGCTTTGGTTTCGTAGGTTTTATAGTTGCTGGGGACTTAATTAATTAATTGTGTTAACGTAAATTTTCATTTCATTCTTTGTTGTTGTTCTATACAGTCAGATAGCGTACTAAAACTAGTCAGGGCCAACCGTTTACGAGATACTGCGTAAGCGGACATACAGCTACTAAAAATATTTGCATTATATTTAATTAAGCCCCCATGCAAGGCGTTGCCGACTGCACCGCCGTATTCTGCCTGTTAACATATCTCTGTATATAATATGCATGCCTATAGCATTTTCTCTGGTGCTTCAGTGTATATTTTTAATGCATATAATATATATGTATAATATAAAATAGTGAAACTTTGTTACCAGATAGGAGACTTGTGTCTAAGGCTTATCAGAATACGATTAGAATATTGCTACTGAATCTGAAATTGCAATAACAATAAACAAGGCTCAAAGAGAGAGATGAGTGAATTGGAGAGGGACAGAGGGTGTGAGGAAATGGACAAAGAATACGGAAAGGAGGAGATGGAGAAATGGTGGAGGTAGGAGAAGACAGAGAGTGGGAGAACAAGAAGCCCGCATCTCGTGGTCGTGCGGTAGCGTTCTCGTTTCCCACGCCCGGGTTCCCGGGTTCGATTCCCGGCGGGGTCAGGGATTTTCTCTGCCTCGTGATGGCTGGGTGTTGTGTGTTGTGTAATGTCCTTAGGTTAGTTAGGTTTAAGTAGTCCTAAGTTCTAGGGGACTGATGACCATAGACGCTAAGTCCCATAGTGCTCAGAGCCCTTTGAACCATTTTTGAACCAGTACAAGAAGATAAACAAAAGAAGGGAGAGGAGGTCAATGACAGACAGAGTCGTAGAGAATGGTGGCATGAGGAGATAGAGAGAGAGGAGGAGAAGATGAACAGAGAGAAAGAGTAATATTTGAGAACATTTCTCTTGGAGTACAGCGGTTTTCGGTTCAAATGGCTCCGAGCACTGTGGGACTTAACATCTGAGGTCATCAGTCCCTTAGAACGTAGAACTACTTAAACCTAACTAACCTAAGTACATCACACACATCCATGCCCGAGGCAGGATTCGAACCCGCGACCATAGTGGTCGCGCGGTTCTCGACTGAAGCGCCTCGAACTTCTCGTCCACTCCGGCCGGCAGCGGTTTTTCTTTGTTACCTAAAAATGAACATGAACAGTCACAAACGCAAGAAACTTCTTTTATTATGAACTATCAGTTGAGTCGTAGCCTCCGTCTTCGATCTCGGTATGAAGCCTGAAGATGGTCTAAAACAGACAGAAACCGGTAAACTCATAAAAAAGTAGTTTCTTGCGTTTGTGACTATGTTCATGTTTAAGAGAGAGAGGAGATAGGTGGTGGCATGCAGAGAGAGAAAGCAGGAGGAAGAGAGGGTGGACAAAGAAAGGAGGAAGCTCAGATGCACAGGGACAGGGGGGAGAAGGAGATGATGGCATATATCAAATTCCCGTATATACTAAAGCAACGTACTTTCTCTTTTCTGTTTTTTTTTTATTATTTTTATTTAACCAGGCCTGAGCCACAGAAACGTGTGGCCGAGAGCAGCTGATCCTAAATGAAATGTCTCCCTGTACCGTGTTTTTCCGAGAGGGACCGAGCAAACCGAGACAGGCCAAGCGTCGGTCGACAGGTGACCCCCACATCTGTTTCGCATGCCGTTTGGCGTGCTGTGGTCGTCCTTGATCTCAGTCTTCACTTAGTATGTGTCTGCAATTTTTCAACGACCCGTTGTGGACTGCTCTTATGAATATCACCTGATAATGTTATATCGTCCCTTAATGTGTAACAAAGATTATTTGTTTCTGTTTTCCAGGTGTAATACCTTGTTCATGCACCACCCATTATTTATTATTTCAAGATCGCAGAAATCGTTCATATTGTCAGTTCTGGTGTCAATTTTGGTGGCAATCTCATTTTTGTTATTCTTCATCCGAGGTTCGGCCTGTCTCGGTTTGCCCGGTCCCTCTCGGAAGAACCCGGTACAGGGAGACATTTCATTTAGGGTCAAGAATTCGTTTCGTCTCAGTCCATATCCTATGCCTATTAGACGCTACATTCCTTTCAATAAGTTCTGTAATTCCTCGTCACATAAATACAAGCTTGATTCAGCACCTCCACTTGATTTAATCTGCGGGCTTGCGATTATAACTAAATAATATATCTCGCACAGCGGCAGCATTAGCCCTTTATTATCTCGACACTACAAGTGAAACATTAACAAAAATAAATTGATTCGACAATGGGCGACGATAATGAACCAGAAATAATAACGAATTCCTTGTTTACCTGTTTTGTTTATAATGACTTGGCGCTCTGTTTTCCATAAAACTAAATATAGTGTAACGTCAAGTGCTGAGATTCTTCATTTAACAGGAGGAATCACAGGAGCAGACAGAATTCGTACCGCTCTCTAACTCATCCGAACCAAGAAGGGAAGTGACAAAAGATGGAATAACCCTCTAAAACAAGGCCTGTGACATGGACTCGCACCAGGGCAGGATGTCCCGGTCAACACGACCAGGTATCGTATGCACAGATACAAGAATTCGTTAAGAAGGAAAGAAATAATTTCTCAATAAAAAATTCCATAAATTTAAGCAAAACTGAATTGGTTTTTACGTTCTGTGCAGGGTGCGGCAATATGCCGGCAGGAGGGCACGTCGTCTATGGTATAAGCTTCTCCGCATTCGCAGCTCTTACTGACGACTTTTTGGATACTACATTTGAATCGTTCGACTCCATGGAGTTGGCAATTGAGAGCAATACATGTAATCCCTCTTGGAAACAAGGAGAGAGGCTGTCAGACGAATGAGGCTAATGAAGATCGGTCGAAACCCACATTTCCATATTTCGGCTCTTACGAGGGGTGTTCAGTAGGACCGAGCGAGGTGGCGCAGGGGCTAGCACACTGGACTCGCATTCGGGAGGACGACGTTTCAATCCCGCGTCCGGCCATCCTGATTTAGGTTTTCCGTGATTTCCCTAAATCGCTCCCGGCAAATGCCGGGATGGTTCCTTTGAAAGGGCACGGCCGACTTCCTTCCTCGTCCTTCCCTAATCCGATGAGACCGATGACCTCGCTGTCTGGTCTCCTTCCCCAGACAACCCAACCCCAAACCAAAAGCCGGCCGGAGTGGCCGTGCGGTTCTAGGCGCTACAGTCTGGAACCGCGAGACCGCTACGGTTGCAGGTTCGAATCCTGCCTCGGGCATGGATGTGTGTGTTGTCCTTAGGTTAGTCAGGTTTAGGTAGTTCTAAGTTCTAGGAGACATGACCTCAGAAGTTGAGTCCTATAGTGCTCAGAGCCATTTGAACCATTTTGAACCAAAAAAAACTGGCGTTCAGAAAGTAGTGCAACTCATTTTTATCCTGAAATAGGGGCGGTTTCGTTCAGGATTTCAGTGCACCATGTTATTTCTCACTCTTTTGGCGACAAAACCCTTTTTCTGAACATAATCTCCGTTGCGTGCGGTAGACTTAGGCCACCTTACTGGGAGGGCCTGTATGCCGGCATGGTACCACTCTACAGGTCGACGTCAGAACCAATGCCTTGCTTCATCATAACCACCCTATCCCCCACGTACTGCTTCACGTGGAGTGCGTCCTTCAAATGGTTCAAATGGCTTTAAGCGCTATGGGACCTAACATCTGAGGTCATCAGTCCCCTAGACTTAGAAATACTTAAACCTAACTAACCTAAGGACATTACACACATCCATGCCCAAGGCAGGATTCGAACTTGCGACCGTAGCAGCAGCGCGGCTCCGGACTGAAGCCCTTAGAACCGCTTAGATACAGCGGTCTTTCATTGGGCCAGACAGATGGAAGTCGGAAGGAGCGAGATCCGTGCTGTAGGGTGTATGATAGGGAGAGCAGTCCAATGAAGTTTTTGGGCGGGTCTCAGGTGCACAGTCTTGCATTATCATGGTGAGTAAGTTCATTTGCGTCTTTGTGACGACGAACAAGCTGAAGTCGTTTCTTCAATTTCCTGAGGGTAGCACAACATACTTCACAGTTGATCGTTGCACCACGACGGAGGACATCAAATACAGGGTTATTACAAATGATTGAAGCGATTTCACAGCTCTACAATAACTTTATTATTTGAGATATTTTCACAATGCTTTGCACACACACACAAAAACTCAAAAAGTTTTTTTAGGCATTCACAAATGTTCGATATGTGGCCCTTTAGTGATTCGGCAGACATCAAGCCGATAATCAAGTTCCTCCCACACTCGGCGCAGCATGTCCCCATCAATGAGTTCGAAAGCATCGTTGATGTGAGCTCGCAGTTCTGGCACGTTTCTTAGTAGAGAAGGTTTAAACACTGAATCTTTCACATAACCCCACAGAAAGAAATCGCATGGGTTTAAGTCGGGAGAGCGTGGAGGCCATGACATGAATTGCTGATCATGATCTCCACCACGACCGATCCATCGGTTTTCCAATCTCCTGTTTAAGAAATGCCGAACATCATGATGGAAGTGCGGTGGAGCACCATCCTGTTGAAAGATGAAGTCGGCGCTGTCGGTCTCCACTTGTGGCATGAGCCAATTTTCCAGTATGTCCAGATACACGGGTCCTGTAACGTTTTTTTCGCAGAAGAAGAAGGGGCCGTAAACTTTAAACCGTGAGATTGCACAAAACACGTTAACTTTTGGTGAATTGCGAATTTGCTGCACGAATGCGTGAGGATTCTCTACCGCCCAGTTTCGCACATTGTGTCTGTTCACTTCACCATTAAGAAAAAATGTTGCTTCATCACTGAAAACAAGTTTCGCACTGAACGCATCCTCTTCCATGAGCTGTTGCAACCGCGCCGAAAATTCAAAGCGTTTGACTTTGTCATCGGGTGTCAGGGCTTGTAGCAATTGTAAACGGTAAGGCTTCTGCTTTAGCCTTTTCCGTAAGATTTTCCAAACCGTCGGCTATGGTACGTTTAGCTCCCTGCTTGCTTTATTCGTCGACTTCCGCGGGCTACGCGTGGAACTTGCCCGCACGCGTTCAACCGTTTCTTCGCTCACTGCAGGCCGACCCGTTGATTTCCCCTTACAGAGGCATCCAGAAGCTTTAAACTGCGCATACCATCGCCGAATGGAGTTAGCAGTTGGTGGATCTTTGTTGAACTTCGTCCTGAAGTGTCGTTGCACTGTTATGACTGACTGATGTGAGTGCATTTCAAGCACGACATACGCTTTCTCGGCTCCTGTCGCCATTTTGTCTCACTGCGCTCTCGAGCGCTCTGGCGGCAGAAACCTGAAGTGCGGCTTCAGCCGAACAAAACTTTATGAGTTTTTCTACGTATCTGTAGTGTGTCGTGACCATATGTCAATGAATGGAGCTACAGTGAATTTATGAAATAGCTTCAATCATTTGTAATAGCCCTGTACATTAGCCCATTAAGAGTACCAGAAGACCGTCGCCACAACTTTACCGGTTGAGGGCGCGGCTTTGAACTTTTTCTTCAGAGGAGAGGTGGTGTGGCGCCACTGCCGTCGTCTTTTCGGTTCGAAGTGATGAACCCGTGTTTCATCGCCTATAAGGATGTTCGACAAAAAATTCTCACGATTAGTCTCGTAACGCGCAAGCAGTTTCGCACAGATGGTCCTTCGTTGTACTTCTTGGTTTTCTGTTAGGAAGCGAGGAATCCAACAGGCACACGCCTCCGAGTACCCAACTGGTGGTCGAGTGTGTCAGCACTACCAACAGAGACGTCCAGTTGCACAGCGAAGTATTTGATCTGCCGATCACCTCCAATGAGAGTGTCCACACGTTCCAACATTAGACGAACCATAGCCGCGTGCGGCAGCCCGGCACGTGGGAGATCAGACATGTTTGGGCGATCTTGTTACTGTGATGGCTGACGCCTTGGCCAACGACTTACCGTACAGTTGTTCACTGCCAAGTCTCTGTAGACACTCTTCATGCGTCTATAAATATCTGCGAGCTCTCTGGTTTTGCACCAAAAGACAGTCAGCCAGAGCTCTCCGCTTGGAACGCATCACTGCTACAGACGCCATACTGAAGACTACGCATAGCGCCACCACCTACCGTAATTTCATGAAACTCTAGGACTGAAACGAGCGTATTCAACGATGTCCCACAAAACTCTCGCATTTTTCAACCGAAACTGGTCTAGAGAAAAAGCGTTACGCTACTTACTGAAGACTTCTCTGGTTTCATACAGCTCTCCCTAGACCATATCCTATAGATGGTTGGCACATAATGATTTGTTCTTTCGACCTTGCCAGCTATCTCACCATGCATCATGGATGACTGAGGCAGCAATATCTGCCATATTGACCACTGTTGTAACCATTAGGTATCCAGCAATTAAACTGGTGTAATGATTCGTCGACTACTTCAGTATGAACCTTCACGCTAGCTAAAATAAACTGTTGGCAAGAACAATGGCTGTAGTCCAAATGGGCATCGACTCGCAGTGAGCAAGGATGACATATGTGGGTACGTCCTTCCATGCTGCTTGAGTTCTTTGCTGAAGTTCACAGTCATAAAGGCTCCTGGCAGTCCATGATTAGTTTTGTTATGGGGTTAGATATGTGCAGAACGCTATGGCCAGAGCAATAGGCGAACATTTTCTCTATCGAAGTGGGTGACAACAGAAAGCTGTCGTGATCTGTAGTGTGGAAAGTTAGAGCACAGCCAACAGCCTTAACGCGTCGTAAAAGTAGCCTCTGCGGATAAAATTACCGTCTTTGCCAAATAAAGATGAGCGTGTTGTGTACCAAATGGCACATCAGAGCACCATACCACGTGTTGGGCCCATACGTCGATGAATAATGCAATCTGGACACTTGCGTTATCCTCGGCGCTCCCACTCACGGATACATCAACCACGATCTGATACTTCTTTCAAAAGATGACTTGTCACCTCTCCTGTATCCCGTGTTAACCGTTAGTTTCAGCACTCCCAGCCTGGCTCTCTCTGCTACTATGTGAAGCGAAGGGGCAGCAGTGATCGGTCTCCGAGTTGTCAGCTGTACTCTAGACATAATCGCACTGTTCTTGTCGATACAAGACTTGCTGCAAATGAGCTCATTTCCTGGTACGTCTCATGGGTGTTCAAGCCACCACTGTAGAGTGAACAATATGTCTTTTCTCTCGGGTCCTAGGTGCCCATAAAAAATGACATACAGCAATAACGTTGAGTATGTCGCTCCTGAACCGAACGATTCCGTATTTGCACGGCGTGCTGACAGATGGTTATCGTTGATACACGAGGTATAACGCTACCTTCTCACAAAAAAACAACATTCAAAAGTGAATGAGAAATCCTCCACGTAATTCTTGCTTCAACACAAAATGTAGATAACGTTATACGTACGTATTTTGTGCTGTTACACTGAAATGATAATCATATGATTATCCAAGCATGTACCGCGTGGTTACAATTAAGCTAATGGTGTTACAAGTGTTTCAGTGCGGTCTGTATACATCGCAGAGCACTGAAACGTCGTACGTATGCTCCCTAATCGGTGCAGTCGCGGAGCGTCCTGACAGAAGGAATAATAGCTCCACTTTCTGCAAACATGTGAAAACAAAGCGCTGTAAGCAGTCAGAATGTGAAACGTTTCCAGTTTTCGCATCACTGTACTGTTTGTTGTTTGGCGACGTGTGTTGGTTTCTTTAGTGGAGTCACTATTGATGTAAAGGGTTCAGAAGCTTGAAGTTTTCCAACGGCTGTTGAGAAGAAAGACAGTGCACTTCTGGTAAAGCTGTTTTCTCGGAACGGCAGCAATAGCAGCGCTGCACTGCGGGAATATCGCAGACATAAACTTGAAAAGAGGTCCGTTGTCACTAGTCGGGCTGGATAAAACAATGAAGAAATTTGAACAAACAGGTGAATTAGGTGGTGCAGCAGAGAGTTTGAAGCGGCCCATAATCGATCGTGCAGCACATGCCACAAATTCCAGTCAGTGCTCGATCTGTGTGGGGTAATTGTCTCTACCCTGGTCAACAATTCAAAAGATTTTGCGGTGCATTTCAGAATGATGTCCCTACAGGACACAGAATCTGCACCGAATGAAACCCCAAGATAGGCTACAACGCCTTGACCTTTCCCTTCGTTTCTTGGCATTCATAGGAAAGGATGACATGTGCCTGCGGAAAATTCTTTCGAATGCACAGAACTACCGCATGTGAGGTTATACTCCACCACTAGTTGTACAGGAACATCCATTGCACGCAACTTACGTCACTGCGTCGTGTTGTGTCACAAGCTCATTCATTCTCGCTTACTTTTTCTTCGAAAAGATGACAACCCGCGAGCCTGTTAGAAGTATAGCGACATCTGCTTGTTATAAGGACTACCCTCTGCAACACGTGATACTAGCTTTGCAAGGACGCAGCTGTGTCCACCCTGCTATTCTCATGGAAGATGGGGCGACACCACAAGTTGCTTGCCAGTTGAAAACTTTGCTTCGAAGAATCTTCGAAAATGACTGCATCACCTCTAGGCAGTTTCAAGATGTGTCGCCAACCAGTTCCACCGACCTAAACCCATGTGAGCCTCGTTGTAGAGAAATCTGAAAGATCGCGTCTGTCAGGGATTTGGCTGGGCTCTTCCTGATCTGAAGAATATAATACGACGATATATCGATTTGATTACACCAGACATGCTGAGAGCAACTTTCGACTATGCCGTGTTATGGACCCAGCATATTGCTGAGTCCAGAACCATACGAAACACGTGTTGTAGATTGCAACCATATCTTAATAAACGTGCGAAACGCGCCAAAACCACCGATACCGAGTGTTTGATCATTCCCCTACTTTTCCTGTGTCCACACCACATTCTGATTGTTAACAGCGTTATATTTTCACCTGGTGGCAGAAAGTGGAAACATTATTATTTTTTTCGGCATACTCCAAGACAGCACCCATTAATGAACATACCTCTGATGTTTCAGTTTCCGAAGATGTATATAACCCGCATTCCAGACATTCAGAATACAGCCAGTTTAACCTTAACCACAGAGTAGTATGCCAATGCGACGTTTGCTTCATGTCGCCTTCACGGTGGTGTAATTTTAATGGGCTTGAGTGTGTTTAGGTGTCGCGATGGATGGCAATTTCCGTCAGAAGCAGCGTTACCATAACGTAAGGCAGAAATGTGAAGCCAGAAGTACGAGGGTCATTACAAATTTCCTGCATGTTGCACATGCCCGAACGTTACAGTGGCGCGCATCGCGGAGTGGCCGCGCGGTTAGAGGCGCCATGACACGGATTTCAAGCCGGAGATTCGAGTCCTCCCTCGGGCATGGATGTGTGTTTGTGGTTCTTAGCATAAGTTAGTTCAAGTAGTGTGTAAGCCTAGGGACCGATGACCTCAGCAGTTTGGTCCCTTAGGAATTCATACACATATTTTACAGTGGTGCGACCAAGTTGAAATTCATGTCAGTTGTGTGCGAGACTTTAGGTGTGACGGTCGTATATGTGTTTGCTGGTTCACGTGGCTGTTTCGTGAGTAATTCCATTTCAAAATGGAAGCTGAAACCGAGTCAGATAGAATTACGTGGAGCGAACAGCGTTTCTACACCATAATTTAATCCCTACGTGGAAAGAACTCAACGGAAATTTTAGAACGCTTCAAGAGAGGTGTGTAGGTATACTGTAATGGATCGTATCACAGTATCAGGGTTCTCTGCTCATTTCTGTAAAGGTCGGGTAAGCACGGAGGGCAACCCAAAAAGTGGAAGGCCATCACGCGCAACATCACTACACGTCTTAGTTTATTTGGAAATTCGTGGTAAGTGTGGTGTTACCGCCAGACACCACACTTGCTAGGTGGTAGCCTTTAAATCGGCCGCGGTCCGTTAGTATACGTCGGACCCGCGTGTCGCCACAATCAGTGATTTGTAGACCGAGCGCCGCCACACGGCAGATATAATCTAGAGAGACTCCCTAGCACTCGCCCCAGTTGTACAGCCGACTTTGCTAGCGATGGTTCACTGTCTACATACGCTCTCATTTGCGAGAGACGACAGTTTAGCATAGCCTTCAGCTACGTCATTTGAGACGACCTAGCAAGGCGCCGTATTCGGTTACTGTAATTACTTCAAGAATGTATTCTGAACAGATAATATTGTGAATCATTCACCATCAAGAGCGACGTTCATCATTAATGGATTAAAGTTAAGTATCAAACTAATTACGTACGCTTTCCGAATTCTCATTCCTTGAGGATGTTCCAGACCTCACGTCAGTATAGTTCTTCCCTCCTCACGCCAGCCTGTGTGTGCTAAAACGCGTGCATTTCGGTCTCCATTCGTAACACGGTGCTGGCTCTTCTGCTAACACAAAAGTAAGTGCCTATGGGACCAAACTGCTGAGGTCATCGGTCCCCTAGACTTACACACTACTTAACCTAACTTACTAACTTTACATTTAGGACTACACACACATCCATGCCCGGGAGGACTCGACCCACCGACGGGGGGGGGGGGGGGGCGGGGGGGGGGGGGAGGCGAGCGAACTGCGGCAAGGCGCCTCAGAACGCGCGACTACCCTGCGCGGTTCTCAGGTTACTGACATTTAGAGAGAGGATCGACGAAAAACGTGTGAGGAAACTGCATATGAGGCCAGAATGTATCTCACTTCAGATTACACAATCGTAACTGGAAAGTTAAAAATGAGAGAGGTTGCTGCCTGGTGTGTTCCACACAATCTGAGTGAAGAGTAGAAAGTACGGCGCAAAAGAATCGCAGAAGAATTGCTTCTACGTTATCGTACAGAGGGAGAACAATTTCCGGAAAGGATTGTTGCTTTTGATGAAACCCGGCTACGCTATTTCGAGCCATGACTGAAGTCTCAGTCGTCACAATGGAAAATTTCCGACTCTCCACACTCAAAAAAATTCAGCCGATAACAGTCAAAGGTGACAGTGATAATTATCTTAATTATCTTTGTGTACGATATGAATGGAGTCATCGCCACAGATAAAGAGTTCTCCAGGATACGTCTGCATTAGGCGTGTATTACAAGCTGCTTGTGCAAAATGATTTGCTGCCGAACATTCGTCAAAGAATTCTTTATGTACTTGCAGCAGCTGTCCTCATTTTGCACGATAATGCAGTTGCCCTACCAGTGAGAGACTCGCACGACAAATTTATTGCTAAATACTTCCCTACCCAGCACATAGTCCTAATATGAGCCTATCAGACTTCGTTTCCCGAACTGAAGGAACAACTCAGAAGAACCTTTTTGATACAATATTGGTGGAGCTTCGAGTGAGGTGACCCGAGTAATTAGACAGCTCTTCAATAAAGGTGCCGTATTCGGAATACAGACGTTGCCAAAACGTTAGGAAACTGTTATGAGCTACAATGGAGATTATACAGTGAAGCACTAAAGAAACTGGTATAGTCATGCGAATTCAAATATAGCGATATGCAAACAGGCAGAATACGGCGCTGCGGTCAGCAACACTAATCTACGACAACAAGTGTCTCGCGCAGTTGTTAGAGAGGTTGCTGCTGCTACAATAGTAGATTACCAAGTTTTACATGAGTTTGAACGTGGTATTACAGTCGGCGCACGAGCGATGGGACGCTGCATCTCCAAGGCAGCGATGAAGTGAGGGTTTTCCCGTGCGACCATTTCACGAGTGTACCATCGATATCAGGAATCCGGTAAAACATCAAATCTCCGACGTCGCTGCGGCCGGAAAAAGATTCTGTAAGCAAGGGACCAACGACATCTGAAGAGAATCGTTCAGTAGTTCAACGCGACAGAAGCGCAAGCCTTCCACAAACTGCTTCAGATTTCAGTGTTGGCCATGAAGAACTGTCAGCGTGCGAACCATTCATCGAAGAATCATCGATATCGGCCTTCGGAAACGAAGGCCAATTCGCCTATCCTTGATGACTACACGACACAAAGCTTTAAGCACCGCCTTGGCTCGTCAACACCGACATTGGGCTGTTGATGACTGGAAATATGTTGCCTGGTCGGAGGAGTCTCGTTTCAAATTCTATCGAGCGGATGGACGTTTACCGGTATGGAGACAACCTCATGAATGCATGGACCCTGCATGTCAGCAGGGGACTGTTAAAGCTCGTGGAGTAACCGGAAGTCACCCATTGGGATTTTTTGCGATCGCTCAAAGGCTTTTGATTGTGTAAATCATGGAATACTTCTAAATGACCTCAAGTACTGTGGTATGAATGGGACAGCGCTCGAATGGTTTAAATCATACCTGACTGGAAGAGTGCACAAAGTTGAAATAAGCAGTTTACATAATACGCAAAAAAACTGGTGATTTCTCAAACGGGGGAACAATCAAGAATGGGGTGCCGCAAGGTTCGGTCTTGAGTCCTCTGCTGTTCTTAATATATATTAATGACTTGCCATTCTATATTCACGAAGATGCAAAGCTGGTACTTTTGGCCGATGATACAAGTACAGCTGTCATATCCAACAGACAAGAATTAACTGGTGAAATTGCAAACGATGTTTTTCAGAAAATCATTAAGTGGTTCTCTGCAAATGGGCTCTCATTAAACTTTGACAAAACAGAGTACATACAGTTCCACACAATAAATGCAATGACACCATTAATAAATATAGACTTCGATCAGAAATTGGTAGCTAAGGTAGAATATTCAAAATTTCTAGGTGTATGCATTGATGAGGGGTTGAACTGGAAAAAACACACTGAAGATCTGCTGAAACATTTGATTTCAGCTACTTATGCTATTAGGGTCATTGCTAATTTTGGCGATATACATCTCAGTAAGTTAGCTTATCACGCCTATTTTCATTCTCTGCTTTCGTATGGCATCATATTCTGGGCTAACTCATCACTGAGTAAAAGAGTGTTCATTGCACAAAAGCGTGTAATCAGCCACAAACAATCCAGAGCTAATAGAGAGCATCATGACTGTTACAGGGATTAGTGATCACAAGGTCGTTGTAGCTCGGCTCAATACAATTTCTTCCAAATCCACCAGAAACAAACGCAAAATAATTTCATTTAAAAAAGCGGATAAAGTGTCACTAGAAGCCTTCCTAAGAGACAATCTCCATTCCTTCCGAACTGACTATGCAAATGTAGACGAGATGTGGCTGAAATTCAAAGATATAGTAGCAACAGCAATTGAGAGATTCATACCTCATAAATTGGTAAGAGATGGAACTGATTCCCCATGGTACACAAAACAGGTCCGAACGCTGTTGCAGAGGCAACGGAAAAAGCATGCGAAGTTCAGAAGAACGCGAAATCCCGAAGATTGGCTAACATTTACAGACACGCGAAATTTGGCACGGACTTCTATGCGAGATGCCTTTAATAAGTTCCACAACGAAACATTGTCTCGAAATTTGGTAGAAAATCCGAAGAAATTATGGTCGTATGTAAAGTACACAAGCAGCAAGACGCAGTCAATACCTTCGCTGCGCAGTGCCGATGGTACTGTTACCAACGACTGTGACGCTAAAACGGAGTTATTGAACGCACTTTTCCGAAATTCCTTCACCAGGGAAGACGAATGGAATATTCCAGAATTTGAAACACGAACAGCTGCTAGCATGAGTTTCTTGTAAGTAGGTACCTTAGGGGTTGCGAAGCAACTCAAATCGCTTGATACTGGCAAGTCTTCAGGTCTAGATTGTATACCGATTAGTTTCCTTTCAGATTACGCCAATACAATAGCTCCCTACTTGGCAATCATATACAACCGCTCGCTCACCGATAGATCTGTACTTACAGATTGGAAAATTGCCCAGGTTGCACCAGTGGTTAAGAAGGGTAGTAGGAGTAATCCATCGAACTACAGACCTATATCATTGACGTCGGTTTGCAGTAGGGTTTTGGAGTATATACTGTATTCAAACATTATGAATCACCACGAAGGGAACGATCTATTGATACGTAATCAGCATGGTTTCGGAAAACATCGTTCTTGTGCAACGCAGCTAGCTCTTTATTCGCACGAAGTTATGGTCGCTAACGACAGGGGATCTCAAGTTGATTCCGTATTTCTAGATTTCCGGAAAGCTTTTGACACCGTTCCTCACAAGTGACTTCTAATCAAGCTGCGGGCCTATGGGGCATCGTCTCAGTTGTGCGACTGGATTCGTGATTTCCTGTCAGGAAGGTCGCAGTTCGTAGTAATGGACGGCAAATCATCGAGTAAAACTGAAGTGATATCAGGTGTTCCCCAGGGAAGCGTCCTGGGACCTCTGCTGTTCCTGATCAATATAAATGACCTGGGTGACAATGTGAGCAGTTCTCTTAGGTTGTTTGCAGATGATGCTGTAATTTACCGTCTAGTGAGGTTATCCAAAGACCAGTATCAGTTGCACAGCGATTTAGAAAAGATTGCTGTATGGTGTAGCAGGTGCCAGTTGACGCTAAATAACGAAAAGTGAGAGGTGATCCACATCAGTTCCAAAAGAAATCCGTTGGAATTCGATTACTCGATAAATAGTACAATTCTCAAGGCTGTCAATTCAACTAAGTACCTGGGTGTTAAAATTACGAACAACTTCAGTTGGAAAGACCACAGAGATAACAACGTGGGGAAGGCGAGCCAAAGGTTGCGTTTCATTGGCAGGACACTTAGAAGATGCAACAAGTCCACTAAAGAGACAGCTTACACTACACTCGTTCGTCCTCTTTTAGAATATTGCTGCGCGGTGTGGGATCCTTACAAGGTGGGATTGACGGAGGACATCTAAAGGGTGCAAAAAAGGGCAGCTCGTTTTGTATTATCACGTAATAGGGGAGAGAGTGTGGCAGATATGATACGCGAGTTGGGATGGAAGTCATTAATGCGAAGACGTTTTTCGTCGCGGCGAGATCTATTTACGAAATTTCAGTCACCAACTTTCTCTTCCGAATGCGAAAATATTTTATTGAGCCCAACCTACATAGGTAGGAATGATCATCAAAATAAAATAAGAGAAATCAGAGCTCGAACAGAAAGGTTTAGGTGTTCGTTTTTTCCCGCGCGCTATTCGGGAGTGGAATGGTAGAGAGATAGTATGATTGTGGTTCGATGAACCCTCTGCCAAGCACTTAAATGTGAATTGCAGAGTGCTCATGTAGATGTAGATGTAGATGTAGAATAGTTGCTGGAGCTCATCCAAGATCATCCTGCAGACACTTATTTAAAGAGATAGAGATCTTCACTGTGGCCTCACAATATATATAGTCACTTATGAAATTTGTTATTAACAATCCGAACGAATTTAAAACTAATAGCAGTGTACATGACTACAACACTAGGAGAAATGATAATCTTCACTACACAAAGTTAAATCTAACTTTGGCTCAGAAGGGGGTAAATTATGCTGTCACAAAAGTCTTTGATCACTTACCTAGTAGCATCAAAAGTCTGACAGATAGCCATATAGCATTTAAAAGGAAATTAAAAGAATTTCTTAATGGCTACTCCTTCTACTCATTAGATGAATTTTTGGATATAGTAAGTGGATAATTTCCCCAACACCCGCTCCAAATAAATAAATAAATAAAAATAAAAAATAAAAATATTAAGTGTCATGTAATATTTTGTGTAATGTAATATCTTGTATAGACACCTTTTATTAACCTGACACGTTCCACACCATTACGAAGTGTCGTATTCATGATCTATGGAACAAGTACTAATCTAATCTAATCTGTAATGGTGTGGGACGTGCGCAGTTGGAGTAATATGGGACCCCTGATACGTCTAGATACGACTCTGACAGGTGACACGCATCTAAGCACCCTGTCAGATAACCTGCATCCATTCATGCCCATTCTACATCTACATCTACATCCATACTCCGCAAGCCACCTGACGGTGTGTGGCGAAGTGTACTCTGAGTACCTCTATCTGTTCTCCCTTCTATTCCAGTCTCGTATTGTTCGTGGAAAGAAGGATTGTCGGTATGCTTCTGTGTGGGCTCTAATCTCTCTGATTGTGTATTCCGATGGACGTGGGCAATTCCAGCAGGAGAATGCGATACCCCACTTGTCAAAAATTGGTACATAGTGGCTCAAGGAACACACTTCTGAGTTTAAACAATTCCTCTGGCACCAGTGTCCTCAGACATGAACATTATGCAGCATATCTGGGACACCTCCAACCCCGTTACATTCTCACGGATTTATGAACAGTCCTGTAGGATTCATTGGGGTGTTGATGACTGGAAATATGTTGCCTGCTCGGAAGAGTCTCGTTTCAGATTGTATAGAGCGGATGGACATGTACCGGTATGGAGACAACCCCGTGAATAATGGACCCTGCATGTCAGTAGGGGACTGTTAAAGCTGGTGGAGGCTCTGTAATGGTGTAGGACGTGTGCAGGTGGAGTGATATGGGACCCCTGATACGTCTAGATACGACTCTGACAGGTGACACATACGAAGCTTCCTGTCTGATAACCTGCATCCATTGATGTCGATTGTGTATTCCGACGGACTTGGGCAATTCCAGCAGGACAATGCCATACCCCACTTGTCAAAAATTGGTACATAGTGGCTCAAGGAACACACTTCTGAGTTTAAACAATCCCGCTGGCACCAGTGTCCCCAGACATGAACATTATGGAGCATATCTGGGATGCCTCCATCCCCTTATATTCTCACGGATTTGTGAACAGTCCGGTAGGATTCATGGTGTCAGTTCCCTCCAGCACTACTTCAGATATTAATCAAGTCCATGGCACGCCGTGTTGCGGCACTTCTGCGTGTTGGCGGGGGCTCTACAGGATATTAGACAGGTGTTCCAGTTTCTACATCTACATCTACATCCATACTCCGCAAGCCACCTGACGGTGTGTGGCGGAGGGTACCTTGAGTACCTTTATCGGTTCTCCTATTCCAGTCTCGTATCGTTCGGGGAAAGAAGGACTGTCGGTATGCTTCTGTGTGGGCTCTAATCTCTCAGATTTTATCCTCATGGTCTCTTCGCGAGATATACATAGGAGGAAGCAATATACTGGTTGACTCTTCGGTGAAGGTGTGGAAAGAGTAGGCAAAATTCTCTAATCTAAAAAACCCACATGTGCACTCCACACGTACTCCGCTACCCTTGTAGCCGCTTCCGGCGTGTAGTGCACGCCTGACCTATTCAGGGGGACCCTACATTTCTCCACCCGATAGCAGAGGTCGAGAAATTTGCACCCCAGATCTCCGCAGAATCGTCTGAGCCTCTGGTTTAAGCCTTCTACTCTTCTCCAAACCAGAGGACCGCGATTGGTTCTGGGAACGATACTACAAATAGTTAGCCTGTACGAACTGAGGATGACCTCTGAACCCAGATGGCAGGAGTCATTGGTGCCGACATGAGCAACAATTTGCAGTCGGGTGCACCCAGTGCTCTCTATCGCCGCCGGCACGGCCTCCTCATCATCTCAGATGAGAGCCCCCGGCAAGCAGACAGAGTGAACACTGGCCTTCTTCCCCGACCTTTCCGCCTTTCTTTGGCTCCTCAGTGTATTTAAGGCCTGTGGGGGTATTTCGTAAAATAAGTCGTTTTCGACAGTCCTGTCATACAGTGTGCAACACTTTTGAAATGACCTTGGTAGCATCCTAATGAAGATTAGCAGTAGTACACGAGGTTCTGAGCCGTGAACTTCAACAACAACAACTGCCGACGTCAGCGCATCGTATTTTCATCAAATAGTTAGCTCAGATTCCACCCCGCGAGCGAGGCTTTCCCCCTTCACCAATTCCGCCAACCTTCTGCACGAACTGAGGATGACCTCTGAACCCAGACGGCAGGAGTCATTGGTGCTGACATGAGCAACAATTTGCAGTCGGGTGCACCCACTGCTCTCTATCGCCGCCGGCAGGGCCTCCTCCACATCTCAGATGAGAGCCCCCGGCAAGCAGACAGAGTGAACACTTCCCTTCTTCCCCGACCTTTCCGCCTTTCTTTGGCTCCTCAGTGTATTTAAGGCCTGTGGGGTATTTCGTAAAATAAGTCGTTTTCGACAGTTCTGCCATACAGTGTGCAACACTTTTGAAATGGTCTTGGTAGCATCCTAATGAAGATTAGCAGTAGTACACGAGGCTCTGAGCCGCGATCTTCAACAACAACAACAACAACTGCCGACGTCAGCGCATCGTATTGGCATCGCAGAGACAGCGGGATGTTCATTAGCTGCCACTGTGCGGTCGTCAGACGTAGAGAGACGACAAGGGACGCCCGTGGGTGGCAGCGCTGCGGCGGCCGCTGCGGCGATACGCCCCGGGCCCGCCATCGCGCGGCCACCGCGTAATTAGGCGGGTATTACCGTTAGCGGGCTGGGATGCGCTGGCTGTGCACTGCGTCATCGGCGGAATGGCCTGTGCGGCTGCTCGGAGCGACGCGACCGCACAGGGCCTGCGGGCAGCAACCGGGAGGTGGGTGGGGGGAACCCGCTGCTTGCATCCGTGCGCTGCCCCAGCAAGTAGGATCACTGCAAGTAGCGGTTGTCTGACCTTTCCACGTTCGCTGTTTCACTCCAAATACTCCAGCACTTCGCTTCATTTCCCATTCTTATTTTCAAACTTAGAGGGTATGATACCTATGAGGATACTTTATTTCTGAACAAAAGGGACTGGAAAAAGTCGCAACACCAAGAAAGAGTACATGGTTCCGCGTAGTCAGCGCGTACACAACTTTCCCACTAGAGCGCGCCCCGCTAAGCACAACAGCGCAGGCGCAGTGCTCGTCCGTCTCCGCTCTACGGGATGGTGCTGTCATAAAGACGGACCAAATTCTGCTTCCGCCGATGAGCGTATTAATGTGTAACGCAGCCAATGAGATTGCTGCTAACGTAAAACCTTTTCTCCTCGCGGATCACACTCGCACAGTGATACCTCAATGCGCGAGGTATTATAACGAGTGTACAGACCTCCGACTAGTCAGTCTGCATTCGTCTGCCTTAGTCTGCATCAATCAGCATTAATGCCAGGATGGTTCCTTTCAAAGGGTACGACCTCATTCCGTTCCCCCACCTCCTCCTTTTCCTTGAACAGATACGGATCCTGTATACGTCCCGAAAACTCGATCCTCCTCACCCGCTTGTCTCCCCATCCTCACCCACCCCCGCCCGCTGCCGCGCCTGTATTCCCACGTCCCACCCGGTCTCGCATCTCTCCACCCTCCTTACCCTCTCCCAAGGTGGCTTCCGCCAGCTCCCCCTCCCTGATTATGCCCTCCTCCCCTCCATCTACCCCTCCTACCAAACTTTGATCCTCCCTCGCCCTTCCTGTGTTTGCTCCTTTGGGCACCCTCCCTCCCTTCTCTCCCCCTTCCCTCCCTCCTCCATTTCTCCCCACTCCTCCCCCAGGCTTCCCCCCCCCCCTGTCAATCAACTCCTCCTCCCATCTCCTCAGCCATTGGCATCTTTGTTCTCCCCTCTCCCCCCTCCCTCACCCTTCTTCACCTCTTGGCAGGTCCCCGGACTCGCACACGCTACGTGGACATTCGCGCACTGGAAATCATCGCCATTAGTGTGTCGTGTGTGTCGTCGTGTTTAGTGTTCAGTGTTCACCGTCACACTCCATCGTTCACCAGTGCCATCGACATCTTCAGTGTTTGTGTGTCATGTCAACAGTTTGTAGTGTGGATTGTCATCGAGTGTGAATGGCTTCATGTTTTTTATGTTCATGTGTCTACTGTTTTTTTCCCGCCGTTTTGTTCCAACTCATGTGTCTTCTCTGTCTTATCATTGTACTATCTTTGGCTGAAGAGCGGCGTATTGTGCTGCTGCCAGCCTACCTGATTTTATACGGGTATTCAAATCACAATAAAGAAAAAAAACTTTCAAAGGGCACGGCCGGCTTCCTTCCCCATCCTTCCCTAATCTGATGAGACCGATGGCCTCGCTGTCTGGTCTCCTTCCCCAAAACAAGCAACCAAGTCTGCATTAGTCTGCATTAGTCTATAGTCAAGTTTCAGTCTGCGCCTAATAAGATTATCATATTCCTGTACATAGCCATGAAGATAAATGTGTAGACACTTTGTCAAGTGTCAGAGATATGTGAGAATAAGATTAAAGTACCAAGACCAAAGGAACTTCAGATTGTCAATTGTAAATAGCATCGAGAATCAAGCTAAGTAAGGTTTATGATTTTTATTATTTTAATAAATATGTGTGAAAATTAATCAAGTTCTGTTTAAAGTTGGTCACCGTCAATCTGCTACTCTAAGCGCACAAGTGGCATTTCTATCGTCTGACCTAACGGCAAAAGATAAACACACCACGATAAGACCACGAGACGTATTGCTGACACTCACCTACTTAGTTAGAGTTACAAGTCAAATAATCTGGTGGTGTGTGTACCGAAGGTTTTATAGTACGCACACCACAGTAGGTGTGTTTATACAATGACAATGTCCATTCAAACTCCCCGCCAGAAGCTTAAGAGAGCAACTGTGGTTCCCTTTAAATACGTGCTGTAACTATCGTGAGCGTTAGTTACCTTCGAGATCGTACAGGATGTTCAAAAAGTCAGTATAAATTAGAAAACTGAATAAATCACGGAATAATGTAGATAGAGAGGTACAAATTAACACACATGCTTGGAATGACATGGGGTTTTATTAGAACCAGAAAAACACAAACGTTCAAAAAATGTCCGACAGATGGCGCTTCATCTGATCAGAATAGCAATAATTAGCATAACAAAGTAAGACAAAGGGAATATGATGTTCTTTACAGGAAATGCTCAATATCTCCACCATCCTTCCTCAACAATAGCTGTAGTCGACGCATAATGTTGTGAACAGCACTGTAATGCATGTCCGGAGTTACGGTGAGGCATTGGCGCCGGATATTGTCTTTCAGCATCCCTAGAGATGTCGGTCGATCACGATACATTTGAGACTTCAGGTAACCCCAAAGACAATAATCGCACGGACTGAGGTCTGGGGACCTGGGAGGCCAAGCATGACAAAAGTGGCGGCTGAACACACGATCATCACCAAAGGACGCCCGCAAGAGATCTTTCACGCGTCTAGCAATACTTCGTTTTCTGTTTGTTTTCTTTTTTGTTCTAATAAAACCCCATATCATTCCAAGCATGTGTGTCAATTTTTACCTCTCTATCTACATTATTCCGTGATTCATTCAGTTTTCAAATTTGTACTGACTTTTTCAGCACCCGGTACACAGTGAGTTGATGTCAGTCAAGGATGTCTTTAAGAAGACGAAGAAGCCAGTATCAGTAGGTCAGTGAGTTTCAGCGCGGCGGGTACAGGGGCTACAAGATGCTGGACATTCCTTTCCAGATAGAATTGGCATGAATGCAGTTACTGTACATGATTGCTAGCTGTAGAGGTCAAGGAGGGGTAAGACTGGGCTGCTGACGGCCACGTAGCACTACAAAGAGGGAAGACCATCGACTTTGGCTGAGCCCTGGCTGGCTCGCGTCATTCCTTGTTTCTTCTCATTGGTTGCCGTCCAGTGATGTCTTATTTCTTCTTCAGTCACCGCCATAACATTGCTGCCTTCTCTCTGTGAGTGGCAGCAGCAGCGTGTATCGATACTAGTACTGCTGTACTATCTTTGGGCCGGCCGCGGTGGTCTAGCGGTTCTAGGCGCTCAGTCCGGAACCGCGCGACTGCTACGGTCGCAGGTTCGAATCCTGCCTCGGGCATGGACGTGTGTGATGTCCTTAGGTTAGTTAGGTTTAAGTAGTTCTAAGTTCTAGGGGACTGATGACCACAGATGTTAAGTCACATGGTGCTCAGAGTCATTTGAATCATTTTGAACTATCTTTGGTGTGGCGATATATTTTCCGGATGTGCTGTGTGTGTGGCAGTCGGTCGATGGGGGCAGAGCAGCGAGGAAGTCTCCATGGTGTGTAGACAGACCAGGGCCGCTGGCAGCGTGCACGGACGGATGGAGTTGTGAGGCTCTTATTGCGAGGGTTACGAAGTTCGTCGCCCACCGATCCTGGACACTTAAGTTGAGTGCTCACTTAACCTACCATCAAGCCTCAACTGCTATCACGTCTCTTCGTTTGATCCTGGTTGTCGCTTTCTGGGTGATACTCGCAAGCAACAACCTGTGTGCATTGAAGTCGGCTAGAGTTGCAACCGTTTTCCTGTGTGCTGTTTAATTAAATTTAATTCATTCCTTCATTAATGAAGTTTACCTGCTGTATCTTCTGCCTTGTGGCCGTTGACGTTCCGGTTACCTGCCCTGGGTGTTGAAGTAATTTTCGGCTGTGTATTTTGCTCATCGTGTTGATGCTGTCCAGCACGGCGTGTAGTTCGACGGCTGAGGTGTGTTGGTGGGTTTGGGCGTTTATTCTGACTTGGCTGAATTGGACACCAGTATCCAGAACGTTGTGCTATTGAAATCTTGTTGTCGTTTTGCCAGTCGGGTGGAGCAGAACTGATCTTGTTGGTTGGTTCGTCAGTTGACTTTCGGTTTGGTTGCTTCCGATTAACAGGTTGTTGGTCTGGCTGCCTGTCTCACCTAAACGTGCGTTAGTGTTACCTTCCCAGGCCGACACTTGGAACCTTCTGAGAGCCACTCTTTGTGTTTCACATAGTGATTTCCTTTTTAGTTAAGTATTCTGTGTGGATTTCAGCCAGGTTTTAGCTTATTAAAATTTCAAGGCTTTTCTTCTTAGGGCTTAAGCTGCAAAAAAGAAAAAAATATTTCTTGTTTGGTATGTGGCCTTCAGCCTTTTCAAATAAAAAGTTGAAAAATTTTGTCTAGGCTTTAAGCCGTAAGAAATATTTTCTGGTTTAATGTGGCCTTCAGCCGAGTTTTAATCTCTCTTCAATTAAAAAATTCAAAATCATTATCTTGCTCTTAAGTCATAAGATTGTTAACTCTTTAGTATGAGGCCTGCAGCAGAGTTTTACACGAAATATTTTAAGAAAAGGCCTTCCTCCTTTCCAAATTGATAGCTCTTCTTCCTAGGCCTTAAGCCGTTAAATTGTTTCGTTGATATGCGACCTTCAGCCGAGTTTTCGGCCTATTTAGATTGAACGTTGAAAGTGTTTGTCTCGGCCATAGGCCGTAACACTGTTCTTGATTAATGTGTGGCCTTCAGCTGAGTTCTGTGGGAAAAAGTTAAACTAAGGCTTTCAGCCTATTTATGTTGAAGATAAAAAAGTTTTTTTTTCTAAAGAAGTGAAACCTCCAGAAGAACTCCTGTACCTCAATGCCTTGCTTCAGCCTTGTGCCTTGTATTTTCGATGTGGCCGTCAGCCGATCTAAATTAAATCAAAGGAGGTCTTCCGTTAAAACCTTGAGAGTTTTCGAGTCTTGCTTGAGTGATTGTGTGTTTTAACAAATAAAATTTATATGTTGAGTGCAACTGACAGTAACTTATTTTGGCCCCTTTCAACAAATATAACCTCATCCGCTCTGTCCTGCTAGCCCAGGAGCATCATACTGCATCTGCAGCAATAATTTGAGCAGGAATTGGCACATCAGTGACACAACGAACTATTACAAACTGGTCTCTTCAAGAACAGCTCAGAGCCAGATGCCCTGCAGCGTACGTTCCACTAAATCCAAAACACTGCCATTTACGACTTCAGTGGTGTCAAGTGAGAGCTTATTGAAGGGCCGGTTGCAGGTCTGTTGGGCCTTCTGATGAAAGCTGGTACTGCCTCGCAGTCAGTGATCGCTGGATGTTGGTTAGAAGGAGGTCAGTTGAGATCCCCCAACTAATCTGTGTGTGTGCTAGGCACTGGACCTATACCTATAGTTATGGCCTGGAGTGCTATTTCATCTAACAGCAGGAGCACTTTCGTGATTACCTCGTTCACCCTGGCTACAAATATATATGTCAACTTGGTGATCCGACCTGTTGTGCTGCCACTCATCAACAGTATTCTAAGCGATTTATCCCAACAGGATAACGCTCGCCCAAATACTGCTGTTGTAACCCAACATGCTCTACAAAGTATCGACATGTTGCCTTGGCCTGCTTGATTACTACATCCGTCTCCAGTCGAGCATGTATGGGACATCATCAGACGACAAATTCAGTATCGTCCACCACAAGCATTAACTGTCCCTGTACAGACCGACTAAGTGCAACAGGTGTGGAACTCCATCCCACGAACTGATATCCGACAACCGTATGACTCAATACATTCAAGTTTGCGTAGTTGTATTAAAAATTCTAGCGGTTATGCCGCTTATTAACGTACCTTGCAGCAGAGAGGAGGAGAAGGCGAGAGAGAGAGAGAGAGAGAGAGAGAGAGAGAGAGAGAGAGAGAGAAAGAGAGAGAGGGGTGGGTTGGGAGGACTACATGGGCAGAAAGAGGGAGAGGAGATGGACTGAAAGAGGGGGAGGATGATATGGACTGTCAACAGAGAGAGGAGGGAGGAGAGATGGCGAGGGAGGAGGAAGAGGAGGAGGAGGAGGTGGAGGAGGTGAATGGAGAGGGTGATGGAAGACAAGTGTACAGTATGTGTGACATACAAGTATCCTGGAGAAGTTTCTGGTAAATCGCTAGCATATCACAAAAGTACGTATTAATTGTACAAAAGTGTAATGCAAATGATAAAAACTGGTAAAATCTCAAAAATAAAAATATAAAAATCTGAACATAGAATAATTCACTGCCTGACTATAAAAGTGACACACTCATAATTGGTTTGCAATAAAACTTCATAAATATACTCACACTACCTGTGAGCATTTGGTTAAGTGATTAGAGCTGAAATTCTCTGTAACATTTAGAATGGCTACCAGAGTCGATTGGTGTAAGTTCGTTTTCAGTGTGGTTACCACGCCTGGTAGGGTATATAAGAAGGGGTGCACACAGTATCAAATGTTGTGTGATCACTGTTGAGGACAGAGTTGTACCGCATACTCGTATAAGACAGCATTATCAGCAACTGACAGACTTCGATGGGGGCTTCATTGTGGGTGTCCATTTGGTAAGCTGGTCGAATCCAGAAATATCTAGATTTTTGGGGCATTTGAATGTGACAATGGTGCGATGTACGGGAACGTGTCAGCAGGCACACTCGGCCTCAAGGTTCTTGTCAGCCAGACCACCACGAAGAAGGTTCGCTGTATTGGGCACCTGGCACATCATATCCTCTGTCCATTTGTGCCTACTATCCGAGAATAAGTAATGGACTCTTTGCTACATTCTGTGTCATCTCGCAGCATTGGTTGGACACTAGCAGCAACTGGACTACGGAATTACCATCCCATGCATAGGTTGCCGTTAACACAACACCACAAATGTCTAAGTTTAGATGAGTGCTTAACTGGGAAGCATGAAATACTAATGAATAGTCTTGCATTGTGTTCATTCATAAATCACAGTTCTTTACTACTCTGGATGACTGTCACTGATGAGGATGGTAGCAGAATGGCATAACAATAGCTGCACTAACAGTTAATTAGTTCAAAAATTATCATGTCGCGCACTCAAAGTATGATCCTTTTATTGCTCAACTAAAAGGTCTTTAATGTGGCAGGTATTGCTACATCAATTGATTACAGTCACTGAAGAAAATAAAAAATTATATTACTTATCTTTTATTTGCAATCCAATGACGATTTCGCTCTGACTTTGGCTCGTAATTAAAAATGTTGTCAAGGTAGCATGACTATCGCTGTTGGTGCGAAAGGTACTCGGATGTTAATTACGGCGACTTGAAGAACTTACGAAGACAATCTTTCAGGATTAATTTGATGATTTACGTTTTTCACTGCAATGTGCTTCATACTTGTTTTAAACAATGGTTACTTGAAAATAATTCTTGACACTCACTTTTTACAAAAATTCACATTTATCAAACTTTTTATACTTTCGCATGTTAAAAACATTACTTCATCATACAATTTCGCAGCCGTTACTGCTCTTAATAAAACTCACAACATTTTTCGTTGTCCACAACTCAGACTCATCTTTTCATTTCCAATACAAAGTCAAGACTGTTCATATTCAACACAAAAACTTGAAACTTCCTGGCAGATTAAAACCGTGTGCCAGACCGAGATTCGAACTCGGGACCTTTGCCTTTCGCGGGCATGTGCTCTACCAACTGAGCTTCCCCAGCACGACTCACGCCCCATCCTCACAGCTTTACTTCTGCCAGTACCTCGTCTCCCACCTTCCAAACTTTACAGAAGCCCTCCTGCTAACTTTGCAGAACTAGCACTCCTGAAAGAAAGGATATTGTGGAGACATGGCTTAGCCACAGCCTGGGGGGTGTCTTCAGAATGAGATTTGATGGTTCTTTATTTTTGCAAATAGAGAACAATTACAATGGGAAGAGGTCCAATTCTTTCAACGTTTTAGAGAGCCACAGTGGTGTTACTCCAGGCATCATGGTGTGTGGAGCCACTGAGTATGACTTCAAGTCATTGCTGGTATCGATTGTGGGAACTCTGATGGCACAATGGCATCTAATAGACAACCAGGGGCTGCATGTATAATCTGCCATGTGATAGCATTGTGGTGATACTTTTCATCAGGACAGTAATAGTCAGCAAATGACATGTGTCTCTATGAACTGCACATGTGATATTGAGATACTTCCATGGTCAGCAAAATCCCGAGATCTGTCCCTGATAGAAAATGTTTGTGACCACCTGTGGCATCAACTCTGTCCCCAGTGATGGATAACTGAAGGAATTTTTATCCTAAGTAAGAGGGAAAGGCGACTTCGTATCAAGATCCGACCAAGTAAAATCTGACGTTATCTGCATTCTACAAAACATAGTGTAACATTTTAAGTAAAGTCATTAAAATGTCCATAAGTCTGCATGCCCTGATAGAGCCCAATCATGTAAATAATAAGATGAAAACCATGTGGACATCGTGGAACAGGAGCCATGACAATGAATCAGTGCATAAGATATCATCACAATTAAGCAAAATAACAATTTTGCGACTGATACTGCACAAGTTATATTTTCAACCAGCACTCTCTCAAAATAGCAGCAGGAATAGGACTAAATGTTTCAGTTCAAGAGGGAAGAGTGTACATTAAAAATGTTATTTCACAAAACTTTAAGCAAATAGAAGTAGCAACACCATCTATCACTGAAATTAACAGAACTGTAAAAAAATTTTAACAAAGGACACATGGTGTTATGGAAATTCAGACATAATTCTCGAAAGTTATTCTAACTTCCTAAGTAATGTCCTTAGATATACAAACTGCATCACTAGCACATGACAGTTTTCCAGATGGATTAAATATAGAACTGTGAAACCTCTTTGTAAGAAAGATGACAAGAAAGATCGAAGTAACTATCATCCAGTGTCCTTAATGATGTCTTTTCCAAAATATTTGTAAAGTAAAGCACACGAGAGGTGTTTCACATTTAAATGGAAACAATTTACTTAGTACATCACTGGTAGGAGTACAAAAGGGTTACCCAACTCAGAAGTCTATTTGTACATTCACTCATCAAATGTTATTACCCTTAGATAGTAAAACATCGACAGATGATACTTTTTGTGATCTTTCCAAAGCATTTTGTTGTATGAATCATATTACTCTCATAGAAAAAATTACGTGCTACAGAAGTAATGGTTTTACAAAAAAAACTGGTTTGAATTATATTTACAAATAGAACTTAGCTTGTTGCACTGCATAATTCAAACGATGTTGGAGCAAGAGTAAAGTTGAGTCATTGGGAACAAACCACATAGGGTGTCCCACAGGGTGAAATTTTGGCCCACTCCTATTCCATCTATATGCGATTTTCCTTCGAATTAACATTCATCAAGCATAATTGGTACTTTCTGCAGGTGATAGTCATAATAAATCCCATTAGACAGAAAGCAATAAAAGAGATTACTAATATTCTTCAGTGAATTATTCAGTGGTACTCTTAAAATGGGCTTTCCGCAAATTTTGGAAAAAAACCGCTGTTTTCATTTCTGTACAACAAATAGAACCATTGATGGATCACATGAAGAATATTCAGCAAACATGGCAGAATGCTCAAAGTTTGTGCATGGAAAAGCTGCTCAAACTACTTTGTTACTTTTGACCTCCATACAATTGCTAATCTTCAAAACAAACGTATCAACCTCCTAACATATACTGTATTCTTCCACTCAGTAATGTCTGAAATAATTTTCTAAGGTAGCTCTTCAGTTAGAAAGAAAGTATTGATGAAACAAAAACAGGCAGTGAGAAGAATGTGGTGTTTCCTTGTAGGTAACTTTTCAAGGAGTTAGGCATTTTAAACGACCCATATATATATATATATATATATATATATATATATATATATATATATATATATATATATATATATATATATATATATATATATTCGCTAATGAAAATCGTCAAAAGCAAACAAATACTTTTTGAGATGAGTAGTTATGTTCATATCTACAATTAGAGTAAAGAACTAATTTTATTTTCCATTAAAGCTGTCAGTGGCTCAGAAAAGAGTTCAATAAGCAGCAACAAAAATTTTTGATTATTTGTCTAATAACATGAAATTTCTGACAGGTAGGAAAGCAAGTTTTAAGTCTAATCTTCTGGACAAGTCCTTCTATTCCATGATCGAATTGATTTTAAAAAAAAGCTATTACCTTGGAAAGAAAAATTACTTTGAAGTCTAGTTCCACAAGAAGGATCGGAAGACAATACGATCAGTAATGTATAAACCAACAATGTGTACATATCCAGTAGACAGATCGATCAGACGATCTGTGGAACATGTAAGCAACTAACTATTTAAATTGGTTATTGGTTTTAGACATAATCTTTAGACTGAAGCTGAAATCGAACAACAATATCTATGAAAATAATTGATGTCTCCAGTTGTCAAGTACTTGCAGTAACTCGATTTTTGTGTGCAAGAGGATCTAATGCCGTTGAAATTCATCTGGGTTGTACCTAATTTATAGACCTACAGCCAGTGAAGGAAAGCTTAGAAAATGGTGTCCGAATTTCGAAAGTGGCCTTATGAATATGTATGATGAGGAGCAGAATGACTCATGTATTCTTCCGGCAGCCACCTCACGCAGATAACGCCACCTAAGCTATGCCATCATCGTTTGACCATCACTGCCAGTAGACTTCTTTCAGGGCATCGTTCCGCTGCTCTCTGCTACTTTCATCGTCTGACTCTGCTGGACTGCTGTTGGGTTCTGACTCTGTTAGGTGGTTGCCATTTTATGCAGCATGCACTCAGCAAATGTTGCAAATGTTACTGACATATTTACTGTGAGACATTATCCTACTGCTCAGTTTATCATAGTACTGCAGCCGATAAAGAAGACCATTTACGCAACTTCCAGCGAGTTATCACACCGCAACCTGAAAGTGGGCAAGTTTTCACCCAGAAGTAAAGCACTTAGGAAGTAAATGCGAAAAGATGTAGTGAGACCAAAGAACCGCACATGTAATCCATATATAACTTCCTGAACTGAATAGACAGGAAGAATTTCAGTCAGTCCTTGGTAAAATAGATCAACAATAGTCTACAAAATAATTCTTATCAGCCATAAAAAAACACACTGATTCTGGAAATAGTTCGACCCTAAATTCAAATCGAATTTCAGAATTTCTGTATCTATCTCAGTTTCTGTGTGATACTGCTTTATGTAAATGTGTACATCAGCCTATGTATTATAGCAGTATATGTGTCTGGAAAAAAGTAGAACAAAAAAATCTCTGTCAGCACACAAATCAGTCCCAGAAATCAGTAACACAAGAGTAAAGAAAAGTGAATAAACATACTTGAAAATATTTCCTCCTGGTTTTCTGCGATACATTGATTCAAGAACGTCTCTTCGAGAAGTCCAATACTGACAATATTTCAGTACTCCAATAGCCTTGATAACGCTTTTACATTTGTGAAATGTCGTGGTGGAATAGTTCCCCTTGTTCGTCACTAACGGCACCAAAGTTATCTGGGAAATGGTCCAAATGGTCGTTCGAGAAATTTATTTTAAGTGGCATGTTACATCCTATGAGGTGGTAGGATCTCTCCGATTCTTGTACAATATCGTAGTAGCTCCCTGCATTATGGTTGCCCAAAAACTACTTACAAACACTTGTGAAAGACAGCCATCTCATTTTTTCAGTACAACTCAACAAATCAAGGCTGTCGTTAATACCGTTATTTGCGGTCCTACAAAACTCCCTCACTAATTTTTGCACCACTGATCCTTGGGAACTTACCTCACAAATACATGAATCCATGCGTTTTTTTGTGCATGGCTTACTCGAAGCTTAATATGCAGCTGAATTAAATATATTTCTGTGATTTGCTATAATCTATGAACAAGCACCAGTCAATTACACTAAAATCATTCCTAATAGTCCCCGTAAGGGATTCAGTGTCATCTTCCTTGGAGAAATACTCGGAAAAAAGAGAGTGGTGGACACGATAAACACTTTCTTATCAGGAAGGAGTTTCCTTTCTTTCAACCATTAAGCTATAAGCTCAGCCTGTTGCTTTGAAAGTTTTAAATTACTAATAAGACTATTGGAATTCTCTTGACAAAAAGAAATGTGGCTCATTTGGATCATAGGGGGCGCGAATGTTGTATCGCCATGCATATCTCCTTTTTTGTCTTCTGGGTGTTAGTCTCTGTATTTATATTCACTCAAGGTCACATTCTCAGGTGGCACGGGCAATTCTTCACTCTGGCATATACGTCTTAACGCAAGAAGTAAATGAAGGTACTGCACCGTTCTCTTTGTTTTAGACCTCATTCTAGCCATTTTTTGCCACGAGGAAGTAACAGTCTGTTGCGTGTTCTCTCCAAATCATGGGGACACCAAAAGGTATGTGATCCTTTTAACCATCCTGTCAGCAGTGTAACACATGCCGAACACCATACGTGGGAGTCAGTTTTCTGTCTTGGTCTACAACATTGCACTCAAAATAAAGTTTATACAGTTTTTTGTGAAAGATGATTAAGTTTTCGTTTTTGCGATTTTAATTAATCACAGATATAACAAAAGAACTGGGTTATTGATTCCAGTACGAGACACATGCTCTTCTGAATTTACACAAAACACAAACCTTCACGAACCTACACCAGTTCACTTCAAAAGGTCAAAGCTCTCTCACTACTGAGACGGATTCAAAAATGGTTCAAATGGTTCAAATGGTTCAAATGGCTCTGAGCACTATGGGACTTAACTTCTGAGGTCATCAGTCCCCTATAACTTACAACTACTTAAACCTAACTAACCTAAGGACATCACACACATCCATGCCCGAGGCATGAGACGGATTCAAGAAATACAACATAATGCGATGCAATATGGACATGACCAATTGGTAAGGCCACTTCATATCCTGGCAGTGAAAGTAGGAGCTGAGGATAATTTATGAAATTCCTTGAACATATTTCGCTTGTTTACAGACAATTACATCCGCAAAAAATAAATAAAAGCTAATTAACCAAACAATACCAAAGTAACGAGTATGCAGTATTTTCCTGTTATTTTATAGGCAGAGGGTACCACATCACGAAACCTGAGCCTTATAGGCAAAACGGGTATCATTTTGGAATTCAGAAACCACGAACGCCACTCACACTAAGAACGCCATTCATATTCTTTGAGGCAAAAATGCTGATGAACAGAGTCGTTATAGATGGTTCATTCCAAATGATGCCGCAACAGCTGCACAACTGAACAGATTCCATAAGTCTGGTCTCTCTTTTCAGTGGATTTGAAGAAAGTGTTATCGGCTTTCAAGTGCAGCATAATGTGAGCTCTGTGCCTCAACAGATGCCTTCCATTATAGGACTGGAACAATTTGCTTCATCACGTAACTGATGGTTCTGAATGTCCTATAGCTTATGTATGTGAAACCCTGTAACATGCCGAACAGAACAGCGGATTGAAAAGAGGTTCTCTCCATGATCTATGTGTAACGAAAATGCAGTGAATATCTGTATAGAAATTTCTGATAGTCATTTATCACAACACACTGCGGGCAATATTCGTACCTTATCAGAATGCACACCTCAGGTGCCTACAGTGGTTGTCAGTGTTTCTCAGTAATGACTAACGTGAGGTCATATGTAGATCCGCCAATAGCCACACCAATGCAGACGCTTTATCCTTTATCCAGACAAGGCACTAGATTCCCCCACCGAAACTGATTGGGAAACAAAAGACCAACCAGCTGCTGAAAGCGCTTCTGTGATTATTCCAGAAGTCTCAGGGGTTAGCATTTGTCCATAAAGGATATTGGGACATATAAAGAGCCAAACAAATTGCACACAGTATGCTATCAGTCAAGACGTCGCCAACATATGTGCACACTGCCAGCTGTACACCACACCCCAGCCAGCACATCAGCAGTTCCATCCCTGGCCACCTCTGTAGGGTCTCTGGGACCACCTCCACATGGGAATTTGGGATTATTTCTGAAGCAGCAGTGGGATGGCTATTCACATGTACATGTACTCTATGAGTTATAAATATCTTCCACCTCACCAGAAGGCACCATGTGGGTGTTAACCAATATATTTACAGTAGAAAGTCTTCGTTAATGGACCCCTATTCCAGCCGCTAAGGTCTTCAAACCCCTGTACCTCTAACGACATGAAGCTTCTTCCACTGACCCACCCTCCTTTGCAACGGTGCAGCAGAACATCTGTTGCGGGCTGCTGAAGACAACACACAACCCAGAGCATACAATAGGAGAATAGAACAACAGTGACCATCTTGCTATATACCATACCACACCCATCGCCGGAAAGAGCCCAGCTGAACTTCTTCATGAAAACTAAGGATAGCACTTCGTCTCCTACAGCGAGACAGAAACCAGCCACCAGAACGATCTCAGTATACTTTCAGAGAACGAGATTCAGTAGTGTTTGTGGGTCTGGGCAACAATCTTGTTGGCTCCTGAGAACCATAATTAATATCGACGGTATGGCAAAGGCAGCAGTAGAAACCGGGTAGAAATAGTTCAGCGACATATAAAGAAGATGCGCAGTCAAAGGTTCTCCATGTCCCACGAGACATTGTTGCCGCTAGTTAAGGTACGAGAACCACTCCCACTATCACAACCAGACCCAGAAGCGCGTAGTGTGGATAATGCTTAAGGTATTTAAATCAGGACCCTACAATGCACTAGTTGTCACAAAAATGCCTATATATTCAGGTTGCAACAAGTTTTCAGCTATAGTGTTTTGTTTTGATTATGGTACTGAGCGAGAATCAGTAATGAAACATGTGTGTGGTCAGAAACAAAATTTACTTGCGCCCTTTCTCCGCTATTCGTGGGGTAATAAATGTCCGCAAAAGAAGCTTTCCAATTCTGGCAACAGGCGAAGCCGTAATCAGCATTACTCTCACTGTCAACTGTCCTCCATGTGTTACTCACTTTTCTCCAGAGTGGATGAAACTGACTTTAAGCAAAGTAAAATGTGTAGCATTCGTACCACTACTTCATATTAATATGAGCTTTGAACTCAATGCTTTTGTCAATGACACTGACATGTGTTTCTCAACGAAGTGGAAGAAGTCGAGACCAAAAGATGCGTTAACAAGATGAAAAATAAAAGTTTCTTCCTACTTTTTCTGCTGCGACATCAATAAAAACAGTAATTAACTCTCTGTGTTCCAACAACAAGTCTTAACATTTAAATAGTTAAATAAGCAAAAAGTAACTAGGCAGTTAAGTCTGTTGCTATAAATTACGCTGGCCACAGTTCTATTACCTGAGAAGTCCTGATACTTGGACGTCCTCGCAGCACTGAGTTCAGGTAGTCCTCCTGTGATTTCGTTCCCTGCTGAAATATCCAAAAGACATTTTTCCTCAAGGCAAAGTTAGTAACTTATAAAGTCTTCATAAATAGTAACCTACAGGTTCAGGTATCTTCTTTCAATGTAATATTCTTATCAAACATTACGTAAATGAAATTCTCAACCATTGCTACAATGATAAGACCAGTTAGTAGAAGTAGTGAAACAAAATATGTATCACCCTACTCTCCATTGTTGCCAGATGTATCCAAGATGGTGGAATGATGTCAGCCAAGATTCTGGCCCGTACACATGGCAACAACACATGACATAATCAAAGATGGCGGCTGTGACGTCAGCTGATGACCCAAGTACCATTATCCAAGATGGCGGCTTTTAGCAGGAAAGTGCCACGACCCCTGGCGGGAAGTTTGAATTTTGGTGGCAAATTGAATTATGCGCATCTATGCGTCAAACAGCAGTCCAAATGGCTCTGAGCACTACGCGACTAAACTTCTCAGGTCATCAGTCGCCTAGAACTTAGAACTAATTAAACCTAACTAACCTAAGGACATCACACACATCCATGCCCGTGGCAGGATTCGAACCTGTGACCGTAGCGGTCGCACGGCTCCAGACTGTACCGCCTAGAACCGCACGGCCACTCCGACCGGCAACAGCAGTCCCCCGCCTCCCTCTCCGACTTTTTGCATGATGGAGCGTTATCCTCTTGGAAAATGGGAGTGGGGGGATTTCGATTTTTGGAGGGAATTTTGTTCTAAGAGCTTACTCCTGCCGCTGAAGAGAGTTAGTATTGGGACTGCTCATGATGTCATTCAGTTAGATTACAATTTGTATAAATGTGTATAAATTTGTTTAAATTTGTTAATATTTATTATCTACCTACAGAATTCGTCGCACAGTGTGGTGTTACCACCACAAGAAGCTGAGATATGAGTGCTTGTTCAGCTGTCGGTGTTGGAGGAGCATGTGTTCAATTAATGAGAGGTTGGTGCAAGACGGGGGAGTCTTACATGCTGTATTACATGCACTCATTCGGGCAAGGTGTGCATTCACAGCCCACTGCATGAAGAATGGAAGTGAGTATTAATGCTTGAACACATGAAGAGGAAGAATATGGTCCTGCAAATAATGTTTTGCATCTAGATACATTAAAGATACATCAAACAATGCGTGGAAACATATGTTCTGCAGGAATTGTCTGTCAATACATTACGTAAATGAAATTCTGAACCATTGCTAGAGGGCTAAGACCAGTTAGTAAAAGTAGTGGAGCAAACTATGTGTCACACCACTCTCCATTTTCTCTATGTATAAGCACCCATAACAGAAGAGACAACTACCTCCGATCCAGCAGAGGAAAGAACTGAGCAAGTTCACGAGCTCACCACTAGAGGGCACCACAATGGGTTATGTGATCATCCAGTTCAGTCCATAGGAGCACAGCATCGTGATGACATCATGTGGTTTTCTCAGCTGCAAATATGCCCCAGCCCCCTCATCCCCCCAGCGGTCTGCAGGGGAAAATTTGTGGGAAAAGTAATTAGCTTTTTCTGGTCTGTGGGAGAGAGGAAGGAGGGTACTTCATCTATTTTTGCTCCAGTTTATTTAGGGTTGGATTTCACATAGTTTATTTATTATGCTGATACAAAACACTCAGCCTGACATGCTTTGGATCACAATATACAGTTTACAGACTTGGAAACTACTCGTAAATAATGCAGTACACTAATGTGCAGAGACGCAAAAATCTCGTAAATTACCGAAATAATCCAGTACACAGTATACAGACGTGCAAACTACTCGTAGATCACCAAAATAATGGATGTGAACATCTATGAAAACACGCTCACCATGCTTAAACCCCCGAAAATAATGGAATGGACAAACTCTCAGTTAATGATGTCAGTGACACTATTTGCCCGTGATGTGGCTTTCTTTGGCAGCAGTGCGGAAGAATCTTAGGATAAGATGAATGGTACGAACAGTAGCCCAAGGGGATCAGAATATAGGCTGAGAGAAAACCAAAGAAAGATAAAAGTATCTATGAAAAACAGAAATGAGATCGACGGTAAAGTTAACATCAAATTGGGGTCCACATAATGGGTGACCTGGCTGAAGGAATTTTACTATCTTGAAAGCAAAATAAACGAATAACAGATTAAGTAGGGTATACGAAACCAACTAGCACAGGCAAAAAGGCCATTGTAGGTTAAAAAAATCGAGTAGTATCGGTCGTAGACCTTTTTAAATTGCACGTATGCAATACAGCATTCTGTGCTAATGAAATATGGGCCATGGATGTACAGAAAAAGAAGGGAATTGAACGGATTGAGACCTGATGCTATAGAAGATCGTTGAAAATTTGGTAGACTGATAAGAAATGAGGAGAATCGTCGAGGAAGGGAACATATCGAAGACAATGACTGGAAGAAGGGACAGAAAGATACACGCCTTAAGACATCATGCAGTAGAATAGTCTTCGTGTTACTATGCCGTTAGAATCAAGAAAAGCAAAACGAGGATAATGGAATGTAGTCGAATTAAGTCGGGTGATGCTGAGGGAATTAGATTAGGAAATGAGACACTTAAAGTAGTAATAGAGTTTTGCTATTTGGGGAGCAAAATAACTGATGATGGTCGAAGTAGAGAGGATATAAAATGTAGAATGACAATGGCAAGGGGCAAGGAAAGCGTTTCTGAAGAAGAAAAATTTGTTAACATCGAGGATAGATTTAAATGTCAGAAAGTCGTTTCTGAAAGTTTTTATATCGAGTGTAGCCATGTATGGGAGTGAAACGTGGACGATTAATAGTTTAGACAAGAAGAGAATAGAAGCTTTCGAAATGTGGTGCTACAGAAGAATGCTGAAGATTAGATGGGTAGATCACCTAACTAATGAAGAGATATTGAATAGAATTGGGGAGAAGAGGAGCTTGTGGCACAAATTGACTAGAAGAAGGGATCGGTTGGTAGGACATGTTCTGAAACATCGAGAGATCACCAGTTTAGTACTGGAGGGCAGTGTGGAGGGTAAAAATCGTAGAGGAAGACCAAGAGATGAATACACTAAGCAGATTCAGAAGGATGTAGGTTGCAGTACGTACTGGGAGATGAAGAAGCTTGCACAAGATAGAGTAGCATGGAGAGATTCATCAAACCAATCTCAGGACTCAAGACCACAACAACAACAACAACAATGCCGCTAGAGGGAGCCATAGTGTGCACGAAACTGGGAGGAAAATATTTTTAATGTACAGTTGATTACTTACACGTAAAGCAATAGCCCAGGAGAGTAAATCTTTGCGGTCGCATCAAAACAGCTACTGGGTCTAATGACAGCCAAAAGACAAAAAGCGATGCTCGCAGTTACGTTTTCTTTGACCAGAAGCACTGCCTGTCCGCTTTACAAGGCTGATGGGCAAAAATATAATTATTTGACATATGGCACTTTCTTCAAATGTCAGTTTAGATATGGCACTGATGAGCGTCAGAAACAGCTGGGGTTACCTACACGCAATCGATTTTCGATTAAAAAGACGGACTGATAGAATAAGAAATATCCGGAGACTCGTTGAGGAAGGGAATATATCGAAGACAAAAAATATTTTAAATGGTTCTGAGCACTATGTGACTTAACTTCTGTGGTCATCAGTCGCCTAGAACTTAGAACTACTTAAACCTAACTAACCTAAGGACATCACACACATCCATGCCCGTCGCAGGATTCGAACCTGCGACCGTAGCGGTCGCGCGGTTCCAGACTGTAGCGCCTAGAACCGCTCGATCACCCCGGCCGGCAATCGAAGACAATGACTGGAAGAAGGCACAGTAAGACACACGTGTTAAGACATCGTACAAACATTTTGAAGCCTAGGTCACAGTTTTCAGTTAAAGATTTGCAGCATGAAGACTACTTTCTGTTGTTTTCTACAACCATCTTCTGATCGAAATTTGCAATTTATACAGGCTTGCAATGCAAGTTTTATTAATGCAACTGGCTATTTTCCTTCTTTATTACCGTCATCTTGCGAGATTATGGTTTACAACCTGCTTGGTCACTATGAAGTTTTTAAACTAGGTACTATCACAGTCTTGTTGGCCCACAAAAGGAATGCACATCACTGCATGGCAGTAATTAATGATGTTTCTCAGTGCATGCTCACCACTTTTTTACGATTTGAACAATCTGAAGACGGTTTTAGAAAACGGCCGAAAGTAATTTAATAAGTCACATTAGGACGGCCGTCTCCTCCCTGACATTACCAAGCTTCAGTAATGAATGTAAAAGACCAATAATCTAAAACTGTGAATAAGAGTCGTGATTCCACACTTAAATCGCTATATAGAGGTGGTGAAGCACACTCTTATCGGCAACAGGCAACCAGAAAATGCCAGCACTAAGCAACGTCACCGACAAAAAATGTCACAACCGGAAGGATTATTTCTAGTCTCATGAGCAAACGCCCACAACGACACAACCTCCACTAAAGCGAAGTGAAAGAGCTGAAGTGGACGTTTCGTGCTTTTAGAGCGTCCCAGAAGCAGTCCGTGCGCTCGAACAGTGAAAACGTCAATCATTGAATAGCTTTCTGCTGGTAGGTCGTTCCTTTTGATGTCACGAAAAGCTTTTAGGGTCCATTCAACGGCCACGCCTTGCATGTTCTGCCTGCCTTTCTCTCAACGGTCACCCCTGGAGTAATTCAGCACAATTATCTCTGTCTCTCTCTCTCTCTCTCTCTCTCGCTTTCTCTCTCTCTCTCTCTCTCTCTCTCTCTCTCTCTCTCTCTCTACATGATACAATACGCAGCAACTGGATTTCTTCATATGTGAATTATTAACAAGGTTAAATCACTGGTACAAACTATGGAGATAAACTGCAGCCGTTTGATGCTTTAAATTACCGTATTTCAGATATATATACAAAAACTGTTAAGGAGAAAGCTATAGAGGACACTAAAAAACATGTCCCGCATTCCGCCTCATGACAGCACTGGTCAAAAATGTGTCATATTGTGATGCCACAATCTCATGAAACTTTATCATTACTTGGATTAAAGAACATGAATTAAGATTAAAATTAATTCAGAAACTACAATAATTAATGAATGTACAAATCTGCCTATCAGTTTTTTTGTACGATGTGAGAGTGACCAAGCCTTGATTAATCTGCACCTACATTCATAATCCGTAGGCCACCGTATGGTGTATGGCGGGGGGTACCTTGTATCTCCCCCAGTCATTTCCTTTCCTGTTCCACTAACAAACTAAGTGAGTGTAAAACAACTACTCCGTACGAGCCCTAATTTGTTTTATCTGGTCTTCGTGGTGCTTACGGGAAATGTACGTTGGCGGCAGAAGGATCGTTCGGCAGTCAGTTGCAAATGCCTGTTTTCTAAATTTTCTCAATATTATTTCGCGGAAAGATCTTCGTATTTCCTCCAGGGATTCCCTCTTGAGTTCACGAAGCATCTCCGTTACACTCACGTGATGATCGAACCTGCCATTAACAAATCTAGCACCGCGGCTCTCAACTGCTTCGATGCATTCCCTTAAACCCATCTGGTGGGGATCCCAGATACTCGATCAGTACTCATAAATGGGTCATGCAAGTGTTCTATACGCGGTTACATCAACATATGAGCTGTACTTTCCTAAAATTCTGCCAGAAAACCGGAGCTAGTTATTCTCTACTATTATCCTCAAGAGCTCATTCTATTTCATATCGTCTTGCAACGATACGCATAGACATTTAATACTGTAGTCTAATATTAAAGAACTGTTTTCTTGGATTAAATTTTTGCTACCGTTAGAACAAGCTACCACTCATCACACCAAATAGAAATTCTGCTTACATAATCCTATATAGTCCTACAGTCATTCAGTGAAGGCACTTTCCCATACACTCCAGCGTCATCGCAGATTGTTGTTCACCCTTTCTATCAGATGATTTATGTATGTAGAGAACAATAACAGTCCTATTAGACTTCCCCGGCGCACTCTTGATATTACCCTTGTCTCAGATGAACACTCGCCATAAGGGAAAACGTATTGGGTTCTATTACCCACATATCTGGAAACCTATTCCTTACGCTCGCAAGTTTGCTAATACTTCACAGGCAACGTGCCAAACATTTGCCGGAATCTAGGAATATGGAAACAGAGGCGCTCATGATTAGTCCAACTGGAGCAGACAAGGATATAGATAAGGTGCTCACTCAAAAGAAAAGAAAACATTAATTAAAAAATACTTGTCCGAGTACGGTAGCAAGAGATGGTTCATACTGTAAATATAGAGGTAGTTTTCCCTCATTTTTCTATGTCTATATCTAGTTGCTTAACAAGGTATTTACTCCAAAAGTACGATTTCCGATAACACCAAATCTTCGTAGGTAACTGAACGATTTCATACACTGAAATACAGTTGCAAGGTGATGTCAGTCATTAGCAGACGCCACACTGACATGCCACAGTTGTTTTTCCAGACCTGGTGCAAAAAACACTGTTAGATGGCCCATACAACGTTTTGCCAAATTTGGTCTGTTGACTGTTTACATTGGGAGTCGAGTTTTTAAATTCAAGCCGAGTTTTTAAATTTACTGACAGAATAAATCACAGCACCAAGAAATAATTAATGTGGAGTAAAGTAATTAAGAGGGTACATTTGTCTAGGTAATATATTTACGTGATTAACATTACAAGATTACAGGTTGATGTAAGCGCGAGGCAAGCCACAGCAAATGTGAAATGTTGGTACATGAATAACCGGTGTAATAGCCAGAATGTTGAATGAAAGCTTACAGACGTGCATGTATCGTTTGTACAGGTGCCAGATGTCAGTTTGTAGGATGGAGTTTCATGTCTATTGCAACTGGTCGGTCAGTACAGTGACGTTTAATGTTGGTTGTGAATGGTGATGCAGCTGCCGTCCGGTGATGTCCCATACTTGCTCGACTGGAGACATATCTGGTGATCGAGCAGGTCAAGGGCATGTTGGGTTACAGCAGTGGTATGTGGGCGAGCGTTCTCTCGCGGGAAAACACGCTTTGGAAAGTTGTTCATGAATGGCAGCACAACAGACCGAATCACTACGCTCACCTACAGATTAGCAGTCAGGGTGACTGGGATAACCACGAACTGCTGCTGCTGCTCGTACGAAACAGCAGCCGAGGTGATAACTCCTGGTGTACGTCCAGCGTGTCTAGGCCACAGACAGGGTGGATCCAGGTGCTCACCTGCCCTCCTCCTAACAAATATACGGCCATAACTGGCACTGAGGCAGAACCCGCTTTCGTCAAAGAAGACAACAGATCTTCAATCCGCCTTCAAAAGAGCTCTCGCTTAACACCGGTGAAGTCTGGAACGGCGGTGGTTTGGGGTCAGTGGAAAGTATGTTACAGAACGTCTGCCTCTGGGTTGTTGCTGAAGTTATGTATTTGTAACAGTTTGTTGTGTCACTGTGGTGCCAGCTTCTGCTCCAAGTGCACCTGCAGATGCAGTACGATGCGCCAGAGCCATACGCTGAATGTTATGGTCTGCCTTCTGGGTCGTGCCACGTGACCATTCGGAGTCCGAGTGTACCTTCTCGTGACCACCGTTGCCAGCAATTATTTACAGTGACTATATACCTGCCAAGTCTTTTTGCATTATCGTGGAAGGAACATATAGCCGCTCGTAGTCGTTTTGCACGACCTCTTTGGATCTCAGTGAGCCGTTGACAATTGTGTCTCCGTCGACCGAACGACATTTTGGACTACCATCAGCTGACTATGTCCAGTCTCAAATGTAACTAATCCTCGTGACCATTACAGCCCGTATTTAAAGCAAACTTGTTATGCATCCTCATGGAGGCACTTCTAGGGAAAGCCTTACGTGAGTGGCTCGGGATGTGAACAGACATCAACTTACAGATGTAGAAAGATGCCGATCAACTGTCGTTTATCTCGCACAACTAATTCATGGTGTTGCAGTTTTTTTGCCGATCAGCGTAGGACTCAAAATCAGCAGCAGCTCTCACTTGATTGGCTGCCGGGAAGAAGCCACCAAGCTTTCACACGACATGTTGAAATAGCCTCCAAGCCACATGGACCAGCAGCTCAACCGCTACGTTGTAGCAGTGTCACTGCGTGCCGAAAGCTCCTACGTTCACGTATAGCCGCCTGTTTTCGATGAGAAAACCGTTGAAGCATCTCGTTGCTCGCTCTCGGCGATAGCTCGATTTGCAAATACCCATAATGGAGAATCCTACTAGCATGCACAAAACGCATCTCAGTGTCCATGACTTCATACATCCACAACTGTTTGTCGTGCCATGATTCAATTTTGCATGAACATTCAGTGATATAAGCTCAGTGGACAAAAAAATTCGTCACCCTAGTGCGCACGGACAGATGAATCGTTAAGCCTTTACAGAAGTCGCAACCATCGAGTCGCGTACTCAAACACGCGCGCGTTGCCTCTACGTGAGCATCAGGCAGTAGCGATCGGTTAAACATTTACGTTTCAAGCGTGCATTGTATATAAACATGGGTAAATATGGTAAATATAAGATCGTGATAGAGTGGTAAAGAGGGGAAATCGTGCTAGGTCATGCCCATTGCCATAGAGTGTGAGAAAACAACGCACCCGATTCACACAGTTATAGTTGAATTGACTCTAATTTACCCTCGATATGTTGGCGAAAATACATGTTGGAATCCGGTTGTAGGCATAAAACATCATCTGAAATTGTGCCAAACGCATTCTCTCAAAATTACACTACTGGCCATTAAAATTGCTACACCACGAAGATGACGCCTACAGACGCGAAATTTAACCGACAGGAAGAAGCATCACAGGCAGGAGCGCCTGCGTTGGTGTACTCAACGACGAACCTGAGTGCACGAATGGCGTAATGTTTTCGGATGAATCAAGGTTCTGTTTACAGCATCATGATGGTCGCATCCGTGTTTGGCGACATCGTGGTGAACGCACATTGGAAGCGGGTATTCGTCATCGCCATACTGGTGTACACCCGGCGTGATGGTATGGGGTGCCATTGGTTACACGTCTCGGTCACCTCTTGTTCGCATTGATGGCACTTTGAAAAGTGGGCGTTACATTTCAGATGTGTTACGATCCGTGGCTATACCCTTCATTCGATCCCTGCGAAACCCTACATTTGAGCAGGATAATGCACGACCGCATGTTGCAGGTCCTTTACGTGCCTTTCTGGATACAGAAAATGTTCGACTGCTCCTCTGGACAGCACGTTCTCCAAATCGCTCACCAATTCAAAACGTCTGGTCAATGGTGGCTGAGCAACTGGCTCGTCACAATACGCCAGTCACTACTCTTGGTGAACTGTGGTATCGTGTTGAAGCTGCATGGGCAGCTGTACCTGTACACGCCATCCAAGCTCTGTTTGACTCAATGTCCAGGCGTATCAAGACCGTTATTACGGCCAGAGGTGGTTGTTCTGGGTACTGATTTCTCAGGATCTATGTACCCAAATTGCGTGAAAGTGTAATCACATGTCAGTTCTAGTATAATATATTTGTCCAATGAATACCCGTTTATCATATGCATTTCTTCTTGGTGTAGCAATTTTAATGGCCAGTAGTGTATTTCGAGCAGTTAGTGGATGAATCCACGCGAATAGTAAACAGTTGTGAAAAAGCACACTACCTCGTAGCAATAAATAATCCTGAGATAATAACGAGCAACAAAACTGATGCAGGGATTAGTGAGCACAGGGTTGTCGTAGCGAGACTGAATATTCTAAGCCCCAACCCTCCAAAAAAAACGAAAAATGTATCTACTCATAAAAGCAGATAACATTTACTTAACGCCTTCCTGAGAGACAATCTCTACTCCTTCCAAATTAACAATGTAAGTGTACACCAGATGTGCCTTGAACTGAATGAAATCGTATCAACAGCAATTGAGATATTTATACCAAATAAATTAACTAACGATGAAGCTGATATCCCCTGGTACACAAAAGGATCAGAACACTGTTTCAGAAACAAAGAAAAAAACCATGCAAAATTAACTAACGATGAAGCTGATATCCCCTGGTACACAAAAGGATCAGAACACTGTTTCAGAAACAAAGAAAAAAACCATGCAAAATTTAAACGAAAGCAAAATCTCCAAGATTGGCTGCCTTCCACAGAAATTTATCGTGGACTTCATTCGTAGATGCTTATAACAGTTTCGACAACGAAACTTTGTTTCGAAACATGACATAGTATCCAAAGAGATTCTCGTCGTACGTAGAGCATGCCAAGGGCAAGACACAATCAGTGCCTTGTCAGCCCGACAGCAATAGAAATACTATCGACGGTGCTGCCAAAGCAGAGCTACTAAACATACGCTTCCGAAATTCCTTCACCAAAGAAGACGAGGTAAATATTCCAGAATTCGAATCAAGAACAGCTGCCAACATGAGTAACTTAGAAGTAAATAGCCTGGAGTAGTGAAGCAACTTAAACTACTTATTAAAAGCAAGTCTTCCGGTCCAGACTATATAATAATTAGGTACCTTCCACAGTATGCTGATGCAATAGCTCCATACTTAACTATCATATACAACCGTTCACTCGACGAAAGATCCGTACCCAAAGACTGCACAGGTAACACCAGTATTCAAGAAAGGTAGGAGGAGTACCGTTCTTGTGAAACACAACACGAAGTGCTGAGTGTTCTTGACAAGGGATTTCAAATTGATTCCGTGTTTCTAAACTTCCAGAAAGCTTTTGGCACTGTACCACACAAGCAGCTTATTGTGAAATTCGTACTTATGGATTATCCTTTGAAATATGTGGCTGTATTCGTGATTTTCTGTGAGGGAGTGCAAATGGTTCAAATGGCTCTGAGCACTATGGGACTTAACATCTATGGTCATCAGTCCCCTAGAACTTAGAACTACTTAAACCTAACTAACCCAAGGACAGCACACACACACACAGTCATCACGAGGCAGAGAAAATCCCTGACTCCGCCGGGAATCGAACCCGGGAACCCGGTCTGTCAGAGTGGTCGCAGTTCGTAGTAACTGGTGGAACGTCATCGGGTCATTTCTGACGTTCCCCAAGGTAGTAATATAGGCCGCCTATTGCTTCTTATCTACAAAAACGATTTGGAAGAAAATCTGAGCTGCAGTCTTAGGAATTTTGCAGGTGATGCTGTCGTTTATCGTCTAGTAATCAGAAGATCAAAACAGACTGCAAAACGGTTTAGAAAAAAATATCTGTATGGTGTGAAAATTGGCAGTTGATCCTAAATAATGAAAACTGCGTGGTCATCCACATGAGTGCTAAAAGGAATCCGTTAAACTTCGGTTACACGATAAAAGAGTTAAATCTAGAGGCCGTAAGTTCAACTTAACACCGAGGAATTACAATTACGAACAACTTAAATTAGAAGGAATGCATATAATATGTTGTGGGGAAGATAAACGAAAGACTGCTTTTTATTGACACAACAATTAGAAAATGTAACATATCTATTAAAGAGACTGCCTGCACTACGCTTGTACATTCTTTTTTGGACTACAGCTGCGAGGTGCAGGAACCTTACCAGATAGGATTAACGGAGTACATTGAGAAAGTTCAAACAAGACAAGCACGTTTTTTATTATCCAGAAATAGGGGAGAGACTGTCATTGGCCACGGTCTTGCACCTTACATAAGTCCATTTAACGTGACTATAATCACTTTGCGAGGACTTCAGGTCAATAAAAACGACTGACGGCGGCGTAGCCGCTTTGTAGATAAGTAGTTGTTGTTTGTTGGAGTAATACTCTAAATACAGTGTAGGAAATCTACACTCCTGGAAATGGAAAAAAGAACACATTGACACCGGTGTGTCAGACCCACCATACTTGCTCCGGACACTGCGAGAGGGCTGTACAAGCAATGATCACACGCACGGCACAGCGGCCACACCAGGAACCGCGGTGTTGGCCGTCGAATGGCGCTAGCTGCGCAGCATTTGTGCACCGCCGCCGTCAGTGTCAGCCAGTTTGCCGTGGCACACGGAGCTCCATCGCAGTCTTTAACACTGGTAGCATGCCGCGACAGCGTGGACGTGAACCGTATGTGCAGTTGACGGACTTTGAGCGAGGGCGTATAGTGGGCATGCCGGAGGCCGGGTGGACGTACCGCCGAATTGCTCAACACGCGGGGCGTGAGGTCTCCACAGTACATCGATGTTGTCGCCAGTGGTCGGCGGAAGGTGCACGTGCCCGTCGACCTGGGACCGGACCGCAGCGACGCACGGATGCACGCCAAGACCGTAGGATCCTACGCAGTGCCGTAGGGGACCGCACCGCCACTTCCCAGAAAATTAGGGACACTGTTGCTCCTGGGGTATCGGCGAGGACCATTCGCAACCGTCTCCATGAAGCTGGGCTACGGTCCCGCACACCGTTAGGCCGTCTTCCGCTCACGCCCCAACATCGTGCAGCCCGCCTCCAGTGGTGTCGCGACAGGCGTGAATGGAGGGACGAATGGAGACGTGTCGTCTTCAGCGGTGAGAGTCGCTTCTGCCTTGGTGCCAATGATGGTCGTATGCGTGTTTGGCGCCGTGCAGGTGAGCGCCACAATCAGGACTGCATACGACCGAGGCACACAGGGCCAACACCCGGCATCATGGTGAGGGGAGCGATCTCCTACACTGGCCGTACACCACTGGTGATCGTCGAGGGGACACTGAATAGTGCACGGTACATCCAAACCGTCATCGAACCCATCGTTCTACCATTCCTAGACCGGCAAGGGAACTTGCTGTTCCAACAGGACAATGCACGTTCGCATGTATCCCGTGCCACCCAACGTGCTCTAGAAGGTGTAAGTCAACTACCCTGGCCAGCAAGATCTCCGGATCTGTCCCCCATTGAGCATGTTTGGGACTGGATGAAGCGTCGTCTCACGCGGTCTGCACGTCCAGCACGAACGCTGGTCCAACTGAGGCGCCAGGTGGAAATGGCACGGCAAGCCGTTCCACAGGACTACATCCAGCATCTCTACGATCGTCTCCATGGGAGAATAGCAGCCTGCATTGCTGCGAAAGGTGGATATACACTGTACTAGTGCCGACATTGTGCATGCTCTGTTGCCTGTGTCTATGTGCCTGTGGTTCTGTCAGTGTGATCATGTGATGTATCTGACCCCAGGAATGTGTCAATAAAGTTTCCCCTCCCTGGGACAATGAATTCACGGTGTTCTTATTTCAATTTCCAGGAGTGTATGTGGAAACGCATCGGCATTCTGGCTAGGTAATAAAGCGAGAATTACGCGATTTTGTAATTATAAGATTTTGCGGAGATGCAGTATGCGAGAGAGAGCTCGGCTACCTCCCCGGCTAGCCGCCAAAGGCCTCAGGCTAACGGAATGAATGGTGAACTCGGGAAGTTCTATAATCCGTTTAGAGAGGCCACTGCGGCTGACAGCCTCTGAGGGATGTGCGGCTGTAGGTGTTCAAGTGGACAGCTGGACGGGCTTTACTGCGCGTGTTCTCGCCTATGTCCCACTAATTTTATGCCTTCGAGTAACTCAAGTGGGGCAGGCCAGGAGTTCCGAATTACAAAACTTTCAATGCAGGAGTCTGTGTTCGCTACGACGGGGAATCTTGCCGCGAAAATCTCGAGTGGTCTCTTAGGAGAAAAATTCCAGTAAACGTGTTATTGCCCATAGCTGTGGTTCTTCCCAGCCGGCGTGAAACTTTGTAGAAACTTTGTAGAAAGGGAAGAATTGTGGAAAAGAGTTCTATTCCCAGGCCATACATTGGTCGGCACTGGCAAACTGGGTATTTTGAGAGCTTCTAGTGATGTGATTCGCTCGGTAAAAATTGAGGTGGGAAAACAGAGGTGAAGAGCGATCTTGCTCGACTCTCTGTAGAGGTCTTCCGTTCTGGGCTCTCATACTGAGAGGACGTTAGCCAAGTCGTCTCCCATCTTGGTCTTTCGTTCTGAGAGAACGCTAGCCGCCCCAGCTCTTTGCTGCCTCGAAGATTGTTGCAATTAGAGAAGTTTATGGACAGCGGTCTGTTGTCCGAGAAGTGTAGGAGTGTACTTTCCGAGACGCCACGCTCCGACCGCACAGCCATCTCGTCGCCGTCGGAGACCGCCGCTGCAACAGGAATATTAGGTGAGATCGCTCCCGCTTCGGCCTGTGTTAGAAGTAACGTTAAATAGTTGAATCACGTGCAACTGCTGTTTCCACAGGGGTTCCAAGATACTTTTTGGTGTAGTGGTTCTTCGTATTTTACATTTTTTGTCGTTGTCAGTCGGTCAGCCAAGTTATTAGAGATCGCGTTTTGGACCGATTTTAACACAGTTCACTGCCAGTGCCAGTTAGGAGGGTAATGTGCAAATTGTTCATTGTGTTTTATTCAGCATTGATCTGAAGGTTATAATAAAATTATGTGACTCAGTGGAGCCTTTACTTTCAGTAGTTGATCCTGAATTCATCCTTTTGCTTTATTTTATTTTTGTGTATGTCTTTGAGGTCACTGACCACTGCAAGTGTTCGTGATCGTTCATGTTTGTAAGTAAAAATAGGTGTGATTTATCGTCAACATTACCACCACAGATTAATTAGGGGTGACAGGGCCCCATTTAAACCTAGCGTTATCCATTTTTGCGTACAGTTCCACTCCCAACTTCTCTGTAAGTTGTTTGTTATGGGCGAACACACGCAAAATCGGACAAGCAACGGGTGGGATGTTACAAATCTTCTCACGAGATTCAATCACCAAGTTCCTCCTCCGAATGCGAAAATGTTTTGTTGACGCCAAGTTACATAGGGAGGATGTTCACCATAATACGACAAGGGAAATCAGAGCTCGTGGGGAAAGATACAGGTGTTCGTTTTTTCCGCACGCTGTTAGAGATAGCAATAATAAATATTTATTATGAAGATAGTTAGATGAACCCTCTTCCAAGTAGTTAAGGGTGATTTCCTGAGTATCCATGTAGATGTAGGAGTAGAAGTAGTTGGACTTTTTGGTTTTAAGTGGAGTACTGTTCAACGTGCCTACGAGTAGCACTGTCTTACACTCGGCCGTGAAACTCGTATTCAGAACTGTGGTCCGAAGAGATCCTGACTGGGAGGGATCAGAGACGCTTTTCCCCGCTTGTGAATCAAAACAGGTTCCAATCCCCATAGCAGTTGTTGCGGGTACTGAGTCAAGGTCCGGCCCAACATATTAACGAGAGAATCTTGCAACGTTAACTGCTTGCAATGAACATTTGGAGTCGGTCACCTCGCAAGAGGCCTTTGCTCACGCAGGTACATAAAAACAACAGAGAAGTTTATTGGGATGTAAGAATACGTGACTAGTTTTCTGAACGCACTGCAAACACTACCACATCTATATCGGCCTGCAAAGTCTCCTCATTAGAACCCCATATAAAAGCCATGGGACATGTTGGAACAGCGGGTAAGAAGCACATTTCAGTATACCTTCAATTTGGTTGAAATGAACGATCAAATCCTCAGCGACGTAGCTGCACAATATAGTGGACTCACTTCCTAACCGAATCCAAGTAGTTATGAAGTCCAGGGACGGAACTACACGGTATTAAATGATGGTAGTAATGATTCCAGTAGGGAAGACTAAGATTTTTTGTTTGGTGCGCTTATTGCTACTAAGCAGCAGTGCGCTTGTTCTGTGAATACTATCAGCAAAATAAGTTGCTTGTGCAGTTAGCAGTAGGCAAAGCAATGGAAAGATCCGTGATGTGGCCCTGATGGACCAGTCAAGATCGACAGACCGCCATGTCATCATTTATGACTGACGTTATTGGGTGTGGTATGAAGGGGACTGGAATCAGCATACCTGTCTCTCGCCTGTTGTGGTCTTGCTCGACCTAGGAGCGGCTACTTCTCGCTCAAGTAGCTCTTCAGCAGGTATCCAAGGGAGACTGCACCCCATTGCAGTCCTACCAACAAGAAAAAATCCCTGTCGGTACCGGGAATCGCAACCGGGTCCTCACGTAGCAACCAGACACGTTGACCACCGAGCTGTGGAGGCGGACGAATTAGTTTTTCGGAAGTAATAAATTAATACGTCATACATGGTGCTGAAGTTTTACTGCATTAACAGTGAAAATGTGGCAAGAGGTAATCTTTTTTCTCTCCCTTGTTTTGTGAAAGCTGTCGGCGAGAAGTTTCGGAAAGGTTTGAAATTCTTTGCAAAGAATGTTAGAAGTTCTAAGCACTCTCCTTCTCAGATACGGCTGAATTCTAGTACCATGTTGCGATACCTCAACACATGTATGTAGTTTCTAACTTTAAAACTAGATTTATCGCGTTAAACTTTTAACCGAAGTTTGTTCCCCTTAAAGAGTATTTCAGAGTTTGCAATTCGATCAATAACTGAATTAAATATTGAAAATTGCCCCTGGAAGTTTTAGATAGACATCCCTTACCTGCAACTGTGTGACTATTGTAAGTGTTTTGTAATAATTTACAAAGTGCTGGAAAAAATTCATCACCATCAACGACAAGGCCATTTTGCTGGCAAGTAATGTGACAGGTTTTTCATCATTGTAGGAGTGTATGATAAATTGAGACCAAATGAGACACACACGTCACAGTAAAGGGTATCCCATCAGTCCCATCAGTACATAGTGTTGCCCTCCTCTGGTGCTAACACAGGCTTGTATTCTCGCTTGCAAACAATCGTAAAGGTGCCGAATCTGATCCTGTCACAGAGTATCCCAAGCAAGTTGTGCCTTTCGTTCCATTTCGGCAATCGTTATCTTGGGCTCTGAAGAACGAGTAAGTTCCCATTCCACAATGTCCCATAGTGTTCAGGTGGTGAGAGATCTGGCAGTCTTGCTGGCCAGGCCAGGTATTCCACGCCATAACGAGCACAGAGCACTTTGTTTAGCAGCAGCTGTATGTGGAAGGGCATCGTCCTGCTGAAAAATCACATCACTTACTGCCGAAGAAATGACAGTATCAACCTTGCAGATAGACCGAATGTGACCGCGTGTTGTAACTGATGTCCCCCATACCGTGAAACCTGGATTGAGACAATTGTGTCGTGCTGCTCACTTGGTCGACGCTGTACACGTGTACGTCCATCGCTCGCATACAGATATTATTCTTATCACTGACGGCAACAGAGCACCATTCTACAGTGGACTCCTTCTTGACACCTTACTAGCCGTGCTGTGCAGCGTCGTACTGTCACTCGTAGCGTGACCAGAGGCACAACTGATCTTAGTCTAGTGTGAGCAGACAGTTCTCAGTGGTCCATGGTGAGATAGCAGGTGCAACATGCTGCCAGATTCCTTCCCTGAATCATATCACCACGTCGATTTTGTTCTGCGTATGTACTACGGGGGCGTCCGTAATCTGGTCTACGGACGTGGGAAACTTGCAGAGACCACTGCTGAAACCAGTGACATACCACCGATACATTGCGCCTGTCGATATGTCCACACAGCTTCCCGCAGGCCCATAATGTGACCCTCTTCAGATGACTAAAGTTGTTCAACAGGAGTACGTAGACGCTGTCGGGGCATCGCCGTACTTCGAAATGAATGTTGTGCAACTGTTTACCTCCAAACTCTTAACAGTTATTACCTGCAAAGTCAAAAGAGAGGGCCCACACAGACGCCTCTAGTGCACCATCTGAACCTGACAGATGAATCACCAACAATAAAACCCTCATTAAATGTATGTGAAGGTGCCTCCTCCCAAACCACCACGATGCCTTTTTTTGTCTTCAACTTTACGCATGAGCATAAATTTCCGACAGCGGAACGACACATGCGCATTTATGCACGCGTAACTTCCTGGAAATGGAGGCCACGTGTAAAGCCCATTGCTACCTGCCTTCAGTGGGAATCTCTGCCCTTTTTAGCAGACGACAGGTAGCTGAGACCCATGTTTGTTGATACAATGTGCTGAGGTTATGCCATCAAGTGAACTGTGTGAAGTAATGTAAAGGAAGCACTCTTAAATTTATACATGATTACAGAGAAAGAAGGAAGTCATGTGGAGTGCCCCGTGAGAAGATTATTTGAACAAAAATTCAAGATCTGTTGCCCTCAGCGTCAAGTAGTATATGAAATGTCTCCGATCATACTTTTGTAAAGAATAAGATGCCGTAAGTTTACTAGTAGAAAAGCCGAGAAGAATAAACCAAAAATTTATGAAAAGTATGGGCTTATATGAAAACTGTGGACGAACATTCACGCTATGGCGACATAAAAGTACAATAATGGGCTGTATTTAACTTCTCAAAAAACTACTAAAAATTGAAATGAAGTACACTGATTATGCAAAAAATGCAAAATTGGTAAGTACAAACTCCGTTCCAGTTGAGTCTGGCGTCCATGAAGTTTCCGGATTAGTCGAGTGCGAGGATGTCGATCTACATATCATCTTTCATAATTATGTTTTTTTTCTAGCGGTGCAGATTACGGTAGTAGCTCGAAAGAACGATTAAACACATCCTGGGAGTCATTCATGCTGGCGCGAATGCAACGCTTATCAATCTGCTGCTGCTGCTGCAGCATCATTTGGCAGAAACTTACTTTCTGACACCTTCATCCTTCGTGTATTACAGTGATTACTGTGTACGGACTTCTATTATAGACCGAGCACTGTCTGTAAACGTGGCACAGTTCAAGTAGTTCACAGTTTAGGCAAAGGCTTTCATCAACAGGTAGGTGTGTAAACCTTAATTAACGAGCATCTGACTCGTACATTAGTGCCAAACACAAATGTTTAACAAGCGGTGGACTGGTCGAGGTGCTTCAGTTAATGTTTCCTCCCCACTCACCAGACGCTAATGCTCTAGCTCTCGGCTACAGCGACAGTTTAAATACACTGTGTTCCACACCAGTTACCAATGTGCACACGTTACAGAAATCTGTGTAGTATGATTTGCACCAAATGTGAGGGCAGTCAGGTGTGTTCACACGATTTCTAGATTTGTTGGGAAGACAGGCTGGTGAATGTGTAAGAATGTGAGCTAATAACAGAGCAATTCCGGTAGTTCCACGGTCAGCTGTCGCAGGATGTAATGAACCGTATCTCATCGAGTTTTGTACACCTACGTTTATTATGACTTTCCTTCTACTTTACATGACATGAGTATAGGACAATATTCTGCAACGTCGCGTATATAAACTTGTCCACGAGTTCGGCAAGCAAATTGTAATCTGGGAAGGCAGAATTAACAGCACCACAAATAAGCCACACTTAAAACCTTGAATCCAACTGAACGACATACGAAATTCAGTAGAATCTGCATCTACACTCCTGGAAATTGAAATAAGAACACCGTGAATTCATTGTCCCAGAAAGGGGAAACTTTATTGACACATTCCTGGGGTCAGATACATCACATGATCACACTGACAGAACCACAGGCACATAGACACAGGCAACAGAGCATGCACAATGTCGGCACTAGTACAGGGTATATCCACCTTTCGCAGCAATGCAGGCTGCTATTCTCCCATGGAGACGATCGTAGAGATGCTGGATGTAGTCCTGTGGAACGGCTTGCCATGCCATTTCCACCTGGCGCCTCAGTTGGACCAGCGTTCGTGCTGGACGTGCAGACCGCGTGAGATGACGCTTCACCCAGTCCCAAACATGCTCAATGGGGGACAGATCCGGAGATCTTGCTGGCCAGGGTAGTTGACTTACACCTTCTAGAGCACGTTGGGTGGCACGGGATACATGCGGACGTGCATTGTCCTGTTGGAACAGCAAGTTCCCTTGCCGGTCTAGGAATGGTAGAACGATGGGTTCGATGACGGTTTGAATGTACCGTGCACTATTCAGTGTCCCCTCGACGATCACCAGTGGTGTATGGCCAGTGTAGGAGATCGCTCCCCACACCATGATGCCGGGTGTTGGCCCTGTGTGCCTCGGTCGTATGCAGTCCTGATTGTGGCGCTCACCTGCACGGCGCCAAACACGCATACGACCATCATTGGCACCAAGGCAGAAGCGACTCTCATCGCTGAAGACTACACGTCTCCATTCGTCCCTCCATTCACGCCTGTCGCGACACCACTGGAGGCGGTCTGCACGATGTTGGGGCGTGAGCGGAAGACGGCCTAACGGTGTGCGGGACCGTAACCCAGCTTCATGGAGACGGTTGCGAATGGTCCTCGCCGATACCCCAGGAGCAACAGTGTCCCTAATTGGCTGGGAAGTGGCGGTGCGGTCCCCTACGGCACTGCGTACGATCCTACGGTCTTGGCGTGCATCCGTGCGTCGCTGCGGTCCGGTCCCAGGTCGACGGGCACGTGCACCTTCCGCCGACCACTGGCGACAACATCGATGTACTGTGGAGACCTCACGCCCCACGTGTTGAGCAATTCGGCGGTACGTCCACCCGGCCTCCCGCATGCCCACTATACGCCCTCGCTCAAAGTCCGTCAACTGCACATACGGTTCACGTCCACGCTGTCGCGGCATGCTACCAGTGTTAAAGACTGCGATGGAGCTCCGTATGCCACGGCAAACTGGCTGACACTGACGGCGGCGGTGCACAAATGCTGCGCAGCTAGCGCCATTCGACGGCCAACACCGCGGTTCCTGGTGTGTCCGCTGTGCCGTGCGTGTGATCATTGCTTGTACAGCAGCCCTCTCGCAGTGTCCGGAGCAAGTATGGTGGGTCTGACACACCGGTGTCAATGTGTTCTTTTTTCCATTTCCAGGAGTGTATTTCTAGTGATAAAACGTTCTTTTTTTAAAATTTCAAACACAGAATGTTATTTTATGATGCCAGGGTCCATGATTTTCCATTAGTTACATGTTAGGAACATGGCGAGAATTTCCAAGACCTTTTTAAACCAAATATGATTCCTAGCGGTTCCGCGACCCATCCATGCCATAATGTATTACACTATGAATTCATGTTGTTGTTTGTGAAATATGTACCATCTCACAAACACATAACACACACAAAGATTCAAACACATACAGGGTCTTCTGGTAAGTGGAGCCAAACAGCAGGATACGACTGGTCAGAGCGTAAGGAGCAGGAAAGGTCATATGGACGTATGACCGGAAATGCGTTCCATGGAAGATACACAATTTTGAAAGTGGAGATGAAAGATCTTTGACGGTGTAGGTTTCAGTGATTGAAAGCAGAAATGAGAATACACAATGAAAGTGGGAAGGCTGATTCTGAACTAGTGTTTTAACTCCACACTCAAGAAAGCAGTGAGCTGGAGCACCAGTATGTAGTAGTCACAGTACCTTTCGTACTACCAAAGGAATGTCGTCAAGCGAAGGAGGCATGGTCACCCGTAGCAAGGGCAGATAGCCTCGCCTGTGAGGTCAGTACAGAGTTATCCATTGTGACTCCATCGTATAACTACCTCATGAATCAATACTGAGAACGTTACGCACCAGTTGTCAAACGTGTGACATATTTACCACACCATATTCCGGAACTACATCATTTCAATATCAAGTGCTATTAAACAAGGAAACAAATCAATACGTCGCAAACAGTATTCTTGCTAACAACCATGTGTTGCGTAAGGATGTCTGCTCCCAGGAGGAGGTTGCCTGTAATTCCTGGCGACACATACAGGCTGAACAAGTGCTGATGCTTCGCTGTCACCATACTTTTGGGACTCGCCGAAGCCCGCAGGTGGGCCCAGATTGCAGGTCAGGTTGTTCCAGAGGCGGACAGTACCGACAGCGAAGTAGTTCGGCAACGTTTTCGTTTTGCGAGTTGGTGAATCTAAGATTGCTAATAAATAGACTTTGTGTTTCGAGTATGATGGCTGAGAAGTGTCCCATATCTGATGCGAGATAATGAGGAACCGGTAAAGTAGACAAATTGTGTGGTAATCACGTACCTCGTATAGCCACAACCACCCTAATTGGACGTATGAATGACTGATATGGTCACACCGACAAACGTTGCAGGTGTTACTTACACAAGCATTAGTGGTTAGTTCTAGCCATCTCCTGTTTTCACTACTCGTGTCATGTTGGATCGCATCACAATAGTGGAGGCGCGATAGAACCAGAGATTGCTGGAGTTTAGGTTCTGCATCCTGAGGAGGTATGGTCCCAAACTGTGCGAGGGCATAGAGGCAAGCGGAAGTCTCGCGGAACATTTCGACAGCATTCCCCGACGCGTTGAGCTCATCCAGACATACACCCAAGTTTCACATTATTTTCTATATGGTACTGGATTACCGACGAATTTAATAAGAGCAGTATATATGTTATGGCAGTTACGAAAGCCGACTAATATTTCTCGTACAGGTATTCAGTAGTTAATAATATATTCCAGAACTTTAGAAACAGAAAGTCATATGCTAAATGTTAAACGACAGGGAGCGGGTTGGGAGGTGGTTTTGAGCTGAACCCAGCTAAAATTACGAAAGAATCCCATGAAATAACATTTATTTAACATTATAGCGAAAAACGAGACCATTTTGCAAATATCTTATTATATTTGCAATTGGAGTGGTTTTTCCTTCTATCGATTAACGGAAGTTGCTGACCTAAGTTACTCAGGCATGCTGGACGTTTGTAATTTATTTAACAATTTGTCAGATTCATTGTACAATATGGACACAATCAGAAAATATACAGTTAAAAAACAAACAATTGAAAAAGCAAGAACTTTACTTCTGAACTGAAGTCTATTAAGAAATACTCATAATAAATACATTTACTTTAAAATGCATTGAAGGACTTATATCGTTACGCATGACGCTGGTGCCAGAATAATTTTAAATTCATATTACTTGTATTCCTCAAAAGATCCGTGGTCTAAATGCTACAAGCGTTTACTAATGGTAGATATCCCCGAAAATTTCTTCATGAGCAAGACCCTTTATATTTTGGATTAATTCCCTTTGGAGACATCAAATTAACAGTACTGAAGACATTCACAAAGACAGTAAATGTTGAAAGAACGTATCAGAACATTCTTAAAAGTAGAGAGCAGAATCGGCACTAAAAGAAAAGGAAATTTAAAACACTTGTCTAGTATGAAACTTCCTGGCAGATTAAAACTGTGTGCCGGACCGAGACTCGAACTCGGGACCTTTGCCTTTCGCGGGCAAGTGCTCTACCTACTGAACTACCCAAGCACGACTCGCGCCCCGTCCTCACAGCTTTACTTCTGCCAGTATCTCGTCTCCTACCTTCCAAATTTTACAGAAGCTTTCGTGTGAACCTTGCAGAACTAACACTCCTCAAACTGGACACTTGTCTAGTAATTTAAATTAACACAAAATCACAAATTTTAAGGGAAAGATAGCAATAGTTCTGGTCTGACCGAAAACAGCAACGGCCCAAAATATTGTTCTTACTGTTTAAAATTTCACTTTTTTTGGTTAGCCGTTTCTAATCACGGCCCACTGTTCGAGTTAATACACAGCCACACATGACGTTAAACACAGCATACTCGGAACTATTAACGATGCCATCTTATATTCTAAAGCCGCTGACAGATAATACAACATTCAAGGAGAAGAAATACGTCGCACTTGGCGGTCGACATGCATTTCCTCACCCCTTTTCAAGCCAAACGTGTGTCTAGCAAAACCTGGTCCCGCTAATAAATGTAATAGAAATATAATTCCATAAATTAGACTCTGGCAACGCTGTAACTGCGTGCAGCGTGGCTAAGAGCAGGTAGCATGAAATCTGTGCTGTGCTGGAGCTGCCCCATTAGCTCAATGAGACGAGGTTACAAGGTAAGGCATTGTAGAGGTGTCAAATAGATACACTTCGATGCCTTAATTGAAAAAAAAAGTTTGATATGGGGAATGGATATGCAGGCTCGCCTATGTTCGAGTCGCGTTTGCGTCAAATTATTTTTCCCAGTTGTATCATCAAAGTTTATCCAATTGACATCTCTAGAATGCCTTATCTTGTGTATTTCTTTCTGCTGCCATTTTGCAAATATCTTATTATATTTGCAATTGGAGTGGTTTTTCCTTCTATCGATTAACGGAAGTTTAAAGATTAAGACGTAACATGAACTTCCTGCAGACGTAAACGACCACTTTGTTTGAGACAAACAAAGCCAATTGAAAATAATAGTTGACACAGTCTCATCCTCTGTGTCCAACTAGATACAAGGAACACCATAGGTAGGCTACAATAGATCACACATTATGCTACGCTCAATAATTTCATTCCGTACATTTGACATCCAGATTTACCTTCACAGAACTGGTATATTCACCTACGAGCAACGTTCACTCTGGAGAAGACGTTCAAAGGGACCACATTGCATTTACAAGCACTATGCCACGAGCTGGATCATACTTTCTTGGATCCTATGCAACCTGCATCCATCACTGTCCAAGCGGAGTGCACGCAATCTATTAGGATGTGTACATCCATGAGTGGAGTACTATAAACTTATTCTCTTAAGTGTGCCCACAAATAAAACTCAAGTGGATTAAGGTCCAGGGAACGTGGAGGCCAGAAAATTGGATCAAACCATTACTCTGGAAACGCTTTATTTAAATAGTTACGCACATTCATTGCAAAGTGTGGCGGTGCACCATCATGCTGAAACCATAGCGGTCGCCGAACACCAAGTGGAATGTTTTCAAATGTTCAGTTTATGAATATCCATCATATTGAATGTCAGGCAAACTATCCTGAAGAAACGTACGATACAGGCGCGTATTCAGTTAGGTAAGGGCCCAAAAGCACTCCTCTCACGATTGCAGACCACAAATTTATGCCGAAGTGTATGCAAAAGTCACATTCTTGTGTGACATGTGGGTTGCGTTCCGATGAATAATGACGAATAATACTGATCAAGTTGAAATCCGTCGTGAGTGAAGCTAGATTCGTCAGTCTATATCATGTTATTTATAAAATGTTCGTTGTTTTCCACTTGGTGCAGAAGTCATTCACGGAACTGTACTCGTCGAATGCGGTCTTCTGGCCACTGGTGTTCACGGGTACTTTGCCAAGGTGACTGGCGACCGGTTTCAAGAATCGCGGCATCTGTTTGTGAGTACGCCTAGTCCTAGGATGAATTTTGTCCATTAGTTGTGGACGAAGATTGCCAGTTTCCCGAAGGCGTTACCCCAAGCGACGAAAAACGTTCTTACCAGGATGGCGCCTTTGAGGGTACCGAACACCAGCAACAGCTTGACTATCGGATGAACCCACAACCAAAAGCCTATCGACTTATTCCTCGTTTGTGTCCTCCGTTGGCAAGCCGCCTTACATGAAACTGGCAGGACCATTTATGTTCGTGCTTTGTGTGGGTAATAGATTCATGTACGCAGTTTAATGGATCCCACTGTCGTGTGAAAGGCTACTGTCATGTGAAGAAATTATGTCCTGCTTATGAACGACGAGATCTAGCGAATGGGCGTCAAAAAATAAATGGAAATTCTTTGTGGAAGCTCCTCATTAACAGTACCAACCACACCTCTATGGTGGATGTGCTTTTGATGTCCTAACAGTGTACTCAGTGAACTACGACGGCCGGTGTGGTAATGCGGGCCGATGTATATTCTGATCTGTTGCACGGTGTGACAGTGTTCCCAGCTCCTCATTTTCATGCGTGTGTTTTCAGAACGCTCCAGATATGTATTTGCTACATAAACTTTTCTCTTGAATTCGAATGAGGGATCCCATACCTACCTCCAAATGCGTCATTTTTTACTTCGCCCTGTATGTTATAAATAGGCCCAGGCGAGACATTAAGCAGTTCAGAAAACATCTGATGAATAGAACTTGAAAATTATGATCGGGCTAGGAATTTTAACACAGTAAACAGTTCAAGCAGCCTTATAGTTTAATTAGTGTGCCACAAATATATAAGGGGCGTTCAAAAAGAACGGCAAAACCGTTTAGGAACCTGAAAGTTCTTTCCGATAAGAGTGGTAAAAGAGCACAAGCTAAGATAGATCGATACTAGAGGACAAGTCGCAAAGATTGCTGGTGCACGGTACGAATAAATCGGTAATCACTAGGCTATTGCGGGTTTTCGATCTTAGGGATGGGCCGGACTATGCTCTTTTCCGTGGAGCGAATATATACCATTTACGAGAGAAAAATTAAATATATCGGTTAAGACAGGTAGTAAATAGTGATATTCTATATTATAGTGGTACCACCAGTGCCTCTCGCTTCTGAACAGATTCTCCTTACTGATTTTCTTCTTGTATTTATTTTTATGCATTTTAGATGGGAAGAGACGTTGTTATTTAAGTAGTTTGCAGATTCTTGCGGTCCACTTTTCTCTCATGAGGCGGCATTCTCCAAGAGAGGTCATGACTTTGCACGCCATAATGCGATAATTTTCTATAAGGTTACAGAACTATGAGAAATAAAGCAGTAGTATTTGTTGTGAGGAATAACCGATATAGTGACGACTGTGAGACAATTTACCCTCACGGCCAGGTCAAAAAAATGGTTCAAATGGCTCTAAGCACTACTTAAACCTAACTAACCTAAGGACATCACACACATCCATGCCCGAGGCTGGATTAGAACCTGTGACCATAGCAGTCGAGCGGCTCCGGACTGAAGCGCCTAGAACCGCTCGGACACAGCGGCCGGCTTAAATTGCACAGTCTGCAGGCAACTAGTTGCTTCCACCACGTAGTTCGGCGATTCTACTGGTGTTCGCACTTATTTTTCAGGATGCTTACTTTAAACCATTACCATTTTCGCAGTCACAGTAACAGTCCGGACTGAAGCACGTAGGACCGCTTGGCCACAGCGGCCTGCTGGCCACGCCACAATCAATATTATATTCCGGGCTGTTATACGGTGGTCGATTGGATTTCACATGAAAACGCAACATTTTCAGAGGAATTGTAGATTCTTTGAGCGTTCGGTTCACATCCTGGCTTGCTACTGACTGCAGCAAAATTCCGTTTAGGCTTGCTCCCACGGAGTGGTGTGACGCCACATGCTTTGTGTACCCGGGCAGCCAGCCGGAGTGGCCGAGCGGTTCTAGGCGCTACATTCTGGAACCGCGCGACCGCTACGGTCGCAGGTTCGAATCCTACCTCGAGCATGGATGTGTGTGATGTCCTTAGGTTAGTTAGGTTTAAGTAGTTCTAAGTTCTACAGGCCTGATGACCTCAGAAGTTATGTCCCATAGTGCTCAGAGCCATTTGAACCATTTTTGTACCCGGGCACAATTGGCCTTTGTCGGTTATGGTAGTCCGCTGTTGCTATTTATCATTCAATTTCAGGTCCTCCTCCTTCCTGAGAAGTTTAACCACCTGTATGACCTCTCTGTATAGCCATTTATGGTTTCCCTCCTGGCTGAAAATTGTTCCATAACGACTGATTAGCCTGTGTCCCCCCAACTACAGTTCCACCTGTGCTCTTGCAGTCTTTTCTTGAGCGTTCTTTCTGTAGTACCCGCGTGTAGCTTCCCAAACTATACGGATTCCTATAAATACCTGCTTTCTGCAGCGGTTTGCGAGCATCCTTTGCCAGTTTTGTGTGATCCGTCATCTTCCGGACGGAGTTTCAGATTACCGTGACATTTTATTTGTCAGATTTTTCCTATGCGGCCAGTAAGGACCTCAACGAAAGGCAGGAAAACTTTCGATTTCACAGGTGCTTGTGCATCGCTATGATTTTTGCGTGCGGTCTTAACGCTCTTTTTCACTCAGCGGACAAGTAACCATTCTTGACCGATATACTGGTGAGGTGTTTTAATTCTGCATCAAAAAGCTCTGGTTCACAAATGTTCCTTGCTCTATCCACCACCGTTTTTATGACCCATCGCTTTTGTTATGGGTGGTGGTTCGAATTTAGGTGTAGATAACGGTTTGTGATCGTGGGTCGTCGGTAAATTGTGTGGCCTAAACTACGATCTCCTTTCTTAAAAACTAGCACATCAAGAAAATTTAATCTTCCAAATGCCCCCTCCTCCAAGGTAAACTTCAGATTAATCCCGTTGAGATGCTGTGAAAACGACCTAGTTCCTCTCTGTCATGCCTCAACGAAACAAACGTTTCATCTAAGTAACGGAACCAAATTTTCAGCTTTTTGTTGCCCGCTTCTCGTGTTTTCCATTAAAACATTCGCTATAACTAGACTCAAAGGTCTCCCCATCTGTCTGTTCATAGAACTGATCCTTCCGCATGAAATAATGGTCGTAAGGCAATATTGAAATAGTTCTGCAACATTGGGAGTCAGCTGTTAGAACACCTCATTGGACGGAAGCATAGTAAATAGCGGTACAACATCAAAACTAAGTAATATGTCCTCCGGTTGGACCACAATGACGTTTAATTTATTGATAAAATGTGACAGATTATTGAAATAGGTGCAGGATCGGCTCACGTACGGTCATAATAATGTTCTTAAGATCTTGGAAATCGAGTAGGTGGGCGAATCGTTAGCACTCACTATCACTATGGGTATCCGAGGAACATGTTTCTTATGCCCCTTTGGCAACCCATAATGTCTTGGTGGTACAGCAGTTGAACAGACTTTTCAGAACGGTCTTTTATCAACGACGTAACAGTTCTAAGACCATTGACAGTGGGGTCTTTACTCAGTGTATTATACGTCTGAGGATATAATAACTCGTAATTTTTGTTATGATAGTGAGTCAAATGCAAAACTACCGTCGCCATTCCCTTTTCAGCGGGGAGAATAATAATACTATCGTCCACATTCAGGCTTTATGTGGCGTTCCTTTCGTCCACAGTTAAATAACTTTTTGGAGACTTCATGCGAGCCAAAATTCTTACAGCTTCTGTACGAACCGGACTCTCAAAGAAGCTCCGATTCCCTTGATAACGTCTTGTAAGGATGAAGACGAAACGTTAAGTTTTAATGTGAAACCCATCCGATTGTGGCGTAATAGCCCGGAATATTTTACTAACTGTGAATCTACCGTGCGTTTTAAAGGCTAAAATTTAATTAGTGTATTGTACGGTTCCGGATGGAAATAAAAATAGCGAGGATTTACTAGGCCGATGCTGCCAGCAGAGAAGAAAAAATATGTTTGATAACTACAGGTTTGGCTCAGACAGCTAGAAGTAAATTAGAAGTTACTATAATAACAGTGGTTATTATTTTTGCTGTTTAAACAAAAAATCTGCTTTGGGATAAAGACGTGTTAGAGTTAACAGCAACTAAAATTAAGTAATAGCTGCAGTTACAAATAAAAAACTAATTACCATGTTGGTACAATTACAATAACAATTAGGTGAAGGTACAAAATCAAAGATAATTACAGAGTTAACACACTTCAAGGCTGTATTTTAGAGAAAAAGGGAGGTTACATTGGGTTACTCGTAGTGTTAAGCCAAGTCAAGTGGCGATAAGTTTACACGTGGAGTCGCATTGTTACTCTTAATGTTATCAGTCATATCTGTAACTGTTTCCTTTCCAGCTGTTGTTTCGATAAATAATCTGCCATCCTGGGTCCAGATATTCCGAAGGCCGAAATGAGACGTATTATTGATGAAAATCGTTATGCGTTTGCGAGTCACGTAGTCCCATATTGTAAGCACTGTCTTTGCTTCTTTTCTTCTATCTAAGAATTTCCGCCCTTGCGTAATGGAGGCAAGCAGGACAGTGTGATGCTTTCCTCAGAGTATTCTTCATGTCTTGTGTTGTGTCTAGACAAGACAGACTAGACACAATGAGAAGAAGCCGAAAGGCACGCGCTACGCTCACGCAGATGGGCGTGAGGTCTGAAACAGGATACGTAATGAATGCTATAAAGAAAAGTACGTAGCTTCTGAAATACTTAACTTTAATCCAGCCTTTTGGTACATCTGGAGATTGTGGCGATACAAGTGAGACTCTTTAGATACATGCAATGTTACTAATGGCACCTTGCTAGGTCGTAGCCATTGACTTAGCTGAAGGCTATTCTAACTATCGGCTCGGCAAAGGAGCGAGGCTTCGTCAGTATAGTCGCTAGCTACGTCGTCCGTACAACTGGGGCGAGTGCTAGTCCGTATCTCGAGACCTGCCTTGTGGTGGCGCTCGGTATGCGATCACACAGTGGCGACACGCGGGTCCGACGTGTACTAATGGACCGCGGCCGATTTAAAACTACCACCTAGCAAGTGTGGTGTCTGGCGGTGATACCACAATCCTCCCCCGCAAATCGGCGAACGGTCGTGTTATAAGGCTTCCGCCCGCCGTGGAGAGGACCCCATGTTGGCGTATGCGATGAGGTGGGGAGCCTAACAACAGGCGAGGCTGTGCCACCCGCACCCGGCCATTCGGTCCGAGGGGAGCTAGGAAACGCCTGAAAACCTAGTCCAGGGTGCACGCCAACATGCGGTGTATGCGCCCGTAAAGAGACAGGAGGGGCCGAAGGGTCGACCTCCATTGCGTCGGGGTATCCGCCGCGCGATGACGTCATGTGGTCCGGAGCGGGCAAGAGTTCCATGGCGGCGGACGGCTGGTCACGGGAAGCGATCGGTGGCGCGTGACCCAGGGAGGCGCTTGGCGGCTGCAGCGAAGCGTCCACTGCGGGCGGCGCCGGCGGGAGGACAGGCGGCGGCGGCGGAGGCGGCAGCGGCGCGTCGCCATGGGGCAAAATGGAAGGCATCGTTGGTAACACCTGGGGATGAGGCGAGCCAGTAGATGGGTCCCCAGGGCGCTGACCGGACGGCACCGTTGCTGAAAGCAGACGGGGAGCGGCAGAACCCGTGCGACGACAGAGGCGCAGCTGATTGAGATGCCGACGCACCTCACCAGAGACCCCCAAAACCAAATACATCGCGTGGCCGAAGCAGCGAAGAATGCGCCCTGCGAGCCAACGCCGTGAACCTCGATAGTTGCGATATAATACAACGTACGGCCGGTCAAACTAATAGGGAGTGGGTTGCAACATTGCAAGGCCTTACAAGGGATTGTGCTTTTGAGTGAGAATGTGGACTCCCTTATTCAGATACTATGGTACATGATGCAATAGCACAGAACGTTTCTGATGTTCGCATTCGGGAACAGATTTTGAAACTAGTTAATCCCTCCCTTCAGCAAGTGATAGACATATTGGGTAGACAAGACACGCTTGACTTTGCTCAGGAATCATTTGCAACTTCGCCAGCCGTGTGTAACATTAACCGGCCCGCCGGGCGCGCTGCACGGCCCAGTAAACTGCCCTCGCGCACGTCTACGCAGCTGCCGCCACGCTCTAAACCAGGTGTGCCGCGCCAGCATACAAATGCAGTGAAATCATGCCCGTGGTGTGCTACTAGACATTCGCGTGAAAATTGCCCGTCACGCCAAGCTATTTGCTTTTTCTGTAATAAGGAAGGACATGTTCAAAGTGTTTGCCAGAAAAAGCTCAGATCAGACATCTTGACGTGTCTCACTTCGCAGAAATCAGAAACACGTTATGCAACGTCTTCAGCTGTTTGTCTCACTACTTACACATATATACGCTTATGAAGTAATGCAGGAATTGCTTGAATTATCAAAACCGAGTCCTTTCCTTCGTATGAGTGCTTCCATCTCTATATGTTGCTGGACATTTGTTTCTTTGTATTTCCGTGCTGTAGTAACCTCCTAGTCCAGGTCGCGACATGCAATCTTCTAGAACATAAGTTGTTGGGTTGCTCTCATGAAATACTCGGATTTTGAATGTCTGATCAGACCAGTTTGTGTGAAAAGTGCCTCGAAAATCGACGTATGATACTACTTCCAACTGAGTAACCGAATATGGATTTAACTTTTCGTGTACCTATTGATCATATTACATACGGCTGACAAAAGGCATTTCAGGTTTCGTATTAATTGTTGTATCTTCTGTGTAATTATATTGATTGACTAAGCCCTAGCACTGTATCAAAGCAGTGAGAGGTTTAAATTTCTTCCCTGTAAGAGTTCTATTGAATCGCTCCGTAGCTAAAACTTTCAATTTGGATAGAGGTGAACAGTGATTAATTTTAAGTTTTTCCCGTATATTTTGCTAAACACATCTGCACCCTCAGCACCAGTTTTAGTCATTTATATCTGGAGTACATGTCAATTTTTAATAAATATTTGTAGCCTGAAGTTTATTCAGAATCCGTGATAAGATCAACTAATTCAACTTGAGGAAGGTCATCAGGAAGGTCATCAGTTACCTTTGCGATAAACACTCTCTTCAGATACATTCTGAACAAATCAGCTCTTCAGCTGATTACAATGATGTTGGCAACAACAGTAAGATCTTGTTGGAGTGACGCATCAATAACAAGTGTCTCTTTACGTTATACATTTCAGAGGAAGATAGGAAAACCAAAACAAGCCAAGATACATTACAAAACATTATATTTCATCATTCATCAATGAGGCCATTTCCAGTAATTGGCATCAAGATACAAATTTTAACATAAAAAACTTCACATTTCCTTAGCTGTTCAACACAATAAGGTCCATTCCGGTCATTGACCTTAAAGAAATGTTATATGTTTTCATTGTAACAACTAAGTCTGTTCCACTCATTTGTGTCATATGGGAAAGCTGAAAAAGGAGAATCACACGACCGCTTTTCCAAAACCTTCACAATTAATTCTGCAGTCACAGGTTCGTATTTTTCAACTCATGTTTTAATTCAGAGCGCAGGAGGTGAGGGACACCCCTTGCTTTCAGTACTATGCACATCTATTCTGGTAACAAGTCTTTAATTCACCTTACTGTGCCCAAACCCTTCGCAAAGACATGTAACTCAAGTGGAATAACTGAGCATATACTAGTCAGGGCCATCTCCAGTGGCACATCAGTTGAGCCCATACTGTAATTATGGTGACTATCTTCTAACCATTGTGCACAAGTTATACCCAACTCATAGCAGAGCCTTGTCCATGACAGGATGAAACCATCAGAAGCAACTACGTTACTTCGACCACCACCCAGTATCCGAAAGGCAAGCTCCTTCAAGAAAAATCTATTGTGGGAACATTTCACAATCCAAGATGATGTTGTACGTAATTCTGAAGAAAAACAAAACATAGCAACAAGCAATCTCATGCTAGCAAAAGATAATACTAAACGAGAGAGGACGCGTTTCTTACCTTAAGTGTGATGTCGGCTTCCTGAAATAGGCACACGACTTCGAATTGACTTACTACTTATATTCAGGTTCCAGATGCGTGTGCATTTGAGAAGTCCATTACCAGCGTAGTACGTTTTTTGAAAAAAAAAAGAAAAAGAAAACATTGCAAGGATCAATCTCACGGTACACAAAAAAAAAAACTGACCTCTAGAAATAAGGAAGTTTTTCGCCCTATCTTGAGTAACATATGCTACAGATTACTGAGCACTTGAGTCTATGGAGGCCTATTACACGCTCTAAAGATCCAACATGACAGATTTGCTCTGTGCTGTCGCGCAGCAGGCCGGCGAGGAACCTGCAGGTGCAACCTTGACATTGTCCGAGGTCAGAGCCGAGGCCCTGCCATAAGGCTGCTTTCACAGTGGCACCAACAAAGATCGCCAGACGCCGTCGCCAGGGGTCGCCCGATAACATCGGACGACAGCTTGGTCACGGTGCGTCAGACCTCGTTCGTCAGATTTTGGTGGGGTCGAGCAGGTTAGGTTAACTTAGGTTAGAATCTAGTCTATTAACGAAGTAGGTTAGATTTCAACTTCCAGTGGTGGGACGGACACCACGTGGAGCCGAGTGCTGAAATGCGGCGTTTGCTATTAAGAGATGCGGAATGAGTTATGTCTGTCTGAAAAAGGACGCTTCGAGTACTGTACACCCTATCTTCAGTTACTGGAATTACCAGAAAAGTTTTACGAAATACCCATGTATTATGAAAATATATAACGGTAGTTTCAGTGATACACTACAGTAAGAATCTCTTCAAACAGGCTGTTCAGAGTATGTTTTATTGTGCTACAGAGCTGACTACTGTCTGTAAAGTTCTTGACAATGTGGTTATGAGCACATAATAGTTATATTTACGTGGTTAAAGCAAGTGTTTATATTATATGATGACTGTGTGAAATTGGTGTGTTAGTAAACAATTATTATTTAATTAATGAAAAGCAGATTTGTGACTCCAGAGCAGCTCACTTCATTTAAAACAGGTGAATATTAATGCAGTTTTGGCAGTAGATATATTCAGATAATCAGATTCTACTACTGGAAACCTCTCTGCTCTTTGAACACTTGCCCAGTGAATTTGAGAAAGGACGTAACAAGATTTGTTGTGGCAGTATCATTTCAGTTTCAGTGTAGCTTTCAGTTACGAAAATCAATTATGTTACAGTGCTCCCCCCGTCGGAGGTTCGAGTCCTCCGTCGGGCATGGGCGTGTGCGTTGTCTGTAACGTTAGTTCGTTTAAGTTAGATTAAGTAGTGTGTAAGCTTAGGGACTAATGACCTCAGCAGTTTGGTCCCATAGGATCTTACCACAAATTTCCAAAAAATTACGTTACAGTGTCGTTTAGGGCACTTGCACGAAACATAGCTCCAAAATTCGATATAGTACAAATTTAAAAAATCGTAGTATTTTGGGGCAAAAGTGTGAAAATATTAGCTTTTAAATTGGTATTTAGGGCATGGTAAATAACGACCACCGTATCACATAAACACTCTGAAATTGCAATTTTCAGAACGCGGTACAGGCCAAATCACTGCAACGATTTAATCGGCAGATGGCAAATATCAAAGTGTCACTTCTAGTTTTACTTGAGCCAGAACTGCATCTTTAATGTGACTATCGCACTTTCTTTAATAGAGCTCAAATCATACTTCTAGGCTAGCGCTTGAAATCTGTATTGCTGAATGTTTTTGAAGTTGTGCAGACATACTTCAGTTAACGTTCAAAGACCGTCATTCACCATATACAGGGTGTTACAAAAAGGTACGGCCAAACTTTCAGGAAACATTCCTCACACACAAAGAAAGAAAATATGTTATGTGGACATGTGTCCGAAAACGCTTACTTTCCATGTTAGAGCTCATTTTATTACTTCTCTTCAAATCACATTAATCATGGAATGGAAACACACAGCAACAGAACGTACCAGCGTGACTTCAAACACTTTGTTACAGGAAATGTTCAAAATGTACTCCGTTAGCGAGGATACATGCATCCACCGTCCGTCGCATGGAATCCCTGATGCGCTGATGCAGCCCTGGAGAGTGGCGTATTGTATCACAGCCGCCCACAATACGAGCACGAAGAGTCTCTACATTTGGTACCGGTGTTGCGTGGACAGGAGCTTTCAAATTTCCCCATAAATGAAAGTCGAGAGGGTTGAGGCAGGAGAGCGTGGAGGCCATGGAATTGGTCCGCCTCTACCAATCCATCGGTCACCGAATCTGTTGTTGAGGAGCGTACGAACACTTCGACTGAAATGTGCAGGAGCTCCATCGTGCATGAACCACATGTTGTGTCGTACTTGTAAAGGCACATGTTCTAGCAGCACAGGTAGAGTATCCCGTATGAAATCATGATAACGTGCTTCATTGAGCGTAGGTGGAAGAACATGGGGCCCAGCCAAGACATTACCAACAATGCCTGCCCAAACTTTGTGTTGATGACGTGATTGCACAATTGCGTGCGGATTCTCGTCAGCCCACACAAGTTGATTGTGAAAATTTACAATTTGATCACGTTGGAATGAAGCCTCATCCGTAAAGAGAACATTTGCACTGAAATGAGGATTCACACATTGTTGAATGAGCCATTCGCAGAAGTGTACCCGTGGAGGCCAGTCAGCTGCTGATAGTGCCTGCACACGCTGTACATGGTACTGAAACAACTGGTTCTCCCGTAGCACTCTCCATACAGTGACGTGGTCAACGTTACCTTGTACAGCAGCAACTTCTCTGACGCTGACATTAGGGTTATCGGCAACTGCACGAAGAATTGCCTCGTCCATTGCAGGTGTCCTCGTCGTTCTAGGTCTTCCCCGGTCGCAAGTCATAGGCTGGAATGTTCCGTGCTCCCTAAGACGCCGATCAATTGCTAGTAACGTCTTCCTGTCGGGACACCTTCGTCCTGGAAATCTGTCTCGATACAAACGTATCGCGCCACGGCTATTGCGCCGTGCTAATCCATACATCAAATGGGCATCTGCCAACTCCGCATTTGTAAACATGTTGATGCTACGTACTGATGTGTTTGATGCTAGTACTGTAGAGCAATGAGCCGCGTGTCAACACAAGCACCGAAGTCAACATTACCTTCCTTCAATTGGGCCAACTGGCGGTGAATCGAGGAAGTACAGTACATACTGACGAAACTAAAATGAGCTCTAACATGGAAATTATGCGTTTCCGGACACATGTCCACATAATATCTTTTCTTTATTTGCGTGTGAGGAATGTTTCCTGAAAATTTGGCCGTTCCTTTTTGTAACACCCTGTATTTGTGGAAGACAAACACAAAGTCTGGAGTAAGATACTCTGTCACCAAAAGCAGTGTAATGTGGAAACAAATACGTACACCACATTTAAAAGCACTTCATCTAACAGAATTACCGACCTACTGAGATAAAAACTCAAGTAAGTCGTAACAATAATTTGTAGACAGCTAAAAATGTACACTAACTACAACCGAAAAAGATTCATTTCAATAACTTTAATCATTAGGTACACCGTCAGTGTCAGTGGAACAAAATCTTAAACATGGCTGCGGAACAGCATCAGTGTAAATCTGAAGAAGTAGAAAAATCAGCCTACCAGTTGCAAATAAAGGTCTATTGACCCTGCTGGTCAAGGGCTAATAAACCTTTATTTGCAAGCGGTTGGCTGATTTTCAACCTCTTGACTTGAACAAATTATTTTTTGACTTTATATTCTACACCAAGGAAGTGTTATAGGCCATTCAGATGATGCTGTCATTTAAAGTCTTGTAGTCATCAGATGACCGAAACTAATTGCAAAATTATTTAGATAAGATACTGTATGGTGCGAAAAGTGGCAATTGACCCTGTACAATGAAAAGTGTAAAGTTATTCACATGAGTACTAAAAGAAATCCGCTAAATTTCGATTACGCGATAAGTCACACAAATCTGACGGCTGTAAATTCAACTAAATACTTAGGGATTACAATTACAATTAACCTAAACTGGAACGATCACATAGATAATATTGGGGGTAGAGCAAACCAAAGACTGCGATTCACTGGCAGAACCCTTAGAAGGTGCAACAGGTCTACTAAAGAGACTACTTACACCACGCTTGTCCGCCCTATCCTGGAGTACTGCTGTGTGATGTGGGATCCGAATCATGTGGGACTGACGGATGACATCGAAAAAGTTGAAAGACGGGCAGCTCGTTTTGTATTATCGCGAAATAGGGGAGACAGTGCCACAGACATGATACGTGAATTGGAGTGGCAATCATTAGAACAAAGGAGTTTTTCGTTGCAACGGGATCTTCTCACGAAATTTCAATCACCAGTTTTCTCCTCCCATTGCGAACAAGTTTTCTCCTCCGATTGCGAAAACATTCTGTTGGCACCCACTTGCATGGGGAGAAATGATCATCACGATAAAATAAAAGAAATCAGAACTCGCACAGAAAAATTTAAGTGCTCGTTTTTCCCGCGCGCCGCTCTAGAGTGGAACGGTAGAGAGACAGCTTGAAGGTTGTTCCTTGAACCCTCTGCCAGGTACTATATTGGAATAGGAGAGTAATCACGTAGATGTAGACGTACACCTAAAATTTATGATAAAGATTTTGCCTAGTTGTGATTTCCATTAAACCTGTCATTTCAGTCGATAGATTCCGAAGTATATTCCGATTATGATATTTTTCATTCTCAGAATGCCACTCCTTTGACCAGAATGATGAGATTGTCACTGTTTGTGTTACTTGTCGTGTCGGCCATTATGACCGAAGAAAGGAAACTAATTTGAATTTCACCTACTGTCGTCGGAAATCTGTACATTCGGGCGATGAGATCGGCTTCATTGTGAGCGAGCACGTAGTGGAGTAGTGATTAGAAAAGATCGGCCGACTTCGGATAATGTCGGTCGGCGGCGGAATCCATCGATGTCGGTGCCACTGTGACCACAGCGTAAGAGGGTACATCGACAGACTCGTTGCAGCTGCCTGGCGTGACTGCAGACTTCCGTCAGGGCCTCAGTGCTCTTGTTGAGTGAAGCTCCAGTTAGGCTCGGCCCCATAAATCTGCGTGCTCTGTTGTTGGTCGTCGAGATGGCGTGTAGGTGGAACATCCAACAGCGCCACGAACACAGCCTGAGAGGCGGTCCCAGCATGAAACCGATAAGGCAGTATTTGTCCTGCCCAGGAGTGGAGGGTCAGGCGCATTGTTCCCAAACTGAGCACCTCGCAAACGGGCAGAGCGGTTCTTCATTCATAAAAGATGCCCCGGACCTCATATCTGGGTAATCACAGGTGTGACTGGGAAGAGTGCAGCTTGCAGATTTGAAGTTCTTTCCACAGCTGAGGACTCATAGCAGTAGACTTGTAGCAGGCGGTTCCTGGTGACACTTCGTCATATTTGCCAAGAGTATGAAGTTACCAAATATTTCGATTATTACTGCCGTTATCGCTTTTAACTTCCTCATTCTGCTACTATTACACGCGTGCTGGAAGGAAGAATTTAATTCTTCTTGCTCAATTTTAGACGCAGTTGCCCAGAAACAGATGAATATCGTGAGTTAACGGGCGAGTTGTGGGGCCCTGAAAATATGTTCGGAATTGGGGCGGTCGCAAAGGACGCCCGTCAAATCCGGGGGATGGCAGCAAACACGTGGTGCCAAACGTTAGCCGGACGAGAGGGGTAGCCCCAGAGCATGATCCAGCCGCGTGGCTGGGAATCCCGCTGTGACGAGGACGGTGCTTTGTGCCGATGAAGGAGATGTCTATGCCGGGAGTGACAAAGATGGCGGACTATATGAAACCTTAATGGCAGACATTTCACAGTTCGTACAGAAATTAATAGTAGCCAGATGAATCATGATATCTCAAAAAGAAACATGTACATTACTATTATTTGCACGACGATTCTGACGGTGTAATCAGATTTTCAATATCTTTATTAGTTTAAAGTTTAGTATCTGATGGTGAATTATACAAGTAACACCCAGTAACGAATTTCCAAAATATAAACGCTTCACCCGATTTTCTTGATCGCCGTGTCTTTAGACAGCTATTAGTATAAACCTAAATTGGTATGAATTACAGGCATGTAAGTTAAATAGTACATGACTTATTGGAGGTCAAAATGGCCGATTACTATCGATCACGTCAGGCCATAAGTACTCCACAGTTACACGAAAAAGCGGTAGCAGCATGCTTATAAATATATTTATTCATCTATGTCTTTGTTTATATCCGATATATACTATTTATGAAGAAATTGGTTAAATATTTACTGTGTTTTAGAAAGCACAGAGACATTACGCTACTGGCCTACCTTTTGCTTCTTTTCTTTGATATATGTTTAATTGTTTATGTATCTAATATTGTGTGTTGGGGCGTGTTTATGGCACAGCCATAGGAATATTTATTTAGTTTCAACTATTTAAGTGTAGATCCAGTATTTCGAATATGTTTCATTATGTTTGTGAGTGTGCGTTGGTTTGAAGACAGGGCGGGAGGACTCTAGCCAATCACAGCGATCGTTGCAAAAAGGACACGTGGAGAGACTGTATGGAAGTGGGGGAGGAGATCGTATCGAGAGAGAACACAAGAGGGAGTTCTGGACGGTACGGCAGAGGACACGGGAGTGAGTGCTGGACGCGAACAGTACAGCGCGACGGACGCACAGTCGGCGGAAAGACTTGGACAGTGGAGCAGTTTGCGCGTGGTCGCGGCAGATAGAAATATTTCGGAGTGCCCACTTGAGCACTTGTGAGATCTCCGTGGTTTCTACAGTGAAGACGTAGTGCGTGTTTAGAAGTGAAAATCTCGCGAGCTATGTTGTTGTTCACAACTAACTAAGTGCGGTAGGAATCTATTGTTTCTCTGTTATTTAACTTATATTTTATTTAATTGCTGGACCATCGACATCAATAAGTGTTTTGCAGAAATATACCACATTCTCAAAAGTACTTCTACTCTCGTACTCATCATTTAAGGTCTTTGAGATAGTACCTGCAGATTTTATTTAATTGCAATCTTTCATTTATAAATTTATTTGTTACTTTTATAATTCGCAATTTCCGAGTGATAGAAATCTTCGACCAGTCGATTCATGTGGGTACTCTTATCGTATACTGTTGACTGTGCTGATTCTGTAAAGCTGGGAAATCCACACAGGTCCAGCAGCCAGATTTGTAGACTATTTAGCCGTGATAAAAAATCACGTTGCCCAGGGTGCACCACGGGGTGGCTAGTCTACATTAAACCGACGCCCCACCAATGGCTCCCGGTACTGGCTAACATAGCCCCACCTCATCTAAGGCGAAGATCTGCACTGAAAAGGGAATGGCAAAAGTGCGCTAACAACGGTGACCTACCCTTACACGAAGTCTGCAAGAATCCCAGCCACAGGCTCAAGTCCCGTAAGCCATCATGGAGATTAGGGCAACAGCTGATCGAGGACAATTATGATATCGACGAAGCCTGGCGTCGGGAATGCGATATGTCTAACCCTGATCACCTTAACTTAGTCTCGGACCCAACCGTACGGCCCGAGGGCTTCGGCCTTCCCAGAAAATCTTGGACATCTTTAAATCGTATCCGAACAGGCTATGGTAGATGTAATTACTGGAAGCACAAATGGGGACAGACTGACTCACCCAACTGCGACTGTGGGAATCCACAAACTCTACATCATATCGCAATGGACTGCCCTACGAGGAGATTCCCTGGCACAATGCAGGAGCTGCACCTCCTGGAGGGAGATGCTTCTGGCTGGCTGAGGGACTTGGACATACAACCATGAGTCTGGTCTACACTTATCCTTCTGAAAAACCTATTACTAGATACTATTACTATAATTTCTATGTATTTTTGTGTATTTTGTGTTTTACTTCCTTTTTTAGATCTAATAATTGTTTGTTGCCTGTAACATATTGACCATTCATTGTTTTTATACGTTGTTTGTGTTATTACTTACTTACTGCTGTATTCTATTAGCCATACGAAATATATATACTGTTGACTCAGCAGTATTTGGCCTGTAATGTGGCAACTACGTATCCCAGGCCCTAGACAACGAAACCAGCTAAAACTTTTAATATCGCAACTCTGAGTCGGAGGGTGCGTAGCTATTCGAAAGCCCACAATATTTAGTTCGCAGCAAATGGTTGCCGCACTCTATGGCAAGTGGGCCTTACGAAGTAGTTATTTAGTTCTTCTCATGTCTGTGGAATAATTTTCAAGTTAAATCCAACATTTCCAATTATTCGTAGATAACGTTAAAACCAAATTAACTGATGAAGACGTTCTTTCATGAAAGTAATTGCTTTGCACTGCTCCTTTAACTTGCGCTTAGCAACGACGGTTGTAAAATGCTAAAACTACCAGTAAACACCACTTTCAAACGCACAGACTGTTAATATTGTGTGTTAAAAATTACAATCATTCTCTCCAGACGACTTGGTCGACGTTAGCCATTTCAAGTCGTACAACGAAGGAAAATATTGCATAAGATCAACTATTTTCCGTTGCAATAAACTCATTTTACGTGGGCCATGTTCACATTTTCGCCGAATCACTCTAACTGCAGTAACCACTTCAATAATGCAGAAAAGATTTCAAAGTTTCAAAACTGGCATCTGACTGTCTGGCCTTACACTTACTCGCCAAGCAGAAATTCTACCTGTGTGGAACACCAGTTTCAGTAAACTGACGTAGCGAAGACTGTTTACCACTACACTTTCTTAACGGAAAGCCTGACATTAACGTATTTGACTCTATACCTACACCGCAACAGTAATTTTGTGAGAGATCAATGCATACACAATACATACGAATTGCAGAATTTGATAGTGCCGTTGTTTCGGCTCTTATATGTTCCTGAATCGCACTGGCTCTGAATCACTTTAAGCCACAGGTACTGCAACGTCTCACTGACACCGACAGTGTGCTCTTACCGCCAGCTCCACTATTGGTTTCATTTGATTTTCTCGTCACTGAAATAAAAGTCGTATGACCTCCCAGCATGTGAGAGGTTTCATTTCATTCCTCCTTTCCTTCTAAGAGAAAAGTTTTCTCCTCAGAAAGCTTTTTCTCTTCTAACTAACGGAATGAGGCAAAATGAGGCCAGTAAATTTTGTACAAACCGCTATTTAATGCTGTTAAGAAGTTTTCTTTTAATGTGCTTGTAGGTGACGGAATTTAATATGATATTAAGACATCTTAAGCAGGAACGTACACAAATTTTCCGAACAAGGAAAGCTTATTGTCCAGGTAGAAAAAGATTTAAATACAAACACTGCAAAGTCTGGGCTAGGTCAATCTTTCCATCTGATCGCACTGCATTATAGTTTGCCTAATAAGCATCACACGTCTTGTTCTCTTGTTCTGGAAATTATTAGTTGAAACCGAGTTTAACATTCAAGGATATGGTACTCTTAAAAATACAAAACGGTTAACAATCAAAGACTGAGTTCACCCTCCTACTGAGGTGAGTTTATAATCGGTAAACCAGGGGACACCGTTTGTCTTCGACTTCCTCCAGTGAGCATTGGAAGCCAAATACTCAAACGTTTAAAATACTACGACGACTCTGAATCATACAGTTGACGTTCTCCTTCTAAATTAACAATTCCTTGTTTTTGACGAATTAAAATTTGTAGCAGCAACAGAATTCGAACCCAATAACGAGAGATTACAGACCTACAGCTTTACCTACTCCAACGTACTTCTCCTTGTATGAAGTGCTTTTACTGATTTCTGTCATCTATTATGAGAGGTAAAACAGTTAACTAACAAGGGGAGACCGCCAATTGTGAAATTCAGTTTCCATTCATACTGCGCATAATACACTCCTGGAAATGGAAAAAAGAACACATTGACACCGGTGTGTCAGACCCACCATACTTGCTCCGGACACTGCGAGAGGGCTGTACAAGCAATGATCACACGCACGGCACAGCGGACACACCAGGAACCGCGGTGTTGGCCGTCGAATGGCGCTAGCTGCGCAGCATTTGTGCACCGCCGCCGTTAGTGTCAGCCAGTTTGCCGTGGCATACGGAGCTCCATCGCAGTCTTTAACACTGGTAGCATGCCGCGACAGCGTGGACGTGAACCGTATGTGCAGTTGACGGACTTTGAGCGAGGGCGTATAGTGGGCATGCGGGAGGCCGGGTGGACGTACCGCCGAATTGCTCAACACGTGGGGCGTGAGGTCTCCACAGTACATCGATGTTGTCGCCAGTGGTCGGCGGAAGGTGCACGTGCCCGTCGACCTGGGACCGGACCGCAGCGACGCACGGATGCACGCCAAGACCGTAGGATCCTACGCAGTGCCGTAGGGGACCGCACCGCCACTTCCCAGCAAATTAGGGACACTGTTGCTCCTGGGGTATCGGCGAGGACCATTCGCAACCGTCTCCACGAAGCTGGGCTACGGTCCCGCACACCGTTAGGCCGTCTTCCGCTCACGCCCCAACATCGTGCAGCCCGCCTCCAATGGTGTCGTGACAGGCGTGAATGGAGGGACGAATGGAGACGTGTCGTCTTCAGCGATGAGAGTCGCTTCTGCCTTGGTGCCAATGATGGTCGTATGCGTGTTTGGCGCCGTGCAGGTGAGCGCCACAATCAGGACTGCATACGACCGAGGCACACAGGGCCAACACCCGGCATCATGGTGTGGGGAGCGATCTCCTACACTGGCCGTACACCACTGGTGATCGTCGAGGGGACACTGAATAGTGCACGGTACATCCAAACCGTCATCGAACACATCGTTCTACCATTCCTAGACCGGCAAGGGAACTTGCTGTTCCAACAGGACAATGCACGTCCGCCTGTATCCCGTGCCACCCAACGTGCTCTAGAAGGTGTAAGTCAACTACCCTGGCCAGCAAGATCTCCGGATCTGTCCCCCATTGAGCATGTTTGGGACTGGATGAAGCGTCGTCTCACGCGGTCTGCACGTCCAGCACGAACGCTGGTCCAACTGAGGCGCCAGGTGGAAATGGCATGGCAAGCCGTTCCACAGGACTACATCCAGCATCTCTACGATCGTCTCCATGGGAGAATAGCAGCCTGCATTGCTGCGAAAGGTGGATATACACTGTACTAGTGCCGACATTGTGCATGATCTGTTGCCTGTGTCTATGTGCCTGTGGTTCTGTCAGTGTGATCATGTGATGTATCTGACCCCAGGAATGTGTCAATAAAGTTTCCCCTTCCTGGGACAATGAATTCACGGTGTTCTTATTTCAATTTCCAGGAGTGTAAAAGCTCATGGCCAGAGGTGTAATGTGGCACAGCACAAAGATGCACTTCTCAGCCGTTGTCGAAAAAATCGACAGTTAAAAGAAACCGTTGCGGTGAAATACTCTTTGTGACTAATAATTCTATACAGCGTCGTGGCGCAGCGGTAAGCGCACGGGTTCGTAATGCAAAGGTCGCCGGATCGAATCTCGCAATATGCAACTTTTTTTTATTATTTGTTTTTCATAATTCAAATATATATATATATATATATATATATATATATATATATATATATATATATATATATATATATATATATATATATATATATATAATTCCTGGCAATCAGTTCAACAATTATGCATATAATAAGTTGTTGAAAGTCGTTTGTCGTGGAAAAACTGGCGACTTCGAACATCATTATGTTTTCCGGAAACAAAGTTGTATTTCACAAATGTTATTAATTGTCTTCATAATGTTAACCACGTATATTTAACGGAAGACGTAGAAACGATATTTCGAAACGAATACGTATAGCGTAAGTCAAACTTTCGAATTAGAATAGAGACCCCACGAACACAAATTTGCTGTGGCAGGTATGAAATTTAAACTCCGTTACTCGCTCGTTACACTTGAATGACAGATGTTGAATGGGCCGAAACGAGCCGCCGCATAACAGCGTAGATGCCTGCTAACTTCGAAAGAAGGTAGATACGGTCCCTAGCGCAACTTATAACATTGTCGAAAATCAGTGCGGACGGGAGAGCTTTGGTACACCCTGTTAAAAAAAACGGAAAAATGGAGGCGGTACAATTGGAGACCGATCCGCCTTCACCAACATGCATAAGCAATTCATTAATACTTTTTATATATATATATATATATAAAGTATTAATTTATATATATATATATATAAAGTATTAATGAATTGCTTATGCATGTTGGTGAAGGCGGATCGGTCTCCAATATATATATATATATATATATATATATATATATATATATATATATATATTTGAATTACAAAAAACTAATAATAAAAATTTCATGGCGCGAGATTCGATCCGGCGACCTTCGTATTACGAACCCGAGCGCTTACCACTGCGCCACGACGCTGTAGAAAAATTATTAATCGTCGAGAGTATTTCACCGCAATGGTTTCTTTTAACTGTCGATTTTCTCGACAACGGCTGAGAAGTGCATCTTGGTGCTTTGCCACATTACACCTCTGGCCATGAGCTTTTATTATGCGCAGTATGAATCGAATCTGAATTTCACAATTGGCGGCCTCCCCTTGTAAGATACAATAGCCGGAGCACCATGACCTGCGTCACAAAGTGTGAATCTAGATTTTGCCTTTAATCTCTCAAAACGGTGTCATTATTATTACTATGGATCACGTTTAGAGGCAAATTACATTTACACGATACACTAAACGCCAGCCGGTGTCTCCGAGCGGTTCAAGGCGCTTCAGTCTGGAACCGCTCAACCGCTACGGTCGCATGTTCGAATTCTGCATCGGGCATGGATGTGTGTGATGTCCTTAAGTTGGTTAGGTTTAAGTAGTTCTAAAGTTCTAGGGGACTGATGACCTCAGAAGTTAAGTCCCATGGTGCTAAGAGCCATTTGAACCATTTCATTTGAACTAATAAATTAAATCTTTGTTCAAAGCCCGTAATACGGAACGAATTTGACTTATCAGGCGAATAAAGTTCTCTCCACCTTGTATGACACTTCGTTTCTTCCTGCCTTGTCAGTAGGTCTCTACTTGAAAAATGTCACAGCTCAAAGTATTTGATAAAGGGCGCATTCTTGCGCTTTATGAAGATGGATAGTGTATCAGCATCACTTCCCGTGACCTAAGATACAGAAAATCTACTATACATCCCCAGACAAAGAGGATGGAGAGGAAGGCCACATCAACCACCATCGTAAATCTGGACGTCCATGGACTACCACGGAGAATGAAGACAATAGTATACTGCAGTGCATTGATGATTCCTTTCAGGACTAAGACAGAAATTAGGAACATCATCAAGGTAAAAGTAAACCGATCGACCATTCGTCATCGTCTCAACGAGAAAAGACGGTATGCACGAAAATCAGCGATTAAGGAAATGTTGCAGGAGCAACATAAGGCTACCGAGTTGAACTTCACACTGGCGTTTTGAAGATGATGATGTTTGGTTTACGGGGCGCTCAACTGCGCGGCCGTCATGGCCCACAAAAAGTCTCAATTTTTTCACACTCCAATTTTTCATGCAGTCCAATCTACCCACTATCACGAATGATGATGATGGTAAAATTATGAGGACAGCGCAAACACCCAGTCGCTGGCAGAGAAAATCTCCAACCCGGCCGGGGATCGAACCCGGTATTCCGCGGTCCAGGGGCAGCAACGCTACACACTTTTTTAAAAAAAAAAGTGAGAAGCGATTTATTTATGTGCCAAAAAGTTAAAGTCAACGCTTATGTGAAACTATTTTATTTGGTTTTAAATCTCATTTTATTAGAAGAAGATTGATTTTTTTGCATGATTGAGCCTTGCTTACATTACTATAAGTAATGATGTTCCAAGTGAATTAGTTATCCATGTTTAAAGGAAAGAGAAGAGATAGTACGCCAAATGTTACCATTCGACAAAACACGGAACTTTTATGATGCTGATGTTACGCAAATGATTGCATTTTTGAATTCTCTACATCCGAGCTTGCTGGAGGTTAATTTAACCAGTTAACTGAAGAAATTCAAATTAGTTGTGGTGCCCCCTCTGGAAAAGAAATTTGAAACGCTCAAGCTGAGTTATTGTACGTATTTTATTGTATGTTTTCGTCAACTGGTGTTATACTTCATCTACTGATGTTGGATATTTAAGTAATAACAAAGGATAAAGAAGATGAGGCGCCACATATGGCTTCTCTAGATTGTCGCACAGATGACAAAATGGTAGATACCGAAATATATGACAGAGGGATAGAGAAACAATTAAAGTCGCTCAAAAGGGGAAAGGCCGCTGGACCTGATGGGGTACCTGTTCGATTTTACACAGAGTACCCTAGGACACTTGCCCCCCTTCTTGCAGCGGTGTACCGTAGGTCTCTAGAAGAGTATAGGGTTCCAAAATATTGGAAAAGGGCACAGATCATCCCCATTTTCAAGAAGGGACGTCGAACAGATGAGCAGAACTATAGACCTATATGTCTAACGTCGATCAGTTCTAGAATTTTGGAACACTTATGTTCGAGTATAATGACTGTTCTGCAGACTAGAAATCTACTCTGTAGGAATCAGCACGGGTTCCGCAAAAGACGATCGTTTGAAACCCAGTTCGCGCTATTCGTCCACGAGACTCAGAGGGCCATAGATACGGGTTCCCAGGTAGATGCCGTGTTTCTTGACTTCCGCAAGGCGTTCGATACAGTTCCCACAGTCGTTTAATAAACAAAGTAAGAGCATATGGAGTATCAGACCAATTGTGTGATTGGATTGAAGAGTTCCTAGATAACAGAACGCAACATGTCATTCTCAATGGAGAGAAATCTTCCGAAGTAAGAGTGATTTCAGGTATGCCGCAGGGGAGTGTCGTAGGACCGTTGCTGTTCACAATATACATAAATGACCTTGTGGATGGCATCGGAAGTTCACTGAGGCTTTTTGCAGTTGATGCTGTAGTATAACGAGAGGTTGTAACAATGGAAAATTGTACTGAAATGCAGGAGGATCTGCAACGAATAGACGCATGGTGCAGGGAATGGCAATTGAATCTCAATGTAGATAAGTGTAATGTGCTGCGAATACACTAAAAGAAAGATCCTTTATCCTTTAGCTACAATATAGCAGGTCAGCAACTGGAAGCAGTTAATTCCATAAATTATCTGGGAGCAGGCATTAGCAGTGATTTAAAATGGAATGATCATATAAAGTTGATCGTCGGTAAAGCATATGCCAGACTGAGATTCATTGGAAGAATCCTAAGGAAATGCAGTCCGAAAACATAGGAAGTAGGTTACAGTACACTTGTTCGCCCACTACTTGAATACTGCTCACCGGTGTGGGATTCGTACCAGATTGGGTTGACAGAAGAGATAGAGAAGATCCAACGGAGAGCAGCACGCTCCGTTACAGGATCATGTAGTAATCGCCAAAGCGTTACGGAGATGATAGATAAACTCCAGTGGAAGACTCTGCAAGAGAGGCGCTCGGTAGCTCGGTACAGGCTTTTGTTAAAGTTTCGAGAAAATACCTTGACCGAGGAGTCAAACAGTATAATGTTCCCTCCTACGTATATCTCGCGAAGAGACCATGAGGATAAAATCAGAGAGATTAGAGCCCACACTGAGGCATACCGACAATCTTTCTTTCCACGAACAATACGAGACTGGAATAGAAGGGACAACCGATAGAGGTACTCAAGGTACCCTCCGCAACGGGCCGTCGGGTGGCTTGCGGAGTATGGATGTAGATGTAGACTGATACAGTGATATGTGAGCATAGCTCACGCGCAGGGATGGGGATAGGGAGAGGGAGGGAGGGAGGGAGGGAGGGAGGGAGGGAGGGAGAGAGAGAGAGAGAGAGAGAGAGAGAGAGAGAGAGAGAGAGAGAGAGAGACAGGATGACATGCAAGACTAGACACAGATTGACGTACGAGTGAACAGGACTGTAAGCGAGTGCATTGGAGAATATTCCGTTCGTTCCTGAACGAGTGAGGGGCGGCAACAAGGCAAAGGTTCCTGGTGGAGGCAGGTGCGGCAGCCGATATTACAAGCAACGACCGGATAGTTGACTTCGAATACAACGACCACGAGACGTCGCGTTCGTGCGGTGGCAACGCTTCCCGGTGGTAGCTGCTGGCCGTTAACAGCAGTGAGCATCGCCTCCTGGTGGAGCTGTCGAAGAGCTGAATTCGTGTGCGACGTGATGTGGGCGTCGCGCCTGGGCAGCAGGAGCCGAGCGAAACTCCAGGTACTGGCGGGTTGCAGCCCACACCACGAGGCAGCTAACCAATACAGGAAATTCAGTGGGCACAATTCACGTCGTTAATCATTACATGACACTGAAATTTTGTCAGAGACAGCAAAGGACTTGGAAGAGCAGTTGAACAGAATGGACAGTGTCTTGAAAGGAGGGTATAAGATGAACATCAACAAAAGCAACACGAGGATAATGGAATGTAGTCTAATTAAGTCGGATGATGCTGAGGGAATTAGATTAGAAAATGAGACACTTAAAGTAGTGAAGGAGTTCTGCTATTTAGGGAGCAATATAACTGATGATGGTCGAAGTAGTGATGGTCGAAGTAGAGAGGATATAAAATGTAGACTGGCGATGGCAAGGAAAGCGTTTCTGTAGAAGAGAAATTTGTTAACATCGAGTATTGATTAAGTGTCAGCAAGTCGTTTCTGAAAGTATTTGTGTGGAGTGTAGCGACGTATGGAAGTGAAACATGGACGATAAATAGTTCAGACAAGAAGTGAATAGAAGCTTTTGACTTGTGGTGCTACAGAAGAATGCTGAAGATTAGTTGGGTAGATCACATAACTAATGAGGAGCTATTGAATAGAATTGGGGAGAAGAGGAGTTTGTGGCACAACTTGACTAGAAGAAGGGATCGGTTGGTAGCACATGTTCTGAGGCATCAAGGGATCACCAATTTAGTATTGGAAGGAAGCGTGGAGGGTAAAAATCGTAGAGGGAGACTAAGAGATGAATACACTAAGCAGATTCAGAAGGATGTAGGTTGCAGTAGGTACTGGAAGATGAAGAAGCTTGCACAGGATAGAGTAGCATGGAGAACTGCATCAAACCAGTCTCAGGACTGAAGACCACAACAACAACAAGTACCGTATTCGAGTTACGAACACTCATTCCAGATTAGAAGACCGCATTCGCTAGTCTAGAGAAGAGAGATCACTAACGAAAAAAGATATTTAATTTGACCCGCCAAACCGGGAGTTTGAAAGTTGTAGTTCGGGAGGAAACTGATAAAAATAGTATTGTCATCCGCTGACAGATCGTGGGTCGAAGTGACGGCACTCGTAATGAATTATTAGCATGTATTAAGGACTCTTGCTCTGGGGACGTTGAACACACAGTACTTCCTAGTTGGGAGATGGCAGTAATTGCTGATCGAGTAGAAGAAGAACATAGAGAAACAGGGAAGTTAAAACTACAATCTTCCAAAAACTGTAATGCAATAAGTACCTTAAAGGATTAATAGCGTAGAGTGTTCATTGCGAGGTGAAGATCACGGAATGGAAAAGACAGTATTGTTTGAACGAGTAGAACGGACAGAGGCGCGCTCGCAGGAAGCGTGTAAATGGGTGTCGGACTTTGCAGTATCTAGTAGCCTTTATACTAGGAGTAGTGGTATGAATGTAGAGAGGAGTGGTGATAAAGCCGTTTCTGATTGGTGGATTGGTACGACCGAATCATCAGAACCTACAACAAGAAAACGGTTCTTCGGGTTTGCATCAATATAACGACAGTAAACAGTATTTACCAAATGAATAATGGGCGGAATTTAATTTGTCTAACTGGACGTTCACGGCTAATCGGTTGCCGATTTTCCAATCAGAAGGAGAATTACACCCAGAAATATTTTTAAGCATCTTTGAAAGAGCTTTGGCGTCTGAGTGGGACGACAGCGAGAAAATACAGTGTGTGATCAGACATTTTTTTAAAACATTTCTAAGTATATGACTCTTCCACGATTCGAGCAAGTAACCTTTTACTGTGCAGCTTTTTTCCCTCTCTCCAAAGCACTTATTTAAGGCAATCAATTAAAAATAAAACAAAAGAAGTAATTTCGACGAAAACAAAAGGGTTAAATCCTAAACAAAGGAATATGGCGTTAATTTTATCGTGCCCACACCTTTTTTCCTCCGTCACTTCTACATCGTGTAACATTTAAATCCAAACAAGAGTGTCCACAAAAAAAGGGGGATTTCAACTCATCCAACTCCTTGTCGATGAAAAACAAGGTACAGGGTATTAGGAAAAAGCCCTCGATAACGTGGCATCCTGGGCCACGTCTAGTGGGCTGTGGGCATATATCGGAAAAAGGCACTAGATCTGTGTCATATCCACTCACCATCACGTAGTGGACATAATGTCCCACACGCCACGTTATGGCATTGTTCTTCTAACGGGACGCACGAGAATCTCCCCCGAGATAGCCGCCTCTGACGTCCTGAGAAGAAAAGCCAGTTGTCGGCGAATCCATCTCCAATGGCTATGACCGCAGGAGATCAACCAATGATATAATGTATCAGTTTCATGGCAACGATTGCAGCGATCCGTCACACTTAGGCCAATACGAAAAAGTCGCACGTTGAATGGTACAATATTATGAACAACTTGGTCCCAAGAGGACGCCACTTCCACTGGGAAAATCGGGAGGATAACGTTACACCAAACAATCTTCCAATTCGTTTCTGGCCACAGGGCTTCCACAGAAGGAATACTATGAGGAATTGTCCAGCAGCATAACAGCATTTTTAAGGAGAGATTCGCTTGGGAAAGGATATTTACTCCTAAATAACTCACTTCAAGAAAAAATTCTTTAACGTGCCTTAGTTTATCACTAAGCCTACCAATATCTACTGGAGGTGTTAAACTCGTCGGTCGGATACAATCATGAAGGCGAGCTGTAAGTGATTGGGGGCGCGTAGACATGTTAAAACGGTACGACGGATGAATAAGGCAGAAGCCTTAACTCGAATGTCAGGGAGGCCTAAACCTCCTAGCAGAGGGGGGGGGAGGGCACCATTACCCCATAATGCAAACGAAATATAGAGTTGCGCCAGATAAACCTGCCAGTTAAACTTTGCAACTTGCGGTACATCATCGCAGGAACTGGAAAGATTTGTGCAATAAAATAAGCCTTACTTAACACATACGTTTTCATGGCCGGACCTTATGAAGAAGTGAGAGAGAGCTCCCTGAATCTTATGCGTAACAGACTTCCAGTTTTTCGTAGCCATCTTTAGCGGACAATTATAACACCTAACGATTGATATCTGTGACCTTCAAAGCCCATGGAAAAAAATGACTCAAATGGCTCTGAGCACTATGGGATTTAACATCTAAGGTCATCAGCCCCTAGAACTTAGAACTACTTAAACCTAACTAACCTAAGGACATCACACACATCCATGCCCGGGGCAGGATTCGAGCCTGCGACCGTAGCGGTCTCCCGTTTCCAGACTGAAGCGCCTAGAACCACTCGGCCACATCGGCCGGCAAAGCCCATGGAATTTCAGCAGAGTCAAATCCTCGCAAATTGAGTAAGCGACATTTCTGGTCATTAACCTACGCTCCTGTAATACGACAAAAACCATCCAATAACTTATTTAGCACTGGAATATCATCATGGGTATGGAGAAGAACCATAACGTCATCAGCATAAGCACGAACGGTAAACCTTTCTCCCAACAGCGACCAGCCACCCAAACCAGCAGCTATAGATCGCAAGAAGGATTCCAGAAACAGAAAGTAGAGCGACATAGATGATGGACTCCCTTGAATGACGCCCTGACATACCACGATGGGGGAAGTAAGACGACCATTTACTAGATCAATGGACGCCCGAATATCAGTAATTAGAGAGCTAAACAGCAATCGTGCAGCCAGCCCGTATGGCCGAGCGGTTCTAGGCGCTTCAGTGTGGAACCGCGAGACCGCTACGGTCGCAGGTTCGAATCCTGCCTCGGGCATGGATGTGTGTGAGGTTAGTTAGGTTTAAGTAGTTCTAATTTCAAGGGGACTGATGACCTCAGATGTTAAGTCCCATAGTGATCAGAGCCATTTGAACCATTTCTTTTTTTTTGGGGGGGGGGGGGGGGATCAGGGCAATTTTAGCAACCTTAAAGCTGGGCGGGATAAGGCCTCCGTGGAATGGTTCAAATGGCTCTGAGCACTATGGGACTTAACATCTGAGGTCATCAGTCCACTAGAGCTTAGAACTACTTAAACCTAAGGACATCACGCACATCCATGCCCGAGGCAGGATTCGAACCTGCGACCGTAGCGGTCGCGCGGTTCCAGACGGAAGCGCCTAGAACCGCTCGGCCACACCAGCCTGCACCCTCCGTGGAATACATCATTCACCATAGACGTTATCGTATCTCATATCAGGGGCCAAAATCGAATATAAAATTCTTTGTGAAAGCCATCGAAGCCAGGCGATTTGTGGGAGAGAGAAGGAGCCACAAGTATATCATAGCGATGCAATACAGAGAAAAACTCTTCCTGGAGAGCTAACGTAACAACACTGTCAAGGAGGGACGTAAAATCGACAGACGGTAGACCGTCTGAATCCACTCCAGTATAAAGTACCGAAACGTACTGGTAAAGTTCTCGCATGATATCAGATTGGGAGGACCACTCACACCCACCTAGAGAACGAATGGTAGTAAAACATGTCCTCTGATATCGCTTGTGAAGCAGAAGAAGATTATAGAGAGAGAGGCCAACTCATCCTGTAAGATTGAACGACTCTGGGAAGGCAAGCGGACACCATCCATTTGCCTACGTTTGAGTTGTAGAAGTTTTGCCTTCACACGGTGCAGGTCTACCACTCTCAGGGGGGCATCACGAGCATTATCGTAAAGATCGCGAAGGACACCGTAATAAAATTCCCTAATTCGCCTTATTTCAGCCACTTTTTCAGCGCTAAAATGTTTGAGTTTATTTCGAATCCGAGGTTTAGCAAAGGGACCATTCTAGAACTGAGAGATAACGTGCCTGTGACTGGATATTCCGCCGCCATACATCTGCGATGATGCCTTCCAGAGAGGGGTTCTTGAGATGTAGAGTGTTTAGCGCGAAAGATGGACCCACTGCCGGATGTGGTTAAAAGTCATTGAAACAGCACAGTGATCAGTGAAACTGGCAGGAATTACACGAATCGTTAGAAGCTGACTACAGATGGGGGCATATAAATAAAAGCGATCCAGTCGGCTACTTGAAGTAGCTGTAAAAAACGTAAACCGTACCAATGTAGGATATATGCAAACGCCGGCCGCGGTGACCGAGCGGTTTTAGGCGCTACAGTAGTAAACCGCGCGACCGCTACGGTTGCAGGTTCGAACCCTGCCTCGGGCATGGATGTGTGTGATGTCCTTAGGTTAGTTAGGTTTAAGTAGTTCTAAGTTCTAGGGGACTGATGACCTCAGAAGTTAAGTCCCATAGTGCTCAGAGCCATTTGAACCGTATCTGCAAACCCAAGCATCTTGGAGTTCACCACAATATGTATAATTGGGGGTCTCATCTACACGACGTAAGATGCAATTAAAATCACCCCCCCAATAAAACCTTGCGCGGGTTCCGTCGGAGTAAATAAACAACTTCTTCCTTATAGAACCGCGCGCGGTCGGATAAACGATCGGATCCAAAAATGGCTCTGAGCACTATGGGACTGAGGCCATCAGTTCCCTAGAACTTAGAACTACTTAAACCTAAATAACCTAAGGATATCACTCACATCCATGTCTGAGGTAGGATTCGAACCTGCGACGAACCGGAACCAGGCAGAGTGTAAAGAAAAATTAAGCTGAGGTCATAAAAACTACAGCCTATACCGCTACCACCATCTAGCGTTTCGAAGTCTGTCAGCGGGATTCCATCTCGACAAAGCAAAGCCATACCGGTTGAATTTTCAGATGCGACACTGAAAAACATAGAGTATCCAGGAAGAAAATAAAACACATCAAATAATACCTCTTGCAAACACACGACATCGGTTTGGCAATCGTAAATAAACTGGCGTAACGTAGCAAGCGGTAGTTGGGAACATGTCCTATTAACATTGAGGGTTAGAAATGTATATGCCTGCATCCGTTAGCACATGTAAGGTCAATGAAACAACACTAGGAAAAATACACTCAATACGCCCTTCTCTCCTCAACGTCCGGAGGTGGTGGAAAGAAGGTGTTATTCTAATCCTCCCCACCGGAAGCCGAGGAATCCTCGTTTTTCTTTTTACGAATAGCCGCTGCACGTGCAGGTTTAAAACGTTGTTTCACACCACTCTGGGAAAACAAACACTCTTGATATGGAAGGGCTGGGGACATGTCAAGCTCCGATTTGATAGAGGAGCCATCTCCACTGCACTCATCGGAAATCGGGGAGCACAACTCAGAACGACCAACAGCAACATCAGGTACAGAAGAAACAGGTAATGCTGTGCCGGTGCCGGATTGCCTCACCTGATCATCAGGATGAAAACCCGTAGAATACCGTTGCCCCACTGTCTCAGCGTGGAGGAGTGGTGGTATTTCACTGGAACACTGTAAAGACTGGCCAGCAGGCAACGTCTCTGCGGGAACATCACAACTCATGGAAACCGTCGCGTCTACAGGTGAACTGGGGGACGCACACATTTCTATATCAACAGAAGCAGCTACATCATTTCTGGTAATATTGGAATCACAATTAACGTCAGTAGACAACTCATTACCGCCAGAAGGTGCACCCTCTTCAACGCCGTATCAGAAGAACGAGACTGGAGAGGGCACTCTCGAAATGTGTTTCGTCCTCAGTCCGCCAGCGTTTGACTTGCGCTGCAGGAGCCGTCGTCCCCTCATAGACAGAGGCCGCACTGGGACGCGCCGGTATCGGTGGAAATTCGCGAGGAGTAGGGGGCAATGTTGCCCAAATATCGCTTAAAGATGGAGACTGACTGTCAGTAGACTGCGAAGGCACTGTCTGCTAATGTTAAAGGAAGACTTTTTTGATAAGGCAACGTCAGAACAGTAGTAGGGGCGGACAATCGGATCTGAGATAAGCGCTTTCGCTACACAGAAAACAGGTTCCTTACTGCCCTGCATACGTAACGTGGATCCGGTAACCACAAACAGTTAAGTGGTAAGGAATATTCTTTTTAACGCACATGTCCACAGTCCGGATACCATTATAACACTGGAAGAGATGTTATGCTGACCAACGCTACCATCAGATATGCCGTATTACTCGAAACGGAGGCAACGCTGTTTTAAGAAATGAATCGTCAACCAAAACCACTAAAAATAAGCGCAAAAGATATTATTTAAAATAGCAGATAAAAATTCGCTTGACGTCTTCCTAAGAGAGAGTCTCCATTCCTTCCAAGCTAATTATGTAAGTGTAGACCAGATATGGCTCAAATTCAAAGATACAGTATCGACAGCAATAGATAGGTTCATACCGCATAAATTAATAAGAGACGGGACTGATCCACCATGGTGCACAAAACACGTCAGAATACTGTTGCAGAAGCAACGAAAAAAATCATGCCAAATTCAGAATAACGCAAAATCCCCAAGACTGGTTAAGTTTCACGGAAGCTCGAAATTTAGTGCGGACGTCAATGCGAGTTGTTTTTAATAGTTTCCACAATGAAAAACTGTCTCAAAATATGGTAGAAAACCGAAAGAGATTCTGGTTGTGTGTGAAGTACACCAGTGGCAAAAAACAGTCAATACCGTCACTGCGCGATAGCGGTGGAATTGTTACCTATGATGGTGCCACTAAAGCGGAGTTACTAAATACAGTTTTCCGTAATTCCTTCACGAAATAAAACGAAGTAAATATTCCAGAATTCGAAACCACAACAGCTGTTAGCATGAGTGACATAAAAGTAGATATCTTAGGGTGTTGCGAAACAACTCAAATCACTTAAGAAGGCAAGTCTTCCGGTCCAGGTGATATACCAATCAGGTTCCTTTCAGAGTATGCAGACACAATAGCGCCTTTCTTAGCAATCATATACAACCGCTCACTTGACGAAGTGTCTGTTCCTAAAGACTGGAAAGTAGCACAGGTCACACCAATATTCAAGAAAGGAAATAGGAGTAACCCATTCAATTACAGACACATACCACTGACATCAGAAGGATGTAGGTTGCAGTAGGTACTGGGAGATGAAGAAGCTTGCACAGGATAGAGTAGCATGGAGAGCTGCATCAAACCAGTCTCTGGACTGAAGACCACAACAACAACAACAACAACAACAACAACAACAACCACTGACCTACATTTTCAGTTGGAATTTGGACCATATACTGTATTCGAACATTATGAATTACCTTGAAGAAAATGACTTACTGATACATAACCAACACGGATTCAGAAAATATCGTTCTTGTGCAACACAGCTAGCTCTTTATTACCATGAAGTAATGAGTGCTGTCGACAAGGGATCTCATATCGATTCCATATTCCTAGATTTCCAGAAGGCTTTTGATACCGTTCCTCACAAGCGACTTTTAACCAAATAGCGTGCATGTGGAGTATCGTCTGAGTTGTGTGACTGGATTCGTGATTTCGTCTCAGAGAGGTCACAGTTTGTAGTGATAGACGGTAAATCATCGAGTAGAACAGAAGTGATATCTGGAGTTCCGCAAGGTAGTGTCATAGGCCCTCTGCTGTTCCTGATTTAAAATGGCTCTGAGCACTATGGGACTTAACAGCTATGGTCATCAGTCCCCTAGAACTTAGAACTACTTAAAGCTTACTAACCTAAGGACATCACACTACACAAAGTCATCACGAGGCAGGTTCCTGATTTACATAAATGGTGTAGGTGATAATCTGAGCAGCCCCCTTATACCGTCTAGTAAAATCATCAAACGATCAACTACAATTTCAAAATGATCTAGAGAGAATTTCTGTAGGGTGCGAAAAGTGTCAATTGGCACTAAACAAATAAAGTGCGAGGTCATCCACATTGGTACTAAAAGAAATCCGATAAATTTTGGGTATACGATGAATCGCACAAATCTAAGGGCTGTCATTTCGACTAAATACCTATGAATTACAATTACGAGCAACTTAAATTGGAAAGACCACATACATAATATCGTGGGGAAGGCGAAACAAAAACTGCGCTTTGTTGGCAGAACACTTAGATGATGCGACAAACCAACTGTAGAGACAGCCTACATTACACTTGTTTGTCCTCTGCTGAAATATTGCTGCGCGGTGTGGGATCCTTACCAGGTAGGATTGACGGAGGACATCGAAAAAGTGCAAATAAGGGCAGCTAGTTTCGTGTTATCGCGCAATAGCGGTGAGAGTGTCACTTATATGATTCGCTATTTGGGGTGCCAGTCACTGAAACAAAGGCGGTTTTCTTTGCGGCGAGATCCATTTACGAAATTTGATTCACCAACTTTCTCTTCCGAATGTGCAAATATTTTGTTGACACCCACCTACGTAGAGAGAAATGATCATCATAATAAACTAAGAGAAATCAGAGCTCGAACGGAAAGATTTAGGTGTTCCTTTTTCCCACGCGCCATTCTAGAGTGGAACGGTAGAGAAGTACGTAGTATGAAAATGATTCGATGAACCCTCTGCCAGGAACTTAAGTGTTAATTGCAGAGTAACCATGTAGATGTAGATGTAGATGTTCAGGAGGAAGGTTGTAAACTCCAACCGAAGTATATTCGAGTGCCGCATTTTCAAGGAGGACCTGATTAACGAAACCATCGCGATGTGTTAGCAACACTTTAGAACCATTCCGAGAGAGAAGCCGTTCTACTTGAACGGGATCATAAAACTTCACAAAGAAGTCATACAAATCAGAATCAAAGTAAGTCACACCTACCTGATCAGGTGTAACATGGATAACATCAGCCAACCAGTCGTGAATTTCTGAAGAGCCGTGCTGAGCACGACACGTACTCTTCTCAGAACTGAAACGAACATTAGCTCGACGAGGAACAGACTTAGAATACTGGGCATACACCATGGCGCGGGCCGAAAACAGCGCCGACAAGGGAAAACGACAACAAACTGCGTTACGCCACTACGATGTGACTCCGGCCGATACACCAACACTGAGAAGCTTCGACACAAGCGGCGCTGCGGCACAGGCGGAAGTTAACTACGACTTGCTTGTTAGCTCGACGCGCAAGGCAACACAGCCACTAGACCACGAGCTGCAGACTGCATGCTGAAGAAAACTACTTTCATACTGGTAACAGGTAATATTTACGGTCGAGAAGGTATTTTCTACTGCATCAAATACTTCAGCCCATGTATACAGACCAAATGGAACGAGATTCGACAGAAAACACGTCCATCAGAGGCAAAGGTGTGACCGAATTGCTGTCAGAGTTTGGGTATGGGTATCAGCATGTGGCTGCAGCATTCTGTGGCAACTGGACCGTCCGTTCTCTGGTCATTACTACTGCAAAATAATGCTGAACATAATGCGCCCTTCAGTTCGTCTGAGATTTTCCAGCATAACCGTTCTCCTGTCCTCACGTAGATATGTGTAAAACTCTGCTTTCAAATTAACGGAGACGTTGAGCTGTAGGACTGGCCTCCCAAAGCTGCTGACCATAGTCCCATTGAATATGTATGGGCCGAGACGGAGAAAATTATTAGGTGTACAAGACCAGAACTGACAAACAAGACGGCGCTGTTCGAAGCAGTTCATGACGCATGGGAGGAATTGTCACAAAATAACAGATTCATTCGGAAACTTGTTTCCTATATTCCCCGGCAGATAAATGTAGCTTAGTGGACATCTGACACTGAACGCGTAACTGAGTTATTGTGTTGTTAGGGAGGAAATTTTGTTTATGACAAATGAACGTTTTGTTTTTCCTCGAAGAAGAGGAAAATTCGTTTACTTCATCTAAAAACGAGTTATTATACATATAAAGTAGACTACCTATTTAACTCTTTTCAGTCGTTATATACCGTGTGATCAAAAAGTCAGTATAAATTTGAAACTTAATAAACCCTGGAATAATATAGAGTGGTAAAAATTGACACACATGCTTGGAATGACATGGGGTTTTATCAGAACAAAAAAAAAAAAGTCCACAAAATGTCAGACGGATGGCGTTGGACAGCAAAACGTCAGTGACTGCGCATGACTATCGTAATGCTTGGCTTCCCAGGTCCCCAAACCCCAGTCCGTGCGATTATTGGCTTTGGGGTTACCTGAAGTCGCAAGTGTATCATAATCGACCGACATCTCTAGGGATGCTGAAAGACAACATCCGAAGCCAATGTCTCATCATAACTCCGGACATGCTTTACAGTGCTCCTCACAACATTATTCCTCGACTACAGCTATTGTTGAGGAATGATGGTGGACATATTGAGCATTTCCTGTAAAGAACATCATCTTTGCTTTGTCTTACTTTGTTATGCTAATTATTGCTATTCTGATCAGATGAAGCACCATCTGTCGGACATTTTTTTAACTTTTGTATTTTTTTGGTTCTAATAAAACCCCATGTCATTCCAAACATGTGTGTCAATTTGTACCTCTCTATCTACATTATTCCGTGATTTATTCAGTTTTCAAATTTATACCGACTTTTTGATCACCCAGTACAACCTTTATTTTAAATACTGATCAAAAAGACTAAGACAAATATGAAACTAATTATTTTGTCACGTGGGCTACGACAGTACCGACGAAGCCATCAAAGAGAGCGTATTTATAGTTTTCCATCGTGAAAAAGCATCATATTAATTTGTGATCTCTTTACAAACATGCAGGCAGGAGTCCAATACCCTCAAAAGTACAAAGTAGATATCATTTTCTTTTAATGCAAGACAGAAATCACTATACAAACAGAAAAAAATGGAGCAAGACTGGTGGTGCTAACTCAGTTGAGCGTTTGATTTCACAACATCGTCAGTTATACAATTATAGATTTTTTAAAGTTATGAAAATAATTTCCGATGTCCTCTTAAACTAATAACTCTTACCACGAATTAAAATTCATGCAATTGACAGGATTCGAACCCCCTACCTACAGATTATAAACTCACTGCTTAACCAGTACGCCATTCTGCCAATCGCAAAAGCTATCATTAGGAAATTATATGATATGGTCAGTGATACCACACCAGTCCAAGAAAAAGAAGTGATGTGTCGAGTGAAAGCAGAGCAGTGTGTCTTCGACGGAAAAGCAGACAGTCAATTTGACTTTGAATTCCATGAGCGGAGTTATGAAGAACATAAGTTAATTCAAAGTGACACAGTAGGTATTACTCACGGTTTTGTCAGATCTGCTTGTTTTGGAGATGCTGTGTGTGGGAGACTGTGAGATCATAATATGTGCTATCGCAAGTCTCACAAAATTTCGACACAGTGTTGGAAAAGTTACTCATTCTGTTACTGCTAACGCAGAAAATGGCATGAGACTCTTTGAAGCATATATTTTATCACCATGACTGAAACGTATGAGAAAAAGCATTAGAGTTATACACTTGTCATATCTATCTTATAACGAAAGTTCGATGTAATAAAAGAAAACAGTTTCAGTCACAGTTGTGAAATTATTAAAGTATATCACACAGTCATTAAAATGTATATTTACTAGGAAAATGTATCTCTTCTGACCGACGTATAAAAAGGAAGATACGAAAAAGCGTGAAATTCTGTTACTCAGTACATTTTTCACCTCCATATTTACCTCAATATGTTCCTTCGTTCCATAACGTTTATCTAAGGTGATGAAACCCTAAATGGCAAACAACACACAAATTACTGTCATTAACGATTCCTTTAGCCTTTTCTGAACATTTTTGGTGAAAGGGCTTAGTTTTTCCAAAACAAAAAAAAAATGGTTCAAATGGCTCTGAGCACTATGGGACTCAACTGCTGTGGTCATCAGTCCCCTAGAACTTTTTTGAACTACTTAAACCTAACTAACCTAAGGACATCACACACACCCATGCCCGAGGCAGGATTCAAACTTGCGACCGTAGCAGCAGCGCGGCCCCGGACTGGAGCGCGTAGAACCGCACGGCCACCGCGGCCAGCCTTTCCAAAACAGGTACCTCTGCTCACTCTTAGAATGCATTGAATGGAGTTTGTGAGATGGATTATAATACAGAGCTTGTCTTATGATACAGTCACCGAAATTCGTATTGACGGTTTGCAGACTGAATAAAGAAAACGAGAGAAAGACTTGCAGACCGCAGCGTTTCTCCAGGGAGGTCTTGCATATCAACCAGCACTTTGGAAAACGAGTTTGTTACCGCTAATGCAACATCACACTGCTGTGGTATACATTTTTTCATTACATTTATATTTCCTAATGTGGACTGTTGCGAACGTGATATTAGAGAACAAACGTAGGTTAGGCTCCAAATGTCAAATCTGGGTTCAAACAACGGATTTTACTCAATGTCACATCTCAAATGAAAGCCATTCGGAATATTTCATCGAGACGGCAAGAAAGTTCAGTATTACACATTAAACATGCCCGCCCCCCCCCCTCCCCCCGCTACAGATACGAGGTCTAAGTCAGTCACTTAAGATGGCCATTATTCCTGATCACCCCACATAAATCTACGTCCGGCCGTATGCTCGAACTGGCTACACTGTAGCATGCAGGAATGTGTCGGAAGGTCTGTCAGTCTTCGCGAACAGTTATGAAAATATATCTATGTGTGATCGGGTGTAGGCGTTGTGTTCTGTAAACAAAGACGTGTGTTCGATTCCACTTCATTTCCCAGTTTCTTAAACTGCATATAATATATCTGCTTAAGTTATCAATCTGATGGGTCCTTGATCATAATTCGTTTCATTTTCTAATTCACTTGTAATAACAAAAAATTCCTGAGACATTTTCGCCAAACAGCTATGGCTGCATCAAGAGCAGAACATTTTATGCTCGAGGGTTTTCTCACCCCACAGCAGCTGCTGGCAATGAGCCTCCCACAGGCCACGTCAGACACCCCTGACCAGATGAAAGTGGTGCGGCGCTGTGAGTGAATTTATCAAATGTAATTCTCTTATTTGAAGTTCTCATATTTATCGAGGGACATGAAAGGGAAGCAGTGGTTGCGAAGGAAGTAAGAAAGGGTTGTAGCCTCTCCCCGATGTTATTCAGTCTGTATTTTGAGCAAGCAGTAAAGGACACAAAAGAAAAATTCGGAGTAGGTATTAAAATCCATGGAGAAGAAATAAAAACTTTGACGTTCGCCGATGACACTGTAATTCTGTCAGAGACAGCAAAGGACTTGGAAGAGCAGTTGAATGGAATGGACAGTGTCTTGAAAGGAGGGTATAAGATGAACATCAACAAAAGCAACACGAGGATAATGGAATGTAGTCTAATTAAGTCGGGTGATGCTGAGGGAATTAGATTAGGAAATGAGGCACTTAAAGTAGTAAAGGAGTTTTGCTATTTGGGGAGCAAAATAACTGATGATGGTCGAAGTAGAGAGGATATAAAATGTAGACTGGCAATGGCAAGAAAAGCGTTTCTGAAGAAGAGAAATTTGTTAACATCGAGTATAGATTTAAGTGTCAGGAAGTCGTTTCTGAAAGTATTTGTATGGAGTGTAGCCATGTATGGAAGTGAAACATGGACGATAAATAGTTTGGACAAGAAGAGAATAGGAGCTTTCGAAATGTGGTGTTACAGAAGAATGCTGAAGATTAGATGGGTAGATCACATAACTAATGAGGAAGTATTGAATAGGATTGGGGAGAAGAGAAGTTTGTGGCCCAACTTGACAAGAAGAAGGGACCGGTTGGTAAGACATGTTCTGAGGCATCAAGGGATCACCAATTTAGTATTGGAGGGCAGCGTGGAGGGTAAAAATCGTAGAGGGAGACCAAGAGATGAATACACTAAGCAGATTCAGAAGGATGTAGGCTGCAGTAGGTACTGGGAGATGAAGCAGCTTGCACAGGATAGAGTAGCATGGAGAGCTGCATCAAACCAGTCTCAGGACTGAAGACCACAACAACAACAACATATTTATCTTGCAGTTACGACTTGGATTTAGCATGCCTGAAACTTATGAATATTGTTGAAGTGTGATAAAATATAGTCACAAGTGAAAAAAGGTCTAACGTTTGAGAATATTGTTCGCTTTGTGTTTTCTACAAGGGTAAAGGCGGCAGGGGCAGTTCTGAAAAATTTATGTGTCGAGTGAAGATAATGTTTTTGGACAAAACGTGCCAGAAGCGATTTTTTGCTTCAGGAAAGTTCGTTGTGGAACGAATGATTTTGCACACTTAGTTAGCCTCGATAACAGACATGTGTGAGGAAGTGTGACCATTTTAAGCGTCGTGCAGTATGCGAGGTTCAGAAGGCAGAAATAGTAGTACAGCATGCTCTAATTTAATGCAACAGAAATCATAAGGTGACAAGATGCATTTTTGCTTGATCCTTATCAGTTGCCGACCGCTGTGGCCGAGCGCTTCTAGGCGCTTCATTCCGGAACCGCGCTGCTGCTACGGTCGCAGCTTCGAGTCCTGCCTCGTGCAAGGATGTGTTTGATGTCCTTAGGTTAGTTAGGTTTAGGTAGTTCTACGTCTAGGGTACTGATGACCTCAGATGTTAAGTCCCATAGTGCTTAGAGCCATTTGAACGAACCTCATCAGTTGGCTCATTGGGAATTCCAGTGCAATGTTAGAGCTGGTGTCTAGTTATGACTTCTTAATATTAACTTATTAAAAAGAAATCAATGCTGCCAACCGCTTTTGTTGGAAGACTGCTTAAGGAGGGCTTTCTTCGTTAAGTACAGACCCAACTCGTTTTTCCTAATGTTCCAAAATACAGATCCTTTCCTTCGAAAAGAGCTATTAATTCCGATGTATGATTACGCCTTTGCATCTCAGCGAACTGTTTGCGAGCGGCTTTTGCATCATTAATAGGCTTAACGACTGCTGCACCTCTCGCATTGTACATAACTGCTATCAGGGGTGCTCACAGGAACGTACGGCCACAAGAAAGACCAGATTCCGGACTGCCACGTGATACTACCGACGGAGAAGACTGTCATTTTCAGCATACGGTTCTGGCGCATCATGCTGCATCTACAGCAGCAGTTTGTGCAACAGTTTACACCACAGTAACACAACGACCTGTTACAAATGGGATACTTCGAGAACAGCTCCGAGGCAGACACTCTGCAGCGTGCATTCCATTGACCCCAAACCACCGCCATTTTCGACTTCAGTGGTGTCAAACGAGAGCTCGTTGGAGTGAAGGGTGGAAGTCTGTTGCGTTATCTGATGGAAACTTATTCCAGCCCGGGAGCCGTTAATGGCCGTGTAGTTGGCTAGAAAAAGGTCTGTTGAGGGGCTGCAACCAACCTGTCTGCACAATTGACACAGTGCGCCTGCATCAGGGGTTATGTTCTGGCGCTCAATTTCTTATGACAGCAGGACCAATCTCGTGGTCATCCCAAGCACCCTGACGGTCCGCAAATCTGTGCGTCAATCTGGTGATCCGACCTGTTGAGCTGCTCTTCATGAACAGCATTCCAGGAGGTGAGTTCCAAAAGGATAATGCTCGCCCGGCCATTGCTGTTGTAACCCAGCTTGCTCTACTCAGTGTCGACATGTTGCGTTGGCCTGCTCGATCACCATATCTGTCTCCAGTCGAACACATATGGAAGACATCATCGGACGATAACTCCAATTTCATCCATAAACGCCATTAATCATCCGTGTACTGACCGACCAAGTGCCACAAGCGTGGAACTACATCTCACAAACTGATATCTGGCACTTTTACAGAACAGTGCATGCGCGATTGCATGCTTGCATTCAACATTTTGGCGGTTACGTCGGTTAATAATGTGCCAGCATTTCATATTTCCAGTGAGTCATCTCACGCTTACATTATCCTGCGATGTGGAAATGTTAATATCATAAATATGATACCCAGACAACTACAGTCCCGAAATAGTACGTGTGTGTGTGTGTGTGTGTGTGTGTGTGTGTGTGTGTGTGTGCGCGCGCGCGCACGCGCGCGCGAGCGCCTGCTATAGTTCTATAGTTCTTCATCAGTATACATATATATTTCTAGGATGTCTGAAAACTTGAACGATATTTCATGTTTCACGTTTTTAGGTAAGGAATATGTAATACCGCATTATGAATTTCTACCTCTTTCCATTTATTGACCGAGCGAGGTGGCGCAGTGGTTAGCACACTGGACTCGCATTCGGGAGGACGACGGTTCAATCCCGTCTCCGGCCATCCTGATTTAGGTTTTCCGTGATTTCCCTAAATCGCTTCAGGCAAATGCCGGGATGGTTCCTTTGAAAGGGCACGGCCGATTTCCTTCCCCATCCTTCCCTCACCCGAGCTTGTGCTCCGTCTCTAATGACCTCGTTGTCGACGGGACGTTAAACACTAATCTCCTCCTCCTCCTCCATTTATTAAGGAACCAAGACAAAAAGATGAAACCAAAGAAAATAATGTATTTATGAAAGCTGAATGTGAAAAAGGAGAGTACAATGATGATGATGATGATAAATATGAGGAGGATAATGGTAGTGGTGGTTAAGAAGCCCCAAGAAAGGAAATTATAGTAGAGAGAGGGTGAAACTGTCAGAATCATTTGTTAATAAACAACAAGCCAAATGTATGATACGGAATAAGGAATCAGATTTGAACTAACAGCACAAGTGTGGATGATTAGTAATCCATAGGTAATTGTTGAATAAGCTGATTTAATAACTCAAGATGTAAGGTACAAAAGAATGAATGAGTTCTGTACCGTATTGTTTAAAGTTAGACCCTCTAAAAAGGTTTACACAATGCAAGATCTTGAAGACTGTGATACAATTCCCGGGGCTACCAATGCTCAAAAGCATGCTCTCTCTCCAACAGCCCATTAAATTCCTCATAGGATATAAAAATATATGTGTATCGTTAAGCCTGCACCATATAAAATCGGTGGGGATATGATGGCATACCAGTCGGTATCCGAGAGAACAAAAATGCACTTAACGTTTGTGACTGGAGGACCATATCCAATCAATCAGCAGCACATTTCTACTAAATGATCTGAAGACTTTCAAATTTAGGACTCCAATAGGTTTTCGTTGATTCACAGCACACGAAGCAGGTGTAGCTATTAACTGATAATAAGACGTTTTGCATGTATGTGCCTCGAAAGTCACATGTGTCACAGCTCCTGTTCGAATCAATCACAAATATACTATATTTAATAACTTCTAGAAGAAAAATAAAATTTCATGTACTTGTTACGCAACTTTACCGTCATCACAATGCTGTCCTCTTTTACACTACGACAATGTATTTTCGTCACTTTCAAGCCCTTTTCTTATTTTAAAACCACTACACTTAAACAGATTTTTGAACTCTTTTCGTCAGGACAGTGTTGTCCTTTAAATATTATCAAAACATTTGCTCCTCACTTTAACATCCTGTGTTTCGTAACATTACACCTATATCTACGTACATACTTCGGAAGCCATCGTATGGTGCGCGGCGGTAATTGCCCTGTACCACTACCAGTCATTTCCTTTCTTGTTCCACTCGCAAATACAGCTAGGCAAAATTTAGTGTCTATATGCCTGCGTACGAACCCAAAACCCTCAAATCTCATCTGCTTGGGTCTTATGCGAAACGTACATTGGCGGCAGTAGAATTGTTCTGCAGTCTGCGGCAAATGCCGCATCTCTAAATTTTCTTAGTAGTCCTCCTCTAAAAGAACGTCGTCTTGCCTCCAGTGATACCGATTTGAGTTCCCGAAGCATCTCCGTAATACTTGTTCTTCGGACCTACCGCTAATAAATTTAGCAGCCCATCTCTGAATTTGTTCAGTGTCTTCCTTTAATCCGACCTTGTGCAGATACTAAACACTCTAACAATATACAAAATGGCGCGCACTAGTGCCCTAGACGCTGTCTCCTTTACAGATGAACCACACTTTTCTAAAATTCAACCAATTAACCGAAGTTGACCATTTGCCTTCCCTTTCTACAGTCCTTACATGTTCATTCCATTTCATATCGCTTTGCGACGTGAGCCCAGGTATTTAACCGACGCGACTGTGTCAAGCAGCACACAACTAGTACTGTATTCGGACATTATGGGTTTGTTTTTCCTACTCATCAACGGTAACTTATATTTCTCCACATTTAGTGCTAGCTTCCATTCATCACACCAACTAGAAAGTTTATTTAAGTTATCCTGTATCCTCCTGCAATCACTCATCGATGACAAATTCCCTTACAGCACAGCATCATCAGCAAACAGCCACAGACTGCTGCTTACGGTTTCTGCCTGGTGATTTATGTACACTCATGCTCATAAATTAAGGACAATGCTGATACATGGTGAAACAACGCTCTGGTGGGCGGTTTGCCGGTTTAAATCACCTCGGGGTATGACCATGCGGTGCATTTGACCTGCGGTCGTCGCACGGTGGCGCTGGCAGCGGTCCACATAAGCAGAGGTGTGTTGGTGCATGTCAGAGCACGGTGCAGCGAGTAAGTGTGCAAACGTTTTCAGACGTGCTAATGGTGACTGTGCGTTGAGAATGGCTCAAAGAACACATATTGATGACGTCATGAGGGGGAGAATACTAGGTCGACAGGAGACTAGTCAAACACAGCAGGTCGTAGCACGGGCCCTCCATGTGCCACAAAGTGTGATGTCAAGATTATGGCAACGATTCCAGCAGACAGGAAACGTGTCCAGGCGCTACAGTACGGGACGTCCACAGTGTAAAACATCACAAGAAGACCGATACCTCACCATCAGTGCCCGCAGTCGGCCACGGAGTACTGAATGTAGCATCGCTCGGGACCTTATCGCAGCCACTGGAGCAGTTTTCTCCAGACACACAGTCTACAGACGACTGAACAGACACGGTTTATTCACCCGGAGACCTGCAAGGTGCATTCCACTGACCCCTGGTCGCAGGAGAGCCCGTAAAGCCTGGTGTCAAGAACACAGTACATGGTTATTGGAACGTTGGTCCCAGGTTATGTTTACGGACGAGTCTGAACAGAGATTCTCGCCGGTTTTTCATCTGGCATGAACCAGGAACCAGATACCAACCCCTTAATGTCCTTGAAAGGGACCTGTATGGAGTTCATGGTTTGATGGTGTGGGGTGGGATTATGATTGGTGCCCGTACACCCCTGCATGTCTTTGATAGAAGAACTGTAACAGGTCAGGTGTATCGGGACATCGTTTTACACCAGTATGTCCGCCTTTTCAGGGGTGCAGTGCGTCCCACCTTCCTCCTGATGGATGATAATGCACGGCCCCACAGAGCTGCCATCGTTAAGGAGTACCTTGAAACAGAAGATATCGGGCGAATGGAGTGCTCTACCTGCTCTCCAGACCTAAGCCCCATCGAGTACGTCTGGGATGCTCCCGATCGACGTATCGTTGCACGTATTCAAGCCCCTAGGACACTTCAGGAGCTCAGACAGGCACTGGTGCAAGAATGGGAGGCTATACCCCAGCAGCTGCTCGACCGCCTGGTCGAGATTATTCCAACCCGGTGTGCGCCCTGTGTACGTGTGCATGGTGATCATATTCCATATTGATGCCGGGGTACATGCGCAGGAAACAGTGGCGTTTTGTAGCCCATGTGTTTCGGGACGGTTTTCTCAACTTATGAACAATACCGTGGACTTAATATCTGTGTCGTGTGTGTTCTCTATGTGCCTATGCTATTAGCGCCAGTTTTGTGTAGTACCACATTATGTGACACCACATTCTGCAATTATCTTTAATTTATGATCATGAGTGTATATGAAAGATAACAGCGGTCCTATGATACTTGCCTGTGGCACTCCTGACGATACGCTTGTCTCTGATGGACATCGCCGTCGAGGACAACATACTGAGTTCGGTTACTTAAGAGGTCTTCGAGCTAGTTACATACTTATATAGATTATTAAAGACTTTGCCCTCATCTCCTTTGTTGTGACTTGGCAAGACAGCCAAGTCACTATGAGAGGAAACCGAAAGGCACGCGTTAAGCTCACGCAGACTGGCGTGAGGTCTGGAACAGTTAAGGGAATTTTTGTAGCAAATAAAGTGCGTAGTTGATGTAATACTTAACTTTAATCCATACGTGGAGAACATCGCTCTTGATGGTACATGTTTTATAATTTCAATATTAACTGGTAATGGCGCCTTGCTAGGTCGTAGCAAATGACGTAGCTGAAGGCTATGCTAACTATCGTCTCGGCAAATGAGAGCGTATTTGTCAGTGTAGCATCGCTGGCAAAGTCTGCTGTACAACTGGGGCGAGTACTAGGAAGTCTCTAGACCTGCCGTGTGGTGGCGCTCGGTCTGCAATCACTGACAGTGGCGACACGCGGGTCCGACGTATACTAACGGACCGCGGCCGATTTAAAGGCTACCACCTAGCTAGTGTGGTGTCCGGCGGTGACACCACATCCTTAACACACTTTTTCAGTAAACTTTTTTGGTATAATCACTTCCCTTGAACGTGGGAGCGAAGGATTTCCTCAACTCACACAGCTACTGAGGACTACCGTGCGTAGACCAACAGCTGCAGCGTCATGTTTCACTGTTTGACGTCCGATTTTCCAGGCTGCAGCCAGAGTGATTATTCTGCTTCTTTTCTCTCGTCCGCAGCGTCAGTATAGGAGACTCGTACATAGTTACATGAAAGATATAAAATAGCATCAATTAGTTACTAAGTTTAAGTAAAGAAAAACCTGAAATATGTCACAGTAAATTCTACCTAGACTGGTCTCTGACGTCTCCATTATTATTTAATGTAAACCATTGTAATGTCTTCCACTTATTTGGTTGAACGTTGGAATTCAAATTTGCAGTGACTAAATGTTTGTTTCACTCATGTTTAAAGCATTTAGCTTCGTCTGAATGTCCGTGTGTGAGTTAATGCCACTCTCTTGGGCCTCATATGAGTCATACGATACTTGTTCAAAACCGGTGGTAGGCAGAAAACATCTTCCGAGATTGTCCTAAATGCGTTCTCCGAAAATTATTTCGAGCAATTAGTCCACGAACCCACGCGAATTGTAAATCGTTGCGAAAACACACTTGAGTTCTTAGCCACAAACAATCCAGAGCTAATAGAGAGCATCATGACTGATACAGGGATTAGTGATCACAAGGTCGTTGTAGCTAGGCTCAATACCGTTTCTTCCAAATCCACCAGAAACAAACGCAAAACAATTTTATTTAAAAAAGCGGATGAAGTGTCACTGGAAGCCTTCCTAAGAGACAATCTCCATTCCTTCCGAACTGACTACGCAAATGTAGACGAGATGTGGCTCAAATTCAAAGATACAGTAGCAACAGCAATTGAGAGATTCATACCTCATAAATTTGTAAGAGATGGTACTCATCCCCCATGGTACACAAAATAGGTCCGAACGCTGTTGCAGAGGCAACGGAAAAAACATGCGAAGTTCAGAAGAACGCGAAATCCCGAAGATTGGCTAAAATTTACAGACGCGCGAAATTTGGCACGGACTTCAATGCAAGATACCTTTAATAGGTTCCACAACGAAACATTGTCTCGAAATTTGGTAGAAAATCCGAAGAAATTGTGGTCGTATGTAAAGTACACAAGCGGCAAGACGCAGTCAATACCTTCGCTGCGCAGTGCCGATGGTACTGTTACCGACGACTGTGCCGCTAAAGCGGAATTATTGAACGCAGTTTTCCGAAATTCCTTCACCAGGGAAGACGAATGGAATATTCCAGAATTTGAAACACGAACAGCTGCTAGCATGAGTTTCTTAGAAGTAGATACCTTAGGGGTTGCGAAGCAACTCAAATCGCTTGATACGGGCAAGTCTTCAGGTCCAGATTGTATACCGATTAGGTTCCTTTCAGATTACGCTGATTAAATAGCTCCCTACTTAGCAATCATATACAACCGCTCGCTCACCGATAGATCTGTACCTACAAATTGGAAAATTGCGCAGGTCGCACCAGTGTTTAAGAAGGATAGTAGGAGTAATCCATCGAACTACAGACCGATATCATTGACGTCGGTTTGCAGTAGGGTTTTGGACCATATACTGTATTCAAACATTATGAATCACCTCGAAGGGAACGATCTATTGATACGTAATCAGCATGGTTTCAGGAAACATCGTTCTTGTGCAACGCAGCTAGCTCTTTATTCGCACGAAGTAATGGCCGCTATCGACAGGGGATCTCAAGTTGATTCCGTATTTCTAGATTTCCGGAAAGCTTTTGACACCGTTCCTCACAAGCGACTTCTAATCAAGCTGCGGGCCTATGGGGTATCGTCTCAGTTGTGCGACTGGATTCGTGATTTCCTGTCAGGAAGGTCGCAGTTCGTAGTAATAGACGGCAAATCATCGAGAAAAACTGAAGTGATATCAGGTGTTCCCCAGGGAAGCGTCCTGGGACCTCTGCTGTTCCTGATCTATATAAATGACCTGGGTGACAATCTGAGCAGTTCTCTTAGGTTGTTCGCAGATGATGCTGTAATTTACCGTCTAGTAAGGTCATCCGAAGATTTAGAAAAGATTGCTGTATGGTGTGGCAGGTGGCAGTTGACGCTAAATAACGAAAAGTGTGAGGTGATCCACATGAGTTCCAAAAGAAATCCGTTGGAATTCGATTACTCGATAAATAGTACTATTCTCAAGGCTGTCAATTCAACTAAGTTCCTGGGTGCTAAAATTACGAACAACTTCAGTTGGTATGACCACATATATAATACTGTGGGGAAGGCGAGCCAAAGGTTGCATTTCATTGGCAGGACACTTAGAAGATGCAACAAGTCCACTAAAGAGACAGCTTACACTACACTCGTTCGTCCTCTGTTAGAATATTGCTGCGCGGTGTGGGATCCTTACTAGGTGGTATTGACGGAGGACATCGAAAGGGTGCAAAAAAGGGCAGCTCGTTTTGTATTATCACTTAACAGGGGAGAGAGTGTGGCAGATATGATACGCGAGTTGGGATGGAAGTCATTAAAGCAAAGACGTTTTTCGTCGCGGCGAGATCTATTTACGAAATTTCAGTCACCAACTTTCTCTTCCGCACGTGAAAATATTTTGTTGAGCTCAACCTACATAGGTAGGAATGATCATCAAAATAAAATAAGAGAAATCAGAGCTCGAACAGAAAGGTTTAGGTGTTCGTTTTTCCCTCGCGCTGTTCGGGAGTGGAATGGTAGAGAGATAGTATGGGCCGGCCGGAGTGGCCGAGCGGTTAAAGGCGCTACAGTCTGGAACCGCACGACCGCTACGGTCGCAGGTTTGAATCCTGCCTCGGGCATGGATGTGTGTGATGTCCTTAGGTTAGTTAGGTTTAAGTAGTTCTAAGTTCTAGGGGACTTATGACCACAGCAGTTGAGTCCCATAGTGCTCAGAGCCAGCCAGATAGTATGATTGTGGTTCGATGAACCCTCTGCCAAGCACTGAAATGTGAAATGCAGAGTAATCATGTAGATGTAGATTTAGATGATGCTAAGTGAATTGTCTGATGCCGAGTTACTTCTTTTGTGAAGCACCTGCAACCTTTGTTAAGCGCATTACATTCTGTATGTATGTTACGTATGATGGTTCAAAAAAATGGTTCAAATGGCTCTAAGCACTATGGACTTAACATCTGAGGTCATCAGTCCCCTCGACTTAGAAGTAATAAAACCTAACTAACCTAAGGACATCACACACATCCATGTCAGAGGCAGGATCCGAACCTGCGACCGCAGCAGCAGCGCGGTTCCGGACTTAAACACCTAGAACCGTACGTATGATGGCATAATACTGAATAGCTATACGTACTATATATAATCTCATTTTTACGGTTTATACTGCTGACTATGTATTTTGTATTTACCCAATTATGTTTGTCTCTCCTTAACATTTCGTTAAACACTGGCGGAAAAACATGGCCTTAAGCCCAGTAACAAATCGGGGCTGGTCCGGCTTTCGCAGCGCGGGCGTGCTGTTGTTTCCTCGGGCGTGCTGTTGTTTCAGCGTGCGTTCGCTGTTGTCTACTTTCAGCGGGTGTCACTTCAGTGCCACTTACGTCTATTAGAACAACGGCCAACCGTTTTCTAAAATCGACCCTACGATTCACCCTCTGCAATGACTACATCCGACCAAATGCCATGGAAGTGGAACGCGACGAAGCTAAGATTCCAGCTTCCGACATTTTGGGCATTCATTTGTCCTCCTTAAACAGTGCGGTATACGTCAACGTCGTTAATGATGCGTTGTGTGAAAGAATACTTCGTGACACCAAACGTGAATTACTCTTTTGCCACGCCGACGGCAAGCACGGGTTTTCGAATTTCCATTCGAGCTCCCAGTGGCAGACATCATCGTGGCTTTCTACCCCTATGGCACTGTACATGGCAACACTGCCGAATGCTGGCCGCAATTGCAAATGTAACCCGTTCTTAATGGTGTGCGACAGGTCACCATCGATCAGCATGGCCACGTGCCACCTTACCTGGAAATGACCGGGTGCCGCGTGCTCGTTACATGCGACGGCCGTACCAAGACTTGTTCCGGGTGCGCCGAAGAAGGCCACCTGGGATCTCAGTGTCTCCAATTGCTTGCCTCTTCCGTAGCACCTCGGACTCCGACGACGGTTTTTCCTATCACCAATGCATCGGTGCTCTCTTTTCCTCCAGCCGACCGTCGACAGTCTGACTATGTACCATTGTCCCTTGGTGCTGCTACGGAAACCGCCACAGACGACGCTTCATGCTGACAACCTGAAGCTACTCCAACGCCACTGCCAGCAGCGACGACTTTTAATCCCCTCCTGGCCAATGATATGGACCTCCCGTCGCTTATCGTCCCGGCGACAGCCTTCCTCCCAGACCGACGCAACTCCCTCTCGTCTTCCGACATAGGGTGCGGCAATTCAAACGATGGTACCTAAAAAAGCTCAAGAGGGGGCACCGTACGGTCGTGGACGTAGACAGCTCACCTGCCCTGAGGCTCCAGGGGCAGGCCGGTCCGACGAGATGCTGGCTCTGGCTGTGCCGGTTCCTATTATGCTGGCTCGCCCAGGTGCACCTGAACCAATGCATTCTACGGCTACGACTGCCGCCGAGGCGTCCTCCGCTCCTAAGGACGAGGTGGAACATAAGAACGCCACAATGACAGCGCCCTCGATGGCAGACAGTGACGATGTCAACGATGGCCCAAACCACACACTGCTGACGGAGATACCCAAGACCGAGACGCAGTTATGTCGATGATAATGCTGTCAGGTGGCGTACGGCATGGCTCGCCGCAGCCTCGCCCCTCTACACACACACCACTGATGGAGTCCCCTCCACAGCGGGGCACGACTCCAAACATACCGACTAGCAACGATCAACACTAAGAACTTTAGATCCCGCGTGAAAACTCAACTGCTGCAGGAAATAATATGGGCATCGGACGCTGACACCGCACTAGTACAGTACTTACACTTGGCCACACGTCCGGTCGTAGCGGGATATAACACACTTCTCCTGGTGACCACCTGGGACGTCACGTAGCCATTTTCTCTCGAGTGTGCATTCCGGTGGTTGACATCATTTTCCTTCCGTTTGCCAGAGCCATGGTAATCAGCATCATGGTGACACGTATTCTCAATATTGAGATCCTTCAGGCTGCACTTTCAGACATGACAGAGGAAATCGCCCCTTCATTTCTTGGACGCTGTGACCATTAATTGCTTGCGGGTGATTTCAACTGTGTTCTGCACCTTAATGGTCAAATGTCCCACTGCAACATCTGTCAAGAACTCCACCTAGTCGTCAGCGAAACTTAGGAAGTTCAGCACGGCGACGCACTTGGAAATACTTACCAGACGGGTCACTTCACGAGCCAACTTTACATGATTTTCGTTTCTCGGGAATTTACACCTCCAAGCTACAGAACTTTCGCCTTTGGCCTTTTCGGAGCACTATGCCTGCATCCGCAATATTCACAGTCATGCACCGTGGAACCTAAAAACCTTCCACCTCCACGATCTCAACTGCTTTGAAAGAGGCTACAGGTGAACACGCTTACGAAGATACTGTAAAACCTTGACTTGATGACTGGAATGTGCTAAGCCCGCCATTCAACTTATCTCGATTCAGTATCGCAAGGAAGTAGCTGCGTGGCGCCAGTTCACTACCGACTATTCCTACGCCGTTCTCTGCGACAAAATCTCCTCCTCCGACTCAGTTCTTTCCGTGTAGAATACCTCAATCAACATGTGGCGAACAGAGTGGCCCACATCCCGCAGGTACTCCCACTGCCATCAGCTATTGGACGCAGCCTCCAGGCCGCGTTCGGATACATTCTTACGGCCGATACGCTCTCTGAGGTCCGTTACGAAACGCTCAACCTCAGTCTTGTCAATGTGCGACTTCGAGCAGTATTCTTGTACAGGTCTACCATGCACAAGCAGTGGAATGGCGCGCCTCCCTCACGCGCACGTTGCTGGACATGCCCGCGATCATATCCCGTCAGAACCAGAAGGCACCGTCTATCGCACACCATCTGACGCACATTTCTGTTTTCATCACCTACTTCAGTTATGCTCACACTCACTTACCGAGCACGCGCCTCCCTCGAACCAAAGATTTCTGCTCCCCACTGCTTCGTTACACACCCAGCAACAAAGTCGAACTCAAACGTCCATCAACGCAGTGGCCCACTGTCTGACATCATGTCCACCAGCGTTTCCTTCCCTCCGACGTCCGGGCAACGTGGTAACACGTCACATGTGGAAAATACGCCACAAATCAAAGTCTTCACGCAAACGGATTGTCAGACACTCCAGTTTGTTCAATGCGCCACATCTTGGATGACGAGGCCAACCACCTGACTTGCGCTGCCACCAGTGACGTCTGGAAACTGGGTCGACAGTTTGTTGCCTGGTACCTTCGCTTTCCGCTGGACTCAGTTGACTCATGTCTTTTATCCATACTGTGGATACTTATCCCCCCCCCCCCCCCGAAAATCATGTAATTGTATGGGTCAAGGGATGGACGATCACTTATCTGTATACTGATGGCGATAAACCAAGTATTCACTTCTGGCAGTACTTAGAAATCACCCACAATGAAATCGGGCTCCGAACCCGCTACCGCATCTTCTTCGCGAGTTACCTTCGCGTGATCTTTACGTTACCCTCTCTCGGCTGGATGGTGCCATACGCGAACGACACTCATGATCCCCCTCCCGCCCCCCTCCCACTCCCTGCTAACGTCTGAGACTCCTCGCGATACACTTCTATATAGTACCCCATAGCGGGGTAGGCGTATGGACACGCGACCCTTTCTTTCACCCGTTAGACCAGAGCACGCTGGTCATTTTCCCAACTCTACTGTCCCCTTCTCCTTGGCTCCTGCCTCATTTCGGGTGCTTCTTCCCGGTAGTGGTCTCGGAGGCACTGTACCCAGGCCTAACCTGTTGACCCATCCTACTCTGCCTCCACGCCGTATCTGCTGAGCAGAGGGATACCTGCAAGTCTTACCATACCCCCGCCCCACCTTCCCTCTTTGATAGAGCCTTGCACCTCTTAGCTTACTTTCAGCATTGTTATTATTTTTCCCCACATCTTGTTAATAATAGTCTTTTTGCTGTATTTATGCTTGTACAAATGAAAAGTTTTCTTTATTTAAAAAAAACTGGAAGGGAGAGGCTCAGGAACTGGAAGGGGGAAGCATCGTGTCCATCCCTCCGATTTCGACCCCTGACGACCCTGTCTCCACCATCTCGAAGCTGACACTGTACTCCTGCAAAAAAGAGCTTCATAAGCGAGGAGTATCTGGGTCGAATCAAGTTTCCAGTACTGATTTTGTTTATCATTCACTCTTAAACTTCTCAAGATGGAGATAAGAAAGCTGAAATGGCAGAAAAATTTAAAAAATGAAGCGTCTTTGACTAGTGATCAAAACATCCTCCATCCCAGGTTCGAAATTCGCCTCTGTTTAGATTTTGAATAAAAATCGTCAGTAATGGCGGTCGATGACTTCAGGCAGAAGAAGTCAGCCTCGTTCTGCCAAAAGCCTTGTCAAAGAGGGCGGAGGGGCAAACAGACGTTCAGGGCACTCTCTTGTCCTTGGGATGGGAAAGAGGCGAAAGAATCACCAATGATCAACAACATAAGGATGCAGAAGGCAATGGGAACCACCACAGTAAAGACACGTAATGTGTATCCAAGCGACATGTGGCATGTAAATGAAAAAAGTGTCATGATGATCTCACCATTGACGGAAGACACCCGACTAGACCCTCATTTGCGTCTCCGGGACGGAACTGTCGAGGGGGAGATGACCATGAGAAAAAAGACTGAATAAACAACGAAAGGATAACGTTCTACGGCTTGGGGTGCGGAAAGTCAGAAATTTGGACATGGTAGAGATGCTAGAATATCCGAAAAGGGAGATGTTTAGGTTCAACCTAGATATAATGGGCATCAGTGAAGTGAAATGGAAATAAGAAAAGAATTTCCGGTCAGACGAGTATAAGGCAATATCAACGGCAGAAAAAAGTGGTATTACGGGGGTAGGATTCTTTATGAATAGGGAATTATTGCAGAGATCGAGTTGCTGTGAACAGTTCAGTGATAGGGTTATTCTCATTCAGAATCTACAGCTAATGAACAACAACAATAGCCTAGATATACATGCAACATCGCAAGCAGTGGATGAAGAGACAGAGGAAATATATGAGAATACTGAACGGTAATTCAGTACGTTAAGCGAGATCAGAATATAATAGTCATAGGGGATTGGAATACGATGGTAGGAAAGGGAATGAAAGAAAAGGTTACAGAAGGACATGGGCTTGGTAGTAGGACCGGGACAGGAGAAAGAATGTTACAAACAGCGAATACTCTATGCAAGAATCACAGTAGGAGGAGGTATATTTAGAAAAGGCCTGGTAACAAGATGTACTCATGGGCAGATATAGACCTAGATCGCAATTTAGTAATGATGAAGAGTAGGAAGAATCAATGCACAAAGAAGTGAGATACGGAAGCACTAAGGAATGAAGGGCCATGCTCGTAGTTTCTGGGGCAGTAGATTCTGCGATAATGAACAGGTCAGTAGGAGTCCCAGTTGAAGAGGAATGGCAACTCTAAAATGCACAGTCACAGAAGTTGGAAAGAAAGCCATAGGTACAAGGAAGGCAACTGCGTAGAAACCATGGACATGAAATACTGCACTTGATCAATGAGACAAGGATATACAAAAATTTTCAGGGAAATGCAGAAGTACAGAATTACAAGTAACTTATCAACGAAATAAGTAAGAAGTTCAGGGAAGCTAATGTAAAATGGCTGTATGGAAAATGATGAAATCGAAAAAAGAATAACATTGCCGGTAGTACTGACTCCACTCATAAGAGTGAAAACAACGTTTGGTAAAATTTAAAGCAATGGCCGTAACATTAAGAGTACAATGGGAATTCTGTTGCTAAATGCAGAGGAGCAATCAGATAGGTGGAATGTGTATACTGAAGGCATATACAAAGAGGAAAACTTGAGACTTGTGTGATGATGTGACAGAAGGAGAAACAGAAGTCGACAGGGAAGACATATGGAATCCAGTATTTGAATCAGAGTTTAAAAGGGCTTTGGAAGATGTAAGATCAAATAAGGCAGAAGACATAAATGGCAGTCCATCGCAATTTATAAAAGCATTGAGAGAAATTCATGAGATTGCTCCACACCATCAGAGATTCGGAACATCAACCACGCATTTCCGAAGATAGCAAGAGCAAGAACTGCAAGAATTATCACACGATCAGGTTACAAGCTTATGCATCAAAGTTTCTGACAAGAGTAGCATATAGAAGAATAATAAAGAAAATTGAGGGTCCGCTAGATGACAATCAGTTTGGCTTTAGGGAAGGTAAAGGCCCCTGGGGGCACTTCTGACGTGAAGGTTCGTAATGGAAACAAGACTAAAGAAAAATTGAAACACGTTCATTGGATCTGTCACCTGGAAACAACGTTCGACGGTGAAAAGTGGTGCAAGATGTTCGAAATTCTGAGTAAAACAGGAGTAAGCTTTAGGGAAAGACGGGTAATATACAACATATACAAGAACCGAAACGAACAATAAGGCTGGAAACCCAGAACGAAGTTTTCGGGTTAAGAAGGATTTAAATCAAGTATGTAGTTTTTCGCCTTGTTGTTCAACCTATACTTTTAAGTAGCAATTCAGAGTGAAGGAATATCAATTACAAGATTCTCTGAGGACATTGCCATTTTCGATGAAAGTGAATAAGAATTATAGGATGTGTTGAATGGAATGAGCCGTCTAACGAGTACAGAATATGTATTCAGAGTAAATCGAAGAAAGCGAAAGTAATGGGAAGCAACAGAAATGAGAACAGCGAGAAACGTATCAGAACTGGGGATTACGAAGTCGACTGAGTTAAGGTATTCTGCTACCTAGGCTCCACCACAGACGGAGGAAGGAGAACACCAAAAGCAGACTGGCAATGACAAAACGGGCATTCCTGGCGGAGAGGAAACTGCTGGTACAAAACACAGTCCTTAATTTAAAGTTCTGAGAATTAACGTCTGGAGCCTAGAACTGTATGGTAGTGAGAATGGACTGTGGGAAAATCGGAATAGAAGACAGTCGGAGCCTTTGAGATGTGGTGCTGCAGAAGAATGTCGAATATTAGAAATGATGAGATTCCCCCGTAGAATCGGCGAGGAAAGAAACATGGAAAACACCGACATAAAGAAGGGACAGGGTGATAGGACATCTGTTAAAGACATTAGGAAATAACTTCCTTGGTACTAGAAGTAACTGTAGAGGGTAAAAACTGCTAGAGGAAGATAGAGATTAGAATACATCCAGCAAGTAATTGAGGACGTAGTTTGCTAGTGCTAGTCTGAGATGGGAAGGCTGACACTTGAGAGGAATGTGTGAAGAGTCACTTCAGACTAGTCAGAAGACTGATGACTCAAAAGAAAAGGTGAAGAATGCTAGGGATGACAGATTTAGTTCTGAGTGATACAAGAGGATGATTGACAATATGAATGAAAATTAAGTAATATTCTCAATTACTCAGGTCCCTGGTGAATGTCACCTAGCATTATGAAGAGTGTAATGCTCTCTGAGGTATTCAATCATTCACCATTTACTGCAGTGTAACTTCGTCCTATATACTTTTGCCATCTGCTATTTCCACCTGGAAATCAACAGCATTGTGGATACTGTTCTCGTCTGAATAACTTTCAATTGGCACACAACTTACCGTAATTGTTCCTGTTGTGTCCACATAATCGATATATTAATCTCCAACTGTCACATAAAGGTCTCTGACCGCACGTTCCTTTCGGGCGACACAGTGTGAACTTTGCATATTCTGAGTCAACGTACTATGTCATTGTTACTATCGCTGCTGTCTCTCTTTTCCTGAGCACACTGAGATTCGACTTTGGATTTAATCCACCCTCTACGTTTGGTGACATTAATGGTCACAATTACGTTAACTACTTCGGTGAAATTCCTCATTTTTCCCGCGGCTTCTGTCGAACTGACTTGGATTACATTCACATTGTTTTTATAAAAGGATACTACATTCAAAATATTACTGCTAAGTTCACATGTTTCCGTAGACACTTGATGAATATGTGCTTCCCGAAGTGAATGTTCAATACTGCTGAGTTCACTAACCCCATTCTTTGATCTGATAGCTCGACTAATTTTAGTGCGTATTGTTGCCGTGCTAACTTCAATTACATTCATTTCATACTCATTAAGTGATTCTACATTAACGGTCTCATTGTTGCTTAATTCGTCAGGCAATGACACAGTGCTATTGTGCTGAAGTTGCTCATACCTATGAAAAAGTTCACTTCAGTTACTCTGCACATTAATCAGTTCATTAGTAATTTCAAAATATAACTGACTACTACTAACTGAATGAGCTTCGAATTGTTTATCAGAGCAGTTCACTACACAGTGAACGCTGGTTTGTTCCTCTAGTCTTTCCATTACTTTTTCCTGACTTTCAGCGATTTTTTCGCCAAACTCCTTCGTTTCTGCCCGTATTTATTCCCATTTTTCTATTCCTGATAGTTTTCGATCAACTCATGTGAAATGTTCTTAGCTGACTTCGCCTTCCATTTATTCACTTTTGCATTAGTACCTCTAACTTCCACAATTTCTCCTCGCAGTACAGTTACAGCATTCACCAATTTCTTTTCAGTATCACTACAACCACTTCTGATGCTCCTAAAGAGCAGTGAATTAAACAAGTCTGTGGACTTTCCGCTGTCCTCTTTAAAATCTTCTTCACCTTCGCTTTCTTTTAGACAACGCTCTTCTATATTATCTAATTTTAACGTTGCGTCTAACGGCATAAATGGAATTAGATCATACATGAAATGACAGTACATTATCCTTGTTGTTCTGTCACAACTTTTATTATTACCTTCGCGTAAGTCTGCTTCTACCCAATTCTGTGTTGCTGTTGCTAAACTCGTCAATTCCAATTTACGGTAACTCATAATATTTACGAAATTCTTACTTCACTAAGCCCTTCTGTGGTTCTACCATAACATCACAATCAAACAATTTCTTCACCTTCATGTCTTTCTAACATACGCTTTATCGTATATTTCAGTCTAATGATTGACTCTTATGACAACCCTTCGTTTTGTTCTGCCACAAAAACTTTATTATTATTTGCCATTTTGGCAATATTATGATATTACCGCAGTTATTACAGCACTTCGACAATACAGTAGTGACTACAAATAAATTCTGTCATCTCGGTCCGACAACTTTCTCTGCTAACCACTACATTCATTAAACTACGCAGTACATGCGTAACAGTCTAATCTGCTCTATTCCACGTGCTGCCGCAGAGAAGCTCTGCCGATCTGCCAGCTCCTGTAGCTAGCGTGATGTATTGCTTCCAGGACAAATGAATCACGGGTTCCGGCGCTTTTGCTAATGCGTCTCGTTGTCACAGATGATGAATCTCACACCTGTTGTTGTCGGCTGCTTCAGATTTAGTCCCACTGCGCCGCCGACCACGATGGGTTGTCTCGTAGCATGACGAAAACTTAAAATCAGCACTCACGTAATCCAAGGACCGCGGACACTAAAATTTTTCCAGCACAGCTTAATGTACTCTGACACAAACTGAGCACTGAGCCTCTACATACACTGTGCTCCAGATGACGCAACGAAAAATTCGAGGCACTAGTTTCCATAGTACAAACACAACTCATGCGCAGTTTACACACAGTTCGAGCACATTTCAAATATTACTCTAATGCAGTGGAACACAGTTCAAACACACTTTACTTTTGTAGTTTTTGTAGTTCACCTCCTTCACTTCCTAAAAAAACTTTCTTCAAAGGACGTAATCTTCAGCGATATCCACACAAGGGATCCCATATATGTTGGTACGAGCAAAAAGTTTAGACAGGAGATACTCACTTGAGAGATCGAATATAAGCGAAATTAGGGCTTGTGTCTAATCCCGTCAAGTCCAGCTCTAACTCAGCTAACCGTACAATGTGACAATTTCAGTCTGTTTTCAAATCAACATTCATTCTCCACAATAACTCCGCCTTCACTTTCCCTCCTACGTGTTACCACGTACGATATGAACTGTTTCGATTTGTACTGAAAACGCAAGGCGCGTAGTTGTGTTCTGCGGCTTCAAGGTAGAACACAGATATTCTGAAACACTCCACTAAATTGAGGTCACCTATACTCAGCGTCTTTATCCCAGCGCAGTGGTAGTGGTCGGGTCCCTAGGTCACTGTTCCTCAGGTGAGGCTTTAAAATAAAGCTCTCAGTTCTAGTAAATGATCGGATAAGTTCCAAATTTGGGATGCCAACAGCTTTTCTTTTATTCAAAACATATGAATCAGCTGAAGCTATACTCTGCTAATAAGAGTTTTGCATATTTGCACAAACAAAGCCAATGTTTCGCAGTTCTTGATAGAATCAGTCTCAAGTCTAAGTATCTTGTGGAAATTATGTTTACAAATTTAATACACTCTGGAACGTCTCATTGGTGGCGGTAGGAATTCATGGAAGGGCCAAGCCCGAGATTCAACATCACTTGCGATTGATAACATTTAGGTTTATTTCGTGAAAACATTTGAAATTTTCATTTACAATGGAATGAAGAGAAAAGCCAGTTAACAAAAAATGGTTCAAATGGCTCTGAGCACTATGGGACTCAACTGCTGAGGTCATTAGTCCCCTAGAACTTAGAACTAGTTAAATCTAACTAACCTAAGGACATCACAAACATCCATGCCCGAGGCAGGATTCGAACCTGCGACCGTAGCGGCCTTGCGGTTCCGGATTGAAGCGCCTTTAACCGCACGGCCACTTCGGCCGGCGCCAGTTAACAACAACCAACAATCACAGAGCGCCAGAAGGGTTCAAAAATATGCTTTTCCTATATCCACTTAAAAAGTATACAATAAGATCAACATCTATAATCACCGAGCGGCAGAAAGCTTAGAATCTACTTTAAAATTCTCTCTCGAAAAAATCAACAACCACCAAGTTGTAATGTCCCCACAGAAAATACCCTCTACCACGCACCAATTAATCATTTTCAATCAAACCATCCACATTCATTCATTTTGGAAAAGTTATCTGATCTGATCTGATTTTCTCGTAATATATGCGGCGACAGCTCGACGACCCCAAAGTATTTTCTAGTGCATTTATTCTTTGAAATAACAGAGATGCATATATGCATTCTACATGGTTGTTGGAGTGGTAACGAGGACAGCTTCTGGAGTATCTGTTGAGGGATTGACGTGTTTCTGAGAGATACATATTCTGCTTTTCTTCTCGCTAAAGCGAGCCAATTAACATTTGTGCCGCTAGCGGTTTGTTTGAAGAGAAAGAGACTGTAAAAGGAAAATAATTAAAGCGTGGAATCACCGGAGATCTGGATATGTAATGGAGATGGATTTAATACACAATTTCCTCCATAAATAAAGTTTGTGACTTTTTTGTTCTGGAGTGAACGAACGAATGAGTTTTTTCTGAATCATTTGATGATCACGTTGGCCCTGTAATTAGTGGGGAAGTTTCAGCTGTTTCGTACACATCTGGAATTCGCAATCTTTCATAAAAGGAACGAATTGTCCACACGATTGATTCTCCCGACTGACTTCCGTGTTTAACAGTACTAATAAATGTAAAGATCTCTTACAGGAAGCCAGCCGCTGATTACCAAGACGAAGGACGCCACCAAAGATCCTATTTGGCTGATTTCACGTAATGAAGTATTATATTAAAAACTGTACATAGATAAAGGAGAGAAAGTGAGAGAGCGAATGAAAACAGAGATAATACTAATAATCCTCCATTAGTCTAATTTTTTGCCAGTCTTATCACGGATCAGCCAAGAACTGGGAGGGCCTTACTTTACTGTATAGATTTGTGTGTGAAGGTGAAGGGATCTTAAAGGCAACAGATGCACGTCTATACAGACAAGACATTACACAGAGATAGCGGCTAGCTGCATTCATCATCTATTCATAGATAAAGAGACGGCAACTTATTATCCGAACATTTAAAAATATAAAAAAGTGCCGGAAGGCTTTGAAATTGCCGTTAAATTTTTAAGTATTACAACAAGGTCAAGATCAATACAGAGCCCCAGAAGGCTTAGAAATACTGCCTTTAAAAATTAAAAAAGTACACTTTTACAGATACACATCAAGGTATTTTACAATTCTCCCAAAACAATTTAAGAGAGTAAGTGCTCCGCTTCAGTACAAGTAGGCCGCAGTTGCGGCTACAAGGTACACAACAAAAGTAACGACAGTGGCAGTCAACAGGCCTATAGGGGCTTCAACGTTTGGTATATTGAAAACAGTTGAACTAAAGTCGCGATACAATTGGTAAAATTAAATAACAGTCTGATGCCTTATAACCTCCCTATTTGCACAATTTTGAGGCTTGATTCCGGGAGGGGAAGGCAGGTAGGGCAAAATTAACGAGGAACGGAAAATTAAGATGATCCCCGGGGCAGAGCGTCGCTGTAAGCATAAGAACTTCAGTCAACGACGACTCACAGCCGCAACTCGGTGCGGAACAGCTGTCCCAATGTAGTCTACTACCGGCCTTCGAACAGAACCATTCCCGCTTCCTCTCCCGTCGTCAAGTCTGCCAGCTGTGGCGGTCGGGCAACCAGGAGATGCCTCAGCAATCAATATGACTAATTATCCCAGCCTCCAAAACTGATAAACTGATATTAGTTTTACATCTACTTAGACAGTAACACACGAAATACATAAAAATGGTTTACCACTTGAACTTTCTGCAAATTTGTTCGTTTTTTTTTAAAAAAAAAGATGACAAACAAATAAGATTTTAACACTTAAGGCCAGTAAATAATCAAAGATAAATGGAATAAAACTATTATCTGTCCCCAAAATTCTGAATATACAGGGTGGTCCATTGATCGTGACCGCGTCAAATATCTCACGAAATAAGCGTCAAACGAAAAAACCACAAGGAAAGAAACTTGTTTAGCTTTAAGGGGCAAACCAGATGGCGCTATGGTTGGCCCGCTAGATGGCGCTGCCATAGGTCAAACGGATATCAACTGCGTTTTTTAAATGGGAACCCCCATTTTTATTACATATTCGTGTAGTACGTAAAGAAATATGAATGTTTTAGTTGGACCACTTTTTTCGCTTTGTGATAGATGGCACTGTAGTAGCCATAAACACATGGCTCACAATTTTAGACGAACATTTGGTAACAGGTAGGTTTTTTAAATTAAAATACAGAACGTAGTTACGTATGAACATTTTATTTCGGCTGTTCCAATGTGATACAAGTGCCTTTGTGAACTCACCATTTCCGAGAATGCATGCTGTTGCAGCGTGATTTCCTGTAAATACCACGTTAATGCAATAAATGCTCAAAATGATGTCCGTCAACCTCAATGCATTTGGCAATAACGACATTCCTCTCAACAGCGAGTAGTTCGCCTTCCCTAATGTTCGCACATGCACTGACAATGCGCTGACGCATGTTGTCAAGCGTTGTCGGTGGATCACGATAGCAAATATCCTTCAACTTTCCCCACAGAAGGAAATCCGGGAACGTCAGGTCCGGTGAACGTGCGGGCCATGGTATGGTGCTTCGACGAACAATCCACCTGTCATGAAATATGCTATTCAATACCGCTTCAACCGCACGCGAGCTATGTGCCGGACATCCATCATGTTGGAAGTACATCGCCATTCTGTCATGCAGTGAAACATCTTGTAGTAACATCGGTAGAACATTACGTAGGAAATCAGCATACATTGCACCGTTTAGGTCGCCATCGATAAAATGGGGGCCAATTATCCTTCCTCCCATAATGCCGTGCCATACATTAACACGCCGGGGTCGCTAATGTTCCACTTGTCGCAGCCAGTGGATTTTCCGATGCCCAATAGTGCATATTATGGCGGTTTACGTTACCGCTGTTGGTGAATGACGCTTCGTCGCTAAATAGAACGCGTGCAAAAAATTTGTAATCGTCCCGTAATTTCTCTTGTGTCCAGTGGCAGAACTGTACACGACGTTCAAAGTCGTCGCCATGCAATTCCTGGTGCATAGAAATATGGTATGGATGCAATCGATGTTCATGTAGCATTCTCAACACCGACGTTTTTGAGATTCTAGATTCTCGCGCAATTTGTCTTCTACTGATGCGCGGATTAGCCGCAACAGCAGCTAAAACACCTACTTGGGCATCATCATTTGTTGCAGGTCATGGCTGACGTTTCACATGTGGATGAACACTTCCTGTTTCCTTAAATAACGTAACTATCTGGTGAACGGTCCGGACACTTGGATCATGTCGTCCAGGTTACCGAACAGCATACATAGCACTCGCCCGTTGGGCATTTCGATGACAATTGCCATACTTCAACACGATATCGACCTTTTCCGCAATTGGTAGACGGTCCAATTTAAAACGGATAATGTATTGTAACGTCCCCTTAGAAAAATTTGTGATTTATTGTGCTGATAAACCTCTAAGTTATTTGATTTTCAAACAGCTGTGCAAAACTGAACGTACTCAGACATTACTCTCAGCCTACTTACAGTATCACGAAGCATATGCCGTCCGCACTGGTGGAATATTACATGATACCACGTACTTATACGTTTGTGACTATTACAGCCATCTATCACAAAGCGAAAAAAGTGGTCCAACTAAAACATTCGTATTTCTTTACGTTCTACACGAATGTGGGTTCCTATTTAAAAAAACGCAGTTGATATCCGTTTGACCTATGGCAGCGCCATCTAGAGGGCCCACCATAGCGTCATCTGGTTTCCCCCTTTAAGCTAGACGAGTTTCGTTCTTTGTAGTTTTTTGGTTTGATGCTTATTTCGTGAGATATTTGGCCTGGTCACTATCAATGATTGATTCAAATGGTTCTGAGCACTAGAACTTAGAACTTCTTACCCTAACTAACCTAAGGACATCACACAACACCCAGTCATCACGCACTATCAATGGACCACCCTATATATACAGGGTGAGTCACCTAACATTACCGCTGGATATATTTCGTAAACCACATCAAATACTGGCGAATCGATTCCACAGACCGAACGTGAGGAGAGGGGCTAGTGAAACTGGTTAATACAAACCATAAAAAAATGCACGGAAGTATGTTTTTTAACACAAACCTACGTTTTTTTAAGTGGAACCCCGTTAGTTTTGTTAGCACATCTGAACATATAAACAAATACGTAATCAGTGCTGTTTGTTGCACTGTAAAATGTTAATTACACCCGGAGATATTGTAACCTAAAGTTGACGCTTGAGTAGCACTCCTCCGCTGTTCGATCGTGTGTATCGTAGAGCACCGAATTACATAGGGATCCAAAGGGAACGGTGATGGACCTTAGGTACAGAAGAGACTGGAACAGCACATTACGTCCACATCCTAACACCTTCGTCGCAGTTGACGGTAACGTTAGGTGACTCACCCTGTATATACAGGGTGTTACAAAAAGGCACGGTCAAACTTTCAGCAAACATTCCTCACACACAAAGAAAGAAAATATGTTATGTGGACATGTGTCTGGAAACGCTTACCTTCCGTGTTAGAGCTCATTTTATTACTTCTCTTCAAATCACATTAATCATGGAATGGAAACACACAGCAACAGAACCTACCAGCGTGACTTCAAACACTTTGTTACAGGAAATGTTCAAAATGTCCTCCATTAGCGAGGATACATGCATCCACCCTCCGTCGCATGCACATGGAATCGCTGATGCGCTGACGCAGCCATGGAGAATGGCGTATTGTACCACAGCCGCCCACAATGCGAGCACCAAGAGTCTCTACAATTGGTACCGGGGTTGCCTAGACAAGAGCTTTTCAAATGCCCCCATAAATGAAAGTCAAGAGGGTTGAGGTCAGGAGAGCGTGGAGGCCATGGAATTGGTCCGTCTCTACCAATCCATCGGTCACCGAATCTGTTGTTGAGAAGAGTACGAACACTTCGACTGAAATGTGCAGGAGCTTCATCGTGCATGAACCACATGTTGTGCCGTACTTGTAAAGGCACATGTTCTAGCAGCACAGGTAGAGTATCCCGTATGAAATCATGATAACGTGCTCCATTGAGCGTAGGTGGAAGAACATGGGGCCCAATCAAGACATCACCAACAATGCGTGCCCGAATGTTCACAGAAAATCTGTGTTGATGACGTGATTGCACAATTACGTGCGGATTCTCGTCAGCCCACACATGTTGGTTGTGAAAATTTACAATTTGATCACGTTGGAATGAAGCCTCATCCGTAAAGAGAACATTTGCACTGAAATGAGGATTGACACATTGTTGGATGAACCATTCGCAGAAGTGTACCCGTGGAGGCCAATCAGCTGCTGATGGTACCTGCGCACTCTCCATACAGTTACGTGGTCAACTTTACCTTGCACAGAAGCAACTTCTCTGACGCTGACATTAGGGTTATCGTCAACTGCACGAAGAGTTTCCTCGTCCATTGCAGCACCGAAGTCAACATTACCTTCCTTCAATTGGGCCAACTGGCGGTGAATCGAGGAAGTACAGTACACACTGACGAAACTAAAATGAGCTCTAACATGGAAATTAAGCGTTTCCGGACACATGTCCACATAACATCTTTTCTTTATTTGTGTGTGAGGAATGTTTCTTGAAAGTTTGGCCGTACCTTTTTGTAACACCCTATATACACTCCTGGAAATGGAAAAAAGAACACATTGACACCGGTGTGTCAGACCCACCATACTTGCTCTGGACACTGCGAGAGGGCTGTACAAGCAATGATCACACGCACGGCACAGCGGACACACCAGGAACCGCGGTGTTGGCCGTCGAATGGCGCTAGCTGCGCAGCATTTGTGCACCGCCGCCGTCAGTGTCAGCCAGTTTGCCGTGGCATACGGAGCTCCATCGCAGTCTTTAACACTGGTAGCATGCCGCGACAGCGTGGACGTGAACCGTATGTGCAGTTGACGGACTTTGAGCGAGGGCGTATAGTGGGCATGCGGGAGGCCGGGTGGACGTACCGCCGAATTGCTCAACACGTGGGGCGTGAGGTCTCCACAGTACATCGATGTTGTCGCCAGTGTTCGGCGGAAGGTGCACGTGCCCGTCGACCTGGGACCGGACCGCAGCGACGCACGGATGCACGCCAAGACCGTAGGATCCTACGCAGTGCCGTAGGGGACCGCACCGCCACTTCCCAGCAAATTAGGGACACTGTTGCTCGTGGGGTATCGGCGAGGACCATTCGCAACCGTCTCCATGAAGCTGGGCTACGGTCCCGCACACCGTTAGGCCGTCTTCCGCTCACGCCCCAACATCGTGCAGCCCGCCTCCAGTGGTGTCGCGACAGGCGTGAATGGACGGACGAATGGAGACGTGTCGTCTTCAGCGATGAGAGTCGCTTCTGCCTTGGTGCCAATGATGGTCGTATGCGTGTTTGGCGCCGTGCAGGTGAGCGCCACAATCAGGACTGCATACGACCGAGGCACACAGGGCCAACACCCAGCATCATGGTGTGGGGAGCGATCTCCTGCGCTGGCCGTACACCACTGGTGACCGTCGAGGAGACACTGAATAGTGCACGGTACATCCAAACCGTCATCGAACCCATCGTTCTACCATTCCTAGACCGGCAAGGGAACTTGCTGTTCCAACAGGACAATGCACGTCCGCATGTATCCCGTGCCACCCAACGTGCTCTAGAAGGTGTAAGTCAACCACCCTGGCCAGCAAGATCTCCGGATCTGTCCCCCATTGAGCATGTTTGGGACTGGATGAAGCGTCGTCTCACGCGGTCTGCACGTCCAGCACGAACGCTGGTCCAACTGAGGCGCCAGGTGGAAATGGCATGGCAAGCCGTTCCACAGGACTACATCCAGCATCTCTACGATCGTCTCCATGGGAGAATAGCAGCCTGCATTGCTGTGAAAGGTGGATATACACTGTACTAGTGCCGACATTGTGCATGCTCTGTTGCCTGTGTCTATGTGCCTGTGGTTCTGTCAGTGTGATCATGTGATGTATCTGACCCCTGGAATGTGTCAATAAAGTTTCCCCTTCCTGGGACAATGAATTCACGGTGTTCTTATTTCAATTTCCAGGAGTGTATATGATGATGATGTCCTCCTGGCCGTGTCCAGCGACAGCGACTCCGTCAGTCTTCTCTGTCCTCGTTGTGGCAGGCTCGGATGTGGCTCGCGAATCCGAATTTCGCTTTGAATATCCTGTTGCATGAAGCACAGTGCAGTTGACCAGCAGAGTTGTAAGTATACGTGTAGACAGGCTTCAGCTGAGATTTTCGGAGCTTTCTTTTAGCATCCAGGTTCATTAGACGCTTTTGCTCGAATTGTTAGATGCTCTTATGTACAGTTAATCGCCACTCCGATTGGCGCAATGCTAGCTCCTCCCAACGGTTGCTTGGAATGCACAGGCTGCAAGGTGGCGTTTAATGGTGTCTTTATATCGCAGGTGTTGACCACCTTTCCTCCTCTTCCCGCACGAGAGCTGCGAGTAGAACACCGCTTTAGGTAGCCTACTGTCATCCATGCGTACTATGTGACCACTCCATCTCAGTTGATGTTTCATTATTAAAGCTTCAATACCAGCCAGTTTCACGCGGCGCAAAATCTCCGTGTTTGGGACACGGTCTTCCCATTTGATGCGCAGAATTGATCTCAGACATCGAAGATGAAATTTATCTAGCTTCTTAATGTCAGCTTTGTAACCTCACCAGGTTTCCGAGGCATAGAGTAAGGTGGATAATACTACTGCTTTGTAGACTGCAATTTTTGTTTGTAGTTTGAGATCATGTGATTTCCATACTCGGTCATTAAGCTTACCGAAGACCGAGGCTGCGCTGGCTATACGTGCTGCGATTTCCGTTGTCAGGCTGTTGTCACTTCTAATTTGGCTTCCCAGGTATTTGAAATTTGACACATTTTGCAAGAGTTTGTTATTTATGTCAATACTGGAGTCATCTGCATTAAGACTGTAAGTAGGTTGTTTAGGTTTTTTTATTGGTAACGCCACCTCTGTATAAAAATCACTGGCTGTGCTGTGTGCAGTCTGTGTCTAGTTTGCATCGTTGTCTGCCATTGTAGTGTTGGGCAGCGGCAGCTGGATGTGAACAGCGCGTAGCGTTGGGCAGTTGGAGGTGAGCCGCCAGCAGTGGTGGATGTGGGGAGAGAAATGGCGGAGTTTTGAAATTTGTCATGTACTGCTATATATATATTATGACTATTAAGGTAAATACATTGTTTGTTCTCTATTAATATCTTTCATTTGCTAACTATCCCTATCAGTAGTTAGTGCCTTCCGTAGTTTGAATCTTTTATTTAGCTGGCAGTAGTGGTGCTCGCTGTATTGCAGTAGTTCGAGTAACCAAGATTTTTGTGAGGTAAGTGATTTGTGAAACGTATAGGTTAATGTTAGTCAGGGCCATTCTTTTGTAGGGATTTTTGAAAGTCAGATTGCGTTGCGCTAAAAATATTGTATGTCAGTTTAAGCACAGTCATGTATAATTGTTCAAAAGGGGACGTTTCATATGTCGACCCTTAGCCGAGGATACCTCACTGGAATCTTCTGATTTTTTCTTGTAGTTTGTGTAATTAGTATAGCTTTTGTCTATTGCTAGCGCGTAATTGTAGAGAAAATCTCCTTTGTAGTTGCAGTCTTTCATTGTTGTACAGTAAAACAGTTGTGGCATGCATGTAGATTTGCACCAAGTATTTCGCAGCTGCAATTAACTAGATATTATTTACAGTCTTATGTTAATGTGTTCTCTTGTTTTTCTCTTCAAATTGTGCTTTTCTGTGTTATCGTGTGAAATATTGTGACAATAATGGCATGTGAAAAACGTAATACTAGGCTCGAAAGTAAATTGAGAAATGACAGTGAAATCGAAAGCAGTGTGTTAGAGCCACCGAGTAATGAATTAACTGATGTTCAAAGTAGTAATTTGGTAATTGTGCATAGGGAAATGGAGCAGGCTGCAAACAATGGTGTAGACAGTGAAACAATTAGTGAACAGGGAAGCATTATCGATCGATCGGTCGGCAACAGCTCGCCTCAGGAATCCGAAATGACAGAACACAATATTGCAAATACTGTAGCCTTAGGTTTTGGGTCCTCACCGTTTTCTCAAATGAGTCAAGACACAGCCAAAAAGCATAGAGAAACAGATTCCAGACACTAATACATTATTATTGCAATTAATGCAACAAATGGAATAAAATCAGAGACAAATGGGACAAAAGCTTCAAAAGTTAGACACAATGGAACAACACCAGAGACAAACACAGCAACAGTTAGACACAATGGAACAAAATCTTCAAAAGTTAGACACAATGGAACAAAATCTTCAAAAGTTAGACACAATGGAACAACACCAGAGACAAACACAGCAACAGTTAGACGCAATGGAAGAAAAGCTTCAAAAGTTAGACTCAGTGGAACATACGCTTGAACAAACACGTGAAGATTTAACTACTGAGTTACATAACATTGAATCTAAATGTCAAAAAGTCTGTAATGACGTAAAAACACAAATTTGTGAGCATTTTCAACCTATTTTTTCGCGGCATGAAAATGCATTACAGAATCACGAAGCAGCCATAAAAGAACTGCAAATTATTGTTCATGAAAATCATGAGACCTTGCAAGCTAAATTTGACTCAGTTGCACCTACCGATTCGGTTACGCAACTTGCAAAAACTCAGGAAAACTTAAAGGACACAGTAGATACTCTGAAACTTGGTTCAGAAAAACACACTGAGGAAATAAGTACACTATCGGAGAAAGTAGCCGAACTTTCGGATCAGTTCACTAATTTATCTACGAAGGTAGATGATAATCTGAATGACACAAAACCGGCAGTCTTTAATGACACAGAAGAGTGCGAACAAATTAGGAAACTGAAACAAAATCTTAATCAAATTAATACGCAACACCAAAGAAAAATCCGGGAAGTACAAGATCGGCTGACACAGGTAATACAAGAATTACGTATTTCAGAGGACACTCGCGCTCCAATACGGGAAGAGGGACATAGAAATATGGAACAACCACAAAATAATAACACAGCGCATTTCGGAAGTTATGAAAGAAATTGGCAAGGTGCACCGAATTTTGAAATGGAACCGCCGACACGACGTAACAATGACTGATATGCTACTCGCCGACACGATGATTTTGACTATAAGCTGTTCATTACTACACGTAAATTCAAAACATTTAAGAATTCTGGCAACGACATTCATCCACAAGCGTGGCTCCATCAATTCTCTCATTGTTTTCCTCCCAACTGGTCGTTAGAAAACAGATTAGAATTTATGTGTGGCTACTTAGAGAATGAACCAGCTGTAAGAATGCGATCGGTCATTCACGATTGTCACAATGAAGGAGAATTTTATCATGCCTTCCTCTCAGCGTATTGGTCTCAAGCTACACAAGACCGAGTCAAACATAGCATCATAATGACGAAACATTTCGAACAATCTGAATTCTCCAGTCTTGTGAAATATTTTGAAGACATGTTGCACAAGAATCAGTACCTGTCAAACCCATACAGCCCCTCAGAACTCATCCGCATTTGCTTAATCAAATTACCTGAACATTTACGACATATTATTTTGGCAGGACGTTGCAAAGACGACATTCAAGCTTTTCAGGGACTCTTACAAGAATTAGAAATTGACACTGACAGTCGCGGAACGCGAAAACAGGAACACAACAATTACAGGTCACATCTGTCACAATTCCGCGATGAAAGAAATAATAACTGGACACGACAAGGCTATTCTCACAACACATATCGTGACCCAAACAGACACCACCCGTATGACAACCGTTGGCAGAGTAGTAATAATTACAGGGAAAGATCACCTCTCCGCGGTAGTGACTATCACAGAGACAATCAGAGAAACAGACAATTTGGGAACCAAAATAATTATTATCAAGGGAGACAGAATAACTTTAGACGCAACGGTCCAGCGCGCTGTTACGATTCAGGGATAAATTCTCCACCACGTGACCGACAAGAAAGAAACTATGGCATCTACCGACATGACGACAGACGATATGATCGTAACAACAGACCTGAATTGCATCAGAACTGGCGGGATTCAAACAGAGCAGGGCCCTCTCGAGGAGGTGAATTTGTAGAAGTTAGGTCTCCAAATCCCAATTACGACGCGCGCCAACGAAGAGACAATAGGCAATGACTCACACCGCTGGCAGCCACGAAACGTACGTATGAAACTGACGACGCAGCTGCCGTAGCTAGTAATTACGTAAAAATGGAAGACATCTTACTCCAGGAACACGACGTAAAACATAACAACATTGCATATCCTGTGATTCACACTACAGTAAATGATGTAAAATTTACGGCAATAGTTGACTCTGGCAGTCCCATTTCAGTAATTAGTGAAACAGCCTTTAGCAAATGTAACAAATCGAACGATTGCCCCACACTTCCGTTACGTAAGATTAAATTACAAGGTGCAATCTTTGGAAAAAGTGTAGATGTACGCCAACAAACCAACTTAGAATTCTTTTGTCAAAGCCACAGCTTCTCTATGAGCTTTCTTATTGTTCCATTATTGTCGACGGAAATTATATTGGGAGTAGACTTTTTGAATGAATACAAAGCAATCTTAAACTTTCCAATGCTGAAATAAGTTTAGGGAAAGAAGGTAAGTCAATAGCTTTGAAATTTTGAAGATTGGCTCTCAAACCATGACGAGCAAATTAATCGGCTTTACCTTCTGTTAGACAACAGTTCGGAGTTTTCTACGGAACTAGACACTAACAATCACTCTGCAAGTACTGACAGGGATGATATCGACGACATATTTGATACTAATGAGTTAATTCAAAATAAAATTCAAACAATTGAGAACTGTAATGACACTGATAGGCAGGACCTTTTTGAGATTTTACAAGCACATTCCACAGTGTTTACTCACAAAACAGGAACAATCAAGGGATTTCAATACCACTTTCGTGTTCGTGAGCATACTATATTTTGTGTAAGACCATTCGTAATTCCAGCACATTATAGGGACCGTGTTAGAACAGAAATACAATCTATGCTTAATGAGGGCATTATTGAGCCTGCAGTAAGCTCATACAACAATCCATTACATGTTGTCGAGAAGAAAAATGGAACGATCAGGCTTGTCTTAGATTCGAGACAAATCAATACTATCATCATTCCTGAAACAGACAGGCCGCAAACGTTGGAAGAACTTCTTCAAAATTTTAATGGCGTAAAAGTGTTGTCTTCTATTGATCTCAGATCCAGCTTTTATCAGATCTAACTTCATCCAGAATGTAGAAAATACACAGCTTTCCTTTGTTTCGGCGTTTGTTATCAGTTTCGGAAACTTCCTTTTGGTTTGAACATTTCTTCGGCAGCATTCATTCGCGGCCTAAATTCCATATTACCTGAATTCTTAAAACGTCACATCACCTTATATGTGGACGATATTCTAATAGCGGAAGCTTCTTGGGAACAACATAATCGCATCCTCAACAGTTTGTTACGTATTTTTGTAGAATCTGGAATTACAGTTAACTTGGAAAAGTCTGAATTCGGTAGGTCAAAGGTGCGGTTTTTGGGACATATTATTTCTTCTGAAGGCATTCAGCCGGATCCTGAAAAGTTAGAAGCAATCAGAGCCATTCCAGTTCCATCCACACAAAAACAAGTCCGTAGTTTCTAGGTCTCGTAAATTTTTACCGTCGTTTTCTGAATATGCAAATTCTTGTTACACTAAAACTTTGTTCTCTCACTGGAAAAAATACTATTTGGAACTGGGACAAACAATCACAGTTGGAATTCAGTTCTTTGAAAGAAGCGTTACTTAACGCGCCAATACTAGCTCATCCAGATCTGTCACAAGATTTCTGCCTTAGCACGGATTCTTCTAAAGTCGGTCTTGGTGCCCATTTATTCCAAGAAGCCATTCCTTTTGCTAGCCGAGTGCTAACAAAATCTGAAAAAAATTATTCCGTTACTGAATTAGAAGCTTTAGCTATCGTTTGGGCATTTAAAAAATTCCGTTTCTTTCTCTCTGGTAAGCACGTAAAAGTATACAGTGATCATCGTGCATTACAATTTCTTATGTCTTCAAAATTAAATCATGACAGGTTAAACCGTTGGGCATTGTTTCTGCAAGAATTCCACTTCACAATAGTCTACATTCCCGACAAGGAGAACATTGTTGCGGACGCACTGTCACGCGCACCGGCTGGGCTTGAGAAAAGTAACACAGAAGGCAACCTCGAGAAAAATTTCAGTATTCTTTACATTCAGAAAGTCGCCTTTGAAAACTTCATCACCACATCTTTAAAGGACATTGCTCATGAACAAGATAAAGAACCGATTTGGAAAGACATCAAGAGCAAATGGCATGGAAAGACACACACACACAGATTTGGCATTATTACCTGGTTAGAAACAACATACTCTTCAAACGCTGCACTGTTGATGACAAGCTATGGGTACTTTGCATTCCAGACGATTTTGTTAATAAGCTCATTTGGTACATTCATTTCAGCTACGCACATTTTGGTCCACGAAAATGTTATCATATTCTTCGAACGACTTATTATTTTAACAATATGGAAAAAAGAATTCGAAGAGTCTTGTCTATTTGTAAACTTTGTCAAAAGGCGAAACCATCTACTGTCTCACATCGTGCTCTGTTGTTTCCTATTATTCCTTCTAAAATAAAAGAATTTGCTGCTGTTGATCTCTTGGGACCGCTTGTCAGAACATCTAATGGATTTTCGTACGTTCTAGTCGCTGTTGAACTTACTTCAAAATTTGTTTCTTTCACTCTGTTACGTAAACCCACTGGACGGTCTGTATCCAACGCCTTTGTTAAAAATTTCTTACGTGAAGTTGGACACGTTAGTAAAGTCATTTCAGATAACGGACCGCAATTCAGATCTGCTGTTTGGTCACGCACGCTTCGGAATCATAAAATCAAACCTGTTTTTATTTCATTGTACTCACCACATTATAACCCGTCTGAACGGATTATGAAAGAAATCAATAAGCTTTGCAGACTTTATTGTCACAGAAAGCATCAGCATTGGGACAGATATTTACACTTATTTCAAAACGTGCTGAATGAAATGCCTCACGACTCCACTGCTTTACCACCTACTCTTGTACTAAAGAATGAAGAACCACCGAACAGAATCAGAGAGCTTGTACCTTTCCCGAATACACGTAAACTTCGACACAAAGACATAATTGATTTGGCTATTAAAAATATAAAATCTGCAGCAGACAAAAGGAGAAAACTACACGGTAAAGCAAATGGAAAGAAATTATACATTGGTCAGAAAGTTCTCATTAAAGCTCATTCATTGTCACATAAGAAGAAACACTTGAGTCACAAATTCTTTCTAGTTTACAATGGACCATACAGAATCCGACGTATACCACATGATAATTGCGTTGAAGTTGAAACTCTGCATACTTGGAAGAGTAAAGGTTTACACTACATTTCACATGTAAAACCATTTATTGAGAGATAATCTGCTTTTTAACTTTGTCTTTGCCATAAAACTTTTCACTTCACATTTCTAGTATGCTTTGTCAGACTTAAGAAACTGTTAACATGCAACAATGTTTGAAGTTAAATATCCAGTCTAGAACCTAGGGAACATTTTTAAACAGAAATTACGATTGCATTGTTATAGTGAACAGACGACACAGTGTTGTATTTGTACATTCTTGCTTGTTAGTTGCACGATTACGTAACAACTATCAGGCTCTCATACTTAGAACATATACCGGCACTGCTAATGAGATTTTCATGCAACATTTTGGTTTACTTGAAAAGACATTCTTTATTTGAAGTACTTTCTGTGGGATTACAGATGACTTAGCACTTGGTTTCTTTGACAGCTACACAATTATATCACAACGCTACTAATGTGTGACACAATGTACATTGTTGCTTTTTTGCTGTATCTGCTTTATATCTGCATAGTTTTTCTGAATTCTTCTGGAAAGTAAAACATGTTTTAGTAGTAACTTTTGTGGTATAGCTACAATGAGACTGCCTTTTCCGTAGCACAACAATACGTTACAGCACAGTACTTTCTTCATCATGGCAATAAGTGTAATAACTAAGATATCTATACGCAAAGCATTTCACTTTTGTTTATCATGAGGTAAGTACATTGACTTCTGCAGAACTTAGCTTTCGGAGGACGACAACTACGACACTTCCACGGAGATTATCTTACAACAAGACGCACAGTTTAGCGCTACAGTACATGTATTTGAGTGATTAATTTTATACTTAAAACATTTATTTTTAAAGGTTTTTGAATTACAAAGAAAGTTTTCCGTGATACATTTTATTCCATTGCAATAATCTGTAACACCTGAGGGTATAATTACATTAATCCTCAGGGGGGGTAAACGCTTACTTTGTGTACCATGTGTGTGGCAAGCACAAGGAGCCCTGGCTAATATGGTATTTGCTTATACAACTTTACACATCGGTACCATATTTCTCTAACACACAAATTACACAGCTACCTGATCATTTTTTTTTTTTTTTACTACGTCAGTGACAGATGTTTACATAATTACACAGTTGGATAACTTCACACTTACGAAATTGTATTTTGTCTGTACTGTGTAAACTGTTCATATTTTTTCGGAACCATTGTGATACTATGAGAGCTTTGAATGATGTATTTGGTATGAGATCATGATTTTTAAATTACGTTTGAGGCAGATGACTCTACTGAAATGATCAGAGAATTTTTTTTAGGTTTTGAAATTATTGCAGAAAGCTACGACGTTTTTGAGATTTGACTGAGGTGTTATGATGTTATTATTACGACGACGATGTGTATTATGGTGCTGAGGTATGTTTATGATTAATAAGCTGATGCTATATGAGTTATTTGATTATGCTACATATCTGTTATGATGAAATATTGAACAAGTGTCGACGAATATGTATATATGTAATAAGGTAAGGAATAATGAGTAGTGGTTAGGGGCTCTGGTTTGTGAATAAGGTTGTTGGAAACCAAGAATCGTACTTTAAGAGTTATGAAATGTGTGTAAATGCGTGAATGTATCACAATGCAGGCGAAAATTTTTTGCACATTGTTATATTCATAGGATTTTGTTTCTACACATTTGTAACGTAAATTTTCGACCTGTGAAATTTTCATATGAGACTGTCACTGTAGCAGAAACTGGTGTCGTAAATATTTCGGTAAGAAAGTTAAGTGACCACCTGCACGTAATGCGTCGTGGGCACCCAGCTGGGCGACAGTCGCCTGGAAAAAAGCCATTAGCGTGTGCCCCTTTTGGAGGTACAGGTGGAAAAAAAAGGGGAGGCCAATATCCTCGCTATTGACATTCCTTTGTAGAAAGCATCGCAAAAATGACATGGTTGAACTTGAAAACATATGATTACACTGTGGAGCTCTTAATTTATGATATTTACTGAAATGCCTAATGAAATGACGAGAAATATTTTTATGTCTATACACCTGATTACGACTACTGTCTCTCTAGTCGAGAGATTTTTCTACTAACTTAAGAAATGCCTCATGGCTACTGAATGATGTTCTTATGCTTTACTTTGTACATAGTTGCTTATTTCATTTGATATGTGGTTTCCAGCTGTGTTGCAGCATTAGTTTTATAAAATAAACTTAGATGCATTTGCTAAAGTGAACACTGTCTATCAACAGATCTATTAAATAACTATTTTATGATCCACATTCTTCGAAAAAGGAGCTCTTGGAATGGAAAGAACAATAAGAAGGGACTGATAACAATAACTGCATATATAATTTTCTTTTTGTGGTGCACCACTTTAATGACATAGATATTACGTTGTGAATAGACATTTCCCTTTTTCTGCATTGTTGTCTTTAGTGTAATATTTTTTCTGCTTGAACTTTGCCATGCTTAGGTATTAGTTATAGCATTTGCTGCTGCTGTTTGCCAGGCATAGTGTTACTGAATTTGACTTTGTATTACTCTGTTAAGCCAGTTTTACTACTGATTTATTTTTATTGTTTGCTGCACATTGCCTTATATTAGTTGTAATATTGCAATTGCTTTGCTAATTTCTATAATACTGCTTGCTTCACAAATCTGCATTTTTTCTTCATTGCTGTTTGCGTTAATTGTTTTGTGCTGCTGCATTGCCTCGTCTCTTAGTTTAGCATCTGAGCTCAGTAGATTTAAGTTAGCTTAAGATGGGGTAGACTATATAAGAAACTGATTATGGACAATAGGTAAATAATGCATTGAGAAGTTATATGAAAAAGATTTGGGCCAAAATGAGTATTGTACACTGAGAAATAATTATTTTGAAAGAAATATGAATAGAATACAGAAAGCAGGTATAGATAGCACTTTTTGAAATAATGAAGAACGAAGGGAGATCTCCAAGAAGTAAAGAAAGTTTTGTTTGCAAGATACTGCAGTAAAACAAACCCTGTCCTTTCCCTTTCTGTTATTCAGCTGTGTTTGTGTACTCTTGTATATTTATATTCTTCCTGTCATACTCAGCTACATGAACTATGATGAGGAATACTGTTATCCTCAAATATAATTTGCATTAATAATATGTTATTTACTTTGTAAAGATGTTAGACATTATTAATTCTGTTCTGTTTTAATGCTCATGTGTGAAGTTGATGTATTTACTTATGTCATAATTCCTGTAACACTGATGTATATGTTTATTTCTATTCTTTAATAAGCCCCTATTACTACAAATGTTATCTGTATTATTATGTTTTTAATGATGTGCTTTGTACCTTTGTTATTGTGTTCTTATGTTATAAAATTGTACTTGACACCAGTTCATCAAATTAAGTAACTTGTAAGTTCCATTTCACTGCACACATTTCTGTTGGTCATAGTATATGGACAATATGTGAGAAGTAGGGACTGTTAGTGTTTTCACGTGTGTTAATAATTCAGCAAGGGACTGGATAACAGCATTGCTGGTTCTAAGGACAATTCCAAACACTTTGTGAGTGCACAAGTGGTGGTTATGGACTTGCTATATTATCTGCAAGACTCTTCAATGGTGATTGTGTACCTGCACAGTCACAACAGGTGGCTTCTGGCCATCTCTACAAGGACTACAGTGGGTCTACACCTTTGGTGATCCACCAATACCATTATTTCTACAAGGAGTACAGTGGGTCTGCACCTTTGATGATTCATCAGTACCATTATTTCTACAAGGACTGTAGTGGATCTGCACCTTTGGTGGCCCACCTATACCATACTCTCTACCAAGACTATAGTGGGTCTGCTCTGTGATGACCTACCTACCAATATTCTTCAAAACTTCGAATGACTCTGCTGTGGGTTTGCTCTGTTGTGACCCATTACTTGTCTGCATGTCGAGAGTCAGCACTGTCTTTCCGTTGGAAGGACAACACTACTTCTTCAAGACTGCATGGAAATCCACTACTTCCATGTGCATTTTCTTTTACTTCTCAGACTTTGAGAAAAACACTGCTATTTTACTGTGATGAACGATTAGGACTGTCTTTAAGGACTGTGAGAAAATTTTAGCATTTGACCAACATTGTATCAATAAGTCTGTGCATTTGATATCTTTGTTATTGTAATTATGATAAATTTTATCAAATCATTATTGGCCACTGCCCAAAACAATTTGTAAAATTTTTTGTGGGGAGCATGGGGGCTATGTAAGTAGGCTGTTTAGGTTTGTTTATTGGTAACGCCACCTCTGTATAAAAATCACTGGCTGTGCTGTGTGCAGTCTGTGTCTAGTATGCATTGTTGTCAGCCATTGTAGCGTTGGGCAGCGGCAGCTGGATGTGAACAGCGCGTAGCGTTGGGCAGTTGGAGGTGAGCCGCCAGCAGTGGTGGATGTGGGGAGAGAGATGGCGGAGTTTTGAAATTTGTCATGTACTGCTATATATATATTATGACTATTAAGGTAAATACATTGTTTGTTCCCTATTAATGTCTTTCATTTGCTAACTATCCCTATCAGTAGTTAGTGCCTTCCGTAGTTTGAATCTTTTATTTAGCTGGCAGTAGTGGTGCTCGCTGTATTGCAGTAGTTCGAGTAACCAAGATTTTTGTGAGGTAAGTGATTTGTGAAACGTATAGGTTAATGTTAGTCAGGGCCATTCTTTTGTAGGGATTTTTGAAAGTCAGATTGCGTTGCGCTAAAAATATTGTATGTCAGTTTAAGCACAGTCATGTATAATTGTTCAAAAGGGGACGTTTCAAGACCTCTAAGTGGCTGTTTGAGAACTTGCGTCTTAGTGATGCTAATGGCTAAGTCAAATCTTCTGCAGGTGGCATTTAGCAGATTTATGTAAGTCTGAAGAGTTTCGAAAGAATTAGCCATCATGCATGCATCATCCGCGTAGAGAATCTCTAAGATGGATAATTTGGTTACGCGACTTTTTGTTCTGAGGCGAGAGATGTTGAAGACACTTTTGTCTGTCCTTGTGTCGAGACTAATTTGATTACTACAGGCTTTGGCCGCGTCTCTCATAACAACTGCGAAGTAAAGTGAGAAGAGTGTGGGAGCCAGAACACAGCCTTGTTTTACACCACATATCACGGGAAACTGTTCTGAGAGCTTGTCTTCATGGCGGAGTTTTGCCATCATGTTTTCATAAAACTGCCGAATCAAACTGACAATTTTGTCAGGGCACCCAGTTTTCTTTAGTATGATCAAGAAAGCTTACCGTGGGACACGATCAAAAGCTTTTTCCAGGTCTACAAAGCACATGAACAAAGGCCGATGTTGCTCTAAGCTTTTCTCTTGCATTTGTTTGACAACAAATATGGCATCCACTGTGCCTCTGTTTGGGCGAAAGCCACACTGGGTCTCTGGTAGCAGTTTTTCTGCAAAATGTGTTAACCGGGTGTTAATTATGTGGGCAAGGACTCTTCCCGCTGCAGAGAGAAGAGAAATGCCCCTGTGGGAGCTGCAGTCTGATATGTCACCTTGCTTTATAGATCTTGGAAATACAAGCATCTTTCCAGTCTTGTGGAATCATTTCATACTCCCAAATCCTTAAGATCAGAGCAAACAATGGTTTCTTGATGTTTGGCCCCCCATATTTATATAGCTCTGATGGCAAGATATCTAATCCTGCTGTTTTGTCATTTTTCAGCTTAGCCAGTGCTGAAATGAATTCATCGTAGGAAGGGGCATCCGCAAGTTGTTCCTCAATTGGCGGGTCTTCATGTGCTTCTATGTATGGAATATCGGTTGTCTGATGGTCGGGATTAAGAACGTCATTAAAATGTTCCGCCCACAGATACAGGATGTCACTCTGTTGCGTCAGCCGACAACTTTTATCTTTGTTATAGACTGGTGCTATCTTCCCAACTCTTGGACCAAAGATAGTTTTCAGGGACTCAAAGAATCTGCCCGTTTGGTGTGTGTCGGCATATTACTGTATTTCATTTGCTTTATTTGCCCACCAACTGTCTTTTAGAGCACGTACCTTCACTTTCAGATTGTAATGCGCTGCTCTACGCTTGTTATCATCAGGGGTGCGAAGAGAGGTTCTGAAATCATTAATTAGCTTTCTGATCTCTGGATCTGAGTCGTAAAACCAGTCCTGGTGCTTCTTCTGAGGCTTTCCCAAGACTTCTGAAGCACAGTCACGCAGTCTGCTAGCGTATGCACTCCACTGTTCATCTACAGGGGCAGATTCAGATATCAAAAGGCCATCGACACCAAATTTTTCATCCAGTTTTGCTCTTATAATCTGATCATTGGCCAAGATTTTGCAGGACAATTTTGTTGGTATTTTGTGTGAAGCTCGGCGTGGTGCCTTCAAAGTTATCTTTAATTTGGACCTCACGAGTCGATGGTCTGTCCATCCCTGAGCGCCTCTCATTGCACGTGTGACCAGTACGTCACCAAGATCTTTTTTCCGTACTATCACATAATCCAGAAGGTGCCAGTGTTTAGATCGCGGATGCATCCATGTCGTTTTATATTTTTCAGGCAGACGAAAATCTGTATTTGTCAGACAGAGTTCAAACTCGGCACATAGAGTTAGAAGATCCAAACCATTCGAGTTGCATTTTCCAATCCCATGGCGACCGAGGACTCCATTCCAAGCACTGAAATCATTCCCAACACGAGCATTAAAATCACCAAGTAACAGAAGTTTATCTGCAGAAGGAATATCCCTAAGGACATGTCGGAGGTCTTGGTAGAACTTGTTCTTCTCTTCTTCCGGAGATGGCAATGTAGGTGCGTATACATTGATCAAGTGAAGATATTTCTTGGATGCCAGGTGAAGTCTGAGTGTTATTATTGTGTCACTGATACCTTTTGGGAGTTCTGTTAGTGAACATGCCAATTTATTGCGTATTGCAAAGCCTACCCCACTTTCCGCCCTTTCAGTGGATGATTTTCCACTCCAGTAGTAGGTATAACCTCCGAGCGGTTCACATAACTGTCCAGAGTATCTAAGATGTGTTTCACTTATGGCGGTAATGTCGATGTTATATCTAGCCAATTCCCTTGCGATAAGTCCTGTCTTTCTCTCTGGGCACTGATTATGGTCGTTATCCTGTAAAGTACGGACGTTCCAGACTCCAATCATTAGATATTTAAGGTAACTGTTTATTTTATTATTTTTTTGACCGCATATGTTAGTGAACAAGTGACCGCAGTTTGCCACTTGTGCTGGGTTGAGACGGGCTATGTTTAGGCCACCTTTTCTAGGCCCCTCCCTAGATTAGGGAAAGCAGAGCGATCCTAAATAGGGCTGCTTTGTCGTCTGACGAGCTGCCGAACCAGTCCTCCCGTCTCTCACGAGTACCAGGACGACCATCACCGTCTGACCGCCTAACGTGCAGAGCACCAACTAAGGTTCAGGTACACCAAACCCTTGCCTCACCATCAGTACTCCATCGCCGCAGGACTTTCAAAGCTCATAGTCCATTGAAACTTTGCCGGAGTCATCTGCGCGTGAAAGTATTTAAAGTGGACAAGCAGTTGCGCAGATGCAGATCCACTCTCTCGTCCTCTGCCTCTGGTTGGCAGTGGATCGTAGGGCCGATATGACTGCCAAGAGGCAGGGGATGCAGTGAATGGCCATATGCCACTGGAAGTATCCTGACATACGCCCTTAAGGCACATCACAGGTGCCTTGCTTCGTCGGTACAGAAGCCGTGAGTGTTTACCTGTTGATATTACCCGCCTCCTACACCGATGAAGAGACTGACAGAAGGGAAGAAGGAAAGGGAAGGGACTGGAAGGGAAAGGGAGGAAAGGACGGTAAGTCGTTGTGAGGCACACTTCGTCTGGCTCCTCTGCTGAGACCTGACCGGCTAGGTTGAACCTGCCAGTAGCTACACTACCACCGGTATAGCTCTCAGCATCACAGGAACACGCAAACTCTCCCACCCGCACGGACAATGCTACGATAAGGTGGTGCCTCCAGGGAGACAAACATTTAAACAAGAGGGTGATAACTAAGCACAAGATTAATCCAAGGTAATTACAGCAAGTTGCCTCCACAAATCCAGTATTCACACAGCTATATGATTTACTGCTCTTTCAAGTATTTCACTAGATACTAATACCGCACCTCACGAAAATAGGACATTCATCAACAGTCCAAAGTGTCCGCTACACGACAGCCTTCTCCCTGTGCGGCTAGGGGTAACCGGCACCCCTTTAAATGGTTGATGTAATTCTAAAACACAATTTAGGAAGAAAGGGAGTTTGACAACTCTGTGCAATAATTACCTTGTCGATCTCAGTAGGACATTTTCACAGATCCACTTAAAAACGATACCACAAGCAACCCAGACAATACCAAAAACCAGTCACTGTGCAGCAACAGGGACGAATTTCAGGTGATCAGGGCCACGTGGAACCCAGAAGCGGCCAGAAGACCCAATACACGATGTCTGCTGAGACGACCGACCGACAGACCAACGGTCGTTCCCGATGAAATCAGAGGCAAAGGAAAAGGTGGCAAAACAGTCGCCAACTGACACCTTGTTACCAAGAGACCACTTCGACGGACGGCAACACAATGGGCGGCGGTGGCAACACACTTTCTATGGAAAACCAATAGCCATCAGCCTCTTGCGGAATGCAGCCTTTGGTCATTTCGCGCACAATCGGTCAACCGTCTTCCAGACCGCTTCAGCTCGGAGCCCCATCTTCCTTCCAGCGCTGTCCAAATAAGAGTCGCACGCCACGAAAATTCGGCCAACTGGTCCGCGGGGCGGGTGCAGCGCCACCAGACGGCCAGAGGAAAACCAAGCAGAGCAAGTCGCCCGAAAGATAAACCGATACGAGCCAACACGACTCACACACTTTTATTCTGGTCCTCTCTGCTTTGCACTCACAGTCGCGATGTTTGAATACAATTTCATACGGCGCACATCCGAGATCTAAATTGTGCAGCTTGTAATTCGAACCATACCCGAATCACTTGATTTCGCAGAGAAGTTTTGACGGCAGAGGGAGATACGAGAAGAGCTTGTCTCAAAAACGTTATTCTAATGTTAATAAAAATTGTTATAAAAGTGAGATCTGAAGCAAGTGCTTTATAACTTGCTACTGAGTGTGTATGAGACGTGGTAGACAAATATGAATTATACCTTGTCAAATATTACTAAATGAAATTTAGAATTTGGTGCACTGGCTGATGTGGCAATAGTCAATCAGCTAATCTTACTACTAAACTGGCGCGGTTTCTCAAGGAATTCGTACTCATGTACCGTTTGTCGCCTCCTCTCCCCGCATTTCTTATGCCATACCTCATCTACTGCACCAAGCTATGGAGTGAATCTTGGAATGGAATCTTATGGCTCCAAAGCCAGAAATGTCACACTTCTCGCGATGGTGAAATCTAACGCCCTTGGAAACTGCAGAATATACTAACTTGATGATGAGGCACCTGTCCTGTCAGAAAGTGTCAGATCAAGTCGGCGACAGTTGGTGCCTCTGCAGGAAATTATGTATAAATACAAAACAACTACTAGTAGAAGTAAGTCATTGTTGATGTTGTTACTGCCATTGTCCTGTATATGAGCGTCTAACATGCGCTACTACCAACGATAATAAAATTTGTGTTTTGATTGTCAATTACTTGTCATACCTGAAAGAAGTATGGATTCTTCTAATTTCAGGTTACAGAACTTGAACTATCTGGGTCGTGGTGGAAATGAAGTTAGTATAAAAAGACTTTCAGGATTGTAGAAGGGGTGCGGCTCACTGTCTTGAGAAAAAGACACCTCCACACCAGATTTGGAAAGGCATGATGATCTGACTAAAATATTGTCAAATACAGGGTGGTCCATTGATAGTGACCGGGCCAAATACATCACGAAATAAGCATCAAACGAAAACTACAAAGAACGAAACTTGTCTAGCTTGAAGGGGGAAACCAGATGGCAAGTTGTTTCTTTTTTGGGTGAAGGGCGGGGAGGAGGGTAAATAACATTTGAAGAGTCTTTGGCTGCTATTCACAACCCTTTCTTTTGTAACTCAGTGAATGTGTAAAACTCGTCGGTCGTTGATCGAACAGTCCACGGGTATACTGCCGGTTCATAGTGTCCAGCACAATATTTCAGCGATCAGACATCTTGCCATCGTCAGGTGCGCTGACGAACTGTGCTCCTCGCGTGGATCTTCACGGAGATATCTTGTCCTCCGAGGTGTGATGGAGTTCGCAGCAGTTATTACTTTGCCACCCATGCATGCTGATGGAATGTGTCCTCACTTGTTGATTGTCTTCAGGGGTGTTTCCGAAGCATAGTTCTGCAGTGCTAGCTAGGCAGCGAGCACGTGTGGCCACCTGGTGGTGACGCTGCGCGGCAGTTTGCGGTCCAGCGTCGGTATTTGGGCGTTGTCCGACCGGCCAGCACGTTCGCAAAAGGTGCGGGCTGTCGTCTTGAAGAGGTCACGGAGCAGTGGTACTTCCGCAATGTCGTGAAGATGTGTGCTCGGGAAGTCGTAAGGCAAGTGTAAGGCCAGCCGAAGTATGCGACTCTGCAGTGTCTCCAGCTTCTTCAGGTTAGTGTCGGCGGCGTTCCCCCAGACGCGGCGTCGTATTGGAGTACAGGGCGAAGCAGCGCCTTGTACAGAGTGATGCCCAGCCGTGGCGGTAGTTGGGAGCCGGGGTTCAACACCGGGTAGAGAATGCGGAGCCTTTCAGCACTTTGTTCTTCACTTCGTGGATGTACGGACACCACGTGAGTCGGCGGTCGGTGGTGACGCCACGGGACAGGGCTGCCACCGACGGTGAGTGGTTGCAGACCTGCAAGAACGAGTCTTCTGGTGACTATCAGGAACTGCGTCTTGGCCCCATTGAATTGTAGACGGCACTTCACGGCCCAGGCGGCCGGGGTGTCAACGGCGAGCTGCAGACAGCGGTGCAAGACGGCAGCATTGAGGCTTCTCGTATACAGGATGTTACAAAAAGGTACGGCCAAACTTTCAGGAAACATTCCTCACACACTGATAAAGAAAAGATGTTACGTGGACATGTGTCCGGAAACGCTTAATTTCCATGTTAGAGCTGATTTTAGTTAAGTCAGTATGTACTGTACTTCCTCGATTCACCGCCAGTTGGCCCAATTGAAGGAAGGTAATGTTGACTTCGGTGCTTGTGTTGACATGCGACTCATTGCTCTACAGTACTAGCATCAAGCACATCAGTACGTAGCATCAACAAAAAAATGGTTCAAATGGCTTTGAGCACTATGGGACTTAACATATGTGGTCATCAGTCCCCTAGAACTTAGAACTACTTAAACCTAACTAACCTAAAGACATCACACAACACCCAGTCATCACGAGGCAGAGAAAATCCCTGACCCCGCCGGGAATCGAACCCGGGAACCCGGGCGTGGGAAGCGAGAACGCTACCGCGTAGCATCAACAGGTTGGTGTTCATCACGAACGTGGTTTTGCAGTCAGTGCAATGTTTACAAATGCGGAGGTGGCAGATGCCCATTTGATGTATGGATTAGCACGGGGCAATAGCCGTGGCGCGGTACGTTTGTATCGAGACAGATTTCCAGAACAAAGGTGTCCCGACAGGAAGACGTTCGAAGCAATTGATCGGTGTCTTACGGAGCACGGAACATTCCAGCCTATGACTCGCTACTGGGGAAGACCTCGAACGACGAGGACACCTGCAATGGACGAGGCAATTCTTCGTGCAGTTGACGATAACCGTAACGTCAGCGTCAGAGAAGTTTCTGCTGTACAAGGTAACGTTGACCACGTCACTGTATGGAGAGTGCTACGGGAGAACCAGTTGTTTCCGTACCATGTGCAGCGTGTGCAGGCACTATCAGCATCTGACTGGCCTCCACGGTTACACTTCTGCGAATGGTTCATCCAACAATGTGTCAATCCTCATTTCAGTGCAAATGTTCTCTTTACGGATGAGGCTTCATTCCAACGTGACCAAATTGTAAATTTTCACAATCAACATGTGTGGGCTGTCGAGAATCCGCACGCAATTGTGCAATCACGTCATCAACACAGATTTTCTGTGAACGTTTGGGCAGGCATTGTTGGTGATGTCTTGATTGGGCCCCATGTTCTTCCACCTACGCTCAATGGAGCACGTTATCATGATTTCATACGGGATATTCTACCTGTGCTGCTAGAACACGTGCCTTCACAAGTACGACACAACATGTGGTTCATGTACGATGGAGCTCCTGCACATTTCAGTCGAAGTGTTCGTACGCTTCTCAACAACAGATTCGGTGACCGATGGATTGGTAGAGGCGGACCAATTCCATGGCCTCCACGCTCTCCTGTGCTCAACCCTCTTGACTTTCATTTATGGGGGCATTTGAAAGCTCTTGTCTACGCAACCCCGGTACTAAATGTAGAGACTCTTCGTGCTCGTATTGTGGACGGCTGTGATACAATACGCCATTCTCCAGGGCTGCATCAGCGCATCAGGGATTCCATGCGACGGAGGGTGGATGCATGTACCCTCGCTAACGGAGGACGTTTTGAACATTTCCTGTAACAAAGTGTTTGAAGTCACGCTGGTAGGTTCTGTTGCTGTGTGATTCCATTCCATGCTTAATGTGATTTGAAGAGAAGTAATAAAATGAGCTCCAGCATGGAAGGTAAGCGTTTCCGGACACATGTCCACATAACATATTTTCTTTCTTTGTGTGTGAGGAATGTTTCCTGAATGTTTGGCCGTACCTTTTTGTAACACCCTGTATAGAGCCGTGTCATCCGCGTACAGGGCGAGCCGCACACGGTCGATCTTCGGTGCATCAGAAGTGTACAGCAAGTACAGGAGTGCTCCAAGACCGAGCCCTGCGGCACACCGGCGTTGATGCGGCGGACAGTGGACAATCCATGCGCGGCCCGCACATGGAAGGTCCGATCTTCAAGATAGGAACGGATGTGACGGACGAGCGACGCCGGTACCCCAAGTTCAAAAAGTTTGAATAAGAGGCCACGGTGCCACACACTGTCAAAAGCACGCGACACGTCCAGGAACACCGCGCTGAAGAACTCGCGCTGCTCGAGGGCGACGAACGCATCTTCCACTAGCCGAAGGAGTTGGTGAACTCCCAGATATTTTACAGACGTAACTGCTACCAGTGTTTGTTCCGCTATCATATAATCATACAATAAAGGATCCTTCTTTCTATGTATTCGCAATACATTACATTTGTCTACGTTAAGGGTCAGTTGCCACTCCCTGCACCAAGTGGCTATCCGCTGCAGAACTTCCTGCATTTCGTTACAATCTTCTAATGCTGCAACTTCTCTGTATACTACAGCATCATCCGCAAAAAGTGGCATGGAACTTCCGACTTCTGACCATGACTAAACAAACGAAGACTGACAGTAGACCAGTAGAGAGAGGGCGGCCATTCGGGACCTAAGAGAGTGCTCTGAGATTGTTATCTTACCTGCTGACAAACGGAATGTTCTTTCCCGTAAGGACTACATTGAGAAGATGCAGCGCCTGCTAGATGACAACTCCTATAGAAAGAACAACGCTGACCCCACGAAGGGCTCTACTCAAGGACGCGGATCTACTAGAGGGGGACGCCAAGAAATTGTCACCTCAAGGACCAGTACCACCAAGACTTTATGGACTCCCTAAGGTCCACAAAGAGGGGTACCTATGCACCCGATTGTCAGCAACATTAGGGCACCTACTTACTTGCTGGCAAAATATCTGGCTGAATTACTTAGCTCTTATGTAGGTAAATGCCCTCACCATATCCGTAATTCCGTGGATTTCGTGAAACGTCTCGACAAATTCAGACTGAAAGACACTGATATCCTAGTGAGCTTCGACGTGGTTTCACTATTGACCAGGGTGCCTCTTCGAGAGTCAGTCGAACTTATTGGGCAGAAATTTGACGAGAAGACCACCGAACTCATTAGGCATGTCTTGACCTCAACGTATTTTCTGTTTAATGGGGAATACTACGAGCAAACGAATGGAGTCGCAATGGGCAGCCCACTCTCGCCGGTGGTCGCGAATTTGTGCATGGAGTACTTCGAGGAGAAAGCCTTGGCGTCATCCAATTGGAAACCTACTTGTTTCTTCCTTTATGTCGATGACACGTCCGTCATCCGGCCCCATGGTAGGGACAAGTTCCTGGATTTCCTTACACACCTAAACTCCATACATCCAAACATCAAATTCACTATGGAGACCACTGCAGAAGGAAGATTACAATTCCTGGACGTCATAGTCAAGAGAAGAGCTGATGGTACCCTGAGCCACGGTGTGTGCAGGAAGAAAACGCACACTGATCTGTACCTGCATGCAGACAGCTGCCACCACCCTTCTCAGAGGAATGGAGTACTAAAAACACTAGTACACAGGGCTCGCAGCATCTCAGGCGCAGAGAATCTGCCCATGAATTGGAACACCTCAAAACCGTGTTCCGAAGCAACGGGTACACGGAATGGCAGATTAGACGCGCTCTCCGTCCCACCACCACAGCACAACCTGTGGAGACGGATGAAGTCACGGAAGAAGAGGTAGCCACTGCCTTTATTCCGTACAACGCCGCACTATCGGGGAAAATCGGCCGTATATTAAAGAAACGCCGTGTTAAAACCGTCTTTTGTCCACCCAATAAAACACGGGCATTACTGGGAAGTGTGAAAGATGACCTCGGTTTGAGGAAGGCTGGCATATGCCAAATTCCCTGTGAATGTAGGAAGACTTATATCGGACAAACAGTACGCACCATCGAAGATCGTTGCCGAGAACATCAAAGGCACACTCTACTGAAATATCCAAATAAGTCGGCGGTAGCAGAGCACTGTTTGTCCGAGAAACACGAGATGGCTTATGAGCGTACCAAGATCCTGGCTCAGACCTCTAAATATTGGGACAGAGTTATAAGGGAGGCTATTGAAATTCGCACCAGGGAAGATCTTATCAACCGAGACTGAGGCTACAATCTCAGCAAGAAGTATGAACTGGTGACCAGGGCGGACGTAGCAAGCACATCGACGCTACGACAGATTCCGACGCCCACGTCTTCGCGACCGCCGGCGCGCGGGCGCGGACGACGAAGAGAGCGGCCCGCGGAGGGAGGGGATTTAAATTGGCCGTTCGCCCTCAGGAGCTCAGTTCGTTAGCGCACCTGACGATGGCGACATGTCTGATCGTCGAAATATTGTGCCCGTTGGACACTATGAACCGGCAGTATACCCGTGGACTGTTCGAGCAGCAAATACGCCAGGAGAAACTGAAGAATCACGTTGTTTGTCGTTGTTTAAACTGTACCTTTATAGCAGAATTTTGTTTGTGGCAAATTCTTAATGTTCAGCGGCAGTTGGAGTTCCGAATATTTTAGTTACAAAGTGTCAGTTTACATCATTTGGTTCCTTGCCAGTGACTTTTCACACCCGTAATTAGAAACGTAACATGTATCACTGTAACTTTTTTATTTATTCTTTTATCCTTTCGGCTTGAGATTACATTCCGCTTGTAACTCCCTACAATCCTTGCTCTTTAGGTCTGTGAAAAATCAACGGAAACTAACGATAAAAGCGTATTACAGCTATAAGTCCCTTCGTGACCTTCGGCCCTCCTCTGTATATTGGCACGTCGAAATCACAATCAAGCCTAAGACCGAAGACAGAGTCGTCAGTGGATCATAAGTTTAGGAATTTATCACCGAGACCAATGTACAGCCACAGCAGAACTGCTCTCCTGAATAGGGAGCGCAATTATTTTTACATACATCGAATACTCCAGAATGCTAATATTTATGCAGCCGTGGAACATTCAACCTTCCAGAAATGATAAACACGAAATAAATAATCGCTGGTGGTCGGGTTTGAGGTGACTAGCCAGCGATCCCAAACAGTACGCCACACTGCATGCATCTGATCTGTGGGAAATACAAAAACTAATTACATTTTAATCTCTGTTATTCCAGAGTGTAATATTATGCAGATAACTTCGTTAGCGGACTAGGATAGCTTTGGAACGCGTCATGTGAAACCTAGTATTGATGTTACTGTCATCAAATGAAACTAGCGGTTACCTCCAGTATACTTAACCGGTCAATTTCAAAAACGGATAATTTACACACCACAAGGTGTATGTATCATGCCACAAAGGTCGCGCAAAGTAAAATGAAATTCTTATTCACAACAGCGCCTCTAATTTTTATGGAAGTCTGCTATTAATTTTTGCCAAGTTTTCATAGTCTATTAGGTACAACGGCTTGAAATATTCTGTATTTTTAAAATTGTTGTTGTCAGGATTAAACACATCGTTCTGTAATTTACAGGTTTTGAAAGCACAAGAGAAAATATTTCGTGGTGGTAAAATTGCGCTCACGTACGAAACACAGAAGTAATTATTTTTACCAATAATTCGTAAAAAGTTAACGTTTAAAATCCACACGTATCTCTTGTCTGTCATCATTCCCGTCCCTTTCAATCACAAATTGCTTGTAAGAATGCTAATTCATTAGCTTTCACGTTGATTATGGCCAACTGCGTCTTTTATTGCAAGACAGTGCATTAAACCACGTTTGGAAGTCACAACGAAAGAACTGTAATACGCCGATCGTTTTGTACAGAAATTTATTATGAATTAATTTATTATGGCATTTATTGAACCCGTTACCTTGCTGGTCACAACAGGCTGTTTGAAAAACTAATTTCTTAAAAGTTCTTTTATTACCTCAGACAGATTACAAAAAAAAAACACTCCATGTTCAGGCCACAAGCGGATGGGAGGGGCTTGTGGCCAGCACACTGCTCTCCCGGTCGTTACGATGGTATTTATGACCGAAGCCACTACTAATCGGTCGAGTAGCTCCTCAATTGGCATCACGAGACTGAGTGCACCTCGAAAAATGACAACAGTGCAAGGGGGCCTGCATTGTTACCCATCCAAGTGCCGGCCAAGCCCGACAGCGCTTAACTTCGGTGATCTGACTGGAACCGGTGTATCCACTGCGGCAAGGCGGTTGCCCAAACAGATTACACCTAATAATAATTTAAAAGTGTCGAATTGCAAGGAACGTCAAAAAGGCATTAAAAATCTTAAACACAAAATGACCAGGCCTATCAAATGAAAACAAATTCACGTCACCACATCACTGGTTAAATGAGACTCATGGAAAAATTTCGGACATGTGCGATATAGCAGACACCCCACATTCATATAATTGGTTTGCCTAGATGCGAACTGGATCACCCTCCTTCCTGCGGGAAACTCAGAGTGGCCAGCGTGGAGGAAGTGACAGGGACAACGGATAGGTGGCGCTCGGTGGGAGTGTGGTTCGGTCTTGAGGCACGCCGAGATAGTCCGCCCAGTTGCAATAACGCTGTGTACTGGATGGGACAGTGCTTAATGCACCTACCTAGTAAGCGGGAGATCTAGGGGTCGAAGTCGGGTGTGCCACTCATTTTCACTCGTCACCGCTGATTCCGCGTAATATCCCGATGCAGCTAACATCAAAAATCCCTTTGCTTTCCTTTCTCCCCCCCCCCCCTTTTCCTTCTTAAATTTACACATAATCAGCGAGAAATGTTTTAGGTCTACTCACACGCCGCCCGGATCCAGTTTCTCGTGTTACTAGTAGTGAGGTATAGTTCCACGTGCTGGTCTTAGATGGGCCAATCGAGTCCGACCGACGTCCGTGTCATCCTCTGCCAACTTCGTCATCGGATGCGGTTTTTTTTTGGGGGGGGGGGAGGGGGGTGTTCTCAATATGCTGCTCTCCCAGACGTTGTCAGGTGTCTTGACCTAGGAACCCCTGCTAATCGGTCGACTAGCTGCCCAGTTAATCTCACGAGGCTTTTTGCACCCCGTACCAGTCGTCCCACTGAGGAAAAATCCCTGGCAGTAATGGAAATCTAAACCTGGGCCCATGAATAGCAGTCAGCCGCACTGACTGCTCAGTCACGTAGGTGGACGTTAACAGCGGTAATTACATCTAAATTACTTCTCATTTCATTTAATATGTTTTGCTGGTCTTTTGAGTTTATAACGAGGTCATATCGTCGCAAAATTATTTGCTACACACAACAGTTTGGTGTTAGATTAGATTAGATTAGTTTTTCGTTGCATGGATCCGTGCTGAGGAGATCCTCGTGGATGTGGAACATATCAAATGTTTTTTTTTTTTTTAAGCTGAAATAACAATACTAATAGTACGAATATATACAATACATCATTTGTTTCTATTAAAAAATTCGTCAATGGAGTAGAAGGAGTTGGCCACTAGTAAGTCTTTCAGGCTCCTTTTAAACTGATCTTTATTTGTAACTAAATTTTTTATGTCTGCTGGCAGACGATTGAAGATGAGTGTTCCTGAGAAGTGGGCCCCTTCTGAACTAAAGTCAGTGGTTTTAAGTCCTTGCGCAGATCATTTTTGTTCCTGGTATTGTATGTATGAACTGAGCTGTTTGTTGGAAAAATAGATATATTATTTAGGACAAATTTCATTAACGAGTAAATATACTGAGAGGCAGTAGTTAGTATACCCAGTTCTTTGGAGTTTCTACAGGACGTCTGAATTTACTCCACAAATAATACGTATTACACGCTTTTGGACTCTGAAAACTTTAGTTTGACTTGAAGAGTTACCCCAAAATATTATACCATATGACATTAAAGAATGAAACTAGACAAAGTATGCAAGCTTTTCCATTTTTATGTCGCTTATGTCTGCTAACACTCGAATTGCAAACACAGATTTGTTAAGGGATTTCTTCAGTTCTGTGGTGTGCTCCTCCCAACTGAATTTATTATCAAGTTGTAATCCCAGGAATTTAAGACTGTCAACCTCTTCTATCTGCTCTTCTTCATACTTTATGCATATTCTGGGAGGAAACCTCTTACAGGTTCTGAATTGCATATAGTGAGTCTTTTCGAAGTTTAAAGTCAGTGAGTTGGCTTTAAACCATTTATTAATATCCATGAATATATCATTAGCAGAGCTTTCTAGAAATACACTCGACATACTATTTATTGCAATATTTTTGTCATCTGAAAACAAAACGAACTCTGCTTCTGGCAGTGTAACTGAGGAGAGATCATTAATGTACACAAGAAAAAGCAATGGCCCTAAGATGGATCCTTGTGGGACACCACATGTAATTTCTTCCCATTCTGACGATGACTGATGACTTAATTCACTAGTCCCTTGCACTGACACCCTTTGTTTCATGTTAGTGAGGTATGAGTTCAACCATTTTGCACCACTGCCTGTGACACCATAGAATTCTAATTTATTTAAGAGGATGTTGTGGTTCACACAATGGAATGCCTTTGACAAATCACAGAAAATAGATGCTGCTTGTAACTTCTTATTTAATGAATTAAGTGCATTTTCACTGTAGGTGTAAATAGCCTTCTCGATATCAGAACCCTTCAGAAATCCAAAATGTGTTCTTGATAATATGTTATTTGTGGTCAGATGGTTGAGAAGCTGCCTGTACATCACTTTTTCTAAAGTTTTTGAGAATGCTGGTAAAAGTGAAACCGGTCTGTAGTTTGATGGTATCTCATTATCCCTTTTCTTGAATAAAGGCTTGACATCTGCATATTTTAGCCAGTCAGGAAATGTCCCAGTTATAATTGACTGGTTACACAAGTAACTTAGAATTGTATTAAACTCAGAAGAACATGCCTTAATTAACTTTGTTGATATGTCATCGTAACCACTAGAATGCTTTGTTTTTAAAGATTTTATTATGGAAGTTATTTCTTTTGGTGAAGTGAGTGACATATTCATGTACCTGAAGCAATTTGTAAAGGCTAGTTTCAGATATTCAAGGGCATTATTTACTGATCCTGATAATCCCATTCTATCAGCAACGGATATAAAGTACTTGTTAAGTAGATTTGCCACACTATGTCCATCGGCTACTAATGTGTCATTTACCCTTAGTGCTATTTGCTCCTGTTCCTTTCTGGTTCTACCAGTCTCCTCTTTCACTATATCCCATATTGTTTTTATTTTGTTCCCAGACATTGCTTTCTTCTCGTAGTGCATTTGTTTAGATGTCTGAATTACTTTTTTTTAATATTTTACAGTATTCCTTGTATTTAGCTAAATCATCAGCATTGGAGCTATTCTTGGTTGACAGATACATTTTCCTATTTGTCTTACAAGAAATCTTTATTCCTTGTATAATCCATGGTTTTATTATAGACTTCTGTTTAATTTGAGTAACTTTTAGAGTAAAATAGTTTTCAAACATGGTACTGACATTGTTCATGAATGTGTTAGATTTTTCATTCATGTCATGAGCACTATGAACATCTTTCCAGTTCATATCTTTGAGCAGTTTTCTAAAACACTCAATTTTTGATTGATTGACTACTCTCCTGTACTCAGGTTTAGCAGTCTTGATAATATGCTTAGAATTTACATCTAAAACAAGGAGCTGCATGTCATGATCTGATAGTCCATTTATTACAGTTTTATGATATCTTTTTGTTCCTTTGATTTGTCTATAAAAATGTTATCAATGGCTGTCGTTGAGGATTTAGTGATACTAGTTGGAAAGTTTACAGTGTGAGTTAGATTGAAAGACAACATTACTAACTGCAGTAAATGTTTACTGGAAGATTGCATTAGAAAATCTGTATTAAAGTCACCAACAATCAAAATTTCTTTGTTTCTTCCTGTTAAATAATCCAAAAGAGCTTCTAGATGATTTATGAATAGATTATAATTTCCTGCAAGTGCTCGGTAAATAGTTACTATTATATAGGATCTGTTATGGAACTCTACTTCTGTTGCACATGCTTCTAGATGCTGCTCTAAACAGAATTTATTAATATCAATGTTCTTGAATTTCTAGATGCTGCTCTAAACAGAATTTATTAATATCAATGTTCTTGAATTTCTTGAATTTTTGGCAGTTTTTAATAAATGTGGCAACTCCTCCTCCATCCATAACTACTCTGCAGAAGTAGGAAGCTGGCTTAAATCCTGAAATGTCTAACATATCTATTCCAGTGGTCACTTGATGTTCAGAGAGGCGTATTATGTCAATTTGGTTAGATGAATTCACTTCATCGATACAAATGAGTATTTCGTCAACTTTATTTCTGAGCCCAGAATGTTCTGGTGTAATAAAGATAACTGATACTGCATACTAATGGGATTGTAACTGCTTTGGCGAACATTGAACTGGCAGTTTCTGATTACTTTCTCTTAAACATTGTTTAAATGGATGTAGTATGCTAAAATCTGACTCCTGTTCATCTGTTTTCTCAAACTGAGTGTGTCTGCCAATCTCTCTTAAAACTCCTTTTATTTCCCCCTTCCCTATCCTAAAAAAAGCATCCCTCTGACACCTGTGACCACTGGTATTTTACCACTTGTTACAGTGTCCCCCCTCAAGTTTTCTGCAATCAACCCAGACAGTTTTCAGATATGTATTCAAAGAACTGACGTACTGTCAAACGCAAACAAGCGTTCTTATAAACCCACATATGACGATTTATTATGTCAAAATCTCCTAATACTACGAACAATTACACTTTTGGTTTCACCATATTATTGCCATCTTCAGATGCGCTAAAAGTTCACAAAATGTTTCCGCGCAAAAATTAAGGACGAAAGTAACTTTAGCATGATATGTCAAGTAACACAGTTCTATAAAAAATGGACCATACATACGAGGAACATTCAACAAGTAATGCAATACATTTTTCGTGAAGGCATGTTGGTTTTTTTTCAGGATTCAAATACACCATATTACTCCCTATTATTTTGACTATAAAATCCTATTTTTCAACATAATCTCCTTTCAATGCGACGGCCTTACGCCACCTTACTGGGAGAGCTATGCCCGCAACGTATCACATTACTGGTCGAAGTTTGTGCCAGCGTCTTGCTGCATTATTAACCTCCACATCATCCATGTACTGCTTCACGTGGAGTGCACCCTTCACTGGCCCAGACAGATGGAGGTCGGAAGGTGCGAGATTCTGGTTGTTGGGTGGGTGAGGAATAACACTTTAAGGACATTTTGCAACCTCCCCTCAGGTGCGCAAGCTTATGTGAGGCCTTACGTTGTCATGGATAAGGAGAAGTTAGTTTGCATTTCCGTGATGACGAACACGCTGAAGTCGTTTCTTAATTTTTCTGAGGGTAGCACGTCACACATCACTGCACCATGAGGGACGTCATCAAACAGAATAATCTCTTCACAACGCCCGAAGACCGTTACCAGGACTGTCCGGTTGAGAGAGCGGATTTGAGTTCGGTGGAGAGGTGTTGTGCCACTTCATCGATTGCCGTCTTGTTTCCGATTCGCAGTGACGCATCCGTGTCAAGATCAACCTTAGGACTCGCAAGCAGTCCTTTGTTACTCTTAATTGCCTTCTGTTAGCCGACGAGAAATCCAGCAGCCAGCCACACAGCATTGTGTAACCTAACTGGTGGACGAGTGTGACAGCGCCAGCAAAAGAGACATCCAGTTTGAAGCGAGGTGGCTCTGAGCACTACGGGACTCAACATCTGAGGTCATCAGTCCCCTAGAACGTAGAACTACTTAAACCTAACTAACCTAAGGACATCACATACACTCATGCCCGAGGCAGGATTCGAACCTGCGACCGTAGCGGTCGCGCGGTTCCAGACTGTAGCGCCTAGAACCACTCGGCCACCCCGGCCGGCCTTGCAGCGAGGTGTTTGATTGTGTCTGTCCATCACCTCGAATGAGTGTCCGCAGATTCCAACACTGCAGAAGTCACAGCTGTGTGCAGCCGGCCGGCACATGGGAGATCGCACAGATTTGGCAACCCTGTTGCGATGATGACAAATGCCTCGGCCAACAACTCAGCGAGGTTTTGTTCACTGAGAGACTCCGCAGATATTCTGCAAGCGCGTATAAACATCTGCCATGAGAAACTGAATGAAACTCTCTGCTTGGAAGCCACCTACGTTACAGACGCCATTTTGGAAACGACGTAGAGCGCCGCCACCTATCGGAATATTTCACGATGTCCCATAACAAATTCCACATCTTTTCAAGGTCACTTGACCGAGAAAAAAATGTGCTGCATTACTTGCAATGAGACGAACGGGAATGAAACTTATATTCAAAGACAAAGCGTCCCTCACGCGCTCGATGGGACTCAAATCGAGAAACGGCAGGTCAGTCTATTCGCCGAATATCCTCTCGTTCCAAGAGCTGCTCCATCTGTGTTTTTCGATGCTGCCACGCATTGGCGTCCATAAAATATGAAGTCATGGCCGAATATTTCAATGAAAAGACACCTCTGAGGAAAGAGTAGTGTCACAATAATCTCAATTGGCAAATGAACCATGGGGGAAGATTTGGAAGCCAGTTTATAACACCATCACTGCCTCTCGTATGTGTTCTGAAACTATTTTGCTAACCAATTATGGTATATAGAAACAGTACAACATTACCCTCTGTTAGGATTTTTGTAATTTTGCCCGTGAAATGCCTAATGGTGAAAGTTATGTAAATACACGCAACAAATAGCAGATACTATTTAGAAACAGTTTTTACTAGTCAGATCACTCAAATGTTAAAGAATACGGTCGTCAGCCTAATTAGGCATAGAAATATGTAACATTTCTTTTCAAAGAATAAGAAATAAGCCACTTTAGCGGAAAGACACAGCCTATTCCTCTCCCATACGAAACTGCAATGAACTTAATTACAAGCATATGAAAATGGGAAAGTGGGTGCTATCAGTCATAATAAGACTAATCTGTCCTCACAAACACAACGGATACTGTTACTCCCTTAAACTTCATTAACACTACTAATGGAAATCAATACTGAACTGGAAACTGGATATGGACTTAGTCTCAAGTTAGCAAATACTTTTACACAGCATAATTTTAAATAAAGTTCACTTGTATACATGTCCTCACTATTCCTTAAAAGCAATAAGTAACTGATTGCATAGATAATACTTCTATTAGCTTTACCTTCAGCAGAAACTAAACAATAAATTGGTGCTCATAAACTGATATAATACCTCTTAGCACACACCATGAGCATAAAATTCTGCATATGTTTCAAAACTAATTGACGTTTTCTTTTATATATTGACTTTATGTACTTTGAGCAACTTTCAATAGTGGGGCCTTTAAACTTTACCACAGTTATAAAGCAAATTGACACACTTTCTGAAACACTGACTCACCTTTTGTACTATTTCAATAGAGTGCACAACGAATATTTACCAAGAAGAAGATTTCAAGGCAACCTTTAATAATATTTACTTTTGAAACTAACCTCAAAGTGGTTTATTGCCTATTCGTTATTACCACAATCTTTTACTTTAATGTCAATAATTAAATAAATAATTTTGAAAGTCCACAAAACTTTAAATTGAACTATTTCAATCACTGAGAGGTTTTCGAAAAGCTACACTTACAACCTGCTTCAATTTTGCCAAATACACAGTACTTTTAACTAATATTTTTCACTTAGTATCAAACAACATTAATTAAATACCTGTTAAGCTCTGAGACTTTAATTTTTCCACAATCATAATTCAAGTGGAGAAGACCCTGAAGGGGTTTTTTATTGGAAACAAATCAAGGTAAGTTTACAAATTTTGTTCTGAGTTACCGTGTATTTAAAAAAAACATTAAAAGTGCTGGTCTCACTTTACACTTCTATAATTCCTCCAGTTCATCATAGTGATTGCACAATGTGGTGGCGAGTACATTATGGTAGATGGATTTACTGTTGGAAGTGGTATGCCCCGTCATTTTCTAGGTAGCGACGTACCTCCGATTTTTAAGACAATTTCCAGTAACAGAGCATAATAATTAATCCATCCATCCACACGAGGCTTTGGCGTAGTCGAAACTGGCACAAAAAGCCTCTCTCAGCACCTGCGCCATGCACTATTTGATCATTAGCTGACAGAGGTTCGGTAGCTAGTCTCCGACTGACTACCCTGTCCACATTCTCTCCTGCACCAACCACATATTTCGCGCTACTTAACTTCCATTCCAGAGGGGAACCACAACACCTCTTCATACACAGAGAAGTAAGTGAGGATCAGCAATTACAGAGTAGCAAACGAACATTTTAAGGAAAACATATCATTTGCTCATATTGACAGTTCAACATAAAATTATTTAAACAAAATTATTCACTTCTAAAGATAACCAAAGATATTATGTAGGAAAGACAAAACATATATCACAGAGCACACATCACAGAGATTACACTTCACACAAAATAAAACTAATCACAAGAGAAGTATTGGCTATTTTAGTGTAGTGTTACAAGTTGCTCACGCAACGTTGTCTTCACACACCATAACACCTGGACCACGAAAATGATCAAGTTCGACAGTGTTTCCGTGTGCAGTAAGTGTCCCCACCTCCTGACGTATGAGGATACGTCCAGCATTGCCGAAGATGGTCGTTTCAATTGTCCAGGTTGTATAACGTGGAGAGGTATGGAGCTGCATCCACGTACTGACTTGCAGATCTCTGAATACGGTACAGTCACCAATCAACGTTATTGTGACTCTGTACTCCTGCCTCATGTGCGTAAAATCGGGTTGGTACATTCGGTCCTGACTTGGGTGAGAAAGAGCGACCGAGAACGTGTGGGATACGCTGGGGAGACGCATTGCAGCGCTTCCACATCCGCCAATGACAATCCAGCAGTTGTAGACTTCACTGGTAGAGAAATGGAACCCAACCACCACAACTCCTTACTAACCTTGTGGTCAGCATAGGATCGTTTTACAGAGCATGCACTGCCGTCCGTGTTGGTTACGTACCTTATTAAGACCCCTGTTTTGCCTTTTATAATGTCCATGGGATCATTATCTATCGTAGTAACTCCACTGTAATAACTGTCTTTGGATAAAAGTGCCACTCTGTTCGTCTCGTTGCATGTTTCTTTTAGTTCTTTACTATACTGTAGCAGTTGTTTCTATGTATGGTCTACATCTGTGTTGCCTGGCAGTGATACAACGTGCGAAAATGGCTCTGAGCACTATGGGACTTAACAGCTGTGGTCATCAGTCCCCTAGAACTTAAAACTACTTAAACGTAACTAACCTAAGGACATCACACACATCCATGCCGGAGGCAGGATTCGAACCTGCGACCGTAGCAGTCGCGCGGTTCCGGACTGCGCGCCTAGAACCTCGAGACCACCGCGGCCGGCGATACAACGTGCGGAAGTTACTTTCGTTCTCACGTTTTGCTCACCTCTGTATGTCTTCACCTTGACGAAAGTGATTGTAATGTTTTATCACGTCCGTAGATGGTAGTAATATGCTCATGCAGGTCATGTGAATGTGTGTTGTAATTACGCGCTCTTAAAGTAATGAACTACAGTATAAAGATATGCATTCACAGCCCAAAAGATCATAAGATGTAGCTAATGCCTAACAAAAAATAAAATTCTTTTTTCGTTAGCTTGTACAACAAGGAGAGGAACGATGTAACAGACGGCATCCCGAAATGTTTAGGAAATGTGAAGGTGATCAGTGTGGGAGGGTAAAGAGAGAGCGGCAGGGAGTGTATCATACCTTCAAACATTATTCATTGGAGGGATACGGATGATGTGGCGGTCGTCATTGCGTTAGAGAAATGGAGACGTCGAACTTCGGTGGATCACATATTGGCATAAGAGATGACTGATTGCCTTGGGACTTTGTAGGTGTACAGTATATTGTAGGAACGCAATCTCCATGTGTGGCTGGTAACTGTTTTCAGTATGTTGCGAGCTTCTTGTTGTACAGTATGTAGATGCGGTTTCCATTTTAAATTTACGATCGTCCTTTAGTACAAGGTATTTTAAAGTAATGGTGAAAAGGAAACGCGAAGGAACAATCACAGATAAACGAAGGCCAAACCAACCTCGTGTACTGACGAACATGGTACGTCGAACATTGCAGATAGTGACTGTAAAAAATGGCATGAAAAGAGCGGAAGTTTGTCAACTTTAAAAACAGTTTGACAGTGTAATAAGGAACTTTGTCTAAGACAGGTATTTGTCAAATATTCCTTGATGAGATCTAGCACTTCGCCCAAACCTGATCAAAGAAAGTTTTCTTATTCTGTTTACTGTATGGAGAAATCTAACCACTTTCAGTGCTAGCATCACAGCAGCTGTTTGACACACAAACAGCGTTTTCCTTGTTTTCAGTGTTTCCCACCTGGACGGCCTCCACGTTTAGATTTCGTCCTTGTTCAGCATTTTTGTCTGACCGGTTGCCCCGATTGCGGCTCCTTGAACGGCTACGCACCTCCACCGTATACTAAGTTAATCCGTGTTCAAAACAAAAAAATTATACCAAAATGCTCCTAATCCACTCAGATTCCTAATAAAGCACTCAAAAACTACTACAGTATACCGACACATGCCATTGATTAAGAATGACTAATTACCACATCAGCAGTGCAATGAAATAAATTACAATGCCTATAAAGCAATACCTAAGAAGATAAAACACGGAAACAATGCCATCTACACCTATAGTTCAAATCAACGCAAAAGTTGTTCGGCGTTGCGGAACGGCAATATACAGGTTTTCACATCCAAAAGAAATCAAACTAAACCTAACTGCGAATAAGGAGTTGTATGGTTTACCGAAATCCTAGAGCAGGGTAAGCCATGTGCAAGTGACGTGCGCTTAAGTGGAGTTTGTGAAATGAGTGGAGCCCTGAGCTATATCCTGACGGCTAAAAGAGCCACATGCAAATGGAAATGCTATCTGACATTAGAATCAATGTAAAAGATTGGGTCGCCACTTACTCTAGCCACACGACAAACAAGAGTTTCGACTGAGTTGGAAAATTAATTTAGTCATCAGAAAAAACTCAAAAGAATATTCATTGTAATGTCACTCATAAAAAATGGGATGCAATTATTAATGAGATCCAGGGATTGACCACATGAATCAACTATTGAAATAAAGTGAAAAGTGTGTGATCACTGTGAATAAGAGAAGCTTGCAGCAACATTCCTGAAAACAAGATCTATTCTAAGGAATTTGTTTTAAATAAAAATGAAACACTAATTATGGGACATGTGCGCATCGAAACGCTATGGATGGGCTAGCAAGGAAACTACAAGGTGAATGGCGTAGTAAAGGAGACATAACATCGGTACACTGGATAAGACTTGAAACCAAAGTATTCTTAAGACATTGATATAAGACATCTGTATAACTGCTGTTGCCTGGTAACCACGTACTATTGCTTGAGAAACACTATACATTTCACAACAGAATCTCTTAATTTAGAATCGCGCTCGTAATTCGAGGGCGACGGGAAAGCTTTAATACTCGCATTCAGATTCACAGTCACTCAAGAACAGCAAGGACGGCCCTAACACTAACATGCAACGATGCTAGAAGGTTTGTTCCACTGCGTTGAGAAATGATTCAATGAAAGAGTAAATCTGAATATGACTGCTGCATTTAAAGCTGAACGCGCTTAACGTGAAATCACAAACCAAAAATACAATTGAATAACCCCGACAGAATATATTTAATATTTCAAAATCAGAGCAATAAATAAAGTCTAGACAGAGGCAGGAAGCGACAGGAATGTTAGGATCACAATTAACTCGTGTGGCCACGTGGTTCGCGGACACACAATTTCTACACACCACGTCAAAATTTTAGCAACATTAAACCATGCAGCCGCAAACAAAATTTTACAGAGGACACATTTGAATAGACAAAGGATAATAGCAGAGGGCCAACAAACTCTAATATTAACCCACGTAGATGGTTTTCAACGGATATATACTTATGAAACAAAGAAAATTCACAAAGAGGCAAAAAGTCTCAAGATTCGGAAAAGATTAAATGTATACCGAAACAGTCGGAGGCACACAAACATTCAAACTGAACCGAGGGCGCACTTCCTACGTGAGATAGCTTCAATATATGCAACTCCTTTGTGCTACGTTCTTCTTACAGACAGAAGTCTGCATTAGGAATCAAACTGAAAGTCTGCAAGATCCTTGCATTCCTTGCAGCGACCCAGCAAAACAATCTATAGAAGACAAAACGAGAGGCCAAAAGCTAAAAGCTCCCCTCTCGTTATGAGACAAAGCGCCACGCGGCTAAATCAACTCACCCTTCTTCAAAGAGACCTCGGTTGCAGATACTCGGAGAGCTGGAAGCAGACTATCTCACACTAAAACTTCTCCCACACAACCCCCTGGCCAGGAAAGGCCAGAGATGAGGCTTCCGCCACCAACCTAACACCGGCAACTTTCTCACAAAGGGAACAAACGTCTTTGCCTAGCTGAAAATTACAAGGGTTGGCCATTCTGTAAGACTACCGCTGATTCTCTGCAGCAGACTGAACCACCGTACAGTGAAATGAAACACACTCACATTAATTCACTCACGCATGCCAGAGAGTTTTGGAATAGGAGAACAAGAGATAAACATTTTATGGAATCATAGTCGTCAGATGGGTTACATATAAAACGTGGAAGAAATGGGCTACGGCTAGATTGAATCATAGCTCAGTATTCTCTGGTACGAAATTTAGCAACGAAAACACCCGAATTGTTCTGTAGGATGCAAAGCGTACTGGAAAGCAAATAAAATGATAATGAAAGGGGACTATAGGACCCTTTCAACCTGAAACATGTCAGCAGGGGACTGTTCAAGCTGGCGGAGACTCTGTAATGATGTGGAGCGTGTGCAATTGTAGTGACATGGCACCCCTGATATATCTAGATACGACTCTGACAGGTGACACGTATGTAACCATCCTGTCTGATTACCTGCATCCGTTCATGTCCATTGTGAATTCCGACCGACGTGGGCAATTCCAGCAAGAGATTGCGACACACCATACGTCCAGAATTGCTACAGAGTGGCTCCAGGAATACTATTCAGAGTTTAACCACTTCCTCTGGTCACCAAACTCCCCAGAAATGAACATTTTTGAGCATACCTGGAATGCCATGCAACGTGCTGTTCAGAAGAAACCTCCACCCCCTGGTACTCTTACGGATTTATGGACAGCCCTGCAGAATTCATGGCGTCAATTCCCTCCAGCATTGCTTCAGACGTTAGTCGAGTCCGTGGAACGTTATTAGACGGGCTTACCAGTTTCTTTGGCTCTTTGGTGTATGAGGAGCCACTTTCTTAAGCATATACTGAAATGTACTCTCGTCCATTCACAAGTAATTTTCATATTTTACGTTCTCGGCTTGCAGCTCCTGTTACAGATTTTGTTCTGTGCCTTTCTCATCTGGTCGTGAAACCCTCGGCTTCACCCAGGTACGTTTCCTTTTCCTTTTCTCCGGCTCCTCCTCCTAGTATAGGGACAACGCAACTGCAGTGCATCAGCTGCAGAGCGTAGTGGTAAGTCTTTGTCGGTCATTCTGAATTAACTTTCAACAGATTCTTGATGACAGTATAATATTCCATTTTGTGCAACATCGAAGATCATTGTAAAAGAAAATTTGATCAAATTTCTTTGTCAAAGAAGGTTTGATAATGTAACACCGGCCTCAGCGGCTCTTGAGATAGCGTAAAGAGCGACGCCACCGTACGGTGGATGACTGGAAACAAATGATTTAGAGTGATGAATCATACTACACCCTGTTACAAATCGATGGAAGGTTTTGTGTTTGGCAAATGTCTATAGAACGTTGTCTGCCATCATGTGTAGTGCCAACAATAAAGTATGCCGAAGATGGTGTTAAGGTATGGGGTGTTTCTAGTGGTTAGATTCGTGGTCCCCTTATTGCGCTTAAGAAAATTATAGCTGTGGAAGGATATGAAAATCTTTTTTCAGCATTTGTATAACATACACGACAAGAACAGTTCGGAGATGATGATAGTTTTTGTTAGCACGACAGTACACCCTATCATAAAGCGGCACCTACGCGGCGATAGTTTGTGGACAGTAACACTCCTGAAATTGACAGGCATGCCCATTGCCCTGACCTAAACTCAATGGCCAATTTTGGCATGTATTATGACCTCACTCCAGACTCCAGCATCCGAGATCACTACCTTGTTGGTTGCCACTCTAAAGGAAGAATAGCCTACCATTCCTCCCTACAAAATTCGAGAGCTGACTGAAAGTGTCCCCAATAGCGTCCACGCCATCATACTTGTCGAAACAGTTTTGATCAGATATTGCGTATACTCCAGTGAGACAAAAGATTATGACCCATTGTTTAATAGCTTGGTTGTCTACCTGTGTAAAGCAATATCGCAGAGATTCTGCGTCCTTGGTAGGTTTCCGAAGATATCTCCAAGCACAGGCACCCGATTCCTTTAAAATACTGGCCGGTTGTTTTGAGTGCCAGAAACTGGCTCCCGACAGCACCCCTTACGTCATCAAGTCAGAGCAGTCGAATTTGGTGGTCAATATATCAACATGAAGTTCCTCAAAGCACTGTGTACGACTCCCGTGTTGTCACACGGACTTATCCTGTCGGAAGATGCTATTGCGATCAGAGATGACATTACTTGCCTGCAGCCCAAGAGGCAACATTCAGTCTCGCGGTGGGCAACGATCAAATGGTTTGCTCACCAGTATACAAGGCGATTCAGATTGTCTGTTAACACCAAATACTTCTCGAACAGTTAAAGATATCGCAAATTTTTTCTCACGAAAGCGAAATGTAAAAGTTCTCACTAAATGACGTACAGTCCTCTTTTCAAAGCTATGATAACTTTAGGGATATCAGTGTCAACTTCACTTTTTTTAAAGGAACTGTAGTAATTTCTACCTCTAATGTCGTAGATCTAAAAGAGACAAATTCAACAGCTTGTCACATTTCAAAATACGAATAATAATTTCGGAGAAACTGCCATATTTAGAACTTGGAATTTATCTGTTTTGAACATCGAATGCTGACTTATGAGTAAAATTCATCTTGTTATCCAGCACTGTCGCGTTAGTTGATTGGGTGATACATCTCGACCGAGGCAAGAGGGGAAGGGTCTGAAATGTGGGTCAGTGTTTTTGAGAAATTTTTGCAAAGACGCTCTTTATTGAAAAAAATGTTTCGGTTTTCTCCTAGACATTCCCTAGTTTTTTTTAACATATATAGGACAAGGTTGATGACTGAAAATTGTATCTTCAATGCTATACGTCGAAAGATCGTATAAAAATAAAAAAAATTTATGAATCTAATGTGGAGGCTAAAGTTAATAATGTTCGAATTATAAACATTTTTACGTTTTCATGTTGTAGCTAAGGAACCCGTCATTCTATGCATCTAGTAGAGGAGTTTATCGCCTCACTGCACCGTCGCTTTTCTACAGTCTTGTTTGTATCTTCGTGTGTGTCGTATCTCTGTTTGATCCGTAGCATTTGTTTTTGTATGTGACCGTTAGCAGCGGCATAGTCCGCTCTTAATGTCCGACATACGTTCCAAGTACATTCCAAGGAAAGGTACAGCCAGTTTTAGTTTCGATAAATCCAAGCGTCCCGAGCAGCCCGGGTCTTTGGAGATTCACGATTGACTCGTTAGTAAAATTCAAGTAACGTCTCATCAGGTCCACACTGCCTATTTTGATTCTGACAACTATGTCTTTCCAGAATGAGTTTTTCACTCTGCAGCGGAGTGTGCGCTGATATGAAACTTCGTGGAAGATTAAAACTGTGTGCACGACCGAGACTCGAACTCGTGACCTTTGCCTTTCGCGGGCAAGTGCTCTACCATCTGAGCTACCGAAGCACGACTCACGCCCCGTCTCACAGCTTCACTTCTGGCAGTATCTCGTCTCCTACCTTCCAAACTTTACAGAAGCTCTCCTGCGAACCTTGCAGAATTAGCACTCCTGAAAGAAAGGATATTGCGGAGACATGGCTTAGCCACAGCCTGGGGGATGTTTCCAGAATGAGATTTTCACTCTGCAGCGGAGTGTTCTGCAAGGTTCGCAGGAGAGCTTCTGTAAAGTTTGGAAGATAGGAGACGAGATACTGCAGAAGTAAAGCTGTGAGACCGAGCGTGAGTCGTGCTTCGGTAGCTCAGATGGTAGAACACTTGCCCGCGAAAGGCAAAGGTCCCGAGTTCGAGTCTCGGTAGGGCACACAGTTTTAATCTGCCAGGAAGTTTCAACTATATCTTTTTTCGTAAAATTTTTGGATACATAGAGATAGATAGTTTGTTTTTGCGTAATGGCACTCGCGTTTCCTTTGAGCACCGTGACGGTTCCATAACTATGGCTTTCCTGCAAACTCGGGACTGGTTTATATCAATGTCAGAGTGTTCAGTCTCCCTCCGGAAATTGACGACAGTCTACTGAAGGACATGTAGCTCCCTTGTGGTGATGTGAGGGGTACACGACGCGAAAACCGGACAGCTCAACACTAGTTGCAATGTTATTACGGAATCCGTTCCGTGGAGGTGGCAGTTAAACGTAATATTCCTTCCCGTCTACAGGTCTGTGGTTACTGCATTCACATCATACAGGGTGTTTCAAAAATGACCGGTATATTTGAAACGGCAATAAAAACTAAACGAGCAGCGAAAGAAATACACCGTTTGTTGCAATATGCTTGGGATAACAGTACATTTTCAGGCAGACAAACTTTCGAAATTACAGTAGTTACAATTGTCAACAACAGATGGCGCTGCGGTCTGGGAAACTCTATAGTACGATATTTTCCACATATCCGCCATGCGTAGCAATAATATGGCGTAGTCTCTGAATGAAATTACCCGAAACCTTTGACAACGTGTCTGGCGGAATGGCTTCACATGCAGATGAGATGTACTGCTTCAGCTGTTCAATTGTTTCTGGATTCTGGCGGTACACCTGGTCTTTCAAGTGTCCCCACAGAAAGAAGTCACAGGGGTTCATGTCTGGCGAATAGGGAGGCCAATCCACGCCGCCTCCTGTATGTTTCGGATAGCCCAAAGCAATCACACGATCATCGAAATATTCATTCAGGAAATTAAAGACGTCGGCCGTGCGATGTGGCCGGGCACCATCTTGCATAAACCACAAGGTGTTCGCAGTGTCGTCTAAGGCAGTTTGTACCGCCACAAATTCACGAAGAATGTCCAGATAGCGTGATGCAGTAATCGTTTCGGATCTCAAAAATGGGCCAATGATTCCTTTGGAAGAAATGGCGGCCCAGACCAGTAATTTTTGAGGATGCAGGGACGATGGGACTGCAACATGGGGCTTTTGGGTTCCCCATATGCGCCAGTTCTGTTTATTGACGAAGCCGTCCAGGTAAAAATAAGCTTCGTCAGTAAACCAAATGCTGCCCACATGCATACCGCCGTCATCAATGCTGTGCACTATATCGTTAGCGAATGTCTGTCGCGCAGCAATGGTAGCGGCGCTGAGGGGTTGCCGCGTTTAAATTTTGTATGGATAGAGGTGTAAACTCTGGCGCATGAGACGATACGTGGACGTTGGCGTCATTTGGACCGCAGCTGCAACACGGCGAACGGAAACCCGAGGCCGCTGTTGGATCACCTGCTGCACTAGCTGCGCATTGCCCTCTGTGGTTGCCGTACGCGGTCGCCCTACCTTTCCAGCACGTTCATCCGTCACGTTCCCAGTCAGTTGAAATTTTTCAAACAGATCCTTTATTGTATCGCTTTTCGGTCCTTTAGTTACATTAAACCTCCGTTGAAAACTTCGTCTTGTTGCAACAACACTGTGTTCTAGGCGGTGGAATTCCAACACCAGAAAAATCCTCTGTTCAAAGGAATAAACCATGTTGTCTACAGCACACTTGCACGTTGTGAACAGCACACGCTTACAGCAGAAAGACGACGTACAGAATGGCGCACCCACAGACTGCGTTGTCTTCTATATCTTTCATATCACTTGCAGCTCCATCTGTTGTTGAAAATTGTAACTACTGTAATTTCGAAAGTTTGTCCGCCTGAAAATGTACTGTTGTCCCAAGCATATTGCAACAAACGGTGTATTTCTATCGCTGCTCGTTTAGTTTTTATTGCCGTTTCAAATATAGCGGTCATTTTTGAAACACCCTGTATATATTGTGGAAGTGGGGACGTGCTTTTCCCGTAATGAAAGTGGCCACCTTAGATCTAATTGCCCGCTGCGGGTATTTCTATTGACGTCCTTATTGGAATAGCGTAGAAAATTTACGTTCGCTGATCTCGTTTCTACTGCTCACGAGATTGGTGCCCCGTCTTCCCCGGGTGCAATGAAACATCAGAGGGATGCGCAGTTTACTGCTCCAGACTTTCCACATTTACCCTTTCTGCACGGTCCTGAAATTGTTGTTGTTAAGCCAGCAGTGTCCGGAGTGCAACATAAGAGACGTCGTATGGAGGTTGGTGAGGTGCCGGATACGTCTACTCCTTACCGACCCCTCCCTGAAGTAGCCGGATGGAGTGGCCGAACGGTTCTAGGCGCTACAGTCTGGAACCGCGCGACAGCTACGGTCGAAGGTTCAAATCCTGCCTCGGGTATGGATGTGTGTGATGTGCTTAGGTTGGTTAGGTATAAGTAGTTCTAAGTTCTAGGGACTGATGACCTCAGTCCCATAGGGCTCAGAGCCATTTGACCAAACCTCACTGAAGTAACTTCGACGATTGATGTCCTTGTAGTTCAAAATGGTTTAAATGCCTCTGAGCACTATGGGACTTAACTTCTGAGGTCATCAGTCCCCTAGAACTTAGAATTACTTAAACCTAACTAACCTAAGGACATCACACACATCCATGCCCGAGGCAGGATTCGAACCTGCGACCGTAGCGGTCGCGTGGTTCCAGGCTGTAGCGCCTAGAACCGCTCGGCCACTTCGGCCGGTGTCCTTGTAGTGCTAAGTCCTGTATTCCTGATTGGGTCGATAGTGCGAAAAGAACTACAAAGGTCTCGAGTGTTTCTCCTAGCATTCTTTCTGTGATTCAGGAAGTCGTTGAGCTTTCTGATGTTCTAATGACTCAACATCAGCAAAGTGAGGCGTCCATAAAATTACCTATTCCATTGATGTCACCCGTTCAGGTGACGTCGGAACAACCAACTGGATGCGATTGGTGGCCGTTAAAGTACACAGGCCTGTAAGTTTCTTTCCTCGAATGTTAATAGGATCGAACCGGATCTGCGGTTCGCTTCGATGCGTCAGTTTATCTGTGATTCCTTTACGGATGGTCTTTTCCTGCAAGAAGTACAATTTACAAGCATTTCTCTCCCTGGTTCTTATATTGTGTCTTTATGTTGCTCCAGAACGTTCCATGAGAGCTGTTTTGTTTTTTTAGGGAGGCAATTCCCACTGAAGAGATTGAGCCTTTATAATGGTAGAGGAATAAGATGCACCTTTTTACTCCTGGCTTTTAATCTCAATTATGCACCGTAAGGTACCGGACACATTTTGGACCGTTCCCGATTTTATTAGGAAGAGGTGGTTCACTTGTTCTGTAAAAGTCGGCAGAATATTTTGATAGGTGGTAATTTTACCTCTGCATTGCGTCCTGTAGATCGGTCTCCCAATTTTAATTCCTGCCAGATTTACTCCGTTCCTTGAAAATGCAAAATGTTTGGGTCTGTAAATATCTCACTCTTGTCAAATATACCTATTTTACTGCTGCTGGCAGCAGTAGGCTTGACAGATATTATTTATCTGATACGAAGTGTGATAGGGTTTGGCTTTTTGTTTTATTGCTTCCCCCTCCCCTCTCCCCAGCTTTAGTGACCACTGGGCGGTGACTCTTACTTTAATCCTGTCAGACCTGAATTTTTTTCGAGAAAATAATATATGTCTTCATGTGGCAATGCTCTTAGGTGATTTTTAATGATTTTAGATTCAGGATTTATACAAAAATATGGTATGGAGTGAAATAGGACAGAGAAAAAACTGAGAAAGAAGAGACTGAGCATCTGATATGTGGTGCTACAGAAGAATGTTGAAAATTAGGTGGACTGATAATTAATTAATAGTGAGGTTCTTCGTAGAATCGGTGAGGAAATGAATATATGGAAAACACTATCAAGCAAAGGGACAGTATAGATAGGACATCAGTTTAGACATCAGGGAGTAACTTTCATGGTCCTATGGGGAGTTGTAGAGCGAAAAAATTGTAGAGGAAGGCAGAGATTGGAATATATCTAGCAAATAATTGAGGAAGCAGGTTGCAAGTGCTACTACGAGATGAAGCGGGTCGCATCAGACCAGTCACAAAACTGATGATTTAAAAAACGTACCCGTTTTCAAAACATACTTTGTACACTCAGCTTCATTTTATGGACTAAAATAACTAATTAGGAAATGTTCTTTATTTTAATAAATAGTGAAATGTTCATTCAAAACAGCAATAACAATATTGAATTATAGTATGGAATTTGACAAACGAACCACATCCCCGTATTCTGGTGGTCACGAGATGCTGCAAGTTGCTGCATTGACTTTGCTGGTACTTTCATAGTGATCCCGAACAGTTGGCAGTACTTGCGCATGATGGAAAAGTTGAACATTCACAAATGCGCAGCTCAAGTTTAAAATACTTCTGTTGCATCTAAGACACAGTAAAATTTAATACGTACAATCGTAGCCACAGAGTCTGAAAGGCTTAAATCACACCTGACTGTCCGTCGGTGGAATTGTCCCGCTGGCCTGAATGCTGAACGTGGCGCAATCGAAGGATCCCTCTCTCCATGAAGTGATCCGACAAGTGTGGGGCCTTAGTCTCCGTTCAACTGCGCAATACAGCTCTATTTAGGAATGGTGGGTGAGCGAAGGCTCAGACAAACAAATGGTTCAAATGGCTCTGAGCACTATGGGACCTAACATCTGAGGTCATCAGTCCCCTAGAACTTAGAACTACTTAAACCTAACTAACCTAAGGACATCACACACACATCCATGCCCAAGGCAGGATTCGAACCTGCGCCTAGAACCGCTCAGCTACACCGGCCGACCTCAGACAAACATTGATACAATTCTGCGGTGATAGATCGCGTGGAATTTCGGCGGACACAAGAATTTTAGTACGCTCTCTCTCTCTCTTAACGTGACGTTTATGAAAGTGTGCGTCAGGCTCCGCTACAGACTGTAGATGTCAGGCGTGTAAAGGCGCAATTATTGCGATTGAAGCACCGTCAAGTGGGAGGGTTACGAATAGGATCCAAATCATATTCCGTGGTACCGGATGATTTTAACTCCTCTGCATCATCTAAGTCGACATCAGATTCGTCGTCTATGTCCGAATATATGTCGTGTGTGTCTCTTAAGACAATGTCGGCAATGTTATGACAGCACAAAAGGACATTGTTCATGCTCTACATCAGTTCTATGTCGGGCTGCATGAGATATCTGTTCCATCGATACATCAGATTTTTTGTTCAGGCTGTGGATCGTAGGATCGTAGACTTACACCTGCTCCTAATGTTACGTTTTTAGAAGCTTTTCAATGACACGATTTCTATGACCTTAATGTCAGATTCTCTGTTCATAAGTCGACGGGGTTTGGTGGTCTGCCTAAGGAGTTTTATGTAAGTTTTTGGCCTTTGTCGGTATTACTTTTACACTGATTTTAATCGTAATGTTCAGAAGAGGATTTGTGCCCGACTCATTAAAAGTTTGCTATTTAGGGTTGTAAGGTGGTCAGATTCGCATCTTACATGAGACCTTTACAAATCGCAATGAGAAGGCGAAGATGACATCTAACGTAAATCGACAGTTATGAGAACATTTGCCTATCAATATGTAATGCAAAAAGAGATGACAGTCAATCGACGGTAATTAACACACCATTCCTATAAAACGCATGTCTTTGAGCGGAAGGTAGCACAGGGAATGCGAGTCGAATCGTTTTTAGTTTTGAAAAGCCAGCTCCACAATGGCGTAGCAAAGTCGCACTGGGGGAGTTATGCCGGCAACCACTTAAAGGGGTGGCAGGAAGGACAGCGACCACAGACCAGGTGATTCAAGCCTGAGGACCGCCTGTAGCGAGGCATCTGCTCAAGGGCAGAGAAGAAGCTTTAGAAAACTGCGTTTCGGAATTCTAACGGGTTACCAACAAAAGCAAGTGAAACATTTTCGTCCAGCAAGTGTGACACACAGAAAGGTCAGTGTACTTTCGGCGTCTGTATCGGGCACAAAACGTACCATTAGCGGAAACGCACTAGGAAGGAGAAAAGTACTGAAGTTTCAACGCAGTTCGATAGAAGGGACGTTGCGATTGGTAGAGGGTGTTTCTACAAAATAAGAGGAACGCTCCTATTGGTCGAAAAAAGCCGTGACGTGAAAAAGGAACCCCAGTGGAGAGAGGCAGTTCTGCCATGTGTAGGACAAGAGAGAAATTTTCGTGGACTGGTCTCTGAACTGGCGTCAAGTGCAGAACGGAGTGCTTAATGCACTTTATGGCGCAGAGAAGAAATTTGTGTGGACACTGCGTTCACAGCGGCTGCACTCCAGTTAAAGAATTAGCTGTAGCAACGTTTAGCTCCAACTGTGGAGAAACGAAGCAGCCAAATCAGTTAATTGTTCTTGCGAGAACTGAGAGGGCACTATAATAAGCACGCTGCTCCTACAATGCGTGTGTATATCGCCACATAATAAGACTAGGGCTGAGTACATGTTTTCTCGCATAACGAAAAACATAGGGAGAGTTTCTGCTGGAAAGTTCAGCAAAGGCCAGATTAGTTTTGTAGGAATTTCAGTGGGAGAGAGGGGCCTTGCAGACAAGCAGCACGTCGCAGCTTAAGGTAAATACCGTGTGCAGAGGCGTAAACTTTGTTGGTTCACCAGCTTGCGTCCACAGTAAACTCGAGCGGCCTTGGGTAATCTTGGGCTCAAATTTGTCACTTGACTAACCATCCACCGAACTTTGAACCGGAATCGGGCGATTTTCGTAGTACTGACCAACATCATAATGTATGTGTAGAAGCAATTTTGTAAGGAAACGTCCAATTTAACTTTCATATTTTTGTTCTTAGGATTAATGTAAAGAAGCTTCCAGTTAAACTTTAATAATACTGCGCTTAAGATTAATGCTCTTTCAGAGACTTAATATTTAAAATTCTTGTGTATAAAATAATTTAACTTTTTGGCGTTGGCAAGATGCGTTATATTTTGCGCTGTTTATGTTGGCGAGTTGAAAACTGTGTGAAAAGCTGTAATTTGCTGAGAAATATTGCGACATTAAACTTGTCATTTCACCTCACTTGTTCTCAGTTCTAGAACAAGGGAAAAAAACACCGTTATAGGGTTACTTCCTGTTCTGGACAAGCAGCAATTGATAAATTTCGCCAGATTACCTGGCTAAATTATGACTATAAGACTTTGGCAAGAGCGGTGGATAGCTTTCAGTTTGTGCTGCTGAGGAAACTTGTTGCTGACCATAAAAGTAGTATTCCTGAGCGTGTTTTTCTGACACTGGTAGCAGGTCGTCGTGATGTCACATCAGTAGCAGCTGTTACTTCTGTTCCTGCTTCTCTGGTAGTTTTGGATTTCCACAAGGCGTTTACCGGGTCAGCCATGGTTTCCTGTTGCAGTTAGTGGAAGCCGTTGTGTTCACAACTGACGCGTGCAAGGTCTTGTACAATTTGTTTACGGGTATCCAAACTTAGTTGGCTGTAAATGGCCAACTGACACCCTATGTTATCATCTGTAGGAGTTTTCTTCAGGGAAGTCAGCTTTCAGGGTCATTGTTTGTTCTATCGCTCGAACCCCTTCTTTCAAGAATCGTCGCTCAGTTACAAAGATGGACACTCTTGGGCGATACCATCTCCGTGCGCGCATACGCGGATGATGTGCAGGCGTCACCCCGTTCTGCCGTCGAGATTCCGTAGCTCAAGGCTACGCTGGATGTCTTTTGACGTCTATCTGGTGTCTGCATCAAGGAAGGAGGATGTCGATTTATGGAATTACGGAGATCTGATACTGCTGTCATTTCGTGGGCGGCAGTGGTCGAGAGACTTAAATCTTTGTGAGTCATAACTGACCTTTCTCCACTCCAATGGCAACAATTAATTGGAAGTCGGTTGCGGAGAAGATACAAAGAGCAGTCCCGGAACATAAACGGCGTCCCCCTATCCTGATTCAGAAAGTTCAGATTCTGGATACCTACGTCTTGTGAAAAGCATGTTACATCGCTCAGATCTTTCCCTTTCCCGCGATGATGGCTAGTAAGCTAAAACAACTCTCCAGCCTTTTTTTATGGAAGTATCACATTGTTTCGATTACGATATGAGGTGGCTACGTGTGCTTCTACTCTTTGGGGTATGGGACTTCCCGATATTCAAAGTGCAGGTTGGGCATGTCATTTTGATTTTTTTTAAGTTACGGATGTGCACGTCAGGGAGAGAGCAAGTTATGTTACAGTTGAGGAATCTTTGGTCTTGCTGTGGCACAGTCTTTGCCTCTGAAAGGTCTGATACATTCGTAGTTCTATTGTGGTAGGTGATGGATGAATTTAGTGGTGCTGTGGAGATTTGTGATTGTATCTCTTGGATGAAGAAAGCTTTATTGTAAAGGACACCAAGAATGTGTATGACGTATATATTGAAAGGCGAAAGGAGTATAAATTTTGAATAGTATTATTTTATTGAAGAGAAGAAGTCTGCGGTAAGACCCCGGCAATGCACACCTAATTTGTAGAAATGATTATTGTGAGATAGTTAATTTTGTTTACTTGCTCAGAGCTGAGAGAAATACCACCCCACTTCCTTGATTTATGCAGTAACATATCAGTTGATAAGCTGTTTGTATTTCATAGAAATTCTTTGTTAATATTGTACCATTTCTAATCACTGTTCACTTCTTTAAAGGGATAGTACTGCTAGGACCAATGTTATGTGTGAAGATCTTGCGAAGTTTTACTCTGTTTTTTGAATGCATACCTGAGTCTAAAGTCGTTGTCCTGGAATATCGTTTCATAGGAATAGCTACTTTCCCCATCCCACTGTTTAAGAAAGGTTTATCATTACGTATTACCGTATTATATGCAATAGTTTCAATACTTTTTGGAAATTTTATTTAAAAATACAAACTTAACTTAGCCGCTGCCTGCATGCTGTTTGCTGTTTTGCATTCGAGAAATCTGCAACAATGTTGTCAAGACGTGAAGTAAGTATAAACTTTGATCGGTGCAGGTAGTTGTTTCTCTTTCTCTTTCTCTTTCTCTTTACTATAAAGACGTGTTGTATTAAGATTATTTACAGTTCAAGGGTTAGCACGAGTTTAATTTGAGTAAGAATTTGTGGGTACATAGTTTTGGTAATACGTAGACTTTTTATAGAGTAGGAGGTAAATTTGGGATAAATTTCTACAGAAACACCGGTTTTACACGGCCTAGCCAATACCCAGCACAAGCCCTGATTGTCGGTTTCTAAGTGAAAAACCCGGTGTTCAAGGTAGAAGCGGTACTTCTCTAATGCAACTAAAACGGCCAAAGCCTCGCACTCGTAGACAGAGTACTTTATTTCAGGATAATGGCTGTCTCTGCCCCTCAAATTCCTGGATGAGAACAGCTGAAATTTCAGCATTAGAAGTGTCAGTTTGAACGAGAAACCTTTTATTAAAAACGGATACCCCAAGAACCGGAGGACTGGCTATTGCTGCCTTAATGTGCTCAAAGGCAGCCTCCTGGGAGGGTCCCCATTCAAAACGCGCGCCTTTCCAGTGTGATTAATTTAAGGGTGCCGCCTACTGAGCAAAATTGGGAACGAAACGCGTAAAGTAATTTGCCATGCCTATGAATTTATCAATTCCCCGCTTATCAGTAGGCGGAGGCAAAGCCCGTAAGGCTTTAGTTCGCTCTTGGTCAATGCGAATACTCTAACACGACACTATATCACCTAAGAAAGATACCTGCTGCTTGGCTAGCGTCATCTTACTAGGCTCAACGGTCAGCCCCGTCCCATGTAATCTCAAAAGAACTTGGTGGATATGCTCCAAATGATCCTCAAACGAACGCCTATAGATAACCAAGTCGTCAAAATAATTATACACACAGACTAACTTCAAGTCGCCAAGGATATTATCCAACAAAAGAGCAAGCACAGCCGCTCCAGTTGCTAGCCCAAAAGTAACTCTGTTAAACTCAAACAAGTTCCAATCAGTACAAAATGCGGCAACATGTTTACATTCTTCATCCAATGGAATCTGATAATAGGCCTGATTCAAATCAAGGACCGTAAACCACTTAGCGCCGCAAACCAAGTAAAAGAATTATACAGAACAGGTTGGAGTACCGATTCAAGGACAACCTTAGCGTTTAAACGGCGGTAGTTAACCACAGGTCTGGAATCGCGCCCCTGATCTTTAGGTACAAGAAATATTGTGAAAGTGTATGCAGAAAGGCCTAATCACTCCTTGTTGGAGCATCTGAGAGATTTTACCCTTGAGTATCTTCACCTTAGGAGTTGAGAGGCGGTATGGGGACTGCATAACCGGAATATTGTCGGACAGACGGATATTATAATGAAGAACGTCAGTAACACCCAGGTTATCGCTAAGGAGCTGGGTAAAACTGTGCAACAAACCGCGTAACTGAGAAGCCTGATGGGGTAAGAGATGGGCCAGATCAAACTCGTTAGCTACGGCCTCAACGGCCAACGCCCCGACAGTTCGATGTACAATAGATTTAGCGCATCGGAAAGGCCAAACTTCTCTTCTGGAGCGAACTTAAAGGAAAAGGTGTGTCCGGTATAGTCCAAGACCAACCAGGTTTTATTGATGAAATCACACCCAAAACTAGATTAACGGCCAGTTCCTTAACCAAGGCTGAAGACATAGGCCAGGAAAAATCTCCGACCGATGTACTCCCCCGGACCCAACGATGCAGACGCAACACCTGGCCATTGGCCACCCGACATCTCTGCACTGGTGAAGGGACCGACAGAAGTTTCGTAAAATTCCCAAATTCCAAAAACCACTTGAAGCTCAATAATGAAAAGGAACTACCAGAATCCAAAACAGCACAAACCGGTTCGCCACCTACCCTAGAACAAACGTAAGGCAAGGGGAGTGATGAGGGAGAGACCACCAGAGTATGCCAAGGTCTGAAAGCTCGAACCCGAGTTCGTGCCGCAAACCGGCGTCATCTATTGACTCTGGGTGCACGAGGCTGAATACAAGAATTCACCAAATGAGCCGTACTGCCGCACCTGAAACAACACCGGGGTTCCCTTTCGATAACTTCAGCAGATGTAGATAATCCGAAATCAGCGCCGACATCCCGCCCCTTAACCTCGTAACGTACATGGTTCTCAGACTCCTAGTCTGTGTCGCCTGACCACCAAGAGCTGTTCCATAGGACTTGAGTCACGGATCCAGTTATATGGCTCCTTCCCTGTATAGCTATTTTACAACTATGACATGTGGGGCCTGAAGATGGCATCACTGTAATGTCGAAACTGGTAGCATATAAGAAGTTCATAAAATAAATTTCTACAATCCATACGGCTGTTGATTCCTCATGTTTTTCCAATTTCATTGTTAAACACGTTGGGTCCTCTCCATGCTTAATCCACTAACTAGGTACGTACTTGCCCAGATCACAATTTAAAATATGTTCAAATTTTGCCTATAATTCGTCTACGTCCATCGTAGTCGAACTAAGTGATGCCAATTCGTTATCTAAGTGAGATGCTAGAAACTGGATATCTGTCACGCTCATCTTGTCATTGTCAAAATGTCGTGCAAGATATCTAAATCCGATCCATGGCAGATGTTCACTACTTCGACTGAGATACGCCGATGTCTGAGCAAAACGACCTCGTGATTCCTGGTTTTTCATAGAGAGTTGCTTCACCGCCTCGTTCTTCTCCATTTGGACATGCTTGCCCACACTGGAAGCGTCAGCTCCACTAAACCACTGTGTCATATGTTGGTGCATTATCACTGTCCTCTTCCACCAACACACATGGGGGAAGGCCTCAGACGCGGCCAACACATTCGGCTCATATTTGGCGTGTCGTTTGTGTGATACCTAAAATGAATGACTAAGATATTTTGGCTCAACGCCTTCCTGTTTTTGAGGAAACCACCAGTATCCATACGCACAATCGTCTCAAAACTAACGGGTTCGATAGATTATTGAAAACTGACGATTTTTCATCGTTATAAGTATATGGAGGTCCGCAGACGCATATTTTACTAGAGATTGAGGTAGCTCATTCCATGACAGAAAATTTAGTAACATCAAAACATGATTAATGTAGAGTAATGAAATTATGAAAATAGGTAACACATTTCAGTGATTAACATTGCAGGATCGCATGTTAATATAAGCGCGAGATAAGCAATTGAAAAACTGAAATGGCTGGTACATTAACAACAGGCATAACAGCCAGAACGTTGAATGCAACCATCCAGATGAGAATGAACTGTATTCCAGTTCGTGGAATAGAGTGTTATATTTGATGCGTCGATACAGGGACGGTTAATGCTGGCTGTGGATGACGCTGGAGTTGTTGTCCGATGACGTCCCATATGTGCTCGATTAGAGACAGATCCGGTGATCGAGCAGACCACGGCAATGTATCGATACTCTGCAGTGCATATTGAGTTGCAACAGCGGTACTTGCGCGAGCGTTATCCTGTTGGAAAACACCTCCGAAATGTTTCGTGAATGGCAGTTCTACAGGCCGAATCGCCCGACTGACGCATAAATTTGCAGTCAGGCTGCGTTTGATAGTCGCTTCTACTTTTATATGAAACTGCGCCTCAGGCCACAAGTCCAGGTGCAGGGCTAGTGCTTCTGACACCCAGACAGGTCGGTTGCAGGTCCTTAACTGATCTGGCACGGTCACCACTGGCACTGAGCCATAAACAGCTTTCATCAGAAAACGCAGTGGACCTCCACTGTGCCCTCCAATTAGCTCTCGCTAGACAACACTGAAGTTTCTAATGGCGGTGGAATCCACCAATAGGGCCAATAGACCTGTCCTTTAAGTAACCGATTTTTAACAGTTCGTTGTGTCACTGTGGTGCCAACTACTTCTCAGATGCTGATGCATTTGCAGCACGATGCGCCAGAGCCATATACCGAACACGACGGCCTTCCCTCTCGGTAGTACCACATAGCGGTCCGGACCCCATTCTTCTTGCGACCGTACATTCTAGGGACCACTGTTGCCAGCAGTCATGTATAGTGGCAACATTCCTGTCAAGTATTTCTGCAATATCGCAGAAGGAACATCCAACTTCTAGTAACCCAGTTACACGACCTTGCTCAAACTCATTGAGGTGTTGATAGCGGCGTCTTTGTCGCCTTAAAGGTATTCTTGACTAACATCAACTCACCCACGTCGTCTCAAAGGTAACTAACTCGCACGACCGACACAGCGTGTATTTAAGGTAAAACTGATTTCCATCCTCATAGTGCCAGTACTAGCACCACTCTTTTGCAACTGACGCGAAATTTGAATAAACATCATTCAGATGTAGAAACAAAAAAAATGGCTCTCAGCACTATGGGGCTAAACATCTGAGATCATCATTCCCCTGAAACTTAGAACTACTTAAACCTAACTAACCTAAGGACATCACACACATCCATGCCCGAGGCAGGATTCCAACCTGCGACCGTAGTGATCGCGCGGTTCCAGACTGAAGGGCCTAGAACGGCTCGGCCACTGTAGAACCACGTCTGCCAACTTTATCTTAAGTGGAACTCCTCCTTGGTGCTGTGATTCTTTTCCGTCATATTGTTTATAAGGTAAAGACTGCGGAACCAAAGCACCGCTGGCGTAATAACCGAGGCATTTGGCTGGGGAATAGAGGACTCGTGTTCGATTCAGGAAGAAACTGTGGCCTTCTTTTAGTTGAATTTTTTTCCGCATTGAATTTGGTAGGAAGAAGATGGTTAATGAGGCAAGTAAATCAATAAAGAATAATACATTTCTCATTGACTTTGATTAATAGAGAATTAAAATTTTTATCCTGATCGCCTTATATTGGCTCTTTCTGCCAAGTTCTATATGTCCTCAGTTTCCTTTGAAAAGATACATGGCTGGAACCTGGCATATAAACACAAGAAGTAAATATATTCGCGGCATCAAGACTAACGAAACCAGTCATCGCACAACTATGCTGTTCCTTCTGAAAATTCGAACAGACTTGTTTTACGTTTGAAATATTTGTTGGTTTTGATGCGTGGCATTCATACGATAACATCGCCTGGAAAATCGGTGCTGTCTGTCCAAGTGTTAAAAACGCTTTTTGTCATGAATAGGTAGACGTGTCAGGTTGAAATTTATGCCTTATACTAAGGTCTATGATTATGAACTCTTGGCGTTGTAAAAATTTGAAGCTTCTAAGTCAGATCTAACCATGAGTTACGGCCATTTATGTCACATATTTCGACAATCGCAAACTCGCTCGTCGAAGCCTATAGAGGACTTCCCGTTCACCTGCAGTCTACCGAGCGAGGTATCGCAGGGGTTAGCACACTAGACTCGCATTCGGGAGGACGACGGTTCAATCCCGTGTCCGGCCATCTTGATTTAGGATTTTTGTGATTTATCTAAATAGCTTCAGGCAAATATCGGGATGGTTCCTTTGAAAGGGCACGGCCGACTTAATTCCGCATATCTTCCCTAATCCAAAAGGACCGATGACCTCGCTGTTTGGTCCCCTCCCCCCAAATCAACCAATCTGCAATCATGTAATTTGGCAAGAAGCAAGGTTTCATAATAGAACAAAAGGAAAAATTCGAAAATTGCTAAGTTTTATTCATATCGGACGAAAAAAATGTTTTTTGTTATCCGACAGTTTGTCCGTCTGTCTGTTAAGATCCCTTTTCTCAGGAACGGGGTGACGTATCCAGTAGAAATTCAATGGTCTAACGACTATCGGTAGCGTAAAAAACGTAAGCTTCGAAGTTGATGAAATCAATAGATACATAATTTGATACTCGCAGACGCACTCATCAAAACCTATATGCTACTTCCCCTTGGGTTATAGTCATGAAATTTGGAAAAAAGTAATGCTTTACTGTACAACTAAAGGGAAAAAACCGAAAATTGTTAATTTGTCATTTGTTATCTGATTATCTGTAGGCCGTCGTTTAAGACCCTTTCTTCTCGGGAACAGGTAGACGTTGTTGTTGTTGTTGTGGTATCCAGCCCAGAGTCTGGTTTGATGCAGCTCTCCATGCTACTCTATCCTGTGCAAGCTTCTTCATCTCCCAGTACCTACTGCAACCTACATCCTTCTGAATCTGTTTAGTGTATTCATCTCTTGGTCTCCCTCTACGATTTTTACCCTTCACGCTGCCATCCAATACTAAATTGGTGATCCCTTGATGCCTCAGAATATGCCCTACCAACCGATCCCTTCTTCCAGTCAAGTTGTGCTACAAATTTCTCTTCACTCCAATTCTATTCAATACCTCCTCATTAGTTATGTGATCTACCCATCTAATCTTCAGCATTCTTCCGTAGCACCACATTTCGAAAGCTTCTATTCACTTCTTGTCCAAACTATTTATCGTCCACGTTTCACTTTCATACGTGGCTACACTCCATACAAGTACTTTCAGAACGGCTTTCTGTCTCTTAAATCTATACTCTATGTTAACAAATATCTCTTTTTCAGAAACGCTTTCCTTGCCATTGCCAGTCTACATTTAATATCCTCTCTACTTCGACCATCATCAGTTATTTTGCCTCCCAAATAACAAAACTCATTTACTACTTTAAGCATTTCATTTCCTGTGATGTATCAAGTTCAAATTGAAGTCGCATACTAAAGTGTCGGTCCTCTTCTGGTGTAAAATATTTAAGCCTCTACGTAAATGCAGTCAAAAGAAACGGCCATTTATGTCATATATTTCGATACCACGACAGTATCGATGTCGGTAACAGGCAAACATTGTCGAAAATCTCCATTATTTATGTCATATATTTCGATACCACGACAGTATCGATGTCGGTAACAGGCAAACATTGTCGAAAATCTCGATTCTCAGGACAGATGAACTGTATATCACTGAGCTTTTTCGGGACACTTTGTGCTTGAGTCCCATTCACACATACCCGGATTTATTCCCCCTTGGCGAGGTTCGTATGTTGGTGGTGATAGCCGGAGTTCATCTTTCGCTTCTCACGGCAGTTTCAGGGCTAATGGGTAGCTCATCTTCAGACTCCGGGAGCGTACTGGCCTAGGCTGTCGAGTCCGCGGTAAGCCTCTGCGGCCGGCTATTGAGCGCCTCGGCATTCGCGCTATCTACTACATGCTTCCCACCGCCAACTATCGCTAACTCGATTAACTCTAGTGTGCCGGACACCAGTGGTGTCGGCCTTAATATGCTAGCCGCGAGTCACGTGTTTCGCTCATGTGACCCACTTCTTGAGTAGTCTCGCCAGCGTATGCCCTTGTGGGTCTCGCAGCGGCCTCTATGGCAGTAGCGTCACCAGCTCTATCATCAGTGACTACAGTCATGGACGCGTTTTAGTACGAGAGGTGAAAGTAGTAAATACCACTTCAATTGTTTTATGTTAGTCAGCGGTTACGTGACTGCAGTACCGGTAAAGACGAAAATCTCCGCGCCAGAGAACCGTAGATGAGCCAATGCAAAATGCGGCAATGCACAGATCAAGCCGAGTACCGAGTGGCAATTGCTTTTCTGGATTTGAAGGGGAATAATACCGCAACAAGTGATGCCGAGAAAGGAAAGGCTAAAGGCCTCAGGACGACTAACCCGTTCGGCTCATGTTTGGCAGGTCGCCCGTCTACAACTTATACTGAAAGATTAAGATGCTTCGGCTCAACAGCCAGAAAACCACCCCTAAATTTCATTACGCGCGATCTATAAAGAATTGACTGGGTCGATAAATAATTGAAAACTGACCACAGGACGACTAACCCGTTCGGCTCATGTTTGGCAGGTCGCCCGTCTACAACTTAAACTGAAAGATTAAGATGCTTCGGCTCAACAGCCAGAAAACCACCCCTAAATTTCATTACGCGCGATCTATAAAGAATTGACTGGGTCGATAAATAATTGAAAACTGACCATTTTTCGCGATCATATGTTGGGTCCAAAAACCCCTATTTTCCTAGAGACCGAGGTAAGAAACTGTTACTGCCACCTGCCTACCCACAAGGTGAACGAAACCAACGAAATATTTAGCTGGGGAATTGGGAAACCATGTTCAGTTCCGGAACGAATTCTGTTTCTTTAATTGGATTTTTTCCGTACTGAAGATTGTGTATGAGAGTTAATAAGGCAAGTAAAACAACAGCGAATAATAAGGTGAATGATGTTCAGCCCAACAGCAATTTACAAGAGGAATTCAACTGGAATGAGTAGTCATGAGGCTGTGATAATGGATGTTATTGAATAGCTAGTGGGTGATTTGATAATGAGCTTAGGCTCGAAACTAGTCACCAGATAATAATAATAATGAAATTATACTACAACTTTGACGGTTATCTGCAGTTTTTCACATATTTTGGAATAATAGAAACTGGTAAATTTCTCAAACGATTTTTATTTGTGAATAATTAAAATTTTCACCCTCGTTGTACGTATAACTTCAGAGTAAGACTGCTGCGAAATTCTCGCGAGCGACCACAGATAGCCAAGTACGCGTACTTGTTTTTGGTCAGCCACGGGACGGAATTTTTTTACGAGGCTTCAAAATAGGAAATGCGGCGAGAACAGCCCAAGCGCGGATCCTATAAGTGTTCCGTTTGTATCGACCGTGGTTCGGAACCCTAAATAGCGATGAAGAAACCAGCACTCGACGGTGAGAGCTTAACGCAGGCCAGAAGCACTGCTCTATGCGTAGAATTACCAACTTCCCCAGCTGAAACTACTAATGCACTCCTCTTAAATATCCAAAAGCTCAGAACGATTTTCTCCGGCGCATAAAGCTGAACCACCACATCAAACACTAGTATTTGAATTTCAAGAGAACGACTGACGACGGACGTCGTCGGTTACTTCCTGGTAACTCGATAACGACTGTGTTCAACGTGAATATGACTGGCAGAGATCTTTTCAATGTATCACCAACTACTGCCGAAGATTTTCGACGAATGACACAGAAAGCATTGGAAAGAAAGCTGCCCTAGTATACAGACGCACCCCAGCTAACAAAGTTGCCAGAAGTCGGTGCCGGCAAAGTCCGAGCATCGTTTCAACGAATTCTCTAACGGTATGCAAATGGTCAAGACAGATCATAAATAATGATAAAATTATACGGTGAAATGAGCGAACATAAGAGCAGTTACGACTGTGACACATAGGAAATCCTAATGAAATGCTACCTTAGTCTTTTGAAGTTTGCAGAGGCCTTACACATCTGTTTATGGCCCGAGACTTCTTCCATTTTGTTACAGGGAATCTTATTACGAAATACAAGTGGTCTGATCTGATAAATGGTTGAAATGTATTCGCGAATTTCAAACAGAAAGAAACAGCACTGAATTAAAATGATTAAGAATGTAATTTCCTTAGACAGACTTGTGCGTGACTGATTACAATAAAAGGGCTGCCAGCAATATCTTACTGGAAAATTTGATCGAGATACTGACCATATATCATTTCTGGCTACGTAATTGTCTCAATAGTGATGTAAAAAAAGCGAAGAGTCTGCATTAATACCATCAAAGCACATATACAGGAAATGATTTGAAACAGGATTACATGGACGCTACTGTCGTTCTGTGAATTCATAGCTGATAGCGTCATGCAGTAACTAAGACGTGAATGGTTAAGACATGGGCAGGATCAGTATGCAGTTTGTAGTCAGCATCGTGGATGCATGAGCTGTTAAGCTGATTGTGCGGTAATTCTCGCGCTTGTCAATTGTGTGGATGATGTTTTTCCGAAAGTCAGATTGAATGTCACCAGTTTCATACATTCTACAAACCAACGTGAATAGTCGTTTTGTTCCCACTTTCCCCAATGATTTCCCACTATCCCTTCTGCCTTATTTGATCTTAAATCTTCCAGAGCTCTTTTAAATTCTGATTCTAATACTGGATGCCCTCTCTTTCTATATCAACTCCTGTTTCTTCTTTTATCACATCAGGCAAGTCTTCCTCCTCACACAGGCTCTCACCGCTGCATTTAACAGCGGAATTTCCATTTCCCATTGCACTATTAACGTTACCAGCCTTGTTTTTAATTTCATCGAATGTAGTTATAACTTTTCCATGTGCTAGGTCGGTCCTTTCGAAAACCATTACTTTTACGATTTCTTCACAGTTTCCATGCAGCCATTTCACCTTAGCTTCCCCTCACTTCCTATTTATTTTATTCCTAAGCTACTTGACTTCAGTATTCCTGAGTTTTACTGAACATTTTCGTACTTACTTCTTTCATCGATCAACTGAAGTATTATTTCTGATACCGGTGGTTTCTTCGCAGTTACCTTCTTTGTGCCTATGTTTTTCTTTCCTGCTGCTGCGAGTGCCCTTCATAGATTTGCAGATTCTCTCCAATTGAACTACTTGCTGAGCTACTCTTTATTGTAGTACGTGCAGCCTTAGAGAACATAAGGCGTATTTTTCATTTCATAGTACTTCCTTATCCCAGTTCTTTGCGTGATGATTCTTCTTAACTAGTCTCTTAAACTTCATTCTGCACTTCATCACTACTAAATTGTGATCTGAGTCTATACTTGCACCTGGGTAAACATTAAAATCTAGTATCTGTTTTAGGAATCTCTGCCTGACCATGATGTAATCTAACTGAAATCTTCTCGTACCTCCTGGCCTCTTGAAGGAAACCTCCTCCTCTTCTGATTCTTTAGTAGAGTATTCGCTATTGCTAGTTGAAACTTATAACAGAACTCAATTCATCTTTCTCCTCTCTTTCCTACTACCAAGACCACATTCCCCCTTCACACTTCCTTCTACTCCTTCCTCTACAATCGGGTTCCAGTCCGCATAACTAATAGATTTCATCTCCCTTTATGTACTTCACTATTCTTTCAATATAATCATATACTTCTTTCATCTCTTCATCATCGGCTTGTGACGACAGAATGCATACCTGAACTATCATTGTCGGTGTTGGGTTGCTGTCGATTCTAATGAGAACAACCCTATCACTGAACTGTTCACAGTAACGCCCTTTCTGCCCTAACTTCAGATTCATAGCGAATCATACTCTGTTATAGCATTTCCTGTTGCTGCTGACATTACATTATACTAATCTGACCAGAATTCCTTGTCTTTTTTCCAATTCACTTCACTGACGCCCAAAATATCAGACTGAGCTTTAGCATCTCTCTTTTCAAGTCTTCTAGCTTACCTACCACGTTCAAACCGCTGATATTCCAGGCCCCAACTCGTAGAACGTTATCCTATCGTTTGTTATTTAACGTTTTTGTCATGGCCATCTTCCCCTTTGCAGTTCCCTCCCAGAGATACCAATGGAAAGTATTCCGGACTCTTTTCCAATGGAGAAATCATCATGATACTTTTTCACTAACGAACCACATGTCCTGTGAATACACATTATATGTATTTAACGCAGTGGTTTCCACTGCCTACTGCATGCTCATGCCGTTGATCATTGCTGACTCTTCCACCTTTATGGACAGTTTCCCACCCCAAAGACAAGAGAGCGCCTTGAACCTCTGTACGCTCCCCCGCCGTCTTTGACAATGCCGTTAAGACTGACTTCTTACGCCGGAAGCCTTTGGATGCCATTGTTTATGATTTTTATTCGAAATTTAAGCGGTGGTTGGATTTAGAAACTGGGCCGAGGGTGTTTTGATTACCAACCAAGGAAGCTACAACTAGACCACCGGTCCCAAGCTACCTAGATAGTTAAATAACCCATGACGGACGGAGGAATAAAGATATAAAAAGGAGAGTAGGACTCCCTAAAAGGGCATTCCTGACCTAGACAGGCCTACTACTATCAAACATAGGCCTTAATCTCAGGAAGAAATTTCTGAGAACGTACGTTTGGAGCACAGCACTGTATGGTACTGAAACACAGACTGTGGAAAAACCAGAGAAGAGGAGAATCTAAGCATTAGAGATGTGGTGTTACAGAAGAATGTTGACAGTTAGGTGGACTGATAACGCAAGGAATGAGGAGGTCCTGCTTAAAAAAAAATGCGAAGAAAAGGAATCTTAGGACAACACTGATAAGAAGAAGGGACGTGATGGTAGAACATATATTAAGACACTACGGAGTGACTTCCATGGTATTAGAGAGGGCCGACCGGTGTGGCCATGCGGTTCTAGGCGCTTCAGTCTGAAACCGCGTGACCGCTACGGTCGGAGGTTCAAATCCTGCCACGGGCATGGATGTGTGTGATGTCCTTAGGTTAGTTATGTTTAAGTAGTTCTAAGTTCTAGGGGACTGATGGCCATAGATGTTAAGTCCCATAGTGCTCAGAGCCATTTAAACCATTTATTAGAGGGGACTGTAGAGGTCAAAAAGTGTTAGGGAAAAATAAATATTTGAACAATTGAAAACGTAAGCTGCAAGTGCAACACTGAGTTGGAGAGGTTGGCATAGGAGAGGAATACATGGCGGACTGCATCGAACCAGTCAGAAGACTGATGACTGAGACAGAAAATAAAATTGAACACGCGATGGCGACAAAGGTCATATGAGTAGCTACCGCGGAAGCGCGCTATAGCTCTCCTAAGTTGGCAGACTTCTGAGCTGAAACAAAATAAAATGGCCTAGCCGACGGTGCCTTTCAGTGCACAGGCATATGTTCGGCAGCGTCCCAGCACCTCACAGCATATAAGCACCACCAAAATGACGCAGAAGACTACACCGCAGCCAACAGCAATTTACTTTCGACACATTTCTGATGCAGCCACGCGAAGGGTCTCGACGTAAGTGGGATAAAATAGGGACGTAGACGTAAAGCAACGCACAAATGAAGTTCGCCGGTCCACGAGCACTACCAGTGAAGTAGCCGAGAAACTAGGACCAGCAACTATGTCGTAACAGCTGTTCAGACAATGATTTCAATAACTTCACTGAGGCATCCACGGCTGCAGCGAACGGTGTAACAAAGCTGACAGAGCTCCTTCAGCGGGAAATTAGTGGTGCAGTTATGTCAGCTACCGAATACCACTGGATGTAGACCACAAAGGCCGCATTATGCACAGTATTAGAGGACTGAGAATTACCAGGTGGGACATCAGTGGCGTCTGCACTCACGCTGGAGGACTTTGCCAGTTTCTCCGAGACGAAGTTATTCACATTTGCCTGGTGTCTGAAACATCTAAAGCGCGGAGTACATGCTGGTGCGCCGGGCTGCTCCTGCCTCCACACATGTATGTCAACGGCAGTTTGTGGTAATACATTATACGTGCTAAACAGTATCCAGCACTACCCACTTCAGCCCCTGCCGCTGGCAACCTTGCAGCCCTCTGATACCGTCCTCCGTGCGTTAATGAGATTATCATATTTATCACAGCATACGAACTGCCGTCTCGTCCTCCGGATTTTATTGACTTCGAAGCCTTCGTGTCCAAAACCATTGCTGAACAGTAGGGGTGAAAGGCTACGTCTCTGTCTTACACTCTTTTTAGTCTGAGTCCTCCGTGCTTGGTTAATTAGTTATTTAGGCAAGTAGGAAGGTACATGTTCCATGGATAATATTGCACGATAGATCGTAAGGACATGAAAGTAGTCTTTTTACATTCACATAGTAACTTTATCTGTACATACTGTTACATTCTGAACATTTCTAAGAATGTTTTTTCTTAAAAAAATATATAAATATGTGAGTCAGTAATTCCTACCTACCACCAACTACACATTACAGTTATAGAAATTCTTCTACGGAAGAGCAGGAGTTGTCGAGGAGTTGTCCGTTTGTTATTAAATTTTACTTTTCTGTCTGTCAGACATTTATATCACTGGATAACTGACCAAAAGTTTTTGTTGCAACATTATGCAGCCTTTTTTGTGCTAAGGAAAACCTTAATGTTGAGTAATGAATGTCGTTTTCCTTCTGGTATTGTATTTATGTATATCACTGCTCCTCTTGAACTGTAGTGGATTATTTACAACAAACTTCATGAGGGAGTAAATATATCGTGAAGCAGTAGTCAGAATATCCAACTCCTTCAACAGCTGTCTACAAGACAATAACGGTTGAGCACTACATATTATTCTTACAGCACGTTTATGCGCAATGAAGCCTTTCTTGCTTAAAGATGAGTTACCCCAGACCATTACTCCATATGACATTATTGAATGAAAATATTCAGAATATGTTAACTTACTGATTTGTCTCTTCCCAAGATTTCCAACGATTCTAAGCGCAAATTTGGCTGAACTAATTTGTTTTAGAAGTTCCAAAGCTTTTTTTTTTCAATTTGAATTCTCATCAATATGGACCCCTAAGAACTTTGAAGTTTCCATCCTATATATTATTTCCTCAGCATGTGTTACACTTATAATTGGTGTAGTACCTCTAGATGTGGAGAAACGAGTTTTTTATGTCTTTTTAAAATTGAGGGTGAGACTATTTGCAAAAAACCAGTCCATGATACTTTTAAGAACTTTGTTTGCATTTCTTCTGTTTCTATACATATACTTGTCTTGATTGCCATACTAGCGTCATCCGCAAAAATAAGTAGCTCTGCTTGTTATATACTATATGGAAGACCGTTTACATATATGACGAACAGTAGTGGACCTACGACTGAACCTTGGGGAACTCTATATGTGATTTCTTCCAGTCAGCATTATGTCTCTGGACTATATTACTTGAGTTACTGTTACAACTTCGTGCATTCTTTTCCTTAGATATTACACATTGGTTGGCTATACTATCGGTCCCATAAAACGTCAATTTATCTAGGAGAATACTGTGATTCACACAGCCGAATGTCTTAGAGCGGTCGCAGAAAATACCAGACGGCGCTATTTTATTATTTAATGCTTTAAATCTGGTGAGAGAACGTGTAAATGGCATTCTCAGGACAGCAACCTTCTAAAAACAAAACTGTGGTTTTGCCAATGATCCTATTGTTGCTAAGCTGAGATACTATTTTAGAATACATTATCTCCTCAAAAATTTTGGAAGATTATGTCAGCAACGAAACAAGTTGGTAGTCAGTCACATCTCTCTTACCACCTTTCTTAAACAGGGGTTTAATAATCACATATTTCAGTGTCCTTGGAAAAATGCCTTCAGTTAGTGACACATTACATATTTCAGATTAGACTGGGCTTATTACATGGGAACAAATTTTTAGTACTCTGTTGGGAACATCACCAACTGGATGACCTTTTGTTTTTGAGAGACTGTATAACTTTCTTATATTCAGGCGGAGAAGCTGGTGATACACTCATATGACTGAATTTTATGAAAGTACTGCTGTGATTTTGCTCTTGAACTCTTTGTCCCTATGTACTCTACTATATTTAAGAAACGATTATTAAATGCATTTGATTCCTGTGACTCATTTATAGCCCTTCCATTCAGTTCAGTAGTGATTTTGTCTTTTTCTATTGCTGGTTGTTTTGTCTCTCGTTTCAGCAAATATCATAAGGACTTAAGTGTGTTGTCAGAAGCACTGATTTCTGACATTATGTGCATGTTCGTTGATATTTTTGTAAGTTTTCTTAGTGATTTTCAGTAGTTCTTGTAGTGAACAACTACTGCTGGAGCCCCACTTGTTCTTGCCTAGATATACATTTCCTCTTTCTTTCTACAAGATGCTTTAATCGTTCTAGTGATGTATGGTTTTTTACCTAGTTGTTTAGTGTCCTTCCTGATTAGCTTATGCAGAAAGCTATTTCCAAATAATCATATGAATTTATCACGGAATAGATCAAGTTTTCTTTTAGTTTTTGGTTAATTATAAATTAACTATTCTTAAAAACATTTGACCTGGAGTCATTAATTACTCTAACTGATCTCCACTGAGGAGTATCCATACTGTTAGGTTCTGTGTTATTTATGCTAACTAATTTTGCATTATGATCAGAGAGAGCATTTGTTATTGCGTAAAAAGTTGCCTTGAGCTTCATCAAACAAGACATTATCAGTTAGCGTCCTACAGTCTCTCTCCACCCACACTGGAAAGTTAATAACTGAGACTGAATTTTAGGATCCTAATAAGGTGTCCAGGTCATTTTTCTTATAAGAAATCTTTAGAAAATCTAGAATGAAGTCACCAAAGATTATTAACTGTTTGCTGCTGTCTACACAGGAATCAAGATTCATGATAAATAGCTCAAAAATTCCCGTTGGGGATATACAAACAGATACAAATAGAAGTGAAAAATTTTTCAGCATTAATTCACATTCACACACTTCTGTGTTGTAATCACTACTAAATCTACTTGTCTCAGTGTTTTTGAACTTGTTTTTTTGTCTTAATGTATGTAAGAGCTGCTGCTTCTCCAATGTTAATCTGCATGAGTAAGCTGGAATAGTCTAATCTTTTATACATAACTTATCGACCGCTGTGGTTATATGGTGTTCAGACAGGCACAGGATGTCTATCTTTCCAGAGACCTCTAAATTATCCAAATAGACAAAAATCTCTTGTACCTTATTATTTAATCCTGTAATATTTTGATGAAACAAGCTCACCTTAATTTTCTGTTCATTATTAAGCATATTCTGGGCTCTACTGTTAATTCACTCCTTTCAAAACAGGGCGCCTGAATCTTGATTCTAACCTAAAAAAGGTGCCCCTTTGATGCCGGTAGCCACAGGGATCTTTCCATATGTGCTGAAGCCCTCCCCCCCCCCCCCCCCCAATAAATTATCGGCAAGAAACTCAGCCAAACTATCTTCCCTCTCCTATTCAGGTGTAGGTATATTTCAAACAATCCTGTTGGCAGAACATCCGCAACTGAGCATTATAGCAGAGGTTGAAAATACCGCTTCAGTTGTAAATTACTTTATTTTCACACGGCTGGTTTCGGACTGCTATAAGCCCATCCTCAGGTGTCGTAGATGTGCTGTGGTCTCCGAGCGCTGCGTGTACCAGGAGCGGTGTGCTGCTTATGAGCTCAGAACAGGGAGTTCTATCCTTTTCTGGTACTGACCTACATTGCGTTTCTTTATTAGGAGTCTGAAGCATCCTACTGTGACTTACAACTGGGTGAGGCTCTTCCTCCCCCCCCTCCCCCCTCCCCCCATCCCTACTTCAGGTAACAAGTCCAATTTATTCGGTCCTGTTAGCTTAAATGTAGATGAAGTTGAAGAGCTGTTCTCCTTTCGCCCGTTGCTTGTTACCGTTACCCAGTGCTCAAGTTCTTTCTCCCCCTTCATCGTATCTAGTTCAGATTTCGCGTGATCTAATTCAACCTGAAGGCCACAAATCTTTGACACTTGTTCAACAATTCTCTTTTTTGCAAAGCTTGCCGTTCCACGGGAGAGAATCGTTCAGTTCCCCATTCATCTCCCCACTACAGTCACCCCAGTGACTTTCCAACCCACAGTCTACACATAAAACTCCCTCTTTAACTATCCTAGGGCAACATCCACACTTGTCACGAATTATAGCACAGATTACACACTTAAAAATAAAATTCAATCCCTTAACACTCTTTACACTACACGCAAAAATTAGACCTGTAGGTTAGCGATTCACGTGTATGGTATAACGTAAAAAGTTATTTGTTTCCATTGACAACAAGAACTCACTGGTACACAGCTACTGTGTGGGGTTGTCTAGGAGGGGGAGGAATAGGCCCGAGTAATGGTTGAACATCATTCGCGACCAAAACATTTACTGAACAACGTATGCATGTAAGATCAATCAACTAGTTACTAAAAATTTATTTGTAAGCTTTCAACAACTAATTAAAACTTAAAAAACCACGAGAAGAAGAATAACAACAACAAGTCTCAGAGGTGACCAAATTTCATAAATGTGTACGTCTCCCAGCACGTGCTGCAGTGTTTACTAAGCATTCAAGTAATACTTTAATACACTGTCGCACTGACCTACATCGCACTGTTAAAATCATAGGAAACCCAAAATGCTGTACATGGTTATGATAATATCTATGTTCACAGAAAACAAATGAGCTTTCAAAGAAATTTGTTGCAGTTCCTAGAGAATTAATCAGTTATCACTAAGTTTCAGTTCCTATGATGATATATCTTGTAATTATTAGAACACAGAAAACTTTTTAGCACAAGCTTATGGGACAGAAGAAGGATGAAAAAATTTAGTGTAGCATCTACGCTACAGCAAGAAAATTTGTCTGATAAACGATTTGGCAATTCACCTCGTCATATTTTCTGACAGCTAGTTACCGATTTACAATTGCTTGGTATGACAGAATGTTCCACAATACTATTGACCGAATGAATGAAAACTAAAACAATGACCTTCAAATTTGCATTCAGTTCCTCAAAAGGATTCACACACGTTTCAAAAAATATATAACTTTAAAAAACCAAGATAGGTGCAACGTTGCGTGGAGCAATTTTTTTTTTTTTTTTTTTTTTTTTTTTTGGCCATGAGAGTACTGTTGATCAAAGCCCGCCCGGCTAGCCACGCGGTCTAACGCGCTGCTTCCCGGAGCGGGAAGGCGCACCGGTCCCTGGAACGAATCCGCCCGGCGGATTAGTTTCAAGCACTGGTGTGCCATCCAGCCCCTGGATGGTTTTTAGGCGGTTTTCTTTCTGCCTCCGCGAATGTGGGCTGGTTCCCCTCATTCCGCCTGGTTCCCCTCATTCTGCCTCAGTTACACTATGTCGGCGATTGCTGCGCAAACACTGGCTGCACGTATGTGTACACCATAATTACTCTACCACGCAAACATTGGGGGTACACTCGACTGGTATCAGACGTTCCCGAGGGGGGGGGGGGGGGGTCACTGGGGGCCGAACCGCACACTAACACTTGGTTCGGAAACGGTCGGCGGTGGGGTGAGTGGACTGCTGTAGCCTGTTGTGGAGTTGTGAACCACTGAGGGCTAAGGCGGGGACGTAGCCTCTCCGTCGTTTCTAGGTCCCTGGTTCAACACAAACACCATGCACTACACTGCTGATCAAGAGGTAGCTCACCTGCGACCACAGAATCCAACTGGCAGTATGCAGGTAGTCAGTGTAATACAGGTATAGACAACACCCCGATAATCGAGACTATTCACCGCGTGGCGCTAGTAACTGTTAGTGTTACCTGGGAAGAAAAAGGATGTTTAATTCAACGAATAACCAAATCATAAATGATCTTTAACCCCCCACCAGTTACGGAGCCGAACACAAACTGGAGCCTCGTTACTAGACACAAACCAAAATCTCTACAAGGAGGTAAGAAAATTCGCCCTCCAGTTGCATAACGGTAGCAAAGGACCGCTTCACGGTACGAAAAATTAGCAAGGTTTGAATGGATGCACACGGTTGGCAAACGAATTTCAGTTATGCACTCCTGGAAATGGAAAAAAGAACACATTGACACCGGTGTGTCAGACCCACCATACTTGCTCCGGACACTGCGAGAGGGCTGTACAACCAATGATCACACGCACGGCACAGCGGACACACCAGGAACCGCGGTGTTGGCCGTCGAATGGCGCTAGCTGCGCAGCATTTGTGCACCGCCGCCGTCAGTATCAGCCAGTTTGCCGTGGCATACGGAGCTCCATCGCAGTCTTTAACACTGGTAGCATGCCGCGACAGCGTGGACGTGAACCGTATGTGCAGTTGACGGACTTTGAGCGAGGGCGTATAGTGGGCATGCGGGAGGCCGGGTGGACGTACCGCCGAATTACTCAACACGTGGGGCGTGAGGTCTTCACAGTACATCGATGTCGTCGCCAGTGGTCGGCGGAAGGTGCATGTGCCCGTCGACCTGGGACCGGACCGCAGCGACGCACGGATGCACGCCAAGACCGTAGGATCCTACGCAGTGCCGTAGGGGACCGCACCGCCACTTCCCAGCAAATTAGGGACACTGTTGCTCCTGGGGTATCGGCGAGGACCATTCGCAACCGTCTCCATGAAGCTGGGCTACGGTCCCGCACACCGTCAGGCCGTCTTCCGCTCACGCCCCAACATCGTGCAGCCCGCCTCCAGTGGTGTCGCGACAGGCGTGAATGGAGGGACGAATGGAGACGTGTCGTCTTCAGCGATGAGAGTCGCTTCTGCCTTGGTGCCAATGATGGTCGAATGCGTGTTTGGCGCCGTGCAGGTGAGCGCCACAATCAGGACTGCATACGACAGAGGCACACAGGGCCAACACCCGGCATCATGGTGTGGGGAGCGATCTCCTACACTGGCCGTACACCACTGGTGATCGTCGAGGGGACACTGAATAGTGCACGGTACATCCAAACCGTCATCGAACCCATCGTTCTACCATTCCTAGACCGGCAAGGGAACTTGCTGTTCCAACAGGACAATGCACGTCCGCATGTATCCCGTGCCACCCAACGTGCTCTAGAAGGTGTAAGTCAACTACCCTGGCCAGCAAGATCTCCGGATCTGTCCCCCATTGAGCATGTTTGGGACTGGATGAAGCGTCGTCTCACGCGGTCTGCACGTCCAGCACGAACGCTGGTCCAACTGAGGCGCCAGGTGGAAATGGCATGGCAAGCCGTTCCACAGGACTACATGCAGCATCTCTACGATCGTCTCCATGGGAGAATAGCAGCCTGCATTGCTGCGAAAGGTGGATATACACTGTACTAGTGCCGACATTGTGCATGCTCTGTTGCCTGTGTCTATGTGCCTGTGGTTCTGTCAGTGTGATCATGTGATGTATCTGACCCCAGTAATGTGTCAATAAAGTTTCCCCTTCCTGGGACAATGAATTCACGGTGTTCTTATTTCAATTTCCAGGAGTGTATTAACAGACAATATTTTAAATACAAGAAATTGGCATTAATCGTTTTCTCCCAGGATTAAACGTTAACTAGCAAGTATCAAAGCTTTTCATACAATAAGCATTTGGTACAAACACGTGCAGGTCTCCTTAACTCGCATACAGCGTACCCACAACAGGAGCTTGAGGAAGTAGGAAGACTGAGCCGGTATTTTTAGAGTTCTAATAGCCGTGAAGGCGGGTAAGGTGCATAAGCAGACAGCTCCGCCGTGGGAAAGACAATAGAAAGGGACATTTTCCGAACCTCACGCTATTCCCAAATTCACTCTACAGATGTAAGGTACCTTACGTCACACTTCGATCTTATCCGAGGCTTCACAACCACGGACTTCGGCAGTAGGAATAACTTGGGCCGCCTCGTGTACTTGGGAGCCGTCAGGATGAAAACTCATTCTCGGGACACGCGGCCGCAGGCGGAATACCGAAGTCCGGTCGTCCGACAGAGAAATGGCACGGTCCAAATCACAACACGCCCTGCCTGAAGAGCCCTTCCTTCCACGCCGCCTGCCGCCGTCCGACCCACTGCTCACTCTGCCACTTGTTTGTGTCAAAACGGCTGGAGGCAGAGATGGCATGCCGAAGACGTACGCGACCTATCGACAAGGTATGGCTCATTTGGCACACACTTAACAGCAGCGTCTGTTAAAAAAATGGTTCAAATGGCTCTGAGCACTATGGGACTTAACTTCCGAGAACTACTTAAACCTAACTAACCTAAGGACATCACACACATCCATGCCCGAGGCAGGATTCGAACCTGCAACCGTAGCGGTCGCGCGGTTCCAGACTGTAGCATCTAGAACCGCTCGACCACCCAGGCCGGCAGTGTCTGTTAAATTATATTAATAACAACAGAATGTAACTTAATTGTAAGCAAAACGCACGAAAATAACTGATTAGTCCAAAAGATTCTGCATCAATCAAATTAAGATTTGCGCTACTTTCCGGAAATACGAACTTAGCAGTGAATGGATATGCACAGATAAAATTGTTGTAAAGAGAAACAGATAAATTAACCGGGATTCTCTAAAAATGCCAAAATGTAAACAAATGTACGATTACAACCCGACCTCACGATCTTTTCGCGTTTTCTGGAATATGTGAAGGAAAGTGATACCTTTAATACCTCGTAGCCAGCTTAAAAAACGGCACTAATACAGGTCTTAGTCTTCCAGTGATGTTGATGTCTCTTGATTCTTGCATATTATGTACATTACCAGTCTTCCCCTACAGTTTTCCCCTAATTTTCTCAAAATTTCTAACATCAGGCACCATTTGACATTGTCGGATGCCTTTCCCAGGTCGTGAAATCCTATGATCTGTTCCCTCTGGGCTCTTGTACATGTCGTATAGTATCCGTCTATCCCTATGGCGTACCCATCTTTTTTCTCAGAATTTCGAACAACTTGCTCCATTTGATACTGTAGAATGCTTTTTCTGCAACAACAAATCCTATGAACATGTGTTGATTTCTCTTCAGTCTTCCTACCATTGTCAATCGCAACGAAAGAACTGCCTATCTCGTGCCTTTATCTTCCCTAAAGCCAAACTGTCATCGTCATCTAACACATCCTCAATTTTCTTTTCCATTCTTCTGCACATAATTCTTCTCAGCAACTTGGTTGCATGTGCTGTTAAGCTGATCGTGCGATAATTCTCGCACTTGCATACTATTCCTGTCTTCGAAAGCGACCGTTTTAGACCGGCTGCCTGCATTTTGTACGAGTAAACGTGGCCGTCGTCCAACGCCAGAATTCAGTAGGTAGTCCGAAAAATTCAGCTCAGCGTCGGTGCAAGAAGAACTCTACTGCTGGTTGCACAGGCAGCCGCTACTGATTCAAGAGCGGTTACTGGATGAACAAGAAGACGGTCGTGGCTGAGGTACGAAAACATCTCACCACGCATAGGAGGAAACACGTCCACATGTTTTGAACTCCAGAAACAGGCAGTCCGTGACCAACCGTTGCATATTGTCTGGCACATCACTATTTATGCATTGTGTCGGCTGTTGGAACCTATCTGCCCATTACGTAACACTGGATAACGTTATTGGACGTAGAATCTGATATTATCTTCCGTAAATTGTGAGCCTATTGCAGTCAAGCGAGACGAAAATTTACAACTGCGAGCAAGTATAGGAACAGAGAGCACTGTAACTCTAGTTGTGACTGTAAATTGTAACAAGGCCCAAGTAGTAGGTAGTTCTTTGACTTGAAACACGGGTCTCTGCACACGTCTTAGTTCTGAGTGAATAAAAATGTCTGCACCAAGTTCCATGGCATTAAGTAGCAGCTAATTATCTCCACCGGTTGATACCGATTTTTGGCTTTGTGCAAGTAAAAAAAAAAATGGTGACTCGTGGAGGTGAGATAAGAGGCCGTATTTTCTGCATTGTAGAACGAGCTTGACGTCATTTAGTAATGCTCTTTCCTTCACAAGCAAGAAAGTTTAATCACGAACGTAAGAACCATGTAACTCAGAATTGTGTGTAGCTCCAGAGAATGAATTTGTAAAATAGATTTCTGCATATTTCTTCCTTAAAATAAAAGAAACAGGATGCGGAACCGTAAGTGCTTAAGACGAACAAGAATTCACAGATTTCAATGTCGTACTTCAGAAGACATCATTGTTTCTCAGAGCACTGTGTCAAACGTTTCTAGGAGAAGCCGCAGCTGCCATGAAAAATCAACGCGCCGCACACTGGGTCAAAATCCCGAATAAACGGCAACAAATGAAGAAAAAGTTGGGAGTTAAGAACCTGAGAGATAAGTAAGAAGTTACGTTTAATAGGTTGACTAGAGTAGTGTTCGTACTATTGAATACCGGTCTTAGAAGAGATCAGCTTTATCTCCCGACGGTTGAATTTGAGGTATTCATTCGTGAGCCTCGCGCCGAGTAAGCCAGACTGGAAAAGTACTGCATCGTTCCGATGAAATATATTAGTTCAGAAATATTTTAAATGGACGCTATTCCAGAAGGTATTAACTTAATTAGTAACTCTTATTTTATTATTTAATCATTAATCAACAGTTGGTTTTTGTTGATTAACTTCTGACCGGAATGCAAAGAAAGAAACTGTAAAACGCGAGAGAAAAAAAGAGAAAAGTTTTAGATTCCACAACATTCCACCTTCTTTTTCATTCACTCCTCAAGTATGTACTGTTATCTTCGCGAATCAGCCGTAAAATACAGCTACTACCCGCAATTACGGCTTTGAGCCCTTTTTTAAGCCACAGTGTCGTTATTCACATTGAGGAAACAGAAACCGAAAAGTTTCGAATCTACACTGTTGCAGCAGCCAGGGATTATGACAAGAGTACTCCTGGTACAGTATGCGACCAGGAGTCCATAGACTGTTGGTCTACAGACAGTACATAAATTTTGGGGCAAGGCGGTTACCACCCCACTCTCCATTCTTGCCAGATGTATCCCAGATGGCGGCAATGACGACATCCAAGATGGCGGTGTGTAGACTTGGCAACAGTGCATGACGGTATCCAAGATGACGGATTATGGCGCGAAGATAGGTCAATTGGGCTACCTCCACTAATCTAACCCTGCTGCCCTCCCCTCACCCGGAAAAATGGTGAGAAGTTCAAATTCCAACAGGATAATGCATCATACCATCGTTATCTCCACTAACCTAAGAAAAATGGCGGCAATATGGGTCACTAGGGCTACCTCTAATAACCTAACCCATCTCCTCCCCCCAGAAAAATGGCGAGAAGTTTGAATTTTGGCTGGAAGATGGGTAAATTTCGTGTATCTCTACTAACCTAAGAAAATAGACCGAAAGAAAGGGCACTTGGACTATCTCCACTAACCTAAGTTACCCGACCGTCACCTCCTCCTATGAACTGGCGGCAAGTTTGAATTTTGGTGGTAAAGGAAGGTCACTTTGGCTATGTCTACTAACCTAAAATAAGGGCAGGAAAGAAAGGGCACTTGGACTACCTCCACTAACCTAAGTCACCCGACCGTCACCTCCTACTATTAACTGGCGGCAAGTTTGAATTTTGGTGGTAAAGGAAGGTCGCTTTGGCTATGTCTACTAACCTAAAATAAGGGCGGGAAAGAAAGGGCAGTTGGGCCACCTCCACTAATCTAATTCACCCGACCGCCACCTCCTCCTAGGGATAGGAGGGGAGAGGACTCGACCTGAGCTTGACATAAGTCTCTATTATTTTGCATACACAATTTTATTTAAGCAATTAGAGGCAATACTACCATCCATTGTGGTCGGCAAGGGGCCCAGACTCCAACTTACCTAGTACACAGTACCACCACCAGTGAGTGCTCTCATCCATGACACAATCCAAGAAGGCTCCATGATGTCAGCTGATGATGCAAGTCCCATTAGCCAAGATGGTGTGAAATAGTGTGTTCACCATGAGGTCCAGTTCTAGTACACAGTACCACCACCAGACAGCACTGTCATCTGTTCCATGATGTAATCCAAGAAAATGGTCCAGGGTGGGGGAAATGGTGGGAAAAGTATTCTGCTTGTGCTGGACGTAAGTCTTTATTTTGCAGACAGTGTCTCCACCACGAGTTCTAAACTGACCTAGTACACAGTACTTCCACCAGTGAGCCAAGATGGTGGTCTGGAGAGGGAAAGAGGCATGAAAATGACTCAGCCTGCTCCTGGCTGCTGCAGGGAGTAAGGAAGGAGTGTACTTTATTTATTTTGGAATAATTTATTAAGGGATGGAGTATATTTATCACACTGATACACATCAAACGCTCTGACATGCTTGGGCTCACGCCACACAGCCCAAACACCTGTAAACTACTCCTAAATAACGCTCTGCAGACAGGCAAACAAGTACTAAATTACCAAAATAATTTCAAATTGGCTCTGAGCACTATGCGACCTAACTGCTGAGGTCATCAGTCCCTTAGAACTTAGAACTACTTAAACCTAACTAACCTACGGACGTCAAACACATCCATGCCTGAGGCATGATATTGAACATGCGACTGCAGCGGTCGGGCTGTTCAAGACTGTAGCGCCTAGAACCACTCGACTAATAACGCCAGCGAAATAATTTCAGTACAGACATGCAAACTCCTCCTAAATAAGGCAGTACACATATGTGCAGACACGAAATCAACTCGTAACTGTCCAAATAGCGCATAGCACAGCCTACAAACCTGCTTGCAAGGTAATCAACAGGCACGCAATCAATCTGCACTACCACTGTCCACCACTCCCTGTCCACTAGACTGCATAGGAGGCTAGTGGCAGCCCCCATGAAGTGATGCATCAGTCAGCTGTCAAATCAAGCACAGTTGCCCATTGAAGTCCCCCAAGCATGAGGCGGTGACATCCCTTTTGTACTTGCCTCATGAGAAATTCCTCCCGAAATACGTGTTCACCTAGGCACAGTTGCTGACACAATCAGATGGGAGAAAAAGACCTATTTGCAGAGTGCGCTGACACCCCAGTGAGCCACCACTGGATGCAAGCCAAAGTGACCTATTGCACTCACACCGCTGCTGCCTACAGTGACAGGGTGAAAGTTGCTTCTATTTTTATACAGTTAGAGTTCTCTGGGTGTTATCCTAATGTTACAGAAATCCAATGCGCGCTCAACCGGGTCTAATATGCGACACACCTCTGGACGGCAGGTATGTTTTTCTATAGCTGATGCGATTCCTGGGGATACTCATATCACCGAATAACACACTGTGCGTTGTTCATAGAGTGACATGCAAGACGCATCTAAGCATGCTTAACCGCATAGCATGACTGACACAATGCTACAAGGTGCGTGAGTGTAGCTACAAGCCATCACAAGTGATATAACAAGGTTCTCAATCTTATACTGATGTCACATGACGACCTCTCGGAAATTGTATAGTGTCCCAGAAATAGTTAATGCCCACTTTCTTGATGTCTCAGCTTGCGTGCACAGACATTCTTGCCCTGACAGGACCTGTTTACGTAAATTGCGCAGAATAACATTGAATGCAGTATTCCTCACAGTACTGACGTGGTACCCTGTCCATCATATGTTACTTTTCCTGCTTTCAACACATACAAATGTTCCGTCCGTTATGAAGAGACTCCTGTATCACAGCACAAAAGAATGTCTTGTGAATGAATCGAGCATTGTGATTGGCTCTTACCGAATTTATCCATTGAATTACTGATGCGACTGGTGTGGAAGCACCATCTGCCTCTTCATTCTTTCTCCAGACGAGAATTTCAGTGGGAAAAAGCTATTTTACACAGATAGGCGTACTGCATCAACCATTAAACCCTTCAAAGTGCCCCTACATATCGTTAAATATGGAAAGACTCTTACTCAATTGTACTGTTATCCCACTGCGGACAGGAGCTTGAATATTAGAGCGTGAAACCGACCTCCAACCAAGCAATATATGACCTCGTCCTGTGTCGATGTAGTAAACATACAAGTCCTATCCTGCGCCATACAAAGTCAGCCCTCTTACATCATTCATACATATATCGTGAAGATAGGCATCACAGTACACATACTTGTGGCACTAGATATTTACTGTGAGGTCGGGTGTGCATCCACTCCCAACTGGCAGCCAGAGCACCCTCAGAGGACTGAAGTCGCTCTCAGAACTGCTCCGAAAATTTGGGCTCGCCTCCCCTCAGCACAAACCCGTTACTGTTTCTGGTAAGGACCTGCTTGCCTGCTTGTTTATCTACAGCCATCTCCAGACTATGGGATTACAAGAACACATGTATTTTCGCATGGTTTGCCATAATATTATACCATTATCGCAGTACTTCTCGATATCAAGCACACAGCAGTACCCTACCGATCGCTCATGCAACATAATTCTGAAGATATAGACTGGAAATTATTTATCTACAAATAGGAAGCTTTAGCGCTTATCCCATCTGCGAGGGCCTTTACGTGAGAGCTTGAAACAAATAGAGGAAAGTGGTATTTCCAGTCTCAAATACCGAAGTCGGTGATGTAACAGATTCCAAATCAGCTGTATAATTCGAGAAAGATGACTCGTTTCGAGATATGGGAGTGCCAGAAATTTGAATGAGTAGTTGTTGTAGCCATTAAAGGACTTTTCAATAGGATCCAATGCAGGTATGTACTTGAATGGAAAGACTTGATTCCAAATCATGGACATCATTTCTAGCAGATAGCATAATACTAGAGATGTGAAAAGCTAGTGTACATTTTCTTATGACCTCAATCAGTACATCATCTACTACTACTGTTTGTGATCCTTCTCAATCAGTCATCGCCTATAACTCAGTGGACATATCACAGAACCTCTGACATGGTATCGAAACACAATACGTTATACGTACTACAGAAATATCTAGCTGGGGTGGCGTGAGGGAGTCGCAAATACCGCTTACATACCACATTCCTTAGCTGAATCACTTTCAAAATTCAGCGATTTTATCATGAGATTGCATCGTGGGCTATGTGCAACCGGAGTGTTGGTCTGATAATACACATTCCTAGGATCACCATCTCGATATCTGTCTGGAAAAACCACCTCATTCATACCTCGATTTATTAAGCCAGTATAGTGTAATGCCACTTCCTCGGACGAGAAATAAAAATCAAAAATTAGCTGCCAATACCCCAAAGATTTCCCCCCAGGTCCCAAATTCCCAGAAAAGTGAATAATCGAACGAAGTTCCATTTATCACTATTATTAGGACAATAACAAGTAATTAAATCGGGAATCTAAGACTTGACAATTTAGCAATCTACGAAAGAAAGATTAAATTTCAGTAAAATTAAAATCAAAATTATAATAAATTGCAAAATTAGCATACATCGTAATGACCAAGTATAATTCAATGCATTGTCACTATGTTACGAGAGTTAGCCGAAGCAGGTCATATATTTGAATGCTCGTACATGTAGGCGCGCTTAGATTGGTTTTGAGATTGAATAATTGCGATCTATTATGACGCAGTAATATGATCTTCTGTCTTCAAATATCACGGCATTAGAATTCGAACGGAGGACTTTTAGCTACTAGAATAAAGTGAACTTTTAACTAGATAATTCAACTAAAATTACTTAGACAGTGATTTAGGCAACGAACACTGATAGACAATTTCCATTCGTAATAGCCATTGGTTTATGGAACTTCAGTGATAGGTCCGAAGCATATAATTTAAGTCCCCCCAACACCTGGGAAAGTTTTCTTCTCAAGGTTCGGTTAGGAAGTGAGTGATATTGTGCAATAAAACACCCTTTCGTGCCAAGTTGTGCATTCGTGATTTAAAATTCTATCAGATTATTGACATGAAACTCCCGAGTAATAATTACGCGCTCGGCGCTTGTGTAGAATCTTTGACTCAAATAAGAAGCCCACTGTTACGATTTCTTAGAGACTTAAAATTACGACCAGCTTGTAGGGAATTTGTTGTGGATGTGACTGTATTGGTTTTATCATTAATATTTCATCATTAATCAGTTAAACATCGATTACGAACGATTAATTACGATTCTTGGTGAAGTAAACATCCTCTCTTGCCAAGTCGTGCATTCGTGATTTAAAATTCTATCAGATTATTGACATGAAACTCCCGAGTAATAATTACGCGCTCGGCGCTTGTGTAGAATCTTTGACTCAAATAAGAAGCCCACTGTTACGATTTCTTAGAGACTTGAAATTACGACCAGCTTGTAGGGAATTTGTTGTGGATGTGACTGTATTGGTTTTATCATTAATATTTCATCATTAATCAGTTAAACATCGATTACGAACGATTAATTACGATTCTTGGTGAAGTAAACATCTCACGCACGTCGACATTTCGGTTCAGCACTATTATTTTATGTAACGTCGTCTTCTTAACTTGTTAACGATCTCAACACTCTACTGACTGTCGCCGAGCTTTAGCCGAGGCCAAGTACAAATCAAACCAAATCATAAAGAAGCACAGGCGTTATAACAGATTTTAACATGGCTACTTGTTTGCATCTGTAGAAGCAAGACCACTTGTGACAGTAACATACAGTAGGTGCTGGGATTGGGTTTTTTAACATCTGGCCCATTATGATTCTCTTTCTAAGTTACAGAGGTAGTACTCGCAAGAGAAACTTATGAGACATGTCCACCCATCGCTGATTTTCTCTCGGTATTATTTCGTATCAAAGGCAATCAGTTGTTGATGAAGTATTACACTTAGTAGTAGTGGGGAATGCATGAATGTGATAGCAGAGGGAAGAATATGTCAAGTCATAAGAATGGGACAGATATTTCTGTTTTGAGAGCCACAGCCTTCAGCAGGGTGTATTTCTGATACTTCGTTCATTGTCAACTGTAGTTCAATTGAGACCTCGATAGTAACATTTAATTGTAAGTACATTGCTAAGACATATATGTGACTGGTTATCTAGGATGATTCCGTGTATGTGTGGCCTGTAGTGGGAATGATTCACGTTTCTCGTTAATGGTACGAGCTGACAGAATGGAGAGGTCTGTTGGAGTGTAGGAATGTAGATCAATTATCATGTTGTCCTCTAGGCGATCGAATAACAAACTAATACTTAGTATGTGTTGGACGGTTTTCGTGAACAAGTGGAAATTTGAGAGGACTGAATATGGAAGTGTGTTTGCGCTGGACCGTTATTCCCGCCCATATAAATTGTTTGGCTGACTGCTTCTACACATTTCGCATATTTCATTAGTTGAGAGAAGATCGATTATGGTGTGTGCATCTAGCAGGTGGAAGACACATTTGCCCGTTCTCTACACATGAGAAACAACTTAGCTGACCTTGTAAATTATAGGCATGATTTGGAATCTCTTACATCACCGACATCAGTAATCCAGAATGGAAGTATCAGTTTCCTCTATTTTTTCAAAAAATTGATTCAAATGGCTCTGAGCACTATGGGACTTAACTTCTGAGGTCGTCAGTCCCCTAGAACATAGAACTACTTAAACCTAACTAACCTAAGGACACACACACGCCCATGCCCGAAGCAGGATTCTAACCTGCGACCGTAGCGGTCGCGCGGTTCCAGACTGTAGCGCCTAGAACCGCTCGGCCACTCTGGCCGGCTCTATTTCTTTTCTTTCTTTTATTTTCGAGTTCTCATGTAAAGGTCTTCACAGATAGGATAAGCGCTAAACTTTCGGGTTTGTAGAGAAATAATTTCCAGTCTATATCCTTGGAATTATGTTGTGTGAGCGATCGGTATGATCTGCTGTGGGCTTTATTTCGAGAAGTACTGCGAAAATGGTGTAATATTATGGTGAACCATGCGAAAAGACATGTGTTCTTGTAATCCCAGAGTCTGGAAAGGGCTAAAGGAAAGCAAGGAAGCAAGCAGGTCCGGAACAGAAACAGTAACGCTTTTTTGCCGATAGGAAGCGAGCCGGAATTTTTGGAACAGTTCTGAGAGTGACTTCCGTCCTCTGAGGGTGTTCTGGCCACCTGTCGGGCGTGGATGCCCACCCGACTGTGAGGTAAATATCTAGTGCTGCGAGTATACACACTGTGCTGTCTATCTTTGCAGTATACATACGAATGATGTAAAAGGGCTGACTTTGTATGGCGCAGGATAGGAATTGTACATTTACTAGGGCGACACAGTATGCAGTGACATATTGATAGGTCAGTGATTGGTTTCATGTTCTGATATTCAAGATCCTGTCCGTGGTGGGAGAGCAGTGTAATTGAGTTGGCGTCTTTCTGTATTTGACGATACATAGGGTATGTGGTGATATACTGATGGGTCGCAGGTTGGTTTCCCCTGGTAATATTCAAGCTCCTGTCCTTGAAGGGAGATCAGTGTAACTGAGTAAAGGTCTTTCCATATTTGACGATATGAAGGGTAGTTTGGAAGATTTAATTGCCGGTGCAATATTTCGCTCTGTGTAAAGTAACCGCTGAAGTTCTGGTCTGCAGAAAGATAAAAAAGGTAAAGGATGCTTCCACACCTGTGGCATCAGCAATTCAGAGGGTAAATTCGATAAGATCAAATCATAATGCTCGATTCATTCACATCCTTTGTGCTGGGATAAAGGAATCCCTACATCGTGGAGAGAACGTTTGTGTATTTTGGAAGAAGGTAGGGTAAGACATGATGGAGGGGGTGCCACGTTAGGATCGCGAGGAAGACTGCATTCGATGTTATTCTGGCCTATTTTCGTAAACAGGTTCTGTTAGGGCAAGAATTTCCGTGCATACAAGCTGAGTCATCAAGAAAGCATAGCCATGTGACATCAGTATAAGATTGAGAACCTTGTTAGATGCACTTGCGATGGTTTGTAGCTAAGTGCACGCACTTCATAGCATTGCGGCAGTCACACTGTGTCGTTAAGCATGGTTAGACATGTCTTGCATTTCACACTCTGTGCTATTCGATGATATAAGAATCCCTTTGTATTGCATCAGCAATGGTAAAACCCACATGCGAGACACCTCTGGGCAGTGTGAGTGCGCGTTGTTCTGCGACATTAGGGTATCACTCAGAGAACTCCAACTGTATACTCGAAAACAGAAGAAACTTTCACTCAGTCAGTGTAGGCAGCAGCGATGTGAGAGCGATTGTTCATGCTGGCTTGCATCCAGCGGTGTCTTGTGGCAGTGACAGTGCACTCTGCAAATAGGTCTTCACTCCAGTCTAGTCGCATCAGCAGCGGTGCCTAGGTGAACACGTATTTCGAGAAGAATTTCTCAGGTACCAAGTATGAAAGGAATGTCGCCGCCTCATGCTTGTGGGGCCCAAATGTGCACCTGTCTGTGGTTTGACAGCTGACGGATGCGTCACTTTGCGTGGGCTGCCGGTAGCCTCCTGTGCGGTCTAGTGGACAGGGGGTGGCGGACAGTGCTTGTGCACGTTGAATGCATGTCTGTTCCATTATTTTGAGAGCAGGTCTGCAGGCTGTGCTATGCGCTATTTGGACAGTTTAAGAGTTGATTTTGTGTCTGCATATCTGTGTACTGCATTATTTAGGAGAGTTTACATGTCTGTACTGAAATTATTTCGGTAATTTGGGAGTTGTTTGCATGTCTGCAGAGCGTTATTTAGGAGTAGTTTACAGGCCTGTGGGCTGTATGGCGTGAGGCTAAGCATGTCAGAGCGTCTGATGTGTCATTGCAATAAATATACTCCATCCCTAAATAATTTGTTCCAAAATAAAGTACATTCCTTCCTTACTCTCTCCAGCAACACAATCCAGGCAGAGTCCTTTCCCTGCCATTTCCCCTACCCCTGACCATCATCTTGGATCTAGTCACAGAACAGACGACAGCCTCTCTGGTGGTGGTATGGTGTACTAGACCTGTACCTCATGGCGAACACACTGTTTCCCACCATATTGGATAATGGTACTTGCATCATCAGCTGATGTCCTGGCAGACATCTTGGAATACATCAGGGATGAGAGCACCCTCTGGTGGTGGTACTGTGTAATAGGTCAGTTGGACTCTGGACCCCATGGCGACTGCACTGTTTCCCGCCATTTCCCCCCACCATCTTGGGTTACATCACAGGAGGGATGACAGCACTGTCTGGTGGTGGTACTGTGTACTAGTTCAGTTGGAGTCTGGACCCCTTGGCGACCACACTGGATGGTGGCAGTATCTTTAATTGTTTAAATAAAACAGTGCATGCAAAATAATAAAGACTTACGTCAAGCACAGGTTGAGTCCTCTCTCTACCTATCCCAAAGAAGAGGTGGCGTTTGGGTGACTTAGGTTAGTGGAGGTAGCCCAATTGACCTATCTTTCCGCCAAAATACGCCATCTTGGATGATGTCATCGCCACCATCTTAGATTATGTCATGTGCTATTGTCAAGTATATGTGCTGCCATCGTGGATGACATCATCTCCGCCATCTTGGTTACATCTGGCAACAATGGGGAGTGGGGTGGTAATATCTTTGCCCCAATACTTACATAATTGCGTCTACCATTTTGCCAATCGGTCAGCTGTCAGAAGGTGTGATGGAATCAACAACCAAGATCACCTAAGCTTTGCCCTGAAATCTTCTCACCTGAAAAATTTGGAGGATGTGTTCCCAAGACATCTGTCAACCACCAATCCCCATAAATCTTCTTTATGAAAACTGTCTCCCTGGAAACTGAAAACTTTATCATCGGGAATTTCTATCCCCTTGGTACCTGCTGGAGAGGATAATGAGGAACCAGATGCTCAGAATGAAGAGGATACAAATTTCAGTGAAGATGAAAGTAAAGAATAGAACAGAGAACAATAGGAAGAAAATTAAGAAGACTTTTAATTTTTTGTTACTAATATACATTTTCAGTTATAGAGTTTATCATTGAATTATAAGTGTTCACTGAAAACATTATTCGTCCACTTCATTAATTTTTTTCGCCATATTGGACCTACCATCTTGAATTTTTCAGTTTTGCTATAAATTCATTATCATAAGAGTCAGAAGCCCCATTATACCCATTCCTGGAGCAGATTTTGAATTTTGGCCAATATCATTGGTGCTATGTGTTTCCTGATGCTTTCTGGGCAGCAGGTTTAAGTAACTATATAGTTTTAATGAAAGGCACGTGTTCATTACGACTGAAAGGAATTTTCCAGCTTTTATGGTTAAGCTACTTCTAATAAAGCCTAGTATTTGTGTAAAATGCACTCATTATATACTGAAGAGCCAAAGCACGACGTGGCATGGAGTTGACTAATGTCTGAAGTAGTGCTGAAGGGAATTTGCGTGCTGGAACTGCCCAAATCTGTCGGAATGCACAATAGACGTGAATGGATTCAGCTGACCATAGAAGATGCTTACATATGTGTCACCTGACAAAACTCATATTAGACGTATCAGTGGTCCCATATCACTCCAACTGCATAAACCCCACACCATTGCAGTGCCTCCACCAGCTTGAAGAGTCCTCTGCTGACACGCATAGTTCATGGATTCATGAGCTTGTCGCCATACCCGTACATGTCCACCCGCTCTAGTCATCAACAGTCCATTGTCGTTGTTGACTGGTTCAGGCGAGACGTAAAGCTTTGTGTCGTGGAGTCACGTAGGGTAGGCCATATCGAATATGTTTCGTTGAATGGTTCGCACGCTGGCCTTTATTGGTGACCGTGCATTGAAATCTCCGGCAATTTGCGGAAGGGTTGCACATCTGTCACATTAAAAGGTTCTCTTCAGTAGTCGTTGGTCCCGTTCGTGCAGGATCTTTTTGCGACCGCAGCGACGACTGAGATTTGACGTTTTACCTTATTTCTGATATTCGTGGTACTCTCATGAAATGATCGTATTGGAAAATCCCCACTTCATCGCTACCTCGTATATGCTGTCTTCCGTCACTCATGCACCGACTATGACACCACATTCAAACTCACTTTAATCTTGATAACATTCCAATGTAGCAGCAGTAACCGATCTAGCAATTGCCTTACACAGGCGTTGCCGACCGCAGCGTCGTATTCACACTGTTAACATATCTCGGTAATTGAATATGCATGCCTATACCAGTTTCTTTGGCGCTTGAGTGTAGTGTTGAGTGGTACTTAAGTAAATAAATTAGTGAAATCAAAGTGAACTAGAAATTAGAAGATAAATGGAAAACTTGGTTTAGTTTGGAGAGTTACATACTGGCACACAGCGGGCACAACAGCAGAGCAGAAGAGACAATGACCCTGAAGTCAGCAAGTTCCACATAAGTGGGCGCTGTCGATTCAGCCGTCAGGGCATCGCCCGACCGGCTCACGTGTTTCTCAGTTGTCGCATGTGAGCAAAGGCCCTCGCCTACATTCCAAGAGCCAATGACCGACGTTAAGAAGATTCTTCGAGAAGCTTTTCAACGTGACGGAAGAGGCAATGACCGGCTCACGTGTTTCTCAGTCGTCACATGCGATCAGAGGCCCCCGCCTACATTCCAAGAGCCAATGACCAAGGTCAAAAAGATTCTTCGAGAAGCTTTTCAACGTGACAGAAGAGGCAATGGCCGTGAAGTCGTTCACCTCCAGTGAACTGAAGTGAATAAATACGCGAGACGCGGTGGGCCCGACAGATGAAGACGGGGACGAAGACGAAGACGGAGATGGGGACGGAGACGAAGACGAGAGACGAAGAAGAGTAGCAGTAGTTTTCAGTCAGTTTCGGTGTTGAAGACCGTCATGCAAGAAGAGACTTCATCATGCACAGACGCATCAAGTCCGCCGCTGTAATGGAATAGCAAGCAGCAGCCGCGGCGCCAGAAGACAGAAGTTAAAAGGTATTTGAAGTCTGATTTTTACGTACCCGGGTGACTCGTGAGGACGGGAAGGAGACGGCCTCACCTCAGCAGTCACCTGTGAGCTGGGATGAAGACCTGACAGCCGAAGACTGGCAAACGGGAGTCCGTGGTTCGAGTTCGGGACACTGGCCTTGCCCCGCCGCGCCGCTCCGCTGGTCGACGCACAACACACGCGGCCGCTTAGAGAAGAGAAACACTGGGACGCCACATCCAAGGTATCACCATCCGATGCACGACTTCGCTCGCAATAATTAAACGGGCCACCTCGCGCTGCGCGTCTCCAGTCAACTGGGCGAGACGGCGACACGAGATACACACCGCTACGCGTAATCAGGCGCCGCCGCCGCCGCCGCCGCCGCCGCCGCCGTCGCCTTTGTCGCAGCAGAAGACTTCACAAACGACACAGCTGCCGCTCTCCGAACCAGAACATCCCGTAAGATACAGTTGTACAAATCTTCAATAAAAGTTATCTTACGTAAAAATGATGTTTCATTCGACCTCATACCCGAGCCAAGGAAGAACCCACCCTGCCCACATGTTGTAAGAGAGAAAAGTTAATTTATTTAATATTTTCACCCTGACAGAATGCTTTAGAATGCTCATCCTGACAATTGACAGCATCAAAGGAGAAAACCTAGTTACATTGAGTGACAGAAGTGTCACATTTAGTAACACAACTGTTACATTTGGTGTTAGAGAAAAAAAACCTTGGCTCAATATGAGGTGTGAATGACAGTCACTAAAGGTCCCCAGTTAGTATTTTTTAATGTGTGAAGGGATAGAGGTTTGCATAGCAGTCGTAATATTTTCTTTATTTAGAAGTGTATTTTCTCTCATGATTTTAAGAGTTTGTCGGAAATATTTAAACATCTTTTAAATTGAGTATAGGAAGATTGTGTAACTAACAATTTGTAAAATGATGACACGAAAGTCAGAGTCAGCACCACAAGCGGTTTCTACTGATGAAGCTATTCAGAGCTTAGTTAATCAAATAGCACAGCTTAAAAATGATAATAATGCATTATTTAAGCAGTTGTGTGAGGTTAGGCAAACCAGTTGAATCCCTCCCACCCTAGATTCCTCAGCAGCAGCCTTAGTAACTCCTTTTTCAGGTAAACCTGGCGAGGACATAACAGCCTTTTTTGATGATTTAGTAGCAGCTTCAAAGTTAGGATCATGGTCAGATGAACAGCTCTTACAAATGACAAAGTTAAGATTGACAGGAGAGGCTAAAGCACACGTCTTATACCATGAAGAATTACAGAATGCTCCAACATTTGAGGAATTGAAGAAAGGATTGCTTAAACGTTTTCAAAAACAGAACAGCTGTAGATTTTATAGGGAAAAATTAAACACTATCACTCAGAGGCAAAACGAGTCGTTAGAAAGCTTTGTAGATAGGATTAGAAAAGTTAATATTAACACCTATCAGTTGACAACTAGTGATGAAGCAAAAAAGGTTATTTTACAAGAGGCAGAAGATAGAGCTCTGGATACATTTTTACGTGGGTTACCTCCTGAAACGTCCCGTCGTGTCAGGGCAGAGTTTCCTAAAAACTTAGCAGAAGCTGTATCTGTGGCGACAGCTTTTGAAGAAATTGACATTGCCACCAGATACAAGGAGAAGCGAAATATATTTTCAGCAGGAGTACGATGTTTTAGGTGCGATCGACACGGACATATAACAAAAAACTGCAGACAACCTCAATGCACTAATTGTCAAAGAATAGGTCACACATTCAAGGAATGCAGGTCTAAGAAAGTATTTGGAAATAGAAATCAGTTAAACTCAAACGGGAATGTCGGAGCCGCCGCCAGGCGTTCCCAATAAAATTTCATGCCATTAAGGCGAATGTGAAGGCGGAATGCTGGTTATCTGCTACCATACAGGATAAAGAGGCAAGGATACTGGTGGATACAGGCGCAAACGTATCAATAGTAAGTAATGAATGTATTGGAGAAAAGAAATATGACCCTCCAAAATATAGATTGAATGGAGTAGGAGGAGGTACAGTTAAGTCATTAGGATGTACATCATTGATTTTCTATATTCACGGTGTACAATTTCAAGAAGATGTAGAAGTGGTAACAAAGGTAACTGACGGGTACGACGCCATCCTAGGGTTGGATTTCCTGAATAAACATCACGCTAAAATCGACCTCAGACAGCAAACTGTAGAACTTAGCGGAATAGTGTTTCAGCTAGGTGACACCGCTGCAAAGGGCCCTCTGCCGCAAGATTTCCCTAACCGGAAGGCGAAATCAACTATACTGCGTGCAACGTCCTTGAAGGTTGATTCGCGGGATCAGATACCATCTGGCTCAGGAAAACTTCTCTGGATGACCGTTGACCACGAAGTACCTACAGATACAGTGTGTCTAATAGAGCCTTTAGAGGAAAGTGAGGAATTAGATATATCACATTGTTTTGTACGTAGGAGTGTTGTACGGGTTCAAGACGTTGAGGGAGAACGAAAAGTACCGGTACATATTGACAATTTCGGAGTGGAGGACAAAGAGTTGCATAAGGAAATATTAGTAGCTACAGTCAGTACTTTTGAAGAAGAAGATTTCATTTGGTCAGATATTAAAGATGGTCAGAAACCAGACGCCTATAAAACCGCATTGCGCCAGAAGATTGAGCATTTGAAAGGAAAGGATAGAGACACGATAGAAGCAGTTTTAGTTGAGTTCCAAGATTTATTTAATGCAGAAGGTCCATTACCAGCAACAGACATCACACAGCATAGGATCCCAACAGGAAATAACCCCCCAGTTTATAGGAAGCCTTATAGAGTTGCGCATCACTTAAAGCCAGTACTGGATGAATTTTTAGAACAGCATCTAAAAGATGGAATTATAGAATATTCTGATTCGCCTTATAATTCAAATATCGTAATTATTCCAAAGAAGTTTTCCGACGGTACGAAACGATATAGATTTTGTGACTACAGGCACCTTAACAAACAAACTATCTCAGATGTTTATCCTCTTCCAAACATTACAGATATCATTCACAGTTTGGGTAACAGTAAATACTTTTCAACAATCGATCTACGTAGCGGATATCATCAATTGGAAGTCGCACTTGAAGATAGACATAAAACAGCATTTTCTACCTCTGGAGGCCACTGGCAATTTAAAAGAATGCCTTTCGGTTTGAAAAATGCACCAGCAACTTTTCAAAGACTACTCGATGGAGTATTGCGAGGACTCAAAACTCAGCAATGTTGTGTATATCTAGACGATATTATTGTATTCTCCAGAGACATTAATGAACATGCTGTGCGTCTGCGTAATGTTTTCCAGAGACTTAGAAAAGCTAAATTAACATTAAATATGGAAAAATGTAGTTTTGCATTGACAGAGGTTACATACCTAGGGCATGTCATTAGTGAAAAAGGAATTAAAATAGATCCTCGATTAATTTCGGCAGTTAAGGACTTCCCAACACCACAACAGTACAAAGTTTCATTGGTCTCTCATCGTATTACCGAAAATATGTTCAAAATTTTGCTGAAATTGCCCGACCCTTAACCCAATTATTGAAAAAGGGTGCAAAATTTCATTGGTCGGAAGATTGTGAATCAGCATTTCAAACCCTTAAAGATAAGTTAACACACAGTCCAGTATTAGCCTGCCCAGATTATAACAAAGAATTTATTTTATCCTGTGACGCAAGTGGTCATTCAGTAGGAGTTGTTTTGAGTCAGAATATTAATGGCGCGGAACACCCCATAGCCTACGCTTCGAGACAACTAACAACGGCAGAAAGAAATTATTCCACAACGGAGTAAGAATTGTTAAGTGTTATTTATGGTATCAAATACTTTAAATGCTACTTGCATGGTAGGAAATTCAAGGTTATTACAGACCACGCAGCTTTAAAATGGTTGCTTGGATTAAAGGATCCATCTAGTCGTCTTACCCGTTGGGCCCTATGTCTTTCCGAAATGGATTTCGAAGTTATCCATAAACCAGGCAAAAAAACACACGAATGCAGATTGCCTAAGTCGGAAAATAGCACTTTTGGAAGCAACAGGCCGAGATACTGAGGACTGGAGAAAGGCACAAGATGAGGATACAGAATGTAAAAAATACGCAACTCAAAAACAATTTTGCTTTGAAGATAGTGTATTATGCCGTAAAACAAAACTTGGACCGCGAATTGTTGTTCCCCAACACCTTAGACAAGAAATAATGGCAGAGGCCCACGATCATATCCTTGCAGGACACGGTGGACAGCGGACAACCGAAAGACGAGTAGCAGAGCGATTTTGGTGGCAAACCAGAAAGCAGGATGATGCGCAGTACGTTCGTAATTGCATTGCGTGCGCACAACGAGCTGAACTCTCTCGTTCAAAAATACCCTTACAGAGGCTCCCCGAGGCTTCATGTCCATTTCAAATCTGCAGAGTGGATCTCTACGGCCTCATAAAACACCTGCTGGTAATAAGTATGTTCTTACAATTATCGATCACTTTTCACGCTATCTAGCTATGGTGAGTCTCCCAGATCAGCAAGCAAATACAGTTGCCCAAGCTTTAGTTAACAACTGGATACTTAAATTCGGCGTACCTGAAGCTATTATCACAAATCAGGGATCTAATTTTATGTCTGAATTAATGAAACAGCTATGCCACTTATTAAAAATACGCAAATTACGCACAACTCCGTTACACCCTCAGTGCAACGGGCGCACAGAAAGAGTTCATCGGACAATTGGCAAGATGCTTAGTTATTATATTAACGAACAACATTCTAATTGGGATACGTATTTACCAATAATCGTGTCGGTATACAACACCAAAACGCATGAAGCAACTGGCATGTCACCTTATGAAGTGGTCTATGGGAGAAAAATGCCGTCCCCTTTTGATGTAATCAGGCAGAAAAACGGAAAAGTCGGAGAAACAGTAAGAGATTTCAGTCGAATGATGAAGGATGGATGGAAAAAAGTTCAAAAATCTAATACAAAGGCTTTGGAACGACAGGAAAGATTAGGTAACACCCAAGCTAAATATCCAAATTACAAAATCGGTCAGTGGGTTATGCTTTCAACTCCTTACATAGCGAAAGGAAAAACGAAGAAATTTGTAACAAAATACAGAGGTCCTTATCAAATTATGGAGATCACGTCACCAGTCAACGTTAAATTGCAACTGCCCACCCGAACTACCATTGTCCATGCAAGTCGTTTAAAACCTTTTAAGGGCGCTCCAGATGTAATTCCTTCAACAATAGTGTCTGTTTTTCCGAAGGGTTGAGGAAGTTCCCGAAGAGGAAGAAGAGTGGCCACGCCGGCACAACATACAGACATGGCACCATACAATCTTCGACCAAGAGTGCGAATCTTAGTAGACTGTGGATAATATACAAATGTGAATAATTAATACATGATAATGGTTTATTTTTTAAGAAAAAAAAGGTTGAACGTAGATTGATGTAGATCTTGTAGTTAACAATGTATTCCTTTTTTTCTTTATTTTTGTTTTTACTAGGTTCGTAGGTCATAACCACGTTGTTTGCTTTTTTTAGAAAACGCCATTCAAGCATTTCCTACACAAAACCTATCCTACCTCAATGACTCCCTTGACAGTTCCCTTCTGAAGTCATAAACTCACAGCAAGGCAAAATTAATGCCAATGTTATGATGTAACATGTCTTAAAATTAAAAAGTGAACGCAAAACTAAAATTATAATGCTAGGAACGGGTATATCTGGAACCTTTGTGTTGGTGTTTCTGCTTTGTACAGTTTTCTTTTATTTAAGACGAAAAAATAAGCTAAATAATAATATACCACTTCATCAAATCCCTGTTAACTGGATACCACATTCTTAACTGGTGTACTTCAGTAGTTACTTTTGAGCATTAGTGTATTAATTTTGTTTATTGTACTTCATTCTTTATTAAACAGTCTCTTGTTAACATAAACAATACTGTAGAATATATATTCTTGCATTAGTATAGCGTAGATTAAACAGCTGTTGCTATGTAATTTTCTAAGTGCAAAATCTATTTTTTGTTTATTCATTGTCATCAAGATTTGTCACACTTATTACAACCATTTATGTAAGAACTATGTGATTCCTGACCATACAGTGTTTTTGTAAAGTGATAAAGTATTTTCCACATACTTAATGTGAAGCGTGTGTAATCTTCTAAGTCGAGAGTTTTCAGTGCTGGTGCTTTTTCCGTGTGAAGAGTGGAGGAATGTTGAGTGGTAAATTCGAAGGCGAATTTCTCCGAAGGGTGGAGGAATGTTGAGTGGTACTTAAGTAAATAAATTAGTGAAATCAAAGTGAACTAGAAATTAGAATATAAATGGAAAACTTGGTTTAGTTTGGAGAGTTACATTCTGGCACACAGTGGGCACAACAGCAGAGCAGAAGAGACAATGACCGTGAAGTCAGCAAGTTCCACATAAGCGGGCGCTGTCGATTCAGCTGTCAGGGCATCGCCCGACCGGCTCACGTGTTTCTCAGTTGTCGCATGTGAGCAAAGGCCCTCGCCTACATTCCAAGAGCCAATGACCGACGTTAAGAAGATTCTTCGAGAAGCTTTTCAACGTGACGGAAGAGGCAATGACCGGCTCACATGTTTCTCAGTCGTCACATGCGATCAGAGGCCCCCGCTTACATTCCAAGAGCCAATGACCGAGGTCAAGAAGATTCTTCGAGAAGCTTTTCAACGTGACAGAAGAGGCAATGGCCGTGAAGTCGTTCACCTCCAGTGAACTGAAGTGAATAAATACGCGAGACGCGGTGGGCCCGACAGATGAAGACGGGGACGAAGACGAAGATGGAGATGGGGACGGAGACAAAGACGAGAGACGAAGAAGAGTAGCAGTAGTTTTCAGTCAGTTTCGGTGCTGAAGACCGTCATGCAAGAAGAGACTGCATCATGCACAGACGCACCAAGTCCGCCGCTATAATGGAATAGCAAGCAGCAGCCGCGGCGCCAGAAGACAGAAGTTAAAAGGTATTTGAAGTCTGATTTTTACGTACCCGGGTGACTCGTGAGGATGGGAAGGAGACGGCCTCACCTCAGCAGTCACCTGTGAGCTGGGATGAAGACCTGACAGCCGAAGACTGGCAAGCGGGAGTCCTTGGTTCGAGTTCGGGACACTGGCCTTGCCCCGCCGCGCCGCTCCGCTGGTCGACGCACAACACACGCGGCCACTTAGAGAAGAGAAACACTGGGACGCCACATCCAAGGTATCACCATCCGATGCACGACTTCGCTCGCAATAATTAAACGGGCCACCTCGCGCTGCGCGTCTCCAGTCAACTGGGCGAGACGGCGACACGAGATACACACCGCTACGCGTAATCAGGCGCCGCCGCCGCCGCCGTCGCCGCTGCCGCAGCAGAAGACTTCACAAACGACACAGCTGCCGCTCTCCGAACCAGAACATCCCGTAAGATACAGTTGTACAAATCTTCAATAAAAGTTATCTTATGTAAAAATGATGTTTCATTCGACCTCATACCCGAGCCAAGGAAGAACCCACCCTGCCCACATGTTGTAAGAGAGAAAAGTTAATTTATATAATATTTTCACCCTGACAGAATGCTTTAGAATGCTCATCCTGACAATTGACAGCATCAAAGGAGAAAACCTAGTTACATTGAGTGACAGAAGTGTCACATTTAGTAACACAACTGTTACAGTAGAAATAACAAGTGATTATGGTTTCTTACAAGGGTCCTACAACTTCAGAAGGAAATGTGTACAAATCGTAAAGGAAGTTGTCATAATGAACGTTCTTTTGCACATGTACTGCATAATAGAGTTTTCTGGTGTTAGATAAAAAATGAGGGTTAATCCATTCCTTAGGGCTGTGTTCTGCGGAATCGTGGGATTTCATGGGGATCACTCAATATTTTCGCCTAACTTACTTGCCTTTTTTCATAACTTTCAAAACAGTATCTTAAAAAAATCAGTAAATATTAACATCTCTGCAAAATTAATAAAATTAAATAATGACCTACTATGACCTCCACTTACCGAGAGCGAAGGTGACTCTATTTATAATAGACAAGACGGCAGTGTTGAAGGCATCACACTCAACAATGTGGGAATGAATGCACAAGGTGTGTTTGTAGCAGTCCATTGACACTACCAACGTCGCCAATCTCACAGTACACCAGTATCTCTCAGTTACCTATCATCAGAAAGGTAAGCCACATTTGGATGTTTCTTCGTTATAGAAAACTATAGTTTTATACCCAGCTTGGCAAAAATTTTGTATACTTACCTCACGTCCAACAAAAGTAACGGAAAGTCAATGTCTGTATAACATTTCATATCGCCACTTCGTGTTTCCCACCCTCTTTAAGAAGCTTATATAAAAGAGAATGTTTGTGTTTGTAAGTCCGTAATAATAGCTTCAGTTTTATATTACGCTTCTAATACAATGGCTGCATTCGTAGATTTTATGTTTCGTTTGTTCTGAACTATATCTATTGTACTGACCGTGCATGTATGATGTTTTATAGGTGTTTGGGGGGCATCTTTAGGCCGGTTCTCTAATTCTTTCAATTACGTAACTTTGAGTTATTTGAAAGTTCATGTGTATACATGTGTAAACATTAGTCATGAAAGTATAGTAACGCAATGAAAGTTTTTGTACGGGAAAATCTTTGTAAAGAACACTTATTTTGCGCGTTGTCAAAAGAACATTGTAGTCGTTTAAAATAAATGTTTGTTTCCCGACGGACATGCTGCAGAAGGAAGATGGCTAGCTATGAATACGAGCCGGGTAAGTGATGGAATTCCTATCTTCTACAATAGGTAGTATCCAGAGTGTTGTCTAGTTGGAGAAAATGGCCACACCATTATTTGAAGAGACGTTGTACGACAAGTAAGTGTTGATTTGCTCACTCGGTTTTGTAGGCTGACTACTCAGTAACTTCAAACGAATTAGAAACAATAGTATAGTGATTCAGATGAGTCTTAGCTATTTTTTGTCCATATGAAATATTTTTATCCGAAACTATGCATTTTTTTCTCCTGAATTACAATCGTTACCGTGAGCCGTTGCAGTATTTAATCACTTAAAGACTTAATAATAATCAGTTCACATAGTTAGTCGCTCAAAATTACGAAGAGAATAGTTACGTTGCATTGCACTAGGTAACTTGCACAACGGAACTGCGATATAAATTATTTGCCACTAAATTGCACATCCGTAGGTGGCATCGTCCTAATTATTTACGCTCAGTGTAGTATTGCTGCAAGCAAATGTTGTGCTGACACGAATGTAAAAGTGGTTATGGTCCTGCTAGTTTGCTCTTACGGCTACGCTTCATTTGCTGTGATACTGCTGCGTTGTGAATAAAGCGGTGTTATGCGTGCTCATTTACATCAAATTTATAAGGAAAGTGTTTTACACAATTTCTATGCTTAGTTTCTATTTTCTTTTGCGTGCAATAATTTGGAAAGGATAATGTTATATGATTTTTGTTTCTTGTTGTATGACTGCATAATGGTAAAAGTTAGGGCTACAAGCAATTCGATGAAAGCTCGATCGTATTCGATATTCAACTTTTTGGATGGTAAACGGAGTCTAATGAGTGGCGCTGCTTTAAAATAATTCCTTTTTTGTGTTAAGTAGATGACAACGCAAATTTCAATAGAAATTTCAATACTGATTCGCTTAGTACATTATACATTGTTTGAGAATGTTCCGCTACGTGCTGTTAAGAAGCTAAGTAAACATTTAAAATTACTCGATTCTGAAAGGTCACTATCACTGTATTTTCTGCCTTAAAATCTTTTTCGATACTTTATTGAAGAATGTAGGAGCAGCTTAAGAAATGCACGCTAAGGCGTTGTACTGCAGAACTTAGCTCTCCTGCTTCCGCTTAAACTAACAGCGCTTTTGAGTGGGAACAATAAAGTCACTTAAAATGAATTTAGTTCATTTAATCTTTCTACAAGTAATCAGTCCAGAGCAATTGCCTCACTAAAAACATAGGAAGAAAGTGAAATTGTAGGGCTCTCCTAAATGGATTGAGGTGCACTACACACGGGAGGTTGCTACCCAGGATGCTTACTTTACGGATTTCACGCAAGGGCCTTTTAGATTAAGTGACTACACATGCACATGCATTGGTAGCTGTAGCAGAACCCGAATCATTAAGCAAAGTGTAAAACAAAATGCCTCCAAAGAGGGAACGATTAAGACCCCACGTAGCAGAGGCTGAAGTAGCCACAAAAAACAGTGGGGCTCATGCACTACTGGGCACAGAAAGCTGACTAAAGCCTCAAATCGACATGAGTGAGAATTTAGAGACAGAAACTGAAGCTATATCCGAAATTGGGCAAGATTCAGTATCAAGGGTGTACATAAACTTGTAATTGTGTCTTATATCGACCAAGAGACGAACCACCTGATGTAATCAAATACTTCAGAGCAAACCTTACTCGAAGAGACTTTAATCATTCAACAGTCAGTTGGGATAGTTACATTGTAGGTGGTGCGTGTAAATAGAATCTCTCAAAACTATCTTGTAGTTCAGGGCCCCACTCAGAATGGAAATATTTAGACCTGATGATAACACATATATCTGACCTCTGTGAGGATGTCATTACAAAAACTGGAATCAGCGAATATGAGACCGTTGTAGCAACAGTGAGTACCAGCACAAATGATAGCTAAAAAGAAGTAGAAAGTCAGATAAAGAGACAGCAGTGTGACATCTCAAAGAGAAACTCAAAACATTTATTACTGGGCAGGACCATGTACAAGGATTGATGCTCAAGTTCAAAAGAATATTTGACCACGCAGCTGATAGTACGCTCGGACAGAGGTTCAACCGCGCGGGATTAGCCGAGCGGTCTAGGCGCTACGGTCATGGACTGTGTGGCTGGTCCCGGCGGAGGTTCGAGTCCTCCCTCGGGCATGGGTGTGTGTGTTTGTCCTTAGGATAATTTACTATAAGTAGTGGGTAAGCTTACGGGCTGATGACCTTAGCAGTTAAGTCCTGTAAGATTCCACACACATTTGAACATTTTTTTTTTTTTGACAGTGGTTCAGGGCACCCCATTTCCCTTGGGGTGGGAAACTGCTCTTGAAGACGGAAGAATCAGCAATGATAAAAGGCATGAGGATGCAGAAGGCAATGCAAATCATTGTATTAAGGACACATGTGTATCCAAAGTATATGTGGCCTGTAAATGGAAATGTGTCATGCTGATCTCTCCATTTCCAAAGAATTCTGGAATAGCCCCCATTCGGATCTTTGGGAGGGGACTGCCAATGAGGAGATGACCATGAGAAACCAACTAAGGAATAACGTTCTACATGTTCAAGGCTTGGATTGTTACCCAAGTTTGAACGTGGTAGGGAAGCTAGAAAACCTGAAAACGGAATTCTAAAGGATAGATCTACATTCAGTAAGGGGAAATGAGGTGAAATGCAAAGAACACAAGGATTTCTGGGCAGATGAGTATAGGGTAATATCAACAGCAGCACAGCAAGAGTAGGATTCGTTATGAATGGGAAGGTAGGGCAGAGAGAGAGAGAGAGAGAGAGAGTCAGAGAGAGAGACAGAGAGAGAGAGATGCGGTGAACAGTTCAATAATAGGTTATTCTCATCAGAGTCAACAGCAAACCAACACTAACAACGGTAGTTCAGGTATACAAGCCGATGTCGCGAGTCCAAGATGAAGAAATGTGTGTGAATTCCTAAGGGACCAAACTTCTTAGGTCATCGGTCCCTAGACTTACATACTACTTAAACTAACTTAAACTAAATTACGCTAAGAACAACAGACACACCCATGCCCGAGGAAGGACTCTAACCTCCAGCGGGAGAGGCCGCGCAGTCCGTGACACGACGCCCCAAACCGCGCGGAGTGGTGATGAAGATGAAAATGAAGAGATAGAGACAGTATATGATTATATTGAACGGATAATTCTGTACGTTAAGAGTGGTGAAAATCTAATAGTCTTGGGGGACTGGTATTGGATTGTAGGGGAAGGAGCAGAAGAAAGGGTCACGGGGTATTACAGGCTTGGCAGTGGGAATGAGAGAGGAGGTAGACTAATTTAGTTCTCAAATAAACTACTGCTACTAACAGCCAATACTCTGTTAAAGAATCACAAGGAGAGGAGCTATTCTTGGGAAATGCCGGGAGATACGGGAAGATTTCAGTTAGATTACATCACGGTCAGGCAGAGATTCTGAAACCAGATACCCGATTGTAAGGCGTGCCCAGGAGCAAGTACAGAGCCAGATCACATCTCAGTAGTGATGACGTGCAGGCTAAAGTTTAAGAGACTAGTAAGGAAGAATGAATACACAAAGAAGTGGAAGTACCAAAGACGGAAGATACACATCAAGTTATCGAAGGCTCTAGATACTGAGATAAGGAATAGCTCAGCAGGCAGTTCAGTTCAATAGGTATGAGCAACTCTAAGAAGGGCAAACACACGTGTTGGAATAAACGACATAGATACAAAGAAGGTAAATGCAGAGAAACAAAGGGCAGCAGGAGAAACATTTCTATTTATCGATGAAAGAAGTAAGTACAAAAATGCTCAGGGAAATTCAGAAATACAGATATACAAGTCGCTTAGTAATGAAATAAATAGGAAATGCAGGTAAGTTAAGGTGAAATGGATGCATGAATAAGTGAAGAAATCGAGAAAGGAATGATTGTTAGAAGGACTGACCCAAAAAAATGGTTCAAATGGGTCTAAGCACTATGGAACTTAACATATGAGCTCATCAGCCCCCTAGACATAGAACTACCTAAACATAATTAACCTAAGGCAATCACACACAGCCATGCTCGAGGCAGGATTCGAACCTGCGACCGTAGCAACAGCGCGGTTCCTGACTGAAGCGCCTAGAATCGCTCGGCCCCAGCGGCCAGCGGACTGACTCAATATAGAAAAAAAAAAAAAAAACAGCATTCGGTGAAATTAAAACCAAGAATATTAGCATTAAGAGATTTTATGTAGTGGGAATTCCACTGTTAAATGCAGAGGGAGATTGGATGGATGGAAAGAGTACACTGAAAGCATCTATGAGAGTGAAGACTTGTTTGATGTACGCCTAACAGAAGAAGAAACAGAAGTCGATATAGAAGAAATAGGGTATCCGATATTAGAATAAAAATGTAGAATAACATTGTAAGACTTCAGATCAAATACAAAATAAGGGATAGATAACATTCATTATGATTTCTAAAATCATTGTGGGAAGTGGTAACAAAACGGATATTCAAGTCGGTCTGTAGATTACATGTCACTGGCGATATACCAACTGACCTTCGGAAAAACATCCTCCGCACAATTCCGAAGACTGCAAGACAACAAATGCGAGAATTATCACACAGTCAGCTTAACAGCTCATGCATCCAAAAGAATAATATACAGAAGAATGGAAAAGAAAATTATTGATAATATACTAGATGTCGATCAGTTTGGCTTTAGGAAAGGGACAGGCACGAAAGGTGCAATTCTGACGTTTCGGTTGATAATGGAAGCAAGGCTGAAGACAAGTGAGTTCACAGGATTTCATATTCCGGAAAAAGCATTCGACAAAGTCACATGTCAAATGGCGCACAAGATGTTCGAAATTCTTAGTAAAGTAGGGGTAAGCTATAGGGAGAGTCGGGTTATGCAGAACATATCAAGAGCCAATAGGGAATAGTGAGAGTGGCCGACCGAGAACGAAGATCTCGGAGTGGAAAGGGTGTGAAACCGGGGTGAAGTCCCTCGTCCCTACTATTCAATCTACACAGCGAAAAAGTAATGATGCTAATAAAAGAAATTTTTGAGTGGAATTTCAATTCAAGATGAAAGGCTGTTCATGATAAGGTTCGCTGATGACATTGTTATCCTCAGTGAAAGTGAAGAAGATTTGCAGGATCTGATGAATGGGATGAACAGTTTAACGAGTAAAAAATATGGACTGGGAGTAAATCAAAGAAAGACGAAAGTAATGAGAAGTAGCAGGAATGAGAACAGCGAGAAACTTAATATCAGGACTGATGGTCAAGAAGTAGATGACGATAAGGAATTCTGCTACCTAGGCAGCAAAATAGCCCATGATGAACGAAGCAAAGACGACATCATAAGAAGATTAGCACTGGGAAGAAAGTATTGCAGGCCAAGAGAAGTGCACTAATATCAAAAACAGGCATTAATTTGAGGAAGAAATTTCTGAGAATGTACGTTTGGAGCACTGCATTGTATGGTAGAAAGACATGGGCTGTGGAAAAGCCTGAACAGAAGAGTATCGAAGCACTTTAGATGAGATTTACAGACGAACGTTGGAACTTTGGTAATAATATATGGAAAGCACTAGAAGAAAAATGGACAGGATGATAGGAAATCTATTAAGACATCTGGGAATAACTTCCATGGTACCAGAGATCGTCAAAAACACGATCTGGTAGGAAAGCTCTGCCCATGACGCTCCAGACGCTGAAAATTCTGAAGAAATTAGATGACAATGCTGACCGAGGTAGGATTTCACAAGTGCGAAGATGGCCAGTAGAAACTCTTGCCGTGTGTGGGCGGGCATTGTCTTGCTGAAATGTACACTACTGGCCATTAAAATTGCTACACCAAGAAGAAATGCAGATGATAAACGGGTATTCATTGGACAAGTATATTATAGCATAACTGACTAGTGATTACATTTTCACGCAATTTCGGTGCATAGATCCTGAGAAATCAGTACCCAGAACAACCACCTCTGGCTGTAATAACGGCTTTGATACGCCTGGGCATTGAATCAAACAGAACTTGGACGGCGAGTACTGGTACAGCTGTCCAGGCAGCTTCAACACGATACCACAGTTCATCAAGAGTAGTGACTGGCTTATTGTGACGAGCCAGTTGCTCGGCCACCATTGACCGGACGTTTTCAATTGGTGAGAGATCTGGAGAATGTGATGGCCTGGGCAGCAGTCGAACCTTTTCTATATCCTGAAAGGCCCGTACAGGACCTGCAACATGCGGTCGTACATTATCCTGCTGAAATGTACGGTTTCGCAGGGATCGAATGAGGAGTAGAGGCACGGATCGTAACACATCTGAAATGTAACGTCCACTGTTCAAAGTGCCGTCAATGCGAACAAGAGGTGACCGAGACGTGTAACCAATGGTACCCCATACCATCACGCCAGGTGATAGGCCAGTGTGGCGATAACGAATACCCGCTTCCAATGTGCGTTCACCGCGATGTCGCCAAACACGGATGCGACCATCATGATGCTGTAAACAGAACCTGGATTCATCCGAAAAAATGACGTTTTGCCATTCGTGCGCCCAGGTTAGTCGTTGAGTACACCATCGCAGGCGCTCCTGTCTGTGATGCAGCGTCAAGGGTAACCGCAGCCATGGTCTCCGAGCTGATAGTCCATGCTGCTGCAAACGTCGTCAAACTGTTCGTGCAGATGGTTGTTGTCTTGCAAACGTCCGCATCAGTTGACTCAGGGATCGAGACGTGGCTGCACGATCCGTTACAGCCATGCGGATAAGATGCCTCTCATCTCGACTGCTAGTGATACGAGGCCATTTCCATATTCTGCTAACAGTCATTGGATCTCGACCAACGCGAAAGCAATGTCGCGATACGATAAACCGCAATCGCGATAGGCTACAATCCAACCTTTATCAAAGTCGGAAACGTGATGGTACTCATTTCTCCTCCTTACACAAGGCATCACAACAACCTTTCACCAGACAACGGCGGTCGACTGCTGTTTCTGTATGAGAAATCGGTTGGAAACTTTCCTCATGTCAGCACGTTGTAGGTGTCGCCGCCGTCGCCAACTTTGTGTGAATGCTCTGAAAAGCTAATCATTTGCATATCTTAGCATCTTTTTTCTGTCGGTTAAATTTCGCGTCTGTAGCACGTCATCTTCGTGGTGTAGCAATTTTAATGGCCAGTAGTGTAACTCCAAGATAGGTTGGCATGAAGGTCAACGAAACGGAGCGTAGAATGTCGCGGACGTACCACTGTGATGTAAGGATGCCTCGAATGACAACTATAGGGGCCGTGCTGTGAAAGGAAATGGCACCCCAGACAATCTCTTCTGATTGTCAGGCTGTATGGTCAGAGTATGGTCGTTAGATACGTCTTCGTCTTGGAAATTCGTTCTGGAGAAGAATTGTCTGCAGTGATGAGTCCCGTTTCGAAATGAACCTCGATGACCAGCGAATATGTGTCTGGATACACCTATGAGAGTAGCGAGACACCAGTCTAACAGTCGCCCGCCATACGGCTCACCAGTGATTGTCTAGAGTGCCATTTCTTTCCAAAGCAGAACCACTTTGTTGTCAGCTGCAGCACCCTTACAGCACAGCGGTACGTTGAAGATATTCTACGCCCCATTACGTTGCCCTTCATGGCAAGCCATCCTGGACTTACAGTTCAGTAACGCCCGCCCGCACACAGCAAGAGTTTCCACTGCTTGTTTCGTACTTGTCAAACCCTTCCATGGTCAGCAAGGTTGCCGGATCTCTCCCCAATTTATAATTTTTGAGCATAATGGACAGGGCTCTCCCACTAGCTGGGTATTTTGAAGAAATAACTCGCCAATTGGACAGAATCTTTCACGACATCCGTCCGGAGGATATCCAACAACTTTATCACTCAATACCAAGCGGAACAACTGTTTGCATAAAAGCCAGAGGCCGACCAATGCGTTATTGACTTTCTTTTTTTGTGAAGCTCCTTCTCTTGAACGAATGAACCAGTTTCCCTGAAATTGTAATCATTTCTTACTCGCTACACTTATATCACGTCTACCAATTTCCGTCCCATTCGAGTAAATCCTTCGTGGTGCGTCTGTCCCTTTTTGTTATCTTAGAGTGTATATTAAACAGTAGACATGGTCGTAGTCAGAAAGATGCTGAATAAAACGCATTTGGCTATCATGTGCAATTAATGAAGCCATCAATGACTATTGTAGCAGAATCGCATCAAGAAAACTTTACCGAAACCCAACGAATTTCTGGTCAAGTGTAAAGGTTGTCAATATCACCAATGTTAGTGCCCAGATATTCGTAAATGACATAGGAAGTTTAGTTCCTGATGACAAAGCAGCAGCATTAACGCTGAACTCAAGTTCATTTGTTTCTTTACTAGGGAAGATACAGAAGAGCTGCCACTCTTTTCTTCTCGCACCACAGCAAAAACGAGTGGTATCGATGTTACTGTCAGTGTCCTTGAGAAACAGCTAGAATCGTTATTATTAAAACTGGGTGGAACACCCGATGTGATCCCTGCCGGATTCTATGTAAAATTTGCAACTAAGTTGGGTCTCGTTCTCGCCATAGCATACAGTACACCCATCGAGCAAAAAACTGTGCACAGTGATAGGGAAAACGCAAAGGTCGTACCTGTCAACAAGGAAGATAACAGAGGTGGCTCAAATGGCTCTGAGCACTTTGGGACTCAACTTCTGAGGTCATCAGTCCCCTAGAACTTTAGAACTACTTAAACCTAACTAACCTAGGGACATCACACACATCCATGCCCGAGGCAGGATTCGAACCTGCGACCGTAGCGGTCTCGCGGCTCCAGACTGTAGCACCTAGAACCGCACGGCCACTCCGGCCGGCATAACAGAGGTAATACACCAGTCTCTTTGAGAGTCATCTGTTGAATAATGCTAGAACATATCCTGAATTCAAACATAATGATGTATCTCTAGCAGAATAATCTACTTCGTGCCAGCCAGCACGAAATCCGAAAGAATCGGCCTTGTGAAATCCATGCCTCTCTTTTCTGACATGACGGCCTGAAAGCCACTGATCAAGCCAGTCCCGTAAATACAGTACTTCTTGACTCAGAAAAAGTATTTGACTCAGTACCACTCCTACGCTTCTTTCGCAGATGATGTGCAGTTGGCTGTAATGGAAAATTGTCTAAAAAATCTACAAAAATATACAGCGGTATCTTGATAAGATTTGAAAGTGATGCTAAGACTGGCAGCTTGTTTTAAACGTGTATTGTGTATTAAATCGAGGACCTAGACACAACGTAGAGGCCTCCTCCCGTTGTAGTCCTCAGTCCTCAGTGGTTCACTACCCCACAACAGGCCACAGCAGTCCACCCGCCCCACCGCCGCCACACACCCAAAACAGGATTATTGTGCAGTTCTGCTCCCAGTGGAACCCCGCGGGAACGTCTCATACCAGACGAGTGTAACTCCAAATGTGTGCGTGGTAGAGTAATATGGTATAGCGTACGGGGAGACAGTGTTTGCGCAGCAATCGCCGACACAGTATAACTGAGGCGGAATAGGGGGAACTAGCCAGCATTCGCCGAGGTAAATGGAAAACCGACTTAAAAACCATCCATAGACTGGCCGGCACACCGGATCTCGACACTAATCCGCCGGGAGGATTCGTGCCGGGGACAGGCACGCCCTCCCGCTCGGAAAGCAGCGCGTTAGACCGTGCGGCTAGCCGGCGGGCACTTTAAAGGTACATAAACGTAAAACTGTGCCCTTGACAAAAAAAAGCCTAGTAATCTCTGATTACAATAACAGTGATTCACATTTTTAGTCAATATACTCGCACAAATCTCCTCCTGCGTAATTTGGGGTCAGCGTAGATGGCTGCTATGAGTGACTTCGATTTCCGGCGCTGTCATGAAGTTTTCCTTAGTGAGAGGACTGATGTGGCATGCAACCAGCCTCATGACGTCACCTAAGGAGCTGCTTGACTGTCTAGTAAAGGCTCCACTGTCTGGAAAGTCTCAAAAATGTACGGGAGAGCGGTGTACTGAGCTCGCGCCCCAACATACCGCATCCGAATAATGCCACAAGGCAGAGCATAACACGGCTGCCGATAGTCATCCTTTGATAAACTTATAAACTTATAAAAATGCCTATGTACAGCAATATATAGCAACATGGTATGAAGGTAAGGTAAGATACTGGAGAAATTAAACAGTCAATGATGGAGACTGATTACGAATCAGTTGTTGTCCCATATTATAAGATTGCCCAACGGGAAGATACCTCGACATAGGGTACAATTTTAAGTACACAATGTCATGCACTTCACATCGATGTGTATAATAATTAGGTAGATGTGAGAAGTTATATATTTTTAGGATTTATGAATACTAGGGCTACTGATAATTCTGTGTCTAGTACGCAGTTCTTCCAAATAGCTCCATAGCTGCAGCTGAAATGCGTGGTCATTTGGAACATTTGGAAACTGTTCATGGAGAGCTTAAAGGAAAAAAAAGTTGAATTCTTCACTCGAAAGCCTAACGAATTCTCAAAATTAAAACCGTTTACACTCCACCATAAATGAAAAAGCAACTACGACTTCTTATTTTGTTCAAATGGTTCAAATGGCTCTGAGCACTATGGGACTTAACAGCTGAGGTCATCAGTCCCCTAGAACTCAGAACTACTTAAACTTACCCAACCTAAGGACATCACGCACACCCATACCCGAGGCAGGATTCGAACCTGCGACCATAGCCGTCGCGCGGTTCCAGATTGAAGCGCCTAGAACCGCTCGGCCACCCCGGCCGGCACTTATTTTGTCATCTATCGGATAGCTCACCGCAGTGAATCCTATTCAGTAGCGGAAAATCTCTTCAAATCTTCCGCTATGGCGATGGTAATATATCTGTTAGATAAAAACTCTGCGAAAGAAATTACTAAGTTCCGCCTCACGAATGACACGGTGGCTCAGTGCTTCAGAAACTTAGCAGCCATATAAAGAATAAACATAAATTTATGGCCAAATCTTGCATATTTTCATTGCGAATGGACGAACCTAAAGTTGTACCTCGACTCGCAGTATTAAGTATAATGGTTAGGTGTCATAACGAAAATGCATTTTTGGAGGATATTCCTTTAAGGAAATTTGTACTAAGAAATGCTAAGGTACTTGAAATATTTGGTCATCTGTATTATTCTCTTGATGAGAATAAGAATGGGGCAGGTTTATTGATATCTGTTCTGTACCAATGGAGCAAAGGCCATGACTTGCCTAATTAATGAGGCTGTACAGATTATTAAAAATATCACTAAATACTGTTTTAATAGCCAAAGCATGATCCATAGGCTGCACTCAATGTAAAAGTTAATACAACATTTATAAAAAATCCTCTTGACAACACCAAAAAATCATGTACACCATAAAATGTCGACCACAAAATACAGGTTTCTACGGTGTACTGTGTGAGGACATGGTAAATGTTCATAATCTCTTCTATTAGTACCGAGGACGGATGTTTACCTCAGGGAAAGTTCCTAACCCACACCGAGCGAGGTGGCGCAGTGGTTAGACACTGGACTCGCATTCGGGAGGACGACGGTTCAATCCCGCGTCCGGCCATCGTGATTTAGGTTTTCCGTGATTTCCCTAAATCACTCCAGGCAAATGCCGGGATGGTTCCTCTGAAAGGGCACGGCCGACTTCCTTCCCAAATCCGATGAGACCGATGACCACGCTGTCTGGTCTCCTTCCCCGAACCAACCAACCAACCAATCCTAACCCACGGTTCTGATGTGGACGACAAACTGTGAGTTTTATTTCAAGAATACGATTTCCAGTTGAAAGATCGCTTATTTGATGGAAACTGGCTGCTTAAAATTGTCTATTCCAGCGACATTTTTATAAAAATTCATAAACTTAATTTAACCCTTCAAGTCACGCAAGTAAATGTTTTTATTGCTCAGGAAAATATTCTTCCTCCCCAGAGAAAGAGAGAATTCTGAACAATTTGTGTGTGTTACAATGAGACTGTTTGCTTCCAAGAATAAAAGACTTTTTACAAGAGGAATGGACTGAATTAACAGACATGTTCAACGAAAACGTTGTACAGCACCTGAAAGCTTTGTATGAAGCTTTAAATCAGTATTTTCCAAATGTACGATAGATTAAATATCGAACTGAATTTCGGATTAAAAACCTTCTTATTGTTAACGTTGATCATGTAACCAAACGAACGCGAAACTTTTATTAAAGTGTTATATGATTCGCATTTGGAAGAAAATTTTAAATTCATACCGTTGGTGAAATTCTTCTACAGTTTAGAAGTTACAGGTATGTGCGAAGGCAGGGTTTTCAGCTTATATGTCGATAAAAATAAATAGCTTGACAGACTTGATGACGAACTTGTTACAAGAAGACAGCTTTCATCCATAAAGCATTATGTTATAAATACGTGCGAAAATAAGGACCAGTACCACTCGCCTCGTTAAAATTTAAATTCAGGTATCATGTGTGAATATGCTGTTTTCAACTTATATTATTTTAAGGACCTATTATTCACTTTTCAGACTACTTTTTGAAGCAAATAAATATTATTTACAATTATGGTCTTTTTGATGGAAGTAATCCATTAATAGATTTTTGGATTAGTAAAGTGGTATAAAAATAAACTGTTGGCTGTACGATGAAGAGGACATTGCACAGGGTACGTTTATCGGAAAGAGTAAGAAAGCTACCCCACAGTAACGTCTTTTCTTTTGCATTAGTTTTTTAGAATGCGACTAAATAAATAAGAATATTAAGAATTAAAAGTATGTACAGTCACAAGAATTTAATTTCACTAGTGCATGCTGGGAACACTATTGTAATCAAAAATCAACTTCATTTAAATGCTGCAGGACCCAGTGGCAATGCGAATGAGTTTGTAGGAACTCCTCACGAACATTAAATGACACTGAAGGAAGCTTGTGCAATTGACTATCCTTGATAGTGCTTTAGCTTCTCCCCATTAAGTTCAATGTTAATTTTCCCTGTTTTTCTCTTGAACTTCCCACTGTATTAATTTATAGCGATTAGTCTTTAAGATTTTATGTTATTTGCAGTTCTGTGAGAATAATAGCTCTCTAATTACGGGAAATGAACACGAAAGGAAACATTCGAGTTGCGAAAACAATCACCACAGTTAAGCTAACTACGGATTCGTTAGGGACGAAAACACTGGAAACCTACCGGGAAGCTGTTTGTGAGGGAGGATGATTACATAAAACAAAAATAAATTGATGGGAACTGTTGCAACTGCCCACGTAAGAGAAAGATTCTCTTCTCTCCACTTATATACTAGGATGTCAGCTACAATTCAGTGGTCGCTTGAGAAAATGCTTGGTGCTTGTTTATTTCTCTTTCCATTAAACCAATTAGGCGTCTCAAGGAAACGAAACGTATTTGTCTGAAATCACGTATGCTTTACACGCCGGAGAAGACTAAAATGCGGAAAACATGAATTACTGAAACTAGAATCACCGCTCCCGTAATTTGCAATTAAGAGCACACGAGTCGCTACTCTCGATGTAAACACGCTCTTATTCTCCTCCTTTCAGCATGCTAATTGAATTGTAGCATTCACGGGAGACACAGTAATTCGAGCAATGCTAGTGGATTTGAGGACATGTAACTGCTATTCAAAGTAATATGTTTCTCTCTGAGGCTCGTTAAAAGAACGCTTGTTTTGTGAACACAAAAGAAGTTTACAGAGTTTGACAGTGAGGTGCGGTAATTGTGGAAAAAACTGTTACCCACTTGCGCAGCATAGATTAAAGTTTCAGCGTCTTAGCTACAACTTTTGTCGGGCTGACCTATGCTCTATACCCCTTGGGTGTACAGGATGTCCAACCTAATCTTCTCACCGCCAGTATCTTATGAACCACAGTAGATAAAGACAAACGGCTTTCACAGGTAAGAATATACGGCAGTGGCTCGCAAACGTAAATACTATGAGACATTCTAAACCGTGCGCAAGTGTTTTTTTTTTAATGGACATCCCATGTTATTCCAGACGCAATCAATAACTGGTTGCATCACAATACGTCAGTTACATACCACGAAACTGGAATGCAAAGCAGAAGCGTGAAATGAACAAATGGCGCCGTTATTGCACTTCCCATGATGGTCGTGTGACGCGCACGTTGCTTGTAAACGCGATGTGACTGACGGACTACGATGCAGCTAACGCTGTACTTGCATACTGTTATGCAAACTGTTAGTACGTGGCATGGGGAACATACGGTTTTCCAGTCACCCACAGCGAAAACAAAGACACAGTTTACTTTTACATGCTTTATTGAACTTTTAGACAGTGCTACAATGGACATAACGGTAACGAAATACCGATAACCAGCGTCCAGAGTAAACAAAATTAATGGATAATTAATGGCTGTCAAACGGTCGTATGCAAGGGTACATCCAATTTGTACGTAGTTGTACATCAAAACTACAATGGTACGTGCCATGTACAGGGCATGTCACTGAACATCCACAATGAAGACCCAAAGAAACTGATACACCTGTCCGATATCTGCGAGCACACAGAAGTGCAGCAACACGGTGTGGTATGGACACTACTAATGTCTGAAGTAGTGCTGGGGGGGGGGGGGGGTGACATCATGAATCCTGCAGGGCTGTACATAGATCCGTAAGAGTACGAGAGGGTGGAGATCTCTTTTCAATAGCACGTTGCAATACATTCCAGAATGCTCAATAATGTTCATGTCTAAGGTGTTCGGTGGTCAGCGGAAATGTTTAAATTGAGAAGAGGGTTCCTAGAGCCACTCTGTAGCAATTCTGGACGTGTGGGTTGTGAACTGGCCTGCTGGATTTGCCAAAGTCCGTCAGAATGCACAATGGATATGAATGGATGCCGGTCATCAGACAGGATGCTTACGTACGTGTTACATGTCAGAGTCGTATCTGGACGTATGAGGGGTTCCATACCACTCCAAATGCACACACCCCACACCATTACAGAACCTAAACGAGCTTGAACAGTCCCCTGCTGATATGCATGTTCTACGTATTCATGAGGTTGTCATCACACCCGTACACGTCAGTCCACTCGACACAATTTGGAACGAGACTGGTCCGACCAGGCAAAGTGTTTCCATTTATCAACAGCCCAGTGTCGTTGCTGACGGTCCCAGGCGAGACGTAAAGCTTTGCGTCTTGAAGTCATCGGCTCCGAAAGCCCAGATCGATAATGTGTCGTTAAATGGTTCGAACGAGAACTTTTTTTGTTGCCCCAGCACTGAAACAGCACCAATTTGCGGAAGGGTTGCACTTCCATCAAGTTGAACGATTATCTTCAGTCATCGTTGGTCCCGTTCTTGCAGGATCATTTTCCGGCTGCAGCGATGCCTAAGATTTAATGTTTTTTCCGGATTTCACGGTACACTCGTGAAATGGTCGTACGGGAAAAATCCCCATTTCACCGCTACCTCGGACATCCTGTGTCCCATCACTCGTACGCCGACTATAACACTACGTTCAAATTCACTTAAATCTTGATGACCTGCCATTGTAACAGCAGTAACCGACCTAACAACTGCGCCAAACACTTGTCTTATATAGGCGTTGCCGACCGCAGTGCCGTATTCCGCCTGTTTACATATTTCTGTATTTCAGTACGGATGCCTACACCAGTTTCTTTGGCTCTTCACTGTATAACGACTGCGACAAACTGAACGTTTGAAGTCGGTGAAACACATACATAAACGTGTAGTAGTACCACCAAAACAAGCATACGACTGCTCCGTAATACCGAAAATGTACGCCGGTGTACAATCACATGTCTCACAGCTGAAACGTTACATCATATGTTCGAAGAGATCGCCGTCTGCTTGGCAACAAAGCTGGGTGCGCTCCATCACGGTTCCACGCACGGCTGCCAGAGTGTCAGTATGTAGCAGTAATACATATCCACAGAGGAAAAAGGACGTGGGGATGATGTCCAACGACCACACTGCAAATCCCTGATTGGGGAATTGTTGGTTTAGCGCCTGTCGTGAAACCACGGCATAACGTGCAGGACATCCATCATGATGCGCAGGGCATCCATCGTTCTGATACAACATTATCTGACGCAAACGAAGGAGTTGGTCTTCCATCAGCTCAGGTGAGGACATCTCACGAATCTCTCGTATTGTAGCCCTTTAAAAGTGCCATCAGTGAAATACCGGCCAATGATGTGGTGTCTTACAATACCATACCATACACTGACATTCCACTGACGTTGCTGTTCAACCCGGGGAATACAGTGTGGTTTCTCTGGTGACCAGTAGCGCATATTGTGTAAGTTCACGTTCCAGTGGTTTGTAAACGTGGTCTCATTGGTAAACAGAACCCTACGCACAAAGTCATGGCCTTGCCACAGAACCCACAGGAAGTTTTGGTGGCGATTGTGAACGTCGTTGCTATAGAGGCATTGATAAAGGTGGTGTCTATGGCCGGCCGTTGTGGCCGAGCGGTTCTAGGCGCTTCAGTCTGGAACCGCGCGACCGCTACGGTCGCAGGTTCGAATCCTGCCTCGGGCATGGTTGTGTGTGATGTCCTTAGGATAGTTAGGTTTAAGTACTTCTAATTTCAAGGGACTGATGACCTCAGATGTTAAGTCCCATAGTGTTCAGAGCCGTTTGAACCATTTGGTGTCTATGCCTGTAGAGAATACGCATCACGCTTGTTCGAGGGATTCCCATCTGTCTGTCCATTTCAAGAATACTTGCATGAGGGTATGCTGCAGCGGGCACCAGAACAGCTACCACTGCTGCTTCGTGTGTTACGCCTCAGCACCGAATCCACGTTCGTGGAGACAACAACCCTGTCGCGCGAAGCCCTCCAACAATATTCATGAAGGTATGGTGGGTCGGATGGTGGCTGTCACGTTATCGCTGGTCATACACCTGTTTCGCACGTGTGCCATTTCGATGACATTCTCTGTACAGTAATATCATGTCAATCATTTCCTCATTTGTGAATACTATGTCGAATGCCTAGAACGGATAGACAGGTAAATTAATATCACGATTACAACGGTGACACAAATTACAGTGTACAGTACACCGGTGCCGTGTACCTGTACTTACTTCCACGTGAAACAACCTGCTTCGTAGTGAGCCGTTCCTACACACAGCGCCTATTGCTGCCCGTTCCTTTACACAACTGCAGAGGCGAAGGGTGTAACGAGGCGTCGTAGTGTGTACTTGGATAAATACAACACGAGTGACACCGTTGTGTACATATCAGTGTTTGTGGCAATAATCCCTATTATTACTTTCGGGCCTCATGATAACAGGTACAGTAAGAATACGCGCGTCAATCACATCGCGATTGAGAGAAACGTGCGGGTCACTCTTGCATCGCGGGGAGTGCAACTGCGGCACGTTTCGTTCACTTCACGCGTCAACTTGGCGTTCCAATTTCTCGGATCGTAACTGACGTATTGCGATGCAACCAACTCCGTTATTATTGTGATTTCTCATGTGAATGATTGCGTCTGGAATAATATTGGGTGACCATTTTGAAAAACTTAGCTTTGTGTTGAAACCAACATTTGCACATGATTTACAATGACTCATATTATTTACTTTCGTGAGCACCTGCCGTACATTCATATCCATGGAAGCCGTTCGTCAGTATCCATTATGGATCCAAAGTTAATGGTGGTGAAAAGTTTAGGTGGGACTATCTGAATATTGCAGGACTCTTTTAGTATACCTGTCTTTTTCCATTTTGTCTACATGTTGCTTCCATTTCTACTTTTCTGTGTCAATTTTTTCTGTTATAGCAAATATTTTCAGCTCATTTCTAATATGTTCGTTTCTTATTCTATCTTCTAGTTCACATGCTTTAACTCCTCTGAGGAATTTCACTTCAGCCATCACTACTCGAGTTATGTTTCCTTGCTTGTTATCCAAGCATCAGAACGGTAAAGTAGTATTGGAACAGACAGTGTTTTATAGAATTTCATTTGCGGTTCTTCAGTTGCCTTTTTGTTTAGTGTTCCTTTAATTGTTCCATAGATACCTTGAAATTTTGCTGTTTTATTTTTTATTTCTTCATTACAATCAAAAGAAATGCTACAACTCAGGTAGTTAAAATGAGCCACTTGGTCGATGATTTTGATTTGTATTACCATTTCTTTCCTTCGGAATACCACTATGTTTTCTCTTGAATAGATATTTTGAAATTATAATTTTGGCCAATTCGGTTTAATTTAAAAATACTTCTGTGCAGATCTTCTGAAGTGGCTATTATAGTCTGGTCGAAGCATACTTTACTGTTTTTATTAGATAGTAATTATCTAGTTTTATTCCTTTCCTTTTTTTTCGTTTTCTCATTTCGTTTTGTAAAAGTATTGTTTATACATAAACAGAATAAAACTGCAGAAAGACTGCAACCTTGTTCAACTCTTTGGTTGTTTAAAATACATTTATTATTTATTTTGTTCCCTGTTTTTATTACAAATTTAGTTCGATTATGTGAGCTTCTTATGACCTACATGAAATGTCGTGGAATTCCATTGAATTGTAATATTGACCAGAATTTTGTTCTACTTCATCTGTCAAACGCACTGCTATAGTGTGTCGTAAATTCTAATATTTTATTCATAAGTACCTTCAAAGTAAATATTATCCAATGTTGTTCTTCCACATGTAAAATCACTCTGGTCTTCAGTTAAAACTGAACTGTTGGTGTTAACTTTACTTATGAAAGAAATTCGAAAGGCTGAATGAAGTATTCAGATCTGAAAAAATACATCATTTCAATGGCATCCATTCCTGTCGAGACACTCTTTTAGACTAGTGGTGGAACTGTTCACATTCTTCTGAAGCATTGTACTCGGAACCTGTTGGGTTCTCGCATTAAGGTACAGGAAAACGCTGCAAAATTCGTGGTTTATCTAACTTTTCATCAGCTCAATATAAGATGGTCAGAGATTGAGAGGCATGAAAGTCACACGTGGTCTAGTGATCAGTCGTCTCTCAGCCGCGTTGCGAAATGGTTGTGCGCGAGGCTGTGTGTAGCGCTCCCCGAGTGGGCCGTTGTTTACCTGGGCGAGTAGTGCTATTGTTATGTCAACAGATAATCTCCACCAACTATGGCGCTTTCGTACACAAAGCAACGATAAACTTAACGTCCCATGCCCAGTACGCACGACCTAATGCATACGAAGTAGAGTGTTTTCTGCGTGAAGTATTGCACGTCGACCCACAGGACCTTCTCGGAATACATTTCTCGATCGTCTTCAGCACGATTTACATGAAATTTGTCAATGGAGCAGCGCGCGGACAGCTTATTCGCCGTTTCACCTATCACTCGGGGGGTAATGTGGGAATAGTGACTGTCGGTCCTGCAGGACTCGGGGCGCGAACCATACGAATCTTCGAGCTGACATTTGAAGTTCTTGCCGCGCTTGTCGTGGACGCACTGCGGTCTTACAGGGAGGTATTAAGTCATGTGGAAGAAAAGTGGCACACATTTAGCCGTATCCTGTTTTAAACGGAGTGCGTCAGGTGAGAACTGAAATGGGCAAACACATCCCGTCATCAGAGACCGTTGATGACGGTAAAGCGATCGTCATTTATGACGGTCAACCGCGGTCTTGTTTGGGGTGTGTGCAGAATGGGTTTGTTCCCTCTCCGAACGCCTGCAGAGGCGCCTTGTCCAGATATCTCGTGCTGACACGACGCCTACATCGCAGCCAGCGACACTGCCTATTTTCTACGTTGAGGCAGCGAGGAACATGAATGCGGACGTTGTTCCGTCCCAGTTAAAGACTCTATGGGCTCAGTTTCCACGGCCATGGTGCCACGGCCTGCATCGGATCCGTTGACGTGCTCGAATGTAGCGATCCCTTCGCGCTTCATCCGTGTGAAGAAGAGGAACACCTGTAGATCGATTCATAAGCAGACTCTGAGATGCAGGAGGTGCCTAATGTTCGAAATTATCCACTGGACGCAGACACTCGTTCCTGCAAGTGGAAGTCACCCACATTTTGAAGGAAGAGGAGGTTGTCTGCAGGTCACACTTCGCAAGGTGGTGACACATTGCAGGAAGATGAGGATGATTTCTCTGCGGCCCAGGCTATGGACCCAACTTAAGCTGTTCTAAGTTCACATCTGGCAACGACTTCCCAAGGACGATGACAGTTTGGTTATGCTCAACCCACTAAGGGGTCCGTCGCCTATCGCAGCACATCCCCACCATTCTATATGGGCATCTGAAGTGGAGATGGATAGTATGATGTCACACTTGAGCGACCACATAATGCCGCAGCTGGCAGATCTTCGGATGGACATCTTGTCTTTGTCGACTGTAATACACGTGTTGCTGGTGACAGCCAGATGGGCGATGTGGCGCTTACTGCCCAAACGACTGTGGGTTACGTCGTCACTCTAGCCAATGACCCAGTTGTATCGCGTATGTACAGTCAGTCACGATCAAAACCCAGTCGTTACTGGACATGATTTGGGAAGTGGTCATTGATATAGAGCATCTTCAAAAGGTCCGGTCTGGCCTGCATTTGATTGTTTAAGGATAAACTTCTTAATCAACCCAACTACCAAAGGTGATGGTAGTACAGCCAAACTAATACGCGATTGCGTACAAGCAATGGATATTCAATATTTACCATTAGCACAAGACATTGCGCTCCCTATCAGTGTGGTCTGCTCTGTGAATCTGTATGCCCTGTCTGGAATGGCGAAGCATAGAGAGTGAACACTCTACAACTTTACTGAGGTGCCTCCATTGTTTCAGAGCACCTCGGAGCACTTAATGGTTGGTGGCGACTTTAGGAGCGTCTTACACCTTGAGGACCAGATCCGTCTCCATGTCCCACATCCAGCCCTTTATGCGACGGTCAGCGATCGAGTTCCCGATATATCCACAGTAAACAACGTAGATATACTTACTTCACCAGCCACTCGGCTAGCGGGCTGGACAGGATTTACGTTTCCCAAGGTCTTTGGGAAGCGACTGTATGTGCCAAATTGTGGCCCATTGTATTCACCGACCATCAGGCTTTCAACTGTGCTGCGACCCTGACACAACAGTAGACGATCTGTCGTAGATGTTCATGGAATCTTAACGTCAACGTTCTCTAGGAAGAGACTTGCACTGATACGTTGCACAAATGTAAACGACAACGACAGTCCTACGATTCCACTACACGGTGGTGGACACACTCTGTCAAACCAGCTATTCATCGCATGCTAATGTAGGTGTATAGGAGAGACTGGATGTGATGGAAACCCACCTTCACTGGCACACCAAACAGCTGTCCATCAGACGCAGGTATGGCTCCTTCAGATCATGGCAACCAGATTGTAAGATAGGCTGGTTTGAGCGAGGCTGCAAGAATCTGACCCAGATGTGACGTCTTCAGAGAACGGAAACATCGTAAGAGGCGACTCACCATGGCAGTTACTGCGGCAGACGGCAACGTGCAGAGACACAGACCATCTCATATCATCACAGATTATTTCCATGTTTCTTATCTGGACGATCGATGGTCTGAGGAAGACGTTGATGGCGTCCTGCACGCCCTGCCGACTTTGGCTACCACACGTACAGACGACACATTCTTGTTGGCCGCCACGCTGGAAGAATAGTGCATGGCCCTTCGCGGGTCGTCAGAAACAAATCCCCTGGACCTGGTCTTCCGTTTGAATTTTGCAGCATCTCTTCTAACCAGATGGGAAAGTTTTTCGACAGATATGTTGCAAACTCCTGGATCCAGACATTTGCGTTCCTCCCGAATTTTTGGAGGGCGTAATAATCCCTGTGTGAAAACCGAATGGTAAGTGCAGATCGCAAGACTTCCGCCCACTGACGTTAAAGGATTCGGATTATAAGCTACTCGCATGCATACTTCGTGCTCGCCTCCTCGCTACTGCCAAGGATGCCATTCACGCCGACCAAACATGTCTGGGAGGTGACAGCAATATACACACGGTATTAAGCTCCTATAGAGATGAAGTGGCCCTCACGTCAACAAGTCTTTTAGAGGGCACACATGTGGCAGTTAACCTAGATATTTCTATAGTTATAGCGAGTGGGTTGTTGAACTAGCTGCTCCATGCAGTTTCCGGAAAACGTGTTCAGAACTACACACTTGACAGGACTGTCTGTCCGTACCACCAGCAGTGACTCTGTAGGCGTCCCAGGCTATACTCGGTAGTTAACATGCCTCAGACTTCCTTTCAATGATTCTACAGCTGTTAGGACGACCTCCACTGTGAGGTCGCTACCACTACCATCCTGAGAGGACCACATACCATCGGTTCAGCTACCAGATCAGCATCGAATTGAGACCCTCCTGGCCACCGAGCCACAGGGGCGCCAGCCAACACGTCACTGCCAGCCACCTGCTGTACCAGGTTTCACTCCCTGGACGTCTACTCCCCTGTCAGCCTCCGCAGATTGAGCGGACTGCCAGCCAAAAGAGATTTTATTTCTGTCTCATCCCAACCAGCCACTCTTTACAAGTGGTATAACCAGCCACACCCTCTACAAGTGGTATAACAAACGGGATCTGTGGAGGTGCTATGGTCGTCAGCAACACAGTCAACAATAAGGTGGGCTAGGTGCATAGTACAGCTGCTCTTGGAGTCTTTGTGTCTATTGTTACTTGGTACTGTTCTCTCTGCTGTCCTCATTGATTATGTCAGGACTAGATTTCGTTTTGAAGCCTGGAAACGACCAGTGCATGAACTAATGAACATGAAGTTACCATGTCATGTCGCTCCTTGTACCGAGTCACATGATACGGTACATTGGGAATGCCAGCAAATACAGTATTACGCCAAGCAGTGTAAAGCGAATATGTGGTTAAGAAGTGGTAGTACGTTAACACCAGGGGAGATTAGGTCATGGGAGGTATAGCTTATTGTAAACAATATTGTCAAGTAAGTTAAAAGTTCAGGAGTCCTCCAAGGACTACTAGATATATGGTTTGCCTGAATCATATGTAGAGTTTGTCTCTTCCTTCCACACTGCATTCTTTCTGTTCTCTACCGATGTAGTTATATGCCATGGTACAAAGCTAACGGGATAAAAATAGACCACTATCACAACATTGTCTTACGGGTCATAATTCTGACATCTCACCACACAACGCTGACTCAAAATAGCGTAGCAACACGCTGCGACAAAACGGACGTGAGGTGGATCACTGGCCATGATGTCATTGTTATACCACTCCTCGTCCCTTGAAGAATTCAGTCGACGTGATAGCAGAGAATTTGCTGCAGATAAAAGACAGGATCAGTACGAGGCATAAGGGGAGTCGTAATGGGAGAACGTAATCGCGTTTCAGGAACTATAACAAGAAGAAAATGTTATTGAGTCATAACAGTTTAATTAATGTGTACAAGTTGTAGCTGGTAGAGCACTTGTAGCTAAACAGATACGTCAGTGGATAGCGGAATTCATGAAGCACGATACAATGAACGGGTCTGTCGGAAATTAGAAGAGAAGTTTTAGTATTTAGGCAACAGTTCTTCCTACTTTATTATAAGAAATGCGACTACAGTAACTTTATCACGGAAAATTTTTGTAAATAATTCTTAGTCGAAATTCTGTGCTTGGTTCACGCTGTAGTATAACCACGTCCGCAGCAGAACATGGGCATTGCGGGTCAATGCCAAGCTGTGCCAATGAACGAGGCGAGCATCAGTAGCTGCCCCAGCTTGCTGGAACGATAAAGATCATCAGTGAACGCCGTCCGTCTTGCTGCAACCACCTCCACCTGCAACAGTTTCCTGTAGGCCTCACCATCCCATCGAATCCGTAGCGCCCAGGTGGAAGAACTCACCAGTCGACTGCAAATGAATTTGTTTTCACTGCAAATTCATTTGCATTTTAATTTCCATGTATCACTTTAAAATTTACTACATTTTGACACCCAGCATGGGATGCATTTTTGAAGTTCGACATGTGACTCTTCGTGTATCAATTCCAATTTAATAAATTTTGGGCTATTTGCAATTCAGTTAATTAATTTACCTCTTTCATGGTATTCAGCCAAATTAAATAACACAAAGTTTTCGCCGTCAAATCTGAAAGATGTTCACGACACAAGGACAAATTCTACGTAAACAGCTGGCGCTTCCATTTCACCACAACACCTTGAGTTGCAAATGCTTCTACAAAAACTCTCCGCTCCTCACAGCTATCCCGACCGCAGCCGCCATAACTTTCACTTTCTATGGGACTCTTGTCTGTTGCACCTCCAGCCTAGATATCTTCTCTAGCGTCGATTCCACCGGTCTATTATCGCTGAGGAACGTTGGCGATTGGTGGTCCTACACACTTTAATACACTTTCACTTTAATACATTAACTCCTTGCATGGTTCATGTTATTAAAATAAAAGTGCATGCTACTTCTTTAACTAAATAATTCATTACTACCTTTTATGTCCATAATTACTGACAGTTTAGTGATTCAACAGAATGAAGAACGTCTCAAAGTTTGCATTTTCCTCCTAGGACTTCCGCTGATGTTTTGTTCCTTGTTCGTTTTGAGTGACGCTCACTCACTGTTCCTGGGTGTGGTGCGCAAAAGAGATACAGCAGCTATTTTAACAAAACTGACTAAGGAAACTTTTCAAAATTATTCATCTCAACATAGCAGAATTTACAGGTGTACGGCTTGCTATTGCGTAATAATGTCGACGTAATTTTTTCCGTTGATTATCTATAGCCGGCCGGAGTGGCCGACAATTCTAGGCGCTTCAGTCTGGAACCGCGCGACCGCTACGGTCGCAAAAACAATGGTTCAAATGGCTCTGAGCACTATGGGACTTAACATCTTTGGTCATCAGTCCCCTAGAACTTAGAACTACTTAAACCTAACTAACCTAAGGACATCACACACATCCACGCCCGAGGCAGGATTCGAACTTGCGCCGTAGCGGTCGCGCGGTTCCGGACTGAGCGCCTAGAACCGCTAGACCACCGCGGCGCTACGGTCGCAGGTTCGAATCCTGCCTCGGGCATTGATGTATGTGATGTTCTTAGGTTAGTTAGGTTTAAGTAGCTCTAAGTTCTAGGGGACTGATGACCTCAGACGTTAATCCCCATAGTGCTCAGATCCATTTGAACCATTTTTGATTATCTATATATTGTGGCCTGCAAATGACTGCTTTCATCCAGCACTCCAACCGCCTATCCTTTGCAAGCCACTTCATCACTGCAAAACTGCTGCAACTTGCGCAATCTGAACCTGCTTATTGTATTCGAGCCTTTGTCTCCTTCTGCAAATAGTTCTCCGTCACTTACGTCCGTTATCGAAGTGTTGGTGCCTCAGAATGTGTCCTATCAACAGATCCCTTCTTTTAGTCAAACTGTGGCGTTCATTTCTTTTTCCATCTGTGCATCTTACCTCCAGCATTCTTCCGTACCGCCACATTTCAAAAGCCGTCTAATCCTTTGTTGTCTGAACTGTTTGCCGTCCACATTTCAGTTCCGTACAAGGCTGCGCATCTCACAAATACCTTCAGAGGAGGCTTCCAATCTGATGTTAATATCAGGTGTAAAAATAGTCCTCTTTTTCAGAAACGCGTCTTGTGCAATTGCCAGTCTGTATTTTCTATCCTCTCTACTTCGTCCACCTGCTCGTGTGAAGAAATTCGTCGGCTACCTTGAATGTCTCATTTCCTAATCTAACTCCTTGTTAATCACGTGATTTAATTCCACTGCATTTCTTCTAACTTGTCTTTCTTTAGTTGCTGTTCATCTTACAACCTCGTTCCAATTCTTATCCATTCCGTTCCCCTCCCCTTCCAGGTCCTTTACCATCCCTGACGAAATTACAGTGTTATCGACTAACTTTAGAGCTTTTATTTCTCACCCTTGAACTTTAATTCCTACATACCTGTCACAGTCCCTCCTCAACTACTGCTTCCCTTTCATATCATTGGACTCAGTAATCTGGTTTCCGTACGTACCTGAATTTTATCCCCACTACCTTTAGAATTTCAGAAAGTGTATTCCAGTAAGCCAACATCGTATAAGAGAAGGAAACATTTACGTCATAATTCTTCTACGGACTGGTGTAGCACGCTGTAGTACAGTCCTGAAATTTTCGCGTTAACCTTATCGTCAGTCTGGCGGTAGAAGGACGAACGAGCTAGATTTCTCGCAGCAGTGCACGTCAAAGCGGTTGTCGCTAGCGAGGCTCTGCCTGCCGCGTGACATTTCGCAGCCAGTATTGGCCTAACCGCTTCCTGCCGAGGAGGTATTCTAGCGTGGGGTCGGAGAGGTGGGAAGCAAAGCACCTGTGGAGTTCGTACGAGCAGAACCGTGTTGCTTCGGGTGTCTGCTTCTTATTCTGCCAAATGTCACCCTTGAACTGTACCGTGGAAACTTAAATCGTGCAATCCATGTTATGCCCTACTTCTCGCACAATCGCCAGTTCATTTTATGAATACTCGTGTTTTCCACTGGATACTGAGAAGCAATACTTCAAGTTTCTATATTAAAAAAATAGCTGTCTATACCGCTGCAACGTATCGTAAAATTATCACTTTTGGGCGAAGAGCAGCTATCTTGTGGCATAAACTCCTGCGTAAGCTTTTAACACGTAAGAATAGGGGCGTTATGTTTACTCGGTTTGTATTTCGAGACGTTCCAACAAATTTTGTAAAGGGGAGAGATGGCTACGGGATATCTCAACATCACTCAGTTCATAGGGAACATATGAAACTCCCTGGTGGAGTAAAACAGCGTGCTAGACAGTAATCGAAGCCGGAACCTTCGCTTTACTTTACTGACTGAGCTACCCGGGCACAACTCCGGATCTTGTCTCAGAGCTCTACTCCCACCATTACGTTCCTCCCACTTTCCAAACTTCCAGGCTCGAGTCCCGGTGCAGGATACCCTCTTATTCTACCAGTAATTTCCAAATTATTATGCAGAATAAAAAGAAATCATTCTGGTAACAATCCCCTCGACTGTTGCTATGCCATTTCTCCGCAGTATCCTTTCTTCCAGGAGTACTTGTCCCAAATGTATTTACGAAAACTGTGAAATTTAGAAGTTAGCAGAGAGGTACGGACGGAACTAAACCTGTGAGGGCGGGTCGTGAGCCGTGCCCGCAGAGTTCAGTCAGTAGAGCAGTTTCCCACAAAAGACAAAGATCCCAGGTTCGAAGTCTCGCTTTGACAGGACTTTAACCTGCAGGTTGTTGAACTCAGCGCGCAGTCAGTCGCAGAGTCTTTCTTTCACTGTGGAAAGGCGACATATATGTATCAAAAATCAGAATGTACTTGTAATGAGCTGTTACCATCTTGTTATGAGGGCAACTAATAAATTCGTGAAGATAATAAAAGTTTGCTATTTTGGTCACAGTTATCGTACTTACAGAATGATCTACGCTGTCTAGCAAAAAAGGGTGGAGCACCCAGAGGAGGATTAGCAAACGAAATGAAAGTTCAATGGGTGGGAAGGTGTGTGATATAGTTTCAGTGATTGCAAAAAAAAAAAAAATGGTTCAAATGGCTCTGAGCACTATGGGACTTAACATCTTTGGTCATCAGTCCCCTAGAACTTAGAACTACTTAAACCTAACTAACCTAAGGACATCACACACATCCATGCCCGAGGCAGGATTCGAACCTGCGACCGTAGCGGTCGTGCGGTTCCGGACTCAGCGCCTGAACCGGTAGACCACCGCGGCCGGCAGTGATTACAAAATCGGTTGAATCTGACGAAGGAAACTGCAGCATGAGAATATTTAAAACTACGACGTGGCATCCCCTTTGGTCAGGTTGCAAGCACTTACATAGATCGGAAAGAATGTCATAAAGTCATAGATTTGCCTTCTGAGACAGGCTGGACCACAACTTTCGTAACAGGTACTTGATATCATGGAAACTAGCACTAGAATAAAGTTGACGTCCGAGACGTTCCAACAAATTTTGTTAAGGGGAGAGATGGCCACGGGATATCTCAACATCACTCAGTTCATAGAGACACGTTCAGTGTCTGGACAAACATTGCCTTGTTGTAAAGTGGCACCACGATAATAAAACACGAGAGGTAACTGGACCATTTGGAGTCCCTACAGTCACTACCAGCCGTAATCTGAAGTCTTTCTCGATGGCTCCCCACAATATGACGCCAGAAGTAAAGATGCTGTGTTGGTAGCATGATATTTCCCTTCACGTCGCAGGCGTACTCCCCACTAATAGTCATCCGAAGTAATGCAGAACCGCGATTCATCGCTGAACGTAATACGACGCCATTCATCAGGAATCTAAGCTTCCCATCAACGCAACGTCTGCAAGTCTCTGGTCAATGGGGCGGAATGACACAGAATATTGCAAGGAGTCCAGTACTTACTCTTGGACGGCAGACACGGATATGAAGGGGTTACAACGTGCTTTGTTCACTAAACGCCATTCCACACAAGCAGAACCTTGACGACGAATATGGATGCCCTTACGTTCCCATGCACACAAACATCGTACCACTGACGCCAAAAATCTTGATATTTCGCGATTCGATCGGCCGTTGAAATGTAGACCCACAATACGACGCTTTCATACTCTTTTTCCGTCCGCAGCTCGTGGTGTTCCGGTAGCGTACTCGCTTCCCGCGCACGTGGTCCCTTGTTCGATTCCCGGCGGGTTCAGCGATTTTTTCTGCCTTGAGATGACTGGGTGTTATGTGTCCTTCATCATCATTGACTCGCAAGTCGCCGAAGTGGCGTCAACTAAAGAGGACTTACAATACGGCTGCCGAACTCACCCGCATGGGGGCTCACGGCCAACAACGCCAAACGCTCATTTCATTTCATTTCATACTCTTTCTCGGGAGAAAGTCACACTCGTGTACGTAGCGTCTTCGTGTCCTTCAGAGTAATCATTCAACATCTGACACTGTTCCCTCCCCTTACATACACTATCAGACCTCTTAACAACACTGAACATCAACAACACTAATCGATTCTGGTGGGTACTCTCCTTCCACAAGAGTATAATGTACGTAACTGCAGGCAGTTTGTGCATGTACGAAGTTACACTGACATTCGACAAAATCGTCCAGGTACTTCAATTGCAGGAGGCGGTTTAGTGATTCGCTCCCACAAAATAGCGTTGGCACTGACTAAATTCGTTACTCCAGTTGGTATATGACTTCCAGTTCCCGTTTCCCCAACTGAGAAGGGACAGTTTCGACTGTAGGGATCCTATTATTTATTGCTGTATTTAATCTCCGCACCCAATTATCGAATCGATTAAGTAACTCCACACTCAGCACTTGACACTGGACTGCTTTTGGACTTTCTCATAGCTACTTGTTCCATGGAACCTGGGATGAGCCTTAACCTCTCCACTGTTTGTTCTACCCTATATTCAGTAATCGTAAGCTGCAAAGTTTGTCCCCAGATTTGCGCCTGAAATTAACTTCACGTACCTCTCAGTTCAAAATTTGAAGAGCATCTGTCTCCTCATCTACCATGTCAACTATGTTACTCGCTTACTCCTTCAAACAATAGAGATTACTATTTACATTTCTTAGGTTGCTGGGTTTCCCAGCGACATTCTGGGCAACAGCGGGCCTTGGCTTCCTAGTTACTCGTCTATCTTCTTACTTTACGAAATTTTTTCACTACTGCCTCAGCCATAAAATATCCGGTTTAGGATATTTTTTCAAAGGGGCTAGCCATCTGGGTCATCATCTATTTGGGTCATCATCATCACGTCCACAAAGGATCGATGATGTCGCTAGCGACTGACTTCAGAATGTAATACGCCTGTGTGAAATATACACTGATAATCCATAACATTAAGATCAACTATCTAATAGCAGATATGTCCACCTCTGGCACGGATAACAGCGGTGACGCCTCGTGGCATAGAAACATTGAGGCCTTGGTACGTTGCTGGAGGAAGTTGGCACCACGTCTGCACACACGTAACCTAATTCCCGTAAATTCTGGGCACGGGAGCGATGAGCTGTGAAGCCAAGTGCAATCACTTCCCAGATGTGTTCGATCGCGTTCAGATATGGCGAGTCAGGGGGCCAGCGCATCTACTGGAACTCGTCACTGTGTTCCTCGAACCACTTCATCAAACTCTTGGCCTTGTGACATGGAGCATTATCATGTTGAAAAATACCACTGTAGTCGGGAAACATGATTGCCATGAAGGGGTGTTCTTGGTCTGTAATCAGTGTACGATGCTCCTTGGCCACCACAGTGCCTTGCACGAGCTGCACTGGTCCCATGGACACCCACGTGAATGGAGCCGCCGCGGCTTATCTCCGTACTGCAGCACAGGTGTCAAGGAGCAGTACCCGTTGAAGGCGGCGCATTTGCGCCCTCCCGTAGGCATGATGAAGAAGGTATCAGGATTCATCAGACCCTGCAACGCGCCGCCACTGCACCAGTGTCCAGTGCCGGTCACGTGCCTATTTCATGCCCCTCGACTGTTACAACCGTCGTCTGGCTTCTGTACAAGCTGGAAATTGCCTATCGCTCCGCGTATTTGACCCCTGCCACCATCAGAATTTCAAAGAGAGTATTCCAGTCAACATTATCAAAAGCTTTCTCTAAGTCCACGAATGCTATAAACGTAGGTTTGCTTTTCCTCAACCTATCTTCTATGAGAAGCCGTAGGGTCAGTATTGCCTCGCGTGTTCCTACATTTCTCCGGAATCCAAAGTGATCTTCCCCGAGGTCGGCTTCTACCAGTTTTTCTATTCTTCTGTGAAGAATTTGTGTTAGTATTTTGCAACCGTGATTTATTAAACTGACCGTTTCTGTGAAGAATTCGTTTTAGTATTTTGCAACCGTGAATTATTAAACATAGTTCGGGAATTTTCACACCTACCAGCACCTACTTTCTTTAGAATTGGAAATCTCGTATTCTTATATAAGTCTGAGGGTATTTCGCCTGTCTCACACATCTTGCTCGCCAAATGTCTGAGTTTTTCATGGCTGGCTCTCCCAAGGCTTTCAATAGTTCTAACGGAATGTTGTCTACTCCCGGGACGTTGTTTCAACTTAGGTCTTTCAGTACTCTGCCAAATCCTTCACGCAGTACCATATCTCCCATCTCATCTTCATCTACGTCCTCTTCCATTTCCATAATATTGCCCTCAGATGCATCTCCCTTGTATAAACCCTGTATATACTCCTTCAAACTATTTGCTTTCCCTTCTTTGTTTAGGACTGGTTTTCCATCTGTGCTCTTGATATTCATACGGGTGGTTCTCTTTTCTCCAAAGCTGTCTTTAATTTTCCCGTAGGTGACATCTATCTAACCCGTAGCGATATAGGCTTCTACTTCCTTACATTTGTGCTCTAGCCATTCCTGCTTAGCCAATTTGCACTTCCTGTCGATCTCATTTTTTAAACGTTTTTATTCCTCTTTCGCTTGCTTCGTTCTGTGCATTTTTATATTTTCTCCTTTCACCAATTAAATTCAATATCTCTTGTGTGACCCACGAGTTCAAATAACATGGCAAAGGAAAACAAGGGGCAAGGACGTCTGTATAGGCGTGCACCAGAATTGAATTATCGGTCAACCCTCCTCTAATGATAGGGTAGGAGTAGTTCTCTGCTGGAGAACCCAGTCAGTCGGTTGATAAAAAACTTCGTTGATGAACACGAACAGACACAGTAAAGCATATCTGAAACAAAAGACGGTAAGCGATCCTGCGACCGCCGGATGCTGTGGTCGAGCGGTTCTAGGAGCTTCAGTCCGGAACCGCGAGCGGAACCGCGAGACTGCTACAGTCGCAGGTTCGAATTCTGCCTCGGGCATGGATGTGTGAATCCTTAGGTTAGTTCAAAGTTCTAGCGGACTGATGACCTCAGAAGTTAAGTCCCATAGCGCTCAGAGCCATTTAAACCATTTTTGATCCTGCGACCCATCACACTGCTACGGGCATGCCGACACAGGCGTTTCCCGCGGACGGTAGCGGCGGCCCCGCTATCGCAACAGGCTGGTGGATGGCGGCTGACTGTTGTGGGATGGCGGTGCGGCAATGAGGCGACGTCCCTGATCGCAAATTGGACATTCAGGCAGCAGTCATTGTTTCACAGCCCTGTGGAAACAGTGTCATAGATGCGGGGCGACCCGCACTGGCTGTGCGTCATAGGACGGCCCAGCTGACGACTTGCAGACGGGCTGGTTTAGCTAGTTAAAATCCCGTTTTCACTCGCTGGCAGCTGCAGAAAGTCCGCTGTATCGAGGCCGCATTGAAACATCTGGAGTGAGGTTGGTAACCTGGCGTAGTGTAATCGGTGCGTCGGTCGATCATGCGCGGGAGACTACGTGACGTCCTTTCTACGGAAGCGGCGGCTGTGGAAGTCGTGCTGCTGACGCTGCCGAGCTGGCAGGGCGTCGAACGATGGATTGCGGCTCGGTTTCGGTGGCCAGACGACAGTCCCAACTGTCCGTGTTTGAGCCGTTACAGTCCCGCAACGTTCATGGCACGCCACCGTAAAATAGCCACAAATCTACGTCAGTAAATTGTTAAGACTGAAGTACTCCCTCTCCACGATAAACGAATGGGAACGCCGTACGAGGTACGATGAGTTGAGCAGAAGCCCCTTCTCCAGAGGCGGGAACAAAAGTATCTTGGTTCAACAAGAATTTGCCTGTGAAATGATCATAGAAGGTGGCACGTCTTCAACCAGCTTAATAGTTCAAAGTGCACTACTGGCCATTAAAACTGCTACACCAAAAAGAAATGCAGATGATAAACGAGTATTCATTGGACAAATATATTATATTAGAACTGACATGTGATTACATTTTCACGCAATTTGGGTGCATAGACCCTCACAAATCAGTACCCAGAACAACCACCTCCGGCCGTAATAACGGCCTTGATATGCTTGGGCATTGAGTCAAACAGAGCTTGGATGGCGTCTACAGGTACAGCTGTCCATGCAGCTGCAACACGATACCACAGTTCATCAAGAGTAGTGACTGGCGTATTGTGACGAACCAGTTGTTCGGCCACCACTGACCAGACGTTTTCAGATGGTGAGAGATCTGGAGAATGTGCTGGCCAGGGCAGCAGTCGAACATTTTCTGCATCCAGAAAGGCCCGTACAAAACCTGCATCATCCTGCTGAAATTTAGGGTTTCGCAGGGATCGAATGAAGGGTAGAGCCACGGGTCGTAACACATCTGAAATGTAACCTCCACTGTTCAAAGTGCCGTCAATGCGAACAAGAGGTGACCGAGACATGTAACCAATGGCACCCCATACCATCACGCTGGGTGATACGCCAGTATGGCGATGACGAATACACGCTTCCAATGTGCGTTCACCGCGATGTCGCCAAACACGGATGCGAGCATCATGATGCTGTAAACAGAACCTGGATTCATCCAAAAAAAATTACGTTTTGCATTCGTCCACCCAGGTTCGTCGCTGAGTACACGATCGCAGGCGCTCCTGTCTGTGATGCAGTGTCAAGGGTAACCGCAGCCATAGTCTCCTAGCCGATAGTCCATGGTGCTGCAAACGTCATCGAACTGTTCGTGCAGATGGTTGTTGTCTTGCAAACGTCACCATTTGTTGACTCAGGGATCGAGTTGTGGCTGCACGATCCGTTACAGCCATGCGGATAAAATGCCTGTCATCACGACTGCTAGGGATGCGAGGCCGTTGGGATCTAGCACGGCGTTCCGTATTACCCTCCCGAGCCCACCGATTCCATATTCTGCTAACAGTCATTGGATCTCGACCAACGCGAGCAGCACTATCGCGATACGATAAACCGCAATCGCGATAGGCTACAATCCGACCTTTATCAAAGTCGGAAACGTGATGGTACGCATTTCTCCTCCTTGCACAAGGCATCACAACGACGTTTCACCAGAAAACGCCGGTCAGCTGCTGTTTGTGTATGAGAAATCGGTTGGAAACTTTCCTCACGTCAGCATGTTGTAGGTGTCGCCACTGGTGCCAACCTTGTTTGAATGCTCTGAAAAGCTAATCATTTGCATATCACAGCATCTTCTTCCTGTCGGTTAAATTTCGCGTCTGTAGCACGTCATCTTCGTGGTTTAGCAATTTTAATGGCCAGTAGTGTAAAATCTGGCGCATATGGCCCATGACCGGGGACTTGCCTGCTTCATGTGAGTCGGTAGTGGAACAACATCTCGGTTTATTTGCAGTTAGGGCTGTGGTGTACGTATATATAAAGTTTTTCTGTGTCCACCATTGTGATTTGAAGTCTGAGAGACTTCGGCCATACACTTATGTAATAAAACCTACAGCCGTCCTTAAGATGTCATTTATTTTATGGCTACCAGTTTCGGTTCTTCGTTACACCATCTTCAGACCTTACTTTACACTAATGGGATTAACAGCATCTGTATATACGATGCATCAGTGGCCAAAATCTATAGCTGGTTTTCGCAGACTAACAGCGATGTTGTCTCTCCAGCCATCAACTGTCGAGCTGCCAATCCAGCTGTGAGCATAACTATACTAACAAGAATAGAAACAGTACAGGCTATTGCAGTACGCTTTAGATTTTGCGCGGGAAGCATTACACCTGTGGACTGGCATACATCACCGGCAAATGCTCGGATAGACTGGCAGGTGGAACATCGATTTTGACTGAGAATAATGTAGACGAGGCAGGAATGGAGAAAAGTCCGGGAAAATCGTTGCCCCATTAAATACTTCTGGCGTGTGTCAGTGGCATCTGTTCACAAGGCTCTTGTCCTCTGTACTGTGTTGGACTATTGCAGTCTGTGCACGATAGAGAGGTTGATCCTGAAATGCTATTTTTTTCTGACGAACTATTGTTACATTTATCGGGATAGCTTGTAGAACAGCTGGTGCTGTAGTTTTGAAACCCATCGTCGATTACTTCACGAGCCTCTACACAAAGTGAAGAAAAAGCATATGATAAGCAGTTAGTGTAACATTAATTATTGCACCAATCTTTTTCCACTAAACTATAAATTAGATTTGTATGTGAATATATGTTTAGTTTTATAAACAGTTAAAGAAGTGGATCTGAGTTAAATTCAAAGCAAATTACACAAAAAGAAAAAACACATAAAAGGTGTACAACTTTGCTTCCGCCGTTTTTCCCCAACGTTTGAGGCTTTAATGAAACAAATTTGTTACACATGTATCATTCAAAGTATTTTCCATCGCTGGCCACTACTTTCTCACTAGGGTAGTCTACGAATCCCGCGTCGAAAAAATTGTTCATCTTTTGAAGCGATCCATGATTCGACCCAATTTGTGACTTCTTCATGAAATCGGAATTGTTGGTCAGCCAAGCCATGCACCATTGATCTAAACAGGTGATAGTCAGAGGGAGCTATGTCTGTAGAATACGGTGGGTGGGGTAGGACTTCCCATTTTGACATTTCCAAGTACGTTTTGACCTCTTTTGCATCGTGGGGTCGAGCGTTGTCGTGCTGCAACATCACTTTATCGTGCCTCTCGCTGTATTTCGGCAGTTTGTCTTTTAATGCTCTGCTCAAACGCATTACTTGCGTTCGATAACGAGCACCTGTTACTCTTTCACTTGGTTTTAGCGCCTCGTAGTACACGACGCCTAGCTGATCCCACCAAATGCAGAGCATGATCTTGGAGGCGTGAATATTTGGTTTGGCCGTCGACGTGGAAGCGTGGCCGGGATATCCCCATGATTTTTTGCGTTTAGTGTTATCGTAATGAACCCTTTTTTCGTCCCCGGTCACAATGCGATGCAGAAATCCCTTCCATTTTTGCCTCTGAAGCAACTGTTCACAAATACACAAACACCTTTCAACGTCTCTTGCTCTCAGCTCACACGGGACCCAAGTTTCTTCTTTCTGAATCATGCCCACAGCTTTGAGACGTTTTGAAATGGCTTGCTGTGTCAATCCCACTAATTTTGCCAATTCTTCTTGAGTTTGACGCGAGTCTCCACTCAGCAATGGCTGCAATTCTGCATCTTCGAAAACATTCTCTCTTCCACCACTATGCCGGTCTACGACGTTAAAATCGTTAAAACCACCGTTGTTGAAGCGTTGAAACCACTCACGATACGTTCTTTCACTAACAGCGTCCTTACAATACGTACCTGAGAGCATTCGATGAGACTCAGCCGCTGTTTTCTTCAGACTGAAAGAAAACAGTAAAACCTCCCTCAAATGACAAGAATTAGGCTCGTAAACTGACATTTTCAGTCACGAACAATTTTATGATACAGACACAAATCGACTAATGTTTGCATGAGGTTATGTTGACCGAGATCTAAGCTATCTGCCTGACGTCTGCGATCTACTCACCGTTGTCGCCACCTATTGGCAAATGGCGGAAGCAAAGTTGTACCCCTAGTATATTTTTGTTGCCAGTTTCAGAGCACCTAATACCTACTGGTGACCCCATTACCTGTCGTCGGACGACCCCGTCCGGCATTGTGCATTCCTCTGTCCTTGTTTCTTCTACAAGCTAACTGTTACTAACTTATACATTAAAACTACCCATTGATACTATCCTCCAGCGACTATTACAGCAAGAAACTACTAATAATGAGAAATGAAAGGTGTAAAGAATAGAAAGTGAAAGAGAGAAGGAACAAAAAGAAGCATAGAAATTAGAAGAAAAGAAAGATATTCCAAATTTCTACTTTTTACGTCTCTTGCTTATTCGTGATTGCCTCTTGATGATCATTAAGTAATCGAAATCAATCATCATCTGTGACAATTTTCAACTGCGACTATTAGAATATTAAAGAAATATGTCATTATTATAAGGAGAAGATGATAAGCACAAGACAACTTTTCTAGGTAATATTAGTGGCTGGGGTACACAACGTCCAGTTTCTTCTCCGCACAACATTTAGGAACTCTTGTGGATACGAAAGCTTGTCTACGACGTACTGGAGTATTTCCCACTTTACCAGACGTGCAATACATGAGTTATACAAGATCCCATCTCATGTTCCGTCCCTGCTTCTGACCCCAACTCGGCTTGGGAAAAGAGGAGGCGTTAACAACCTAACCTTTTTCCTTCATTCTCATCCTGGTATCGAGCCAGCCCTCCCCTCTTCGATGTGTCACATCCTTCCGTCATGGACACGCAGCAGCTGGTCTGCATGCTCTCTCCTGTCTCTCTGTGAGAATACTGGACCCATTTCATTCAAACTGCCAGATTTATGCTCATTATGTCCGGCTTCGTATCCTTAAGTTGCAGTCTGTTTTCTGTAGCCAACAGCTCATAAAATGACGTACCAGTAGGAATATTTCGATCTACCCATGGCCTTTCAATTACAGCCGGGTTGCTCTTTTTACTGCATTGTGTGCAGATAATCTGGGGTCACTTGGTGACGAGCCAGCGTGTGAATCGGACATTCAACAAAGCTAAGATCCCTCTTGAAAATGTCCTCCACAGATGGGGACGAAACGTCGGGTTTTAAAGTGAAATCAATTCTACGGCATAATAGACCAGAACATTTTATTAATTGTGACATTTCCGGCCGTAAAAGTTTAGATTTTACAATTACACTTTCGGTTATCGTGTGCTACTTGCTATCCTTGACTCCAATAGTGGTGCCCCTAGCTGGAGAAGCCATAGAGGGAAGCTGGAGGGGCCACCAATGCAGCGAGACTTCGACCGGGGGGAGCCGTAAACTGCCTGCTGGAACCGGTTACTGAGTGCTATCCGGAGAGCAATTGAACTATATGCGAAGAGAAGACAGGTAGTGGGGAGACAGTTTGTGGCGGTAGCTACTACTGGGCACGAACTAACCCCTAGGCTGCTGTGTTTAACGGACTTAAATCTTTTTTTCACATAGGTGAACAGAAAATGTTATAAATCTCTTATAGGCGGTTAGTTTAAGTACTTACTTCAATCATTTATTTTAAGCATTTGTATTAAATAATTTGCTGTTGTTAATTAATTGAATTCTGTCTGTGGCTCACTTGGTGTTTCAAGGAATATTGTGCACGCATGTTACTTATATTATGAAGAGTAATTTAAGCTGTTTCACTAGTATGGGTGTTTATATCTTACGTCCAATCTGAGAGTAACCTTTTACAATATTGTGTGCGTAATTCACCTGAGAGGATGACAGGGATTCGGACAGAAAGAACCAAACTGTAATGTAACCTATTTTTCAGAAGAGTGGCTGATCAGCAAGAACCATATGTATATGGCCACCTGGAAGCTGTGTATCAAAATTTACGTCCGAGCAGTGAAGATGGCTGCTCATTATTTCTGGAGTAAATCGTGAATTATTACTTACAATGAATTATAAAACCGTTTATATTTTTTAAATTAATAAATGTTAAGTAGTCATTCTGTACTTATTTACCCACTCATCGCTCCTCCTAACAAGGCAGTGTAACACTTGGCACCAGCAAAAGGGTGAGGCTAGGTACCTAATTCACTCGCCCTGCCTCACAGGACGCAATATGTGGTGGTGCATACTGAGACCTCTTTTCATACACTGATAACTAACGATAATCCACACGGATATTCCATGCAAGACAAGACAACAGCACACACAGCCAATGCGTCTATGACAGTGCTACGAGTTGATTTATCTCGATTAAAACCGATATGCCTTCCACAGATTCTCTGGGCAAGCGTCTGCGTGGAGCGCCAAGTGGTGACTGCCGTCTGCCAATAGGCGAGGGGAGTTTCTACCCCGTCAAAGTCTGCGTTTGCGTCGAAAGGTCCTGCATAACGAATAGTATGAAGCAGCGGACATATTCGTCATGTCTGATGCCACGAGAAAAGGTGCGTTTAACTCTGTTAGCCGTATCAAGTGAACTCCATGCAGCATGGTCATAATGTCTCGGTAACGCTTTTTAGAAGTAAATAAATGGCATCCATCCATCCTTGAGGGATGATGGTGTAGCATGCTTGGTTCAGAGTCTGCAGCGTCTGCTGTGGCTAAAAAGTCCCTTTAGAGAGTGGCAGTCCCAACTGCAGTTTGGACATGTGAAATTTGAGGGACTTCGAACAGAAGCCGCTCTGTCTCTTCGCTTTGTCCTCTTCCTGATTTCTTCCTGTGTGCATTCGTCCTCTGAGAGCTTGACGCCGTTGCGCACAGTTACTCGCCACTTGACACGGTCATCTGCAATGCTATCCCAGCGACTTGGATTGATTCTGGTCTTGGTTAGGTCTCTCTTGCAGACATCCTTGAAACGAAGATGCGGTCGTCCCACTGGCCTCACACCTTCCTGAAGTTCGCTGTACAGCAGCTGTTTCGGTATCCGTTCAGGATCCATGCGCCTGACATGTCCCAACCATCTTAGACATCGATGACTCAGGAGTGCAAAGATGCTGGTTGTGCTTGCACGATGAAAGACCTCGGTGTTGGGTACTCTATCTCTCCAAGAGATCTGAAGGATCTTCCGGAGACAGCGGAGATGGAAGCTGTTGAGTCGAGATTCATGCCTAGGAAGAGTTGTCCATGTCTCACAGCTATAGAGAAGGGTGCTTATAACACAAGCGTTGTAGACTTTTAATTTAGTTTTTGTGGTAAGCAGTCCGTTGTTCCATACTCTGATTTTCAATCTAGCCATGACATATGATGCCTTTGCGATTCTGTTAGTAAGTTCAGTGTCCATGGACAGGTTGCTACATATTGTGTATCCCAAGTAGGTAAAGTCATCAACTATCTGGAGAGGATTGCCATCAATGCTAATGGATGGAAGGTTGGTAGTGCTCTGCGCCATGATCTCAGTCTTTCGAAGGCTGATGAGTAGACCAAACTTTTCACAGGCATTTGATAATTTGTTGATTATATACTGCAGCTCATCTTCTGTGTTCGCTACTAGAGCTGCATCGTCCGCATATAACAACTCACGGATAACAACTGTATTTACCTTGGTCTTGGCCTTGAGGCGACCAATGTTGAAAAGATTTCCATCAGACCTCGTATGTAGATACACTCCCTCCTCACAGTCTTCAAAGGCAAATCTGAGCAGAAGGGAAAAGAAAATCCCAAATAATGTAGGAGCTAACACACACCCCTGTTTCACACCGCTATTAACAGGGAATGCTTCTGATGTTTTACCACTGAAGCAAATTGTTGCTTGTGTTTTTTCATGGAAAGAGACAATTATCTGCAGTAGTTTAGGTGGGCATCCAATCTTCTGCAACAGTTTGAAAAGCCCATTTCTGCTCACTAAATCAAACGCTTTAACAAGGTCAATGAAAGCAATATAAAGTGGCCTCTGCTGCTCACGACATTTCTCTTGTTGCTGTCTTAAGGAGAAGATCATATCTACGTTTGATCGGCCGGGCCTGAAGCCACACTGAGATTCTGGGTAGATTCTGGAAGCTAAGATCTGTAATCGCATTAGGATGACTCTTGCATAAGCTTTCCCGGCTGCACTTAGTAATGAAATGCCTCGGTAATTGTTACGGTCACTTCTGTTCCCTTTCTGTTTATATAGAGTAACTACCCTCGAATTCCGCATACTCATCTGGACATAACCTTCTTCCCAGCTAGACGTGATGAGTGAATATAAATGTTTGAGAAGGACAGACTTGTTATACTTAATAACCTCTGCAGGGATCCCATCTTCACCTGGGGCCTTTCGGTCAGCAAGAGAATCTATTTCGCTACTAAGTTCTTCCATAGTAGGCATTGCATCTAGTTCTTCCATAACTGGCAGTTGTTTGATGGCGTCACATGCATCCTTGCTAACTTCATTCTCGGTTGCATACAACTCGAGTTAGTGTTCAACCCAGCGTTCCATTTGTTTGCCTTCATCAGTAATGACTTCACCCGTCTTGGACTTCAGAGGAGCTGTTTTTCTGACAGTTGGTCCAATTGTTTTCTTAATACCATCGTACATTACCTTAGCATTCCCAGAGTCGGCCGCTTTCTGTATACCTGCGCATAAATTCAGCCAGTAGTTATTTACGCATCTCCTGGATGTTTGCTGTGCCCTGTTCTTTGCTTTTCGTAGGTCATCTCGAGTTCTTAAATTTGGATTTCTTTTGTAAGCAAGCAGTGCTTTCCGTTTAGCCTCAGTGACTGGTTCCATTTCTTCCAAATTTTGCTCGTACCAGTCCTTATTTCTTTTTCCTTTTATTCCATAGGCCAATACTGCTGAGTTGTAGATTGCACCTGAGAGTTTTGCCTTTCAAAATAATGTCATGTTAATGGCACACTCCGGTCTTAAGTGGATCATGGCCACCTCTTTTAAATTATTGTGTCTGAAAGAACAAACACCTGTATATACATAAAGTATGCTTGGTAACCCGATTAAGGTCATACTCCAAATTATCTAGGAGTAACCCTTGAGAGAACTCGATTTAGTAACACTATAAAAACAACGAAATGATAATCCCCGCACGGAACAGTCTGATTCGTAAAATAGTAGAGTCAAACGGGGAACACAAGTAGTGGCACTAAGTATGTGTCAAGGGACACTGCATTGTTGCCAAATTTATTCAAGATGGCGGCGATGACGTCATCCAAGATGGCGGCACGTAGACTTTTAAACATCGCATGACGTCATCCAAGATGGCGGATTTTGGCGGGAAAATAGCCCAATTGGGCTAAGTCCACTAACCTAAGCCCCAAGAAGACAAAATGGCGGGAAGGAACTGAAGACTTTATTTCAAGCAGTACGGTCATCACTTGTGCTCCAACACAGTCAGCACACCCATCTTTGATATCGCAGTGCAGTCGCCACGACGTCCGGATATATAGTACGCAGCATATCCACATTCGAACACTAACTCGGGTATTGTATACTATGGATCTGCATTCGAATACAGCTTCCTACCTTGCGTGAGGCGGATCCACCTTCAAACACTACCCCGTGCGAGGCATATCGTGGATCCGCATCTGAACACCGCTCTCGAAATAACTCGCGGCGGATCCACATTCGAACGTTAACCTTACTCTACCATCGGTCCTGGGAGCCGTCCGCGAGGCGTGCATGTACATAGAGATACCGAAAAACAGAGCAAACGCTCTCCGAATGTGGAGGTGACTGGATATGCCTTGGTTACATTTATAGGCAATTTTAGAACACAGAACGATAACTTATGGCGCGGTCGCATAGATGGATCTGACATAAAATCAAAAGAAATGCGAAAATTGATTAGCGCATAGATATAAACTGACATAATATACACTGAAATGCGGTGAAAATGAGAACGTACTTGTTTATCTTCTGGTTCGCAGGGGGGAATTTGTGCATGGTTCAAGTATGCGGCAACAAGAGGAATGCAGGAAAACGATGACATCGAAGCTAGAGGAATAAGGAAGGCAGTCAATTTTTTCTCGTTGAGTTCGTATTATAGTGTATGTCTACTGAGGTAGCAGTGATACACGCGAGTTGAATACTGTATTTGATGCTTTTCAGGAGGACCAAGAATCATTCACGCCTAAACTTACTCACATCTGTGTTAAATGATACCAGAGGGTGTAAGGGATGATCGATTGAGACAGAGCTGCAACTAGGTACGATTCAAACGTTGACTCATTTATTCTAGAGAAGGATAAGTTGCTGAAGGTAGATTTGTTTTCCAGTATTCTATTCCGATGCTTTAGTCACGTGATACAGCCAGCATTCTACTCGTATGCGGCTACGTGTTCGGTATGTGGTTTAAACCACTGTCTACATGCGATCGTTGACGGTGAATCCGTCGGTCATCAGAGGACTTCCATCTCATGTGTGATGAAGGTTGACACATTCCTCTAAACGCACTTTGATTTACGCTATCCCCACCCTGTCGCATGCTTGGTGTAAAATCTAGACTTCAGCGTCATAACAAAGTTAGCCGTGGGTATTTGTGAGGGGCTGTAATCATTGTGTACACACTTATCCGACAGACAGGTGTTTACAGAGTTGGTTACGGGATGACTTGTAATTTTCACATGTTGAACTCCGCTGCTATGCGTATCTGTTTGCTTGTAGGATGTACCGGCTGCTAATAACTATCATTTTTATATACACCTGATGGAGTAATAGTATTATTTTCGACTGGTGATCTGGTGTGATCATTGGGCACTAGTCGTGTCCGCAGGGCTATATTGGGCTCCTATCATAAAAAGGAAAAGTTTTACGATTGGGGTAGAGATCGCTCAGCGTAGGGTGACCGGGGAGAAGGATGTATGTCTGACAGGACGGAAAAGTAAACGATCTAAGATTATTGCCCGTTTTTAAGTGCTGAACGTTCTAGTCTTAGGAGTGTGTGTGTGTTTATGTTCTCTCTCTCTCTCTCTCTCTCTCTCTCCTACCGGAACCTTCGATGCACTGATCATGGACTCTAGAACAATACTTTACACATGATAGATTGAATGATTTACTTAAAAATGTATCGAACTACGTTGTGTATAAATATCGCTCCATTCTTGTTCTTCTTAACTGTATGCCATTAAATTAAGGCACTTTGACATCTGTCACTATAGATCGATATGGTGTGCTAAGCTCCAAGACTTGGTGCACTTGGAGGGTTTAGGACTAGGAAAGCTCTATTCAGTCAAGAGACGTGGAGCGTAGCTGAATTCGTCTGCTCGGTTGAGGAATAATTGAGTAGCGATGTTGCGGGGTAGATCGGTCAATACCGAGGTGAGGATGATCTTTTAACGTAAGAGGACTAGATAGCTCTGTGACCGCCATACGCAGAGAGATTGATCAAATACTATGCGCGAGGTCGTAGAAATATGTATAGCGTTGTCTGGTATAATTTGATCGTCTTTATGTGTTCGAGAATTAAGTGTGAATCGACGTGCTGAGCGGCCATCTATGAATGTTCGCAATGATACTTGCAAAGCAGAGGATGTATGGTTAAGCTATGATACTGAAATTAAGAAAACAAGCTGTTAAATGATTGGCCTGTGTTGGACTTACGGTAAAATGTTTCGCGATATCAGCTGTGATGGATAATATTACAGTTGATCAGTGGTGTCTTATCCATCGTGTCTGTGCATTGGGTACGACATTATGATTGACTGACAATGCTTGCTTGTGTTGGGGGGACAAATTTTGGTTGATGGACCGCAACTTCCGGGGTTGTTTGCACCGAAAACGGTGATCCCGTACTTGTGTGCAAAAATGACCAATCACTAGAAATGGAACGCAGAGTTATAAACTGTTCGGTCACTGCGACATATGAGTTTAAATGTAGAGGTGGTCATTCACTATCGAATGTAGTCGCTACAACGCCAGCAGGCTCTTCTAGTTTCCTTGTGTTGTGGCTGTCCTTTATTTAAAATCGTTCAATGTTATGCTATCGACTGTAAGAATATGATTTACAAGGTGCAAGGTATAGTTTCCTTTGAGAGGCCGTGCATCAGTCCGTTTTAATGTCTGTTTAGAATCAGCCACTGACTTCGAATTCACGGCAGAAAGACGAAATGCTTGGCAGTGTGCAAAAGCGTGTTAGAAAACACTGTTTGAACAAGGGCCAGAGGCAGCTTCTCATTCGCTTAGAGTAGGGGCGATCAAACTTTAAAGGTGTCTCTGCAGCGTGTGTATATTTAATATGATCTTGTTCATGTAGGCAACTGTAGTTCGAGGTGTCGGACTTGGCGAGCTGTTAGGAATTCTTGGATGGTCACACTCTGAGTTATTCTGGGGGAGTATTGTGAATTCCGTTTGACCGCGCTGGAGGTGGATCGCATTGGTGCCTTCGTGACTTTTTCACTGTTTGATGGTAGAGGATAAAGATGATAGGGTGTTGAGGATCTGTTGTACTTGTACCTAGTTTGAGGCGTACAACATTGCGCGCATTTCCGGCGAATGGTCAAAACAAAGTCCTGTTGCAGTAACTGAGATCGTTCTGTTTATAGAAAGGTTGTAGAAGGTAATAGATATGTCTTCTCCGACTTAAATTGCAGAGATCAGGTGGGTGAAGATAAATGCATACTCATCTATGCTTAGAAGGGAGAATGCTTTTTTATTATAAAGTGAGTTTTGACAGGAGTGAATATGATTTCATATATGCGAGTGTTTCAGCGAATGGTGAATGACGTCGGGTTCGCTGGCTGGGGGGAGACACTGTTTACATGTCCTGTTGGAGATGCAAGGTTCAAATGGTTGAAATGGCTCTGAGCACTATGGGACATAAATTTCTGTGGTCATCAGTCCCCTAGAACGTAGAACTACTTAAACCTAACTAACCTAAGGACATCATACACATCCATGCCCGAGGCAGGATTCGAACCTGCGACCGTAGCAGTCGCGCGGTTCCGGACTGAGCGCCTAGAACCGCAAGACCACCGCGGCCGTAGATGCAAGGGGGAGATAGAGATCTGCGCTATTCAGGAATCCATTTGTGCACTGTATGTCGTTAGACAATAGCTGGAGAGCAGTTATAGGGTGAGCCCACTTCAGCATTCTGGTCCTGGGGGCTGAGTGGACGGCTGTTTAGATGGACAGCTATGTGGCTTTGACATGCCGCCGGCGGCGCTCGGAGACTCGCTTTGTAAGGCGCTATGGGACTAGTTTGAGCATTTAGTACTTGTTTCGGTGGTTATTCGATTAAGAACTATAATATTGAAGGTCATATCCTCAGCTGGACCGCTGTGTAATTGAGTAAGTGTGTTTAGGTATTTGAAGATACGTTTCGCAAATGGTGATGTTAAGTTGATGGCGCAATTTAGCCACCACTGTAAAAAAATGCTGTCTGCTGCTGAAAGAAAGAAAGAAAAGGATGACCTTGCCCCCAGACCTGATGGATGAGTTATTAGATAAGAGCAAGTGATAGTTGAAAGATGCTACGTGTTCAGATATAGGAGTCTCTAAACGGCAGGGCGAGATTTTTTTTTTATGTGGAAATTTATGCAATCTATAGATAGTGATATTCGACCGCTAGTGACAACAGTTAAGAGCCGAAAAATAGGTACAAATCGAGCGCTGGCAGAATGTTGTGGCAATGGTTATAATATTTCATTCAAGGTGGAGGTTGTAAATATGCTCCAGGCTTTGAATATTGGTGGGAGTGTGGTATGTCCTTGATGCTATGTATCAAAGTTTGACTCTTTAATTGTGTTTGGCATTTCTGGGTGCGTGTAAAATTAATTTTACTGTTGAAAGTGTGAGAAAGATGAGTTGATTGGTGTTTAGATAGAGGCTACGTTTCTAATTCGAAAAGAGGGGCTGAGAATGGTAAATTGATTAATGGACATGGTTTGTGGGGTGATATATGAGTGTCAAGATAGGGCTGAGGACGTTTGCGTATGTTGATGGTGGGACGGATGTGAGGTTAGGTGCGGTGGGAGGTGTAAATTAGATCTTTTTTTTTTTTAAATGTTGTAAAGTAAGAATAATATTGAGAACGTTTTAGATGGCTGGTCACGCGACGAGGCGAGAGCAGGGATGTGTAGTTATGTTTAGTTAAAGGGCCGTGTAATGTCGTGTAAGGAGCCATGCGCAGTGTGCTACAGAGTCGTAGGAGGTAAAGACCTGTGCTGGTATGATGTGTCTAGCGTATTGAGGCTGCGCTTTGGAAATATGCTACGTTGATATAAAGCTGACTTTCACCCGCGTTCGGTAGTCGCGGCTCGGGATTGTGACGGATCGCGGTCCTGGGCGGTCGCACGTGTGTGCTTTGACCGCTGACGAGCGCGTTGACCGCGCCAACTCACGCTTGTGGAAGCCGAGCAGGGGCTGTGCAAGGTCTGAAATCAGACGGATGAGTGACTTCACAATACTGTGGGCAGGGAGCGGAATGGGGGGTACCTGCGCACGGCTGCTGAGTTATTTTGCGAGCGGATCTGCAGGCTCTGCTATGCGTTATTAGGATAGTTTACGAGTACTGAGCGTATCTACACATCTGTGTGAGGAATTATTTAGTAGCAGTTTGCTATAGTGTGTACTGAAATTATGATTGGGTGCGTGTCTGTGTGCTGTGCACATCTGGGTGGTTTTTTCTGATAGCGTATTCGATATACTGTATGGTTAAATAAGTTGTTCGAAAAAATAAATAGTGTGATCTCAATTATTACACGTGGCTGCAGCGCAAATCAGAGTGATTGGTTTTCCGTCACCATCTCTGTTGCATGCTGGTAGTAAATGTTTTCCCGGCCACGTTAATCGTGTGTGTCAGCGAGCTATGAGCTATTCTGACAATAGACGTGAAGGCAGGTCCAGACCTGAGACGCTGGCGGTATACATGAGAAGGACAATGCAGCTTTCACGTGTGTCAGATGAGAGTGCCCTTTCTGGTCGGCTGTGAGGAGGGAGCGCTGGGAAGCTGAACTTGAGTGAAGGCTCTGGAACGCCTTCCTCCGCCGACCGCACGCGCGCAGCCTGGACCTGTCTGGGAGCGTAAGCTAAGGCGCATAGGCGATATCAATTTCTCTGGTGGTAGGCGTGAATGCGACTGTGCTGTGGTTATGTTTGGGGGAGGCCGAGCAGACACTTTTTGTTCGGTTTAGCAGCTGGGGGTGTTTGGGTGCGTCTGTTGGACTACTTTTTTTTGCGAGCATGTCTGTCACTGTGCTGTGCATTATTTGGAGAGTTTAAGAGTAGATAGCTCGTCTGCCGATATTGTGTACTGCATTATTTAAAAGCAGTTTGCTATTGTTGTTGTTGTTGTTGTTGTGGTCTTCAGTCCTGAGACTGGTTTGATGCAGCTCTCCATGCTAATCTATCCTGTGCAAGCTCCTTCATCTCCCAGTACCTACTGCAACCTACATCCTTCTGAATCTGCTTAGTGTATTCATCTCTTGGTCTCCCTCTACAATTTTTACCCACCAGATTGCTCTCCAATGCTAAATTTGTGATCCCTTGATGCCTCAGGACATGTCCTACCAACCGATCCCTTCTTCTAGTCAAGTTGTGCCACAAACTTCTCCCCAATCCTATTCAATACCTTCACATTAGTTACGTGATCTACCCACCTTATCTTCAACATTCTTCTGTAGCACCACATTTCAAAAGCTTCTATTTTATTCTTGTCCAAACTATTTATTGTCCATGTTTCACTTCCATACATGGCTACACTCCATACAAATACTTTCAGAAACGACTTCCTGACACTTAAATCTATACTCGATGTTAACAAATTTCTCTTCTTCAGAAACACTTTCCTTGCCATTGCCAGTCTACATTTTATATCCTCTCTACTTCGACCATCATCAGTTATTTTGCTCCCCAAATAACAAAACTCCTTTACTACTTTAAGTGTCTCATTTCCTAATCTAATTCCCTCAGCATCACCCAACTTAATTCGACTACATTCCATTATCGTCGTTTTGCTTTTATTGATGTTCATGTTATATCCTCCTTTCAAGACACTGTCCATTCCGTTCAACTGCTCTTCCAAGTCCTTTGCTGTCTCTGGCAGAATTACAATGTCATCGGCGAACCTCAAAGTCTTTATTTCTTCTCCATGGATTTTAATACCTACTCCAAATTTTTCTTTTGTTTCCTTTACTGCTTGCTCAATATACAAATTGAATAACATCGGGGAGAGGCTACAAACCTGTCTCACTCCCTTCCCAACCACTGCTTCCCTTTCATGCCCCTCGACTCTTTTAACTGCCATCTGGTTCCTGTACAAATTGTAAATAGCCTTTCGCTCCCTGTATTTTACCCCTGCCACCTTTAGAATTTCAAAGAGTGTATTCCTGTCAACATTGTCAAAAGCTTTCTCTAAGTCTACAAATGCTAGAAACGTAGGTTTGCCTTTCCTTAATCTTCCTTCTAAGATAAGTCATAAGGTCAGTATTGCCTCACGTGTTGCAACATTTCTACGGAATCCAAACTCATCTTCCCTGAGGTCGGCTTCTACCAGTTTTTCCATTCGTTTGTAAATAATTCGCGTTAGTATTTTGCAGCTGCGACTTATTAAACTGATAGTTCGGTAATCTTCACATCTGTCAACACCTGCTTTCTTTGGGATTGGAATTATTATATTCTTCTTGAAGTCTGCGGGTATTTCGCCTGTCTCGTACATCTTGCTCACCAGATGGTAGAGTTTTGTCAGGACTGGCTGTACCAAGGCCGTCAGTAGTTGTAATGGAATGTTGTCTAAACCGGGCCCTTGTTTCGACTCAGGTCTTTCATTGCTCTGTCAAACTCTTCACGCAGCATCGTATCTCCCATTTCATCTTCATCTACATCCTCTTCCATTTCCATAATATTGTCCTAAAGCACATCGCCCTTGTATAGACCCTCTATATACTCCTTCCACCTTTCTGCTTTCCCCTCTTTGCTTAGAACTGGGTTTCCATCTGAGCTCTTGATATTCATACAAGTGGCTCTCTTTTCTCCAAAGGTCTCTTTAATTTTCCTGTAGGCTGTATCTATCTTACCCCTAATGAGATAAGCCTCTACACCCTTACATTTGTGCTCTAAGCATGCCCGCTTAGCCATATTGCACTTCCTGTCGATCTCATTTTTGAGACTTTTGTATTCCCTTTTGCCTGCTTCATTTACTGCGTTTTTATATTTTCTCCTTTCATCAATTAAATTCAATATTTCTTCTGTTACCCAAGGATTTCTACTAGCCCTCGTCTTTTTACCTACTTGATCCTCTGCTGCCTTCACTACTTCATCCCTCAGAGCTACCCATTCGTCTTCTACTGTATTTCTTTCCCCCATTCCTGTCAATTGTTCCCTTACACTGTCCCTGAAACTCTGTACAGCCTCTGGTTTAGTCAGTTTATCCAGGTCCCATCTCCTTAAATTCCCACCTTTTTGCAATTTCTTCAGTTTGCTATTGTGTGGTGAAATGAGGAGTTGTTTACATCTTTGTGGCCTGTGCGAGATGACCACAGTCGGATCAGTGTGGTTGTTTTGTGACAAATATACGCCACGACTAAATAAAAGGGGCTCCAAATAAATAGAGTGCAGTCCTTCATTACTTCCCCGAGCAGCACAGCGCAGTCTGAGCGCTTTTTATGTAAAAACTGCAATCTGGTCAGACTGTGAGTGAATCATCAAATAACTGGACATATTTACCTGTAGATGAGTTACAGGTCTGGATTGGAATGAATATCTTGATGGGTGTGGTTGTGTTGCCGCATGTAGTGAACTACTGGAGATAAGAACCTGCCTTATGTCAGCCTTACATATCGGAACCTATGAGATGCGGAAGTTTCAAAAATATATATCCCAAATAAATAAAGTACACTCCGTCTATCAGCCTATGGACTGAAATTATTTAGGAAGATTAGAAGTTGTTTGGCTATTGTGATGTAAATGTTTTGCATTATTTACGAGTGTTTGTAATGTCTGTAGGTTGTGCTATGCATTATTTTTAACTGTTTACAATTAGGAAGCGTGTGTCTAGAGCATTATAAATGAGTTATGTAGGAGTGTTTTGTAGGTCGGTATGATGTGGGACATGTCGGTGTGGCAGGGAACGGCTGACCGTTGTGTGATTCAGCTCCGAGGCCAACAATTTTGGCGGGAAACGTGCGGAGGCGACGAATACACGTGGTGAGCGGACAAGGGGCCGCTGTGACGTCAAATTCAGCAAGTTCCAGCGTTTCCAGCGAAAACATGTGTACGACGTGGGAGTGATCGCTGGGGTGGCGAGGATTTGAACTAATTTAGTTGGAGTGCGGATGTCGTTGCGACTGCTCTGCGATATCAAAGATGGGTGTGCTGACTGTATTGGAGCACAAGTGATGACCGTACTGCTTGAAATAAAGTCTTCAGTCCCTTCCCCCCTGCAAAATCAAAGGACGTGACTTACGTTACTATAAGTGCAGTTTATTATTTGACGCGATTATGATAGGCTACCAGTGAAAAAAGATAAGTGACGGAGAAAGTTAGTACGTGTGATCAGTTGTGGTATTGGGATTTGAACTTGTGATAGTTTTTTGTTATGGATGTAAGGAAAATGGCTTTCTCGCCGAGAAAATCGGACATCTTGAATAAATAATTAATGATAATAATAAATAGAAGCACAGTTTTCGAGACATTGAAAGGTGGCTACACTTTGCCGTGGGCAGTCGTAGTTCTGAGGTTGCCGTAGTCAGTGCTTGTTGAGAGGATGTCGATAGCAGTACTAGTTGTGAGCATGTCGTGTGCAGTTGTTCTGATGGGCTAGACAGCCGATGCTGTTCGAATGGGGATGTTGTAATGATCAGAGTGTATTTTTCGTCAGTATATATGAGGTGATAAAAAAACTTTAGTATTTCAAATTTCCTAAATAACAATGCTTCTTGGTCACAGGTTCAGTCAACAAAGCATCTGGCTTGTGTTCATGTACACTTGTGCTTTGTTGTTTCGAAGCTTCTATAGTTGCTGGGGACTTAATTAATTAATTGTGTTAACGGAAATTTCGTTTCATTCTTTGTTGTTATTCTATGCAGTCAGATTACGTAGTAATACTAGTCAGGGCCAATCGGTTACGAGACTGCATAACCGGACAGACAGTGACTAAAAATTAAAATTATTTGCATTATATTTAATTAAGCGCCCATGCCCGTGGCGACCGCTGATTCTGATCGTCCCGTGGAATTCTTTTGATAGTAAAAATAGCAGACAGTAGTATTGTTGAAGTAATTTGTAGTTTAGTAATTGTAGTCTATATTGCATGTGTAGTTTTGGTAATGAACATTTGTAGTTGTCTTGTCTTTCTTCTAATGGTATTTTTGCAGAAGTTAATTTTTAATTTCTTGTATACACGTTTGGAAATTTTGTGCAGTTATGAAGATTTCAATTGTTCGTTAATCGTGTTTGAGGGAAGCATTTCGTGTGAATGGTACTGTTGGTGATAAAGCGTCATATTGTGTGTAATTTTCGTTTAGTGACGAGTTTTCTATGTTTTGTAAATGATTACGCGATCGATGAAAAAGGCAAAAATGATGGATAGTGAGAATGACGAAATTGTTAACATGGCGAACTCGCCAACACAGGAGAACAATATGATGAATAATGAAGTAGAAAACAATTTAATAAGCAGGGAAAATAGTCCGGAACCAGTTCAAAACTTTTCACAATTAGAGAATTTTCAGAATACGAGATTAACGACAGAACATTCTGGAATAGTATCGAACACAGATAGCTTTACAGCTATGACGAAGGAAGCTGGTTTTGCGGGAAATCTTAGGGGTGAAAAGAATTTCGAACAAGTTAATTTGGAGCAGTTGATGAGTGCAATATTAAATTTGGGATCTGAATTAAAAACAGTGGGATCACAAATAGGAACAATTAAAACAGAGATGGAAACAATGGAAAAACGGTTAGACTCACGAATAGGGACATGTTTCAAAAACATGAAAGATGAATTAAAGAAATAAATTAGAGAAGAAGTACAACCAATTTTGAATGCTCACAGTAATAGATTAATTTCAATAGAAATTAGACAAAAGGAACATGATAGAGAACAGGAAGAAAAAGATCGCATGATAGTAAAAAAATTTTCAGAGTTAAATTTACAACGTGCACATGATAAGGAAGAAATACTTGAAAGAATCGAGGAATCAGTATCAATTGACAGAATGAATAACGTAACACAACAGTGTGAATATTTAACTGCTAAATGTGTCAATACCGAAACCCGAGTCGCGACACTTACGGAAGACGTAAATAAACAGAAAAAACAAATAGGTGACTCATCGGAAAGAGTTGAGGAGATTTCAAATAAATTGACAAGTCTTAGTTTAAATGGGGACAGAGATTCAGATGATACAGCTCCATTGCAATTTGCGGAAACAGAAGAGTACCAGAACATAAGTAAACAAGTTGAAAATCAGGGAAAATTTAATGAACGCGTTAAAAGGGAATTTGAGGCGTTACGAAAGCAAGTCAAACAAATTGAAAGCGAAATCGTAGGATAGGACAGAAGAAATTTAGAATCACAGATAGCAGCAGGTTTTGAAGAAAATAATTTATTTCACTTACGAGATGCAACAAGAGAGCGCCAGGCGCACGAACTTGACAATAATCGACATTCGGACTGGGACAGACGCGGTAGGTCTTTGTCGCCACGAGGCGAAAACTTTGACTATAAACACTTTTTAACTGTTCGGAAATTTAAGATCTTTCGCAATTCTAAGAATGACATACATCCATGTTCATGGTTGGATCAATTTACGTACGCACGTCCGCCAAATTTGCCACTGTCGCAAACTGGAATTTATGTGTGGCTATTTAAGTCCTCAGGGGATTCACTACACTAAGTGAATATGTGCTGTAGCGTGCACAGGGCCCCGAGCTGTAGTGGTGCTATTTCCCTTTTAGTTTTCTGCACTGCTGTCTACTCTTTTACTATTCTTTGTATCTACCAAAACAACTCTTCAACTATCAATCTATCTAGAAAAGGAGTCAATCAGTTTAAGATATGGATTGCCAATTACTGTCAGTTGCGTAATTTAAATTTTCATTTTGAACGTAAATGCTCCAGTTGCTATGGTATGTTGTTGTCAAGTGCGCTTTGTCTGGTGTTTCGACAGACATTTGTTTAAAGCATAACAGAATTTTGGATTCATTATTACGTATTTTTGCAAGAGTTGGCATTACAGGGAACTTAGAAAAATCTGAATTTCATCGTTCTCAGGTGAAATTTCTTGGTCATATTATTTCTACAGAAGGTTTTCTTCCTGATCCAGAGAAACTAGACGCTATTCGTAATTATGCTGTTCCTACTACAAAACGAGATGTTCGTAGTTTCCTTGGTGTCTGTAATTTTCTTAGACGCTTTGTTAAATTGGACGATTTGACCACACCTCGTTTATGTGAACTATCTGGAAAGAATTGTAATTTGTGTTGGGATGAGGAAGCTCAATCAGAATTTGAACAACTTCATGATGCTTTAGTTGCTGCTCCACTTCTTTCACATCTGGATTTATCTAAAGATTTTTGTTTTTCGACGGACTCATCATAAAAAGGCCTAGGTGCACATTTATTTCAAGAGATAGAAGAAAACGGCGTTGTAGTACAGAAAATTATTGCATTTGGAAGTCGTGTTCTTTCTAAATCAGAAAAGTCAGTTGGTCAAAAGGTGTTAATTAAGTCTCATCGTTTGTCTCACAAAGGAAAAGGCTTGTGTTGCAAATTATTTCTGCTTTACAACGGTCCATAAAGAGTTCGCAAAATTATTCATGATGACACTGTCGAAGTAGAAACTCTTAAATCTCGGCGCTCTAAGGGAATACATCATACATCGAACGTTACAATTTTTGTGGAATGATATAGTTTTGACAAACTGACAGTTATACGTAAACACGCAGAGAATACAAGGATACCGCACCGTGTTCTGGCGGCGGCACATACTCAAAGCAACAGTTAAGTCTGCGCGCCGCACAAGGCAGTCGTTGACCGCAAACAATTACTTCCTACGTTACGCGTACCTACAGCTGATCAAGCGCTCAGTGCGAATGCACTGACAGCCGTAAACAAATACACAGTCTAATTTCTCCGATTACATTCAGTATAAGGCTATAGTGACTTGATAAATTATGTTATTAACGTTCAGTATTTTTCAGGATACAGTTGTATGAAATATTTAAGAACTTCAGGTAAATTCTGTGTGTGTCCGACGTTAAGAGGACTTGCTATCGAGAAAATTTCAGGAAGAATGTAATTTTGAAGAAGAAACTAATAAACTTAAAAGGTAACTATTAATTGAGTTTATTTTTCAGGTAACATATTTCTACTTAGGTATGTACTTTATACGTAATTTGCTGCTCGCGATTACGTGATTTACACTTTGTGCTAAATTTTATGTTCTATGAACTTACTTGTAAAGCGACGTGCTTGCGTACATTTGCTGATTTTGACAACGATTTATTAATGAACAGGGTTGTTACTTGTGTACATTATGCATCGCTTGGCTGCACTGGTTTTCACTGATGTCATATTTTTTTTTTATTATTTGCCTGCTGTGCTAATTTTTTTTAATTATAATTGTCACCTGATTAATTGTGCTGACAGTGGTTATGTACGTAAGTTATACTTTGTGATTTATCTGCTTGCGCCTTCATGTTTACTTATTAATATTACATATGAACATTTATTTGCTTATGCTGATATGATGCTAATGACCTGTTTATTATGTAAGATATATATTTGCTGCTTTGCGTATGCATTGCATATTTATACATTTCTGTTTGTTGTCATAACTACTCTTTAATTTGATATATAGAAATGCTGATATACTGCGTACGAACATAGAGTTTAGGTCACACTATGGTATTAATTATAGATTGGTTGCTTGGCAGAGCCTCGTTGTAGGGATTATGCTGCATCCACTTGTTGACATTCTGTTCTCCACTGGTATATTTACTCGCTATTGCATGTTTTGCTTACGCTTAGTGCCTTATATTTTAAGATAAGAAAATGAACTACTATAATGCTACATACGACATTAGTACAAGAAACTTCATTGAAGTCACATGAGCTGGAGGTTTTATGGAAGCTGTATAAATTTATGCTAATAGGAAGGGAGCTAACGACATGACATACCAACACTAGGTTTAGACCATTGACAGTTATTACACTGCATTCTTCGTGAGCAATTGAAATAGCAAGTGACACTTGACACAAGAAATACTCCACATGTTTGCTTCTGTTTTGCTATGATTCTTGAAGTGGTGTACACACTGTGAAATATTACGATCATTCACACTCCGTACTCGTACTTACTTACTGAGAGTTATTCAAACTAAAGGCTGTTAGAGGTCATGTATAAATTTCTTTTATTTAATGATGGACAAGGTAACCAAAATGTATTTTATAATTCATAATGAGTAGAAGATTTGGGCCAGATGGATTACACAGAAGTTGTGTGTGGACATTGTGTCTTCGGATTGCATGGGATGATAAATTGAAGTTTGCACTGGGATTTTATCTGTACTTGTTCGAGGAGACTGACCAGAGGAAAGAGTTGTTATGGAAGTGAAATGATATTGGCGATAAGGTATATATGTGTTGACGTATTGAAGAGGTATTATTGAGGTATTGAGATTGTGTGAAGTTGATGATTATTGGAGTTTTGGTGGACAAGAGGTAAGGTAAATGATATTGTTGATAAGGTTTATATGTATCGATGTATTATTGAAGTATTAAGATTATGTGATGCTGATGATTATTGGAGTTTTGGTGGATAAGAGGTAAAGTAAGTGAGGAGCATATTTTTTGTTGGTCTATATGGAACAAGGAGGATGAAGATGGCAGACTAGAACACTCAAGTGGAAGGAAGATTGTCTACACACACACTTTGTTAAATCAATAAGCAGTATATACTTTTTTGGAGAGAAGAAGTATTTGCATATCTTGGCACACTGACAGTTGTTCAGCAACTGTACATTTGATTTGGCTTGGCAAACATTGGTCTTGACATAATGACCATGACATTGACTAACTATTATTGACTGTTATACACTGTTGCCACTACTACTTGATATGCATGTTGAACATCAAATTTTGACAGAATTGCATTTACACAGTTAACACTATTCAATTACACAGTAGTACTTAAATGTGGATGAAAGATGAGTGAGTGTGTTTTGTGTGTTTTCCCTTCCTAATCCCAAATAATTGGTACCGACCTATCTCCTAAATATTATTCTATTTGGTTGTTGTGACTTGCACTGACACTCATAAATATTATAGGTTTACTGATATTTGTGTATTGTAATAGTTAATATGACAATTATCTGATATCATTTGTGTGTTTGTTATAATTTGTATGTTTAGTGTAAGAGCATTGAGAATAATTTTGTAAAAGCAATTGTGTGTGCATTCAAACTGTTGTTCATGCCTGCACCTGTTCAACATTAATGGGTGCCACTTAGAAATGTTTAATTTCTGCTGATGAACTCTGATGAACTGTCTGATTAGTGATAGTGAATATTATGGACTGTTACCTGCACCTGTTCAACATTACTGGGTGCCACTGATGGAACTGCTACTACTAATGATGTCACTTGTTGCTGTCTGCACCTGTTCAACATTGCTGGGTGCCACTGATGGAACTGTTACTACTGATGATGTCACTTGTCGCTGTCTGCACCTGTTCAACATTGCTGGGTGTCACTGATGGAACTGCTACTACTGATGATGTCACTTGTTGCTGTATGCACCTGTTCAACATTGTTGGGTGCCACTGATGGAACTGCTGCTACTGAAATGATGTCACTTGTTGTGTCTGCACCTGTTCAACATTGCTGGGTGCCATTGATGGAACTGCTTCTACTGAAATGATGTAACTTGTTGCTGTCTGCACCTGTTCAACATTACTGGGTGCCACTGATGGAACTGCTTCTACTGAGATAATGTTACTTATTGCTGTCTGCACCTGTTCAACATTGCTGGGTGCCACTGTTGGAACTTCTTCTACTGAGATGATGTCACTTGTTGGAGTCTGCATCTGCTCAACATTGCTGGGTGCCACTGATGGAACTGCTGCTACTGAAATGATGTCACTTGTTGTGTCTGCACCTGTTCAACATTACTGGGTGCCACTGATTGAACTGCTTCTACTGAAATGATGTCACTTGTTGGTGTCTGCGCCTGCTCGCCAATTCTGGGTGCCACAGTTGGAGCTTTTTAAATACTGTTTACCTACACCTATTCGTCATTGCTGGTGCCATTGATTGAATGATACATGTGTAAACTATTATGTAAAATCACACGTATGAAAGCATTTGTATTCCTTACTGTATTTTATATATTAGGTTAATGAAGGGTCAGTGCAAAGCCAAAATTAATCTAGTTATGTGATATACGGAAGTACTAAGGAATGACGAGATACGTTTGAAGTTCTCTAACGTTATAGATACAGCAATAAGGAATAGCGCAGTAGGCAGTACAGTTGAAGAGGAATGGACATTTCTAAAAAGGGCCATCACAGAATTTGGGAAGGAAAACATAGGTACAAAGAAGGTAGCTGCGAAAAAACCATGGGTAACAGAAGAAATACTTCAGTTGATTGATGAAAGGAGGAAGTACAAACATGTTCCGGGAAAATCAGGACTACAGAAATACAAGTCGCTGAGGAATGGAATAAATAGGAAGTGCAGGGAAGCTAAGACGAAATGGCTGCAGGAAAAATGTGAAGACATCGAAAAAGATATGATTGTCGGAAGGACAGACTCAGCATGCAGGAAAGTCATAACAACCTTTGGTGACATTAAAAGCAACGGTGGTAACATTAAGAGTGCAACGGGAATTTCATTGTTAAATGCAGAGGAGAGAGCAGATAGGTGGAAAGAATACATTGAAAGCCTCTATGAGGGTGAAGATTTGTCTGATGTGATAGAAGAAGAAACAGGAGTCGATTTAGAAGAGATAGGGGATCCAGTATTAGAATCGGAATTTAAAAGAGCTTTGGAGGACTTACGGTCAAATAACGCAGAAGGGATAAATAACATTCCATCAGAATTTTTAAAATCATTGGGGGAAGTGGCAACAAAACGACTATTCACGTTGGTGTGTAGAATATATGAGTCTGGCGATATACCATCTGACTTTCGGAAAAGCATCATCCACACAATTTCGAAGACGGCAAGAGCTGACAAATGCGACAATTATCGCACAATCAGCTTAACAGCTCATGCATCGAAGCTGCTTACAAGAATAATATACAGAAGAATGGAAAAGAAAATTGAGAATGCGCTAGGTGACGATCAGTTTGGCTTTAGGAAAAGTAAAGGGACGAGAGAGGCAATTCTGACGTTACGGGGAATAATGGAAGCAAGGCTAAAGAAAAATCAAGACACTTTCATAGGATTTGTCGACCTGGAAAAAGCGTTCGACAATATAAAATGGTGCAAGCTGTTCGAGATTCTGAAAAAAGTAGGGGTAAGCTATAGGAAGAGACGGGTCATATACAATATGTACAACAACCAAGAGGGAATAATAAGAGTGGATGATCAAGAACGAAGTGCTCGTATCAAGAAGGGTGTAAGACATGGCTGTAGCCCTTCGCCCCTACTCTTCAATCTGTACATCGAGGAAGCAATGATGGAAATAAAAGAAAGGTTCAGGAATGGAATTAAAATACAAGGTGAAAGGATATCAATGATACGATTCGCTGATGACATTGCTATCCTGAGTGAAAGTGAAGAAGAATTAAATGATCTGCTGAACGGAATGAACAGTCTAATGAGTACACAGTATGGTTTGAGAGTAAATTGGAGAAAGACGAAGGTAATGAGAAGTAGTAGAAATGAGAACAGTGAGAAACTAAACATCAGGATTGATGGTCACGAAGTCAATGAAGTTAAGGAATTCTGCTACCTAGGCAGTAAAATAACCAATGACGGATGGAGCAAGGAGGACATCAAAAGCAGTTTCGCTATGGTAAAAAAGGCATTTCTGGCCAAGAGAAGTCTACTAATATCAAATACCGGCCTTCATTTGAGGAAGAAATTTCTGAGGATGTACGTCTGGAGTACAGCATTGTATGGTAGTGACACATGGACTGTGGGAAAACCAGAACAGAAGAGAATCGAAGCATTTGAGACGTGGTGCTATAGACGAATGTTGAAAATTAGGTGGACTGATAAGGTAAGGAATGAGGAGGTTCTACGCAGAATCGGAGAGGAAAGGAATATGTGGAAAACATTGATAAGAAGGGACAGGATGATAGGACATTTGCTAGGACATGAGGGAATGACTTCCATGGTACTAGAGGGAGCTGTCGAGGGCAAAAACTGTAGAGGAAGGCAGAGATTGGAATACGTCAAGCAAATAATTGAGGACGTAGGCTGCAAGTGCTACTCTGAGATGAAGAGGTTAGCACAGGAAAGGAATTCGTGGCAGGCCGCATCACACCAGTCAGTAGACTGATGAAAAAAAAAAAAAAAAAAAATTTTTGATATTTACTTATTAATATTATCTTTTATTTTTGTCTGTATTTTTTTTTTTTTTTTTTTGGACGAATTTAGTGGTATTTTCACAACCAATGCTGGCAAAAATACCATTAAATTCTAGCCCGTGGAGGAGGGGCATATGAAAGGTGGCTACACTGAGGCCAACAATTTTGGCGGGAAACGTGCGGAGGCCACGAATACACGTGGTGAGCGGACAAGGGGCCGCTGTGACGTCAAATTCAGCAAGTTCCAGCGTTTCCAGCGAAAACATGTTTACGACGTGGGAGTGATCGCTGGGGTGGCGAGGATTTGAACTAATTTAGTTGGAGTGCGGATGTCGCTGCGACTGCACTGCGATATCAAAGATGGGTGTGCTGACTGTGTTGGAGCACAAGTGATGACCGTACTGCTTGAAATAAAGTCTTCAGTCCCTTCCCCCCTGCAAAATCAAAGGACGTGACTTACGTTACTATAAGTGTAGTTTATTATTTGACGCGATTATGATAGGCTACCAGTGAAAAAAGATAAGTGACGGAGAAAGTTAGTACGTGTGATCAATTGTGGTATTGGGATTTGGACTTGTGATAGTTTTTTGTTATGGATGTAAGGAAAATGGCTTTCTCGCCGAGAAAATCGGACATCTTGAATAAATAATAAATGATAATAATGAATAGAAGCACAGTTTTCGAGACATTGAAAGGTGGCTACGCTGAGTCACAGCGCCAGAGATTGCGCCAAAGAGTTTTATTCCGCCGCCTCCACTGGCAGTGCTTGTTCAGAAGTTGCCGTGGGCAGTCGTAGTTCTGAGGTTGCCATAGTCAGTGCTTGTTGAGAGGATGTCGATAGCAGTACTAGTTGTGAGCATGTCGTGTGCAGTTGTTCTGATGGGCTAGACAGCCAGTGCTGTTCGAATGGGGATGTTGTAATGATCAGAGTGTATTTTTCGTCAATATATATGAGGTAATAAAAAAACTTTTGTATTTAAAATTTCCTAAATAACAATGCTTCTTGGTCACAGGTTCAGTCAACAAATCATCTGGCTTGTGTTCATGTGTTAGAGCGTAATTCTGGTTTCTATGTGCAATCATAGTATTTCTGTTTTTTTTTTACTTACTTCATTGTAAATGGCGTTTAAAGCATCTTGTCGTATTGAGGAAGAACCGTGCCAGATGTGTATGTTGAATCACATTTCCACACACAGAACAATTACACTTGTGCTTTGTTGTTTCGTAGCTTCTATAGTTGCTGGGGACTTAATTAATTAATTGTGTGAACGGAAATTTCGTTTCATTCTTTGTTGTTATTCTATGCAGTCAGATTGCGTACTAATACTAGTCAGGGCCAACCGGTTACGAGACTGCATAACCGGACAGACAGCGACTAAAAATTAAAATTATTTGCATTATATTTAATTAAGCCCCCATGCAACGTTATCATGTTCGAATTTGAATTTGACGCAATTTTCTACTGGAGGTAGGCCTATAATAATAAATAATAATAGTAATAATAAATGATAATGAATGATAATAAATGATAATGAATGATAATAAATGACAATTAATGATAATAAATGACAGTGAAAGATAATGAATGTTAAAAAATGATAATGAATAATAATAAACAAAAGTAAGGTTTTGCAGCCATTATCGTATTGGAATTTGATTTTGGAGAGAATTTTCTAGTGGAGGCAGGTCAATAATAACAAATAATAATAAATGATCATAAATAATAATAAATGATAATAAATAATAGTAAATGACAATGAATGTTAATAAATGATAATCAACAATAATGAATAATAATAATGATAAAAACAAGTACGGTTTTGCATGCATTGTGCTGTTGGAATTCAAACTTCCCGCCATTTTTTCTTGAGGTTAGGTTAGTGGGCGTAGCACAACTAGCCTATTGTCCCGCCAAAATCCGCCATCTTGGATGACGTCATCTGATGTTGCCAAGTCTTCATGCCGCCATCTTGGATGTCGTCATCGCCGTCATCTTGAATAAATTTGGCAACAATGCAGCGTGTCTTGACACATACTTAGTCCCACTAGTAACACACCCTCCAACAATTGGTGTCTCTCGACTGGCACTGTTTTTTCTGCCACGGAACTTGCCTCTTCGGTCGGGTACAGAATATTGTATACCAGACAATGAAACTTGCAAGCTAATTGCAGGTAGCTGGAATAAGTCCACCTTTAGTAAGCAGAGAAGTGACTGCTGATATGAAGCAGAACTGCGCCGTCCATTGCATGGGAATCACTCCATCTCAACGCTTCGATTCTAGACCAAGCAGCTTACTGTGACTCCTGTGAAGTCACCAGCAACTACACCCCCCCCCCCCCCCTGCCCCACCTGACCATTCACGTACACACACACACACACACACACACACAGTGAGAGCTTGTTCGTATTGATGTCGCTAAAAAGATGACGATATGGAAGATCTAAGGACAATACGAAGAAAGAATAAAGAAATAAGGCTCCTGCGAGCAGGAGAGCTTCTGTGAAGTTTGGAAGGTAGGAGACGAGATACAGGCAAAAGTAAAGCTGTGAGGACGGGGCGAGAATCGTGCTTGGGTAGCTCATATGGACGCCGGCATGGTAGCTCCGCGTGTTCGGTCACAGAGCTGCTCGCCCTTTGTAATAAAAACTGAGTCAAGGAATCAACGATCAACTTGAATGGATGTCTTGTGACGTCCGCCCAGACCAAACGCAATAAACAATACCGAACAAAGTGCAAAAAACAAAAACAAAAATGGTTGAGTACTTGCTCGCGTAAAGCTCTAAGCACTATTGGACTTAACATCTGAGGTCATCAATCCCCTAGAACTACTTAAACCTAACTAACCTAAGGACATCACACACATCCATGCCCGAGGCAGGATTCGAGCCTGCGTCCACAGTAGCTGAGCGGTTCCGGACTGACGCGCGTAAGGCAAAGGTTCCGAGTTCGAGTCTCAGTCTGGCACACAGTTTTAATCCGCCAGGAAGTTTCATATCAGCGCACACTCTGCTGCAGAGTGAAAATCTCATTCTGAAAGTCACCCTAATTCTGCCAACGGCCTAGTCAAAGAGGGCGGAGGAGCGGACAGAAGTTCAGGGGACTCTCTTGCCCTTGGGGTGGGAAATTGCCCCTAAAGGCGGAATAATCTGCAATGATCAATGGCATGAGGATGCAGAAGGCAATGGAAACCACTGCTTTAAAAACACATAACATGTATCCACAGGACATGTGGCCTGTAACTGAAAAAGTGTCATGATGATCTCTTCACTGGCATAAGATTCCCGAATAGTCGCCCATTCGGATCTCCGGGAGGCGGCCGCCAAGCGGGAGGTGACCATGAATAACCTACGAAAGTATAACGTTCTACGAGCCGTGGAGCGGAATATAAGAAGCTTGAATGTGGTAAAAAAGCTATAAAATCTGAAAAGGGAAATGCCAAGGCTCAATCTAGATACAGTAGGGGTCAATGAAGTGAAATGAAGACAAGGGTTTCTGGTCAGATGAATAAAGGATAATATCAACAGCACCAGAAAATTGTATAACAGGAGTAGGATTCAATATGAATAGGAAGGTAGGGCAGAGAGAGTATTATTGTGAACAGTTCAGTGACAGGGTTATCCTTATCAGAATCGACAGCAAATCAACACCGGCAACGATAGTTCAGGTATCCATGCCGACGTCACAAGCAGAAGATGAAGACATAGAGAAAGTACATGAGGATATTGAACGGGTAATACAATACGCAAAGGAAGATGAAAATTTACCCGTAATAGTCATAGGAGGCTGGAACGCAGTTGTAGGGGAAGGAGCAGAAGAAAAGATTACGGGAGAATATGGGCTTGGGACAAGGAATTAAGTTGGAGAAAGACCAACTGAGTTCTGTAGTAATTTTCAGCTAGTAATAGCGAATACTCTGTTCAACAATCACAGGAGGAGAACATATACTTGTAAAAGGCAGGGTGTTACGGGAAGATTTCAGTTAATGGTCACCCAGAGAATCCGAAATTAGATTCTAGATAGTAAGGCGTACCTAGGACCAGATATAGACTCAGATCACAAAGTCGTAGTGATGAAGAGTAGGCTGAAGTTTGAGAGATTAGTCAGAAACAATCAATTCGCAAAATAGTGAGATACGGCAGTACTAAAGAATGACGGTATACGCTTGAAATTCTCTAAGGCTGTAGATTCAGCAATAAAGAACCGTCCAGAAGGCAGTACAGTTGAAGAGGAAAGGACATCTCTAAAACGGGCAATCACAGTAGCTGGATAGAAAAACAGGGACACGGAGAAAGTAACTGCAAAGAAACCTTGGGTAACAGAAGAAATACTTCAGCTGATCGATGAAAGAAGGAAGTACAAATATGTTCAGGGAAATTCAGGTATACGGTAATACTAGTCGCTGAGAAATGAAATATACAGGAAGTGCAGGGAAGCTAAGATTAAATTGTGGCAGGAAAAATGTGAAGAAATCGAAAAATAAATGATAGTGGGAAGGATTGATTGAGCATATAGGAAAGTCAAAACAACCTTCGGTGAAATTAAAAGCACGGGTAGTAACATTAAGAGTGCAACCGGAATTCCATTGTTAAATGCAGAGGAGAGAGCGGACAGGCCTCGATGAGGAAACAGATTTATCTGATGTGATAGAAGAAAAAACAGGAACGGATTTAGAGGACATAGGGTATACAGTATTAGAATCAGAATTTAAGAAAGCTTTGGAGGACTTAAGATCAAATAAGGCAGAAAGGATCGATAACATTCCGTCAGAATTTCTAAAATCATTAGGGGAAGTGGCAACAAGACGACTATTCACGTTGGTGTGTAGAATGTGTGTGTCTGGCAATATACCGTCTGACTTTCGGAAAAATATCATCCACACAATTCCGAAGACTGCAAGAGCTGACATGTGCGAGAATTATCGCACAATCAGCTTAACAGCTCATGCACTCATGTTGCTGATAATAATAATATACAGAAGAACGGAACAGAAAATTCAGGATTTGGCCTTAGGAAAGGCAAAGACACCAGAGAGGCAATTTTGACGTTGCGGTTGATAACACGTACATAGGATTTGTCGACGTAGGAAAAGCGTTCGACAGTTCGCAATTCTAAGAAAAATAGTAGTAAGCTGTAGGGAGAGACGAGTAACTTAAAGTGTGTAAAAGAACCAAGAGGGAATAATAAGAGTGGACGACCAAGAATGAAATGCTCGGATTAGAAAGGGTGTAAGACAGGGATGTAGTTCTTCGCCCCTACTGTTCAATCTGTATATCGAAGAAGCAATGAAGGAAATAAAAGAAAGGTTCAGGAGTGGAGTTAAAATTCAAGGTGAAACGGTATCAATGACACGATTCGCTGATGACATTGGTATCCTGAGTGAAAATGAAAAAAATCTGCTGAATGAAATGTACAGTCTAATGAGTACAGAATATGGATTGAGAGTAAATCAAAGAAAGACGAAATTATTAAGAAGTAGCAGAAATGAGAACAGCGAGAAACTTAACGTCAGGAGTGATGGTCACGAAGTAGATGAAGTTAAGGCATTCTGCTACCTAGGCAGCAAAATAAACAATGATGGCCGGAGCAAGGAGGACATCAAAAGCAGACTAGCACTGGCAAAAAGGGCATTCCTCTACAAGAGAAGACTACTAGTATCAAACACAGGCCTTAATTTGAGGAAGAAATTTCTGAGAGTATGCGTTTGGAGCACAGCATTGTATGGTAGTGGAACATGGACTGTGGGATAACCGGAACAGAAGAGAATAGAAACATTTGAGATGTGGTGGTACAGACGAATGTTCAAAATTAGGTGGACTGATGAGGTAAGGAATGAGGAAGTTCTGCGCTGAATCAGAGAGGAGAGGAATATGTGGAAAACACTGACAAGGGACAGGATGAGAGGACATCTGTTAAGACTTCAGGGACTGACTTCCATAGTACAGGAGGTAGCTGCAGATGGCAATAACTGCAGAGGAAGACGGAGATTGGAATACATTCAGCAAACAATTGAGAACGTAGGTTGCAAGTGCTGCTCTGAGATGAAGAGGTTGGCACAGGAGATGAATACGTGGTGGGTCGCATGAAACCAGTCAGAAGACGGATAAAAAGAAAAAAAAAGAGAGGGAAGAGACCACTATCCGTGCGCTTCGACACCTTCTCTGCTCAACATCCTGCAAGTGCCTTGGAGGCACGATCATATTTGAGATACGTAGACCCCAGGTTGAAACCGTCCTTTTCTTATAACCAACCCGAAAGAAAAGCACTTTGGAACAAATTTTTAATTGGAAGTCTATGACGCACCATTTAATGTTTATTATACAATTGTACAAAATTTTACTAACAACTTCATGATTTAATCAATATAGATTTTAAAAAACGAAAAGAACTGAAATCATTAAGGAATACTGCACGATGTATTAACGTCCGTTGTGAAGAACTGTAACATTTAAATACAGTTGTAACATAACAGGTTTGTACATAAGTTCATAATGTTTTTGTTTTGCATATTGGGTTCCGGTTGCTAAGTGCTTATTTATCGATTGTCATTTTTATTCGTAGTTCACTTTTGCTATTTGACGTTACATATTGACATTTTTTCATTTGGAGTTAATGAGTAGAGCTGAGGACAATGGAAAATGGGGTGCCAAGAAGAGAAATCGGAAAATTTTCAACATACTGTATTGCTCTCTTGGGGTTCAGTAGATGGGTGACAGCAGCGGGGACAGCCAGAAATATCTGCGTCGTAATGGGGATGCCACTCGGCAGAGCACAGCAAGAAAATTGTTTTCCCGTTTTAAGGAGTATCGTTTGGACAGTAATAACTCTCCACGTGCAGGAAGACCTTTGGGGTTTGATGAAGATCGTTTGAATGCATTTATTCACAACGATCCACGTCAGTGATGATCGCACATTTGATGATCTGTGATCGTTCCACCATCGTCCGACATTTGCATGCAATGGAGAAGGCTAAAAAATCGAGTGTGCGGGTACCGTACGCTCTATGCCGAAATAACAAAAATCAGCAGTTGGCTATTTGAGTATCTCTGCCCGCTCGTCATCAGTTGCTCTGTGAACAATACCGACCATTCCTGCCCTGTATCGTTACTGGCGACGATAAATGGTCAAAGAAAGCAGCAACTCCCTGTTCAAAGACCTGCACGCATCCACTAAAGATAATTTTATGCGAATGGCTTATTTCAATAGTGGTACAAGTTCACTTTTGTTCATTCTGAGATACAGAGTCCTAAAGTGAAATGAGCGCTGAAAAATCTGCTGTTGAGATACCAGAAATATTCAAGCATGTGGCTTCTTGCCAGAGATGAACCTTTCTTTCTGTTTGTTTGGACCATCAATGTCAGAAGTATTTGTAACGGAACTGAAATGATGGTGGGCTGACAGTAATTTGGAGCCCGCGCGTCGGAAACGGGCGCGCTGGTGTGAGACTGCCAGGGAGTGCACCCTGATGCCATCTATTGGCGAAACTGGGAATTAGCGCTGCCTCTCAGACAATGCGCTAAGCTATCGGAGTCAAATGTATTCTTTTTCTTGGTAATTATAAGCTATTACTGTATGATTTAATGTTATAAAGCGCTAGTAGTAAATTATTATGACTGGTATGAACTCCAGGGTAATAAATATAAATATTCTTAAATACTAAATGATTTCGGTGAAAAGGTGGTAGGGGAACGCCCCCACTCTTGGTGGTACGAGCGTAGCTAGAGGTAGCTGGAGACACAGGGACTGAACAATGGAATGGCCTGGAGAGTGTTGACGTGACAGGACGTGCGTAACTGTGCTCACGCAAAAGTGATTGTGCAACCGCGAAGAGGCGAATATCGTCGCCGTTTGTGGAGTAGAACGCGACGAATGGTTGTCGAAGCCGTCTCTATGCCACTGGGGCTGATTGTAAGAGTTCCTGCGCCTTGATTTTATGGCGGACGTGCAGTAGCTTATACGAGTGCTACAGCTCGTAGTTCCAGCCGCCATTAAGGGCATGAGGCGTGAAGAGCTGCGTTAGCCGCATGCATCCCACCACCAGCACCGACACGTCTACCCAAGGCAAGACTGCTTGAAATTGTTAAGTCGAACTTTGTATACATGTAAAAGGAGAATACCAGTTTTCTTTTGTGCAAGTGCAGAAGACTGAATATAGTAATGAGTAAAATTACGACGCATGTTGTTCATTGTAAAGTGTAGTAACCTGAAACATAGTGTAGTGAAATCAGACTGAGGCCACCATCGCCTCTTTCATTTACAATTCTTTTGGGTGTAGAATACTTTAGCGTATAAGAATTTTGAAAAGAGCAATGGTCATACCAGAATGAGTCGCCTATTTATAGTTACTTAAATTTTTCTGAGTAACCTTTCAAGTAAAGTCACTTAACTAATTCTATAGCAATTGTCCAAAGAGTAATATCCAAAATCATTAAATAAGTTGAAGGATAGAATTTTGTTAACCTAAGTTGCATAAGTTGTCTTGGTGGTAATTACCAAGCCAACTCACAGAAATTGAGAGAGTATTTGCTTTGTAGAATCACCTAGAATGATCAGAAATAGTAATATTCAGAATTAAGTTTAAATTCAACTCAAGCCGTTTCGCTTTGAAACGAGCCAAAAAACTGATTTATTCTTTTGCTCCTTCAGAGCTGGCGACCGTAGTTATAAGTATTTTCAGGAGGATTCGACGGTAAGTCTGCTGCTCTCGTCGTGCTGATAGGATTACCCACTGCTGCTAGCAGTGGTGATTGGATACATAAGCTCACTACCAAGTTAAGTGGGTCAGGTAGGCAGTGTTACCGTGTGAACTGTAGGGCACTGTAGGCCGTGGATCGAACCCGTTCAATCATCACAGCTCTTTGGGAAATAGTCCGGTTAGGAGTGTACTAATCCAATAGGTAAATACTGGCGAGTAACGGTCAAAAATGTATACGCAAGTTAATTTAGCAAGGTCCATGTAGCACCTAGTTAATGTGGTGCAATGGCGAGGGTAGGAGTGGAGTAAAAGTGAGCTGAGCTTGTGGCAGCTGTGCTGTCTTCAAAGATTAATAACGTGAATTCACTACTACCTATTACCATTAGGGCTGAGCTATTTACGGTTAAAATACGTAGCAGTAAGCGCAAAGGCGTGACAGCTACAAGTCCGTATCGGCTTTATACATACGGAAGTAGGAAGCGGGTCATTCTGTCAGTGGAGGGGGTTAAAACAACCGAGTCAGTTGAGAACATACCCCATTTACTGATGGAAAGATTCGGCGGTTCGGTAGCATATTATAGACAGAAAAGTGGAGGTAATGGACTTGGACCAGTATTGAAAGAAGCCCTTCATGTATATGGTGGAAAAGCGGCGGTGTGGTGTACTATGAATTGCTTCCCCGAGGTGTAATCATAATTACTGACACTTGTTTCTAACATCTGAGACGTCTTGCAGACTCAGTCCAAGAACAACGGCAAAGAAGACTGCGTGAACCGATGCTACTCCATGATAACGCCCACACCCAAGCATTCTGCTAGACTGACATAAAACACTATACTAGAGTTTGGTTGGGAATTCATTCTGCACCCGCCTTATTCACTTGATCTTTCGCCCTTGGATTTCATCTTTTCGTCTCTCTATCGAAAATCCAAGAAATTTCCTTTCCGGATGGAAATCCTCTCCGCACGTGGCTCGACGAATTCACCGCCTCAAAACGACGTAATTTCTACAGTCGCGAAATCAAAAAGTACCCCAGCGTTGGAGGATTGTTATTAGTGAAGGAAATATTTTATTGATGCTAAAGACTTTGTTACGTATTCTGTTGCATTTATGAAACTTACGGAAAAACGCTGCGAACTTATGCTCTAAACAAATACACTACTGTCCATTAAAATTGCTACACCACGAAGATGACGTGCTACAGACGCGAAATTTAACCGACAGGAAGAAGATGCTGTGATAGGCAAATGATTAGCTTTTCAGAGCATTCACACAAGGCTGGCACTGGTGGCGACACCTACAACGTGCTGACATGAGGAACGTTTCCAACCGATTTCTCATACACAAACAGCAGTTGACCGGCGTTTCCTGGTGAAACGTTGTTGTGATGCCTCGTGTAAGGAGGAGAAATGCGTACGATCACGTTTCCGACATTGATAAAGGTCGGATTGTAGCCTATTGCGATTGCGGTTTATTGTATCGCGACATTGCTGGTCGCGTTCGTCGAGATCCAATGACAGTTAGCAGAATATGGAATCGGTGGGTTCAGGATGGTAATAGGGAACGCCGTGCTGGATCCCAACGGCCTCGTATCATTAGCAGTCGGGATGACAGGCATCTTATCAGCATGGATGTAACGGATCGTGCAGCCACGTCTCGATCCCTGAGTCAACAAATGGGGATGTTTGCAAGACAACAACCATGTGCACGAACAGTTCGACGACGTTTGCAGCAGCATGGACTATCAGCTCGGAAACCATGGCTGCGGTTACCCGTGACGCAACATCACAGACAGGAGCGCCTGCGCTGGTGTACTGAACGACGAACCTGGGTGCACGAATGGCAAAACGTCATTTTTTCGGATGATTTCAGGTTCTGTTTACAACATTATGATGGTCGCATCCCTGTTTGGCGACATCGCGGTGAACGCACATTGGAAGCGTGCATTCGTCATCGCCACACTGGCGTATCACCCAGCGTGATGGTATGGGGTGCCATTGGTTCCACGTCTCGCTCACCTCTTATTCGCATTGACGGTACTTTGAACAGTGGACGTTACATTTCAGATGTGTTACGAGCCGTGGCTCTACCCTTCATTCGATCGCTGCGAAACCCTACATTTCAGCAGGATAATGCACGACCGCATGTTGCAGGTCCTGTACGGGCCTTTCTGGATACAGAAAATGTTCGACTGCTGCCCTGGCCAGCACATTCTCCAGATCTCTCACCAATTGAAAACGTCTGGTCAATGGTGGCCGAGCAACTGTCTCGTCACAATAAGCCAGTCAATACTCTTGATGAACTGTGGTATCGTGTTGGAGCTGCATGGCCATCTAAGCTCTGTTTGACTCAATGCCCAGGCGTATCAAGGCCGTTATTACGGCCAGAGGTGGTTGTTCTGGGTACTGATTTCTCAGGGTCTAGGCACCCAAATTGCATGAAAATGTAATCACATGTCAGTTCTAGTATAATATATTTGTCCAATGAATATCCGTTTATCATCTGTATTTCTTCTCGGTGTAGCAATTTTAATGGCCAGTAGTGTATATGGCTACCAGAATAAAACATGGTGCGCAAATCCAAGATCACAAAGAGAAAATAAGAGCCAAGCTTTTACAGTTAATCTGCTTTACAATGGATACTTGAACTTCCTCAGTCCATACGTAGCCTATACGCTACATCCAGATTTCACTGTTTGTTTAGCTTAGTGATTAAACTAAACTCGCAATGCCTGATTGTAGAATTCACCTTACACCATGTACTGTCCTTCCAACATTTGCTTTCTTTCTTCAGCTTCCCAGTAAGTGGCAGCATCTGCTTAAGAAAGTTGTTTATCTCAGTGTCAAAAAAATGTTCAAATGTGTGTGAAATCTTATGGGACTCAACTGCTAAAGTCATCAGTCCCTAAGCTTACACACTACTTAACCTAAATTATCCTAAAGACAAACACACACCCCCATGCCCGAGGGAGGATTCGAACCTCCGCCGGAACCAGCCGCACAGTCCATGACTGCGGCGCCTAAGACCGCTCGGCTAATCCCGTGCGGCTCTCAGTGTCAGTTATCTTTGATAAATAGAGGTAATTTCCCTGTTTTAAAAACCTTGAACTAGAATCTATTTAAAACATACTCTAATATGGTAATACACTACGCTTTCGAATCGAATACCTGATTGTTTATTGCAGTACAATAAAAGAGCGATATATATATATATATATATATATATATATATATATATATATATTCGATATAGCACTGGGAATACAAGATAGAATGAAAGCTTTCACGATCAGAAGATATTGCTGTTGGTAAACCTTGCGGAGTCTAAGGTCGTGGTCCACGAAACCCTTGTGTTTGTAACTTTTCGTCCAAAACTAAGCTGGACAACGTCAGAGGCGTTGCTCCTCGAAGGTATTAGAGCAACAATATATATATATATATATATATATATATATATTAGAAAAAGGTATGTGCAATCAGTATATATGTCGCTCTCATACGCACGACCCGTCAGTCGGCAAGACTCACGGAGGACCAAGGAGTCTGAAGATGTCCAGTGTAGTTCCGGACGAAACGTTACGAACAGAAGAGTTTCGTGCACCACGACCTTATATCCCGAAAGGTTTACTGGGACTACAGTCGGCATCGACCTGTTCTTTCACGTTCCAGTAGCACTCTTTTTATAACTTTTAGGTGTTTAATGTTGAGTTTTCTGAGTACTGCACGTATTTCAGTTATTTTCTAATATAATTAGTATTCAGTTTGAACATGGTCTAAAATTTTCTTGGTGAATCGTATCAATTTCTTTAAATGTAATATCTTAATCTTAATTTGATCCACAGCAGTGCATTGATCAACATAATCTTTTCATTCATAAAATCTAGTCCAGGACTGAAGAGGATAAATACTCTACGTAACTGATTTGCCCTTGACATCACACTAATTTTCTAACATGATTGTCTGCATTGATATATAACTAACTTGAGAATGAATAAATAAATTAAGATATCCTTAAAACTTAATTAAGTTAAAATATACTGAGCTGAAATAATATACTGAGCGAAATCAAAAAAATATTGGGCTCTCTTCTAACATGAAGATTCAGGTCTGTTTTCATCATTTTCAGTTTTGATCATTTTTCAATTACTGTTTGTGATCAAAGTGACAGTTATATACCTAGAGCGTCATCTTTGACGTTTTATTGATCCCGTTTAGGATGAAATGAGTTTTCGGAGAAGTGGAAGTTTCGCGAAATCTTGCTGAATTCAACATGACAAAATTCTATTAACCTTTCTCTTAGCGGTCATAAGTGTTTGCCAGAATTGTCACACGTTTGACCAGATATCACAGGGAATTTTACAAGGATTGCGAAGTTTGAAAGGGGAATAACGACTTCATTCCTATCTAGCGTCCACTGAAAAAGACGAATGATCCCAAACAAAATAAATAGTCCAGGTCTATTTCCTGTACAAGGGGGCCTGCGCCATAGTGTCTATGTAAGTAAATGGCTAAAACGGTCACCCGGTCCCAGTTGCACATTGCGTGTCTAAAAGCTTCCATGTGCAAAAAATACTTCATTTTCAGCATCTCATACAATAATGGACCAAATTTATAATCTACTCATTAAGAGATATAATATTACATGAAAAGTCTAGCGCAATAACACAAGTACACTCTAAGACCAAAAAAAAAGAATACACACCCCGAGGGTATTATCCGAATGGAACAGTAATGTACATGTACATGTACAAAAGAACAAATGATTAAAAGATCATTAAAATTGGATGATTTATTCAACAATTGAGAAAGTCAATAATGCACAGGCCAATCTCTGGCCTTCGTGAGAAAAGGTATTCGACCTGGGATTGATTGACAGAGTTGTATGGTGCCCTCCTGAGGGATATATTCTGCCCATCTGGAGCGTTAGGTCGCTAAACTCCCGAGCAGGTTTCCATAATGCTCCAAACGTTCTCAGCTGCGGAGACATCCGGTGAACTTGCTAACTAAGGTGTGGTTTGGCAAGCACGAACAATAGCAGTAGAAACTTTCGCCTTGTGCGCGAGCATTATCTTGCTGATATGTAAGCCCAGGATGGCTTGCAATGAAGGTCAACAAAACGGAACATTGATCGACGCCACTATAAACAAGCGTATTGGTGAAACTTCCCGGCAGATTAAAACTGTGTGCCCGACCGGGACTCGAACTCGGGACCTTTGCCTTTCGCGGGCAAGTGCTCTAACATCTGAGCTACCGAAACACGACTCACGCCCGGTCTCACAACTTTACTTCTGCCAGGAAGTTTCATATCAGCGCACACTCCGCTGCAGAGTGAAAATCTCATTCTGGAAACATCCCCCAAGGCTGTGGCTTAGCTATGTCTCCGCAGTATCCTTTCTTTCAGGAGTGCTAGTTCTGCAAGGTTCGCAGGAGAGCTTCTGTAAAGTTTGGAAGGTAGGAGACGAGATACTGGCAGAAGTAAAGCTGTGAGACCGGTTCTGAGTCGTGCTTCGGTAGCTCAGATGGTAGAGCACTTGCCCGCGAAAGGCAAAGGTCCCGAGTTCGAGTCCCGGTCGGGCACACAGTTTTAATCTTCCAGGCAGTTTCATATCAGCGCACACTCCGCTGCAGAGTGAAAATCTCATTCAAGCGTATTGGTGTATGGAAGTCACGTTAGTAGCCGTGAACTCAGCCGCCTTTCTGTAAGTCTTCAATTACTGGTCCTGGTGAGGGCCGAAGCAATTGCACGTCGGATCGATGATGATGATGATGGATGATGAATCCGGTTCTCTGAGTGCTTCTATGACTTATGCTCTGGTCCTCATGCCGTGTGTGTAAGTCGACCGCTTCCTTCTTAATGCTGTGTCTGGTCACGGTCACATATTCCAGCCAACATCGTCGAATAGTGGCATAACTCTTATTCAAATATCTAGCGATCCACCGATTATTCCAACTGGCTTCTTAGAGCCCCACTACACGTTCACTCTCAAATGCTGACATCTGCAGACATTGTTTACGCGTCTGTCTGCGAGGCATAGTTACTGTCCATAGATACTGAGTACACAGAATGAAATTCGCAAAGGCTTTACGCTCTGGTATCGATATGTCCCCTGTTAGTACGACACATTTTTTGTCACATGCGCCGTGAAACAGCACTACAGTGCCACACAGTCATCTGTCGGCAGGCAAAGTTTACAATTTTGCATTTTCCGTCGATACCTACTCTCTTTCAAATTCTAAAGGTGGCAGGGGTAAAATACAGGGAGCGAAAGGCTATTTACAATTTGTACAGAAACCAGATGGCAGAGTCGAGGAGCACGAAAGGGAAGAAGTGGTTGGGAAGGGTGTGAGACAGGGTTGTAGCCTCTCCTCGATGTTATTCAATCTGTATATTGAGTAAGCAGTAAAGGAAACAAAAAAAAAATTCAGAGTAGGTATTAAAATCCATGGAGAAGAAATAAAAACTTTGAGGTTCCCTGATGACATTGTAATTCTGTCAGAAACAGCAAAGGACTTGGAAGAGCAGTTGAACAGAATGGACAGTGTCTTGAAGGATATAAGATGAACATCAATAAAAGCAAAACGAGGATAATGGAATGTAGTCGAATTAAGTTGGGTGATGCTGAGGAAATTAGATTAGGAAATGAGACACTTAAAGTAGTAAAGGAGTTTTGCTATTTGTGAAGCAAAATAACTGATGATGGTCGAAGTAGGGAGGATATAAAATGTAGACTGGCAATGGCAAGGAAAGCGTTTCTGAAGAAGAGAAATTTGTTAACATCGAGTATAGATTTAAGTATCAGGAAGTCGTTTCTGAAAGTATTTGTATGGAGTGTAGCCATGTATGGAAGTGAAACATGGACGATAAATAGTTTAGACAAGAAGAGAATAGAAGCTTTCGAAATGTGGTGCTACGGAAGAATGCTGAGGGTTAGATGGGTAGATCACATAATTAACGAGAAGGTATTGAATATAATTGGGGAGAAGAGGAGTTTGTGGCACAACTTGACAAGAAGATGGGACCGGTTGGTAGGACATGTTTTGAGGCATCAAGGGATCACAAATTTAGCATTGGAGGGCAGAGTGGAGGGTAAAAATCGGAAAGGGAGACCAAGAGATGAATACACTAAGCAGATTCAGAAGGAAGCAGGTTGCAGTAAGTACTGGGAGATGAAGAAGCTTGCACAGGATAGAGTAGCATGTTACATGAACTCCATCGTTTTTTATTTTATTGCAGTTAAAAACTGAATATATCTGGAGGCCAAGTTACTCAAGTGGCGCAAATTACTTGCGCTATATTTATCCGGTATTTGAGAACGAGAGTACTTAATGACTTGCGGTAAACATTAAACATAATATCAAACTTTTTCGAAACTTTTCTAGGTGACACTTCCTACAAAATAGCCAAAAGAAAAAAATTATCGATTCATACATTTTCGCTCTCCATGCTGTCAATCTTCAGTATCAGGTATGGTGTTTTAATTTATTACTTCTTTAATATAATTCTATTCGCAAAACAATTTACAGGCAGTATTCACACATACCACTGAATGTGTCTGGAAAATTGTATTACTGTACTACACATAGTTGAGGAGATATGAAAAGCGTGAAAAATATCTTATATGAAAATATAGAGTGTTTGTCACTTAATTGGTTCAACGGTTTCGGTTTCGACTTTTTCATTAGTCTACGGTTGAATAATCCAAAAACGATAAAACCAACATAATTAGGGTTTTTGTGTCTTCACCCACAAATTTTTTACATGCTTAACGTTAAACATTTAGTACACTAAATCATTTGTAAACTACTCAGTGGTCTGAAGCTGTTTTATACATTGTATTGTATTGTATTGTATGTTAACTGGGGACCTACAAACGACAGAGAGGCTCCGTCCCCGCCAGAGCCGCTGTGATCCACGCAACCCCACGACGACTACCGCAGTCCACTTCACCCCTCCGCCGCCCCACATCGAACCCTGGGTTACTGTGTGGTTCGGCCCCCGGTGCCCCTCCCCCCCCCCCCCCCCTCCCAGGGAACGACTCACACCAGACGAGTGTAACCCCTATGTTTGCATGGTAGAGTAATGGTGGTGTACGCGTATGTGGAGAACTTGTTTGCGCCTCAATCGCCGACATAGTGTAACTGAGGCGGAATTAGGGGAACCAGCCCGCATTCGCCGAGGCAGATGGAAAACCGCCTAAAAACCATCCACAGACTGGCCGGTTCACCGGACCTCGACACAATCCGCCGGGCGGATTCGTGCCGGGGACCAGGCGCTCCTTCCCGCACAGAAAGCCGTGTGTTAGACCGCACGGCCAACCGGACGGGCTGTTTTATATACAGGGTGAGTCACCTAACATTACCGCTGGATATATTTCGTAAACCACATCAAATACTGACGAATCGATTCCACAGACCGAACGTGAGAAGAGGAACAAGTGGAATTCGTTAATAAAAACCATAAAAAAATGCACGGAAGTATGTTTTTTAACACAGATCTACGTTTTTTTAAATGTAACCCCGTTAGTTTTGTTAGCACATCTGAGCATATAAACAAATACGTAATCATTGCCGTTTGTTGCATTGTAAAATGTTTATTACATCCGGAGATATTGTAACCTAAAGTTGACGCTTGAGTACCACTCCTCCGCTGTTCGATCGTGTGTATCGGAGAGCACCGAATTACGTAGGGATTCAAAGGGAACGGTGATGGACCTTAGGTACAGAAGAGATGCTAACACATTTTTATTGGTCATTTTCACTGACGCACATGTACATTACCATGAGGGGTGAGGTACACGTACACACGTGGTTTCCGTTTTCAATTACGGAGTGGAATAGAGTGTGTCCTGACACGTCAGGCCAATAGATGTTCAATGTGGTGGCCATCATTTGCTGCACACAATTGCAATCTCTGGCGTAATGAATGTCGTACACGCCGCAGTACATCTGGTGTAATGTCGCCGCAGTCTGCCACAATACGTTGTTTCATATCTTCTGGGGTTGTAGGCACATCACGGTAGACATTCTCCTTTAACGTACCCCACCTGCACATTCCGAAATTAACACTAGGCTGACCCTTGACAGGATGTTCGACGGGCGTTTCATAGGACGTGGAGGACGCATAAATTGGCCAGCCCGTTCTCCTGATCTTACACCTCTGGACTTCTTTCTGTGGGGTGCTGTTCCAGTCTCTTCTGTACCTAAGGTCCATCACCGTTCCCTTTGGATCCCTACGTAATTCGGTGATCTCCGATACAAACGATCGAACAGCAGAGGAGTGGTACTCAAGCGTCAACTTTAAGTTACAATATCTCCGGGTGTAATTAACATTTTACAATGCAACAAACGGCAGTGATTACGTATTTGTTTATATGTTCAGATGTGCTAACAAAACTAGCGGGGTTCCATTTAAAAAAACGTAGGTTTGTGTTAAAAAACATACTTCCGTGCGTTTTTTTTATGGTTTGTATTAACCAGTTACACTAACCCCTCTCCTGACGTTCGGTCTGTGGAATCGATTCGTCAGTATTTGATCTGGTTTACGAAATATGTCCAGCGGTAACGTTAGGTGACTCACCCTGTATAGTCACACTCTTTAAAGAATCGGAAGGGGGGGAGAGATCTTACTGGTTGAAAGTGAGAAGTTTTATTATTACTGTACGCTGCGGCCGTGCTGGGAGGTCGTTCTTGATACATGTGATACGCAGATATTGTATTCTAATTGTTGTATTCCCGGTCTGATTGGCTATTTATTGGAACGCTCCGGCCTCGGGAAGAACATATTCCGATTGCTCTGTCTAAAGTACATCAAGGGGTAAGCTTATTTTTATCGTAATTTATTGATTTACTATCGAGAAGAACTTATTCCGATAGCTCTGCCATAAATACAACCACCGTGTAATATTTTTTAAATGTTGTTATGTATTCATTTATATATTTATTTTCAAGTGACCTATTTCTCACAGCTGTGCCTGCGGCCTCACCTTCCACATTTCTCCTGACGCAGTAAACTACCTGCGACAGTAACAAGACGGCAGGCTCACGCAAGGCCACCTGTGTCGCCCCTTTGTGCCACCCGCCGCGTCCAGAATGGCTGACCGGACACACACACACACACACACACACACACACACACACACACATTCACGCACGCACTCATGCACACACACGCACACACGGCACGAGAAGAAAGCCTCGGGGGGCGCCCGTGCGTGACCCGCATTTTATAGACGCGCGAGTATTGTTCCGCGCCGTCGGACGCGTCGATCGGAGCGCCACGCACGGCCAGTCCTGGAAGCTGCCGCCCCCTCGGCGACAGAGGCGAGGCGCGGCGCTGCGCGGTGTGGCCTTGGCGTCGCTGCAAATATCCCGGCGTGTGTCTACTTCGGGCCGCGAGGCGGAGGGGGATGCGTGACGCAGTGGGGTGGGGGCGAGGCTTTACGACCCGGCCGCCAGTTCCCACACATAAAACCTGAGAGCGGCGCCCGTTCAGGCGGGACTTACTCGCCGCGTGTGGGCCTTACGATTGCGGGCAAAATAGTGGGCCGTAAACGCGGGCTATCTCGGCCCCCGGCCGTGGCGCACTAACTCAACGCCCGCGGGCGGTGTACCGGGATCTCCTGTCCCGTCATAGCGACGCTTCCGGTCGCCAACGGCGCCGCAGCTGCCACCACTCATTTCCGACACTGACACCTTACTTCCCGCAGGTCCGCACCGTGGGGAGCGAACACTTACCAGTAACAATGTTATAACAACATGTGGCGTTCGCTGTGTTATTCAGTGGTTTGGTATTTAACTATTTTGTAAATGAAAATGATCTTATTTCATTACATTGAGTAATTACTAAATAATTTTTTTTTCTACTGGCTAAAAATTTGGTAAAGTTGCCAAGGAAATCCAAGTTAACGTTGTGTGTAAGTGTTGTCTGTAAGCTGTATAGGTGTCACTAAATCACAATTCACACAACAGATTCTATACATATATATGAAGACAGTGACTGTTCTCGAAAGAACAGAACTCTGTTGATGACCGTGCAGCTTTTCCCTGGAGCAAATGATGACTAATTGAAACCCTCAGCTGCCGACAGGTGTTGTTGATATACCTCGATGTGGACAGCTGAAAACGCCTGCCCCGATCGGGACTCGAACCCGGGACCTTCTGCTTACATGGCAGACGCTCTATCGGTCTGAGCCACCGAGGACACAGATGAATAGCGCGACTGCGGGGACTTATGCCTTGCACTCTTCTTGTGAGACTCACAGTCCCAACTGTCCACAATTCTGCATATGTAATGTACCTTATAGACATTTGCCCATTCACTCATTACTTGCGCACGCTTTGGCGATTCCCGTAAGAGTTTGGGCAACCTGTGCGCATTCGCACAGACGAAGGTCAATGGCTGGGTATCCTTTAACTATATATATGAAGGCAGTAACTGTTCTCGAAAGAACAGAATACTGTTGATGACCATGCAGCTTTTCCCATTCAATGGGCAAGGTCTATAAGGTACATTACATATGTAGAATTGTGGACAGTTGGGAATGTGAGTCTCACAGGAAGAGTGCAAGGCATAAGTCCCTGCAGTCGCGCTATTCATCTGTGTCCTCGGTGGGTAAGATGGATAGAGCGTCTGCCATGTAAGCAGAAGGTCCCGGGTTCGAGTCCCGGTTGGTGCACACATTTTCAGCTGTCCACATCGAGATATATCAACAACAACTGTCGGCAGCTGAGCGTTTCAGTTAGTCGTCATAGATTCTATACAACTATTTATTATGACTGAAACAGTTATCTTCAGCAAAATGATCATTAAAACCACCGCATATCAGCCACACACAACACTGACGTATGTTACCTGAAACAATATTCTTCGCAACTCGTGCGTAATTAATTCGGCCCCATAAAGGAAAAGTTTGTTATATGCATCGTGCTATGAGCACTGTTTTCAATGAACCAATCTGACTCGAATTATTTTCATTAAAATGAGTTCGGGACCACCGGTGCACATTTATTTTTACACAGTTTTATTATCTTCGGCGTTTCTATCTGCAGAGTTGCGTAATTTGAATTTGCCGCTGAGATAATTGTTAAGATGGCGGCATACAATTGATAGAGAATTTCTGTTGTTAGAGTAAATGTTCTTTTTAATAGGATAAGTATTTGAAATGCTTATTAAACTTTACTTTCATATTGTGCACTATTTAGACTAATTTTCATAAAGAAAACCTTTGATAAAAACGCGATACAAATCCCTATCATCAATGGCTGCGCCCCTTGCAGCGGAATGAAATAATTAACACAGATAATCCAGAATGAGATTTTCACTTTGCAGCGGAGTGTGCGCTGATATGAAAGTTCCTGGCAGGTTAAAACTGTGTGCCGGACCGAGACTCGAACTCGAGACCTTTGCCTTTCGCGGGCAAGTGCTCTACCAACTGACCTACCCAAGCACGACTCACGCCCCGTCCTCACAGCTTTACTTCTGCCAGTACCTCCTCTAGCTGTGAGGACGGGGCGTGAGTCGTGCTTGGGTAGGTCAGTTGGTAGAGCACTTGCCCGCGAAAGGCAAAGGTCTCGAGTTCGAGTCTCGGTCCGGCACACAGTTTTAATCTGCCAGGAAGTTTCAACACAGATAATGCTTATTGAGAGAGGAATTAAAGTTACAAATAATAATGAACTCTATTCTCATGTAACAATTAACAAATAATTACAATTTCTTAACAGACCTGTTTGATATGCGTCTTGCGTCCGCAACCAACAAAAGGTAAAAACAAAGGAAGACAAACGCGGATCATAAAAGGAATTTACAATTATCATTGTCTTTGTATAATACACATCGATATGTCTAATTACATTATAAAATATTATATAAATTATTAATATTTATCGTCATTTATTTCACTGTTTTTTCTTATGTCGGATAGGCAATGTTTATAACTGTTAGAGGCATAATTTCCTCTCGTCGCACTGTAGCTAAAATTTATCTCGTGGATGTTACAAACACATAAAACAAATACAGCCGACGTCTGATTATTAGTGTGATGATTATCCAACTTGTGGATTATTCGGCGATTGTCAAAAAGTAAAATACGAGGCCTCAATTACGTATCTATGCGAGGTCTGTTCAAAAAAATGCGGAACATTAATAACTTCGCGCCAACGGCGTTTCGGAACGAAATGCGGTTGGCACCCCTGCACATGCCTGTGTTCGCCATGTCGCGACTACGCGGCCTCTCCCGCAGGAGGTTCGAGTCCTTCCTCGGGCATGGGTGTGTGTGTTGTTCTTAGCATAATTTAGTTTAAGTACTGTGTAAGTTTAGTGACCGATGACCTAAGCAGTTTGGTGGTCTCTTAGAAATTCACACACATCTGAACATTTTTTGAACACCTGTGTTAAACGCGTAATGCCCGAAGTTCCATTGTTCTATGTCTGGTAGCTATTATTCAGTGCTGTATTGAGTAGAACGTTGTGTCACGCAGTTTGCGAATTTCGAGATCGCACATTTAAGAGGAGCAACGTTTCTAGATCCTGCAGTGAGAACGAGATGTTCCTTAACAGAATCATAATTAGTGATGCGACGTGGGTCTAAGCTTATGACGTAGAGACCAAAGTTCAATCTTCACACGAGACCGGGAAAGGTTCTCCGAGACAAAAGAAACTTCGTCAGGTCAGGTTCTAACAATACCACCGCTTGAAAAGTAGGTTAGAAATCAGATTAATAATGTTGTTCACGCAGCATATGTTCGCTTTATCGGGCAACAACAAAGTTATTGACTGTGGATGGTATCGTCAGAATGGAAATAATGAGGTCACTGTAAAAAAGTCATTAATTTGGCACTTATCTTGAATGGATTCCCACGTAGATTTCGTCGAAGTTGTTATGGCTCATCTTGTTCATTTTAGGGTGATTCCACTTTGACTGCTAGAAGGTCCAGATATGTATTTTAGCAGTATTTGAAGACCTAACAAATGCGTTTTTCTGGAAATTTTTGATGATCAAACAATCCCAGGTCTGAACGATGGTATGGTAAAAATAATTTTTGACTTGGTGTTCACGATCCACATTTTTATTAAACTTCTTGTAAATTCACATATACTTCGTCTTAATTGTCACATAATCAAGAAAATAGTTTTGTATCAATCTTCATATATTTAATTTCCACTTTAACCAAACACAAGACTTGACTGCTCTTTTACAAAGCGAAATAACAACTTAACTTCTGCCAAAGTGGAACAAAGGCTGCTCTGTGCGCATTCGCGCCAAAGCGGTTACAAGTAAGTCAAAGATTATGACAGTCTCACAGAAATGAATACACACAAGAACCATATCACTGCAATATATCAATACATCGGAGTACCTATACATTAATAAAACCATTTGCGAATATTGTCACAAAAGTATGTCTGTTACTTCGCTGAAAAGTAGTACGATATTACTGGTATCGAGAACTGGGGTTGGAGTGCCGTAATGGTCACGTAAATAGAGTACCATTACAAGGTCAAATGTCAGAGCCACGCTGACAGTTTCCTTTTTGTTTGAACGATTATTTCATCATGAATTCGTGCCAAAGTAACAAACCGTTTATCGATTGTGCTATCGGAATGTTTACGACGCCTGCTAGAAAATGTGAGCAGTAAACGGCCCGAAAAGAGGCGAAACAATTCTCATGGCTCTTGCATCACGATAACGCAACAGCACACACATTCCTGTTGGTGCGTGACTATTTCACAGAACACGAATTCTCTGTGCTGTCTCATCCTCTTTATTCTCCACGCCTGGCCCCAACGGACATTTTTTTTTATTTCCAAAATTGAAAACCTCGTTGAAAGGATGAAGATTTGCAAAGATAGACGAGATATAAGAAAATTCGCAGACGGCGCTTCACGCGATCCAGCAAGAGGCGTGTCAGGACTGCTTCCGGAAGTGGAAACAACATTGAGAGCGGTGTATCAATTGTGGAGGAGAGTATTTCGATGGATACCACGCACAATAAGTAAAAGGTAAACGTAGAGAAATTTTGTGGACAAAGTTCAGGAATTTTTTGAACAGACCTGGTACATATTATAAAATGAAGTCTCCCGCTTACCTGTCTATATGTGAAGGCCGAACTCATGAACTATTGGATGAAGTCTGATCCAGTTTTCACTGATAGACTGGTTCACGAGGAAGGTTAGTGTGTATTATTCATTACCGCTACACCAGACAAGTCGTTCGGACGTAGATACAAGTACACCACACTGCAATTGAACCTCTGCTAATCCATCGTGGAACAGCAGCCGCACGTGAAGCACTTGAATAATGATAATTAAAATCAACAGCTGTACTGTAATCCAACGCCATTTCTTCAAAACATGCTACTTCTTTTCTTCATGCCCCAAGCGTAATCTGCCATCAAAGTACGAACCGCAATGACACCGACCAACGGGGTTTTCGAATGGAAACAGTACAGCTTATTAAGCCTGTACGCCAGCATGTGCAACCAACGAAGTCGAGTGGAGCGGGGCCAAATTCAACTGGATTCCATATCTAGTAACAAGCCCTCTAACGATCAGTCGATTGGCTAATCGCAAACCAGACTTTCTCACCTTGCTTTGTTATTCACTGAAAAACGACTGCTCAAGGCTGCGACACGACAAGTGTCATTCTATGAGGCCGTGATTGACGTTTTCGACAAGAAGGATCGCAGAATGGACCTCAAACATAAATAATATCGTAAGTATCGGAACTTTTAATATTCATCTCATTCATGTAGATACAACAGCGGGTATTTTCTGAGTATCCAGCACCGCTCAGAGGTTGGGTCTTGTACTTTAATAGAAGGCATACGACATTATTCAGTGTAATACTAGGGCATGATGCGACACTATAATGGATAAACGTAAGCAATAACATCATAACAATGGCAATAATAAAAATACTTACAAGAACAATATTGTTAATTTTAACAGTTTTGTAAAGTTGTCACAGTTACGAATACTTCACGCTTCGCAACTGTTCTGCCGCCTCCCTCATTAACGCCGCTGACATTGAAATAATTACATTACACTTCATTGCCTCCGTGTCAGACATCAAGCTTTGTGCTGACGAATAAAATATTCTTATCACTAAGGGTTCCCTTCAGAAATGTTGGAAGAAAATTGCAACACTCTCCGAAAAAGTGGTTCTAGAGATGACAGTAGTGAGGACTGATATAGTTCTACTCGGTCATCGCTTTTGTGAAAAAACCGCTGGTTGTGAAGACGTAAACGACGTTGACGAAAACATTGGCGAGTGTCTAAAGGCAATAACTATGAACAGGTGTATGAGCAGTTATGTGGTGTCGATATAGTAAACAAAACGGGTCCGGTAGGGGATGGTAAAGACGAGGCAATCAAGTTATCCGTTACCACGCACTGAATCGTCGTTTATTAGATAATGCAGGACAGCTTTCGTTTAACTATATCAGTGTTTTCACTCTCCGGAAAATGAGAACCGTAATTACGGATAAAAGTGAATAAAGAATTGAAAGCACTAAAGTTTGACGGCTGTTTTCCGACAGTGAACTGAAAGCAAGTTATATGAAATGCATTGTTTTTAAAGTGTTAGTTTCTGACGAGTAGAGGGTAAGTACATCAATGAGATTTAAATTGTGACATATAGTTTGTTTATTAAATATAATAAATAGAAATTTCCAACAAAAACGTGCATTTTGAAGTATTCATGTTTTTAAGTTTAGTGTGCAGTCTCGGGTCCTGAATAACCTGGATGACTGGGAGATTGTCGGGCCTGTTGCTCTAACGGCAAAACGTGTGCCTGGAAACGGAAAGGTCGTAAGACCGAATCCCTGTCGGGTCACGGAACTTTTCAGTCTGCCTTTAATCTGGCCTTCATCTCTAAACGATGTAAGGGGCTGGCAGAAATGTGGTTCGGATTGTACGTTAAGCTGCAGTTCCCCTCTCCGCAGTTCGGTAAATGGGGTAGATAATGGATAAACAAGTCGCTGACTTGGCGTCCAGTTGAAAGACTTTGCAAGATACCCACTTCGTTCCAAAGCTCGAGGATAGTTAACAAATTCATGTATGTATAAACGCCTGAAGATGAGCAGAATGTGGTCGAAAAGGGTTGCAAAAGAAATGGTTCAAATGGGTCTGAGCACTATGGGACTTAACATCTATGGTCATCAGTCCCCTAGAACTTAGAACTACTTAAACCTAAGGACAGCACACAACACCCAGTCATCACGAGGCAGAGAAAATCCCTGACCCCGCCGGGAATCGAACCCGGGAACCCGGGCGTGGGAAGTGAGAACGCTACCGCACGACCACGAGCTGCGGACTAAAAGTGTTGCAGTATGATAAATTAAACATAAATAAAAGTGACTGGTAGTAGAAAATACAAATAAGTATTTAATCCTTAGTAGTTCCTCAGCTTAGCCACGAGTCAGTAGGTTACGTACAGTACAGTTGGTCATCACTTCCGCCTCCACATTGCGTAGGTCATTTTAACCCTTTCCTAGACTGTCAAATGGCTCTGAGCACTATGGGACTCAACTGCTGTGGTCATCAGTTCCCTAGAACTTAGAACTACTTAAACCTAACTAACCTAAGGACATCACACACATCCATGCCCGAGGCAGGATTCGAACCTGCGACCGCAGCAGTCGGTTCCGGACTGCGCGCCTAGAACCGCGAGACCACCGCGGTCGGCTAGACTGTCATAATGAATCGGCGCGTAGGACTTCCTCTTACCTACTCTCCATAGATCGTTCATTGCTGATATCTTAAAGCAGTTCTGGAACAGCGTTGTATTCATATGCAGAAATAAGCAGCCAACCAGCCGGCCGGAGTGGCAGAGCGGTTCTAGGCGCTACAGTCTGGAACCGCGCGACCACTATGGCCACAGGTTCGAATCCTGCATCGGGCATGGATGTGTGTGATGTCCTTAGGATAGTTAGGTTTAAGTAGTTCTAAGTTCTAGGAGACTGATGACCTCAGAGATTAAGTCCCATAGTGCTCATAGCCATTTGAGCCAAGCAGCCAACCTGTTTGTCTATAACTGTGGTGTGCAGATAAATAATCTACACTCATCCTCATAAATTAAGGATAATGCTGATACATGGTGAAACAACGCTCTGGTGGACGGTTTGCGGGTTTAAATTACCTTGGGGTGTGGCCATACGGTGCATTTGCCTGCGGTCGTCGCACGGTGGCGCTGGCAGCAATCCTCATACGCAGAGATGTGTTGGTGCATGTCAGAGCACGGTGCAGCGAGTAGATGTGCAGATTGTTTCAGTCATGCTAATGGTGACTATGTTGAAAATGGCTCAAAGAACACATATTAATGACGTTATGAGGGGTAGAATACTAGGGCGACTGGAGGCTGGTCAAACACTGCAGGTCGTAGCACATCCCCTCCGTGTGTCACAAAGTGTGGTCTCAAGATTATGGCAACGATTCCAGCAGACAGGAAACGTGTCCAGGCGTTACAGTACGGGACGTTCACAGTGTAAAACACCACAAGGAGACCGGTATCTCACCATCAGTGCCCGCAGACGGCCACGGAGTACTGCAATTAGCCTTGCTCGGGACCATACCGCAGCCACTGGAACAGTTGTCTCCAGACACACAGTCTACAGACGACTGAACAGACATGATTTATTCGCCCGGAATCCTGCAAAGTGCATTCCACTGGCCCCTGGTCACAGGAGAGCCCGTAAATCCTGGTGTCAAGAATATAGTACATAGTCATTGGAGCCGGCCGGAGTGGCCGAGCGGTTCTAGGCGCTACAGTCTGGAACCGCGCAACCGCTACGGTCGCAGGTTCGAATCCTGCTTCGGGCATGGATGTGTGTGATGTCCTTAGTTAGGTTTAAGTAGTTCTAAGTTCTAGGGGACTGATGACCTCAGCAGTTAAGTCCCATAGTGTTCAGAGCCATTTGAACCAATAGTCATTGGAACAGTGGTTCCAGGTTATGTCCACGGACGAGTACAGGTATAGTCTGAACAGTGATTCTCGCGAGGTTTTCATCTGGCGTGAACCAGGAACCAGATACCAACCACTTAATGTCCTTGAATGGGACCAGTATGGAGGTCGTGGTTTGATGGTGTGGGGTGGGATTATGATTGGTGCACGTACACACCTGCATGTGTTTGACAGAGGAACTGTAACATGTCAGGTGTATCGGGACGTCATTTTGCACCAGTATGTCCGCCTTATCAGGGCTGCAGTGGGTCTCTCGTTCCTCCTGATGGATGATAATGCACGGCCCCACCGAGCTGCCATCGTGGAGGAGTACCTTGAAACAGAAGATATCAGGCGATTGCAGGGGCCTGCTGTTCTCCACACCTAAACCCCATCGAGTACATCTGGGATGCTCTCGGTCGACGTATCGCTGCACGTCTTCAAACTCCTACGACACTTCAGGAGCTCCGACAGGCACTGGTGCAAGAATGGGAGGCTATACCCCAGCAGCTGCTTGACCACCTGATCCAGAGTATGCCAACCCGTTGAGCAGCCTGTGTACGTGTGCATGGTGATCATATCCCATATGGATGTCGGGTTACATGCACAGGAAACTGTGGCGTTTTGTAGCACATGTATTTCGGGACGGTTTTCTCAACTTATCACCAATACCGTGGACTTACAGATCTGTGTCGTGTGTGTTTTCTGTGTGCCTATGCTATTAGCGCCAGCTTTGTGTAGTGTCACGTTGTGTGGCACCACATTCTGCAATTATCCTTAGTTTATGAGCATGAGTGTACTTGAAATGAATGCCATTATTATGGTGCATTTACACTCGCTTTCAGAAGTATCAGAACCCCTTGAAGAAGTAGAGATATAACGTTCATATTGACAGGACATGTACATTAGTATGTTCTGCAGAAATAATTAGCATTTGAAGGACGTCGGCCCGCGGGTTCAAGATCAACATCGATATCGTGGCGCAACACCACCTACCGGTGAAATGTGCTTGTGGCTGTCGTTGTTGCTGTACACCGAAGATATTGGATCAGTGTGGCTTGAGCAGACGTGCAGGATGCCTCAAAGACATAAGAGCTAACCGACCACCGTGAAATCAGTGAGTGTGAAAATGGACACATTATTGGCATGAGAAGATGTGATGAATCCATCCTAGAAATTGCATTTTCGGCAGTGCACCTGGTGTGTGCCGAATGGTTCACAGAAGGCCATAGAACACGACGAGATGGGTCAGGCCGCACCACCAAGACCACCACCAGGGAAGATCGATGCCTCATCCGATTGATGTTGCAGGGCAGATCTGTGGCCTCCTCGGCTCTGGCGCAACAGAGTAACGCTATCTGGGGTGACAGTCTGTCGCTGTTTATTGAGGCATGGGTTACGTGCGCGACGTCCACTTCTCCGCCTACCTTGACGAATGTGCAGAAACATACCAGACGGTAATGGAGTATGGAACGACGTCACTTGGGATAGAAATGGCAACAGATAGTGCTTCCGGACGAATATGGTTTCTGTTTGTATGAAAATGCTGGCTGCGTTTTAGCCTGCCACAGACAGGGGGAGCGACATCACAGTGATTGCATTCGCACAAGATATTGAAAGGTGGTTACACTGAGCCACAGCGCCAGAGATTGCGCCAAAGAGTATTATTCAGCCGCCTCCACTGGCAGTTCTTATCGAGAAGTCGTGGTGGAGAGTGCTTGTTGAGATGTTTCAGTAGCGAGTCGTTGTTGAGAAGTTCCCATGGAGAGTGCTTGTTCAGATGTTGTCATATTGTTTTGATGGGCTAGACACCATATATTGTTGGATTGGGGATACTGTAATGATCAGAGTGTGCTTTTCGTCAATATATATGAAGGTAAAAAATTCCTTTTTTTTATTATTTCAATGTCTTAAACAATAATGCCTCTTGGTCACAGGTTCAGTCAACAAAGCATCTGGCTCGTGTTCTTCTTTTAGACTGTATTTCTGGTTTCTATGTGCAATTATAGTATTTCAGTTTTTTTTTAATTACTTCAGTATAAATGGTGTTTAAAATATCTGGTCTTATTGAGGAAGAACAGTGCCAGATGTGTACGTTGAATCACACTTCCACACACAGAACAGCGACATTTGTGCCTTGTTGTTTCGTAGCTTTCATAGTTGCTGGGGACTTAATAAATTAATTGCGTTAACGGAAATTTCGTTTCGTTCTTTGTTGTTGTTCTATGCAGTCAGATTGCGTACAAATACTAATCAGGGCCAACCGTTTACGAGACTTCGTAATCGTACATACAGCGACGAAAATTAAAATTATTTGCATACTAAAATTTAATTAAGCCCCCATGCAATATACAGCGCCAACACAAGGCCTTATGGTGCGGGGTGCTGTTGCGTACTACCAGAGCACTGTGACCAGTGTCCAGAGCACTGTGACCAGTGTGACCTACGTGAATGATACACTGCGACCCGTAGCCATACCCCAGACACCATTTTTCAGCAAGACAATGCACGACCACATGTTCCTGCATGATCACGTACTTTCTGGGTGTCACGCGACGTCAGTCTTTTTCCCTGGCCCGCCACATCACCAGACTTGCCACCAGTCGAAAAAGTGTGGGATATGGTGAAACGACGGGTGCAGCGCTGTGACCCAGTGCCGACCACCTCAGATGAACTTTGGAACCAGGCGAATGCAGCATGGATGGCTATATCACAGGACGCCATTCACGCCTTATACGCGTCGATGCCATCACGCATGGAATAAATTATCAGGGCCCATAGCCGACCCTGTGCCTACTGGGCAACATGACACATGCTGAATCGGGGTGACTGAAATGCATATTATTTCTGCAGAACATACTAATGTACATGTCCTGTGAATGGAATATGAACGTCCTATTTCTAGTCGTTTTTTTCTGGTTTTTTTTCTGAACATGAATTAACGAACACTGTAAACCATTTTACAGTAAAATAGTTGAAACAATTTACCAAAAAAGTTAATAAGGCACGAGAGCATGGTTAAGACAGCTGGTGCAAAGAACAGTCCCGGATTACATCCTACTGCCAAGTGGCGAAGTCGGTGCTCAGCAGAAATCTCGTAGTTATTCGTATGTGTGTGTACGTGTGCGATGTGTGTGTGTGTGTGTGTGTGTGTGTGTGTGTGTGTGTGAGTGAGAGAGAGAGAGAGAGATAGAGAGAGAGAGATTGATGGTAGAATGATTTTAATGTGTTTGGTGATTTACGTGATTTGTTGCATAGTGTTATTGTAGCACTAAAGCTTTAATGAACTGAAGGCTCCCCTGGCATTTTCTGTCCAAAGAGCATATCTTAACACTTGATATTTAATAAAGAAAATTCCAAAAATTCCATTTTTAACACCAGAATGTATGCGGTTTCCCTACGTATAAATCGCCAAGCCACATTCTTTCTCCCGGCTCACATACGTGCATAACTTCACCTAAATGAATCACTACCGCACCAGCTGGTCATATCTCTTACCGAAGCGTGCGTGTGAAACAACTTCTCACTCGGCGCTGTCGTATTCTGTAACGCTGCCTAAGCTGATATCTGTAGTGTCCCACTAAAAAGTAAAACTTAGAAATAAAAACGCTGTCAGAAGAATAGGAAACGCACTCTTGCACCTGGCCATTGAGCCAAACACAATTACTATTACAGGCAGCTTGCTGTAGTTCGATGTTGTTGAAAAACAGTTCACGACCTGCAGCTCCTTCATTTCACGGGAGTGGCAGTCTCAGTTCGTCACATATGCTTGTTTTCCCAATTTAGTGCTTTTCTTATGAGCGGTGGTCATAACGTTTTCATTATAACATCAAAAAATCAAGCTCTGACCATCAAACTTGGGGCAGGCCGGAGTGGCCGAGCGGTTCTAGACGCTTCAGTCTGGAACCGCGCGACCGCTAAGGTCGCAGGTTCTAATCCTGCCTCGGGCATGGATGTGTGTGTAATGTCCTTAGGTTAGTTAGGTTTAAGTGGTTCTAAGTTCTAGGGGACTGATGACCTCAGATGTTAAGTCCCATAGTGCTCAGAGCCATTTGAACCATCAAACTTGGTGGTGGCTTAAGTCCTCTACATACTCCGAATGCTGCAGTCTGGCTGTTGAGGAATCATTATGTTTGGAGAATCACTTCATTATTCTGTAACTGCCATCCAAGAAAAGAGGAAGTAGCCACAGGGTGAAGTACAACGAGAACCAGCCCAAAGTTGCAAATTTCACTTTCTTATGTGCTGTAACTGTTCGTTTGCACTTTTCTGACATGTTCTACCAGTTATGGAAATAACATTTTTGACTGTGTTACGATGATTTGAAAATGAGTCCCGGCCAAAGACTAGGCATGGAGTGAATAAAAAAAGTGGGATTTGCAACTTTTTATTGGTTCTTCTTTGTGGTGATTAACGTAAGTCGTTAACCCACAGCTATTAGCTATTACAGCACGCTTTAAGTTCGTATGCAGGGTGAAGTGTAAGGTGAATACGGCTGTTGAGGCAAACTTTTGTTACCAAAGTTTGGGATGTCGATCGTATTGTTCTGCATGTCTCTATGATACTAGAGTCCGATATCTCCGGTGACCTACAGACAAGGGAAGCATCCCACAATATCATGCAAATTAATTAAAGAAGATAAAAATGTCACACATCGGAAACGTCTTACTGAATGATGATTAATTAGGCGTTGCACAATCAAGCGTGATGACTACCACATCATGCACGTAGACATATTAATGACAGGAGGGATCAACTAATCTGTAACAGAAACAAGTGGTCACTGTAACAAACAGGTTTATCATCGAAAAGCAAAACACACGACTTACCCACTAAAATAAACGACTGAACATTTATTACTTGCCGGCCGGTGTGGCCGTGCGGTTCTAGGCGCGTCAGTCTGGAATCGCGAGACCGCTACGGTCGCAGGTTCGAATCCTGCCTCGGGCAAGGATGTGTGTCATGTCCTTAGGATAGTTAGGTTTAAGTAGTTCTAAGTTCTAGGGGACTGATGACCTCAGCTGTTAAGTCGCATAGTGCTCAGAGCCATTTGAACCATTTATTACTTGGCTGAGTGGCTCTATGATGACCTTTAACATTAGCACAAATTGGTTGGCGCTATTGATGCAAAGCTACGCGAATAACACATGAATGCGACCAGTGACTGTGAGCATGGTTAGTAAATTACAGAAAGAACACGCAAAAATGGTTCAAACACCAGTGAGATCGCTAAAATGCATACTGAAAGCAAACTAACTGGCTGCAAAACATTCGGAATAGCGTGAACTAATATTGTGTCCCTGCATAACCGGCGACAGTAACTATGGCCTATCTTACCAAACTAGCGGCTAGATAGTCAAAGGTCAGCTCTCTCTCTCTCTCTCTCTCTCTCTCTCTCTCTCTCTCTCTCTCTCTCTGTGTGTGTGTGTGTGTGTGTGTGTGTGTGTGTGTGTGTGTGTGTGTACCCAGTTCTCAAGCAGAAACATTCTGCTGTACGACCGCAAGGCTTGCCTCATTAGTCGTCTAGCAACAAGTATTTTCTCCTCCATCTTCTAACATGAAGTCACTACCCTTCCATCACCTAGCAACTCGCTGACCAATGGTAGCAGACATTGCGGATTTGAGCTATGTTTAACCAATAAAGATATGGGGTAGGGAGGCGGGCAGAATATCTCTCCAACTCCACGGTACAATTTCGATACAGATGTATAAAACAGCTGACACATAGACGTGTATGTCAACTGAAAACGTTAAGCCTATGAGTCTGTGAGCATACTGTGGCAATTAATTTGTAAAGGTCCGTCTTGATCACACTTTTTTTTTTTTTTATAATCCACATCACCGGTCTCGGCTATTGTCATCTTCAGATCTGCTGCAAATAAAAAAAAAAAACAGCGGTGTAACCAATTAAGTTCAACTAGCTGAAGCCAAATCTATAACAGGCCTGGTAATACATCAGAAAAATAGAATATTTACGAGTATATGATTAACAGCCATGCCTACCAGCCGTACACACCATAAAATATTCTGACGTATATACCAACTTCAAAATCTACGTCTGGGGGTACATAGTACGAGCTGGTTATGGCCAGGATGCACCCTGTATTTATACAAATAGCTGCGGCCAACAAAGGACACTTTAGCTAGGGAACTTGACTTACCAGTGACGTAAGATTAATGGCTAAAATGCAGTAGGCGTAGTCAACAATTAAAATTACTTCATTTTTGGATGTGAGGTCGCCAGTTATGCAAAACACCGTTTTTCTCAGTACCCAAACATGTTTCGGCACCACTCTGCCATCATCAGTGGGTTTCGTTTTTATTTATTCTGCAATGTGAACATTTTTCTTAAATGATTATAAAATTATGTGCATTTTAGTTCAAACAACAGATCGTTTCTTTTTGTAAATACCTTTACATTTGGTGAGCATGAATTTTCTGGATCACTTTTGTGTTAATTATTGCAGGTAGCTTGTCATCTGCAACCAAACGATGTTGATGAGAAAAGTTTTTTTTCTGGGAGTTAACCTATGTTTTATACTGTAATTTAGTTTTTCGCGATGTTTTCGGGTCTATTTTTGTATTTACTTACGTTTTCGTGTGGCAAGCACTTCCATTTTCCCCATCATGCTAAGATATTGTGATGCATACATAACTATAACAAGTATTTTCCACAAATAACGTAGTAAAACGCTTTTCACTACACCAGAACACAGTGTGATTGTGATTTGTTATGTGTCCTAGCCGTCAGTGTTCATTTGTTCACAAGAGAGTTCGGCGCCAAATTTGAATTTTATTTGCATTTTATCTTCGTGTGTGTGTGTGTGTGTGTGTGTGTATGCATCACAATATCTCAGCATAATGCGGGGAATGGAAGTGCTTGCCACACGGAAACGTAAGTAACTACGAAAATGGGCCCGCAAACATCGCGAAAAACTAGATTACATTCTAGAACATATGTTAACTCCCAGAAAAAAACTTTTCTCATCAACATCGTTTGGTTGCAGATGACAAGCTACCTGCAATAATTAACACAAAAGTGATCCAGAAAATTCATGCTCACCAAATGTAAAGGTATTTACAAAAAGAAACGATCTGGTGTTTGAATTTAAAATGCATATAATTTTATAATCATTTAAGAAAAATGTTCACATTGCAGAATAAATAAAAACCAAACCCACTGATGATGGCACAGTGGTGCCGAAACATGTTTGGGTACTGAGAAAAACGGTGTTTTGCAGAACTGGCGGACCTCACATCCAAAAACTTTAACTGCAAACACGGTCAATACAAGGAGCTGCAAATCAAAAAGATGCATAAAACAACTTCACATCACAACATGACCATCTGACAACAAAACATCAACTATATACACTATGTGGAATTAGATCCGTACTTAAAATCCACATGAAAGGTGCATATAGTAATAATGGGAAGCTCCCAGCTGACAAAGTCAATAAGACAGTTGTGTAAAAGCCAGAATAAAAATCATCCTCCATGACAAAGCAACTGAATCGTAACTGTAAGTGAAAATTAATTCTATTTTGTCGAAAGTCGACATGTTGAGAAACGTGGCTGTTGTACTTAAGGCTCATAATTTATGTAAAGAACAGCTACCAGCCACATGTATGGTTTAAAAAGGTTTATTATCTTCAGACCATGACCGGTTTCGGATTTTGCTTTACAAATCCATCTTCAGATGGCAGATTACAAGCGTTCTTAGTTAGACCCGGACAAACAAAACCAGGTCCAACTAAGAATGCTTGTAATCTGCCATCTGAAGATGGATTTGTAAAGAAAAATCCGAAACCGGTCATGGTCTGAAGATAATAAACCTTTTTAAACCATACATGTGGCTGGTAGCTGTTCTTTATATAAATTATAAACCTTGAAAATTAATTAACATAACAGTGCCTATTAATTAAAATGTCGATAGTCAATAACATATCCGGAGACGGATCTCAGTGGTACCCCCTCGAGGCTTCTGTGTATGAAGTTCTTGTTTTCCTGTGGTGGAGCTTGAGGAAGAAGGAGACTGGGCCTTTAGAGTAACACAGAGAAGCACCCTGTGTGACTGTGTGCTGCTCTAAATGAGCTAGAGGTGTCGTTGTGGAGCAAAAATGCCCCTCTGATAGCTTCCCACCATGTTTCGTATTCACAGCGTCCCACAGCGTCAGCAGACTTCGGTAGCATGCTCAATGACTGTTTGCCGCTTACAAGCATAATCTGCTGGCACCACATCACAACATTTTCGAAAAACACTAACTGTCTATCCCAATTGATGATGGACCTTGGACCTTCAACTACTTCCGCGGTGGTGAATCCAGACGTTTCCGCTGTTTCCTTTCCATATATGTCGTAGTGATACTCCCCACACTCGCCATTATGATTTCGTGGCTACAGAAGTCATCTGAAATGGCATGACACAGCTGCAAGAATTTGTGAACAGTCGCGAAACTCAGCGGTTGAAGTTCCAAATGTCGCGCTAGATGATGAAAATTGATTCATGACGGATTTTCAATGTCGTTGCAGTTTTCTCTCATCATATGGCGATTCCCGGTTCTCCACAGAGTAATGGTTTGCCACTTCGCCGTTTAGACTTGTTTGGCAACAATGGCAGCGTCTGCGCCACTGAAGCACTTGCATACGATGGTGCACTGTTGCCGTATAGTTCCACCAGGTCGGCGTAGACGGCTGCAGTGTCGTCCTTTCTAAGTATGAGGTCACCGTTGATGCATATCGATTCATTCAGCTTGTACGGTCGATACAGTAACAACAACAAACAATGTTATTTGCAGCAACAAGATATTGAGCATCTCTACGTTCAAAATTGAATTTGTCTTTTGAGTGCTCTCGTGAAATAAATTGACAGCCGAGTGGAGTACTTGTAATTTCGGTAGCGAAAATTCTGCCAATTGTCATCAATTATTCCGAATAGTAGATTGTCGTCAAAGTCTGAAATATTAATGAAACTTCTATCTAAGTTTCACAGCATAATCTCGTCGCAGAATTTTCAGATTCAGTTTCAAGCGAGGTTACAGTAAAAGAACGTTCACCCAATTGTACGCAATTTACTTTTCCAAACGCTCATATTACGAGTGCGAATTGATAAGTCTGGTAAAAAAAGTGAGAAAAAATGTTTGTTTCGTTATCAACTCACCATACTTCTTGACATTGTGTCCTTTCAATTATATACACTTGGTTAAGCGATCCTCCAGCTTTTTCATCCCATTAGAAAAATAGGTTCTGTCAAACTCTGCAAAATACTCGTTGAATGTAGCCATCACTTCATCATTTGATGAAAATTTCTTCCCTGCACGCTAAAGATTAAATTTAGGGAACAGGAAGAAGCCACTGGGTGATAAGTCTGGTGCATTGTGTGAATGAGGAAGAAATTCAAACTCCAGTTCATGTACTTTCTCCTACGTCATCCCTGATGTGTGGGGTGGTGCATTATCCTTGTGAAAGAGCACTTTTTTGCGTGCCAGTCTTGGTCATTTTTCAGACAACGCAACTTTCGAACGGCCCATCAACGAAGCATCATAAGGTCTAGTTTTAGTTCTGCCTTTTTGCAACTGATCTATCGAGATTATTCCTCGAGAATCCCAAAAAACGTTGCCCGTCACCTTACCAGTTGATAAAATGATCTTTGCATTCCTCGGCGCTCTTTCACCTGGCTTTGTCCACTGTTTTGACCTCAGTTTTGACTCTGGTTGTTTAATGATGGATCCAGATTTCATCAACAAATGGACACAAAAAGTCTTGCGGATTGCGATTAAACATCGCTAGACACTGTGTTGCCGGATTTGCTTTTGGTCGAATGTCGGCAATCGGGGCAACCACCTCACATGCAACTTTGTCATATCCAATTCTCCGCACAGGATATGATGCACTCGCCCAGTTGAGACGCCTACAGTCTCAGCAGTCTTGAAAATTTTCATCTGGTGAGCTTGCACTACCATTTCATGGAGTCTGTGAATCGTTTCCTTTGTGGTGACCTCAACTGGACGGCTGCAGCGCGCTTCGTCTTCGGTGCTTGGCTGACGGTATTTAAACTGATTAATCCAAAAATAAATGGTCTTCATTGAAGGTGCAGAGAACGGGTGAATTTCATTCAAGAAGGGAAGTGTTTAATAACAGCACGAATCTCGGTTTTCATCATTTTCAATTCCAGTCGACACACTGGCCAATTCAGACGGCAGTCAAAAACGAACTGTACGCTGTGCATTATTGAAATTCTTTAGACGGCCCTTAGAATAATCAGGCTTACCAACCATGAAGGCTCAGCATTCCCTCGTGGAAATTTATCAAACTTATCAGATCACCCTGCTATTATGTCAGCTAACAACCGAGCAGCGGTAGAGAAGATGTGGGATTCTAATTGGAGAATGGGGGATGAGAACTTCACAAAATGCAGAAAGTGAATCATCGTACGGTACTCTACTTTGCCAGTGGGCTGTGCCCCTTTGTTTTGACCCCTTTAGTGAGTTCCACAGTACTGTTGGGCGGGATTTCTATGTGTACCGGCACTGAGTATAACTGAAAACGAACCAAACATTAATTATATATCTCTATATCGAGGTGATAATTAAAACTTTACCCACTGTCTACGTCCACTATATGTGTTTGTAGCAACTCGTTGTCAGCAAATGAAATGAAAGGCTGTGCTACCATTCACCCTTTAAAAACATATAACTAAAATACTCAAATTACTATATAATTGATACTTGAAGCTATGAATGGGCGACTTATGAAGAATCTCTTCTTAAGAAGGAATTTAATAAAAATGGCTTATACCACAATTGCCATACTTTAATCGGACAATTTAATTTGTTTATTGTACATTCCTAGAACCACTAAACACTTCACTAAAATCTTCCCTACATCGACTTCTGACCCAAGAAGTGCGACAATGATTGCACATTTTCTATTTCTTCTTTTCGTTTTGGCCATCTGAGAGCCACGTTAATTCGCTTCAGCTTCGTTTCTTCTGATATTTCTCCTTATCCAGTATTCTTATATCCTCATACTTTGTAACTTTTCTCCTGTCCATGACAGTTTGGTCTGGGTTTAGGTCTGTCCTCTAAACCTGTGTAAGTCTATAATTTTTATTTAAAAATCACCATGTTATATATCTCTGGTCCCTGTATTCCCATTCCTTATAGATCCCCTTGTACCTCTTGGATCCATCGTTCTATGGTTCTGCTGTTCATCCTAAGGATGTGTCCGAAGAACACACTCTTTTTCTTCCAACTGATGTCCAAGATTCTCTCTATATTGGTATACAGTTCATGGTTTCCTTTGTATTCCAGACTGAACATCTACTGTTCTTCGAAGTTGCAACATCCTCCTACAACCTTCCGTTCCACGAGCTCTGGTCGTTTAAGCACTCCTGTTATTGCTAGATTAAGAGTATCTCATGCGTATAAGGCTTCAGGGTAGACCATTGTCTGGCAATGTCTGAACGAATTTTGCATTGATCGAAATATTCTTCTTACTGTAGATAGTTTGTGCGCTAAGTTCATTCTGTTTGTTCGTGCTTCCATTGCCTTCCTATCTATCAACCCAGTTTCTCTCCCTATTTCGAGGTACTTAATCCTCATTGTCTTTTGAATTTTCTCTCCGTCAGTTGTCATCCATCTAGGTGTTCTCTTGATGTTTGTCATATACTACGTCTTCTCAATAGAAATCTATAGTCCTACTTTAATCGTTTGTCTCTGTAATTGTACATTAATTTAAGTTAATATCAACTTTGCAAACAAGCCTGATGATCATCAGTCGTCCTTGGAGCAGGTACAGACTCAGATCACGAAGTAGTAATGCTAATGAGAAAGTGTCAGTTGAAGTTTAAGAGAAACGTGCGAAGAATCAATGTGGAGACAATTGTAAAAGTGAAATATTGAGGATTGATGAGGTGCGTTTAAACTTTTCTAAAGCTGTAGATACTGTGATAGAGAATATCACAATAAACAGTTCAGTTGAAGGAAAATGAACGTCTCTAAAAAGGGCAATCACAGAAGTTGGACAGATATATGTATAGGTACCAAGAAACTAACTGCGAAAAATCTTGGGTAACAGCAAAAATACTTCCTACGAGCGGCGAAAGAAGAAAGTACAAGATGTTTAGGGAGATACAGAAATGCAGTTCGTCGAACACACTGATTGAGCATACACGAAAGTAAAAAGACAAAGTGTATATATATACGTTGAAGGTCACTTCAACGGGGGAGAATTGTCTGACGATGTTATAGATGCTGAAAAGTGGAATCGATATGGAAGACAAAGACTATCCAGTATTAGACTGAGAGTTTAAGAAATCGTTGGAAGGTTAGAGTGAAGGTAAAGAGGACAGTCATTTGGAATTTCTAAAATAAGTGGATGAAGTGGTCAACAAAAGAATACTCGAGCTGGTTTCTAGAATCTATGAGACCGGTGACATTCCTTCAGACTTTCGGAATAATATCATCCACGCAATTCCATAATAGAGCAGGGGCAGATAAATGCAAGAACTATCTTACAATCTACTTAATGCATTGAAATTTCTGAGAATAATAATATATCGAAAAGTGGAAAAGAAAACTAAGGATGTGTTAGATGACGGTCAGTTTGACTTCAGGAAAGGTATGGGCACCAGAAAGCCAGTTCACACGTTACACTTGACAATAGAAGGAACACGAAAAATCAAGACACATTAATTGGATTTGTTGACATAGAGAAAAGGTTCGTCAGTGTCAAGTGGAGCCAGATGTTCGCATATCTGAGGAAAATAATTGTGAGCTACATAGAATGACAGGTAATATAAAACATGTACAACAACCAACAAGTGAATATTACAATGTAAGATCAAGAACGAAGTACTCACATTATAAAGGATACAAAAGGGGAGACATTCTTTCACCTCAACTGTTCAATCTATGCATCAAAGAAGTAGTGATGGAAAGAAAGTAACAGGGTAGCGACTAAAATTCTTGGTGAAAGAATAACAGTGATAAGATTTGCTGATGACATTGCTATCTTCAGTGAATGTGACGAGGAAGAGCTAGACCTATTCGATGAAATGAACCTACCAATTAGTACCGAGTATGGACTTGGAGTAAATCAAAGAAAGGCCAAAGTAATGAAGTGTTGCACAAATGAAATTAGAGATGAACTTAACATCAAAATTGTGGACCAAAAAGGAGACGAAGTAAGGAATTCTGCTGCCTTGGAAACAAAATTACGCATGGCGGACGAATTAGGACATAAAAAGCAGACTAGCACAGACAAAACGAGCAAGGACGTCTACTGATAGGAAACAGTGCACTTAATCTGAGGAAGAAATTTCTGAGAATGTACGTTTGGAGTGTAGCTATGTATGGAAGTGAACCACAGACTGTGGGAAAATCGGAAAGAGAATCGAAGCGTTTGAGACACAGTGCTGCAGAAGGTTAATGAAAATTAGATGGACCGATAAGAAATGAGGAAGTTCTCCGAAGACTCGGAGAGGAAAAGAGCATGCGGAAAACACAGATAAGAAGAAGAGACAGCATAATACGACGTGCTAGGACATCAGGTAATAGCATCCATGGTACTGGAGGAAGACAGAGATCGAAATACATCCAGCAGATAACTGAGGACGTATGGTGCAAGTGGTGCTCTGAGATGAAGAGGTTGAAAAACGAGAGGAATTTGTGACAGCCGCATCTAATCAGTCAGAAGACTGATGGCAAAGAAAGCAAGATGACCGCAACTCTTGGTAAATGCAAGATATTACTGTTCTTTCTTTCGGTGAAAAACTTCGTGCGGACACGAAGAGTTGGTAGACTGGACGTAGCTGCCTGTTCGCTTTTAATAACCAGAGTCTAGGAATTATTATGCATAGCCTGGGACTGCGTACAGTGTTCTGAGATTTATTATGCATGGCTTGGGACCTAAAGAGTATATTCGGAACTGGTCTGTAGTGCTTCTCCGGCAGTACACACAACTTAACCGGTTTAGTTTGAGCAAATGTAACAGGCACAAGGTCGGTTGTCGGTACCATAGCTATACCAAAGAGTCGGTCCACTTGTTCTGTCTGTGTGCAACTAACGTTAATATTACGTTATAACTTGCTAGTCTAAGACAAATCAGATGAAACGCGATGCAGTAATACTGAGAAACACCGTACTGGGTAATGCGTGTTAGCAATTCGGAGTACCGCACGCTGGAAGTGACTGGATGGAAATCAGAGTGTCACTCTTCCGAGACCCTTTACTTATTGTCTGCCATAACAAATTCTTTGATTAAAATACACCATTAGGAGGACAAGATGCAACTGTCTGGAGCTGACCGTATTAGACTGTATTTAGCTCAAAAAGTACTAGATACTTTGCGAAGACAATTTATCGGCAAGTCACTGACCAACGCACTTTCGAGTAGCTTGTTAACAAGCGCAAGTTGGTGGAGGTAAGAGGATCCAGAATAAAGCGAATTATAAAAAAACTGATTTCAAATTCATGTGATTTCCTCTTGCTATCGGCGCACTGATTTGATGAAACTTTACGTGACTGCTTAGATCTACGGAAGTAATTACAGCTGCGGTCTAAATAGTGAACGAGATAAACTGTCTAATATCGCTTCATGTTCCCACTCGTTTATTGTTCGATCAGAACATCGACAAAGCAAAGATGGATCTAAAAGATAGGTTCCGATGTGAGGTAAAAATTCATGGCGAAAGTACGTCTTCGATAAGATCCACAGATGATATTGTTACACTTTGAGAAAGTGAGCATCGATTATAGGATCTGTGGAATTGATTGCACTACCTACTGAATGTGAGGTGTCACAACTCACATAGAAATACTGATTAGGGTTTCCATGAAGCTAGTAAATGAGACAAAAGTTCACTGTAGAAATACGACTTACTACTAGTAGCATTTATATCATTCTAATCACTGAATGAACAATATAATTAACTGCAAAATGGGACAAGTACGCAAAGGCGTGTACGAAAGGCCTTAGCACCAAACGGTGGATTTGAAATGAAATGATACAAAAACTGAGTCCACGAGTATCGGCAATCAGTGCTGAATAAGTTGACAACCTAATGAAATAACCCAGAGGAGTACGAACAAGCGCCAGTTCTATCGACTAAGCGCATCTGGAATTCCGGAAGGCTTTTGACACTGTACCACCCAAGCGGTTAGTAGTGCTTATGGAATATCGCCTCAGTTATGTGACTGGATTTGTGATTTCCTGTCAGAGAGATCACAGTTCGCAGTAACTGACGGAAAGTCATCGAGTAAAACAAAAGTGATTTCTGGCGTTCCCCAAGGTAGTGTTATAGGCCCTTTGCTCTTCCTTATCTATATAAACGATTATGGAGACAATTTGAGCAGCTGTCTTCGGTTGTTTGTAGATGACGCTGTCGTTTATCGAACAATAAAATCATCAGAAGATCAAAACAAACTGCAAAACGACTTAGAAAAGATATCTGAATGGTGCGAAAAGTGGGAATTGACCCTAAATAACGAAAAGTGTGAGGTCATCCACATGAGTGCTAAAAGGTATTCGTTAAACTTCGGTTACACGATAAATCAGTCTAATCTAAAAGCCGTAAATTCAACTAAATACCTAGGTATTACAATTACGAACAACTTAAATTGGAAGGAACACATAGAAAATGTTGTGGGGAAGGCTAACCAGAGACTTCGTTTTATTGGCAGGACACTTAGAAAACGTAACAGACCTACTAAGGAGACTGCCTACACTACGCTTCTCCGTCCTCTTTTAGAATACTGCTGCGTGGTGTGGGATCCTTACCAGGTAGGACTGACAGAGTACATCGAAAAAGGTCAAAGAAAGGCAGCACGTTTTGTATTATTGCGAAATATGTGAGACAGTGTCACAGAAATGATACAGGATTTGGGCTGGAAATCATTAAAAGAAAGGCGTTTTTCAAATGTTCAAATGTTTGTGAAATCTTATGGGACTTATCTGCTAAAGGTCATCAGTCCCTAAGCTTACACACTACTTAACCTAAACTATCCTAAGGACAAACACACACACCCATGCCCGAAGGAGGACTCGAACCTCCGCTGGGACCAGCCGCACAGTCCATGACTGCAGCGGTTTAGACCGCTCCGCTAATCACGCGCGGCAAAGGCGTTTTTCGTTGCGACGGAATCTTCTCACGAAATTCCAATCACCAACCTTCTCCTCCGAATGCGAAAATATTTTGTTGACAGCGACTTACATAGGGAGGAACGATCATCACGATAAAATAAGGGAAATCAGAGCTCGTACAGAAAGATATAGGTGTTCATTCTTTCCACGCGCTATACGAGACTGGAATAATAGAGAATTGTGAAGGTGGTTCGATGAACCCTCTGCCAGGCACTTAAATGTGATTTGCAGAGTATCCATGTAGATGTAGATGTAGCTGCTGAGTGCAGCTATCTAGCTACGAGCTAGTTCCTACGAATAGTAATTCGACTTGAAACAACAAACTTCGCAATCTGCTCGTCACGATGTACGTAAATGGGCCTCATGCTACCACTTTACTATTACTTAGTTACATAGGATGGCTGTAATATTGGCTGAAAATTCTTAGTTGAGCCTCCGTATCTGTGATCAGCTCTCTGTTCTCTTTCCGACCCCATGCAATGGAGAAGTGTACTCTTTCATGCCCTAAGACAAAGTGTCCCTCTCCTCTCCTTCACAAAATCTATCAGATTCTGCCAGCACTGGAATATCGATAGGCAATTGCAATATACATTGCGAATTCCGACAAATGAAAAGTTTATGTCAGTTTTAACCATTTCCCCATTCCTAACGTAACTGCCGAGGTTAAGCAATTCGACTCAGTTCTGTCTTAGAGAGGAGCTGAAGACAGAAATTTTCTTCCACGATACGTGTTTCCATGTTCCCTGCAGTGCACTGTTGAGGACCATACACACACTGTTCAACACCCGGGTAGGCTACTCTTGACAGAAAGTTTGGCACGAGAAATGATCCGATTATGGCATGTTTAATGTTCGCAAAGTGTTGCTCTGCAATTCGCACAGCTGCATCACGATTCGTCAGTTTGTATTAAGGTTTCCTTAGATTCAAAATTGTTAAATCATTCGCTGCCACTTGTTGACAGATCACCTATTCCCTTCTGTCTCGGGTTCTTCGGCCAACATTCGTTTGATGACTTTTCTGCCGTTTTGCCAGCACGGGTTGCTGGCGTTGTCAAAGCATCACTCTCCATTGCTGATGATGAATTGGAATCGAGATCATGGCAGCAGATTCTATGTAGCTGGCGCGACGACGTCCAATGGCTTTTCAGTGGTCATTACCGCTGCCGTTATCTCCTTTGCTACCTGCAACGGTCGCTCACTGCTGCACGGGAATCTTGGATCTCTTCACCTTGAGATTTCCTTCTTTCTTGTTGAAGCTATTGTTTTGTTTGTGTACTTCTATGGGGTACCTGAATAATAGGGTGCGACAGCTCTTTTCCACAGCAATTTTTCTCTGTGGTCGGCCTCACACAGCGCGTGCTCCACCATCGTCGATTTTTTCTCCTGTCCCAACCTGCAATGCCGCTTATGTTCTGTGACACTGGTGTTGGCAGATCATCCAGTCATTCGAACATAGACTTTTCCACATGTACATGGTATGCGGTATAGTCCCTACAATGCAAGTGCATCACTTTTCTCGTTTGCCGACTGAGGGATTCTTTGATCTTTGTCGGTTTATAAATTGATCTTTGCGTCGTGTTTCCGCAATATCCGGCCGATGTCAGTCACTCTGGGTATGTATGGCAGAAAGGCCATATCTGACATTACTTTTGCCGATGTGTCACTTCGGCATGTGTCTGATTCTGTGACACTTCTTATGTAACTGCTGGAGTACTCATTGCCCCTCAGAACGGTTTTGGTGTTGTATCTCGCGTCTGAGGAGCTGCGGCTCACATGTTCATCTTGCTCGCGTTACGAGCGTATTAATCTTGCCCCTTTTCTGGTTCGGTTGGTGATTTGCCAGTTATTTCAGTGATAGCCAATTTCTGAATAAAGCATTTCGATGCACAGACGCTGGATTTGGCACATTATTAACCTTAACTATGGTTCAAATGCGTCGACGATACCTCCGTGGTGTTGAGCCACGGTGAGGAACACCTCGGTGACTTCCTAAGGCATCTGAACAGTATCCATGCCAACATAAAACTTCCCATGTGAGGTAGAAAACGGCCAACAGGTACCCTTTCCAGACGTGCTGGTCACGAGGGGTGGTGATAACCTGGGACACAGCTTGTACAGAAAACCGACACACAGGAACGAATACCTGCACCAACTGTCAAATCACCACCCGAGCCATAAAAGAGGCGAGGATAATATGCTCGTAACAGAGCAAGACGAATATGTTAGCCGCAGGACCTCAGACACGAGATACAACACCATAAACCGTTCTGAGGAGCACTGTCTACTCCAGCAGTTAAGTAAGTAGTTTCGCAGAATCAAACACATCGGAAAAATAAAATGTCTGATGTGGCTTTTCTGCAAAACATTCCCAGACTGACGGACAGAATCGGCCGAATATGGCGTAAACACGGCGCAAAGACTATTTATAATCAAAGGTCAAAGAGTGTCTCACATTGGCAAAAGAAAAAAGGGAACCGCTTGCAATGTCGGAAGTATACCATTTAATATGCATATGTGGAAAACTCTCTGTTGGAGTGACTGGACAGTCATTCAATACCAGGTTCACTGAACATAAGCGATATTGCAGGTTGGGGCAGGTGGAGAAGTCGGCAGTGACGGTGTACGCGCTGTATGAGACCGACCACATAGACCTCATAGTAAAATTCGCCGACACGGAAGTTCTTGCTGTAGAGAAGAGCTATCACACCCGCTTATTCAAATGACTCTGAGCACTATGGGACTTAACATCTGAGGTCATCAGTCCCCTAGAACTTAGAACTACTTAAACCTAACTAACCTAAGGACAACACACACATCCATGCCCGAGGCAGGATTCGAACCTGCGACCGTAGCCTAGAACCGCTCGGCCACACCGGCTGGCACACCCGCGTATTCAGGGAAGTTATAGAAATACGCAAACATGACAATATGTTCAACACGGAAGAAAGAAGAAAGCCTCAAGTTGAAGGGATCCTCGCCGGCCCTGGTGGCCGAGCGGTTCTAGGCGCTTCAGTCTGGAACCACGCGGCTGCTGCAGTCGCAGGTTCGAATCCTGCCTCGGGCATGGATGTGTGTGTCGTCCTTAGGTTAGTTAGGTTTAAGTATTTCTAAGTCTAGGGGACTGATGACCTCAGATGTTAAGTCCCATAGTGCACAGGGCCATTTGAACCATTTGAAGGGATCCTCGATTCCCGTGCTGCAGCGAACGGCCACTGCAGGTAGCCAGGGGAGAACCGCAGCAGTAAAGACCAGGGGAAAACACTTGCATCTTTTCTTTGATCGATTGCTGGCACACCTATTTCAAAAAAGGGCCGGGTAATATTACTGTTCATGACATCTTGGGTTGTCGGGTGTTCTGCCGGATATCAGCGTCGTACTCGCACGATATTTCGGTCACGTAGCTCGTAACCTTCATCAGGTGCGACCTGAGACTGCTACTCGAGTGGATCTGGTCTAGTATTTATGCCTACGGCCTTCCCCTTCTACCAACGGCTGCAGGCGCTTCCTTATGGTGCAGTATTTATGCCTATGGCCTTTCCCCTCCACCAACGGCTGCAGGCGCTTCCTGCAGCCGTTGGTGGAGGGGGAAGGCCATAGGCATAAATACTGGACCAGATCCACTCGAGGAGCAGTCACAGGTCGCACCTGATGGAGGTTACGAACTACGTGACCGAAATATCGTGCAAGTACGACGCTGATATCCGGCAGAACACCCGACAACCCAAGATGTCATTAGGTCGCCGGGAAAGCCTGAAGAGTTACATTACTGTTCATGTCTATAGCCTGCTAGTAACAAACAACTGGATTACTGTATAAAATCATCTCGGTTTGAATTACTCTTATGTTCTTCAGAGTGTCGTTCATGAGTACAGGATCTGATACAGGACCAGTGTCCTAATTGCATTGGTGAGCCAACATGGATAGTCTTTATGATTGGTTCACAAGAATTGACGCTATGATAAGTTGCCTAGCAATGTCCATCCTCACACCCCAGCAAGCAGAATTGAACTTTTAATGTCCATTACAGGAGTGCAATCACGCTTATGCCACTTGTAGATCATATTACCTGTACACCAGTGTAAAAGTTCAAGGTAAATGTTAACAGGATATTCATCGTTTATTGATATGGCGTCTCCTTGTGTGGGAAATACAATGATAAATTCCATTATAGGTTACTGCAAACGCCACAGAATATCGCTGTGTTCCAGACTGAATCACAGCCTCTCAGGCTTTTACTGCTGCGGCAGTAGATGAGCTGACATCTCTTGACCTTCATCTTTTTGTCAGCCGTCAATATGGATGTTCCAAAAAGAATTAGCGGACGGTAGTCTGTTGTGGAGGTGCAGGCAATTGACAACTGGCCAGCTACAGCCGGTATCTGTCCCCACTGTGTAGCCATTATGCCCAGAACTGTTTCCATGTGGCCGCCGTAAATCTGCAGTCTGGCATGCGCCACTGAGGGTGGGTGTACTTAACAGCAGTGCGTCAGTTGCTGACGGTTAGCAGTATGCTCCCAGGTAACGCTCAGCTGGACCCCTGCGTCTCTTGCTAGCTGATGACGTGGACCAAGGCCTCCTTCTCCACCTTCCTATTACTTTCTATGCGGTCAGCCGTGCTGTCATCTTGTTCGGACTCTGTTGGCCGTGTCAGGCTTGTCCTTAAACCGTGTAACATGGTTGCATATCACAAATTCAAGAAATGTAACAAGATATCGATGATACGTAGCATAATTCATCGATCAAATAGAAATGTTTAATAAAACTGATGTTGTCACTATTTAAGTTACTGTATAAATGTTGCCTCTTTGACCAGTTACAAAAATGAACAATCACAACCTGACTAGCATCTGCAAGCAGATTGATGCTACTAATGTCTAGATTCTTATTCTAATACAGGAAGTGGTTGATGTACACTGTGTATATACGTTGACAAATTAGTCATCATGCTGTAAATATTTACCTCTTTGAAATCCATCACTTCATGAGGTTTTCATCGTTGACACCTAGCAGAACGTTTTGCATTACCTTGGTCGTGCATAATTAACTTCGTTATCGGTGTGTCGTCAGACTAACTACAGCACCTGAAGAAAAAGTATTTGCGTACTTCCTTCGTTTACCATTTACCATCTTCATTTTGTAATTACTTTCGTCCCTCTACGTTCCTGGCTTTCCGATTAATGATAGCATAAATAATGGACAGTTAACAAGTTTGTTTTTGTGGCCATCCTCCGCAGCAAGCATATAAATACTTGTTTTGTAAATAACACTGCCTTTTCCTGCTGCTAGTTACTTTATTTATCCCATACACGTTTCGCCTTCTCCTGTTCTAAGGCATCATCAGTGGTATCTATAACGATACAGTTTTGTTAGTTTTAGATTATTAAACAGTTCACTTTGTGGTTATTTTTTTTTTGTTTTTGTAAAAAAAGTAATTACTTACGATTTTCTGACCTGCGTTTCCTCACATCTGGTCTGGAGGTCATACTACCACTTTTACCACTGCCATATAATCACATATTTGTGTTCTCGCCTTCCACACACTGTTCACTCTTTTTTGTGGTGGACTATCGTTCTTTCGTCACTCGATACAACTATTTCGTCGTACACTGTTTTTCAGAACGCAAATGTTGCGACTCCATTACGTGTTTCATCTTCTTTGGTATGTTTACCTATTTGTTGCCAACCTAACGAAGTATATGTTCGAGACTAACTTATATTTATGGATCAGTGTGTGGAAGGTGAGAACACAAATATGTGATTATATGGCAGTGATAAAAGTGGTAGTGCGACCTACAGACCCGATGTGAGGAAACGCAGATCAGCAAATCGAAACTAATTACTTTTTTGACAAAAAAATCCCGAAGTGAACTCCTTAATAATCTAAAACTAACAAAACTGTATCGTTATAGATCCCACTGGTGACGCCTTAGAACAGGAGAAGGCGAAACGCGTATGGGATAAATAACGTAACTAGCAGCAGGAAAAGGCAGTTTTATTTACAAAACAAGTAATGGACAGTTACTGTGAAAGATACAGCACAAAGATACGTAACACGTTACATGATGTAAAACATTATAAAACATCACATTATAAAACACTCTATAATGATCGTCAGCTCAGAAACTATGTTCTTACCTGTGTAGTCACAAGACTGGCTTCCTCACTTCTCCATTTCTACTGTAGGTTGTACTTCTACTCATGACATTTTTAATTACATATATGAATTTCTTCCAGATGACAACCGTACACATTGCGAACAGTAAAATACGAACACACACAAAACATCGTGAAGCTTCACTTCATCGGAAACATGTACAGGGTGACAATTATTGAACTATATGAAAAAAACGTAAATTAGTTATAAACTGCGGAGTGCGCACACTTTATTCACCATGTAAACGTTACTATAGAGATTCGGATTTAGGTTATGACATGTTCAATATGCCTGCCATCATTAGCGATGATGTGGTGCAGACGCGAAATTCCGCCTGACTCGCTGACGTGTCGGAACATCGATGCTGTCAATGACCTCCTGAATGGCTGTTTCCAGCCTCGCAATGGTTTTGAGGTTACTGCTGTTCACCTTGTCTTTAATATAGCTCCACAAAAAGGAGTCACAAGTGTTCAGATATGGCGGCCAATTGAGGACCATGCTAGTGGCCTGTGGGTACCCCAGAGCTAGAATGCGATCCCCAAAGTACTCCTCCAGCACATCAGTCTCCTGCTTCCATGGGGTCGAGTTCCGTGTTGCCTGAACCACATCTCAGCGAAATCAGTTTCACTTTCAATAATGGGGATGAAATCATCTTGCAAAACCTTCACGTACCGTTTGGTAGTCACCGTGCCATCAAGGAATATGACACCGATTATTTCGTGACTGGACACTGCACACCACAGTCACCCATTGAGGATGAAGAGACTTCTCGATCAAGAAATGCAGATTCTCAGTCCCCCAAGTGCGGCAGTTTTGCCTATTGACGAACCCATCCAAATGAAAGTGACCGACGCCAACAAGGCGCGTACGCATGCGCATACTAATTCCCATCATGCCCCGCGGCCAACCGGTCAGTTTGAACTTTCAAGAGCAAACCGTTCGGAAGTTATGGTGATTTTATTTCATAAAGTTATATAACTGTCTCCCTGTATCAGCATGTGAAACGGAATATCCGTACTGTAACTCTTCCTATTGAAGATCCCGAGCTGCTGCTACTGGTTCTCCCTTAAAAAACATAGTGGCAAGGAGCTATATCATGACTGGCTTGTCAACAGGACTCTGGGCTTCCACGATTGTGGCACAGTGCAGTATGCTGCTGGCTTCTAATAAAAAATTTGGCACGCAAACCATTCTGATAGGGCAAATCCCTCCGACCGCCCGTCCGATGCTTTCGTATTTGTCATCTCCCATACTACTACACAGGTTCCAACTCTCATGGGAAGTCACTCAAGAGTTAATTTACCTAAATTTCTCTTCACTTCAAACATAGATTCGATTCCCTTTTCTGCTCTTTAGCTGTGCCCCCATCGATGGGTGTCAGACTCGCTGTATGACCTCTGACTTTCGTAACTCTATACATTGTCTAAGGTGTGAAATGTGCTGCCGTCCCTTCAGTTTGCGAATCTTAATAGTATCGAGGTCTACGACACTGTCGTGAATTATACTCCTTACTCGGTTTGGTCCATAGTAGACATAGAAAACTTTGTGGCTCAGAACTCACTTTTTCGTGATCCTTTCCTCGTCGTTATTGGAACCTTATCGCCTTCAGCGAATTTAATCTATTTTATTGCGCCTTTTATGATTAATTATAAAACAGATTTAATTCACGTACGTGCCAGCGGTCGATATTTCCGTTATTAACTAACTCATAACATATATAGGGTGTCCCACCTAACTCTGTCACCTCATAATTTCCGAAATGAAACTAAATGTGAAAAATGCAATTTTCCGGGGATGCACCTATCTCAGCATCTTACACAATGGACGGGAATTGCTGGTACCTAAACGTCAACGATCACCACTTTCAGCATCAAGTTTGGTTTTTTAAATGACACATGTATTATCTTTGACTCTAAGATTTTGCCCAGCGAACGCAGCTCCCCCTGGCGAGGCTTGGAGGGTAGACTTGCTGCGTCCTCAAGAACCGCATAGCAGTTATCATCGTGATAGGCGTATCAGTGAAGTAATCAAACGGAAAGGAGGAGTTTTGTCGCCTCCCAACTGTCTCATTTTTGGCGTGAACTGGGAAGGATGTGCAGGGGTCATGCTGGCCTGTGTTTGGCTTGCTGTGCCGGAGAACCTCAGGAGTTTATTACTGAAAATCCGCCGAGCTTTCAGAGACGTGTTTATCGGAATTTCTGGATGCCCTGGTTCTTTTCACTGGTAATGAACGCCGCGCCTTCATGGAATTTGCAGACTGAATTGTATGAGCAAGAATTTATGTGTTAATGTGTTAAAAAGGACACATTGTCCGTTCTGAGCTTGGCCTAGACTGTGTACATGTCTAGGAGTCGTAGAATTTAGGCAGCTGGCTCGGGGATGGATTAATCATTTGTTTCTGCAGGATTTGGTATGGTTATTTAATTCTGAAATTTCCTTAAAAATGGTTCAAATGGCTCTAAGCACTATGGGACTTAACATCTGAGGTCATCAGCCCCCTAGAATTAGTATTACTTAAACCTACCTAACCTAAGGACATCACATACATCAATGCCCGCGGCAGGATTCGAACATGCGACCGTAGCAGCAGCGCGGTTCCGGACTGAAGCGCTTAAAACCGCTTGGCCACAGCGGAAATTTCCTTAAGCCAAATGGAATTTGTTAAGACTGCTTGTGCTCTGGGGTGCTGTTTACCGATCCCTGTCACCCCATTCATCCTAGGCCCACTCTCTTACACAGCAGCCAGGTTCTGCGATTCAGTGAACAAGCCTTGGGTAGCGAAAGCTCGCACTGTCCGTCTTCTACAGTGCTATTTCTTCCAAGCACAGTAGTGGCCTTTAATGCTCCTGCTTAAAGTTAAGTTGAAATTTTAGAACAATTCTGAGCCATTCTATTTGTTAATTAAAAGAGGCTCCCATTCTACAACCTAATTGGTTTTTAAGTTATTTAAACATTTAAATTGTGATTGAAGTCCCAACGGTGATTCTTATTCAATGTAAATTTTAATTATTTGAATATTATTGTGGAGCCCTGTAAGCCTTGCTACCATATCTGTTTTATGAGATTTTAAATCTTTTGTTCCCCTTCTTTGATCACTTGGTATATTAGTATAAGAGTTTTTTGGCAGTGGCGTATTACGTGACCGGTTCAGTTTTATTAAAGTTTTTATTGGTGTCCTGTGCTCATGACGATTTTTTAATTTTCGTGGCTGTTTAAATTTGGCTTGAAGTCTGTATCTTAGTCTTTTATCTTTTGTTCTGCCAAACAATGATTGCTTTCGAATTATAACTGACAGTTTTGCTATCATTTATTATTTTTTAGTATTTAAATTAACTGTTATTTAATTAAATTATTTGTTGGATATAATTTAATTCAATCTCTCATAATAGTACACCCCAATATAACAAACACTTCTTTTACAGAAAAAGCCACATGTAACATTATTACATGGGGAATTGTGCATATAGTACACACGTCATAAAGGTGCCTAGTTTCAACAACTGTCTTTTAATGTTACCCCTTTCACAGGATTTGACGGTGATGTATGACTAATGGATATAGAAATTAGACTATTAGTTCCTTATCCTAAGAGTTTCCTGGTTCCTATGTTTGCATTTCGTATAATCAACAAATTAAATATTCTCATAGCGTAAACAACAAATTAAATATACCAATAGCATAATATCAAATTTAAATTTACTAAGACACTTCGTTTATACCTTTCTCTTAACAAATGATCTATCAAAAGCCAAAGGTAGGGTGTGGTCATTCAATAATTTTATGTAACCCTACTTCAGTCTTACTGAACCACATAAGCAATTTTCTTTTTATAACTCTTTGTACTTTACTGAGCTTCATTTATAACTGAACGAAATGTATCTTTACTTCACTCAAAAGTTAAACCTGCAAAACCTCAGAATTTATGGGTGAGAAGTTCGTCTTTTTAGCAAAACTTATTCAGTCACTTTCACTTTACTTATTACGACAGAGAGAGTAAGAATATTAAAATCGTTAAATTTGTCTGAAAACATCTACTTCAGTACTTAAGAAAAATTTCACTTCTGCACAGCTACTATGTAAAATCATACAGTAATTTTCCTGCACTTCACAAGTAAGTAAACGACAATTATTTTCAGACATTTATTCAAAGATGAAGATTAGTGCTTGTAGGTACTGAATAAAGGATTTAAAATGTTTTATAACAGTTTTACTCGGAATAATAAAACACCAGGAAACCACCCTACATAGGAGAATGATTAGGAATAAAATAACACGGTGAATTAAATTTTATGTTTAACATAATAATTATTCAAATAAAGTTAATTTTGAATTAACGGTTCACGCTTCTAAAATTCTAATTATACAGTTCATAACATGTTGGCTGAAGTTGTTGAGTGTAGAGTACAGTAATTGCGGCTACACTATCCATGGTATGGAGTACAACGTTCTAGAAATATGGGCTAATTTATTCGTCTTGGCGTCGTTTCCATGTCTATAACGTAGCCCAACAACTAGCACCAAAGCCGTAACAATTCAGCAATCGTCATCCGAGGCTATTGTGCAACAATTTCCAGGCAATGCATCGCCTGTTTCGTGCGACATTTGCCTCTTTCACTGCTGCTTATAGACTGTGTCGTCTTATTCCCTCTCGCTCTACAGGTAGCGCGCCAAAAACCCAAGCCACCTTTTAGGCTCCACACAGTAACTTCCATACAGTACAAACGCCCTATCTTTTTTTTTTTTTTTTTTTTTACATAACACATATGTCCTCAAGCGCGCAACATTGTACACACATGACAACTTGCACAATGTATAAAATTACAAACACGAACACTTTCATTTTATTAATTCATGGGAAAATATTATTTAGTAAATTGTAGATTTCACGTATTTCTTTACATTTTATCTACATCTACATCATACTCCGCAAGCCAGCTAATGGTGTGTGGTGGAGGGTACTTTCGGTACCCCTATCTGATCCCTCAACCCCTGATCTTCTCGCGAATAGTCCGTGGGAAGAATGATTGTCGGTAAGCATCTGTATTGGTTCTAATTTCTCGAATTTTCTCCTCGCGGTCAGCACGCGAGATGTATGTGGGGGGAAGTAATATGCTGTCAGACTCTTCCTGAAAAGTGCTGTCCCAAAATTTCAGTAGTAAATCTCTCCGTGATGCACAGCACCTCTCTTGTAACGTCTGCCAGTGGAATCTGTTTAGTACCTCTGTAATGTTCTCTCAGTATCTAAACGATCCCGTGACAAAACGCGCCGCTCTTCGTTGTCTTCTCTATCTCCTCTGTCAGTCCTACCTGATAGGGATCCCAGACAGATAAACAATACTTCAAAATCAGGCGAGCAAACGTCTTACAAGCCACTTCCTTCGTGGATGAGTTAGATTTCTTTAAGATTCTTCCGATGAATCTGAGTCTGGTGTCTGCTTTCCCTCTGTCTGTTTTATGTGGTCATTTCACTTAAGGTCGCTCTGGATAGATACGTCTAGATATTTTACGGCAGACGCTGTCTCCAACTGTTTGTCATCAATAGTGTAGCTGTACTGTACTGGATTTCTTTTCCTATGAATGTGCAAAATGTTACATTTATTTACGTTCAGGGTCAACTGCCAGAGCCTGCACCAATCATCAATTCTCTGGAGGTCGTTCTGCAAATTCTTACTATCTTCTGGCGTTGCTACTTTCGTATAGACAACTGCATCGTCTGCTAATAGCCTCAAAGAGTATCTGACGCTTTCTGCTAGGTCATTTATATATACACTTCTGGCCATTAAAATTGCTACACCACAAAGATGACGTGCTACAGACGCGAAATTTGACCGACAGGAAGACGATGCTGGGATATGCAAATGATTGGCTTTTCAGAGCATTCACACAAGGTTGGCGCCGGTGGCGACACCTACAACGTGCTGACATGAGGAAAGTTTCCAACCGATTTCTCATACACTAACAGCAGTTGACCGGCGTGGCCTGGTGGAACGTTGTTGAGATGCCTCGTGGAAGGAAGAGAAGTGCGTACCATCACGATTCCGATTTTGATAAAGGTCGGATTGTAGCCTATCGCGATTGCGGTTTCTCGTATCGCGACATTGTTGCTCGCGTTGGTCGAGATCCAATGACTGTTAGCAGAATATGGAATCGATGGGTTCAGGAGGGTAATACGGAACGCCGTGCTGGATCCCAACGGCCTCGTATCACTAGCAGTCGAGATGACGGGCATCTTATCCGCATGGCTGTAGCGGATCGTGCAGCCACGTTTCGATCCCTGAGTCAACAGATGGGGACGTTTGCAAGGAAACAACGATCTGCACGAACAGCTCGACGACGTATGCAGCAGTATGGACTGTCAGCTCGGAGACCATGGCTGCGGTTGCCCTTGACGCTGCATCACAGACAGGAGCGCGTGCGATGGTGTACTCAACGACGAACCTGGGTGCACGAATGTCAAAACGTCATTTTTTCAGATCAACCCACGTTCTGTTTACAGCATCATGATGGTCGCATTCGTGATGTGGCGACATTGCGGTGAACGCACATTGGAAGCGTGTATTTGCCTTCACCATACTGGCGTATCACCCGGCGTGATGGAATGGGGTGCCTTTGGTTACGCGTGTCGGTCACCTCTTGTTCACACTGACGGCACTTTGAACAGTGGACGTTACATTTCAGATGCGTTACGCCCCGTGGCTCTACCCTTCATTCGATCCCTGCGAAACCCTACATTTCAGCAAGATAATGCACGACCGCATGTTGCAGGTACTGTATGGGCCTTTCTGGATACAGAAAATGTTCGACTGCTGCCCTGGTTAGCACATTCTCCAGATCTCTCACCAATTGAAAACGTCTGGTCAATGGTGGCCAAGCAACTGGCTCGTCACCATACGCCAGTCACTACTCTTGATGAACTGTGGTATCGTGTTGAAGCTGCATGGGCAGCTGTACCTGTACACGCCATCCAATCTCTGTTTGACTCAATGCCCAGGCGTATCAAGGCCGTTATTACAGCCAGTGGTGGTTGTTCTGGGTACTGATTGCTCAGGATCTATGCACCCAAATTGTGTGAAAATGTAATCACATATCAATTCTAGTATAATATATTTGTCCAATGAATACCCGTTTATCATCTGCATTTCTTCTTGGTGTAGCAATTTTAATGGCCAGTAGTGTATTATAAACAGCAACGGTCCTGTCACACTTCCCTATGGTACTCCGGATATTATCTTTACATCTGTCGATTTTCTTCCGTTAAGAGCGACGTGTTGAGTTCTATCCAATCGCAAGTCTGCCCAGATACTCCACAAGCTCGTACGTTTTTCATTAAACAGCAATGCGGGACGGTGTCAAATGTTTTACTGAAATCAGGGAACAAGGCATCAACCTGCGTCGTAGATCTCATGGAGGAACACAGCGAGCTGAGTTTTTCAGGATCTCTGTTTGAGTAATCCATGTTGATTTTTATAGAGGACATGTTCATTTTCCTAAAACGTCATAATTCTTGAGCATAAATCATGTCCCATAATTCTACAACAGATTGACGTCATCGACATAGGTCTATAATTGAGTGGATCCCTCTTACGGCCTTTCTTAAAAACGGGATTGACCAGCGCTTTTTTGCAGTCGTTAGGTACTTTTCATTGCTCATGCTGTCTACGATAAATTACTGCTAGAAGGGGATCAAGTTCTTTCGCATAATCATTATCTTATAGGTATCTCATCTGATCCTGACGCCTTTCCACTACTAAGCAATTGTAGCTGCTTTTCATTTCCAAGATCGGTTATCTCAATATCTGCCATTTGGACGTTCGTACGACGATTGAAAGGAGGGACAAAGTTACGATCTCCCACGGTGAAACAACTTCGGAAGACCGAATTCAATATTTCGGCCTTCTCTATCTTCCCTTTCGGTGCCGGTGTGGTCACTGAGAGAATGAATAGAAGATTTTGACTCACTTTCTGATTTTACTTACGACCAAAATCTCTTAGGGTTTCTACTCAAGTCGCTTGACAACGTCTTACTTTTAAAATCATTGAACCCTTCTCTCATTGCTGTCCTTATACTCATTTTCTCTTCGTTCGGTTTTGTGTTTGTCAGCTAGGATTTTACTTGTCTTGAATCTGAAATGAAATGCTCTTTGTTTATGTAGCGCTTTTCTAACACGGCTATTAAAACATGGTAGATCTCTCCCATCTCGTTACACCTAACTCAGAACATACTTGTCTAGGGCTTATTCAACGATGACTTGAATTTTTTCCATTTGATCTCCACATCTTCGTCCTCATCATCGAATATTTGTTACTGACTGCTGAGATAATCTGAAATTTGTATCCTGTCACCCTTGATGAGCAAGTATATCTTCCTGCCTTTCTCAACATTCCTTTTAGGACCCGTCGTCGTAGATCCTGTCACAGCCTTATGATCACTGCTGCCTTCCTCTACGTTAACTGATTCGATACGTTCATGTCTGTTTGTTGCCGGCAGGTCTATGACGTTACCCTCTCGAGTTGGTCCTCTATCTATCTGCTCATGGTATGCAGCTCGTGGTCGTGCGGTAGCGTTCTCGCTTCCCGCGCCTGGGTTCCCGGGTTCGATTCTCGGCGGGGTCAGGGATTTTCTCTGCCTCGTGATGACTGGGTGTTGTGTGATGTCCTTAGGTTAGTTAGGTTTAAGTAGTTCTCAGTTCTAGAGGACTGATGACCATAGATGTTAAGTCCCATAGTGCTCAGAGCCAATTGAACCATTTGCTCAAGGTAATTTTCGGACTAGATATACAGAAAAATGTCACACGAATCCATATCTCTGCACCAGTTTTGATGGCATAACACACCCAATCTATACCTAGTAAGTTGAAGTCACCCCGTATTACAACGGCATGATCAGAAAAATTACTAATTATAATCTGCAAGTTCTGTCTGAAGCGCTCTAGAACTGCAGATCCTGACCCAGGTGGTCTATAAAGGCACCCGATCAGTTATATTGCGAAAAATTTTAAAGGCAAAAATTTTTTGTAGATTATTTGACTGAATATTGTGTGACAATGTGCAAAATAAATTTGTATGTTATGCCAGTGAATGAACTGTGTCAAATACACATTGATCTAGTCGTCACTCGTTTTCCTTCCTGGCCAAACTAACAGGCCGTATTTTCACATGTGGGAGTTACATTTAGTGATGGTAGACCTGGTTTCACCGTTATGTTCCTCATACATTCTGAAATATTAAGCTTTGAAGGACGGCAACGGCGCAGCGGATTCTGCCGTAATCAGCGAGGTAAGCGCTGCCTGCAATGTCTTAAACCGTGCTGTAAAGACACCACAGTCAATAGGCGTGTTCTACCCTCATATTTCAGTCTACTATAGCCCACATCACCTAGGACGGCGCTTCCGCCCGTGGGGGCGGGGGGGGGGGGGGGGGGAGGTGAGAACTGCGCATGCGCGGCAGCAGAGAGCAGGCAAACAAAGTCCACGTTGGAAAACGGCTCCTTTGCTTATGGTACATTGTATATACATTCAAATCTGTGAGGAGAATAATAAATATTAAAACCAATTTCGATCTATCTTCATGAGAGAAATATTACTTCACGTCGTGTGACGCCGTTGCGTCCACTGCTCCACAGATTTACTCTGCGTGATGTTGGGAGGCGAGAACAGCTGACACAGCTTTGTGATGACGTGAAGTACAATTTTCCTCAAAATGACCATTGTCTAACGTTAAGGTAATTGAAACTGCTTCCAATATTTACCATTTATTGCGATTTGAATTGCATTATAAGTAAAAATTTGATACACAACGAAATTAACTTCAAGCACAAATCGAAATCATTATATTTGTTTGACAACTGATTCTGCTCAATAGAATTTTAGAAATGTGTAAGTTGTGTGTGTGTGTGTGTGTGTGTGTGTGTGTGTGTGTGTGTGTGTGTGTGTGCGTGTGTGTGGATGTGTTTGACTATAGTTAAGTGTAGTCTCTGCGTATAAAAACGAATTAGTGGTAGAAATGACTAATGTAAAAGACTGTTGTAGAAATTGTCAGGAAGTTGTCATACTTTTCGCTGTTAACAGGCATTATGAGTGTAAACTAATACGTTCCATATTACAGTGAAAGACCGCATTTATAATCTATTGAACAAGTAAGCAATTAACCATCATCTGCCAATAACTCCTGGGAATGCGGACCACCGATATCTCGACAAGTAACAGTTATTGTCATTTTAGGGCCTTAACAGCCGGCCGATGTGGCCGAGCGGTTCTAGGCGCTTCAGTCTGAAACCGTGCGACCGCTACGGTCGCAGATTCGAATCCTGCCTCGGGCACGGATGTGTGTGATGTCCTTAGGTTAATAAGGCTTAAGTACTTCTAAGTTCTAGGGGATTAATGACCTCAGATATTAAGTCCCATAGTCCTCAGAGCCATTTGAATCATTTTTAGGACCTTAACCAGTTCGTGCGTTGAAACTTACTCAGGTTTACATGTGGAAAAATTGGAATTCTGACGAATTTATCCAGCTGCGTTCTTGCTTGTTATTAAAGCATACAACATGTTGGGAGAAGCTTAACTTCTCCTTGGGCAATACTTTGAACGTTATAATCTGCATAATGAAAAGAATACAAGCTCCTAATCAAAAAGGCTAGTGAGTTCTCATTATTATGTAAGCAACTGATATGTTGATAAACACATTTCTTAAACCATGAGTCTTTAAAACTACGAAATATTATTACTGTGTTTCTAAGCCTGTATCGTATTACCATCGTCACTTCTATTTCAGCCTGTTTCTGAATAATCTGACCGTAAATTTACGATGATAGGTTCAAGGCTTATATCCATCGTCACTTCCCTGTCAAACTCTGCCGGCCGATATGTCCGAGCGGTTCTAGGCGCTTCAGTCTGCAACAGCGTGACCGCTACGGTCGCAGGTTCGAATCCTGCCTTGGACACTGATGTGTGTGATGTCCTTATGTTAGTTAGGTTTAAGTAGTTCTAAGTTCTAGGGGACTGATGACCTGAGATGTTAAGTCCCATAGTGCTCAAAGCCATTTGCACCACTTGTCAAATTCTTATTTCTGAAGCTTAAGTTCTAATGGCTCTGAGCTCTATGGGACTCAACATCTGAGGTTATCAGTCCACTAGACTTATAACTACTTAAACCTGCCCGAGGCAGGATTCGAACCTGCGACCGTAGCAGCAGCGCGGTTCCGGACTGTAGCGCCTAGAACAGCTTTGCCACCGCGGCCGGCTCTGAAGCTTTCCAGCATGCCCCACGGACGGTGCGCATGCTGCAGGTGGAATGTTGTCTATTGCCTTATTGTCTATTGTCTCATGGACAAGTGATTCCCTGTATGTTATCTTGAATGGTTTTTTTTTTTCACATAGCCTTAAAACCGTTTGTCCAAATTAATTTCATGGAACTACACTAACAGTGACACGGGTGTAAAGGCAAAACTGTGTGACCCCATCCACGTGCAAGGAAGTCACGTGACTTGTGTAAATTAAGGAGCTGCAGGAGATCAGCACGTTTGGTTTATACTGTGCTTAATACTTTTATTTTTAAGCTGGGGAAAAATATCCGCTTTTCTGGTGTTTGTAGTTGATGTTTTCTCTATAACAGTTGAATTATATTTGGCAAGGACTGACTTCGAAGCAAGGTATGATAAGAATTGTGAATCACATCACGAAAATGACAGTGTTCATTTTCTAATGGTAATCACTGCTGTTCTTCTTACACGTACTTACAAGTTTATTCTCAGAAACAAAAACCAAAAGAAGAGTCAGCATGCAGAATAATTATCTGAAAACCTATTCCTATGAGAGCTTTAAAACTGCCACTACCATCAGTCATTTTCCAGCAGATCTTCAAATAAATGACCCGTGTTTCATCAAGGTAATACACTGCTGAACCACCTCTTTCTTTTGTATCGTGAATCTTTATATGGGATACAGTTTGTGCTGCACCTACGTCACTTATTTGAATTAAAATCTATTTTTAACTTATCTGGAACCAGAGTCTTTTAAAATTCTTTACATTGACGATGCTGCATAACTGCAACACGTTTCTGTGATGTCAGGCATTCATCCTTCACAAGAATCACTTTAAAACATCGTTGTGAAAACCATCAATTTTTGTTACAAGTTCCTTGCGATGTCAATGCTTTCCAGGCGACACAGAACTGTTTCTCCGGTTCCTACAGCTCTGACACTTTCTTGTACAATTCTTTTTACAGTTCCCTTGCCAACACCACATGATTTTTCAGTCAGTTCTTGTGTTTTCAAATGTCACCAGTAGGAGAGATGCTTTCAAATTTTAAAACAGTTATAAATGCAGTAATTAATCCACCTCGCCTACTTATGAAGCACTTCACATTTATTGCTGTAACCTGACTTTTTTTTAAATCGCACTTAAATATTTACTGATCCATAGTCACAGCTATACTGCTGTAAGAAAAAAAAGGAAACAGAAATACTGACAGTTGAATGAATAATTCATTTGTAGCGAAATATGGCAACAGTGCAGCATGTAGGAGCGAGATCCTCGTTCTCTAGCTTTAATCTCTTCTAGCTGCCCAGAAAGAGAATGAATATTATTGGCTGCCAGTGGCTAGTGGAGGGAGATGCACAGAACGGCTGAAAATTGGGTCCCCTTCTTACATGACGCGAACTTTAGTGTCTTCTGCTCGGGCCTGCTGTACTGCTGTTGGCTATCAAACAGGGAAATACACTGTGACGCATTTCGCTTACATTTCGGACAGTGCTTTCCCTGTTTTGGTGTGGCTTGTGACATTTGTGGTTGTTTCCTCAATATGCCAGTCTTCAGTAATGAAAAAAAGCTACACTGAAGCGCCAAAGAAACTGGTATAGGCATGCGTATTCAAATATAGGAATATGTAAACAGTCGCTGCGGTCGGCAACGCCTACATACGACAACAAGCGTCTGGCTGAGTTATTAGTTCGGTTAATGCCCCTACAATGGCAGGTTATGAAGATTTAAGTGACATTGAATGTGGTGTTATTGTCGGGACACGAGCGATGGGATACAGCATCTCCAACGTCGCGATGTAACAAGGATTTTCCCTTACGACCATTTCATGGGTATGCATGTAAAGATCAGGAATCCGCTAAAACACCAAATATCCAACATCGCTGCAGCCGGAAAAAGATTCTGCAAGAACAAGACTAATGACAGCTGAAGAGAATCATTCAGCATGACAGAAGTGCAACTCTTCCGCAAATTGCTACAGTTTTCCATTCTGGGTGATCAACAAGAGTCACCATGCAAACCATTCGAAGAAACATCATTGATATTGGTTTTCGGAGCTGAAGCCCACTCGTGTAACCTTGATGATTCCTCAACACGAAGCTATATGCGTGGACTCAGCCTGTCAACACTGACACTGGACTGCTGATAACTGGAAACAAGATGCCTGGTCAGATTAGTCTCGTTTCAAATTTTATCAAGGAGATAGACGTTCATGGGTATGGAGAGAACCTCATAAATCCATGGACTTTGCATGTTATCAGGGGACTGTTAAAGCTGGTGGAGGCTCTGTAATGGTGTGGGGCATGTGGAGTTGTAGTGATATGGGGCCACTGATACGTCCAGATACGCCTCTGACAGGTGATACTTACATAGGCTTCCTATCTGATCACCTGCATCCATTCATGACCATTTTGCGTTCCGACTGACGTGGGCAATTCCACAGGACAATGCGACACCCCACACGTCCAGAACTGCTACAGAGTGGCTTCAGAAACACTCTTCTGAGTTTAAACACTTCCGCTGGCCATTAAACGCCCCAGACAAGAATATTATTGAGCATTTCTGGGATCCCTTGCAACATGATGCTCAGAAGAGATCTCCACCCCCTCGTACTCTTACGGATTAATGGACGACCCTGCAGTATTCATGGTGTCAGTTCCCTCCAGCACTACTTCAGACATTAGTCGAGTCCATGGCATCCTGTGTTGCGGCACTTCTGCGTACTCGCTGGGACCCTTCCAGTTTCTTTGTCTCTTCAGTGTAGATATGGTGTTAATTTATTGAGAATGTCACAAAAATGCAACCACAGCTGTAGCTGTGTACGCTGAACGGTACCCAGATCAACAGCGTCCTTCACGGCACACCATTTCCAACATCTGCACAAGTCTCATGGGAACAGACAGCTGGGCACCGAGAAACCGTCAAAGTACAAACAGTGCAACTATCCACGTCAACGAAATCGCTGTTCTGGCTGCTGTAACGCACAATCCTGAGGTGAGTGTATGATAGACTGCACGCGGTTCTGAAATAAGCCGCAGTAGAGTGTTTAGAGTTTTGCATAGGTACACGTTTCATCGGTATTGTACCTCACTCCACCAAGAACTGTACGAGAATGACTTTGAATCCCACATTGGTTTCTGTCATTATGCACTTCAGTGGTTGAAAGGTCATCGAGACCTCCTATGTGATACATTGTTGGGTCTGTGCAAAATCCCCACTGACTTCGCGCGGTTGTCCGTCAATGACAGTGGGATATCAATGTTTCGTGTGGCATCTTTGATACCCGTATTGTAGTACGCTATTTTTATCAGGGAACATTAACCAGACGGCGACATGCATCATTTCTACAAGACACGATTCCTCTTCTCATGCAAGACGTAAGATTCGAAAAGTGACTATCAGTGTTCCAGCATGACGGAAGCCCACCAAACTACACATGTGTTTCCAGGGAAGTTGTGAATGCAGTGTTTCCAAATAGGAGAATAGGATAGGAAGATCTTGTGAGCTGGCCAGCAAGGGCCCCCGAAGTGACGCCGTTAGATCACTTGCTCGGGGACGCGGTGAAGGGTATATGTAGCACGAGCCCCCAGTGACAACAGAGGATGTGCAACAAGGTATTACCGCTATATGTGTGCTACATCTCTGGAAAAACTACAGTCAGTGCTTCACTCACTTGTTCACCATCTCTCTCAAAAGTTTACTGATGCAAATGGTGGGCACTTCGAACATCCGTTTCCGTGACGCAGCTTCATCGGAGGTCCCGTGTACAATCGCTACGCGCGTCTAAGGCTTCCATCCAGTCCTTTGTTGACCAGTCTGTGTTGCAGTTGAAGACAGCAAAACGAAAGCCGCAACGTTACGTTTCACGTTCAAGTAATCGTTCACACAGGAGGGTCGTAAAAGCAGACCATCATTTGACCGTCGGACAGAGTTTCGTATGGACGACGTGGCAATAAGCATCCCTGGCGTAGAGGACTTGAAAGCAAATAAATCAACACGTCTGGACGGAGTCCCAATTCGGTTTTACAAAGAGTACTCTACGGAAGTATCCCATTACTGTGCCTCCATTTATCGTGAATTTGTCGCCCAACACCAGGTCCCAAACGACTGCGAGAAAGCGCAGGGGATTCCAGTATGTAAGAAGGGTAGAAGAACGGGACCCACAAAGTTACGGACAAATACCTGTAACTTCAGTTTGCTGCACAATCCTTGAACATATTCTCAGTTCGAATATAATAAACTCCCTTGAGACTGTGAAGCTTATATCCGCAAATCAGCATGGTTTTAGAAAGCATCGCCCATGCGAAACTCAGCTTGCCCTTTTCTCAGATGATATACTGCGAACTATGGATGAAGAGCATCAGGTAGATTCCATATTTCCAGATTTCGGGAAAGCATTTGACACGGTGGCCCATAGAGGTTGTTAACGTAGGTAAGAGCATATGCAATAAGTTCACAGTTATGTGAGTGGCTCGAAGACTTCTTAAATAATAGAATCCAGTATGCTATCCCCGACGGTGAGAGTTCTTCAGAGACAAGGGTATCATCAGGAGTCCCCCAGGGCAGTGTGGTAGGACCGCTGTTGTTCTCAACATGCATAAATGATTTGGCGGACATTATGGGAAACAATCTGCAGTTATTTGCTGATGATGCCATGGTGTACGGTAAGGTGTCAAAGTTGAGTGACTTTATGAAGACATGGACGAAATTTCCAGTTGGTGTGATGAATAGCAGCTATTCCTAAATGTGGAAATATATAAGTTAAGGCCAATAAGTAGAAAGATCAAACCTGTAATGTTCGGATACAGCTTTACTAGTTTCCTGCTTGACACAGTCAAGTCTTCAAATAACTAGGCGTAACGTTGCAAAGCGATATGAAATGGAACGGGCATTTTGTGGTTGTGGTATGGTAGGCGAATGATCGACTTCGATTTATTGGGAAAATTTTGGAAATTCGTGGTAAGTTCCTACGGGACCAAACTGCTCAGGCCATTAGTCCCTAGGCTTATACACAATCTAACATAAACTAACTTACGCGAAGGACAACAGTCACACCCATGCCCGAGAGGGGAACTGTAACAAGACGCCTCAAGCCACGCGGCTACCCCGTACAGCATTTATTGGGAGAATATTAGCAAGTGTAGTTCATCTGTAAAGGAGACCGCATATAGGAAGCGAGTGTGACCTATTCTTGAGTACTACTTGAGTACTTCGGATCCGCGCCAGGTCGGATTGAAAGAAGACATAGAAGCAATACACCACAGGCGGGCTGCTAGGTTTGTTACCGGTAGGTACGAACAGCACGCAGGTGTTATCGAGATGCTTCGAGAACTCAAATGGGATACCTGGAGGGAAGGCGACGTTCTTTCAGAGGAACACTATTGAGAACATTTAGAGAATCGGCATTTGACGCTGACTGCCGAACGTTTCTACTGCCACAAATATACAATGCATGTAAGGACCACGAAGATAAGATACGAGAAATTAGGACTCATACGGAGGCATATAAACAACCGTTTTTCCCTCACTCTATTTGCGAGTGGAACAGGAAGGGAAATGACTAGCAGTGGTACAGGGCGACCCCGATCACGCGCCGTACGGTGGTGCGGAGTATCTATGTAGATGCAGATGTAGACGTTACCCGTTATTAGTGAGTGCGTTTATGTGCTGGATGTCACACACCAAATTGTAGTTTCTGGGCTCTATATGCCACTAATAAATGTATTTAGGACACCAGAACAGTCTATTATTACCTAATTGTATCTCTAGTTTTCATTTCTGTAGAAAATACATAAACATGCCATTTAAATACATATCTTTGTATTGAAAGTGGTGTTCGTTGAGCCTTAGGTATCGTCGATTCCAGTCCAACGTGTGAGCCCCTGATACAAGTGCGTCCCCGGCCAGTTGCACTTTTCACATTTTCTTTTATTACGGAAACACATGAGGTTGCTGAGTTGGGTGAGGCACCTTGCATACCTCCTTTGTAACATCTCCTGGGAAGCCCAGTAAAAATGAAACTAAACCTTTACCAGGCGTGTAAGTGTAAAGTGTAAAGTAAGTACAAAAGTAAGTATATTTCTGTCGATAAAACCGTAGCTAATACGACTGATAGCTATAAAACCTCTAACTCGTTAGTATCAACTAAGAACTATACAATGTAAATACATTCTAGGTAACAATGGACGTTTTATCTCGTTAAGCTTAAAAGAGACTTGGTTCAAAGATCGGCTACTACTTTTGTCTCTGTTGTGGAAGAATTAAGTCGCTTAGATGTTCTTACGCACTAAGTATTTGATGTCCGTATTTTCTGTTACAGTATACAGTAAAAAGTGAATTTCTCCTGTTCTTACTCAGAACCCCTCCCTGTAGAAATATTTAAGTGAATAATTTCTTAGTATAAGTCGTGCAGAAGATTTCCCATATGGCTTTCTTTTCTCGCAATGGCGCACAGGGGGACATTACGTAATATTTAATTAAATACTAAATATTGAGCTTCATTTTCAAGTAAGAATTATAAATGCTTTGAATATTGGTAGTAATTTTCGAGTATTAATACTTGCAATTTCATTTTATCAGAATTTTTACGGGATTGCGTAGATAGATTTAACTGCAGTAGGCAATAAGTCTTAAGAGTTGCCTTAAATTTATTTCTGTCAAGCGAATGCTTAAGCTAAAATGAAGCCAACTCTCTCTCAATGAAAATTACTTATCGTGAGTAAAAATTATTTCATGGTTATATCGTCTCTCTCTTCGCAACATTTAATTTAACGGGCAATAACAATAATAAGTTTCATACTACTTCTGATTATCTATAAGGTAGCTGTGAGTTCGGGTAACGTAATTAAGCCATTACAAGCAAAACTGTAACCGTTTTTACTAACATTTGTGCCTGCGTAACAACCTTAATTATCGTCGGCGTACATGTAAGCCGCATTTACGAGCGTGCAGAATATACGCGAATCCTACAGTATATTAAATTCCCTTTACATTTTTTCCCACCACCGCATCTCACATTAAAAAAATTAAAGCATTTCCATACCAAAAACGAGAAAGAGAGAGAGAGAGAGCGACGATATATCCTGCTTCCAGTATTTGTGTGTATGGTTCAAATGGCTCTGAGCACTATGGGACTCAACTGCTGAGGTCATTAGTCCCCTAGAACTTAGAACTACTTAAACCTAACTAACCTAAGGACATCACAAACATCCATGCCCGAGGCAGGATTCGAACCTGCGACCGTAGCGGTCTTGCGGTTCCTGACTGCAGCGCCTTTAACCGCACGGCCACTTCGGCCGGCTGTGTGTATGATCGTCTCTTTAACTGATGTGTCGTCCTCGTCGTCACTGCTCAGTGTTCCCTATTTGTTTCCTCTCTGCCTCAACCACCAGCACAGCGCATATTTCTTTTCTCCTCCGCGATTTTCTCATCCACCCAGCGATCTTCTCGTCACACCCTTTCACGTGATCGATCAGCATCTGTTCTATCTTCGTAAAATTTCCCTTATTTTCTTTGGAAAGTGCCGTTATCTCCTTGACCACCTCCTCGCACTTATTGTTTAGCTGTGCGAAATTATTTTCTATCCTTTTGTAGCGTTGGTAATTTTTATTGTCTTGTTGCTTTCTCACCCTGTTGTTTATATACGAACGCTAGTGCTGCGAAATTTTCTTTGGTGTTTTACAGCGCTCATTGTTTTTCTCACGTTCTCGGTTATTATCCATTACCAGTTTACTCAGAAAGGACAAATGGTGCCTGAACTGAAAGGATTGGCACACGACTTGTAACCATCGTGTTACATCCTTGTGCCCAGCGGCTATGGAGGGCCTGTGACATCATCACCCAGATTCAGATTCTCACTGGTCCTTACTACCTTACATATTACTCGGTTCACTCCCTGTTACAACTTATTCAAGTAAATTACCATTCTGACTATGCCTAGTTTCGGTCTCTTGCCAATGGTCCTGTTGCACATCCATAGTCAACTAGCTGTCTGTGGTTACTGATCTCGATTAACAGCGTGCACGAGCAGGGGTGAATTTCGACATTCGCGATGCTTTCACAACCAAAACATTGCTCGCCTACTACGAAATATCTACCCTACACATATAAGAACACGCAGTAAAAACCTACTGGCAGCTCAAGTGCAAATAAATCAATAATCCAGAACTACAACGTTGTGACTCATGACAAAGACTGACCATACTTTACTATACCTCTTCGAGCTATAAGAAAAGCATAAATTACCACAGAGTTTGTAACTTCACGCTGCTTTAGTTACTTGAACTTCGATATTATTATGGTCTTCTCATGCACTTTTCTGATCCTAGAATACAATAAGTAATTAAATTATTCAAACTGTGAACGAGTACGCATCAGCAAATCGGCAGTATACGCAATACCCAAGGCAAGGATCACTAAATTCTTAATTTGTCGACCTACGAGGCGACTGCATACCTAACAGCACCTCAAGTGCACGAAGAAAATCCTGACAGGAGACGCCAAATTCATATGTAAGGTGTCAGCTGAGCATTTTGCAGACCCCTGAGATGCTTCGAAATCGCAACCCCGTGATCTATACAGTGAACCGATCGCTTCCCATGAGGCCAATTGAAAAGAAAAATAAAGTCACCCAACGGGTAGCTAATTGACTATTTGAATTAAACAGGGGTGGCTCAATTTAACATGCAATACAGGTACCACAGCTCACATAAAAATACTGATAAGGTTAAAAAAGGCAAAGGTCCCGAGTTCGAGTCTCGGTCCGGCACAGAGTTTTAATCTGCCAGGAAGTTTCATATCAGCGCACACTCCGCTGCAGACTGAAAATCTCATTCTGGACTGATAAGGTTTTCCATCAAGCTACTAAATGAAACTGAACTTCACTATAGCAATACTACTTATTAATGGATGAATTTATATCATTTTACTCACTGAATGAACATTGCGGTTAACTGGAAAAGGGTATAAGTATGCAAAGACATGTACGAAATGTCTGTGTCGAGGTGGGTGGGTCTGAGATAGAATGATGCAAAAACTAAGTCCACCAATATTGCCAATATTGCTGAATAAGTTGATAACCTAAAGAAAAAATGCCAACAAGCACCATTTCTCTCGACTAAGTGCATACCGAGTGCAGCTATGGAGTAGTTCAGAAAAACTAAACCGTGACCTGAAACAACTAAATTGTGGTTCCCTGGTCAACGACGTACACAATGCAGCTCATGCTTCCCACTCTGCTGATAGTTGCAGGGGATAACTGTAGTGCTGTCTGAGAATTCTAATTTCAGCCCTGGTATCTGCGATCATCTCTAAGAGTGAAGACATCTCCATTCTCTCCCTGACGTCCTGCCTCGGAGAAGCAAACTCGAAAATGGTTCAAATGGCTCTGAGCACTATGGGACTTAAAATCTGAGGTCATCAGTCCCCTAGAACTTAAACCTAACTAACCTAAGGGCATCACACACATCCATGCCCGAGGCAGATTTCGAACCTGCGACCGTAGCAGTCGCGCTGTTCCGGACTGAAGCGCCTAGAACCGCTTGGCCACCGCGGCCGGCGAAGTAAACTCCTTCATGCTCTAAGACGAAGTGTCTTTCGACTTCCCTTTACATAATCAAGCTGGTTCCGCCAATGCCGGAATCTCGATAGGTAATTGCACTACACATTCCGAGTTCCAACCAATGAAAAGTTTATAATAACTGCAACAATTTCCCTCTTCTGATAATTGCCATGGGTAAGCATTCCTACTCAGATCTCTCTCCGAGAGGTGCCTAAGGTAGAAATTCTCCCCTTTTTCCTATTTGCACCAATGAAAATGGCTGCACTTACGCACTGGCGAGTTTCCATCCCTGCTACCAAAATAAGGACAATGAACCAATCGTGGGTTAACTTACAGAATTTAAACATCTGTACCTGTGACCTCCTTCCGCCCCCTAGAGCTGTCACCCAAGTCGCGCTCGTCGTATTTTCTCCTGCAGTCATAGATCTTATCTTTTGTGAAGGGAGTTCTTTACGCTCCTGGCTTTCGGAAAGCTGACTACGTGCTGTGCACTCTTCCTTGGCATGCCGTCCCCTCGCTGACCACGTGGTGCTTTCTAACCTGACGAAAAAGCAGTGTTCTGTGCCTGGCCCTCAGCTGCCTGACTGCTGTCTGTCAGCAAACACATTTTTTACTGTCTGTCTCCCTTTCAGTGGTCTTCTCTGTCCTCATAACCAACTGGTCATCTCAAGTTGCAGAAACGAGGGCCGGCCACCGTCCGGAATGATTACTACTTGTATTTGCAATCTGTGGTATTAGATTTAAATGTGTGCTTACTTACAAACAGCGTTAAAATATTAAATGGATTGCATATCCTTATCTTAATAATGGTTTATTAATAAGCTTGCGGACCAACAACATGGGCATGAGATTTGGATTGAGAGCAAACCGAAGAAAGACGAAGATACTGAGCAGTGCAGAAATGAGAACGCCGCCAAATGTAACACCTAAATTTGGGGCCGCAAAGTAGGAGAAGCAACGTAATTCTGCGACCTTGATAGCAAAAGAAACATTTGACAAGCGAAGCATGGAGGACGTACACTAGCACAAGCAAAGAGAGCATTCCTGTCCGAGAATAGTCTATTTGTATTAAACGTACGCTGTCATTTGAGAAAGAAATAACTGACAAGGTGTGGGAAAACCGGAAAAGAAGAGAATCAAATCATTTGAGATGTCCTGTGTCCGAAGAATGCTGAAATTAAGTGTTCCGATTAAGTTATGCGGTTGTAGGGTACGTTTTAAGACAGCGATAAAATACTTCCATGATACCAGAAGGAGCTAAGGACTGAAACAACTGAAGGACTACTTTGGGATAAATATTTAGGCATAGGAAGAAAAGTCTTGGTTGACCTCATCGGACCAATGACAAGCCTGAGGTCCAAAAACGTGGTTAAATCAAATCAATGGACATTCTCTGAACGAGCAAGGGAAGGCCAGTAACAGGTTGACCAACAGTAAGTTGCGAATATAGATCAGAATCCCGGCAAAAAAAGTGAGCTCAACTGAAGTGTTTACAGAATACCGCAGAGCACCTGCTAAAACATCAGGCTGGCTTGCATTCATCAGAGTTCGCTCTCAAATGCTGTCTTCGCATAATCGCCATAGAGTGTGAAAATAGCTGCTGCAACAAAGTAGCATTGAAGTCTTCAGAAGGAAGAACACATGGCTGAAGAATATGACAGCATCGGTTGATGGCACCGATTGTACACCTGGAACAGAGAGCAAAATCTTCTTCCCCATCAGATGCAGAGCAGTCGGAAGGCATCGTTGATGTAGCAGTGCTTCCTTACCTAACGTATAAGTCGATTACCAAATAGTAGAGCGAAGCTTAGTAGGCAGAGCACAAAGAACGATGTTCACACGTCGTCAAGGAAAACTCTAATTATCGACTTCGCAGCTACAAAGAAACACACGAGAAAGGCTCGAAATTCATATTTTCTGAACAAAGTCACTCGCCGCCGTGGTTGTCGCTGGTAGAAGGCGCGGCACACTAGAAAAGATGGAAACCGATCAAAGTTGCAGTCTCGTCCGCGAGTTTCACCAGCACAACGATGATCGGAGGAAAGGTGCCGAATTAACAGTCTTCGGCGGAAGACACGAAACACCAATTACACGCCCAGCTGCACCGTTGTTGACACCGCAAGGAGAAGGTGGAGAGTGGTTGGGGATAGGTCGGTGGAAATCTCGTCTCGGACCGACCCATTGCTCTCCACCGGCAACCAGCGACCGCAGTATCCAGGTATGCAGGTATCCGGTAACACGGCAGGATTGACAGCTTGGAAGGGATGTGACAATACGAAGGGAGTGACTCGCCGCCTCAGCAGACGACCGTTGCGAGCTAGGGACGTACGAAAGTGCTAAGACAGCTGTGCGGTGAAAGGCAGGTTTTATCTCCTCCTCTACAGGGTGGTCAGAAAGGCTGATAGTTTTTACGGATGTTGCAGGGTAAGTGGTGCTGAGAAATGATTGTTAAGGCTCTGAACACTATGGGACTTAACTGCTGTGGTCATCAGTCCCCTAGAAATCAGAGCTACTTAAATCTAACTACCCTAAGGACATCACACACATCCATGCCCGAGGCAGGATTCGAACCTGCGACCGTAGCGGTCGCGCGGTTGACTGTAGCGCCTAGAACCGCTCGGCCATTCCGGCCGGCAAATGATTATTAAGAAAAAGTTCAATACATTCTGACGTTTCGAGTATAATTAGCATTGCAGTTAGCCCATAAGGGCGTTGCGTGCACAAATTCAAGTGTCCCGCCAGAGACGTTATCGCCAGAGGTGTTTTTCGTTTCGTTTCCTGAAACCGAACCAGACAACTATACGATAACTGGGCATGGAACGTTAGTAATGATAGAACCAGAGCCAAAGGCTGAAATGTCTTGTGCACTATATTCTACGCTATGAGAAAAACTGACACTAATTGTGTGTGGCGGAGCGCTAGATTTTGCCCGCACATCGTCTTGATTGGCTAACGTCAATGCTAAATAAGTCGGAAACGGCGCAACGTTTCGTATTTTTCTCTTAACGAATATTTCTCAGCACAATCTATCCAGCAACACACTTACAAGTTTTCAGACTGTTTCTGACCACCCTGTATATGTTGGCACCACGAGAAATATAAACGAGAAAAGAGGCAATGAGAACATATGTAACAGAAACCGCGTATGCAGAGAGAAAGGGAAGGCAGCAACCCAAAAACCTGCACACTTGAAGTAAAATGATGTTACCAGATGGTAGACCACAACCCTGCCTCATTCCCTTCTCAACTATGGCTACCCTTTCCTGTCTTTCGTAACTATGTGACTCTTCAAAGTACCCAAAAACATTTAAGGTACTGCTGTGTTCAAACACGTACAGGAGAACACGTAGAAGACACACGTTATGAAAGCAGACGTGCATACTTAACTGCACTGTAGGAAATACCGCAACCAACGCAACTTACGGTTGGTTTCAGTATTTCCTGTAGTGCAGTTTGCGAAAACAGCTGAGATGTTCTCCAACGAAAATCGATAAAATAAGATCTGTACCGATCTACGCCTAAGTTTCATACTCACGTACCGAAATGACAGCTCTCCTCGTTACTATTAATGAAACTGATGATTAATGAGAAGTGATAAAATTATCATTTATTAAAATTTTGTGCAAGTTAGAATAAATGTGAAGTTACAAGTGAATGTGGCTGTAATGGGGGCTAAGGTTGAGGTTGTAATAACTGTGTTTACATAGTTCTTTGTGATTTCATTTCTTTCGCCATGTCGTGAGACTTGGATTGTTTTTTGTACTCAACTGAGTATTGTGTATTGCAAGTTCTTGTGAAATATTAGAGAGTGACGCATATTTTGAGGTACATTGCTTTGCGAAACGCTGGAGAGAATTCGCAGTCTAAGGGAGTGTGTACGGCACGGTATATCGGCAAGCGAGGACAGTCGGCCATTCTCGGTCAGTCAGTCAATCAAAGTGCAGTACTCCGTGTATCTGTACAGGAATATGCGTAAAAGATGCGCAGTACGAGGCAACACAATTTCACGTCATAGTTATTTCAACGTGTATTCTCGATTGTTTCGGACATTGCCAAATTTACTGATAGTTAATGTGATAGAAAATTTCACGTGTGTTTCGCTGTCGGCTCGCTTTCTGTGTAGCTCGTTTCATTTAAGCAGAGATGCTGCATCTTGAAGGTAATCGGAAAGAAAGGTATTCAGAACGAATTTGTTGTGGCCTATAGTAAGGAACCAACCCCGGCAATTGCCTAAATTGAAAATGGGAAACTACAGAAAATCATTTTCAAACCGCTCGCCTCCCGACCCTAGGGACTGCCAGCTCAGCGGATCAACACGCAGAGCTATCCCAAGTCAGTGGAGAACTTGGAAAACTGGATGTTATACATCGTTTTAAAATAAAATGCATCACAACAAAAAATTAAATTCTGACATTGCATTTTCTCCTCTAATTGTACGTGTTTAGTTACTTGGCTACGCGTGGATGCATACGTATTTTGAAATTGAAATGTGCGTAGAATTGCTGGCTTCAGTTACTGTAATATTACAATAGCGTAAATCGATTTTGGACGAAAGGGCGAGGGGGATACAGGGCGCTCTTAAAGTAGCGCGTACATTTTTGTAACCTGCCATAACGCTCCCTCGTGAATCAAAATCGGTTTTCCTCGTCTTTCTCGTTACAAACCTATCCACAATCAGAAACTATCACGACAGTACACAGTACAATAAACGCTGGCACCTACAGTAAATTCAACTGCAAGGAAGAACTAGACTGTTTAACTACAGAACAACCGTGCTCAAACAAGGCTAACAATTTTCCATGCTAAAATAGTGATTGGCGCTAGCCGACAGTGCTATGGATCTATAAAAAATTTAAATCTATCATCGGGCTTGCTGACTATCGATAGCGTGTATCCCTTTTACGCTGTATGACTGAAAATCTAAATATCTTGCAATTTCACTATACTATTCATTTAGGTGATTGGGAGGGGGGCATTCGAACCCCCTGGAACTTCCCCTCCTTCCCCCCCCCCCCTTTAGTTACGTCTTTGATTGCCTCACTCCTTGTGACGGCTCGTAGAAGAGTTATTTCTCATCAATTTTCTTTTTCAAATACAGTCCACAAGAAGCTTACATCCGACGAAAAATAAAAATTTTGATGCCAAACGTAACTGTAAAAAGTACTCCCCCACTAAGTATTCACATTCCCTTACAACAGTGGGGTACGGTTCTTGACGTTTTCCCAGCAGACAGAATATTCCACGTTCTAACGGGCGTGCATCCTCGGTAAAATTAATTCTTCCTCCGAAATTTCGCCTTACAACAGTAAAGCCATTTTCAAGGTGAGTCGGAGACTGGAATTAAAACGATTTGACGCAAATACTTTATCAAGTAAAAGCCAGAGATAAAATAATTGGCACAAGAACCTCGTAGATAAAAGATTATGGGTCTTACAAGCGCCTATACAGAAAATCCACAGCCATTACATATGATTAATTACTGAAATGGAGGGCATGAATTGGAATGCTAGATAGTGAAGACTCTAACAATAATTCCTCTGAGAGGGCAGATATGAAATGAATGTTTTCCATGATTTATCGAGCTGGAAAGATTCGTCTCCATTGAGCAAGATGTCCGCTGATTGTATTTCCACTGCTTTCCTGAAAACTGAATGCCAATAAGATGAGGCTTGGCCAGAGTTTTGACTTTCCCGTAACCCATGGAATGTCCAGTGGAAATATGATGTTTCCGCCATAAAAAAAGAAAAAAAATGGTTCAAAAGGCTCTAAGCACTGTGGCACTTAACATCTGAGGTCATCAGTCCCCTAGACTTAGAACTAATTACACCTAACTAACCTAAGGACATCACACACAACCATGCAAGAGGCAGGATTCGAACCTGCGACCGAAGAAGCAGCTAGGTTTCAGACTGAAGCGCCTAGAACCGCTCGGCCACCGCGCCCGGCCGTTCCGCTATCGCAGATTTGTTGGGCTCTTGTACATGAGTGATCACGGGCGAACCATGTAACGTTCTTATACAGTGCGTGTTGTCTATCCTATGAAACGTTGACAAGGAATTTCATAAACATGCGGCATTAGTAAGAGCAGGTCACCTTTCATGTATCTCAAAGAAAGCTGCCGCCTAGGCCAGAGGGCGGAAGATCACATACACTTTAAGCTAATTCATTTTTGAGCCGTGCACGCTTGTTTCGCTTCTTTGGTTACCAATGGTCGTCCGCGTTTTAGTCTTCCGATCAGAGACGCTGGACTTAAGTTCTTTGACTGCAACTGGCGTATCGATTGAGCTCGAATCCAAGTTTGGTTCCGCAGTGGTGCGAGGATCCTCCGCGTGTTGGCGGGTCACGCGGCTAATGGCAGAGTGAGACGGCAGTGTAGTGAGGGGCGTGTTGTCCGCTGTGATGGTGCGCAGCCGGTGTGGTCACTGAGTACGAATCCGACGAAAGTACTGTACTCGACTCTGAGGGGCCTGGTGTACACAAACAGGGGTGGCCGTTTGATGGTTTGATTCGTTTCGTAACTCAAAGGCTGTTTAAAGCATTAGGCGGCCTACAGCCGGGTTACAGTAGAAGTACGACTACGGCTACGGTATTATATATTACTCTTTCACTGGATTGCACTGTACTAGTGGCCGAGCGGTTCTAGGCGCTACAGTCTGGTACCGCGCGACCGCTGCGGTCGCAGGTTCGAATCCTGCCTCGGGCATGGATGTGTGTGATGTCCTTAGGTTAGTTAGGTTTAAGTAGTTCTAAGTTCTAAGGGACTGATGACCTCAGATGTTGTCCCATAGTGCTCAGAGCCATATGAAACAGCTGGCGGGTCCAGGTGATTTAATATTGGTAATTTACCCACGTTGTACTTCAAAAATGGCTCTAAGCACTATGGGACTTAACATCTGAGGTCATCAGTCCCCTAGACTTAGAACTACTTAAACCTAACTAACCTAAGGACATCACGCACATCCATGCCCGAGGCAGGACTCGAATCTGCGACCGCAGCAGCAGCGCGGTTCCGGACTGAAGCCCCTAGAACCGCTCGGCCACAGCTGCCGGCCACGTTGTATGTTCAAGCTCTTTCGTCCATTAAGAAATGTCTTAATTCCAGGTGGCTGTAAGTTAGTACAGTGTGCATATTTAAATAATTATCATGAGCTGATGTTGTTTTACTGTACTTTAGATATTTTGTTTTTTAAAGGCAGTTAATTTCACTCAATCATTACGCAAAGATTAGGTGGGTGGATGATCACTGAACTGTTTAAAATTCTACTACAATTAAGTGGGCTGACCCTGTTGCTCCTCGCAAATGGAGGAGAAGTTTGTAAACTAGCTGTTGACTTACTGAGCGCGTGTGGGATACGAGTAATTGGCTTAAACTGTTTTCCCTGCTGCTGATCCGGAATTGTTTCGTGAAGTAAATTGCTTTTGTCTGCATTGGTCAAGTAGTTACATCTTACTTGAAGTGTCTGGACGACATTCAAATTGTTGGTCTGTTAAGTTGGTATAAAGAGAGCAATTGTTTATTTGTTTAATTCACAGACGGCTAAATTAAAATGTTAAAATTAAGTGGGTTTGAGAAGTTTAATGCCAAGGGATAATTCTAATACTTGTAATTGCATTTCCTTGCAAATTAAATGTATGCTTGTTGCCGTTATCAAACTATTTACTTAAGCGCTGTGATTTCTTGTCTATTCCTGATGCTAACAAATTTATGTTAGAGTTATCGTATGTTATTCAAATCCGAAGCGCCAAGGTGTGGACTATTCTAAAGAGAAAGGCCAGCAAGTGCAATGAAGGACACGCAGTTCGTAAAACTGATACCAATATTGTGGCTTATAAGCATTCCCACAAGTTACGTGCTGTTGTTTATCCTTTGGTTGTCAATGGATATCCAAGGACTGTATCTGTTGTTTAACTGATTGTCTAGAGTGATTTCTCGAGTCAGCTGTTTGTGAGAGTGTGTCTTTTAATTATTTATTTTAAGGTGAACAGGTCATATTTGAAGTTTCTTAGAATGCTTTGTACATATTGTTTATTGTTAGTATATTTTACTGTCAGCAGTCAGAGTTGTAAAGTTAATAAAGTTCTTTAATGCTGATTATCAGAGTTTGTTTAAAGGTTTCCGATCTGACCATCTGTGTTCAAGAGTATAAAGCTGTGAAGAGACTAACAGTCAGTCTGTTTTCAAGGTATGTTTATAAAGTGGTTTGGAACCTTACCACTCTCCTCCCACTTCTAGCATTGCAATTTTTCCGGCATTTTCTTAGAAAACAGTTCCCACATACAGCAGAAAGGCCGTAGTTTGTACATCTCTTTCCTCTTGCTATGCCTTCGGTCGGTCTGGCATTTTCATTCTCATAGCTCTCCTAACCCCGTAACGCCAAGCATCACTAATTCGCATCGTATCAAAGTTGTGCCTCTAAACAGAAAGTTACATTTTCTGTGTGACGCTGACGGTAGGTGTGGATTTTACACGAAGCTAGCAACGCCTCTGACACGTGCTTCTGTCTTAAGAGTTATAGGGATACTGCCTGTCCACGAGACACGAGAAGTTATCGTCATTGTAGTTTGCGTGTGCCGCGACTATTTATGTTAGCAGTGACAATTCTTTATCGCCAATTCGGCCTCTTTTTTTAAAAAAAATTATCATCCGCTCGGTATAAAATATATTTTCTCTTGTTAGATGCAGGAAATTTTAATGAATGAGGCATCTATTCTTTACCTTTCGCTCGCCATAACATAGACGACATTCTTTGAATAGTAACTTTTGACTAGGAGCAATGGGTATGCCTATGATCTTTTAACGTTGAAAGCATATTTTAGACATTCCTTTATTAACTTAAATAGCCGCAAAAAGTGGTGACACTGTACTTTGCTTTTTACCACGTAGGTTCACCTGCTGATGCGGCTTAAAGCTGCGAAACCGGTCGTGCTTTGATAAACAATAGTTTTACCATCTGTGAGCAGAATTCTTCCCAACATCATATTTGTGAAGGGTTACGAACTTGTCACAAGTTACAGACCGTGGTAGCAATACGTTCGTGTATGAGCATCAAACGTTGTACTACATTGCAAATTATGTGACAGGTGACCTACATCTAAAGAAAACAAACTACTTGGTGTGAAGAAATGCAGTAAGTAAATTTCATAAGCCAAACTTCCATGTAACGAACTGTTCTATGTGGCTAAAAAGAAAGTGTTTTTTTTTTTTTATGGAGAACGCCAGTTTAGGGCCGTTAGTCTTACAGTGGTGGTGATCTATGAGTAAGGTCTTGGACTAAGAACAAAGAGGTCCCAATAAGAATTTTGGCCACTGGTTAAATTATGAATAAAGACCGTCAGCTTTGGTTACCGAGGATATTGAGTATAAGAAGTCGCTCTCGTTCAGCCCGCACCGAGCGCTCCATATAAGCGACGGAGGAACTTCGAGCTTGCGCCCGCGCTGAACACATCATACCTCACGAGGAGGTTTGCGGTACCCTTATACACTTGGTATTGGAAACTCCTTCTACTAGGCGAAAGAATCAGCGATGATCATAGACCTAAGAACACAGAAGGCGATGGGAACCACAGCATTGAAGACAATGTGTATCCACGGGAATAGTGACATGTAATTCAAAAAGTATCATGATGATCTCTCCGATGACAAAGGCTCCGGATTAGTCTGCCATTATGACCTCCGGGAGGGCCGTCTCTAATGACCTCGTTGTCGACGAGTCGTTAAACACTAATTCCTCCTCCTCCTGCTCCTCCTCCTTCTCCTCCTCCTCCTCCTCCGGGAGGGGACTGCCAAGGAGAAGATGACCATCAGAAAATGACTGAATAACCGAAGAAAGGATAACATTCTACTTGGCATGTCAGAAGTCTGAACGTGGTAAGGTAAGCTGCTAAACCTGGATAAGGTAACTGATCTTCCATTTGGTCTGCGTGTGAGACAAAAAGCAAAACGTAAATGCCCCAAATCATCAACCACACGTCGCTGTGGAATTCTCGGAAAGCGGGTCTGCACCAGTTCCTCAAGATGTGATACCACAATCGACTAGGAACACGAGTGACTACCGAATTCACTGCGGAACTACTCAGAGGTCACCTTGTCGGGGCCTGCAGCAGAAAGTAAACACTGAACTACAACTGGTGGAATATGACTGGCGCTAGCTGGCATTTCCAAGATTCATGAGCCACCAAGCTATCTGACATCCAACAGAATCAACTCCAAAACACTCTCACATTCTGATGGTCACGACGACCCGATGGGAACCCGTCATACCGACATCTACCTACACCACTCTTCGCCTCAGCGGTTTATGGAGGGAAACACCTAACACCGCAACCGCTAGAAGAGGACCATAAAGCTAGCGAATTCCGCTCCACTGCACGCAAGTTTAGAAGAAACCAAAATGATGGTCTCTTTCACCTGGCAAAAGTGTTTGTGGAATTATGATAGTTACATTAAATGAACAGAAAAAAGCTGTACCTATGAAAAGGCAAAGATTTTTTGAAAAATGTGCGTCTGTACTCTCCAAAGAGGCGTTTGTTTTACGTACGTGTAACCTTGTTATCTACGTAAAATGCAACATGACTGTTTTCCCTCCTTATGGCAGCGGCACGATGCATAATGTGTCTTCGTTGTAACTCTTTGCAAAAACGATTGGAGCATTTTGTTTAAAACTGCATTTTTATTTTGTGAGATGAATAATCTTTCAGTTTCCCTGTGTTAATTATTTGAATCAAGTGACTTGTGGTCGTTTACGTTACGCTGCAACCAATTTACTGCGTAATACAGCGATCGACAGCCACAGGCGCTCTATCGTTGGTTATTTTATCATTTGAAAGTCGTGCGTGCATTTTTATTGTGACCCGATAAACATTTTACCAAGTAATTTCCTATGTATGAATATTAACTACTATGCGTCATCAAGTGTGCCGCTAACCAACAATAACCCTTTGGCCCCGAATTTTTTTTTTTTTTTTTTTTTGTTTGGAACTTATTCAGTAAGTCAGATGTTATTCAAACTGAAAGAACTGAAAGTAATCAATCAACATTTGCAATATTTTCAGTAAAAATGAAAGCAATTGTATCTTCCTCTTTTTTACAGCTTTTGACGTGGATTTCCTTTCTTTAAGACATTAAGATAAACAGAAAAAATGTCATCAATTTGTGTTAAACGGAGCCACTTCAACGACACAAGAAGAAAGACTGCCTCTCCATGTCGCAGGTCGCAAAAGCAGCCACCAGATAGCTCCACTGACAGAGGATTTCAAAATCTGCGAAAGAAAGAGAGGACCACTTCACTCAACATCCACCCCTCACCTTACCCCCGCCCCCACCCTCCCCCCTCCCCCCTCACCCCCCCAATCAAAGTGGGTCTCTCTCTGAAACTGAAAACGCTACTACAAATTAACATAGAAATGGACTACTTGCAAAGGGCTTTAGCTGAGAGAGATGAGCGTGCACCGTTCCATGACACTGACAACGTGTTAGTCTAGCCTTGAAACTACACTGCCGTGCTAATGATGATATACTCCGTCAAACAACTCTTTACGGTGAAAGACGCATTTTTCTTTGAATACATCTTTCGTTAGAGTATATAATATCAACTACTGTATTCTATTCTTTTTACATTCCACCTTTATTGTATTCTACTCAGATCACTGCCTATAGAAAATGATCTATGGGCTACCGGCTTTATTTAATTCTATTCCTTTAAGATCAGGAGCTTCTATTTGATAAACACTCCCAGTCTTGCACGAAATCCATTCCCTTAGTTTGGCTGTGGGCTAAGGCGACATTTCTGCTATCTTCTAGCTTAGGAATGAAGGTCTGAACCGTTGGAAGGCAGTGGAAGGAAGAGAATCGAAGAACAAGGAGAGATTGTCCAATAATCTTTATCCATTGTGAGATACGATGGGTTAAAGTCGTGCAAAATGTAGCAAGTGTTTTTCTATTAGGATTTAAATTGCGCCACTTCTGTACTTTATACTTGAGCGAATCGGTTCAAGCTTTGCACGAAAGTAGATAAATAGATAAAGTCAAAACGACATTTTTTATCTGATAATTTTCTTCGTAATCGAGATACGGTGGTTTAAGATCGAGCTTAAAATGAATCAGATGAAAAAACTTGAAAACTTGGCCTCAAAAATCTACCTTCAATCGGATTTACTTGCAAAACCACGTTTCTTTTCATTTTTTCGCTTGTTTCTACGTTTATAACTTGTGCGAATCGGTTAGTATTTTGTAAGAAGGTAGACAAATATATGCAATTAACAGTCGTTCTGCTGTTTTGTGAAATCTTTATCGTTGTCATGATATAAGCGACTTGGTTCGCACAACAACAACAAAAAGAACTTATACCGTATCTACTGTTGCCCGAACAGCAAAATTCTGTATCAGTTGCCACATTATGGCGGTCTAATGCCAAAATTATGGTAAAGCAAAATTTGAGAACCGAAATGTAAAATGTTTCTGTTATAGCAGAAAAACAAGCGAATATTTTCTACGCAGAATTAGTAATATAGAAGAAGGGACCTAGCTTTTCAACTTATCTGATAGCTTCAAAGACGTTTTTACGAGTTACCCCTACTTACCCAGCGCAGTGAGCTCTCTTAGCTGGAAGGAGATGACACACCTGCTTCTTGCAATTTATAAGCTTCGTCAATGACGTCAATGACGCGTGCCCAAAATCCAGAAGATACGCCAACCATAGTAAATAATACATTATATCATATGGTTCAAGAAAATACACGTAAATTCTAAAAACGTTTCGCTGGCGGGATTAAATTTCTGGGGTTACGTTTGTTCCTGAGGGTGGGAGGGGGAACGTTAAAACAGTTTTTTTAAGTCAGGATGGGGGAGACTGATTTTTTCCCCGAGAAGACCATTTCTCTACTAAATCCACCTCCTGTTAAATGTATGGTGAAGGGTGTAACCAATAATATGCACCAATGTATGTGCTTCTAGAGAGAAGGATATATTTACAATAATGAGTATTCAGGAGTGGAGTACATGTGTTACAGGAATTACTCCACAATGGGGATGCATGCAGCACAAACTTTAATGAGACTTTCTGTGATACTGCATGACATGGTAAATGTTATATGACATATCACGAAGAAGCAATAATGGAAATAAAAGGAAGGTTCAAGAGTGAGATTAAAATTCAGGGTGAAAGTATATCAATGAGAAGATTCCCTGCATATCCTCAGTGAAAGTGAAGAAGAATTACAGGATCTGTTGAATCGAAACCGGCCGATGTAGCCGAGAGGTTCTAGGCGCTTCAGTCTGGAACCACACGACCACTACGGTGGCAGGTTCGAATCCTGCCTCTGTCATGGATGTGTGTGATGTCCTTAGGTTAGTTAGGTTTAAGTAGTTGTAAGTTCTAGGGGACTGATGACCTCAGATGTTTAGTCCCATAGTGCTCAGAGCCATTTTTTTGCGGAGTGGAATTACCAGTCCAATGAGTGCGGAACGTGGTTTAAGAGTAAATCGAAGGAAGATGAGAAAGATGAGAAGTAGCAGAAATTAGGCCAGAGAGAAACTTAACATCAGGGCTTGTGATCAAGAAGTACATGAAGTTAAGGAATTATGCTACCTAGGCAGCAAAATAATTCATGGCGGATGGAGTAAGGAGGACATAAAAACCGGTCTATCACGGGCATGAAGGGCATCACTGGCCAAGAGAGGTCTACTAATATCAAACATAAGCTTTAGTAGAGGACGAAATTTCTGAGAATGTACGTTTGAAGTTCAGCTTTCTATAGTAGTGGATCATGGACAGTGGGAAAACCAGAACATAAGAGAATCGAAGCGTTCGATTGTGGTGCTAAGGAAGAGTAGTGCACATTAGGCGGACTGATAAGATAAGGTCCCGGCAGAATCAGTGAGGAAAGGAGTATATGGAAAACACCAACAAGAAGAAGGGACTGGAGGGTAGGACGTCTGTTACAACATGAGGAAATAATTTCCATGGTGCTAGAGAGGTACTAGAGTGCTGCAGATGTTAAAAACTGTAGAGGTGGACAGAGACTGGAATATATCCAGCAAATATTGAGGACGTACACTGAAGAGCCAAAGAAACTGGTACGCCTGCCTAATATAGTGTAGGGCACCTGCGAGCACACAGAAGTGCCGGAACACGACGTAGCATGGACTCGACTAACGTCTGAAGTAGTGCTGGAGGGAAGTGACACCATGAATCCTGCAGGGCTGTCCATAAATCCGTATGAGTACGAGGGGGTGGAGATCCCTTCTGAACAGCGCGTTGCGAGGCATACCGGAAATGCTCAATAATATTCATGTCTGGGGAGTGTGGTGGCCAGCGGAAATGTTTAAACTCAGAAGAGTCTTCCTGGAGCCGTTCTGTAGCAATTCTGGACGCGTGGGGTGTCACATTGTCCTGCTGGAATCACAATGCACATGAATGGATGCAGGTGACCAGACAGAAAGCTTACGAACGTGCCACCTGTCAGAGACGCACCTAGACGTATCAAGGGTCCCACAGCGCTCGAACTGCATACGTCCCACACCCTTACAGAGCATCCACCAGCTTGAACAGTCTCCTGCTGACATACGGGTTCCATGGATTCATGAGGTTGTCTCCATACCTGTACACGTCCATCCACTCGGTAAAATTTGAAACGAGACTCGTCCGACCAGTCAACATGTTTCCAGTCATCAACAGTCCAAAGTCGGTGTTGACGGGCCCAGATGTGGCGTAAAGCTTTGTGTCGTGCAGTCATGAAATGTACACGAGTGGGAATTCGGTTCTGAAAGCCCATACCGATGATGTTTCGTTGAATATGCGCATGCTGACACTTCACGGCCCAGCAGTTTGTGGAAGGGTTGCACTTCTGTCACGTTGAACGATTCTCGTCAGTTGTCGTTGGTCCCGTTCTTGGGGGATCATTTTAGGCCGCAGCGATGTCGAAGATTTAATGTTTTACCGGATTCCTGATAAGCACGGCACACTTGAGAAATGGTAGTACGGGGAAATCCCCACTTCATCGTCACCTCGTAGATGCTACGTCACCGATAACAATATGTTCAAACTCACTTAAAACTTGATAACCTGGCATTGTAGCAGCAGTAACCGATCTAACATCTGCGCTAGATACTTGTTGTCTTATATAGGTGTTTCCGACCGCAGCGCCGTATTATGCCTGTTTATATATTTCTGTATCTGAATACACATACCTATACCAATTTGTTTGGCGTTTCAGTGTAGGTTGGACGGCCCAGGAAAATTTTTCATGGTAGGCCGCATAGTCATCTTGACAGATCATGCATCCAAGTTGGTGATAAAATGGTTCAAATCGCTCTAAGCACTATGGGACGTAACATCTGATGCCATCAGTCCCCTAGACTTAGAACTACTTAAACCTAACTAACCTAAGGACATCACACACATCCATGCCCGAGGCAGGATTCGAAACTGCTACTATAGCAGCAGCGCGGATCCAGACTGAAGCGAGTTGCTGACAAAAGCTGTTAGCAGAACAACTGAAAATAAAACTGGTTATATGACAGATGACAATCAGTTTGCGTTTCGTAAAGGTAGAAGCACCCAGAGACAGTTCTGACGTGGCGCTTGGTAAGAGAAGCAAGACGTTGGAAAAACCGAGACCCATCATAAGATTTGCCGGATGACGTGCTGGGATTGAAAAGATTATAAGACTAGGATGCAGTCTCTCACCCCCTACTGTTCAAACTACACATCGTTGAAAAAATTACGGGAATGAAAGAAAGTATCATGAGTTGGATTAAAATTGATTCGCTGATGACGTTCCTATCCTTAGTGAAAATGACTTAGAAGGCTTGCTGAATGGGATGTACAGTCCAACCAATGCAGAATACGGGTTGACAGTAAACGGAAGAAACACTAACGTAACAAATAGTAGTAGAAATTAAATTAGCAACAAAGTTTACATTAACATTGGTGATCCCGAAGAAGACTAAATTAAAGAACTGTGCTACCTTGGAACCAAAAGAACACTTGGCGGATGAAGCCAGCAGGACGTAGGGAGGAGACTGTTGTTGTGGTCTTCAGTCCTGAGACTGGTTTGATGCAGCTCTCCATGCTACTTTATCCTGTGCAAGCTTTTTCATCTCCCAGAACCTACTGCAGCCTACATCCTTCTGAATCTGCTTAGTTTATTCATCTCTTGGTCTTCCTCTACGATTTTTACTCTCCACGCTGCCCTCCAATACTAAAATGGTGATCCCTTGATGCCTCAGAACATGTCCTACCAACCGATCCCATCTTCTAGTCAAGTTGTGCCACAAAGTCCTCTTCTGCCCAATTCTATTCAATACCTCCTCATTAGTTATGTGATCTACCCATCTAATCTTCAACATCTTCTGTAGCACCACATTTCGAAAGCTTCTATTCTCTTCTTGTCTAAACTATTTATCGTCCATGTTTCACTTCCATACATGGCTACACTCCATACAAATATTTTCAGAAACGACTTCTTGACACTTAAATCAATACTCGATGTTAACAAATTTCTCTTCTTCAGAAACGCTTTCCTTGCCATTGCCAGTCTACATTTGATATCCTCTCTACTTCGACCATCATCAGTTATTTTGCTCCCCAAATAGCAAAACTCCTGTACTACTTTAAGTGTCTCATTTCCTAATCTAATTCCCTCAGCATCGCCCGGCTTAATTCGACAACATTCCATTATCTTCGTTTTGCTTTTGTTGATGTTCACCTTATACCATCCTTTCAAGACACTGTCCATTCCATTCAACTGCTCTTCCAAGTCCTTTGCTGTCTCTGACAGAATTACAATGTCATCGGCGAACCTCAAAGTTTTTATTTCTTTTCCATGGATTTTAATACCTACTACGAACTTTTCTTTTATTTCCTTTACTGCTTGCTCAATAAACAGATTGAATAACATCGGGGAGAGGCTACAACCCTGTCTCACTCCCTTCCCAACAACTGCTTCCCTTTCGTGCCTGTCGACTCATATAACTGCCGTCTGCTTTCTGTACAAATTATAAATAGCCTTTCGCTCCCTGTATTTTACCCCTGTCACCTTCAGAAGTTGAAAGAGAATATTCCAGTCAACATTGTCAAAAGCTTTCTCTAAGTCTACAAATGCTAGAAACGTAGGTTTGCATTTCCATAATCTTTCTTCTAAGCTAAGTCGTAAGGTCAGTATTGCCTCCCGTGTTCCAATATTTCTATGGAATGCAAGCAGATCTTCCTCGAGGTCGGCTTCTACCAATTTTTCCATTCGTCTGTAAAGAATTCATGTTAGTATTTTGCAGCCGTGGCTTATTAAACTGACAGTTCGAGGGAGGAGACTAGCCCTGGCGAAAAGTGCATTCCTGGCCAAGAGAAGTCTAGTAGTATCAAGTATGTGCTTTAATTTGAGGACGAAATTTCTGAGACTGTACTTTTGGAGCACAGCATTGTGTGGTAGTGAATCATGTCAGTGGGAAAAAGGGGGAAAAAGAAAATCAGAGCGTCAGAGCTATGGTGTGAGGGAAGGTTATTGCAAGTTAGGAGGACGGATAAGACAAAACATGTGGAAGAGACAACAACCATAGGGAATAACGTCTATGCTACTAGAGGGAGTTACAGATACATATATACGTACATACAAACATTCATACATATCCAGCCATCACAGGCCTTGCAGACAACGCGCTGCTTCCACAAACTGTCTCCATTCCTTTGTGTTTTGCGCTCAGTTCCGCCAGACGTCTTCAGTCATCATGGCTGCCACGTGCTTCATTAGGGCGTCTATCCAGGGCTGCCGTGCTCATCCTATGGGGCGTATGGTGTTTGGTTTCCCCTCAAGTGCCTTTTTCACCTGTCTTCCTTTTGGCATACGGGTTACTTGGTCCACCCACCGAACTATTTTGCTCTTCAACCTTTGTAGGATAGTTGGTCCTTGCATCAAGCTGCAGATTTCCTCGATGTGCCTCCTCCTGCATTCTCCTTTGTCTAAGATCGGTCCCCATATCTTCCTCATTACTCTTCTTACGAATATTAAGTGTTTTTCCTTTTCTCGTTTATAGTCATGCTCCAGGTTGCTGAATCGTATATGACTACTGGGCAGTAGAGGATAAATATTGTAGCGGAAGGCAGATTCTGGAATACGTTCAACAAATAATATGAGGATTTAACGTGCCGATGCTACCTACTCTATTAATGAACAGGTTGACACAAGAGGAATTCATTGCGGGCTGAATCAAATCAATAAGAAGAATACTGGCTCAAAAAAAATTATTTTTGTCGGTGTTCATAAATAAACAGGATCTGCGAACACTGCACACAATCATCGGTTGCTTCTGTGAATAGTTTTATCTGGTAGTATATTACTAAATACAGTGCTTCCAGTTAATATGAACTATTCATAGGGTTATATCATGCTAAGCCTGTAAATACCAGGGTCTAGTGGTTTCGTGGCATTTTTTGCAATAAAAATACCCTGACTACTAACGGCTTTCTTGATTATACAGTCTTCCTGAGCGACAAATACAGATTTGTGAAGAGAGTTTTCTGAAGGTTGCGTTTGTATGAATGCACTCGCCGATGTGATGTACTCTTATTTCGACGGCACAGTACAAGTTTGTGGTTTCATTTTTCAAACGCTTGATCAATATTTATGGGGCACATTTATTAACGCCTTTCATCGTGAAATAAGATGATGTTAAAATACTTCACCATTCATATGTTAAGGTCTGCGGTAATGTATTTACTCCAGATCGAGTGTGACGTACACTATGACGAGATGTAGAAGATGCAAAGGGAAGAAAGTCAGACACAGTGGCAATAGCTTCATGTACGTTGGTTGGTTGTTTGAGGGTAATGGGACCAAACAGCTAGGTCATCAGTCCCTTGTTTCAAATAGACTCCATTCTGCTAACGGGACATCTCAGAAAAGTCAGAACAATAAAACGGAAAAACGGAAAAAACGTAAAAGGGCAGTCACGTTGTCATTAGTAAAAACAAATGAGGGAAGTCGGCAAGAGAACGAACCCAACACCATGCTGAAGCAGCATAGGCAAGACTATCTGGGACTTAAAAGGTACAACTGCTATAATGCAGAAAGTACGTATGGGAATAGAAAGACTACCCAAGCCTTAAAAATAAGGGGTAAAAACAGAGTAAAAGGGGAAGAAAAGAGGATTCCGGTCAGGGAGGTGAATCGGGAATCTCTGAACACTGCCTACAGTGGGAGACACCCAAACACTCACCGCCCTGCCCCAACACCAGAGAGAGATTAAAAACTTTAAAACTGAGAATAAAAACCACTCTCCCGGAGGAAGCCGAGAACCAGAGAGACCATCCGGGAATCGTCAGCCAACATCAAAGGTAAAGTGTGGGGGAGTCTGTACTTAGCACGCAGAGCCAAAAGAAGGGGGCATTCAACCAAAATGTGGGCCACTGACTGGAAGGCTCCACAACCACATAGCGGGGGTGGCTCATCACGCAAAAGAAAACCATGGGTCAGCCTGGTATGGCCAATGCGGAGACGACACAGTGTGGTCGAGTCCTTGCGGGAGAGGCGAAAGGAAGAATGCCATGGGCCTGGTGTCACCTTAATTGCACGAAGTTTATTAGACAGTGGAGTAGCCTCCCAAGAATTGGCCCATGACTGTGCGAAGTGGGATTTGATGTGAAGCCGTAAATCCGCTGCAGGAGGGGTTACAGAAAATGGGGGGTAAGAAACTGCTCCCCCAGCCAAACGATCAGCGAGCTCATTACCCGGGATACCCACATGGCCCGGGACCCATAAAAAGTCAATGGAACAAGCGGCACGGTGAAGATCAGCGAGATGGTCATGGATGGCAGAGACCAAGGGATGGCGCGAAAAACACCGGTCAATAGCAAGAAGGCCACTCATCGAGTCCGTACATAACAAAACGCGGTTGTGTGGGGATTGTTTAATAAAGGTAAGGGCCCGGGAAATTGCCATCAATTCCGCAGTAAACACCCCACATGTAGGTGGCAGCAGATAATTTTCCGTTCCAACAGAGGACGTGAAGGCATACCCAACATGATGAGCAGATTTAGAGCCATCAGTGTAAAAAACAACAGCATCCCGAAACTCCCATAAAATTTGGTGGAAAAAGGTACGGAACACCACCGGGGGGATGGAATCTTTCGGACCGCGGCGGAGATCCATCCGAATTCGAGGCCGAGGAACTAACCAAGGAGGAGTGGAGGGGAGGGAGCGAGGAAGACAGGACAAAGAAGGAAGCTGAAAATCACGGTAAAGAGACGCAAGGCGCAGCCCAACCGGTAAACCCGCCCTCGGGCGGGAGTCGGGCGGGCGACGGCCATGGTCTGGGAATAGGATAGAATAGGAAGGATGAGCGGGAGAAGAACGGATAGTAAGGGCATAAGACACCAAAAGCTGGGACCGCCGAACAGAAAGGGGGGGGGGGGGGGGGATCCCAGCTTCAACCAGGAGACTATCAACAGGGCTAGTAGGGAAGGCACCGGTGGCCAAACGGATACCACGATGGTGGACTGGATCCAGCACGTGCAGTGTGGAAGGAGCAGCTGAACCATAAACTTGACAACCAGCTTCATGTACGTACTAGAAGGTGCATCGTATTGTATATATATTCCCAAATTGTCTCCTTTATTGTCACATTTGCCAAAGCGTGGGACTACATTTTGTGTCAGTGTCGCTGACTGGGAATACCTGCTGACATTCAGAACTGCTCCGTGTACGTATGGGTGGCTCTGAGGCCTGTTTGTAAACGAAGGATGTATTTCCAGCACGATGGGGCGCAAGCCCATTTCGGCATTGCTGTGAGAAATCATTTGAGAGCCACATTCGGGAATCGATGAATCGGTCGAGTTGGTCATGTGGACTGACCACCCAAGTAACGTGCTTGGATTCCTTCCTCTATAGGTATGTGAAGCAGCTGGTGTACGAAAACGTTGTGGAAGCAGAAGAAGACCTCTTAGCTAGAACTCCCGTCCCTGTTGGTACCATAGCGGAAATGCCAGGAAACTTCGAATAGACACGCCAGCCAATGGTCCGACGATATACTGCGCGCATACAGGCCAACTGTCGCGCATTCGAGCAGTTCGTATGAATGCCACTGCTGTATTTAGCATGCTAAACCACCTTCTAAGTTAATCGATCCTAGTATCAGAAAGTGCCGCCAGAGATCGTTTGTACCATAACTAAATATAACTGTTTTGATGTTCTCTACCTCCTGTATTAATCTCAACGAATAGTTTCGGAACACCCTGCAGAACTCAACCGCATATGATAGTTGGCTGCTTACATCTTCATCACGAATTTTCTCATGTATAGTATTAAAAATCTGATGCTAATATGGATTCAATATATTCCTTACTGTTTCATCTTCACTGTTTTTATATTTCATTAACCACAAATGATCGCTACTTGTATTTCATATCAATTAACTATTCCAATTTCCTTCGTCTGAATTGCTCCCATCCAGTCAAAAATAAAAGAAATGGCATTTATTACCAGATAAAAAATCAGCATTTGCCTGATTCATGTATAAGCAGGTTTTGCCTCTGGAAATTCGTTCTATGTTACCTATCGAACAATATTTCCTTGACGTCGGATACGAAAGTACCGAACTAGCCTCAAACGTCCTCGCAAGCTGATGGCAACTGTTAAAATTCTACTCCATATAAGAATCTTTGATTAACAGAAGATATTTATTATAAGATTTAATGAAGTACCTATTTCCAGATCTCTGAAACAAAACTGATTCTAAAAATTCGAATAGTGAATAATATATCATGTAGGATTTAAGAGATTGGGACTATTGAAGAACGGGATACAACCCGTCGATTTTCACCAATGACGTCAGAGTTTGCCAGAGATGATTTATTACACAGATTTAACAGCAAAGACCAGTGTTCGTAAACAAAGGAATGCAGGAGAGAGAAAACAGATGGTAGACATGTATCACGTTCATTAATATTTCGAACATAATTGAACCGTCAATTAGGGCGGTTCACAAACAACTCAAGTACACAAGTTAGTCCAAAAACGTTATCGTGGAAGTAGGGGCCAGGAGGTGATGGTGAAATAACACTCACTGCTAAGGTTATCGTTTTATTTTAAAGGCTTTCTCAATAATAAATTTTTATGTCTGGCATTTAAAAAAAAAAAAAAAAGGAAAATTTCAAAACAATGTCGAACAGCTGACAAATTTTCTTTATGAAAAGGAGATTGCCAGATATGACGTTAACAACTTCCCAATAATAAGATTTTAAACTTGTTATATCTATAAGAGAACAATTCCTTGAAAAAAAAACACCTTTAAGTAGCTAGTTTGTACTAAAGCTAAAATAGTTGTCTGTCGCCAGTTAAATAACTTAAATCACACCTGTCAGTTGGTACAAGATAAATGTGGAGATGCCAGCACACAAACCTTCACATTAAAGGCAGTTCCCAAAAAAATTTTCCTTGCCTCGGTGAGGGAGTGACACGTGTAAAGGGGTCCAAATCGCTATAGGCGGAATAGTTATTGGTGATTTACAGGGCCACAGCAGATCAGCCCCAAAACTTCCATTACAAGCCACCATCTCCCCGAGTTACCCAAAACCCGAAGATGTGGCAAGGACGGTGCCTGCACAGACTCCGAACCACAGTGACACGCGACACCGTCCCTAAATTACCCAATCGAGGTGTGAATGAAACGGGCCGACCACGAAGAAATCACCACATTCTCGCGGACAGGTAAACGAAAACTGTGGTGGGAAGACCCAAACAAAACCACTGGTGAAGAAACTCATACATTTCACTAGAACTTGAAAAACCCCTGTTACATATTAACTTCTCACACTCCACCACAGCGCCGGTACCACGTTGCACTTCCAATTGCTCGTCAGAGCCAACTGCTGCCAGTGGTTTCAACGGCCGATAAGAAGACATACGGTCCCACGTTGATCTCCTGCACCACGGCTTCTAAGCTTCGTAAACCACGTACTTGAGGGCAAGGCCGACTTAGCCCCTGACAGCCAAGAGGTCGGGCAAAGCACGTGGCGAGCAGTTGACGATCCCCAACAACAAGGTCCCGCTCGCGCCACCATCTCTCTCGGTCACCGCCCAGTACGTGCTGCCAAGATCGTCACGCGACCGTACACTTGCTCCACCTCCCGCCAGCGGGCGGAAGCGATCCAAACAGCGCGCCAAACCGAAAGTGCGACCGCAAAACACTAGACGCGAAGCGAGAGCACTCCGCCTGGCGCGCTTTTCGAAGAGCTGGACACAACTACATCTCAACCTCCTCCTCCCCCCCGCCCCTAAAGGTGACCATGTGCTGGTAACAGGAAGCCAACTTAACCGGACTTAACCCGGCTCAAATTGACTCGGTACTCCCTACCAGACTGATTATGCCTAACCAGCAAGTTAACCGGATCCAGAATCCGAAGGATGGTTCAAGGGCCCAAAAAGTGGGGAGTAAATTTGCTCCCTCTGCCTTCGCCCCTCCCCCAGCCAGAGAAATTCCTGATATAAATCTGATCGCCTGCTTTTCCCTTATAAGGCCGCCGATTACGATTATATCTCAAAGCTTCTCTACCAAGAGCGGCGCGCCTGATTCCAATTCTTCTTAATAAGACAAGGGGTTACCCGCATGGGGAGTAGGTCTTGGATCCGCCATAAGTTTGACAAGAGGTAATTGACCGGATAGGCGAACAATAAAGAGGCTGGAGTAACTTTCAACGCTTCAGGTACCGCCGTATTAAATGCGAGGTTGATCCACGGTAAATTGGAATCCCACCTATTCGGACTACCCTGATGGTAAATTGTAAGGGCTGACTTCAAGTTCCTATTCACACGCTCTGCAAAAGATCCCTAAGGGTAATATGGGGTAGTGGGTATATATTTAACACCATTCCCAAAACAAAAGGCCTTAACTTCGCCGAAACAAAGGCGGGAGCATTATCGCTGACCAGATTCTTGGGTGGACCGAAAACAGAGAAGATGTTGGTGAGATGTGAGATAGTGACTTCGGTAGTAACGTTCCGGCTAGGAACCAGCCACTTAAACCGAGAGAAAGCATCAATGACGACTAATATATATAGATTGCCTCTCTTGGACCGAGGCTACGGACCCATATAATCAATATACGGGGTGTTACAAAAAGGTACGGCGAAACTTTCAGGAAACATTCCTCACACACAAAGAAAGAAAATACGTTATGTGGACATGTGTCCGGAAACGCTTACTTTCCATGTTAGAGCTAATTTTATTACTTCTCTTCAAATCACATTAATCATGGAATGGAAACACACAGCAACAGAACGTACCAGCGGGTCTTCAAACACTTTGTTACAGTAAATGTTCAAAATGTCCTCCGTTAGCGAGGATAAATGCATCCACCCTCCGTCGCATGGAATCCCTGATGCGCTGATGCAGCCCTGGAGAATGGCGTATTGTATCACAGCCGTCCACAATACGAGCACGAAGAGTCTCTACATTTGGTACTGGGGTTGCGTAGACAAGAGCTTTCAAATGCCCCCATAAATGAAAGTCAAGACGGTTGAGGTCAGGAGAGCGTGTAGGCCATGGAATTGGTCCGCCTCTACCAATCCATCGGTCACCGAATCTGTTGTTGAGAAGCGTACGAATACTTCGACTGAAATGTGCAGGGGTTCCATCGTGCGTGAGCCACATGTTGTGTCGTACTTGTAAAGGCACATGCTCTAGCAGCACAGGTAGAGTATCCCGTATGAAATCATGGCGGTGAATCGAGGAAGTACAGTACATACTGACGAAACTAAAATGAGCTCTAATATGGAAATTAAGCGTTTCCGGACACATGTCCACATAACATCTTTTCTTTATTTGTGTGTGAGGAATGTTTCCTGAAAGTTTGGCCGTACCTTTTTGTAACACCCTGTATAAACGAACAATGGGGTTGTTCTCACGCTCGGAGGACAATAGACACTGCTGCACGGCTTTGTTAGGTTTAGCAGCCCGACGTAAGTAACACTTAGCTACCAGCTGTTCAACATCCCGTTCAAGGTGGTCCATGTAACATACCGATTAATCCTTTGAATAGCTTTATACGTGCCCAAATTACCCCCCACCAAGGAAAAATTATAATACCGAAACAAAGGCTGAATCAACACTTGGGGCAAGCAGATGCTGGGATGACGATCTCGACCCACTTCTTTACACAAAATTCCTTTCCTAATACGAAGTCCCAGAACTAACCCCCCGACTTAATCCGTTGCTTAATCGGTGCTATTTGGGAATCCTGATCCTGATTCTCGGCAAGATCCCCGAACAGCTGGAGCACCTCGCCCAAGACCATGGCCTGAACTTCTTGTGAGTAAACTTGTCCGTCGTCCGAACCCCCGTGCTGCTGGTCAAACATTTGACTAAGGGTGTCCTCCACCCCATTCTCAGTACCCCTAATATGTTTGACAGTGAACTTAAAAGCCGAGATCCTCAAGGCCCACCTGGGCAATCCAACCCGTCTTTTGTGTCTGGCCAGGACCCAACTTAAAGCCTGATTATCAGTCTCGACCTGGAAAGGCTTATGCTCCAGATAAAAACGAAATTTCTCCAAAGCAAAGAGAACAGCTAAAGCCTCGCACTCGTACACTGAGTACTTCGACTCAGCGTCATGTATCCTGCGAGACGCATAAGCCAAAGGTTGTCTATGGCCCTCCGACTCTTGTAAAAGAACAGCCAAAACTCCAGCATTTGACCCTTCCGTTTGCACAACGAAGGGTTTTTCAAAGTCGGGAACCCCAAGGACCGGCGGGATGGCAATAGCCGTTTTCATCTGCTCAAAGGCAGCCTGCTGAGTGAGACCCCAAACAAAACGAACACCCTTCTTACAGAGTTGGTTCAAGGGTGCGGCTAAGGGGGCAAAATCCGGTACGAAACGCCTAAAATAGTTCACCATACCAATGAACTTTGCCACTCCCCGCTTGTCCTTAGAAGGGGGCAAGGCGTGCCAGGCTTCCGTGCGCTCCTGATCGATGCGGACTGACTGCCCCGAAACAATATGGCCCAAAAAGGAAATTTGCTGTTTCGCCAGCGTAACCCTAGATCGTTTGACCATTAGACCGGCCGTCTGGAGCCTAGCCAGGACCTGATGCAAATGAAGCAAATCTTCTTCAAATGACCTACTATAAATAACTAGATCGTCTAAATAATTGCAGACGCAACTTTAAATCACCCAACACATTATCTAATAAACAGGTCAAAACAGCAGCCCCAGTAGCAAGACCGAATGGAACGCGATTGAATTCATACAGATTCCAATCGCTACAGAAGGCAGAAACATGCTTACAATTTTCAGTCAAAGGAATCTGATAATAGGCCTGATTCAAATCAAGTACAGTACATCAAGTCGCGCCAGCAAAACAAGTAAAGGTGTTGTGGAGGTTGGGAAGGGGTACTGATTCCAAAATCACTTTCTCATTAAGACGGCGGTAGTCTACTACCACGCTGAAAACCCCACCTTGATCCTTGGGGACCTGAATTACCGGGGAGGCATACGGAGATGTTGAGGGACGAATAACCCCGTGCTCTAACAGTTTACGTACCTTCCCCCGTAGTATTTTCATTTTGCGAGGAGACAACCGGTACGGTGACTACCTAACAGGAACGTTATCAGTCAAACGAATGTCATATTCCAGAATGTTAGTCACCCCCGGTTTATCTCAGTAAATCCGGAAACTCCCCTAATAACTCGCGCACCTGCTGACCCTGCTGCGGCGAAAGGTGGCTAACATCCACTTCATCAACAGAAGCTACCGGAAAAGCAATGACCACCGACGACCACGCCTCCCTACATTCACAGAGACCAAACTTCTCCATAGGAGCAAACTTAAAGAAGAAAAGCCCACCGGAATAATCCAACACCAGCTGAGTTTCAGAAATAAAGTCACAGCCAAGTACCAGGTTCACTGGCAAACACGTCACGAGAGCGAAGGTGAGTGGCCAAGAAAACTGCCCTGCCGAAACACTACCCTTAACCCACCCCGCGAGAGGCAACACCCGACCATTAGCGACACGACATCTCCGAAGCGGGATCTTCTCGGGTTTAAGTTTAGTAAGGTGGCCATACTCCAAAAACCAAGCCCCATTAAGTAAGGAGTACGTATTACCAGAATCCAACAAGGCGCAAATGGGTTCTTCGTCAAGTTGGACACAAATATAGGGAAGACGCGATCGGGACTCTGCTACGACGGCACGCTCACAACAGGATGGAAATTTACCAAACCGGGCGCGCCGCTCTCCCTTACGTCATTTGTTGCTCCTACTACAACGGGAAACAGGACAATCCCGAACTAAATGATCGCCCTCACCACAATGAAAACATCGCCTTGTCTCAACTCCATCCCTACCGCGCTCCTCGGCCACCAAAAGTTCTTTTACGGGCCTAGAAACCCTAGCGCCCCCTGTTTCCTCTCGCAGCTTTAACGCAGACGCCGTGAATATTGCTCCACGCAAATCCTCCCATGTAAGCGGAGGGGATTTGAAAATAAAATGCAATTTATCTGCGGCAGCCACCCCGCCCAAAATCACAGCAACCAACTGGTCCTCAGACATATCGACCAAGAGCGCTTGTGAGGCAACTTTCACCCTCTCCACATACTGCTGTAGGCACTCTCCCTGTACCCTCCAAATGTAGTGACACTCTAAATACTCCTTAAAGCCCGCAGTAAGTCTCTCACTAATGATCTTCTGCCTAAGCTGAAGCAAGGACATCTGTCCAGCGAGAGCTCTGGGGACAAGATCTCTAAGTCCCCCTTTGGCTAAAGGGTAGAGTAACGCTAACAGGGTGAGTGCGCTACCCCAAAAGAGTGGGCGTGCTGTTCAAAGTTGTAAGAGGTCCAGAATTAAGGAATTTGTTGCTAGCGCACTCGAGCAGATGGATTGCTCACGCGCTGCCTGCGATATGTAAGGTATAAGACAATCTCAGACCAGAGAGTAGTGTTGTATACACTAGGAACTGTGCAGTAGTAGCAGTAAGTTGTTGCTAGCGAGCAGTCTGGTGTATCGTGTTGGCTGGGCCGGTCGCGGTGCAGCGATGCCGGAGCCTGAGTATTATTGTATAAGGTAAAAAGCAGCCTCGCGCATATCTAGTAATGTATCTGAACTCCCATGTAAATCTTTTAAAAAATGTCCTAATAATAATCTTTGCCATATAAAGTAATTTCTAACAAGCATTCATTTCAATTTAAAGAATTTACTAATTTCTCCAATCCATGATCATTCCGATTGTTGTAAAGGAAAAATCAGTTGCTTCCTTTCATAAATGACAAATCTATCGGCCAGCATTGCACAGAGCTGTGCCGGAAAAATTTTATAGTAAGAGCAGATATTTGGCGAATTTATTGAGGTAAGAATTTTTTGTTTTTTTTTTTTTTTTTTATTCAGAATGATCTTACAGGGCCGTGACGCAGCACTGCTGTCGTCCAAAATTCCAAAATTTACCAGGTTACTGAATTTTTTTTTTATTACGAGGTTTAGGAATTTTTCTGTTTCGAGCTTACATTAAATGAGAAAAGAATTTTGTGGAAACATTAAATGGGAAACAAATTTTGTGTGGAGGTTAAATGTGAATGAATTTCTGTAGGGAGGTTATAAATGGGAACCAATTTTGTTCTGAGGTTACACAAAAAATAGAATCATATTATTACTATTTTTATTTATTAAATTTTGTGGCGAGGTTACAAAGTGAACCAGCAACCAAAGTACCTCGTCGATCTTACTCAAGGAATCAACAGTTAACTCCCCTATATCCTTCAAAAGAAGTCCAATCGGGTTAAGTAATTCAGCAAAAGGTTCCAAACTACCTTCTATCTTCTGGTTTTGAACACTCGGCAAGATCCCCGCCTGCTCCCGGTCCGGCTCGACCTGCCCACTGAATCCCTCAGAACGAAACTCTAAACAAGCTAAGCTTAGCTGCAACGCAACCACCTTCTGCTACAACTCCGAAACGATCTTACGATCAGCGTCACTCCACACTATTTGCTCTAAGTCAGAAACCCGGTTATAAATTGCACCAAATGTGCACGTAATCTAGTAAATTGTTTCCGGTTAGACTGATCTACTGAAAACTAACTACGAGACTTTTCAAACTCACCCACCGCCTCAACGGCCGCAGCTACGCCGGCCGGCAGACCACCAATCACTTCCTTAGTAACAACAACAGGCCGCTGCAAGGAATCTCGTAAACATGCGGCCAGCTCTGGAACCGTGCCCTCCTTGACAATCCCACGAATTCTAATTTCGTACAAAAGCTGCTCTCGCCGGAGCAATCCTAAGCCCGGGCACTCCCTCACCGCCCTCACACCTTGAAATATACACTCTAAAACTAAACGTGAACAAAAAAACATAATAAAAAATATTAATAATTACTAACTAAACTTCCACCAGCAACTCAAGGGGAACAGGTAGCGAACGTAAAATCACGCTCTGCTACCAGTAAAGAACCGTCCATTAGGGCGGTTCACAAACAACACCTCAAGTACACATGTTATTCCAAAAACGTTATCGTGAAAGTAGGGGCCAGGAGGTGCTGGTGAAATAACACACACTGCTAAGGTTACCTTTTTCTTTTAAAGGCATTCACAATAATAAATTTTTAAGTCTGGCATTTTTAAAAAATTCATAACAATTTCGAATAGCTGACAAATTTTCTTTATGAAAAGTAGATTGCCAGGTATGACGTTAACAACTTCCCAATAGTAAGATTTTAACTTGATATATATATATCACCTTTAAGTAGCTAGTTTGTACTAAAGCTAAAATAGTTGTCTGTCGCCAGTTAAATAACTTAAATTACACCTGTCAGTTGTTACAAGATAAATGTGAATAAGCCAGCACACAAACCTTCACATTAAAGGCAGTTCCCAAAAAAATTTTCCTTGGCTCGGTGAGGGAGTGACACGTGTAAAGGGGTCCAAATCACTATATGCGGAATAGTTATTGGTGATTTACAGGGCCACAGCAGATCAGCCCCAAAACTTCCATTACAAGCCACCACCTACCGAAGTTACCCAAAACCAGAAGATGTAGCAAGGGTGGTGCCTGCACAGACTCCGAACCACAGAGACACGCGACACCGTCCCTAAATTACCCAATCGAGGTGTGAATAAACGGCCCGACCAAGAAGCAATTACCACATTCCCGCGGACAGGCAAACGAAAACTGTGGTGGGAAGGCCCCAACAAAACCACTGGTGAAGAAACTCATACATTTCACTAGAACTTGCATAAAAACAGTACTCAACTTTTCACACTCCACCACAGCGCCGGTACCACGTTTCACTTCCAAATGCTCGTCAGAGCCAACCGCTGCCAGTGGTTTCAACGGCCGATAAGAAGACATACGGTCCCACGTTGATCTCCTGCACCACGGCTTCTAAGCTTCGTAAGCCACGTACTTGAGGGTAAGGCCGACATAGCCCCTGACAGCCAAGAGGTCGGGCAAACCACGTGGCGAGCAGTTGACGATCCCCAACAACAAGGTCCCACTCGCGCCACCACCTCTCTCGGTCACCGCCCAGTACGTGCTGCCAAGATCGTCACGCGACCATACACTTGCTCCACCTACCGCCAGAGGGCGGTAGCGATCCAAACAGCGCGCCAAACCGAAAGCGCCACCGTAATCCCATACGCGAAGCTAGAGCACTCCGCCTGGCACGCTTTTCGAAGAGCCGGACACAACTACGGCTCAATAATGTTAAGAATATCGCTTGTTTCAGTCCTAGTACTTCTGTAAAAAATAAAGGAAAAAAGGGATAAAAGTAACGTTAGGATAGAATACTTCAGTTGATATGTATATGAGTTGTATCCGAAACTTCAGTCGATCTGCATAGGTTAACTGCAGTACGGGAAACAAATTTAATTTACATCGATTTATTCGTTTTCATTAGCATTAGTAACTTATTCTTCAGCAGACCTATGTAGGTCAACTGAAGTACGGGATACAAATGTTACAGGTGTTGCTTATTTAGCCCCGCTACTGCTAGCATTCTGTTCTTACGTAGATACTATTACTAGCGAAGGCGAAAAGACCTACATACATAATATTTGTATCCCATACTTCAGTTGACCCATATAGGTCAGCTGAAGAATAGGATACTACTGCTAACGAAGGTGAAAAATAATGACATACATAACATTTGTATCTTGTTCTTGAGTTGCCTATGTACAGGGTGTTTAAATAAATGTGTTTGCCTCTGTAAGTTACGAAGTAATAGGCGACGGAAATATTTTTTCCGGTAGCTCACCATAAGAAACGTTACACTGTCTGCGGAGCTATGAACATAGTTTATTATGTTATTATCCAAAGAGTTACAGCAAAAATATATAATTTTTTAAATGGAACAATAGTTGTTTCTACCATACACTGGAATCAGTAACACCAGCTGTGTATACATCAATTTAAATTACATTCGTATCACTTTTAGTTTGGAAGCTACAACCCTTCAAATTTTCAGCGGCAGATACCACACATGCTAAGCATAACGCAATGCGCCTTCTAAATATGGTGCGGAAGAGTTGTAAGGTCGCCGGTGTCACGGAGCGAGAAGCTTCCTCAATGCGCTGTTAGACTGCCTACTGTCGCCGCACACGGCCGTGTACCCGACAGTTCGAGCCACACAAACGAATGGGGCTCAATATACCACCGTTACTGACATAGGATGACGATGGCATAGACGGACAACGAGTACGTTGACATGTCTCTGATGCTCGGCGAGTGACGACACGATGCCACTGAAGCAGCCATGGCGTGTGCCGTGAGATATCCTAGGAGAAGCTCCGGCAGCCATTACGTTCTTACGTGCCGAACAACGACTTCAGAAAACAGGGAACTTGGGAATGCGCCGCAGTAACAGACGAAGAACTGCAAGAAGTGAGGAGACGGCGGTGTTTGTTTTAGCTGCAGTACACCACGATCCTCATGTCAGCTTACGAGCCGTTGCTGCAGATGCTGGTGTCAGTCTCACATCTGTGTGGCGTATAGTACATGGCGTATAGTACACGGCCACAGGTCACACCCGTACCGCCTGTCACTGACCTAGCAGCTGCAGGGGAACGATTTCCGCGCGAGAGTTACCTTCTTGAATGGGCCATGCGTAATTTCACGCTGGAGTCTTTACAAGGCGTTATGTTCCCTGATGAGTTCACGTTCACAAATTACGGTGCAGTGAATCGCCAGAACGTGCACTACTGGGCCGCAGACAATCCTCGGTGGGTACGACCTGTCGGCCATCAACGTATGTGGTCTTTTAATGTATGGTGTGGAATCCTTGGGGATGAAATCATCGGTCCACGCTACTTCCCAGGTACACTGACAGGTGAGTGATATCGCGCGTTTGTAGTCGACAGGTTGGGTGGTCTCCTCGAGCATGTGTGTCTACACACGAGAGTCCATATGTGGATGCAGCACGATGGTCACCCAGCCCATTCTGCTCGTGCTGTTGTGGAAGAACTAAACAACAGGTTTGCAGGAAGGTGGTTGGGGCGCCATGGTCCTCATTCATGGCCCACAAGATCGCCCGATTTAACATCATTAGACTCATTTTTGTGGGGATAACTAAAGGATCGTGTTTATGTCACTGAGCCCACATCCCCAGATGATCTAAAACAGCGCATCGAGGTCACATGTTGCTCCGTGACACCGGCGATGTTATATCTCGTCCGCAGATCATTTAGATGGCGCATTGCATTGTGCATTCAGCATCATGGACACAAATTTGAACATCTCATTTCGCACCGCCAGAACATCCATCACCCACCACACAGCCATGTATTATGTACAGTGTGTGGTAACTGCCCCTGAAAATTTGAAGGGGTGTAGCTCCCAAACAAAAAGTGATAGGGATGTAATTTAAATTGATGTATACAGGGTGGTCCATTGATCGTGACCGGGCTAACGAAAAAACTACAAAGAACGAAACTTATCTAGCTTGAAGGGGGAAACCAGATGGCACTATGGTAGGCCCGCTAGATGGCGCTGCCATAGGTCAAATGGATATCAGCTGCGTTTTTTAAAATAGGAACCCCCATTTTTTATTACATATTCTTATAGTACGTAAAGGAATATGAATGTTTTAGTTGGACTACTTTTTTCGCTTTGTGATAGAAGGCGCTTTATAAGTCACAAACATAATGGCTCACAATTTTAGACGAACAGTTGGTAACATGTAGGTTTTTTAAATTAAAATACAGAACGTAGGTACGTTTGAACATTTTATTTCGGTTGTTCCAATGTGATACATGTACCTTTGTGAACTTATCATTTCTGAGAACGCATGCTGTTACAGCGTGATTACCTGTAAATACCACATTAATGCAATAAATGTTCAAAATGATGTCCGTCAACCTCAATGCATTTGTCAATACGTGTAACGGCATTCCTCTCAACAGCGAGTAGTTCGCCTTCCGTAATGTTCGCACATACATTGACAATGGGCTGACGCATGTTGTCAGGTGTTCTCGGTGGATCACGATAGGAAATATCCTTCAACTTTCCCCACAGAAAGAAATACGAGGACGTCAGATCTCGTAAACGTGCGGGCCATGGTATGGTGCCTCGACGACCATTTCACTTGTCATGAAATATGCTATTCAGTACCGCTTCAACCGCACGCGAGCTATGTGCCGGACATCCATCATTTTGGAAGTACATCGCCATTGTGTCATGCAGTGAAGCATCTTGTAGTAACATAGGTAGAACATTACGTAGGAAATCAGCATACATTGCACTATTTCGATTGCCATCGATAAAATGGGCGCGAATTATCCTTCCTCCCATAATGCCGCACCATACACTAATCCGCCAAGGTCGCTGATGTCCCACTTGTCGCAGCCATCGTGGATTTTCCGTTGCCCAGTAGTGCATATTATGCCGATTTACGTTAGCGCTGTTGGTGAATGACGCTTCGTCGCTAAATAGAACGCGTACAAAAAATCTTTCATCGTCCCGTAATTTCTCTTGAGCCTAGTGGTAGAACTGTACACGACGTTCAAAGTCGTCGCCGTGCAATTCCCGTTGCATAGAAATATGGTACGGATGCAATCGATGTTGATGTACCATTTTCAACACCGACTTTTTGAGATTCCCGATTCTCGCGCAATTTGTCTGCTACTGATGTGCGGATTTACCGCGGCAGCAGCTGAAACATCTACTTGGGCCTCATCATTTGTTGCAGGTCGTGGTTGACGTTTCACACAAGGAGGTGTATAAACTACATAGAGTGGTTATCTGTGAGGTAACTACGCTCCCAGCGGCAACAAAAAGCAACACCGGCCGCCATTTTTTGGAACGCCTACATGTCAGTATATGTCCATTTGGTGTATAGTGCTGGTGTTGGAGAATCACTGTTTTCCGTTTGGTAGTCTTACTGACCGATCGCGAATCATGCCCAGTGCATGTGCAGCTTACAATTGCGCTAATAGAAGTGATGAAACAACTGGAGTATCGTATTTCATGTGAGTATCTAAAGGCGTATTGTACTTAGCGTCTTGTGCATCATTTTCGTGTTTAAAATATATACAAAATATAAATAAGCTACTGTATACACGTCCCTTTATTTTTAGATTTCCTCTGAAAAAGAAAGAGCTGTCAAGTCGGTGGGTAGGCAATATGAGGCGAGATAAGTGGCAGCCAACTCAGTATAGCTACATATGCTCGTTTCACTCTGAAGATAGATACATGTATAGTACAAACGAGAAAATGAGACTTCTGGGTAACGCAGTACCGACAATATTTACGTTTCCTGACCATATGCAGAAAAAAAACTATAGTAGAGAGACAACCAAAGAAACGGCCTGTCAGTAAAGAATCAGCTTCCTTATCAAATGAACCAGGTAAAATAGTTTTCCTGTTATTTATTTTTTATATAGATTATGTGTGAATTTTACTACTAGTCATTGTATGTTTAAAGAAAAATAAAGCTTAAAGATAATTCATTGTTGTAGGTGAAAGAGTGAATCAGAATGATCATACAGATCATACTTACTGTTTGCCTAGCCCCAAAAAGTTGAAACAGAATAATGAGGCACTACAGAAAAGGACCGAGAAGCTGAGGAAGCAAGCAAAACATGCAAGACAAAGTGTTTCAAGAAGGAAGAAACAAATTCTGACATATAAAACAGTGGTTGCAGTCCAAATTAGAGACTAAGACTGTGCTTCTGAAGTGATAGGAAGTGACAAAAATAGTGATATTCTGAAGCAACTTTTTGCAATGTAAAACAAATGTTCCATTCCTGAATATCCTAAAGAAATAAGACAGTTTGCTCTTACACTCAATTTTTACTCCTCCAAAGCTTATAATTATTTGAGAAAGTTTGTTAAATTACCCTATCTTCGAATACTCTGCGGGTGGGCAACTACAGTAAATGGCAGTCCTGGATTCACAGCGGAAAGCTTTAAAAAATTAGCAGATGAGGTTCAAAGTAGTTCAGGACCTATTTTAGCTGCACTTATGTTCGATGAGGTGGCTATTAAAAAAGACTTAATATGGGTTGGTAATAAGGTCTGGGGTTATGTTGACTTAGGACAAGGTTGTGAGGAAAGTGATGATAGCCAAGTAGCAAAAGAGGCATTAGTGTTTATGGTCACTGGGATTAACAGGAGCTGGAAAATTCCTGTTGGCTATTGTTTTCTTAATGGTTTAAAAGTAGGTGTGAAACCTAATTTACTGCAGCAGTACCTCCATAAATTGGAGTAAACAGGAGTGCATATGTTAGTGTTGTTTGTGATGGTGCTGCAGCTAACAGGTGTGTTATGGGCAAATTAGGAATTAAGGTAGGTGTAATTGACTCCCAATGCTGGTTTCCTCATCCCTCAAATGATGACAAAAAAGTATTTTGTTTTTTGATGCTGCTCCCATGTTGAAATTAATGAGGAATACTTTATGTGAAAAAAAATAATTACTAGATGGGGCTGGTCAAGTAATTAACTGGGAATATTTAGTAGCCTAGTTGAATTGCAAGAACAGAAAGGGTTGCATGTGGCAAATAAAATGAGGAGGACACACGTTCAATTTGAATCTCAGAAAATGAAGGTAGCATTGGCTGCCCAGACTGAGTAATTCTGTTGCTGGTGCAATGATTTTTTGCAGAGACATACAGTTACCAAAGTTTGTCAATTGTGAGGGCACTGTTAAGTTCATAAAAATGGTGGATACTGCTTCTGATTTACTTAATTCGTGCAACCTTATGAACAAAGGCACCAAAACTTCAGTATTTAAAGGTAATAAAACAACAGTCTGTAGAATTATTGAAAAATCCATTTAGTATTTTATGAAATTGAAATTTTGCAATGGTGATCTACTATATTTATCAGGTAGAAAAATTGGTGTTTCTGGAATGGTGTTAGATCTCTTAAGCTTAAAACAAGTGGCTGAAATATATGTGTGGACTGAATCTCCAGTGCTTAAGTTTATTTTGACATGGAGGATGAGCCAAGATCACACAATTCTTCAATAGTATTCGCCGAAGTGGGGGCAATAGGAATAACCCCAATGCCTTGCAGTTTAGATCAGCATACAGAAAGTGCTTAATAACACAAATAGAGCCCTCAAAAATTCTAATAGCACTGTAGGAGATTTGGAGACACTTTTGGTACCAATATCAAATCCTATAGGGAATTCACATGGTGTTGAGGAATTTCACCATGATTACTACATTCCAGAGTACGAAAGGTTAACTCTATATTCGGAAAGGGTGGTAGAGTACATTTCTGGAAGTGTTGTCAGGCAAGTTTGTAAAAAGGTTAAATGTGTAGGTTGCTTAAAAGTTCTCCTTTCTGCTCAAACCGAAAGAAAAACAGGTTTAATTGCAGTAAAAGATATCAACAATAGTTTGTATACTGCTCCTAAGGACGTAATCAAATTGTTGACAGTGGCAGGAAGGGCCTTCAGGAACTGTCAAAACTTAATATGGAAGAAGAACTTTCCTTTGCAATTGTATGTGGAAGTGTTCAAAATGTTGGGTGACAGGCCAAATTTATTTACTGACTTTGCCCATCTAATGGTGTCAACTGAATTTGGAAAAGGGTCACATTACTCTTTTCTAGTCAAGATGCTATTAAAACAGTATTTTACTTGTAGGTTACAACATTTGTGCAAAACCAAATCAGTGGAAGAAAGGGGGAAACACATCAGACAAATGTATACAAAACTGATATTGTTTAAGGGGCAATGAAAGGTCTTGTTGTGTCAATTGCTCTTTTTTGGACCTTATGAATATTTAAAATTGTTTTTGACAGAATGTATATGGCATTACAGTGAAATTAAGTGTAACATTTTGTAATAAATTTTCAATTAATGTCACAAAGGTGTTTCATTTTTGTTATCCTTCATTACCATTTGTTTTACAGTAGAGACATCAGTGTGTTAGGCAAGTTTGTAAAATACTTAAATGTATAGGTTGTTTAAAAATTCTCTTCTCTGCTCAAACTTACAGAAAAAAGCATTTCATTGCAATGAAAGAAACTGGCATACCTTAATATGGAAGAACTATAATGTGCAATTTTATGTGGAAGTTTTCAGAAAGTTGGGGGACAGGCAGAATTTATTTACTGATTTTGGCTATATAATGGTGTTAATTTGCAGGTGAGTCTTGTTGCTCTTTTGTGACCAAGATGCTGTCAAAACAGTGTTTTAAATGTAGCTTGCACCATTGTGCCAAACCAGGTGAGGTACATTTCTGGAAGTGTTGTCAGTCAAGTTTGTAAAAAAAGTTAAATGTGTAGTTTTTTATAAAGTTCTTTCTGCTCAAACTGATGGAAAAACAGGTTTCATTGCAATAAAATACATCAAAATAGTTTTTATTCTGCTCCAGAGGGTGTATTCAAATTTTTAACAGTGGCAGAAAGTGTTTTCAGGGACTGTCAGACCTTAATATGGAAGAACAACTTCCTTCTGTAGTTGTGTGTGGAATTTTTCAGAATGTTGTGTGACAGGTCGAATTTATTTACTCGATTTTGGCCATCTAATGGTGCCAGCTGAATTTGAAGAAGAGTCACATTACTCTTTTCGAGTCAGCATGCTACTAAAATAGTATTTTATTTGTAGGTTACACCATTTGTGCAAAAACCAGGCCAATAGAAGAAAGAGGGAAACACATTCGACAAATATATACAAACTTATATTGTTTAAGGGACAGTGAAAGGTCCTGCGCTGTCGATTGACCGTTTTTGGACCTACTGAACTATTTAAAACTGTTTTTGACCTAATCTATATGACGTTGCAGCGAAATGAACTGCAACATTTCGTAATAAACTTTTCAATTAATCGATGTCAGAAGTGTGTTTCATTTCTTTTAGCCTTCATCACTATATGTTTTACTGTAGAGAAATCAGAATGTCAGTGCAGATTGTTTTTTTTACCCCATGCCTAGTAAACAATAATAACATGCAGTATTAGCAGACGACGAGTAGGCTGCACCTTGACGTTACAAGACATGGCGGCTCAGTTTTCAAGTTGCTACAAAGATGGCGGTGCCATAGCCCGTCTGTGTTGTTTATATAGATTGTCGGTTTCACATGTGGCTGAACACTTCCTGTTTCTTTAAATAACGTAACTATCCTGCGAACGGTCCGGACAGTTGGGTGATGCCTTCCAGGATACCGAGCAGCATACATAGCACACGCCCGTTGGGCATTTTGATCACAATAGCCATACATCAACACGATATCGAGCTTTTGCGCAATTGGTGAAGGGTCCATTTCGACACGGGTAATGTATCACGAAGCAAATACCGTCCGCACTGGCGGAATGTTACGTGATACCACGTACTTATACGTTTGTGACTACTACAGCGCCATCTGTCAAAAAGCGAAAAAAGTGGTCCAACTAAAATATTCATATTTCTTTGCGTAGTACACAAATATGTAATAAAAATCCTATTTAAAAAAACGCAGTTGATATCCGTTTGACCTATGGCAGCGCCATGTAGCGAGCCAACTATAACGCCATCTGGTTTCCCCCTTCGAGCTAGCCGGTGACAGTTGCTGAGAGATTCTAGGAGCTTCAGTCCGGAACCACGCGGCTGCTACGGTCGCAGTTTCGAATCCTGCCTCCGGCATGGATGTGTGTGATGTCCTAGGTTTAAGTAGTTCTACGTCTAGGGGACTGACGACCTCAGATGTTAAGTCCCATAGCGCTTAGAGCCATTTGAACCATTTGAACCTTCAAGCTAGATGAGTTTCGTTCTTTGTAGTTTTTTTCGTTTGATGCTTATTTCGTAAGATATTTGGCCCGGTCACTATCAATGGATTACGCTGTATAGAGCTGGTGTTACCGATTCCAGTGCATGATAGAAACAACTGTAGTTCCATTTAAAAAAATTGTATCGTTTTGTTGGAACTCTTTGGATAATAACAATAAACTATGTTCATAGCTGCGCAGACAGTGTAACGTTTCTTACGTTGACCTACCGCAATAAGTATTTCCGTCACCTATTACTTCGTAACTTATAGAGGCAAACACATTTAGTGAAACTTACTGTAGCTAAGTGATACCAACGTTACATGTGTCGCTTTTTCGTCTAGCTAGCACCAGTATCCCGTACTTCAGTTTTATGTGTTGTGTTGGCTGAAGAGCCAACACCGTGTTACTAGAGGAGGCCGAAATGCACGCGTTTTAGCTGACGCAGGATGGCGTGACGAGGGAAGAACTATACTAACGTGAGGTCTGGAACATTACAAGGAATTAGAATTCAGAAAGTAGCTAGTTTGATACTTAACTTTAATCCATTAATGATGAACGTCGCTGTTGACGGTATATGAGTCACAATATTATCTGCTCAGAAGACATAATAACTGAATATGGCGCCTCGCTAGGTCGTAGCAAATGACGTAGCTGAAGGCTATGCTAAACTGTCGTCTCTGCAAATGAGAGCGTATGTAATCAGTGAACCATCGCTAGCAAAGTCGGCTGTACAACTGTGGTGAATGCTAGGTAGTCTCTCTAGACTAGACCTGCCGTGTGGCGGCGCTCGGTCTGCAATCACTGATAGTGGCGACACGCGGGTCCGGCGTATACTAACGGACCGCGGCCGATTTAAAGGCTACCACCTAGCAAGTGTGGTGTCTGGCGGTGACACCACATTATGTATGTCGGTCTTTCCGCATTCAGTAGTGCTAATATTGACTCCAAAAAATCGTAGTGATACCAGTAATAGGAAAGGGAAAAAGAGCAACAACTGTAGAATTTGTATCCCGTACTGCAGCTGACAAACCCAAACCTAACGCAGAACAGTATAATACAACAAAGAAATACATAAAAATAGACAAATTCCGTACAACATAAAAAAGAAAAACTAAACTTACGATACGCAAACACACTCGCAAAAGACCGTAGTTCACCTTGAAAGACGTCAAGAAAAATCACATACCCAAACACACAAGAAAAACATCATCACAAAAAAACACACATACACACGAAGTATAAATCCATAAGTTCGCATCAACGATATGAACTAAAATAATTTAAAAAGATATCCACAGAACAAAATTACCTAACATAAGAAAATGAAGAATGATGGATCAATCCCAAAAAATAAAAATCAATATTTTAACCATCCCGACCAAACCCACCCTTTTCCTTAATTATCGTTTACCCCCGTCCCCCATCCCCACTCCATCCCAACCGGAAATTAACTAACAAACTTTGAAAGATACATTTGCTCAACACGTTTAAGCAAACAAACAGGAAATATGGATCGGGTAGACTACGCCTCCAGGAATATTCATCTAAATGGCTCTGTAGTGTGAAAATGCGTCGTTTCCCCCTCCTTACAACAGATTTTCTGGGCTACCAGTAACCTTCTACGCTACTGATACAAGCCCAAGTTATGAAGATCCGAATTCAATACAGTATTACGACTGACGACAACATGCTGAAAACACCTGTTCCCTTAATCCCTATTTGAAGAAAAACCATGGGAAATAACTACAGAACCCTCCGCAACACGATCTTCAATTAATTTCACCAACCCTCTTTTCATTCGATTAGGATCTACTTTTAAAGCTACATTATCACATTCTGGACTAGAAATTACAGCCCCCCAAACCCATAAACTCACCGCAGGTCTCCCCCCCCCCCTTGTTGTACTTGGTTTCAAAATGAGACTCATCGATTTTGACTATAACACCCTCCTCCCTCCCGCAAAGCCCCCCTATACTTTATATATTCCCCACAAACTGCCCTACAAAACGAGTACCACTCTAAGACGTTACTCTCACCCACACGACAGTCATGGACACACAACCACACAGGATACCTCAAAGGTCAACATTTTATAATCTTTAGTATATCCCTCAAGGCCAGCTTCGATTTTTCAAACCATATTCATCATCTAATTAAGCGACGTAGCTGATCCTTGCTAAAACTCCATATGAATAAATCTTGAGTAAGACGAGCAGACACACTTACCAGGCGCATATGTTCGCCTCACTCATGACATCGAATGTAATCAGCAAGAAGGCCACACATTTGCTAAAATCGAATGGTTGCCATCGTATCTACGCCCAAAGCCTGCTTTAAGTCATCCATATTCATGAGAACAGATAAATACATACCTACAAACGAAACTATTCTGGCAAATTATCTGAAACTCACTAAGAATGAAATGAAGTAGTGAAGGAATTGGAAAGTACTAGTTATTTAAATGAATGCAAACGAGAAAAAATCTCACGATAAGTCTAGCGCTGTCTTTTAAAAACACGATCATTTATTTCAGTTTACAATGATGCACTTATCCATAGCAGCTAACCGATTTATTATCTATGGCTCAAAAATAAATTCATTAATATCTATGAGTAAACTATGACGTCATTGGTCAAAGCGGACGGGTTGTATCCCGTTCTACAGTTGACCCAAGAGATTTGATGATAGACATTTAAACACCACCAGGCGTGTTCCTAACTTCAGTAGTTGTATCAGATCTCAGCTGTATAGTATTCCACCTTTATATCATTATTCTTAATTGTTTTGGTTATAGGAACAGATCAACAGCAACGAAATGAGTGGACTGAAGCTATTGGAACAGCGGCTTACCGTCGAACCTAGGAAGGATCCCAACAATAGACTATGGTTTGAAGCTGCGTCGGCTGTTGCATAGCATCACTTCGAATTTGATTCGAAAGCGCCTTTATTCGTTATCGTATCGAGCTTTGTGATTCGTGGTGAGAAAGGTTGTAATTTCCTAGAGGAGTGAATAACAGCTGTATCGCGTCTTGAGAAGCAGCAGAAGGCAGTCTCTCGAGACGGGGAGTTGATTCGCCAGAAATCAGGTAGGTGACCAGCGATCATCTCTGTGCTTGTTCACAGCTGAAAGACACCCTAGCCCCGGTTGTTCTGGGTCAAGTGCACGGTCCGGGGCTACCAGCCTCCTATGACTAGTGTCTCCTGTGTGACGTCATGAGTTTACGATGCGAAGGATGTACGCGGCCTTTTATTAAATGTTATCCGTGTTTGTCTTAGTGAGAGGTGTAAACTACACAATTTATTCAAAATTTATCGTACTTTACGAGGGTGTGGTTGAGGATGAACCTGGGAGTACGTCCTAAATTGTTTCGAGAGATGCGAGTGGCGATCATATATATATAATTTTGGGGTCTAGTTTAGCAGGGGACACAACCCGTCGGCTTTGACCAATGACGTCAGTATTGGTCAGAGAGCATGTATTACAAAGATGAAAGAGCTGAGAAGAATGTTCATAAACAAAGGAATGCAAGAGTGAAAACCTGTACTTCACATATATAAGGGCCAGTAGTATTTTCACGTTAACGATATCGCATGTTTGTATCTTAGTATTTCTCCTCAAAATACAATGGAAAGAAATGAATGGAAATATATTACTAGCAAAGAATACATCACGTTACATGTATGTCAGTTGTATCTCGAAACTCTTTCGAACTGTATTTTCAAGTGCAATACGGGATACAAGTTCAGCGTACGTCGATTTCTTCGTTTCAACTACCATTGCTGTCCTGTTGTCCACTGGAACTATGTATCCCCTGTTTCACTAAACCGTAAATGAAACTCCGGATACAAATTAAAAGCCCATTCGAAGTATGTTGCTTAGTTACAGTACGGAATACGAGTTTTTCGTAAGTCGATTTCTTCGTTTTCACTGGCATTGCTGTCCTGTTCTTCACTTGAACGATGTATCCACCGCTTCAGTAAACCCAAAATGGAGCACTTGATACAAATTGTAGATGTGTTGTTTATTTCATCTCCGCTATTAGTAACAGTCTTTTCTCACGTACATATCAGTACTACTGATGACAGAAGGACCTACGTATGTAATATATGTATACCAGACTTCCGTTGACCTCTATATATGTACACTGGTAACGAAAAGGTGGAAATAGACGTACGTTACATTTGCAACTTGCACCTCAGTTGAACTACACGGAGATAAGAAGACGACACATGTACAATTTGTATCCCGTACTTCACTATGGTGTACAGTTTTCTTGTTGCCTAATAGTATCCCATTCGTTACTTGAGCTATAAAGCTGTACGCAACATTTGTATCTTGCTCGCCATTTGACATATATAGTGTCAGTGTAGAGGAGAAGTGAAGGACGGGATACAAATTTTAGTTGTGTCGTCTGTGTAAAGGCGAAGTGAAGGACGGGATCAAATTTTAGTTGTATCGGGGGTTTCGCCTGTTATATAGCAAGTACACACTTGAAAATTTCGTACTGATAATAGTGCTGGGAAACGAAAGAAGATCGACAGCTGAGAAATTTCTGTTACGTACTTCACAACACGAAAATACACATATTGGTGGAATAAAACAGTGAAATAACAAAATAGTGAAATGTCGTGAAAGAAGCAAATGGAAAAGTGAACTTACCACACGGAAATATCGAGGAATAACTGAAGCTCGACTAGACAGACAGTAACGAAAATTACATGCCCACATACAGGCAAATCCATTCCTATAAACGAAAATAAGACACTAAAAATTGTTCTACAATAACAAACTAATACTCCAAATTACTTCAATATCATTACGAATCATTATTTTAACGTACAATGGCAGCGCTTCTCCGGAACACAGAACAGTTTTATTATCTATGCCTCTAAGTGAAGACATTACTATCTGTGACTAATGTATGACGTCATTGGTCAAAGCCGACGGGTTGTATCCCCTGCTTCACTAGACCCTAATTTTGGTTGTTACAGCTATTTGGTTGTTTGATTCCGTATGTGGCAAGATTTCCGAGGAGAAGGCTAGGTAGGAACCTAAGAGCACTGCTTCAGTTGTTTGCGGGTGAAACGAGTAGTGATTATATTTATAATCTCGTACGTCATAAATGTGGCTGTTTTTCGAAAGTGGCATGTATTCCGAGGGTAACGTTATGCAGGATCCTAAGAGCGCAGATCAAAATATTGTTAGTGAAACGAGAGTTGATCATAATTACAATCTTGGTTCTTACAAATATTTGGCTGTTTCCTCTTTTCTTTCGAATGTCATGTCGCGGAGCCCGGAGTATTTGAAATGGAATGTTTTTATAGGGGGCTTGTTGTCAAGTTAAATTCACAATACTGATTATTATAGTTTTGTGGCGGGCCGTGGAAAAGTGGTCGGGTATCGCTGTCTCCCTTTAAACTTGCTTGACAGAAAAAAAATTGTAACACCAAAAAATAATTAACATGAAGTAATGATATTTCGGGAATACATCTGTCTAGGTAACGTAATTACGTGATTAACAATGCAAGATCACAGGTTAATGTAAGTACGAGTTAAGCCATTGCAAATGTGAAGTGCTGGTACTTTAACAATCATTGTAACCGGTAGAAAAATGGATGTGAGTATGAAAACATGTATGCATTGTGTCGGAAATGCGCCGGATGTCAGTTTTTAGGATGGAGTTCCATGCCTGTTGCACTTGGTCGGTCAATATAGGGACGGTTTCTGCTGGTTCTGGATGACGCTGGAGTTGTCGTCCGATGACGCCCAACATGTGCTCGACTGGAGAAAGATCTGGTTATACGCGACCAAGGTTCAAAAATGGTTCAAATGGCTCTGAGCACTATGGGACTCAACTTCTGAGGTCATCAGTCCCCTAGAACTTAGAACTACTTAAACCTAACTAACCTAAGGACATGACACACATCCATGCCCGAGGCAGGATTCGAACCTGCGACCGTAGCGGTCGCGCGGTTCCAGACTGTAGCGCCTAGAACCGCTCGGTCACTGCGGCCGGCCACGCGACCAAGGCAACATGTCGACATCTGTTATGTTGGGTTGCAACGGCGATATCCTGTTGGGAAACGACCCCTAGAATGCTGTTCATGCATGACAGCAGAACATGTCGCATCACCGGATTAAAGTACATATTTGCAATCAGGGTGCGTGGCATTACCAAGAGAGTGCTCCTGATGTCATACGAAATCGCACGCCTGACCGTAACTACAAGTGTAGGTCAAGTGTGCCTAGCACGCAGACAGGTTCGTTGGAGGCGCTCACCTGCCCCCTCCTGACGAACACAGGTCGACACTGGCGTCGAGAAAGCATCAGCCGTCATCAGGAAACACAACAGACATACAACCTGACCTCCAATGATCTCTCGCCACCACTGACGTGAAAAATAGCTTTGGTGTGGGGTCAGTGTAATGCACGCTAAGGGGCATCTGGTCCGAAGCTGTCTTTGAAGTAATCGATTTATAACAGTTCGTTATGTCACTGTGGTGCCAACTGCTGTGAAACTGCTGCTGCAGATACAGTACGAAGCGCCAGATCCATAAGCCGAACAAGACGGTCAACGCTGTTGGTGGTGTCTCATGGCCGTCCGGAGACTAATTTCTTGCAACCGTACATTCCTGTTAGCATAACCGCTGACATTTCTGTACAATGGCTACATTGATGCCAAGTCCCTCTGAAATATCACAGTAGGAATATCCAGCTCCTCGTAGCCCTATTACACCACCTTGTTAGGCAGTAATGTGTAAGCTTAGGGACAGAAGACCTTAGCAGTTAAGTCCCATAAGATTTCACACACATTTGGAACCACCTTGTTCAAACTCAGTGGCGTGCAGATAATGGCGACTGTGTCGCCTTAAAGTCATTCTTGCTTAACATCAACTCGCCACGTCCAAAGGTAACTAACGCTCGCCGGGCGGTGTGGCAGAGCGGTTCTAGGCACTACAGTCTGGAACCGCGCGACCGCTACGGTCGCAGGTTCGAATCCCGCCACGGGCATGGATGTGTGTGGTGTCCTTAGGTTAGTTAGGTTTAAGTAGCTCTAAGTTCTAGAGGACTGATGACCTCAGCTATTAACTCCCATAGTGCTCAGAGCGATTTGAACCTTTTTTTAACTAACGCTCATGTCCGTTGTGCGACTGACGCGAAATTAGAATAGGTATCATCTTTCAGATGTGGTAATACACCTACGAACTTTCGTTTAAATCGCAGAACTCGTCTTTGGTGTTTTTTCCGTCAGCGTTTAAAGGTCAAGTGAAATATTCCATGTATATATATACAGGGTGGTCCATTGATCGTGACGGAGCCAAATATCTCACGAAATAAGCGTCAAACGAAAAAACTACAAAGAACGAAACTTGTCTAGCTTGAAGGGGGAAACCAGATGGCGCTATGGTTGGCCCGCTAGATGGCGCTGTATAGGTCAAACGGATATCAACTGCGTTTTTTATAATAGGAACCCCCATTTTTTATTAAATATTCGTGCAGTACGTAAAGAAATATGAATGTTTTAGTTGGACCACTTTTTTCGCTTTATGATAGATGGCGCTGTACCAGTCACAAACGTATGGCTCACAATTTTAGACGAACAGTTGATAACAGGTAGGTTTTTTAAATTAAAATACAGAACGTGGGTAAGTTTGAGCATTTTATATCGGTTGTTCCACTGTGATACATGTACCTTTGTGAACTTACCATTTCCGAGAACGCATGCTGTTACAGCGTGATTACCTGTAAATACCACGTTAATGCAATAAATGCTCAAAATGATGTCCGTCAACCTCAATGCATTTGGCAATACGTGTAACGACATTCCTCTCAGCAGCGAGTAGTTCGCCTTCCATAATGTTCGGACATGCATTGACAATGCGCTGACGCATAATAGCCGTTGTCGGTGGATCACGATAGCAAATATCCTTCAACTTTCCCCACAGAAAGAAATCCGGGGACGTCAGGTCCGGTGACCGTGCGGGCCATGGTATGGTGCTTCGACGACCAATCTACCTGTCATGAAATATGCTATTCAATGCCGCTTCAACCGCACCCGAGCTATGTGCCAGACATCCATCATTTTGTAAGTACGCCGGCCGAAGTGGCCGTGCGGTTAAAGGCGCTGCAGTCTGGAAACGCAAGACCGCTACGGTCGCAGGTTCGAATCCTGCCTCGGGCATGGATGTTTGTGATGTCCGTAGGTTAGTTAGGTTTAACTAGATCTAAGTTCTAGGGGACTAATGACCTCAGCAGTTGAGTCCCATAGTGCTCAGAGCCATTTGAACCATTTTGTTGTAAGTACATCGCCATTCTGTCATGCAGTGAAACATCTTGCAGTAACATCGGTAGAACATTACTTATGAAATCAGCATACATTGCACCATTTAGGTTACCATCGATAAAATGAGGGCCAATTATCCATCATTACGCTGCACCATACATTAACCCACCAAGGTCTCTGATATTCCACTTGTCGTTGCCATCGTGGATTTTCCGTTGCCCAATAGTGGATATTATGCCGGTTTACGTTACCGCTGTTGGTGAATGACGCTTCGTCGCTAAATAGAACGAGTACAAAAAATCTTTCATCGTCCCGTAATTTCTCTTGAGCCTAATGGCAGAACTGTACACGACGTTCAAAGTCGTCGCCGTGCAATTCCCGTTGCATAGAAATATGGTACGGGTGCAACCGACGTTTTTGCGATTCCCGATTCTCGCGCAGTTTGTCTGCTACTGATGTGCGGATTAGCCGCGACAGCAGCTAGAACACCTACTTGGTCATCATCATTTGTTGCAGGTCGTGGCTGACGTTTCACATGTGGCTGAACACTTCCTGTTTCCTTAAATAACGTAACTATCCGGCGAACGGTCCGGACACTTGGATGATGTCGTCCGGGATACCGAGCAGCATACATTGCACACGCCCGTTGGGCATTTTGATCACAATAGCCATGCGTCAACACCATATCGACCTTTTCCGCAATTGGTAAACGGTCCATTTTAACACGGGTAATGTATCATGAAGCAAATACCGTCCGCACTCGCGGAATGTTAAGTGATACCACGTATTTATACGTTTGTGACTATTGTAGCGCCATCTATCACAAAGCGAAAAAAGTGGTCCAACTAAAACATTCATATTTTTTACATACTACACGAATATGTAACAAAAATGGGGGGTTCCTATTTAAGAAAAACGCTGTTGATATCCCTTTGACCTATGGCAGCGCCATCTAGCGGGCCAACCATAGCGCCATCTGGTTTCCCTCTTCAAGCTAGACGAGTTTCGTTCTTTGCAATTTTTTCGTTTCATGCTTATTTCGTGAGATATTTGGCCCGGTCACTATTAATGTACTACCCTGTATATGGTGTGTGTGTGTGTGTGTGTGTGTGTGTGTGTGTGTGGCTTTATTCGGTTTAGTCTGGAGTAATTCTTATCTGTTATTTTTAGATCATGTGGTTGTCTTCGAATAATGTTAGTTTTATTTTAAGTTTGTCCCGACCCGTGGTTGTCGCGTTAATTTCATTTCATTGACTCACACAGTGTCTAGCTTGTGATCGCCATCTTGAAGGCCGTAAGCAGCCTGTTATTATTTTTCTTCTGTGGTTGTCTAAGTAAATGGCGTAAAATATGGTGCTTAATCGAAACATGACGTCACGCGTCAAAGCAGACCGGTGAAATCGGACTGTGCGCTAATTCCGTGGTTCGCATGCGGAAAATTTCAGTTCTGCTTTCGAGATGCATCAAATGATGAACATTGCGTATCAAACGTCTGTTCAACAATGTACAGCTTCATACATTAAAACGTTTATGTCAGTTCTATGTTACTGAAGGACATAATCCTTTTAACGTGCATATTGCTGTGATACGTACAGTCTCAGACATGAAAAACTACCGCCGCAAGGCCGCCGCGGGGACTAAATCGTAGTCGTTCACTGAAGATGGCCAATACAATCGGCCGCCTCTCAGAGCCCTATGTACGGCCACATGCTCGATCTGGCAGCACTTTATGATGCTCTGGCGTAAGAGTGGCGCACCCTTTGAAGTATCCCCGGTTGCGGTTGTTGTACCAGTTTATACGCAGTGAAGACAAGACCCTGTCGTGTGTGTACATCGTTGATTGGCATGGCGTAGACCAATTCCTTCAAGTGTCTCCATAACCAAAATTCTTGGTGACTGAGGTCTGAGCAGCGGCCCGCTGCTCGTGGTCGTGCGGTAGCGTTCTCGCTTCCTACGCCCGGGTTCCCGGGTTCGATTCCCGGCGGCGTCAGGGATTTTCTCTGCCTCGTGATGGCTGGGTGTTGTGTGATGTCCTTAGGTTAGTTAGGTTTAAGTAGTTCTAAGTTCTAGGGGACTGATGACCATAGATGTTAAGTCCCATAGTGCTCAGAACCATTTGAATCTGAGCAGCGAACATGCCGAAGTGTGCCCTACTCCCCTCGTTTCGACGCCCGACCATTCCAGCGTATCTGAAATGTTTGCATCAGATGTACGCGGACATTGTGGCGAAAGTGTGATGGTGCGCTACCCTGCGTGAACCACTTTTGTATTCGTTGTTGCAATGGCACAGTCTGCAGCAAGGTAGACAATGCATTAATGAGGAAGTCCAGGTAATGCGCCCCAGTTAACCTTTGTGGCAGCACGTGTGGCCATATGAACCTGTCGCCAAGTACGCCTACCGAAACGTTGACTGATAATCAGTGTTGATGCCCTCTTTCCTGAATTTCCTTGTGGATTTACTTCTGTCCACATATGCTGATTGTGGAAATTCACATCACCATCTCTTGTGAACCCTCCTTCACTGGTAAATAAAACGTTGGATGTGAACAGTGGATCTGCGGAACGGTTCTGCAACAACCATTGACAGATCCAGCGTATGCCATGATGATCCTGTGGCCTTAGGGCCAAAACGCGGTGTACATGATATGGGTACAGCCATTGTTCATGAGGTACCCCCCCCTCCCCCCCCCTCCTGATAAGAGAGTGAGACACGCCTTACGCTGCTGCTAATGGTCGCACACTGGTCGCAGGGGTTTCTTCCCCCGAACGTAGCACACGCTTCTCCACGTCAGGCGCGCGGACCGTGCGATGCCTTCCACTGTTAGTCTGCCGAGGTTCAAGGGTACGTGTGTCCCTCAGACGATGAAAAAGTCTGGCAAACAGCTTATCAGAGGGCACCTTGCGCTGTGGATGTTTTTCAGGCTAGAGGGCACGGGCTGGCAGGCTAAGTCCATTTGCTAAATCGTAGCAGACTATCATATCCACCATTTCACTTGTCGAGTAGTAGACTTTCATTGCTAACAAGTGGTGGAAAAGAGAAAATGTAACTATACCATTTGTACGTAGCTGTAAATGCATAACTGAATCCGAATTTGGAAGAAAGTACAACACTGTAATAAGTATCCAGTTTTGACAGTACTGTACAACAAAAGATAAAAACATGACGAAAACTAACGTAGCCTACAACATGTCTCGAACCACATAGCTGGCTGTAGACAACCTAATGGTACGTAGAGTACTGTGAATAAGACATCGCAATACAATGCCGACACATTTGACGAAGCGAAAATGCAACTACTGTACTACTCTCCGCAACTAAGCGTCACGCATCCCTTCCTATATACATGTGTTTATCTCGGAAAGTATGCATTTCCAGTCCAATCGTTATTGGGATTTTTCTTCTTGTTTTGATGAGTACTACCACCTCTCAGAGTATTCGACACTTTTTTTAGCACCCTGTATTATTAATGATTGAATTCTCTTTGATGTTTACTGTTGTTTTTAACAAACTAATTGAAAAGGCTATTAAAACATGCACACCACTAATAAGATATACAGTGTACCACAGTAGCCTTATTTTCTTCAGTCATAAGGTACTTGCAACTAGAAACTGCCTATACCGTCAAGAATAAGTAATGTGTTATCCATTCTGGACTTCTAAACGGCCTATGTATACTTTTTGTCCTGGATCACTCTCAAGTAACAAGAAAATGTTGCATTTCATAAACGAAATAAGTAAGATTCCTAATTGATATTCGGTTCGGCTGCCTGTACCTATTCCACAAAACTCCTAAAATTCGGGACAGGAACCACGAGCCCAAGTAATCTTTATTTTACAGGCGACTACGTTACCCCAGAGCTAGCGAAGCATTACTTTACTGCTTTCTCTGTTACTGCCCCAGTGGCGATTAGAACAGATAATGGAAATGCCGTGTGACTAGGGCCTCCCGACCGGCAGACAGTTCGCCGGGTGCAAGTCTTTCGAGCTGACGCCACTTCCGCGACTTGCGTGTCAATGGGGATGAAATGATGATGATAAGGACAGCAGAGCACACAGTCCCTGAGAGGAGAAAATTCCGGCCCAGCCGGGAATCGAACCCTGGCCGTTAGGTATGATATTCCGTCGCACTGACCACTCAGCTACCAGGGGCAGACAGAATAGATTAATCGCAACGTAAAAGATGAGATAGTTGCAGTTTTCGCTTGGAACGACTTTCCGGAACTCGAAAGGATGAATTAATAACCTTATTTCATACCATACATGTAAATCAGTCGGATTATTCAATGAAAACCATACAAATATATAAAATGAATCTAGCAGGATAATCTTTGTCATCCAGGTTGTAGTTCGTCGCTCACAGAGTTGCCAAACATATCGTACGTTATTGCCAAGATTCAGTTATACTACTAGCAGGAAGAATACCAGCCGATACGTTCCTGAAACAGGTTGAGAAGTTACAACTGCTTGTGTGTAAAAGACACAGCTGCCGAGGGTCGGAATACCCAAGGATATGTCAATGAGTGTCATTCACACTTCACTAACTAGGTATAAGACTAGAGCATATTTACCAGTAACACTCAGATTCATCACCGACTACAAACTAAGTGTCATAAATTAGTAACTGTCGGAATTGTTTTTGTTTGTCTGCCTTAACGCTACTGAAAATTATAAAGGTCACTCATAAGAGGCGATTCACATTTTTGGAGCCATTCCAGTGGTTATATTGCAAACATTTTGTGTAGGCAGCATATCATAATTATAATTATTACAGTCTCACAAAATCTGTATCTTGAGATCACTGTCGTTGGCCATATCCCAAAAAGAGAACAAAAACCAACTGTTTGCAAGCATGAATAACCATAGGAAGACTTCGTAAGCTACGAGCAACATAAAACTCCAAATCGAAAAAAGCTACTGTGCAGGAAACCACATGCAATGACAGAAAATGGGTGATCATCAATCCTTTGAAAATGAGAGTAACGAACGCTAGCAGTCCACGTTTGATTTAAGTTTCTGATAACGTGAAAGGGATGGCAGTTGTTATCAGAACCTAATAAGAAAAGCAAAACGCTGGCGGTAACTTCTAGAATAAGTCTCCTCAAGTAAAACTGTTATTCAGTCTACAAACAATGAAATAACGACAAGTATCATGTACCTGTTATGAGTACAATACTTCCGCTACTGGTGCATTGTCAATAAAAGCGAAAAGCTCGTATGTTGAAGATCTGTTCAACGTGCGATATATTTACGACGGAGTTAACCCGAAATAGCAACAGGTTCACCAAGCTGGACATGGTGTTGAGATTCTATGCAGTGCCTGTGCAGAGTGTTATTAATTAATCCGATGACGTTTTCACATGAACGACGCCTCTAGGCTACCACAATATTCACATATGAGTTATTGACTTGTAATGCGACGGCATGGATGGGCAGACAGCTGTAGAACTTACTGGAACTATCCATACGCTGCTGATACACAACGCCATATTACCACTACGTCGGATTATAGCGCAGACTAAATTTCTGCCTGTGAAAGAATTGGTCAACGGTGAGTGAATAGCATCAACGCCCCTGCACCCCACCTACAACACAGCCTCATTATACGCCAATTAATCGCAGAACCATGTTCTATACTTGTATCGTTTTGCTAACGACTTAATTTCTTTGACAGCAGACTGTCGCCCCGTTGTTAAGGTGAGAAACAAGTGTTTCCAACAGCCACAACATCGTTCACGCCCACCAGATCCACTGTGGATGTCTCATAACTTATGACACTGAACTGAGATTTATATCTACGTTATGATTCCACGATGGTGGTACAAACTTCCGAGGATAATAGAGAAGAGAAAATTTACCAGTCCGAGTTAAGGGGCTCTGGTCCCGAACCGAATGGGGCGAAAATTTATAAGCGAAAATTATTCTAATACCTCTGACGGTAGCCCTCTTGCACTGCAAGCTCTTTGCTTTCCATATTTTGAAAGGAGGTACTATGGACAAAAGAGAGACAAAAATGTTCAATAAACGTGGGCTCTAAAGTCAGCCCTTTGAGCGCTTGTTCGTCACAGTGGTTCAGAACGGCCTGATCCCTGGCCAAAAGTCGAAAAGTGAGAATAATAATTCCGATTTTAGGTTTTCGAGGTCGCTGACTACGAATTTCATATCAAAACTACGAAATTCAAAATGGCAGACATTTTGGAAAAATTATCACTTCATCGCTCCGAAAATTTACACCGTTGGGTTTTCGGAGTCGCTGATTACAAATTTGATATTAGATTCATGACATTTGAAATTCCAAAATAAAAAATAATTTTGTAGAAGATGTAAATTTCTATTTTATTTTACGTACGTAATTCCATACAATACATTGGATTAATTAAAAATCATAATCTGGGTCAGATGGATCCGTCGTACATGTTTCGAATTCTGCTGAGTGTAAGCTACTATTTGTGACATACTCTTTTGGTGTTTCTAATAGAAGTTCTAGTAAATCAGAAGGTAATGGTGCACTATTTTTCATTTTTAATTTTTGAAAATTAGTTATCAGTGGGTCCAAGGATGCAAGAAGCCTATGACAAACGTCAGACATTGTCTTCTCTAGCGTGCATTTTCGAGAAAAATTTTCGCGGTAGCGACGAATGTCCTTGTTCCTCGCATCTTGAGCGTCCTTAGAAAGTTGTCCGATTGGCAAGACACTCATTTCAGTTATTTCGTAGCCACGAATTAAAACGGTGTGTACCAATGTTGGCATCGTTTCGCGACGTCTAAGCAATAAACTCTGAACTTTTCAGTATGTACAGTCAAACCGCTCGTCATTGTCTGCAAAATTACTTTGCAACTTGCTACGAATTTCTCGTCCAAATCCAAAGTTTCTGCTGTTAAGGCAGCATTCTTAAAAAAAAACGTTCGGCTGCATTGCCGTCACTTCTACTGCCAAATTCCTGCTTTATGTTGACCTCTTGTTCCCCCACCTCAGTAATCAACACACTGCAAAGCATAGCGGAATGCATTTGTGTTGGTGCGCAGAGGGGAAATGTCCGTCCATCTAACGCCGTTGCATTACAACTCGATAATTCTCATACGAATGTTATGGCAGCCTAGAGGTGTCGTTCATGTGAAAACGCCATAGGCTAATGTCCGCAGCTCGTGGTCTGATGGCTAGCGTTGCGGCCTCTGGATCACGGGGTCCCGGGTTCGATTCCCGGTCGGGTTGGGGATTTTCTCTGCCCGGGGACTGGGTGTTTGTGTTGTCCTCATCACTTCATTACCATCTTCAATCGTGACAGTGGCTTGATTGGACTGTAAAAAGAAACTGGGCTGTGTAAAAATTGGGACTTTATATGGGCGATGATGACTGCGCAATTGAGCTCCCTACAAACCAACCATCGTCGTCATAGGCTAAATTAGCAACAGTCTTCGCAAATACAGTATAGAATCTCAGCACCACGTTCAGCTTGGTAAACCGGTTGTTATTTTGGGATCTCTCTGTATTAGGTGTACTGCATGTTGAAAAGCTCTTCAGCATAGATGCTTTTCGCTTTTATTGAAGAAGCACCAGAACTGGTAACATTGTACTCATTACAATTGCAATCAGTTCCACATGAAAGTGTACGCCGTTATCTCTGTGAAACCAAAGACACTATTATAAAATATATTTTCAAGAAAATATATGTTTTTACTAATTGCTCAGTTACCTAACAGTTAATCCAATCGCGGTCATTGTAGATTATAGCTTGGCACTTTTTTGGCACGCTTTTCACGAGATTTTCTGTATATTCTCTCGCTAACGATCTCCATATCGTCCCGATTTTATGTGACAGCTGCTTCAAAGTGTATATTGGCTTTCATTTAAGCTTCATCTTAATATACGACCAAACATTTCGAATGTATTTGCATCTGGTGACATAGCAGGACAAATCATCTTTGACATCCCATTATCTTGACTCCGTGCCGTACAGAGATGGCTGCGATGTTTCGGATCACTATCACCTTGATGCACCCAGTTCGCCTCGTACAAACCAAATAGCTTCTTAACGGACCTCAGAGGGCATTTCTGATTAATGTTGCAAAAACATTCAACTCCTACACTGTTTATCTATACACTGTTCAAAAGTACATTGAGTACAGATTCGAGACCACTACCAGTGATGTCACTACGGACGTTACATATAACATTACGGCGTACACTTTCTTCTGGGACTGGCTGTAGATGATCTTCGTCGTTCTTTCAGTAATTATAGACTGAATGACGGTTTTGCTTAAGGATGACTTATGCTAGACATGACATCCAGCATTCATGTTAGATGGCTTAATTTTCTCCATTCATTTTCGAGCCGTTTTTTTCGTGCAGGGCGTATGGTTTTTGTGGACAATACAGTACTTGATTCTGAACTTCTTATTATTCATAGCTTACAGACTCTCTCTGTGAATATTCGCATTTTAAGATCAGTACTGTGGTGTCTTTTCATTTGTGTTGCACTATTTTGGGGATAGTGACAACGACAGCGTTCTTAAGAAAAATAGTTTCAAAAAGTATAATGATCGAAATTCGTGTTGCCTACTTATAATGGTTACAGTATACCCACTGGAGCACTCCGAAAATGTGGAATTTGTCTGGTAAACGAGAGCCTGAGACCGAAAAACAAAAGTAACTGTTACAGTTACTGATTTATAGTAATTAATTTGCAGTGGGTGCTACAAACTCGTTACAGTAACTGGAATGAAACCCAGTGACCTATACTGTTGTTATTCCCACCATCAGCAGCGGCATCTTTGGTAAGTAAGCTGTAGTTTCTTCTGAATTCGCTCACGTCACACATCTGTTGGTATTCTTCCTAATGATACTGTTATTGAATCTTGGCAACAACGCGGAATAAGTTTGGATATTCTGTACCTGACGAGACACTTCCTGGATGGTACGGAGTGAAGTAGCTGAGCACATTAGATTTTGTGTGTCACTACCACTGAATAATCATTGCGATTTTCACTTAAGATGAAACATAAGGCTATCAGTTTATGATTTTGATCCCAGGAAAGTCATTCCACATGAAAACTGCAACTAATTTAGACTTTTACGATGCGATTTGTGTTTTCTAGCCACCACTGGGGCAGTAAGTGGTAGACAAATACTACAGCTGTTTGCTACCTCTGGGGTCACATGGTCGCCTGTCAAAAGAGGTCTGTGTTGGCTTGCGGTTCCATTCTCGCCGAAGGCCATATTTTTAGCCGATATCGAAAATCAGTAAGAATATCTTAAGAAAACTACTCCATCAAATATCATCTCACTACTTACAGTACCTCAGTGCAAGGGCGAAAATCTTATGATATTGCACAATTGTTAATGCCTCTTTCAGCTTCTGCCGACATAACTTTTGGTTTCCGCAAACACAGCTTTAGTTATGAAATTTCACACTTCAGTACTACTTGATTATGACAAAGGAAGTAAAGTAAACACAGATCATGCCTAAAACCAAAGTGAATAGTATCTTACTAATTCATTCTGCTATAAGCAAGCTCTTGTTACAAATACTTCGTATTTTATTAAAATAAACTTTTGTCGTAAGATTATCGTGGTAGGTTGTATTTCACTTGTACTGGTATTCTCTCCTATTATCCAAAATAGTCCGATAATGTTCGGATAGTTTACCTATTCCACGCCTCTATAAACTTAGCGGTTCTGAGTGAAATGTGTCGTCAATGGTTGTTGAAGTGCGTTTCCGTCCGCAAAAAATAATCTTGGACCGTTGTTCGAAAAGAGCAAGAAAAGTACACATTTGGAGGCATTAGATCAGAGTAATAAGTACCTCACGGACGACTTCCCAAACAACCTGCTGGATAGTTTTGGTTTTGAAATCGGCAGAGTGTGATATCGTGTAAAAGCAACACGCGACTCATTGTCGTCTGTCGTTTTTCTTACATTGCGACCTAAAGGTGTCTCAGGCATTGGAAACAAATGTCAGCTGCGATGGACACACACATGGGGAAGAGTTCCTAGTGCACAACACGCCAGCGGATGTGAAAGGTGTTCACACTGATTTTTGCTTGGGTTTATGCTGCTTGTTACAACTCGACTTTTAATTTCTTCTTAAGCAGTTAACATAAAGGCATCATAATTCTTCCCCAGAAACAGTATCGCATAGGAAAGCCCTATGTATGAATTGATGGCGCTCAAGCGAAAATGCAGTAATAATCAGTGCTTTGATTTTTGTTGCCTTGAATTAAAGCATGGAGTATTCCTACACCTGCTCTCTGAACCTCGCCTGTTGAATGCAAATGTCGCCCAGCCCTTAAATGGACGCAGTTTATTGCACAGAGTTCATCACGTGTGTCAGCTATGGAGACTTCCTCAATATGGAAAATCATTAATACCAGAACGAGTTTTCTTGAAAGAAGAAAATCCTTTTCTGACGTGCTTTGCCCAAAGGCATGCGCCCCACACTTTATACAAAAGTTTCGAGTTCCCTCTGCTGCCAATACCCACCTATTAAAATCAAAGAGAACACTATGTCGCAGATGTTAGGCCTTTTTCCACTTTCGAGTGCATTTTACAACTCTTGAACAACGTTCGAAAGTTTCATACATGCAAAATCCAATACATAACTGCAAGGTAAGTACTAGAACTTCAGATAAGGAAACGACAGTTGATAAATACACAAACAGTCCCGCGCCAGGTTTACCTGGCGGACGGCGCCTGGTGTTAGGCGGTGGGTGGCGATCTTGGGGCAGCCCCGAGCTGTTTGGCGAAATAGCTTCCGGAAATTTGTGCTGTTATAGGTGGGTCATAAAGTAAAGAGAATTATCTTTGAGGGTTCAAATGCAATGGATTCGAACCAGAGACTTAATCCTCCCTTTCAGCCCGTCCTTCCGCTCGCCATACTTGCTTTCTCTGCTGCCTTCAGAGCCATCTGCTTAAGTTCAGAGAAATTGATACTTTGGTATAAGATAATAACTACTTCTAGTAGTTGTTCTATCCAACCTAGAAGAGAACGTCTGCACAGGAAATAGCTGAGCAATGGCTTCAAAGTTGTCTTCGCGAAGGTGTGTTTTCCACTTCATTCCGCAATACCTTCATGAATCATTCAGTGCTTCCGTTTCCCGATGATTGTTTGCTAAGCTGGTCTGCTCTTAACTCCGAGCACGTTACGCGACGTTATCTCCGTACTGCCACTCTGCATGCTTCAGATGACGATGAATGAATCGCAGAACAGAAGAAACTAAGGTAGTCACTTCTTCTGGTTAAAAAAGATTTTGACACACGAAATAAAATGAAAGAAAAAATGTAACATCTGCTGTCGTGAGGATTAAGTTTTCTCCTGAGATTGCTTCAGCACAAAATAAGGTGCTTCTCAGCTATGTATTTCAGAGTAAATTTCTGTTTCCTTTCAAAAGAAATTCACCGTATGAGAAAAAAGGAGGAAAACAAGAATTTTTATATTGTTCTTGAGTTTGTCTTTTTCTGTTCATCTTGTAGACTAAGTTTCACAAAGTTATATTTACCAAAACAATTTCAAAAATTTTGTTATAGTCTTTTGTCTTCGTTAGGTTGTAATGCTGAAGGAAAAGATGCATTCAGGATTCTGAAGGGAAAGGTACATATGGAAATCAGTTTGGTTCTTTTTTGTACGGTCAGGAGATAATATACTATTTCGCCTTGTGGCCAGTTTAAGACATTTCTTTTTGTCATTGGAAGTGGCACAGCACTAGGATTCAAAATATCGACAGTCAAGATACTGAGGGGAGGGGGTACTGTTAGCTTTATCGTGGCTTCTCTGATAATTTGCTAAATGTCCTTCAGTTTAATGCACACACCTATGTTCTTCGGTGTTTATTAGGCCGAAATTCTCATACGTTGGTGAATCACCCAGATGGATGGCATGAAGTTTTTCTTTGGTTCCTACGTTCCTGTTCAAATGTTCAAAATGTTCATATGTGTGTGAAATCTTATGGGACTTAACTACTAAGGTCATCAGTCCCAAAGCTTACACACTACTTAACCTAAATTATCCAAAGAACAAACACACACACCCATGCCCGAGGGAGGACTTGAACCTCCGCCGGGACCAGCCGCACAGTCCATGACTGCAGCGCCCCAGACCGTTCGGCTAATCCCGCGCGGCCCTACTTTCCTGTTTACTGCCTTGTACCAAATACTTTTCAGATTTTTTAGTTGGTGACAGGTGCTTATATTTTTGCAAATGACATTCCTGTTGGAGTGCAGGTATTTTTGTTCGATGACACTCCTGCTTTTGTCTTCCATTAATTTCACCTGTTTGTCCTTAACTTTTACGATATTCGACGGGCAGATTCTGGTTTGGATATAACTGAGTTCGAATAAAAATTGTTTAAAGTGATAACAGCCAGTGGGGACGTGCCGCGTATCTATGGGTGGTTTCAAGACAGTGGAAGTAATTTTGTCTACGAAATGGGATGTGAGACGGATGGTTTTAACTTTAGTGAGATTCAGTCCCGTGGTTTCGGATGGGAGGGTCAACGTGTCGAGGAAGACTGAAAATTTTAACACGAGCTATGAAATGACCCAAAGCTCAGCGAATTCTTGCATCTGTTTCAAGTCATATGTGTAAAACCTGTGCCTCATAATTTACTTTATAGACTGTGCGTATTTGCAAAGGCTGATATTTGGATGTCGTGATGTCTTCTCATGCTACGTTCTTTGAAGCTGACTCACACTCTTGCAAGAATTTATTTAGAGTTTGCAGCTATAGTAAGCTTTGTATTAGACCTGCAGTCCTAACCCAGAATTTGCATATGGGTGGCCACATTTAGTTATTCCGTGTTTTGCAATGATATTCCGTGCTGTGTATTCATGACGCGTGATTTGCTTAGCTTCGCACCCGATGCAGGTACGAATTTGCTGGTGACCTGCAGTGCCTTCTCCACGTCACTTTCACCGGTGATCACGATACCCACATCATCTGCGTACGCCTTACTTATCATATTTTGGTCATGTGCGTACAGCCCCTGTAGTTGTTTCTAATGGCAAACATGGTCATCGACATGGGGCAACCTTGCCTCACCGAAATCGTGATGGTAAGTTGCCTGTTTACCTGACCATTACTCATAATTTTCGATGCGCTTTTCTTCAGAATTCTGCCAATGATGTTGACAAAACATTGGGGTACATCCAGTGGGGTCATTGTTTTAATAAGGTTGTTTTGAGAAGGTACTGGTGACTCACCCTCCATCTCGAAATCAAGCGTTATTATAGCGCACTGAAGTCTGAGAACATCTGTCGCCGCTGTGATGTACCTATATTCGCAAAAAGTTTGGATAACTGCTCTGTCTATACACACACCGCACAAGCCGCATGTTTCATGCGTGATCATTTTTAGTCATCGGGCGAAAGAGCTCTCTATAATTTTGTAACCATTATTCACGAACGTAACTGGTCTTTGTTTATTGACATGCTGTGTGGAAGGTTCCGAACTAGCCCTACAATTCCTTCTAGAAATTCCTTTGAAATTTCGCTGTCAGAATTCATTAATTCATTACACACGAGGAGCAATTTAATTGCAGCTGAAAAAGATGGTAAAACCCTTCTGGAAGGCCGTCATGCCCCGGCGCTTTTTTTTTGAAATCTGCGCAGTTGCGGTTACCAGACCATCTTCGTCAGTTTCGACCAGAAGTCTCAGAGATGCCTCAGTGCTATGTCTGCCTTGAAGGTTATATAACAGGCATTATGCTTCCCATTTAATAGCACTACTACACATTACATCAGCAAGAAGGTCATAGATTTCCTTTCTAATGCCATTTTTTGTAGTGAGAAAAGTCTCGTCCGTTCTTTTAATTTCCGTTGTAATTCTTCTTTGACCTCTACTCTCTTCGCCTATTGCATGAACCATCGAAGTTCCTTCAAGGAAAACAGCACCCTGCGTTCTCACAAGTATTTGGAACCCACCTAACTGTTTCCGCCTCAGGGCCAAAATTGTGGATTTGAGTCTCTTAATAGCGACATAATTTTCTATGACGGATGTGTCCAATTTGAACAGGTCGCGTAGGCACTGGGAATAAAACTCTGATGCTTTCCCGTAGCAAAAGCTTTTTTACCGCCAGTAGTCGAATAACATTTTCCTTAATCGCGGTTTCGGGCATTTTAGCCACCAGAGCAGAGAAGAATTGTACAGTAGTGAAAATCGGTACAAAAGCAGTGTTGTTACAAAAGTAATAGTACAGTACCTCAAGCATGCAAGTACCAAATTTATCATGAAAGTAGTAAATACATTTTTTTTTTTTTTTTTTTTTTTTTTTTTTTGTCATCAGTCTACTGACTGGTTTGATGCGGCCCGCCACGAATTCCTTTCCTGTGCTAACCTCTTCATCTCTTGCAACCTACGTCCTCAATTATTTGCTTGACGTATTCCAGTGTCTGTATTCCTCTACAGTTTTTGACCTCTACAGCTCCCTCTAGTACCATGGAAGTCATTCCCTCATGTCTTAGCAGATGTCTATAGCACCACATCTCAAATGCTTCGATTCTCTTCTGTTCCGGTTCTCCCACAGTCCATGTTTCACTACCATACAATGCTGTACCCCAGACGCACATCCTCAGAAATTTCTTACTCAAATTAAGGCCGGTACTCGATATTAGTAGACTTCTCTTGGCCTGAAATGCCTTTTTTGCCTTAGCGAGTCTGCTTTTGATGTCCTCCTTGCTCCATCCGTCATTGGTTATTTTACTGCCTAGGTAGCAGAATTCCTTAACTTCATTGACTTCGTGACCATCAATTCTGATGTTAAGTTTCTCGCTGTTCTCATTTCTACTACTTGTCATTACCTTCGTCTTTCTCCGATTTACTCTCAAACCATACTGTGTACTCATTATACTGTTCATTCCGTTCAGCAGATCATTTAATTCTTCTTCACTTTCACTCAGGATAGCAATGTCATCAGCGAATCGTATCCTTGATATCCTTTCACCTTGTATGTTAATTTCACTCTTGAACCTTTCTTTTATTTCCATCATTGCTTCCTCGATGTACAGATTGAAGAGTAGGGGCGAAAGGCTACAGCCTTGTCTTACACCCTTCTTAATACGAGCACTTCGTTCTTGATCGTCCACTCTTATTATTGGTTGTTGTACATATTGTATATGACCCGTCTCTCCCTATAGCCTCCCCCTAGTTTTTTCAGAATCTCGAACAGCTTGCACCATTTTATATTGTCGAACGCTTTTTCCAGGTCGACAAATCCTATGAAAGTGTCTTGATTTTTCTTTAGCCTTGCTTCCATTATTAGCCGTAACGTCAGAATTGCCTCTCTCGTCCCTTTACTTTTCCTAAAGCCAAACTGATCGTCGCCTAGCGCATTCTCAATTTGCTTTTCCATTCTTCTGTATATTATTTTTGTAAGCAGCTTCGATGCATGAGCTGTTAAGCTGATTGTGCGATAATTCTCGCACTTGTCAGCTGTTGCCGTCTTTGGAATTGTGTGGATGATGCTTTTCCGAAAGTCAGATGGTATGTCGCCAGACTCACATATTCTACACATTAACGTGAATAGTCGTTTTGTTGCCACCTCCCCCAATGATTTTAGAAATTCTGATGGAATGTTATCTTTCCCTCCTGCCTTACTTGACCGTAAGTCCTCCAAAGCTCTTTTAAATTCCGATTCTAATACTGGATCCCCTATCTCTTCTAAATCGACTCCTGTTTCTTCTTCTATCACATCAGACAAACCTTCACCCTCATAGAGGCTTTCAATGTATTCTTTCCACCTATCTGCTCTCTCCTCTGCATTTAACAGTGGAATTCCCGTTGCACTCTTAGTGTTACCACCGTTGCTTTTAATGCCCCCAAAGGTTGTTTTCACTTTCCTGTATGCTGGGTCTGTCCTTCCGACAATCATATCTTTTTTGATGTCTTCACATTTTTCCTGCAGCCATTTCGTCTTAGCTTCCCTGCACTTTCTATTTATTTCATTCCTCAGCGACTTGTATTTCTGTGAGTCTGTCCTTCCGACAATCATATCTTTTTTGATGTCTTCACATTTTTCCTGCAGCCATTTCGTCTTAGCTTCCCTGCACTTCCTACTTATATCATTCCTCTGCGACTTTTATTTCTGTATTCCTGATTTTCCCGGAACATGTTTGTACTTCCTCCTTTCGTCAATCAACTGAAGTATTTCTTCTGTTACCCATGGTTTCTTTGCAGCTACCTTCTTTGTACCTATGTTTTCCTTCCCAACTTCTGTGATGGCCCCTTTTAGAGATGTCCATTCCTCTTCAACTGTACTGCCTACTGCGCTATTCCTTATTGCTGTATCTATAGCGTTAGAGAACTTCAAACGTATCTCGTCATTCCTTAGTACTTCCGTATCCCACTTCTTTGCGTATTGATTCTTCCTGACAAATGTTTTGAACTTCAGCCTACTCTTCATCACTACTATATTGTGATCTGAGTCTATATCTGCTCCTGGGTACGCCTTACAATCCAGAATCTGATTTCGGAATCTCTGTCTAACCATGATGTAATCTAATTGAAATCTTCCCGTATCTCCCGGCCTTTTCCAAGTATACCTCCTCCCCTTGTGATGCTTGAACAGGGTATTCGCTATTACTTGCTGAAACTTGTTACAGAACTAATTAGTGTTTCTCCTCTTTCATTCCTTGTCCCAAGCCCATATTCTCCTGTGACCTTTTCTTCTACTCCTTCCCTTACAACTGCATTCCAGTCGCCCATGACTATTAGATTTTGGTCCCCCTTTACATACTGCATTGTCCTCATATACTTTCTATATCTGTTCATCTTCAGCTTGCGACGTCGGCATGTATACCTGAACTATCGTTGCCGGTGTTGGTCTGCTGTCGGTTCTGACTAGAGCAACCCGGTCACTGAACTGTTCACAGTAACACACCGTCTGCCCTACCTTCCTATTCATAACGAATCCTACACCTGTTATACCATTTTCTGCTGATGTTCATATTACCCGATACTCATCTGACCAGAAATCCTTGTCTTCCTTCCATTTCACTTCACTGACCCCTACTATATCTATATTGAGCCTTTGCACTTCCCTTTTCAGATTTTCTAGTTTCCCTACCACGCTCAAGCTTCTGACATTCCACGCCCCGACTCGTAGAACGTTATCCTTTCGTTGATTATTCAATCTTTTTCTCATGGTAACCTCCCCCTTGGCAGTCCCCTCCCGGAGATCCGAATGGAGGACTATTCCGGAATCTTTTGCCAATGGAGAGATCATCATGACACTTCTTCAATTACAGACCACATGTCCTGTGGATACACGTTACGTGTCTTTAATGCAGTGGTTTCCATTGCCTTCTGCATTCTCATGTCGTTGATCATTGCTGATTCTTCCGCCTTTAGGGGCAATTTCCCACCCCTAGGACAAGAGAGTGCCCTGAACCTCTATCCGCTCCTCCGCCCTCTTTGACAAGGCCGTTGGCAGAATGAGGCTGACTTCTTATGCCGGAAGTCTTCGGCCGCCAATGCTGATTATTTATCAAAATTTAGGCAGTGGCGGGGATCGAACCCGGGACCGAAGACGTTTTGTTTATGAATCAAAGACGCTATATAAGATATAAATGATCTTCTAGGTTCTACAGGCTGGAACCGCGCGACCGCTACGGTCGCAGCTTCGAATCCTGCCTCGGACATGGATGTGTGTGATGTCCTTAGGTTAGTTAGGTTTAAATCGTTCTAAGTTCTAGGGGACTGATGACCAAAGAAGCTAAGTCCCATAGTGCTCAGAGCCATTTGAACCATTTAAATGATCATGAGGGTATTATATAGTTCTTTCATAACACGAGAATCAAAGTAATTGCCTGGATGTAAATTGATATAAAGGCACTCACTGTCCAGTTGTGTTATTGCACTGTTAGTAATTTGTCCAACTTCTGTTCTTCTTATCAAAAATAACCTTCGCCGTCGACTGTGTTAAGGTATGTAGTTTTGCAGTGAAACTGTAGCCCCCTCTTCTCGTATCACTCTTTTCAGCTCACATACGGCTTCATATTGTCTTCCAAGCAATAAACACGCCATGCAAGTAGTCTCCAAATGTTTTTCATGTTGTTGAAGTGCTACGCACAGGCCTGGCAAAGACATCGATATCTTTATCTTCAAACCACTTTTTGGCTGTAGCAGAAACACTCACAGACACATTATCTCTTTGAAACTTTTGACTTTCTTCCCCTAGGTCCTCATACATTCTAAACAGTTCTGTCCCTAGCATCTCAGCGCACGTGTTAGAGTTCATTCTAGCGATCAGCCAGACAATGTGTAATTTACCTGTCGTACAGAAAGCTGCCGAAATTATAACACTTACATCACCAAAATCTCTGCTCATTATTACCTGCTGCTCTGCTCTCATATCATGACAATAATACTAATATCCATACAGCCTATCTAAATTAAATTTTTCCTGATTACTGAAGATCACTTTATCTGGAAGTATATGACTAACGTTATTCAGCAAACTCCCATCGAGCCAGTTTATGTTTGGGTGTTAGAACAGGTTTCTGTAGTCGTTTTCTAAATGCAATGTGTTCGTCATTTTATAAAATATGTCGAACACGTCTGGCAGCTACTGGCAACTGTAAATCAGCAACAAGACGAGAAGAATAACAGTTTGAGGCACTTGCTTTGCGCAAGAGTAACCGTTTCGATGCCTCAGAAAATTGTCTACTTTTCCCATATTTTCCGCTCAGTCCATATCGTGCGCTCAGTCTAACGAAATTATCAGTCACTGTACCTGAACTGTTCAATTTCTTGACGGCTTGAGGTTTGGAGTCCCATTTCCTTGCACACTCTGATTTTTGCTTTTTCATCACATGATAACAATTTTCCAGTGACATTGCCACTGTAGTGGTTTATGCACACTTCACTAATGGTGTCTGTTTCCTATCTGCAGTAAGCGTGAACACAATCGCTAATAACGCACTAAGCCGACGGGTTATACCGAGTTCCACCTCTACCACTGGAAGCGTTGATATCTTGTTATACACTATACTACTGACATCAAATGCAGCACTACTTGACTGCATTTGTCGGCACACTGGATCTCATTCTACTACGTATACACGGTGCACAACCATTCCAAACGACAATGTTAATTTTCCTACAAATATATATGCCTCTATACTGATTTCCACTAAGGTAGGATGTGAATTTATTTTTGCCTTTCTGCAAAGTTTTGTGCAATTGCTCACGGCATTAGGCTCTTGCAAGTGTGCAACATTTAGATTCCAGTATCTTCTAGTGCGGTAGGTGCCCTGTTTCTCCACTTGAATTGTTCATATAAATGCAGTGTGATCAGTAAAGCAGGTGGGCCATCATATTACGTGCAGGGTATTAGGATTCAAATTGTTAGATATCTATATGATATCCAAGCAACTTGCCGAGCAATTAGCGATAAACGTAAGACCAAGTGAGTCACCATTTTTGTGCTCTCACGTATGAGTTAAACTGAACTCTTTAATTATGTATTCTAATTCAGCAGACGAATTAAAATTAGTGACTTGATCTTTTAGACGTAGGAAACAGCTAAAATCTCCCGGTGAAACGGTATTGTTGTCTTCCGTTGCGTCGTTTGCTGCTAGCAGATGTAACTTTTATATAAACAATCCGGATCTCGTGAATAATACGACTGATCCCTTTACTATTTGTGAGTTTTTCAAAGTGAATGAATATTATACCCCCCTTCGAGAGTATCGCTGCCCCATATTCACTTCTAGTTTCAGCATCAACAACAGCGCTATTCCCAAACACATTGTGTAATGCGACGTCCGCAACTTCTTGAAGTAGAATACTATGAATGTTTGTCGCATACAGAGAGTCTTTCAGGCTATTTACTTTCAGTGATCTGTGTATGTTGTCGATGTTCAAAATTGCAATTCTATAGGCTTAAGATGGGTTCATAATTTACTACGTTTTTATAAGGTCAACCCTTTCATTTCACCCAGTCTGTATGAAAACGTCAATAAGTGTCATATACACACCCGCGTACTGTCACTAGGTCTCGATGAGGTAACTATTTTTGAGAAGAGACTAGCAGAGTCTCTCCGAAAGTCAAATGAGTTTCTCTCATTTCATCATCTACCGCGGCCTCGGCTGCCCAGTTGTTCTAAAACGAACATTTGAACGTGCTGTCGCTGTTATATGGCGGATTTCTGAGTGACCTTTGTGGGGAGCTGGACTTCAGTCTGGTTTTGCTTCCTTGGGAATGGACGCAATGTCGCCGACTGGTGTGTGAACAGGTGCCGACTGAGTATGATTGGAAGATTGTTGTGAACTTTCATTTGATTTCTAGTCTACCTGTTTGATATTTTCGCATACCAGTGGAACAATTTGCTCAACAGCTTGACGTGCGATTCTTCGTTTCTTATTTTTTATAGGCGTGCAGCTTTTCGGTGAGCTTGCAGATATCTCTGCTGCAATATCTTGTTCAAGTTCAGTGATGTTCCAGTCATTAGATGGCGTATCCGATTATGGATGACTTTTCGGAACTGGCTCATTTAGGGCTTCCTTGGAATGTTCGGTCAGTTGCAGTGCAGCCGGAATTACCTCGGCTACTTCAGTGACTTCCATTTGAGTACCGGTAGCTGTAGCATTTTCAGTTTGAGGGGTGACCATAATGGGGGCGGCGCGTGGGTGTCTAGTGACTACTGCCACATACGTTATCGGCATAGAGGACATAGCTGAAGGTCTAACAGCTCCGCCTGTCGGTAGCAGGCCCACGCGCCGTTGCATACACTGGGCACGCACGTGACCCATTGATGCTCACCACACGCACGTTCTAGGCTTCACACATGACGATAGTCGACAGCAACATACGCTAATGTATGAAGGGATATGTTTCTGTAGTTCCACTTTAAGTTGTCTGATATCATTCAGTACTGAAATTTACCTGAGTTTGAGCATTTTTCTGGAACATTACTGAGCACTTTCTCATAAGACGAAGCTACTGCATTTATTTGCTTGCGTGGGGCTTACAATGGCAATTCGAAAATCACTGCTGTTCTTATATCAAAACCGACAATGGTTACACTAACTTCACTAATGTTTCCATCATAGTGCTTAAATCTAAAAGTTCCTCCACTAGATTCGACCATTCTACCACAAAGATTGGCATTTGTCAATTTGACATACATAACATCATTTACGATCGAGAAATAAATACCAAATAAATCATCACAACGTAGCTTCATAACTACTTCAAGGAATTATTCAAATTTGTAACAGTTCCGTTTAATCACTTAATAAAAGCGGGTCTTCTGGTCCAGACTGTATACCAATTAGGTTCCTTTCGGAGTATGCTGATGCATTAGCTTCATACTTAACAATCACATGCAAACCTTCGCTCGACGAAAGATCCTTACCCAATGACTGGAAAGTTTCACAGGTCACACCAATCTTCAAGAAAGGTAATAGGAGTAATCCACTAAATTACAGACCCATATCGTTAACGTCGATACGCAGCAGGATTTTAGAACATATATTGTGTTCGAACATTATGAATTACCTCGAAGCAAACGGTCTATTGACACACAGCCAACAGGGGTTTGGAAAACTTGGTTCCTGTGAAGCACAACTAGCTCTTTATTCACATGAAGTGCTGAGTGCTATTGACAAGGGATTTCACATCGATTCCGTATTCCTGGATTTCCGGAAGGCATTTGACACTGTACCACACAAGCGGCTAGTAGTGAAATTGCGTGCTTATAGAATATCGTCTCAGTTGTGTGACTGGATTTGTGATTTCCTGTCAGAGAGGTCACAGTTGTAGAAACTGACGGAAAGTCATCAAGTACAACAGAAGTGTTTTCAGGCGTTCCCCATGGTAGTGTTACAGGCCCTTTGCTGTTTCTTATCTATATAAACGATTTGGGAGACAATCTGAGCAGCCGTCTCCGGTTGTTTGCAGATGACGCTGTCGTTTATCGACAAAACAAACTGCAAAACGATTTAGAAAAAATATCTGAACGATGCGAAAAGTGGCAGTTGACCCTAAATAACGAAAAGTGCGAGGTCATCCACATGAGCACTAAAAGGAACTCGTTAAACGTCGGTTACACGAAAAATGAGTCAAATCTAAAAGCCGTAAATTCAACTAAATACCTAGGTAGCGCAGTTACGACCAACTTAAATCGCTTCTCCGTCCTCTTTTAGAATACTGCTGCGCGGAGTGAGATCCTTATCAGATAGGACTGACGAAGTACATCGAAAAAGTTCAAAGAAAGGCATCACGTTTTGTATTATCGCGAAATATGGGAGAGAGTGTCACAGAAATGATACAGCATTTGGGCTGGAAATCATTAAAAGAAAGGCGTTTTTCGTTGCGACGGAATCTTCCCACGAAATTCCAATCACCAACTTTCTCCTCCGAATGCGAAAATATTTTGTTGACACCGACCTACATAGGGCGGAACGATCACCACGATAAAATAAGGGAAATTTGAGCTCGTACGGGAAGATATAGGTGTTCATTCTTTCCGCGCGCTATACGAGATTGGAATAATAGAAAATTGTGGAGGTGGTTCGATGAACCCTCTGCCAGGCACTTAAATCTGATTTGCAGAGCATCCATGTAGATGTAGATGGCAATCGAAAGTGAACTTCAAAGTGTCTACTCTGTTTAGCTGAATCATACCTGCATTTTCTGATATTCACACAGAAACAAACACCACAGCATAAAGCTGCGATAAGGGCTGAGACTCACTGCAAGCAAGCGAGACGGCCGCAACTCGCAGTATTGGTCCGCATATGACTGCTGCCGATGGCAGACTGCCAGCAGATACAGTTCTGTAACAGCTCGTGAAGAGTGACAGCACTTCCTCCATACACTTCACCATCCGGCAGTGTTGCCAGGTCGTCTCTGTGGCCGGACTGAGAATTCTGAAGGGCAGCCGGTTATACTCGCCACCTTAAGTGAACGACAACGACTTGACCTATGCAGCGGCTAGGCGGCAGTGGGGTTTATGTCTAAGACTGTACACGATAAGTTGAATCATATTGCTGAAAGCCTTCTGCATTCCGCATGTTTACGAAAATTATTCACATTAATCCAGTTGCGCAGTAATATTACATTCTTAGTGCACAATGTATTTCAAAATTTCCTTATTCATTTGGCGGCAGGTATCACGCTGCCGTCTTTTGATGGTTTTCATATGAGTATGAGGGTTTTTATGGCATATGTAAATTATTCTTTCTCGTATAGATCTATCAGCTTGTTTTTGTTATTTTTATTGTGGGATGCAGTTATAGTTGTTCAATTTATTTTACGCACTCTGTGGCTTGATTGTAGCCTGTCTTTTTACATAACTGATTGTGTCATGTAAACAGTACCGCCTTTAGAAAGCGGACCGACAGTACGTTTAGTTGAGATTTTGCTTTCAGAATGAATATTCCACTACGCCGGCCATATCGTCTTTGTAATGAAATCCATCCATGGGGTGAGGATAGTGTCTTTCACTAATTATCAAAATTTCCTGCATCCTGGGTTCTAACATTCCCACTACATAAATTTTGAATCAATATCATCGGCAATGGCATCCGAAGTCTTCCGGCATAAGAAGTCACCCTTATCTGTCAAAAGCCTTGTGAAAGAGGGTACAGGAACTGTCAGAGGTTCAGGGCACTCTCTTGGCCTTGGGGTGGGGAACTGTCCATAAAGATGGAATAAACAGCGATTGTGAGCAGAATGAGAATCCTGAAGGCAATGGAAACCAATGCTTTAAAGATACATAATGTATATCCTCAGGACATGTGGGCTGTAACTGAAGAAGTATCATGACGATATCTCCATTGGCAAAAGGTTGTGGACTAGTCCCCCAGTTCGGTTCTTCAGAAGGGAATTGCCAAAAGAGAGGTGATTATGATAAAAATTCTTAATAACTAATGAAAGGGTAGCGCTCCAAAAATGAGGTTGTGAAACATCAGAATTTTGAACATGATAATTTTAAAGTAATAGAATGGAAGTAATATTCAATGTCGTTTCGATTAATTAAAAATAAAAAGAAAGATTAGATTCATTTTTGCTTGGAAAGAAATGTTCTATTTTGTTTTGAAATAGGTATCGAAGTGACTTTTATCATTGGGTTTTCATTCAATTAATTGATTTAAATGTAATTTCTTTGAAATTTCTAAGCATTTATGATATTATCTTAATCACTGTATTAAATTTTACATTATTTTTATTTTTTCTTCCTCACCTTTTTTATTTGCTGTCTGTGTGCATATGACTTCAGTTACTTTTTGTATTAATTTCGATTTAACTTCTTTCATTTGATCTCCTTATACTTTCGTCCATGTTATTGCATTCATTATTTCTATCCCCCATTTTGGGCATTTATTTATAATCCGTTCTTTTGCTTAAATCTTAATCTGTGTTATTTTGTCTATGGTGCAACAGGTATTTGTGTCTTCAATGTTTGTATGCCGATTACTATCCAAAGGAATGTGCATCTTGTATGTAACGAAAAATACATTAATGACGCCATTTCACAACTAATATAAATAGATTATTTCGCCTTTCGTTTTTGAACCGAAAAATTTGTTATTCAAATATTCACATATTGTGATAGACAAATAAAAGTAAGTAAAACCACTTATTCCAAATGAAAATAGAAAGATAGAAAGATGAAAAGTTAATACGATTAATTAAATTTAAGTAGGCTAAGATTAGAACTTTTAAAGAAATTGTATTTGGACCAAGTAATTGAACAATGTATTAAATGACTTTTTTTAAATTTTAATATCAATATTTATATATGTGTTTGGAGAGAGAGAGAGAGAGAGAGAGAGAGATTGATTTTTGATTGAGATTTTTACTTTAAGTCGTAACTGGTACCTGAATTTTGGTTGCTGCCTCCTTGAATGATCAGCTTCTGCACCAGTTGTTGACGTATTGCAATTTGGAGGAAGTTATTGTTCTTTAAGGTTTAAAATACGACTCTTTAAGTAACTTGGCCGTATTGCGGATAACTTTGAGCCCAAGTTTTCGTAGCTTTTCATACCCAAATGACCACTGTTGTAAGTAAGTAAGATCACACAGCAATCTGCTTTTCGTGAGAAAAAGAGATTGCTTGGCACACAAACTTCCCTCAAACTACACGTCCTGCTACATCAAAATTGGTCAGTGGAGTTCAGCACCATACTATTGTACAAGAACATAATCCAGTTACTGAAATTAAGAAATTATGAGAGGTTTTTACTTATTGAATGAAAACTATAGAGAATGCATTTCTTTTCATGTATTTTAGTGAACTTTGTACACTTACAATTCTGTCGATTTATAGATGGCAACGACAATGAAGTTCACCTCCTTTTCCAAAAACAAGATATTTCTATTCTTCACTTCCAGAAAATTTGTATGCATGAATGTTTGGCAACTCTTACACATTCTTCACTCGGTTTTATTACTAAAATATCAATTTTCATTAAATGTAACAACTTCTTTCCGCAAGATACGGATTAACAGTCTCTTTTAATAAAATCAATTGTCCTTTTTTTTAAGAGTCCATACTCAAAGATTCTCTAATACTATCGTTGTGGGGTTTGCGAGCTAAAGAGTTTCTTGCTGTCCAGCTGCGCTTCGCTTCACTTCTAGTACTTCTTGAATCACATTTACATTTACGGTATTTACATACATTACTGAGCTTGTCAGAATAAAATCAGGCACAAATTAGTTAAAGAAAAACAAGCAGTGAGGCACACATAACGTTAGAAATGGACCATCAAAATAATTTCGATAACTATTTAAGGACATAGTGAGATTCGAACCCACAACTTTCTACTCGGTAGGCTAGTATTCCAACCACTGTATGTATCAACATAAACTTTAAGTCTCTAGATTTTTCCATCTATTGCTAACAAACGAAGGCCACCAGAACTAATGACTAATGACTAGAATGGGATACCTGGGACCCCAAACTAAGTCAACATACAGATTGTTTCAAAAAGCCAATCCCAATCCAAGATACTTAACCTCAATCTAGGTACAGTGGTGGAAGACATGGATTTCTGGTCAGCCGAGTATAGAGAAATATCAACAGCAGCAGAAAATGGTATCAAGGTACTAAGATTCGTTATGTACAGGAAGGTAGGGTAGAGGATGAGTCACTGTGATCAGTTCAGTGATAGTGTTGTTTTCATCGGAATCGACAGCGAATCAACAGCGCCAACAGTAGTTCAGGTACATATGCGAACGTCGCAAGCAGAAGATGAAAAGATAGAGAAAGTGTATGGGGATATTGAACGGGTTATTGAGTACATAAAGGGGCATGACGATCTAATAGTCATGGGGTATTGAAATCCGGTTGTAGGGAAAGGAGTAGAAGAAAGGAGGGCTTGGTAGTAGGAATGAGACCAGAGACAGATTAATTGACTTCTGTAATAAATTTCTGGTAGTAACACCGAATACTCTACTAAAGAATCACAATAAGAGAAGGTAAACATGGAAAAGGCCAGGAGATGCGGGAAGATTTCAGTTAGATATCATCGCGGTCAGGCAACGATTCCGAGGACAGACATTCAATTATATGGCGTACACAGGGTATAGACTCAGGTCACAACCTGATAGTGAGGAAGAGTAGACTGAAGTTTAAGAGAATAGTCTGGAGGAGTCACTGAGGAAAGAACTGGGATACCGAAGTACTGAGGAATGATGAGACTGTTCAAGGATCTGCTAGGATGTAGATACTGCGATAAGGAATACCAGGGAGCCAGGGAGCGCAGTTCAGTTGAACGGGATTGGACATCACTAAAATGGGCAATCACGTATAATGGATGCACACATATACGTATATAGAAGGTTAACGAGAAGAAGCCTTAGGTAACAGAAGAAATACTTCAGCTAACCGACGAAACAAGGAAAGAGAAAAAATGTAGGGAAATTCGAGAATACAGAAACACAAATCGCTGAGGAATGAAATAAAAAGGAAGTGGAGGGAAGCTAAGCCGAAATGCCTCCATGAAAAACGTGAAAAAAATCAAAAAAGAAATGAGTGTTGGAAGGACTGACCAGCATATAGAAAATCCAAAACAACCTTAGCTGAAATTGAAAGCATGGATGGTAATATTAAGAGTGCAACGGGAATTCCATTGTTAAATGCAGAGGAGAGAGCGGATATGTGGAAAGAGAAGATTGAAGGCCTCTATGAGGGGGAAGATTTGTCTGATGACGTGTTGGAAGGAGAAACACGGGTCAAGAGGGAAGAGATAGGGGTCCAGTATTAAACAATTTATCATCAAATAAGGCAGGAGAGATGGATAACATTTGCATCGTAATTTCTAAAATCATTGGGTAAGTGGCAACGAAACTACGGTTCAAGTTAGATATCCCTGATATGGTCAGTTTGGGGACAATCTGCAGTATATGGTAACTGAAGAAAACTTCAAAAGCCAAACTCTCTAAAGAAGCATTCTACTGGATAACCGGTTTCCACAGAGCTATGCTGTCATCGACGGATCTTATGCCTTGGAAGAATATTGTCATTTTTTACAACATACAGTCATTTTGGTATGTAAAGTGTATGAGATTGGCGACAAAACCTCCAGATTTTCGAAAAACATCATTCACACTATTATGAAGACAGCAAGAACCGAAATGAGCGAAAATTATCGAACAAACAGCTCAACAACTTTGCATCCAAATTGCTGGCAAAAATTACACTGATGAACCAAAGAAACTGGTACACTTGCCTAATATCGTGTAGCGCCCCTGCGAACACGCAAAAGTGCCGCAACACGACGTGGCATGGACTCGATTAATGTCTAAAGTAATACTGCAGGTAACTGACATCATGAATGCTGCAGGGCTGTCCATAAATCCGTAGGAGTACGAGAGGGTGGAGATCTCTTCTGAACAGCACGTTCATCCCAGATATGCTCAATAATGTTCGTGTCTGGGAAGTTTGGTGGCCAGCGGAAGTGTTGAAACTCAGAAGAGTGTTCCTGAAGACACCCTGTAGCAATTCTGGACGTGTGGGCTGTCGCATTGTCCTGCTGGAATTGTCCAAGTCTTTCGGAATCCACAATGGACATAAATGGATGCAGGTGACCAGACAGGATGTTTACGTACGTGACACCTGTCAGAGTCGTATCTGGACGTATCAGGGGGTCCCATATCACTCCAACTGCACACGCCCGACGCCATTACAGAGCCTCCACCAGCTTGAACATTCCCCTGCTCACATGCAGACCCGATGGATTCATGAGGTTGTCTCCATACCCGCTCGATACAATTTGAAACGAGACTCATCCGACAAGACAACATCTTCCAAGTTATCAACAGCCCAATTTCGGTGTTGACTGACCCAAACGAGGCGTAAAGCTTTGTGTCGTGCAGTCATCAAAGGTATATGAGAGGTCCTTCGTCTCCGAAAGTCCATACCAATGATGTTTCTTTGAATGGCTCGCACGCCGACACATGTTGATGGCCTAGCATTGAAATCGGCAGCAGTGTGCGGAAGGGTTGCATATTTGTCACGTTGAAAGATTCTCTTCAGTCGTCGTTGGTCCCGTTCACGGAGGATCTCTTTCCGGCTGCGGCTATGTTGGAGATTTGATGTTCTGCCGGATTCCTGATATTCGCGAGACACTCGTGAAAAGGTCGTACGGGAAAAACCTCACTTCATCGGTACCTCGGAGATACTGCGTGGTCTATAACACAACGTTCAAACTCACTTAAATCTTGATAACCTGCCAATGTAGCAGCAGTAACCGATCTAGCAACTGCACCAGCTACTTGTTCTCTTATATAGGTGTTGCCGACCGGAGCGCCTTACTCTGCCTGTTTACATGCGTCTGAATTTGAATACGCATGCCTCTACCAGTTTCTTTGGCGCTTTAGTGTATATACGGAAGAATGGAGAAGAAAATTGAGGGCCTTTTAGATGGCGGTCAGTTTGGCTTCAGGGGAGGTATAAGCACCAGAGAGGCGTTTTTGACGTTGCAGCTGATAATGGAAGCAACACAGACACGTTCATAGTATTTGTCGACCTGGATAAAGCATTCGACAATGTAAATGATGTTCGGGATTTTGAGAAAAATAAGGTAAGCTGTAAAGAAAGACGATCGGGATACAATATATATAAGAACCAAAAGGGAACAACAAGAGTGGAAGCCTAAGAACGAAGTGCTCGGATTAAAAAGGATGTAGGACAGGGATGTAGTCTTTGGTCCCAGTTGTCCAATCTGTACATCGAAGAAACAATGACGAAAATAAAAGAAATGTTCAAGAGTGAGATTAAAACTCAGGGTTAAAGGATATCAATGTTAAGATTTTCTGTTATCCTCAGTGAAAGCGAAGAAAAATTACAGGATCTGTTGAATGGAATGGCCAGCGACCTTGCCGCAGTGGTAACACCGGTTTCCGAAAGACCACCGACCTTAAGAGCTGTAAAGCTAGCACTTGGATGAGTGACAATCTGGTCTGCCGAACGCTGTCGGCAAGCAGGGTGCACTCAGCCATTCTGAGGCAAACTGAGGAGCTAATTGATCGGGAAATAGCGATTCCGGTCTCGTAAACTGACATACAGCGGGGAGAGCGGTGTGCTGACCACATACCCCTCCATATCCGCATCAAGTGACGCCTGTGGCTGAAGATGAGAGGGCGGCCTGTTGAGTTGGAGTTCAGTTTTAGTTGAATGTAATGAATAGTGTAATGAGTACAGAATATGAATTGAGGGTAAACCGAAGAAAGACGAAAGAAATGAGAAATATCGCAAATGGAAACAGCGAGATGCTTGACACCAGAACTGAGGTCACGAGGGAGACGAAGTTAAGGAATTCTGCCACACAAGCAGTAAAATAATCAATGATTAGCGGAGCATAGGGGACATGAAAAGCAGACGAGCACTGGCAAAAAGGTAATTCCTGGCCAAGAGAAGGTCTTTGATAAAGAAATTTCTGAAAATTTGTCTTTGGAGCACAGCACTGTCCTGCAGTGAAACGTGGACTGTGGGAAACCGGAACAGAACAGAATCAAAGCATTTGAGACGTGGTGCTAGAGACGAATGTGGAAAATCTTTGGACGGATGTATCAAGAAATGAGGAGGTTATCCGCAGAATCGCCGGCCGATGTGGCAGAGCGGTTCTAGGCGCTTCAGTTTGGAACCGCGCGACAGCTACGGTCGCAGGTTCGAATCCAGCCTCGTGCATGGATATGTGTGATGTCCTTTGGTTAGTTAGGTGTAAGTAGTTCTAAGTTCTAGGGGACTGATGGCCTCAGATGTTAAGTCCCATAGTGCTCAGAACATTTGAGCCATATCCACAGAATCGGCGAGGTAAGTAATACATGGAAAAGACGGACTAGAAGAAGGGAGAGGATGATTGCACATCTGATGAGACATCAGGAAATAACTTCCATGGTAGTAGAGGGAACTGTAGATGGTAAAAACTATAGCGAAGCACAAAGATTGGAATACATCCAGGAAGTAATTAAGGATGTAGGTAGCAAATGCTGCTCTGGAATGAAGAGGTTGGCAAAGGAGAGGAATTCATGGTTAGTCGCATCAAACCACTCAGAAGACTGATGAAACAATGAAACCTGGTAAAAATTCTCTTACGGTTCCCGTGGCTCTTCCACTGCTTGCTGCTATTGGTGATGGTCCGCGTGATGAATGACAGGAATTTAACACGACGGACTATGTATCGGATATGTGTAGCCAACCATATTGTTCTTTCATAACTTATTAAGCTTCTTAAGTGAAGTTATTTGTTTTTTGTGCTGTTACGGAAATAACATGGTTGCGAATATCAACGAAAAGGCATTTAATGGTGTTACTGAAACTGAAGTACTAATTAGAAAGAACAAAATGAATCAAAATAAACATGGTATGTGATTAAAAATTTTTCTACAGTAACAGCTAATCTTGTGCTCCCCATACTGAAAACAAAAATAATCAATTCGTATATTCTGCCGAAAGGAGTCATGGGATTCGGAAATTCTCATCTGCTACCTTATAGTTTCAACTGATTGGCTATGACCAACGGTACCGAGTTGCCATCATCAACACACAACGAAGGAGTATCTTAAGCATCGTAAGTACGCTATATCGATGAAAATTCCTAAAATTCACTCTAATCTGTTGAGGATTTACGATATCAGTCCACATAATCTCCCCTCTATGCTGCGCAGTTTACTGAAATGTTCGCTCTGGAAGCTTTGGGTCAGTCCGTGATGCTGGTTCACTTAGTTGGCAAAGCAGCTGCCGTCGTATTGTGAGATCTGTGTTACGCAACCAGAGCAGCCGGCAGTTTCTACCTGTCTGATAGTTTGCGGTTTTCCTCAACTTGCAAACATCGAGAACCATACTGAGTGGGTGAAGGTATACAGGTTGATTATAATCAAAGTTCCAGATGCAAAACACTGAGAAATAAGGACCGTTGCTCAGAATGACTTCAGATTTGAACATAAGATTATCGAAAAAGAGATAATGTTATGGAACGAAAAAAATTTACGAAAATTTTACCGCTCAAATGGTTCAAATGGCTCTGAGCACTATGGGACTTAACTTCTAAGTTGATCAGTCCCCTAGAACTTAGAACTACTTAAACCTAACTAACCTAAGGACATCACACACATCCATGCCCGAGGCAGGATTCGAACCTGCGACCGTAGCGGTCGCGCGGTTCCAGATTGTAGCGCCTACAACCGCTCGGCCACTCCGGCCGGCTTTTACCACTCGTTGGCGCTGTAAGCATCATAACATAAATGGATTCGGATACAGATGACAGATGAATCGCAACACGACGGCTTTGGTGTGGGTTGCATATGAAAGCAATCATACTGTGCAAAGTGCATGACCGCAGAAATTTGGCAATTCAAAAATTGTGGCACTGTTAATTAAGTTAGCCATCCCCCACGGCAAGGTCACGCCACATCCGATATGAAATGCCTGTTTTTAAATTGTCTTTAGGCCATGCACCGCATAAAAACGACAATGAAATCTGTTCTTAACTGTCTTCAGACTGGCGCACGGCGTGTACAATATGCCGTCGACCATTTTCTGCTAAAAGCTGATATCGAGAAATAGCTTCTTCCACAACAGGTGGGAGCGTCTCAGGGGTCACGTTCGAGGTACCTCGCGCTTAAGTCTTCAGTTTAGCTACGTTTGTAATTGGAGCACTGAACACAGCATCTTTCAGACAAACCCACAGCCAGAAGTCGCATGGATTAACATAAACTGATCTGGACTGCCAGGCTGTACTGAAACAAAGGCTGATAACTGCAGCATTTCCAGAATGCCTCTGCAGCAGCCACTTTACTGGCCTTGGCAATGTACGGGGAAGCGCCATCTTACATAAAAATCATTCTACTTACACACTCAAGCTGTTGAATGGCTAGAATGACGCTGGTGCCCAAAACACTCTCACAACGTTTACCAGTTACGGCACAGGCAACAGAGCCCTCAGGACCCATTTTCTGGAAAAAATATGACCCTACTATGAAGAACGCTGTCACACAGTCACCTTTCCTGAATGAAGCCAAACCAGCTGATGTGCGAGCGGATTTTCGATTGTGTATCGAAACATCCTTGAAGATGGAAGTGGGCTCCGTGTCCACAGAAAGCTCCATGACGTTTCATGTCCGTTTCCATGCGAGCGAGAAATTCTAGAGCCAACGTTTGACTTACAGGCAAATCAGTAGAGGTGGCAAAAAAAAAACCTACAGAAATAACCGATTAGCGAGAAGTAGCAGCAGTTACTCTAATAACCGCTCATCTGAGATCACTAGTTGTTTTAATAACTGCCAATAGTGCTTCGCGCCATCTTTTGAACAAAGATCGCACTAAGCTTTCACGTCACTTGAAATCTAGCCACAAAGGAGAGGGGCGGACCATCCAGGTGCTCTATAGCCCATGGAAGCAACTGAGACTGCGCGCCTTCTGTTAAACAAGTGTACACTACGCTTTCGTGAACTCTCACTACTGTCGGCACAAACTAAGTTGGAGTGACGATAAGGAACTCGCGCGACTATGGAAATAACCGTCAGACGTCGGTATTTCTCTGTGGCGGTTATCGTATTCACTCACGGTTGTTCTCTGAGAGTTAACGGGCTACCACTAATCATAACTGATAAATTAGTAACTGTGTTCCGGACTCCAGTTAAAGGTCTTAGAAAGCAGTGATACTTCGAGAAAGGGTAGACACTGAAATGAACAGGTATTTACCTACTGTTACGGAAATAGCTGCTGGCCAGAAATCATTTAGCTGTGTAAAATTTGTAAGAATATTTTGTGTTAATTTTGGGCAGTACAGAAATCTCATATCAGCAGTAGTACAAGATGTAGCACATCTCCAAGCTTCTCAAAAACTGTGCTTAATAATTTGTGGCATTACTGTGAGGAAAAACTCGCTTTGTTTTACCTCATACATAGTACACAAAGATACGAAATATTGTAAAGAGTATGCAACATGTTAATAATTTTTAGATATTTTACACTTGCTAAAGTATTTGAGTACTGTAGGCGATCTGAAACGGAAAATAGTTGAGTATCTTGTTAAACTATACCATATCCGTAATGCTTAGTGGTATCATTGATGAAAAAGTGCCAGTGCTGTATCACTGGTCAAGCTCATTAAAAGTTTCTTACGAAATTATGAGTAAAAAAAACTTGTGTAATTTGGCGATACTTAGCATTGTGGCATTACTAAGTGAAAAACGAGTTTTCTCAATTTGTAAGCGTCCATTACACAAATAATTTTTCATTTTATTAGTGTCTACCCAGTGGCTCCGAAAAATTTTCTACAACGTATTAGGCACATCAGTTTTATACAGGAAAATTGACAATGGAATATTTCACTTCAGACAAGAATGGCAAATTACGCATTCCATGGAGACATATTTGGAATAAATACAGGTGTTTACATTAACAACCAGGTCAGATTCTTGTCAGCGGTATGTAAATAGAAGTGTAGATTAACTTGCTTTAGGGTCTACTAGTATTCGTGCATATTACATGAACACATTTGAATGATATATGCTTTTTTGGTTTCAAATGGCTCAAGTCAGTTCATTTTCTATTATGTTAGGTAACACTGCCGGGTCACTCATTACCACATTGAGGTTTTGTTACATACAAAACTCATGGTCATCCGTCTCTGGTCATCCGTCTCATTCATGAAGTAGCCTGTTATGTGTTTAGGCAGTTAACTATCATGGTATTAAACTGTAAAAAAAAGAAAAAAATAAAAGCACGTAGGAGACGTTGACAGGGAAAGGGCGCATATTATTGCCTCATATATTTGACAGAATGTGTACACCATCATCATATTTAAGTTAAAAGAAAGGCAAAACATGGGTCGACGCCGGTCGGCGTGGCCGAGCGGTTCTAGGCGCTACAATCTGGAACCGCGCGACCGCTACGGTCGCAGGTTCGAATCCTGCCTCGGGCATGGATGTGTGTGATGTCCTTAGGTTAGTTAGGTTTAAGTAGTTCTAAGTTCTAGGGGACTGATGACCTCAGCAGTTAAGTCCCATAGTGCTCAGAGCCATTTGAACATGGAATCGACAGGTGAAGTGTTTCTCAGGTCAGGAAATTTTGTTACTGAGAAATATCTGAAAACATTGCACACTTGTATTCTCCCCACATCAGTACTATTTATTCAGAAACTTACAATCTGGACATCCAAAGAAGAATAAGATCAACAGAGGTCAAAGGTACAGTAACAAAAACTGAAGCGCATAAATCTGTTACTCTTACGAGATTAACAAAATCAATCATCCATAGGAATCCGGCGTACAATAACACCAAACGTAAGAGGCAGATAACAAACTGAAGAAGACTTGGAGAAATATATGTAGCCATTCTCCCACCAAAAAATTAAGGCCCTCTAGATAGCTGAAGAAATCGAGAAGTTTTCCAGATCTCTCTTAAAACGTCGCTCAAATGGATTATGTTGTTCAGGAGTAAACGAATCTATCACGTTGCATATATTTTTGTGGCGTATTACAAGACCCAGCACTTGTTCCATCAAGCGAACAGCACCAAAAATCAAGCTTCGAATTTTACCTACAGTATTTAGCTTACATATTAGTTCATACCAGAAAAAGCGCGTTTTTAACATGTTACTTTAACAGTACTGTAGCAAAGTTGCGTTTACTTTTTGTTGCAGCTTCCAGGATAACATTTCTAATAGCGACCGATAACCTGTATACTTATAATATGAAACACTAACATCCGTTCAATCATCAACTGAAAGCTAATAGACCGTCAATACGCTAAAGGAGCGTCCACACGATGTCTTTATGCCTGTTTTGTGTTCAATTTGGCGCATGTGCATAAATATCCGACAGTGGAGCGACGCACGCACATTTGTGCATGCGTCATTTCCTAGAAATGGAGGCCGTGCGTAAAGCTCATTGCTACCCGCCTTCGGTGGGAATCTTTGAGCTTTTCAGCAGCCGACAGGCAGCTGGGGCCGACGGGTATTTGATTGTGCAGTGTGTTGAGGTTATGCTGTGAAGCGATTTATGTGCAATAATGTCTGTTGACTTCAAACGAAACACGCTGAAGTTTGTAGATGATTACAGACAGAGAAAAAAGTCGTATGGAATGTCACTTCTGAAGATTATTTGAATAAAAGTTCTAGATTTGTTGGCCTGTGTGCCACGTATTAGATAAAAAGCCCCCGATCACATTTCAGTAAGGAATAAGATTCTCAAAGTATGTGTGTACTGAAAGTAAAGATTACTGTAAGTTTTGTATATGAAAAGTATAAATGAAAACTGGACGAATATACATACTGTGGCGATTTAAAAGGACAACAAATGACGAGTCTGACATCTGAACAAAAGAACTATTTGGGTATGTGAAACTTCTCGACAAACTACAACAAATAGAAATGAAGCACACTGACAATGCAAAAATACGAATCTGAAAACCACAACCTCCGTTCTTTTGGATTCTGGCGTCTATGAAATTCCTAAATTTATAAAGTTCGAGGATGTTAATCTACGTACCATATTTCATGATTACATACAAATGAAGCACAGAAAGTTAATTAACCCTCAAATAACGACTAAGAATCACCCTTAAGTATATTACTATATTCTTATTTCTTTATTCGTGTTCTGTTGATCCAGTATCCAACATAATTGCATGGTAATGGAACAAGTCATAATCATACATGAGAACGTTACTTATAGATTCTAACAGATCCAAATTGCAATATCTGTTGTTGTTGTTGTTGTGGTCTTCAGTCCTGAGACTGGTTTGATGCAGCTCTCCATGCTACTCTATCCTGTGCAAGCTTCTTCATCTCCCAGTACCTACACCAACCTACATCTTTCTGAATCTGCTCAGTGGATTCATCTCTTGGTCTCCCTCTACGATTTTTACCCTCCACGCTGCCCTCCAATATTAAATTGGTGATCCCTTGATGTCCCAGAACATGTTCTACCAACCGATCCCTTCATCTAGTCAAGTTGTGCCACAATCTTCTCTTCTCCCCAATCCTATTCAATAGCTCCTCATTAGTTATGTGATCTACCCATCTAATCTTCAGCATTCTTCTGTAGCACCACATTTCGAAAGCTTCTAGTCTCTTCTTGTCCAAACTACACTCCTGGAAATTGAAATAAGAACACCGTGAATTCATTGTCCCAGGAAGGGGAAACTTTATTGACACATTCCTGGGGTCAGATACATCACATGATCACACTGACAGAACCACAGGCACATAGACACAGGCAACAGAGCATGCACAATGTCGGCACTAGTACAGTGTATATCCACCTTTCGCAGCAATGCAGGCTGATATTCTCCCATGGAGACGATCGTAGAGATGCTGGATGTAGTCCTGTGGAACGGCTTGCCATGCCATTTCCACCTGGCGCCTCAGTTGGACCAGCGTTCGTGCTGGACGTGCAGACCGCGTGAGACGATGCTTCATCCAGTCCCAAACATGCTCAATGGGGGACAGATCCGGAGATCTTGCTGGCCAGGGTAGTTGACTTACACCTCCTAGAGCACGTTGGGTGGCACGGGATACATGCGGACGTGCATTGTCCTGTTGGAACAGCGAGTTCCCTTGCCGGTCTAGGAATGGTAGAACGATGGGTTCGATGACGGTTTGGATGTACCGTGCACTATTCAGTGTCCCCTCGACATTCACCAGTGGTGTACGGCCAGTGTAGGAGATCGCTCCCCACACCATGATGCCGGGTGTTGGCCCTGTGTGCCTCGGTCGTATGCAGTCCTGATTGTGGCGCTCAACTGCACGGCGCCAAACACGCATACGACCATCATTGGCACCAAGGCAGAAGCGACTCTCATCGCTGAAGACGACACGTCTCCATTCGTCCCTCCATTCACGCCTGTCGCGACACCACTGGAGGCGGGCTGCACGATGTTGGGGCGTGAGCGGAAGACGGCCTAACGGTGTGCGGGACCGTAGCCCAGCTTCATGGAGACGGTTGCGAATGGTCCTCGCCGATACCCCAGGAGCAACAGTGTCCCTAATTTGCTGGGAAGTGGCGGTGCGGTCCCTTACGGCACTGCGTAGGATCCTACGGTCTTGGCGTGCATCCGTGCGTCGCTGCGGTCCGGTCCCAGGTCGACGGGCACGTGCACCTTCTGCCAACCACTGGCGACAACATCGATGTACTGTGGAGACCTCACGCCCCACGTGTTGAGCAATTCGGCGGTACGTCCACCCGGCCTCCCGCATGCCCACTATACGCCCTCGCTCAAAGTCCGTCAACTGCACTTACGGTTCACGTCCACGCTGTCGCGGCATACTACCAGTGTTAAAGACTGCGATGGAGCTCCGTATGCCACGGCAAACTGGCTGACACTGACGGCGGCGGTGCACAAATGCTGCGCAGCTAGCGCCATTCGACGGCCAACACCGCAGTTCCTGGTGTGTCCGCTGTGCCGTGCGTGTGATCATTGCTTGTACAGCCCTCTCGCAGTGTCCGGAGCAAGTATGGTGGGTCTGACACACCGGTGTCAATGTGTTCTTTTTTCCATTTCCAAGAGTGTATTTATCGTCCATGTTTCACTTCCATACATGGCTACACTCCTACAAATACTTTCAGAAACGACTTCCTGACACTTAAATCAATACTCGATGTTAACATATATCTCTTCTTCAGAAATTCATTCCTTGCCATTGCCAGTCTACATTTTATATCCTCTCTACTTCGACCATCATCAGTAATTTTGCTCCCCAAATAGCAAAATTCCTTTACTACTTTAAGTGTCTCATTTCCTAATCTAATTCCCTCAGCATCACCCGACTTAATTAGACTACATTTCATTATTCCCGTGTTGCTTTTGTTGATGTTCATCTTCTATCCTCCTTTCAAGGCATTATGCGTTCCGTTCAACTGCTCTTCCAAGTCCTTTGCTGTCTCTGAAAGAATGACAATATTATCGGCGAACCTCAAAGTTTTTATTTCTTCTCCATGGATTTTAATACCTACTCCGAATTTTTCTTTTGTTTCCTTCACTGCTTGCTCAATATACAGATGGAATATTGAATAACATCAGGGAGAGGCTACAACCCTGTCTCACTCCCTTCCCAACCACTGCTTTCCTTTGATGTCCCTCGACTCTTATAACTGCCATCTGGCTTCTGTACAAATTGTAAATAGCTGTTCGCTCCCTATATTTTACCCCTGCCACCTTCAGAATTTGAAAGAGAGTATTCCAGTTAACATTGTCAAAAGCATTCTCTAAGTTTACAAATGCTAGAAACGTAGGTTTGCCTTTCCTTAATCTAGCTTCTAAGATAAGTCGTAGGGGCAGTATTGCCTCACGTGTTCCGATATTTCTACGGAATCCAAACTGATCTTCCCCCAGGTTGGCTTCTACTAGTTTGTCCATTCGTCTGTAAAGAATTTGTGTTAGTATTTTGCAGCTGTGACTTATTAAACTGATAGTTCGGTAATTTTCACATCTGTCAACACCTGCTTTCTTTGGTATTAGAATTATTATATTCTTCTTGAAGTCTGAGGGTATTTCGCCTGTCTCATACATCTTGCTCACCAGATGGTAGAGTTTTGTCATGACTGGCTCTCCCAAGGCCGTCAGTGGTTCTAATGGAATGTTGTCTACTCCCGGGGCCTTGTTTCGACTCAGGTCTTTCAGCACTCTGTCAAACTCTTCACGCAGGATTGTATCTCACATTTCATCTTCATCTACATCCTCTTCCATTTCCATAATACTGTCCTCAAGTACATCGCCCTTGTATAGACCCTCTATATACTCCTTCCACCTTTCTGCTTTCCCTTCTTTACTTAGAACTGGGTTTCCATCTGAGCTCTTGATATTCATACAAGTGGTTCTCTTTTCTCCAAAGGTCTTTTTAATTTTCCTGTAGGCAGTATCTATGTCACCCCTAGTGAGATAAGTCTCTACATCCTTACATTTGTCCTCTAGCCATCCCTGCTTAGCCATTTTACACTTCCTGTCGATCTCATTTTTGAGGCGTTTGTAGTCCTTTTTGTCTGCTTCATTTACTGTATTTTTATATTTTCTCCTTTCGTCAATTAAATTCAATAATTCTTCTGTTACCCAAGGATTTCTACTAGCCCTCGTCTTTTTACCTACTTGATCCTCTGCTGGCTTCACAACTTCATCCCTCAAAGCTACACATTCTTCTTCTACTGTATTTCTTTCCCCCCTTTCTTGTCAATTGTTCCCTTATGCTCTCCCTGAAACTCTGTACAACCTCTGGTTCTTTTAGTTTATCCAGGTCCCATCTCCTTAAATTCCCACCTTTTCGCAGTTTCTTCAGTTTTAATCTACAGTTCATAACCAATATATTGTGGTCAGAGTCCACATCTGCCCCTGGATATGTCTTACAATTTAAAACCTGGTCCCAAAATCTCTGTCTTACCATTATAAACCTGTTAGTATATCCAGGTTTCTTCCATGTATACAATATTCTTTTATTATTCTTGAACCAAGTGTTAGCTATGATTAAGTTATGCTCTGTGCAAAATTCTACTAGGCGGCTTCCTCTTTCGTTTCTTACCCCCAGTCCATATTCACCTACTACATTTCCTTGTCTTCCTTTTTTTACTATCGAATTTCAGTCACCCATGACTATTAAATTTTCGTCTCCCTTCACTATCTGAATAATTTCTTTTATTTCATCATACATTTCATCAATTTCTTCGTTATCTGCAGAGCTAGTTGGCATATAAACTAGTACTATTGTGGTAGACGTGGGCTTCGTATCTATCTTGGCCACAATAATGCGTTCACTATGCTGTTTGTAGTAGCTTACCCGCACTCCTATTTTCCTATTCATTATTAAACCTACTCCTACATTACCCCTATCTGACTTTGTATTTATAACCCTGTATTCGCCTGACCAAAAATCTTGTTCCTCCTGCTACCGAACTTCACTAATTGCGACTATATCTAGCTTTAACCTATACATTTCCCTTTTTAAATTTTCTAACCGACCTGCCCGATTAAGGGATCTGACATTCCACGCTCCGATCCGTAGAACGCCAGTTTTCTTTCTCTTGATAACGACATCCTCCTGAGTAGTCACCGCCCAGAGATCCGAATGGGGGACTTTTTTACCTCCGGAATATTTTACCCAAGAGGACGCCATCATCATTTAACCATACAGTAAAGCTGCATGCCCTCGGGGAAAATTACGGCTGCAGTTTCCCCTTGCTTTCAGCCATTCGCAGTACCAGCACAGGAAGGCCGTTTTGGTTAGTGTTACAAGGCCAGATCAGTCAATTTTCCAGACTGTTGGCCCTGCAACTACTGAAAAGGCTGCTGCCCCTCTTCAGGAACCACACGTTTGTCTGGCCTCTCAACAGATACCCCTCCGTTGTGGTTGCACCTACGGTACGGCTATCTGTATCGCTAAGGCACGCAAGCCTCCCCACCAACGGCAAGGTCCATGGTTCATGGAAGGGGGGGGGGCATATCTGTATAGGAACAAAATATGATAATAATTACGAACTTAGGTATTAACTGCAGCGAAAATAGGTATAAAATAATCAAATAAGAAATTACAATTATTCCACATAACTAGTTACAAATCTGATAGAACTGAAATGTATTGTTCTGAAATGAGGAATAAATAATTCAAACGAGTATGCAAGTCGCCATTTGTTGGCAGCGTAATCGCTGCTATTTCCCGAGCACAAAATAAAAAATCTCGTTATGACCTCCTTCTAAAATATGCAGACAAAGTTTTGTCATCACTTTGTAGTTCTCGCAACTCTGTTGCTTATAGACCTCTTAACTTACAATCATTTTACGTTTCCTTTTTCTGTTGCCTTTTCATCGCAATAAACGTAAGAGAAGTTCCCAAGCAAACAAGGGGATACATAGTAGAATGCCAGCGCAATGAGGCAACGTGTGCACACGAGAACACCCAAGCGTACGTGCGTACCCTCCACAAATTTTTGTGTGTGCCATTTTATTCCCGTTGTAGCTGCTCACTGTTCTCCGAAATAACTGGATTTATAGATTCGTGTCGAAGCAAATATTTATTACTCTGATAAACACTGAATTATGACAACCACAAAATTACATAGAGTAAACAACGACGGCGAACTTGTCAGCCGTCTCACTATCGTGTCTGGACTACCGTCACTGTGATACGTCGCCACAGTAGCTCCCCCACCCATTTCTGAAGACTGGACATGCAGGTACCATTGTGTGGCGACTCTCTGGGGAATATGGCTGCTGTTTCTTCTCTTCCAACCTTAAAAATATTCTTCTGGAACCCTGGTACGCCTGTAACCTCTCGATACGTAGGATAAATGTGACGTCCAGCTCGGGAGAGCACTTCTCTCCGCTGTCCTGTTGCTGATCGAGGTGTCTCAGTAGGTACTACAGCGAGTACCCATGGCTTTCGTTGTTGTTCCTGTGGCTGCGGCTGATCAGCTGCAGTGGCGTCTGGAGAGTAGAGGCATCGAGGTACGACTTTTCTTCCTGCTCGCGTTCTGTGTTCCACCTTGAGTGAGTGGGCAACTGCCTGCTCGTCCACTTCTGACACACGTGTGAACGTTTCTACTCGCTCGTAAAGACCCCTGTATTGTCATGTGTTAATTTCTCTCTACTTTGTCGACTGTTTGTGGTTCCGAGTGTTGTAGACTGCGCTGTATCCCCCTCCTGTGCCACATACGCTGGCTTCAGTCTCTCTACAGATACTGCCGTGGCCTTGCCTTCGTGCTCTGTGACAAAAGTATGTGTCTTACACTTCAATACTCGGTATGGCCCCACATATGGCGGGCACAGTGGTTGTTTGACTGCATCTACTCGTAACCACACATGTGAACACTGATGAAGATCTTTCTGAGTAAATACTGTTTAGTATCGTGATGCAGAGGAGCCTGTGGACGAAGTTTTTTGCACTGAACGTTGTCATTTTTGTGAGAAGTGTTGTAGGACGGTAGCTGAAGGTACCATTGCATTTCGTTGCTCTGTTAAATCGGCGGGAATACGAATCTCCTGGCCAAGAACCAACTGACTTGGTGCTAGGTCTATATTTGTTTAACAGCTGTTCTTAACCCAAGTAGCAATACCGGCAAAGCTTCGGTCCATGTCTCCTGGTGACACATGAATGCAGCTTTAAGAGTTCTGTGGAGTATTTCTACCATGCAATTGCAGTCCGCAAATGGGAAATTCCACATAATCTCGTAAGCTATGAAAAAAGTTCACGTTCAAACTGACGTCCTCGGTCGGTTGTCACCGTGGATGGGACTCTAAATTCATACATTGATAAAGTTCCTAGCCACTGTCTCTGCCGGAATGCCCGTAATCGGTACAGCTCCTGGGCATTGCGTGGAGCGGTTAATCATTATAAGCAGGTAATTATATCTTTCCGACAAGGGTAATAGTGCCACGATGTCTACATAAATGTAGGTGAATCTTGTTGCTGAGGTACTGGCATTGCCAACGGGTGAAAAAACATGCCGTACGACCTTACGTTATTGACACTGTAAACATTCACTTGCCAGTTGTCGGCAGTCCTTGTCTGCGTTCGGCCAAGTAGAACACTAACAAGGGGAGGCCGCCAATTGTGAAATTCAGATTCGATTCATACTGCGCATAATAAAAGCTCATGGCCAGAGGTGTAATGTGGCAAAGCACCAAGATGCACTTCTCAGCCGTTGTCGAGAAAGTCGACAGTTAAAAGAAACCGTTGCGGTGAAATACTCTCTACGATTAACGGCTTTCTACAGCGTCGTGGTGTAGCGGTAAGCGCTCGGGTTCGTAATCCGAAGGTCGCCGGATCAAATCTGGCACCATGCAATTTTTTTTATTATTAGTTTTTGTAATTGGTTGGTTGGTTGTTTGGGGAAGGAGACCAGACAGCGTGGTCATCGGTCTCATCGGATTAGGGAAGGATGGGGAAGGAAGTCGGCCGTGCCCTTTCAGAGGAACCATCCCGGCATTTGCCTGGAGTGATTTAGGGAAGTCACGGAAAACCTAAATCAGGATGGCCAGACGCGGGATTGAACCGTCGTCCTCCCGAATGCGAGTCCAGTGTCTAACCACTGCGCCACCTCGCTCGGTTTTGTAATTCAAGTATATATATATATATATATATATATATATATATATATATATATATATATATATATATATATATATATATATATATATACTATTAATGAATTGCTTATGCATTTTGGTGAAGGCGGATCGCTCTCCAAATGTACCGCCTCCATTTTTCCGTTTGTTTAACAGGGTGTACCAAAGCTCTCACGTCCGCACTGATTTTTCGACGATGTTATAAGTTGCGCTAGGGACCGCATCTACCTTCTTTCGAAGTTAGCAGGCAACTACGCTGTTATGCGGCGGCTCGTTTCGGCCCATTCAACATCTGTCCTTCAAGTGTAACGAGCGAGTAACAAAGTTTATATTTCATACCTGCCACAGCGAATTTGTGTTCGTGGGGTCTCTATTCTAATTCGAACGTTTGACTTACGCTATACGTAATCGTTTCGGAATATCGTTTCTACGTCTTCCGTTAACTATACGTGGTTAACATTATGAAGACAATTAATAACGTTTGTGAAATATAACTCTGTTTGCGGAAAAAATAATGATGTTCGAAGTCGCCAGTTTTTCCACGACAAACAACTTTCAACAACTTATTATATGCATAATTGTTGCAACTGATTGCCGGGAAATATATATATATATATATATATATATATATATATATATATATATATATATATATATATATATATATATATGTGTGTGTGTGTATACACATTTGAATAACAAAAAACAAATACTAAAAAAAAAAAGTTGCATGGTGCGAGATTCGATCCGGCGACCTTCGGATTACAAACCCGAGCGCTTACCGCTGCGCCACGACGCTATAGAAAATTCATTAATCGTAGAGAGTATATCACCACAACGGTTTCTTTTAACTGTCGATTTTTTCAACAACGGCTGAGAAGTGCATCTTGGTGCTTTGCCACATTACACCTCTGGCCATGAGCTTTTATTATGCGCAGTATGAATCGAATCTGAATTTCACAATTGGCGGCCTCCCCTTGTAAGTAACCGCGAGCGCCGACGCTTGAACTGCTGGATGTGAAAGGTCGTGAACCGTGTGAAATGCCGTCATACTCTGTTATTCGGGAATGTGGGGGTGGATCTGACCGCGAACTGTGTCGCACCACAATGTCGTTTGCGCGGCCGGTACATAAATTTCTTTCAACTCATAACTCGAATTTTTGTCTTCCTTTAATTTCTCCAGTTCATCGTCCACTTTTTTTGACGGCGCAATAGCTGGCCATGATGTTCCTTGAATCGCTGTACACGTTCCTGAAAGACAGCTCGCCACAGTGTCGCCATAACCACTGATGAGACGTATGTCCGCTGTAAATTGTCCTATGAATTCCAGATGTCTGATGCGACGTGGTGTACTCTCTTAGTGATTCCTCTCAAATGCATTGACCAGTGGATGGTAGAGTAGGGTTTGCCTCTAAATCTGTACTGAGATACGTTACTCGTTTGTGTATTGCCAATAACTCCCTATCGATAGCTGACCACAGAGTTTGAGCCGGCATGAAATTTTTGATAAGAATGCCAGTGGCTGCCATATCGCTGCTACCCGCTGCAGTATTGCTGCACCAATGGCGCTCTGGCTTGCGTCATCCGTTAGAGCCAACGCTGCTGTATGACTTGGATGACGTAACAGTAGCCAATACCAAAGAATCGTTGAGGTTAGAAAAGGCTCCTCTCTTCTCCTGTAACCGCGGCATCTATCATTTGCCACTGGTAAGTTTCTCTGTTAGCACTGCATTAAAGTGCTCTTGAATCCTAGCGACAGGTGGTAAGTGACGTCTGTAAAAATTTATCAATCCTAATAAACGACGAACTCTTTTTATGTTTCTGGTTGGCGCGTATTTACTATTTCTTGTACTTGCTCTGGAAGGGGCTTACACCTTTCCCTGTTACCTCGTACCCCAGAAATTTTACCTTTCTTTTTCCTAATGTACGCGTATCATGGTTTAAAATGAAGTCAAATTTTTTCAAACGATCGAACAATTGTCGTAAATGTCTTTTGTGTTCTTCCTCGTCTCATGAAAACACCAAAATATTATCAATACAGGCGATACGAAAATTGAATCCACGTAACACCTAATCTATGAATCGCTGTATTGTTTGCACAGCATCAAATAACCCCTATGGCATAAATTAAAACTCAAATAGCGCTAAAGCTGTTATAACCGCTGTTTTTGGTATATCACAGGTAGCCATCGGGATCTCAGTGTACGTCTTATCACAGTCTATGGCACTGAATACTGTTGCCCCCCGTAACGTAACCGTAAAATCCCGAATGTTTGGGACTGCGTAACCGTCTGGCACTATCGTGGCGTTTAGCGCCCTGAGATCACCACGAGGTCTATAGGTACCATATTTCCCACTCACCAGATATAGAGGCGACGCCCAGCGGCTGTCTGAATTACGTGCAGCTCCTGTGTCTAACCATCTATCGACGTGTTTTTTGGCTGCTGCGTACTTTTCTAGTGCTAGGCGGCGGGTTCGAGCATAGACCGGTCGACCAATTGTAGTTCTGATACGGTGCATCATTGAAAGCTGACTCTCCTTCCGTCGTGTCGTCGGGTAGTCGTGCGTTGTCTGTCGAAATGGGTCGTCACTCTTGGCTGTGACTGTTGTTGTTTGAAATTCCGCCAGTTTAATTGCAGGAAACGTGTGTGAGGAATCGCCAGTAATTATTTGTTGATTATGTAAATCAATTAGTAACTTGAAATGTTCTAAGAAGTCCGTCTCCAAGATGCGATGGGCTACTGCAGCCACGACGAAATTCCATGTCCCCTGAATCTCTGGACTTAGTGTCTCTGACGTTAGAGTTGTTCTGAACGTCGGCATCGTTATCTCATTCGCTACTTACACCGTAAACATTTGCTTGGGTTGCATCATCACCAAGCACTGTTGTGGCGGATTGCTAATATCTGCTGTCGACAAGGTATTCTTTCGCATTCAAGGTGTGCCTGACAAAAATACGGCTATCTTTGGTATTGCTGATTTGTCGACTAGCATTTCGCGCTACAGTCACGTCGTGTTGCTCCTGTCTCTCGTTGAGGTTTTTGCGGCGATAAAATCGTAGCTGGCTGTCGACAACGTCTCTTATCGGCCGCTCTTGGCTTTTGGGTACCCGCATGGTTGTTCACACATCTTAGCGCATTAACCCAACTTTCTGTGACGCCATCACCACGCTCCAGTGTTTTCGCTTTTCGAACCTGGCCTCTGGTTGTACTGTTGAGCCAATCATGTCTTGACGCCGACTAGTGATGAGTTCTTCTTCCAATATCGTGTGGGTCTCAATGCTCCACACAGTTTGTCGTTTTCTTCCTTTTTAGTCTCTACATGCGTGGCTTCCGCCTTCCTCACCTCCGTGCTGTCCTCTTGATTCACCCTCAATAGCGACACATTTCCTTCATGTTATAATCGCTGGTGAGAACTGGGAGGTCGCGTCCGCTTTTTCCGTCAGTTCTGATAGCGACAAGGTATCGTGGGCTGGCAGTACTAATCTGATATTTGTTGGAAGACGGTTGAGCCAAATACTACGTAATGTTTCGTCCGAAAATAGACTATTTCCTGCTAAGTTGCTAAACGTCGCAGTAATTCTGATGATGGCGCCCGCTGTGGCCAAGCGGTTCTACGCGCTTCAGTCTGGAACCGCGCGACCGCTACGGTCGCAGGTTCGAATCCTGCCTCGATCATGGATGTGTGTGATGTCCTTAGGTTAGTTAGGTTTAAGTAGTTCTAAGTTATAGGGGACTGATTACCTCAGATGTCAAGTCCCATAGTGCTCAGAGCCATTTGAACGATTTTGAGTAATTCTGATGGAGTACGTTCACCGATTTTTTCCTCAAACAAAACATGTTGCATGCGTTGTTCCTTGTGCAGTACTAAGCGTTTTATAACTGCCTCTTTGAAGGCTTGATACGATTGCTCATGAAATGGCTGCATTATGAGATCTTGTGCTACTTTTGCTATCTCTTGGTGCATATTCGCGAAATACAGCTCAGTTTGTCACTGTCGCTGTTCACATTACATTGCTGGAAAATATCCTCCGGTCTTATAAACCACTCTTTAGGTAATGTAGTCCAAAATTTCGGCAAACGTAATGTTATAGTTGTGCTTCTGGTTGATGTAATGGAATCACTCATTTGTGTCGAATACGACTGTACGCTCGTACAGGGTGTTTCAAAAATGACCGGTATATTTGAAACAGCAATAAAAACTAAACGAGCAGCGATAGAAATACACCGTTTTGTTGCAATATGCTTGGGACAGCAGTACATTTTCAGGCGGACAAACTTTCGAAATTACAGTAGTTACAATTTTCAACAACAGATGGCGCTGCAAGTGATGTGAAAGATATAGAATACAACGCAGTCTGTGGGTGCGCCATTCTGTACGTCGTCTTTCTGCTGTAAGCGTGTGCTGTTCACAACGTGCAAGTGTGCTGTAGACAACACGGTTTATTCCTTAGAACAGAGGATTTTTCTGGTGTTGGAATTCCACCGCCTAGAACACAGTGTTGTTGCAACAAGACGAAGTTTTCAACGGAGGTTTAATGTAACCAAAGGACCGGAAAGCGATACAATAAAGGAGCTGTTTGAAAAATTTCAACGGACTGGGAACGTGACGGATGAACGTGCTGGAAAGGTAGGGCGACCGCGTACGGCAACCACAGAGGGCAACACGCAGCTAGTGCAGCAGGTGATCCAACAGCGGCCTCGGGTTTCCGTTCGCCGTGTTGCAGCTGCGGTCCAAATGACATCAACGTCCACGTATCGTCTCATGCGCCAGAGTTTACACCTCTTTCCATACAAAATTCAAACGGGGCAACCCCTCAGCGCCGCTACCATTGCTGCACGAGAGACATTCGCTTACGATATAGTGCACAGGTTGATGTCGGCGATATGCATGTGGGCAGCATTTGGTTTACTGACGAAGCTTATTTTTACCTGGACGGCTTCGTCAATAAACAGAACTGGCGCATATGGGGAACCGAAAAGCCACATGTTGCAGTCCCATCGTCCCTGCATCCTCAAAAAGTACTGGTCTGGGCCGCCATTTCTTCCAAAGGAATAATTGGCCCATTTTTCAGATCCGAAACGATTACTGCATCACGCTATCTGGACATTCTTCGTGAATTTGTGGCGGTACAAACTGCCTTAGACGACACTGCGAACACCTCGTGGTTTATGCAAGATGGTGTCCGGCCACATCGCACGGCCGACGTCTTTAATTTCCTGAATGAATATTTCGACGATCGTGTGATTGCTTTGGGCTATCCGAAACATACAGGAGGCGGCGTGGATTGGCCTCCCTATTCGCCAGACATGAACCCCTGTGACTTCTTTCTGTGGGGACACTTGAAAGACCAGGTGTACCGCCAGAATCCAGAAACAATTGAACAGCTGAAGCAGTACATCTCATCTGCATGTGAAGCCATTCCGCCAGACACGTTGTCAAAGGTTTCGGGTAATTTCATTCAGAGACTACGCCATATTATTGCTACGCATGGTGGATATGTGGAAAATATCGTACTATAGAGTTTCCCAGACCGCAGCGCCATCTGTTGTTGAAAATTGTAACTACTGTAATTTCGAAAGTTTGTCCGCCTGAAAATGTACTGTTGTCCCAAGCATATTGCAACAAACGGTGTATTTCTATCGCTGCTCGTTTGGTTTTTATTGCCGTTTCAAATATACCGGTCATTTTTGAAACACCCTGTATCTTCCCGTTGCTCCGCCACCGTTGTGCTACACTGCTTTTTATTTGTGATTTACACTGTATTATTTTTCTGCACTGGGTCACCAATGTAGCCACGCATCATTTTCCGAAATAAATGAATCAACAGATTCGTATCGAATCGAAAAACCGTATCTCTATTATTGGTTTCACAAACACTAAACATTGATAGCTAGCAAATTACAAAGAATAAATAACGGCAGTGAAATTCTCAGACATCTCAACTATCGTCTTTGGAGTCTTGTCATTGCAATACGTCGCAACATCATGAGTCAAAGACTGCCCATCGTGTGGACATACGTTATGGTTATGCCACGGTTCATGCGACATTCTTACAACTTCACACTACTCGCATTTATACTGACCAATTAAACTGACGAATTCCATGTAGATATTTAACTGTAACCCCGTCTGGAGAATCCGATAGTGAAAAATAACTGACATTTATAACGGTTAAAAATAACTGATACAAAAAATAACTTTAATTGTGGTAACGAATACTCCAAGATATTCGTTTGACAAATCTCCAAGGATCAGCAATAAGCAACTCCTATACGTAGTTGATTTCGTATGGATAGCAGTGTAAGACGTTTCACACAATTTTATGCACCGTGCTCACAGCCATGTACGAAGTTGCGGTAATTCCACGCGCACCTCATTTTTGCACACACCGCTCGATTCCTCCTGCAATGCTGTTTCGGCGTCTCCTACTGGCGTCGGATCAATTGTTTCCTCCCTCTGCCACGTTGGAAAGAACCTGTCTTTTCGAATTTTGTAATCATTATTCTCCATACTCTTGGCAGAAATCGGACCAATGTCTTTTTTCATACTTGTGGTTGTCCCGAACTTCTGCAGAGCTACTGGCGCACAGTCACCATTCTTGTAAAAGAACCTTACCAGCACCAAGCAAAATGAGATACAGCCACACACCCAGCATCCTTTATTTCGCTTATTCTTCCGCTTATAACGCCAGTTACTGTTTTTTTCTTTTATTTTCATAGTGTTTCCCCCTTTTTTCGGAAATATTCCCTTCACATATGATGTCATTCCGAAAGAGTGTTTTTTTTTTCACAGCGTTTTGAAATTGGGACTTAATTATAATCACCCCGTACACTCATGAATTAGTGCGGTCGTAAACTACTCTATCGTTTATGAAATCTTCAAACATTAAGAAAGGAAAACATAACTGGAATGAACTTCCATATTTGCAACTATATCAGGCAGGTCACATAACGGAGTGTGGCGGAGCGTATTCCTGTACCACAATCAATCTTTTTCTTTCTTTGGTTTAATTCCAAATGTTGAGTAGGAAGGACTGTCGGTAAACCATCATATTTCCGTTAATTTCACTGATTTTCCTTTCATGGTCATTGCAGTATATGTTTAAGGGAGGAAGTAATATTTTACTTCGCCTTTCTTGATTCTCGCTATCGGAATTATAACAGTAAACCTTGATGTGCTTACTAAACGAAACTGTGACGCAACTCGGCGCTCTTCTACTCATTTTATTTGTCACGTTCATTAATTATATCTGTTAACGATCTCAAACACCCAGGAATCAATCGAATTATTTATGATTTAATTAGTAATAACTGCACCAGTAACTAATTTTTTGATGCTTACCGCAACGCGTTGGGAGAATTTATTTTCATTTTCAAGTGCACCTCTGCATTTGTTTACGTGAATATGTTTGGTGATGTTTGCATGTGCGATTTTCTGCGTCTCCTGCGTGTTTCTGAAGTTAGACAGCAGTCGAAAAATCGGACAAAATGAAGGTGTGGACTACAACAGAAATTATTATATACCTCAAACAATGGAAGAGATAAATTCTCAGACTCAGGAATACACAAAACAACACGTAAAACTTGCTCAAGCTGTTACATAGGACGAACTGGCAGGAATTTTAAAGTTAGATACAATGAACATATCAACTGCTACTCACATAACTAATTTACATAATGAGCAATAGCAACACACATAATAAACACAGGACTCCCATTCGAAAAAAAAGAAAAAGATCTTAAGACAACCCGCCACTTCCAAAAATCTCATGCCTTGGGCTTAATGGAGGAGCTTCACATTTTTGTACACCGCTAAAAGCAAGCAACAAAATTCTTAATGACAAACCAGAAAGTGAATGAATTCCTTCAAATACTTCTCCTGCATATGATAATTGTAACAATTTTTCTAAATATGTACATTTCGTCATAAGAAAAAAATCGATCATTTAATAGCCAACAGTGGTAAAAGTACGTTTTGTATTTTGCAACATACTGCAACAACTCCGACTGTGTACAAACTCTTTGTGAATTCATAGTGTCGTAATATCTTTGTAACATGTTTTGTAAACAGATAGTGGAATTGATGATTTGCGTTGTGTGATATCTGTATAATGGAGGAGACACAAAACCTTTAAGTATTTTCTATAATTAGCACTTAGAAACACTCAAAGATTCATTTTTTTCCGATTTTTTCTATTGCAGTCTAACTACAAGAAGACACAAGAGAGGCTGAAAATCACACATGCAAACATCACCAAACATATTCCTGTAAGCTAATGCAAAAATGCACTTTAAACTGAGAATAATTTCTCGCAACACGTTGTGCTAAGCGTCAAAAAATAAGTAATTGATGCAGTTTTGATTATTTAAATCACGAATGTCACAGTTGCAGGCTTTCCTGAATCATCCAATATGATGAACGAAATTAAATCGATTTATTATTTTGCAAGCCACATCTTCCGCGTATGACACATAACCAACATGAATTTAGCAAACGACGTTATTTTGAAACACAAATGGCGGTTTATTTATACGAAATACTGAGTTATTACCGAGCGAGGTGGCGCAGTGGTTAGCACACTGGACTCGCATTCGAGAGGACGACAGTTCAATCCCGCGTCTGGCCATCCTGATTTAGGTTTTCCGTGATTTTCCCAAATCGCTCCAGGCAAATGCCGATATGGTTCCTCTGAAAGGGCACGGCCGACTTTCTTCCCCGTCCTTCCCTAATCCGATGAGACTGATGACCTCGCTGTGTGGTCTCTTCCCCTAAACCAACCAACCAACCAACTGAGTTTTATTGGCAGGGGATCTCAAGTTCAGTTCGAATTTCGAGACTTCCATGACGCTTTTGACGCCTTTTCCCACAATCGGCTTCGAATCAAACAGTCTCATTTTCCTGACAGAAAGATCACAGTAAGTAGTAACTGGCAGAAAGTCATCTATCGAAACCGAAGTGATACTTACGGTTCCCCAAGGAATTGTTACAACGCCCACTACTGTTCTCAGCCGATACTACTGACTTTAGATGACAATCCGCGCAGCCCTCTTACAGTGTTTGCAAATGATGCTGTCGTTTACCGTCTAGTAAAGTCGTCAATAGAACAAAGCCAACAGCAAAATGATTTATGCAGAACGTCTGTATGGCACGAAAAGTGGCAATTGACTCTAGTCAGTAAAAAATGCGATGTCCTCCACAATTTAAAGACTGCTGATTCAGTTGTAAGGGGTGATCAAAAACTTTCCGTTTGGGGTCGCTGTTGCAGATTATATATGCAACAGCGCGACTCCGATGCTGGTATATAAGCAACGACATGTGGGCAAGAAATCCGTGCAGCAATCGTGTCTGTGCGCAGCTATAACAAATGTGTCCAAACAGAACCAACGTGCTGTTATTCTTATCTTAGCCGCCAAAGGACAAGCAGCGACAGATATTCATCGGAGAATGCAGAATGTGTATGGCGCAGCATGTCTGTAGGAAACCACCGTTGTGGAATGGTGCAGGAGGAGGTGTTAGTACTTAATGATAACGCACGAACCCATATCCCAAATGTCGTAAAGCGGAAGTTACGCCAACTCAAGTGGGAGGCACTCGAGGACCCGCCCTACAGTCCTAATTTGTGCCCATGCGATTACCGCCCTTTCGGTTCCTTAGAAAAGTTCTTGAAGGTTCGTCGATTCCTCTCAGACGAGGATGTGCATCGGGTACTTACGGTCTTCATGCAGCAGGACATCGTGTTCTCCAAACGGGTATCATCAGCTAGGTGCGAGGGTGGGATTATTTCCTCAAAGTTCAGCGCAATTTTTTCCTGACTGGCATATCGATTCTGGACTGTGCGCCCATGAATGGAAACTTTTTGATACCCATTAGAAACATCTAGGAACTACCGTCATGAACAACTTATACTGGAGCCAAAAACTAGAAAAAATGTTGAGGGGAGACGAAACCAAGATTTTTTTTTCCAGAACATTTACAAGATGCAACATATCTACAGAAGAAACTGACCGCACTACACTTGTCCGTCCTCTTTGGAATGCTGCTGCGCAGTATGGGATCCTTACCACACAGGAGTGATGGGGGTCACCTAAAAAGTTCAAAGAACGGCAGTACGTTCCGTATATCACCAAATAGGCGATTGAGTAACATAGATATGGTAGCTGACTTCTGAATGCCAGTCATTAAGACAAAGGTGTTTTTCGTGCAGGCGAGAGCTTTTTCTCTCCCGAGAGCAAAAATGTTTCATCGACCCATGTATATAGGGAGAAATCACCATCGTAATGAAATGGAAATCGGAGCTGGCACGGGAGGATTAAGCAGTGCTTTCTCCCCATGTCCTATTCGAGAGCGGAACGCTCGAGAAATAGTCTAAAGGTGGTGCTATGAACCCTCTACCAAACACGTAAGTATGAAATGCATAGTAATCATGCAGGTGTAGATGTAAATTGAACTATATCTCTGTAGGGGTCTTTCTAAGTCTTTAAGGCTGGAAATCTACTGTTCCCTCAAGTCGCTTTACATCATCGCTCGCTTCACGTCGCTCCTAGCTACTTTACAATTCTTGCTGCTTCCAGGGATTTCTCGCTAACGGTTTAATCGAATGGTAACTCATCTTACCGTTCCAATGCGCTACGTTCATTTATGTTGAGCAGCTGGCGCTCATCACTGCAACAAGCAGCGATCCTCTACAGTTCTTACTGCATTTCCCTATAGACATCCTCATCAAGCTTCTTGTGTTTGCCACCGCGTCTTTTATAAGGCTAACGAACTGTATTCGTTACGATCTGTCACAGTTTCTCAGCATGATAACTTAATGGTGCGCCGCCGGATGTATTTCGGTGCTAGTACAGTCAGCCAGTGACTCAGTAGATGAGTATGAACTGTTAACTAACTTCAGCTAAGACCCATACGTGGCCAGACTTTTCGATGGGACAGCGGGTAAAATTCGGCTTTCAGAATTGATTGAAAACTTTAAGAGATAACACCACTGATATGATCTTAATAAAAGCGTTCGTAATTTTTTTTCCAGAAGGAAACAGAAGAGAGAAATAATACTTGGGATAGTTATTGAGTGAATATTTAAATATATTGGAAAAATTTGTCGGAAAGTATTACAAAATGGCGACACTGCAGCAATTCTCCCGAGGTGTGCTGAATTCGAGGCGATCTGCGGCACACACTATAAATGGTGGCAGTTTCAGTCTGAAAAAAAGAAAAACAGTCTATGTAATCTGCATGAGTGTAGCTAGTGACTCACACAGGGAATTTAAAAAAAATATATATTTATATTTGTGTAATTGGCGAGTATTTGATAAGAAAGTTCAATTTTTATCAAGACGAACAACCATTTGTTAATAAATAGTGTTTAAATTTACTAATCTAAAATCCCCTCCATGTTGGCTCTGAAATAATAGTTCAAAGTCGTCAGATTTTAAAATAAAAAGATCGAAAAGTTTTGAAGTTATGCTGCGTGCGGCTTTGAAAAATTATATTCCGAGGATAACGCGTTTCAAGTTTTGAAGCGTCTAATAGACATGAATAACGAAACAAATTTTCTTTTACAAAACTCTTACCATTAATTAGCTATCAAAGGACAGGCCTGTCGTTCTGTTACAGTTGCTATCGAAACCATATCCACTAGTTTATTAGAGAATGATTGGAATATCGGCCGTGGCAGTTCCATGAACACACAAAACTTTACAGTTCCGTTTAACCCTAGTCCAAGCAGGTGCATTTCTAGACGGTAGCAGTAATCTACTAAATTACAGGCCCATATCATTAACGTCGATATGCAGCAGGATTTTGGGACATATATTGTGTTCGAGCATTATGAATTACCTCGAAGAGAACGGTCTATTGACACACAGTCAACACGGATTTAGAAACCATCGCTCTTGTGAAACATAACTAGCTCTTTATACACACGAAGTGTTGAATGCTACTGACGAGAGATTTTACATTAATTTCGTATTTCGAGATTTCCAGAAGGCTTTTGAAACTGTGCCACACAAGCAGCTTGTAGTGAAATTCCGTTCTTATGGAATATCGTCTCAGTTATGTGACTGGATTCGTGATTTCCTGTCAGAGAAGTCAACTTCGTAGCAACTGTCGGAAAGTCATCGACTAAAACAGAAGTGATTTCTGCCGTTCCCAAAGGTAGTGTTACAGGCCCTCAGCTGTTCCTTATCTATACAAATTGTTTAGGAAACAATCTGAGCAGCCGTCTTAGGTTGTTTGCAGATGATATTGTCGTTTATCGTCTAGTAGAGTCATCAGAGGATCAAAACAAACTGCAAACGACTTATAAAAGGTATCTGTGCGGTGCGAAAATTGGCAATTGACTCTAAATAAAGAAAAGTGTGAGATCATTCATATGAGTGCTAAAAGGAATCCGTTAAACTACGGTTACACGATCAAACAGTAAAAATCTAAAGGTCGAAATTTCAACTAAATATTTAGGAATTACAATTACGAACAACTTAAATTGGGAAGAATACTAGAAAATGTTTTGGGGATGGCAAACGGAAGAGTGCATTTTATTGAGAGCACTTAGAAAAATTAACAGATCTACTAAAGAGACTGCCGACGCTACGCTTGTGCGTCCTCTTTTGTAGTATTGCTGCGCTGACTGGGATCCTTAACAGATAGGATTAACGGAGTACATCGAGAAACTTCAAAGAAGAGTAGCATGTTTTGGGTTATCGCAAAATAGGGAAGAGAGGGTCATTGATATGATACAGGATTTAGGGGGGTCATCTTTAAAACAAAGGAGTTTTCGTTTGGGCGGAATTTTCTCACTTAATTTCGATCGCCAAGTTTCTCCTCCGAATGTGAAAATATTTTGTTGACGCCGACCTATATAGGGAGAAACGATTATTGTAAAATAAGAGAAATCAAAGCTCTCACGAAAGATATAGGTGTTCGCTTTTGTTGCGCGTTGCTCGAAATTAGAATGGCTCTGAGCACTATGGGACTTAACATCTGTGCTCATCAGTCCCCTAGAACTTAGAACTACTTAAACCTAACTAACCTAAGGACATCACACACATCCATGCCCGACGCAGGATTCGAACCTGCGACCGTAGCAGTCGCGTGGTTCCGGACTGAGCGCCTAGAACCGCTCGGCTACACCGGTTGGCTCGAAATTAGAATATGCAGAGTTATTGTGAAGGTGGTTCGATGAACCGTCTACTAAGCACTTAAGTATGATTTGCAGAGTACCCATGTAGATGTAGAGGAGGATTCGACGGTTGATTTCACTTGCGTTTCGTATAAACTTACTACGTGCTAGAACTTCTGGGCAGTTTGGACAAGCAATAATTAATGTGAAGTCTCAGCCTCGATGATTTCGTTCTTGGTACGTGATGTCTCCATTTCAGGTATTGAGAAACAATAGAGCAAACGGGAAGAAAATTTGTAATCCCCTAGCTCAGTCGGTATTCACATTAAAATCTTCGTCACTGTCTTTCAATTTGTTAACAGAGGCACTGACCCTTTCTGAGCTGCTATCAGCCTCATTATCTATTTCCTGGCCGATTTGAACACATACCACATCGACGCCGCGTGGGATACGTGTTCCTTTTCTGCCAGAGTACACTTTCTTACCACTCATTCTTACTTGGAAGGCAAAACTATATATTGTATAATCACAAATAATCTATCAAAGATAATACTGCACACAAAAATCAAACACTCTTTCGTAAACGCACCGCCACTTGCCGACGCCAAGATAACGAATTATTGTTTGGAAATGTTTCAAACTATACCCAGTCACCCCAGAAGGTGTCGAGCTGATGCGCGTAGGCCGTTTCTGATCATCCGAGGCGCTAGAGGAGCAGCTCCGAATTCCAGAGAATATTTTTTTTAGACTAGACTTTTTGACGCGTATTTTAGAAGGTTCAAGGCCTCTGATAAGCCAATAAAAAATTTTTTTTGGAAAATTTTGCAATGCTTTTACCCCTTAAGTATTGGTTTCTTAATGCTAATATTGCTTCTATCACCTTCCACCATTTCATTCGTATATAATTGCCACAGCATCAAGAATTTCACGTACGAACACTCTTCCTACAGATCTGTAATGTTACCACTGTCAGTACACATACTCGTACGTATTGATGCTGTGCCGTTAGATATGGACGAGTAGGATCCCTTCTGAATACCTGTCTAGCCTAATTACTTTTGATACTGTGTTATGCTATAATATCTTTGCAGTCTGATTCATTTACGTTTTTCTTATATACTATTGTGGCTTTTAGAAGCTTTACAGTGTCATTCCGTGTAATCAAAAGTTATGAAATATCTGTCATCATGGTAATCTCAGAAAAAAGACTAGAGCACATTACATAAAATGAATTTATACGATGCCTGATTTGCGAACAGACACATTAGAGCTCGTCAGATCGTTTGTAAGATTGCTTTGATGAGATTCCTGTAACACTGTCACAGTAAGTGCAGGCGATTGGTCTTCGTTGCCGGCCGCTGGTGGCAGAGGGTTTCTAGGGGCTTCAGTCTGGAACCACGCGACCGCTAAGGTCGCAGGTTCGAATCCTGTCTCGGGCATGGATGTGTGTGATGTCCTTAGGTTAGTTAGGTTTAAGTGGTTCTAAGTTCTAGGGGACTGATGACCTCAGATGTTAAGTCCCATAGTGCTCAGAGCCATTTCAATTTTTGGTCTTTGTTATTGCCCCAGGCAGTGTACTTTATGTAGCGTTTACGATAGTGAATGATATGGGGTGAGCTATGTCTTACTATACTAGTCAGCCTTTTTATATACTCAACTGCAATATTTCAGCGTTGGTCAAATAATCGTGGACATAAATACTGAGACCTCACTAACTGTGTTACGAAAGAAATTAGTGTGACATTCTAGACCGAAAATATGCTTCACAAATCAATGATGACACAGGAGTCCATCACCGAAACGTCTCTACGTCTTCGAGCACGACCGTCGATCTACATAATACTGCTATTATTTTGGTATGTTCAGTTTTACACACTCGAGCGTGTAAGCCATTCAAAAGGGATCAACACGCAAGAAATGAAAATGAAGCAAACCTTGATTAGGTACGCTCATATATCTTATTAAGGGTTGAGATAAGAGATATTTTGAAAGTAGTAATTTTTGATCTTTCTGAAATTTGATGCGTCAATGATATGGTCAGACTGGATCCAGTAATGCATTGTAGATCTGATAATTAGAGTGTTGCTCTTTCCGACATTTGCTGTTTCAACTAGGGAGACAATTTATTTTCTAGTCGTCGAGGACTGATACGTGATTGAGCTCCTTCTGATAAATAATATGCAGAAGATACACTGTGTGTTGGGATTCTAAGGGGTCCTTTGTTTAATGAGAAACAGGCAAGTGGTGTGGGCCTGTTTCAATTACACTCCCTGAACACCCTGAAGGGAAAGTTTTACAGCGCCACGCCTGTGGTTGCAGTTGCAGCCAAAAACAATCTCGCCACGCCTGTGGTTGCAGTTGCAGCCAAAAACAATCTGGGACTCGTCAATGAGCGTTTCTTCCCATGCCAAGACGACTGTAATTCGTCCTGCACGACACTTTGGAGCGACTATTTTAACACACACCTCATAGTGAAAGCAATACGTGCCGTTAGTTCTTCATTCTTAACTGGTCTTTGTAATACGTAAGTTTCTGTCAATAATAAGCAGTTTACCTTGTAATATTTCCATAAGTAAAACATGTTGTGCGGCAGCAAGTTTGGAACATTAGTGTAGTGGTTTAACGTTTGATTTTTTTATGTTGAGAGTTATATATTAAACTTTTCAACACATTTTCGTTAAAAAATATGTAAATAACTTACATTTAGCATTTCTACGTGTATTTGGACGTAATGCAGTGAAAAACAGCCACTAAAAGAAATGCTGAGCTCCAGCTTCCGACACCCGTGAGCTCCTCTACCCCATTAATATAAATATTTATTCAAATACAAATACTGACCTAAACTACAAACGTTTACTATGGCAAATCTATATATAAGTGGCAATGATCTGACCGGCTCATCATCGCCCTGCCCAAGCCTCTAAGAATAGAAACTTAAGATTTGGAGAGGTTGATGATCTTATACTGTAGGCGTTTAAGAAGGGATTTTTCGAAATTCCACCCCTAAGGGGATGACATAAGAGGTGAAAGGCTTTTTACAAACACTCACTCTTAATCCAATTTTGAAGCTGGAATTATGAAAATTGGTCTTTTGGTTTCTCGCTCAGAAATAAAGAAATACATGTTTCAACATTTCTAGAAATTTAACCTCTATAGGTTGGGGGGGGGGGTGAGGGGAGGAATAGTTGGTGAAAGCTTTTTGGCAGCGAATCACTATTAAAGAACTACTGAAGAATTTTTAAAGCTACATCTGTAGAATTGGTATTTGACTTCTCTGACAGAAATGAGAAGTACGTGTTTCAGTGTTTTTGGAAATTCAACCCGTAAAGGGATGAAACAGGGCCTGAGTGAGTCACTGACTCATCATCACTCAGCCCAAACTGCTAAGGACAAGAAATTTAAATTTAGCGAGGGTGTTGATCTCATACTGCAGGCACCATTTAGTATGAGTTTGTTCAAAATTCCACCCCTAAAGGGGTGAAGAAGAGGATGAAAGGATTTTTGAATATATGTCACTATTAAGGCAAATTTGAAGGTATAAGAACGAAAACTGGTATTTATTTTATCAGTCAGAATTGAGAAAAAAGGTACATGCTTCAGTGTTTTTGGAAATTCAACGACTAAGTCCGTTAAACAGTAGGTGAAAGATTTTTTTTTAAATAAGTCATTATTAAAGTTTTCTTGCAGAAATAGTAAACAGCTCATCAGATGCAAAATGGAGTTTTATTAAAACTTCTTTATGTTGGTTTCAACGTTTACAAAAATATCTCCCCAGGGAGATATAGACAACCGGATTACATGTTGTTGCAAAGGTACTTCAAAATACGGCCGAAAGGCGTCAGTTAAATATAAATTTTCACCTCTGTAATAAATTAAAATATGCACAACGTACTCGTTGTCATATGCTATTTCCTCGCCAGCGTACACCTGGTGCACACGTTGAAACCATAGGAAAGGGTCTTTAATAAACTTTCCAATTTGCAGCTGATTGTCTCTTTACTACACTCCTGGAAATTGAAATAAGAACACCGTGAATTCATTGTCCCAGGAAGGGGAAACTTTATTGACACATTCCTGGGGTCAGATACATCACATGATCACACTGACAGAACCACAGGCACATAGACACAGGCAACAGAGCATGCACAATGTCGGCACTAGTACAGTGTATATCCACCTTTCGCAGCAATGCAGGCTGCTATTCTCCCATGGAGACGATCGTAGAGATGCTGGATGTAGTCCTGTGGAACGGCTTGCCATGCCATTTCCACCTGGCGCCTCAGTTGGACCAGCGTTCGTGCTGGACGTGCAGACCGCGTGAGACGACGCTTCATCCAGTCCCAAACATGCTCAATGGGGGACAGATCCGGAGATCTTGCTGGCCAGGGTAGTTGACTTACACCTTCTAGAGCACGTTGGGTGGCACGGGATACATGCGGACGTGCATTGTTCTGTTGGAACAGCAAGTTCCCTTGCCGGTCTAGGAATGGTAGAACGATGGGTTCGATAACGGTTTGGATGTACCGTGCACTATTCAGTGTCCCCTCGACGATCACCAGTGGTGTACGGTCAGTGTAGGAGATCGCTCCCCACACCATGATGCCGGGTGTTGGCCCTGTGTGCCTCGGTCGTATGCAGTCCTGATTGTGGCGCTCACCTGCACGGCGCCAAACTCGCATACGACCATCATTGGCACCAAGGCAGAAGCGACTCTCATCGCTGAAGACGACACGTCTCCATTCGTCCCTCCATTCACGCCTGTCGCGACACCACTGGAGGCGGGCTGCACGATGTTGGGGCGTGAGCGGAAGACGGCCTAACGGTGTGCGTGACCGTAGCCCAGCTTCATGGAGACGGTTGCGAATGGTCCTCGCCGATACCCCAGGAGCAACAGTGTCCCTAATTTGCTGGGAAGTGGCGGTGCGGTCCCCTACGGCACTGCGTAGGATCCTACGGTCTTGGCGTGCATCCGTGCGTCGCTGCGGTCCGGTCCCAGGTCGACGGGCACGTGCACCTTCCGCCGACCACTGGCGACAACATCGATGTACTGTGGAGACCTCACGCCCCACGTGTTGAGCAATTCGGCGGTACGTCCACCCGGCCTCCCGCATGCCCACTATACGCCCTCGCTCAAAGTCCGTCAACTGCACATACGGTTCACGTCCACGCTGTCGCGGCATGCTACCGGTGTTAAAGACTGCGATGGAGCTCCGTATGCCACGGCAAACTGGCTGACACTGACGGCGGCGGTGCACAAATGCTGCGCAGCTAGCGCCATTCGACGGCCAATACCGCGGTTCCTGGTGTGTCCGCTGTGCCGTGCGTGTGATCATTGCTTGTACAGCCCTCTCGCAGTGTCCGGAGCAAGTATGGTGGGTCTGACACACCGGTGTCAATGTGTTCTTTTTTCCATTTCCAGGAGTGTATTTCTACAAGAAGATTACATTTTATGGTTGCTGTTTAAGCTACAGGTTGACAATTATTGAACTGTATAAAAATAACGTAAATTAGTTACAAACTATGGCGTGCACAGTTTATTCAACATGTAAACGCACTATAGATATTCCGATTTAGGTTATGACGTGTTCGATATGCCTATCATAATTGGCAATGATATGGCGCAGACCAATAGCGAAATTCTGCATGACCCGCTGAAGTGTCTGAACATTGATGCTATCGATGACCTTCGGAATGGCTGTTTTCAGCTCAGCAATGATTTTTGGTTAGTGCTGTACACTTTGTCCATAAAAAGGAGTCGCATGTGTTCAGATCCGGAGAATATGGTGGCCAATCGAGACCGATGCCAGTGGCCTCTGGATACCCCAGAGTCAGAATACGATAACCAAAGTGCTACTGCAGGGCATCAAACACTCTCCTGCTTCGATGGGATCGAGCTCCGTCTTGCAAGAACCTCAACTTGTCGAAATGGGGATCACACTGGATAATGGAGATGAAATGATCTTCCAAAACCTTCACGTACCGTTCGGTAGTCACCGTGTCATCGAGGAATATCGCAAAGATTATTCCATGAGTGGACATTCTGCACCACACAGTCTCCATTTGAGGGTGAAGATACTTCTCGATCACGAAATGCGGACTCTCAGTCCTACAAATGCACCAGTTTTGCTTGTTGACGAACCCATCCAAATGAAAGTGGACTTCGTCGCTAAACAAAACCATGCAGCGCGTACAAATTCCCATCATGCTCCGCCGCGTACCGTGCAGTTTGAACGTCCTAACGGAAACCGTTCAGAAGTTATAACGACTTTGTTTCATGTAGTTCAATAATCGTCACTCTGCCTGTGCAAAATTTTAAAAGATTATTAAAGTACTAATAAATCATTTTTAAAGCTACATCTATGAAAACTGGTATTTGACTTCTCACTTAGATTTTAAAAAATACGTATTTTCAATGTTTTTGGAAACTCAACCCCTAAGGGGTAAGGCAGAATGAAGGTTTGTATGAGAATACTTCGTTATATTAAACCATTTTTAATGTTAAATCTACGAAAATTTGTATTTTGCATCTAAAGAAATATATGTTATCAGATGAAAGTTGTTATGGAAATAACACTACAAGAACTCAAAAGATAAGATTAAAAAAGAAATCAGGTTCTAGCTGCCAGAATCGCTATTTGGTCAGAACTACACTCGGAAAATACAATGCTTCTATGGCGTTAAGTAGCCAGTGCAAAGTTTAAAAGATGCTGCAGTTTGTGAACAACATATAAATTAGATTAAAGGGGAAAAAAGCAACTGTGGAGACTATACAGTGAACGCGAGCAAAGCAGCGGGCACTAAGCTAGTTTCGTAATAACTGTGAATCCGTGAGGTGAAGAATGACTCTAATAACATGAAACACTTGCACTCGTAAAATTCAATAGGCATCAACACAGAAAATTATAAACGAAAAGAAACTGTGATGCTGAGAGCTGGGCCACCAGGATCGAAAGGGTGGAGCGATTGATTGAGCTTGAATCACATATTTCACACAAAACATTTTTTGAAACTTTTATTAACTTTAACATTAACCCAATCATAAAGACAGCTTTAGTGCAATAGACTTTCAATTATTTAAGCATGTTTGGCAGTAACAGATAATTCCGAAAACCCTTACAACAATAGGAAGATGAAACGCTGGGACGTAATGCAACAGTCGAAAATTATTAACTGAAGAACGAATTAATATTCTTGAGGAAAATATTTAGTCAAAACTGGTCAGCAAGTGGGGCTTAAGTGTAAAAAATTAAACTAGCCAATTCATACACATAACTGTAACTACCAAAGGAAATTCTTGATCATATGATTCTCTTTGGCACATTATTACGCAAACATAGGGAACGAAACCGCTTAGAATTTCTATAGCAAACATAAGGAAAACTATCTTTCAACACTTCCAATTAAGATTAGAGAATACTATTATAATAGATATAAGACATTTATTATAATGTAGGTCTACACAACATTAGCTTCCCCTATTCACTGCGTGCTGCGGCGGTGTCGGTCTCCTTCCCATATGTGGCAGGCATTTAGCGAATCGATTCTTACATATAATAACTGTAAAGGATTCTAATCAGCAAAAGACTATAATTTATAGCCAGTAATCACTGTTCTTAATGTCAATGCAGTTCAACACTTCTTTTCACTACAAATGAGGCCAACATAAACATCGGTACACATCCCAGTGACTGGTAGTTAATTACGTGAGTGAAACTGGTATTCAGCAAAGAACAAGCAGAAATGTCAGCCCCCAAAGAAACACTCTGTGGTGAAATGTTTCAATAAATAATTTTGGTGCCGCATGGAATATTATGATATCTGGATAACAAAAGTAGATATGTTAAGGTTGGTCTTGTTTCATTACACTCTGGTATCTTTAATTTTTTAACGTTGAATACGGTTTTGGCAGGGGGGAGTAAGTCCAGTCAGTATTAAATAACAACCATTCAAGTGAGGAAATCGGTGTACATAATTATTATTATAGTACCGTGCCTCCTGCACGTCGACCTGAAGGGAGACAGGTGTTCTGTTTCTAAATCGTAAAACGAACCATAATCATGAAATATGGCATTAGGATATAACCCGTTCGTATCTTTCTCGGAAAAGTAAATGCCTTTGGTATGCTGCGATTAACGATTACATCGAAAATCCTCCTCATGTTGCGGGCGTATCTGATTTTCAAAATTATTGAATTTATTTCTCTCACTAAGCAGTTAACATCGTTTCCATCTTTTTCTATCCTCGTCAGTAAACGTAAGTACACAGAGGAAGATTTCAGTTTGGTTTATTAAGGGAACACTGTCGGTCGGTGGACTGGGAAGTAAGGTCGCTGCCATCCAAGACGGAACTCAGTAGATATGTCAGTACCTTTAAGCACGAAGAGCAAGCGCAACCCAGGCTCTCTACACACCCCACAAATGCTCACTCTTCCATCCTACAGGCTCAGAAGGATACAGACTCCGATATACAGGGTGCGGCATTTAAATCCGGACAAATTTCAATTTGAATTTCTCGCAGTATCTTAGTTCCGCCGGAGGTCGCGATTGGCCTTCTTGAAAGCCAGAGGCATATAGTAAACAGTCATGACCTCAAAATGGCCGACATGTCACGGACAAGAGCGGAGTACAACCAAAGAGCTGCCATTATCGAAAGTCTTCACGCTGTGAATTCGCCTACTGAAATAGTTCAATTCTTCATGTACCCGAGATCAACTGTTTACGATTTTGTGGCCAAGTATAACGCTTCGGAGTAGACTGAGGAAGGTTCCGATAACCCGGCGAAGAAACTCTTTTCGAGGAAACGCGTGTCACGAACTGCGGCAGTCATCGAAAAGGCTCAGGCGCTGATTTCGGATGACCCGGGGCAACCGCTGAGGAAACTGGCGTCAGTATTTAATGTCAACGAGAGAAAAACGCGTCGGATGGCAGAGGAGGACCTCATACGAGCCATTCAGTCCAAAACTGGCCCTCGTATAACGTTGACATGTTTGTTCAAAGGAGTTCTGACCCTCGAATAGCACACATTTTAACCCTCTCGACGACTATGTTTGGAGCTTAGCCGAAAGAGTTACCAATAAGACGAGGCCCCCTAACGTCGCATCTCGGTTAGACCGTCAGTGAGAGAGCACTTCGATTTCCTGCTGCTAATAAGGCGAGTACACCGTTCGCTTGTTACACATTTTTGCGAGCTTCAAATAGGTACAACTTATTTTCAGTTATCTGGGTATTTACTATTTTATTTTTGTAATTTCTTGCGTGTTTGAGTGCCTACTAGACACAACCTTTTATTTTAATAACAGTGTAGTGTACAGTATCGCCGTTGCTACTGACCCTCGTATCGTACAGGCTTTTGTTTGTTTGGTTAGAACAGCTCAGTGTCGGTTAGACCGTCAGTGAGAGAGCACTTCGATTTCCTGCTGCTAATAAGGCGAGTACACCGTTCGCTTGTTACACATTTTTGCGAGCTTCAAACAGGTACAACTTATTTTCAGTTATCTGGGTAGTTACTATTTTATTTTTGTAATTTCTTGCGTGTTTGAGTGCCTACTAGACACAACCTTTTATTTTAATAACAGTGTAGTGTACAGTATCGCCGTTGCTATCGACCCTCGTATCGTACAGGCTTTTGTTTGTTTGGTTAGAACAGCTCAGTGTCGGTTAGACCGTCAGTGAGAGAGCACTTCGATTTCCTGCTGCTAATAAGGCGAGTACACCGTTCGCTTGTTACATATTTTTGCGAGCTTCAAACAGGTACAACTTATTTTCAGTTATCTGGGTAGTTACTATTTTATTTTTGTAATTTCTTGCGTGTTTGAGTGCCTACTAGACACAACCGTTTATTTTAATAACAGTGTAGTGTACAGTATCGCCGTTGCTATCGACCCTCGTATCGTACAGGCTTTTGTTTGTTTGGTTAGAACAGCTCAGTGTCGGTTAGACCGTCAGTGAGAGAGCACTTCGATTTCCTGCTGCTAATAAGGCGAGTACACCGTTCGCTTGTAGGGTAAACATAGTCATGTGTAGGGACTGTGGTTGTTGTGAGCGGACGCAAGGAGAATTGGCCACTCTTCGGGGGCAGGTGGAGGCTTTGTCTGTTAGGCTCATCGAGCTCGAGGCGCAGGCGTCGGCTCGTAGTGGCGTTGGGGCAACTGTGGTGAGACCTATGCCTACTTCGATGGCCTTGGAATCGCATGGAACCCCTGATGTCGCTGCGTCTTCCGGCAGTGAGCATCTTACCGGTCAGCCATCACTCCAGGGTGAATGGCGGACAGTGGTGGGCTCGCGCGTGCCTGACCGAAAGGCGAAGGTGGGATCTGGCCGCGTGGCAGCTGCCTTACCCCTTTCCAACAGGTACGGGGTGCTTCCTAGTGGTGATGACATCGTTTCCGAGCCACCACAGGATGCCTCGCTTGTTGGGCCAGTGGCCGATTCTCCGGCAAGGTCCCGACAGTCACAGAGGGCGGGCCTATTAGTTATAGGGAGCTCCAACGTTAGGCGGGTTATGGAGCCCCTTAGGAAAATAGCGGGTAGGTCGGGGAAGAATGCCAGTGTGCACTCGGTGTGCTTGCCGGGGGGTCTCGTCCGTAATGTGGAGGAGGCCCTTCCGGCAGCTATTGAACGCACTGGGTGTGACCGGCTGCAGATAGTAGCACATGTCGGAACGAATGACGCCTGCCGCTTGGGTTCTGAGGCCATCCTTGGTTCCTTCCGGCGGCTGGCTGATTTGGTGAAGACAACCAGCATCGCACGCGGAGTGCAAGCTGAGCTTAATATCTGCAGCATAGTGCCCAGAGTCGATCGCGGTCCTCTGGTTTGGAGCCGTGTGGAGGGTCTAAACCAGAGGCTCAGACGACTCTGCGACTATAATGGTTGCAAATTCATCGACCTCCGTTATTGGGTGGAGAACTGTAGGGCCCCCCTAGACAGGTCAGGCGTGCACTACACACCGGAAGCAGCTACTAGGGTAGCAGAGTACGTGTGGCGTGCACACGGGGGTTTTTTAGGTTAGAGGGACCCCCCTTGGGCGAAACGATAAAATACCTGACGGCTTACCAGAGAGGACATTATCATCGTTGATAAAGAACGTCCGTCCTCAGAGACCAAAAACAGGAAAAGTTAACGTAATATTGGTAAACTGCAGGAGTATCCAGGGCAAGGTTCCTGAATTAGTATCTCTTATTGAAGGAAATAGTGCGCATATAGTATTAGGAACGGAAAGTTGGTTAAAACCGGAAGTGAACAGTAACAAAATCCTAGACACAGAATGGAATATATACCGCAAGGATAGGATAAACGCCAATGGTGGAGGAGTATTTATAGCAGTAAAGAATTCAATAATATCCAGTGAAGTTATTAGCGAATGCGAATGTGAAATAATCTGGGTTAAGTATCAAAGGTGGGTCAGATATGATAGTCGGATGCTTCTATAGACCACCTGCATCAGCAACCGTAGTGGTTGAGCGCCTCAGAGAGAACCTGCAGAACGTCGTGAAGAAGTTTCGTGATCATACTATTGTAATAGGGGGAGACTTCAATCTACCAGGTATAGAATGGGATAGTCACACAATCAGAACTGGAGCCAGGGACAGAGACTCTTGTGACATTATCCTGACTGCCTTGTCCGAGAATTACTTCGAGCAGATAGTTAGAGAACCAACTCGTGAAGCTAACGTTTTAGACCTCATAGCAACAAATAGACCGGAACTTTTCGACTCCGTGAATGTAGAAGAGGGTATCAGTGATCATAAGTCAGTGGTTGCATCAATGACTACAAGTGTAATAAGAAATGCCAAGAAAGGAAGGAAAATATATTTGCTTAACAAGAGTGATAGGGCACAAATCGCAGAATATCTGAGTGACCACCATCAAACGTTCATTTCTGAGGAAGAGGATGTGGAACAAAAATGGAAAAAATTCAGAAACATCGTCCAGTACGCCTTAGATAAGTTCGTACCGACTAAGGTCCAAAGCGAGGGGAAAGATCCACCGTGGTATAACAATCATGTACGAAAGGTACTACGGAAACAAAGAAAGCTTCATCATAGGTTTAAGAGTAGTCGAATCATAGCTGATAAGGAAAAGCTGAACGAAGCGAAAAAGAGCGTAAAGAGAGCAATGAGAGAAGCATTCAACGAATTCGAACATAAAACATTGGCAAACAATCTAAACAAGAACCCTAAAAAGTTTTGGTCATATGTAAAATCGGTAAGCGGATCTAAATCCCCTATTCAGTCACTCGTTGACCACGATGGCACCGAAACAGAGGACGACCGAAGAAAGGCAGAAATACTGAATTCAGTGTTCCGAAACTGTTTCACTGCGGAAAATCGTAACACGGTCCCTGACTTCAGCCGTCGCACGGACGCCAAAATGGAAAATATTGAAATAAACGATATCGGAATTGAAAAACAACTGCTATCACTTAGTAGCGGAAAAGCATCCGGACCAGACGAGATACCCTTAAGATTCTACAGTGATTATGCTAAAGAACTTGCCCCCTTTCTATCAGCAATTTATCGTAGATCGCTGGAAGAACGTAAAGTACCTAGCGACTGGAAGAAAGCGCAGGTCGTTCCCATTTTCAAGAAGGGTCATAAATCAGATGCGAATAATTATAGGCCTATTTCGCTTACGTCAATCTGTTGTAGAATAATGGAACATGTTTTGTGTTCTCGTATTATGACGTTCTTAGATAATACAAATCTCCTTCATCATAACCAACATGGATTCCGCAAACAGAGATCATGTGAAACTCAGCTCGCCCTATTTGCCCAAGAAATTCACAGTGCCGTAGACACTGGCGAGCAGATTGATGCCGTATTCCTGGACTTCAGGAAGGCATTTGATACGGTTCCGCACTTACGTTTAGTGAAAAAAATACGAGCTTACGGAATATCGGACCAGGTTTGTGATTCGATTCAGGATTTCCTAGAAGAAAGAACACAACATGTCATTCTTAACGGTTCAAAATCTGCAGATGTAGAGGTAATTTCGGGAGTACCGCAGGGAAGCGTGATAGGACCTTTATTGTTTACAATATACATAAATGACTTAGTTGACAACATCGGTAGCTCCGTGAGGCTATTTGCAGATGACACGGTTGTCTACAAGAAAGTAGCAACATCAGAAGACTCGTACGTACTCCAGGAGGACCTGCAGAGGATTAACGCATGGTGCGACAGCTGGCAGCTTTCCCTAAACGTAGATAAATGTAATATAATGCGCATACATAAGGGCAGAAATCCATTCCAGTACGATTATGCCATAGGTGGTAAATCATTGGAAGCGGTAACGACCGTAAAATACTTAGGAGTTACTATCCGGAGCGATCTGAAGTGGAATGATCACATAAAACAAATAGTGGGAAAAGCAGGCGCCAGGTTGAGATTCATAGGAAGAATTCTAAGAAAATGTGACTCATCGACGAAAGAAGTAGCTTACAAAACGCTTGTTCGTCCGATTCTTGAGTATTGCTCATCAGTATGGGACCCTTACCAGGTTGGATTAATAGAAGAGATAGACATGATCCAGCGAAAAGCAGCGCGATTCGTCATGGGGACATTTAGTCAGCGCGAGAGCGTTACGGAGATGCTGAACAAGCTCCAGTGGCGGACACTTCAAGAAAGGCGTTACGCAATACGGAGAGGTTTATTATCGAAATTACGAGAGAGCACATTCCGGGAAGAGATGGGCAACATATTACTACCGCCCACATATATCTCGCGTAATGATCACAACGAAAAGATCCGAGAAATTAGAGCAAATACGGAGACTTACAAGCAGTCGTTCTTCCCACGCACAATTCGTGAATGGAACAGGGAAGGGGGGATCAGATAGTGGTACAATAAGTACCCTCCGCCACACACCGTAAGGTGGCTCGCGGAGTATAGATGTAGATGTAGATGTAAGCACCGCTATCGAAGCAGCATTCACGCATAGGGACAGCGCCGTTTTTAAAAGTTCGTGCGATGGTTTCAGGACAAGACTGGAGGTGGTCATTGCGGCTGATGGAGGCTATGTCGAGTAATGTTACTCTTGAAAGATACCACTACTTAAATGTAAAATGATTTTCGTTTTATTTTGTTTTATAAAATTGCTTTTAAAAAGAAGTTTCAATTGTCCAGATTTAAGAGCCTTACCCTGTACAATCTGTCAGATCACAAACTGAAGGGCACACACCAGACCAGCTGCGGACGTCAGTTTACGAGGAAAGCCGTCACGACTGTCCGCTTCCTTCTCCTGTTGAAATGAAATGGTTCAAATGGCTCTGAGCACTATGGGACTTAACTTCTGAGGTCATCAGTCCTCTAGAACTTAGAACTACTTAAACCTAACTAACCTAAGGACAGCACACACATCCATGCCCGTGGCAGGATTCGAACCTGCGACAGTAGCGGTCGCGTTGTTCCAGACTGCAGCGCCTAGAACCGCTCGGCCACCCCGGCCGGCTCCTTCTCCTGTTCCGTACAGTCATTATCTACAGCCTTCTTTCTGGCCCGCAGATAAACACTCTTTCTTGCAGCTATCTCGTAATACACAGATGGTGGACGTATTGCCAACTTAGGTCATATGTGCTAACCAAGGCACAGCTGAAGAATTTTCCATACATTTTCGTACAGTTTCCTATAGATATTACCAAACATACGCAATTAATACTCTAATTTATATTCCATACATATTACGATAATGGGTACACGAGTATGTATGTGTGATGTGTTAATGTGTATGTAAATGTGTGTGTGTGTGTGTGTGTGTGTGTGTGTGTGTTTGTGTGTACCTCACTGTCAGACAACAATCGCTGTGGGGGTAAGAACCACCGGCCCGGCAAGAGCGTGGGGCTGGGGATGAAAATGCAGCGAAGCTAGGGACGTGTGAATTCTCAGAATCTGTACATCGACTATTTGAGAATTACAGCACTTAGCGACTTGGAACAAACTTTACATACAGTTTCATATATTTAAGAAATTTTTTTGTCTTTGATAAGGCCTGCAAAATAATGAAAGGAAAACAATTTATCCCTTACCACTTTTCCTCTGTTCATATAGTAAAAGGCATTATTATTTCTTTACTACTAACTACATTCGCATCAAATTTTGCAGACGGTATGCACATGTAGCAGTCAATGTAACTCCAAATTTATATTACTGTGAGATACTTAGTTAAGAAGTATGACGTCACAAACAATGAGATGCGTGAGAAACAGTCACATCGTGCATGACGTTTAAATTTACTACTTCTTTACTATTAAATCCATTTGCAACACATTTTTGCAGACAGTATCCACATACGCCGTGATAAGTACCTACAAAATTATACCATTGTACGAGGCATGCGCCGGCTGTTGTGGCCGAGCGGTTCTAGGCGCATCAGTCCGGAACCGCGCTGCTGCTACCGCCGCAGGTTCGAATCCTGCCTCGGGCATGGATGTATGTGGTGTCCTTAGGTTAGTTAGGTTTAAGTAGTTCTAAGTCTAGGGGACTGATGACCTCAGATGTTAAGTCCCATAGTGCTCGGATCCACTTGACATGCTTCAAATGTATGAAATTATAAACATTAAGCACAAGGCCAGACGCTGCGCAGTACGGGCGTGGAGAGACAGCTGTAAATACATACCTGGGAAATCCAATGTTCCTCTACAGGTGAACCACTATAATAACGGTAGACAGCCCTGAAGTGTATAATTTCAGTACTGTAAACACTTTTACCATCGTCAGTGTCCCGATGTAACATTTAGAAGTATTTTTGTTCGCACTATAAACCAGCGGTGCATTTCTGCTTGCCTCGTCGCTTGAAAGTTATAGCTAGAGCATCTCTAACAATAGTCCAAAAGGGGTCTGTCAAAATACCAGGGAGCCACTTCTCTGCATGCCATAACTCCTCTCAGTGGGTCCGTAGGTCGTGGTCTAGTGGCCAGCGTCGCTGCCTCTGGATCACGGGGTCCCGGGTTCGATTCCCGGCCGGGTTGAAGATTTTCTCTGCCCGGGGACTGGGTGTTTGTGATATCCTCATCATTTGTCAAAGTGGCTAAAATTGGACTGTGTAAAGGTTAGGACTCTGTACGGGAGCTGATGACCGCGCAGTTGAGCACCCCACAAACCAACCATCATCATCATCTCTTCTCAGTGACTACAGTAACCTGATAAAAATCGATAGCTATGTTCGTCAGGAAGAGTTCTGCAATATTCAGGGCAGAAGTCGTCGGTATGAGGGAAGTGCCTTTCAGAGGCATGTTACAGCCAAGGTTTTCGTACCATGACAACAGTTCACCCACAAGTTACTTATAATTATGTGCTCCCTTATTACCTAATTAACTGAAGCAAACGTTATTAAAACTTTCCTAGGCAGCCTTCTCATCTCATCTCACATTTCGTCAAACTACTTGTCTTTGCAAAGGTCCGGAATCTAGTCAACGAAGATGCTGTCTTTCACTTTTGATTCGTCCAGTCGTGGGAGCTTTACCCTCGGTTGCGTATACACCTCACCTTCGTGATTCATTTCCTTTGTGAAATTTTTCATAAATATATAAATATCACTTTAGAAGAAAACATAACGATAAACATCTGTAACTACCACCTACTATTGGTCCCCGGCACTAATCTCCCCGGCGGATTTGTGTCGAGGTCCTGTGAACCGGCCAGTCTGTGGATGGTTTTTAGATGGTTTTCCATCTGCCTCGGTGAATGCGGACTGGTTCCCCTTATTCCGCCTGAGTTACACTAAGTCGGCGATTGCTGCGCAAACAAGTTCTCCACGTACGCGTACACCACCATTACTCTACCACGCAAACATAGGGGTTACACTCGTCTGCATCTACATCTACATGATTACTCTGCAATTCACATTTATGTGCTTGGCAGATGGTTCATCGAACCACAAGCATACTATCTCTCTACCATTCCACTCCCGAACAGCGCGCGGGAAAAACGAACACCTAAACCTTTCTGTTCGAGCTCTGATTTCTCTTATTTTATTTTGATGATCATTCCTACCTATGTAGGTTGGGCTCAACAAAATATTTTCGCATTCGGAAGAGAAAGTTGGTGACTGAAATTTCGTAAATAGATCTCGCCGCGACGAAAAACGTCTCTGCTTTAATGACTTCCATCTCAACTCGTGTATCATATCTGCCACACTCTCTCCCCTATTACGTGATAATACAAAACGAGCTGCCCTTTTCTGCGCCCTTTCAATTTCCTCCGTCAATCCCACCTGGTAAGGATCCCACACCGCGCAGCAGTAGTCTAACAGAGGACGAACGAGTGTAGTGTATGCTGTCTCTTTAGTGGACTTGTTGCATCTTCTAAGTGTCCTGCCAATGAAACGCAACCTTTGGTTAGCCTTCCCCACAATATTATCTATGTGGTCTTTCCAACTGAAGTTGTTCGTAATTTTAACACCCAGGTACCTAGTTGAATTGACAGCCTTGAGAATTGTACTATTTATCGAGTAATCGAATTCCAACGGATTTCTTTTAGAACTCATGTGGATCACCTCACACTTTTCGTTATTTAGCGTCAACTGCCACCTGCCACACCATACAGCAATCTTTTCTAAATTGCTTTGCAGCTGATACTGGTCTTCGGATGACCTTACTAGACGGTAAATTACAGCATCATCTGCGAACAACCTAAGAGAACTGCTCACCCAGGTCATTTATATGGATCAGGAACAGCAGAGATCCCAGGACGCTTCCCCGGGGAACACCTGATATCACTTCAGTTTTACTCGATGATTTGCCGTCTATTACTATGAACTGCGACCTTCCTGACAGGAAATCACGAATCCAGTCGCACAACTGAGACGATACCCCATCGGCCCGCAGCTTTATTGCAAGTCACTTGTGAGGAACGGTGTCAAAATCTTTCCGGAAATCTAGAAATACGGAATCAACTTGAGATCCCCTGTCGATAGCGGCCATTACTTCGTGCGAATAAACGTCTGGTGTGAGACGTTCCCTGGGGAGTCCACCGGGGGCCGAACCCCGCCATAACCTTGGCTTCGGTGTGGGGCGGCGGAGGAGTGAAGTGGACTGCGGTAGTCGTCGTGAGGTTGTGGACCACTGCGGCTGCGGCGGGGACGGAGCCTCTCCGTCGTTTCTAGGTCCCCAGTTAACATACAATACAATACAATACCACCTACTATTACTACTGACGTAATATACTGAACTAATATGATCTGAGCAGTGAGTAATGTTTGCGTTTCATTGTTTCATTTTTTACGTATGGAGCAGTTATACGTGCATTGGCAATAAATTTCTTCTAGTTACCTTTGTATAATGAATGCCTGAGCTAAGTTTCACTATTCTTTATTATATTCGTCATTAGCACTATGAAATCGATAAAAATTTCGTATTTTATGCAATTTGCATTTTTTCACTGTTGTACGGTGCTACCTAAATCCTATGATCTCTAGACTTCATCGTGTCACGACTGTTATATGAGCTTGCAGCATTATGCGTTGCTATAACTTTCAATTGCAGCTGAGGTTCTCAACTACAGCTATAGTGCTTTCTGTCCGCAAGGATGTGGCGGAAGCTCCGTCGCTGGGTTTCGTGCTGTGTGAGGGGAGAGGAGGAGGAAGAGGAGAGGAGTGTCCAGCTGAAGGAAGAAGAGGAGGAGGAGGTGTCCAGTCCAGTTCCTCTGGGGGACAGTGTGCAGGTGAGCATCGCCGTGGTTCCTCACTCTAGAGGGGTTACAATACAGCAGTGCTTCGGAGCAGCCATATTGTGTTTAGCATGCCCGAGGCATTATACGGTATCGTGATTTACTGTTACTGCTTCTGGACAATAGCAAGCTTACTTATGCCACTACTTATGAGCGTATCCATCTGTATCCATGTTTATAATAACAGGAACGAAATGTCACTCGAGTATAGAGAATCTTTTTCAGTACTTTTATAAGGGACAATCAAATGGAAATGAGGAAGGTGGAATAAAAGTGAGTAAATTGTTTATTATTTCAAAAGTAATCATTGTATCTGTTAATACAATTATCCCACATTTCATGAAAAAATGTTTGCGGTTGTTGACGAAAACATGATTATTCCCAGGCATGCAACTCTTTGTTCGGAGCAAATCGGCAACCACGAACATCTTTCTTCAGGGCTCCAAAAATACGAAAATCGTATGGGGTGGTACCGGGACTTAACTGACGACGTGTAAGCACTTCCCAGCGAAACTTGTGCAGCGTGGTCGAAACAACCGTGGCAACATTCAGGCGGGTCCACGTGTTGCCAAGGGTGTTTCGAGTAAGCCCACATGCTGCTAATATCGTACTGACTAAGTTGCACAAGTTTCCCTCGGAAGCCATTACAATCGTCCAATAGTTGAAAATCTCTCCCCATCCTTTTTGCGAATTTCTGGAGCTCTAAAGAAAGACATTCGTGGTCGTCGATTTGCTTCTGACGAAGAGTTGAGTGGTTACTCCAAATCTGTCGGTGGAAACTAAAAGTAGTCCTCACATTTGAAGCCACACACATTGATAACCCCCTACATCCTACGCTAATCGTCTGAAGTAACACAGAAAAAGACATCACGTAAGCAAAATCTTCCGCTTGCTATGTAGAAGCCTGCAACCGACAACATCGACACCACAGTAAAACTACACAGTATGGTTCATGTATTACGGGGAGTATACAATTTTTGCAACGTTTGCACATAACGTAATGGGAGCATCACGAAACAGCGCAATATAAAGATTCACCTAGTTTGATCTCTAGTTAAAACGCTAAGTCATTTTTGCTGAGATATAAAACCAAGTATATTCCTCTTAACGGTAACTAACCAGCAGTTGATAAAAAAAGAATACAATTATACAGCTGTATAAGGTAAAGGTCATAGTGAAACATTTCACAAAAATATTCTTGAAGTTGTGCAAAAGTTTGATCGAAGTTTGTCGACAGAGCGTAGTTTTTCTGTATTTGTTTAGAAAGAAGTGGAGCTGACAAGGCAATCTATTAGGAGATTTCTCATATACGTTTAGAACGGATTCCCACTTGCATTTGTGAAATGTTCGCTGTGAGTTTTGCAACATGTCTCGGCACTACGAAAGTACAGGTGATAGATCTTTGAATTTCTGAAGGATCGATGAAATTAGAAATACAGCGCTTAGTAACAGTGAATCATGAAATCAGTTGATTACTTTAATCACATTGCGTTAAATTACGTATGTACACCAGACTACAATTGCAAAGACAACATGTTTTGTCAAATTGATACACATCATGGAAGTGCGGTTACTTGTTCAATACTAACATCTGCGTTTGTTTTCTCAAATGAAACGATTTATACCGAAACTTGGTTCATTTTACAGCTGTAAAGTGTTGTACGTTTCAGAAGTAGAGCCTTTGGTCTAGAAAACAGCAATTCAGTAATCTGAATTAAACAACACCTGTATCCTAAATGTACAGATACATGTACACCATCTATGGTCTTGAATATATTAACTATATGAAGGAATTATTACGTCCCATTCAACTTTGTGCTCTAGTTAAACCATACACTTACTAAAAATAATTAGAACACTCACTGGCGCTACTGTAGAGTTCATATTGAACCCACCTTTTGCAGGCCAACGCTGTGTTTAGAATTAGTAAGTGATGTCAAAGATATGATAACCGTTGCATACACAAAGATTTAACGAATGCAAACAACGTTCACGAGGACTGTGTATCCCTGTTAGCAACCATTGTGGAAATGGAATGGATACTTCAAGTTATATTGCAGATTACAGTTATACAAGTCCACAACAGTTTAAGAAAAATAGGATAAAATTGTGGAAAGGAAGGTAGATAAATCCGTACCATACAAAAATAAATTCAAGACTGAAAAATAAGCGCAAAGAATAGACGTAGAGGATATACCAGTATATATTAAAAAAAGAATTAAATGTGAAAAACTTAGTGAGTGATAGATTAATCCCATTATTTGCTACTTCATAAGTTGCATGCAACTATCTTCAATCGATATCTTGCAGTATTTTCGCTCCTACTTGTAAGAAACGAGACCTACGTTCTCGAACAGATATACATAGCTTCCAGTCCTTTGATGTTGTCCTAATAAGAAACCTAGGACACTAGATTCATTTAAGACAGACTTGATTACTCAGTAGAAGCTGTGAAGTAAATGTCCTTTTTTCCGGTTTCCTCTCGTTGTCTCTCATACATTTTAAATCACTATGTTAGTATCCGTATTCTTCCCTGCTAGCTGCGGCTTCATTCGGAAACAGTTGAGTCATTTCTCCGTTACGGCGTTGTATGTGTTTCACTAAAATGGGATGGTGGTGTTTGCAGGCGCTGGTCAGCATCACCAACCATAAGACACTGTACTGGCATGCGGTGTCTACATAATTGAGGTTACAGTGAAATCATCCGTTCCTCACATAGATATTGCAGAATTTCACTGAAGCTTACAAACTTTTATTGTGCCTTTAAACGTATTCATGTTAAATCAGAAAGCATAGTTAGATTTTGTCTACCATTCAGCTCATAAATAGTTTTGTTTACAGGATAGTCCCGTCTACCATGGCGATTTGTGCGGCCTCTACGGTGGACTGCTCGTGAGGCTGACGTTGGAGTCATCTGGGGTGAGTAGCATCAGCTCTGTACACTTCGGTCGTAACTAAAGGCCGCAGACTGTAGCTGTACGTCCACTTGTTACCTTCCGTTCATAACCGACAACAGAGGTTTAGCCATTAGTTACTTCGATCCCCAGATTGGTTCAAATGGCTATGAGCACTGTGGGACTAAACTTCTGAGGTCATCAGTCCCCTAGAACTTAGAACTAGTTAAACCTAACTGACCTAAGGACATTACACACATTCATGACCGAGGCAGGATTCGAACCTGCGACCGTAACGCTCGCGTGGTTCCAGACTGTAGCGCCTAGAACCGCTCGGCCACACCGGCCGGCGATCCCCAGATTTTTTAACAGTTAAGGCTGCCATTGTGATCAGATGACACTGATATTTTCTCGTGTTTCTGAGGCCGTATCCCGACAATTGACATACTATGTGGGAAGGTGGACTATGCACAGAGATGGAAAGAGCTGTCTACTGCTTGCCAGGAGTGATAGACAGTTCACTTACACACTTCTTTGTGTAGAGTTAGAAGGGTAGCAGACGTAGGCACGATGTGAAACATCAGTGCACGTTAATTCAATACATGTGGATGAAAAGCTACAGTATATACTAATGGACCAAGACACTGTGAACATAGCTCACCACGAGACTGAATGCGACGAGGTACAGAAAGCGTGTAAGTGGAGCAGAGTGGAATGGGAAGTCATTCCAACGACAACACGGGCCAAAAATAGGGAAATCTACAGACATAAGCGACTCTGGCAGAGGGCGAATTGTTATCTCCCGGCGCCTCTGAGCAAGCATTTCGGAATTGGCGAAGCTTGTCGGATGTAGGCATGCTCCTATCTACTGACGTGAGCGTCTATGGAATGTGGTTGAAGGACGGCGAAACCCCTAGTAGCCGACAAGTTGTTCGACGTGCACGCCTGATCACAGAACACGGAGGTAGGGTGCATGCCCGCTTTGTAAAAGCAGGATAGGTTAAAAGAATACATGGTTCAACAAAGGTGATAGGAACAGGTCTTTTTTTAATAAAATAAAACGCTGAGGTGAAAGGTTTCGCAGGTTACAGAAAATCTGTGGGTTTCGATTTGGAGAGCATAGGTTTCCAGCACTAGAATCAAAATTTGACAGTGCTGTAGGCGAGGTACCATTAAAGAAGACAGAAGGGACAAATAACATTATTTCGGCATTTGTAAAATCATTTTGGATCTTGGTATCCTATCTACTCTCTAAGCAGAAACGTAGAATCAATGAGCCGAGGGACTTAACCATCGAATTTTGGTAAGAAGACCGTCCACACAATACCGAGGGAAGCAAGAGGAGATAACTAAAGTACAATCAAACTCGACAGCCGATGCTTCCCACGTGTTGATCACAAAAATATGCGAAGAAACGGAAAAGAAAACTTAGGTTTCGTTACATGACGAGCAGTTTGACGTTAGAGGAGAGGGACGTCATTACAGACGGAGCACAAACTTCGATTAAGGAAGGACAGGGAGGGAAATCGGCCGTGCTCTTTCAAACGAACCATCCCGGCATTTGCCTAAAGCGATTTTAGGGAAATCACGGGAAACCTAAACCAGCATGGCCCTACGCGGGTTTCAACCGTCGTACTCCCGAATGCGATCCAGTGTGCTAACCACAGTAATTTGACTTTAGGAAGGGCAAGGGCACCGTAGTCCCTGCATTGTGTTGCGTCTGATAGTAGTAGCAAAATTTTAGAAAAAATTTTCATAGCTAGATTGATCTGCTAAGGATCTTGGCAACTGCATATTACACTTGCCTGTCAAACTGAACATAACTTGTGTAAGCAACACTAATTACTTTTTAAAATTTTATTGTGGATTTTGTGTTAGTATACAGGGTGAAAAGTATTTAAACTGACAAACTCTGGGAGGTTGTTGGGGACATCAAAACAAACATTTTTCACTAATGTCATTTTTTCGTATGAGGAGTAGTTAAACCGGTAGAGGAAGATTTCTCTGGCGGCAAATTAATTAAACCAACAAACACTTTTCCATTTTTTTATGACCAAGAGACAACACATTAACACAACCAAATTTCAATTACAGTAGATTTTCAAATATGCCTCCATTGACACGTAAACAAAGGTTACACCGTCGGATCATGTTCTGACACGGGCAAAAACCCCAGGAGTATATTAAAAAACTGAAAACCCGCCTCGATTGCGAAAAAAGCACCTAGTGTTAACCTAGGTTTCGGCGTAGATAACTACAGCTCCTTCAGAACAACAATAAAACCCGCAAGTGCCTAAGAAGACCTTTGTCAATGATTAAAAGAACACAATAGCTATACATTTATACACGAAAAAAAGGAAAACACAAACAGTACATATGTACAAAGTCAAAACCACTATTTAACTTGATGGTGTACGCTCAACCTCACACCGGCCTAAGTTAACACTAGGTGCTTTTTTCGCAATCGAGGCTGGTTTTTAGTTTTTTAATATATTAACCAACGATTGCTGACGTGCTGCGATGTTGAAGGTTGTTAAACCCCAGGAGTATCCTGAATTGTTCCTGCTGCTGCTACTAACCGGCCAACCAGATCCTCTTCTGATGCAACAGGAGTTGCGTAAACAAGGTTGCGCATCTCTCCCCACACAAAAAAGTCCATAGGGGACGTATCTGGGGATCGAACAGGCCGTGGTACAGAACCACCTCTGCGAATTCACGTTTCTGGGAACCGTCGATCCAGGAATCGACGCACACGACGACTGGAAAAGTGCCGGCGCCCCGTCATGTTGGAACCACATGCGTTGTCTTGTAGGGAGCGGGTAGTTGATAAACCCGCTGTGCAGCTCGTCCGTTGTGGTACGCTACGTAGTACGCAGCAACCATATCAATGTACTCACTCCTGGTGTATCGCTCCATTAGTAAACAGAGACAGTGCACTACTACACTGGTGGACAGAAGTTGCCTACAACTGAAGAGCGTAATAAACCCTCTAACAACTGAAGGCCGTAATACGGCCTCCACCGGTTTAAATAATCCTCATAGGAAAATGGGTCTGAGCACTGTGGGGCTTAAGATCTGTGGTCATCAGTCCCCTAGAACTCAGAACTACTAAAACCTAACTAACCTAAGGACATCACACACATCCATGCCCGAGGCAGGATTCGAACCTGCGACCGTAGCGGTCACGCGGTTCCAGACTGAAGCGCCTAGAGCAGCACGGCCACACAGGTGGAAATCCTCAGAGGAAAAAAATGACATTAGGGAAAAATATTTGTTTAGATGTCCCCTACAACCTCCCAGAGTTTGTCGGTTTAAATACTTTTCACCCTGTATATGATTTAAAATTGAAGTAATGACTGAATAAAACAAGTTTCTCTGACTTTTGAAACGTTCAAAATAAAGAAGGTGTACTATCGAACCACCATGATTCCCAAAGTTTTCCGTACGAGCAGAAGTTTGGAAACCTGTTTTCTAAATCTACATGAGCTATAAACGTAGTTTATCATAACTGCAACGAAGTTCCCTGCTGTTTCGTAGGAATATGCCAGTCTTGGTAGTGCCCCCTCGGTCTCAGCAGTTGACGCGACCCCGCTAAGTGTTGTCCCTGTCGTGCAGGACACGTCGGCCCCAGCCCTCGCCGCCTACTACTCCGACAGCCGCTGGGAGGCGCCGCACCGGAGGCGCAAGCGCCGTGAGGAGCTGCGCCGCCGCTCGCCGACGCCCAGCAGTTCGACCTGCAGCAGCGAGGAGAGGCGGCGCATGTCGCGGAGGCGGAGGCGCCGCTGCCGCCCCTGCGACCGCAACGCAGCCGCCGCGCGCCAGCCGGGCCGCGTCAGCCTGCGGTGTAACTACCGCCTGTGTCCGCGCAGTCGGCGCTCTCAATAAACGGCTCTGTCTGAGCCACACGAGTACTCTGCTGTTGTTCTTGTAGTCTCACTTAAGGGTCCCAGACACGCACCAATCACCCGACATATCAACTTCGCGGGAAACTTTTACACGACCCGACCGACTTTACTCAGCAATTACGATGACACGCAGTGACAAACTTCAGTCGGCGGATGGAACTACAGCGCTACGCACGGCACAGTTAGTTGTAGTAAAATGGCGAAGCGGTCGTTGAGGGAGGGGGGGGGGGAGGGGGGGAGGGGGGGTGGTCGAGTGAAGTGGTTCCGCGGATTCGGCTGTCGAGTAGTCGTACCCAACAGACCAACTAACAAGAATAGTTGGTCGGTCGGTCGGTTTGCCAAAAAGCCTGCAAACATCCAGTTTGTTGGTCGGTCGGTCGATTGGTACTTGTGTTGGTCGGTCAGTTTGCCAAAGAGCCTGCAAATATCCAGTTTGTTGGTCGGTCGGTCGATCGGTACGTGTGTATGGCCAAAAACATGTTCGGCGTTGTGCATTCATTGGTCAGATAGTTGAACCAACTAGAGCGTTCGATACCGCGCATCAACTATGAGCTGTGACGTAGTAGTGTTATGCAGGTTAAGTCATACATGCCTGGAGCGTTGTTCGGTTTTCTCTGGGGCGCTATTAGTGTGAGTTAATGCTGCGTTTGCATTTTGTTCTTTACATGACATGGCCTTGCTCTCACACAAAGGAAGGAAGATCCGTAAGTTGGTTTAATCAACAGACTTTTGTAAACCCTCGTCGCCAGTTTTGAGAAGGCCTTGTCGCTAATGCTGTGAGGGCGAGTTGCCACTATTACGGTAGGCCGAGTTTCCGAGTTCGTGAAACGGCTTCTGGTGCAGTACACCGCTAAGACAATATCTCCCTGCCACTGCATAACAGATATACCCCAGGCTCAGGTAAAAGTATAGGAGAATGAAGGTTTTACAGAATTCCAACAAACTAGTAACAAATTTACAAAAAGTTAAAAGGTTTACTTATCTTTGTCGCTATTGAACATAGGAGTCTGGAACACTGCATGTAATATAACACAAAAAACGCCCTCAATGGCTGAATGCAGGTAATCATAGGTAGCCTTCACAGTATATGTTGTTGTTGTTGTGGTCTTCAGTCCTGAGTTTGGTTTGATGCAGCTCTCCATGCTACTCTATCCTGTGCAAGCTTCTTAATCTACCAGTACCTACTGCAGCCTACATCCTTCTGAATCTGCTTAGTGTATTCATCTCTTGGTCTCCCTCTACGATTTTTACCCTCCACGCTGCACTCCAGTACTAAATTGGTGATCCCTTAATGCCTCAGAACATGTCCTATCAACCGATCCCTTCTTCTAGTCAAGTTGTGCCACAAACTCCTCTTCTCCCCAATCCTATTCAATACCTCCTCATTAGTTATGTGATCTACTCATCTAATCTTCAGCATTCTTCTGTAGCACCACATTTCGAAACCTTCTATTCTCTTACTGTCTAAACTATTAATCGTCCATGTTTCATTTCCATACATGGCTACACTCCATACAAATACTTTCAGAAACGACTTCTTGACACTTAAATCTATACTCGATGTTAACAAATTTCTCTTCTTCAGAAACGCTTTCCTTGCCATTGCCAGTCTACATTTTATATCCTCTCTACTTCGACCATCATCAGTTATTTAGCTCACCAAATAGCAACTCCTTTACTACTTTAAGTATCTCATTTCCTAATCTAATTCTTTCAGCATCACCCGACTTAATTCGATTACATTCCATTATCCTCGTTTTGCTTTTGTTGATGTTCATCTTATACCCTCCTTTCAAGACACTGTCCATACCGTTCAACTGCTCTTCCAAGTCCTTTACTGTCTCTGACAGAATTACAATGTCATCGGCGAACCTCAAAGTTTTTATTTCTTCTCCATGGATTTTAATACCTACTCCGAACTTTTCTGTTGTTTCCTTTACTGCTTGCTCAATGTACAGATTGAATAGCATCGGGGAGAGGCTACAACCCTGTCTCACTCCCTTCCCAACCACTGCTTCCCTTTCTGTACAAATTGTAAATAGCCTTTCGCTCCCTGTATTTTACCCCTGCCACCTTCAGAATTTGAAAGAGAGTATTCCAGTCAACATTGTCAAAAGCTTTCTCTAAGTCAACAAATGCTAGAAACAGTATATCGGAAATGCAATTTACAACTGTCAGTTCACTTCAAAGAGTTCACTAACGACGTTCCCTATCTAAGTCGGCCCTGGACGATGACCTACAATCAATTGCAAAAGTTGCTCTTCTATATTCCTAGCAGGCTTCTTTCCTTTGCAACTCTGTCATTGGCGGACTGCACTCGCCCGGCAATTGCCTGAGGCGAAGCAGCTATCTTCATCCTCAGCACCGCTCCTGACGCTGGTGAAACCGCAAGCGGCGAGTCTCTATGGCAGTGGTACAAGCTTGCGTCTTTACGCCTCTGGTGCTTTTGCCCTGGCTGTGTCGTTTTAGACTATACAGCACAGACCGTGTGAGAAGTGCACAACTTCTCAACCACTTTTCGCTGTCAGCAGTAGTGGTACCTCATGTACTACCATGCTAAATCCAAGCAGTACAGCTTCAAATAATCTCATTACATTCAAACAGATGAATGAAAAATTAAAACCACTCACACTTCATATCTTCCTATTGTGGCGACCAAAAAAAAAAACTCACCTCGAAAATGAATCAACCACTCATACTTGAGAGATATTATGTGGTTATTTTGGGATAAAATCTGGTGGAGGTAGGCCATCAGCATCGTCCAACAGGAAAACTGAAAAATGACGCTGTTTTTTGCGAAAACATCTTGAAAATGCCTATCCCAAAACAAAATAAAAGAGAAAGGCAGTGACAGATGATATAGTGCTGGATATTGGCAGTACCGCGCACAGCTGGAAAAACATTTCTGTCCATTAAAATTGCAACACCAGGAAGAATAGCCAATAACGAAATGTTAACTTATTGTATTTATTTGTAGTATAGTGGTGTTACGCATCAATATAGTAAGGGAATGGGAGAGAGAAGATTTTTAAGTCCTTACAGCCCGGCATTGCTCCAGCACATGGAAGAATCAACACAAGCCAGCCACTAGGCATAAACAATTCTACACGGTTAGGCAGTCACCAAGAGTGTAACATCAACACATCTGCGTGTGAGTGAGCTTAGTGGAAAAGTGTAAGACAAGTGCATACCAATTTGCCTCCATCACTCTCATTACATTATGGAAGAAGCACTAGGTAGGACGCAACAACACTTATGAAGGGTTTGATGAAGCAGTTAAGACACTGAAACAAACTGATTAATCAATACAGCAAAACTTAAATCTGACGATTTGTAATGAGCGAGACCAATTGGGTCGTTACAAATGACGCCATACTGCAAGCCACTCCTCACCGCCATAAATACCCCGCCCTCCTAGCCTACAGGCAGTCGACCAGTATGATCAATACGGTTCATGTCGTTCGCACTCACGACATCCTGCATAAAGTTATTCCAGTATTGTCATACTCTTGGTGCCTGATGTGATGACCACCAATCCGTAACCACGGATGGCTATGAACCAGTATCCAGTACCGACCCCGCCACTTATGGGCACTCCACGAATGTGAACCCTCTTCCACTTCACGGCACCAAATGCTCTGAGTTTTGAGCATCGTTTGGGTCAAACAGCCTACCAACTTGCAAGCCAGCATCAACATTCCACACGACATCATAGCATCTTTCATCACGGTCCATCTGATGAGACAGCATGGGCAGTGACCCAACGGGACTGTGTTTTCTCAGGACAGCTTGTGAGCCAAACACATATGTGCCGCAGTCACGGGCTCATCTCTAGCAGACCAGCCGAGAGGAAGCGCCTTCCAAACCAACGCGTGGGCAACCCATTACACTCCAAGTCACCGGCCTGCCCTCAGGGCTGACGCAGTGATCTTTTGGTAGCCTGAGTCTGCCTCCAGATTCAGCTATGTCCACTCCAGCTTACGAGGCCACAAGCTACTGCGGAAACCACAGGGACAAGATGTATTTGGGGGAATAAAACAAATCATATTTAATGATGTTTTATAGCATTTGACGATGCCATACAGGATCCTCGGCTTCCATGCTGACGAAAGTCAGTGTTTTCCAGCCTGCGAGTGGGCGACCCTTAAATGCAGGAGACCACGTGATCAAATTTATAGGTAACTACGATGTGTGTATGGAGAGAGCTGCCACCTTTGGCTATGAGAAAGGCGCAAAATCGGCTGGACATGAAGACTAACTGAGCCTTTATCCGCTGTGTGGACTGTTTGTTATATCGCCAACATCATAATTCCCGCATCACTGACACGCAAGACACAGAAGTGGTGTCAAATAAAAAGAAATGTACTGGTGTCCAAACACCCCATGTGGGGTTTCCCAGTCAATAATTCCATACAACCATGTAATTTTAATTTCGGTGGCAGATGAAGGTAAGTCACTCCATGCTGCCTCAAATCTGGGCCAAGAAGTTCATAAATCGTCGTTGGTGGCCTGCCAGTCTCCAGGAAACCCATGAGTAGCTGTTTTCAGTGGCTAAGGTATTTGAAGATCGTTCTGGCAAGAGCTACAGATGAACGCGCTCTGTATCGAGATAGGGCAGGACAGCACAGTCAGCATGCTGTCTGACATTATCTTGTTGAAAGATAACATCATGGACATCTCGAAGACGGTGCACAGCAATCGGCTATGACACCTCAGAAATGTAACGGCTGCTGTTCATTTTATTGGCTATGTGAACCAGAAACAATAGGAATGTCTACCAAATGGCACCCTACACCATCATGCTATGAGCAGGACCGGTATGATGACGTCAAATGCCCTCACGCACAAATATTTCCATTTTGAGTCTATATGCAGAACCAGAAGTTGTCTGAAGAGACTTTCCGCCTGCCCTGTGTCCAGAGTTGAGCACTGGCTTCAAAGGGAAGCTGCAGAAGCAGTCGCCGTGCTTGGTATGTCCGATGTGGCAGCACCCACTCAATAACTGATTGCCCCAGGTCATACTTAATAGGATTTATTTTCATTACACGCTAGAACTCAAGACACAAAGAAACTTATTCAGCAGAGACTTAGTACGCCAACTGGACATCACCACAAATTAATGATTGTCTATGAAATTGCTTGAAAGTATGTTGGTTCCAAAGGAGGAATCACGATGATGGTGTTCACTGAACTAGTTTCTGATGGGGATAATAAGTGTTACACCCAGTCAGCGCTGGCCCCTATGAGGACGTGTGACGAAGTCACAGTCTGTTTCGTAATATAATGACGGCAATTACTGAGCACAGTTGACAGTCTAGGTTCCAGACGAGAATACCGGTCTTGGAGCACCTAGCCCGAGGTACATCAAGTTGGGGGAGGCCAAGCTTGCTGGGAGACGGTCGGCTCCTCTTTGTGACTATGGTGCAGTATACTCCAGATCGGACTCGTTCCTTCTGTTCAAAAGAAGAAATTAATATGTTTCAAGCTGGTAATATTACACTCGTTGTTATTGAACTAGTGTGTGTAGTATCTCTGTTTGTATCTCTGTGAAGGACAATATCCCAAACATCGTCGACTTCTCCCACAGCGTACGTAATGTCGTACACGTAGACAGGTTACTCTCGTGGTGGAGAAGCAGCTGCCGACTCCGGCGGTTGTATTTTTGTAATGTAAGAGAAAGAAAACTTCTATAGGATCTTCTCGAACTGGAGCTCTGCCATTCGCCTTTGATCATTCGATGATTGTCTGCGAGTGAAATGAGTTGCTTTTAGCAGAGAAAACTTTCCCTATGCCTTTGACCGTGTTACTGAAGCAGGTTCTACAGCAAACATCGACCATCAAATGCTCGAAGTCCTATACATGCTTGTAGTACGTAATAGTTCATCACAGAATCCTTTGATCAAAATTAAATATGCGCATTTACCTTTGAAATGCAACAGACTGTACTCTGTCGGTTACTAAACTCCACATTAACATATCACTTGTGACTCTCAAACAATACAACTTATTCAATATGGCGACCAGCAATGACTCTTTCATTGCACACATTTCATACATGTCCTCTCGTTAACCTGTTTCGTAACGAAGTCCAGTCACATTCCAATCTTCTTACTTTTCTTCGCTCGCCATGGAGCAACGCGAAGTCGAGAAATAACTACCTCACTCGCGCAGGCGAAACGCACAACCCCGTAGTGTATATTAATTTTCGACCAACCGTATTAGAACTTGTCTGCTGACTTTCACCCGTATATAAATTAATCAGCGTATGTTAACAATCACAAATGCGATGATTGGGCAGGAGTCGTAGTAAACGTCCACTGTTGTTACGCTCTTGGAAGTAGACATCTTTTCCCACTTATGTAGTAGATATCTTGTGACTAAGTTACGCTCTTGGAAGTAGGCCATACTTATGAATTGGATATGTTATGACTAAGTTACGTTAAATGAAACGTATTAACAGTCATGTATTAGATATCTTGTGACTAAGTTACGCTTCTGGAAGTAGGCCCTACTTATGTATTAGATATGTTATGACTAAGGTACGTTAAATGAAACGTATTAACAGTCATCGACGTTTTTCTTAATCACGCTTTAGCTATGTAGTTTCTATTTAAAAAATCGTGTACTGTCTCAGCCTCTACAGCGTTGTGCTCTGATTGTCTAGCTGCTAATGCGCATTCTGGAAATGGCTGAGGCTGCTTTCTGTTCCATAGTGAAACACGGGGTCGGAGCACGGTTAAAGAGTGACGAGAAGTAGGCTGTTGTTAATGTTTTTCAGAAATATACGGAGATAATCGGCTTTGATGTTTTCCTAGCGTTCTATATAATGCAATTAATAAACGTACTACGTTGAACGCAGCCGACAGCGTAATGGAATGTGAACAAAATGCTGTTATTCGTGCGTTTGTTCAAATATCCCCAGTATAATTTTTTCTCTCGTTCAATTTGAAATACCTACAACTCGTAATTATAAAACTCATCATCATTTTTTTATGAATAACGCACATATTATTTATTGTTTCTAATTATATATTGGGCGCGAAATTCCTGTTTCCATTTCAAATAGAAGTTCTTAATTATCGATGTTTTATGGAAGACTGTTCATAAAAGTTGTTTAAATTAAGAAAACATAACAATTTAATTTTTTAAGCCAAAAATGAAAAACCAAATCCTCTTTATTTGGACTATGTCCATCGTTTTATACCACAGAGGTAGATAAGTATCATATAAACGAAAAACAATCATTTTCACAGCATCGAGCACATGATACAAATGCTGCATTTTTACATTTGCTACTGTGCCATTACAATATGAACCCAACAGAAATGATCTGGAGCCAAACTGCGGGATTTGGCTCGAGAAGTAACAACACTGTTGAGCTGCCGGACGTACTGGAACTAACGCACGGATCTTTCTCACAAGTCACTGCCGAACGCTGGCGGGATGTAGAACGGCTCGTCATAAAAGAAGAAGAGAACAGGCGGCGCCTGGTTGGCGTAGATTCTGTTGTTCATAAGCTCGTTATCAACGTAGCAGGTGATACGTCCAGAACTGAAATGTATTTCTCGGATTCGGATAAGAAAGGACCTAAGAGATTACCAGACGATTGACTGTAAGTAACACCTTCAGTGGCTTCAATATTTAACTATACGGTGAAATCCTTCAATACTCTCTTATGTTGCACACAGCTTATGCAGAAATATTACCCTGTGGTTAAGTCAGGAATTTTAATCATTCTTGTTCTTAATTACAATGGTACGTTAGCTAAAAACGATAACGTGTTGCGGTATTCGTGTAGTCGTCTAAGGAGCGTATTGTGGGAGATTTGTAGTGTACTATTTCATTCTACTGAAAAATTAAATGACATCGCTCCTCTGCTCGTTTTTTTTTTTTTTTTTTTTTTTACGTGTGACCTGCAGCTGGCCACTTCACTGTAGGCTAGCTGTACCAGCTGATCGGCCAGTACAGTCCAAGTTAAATGTGCCGGTAAAGCTGTTGTCCCATATTACCGCTAAGTCGATGTGCGCGTAACGCACAGCACAAAACGTACCCTTATTATCGTACCTGACAGTACTCGAGGCAGCTTGGCTGTAGTCCCACGTGAAATGGAAATCCATTGACGTTCCAGGAAACGCGGAAGAATACATAGTGCATCAGCTTTATTCTTATCGTGAACGAATTATACTACGTGCCAAGGGATATTATACTCTGCTTCAAAATTGTAAAACATCTAAATTGTAAAACATCTAACACATATAGTGAATCAAGTTCTTTCTCTGTCTCTGTGTAATGCGTCTTTATGCCTTGAGAGGGTAGAGCACCTTGACCTTCTTCGTTCCTGAGTATGCTAGTCAGTACACACCAGGATGTGGAATACTTACAATCTCAAAAGGAACTACAGACAGTAGCTGCCATTTCTTATTGCGTTTCATGGAAAGGGATGCTTGTGAGTGGGCCCTTAAGAGTACCCTATCCCCCACATTAAAGGTCTGCCCTCTTCTCAAACTACTGTTACGCTTTAGTCTCCTCATCCTGGCGACTGTGACCATGTCACGTAAAGCTATTTGTATTTCTTCTTTCCAGCACGGTTTCTCATTCTGTAGTTTGGGTAAACTAGTGACCCATTCATATTTTTCTTCTTTCCTAAACATCAGCTTCACAGGTGTAAATCTTGCTGAGGTATGAGTCAGATTAATCACATTTTCCTCAAAATCTGATAAGTAATCTGTCGACTTCATCTGGCGATTTGGACAATATGCCCTTATAAATCTACTGAACTCTGGAAATGCCTTCACTATCGGACTTGCCTAAGTTGTTGACGTTGATATGGGCTTAATTTCGTTTTGGCCTAACGTTTCTCTCCAAGTGTACGAGGTAAAGTTGCTGGCATTATCTGACAAAACCGCTCGTTGTTTGCCCATTTGTAGTACATACTCCTGTAATAGTTTCCGAAGAATGGTTTTACTCATGGTTGTTTTCAATGTATATAGCTTTACAATTCACCTCTTGTTCTTGGTAACTGTCCACATATACCGGCGGATGACAAAGCTAATGCCTTCCTTGGCAAAAGTGAATGGAGTTGGGTAAATAGCAGTATGTTCATAGTTTATTAGCACACTTAAGCACTCCGAAGTGGCCCCATACCAGATGTGTATACTGTATCAATTTAGTTTCATAACTTTCAGAAATTCATACACGCCAATTATTGCTTTTGGTGCTCCATCAATGGAACAGTACTTCATTTGTTATCCTAAAATATTGCTTTAAGTCTCAATACTCAAGTTTCCCCAACTTCTGTTGTACGCCACGCAAGAGTAAATCCTTTCTTTGTAATGACGACATATTCTGACACAGCTCTAAATAATATCTCCATGCCGTTTGTTCCTTCATCAACAGTAATGGAAATTCTCCCCGACTCTCATCTGTCGTTTGTTCTTGTTCTAATATCTCAGGAAGTCCCGAAAGGGCATCTGCTTTTTGATTCTCCTTTGCCTTGATGTATTGTATTCGAAACCTATACTACCTATTCGAAACCTATACTACTGCCCATCTTAATAGCCTCGGAGTAAGTAACTTGCACAACTGCAAGAAATCGAGGGCTTGATAATCACGGTATACTTACTGTCTGTGCTCCATATAAATAATAATGGAACTTCTTAAAGGCCCAGACAATTGTTAAGCCTCAACCTTGGCAGTCGTATATGCCCTTTCACTACTTAATAACTTGCAAAGGCTATAGGACAGATTATTGGTTGTCCCTCAACTGTCTTAATTTGAAACAGACGCATCCCTAATCCTGTGTTCGAGAAATCGGTCATTAGATGACATTCAAGCTCCATATCAGAGTGATATAGTAATTTTGCGTTTGACAAAGCATATTCAATCCCCTCAAATTCATTCTGACATTCAGCTGTCCATTGCCGAGAAAGGTTCTTTTTCAACAGACTGATTAACAGCTCTGCATTCATAACCTGGTCTTCCATAAACTGACGTAAAAACGAAGCTAAGCCCAAAAATCCTTCCGGCTGCATCTAATTCTTGGGTGTGCGATAACTCTTAATAGCATTTATCTTCGTGCTGTCAGGTTAAATTTCTTTTTGTCTATCATGTGGCCCAAAACTCTTATCCTTTTCATTCCAAACGCGACTTTTGTAAGTCATCTGAAATTCCACACCTTCGAAACGTTTCCAGCAACCAGGCTAACAAGTTCACGTGCTATTCCCACGTCGCTGTCGCTATTAATATATCATCTACAAACATCATTAGCTGGCTTTGCAGTTCTGGCCCAAAAACTGCATCCAGTACCATTATAAATGTCCCTGCATTTATGTTCAGTCTAAAAGCCCTTACTTTAAACTGATAGCTTCCTCCTGCATCCACGAAAGCTGTATATTTCCTTAATTATTGATCTAATTGGATCTTCCATTATGGAGCCACAGATCTATACTTTTGAAATATTTTGCTCCATGAAACTTTTGTGTCAGTTCGTCAATGTTCCCTGGCTGGGTTCTCGCTCGTACAATAATTGTATTTACGACCCATGCCTCCAGTACCAACCTTATTTCCCTCCTGGTTTAGGTGTAACCTCTAATGGGCCTCAATACGGACTCATTGATGGTTCAGTTATGTCCCTGTCTACCATTCTATTTATTTCTTCATCTACCGATTTCTTCATTTTCCACAGAACTGGATATGATTTATTACAATATGTATTGTGTCAAAGCACTTATAAAATCATTTAAATCCATGGGTTAGTCCAGCTATTTCTTCAAAAACCCAGACAATGTTTCCAGAATTGTTGACAGCTGCTCTCTTTCTTTGGACTCTATTCCATCAGCTTCCTTTGTCTCCTCTTCTACCTATTCATATATCCCACATATCCTCCATTCCTTTCCTTCTTCTGGAAACTTCCGACACCTTTCCTCTCTGATAACTTTAATTCCACACCCAGTACAGTACCTTCCTTGACTTCATTCATCCCCAGTAAGATCCACTTGTACTACTTTCCCCTGATTCCAGAAACTGACTTTATCCTCTGAGAAGACTATTTTCAAATCCTTCTCTCCCATTGTCTCCAATCCAATGATACAGTCTTCAATTAATTTGTGAATCACCAGGAACACGCATAAAATCACTGCATTTTCCATTGTCACTTCTAACACGGTCTGTATCCAGATGGTTTCCAAGTGGATACCTATAGCTCCAGTCATCTTACAGCTGTGTACTGGAAATGTCGGTAACTGCGGGCTGTGTGGCAACGGGGAACTACATACCCCTCAGTTAACCATCTACTATTGCACTGGTCGCTGTATTGTGGCTCCCCACAAACTCAGCCCATCTGGAAAGAGGCATGGAGTTCCATGAGGCCAGAAACCTTTCAGCTAATGGAGGAGGAATAGGCAGGAAGGAAGAAGACCATGTCATCGCCTCGTGCACAGCATCCATGCCACTTGAGAGTCTATTCTGCGGAATTATACACATATTACCTAGAAAGTAATTACAAAACACACACATTTCTTCTGACAATTGTCACTGCATGCTGAGTGAACATTACAAAAGAATTCTCACAGATTACTACATGCTGTCTTTTCTGCAGCGAGATGTCACAGTCAATTTAATACAGGCGAAAAATACTAATGATAATATACAGAGTATGAACATACTTTAGTTTAAGATTACACACATTGTGGTCAAGCCACCAATACGCCTCTGGCAGATTTCTAATGCCACTGAGCTTAACTCATCAAGAATGGATTCCCATTCATGATATTCATAGGTCATGGTTCACAATTAATCACACATGTCTAAAGTTTTTAAATAGCTAATGCACTGCCCATCAGCACCATCAAACCATTAGTTAATGTTTACAATATTCCACGTCATCTAGTTACGGATCTACCGTTGTATGCTACACCTCCTGTAAGACTTCACTGAACTTGTGGTATGTTTTAGAAGGCGAGAGGCCACTTTGATTTACTGCCCTGGTACCATTCACACCAACTAGTAAACCTTCCACTTGACTACATGCCCCACGCACCTGCTAAAACTGATTCTTCCCTTTGACTGTGCCTGTTGTTGGTAACCTGCATTAGAGGTTATCAGGGTCTAAATGAAATTGAATGATGAAATAGTATTAATGAAATGGTGGCCCTATCATTATTTTAGACAATTATTGATGGGTGATTAATATATCAACACTGAACTGTTCTTTTAGAAGTTATGACACAAGTTTATGGGATAAAAGTTTGGACAAAAATACATTTTTAGCGTGACGACAAAAATAAAACATGATCTGACGGCAGCACAAATATGCAACAAACAGTTAACACTCCCCTAGGCGGCAGCTGGTTGGAAAAGACTAAGGTTTGTCTCACTTAACCATTTACTCTGGCTCAAAACATGAATAACGCAATCTGAAATTATCTAACGTTGAATAGATTTTGATGGACTTATTCTACACAGATAGTACGTTGGTGCAGCTGAGAACGAGTGGGGATTCTGTTTCACGTAACAAGCCAGAGCAGCAATACAATACCCCTTTCTCGATATGTGGCGCTGTCTCAGGTGATGGTTGTTGTTCATGCGTCAGCACAGCAGCAGTTTGTGGTGCCTGTAATTCGCTGTCGCGGACACGAAAAATGCGAAGTCGCTGGTGGCAATCTGTTAGAAGGAGCGCAATCACTCTCTAATGGAGCCTTGAAATCTCATCAGATTCCAGCTTGTGACACTCCGATTCGCCCTTCATACCATGGACCAATTTGACTTACTTATATAGCAGTGCGCACAATGAGATCAAATGTCAATGCGGCAGACCCGTCACGAATAACACTGCCCTCGGCACAGTGAGTTGTCTGAGTTGATTGAAGTCTAAACTGTTGGTGCAGCTAGGTCTTCAGCACAGGCTCCCAATCAAGACCACTGCTAGTCCGAAGACGCACTCAGGACAAGTGTCCCAAGTTCAACTCATGCATAATAAAAGCCAAGCCCAGAACCCTTTCCAAACTGGATCGGGAGACGACTCTAGACATTAGTCTGAATCAGAGGACCAAATTTCTCCTCTCCTCACTTTCCATCAAACCTCGGTAAACTCCACAGTCACCCCCACAAGGGTTTCACGCCAATCACAAGACTCTACGAGTTCGGTGTTTCCCCTCTGACGCATCTGTCTACACATCAGCCAATCATAATCAACATTAACAATATTCTTCACTTTTCAGGAGAAGCAGCCAATCCCTGACTTGCAAATTACAGTGCAGAGAGGAGGGGATGTTGCGCTCTCGAATTGTTTTTTTTCCCACAACCATTCTAGGAAGCGTGTTTTGAGTTTCTCTGTAGCTCTAAAGTGAGCAATAAATTTATCCTGGAGATAATTCTTGGACGGCCCGAACGTTACTGCGTGTCTGATCAGGGGTCCCAGCTAAACTAAGAGAGGTGCTTTTGTGTCCCAATGTATATCATTTCAGAGCCGCCACAAATGTTGAATTCCTTCTAAAATTGTTTTGAAAGCCTGACGCTTCCCAAAACACTCTGCGGGCCAGGAACGACACCACCTGATGGCTCCCTTGATAGCGTCCAGTCCACGGTGAACGTGGAAACTTGCGTACTTCGTACTTTTATGGCCGCTATCCCTGTTCAGAAGGGGCATTTACGATACTCTGTAGCGCCTTGGCCGGGCGACCTAGATTTCTTTCACGCGCTCTGCCCCTTCTGTGGCAAGAGGCGCCTAACAGGTAGGTCCAGGTAGGTCGCTTTTGTGCGAGAATTTCTTGGGTCTAGCAGTCTGTCTCCAGTAAGTGCTTCATGATGTTCCTTTCACTAATATCAGGCCCCAAACGTCCACTGAAAGATTTACTGTTAAATGACCAAACTGCCTGCTCTCTCTCAACTAAAAAAAAAAATACTATTTGAAGGAGAGCCACGATAAACATCACGGACGCATTAACAGTGTACATGGTCCCATCAATACCTGCTCATGCTGATAACTTCCTATTATCTCACAAACACGATGTCTTGGCCGAAAAATCAACATTAGATTATGCCATTGAATAGTGAGACAGTGACTCATCCTCTCGCACTCTCACTTAACTCCCCACCCCTTCAATCACCATATCCATCAGATGTAATTTTTTTATGCTTCCATATAAAGTACTACCTCTCATGTTAATCAAGTTACTAGTACACTTCAGCGCATCCCGTTTATACTTAAGGTACTTCACTTACGGCCACTCAATCACTCCGGAATGTACATACATGCATTCCACAGACGAAAAGATCCAACTTGACAAACCTGTCATTCCTCACATCTCATCATCTGTAAAATGATTAATCAACTCGACCATAAAGGACAAAGCTACACCAGTGTAGCCAAACCTAATAAACACCTCACACACAGGACAAATTGAGCCTAACCAATAAAACTTATCGCTTTACACAGAGGACAAGCTTTTTTAAACATTACTAGTGAAGTCTTCCTAATAGAGGGCTAAGTTTAATTTAAGTTATGGTAACTGAAATAAAGCCTACTCTAATTAGCCCGTTCTTGTAAAAAATGAATCGCAAAAACAGCATATCAGCGACTGTCAGAAACCCTTCGTCCCAAACTAAGTACACTTTCTACAAGCATAGTGGATTCACTGCCAGTATGTCAGAGGTAAACGTAATGACACATACGTTCTTTCTCAGTCATACTACAAAATAAGATATTTAAATAACCACAGTGATAAAGTAGCGGCCGGCCGGTGTGGCCGTGCGGTTCTAAGCGCTTCAGTTTGGAACCGCGTGACCGCTACGGTCGCAGGTTTGAATCCTGCCTCGGGCATGGATGTGTGTAATGTCCTTAGGTTAGTTAGGTTTAAGTAGTTCTAAATTCTAGGGGACTGATGACCTCAGAAGTTAAGTCCTATAGTGCTCAGAGCCATTTGAACCATTTTTGATAAAGTAACGGATCAGTAAAGATTGGTGATAATAATTATTATGCAGCTAAAATGTAACTGTGAGGCTTGTATAATGGTTCTTGATAGCAGACTGTAGCGACCGATGATTCTGTATCACATTCAGTATTTGGCACCTCAAAACTACCTGATTAATGTTAACTATTTTTGGCCCTGCTTTAGGTTTTGCAATACAATAAATTATATTGCAGTACTTTTCCCAAGTTGTCAATCAAAAACAGGGTTCGGCAAAAAGACCTTTTGTTAGAGAGACCGCTGTGTGACTTGCGGTAGGGTTACTGATGTGGGTGAGCTATCGATCGATACCGGTGTACGTGCCATTTTGAGCAGGCGCAAATGTTTGGCTATGTGACATTTGTGCGTCTGTTGTGGAGGAGTTTATTTGTAATGGTGGTTCTGTGATTGCTACTCAGCGAGCATGTCGCATTCAGTTAAAACTTGGCTGACATGATTTTATTCCTGATAGAAAAATTCTTCGAGTTTGGGTATCAAACTTTAGAGCATCAGGTTCTGCACTGAAAAGAGAATCTACTGACCTCGGACTGTAAGAACGCCAGAGAATGTGACGCGTGTGAGAGCGTCCATCCAGCAATCTCCAACGCGTTCAGGACTTCAACATACAGCTGTTCTGGGAGTGTCTGATAGGAGCATCCGCACAGCGATCTTCACATGCACCTCTGCAAAATGATGATTGCCCAAGAATTAAGTGAGAAAGATTTTGCAACTCGCACAGCTGTGTGTGTCGAAATTCTTCAGAACATTCCCACAGGCGCTGCTTTGATTTGCTTAATGAGACCCTATTCCACTTTTCAGGTATTTTAAATAAACATACTTTCCATTGCTGGACAGCAAAAAACTCTCAGAAACTTCGCCAACGACCACTTCGCAGCCATGGTATGACACTTTGGTACGCCGTTGCTAAATTTGGTGTGAGGGGCCTGTAGTTTTTCGAAGAAGATGGCTTAACGGTAGCGGTTAATTCAAGTTCCTACTGTCACAAGATAGATACCTACGTTAGACCAGTTTGCTTAGAGACCATGAAGAGATAGAAATCTGGTTCCAACAACACAGAGCCACAGCTCACACTTGTCGGCGTTCTCTAGAAATTTTGAGAGAGCTGTTTCCTCAACGTCTTCTCACTTCGCGAGCAGACATCGCCTGGTCCTTAAAGTCACCTGCTTTATCAGCCTGTGACTTCTTTCCTTTGGGCACACTTAAAGGCTCAAACTGAAAAAAAAATTGCCCATAATCCTTCAGACACTTAAGGATGTAGTCACCTAGGAACTGCTGGCTTTTCACCGGAAATGTCACGGAAGACTATGGACAGCTCCCGGGAAAGGTTTCGTCGATGTGTCAACTGTGGAAGGCGTCATTTGTCGGACATATGTTTTCATACCAACTAATATAAAATGGCATAGTATTTTTTGTTCATAAAGAAAAGTATTTTCTCTGTACCTTTCTTTGTTTGTTTGCAACTGCCTTTTGAAGTACGGGAGGTCATTTTACCGGACACTGTATTGCGCGTAAATATTGACGTACAAAGGTCTGAGAAGTTTCACCGTCCATTGTTGCCACGGCTGTGTTTCGTCAAGGACGAAGACGTAAGCTCGCAGACGCTACAATAAAATCTGCAACTACCGCTACACCAAGATAAAACTGAACGTAAATGAAACTTTCTGCCAGATTAAAACTGTGTGCCGGACCGAGACTCGAACTCGGTCCGGGACACAGTTTTAATCTGCCAGAAAGTTTCATATCAGCGCACACTCCGCTGCAGAGTGAAAATCTCATTCTGAAAACTGAACGTGTTCGTAAGTGCTCGCAACCACAGTTTTATGTCAGCATGCCCGCTTTAAAGCCGGTTTAGGGCGAAAAACTGAGAGGGGCGTCAGAAACACCACAGTTGTACTACTTCTGCACAGAACCTATCACAATTATTAGCGGCCGCCTGGGGCACTCAGATGCAGATGCAAATGCAAGATTCGTTTACGGCGTGAATCGCAAATAATAGCGAAACCTACACTGGTGAAAGGGTGCAAGGGAAAAGAGGGTGCCATTAAGTCGCTTGTGTGGAAAAATGTTCTTCATCTTGAAACTGAATCCTAATTACTTTTTATTAAACTCGTGTACATTCGTAATTATCGTTTGTCCTGCTGAAAGATATACGGAAATATGTGACAAAAATATAATTCTGATTGAGAACAACGATAAACCTAAATTAATTACTGTTCCCACAATCTTAAAGAAATCATTTGTTAAGCATCTGACTGCGAATTTTAAAACATTCTATAACTACACCTAACAACTGTTCTGCAATGGTTCAGTACACAACGCACAACTTACCTCGCCATGCCGCTGCAACTGCGTGATCAGCAACATGCTAAAAATATTTAAAAAGCAACACTGCGATCCATGCAGAGTACAATGCATGGTCATAATAACTGCAACAACTAGAGGCATATATATAGATATTTTTAATGTAGAAACTGAATGATCAAGAGGGGTTTGTGTAGCTAGTCTTAAACGTGTAAAAAAAATGAAAGAAACCGATAAAGACTCTAATTTACTGTTTTCGGTAAACAGATTAGTTAAACGCTGACAATCGTTACACAAACTTTAATTATTCCACAACGTCTGTACTCAGTAAACACGTCTCTGATCGAAACAAGGATACGAATATTGCTCTCAATGTATGCATACACAAATCTGACAAAATCCCTCCAGTGAGCAAGCAGCCAACAACTGCGTGCGGTGAAAAGGCAAATTAGTAAAAATCCTCACTTAATACCAAAGTCTTCTCCGGCGCTACTAGCAAGATCACGGCAGACTGCGACCTCTCGTGGCGAGCAGCTTCTCTTTACCACACCCTGCGTCCGACCATTTTCGATTCCCCTCGACAACTTCAGTGGCTCTGAACACTAAGGGACTTAACATCAGAGGTCATCAGTGCCCTAGAACTTAGAACTACTTAAACCTAATTAACCTAAGGACATCACACACAGCCATGCCCGAGGCAGGATTCGAACCTGCTCGGCCACAACGGCCGGCCCTCGACAACTGCTCGCTAGCTACTACTCGCGAAATTAATATATCATACTTAGAGTGGTGTGTGCACATCACAGCAGAATCATTGGTGAATTTTTCAAAGAAACATTAACGTCCAGCTTTCAATCTTGCGCTGATATCAGTAACCTGCAAACTAAAATTCAGTGTGATAGAATTCCGTGCTAGGAGTCCGCCGTTCAACAGTTTGCGACGTGCTGAATGTCTGAAACTCACATACGGATGCTATGCGCAAATTTAATGTCCAATTAACGCAGAACCCGGTTAATACCGTCAGCAGTACACGCCCGCCCCAAGTGTATTTTATCAGTGCGTGCACATCTATTTTATCCAGTACGCAACATCTGAAGTGCGCCGCTGACCCATACACTCGGTCAGCTTCTGCCTGTTAAAACTTCAGTCGCTAGCCTAAAATCTTAGTCCCTCCTTAATAAATTCCTGAAGAACATATTGGAGAATGGACAAATGATAGTACACGAGTATCGATGCGTACATTTTTTTTTAAAGAAATATCCGTGTCACAGCGTTCCTTCAAGCACAGAGCGAGGCGACATGATCGTTAAAACAGCTATGAAATGTAGAGAGAACGAGAAGAAAACCTCGTTCTAGTGTTTTCCGTCGTATCTGTGTGTCTGTATTATTAAAAGACGTAACGTTTTCGTTGACCGAGCGAGGTGGCGCAGTGCCTAGCACACTGGACTCGCATTCGGGAGGACGATGGTTCAATCCCGCGTCCGGCCATCCTGATTTAGGTTTTCCGTGATATCTCTAAATCGCTCCAGGCATATGCCGGGATGGTTCCTTTGAAAGGGCACGGCCGACGTCCTTCCCCGTCCTTCCATAATCCGATGAGACCGATGACCTCACTGTCTGGTCTCTTCCCCCAAACAACCCAACCCGTTTTCGTTGCCGACGCGGAAGGAAGTTTCGGTACCGTCAATGTACATCACCCACTATATAACAATGCATTTATATCTGCAGCGCAGGACCAAGATGGAACTGCAGACTGTTTCCTAAACAAACAGCCATTAACGCTAGGCAGCACAGTTTTGACAAATTTTCGTCTACAAAGTTAATCATTGTTTTATTAATATTCACTTATGAAAGAAAAGTGCATAGGAAGGTTGTGTGCTGTTGTCCTGTTACTTGCTTTGCTTCATGTGCTATAACTCAGTGTTAATACAACAAGGAACACCAATCTTCAGTCCGCTGATCGTGGTCGTGCGGTAGCGTTCTCGCTTCCACGCCCGGGTTCCCGGATCGATTCCCGGCGGGGTCAGGGATTTTCTCTGTCTCGTGATGACTGGGTCTTGTGTGATGTCCTTAGGTTAGTTAGGTTTAAGTAGTTCTAAGTTCTAGGGCACTGATGACCTCTGATGTTAAGTCTCATAGTGTTCAGAGCCATTTGAACCAATCTTCAGTTGGATGCAATAAAGGAATAACGTGTGGCAAGAAAACGAATAACCCCTCTGAGTTGCACAAAGATCGGGTACTCGACACACGGCTTTTCCTGCATTGTATAGCAGTACATATTATTATTGAAGAATCCGCATAGTAACAAGTATTATGTATGGATAACACTGTACTTGGAGAAACTAATGTAGGTATACGGAGGGTAGAGGGAATATTGCATTAGATAACTGAAGTAACACTCAAGCTTACCGATGAAAGGAGGAAATGCAATAGCACATCGCATGCAAAAGACGTCAGCAGTCTCTGTCGGGTAGAGATGAGATCTCTAGGAAGTGCAAGGAAACAAGGGCGGGGAGGATTCGAGTCAAATAAGAATAAATTGAAAGGCAAGTACTGCGAACTAGAAGTAATGCACATTGCAGAAAGAGAAAACGCAGTTTCGAGAAAGAAAAAAGATGTCGACGTCAAAAGCGCTTCTGAGTGCGGCCAGGCTAGCGAATGGATAGAAAGAGCACACTGAAAGCCTGAGCAAAAGGTTAGAAATGTGGAACTCGTGTTGAAAGACTGGAAAAAGTGTTCGATACAGTATTACAACAATTTTTCGACCGTACGCGTAGTGATTTAGTCTCATCCAGGTGTTTCTGTGATAATTTGCGGTCTTACTGCAATCGTTGGTGAATTTAGAAGTTAAAATTTAGAGAATCTGATTAAGAAGTGCACTTACCGTCAGATTCACAGAAAAGGATTTGTATCATACTCCTAGCGAAGCCACAAGCAGGCAATTACATACACTTTTGTACAAACAGTTTAATATTTGATTTTAAGTTATTAAATGCAATAATATCTGTATAAAGAGAGAATTCTAAAACAAGTAACAGTGAGTTAGCGTACATTCACATACGATTCACGATAAATACAAGCAGTCATGAAAGTATAATAAGGCTACGCTTCGTAATAGAGAGATGACTGAAAAAATGTCGGGCTCCCATTATACTTTTTAATCCAGAGATTACCTTCGTCAGAACAAACTGGAATCAAATTTGCAGACAGAAGTGGATAGTGAAGTGGTATCAACTTGTGCTGCAGAGACAGCATAAGAGAAGCTTTCAGTTCTCTTTTGTAGTCCTTACGCCAAAGAGATGCTAAAATATCGTTTCAAAATAGGATGGAATAAGTTTTAAAGCAGCAAAACACGTGGACCTTGTGTATGAGAGTACGACGAATTGAGGATACTGATAAAATGTAATAGATTTTTCATTAGAACAGAATGTGAGTTAAGAATCAAATAACATTGGCTATGAAAAGCAAATTAGCAAAAACTGGAATAATAGCCAGTTGGACATAACATAATTGAGCAGAATGTATGAGAGAACTGTTCTATATCCGTTATGAGAACTTCTTCCTGCAGTAGTTGTTAGACCATACTGAAACGTTCTGACTTCGAGCTGGTACAGTACATAAATGAAATAGTAAACTGTAGCATTACCAGTAGTATTGATAACATCGCTAGGGAAAGAAACATAAATGAATCTGTGGGAGAGAAACTGGGAGCCTATGACCTCTCTTTGTTTTTTGTTTGTTTGTTTTGCACATAATTAGAACCACACTTCAGCGTTAGTACATTTCTTATTTTGTATCCTTACAAAATATAAATTGGATTTTATAGGCAATAAAAATTAGCTGCTCGCGTAATGTTCTTTTATGTAACCAAGGCAATTACTTTTGATAAAAATACCATTTACATGCACAAACTTTAAAAAAATCTATTGCGTTATTGTTTTTATTTTGTAACCAAAAGAAAGTTTTTCATCGCGTTAAAGGCAAGAGTTTCCTATTATTCAATAACCCTTGCCTCTGATACGATAAGTGCGAAAGTTGTTTAGCAATAATAGAAGCATGTCTATACAAGCTCGATGCAGTATGGAAGCGATATTTGATACGTCTTTGTTTTGCATTTTTTGATTTTACCTTTTTTTTTAGGAAACTGCGTTTTCTAACGTTGTATGATAAATATTTATTTTTACCTCAAGATCACTCCGTTTCATGTTGCAAATCAACAATTCGCGAATAAAACTTGAATTGGACATTGACAGTTTCGTATTTGCTACAAATACGGTTTACTTTTAAGTAACAGACAAGGGAATCAATATGTAGAACAAAAATGTTACATAGGTTACGTGGCCCTTTGTATATATCCTGACTGAGTTTGTAGACGGTTCATTGTCTTCGGTTTCTGGGGAAATTTGGTAAGACACTGAGCGCATGCGTAGACAAAGCAATTAAAATGAAGTAACGCCCGACAAACATGCAACACACCCAACGTACTTACGATCTTAATTGAACAAAGCTGCTAATTAAACTACCGTAGTCTACGATCACTTAGGATTGTCTGCAGTAGTTTTACAACTCTAATCCTGCTAATTAAAACTGTGTGGCAGACATAACTTCAGATCTAGGCTTTACTTCCCATCTGCATCATCTAAAGGCTCGCATGATCTTTAATCTTACACTTCGAGCCCCTGTACGCTGCGAAGATTTCGGCTGTCAGTAAGTTTCGATCTTCTGCTGGATCTCAATACACAAGAAGCTCAGCAGCAAAAGAAACCTAAATTAATACACTCAAATGAGTCACAAAATTTCAACCACCTGCTTCGAGAAGTCCTTTGTAGGTTTCCGAAAGTGTGTGGCAGCAGGTGTCTACGTACAGGTCACACAACTCGGTGAAGTTACGGGGCTGAGGTTTGTGGGTGCGGGGCTACAACCTGATGCCTTCCCAGATATGTTCCGACACGTTGGGAACCGACGGATTTGGTGGCCAACGTGAATACATTGTCACTCTCCTCAGACCACTGTAGCACGATACTGGCCTTGTGATACAGGCAGTTATCCTGGTGGAAGATGCGATCCCCGTCGTGGAATACATCCAAGCATGAAGGGACGCAGGTGGTCCGCAGTAGTGTTCACGTTGTCCACAGCTGTCATGGTCCACAGCTGTCATCATCCCTTAGATCATTACCACAGGTACCACGGAAGATGATGCGAGTATCGCCCACGTCGTTGGCCAGGATCAGGGCGTGTCAGGATATGCCACGGACCAGATGAAAGACAAAAGCATAGTTTACCCCACACGTCTCCACTGATCCACGGCAGATCAGTGCAACGTGCCACATTTACTCGCCCGACTACCGGAGGGGCCGACCGGTTAATCCTGTTGCGCGCACCGCAGATAGTCGGGCTCAGCTATACCGGCAACGCAGCGCGCGGACCGCGATGCACCGTCGAGGCCCGCGGCTCGTTCTGCATCTACATCTACGTGATTACTCTGCTATTCACAGTAAAGTGCCTGGCTGAGGGCTCAATGAACCACCTTCAAGCTGTCTCTCTACCGTTCCACTCTCGAACGGCACGCGGGAAAAAGGCGAGCACTTAAATTTTTCTGTGCGAGCTCTCATTTCTCTTATTTTATCGTGATGATCATTTCTCCCTATGTAGGTGGGTGCCAACAGAATGTTTTCGCAATCGGAGGAAAAAACTGGTGATTGAAATTTTATTAGAAGATCCCGTCGCAACGAAAAACGCCTTTGTTTTAATGATTGCAACTTCAATTTACGTATCATGTCTGTGACAGTATCTCCCCTATTTCGCGATAATACAAAACGAAATGCCCTTCTTTGTACTTTTTCGATGTCATCTGTTAGTCCCGCCTGATGTGGATCCCACACCGCACATCAGTACACCAGAATAGGGCGAACAAGCGTGATGTAACCAGTCTCTTTAGTAGACCTGTTGCACCTTCTAAGTGTTCTGCCAATGAATCGCAGTCTTTGGTTTGCTCTACCCACAATATTATCTATGGGATCGTTCCAATTTATGTTATTTTTAGTTGTAATCCCTAAGTATTTAGTTGAATTTACAGCATTCAGATTTGTGTGACTTATCGCGTAATCGAAATTTAGCTGATTTCTTTTAGTACTCATGTGAATAACTTCACACTTTTCCTTATTCAGGGTCAACTGCCACTTATCGCACCATACAGATATCTTACATAAATCATTTTGCAAGTCGTTTTGATCATCTGATGTCTTTACAAGACGGTAAATGACAGCATCATCTTTTGCAAACAATTTAACAGGGCTACTCAGATTGTTTCTTATGTCGTTAATATAGATCAGGAACAATAGTGGGCTTATAACACTTCCTTGGGGAACGCCGGATATTACTTCTGTTTTACTCGATGACTTTCCATCTATTGCTACGAACTGTGACCTTTCTTACAGGAAATCACGAATCCAGTCGCACAACCGAGGCGATACTACGTAGGCACGCAGTTTGGTTAGAAGACGCTTGTGAGGAACGGTGTCGAAAGCCTTCTAGAAATCTATAAATATGGAATCAATTTGACATCCCCTGTCGATAGCACTTATTACTTTATGAATATAACGAGCTAGTTGTGTTTCACAAGAACGATATTTTCTGAAACCGTGCTATGTGTCAACAAATCGTTTTCTTCGAGGTACTTCATAATGTTCGTATACAGTATATGTTCGCCGGCCAGGGTGACCGAGGGGTTCTAGGCACTACAGTCAGGAACCGCGCGACCGCTACGGTCGCAGGTTCAAATCCTGCCTCGGGCATAGATGTGTGTGATTTCCTTAGGTTAGTTAGGTTTAATTAGTTCTGAGTTCTAGGGGACTGATGACCACAGTAGTTAAGTCCCAGAGCCATTTGAAACCATTTGAACAGTATATGTTCCAAAACCTTACTGCAAATCGACGTTAGTGATATAGGCCTGTAATTCAGCGGATTACTCCTACTTCCCTTTTTGGGTATTGGTGTGACCTGAGCAATTATCCAGTCTTTAGGTACGGATCTTTCTGTGAGCGAGTGGTTGTATATAATTGCTAAATATGGAGCTATTTTATCAGCATACTCTGAGAGGAACCTGACTGGTACACAATCTGGACGGGAGGCCTTGCCTTTAGTAAGTGATTTAAGCTGCTTCGTTACACAGAGGATATCTACTTCTATGTTTCTCATCTTGGCAGTTCGTCTTGTTTGGAATTCAGGAATATTTACTTCGTCTTCTTTGGTGAAGGAGTTTCGGAAAACCGTGTTTAATAACTCTGCTTTACTGGCGCTGTCATGAATCACTTCACCGTTGTTATTGCGCAGTGAAGGTAATGATTGCGCCTTGCCACTGGTGTGCTTTATGTATGGCCAGAATGTCTTTGGGTTTTCTACCAGATGTCGAGACAGAATTTCGTTGTGGAAATTATTATAAACATCTCGCATAGAAGTACGCGCCGTATTTCGAACTTCTGTGAAACTTTGTCAATCTTGGGGATTAGTAAACAAGGCTCTGAGCAATCGGGAAACGGACAGCGCTGGCAAGGCGGGATTGACTGACCATACACGTTCCGAACGCGGAATTGCCTTCTGAATCGTATCCTCTCCTCTCAGAAACGTGAAGCTTTGACGTGCTAGGAACAGGGCGTCTTTGATACTTCACAAAGAAAAATAACGGGCAATGTAAAATGATGGGTGTAACACAAAGGAAGTACTTACTGTAACATGGAAGTACTTTAATTCAAAGCAAATGGTTTAATAGCCCTACTGGTTTTATAGCGCTTTACATTTCACCTGCGCCACGTCAAAATGGCTCATGAAACTTTTGCACAATTGTTTTCTGTCGCTCTAAAAGTTATTATTGTGGAAATGACTGACTGAACCCTTCCTCGGAATTCTTTGAGGACAATCCATCTGCGTGTGACATAACTCTGAAATCACGAACAGCAGAAGCTAAAGACAGTTTCAAATTATTTTCAGTGTGAAGTTTGTTTCCGGATTTATTTTTTCATATACGAGTAAGAAAAAAAAGCCTTTTCGGACTGATATGTGGACGAGACAGCCAATAACCATGTTACTGCTTTACTTGGTAGCATCGGGAACTCCATCTTTAAGCTTAACCAAAAACTTACCGATGATTTATTTTCTGTAATTTAGTCACAGGAAGTTTCCAGGAGCTGCTCCTTTCCAGTTTTTCACTACATCTGGATTCCAAAATTATTGTCTTTTCCAAGCGATTGCGAATCCAGTTGTTATTACTAGATAGTGTCTGAAATTTTTCCAAATCCCTTCAACAGTTGCTTCATTTTATTCTTGACATTTTTGTCTGCAGTAAGATGAATTTCTACTAGGAAATAGTGAAGGATATCGAAGCACTTAATTTTATTGTAATTTAGACACGTTTCCCAAACTGCAAGGTGTTTAATGAACAGTCATGTTGTCTTGCTCATTACACAGGTCTGTGTTTGATGCTTCCCCGTGCGCTGTGGCCGTGCGGTTTGAGGCGCCATGTCACGGACTGCGTGGCCTCTTCCGCCGGAGGTTCGAGTCCTCCCTCGGGCATGGGTGTGTGTGTTGTTCTTAGAATATATTAGTTTAAGTAGTGTGTACGTCTAGGGACGGATGACCTCAGCGGTTTGGTCCATTAGGAATTTACACACATCTGAACATTTTTTGTGTTTGATCCGTGAAGCAATAAATTTCAGCTGTTGATTTTTTTAGCAAATTTCTGTGAAATAAGCTATAGCCGGAAACGAGACGTAGAGAAAGTTGTACCTAGTGAGGAAAATATAAAACGTCATACAGTATAAGAAAATTTCTCCTGTGATATAACCATCTTACATCCGTGTGAGTCAACAAAATTTTTTAAATATTTAGATTAGTATTGCAAAAATCTGCTAATTAGTAGAATGATAGGACGATCATTAATGAAATTAACCATATTCACAGCATCGTAAGGTACAGAGTTTTTCACACGCACCTGTTGCTGATGTTACAGTTATCAGTTATTTTAATATCAAACCCGAGGTCAAGTACTGCGTGCCGCGCGGGATTAGCCGAGCGGTCTAAGGCGCTGCAGTCATGGACTGTGCGGCTGGTTCCGGCGGAGGTTCGAGTCCTCCCTCGGGCATGGGTTTGCGTGTTTGTCCTTAGGATAATTTAGGTTAAGTAGCGTGTAAGCTTAGGGACTGATGACCTTAGCAGTTGAGTCCCATAGGGTTTCACACACTTTTTTTTTCAAGTACTGTGTCGGCAAATACTGTGCGAAGTAAAAAACTGCTTGAAAACGGGCCACAGAGATTCCGCAACAGTTTGATGCCCAGCGGGCGCACTACTTGAAGAGGTGGCGAACCGCACGGGCGCGGGCCCGGTGCGGCTCTGCCGGCTGACCGGGCAGCGCGAGTCGAGTAGAGGCTCGCCCGGCCGTCGAGGCTCGTCGGCGCGGTAGCTCAGCGTGTCCGGTCAGAGAACTGGTTGGCATTTGTAATACGGAAACTGAGAGGATCAACAAACGAACTTTAACGGATGTCATGTGACGTCCGCAACGACCGAACACAACGATCAACAACGAAACAAAAGGCTACTGTCCCGGGAGGGCCGCTCAGGCTCGGTGCCACACCTCTGATCCATGGTCCACTTTGGACAAACCTGTGCCAACTGGAATCAGAATTGGCGGTGTCGTTGGTTCAATGTGGAAACACGCAATAGTCCGCTACTGCTGCGTTCAGAACTGTGAGCACAACACCGTTCACAAAATTTGTAGTTAGATCTTCCACAGATCACTGCCAATAATACTTTGCAGAACAGGAAACCGTCAGACCTCTATATTCTGTGTCGAGCCGTGGACGTCCAAAACCTAGTCACCTCTAATGGTTTCACAGTTGATCAACCTTTTGCTGTAGGAATTCACGACAGTAGCATGTGCACAGCCACCCAGCTGCGATGGTTCCGATATGCTCATTTCCTGGCGCGGAGCCACAATAATCGTCCCTTTGCTAAAGACTCTAGTGTGAGAGGATTATCCCATCTTCGGCCCATATCGTCTCTAGAATGATTCCCAATTCGTCTCTTTTCCGCTTTTATACAGGACGATTATAATTAAAGGTCTAGTTTCAAAACGCTGTGAAACACGAACCACTTCTCAGAATGACGTCAAATTTTAACAGAATATTATCAAAGAAGAGGAAAACATTATGGAGAAAGAAACAAAAAAGTAACGAATATTTTACCACTAGACGGTCCTGTAAGCGACAGAATCTGGAAAATAGACACGGACTAAACGACTGTTCCTCAGCATGTCTCTGAAGCTCGTCTTAACTATCTCAAAGCAGGGTCGCGCACTTTTGGTAATGCTCTTTTACAAGAACGGTGAGTATGCGACAGTAGCCCTGCAGAAGCTCTGAAAGCTCAGGCGTATGACAGAAGCCGCTGGTCCAGTGTCTGGAGAAAATGATTACGAAATTCGAATGACAGGTTCTTTTGAGTGCAATGTGGCGGATGGAAGAGAGCAGGTGACCGAACGGTTCAAGGCGCTACAGTCTGGAACCGCGCGACCGCTGTGGTTGCAGGTTTGAATCCTGCCTCGGGCATGGATGTGTGTGATGTCCTTTAGTTAGTTAGGTTTCGGCAGTTCTATGGGACTGATGACCTCAGACGTTAAGTCCCATAGTGGTTAGAGCTATTTGAACCATTTTTTGGAAGAAAGTAGTTCATCCGACGACAGTAGAACATGTCGCCACACCACTGCTGGTGATGTCGAGCTGTGAAATGCAAACATGCAGTGCACGGGAAATTGACCGAAGTGCCTGTGAGTACGGTCCATAAAATTCTACAAAAGCAGTCTGCATGCTATCCATACAAAATTACCTATATTCAGCAGTTGCTTCATGATAATCTGCCAGTAAGACAAACGTTTGCTCTAGAATTTGTTGCTCCCATGAAAGTGGACAATGCAAGTCCATGAAACATTCTGTGGACATTTCCATCACGAAGGACATGTTAATACACGGAACTGCAAAATTTTTGTAACGGAAAATCCACTCGCTCATCAGCTGGTACCGCTTCATTGTGCAAAGGTAACTTTGTGGTGCGGGTTGAAGGCATCGTTTACCGTAGGGCCACATTTTTTTTTTTTTTTTTTTTTTTTTTTGGGGAAATGGGCTCTGAGGTTCCTGTTACCCGTACTGTCATTGGTAAACGCTGTAAGATTCTTTCTCGCACCTACGAATTCCAATCAGTAATTAGCGTGACTGTTTAGGTAGGATCTTTGTGTTGCTGTGTCGTGCTCCTCCGCACGTTGTACATTCAGTGAAGCAGCTTCTGGAGAGGCATTTTGGAAATGCTAGAATTATCAGCTGTCAGCTCACTACAGCCTTGCCATCCAAATATCCTGATCTTAATCCGTGTGGGTTATCTGAAAGATGCTGTTTTCAGTGGTCCGACTACAAACGTAGCCAAATTAAAGGCATACATTGTGCAACATGTTCTGAATACGACCCCTGAGACAATCCAATCTGTTGTGGCACATTCTGTTTATCGATTTCAACTTGTAGGAGCAACGGTGTGCAGCATGTTGAATACGTCTTATGCCAGGCTCACGAGAGCTAAAAACTGACCAGGAGCGAACAGGAGTCGTGCACTGGGGGTTCGGTACAAACTTAATTATGTGTGTAGGTACTTCATCCACTACGAGAATCGACACTGATGCTGCGAGATATCGGTCCCAGCTATTCCAAGACTGTCGAGACTGTTTTAATTTCAAGTTCGAAGCCGGATAACAAATCACAAAAGGAAAGCTTTTGTACGATGTAATTACAGATCAACAATTTTCTGATTTTTTCTTCTAATTGTACTGTGAAATCTTTCTTCTTGCCAAATTTCTTGATTCTACAGCATAGGGAAATATCCCACAGGTTTCAATGAAACCGGCCGGGGTGGCCGAACGGTTCTAGGCGCTACAGTCTGGAACCGCGCGACCGCTACGGTCGCAGGTTCGAATCCTGCCTCGGACATGGAAGTGCGTGATGTCCTTAGGTTAGTTAGGTTTAAGTAGTTCTAAGTTCTAGGGGACTGATGACCTCAGATGTTGAGTCCCATAGTGCTCAGAGACATTTGAACCATTTGTTTGTTTAAATGAATGAGTTTGCGAGTATCAAAATATGTGATAAGTTACGATATCATGTGACGGTATTGATTAGGAGCTTAAAATTTTATACCACCTCACCATGTTATATAAATTTCGACTTGATACGTCTACCCATTCCTGAGAAATAGGGGTCTTAATAGATGAAGGAATAGACAAACAGTCTGACAAAAAACGACAAAATTTTTTTGTTTGAAATAAGTACAAATCAACAATTTAGGATTTTTCCTTTATCAGTAGTGTGTAACATCGCTTCTTGACAAATTTCATGACTCTGTGTCAATGGGAAGTTCCTTATAAGTTTTGAGATGAGTTAGTTTGGGAGTATCAGAGTATGTGGCATGGTCGTATCTTTTGATTTCATTGACTTAAAAGCATCACTTTTTTAAGCGAGCAAGACACTGTAGATCTTAACATGTGACAAATTTCAACTGGTAATTTCCACCCGTTCCTGAGAAACAGGGTTCTGAATAGTTGGACACACAGACAGACAGACGGAAAGACAGACAGACGGATAACAAAATGAGTCTACAATGGTTCTGTTTTTACTGGTTGAGGTACAGAACCCTAAAAAACGATTTCACTGTTGCTTCTTATGGGGTTTTTGGCCTCATGACAATTAAAAACCAATGTTTCCCATTTGATCAGGTACGATGTTGCTGTGTTGCATGGGCTTACCTAACTAAGAGTGCCGCAATTATTGAAGGCCAAACTTGTGCAGTCATGCACATTCCACTGTACGGTTGGTTTAATGTGCAACTCACACCACAGCAGTCGTATTGTGATACATCTATCATTTGTGGTCGAACCTATGTACGTTATGACACTTATAGCGCCATCTAGTTGGACAATTTTGGTTAATTTTTTTTTTGTTTCCATAATGTTTCCATCTTCTTGCTAGTATTCCTTTCAGATTCCTTTTTTGCAGCGTTTTGAAACTGGAATTTTAATTATAATCAGCCTGTGCTATTCTTACCTCATCATGTGCCCATGATGCCACCAGGTGACAATCAACCTCACTGTGAGCAGTGGTCTTAATGGTTTGGTCTATCAGTGTGTTGATGTGAGGAGCTACAGGAAGGAAAGAATTGTGGGAGCGCAACGTGAAATGTTCCATCTTCAGCGATCAGCGACAGACTGCAAACAGTTTAAATGCCACCGTGGGCACATCACAGACGATTGTGCTTTTCTTTTGTGGTAGCACTCATTTGTTATGAAATACACGCATTTTGCAAATTGGGGCATCAAACTCCTGGTTCATTCATAAATCAACATCGCCTGAAATATTTTGTTCCGGCCATTCTTCTTCAAAAACATCTAGTTTACGATCCCAGACCGGCTGTATAACGTTGCCCCTAACATTTTCGGCCTCCTGTGGTCCCTAAAAACAGTCATCACTACTCGGACTATTGAAATGATATTGATTATTTTTTGGAACGATTTCGCTAGGGCAACTCCAGCTGGGAACACGACTGTATCAATACTTCTGTGACGTTACCGAATTCGTTCCGGTAGTGACCAAGTAAATTGTAAAACCATGTGTGCTTCCTATTCAACATGTAAACGCCACTACACATATTCAGATTTAGGTTATGACATGTTCTGTATACCCGCCATCAGTGGCGCTGATGTGGGGCAGACGAATAGCGAAATTCTGCATGACCCGCTGAAGTGTCGGAACATTGATACTGTCGATGACCTCCTGAATGGCTGTTTTCAGCCCAGCCATGGTTTTGGGGCTTCTGCTGTACTCCTTGTCTTTAATACAGCCCCACAAAAAGGAGTCGCACGTGTTCAGATCCGGAGAATATGGCCACCAATCTATGCCAAAGCCAGTGGCCTCTGGGAATCCCAGAGCCAGAATGCGGTACCCAAAGTGCTCCTCCAGGACATCAAACACTCTCCGGCTTCGATGAGGTTGAGCTCCGTCTTGTATGAGCCACATCTTGTCGAAACCGGGTCACTTTGGATAATAGGGACGAAATCATCCTCCAAAACTTTCACATATCGCTAGGTAGTCACCACGCCATAAAGGAATATTCCGTGACAGGACACTGCACACCACAAATTCACCCGTTGAGGGTGAAGAGACTTCCCGATAGCAAAATGTGGATTCTCAATCCCCGAAATGCGGCAATTTTGCTTATTGACGAACTCATCCAAATGATAGTGCGCTTAGTCGCTAAACCAACATATTAATTCCCAGCATGCCCCTCGGACAACCGTGCAGTTGAACGTCCAAAACCGTTCAAAGGTTATGACGATTTTATTTCATCTAGTTCAATAATTGACACCATATGAAATGGCTCCATTTCATGCAGGTACCGCTTGAAAATGAGTCCAGCCCGAAATTAGTTTCTTTAACACAAAAAAGAATGCACTGCAACTTTGGTGGAATACAGATATGAAAGAACATTTCATGCAATATATTGAAGATGTAGAACAACATACATGAAGAAAGACGTAGATTTACATCACTGTATATACAACAGGTAGAATTGTTTTCCACGCCTCAAGAAACAGTTCTCCACATAATTAGAAAAAAAAGCTTTTAAGTGCGATGCGCAAAGAAGTTTACATCAAGCAAATTCGAAACTAGGTGAATTAACAAGGCTAATGCAATTTCCATGACGAGCTTTTTCATGAAACTGTTTTTACCCACTGTATTTTTAACCTGTTGATCATTATACATACATTGTTGGGGAACAAATTTTGGTGTTTTATGCTTAAAAGCGTATTAGCTCCCCTGGACTAGCCATTCTCAAGGTATTTCACATTTATTTATCTCCCCTTTAAGATAAGGCAATGGCTTGAATGACACACTGTTCAAACACTCAGTTTGAACACTCATGCTTTTAATTACAACACTTTTAAACTATGGATCTTACAAGTGACGCCAATATTCAGGGTGATATATTTTAGATGATGATGTAGTCTACGGCGTTCAACTTTATGAAAAGTAAATGGGGGATGTCACTCCGGATAGGGACTGCATACAAGTGTCTGAGGCTGTCGGTTGCCACAAAATTTGGAAAGACACTGAAGTACCGATTTATTTTTGAAATCACATCCCTCACAAGCGTAACATTTTTATTAATTCTGGGTTTTCGTTCAGAACTTCTAAACGTTTTCCCATCTGTCCCTATGAAGTTCTACAATGGGCATTGCACGTAGCTTTAAGTGAAAATTATTCCACGCTGTATTCATCAACGAAAATACTTAGTTCGTAGCTGCGTTCGGCCCTGGCAAACAGAGAAGCTACTAGGCGATGCCATTCAGTGGTATTTGCCTTTCATTACACATTCCAAATACCTCTAATCAGTGTTACTGTGTGCTGCTCGTCATTTCCTCCCACCTCTTCAGAACATCGTGTTCCACGCAATTTGAAGCGTAGCTTGCTTCGTCGAACAAGCTATCTTCGCCCAAAGTAATATCCGTTGCACCCACCTGACAGTTAACTCTTGTAAGCTCTGTGCCAGCCCATTTCAGACGTTATTTTAAACTATCCAAATTATATGTTTGGAGTTCATTGTACTGATGAATGAACTTCTGTAGATACTGGATGTAGTTATGATGGACGTTTCATATATGCCCCATAAAATAACTCTTTCGATTTTCCCACTTTCCACCAGCTTTTTTAACTAATAAGGTTTATTGACTTGTATGTTAAATGCACAAACAAGTGGTAAACTTCTGCAAAGCTACACTCCTGGAAATTGAAATAAGAACACCGTGAATTCATTGTCCCAGGAAGGGGAAACTTTATTGACACATTCCTGGGGTCAGATACATCACATGATCACACTGACAGAACCACAGGCACATAAACACAGGCAACAGAGCATGCACAATTTCGGCACTAGTACAGTGTATATCCACCTTTCGCAGCAATGCAGGCTGCTATTCTCCCATGGAGACGATCGTAGAGATGCTGGATGTAGTCCTGTGGAACGGCTTGCCATGCCATTTCCACCTGGCGCCTCAGTTGGACCAGCGTTCGTGCTGGACGTGCAGACCGCGTGAGACGACGCTTCATCCAGTCCCAAACATGCTCAATGGGGGACAGATCCGGAGATCTTGCTGGCCAGGGTAGTTGACTTACACCTTCTAGAGCACGTTGGGTGGCACGGGATACATGCGGACGTGCATTGTCCTGTTGGAACAGCAAGTTCCCTTGCCGGTCTAGGAATGGTAGAACGATGGGTTCGATGACGGTTTGGATGTACCGTGCACTATTCAGTGTCCCCTCGACGATCACCAGTGGTGTACGGCCAGTGTAGGAGATCGCTCCCCACACCATGATGCCGGGTGTTGGCCCTGTGTGCCTCTGTCGTATGCAGTCCTGATTGTGGCGCTCACCTGCACGGCGCCAAACACGCATACGACCATCATTGGCACCAAGGCAGAAGCGACTCTCATCGCTGAAGACGACACGTCTCCATTCGTCCCTCCATTCACGCCTGTCGCGACACCACTGGAGGCGGGCTGCACGATGTTGGGGCGTGAGCGGAAGACGGCCTAACGGTGTGCGGGACCGTAGCCCAGCTTCATGGAGACGGTTACGAATGGTCCTCGCCGATACCCCAGGAGCAACAATGTCCCTAATTTGCTGGGAAGTGGCGGTGCGGTCCCCTACGGCACTGCGTAGGATCCTACGGCCTTGGCGTGCATCCGTGCGTCGCTGCGGTCCGGTCCCAGGTCGACGGGCACGTGCACCTTCCGCCGACCACTGGCGACAACATCGATGTACTGTGGAGACCTCACGCCCCACGTGTTGAGCAATTCGGCGGTACGTCCACCCGGCCTCCCGCATGCCCACTATACGCCCTCGCTCAAAGTCCTTCAACTGCACATACGGTTCACGTCCACGCTGTCGCGGCATGCTACCAGTGTTAAAGACTGCGATGGAGCTCCGTATGCCACGGCAAACTGGCTGACACTGACGGCGGCGGTGCACAAATGCTGCGCAGCTAGCGCCATTCGACGGCCAACACCGCGGTTCCTGGTGTGTCCGCTGTGCCGTGCGTGTGATCATTGCTTGTACAGCCCTCTCGCAGTGTCCGGAGCAAGTATGGTGGATCTGACACACCGGTGTCAATGTGTTCTTTTTTCCATTTCCAGGAGTGTATATTGTCTCCTCCCAGTCGTCACATGTTACAGCTCGAACATGTACTACAGCTCAGAGTATTCGTTAGAAGATAATGCGTGTAGCACTGCAGGACATTTTTCCTGTCATAAAAGGTAAGATTCCAACGGTGAACGCAACTAAACTCCAGCCAAAAAAACAACTCTACGCTTCCCAGGATACTGCGTCTACCGTACCGACCGACCAAACGGCGCGACTGCGGGTGGAACAGCAAACATCACACATAGTGGCAGAGAACACACAATCATTGAACTCCCTTAACTAGAAAGGTTAGAGGCCACGGCCGTCAGGCTGAGGTTCAACGGAGCGACCACTATGCTGATATCGGTATACAATCAACCTGGTAACATCATAACACGCGATATCAGCACAATGTTTAACATACCACCGCGGAAGATAGCCAGTGGACACCCTAACGCTAAACACACCGATTGGAACTCACGAAGACGAAACACCAAGGGCAAAAAAAAAGAAAGTAAAAAAAAAAAATTTTTTAAAAATTGTACGAAATGCACTAGGCCGAAACTATGAGTACGTTACACTATCGCCGGCCGAACTGATGCTCGTACCTTACCGCAGGAACCGCAGACCAGACGTAATAGACATGGCTCTCATCAAGGGCATCACAGTCACACTGGATGTTGAAGTTGTACACGATTTGGCCTCGAACCACACACCTGCAGTACTGAAGAAGCACTGCAATACAATGAACCACGCAGGATACTTAACTAGAGGCCCACGAATTGGGCACTGTGCAAGAGAACCTTTGGTAGTTGTGTCCCAGAGACTCATGAGATTACGCAAACCGCAAAGTCTGATGAAGCTGTCGAAGCCCTCTCCACTGCGGTCACGACGCTATAACTGGTACCATTCCAGTACTTACACCATAACAACGTACAACCTACGGAAATCCAGGGCAGACCTTAATGAGAAACCGTCTCAGGAGATATTGGCAGCGCCCGGTGTACAAACGGCATATTAACAGGTTCCAGGCCATCATACGGGCGGGGGGGATTGAAAATGTGGCAACTAACTCGTCATTTCACCAAGAAGAAACATTACACTCTAACTTTATAAGGACCTGACGGACCAGCATACTCCGCAAAGGAGAAGTCTGAGCTGGTGATTAGAACACCAGCAGCGTCATTCACAGACCGAATTTAGCACCTTCCGAGCTAGAATTCACACTTAAAATGGACCACGTGCGACGAAATAAGACGTGGTAGTACACATAAAATTGCATGGGTTTTAAGCACACCGCAGGTGCAAAAGCTCCTGGTCCCGATGGCATTCAAAACCGTGTCCTCCAGGATTTTGCATATAAAGCTATAGAGTATCCTACACATATTGCGAATGCCATTCTACGACACCAACACTCCACTGCCTTTTGGAAGGTGGCCAGTGCCCTGTGTTGAGGAAGCCAGGGAAAGACCACTCCCTCCTACAAAACTACCCACCCATCAGTCTGCTGTGCTCGCTCTGTAAGATTGTTCAGAAGGTGATTCTCAAATGTCTCACTAGGCATTGCACAACCAATGACACCCTGAGACCGGAGCAATTCGGATTCAGGAAACACCACTCCACAACACAACTTCTCCGCGTAGCTGAACACATTACACACGGCTACAACACCAACATAACTACAGGGGCGGTGTTCCTGGACATCTGGCATCGTCTGTGGCACAACGGTCTCATTAGCAAACTCGGCGATGCTGGTTTCCCCGATGAACTCGTACTCACATCTCACCAACAGAAGCTTCAACACTGACGTTCAGGAAAAACAGTCAACATGACACGATATACAAGAACGAGCACCCCAAGGCAGCAATCTAAAAAACTAAACTAAAGTCCTCCCGAACAGACCATGAAGGCCCAAAGGTACCGACCAGCCGCCACGACATCCTCAGCCCACAGGCGTCACTGGATGCCGATGTGGAGGGGCATGTGGTCAGCACACCGCCCTTCCGGCCGTAGGTCAGTTTCCGAGATCGGAGCCGCTACTTCTCAACCAAGTAGCTCCTAAGTTTGCCTCACGAGGGCTGAGTGCACCCCGCTTGCCAACAGCTCTCGGCAGACCGGATGGTCACCCATCCAAGTGCTATCCCGGCCTGACAGCGCTTGACTTCGGTGATCTGATGGGAACCGGTGTGACCACTGCGGCAAGGCCGTTGAGAGGCAGCATCCTCGGGCCCTCTTGTTTAACCTGTACATGAATGACTTTTGAGCTGCACAAAACACGATGGTAGCCATCTACGCAGAAGACACCGTCATCCTAGCGCGAGGCTGGAAACTATCAAACATTAATTCACGATTACAGTTAGCATTCAGAACTGCGGAAGCTTGCCTTGAACGATGACGCGTTAAAGTAAAGGTCGACAAGTGCGAGGCTATTCTATTCACACGCAGATCGATACAACCACGCAAACATCAACACTGCAGACAAATAACACTACACACACCCCCAGTACGTGCGGGAGTGCGGGAGTGCGGTACCTCGGTGTCTGGCAGGACAGTAAACTTACTTGGGGGGAATGGTGCTGAATAAATAACCAATCGAGCAAACGCATGGCTCAAATAGCTTTACCCTATGAACACGCAAACCACACTGAATAGGAGGGTATCGAGGACCATGCACACGGCTCTAATTAGACCACTGATGATATATGTAGCTTCATTCTCGAGACACGAGGCTCCAACAGGGCCCGCGCCGCCTGCGGGTCACACAGAACAAAGTGCTACGCATCACAAACAATGTAAACGTTACACACGCACCGTGGACCTTCACAGAGAACACCGCCTCCAGACTCTCAGGGCGGTATTCAAAAAAATCTAGCCATACGACTACTCAGGAACTCGAGACGCTAGACACTAAATGACATGCCCGTATTAACGTCGATATGCAGCAGGATTTTGGAAAATATATTGTGTTCGAACATTATGAATTACTCAAAGGGAACGGTCAATTGACACACAGTCAACACGAATTTAGAAAACATTGTTCTCATGAAACAAAATCAGCCCTTTACTCACAGAAAGTATTGTGTGCTGTTGATAAGGGATTTCGAATTGATTCCGTATTCTAACATTTCCAGAAGCTTTTTGACACTATACCACACAAGAGGCTTGTAGTGAAATTGAGTGCTTAAGGAATTTCGTCTGAGTTATGTGTCTGGATTCGTGATTTCTTGCCAGAGAGCTCTCAGTTGGTAGTAATAGACGGAGGTCATCGAATAAAACACAAGTGATTTCTGGTGTTTCCCTAGGTAGTGTTACAGGCCCTTTGCTGTTCTTTATCTATATAAACGATTTAGGAGACAATCTGAGCAGCCGTCTTAGGTTGTATCCAGATAATACTGTCGTTCGTCGCTTAGTAAAGTCATCAGAAGATCAAAATAAATTGCAAAATGGTTTAGAAAAGAAATCGGTATGGTGAGAAAATTGGCAGTTGAACCTAAACGCCCGCATCTCGTGGTCGTGCGGTAGCGTTCTCGCTTCCCACGCCCGGATTCCCGGGTTCGGTCCCCGGGGGGGTCAGGGATTTTCTCTGCCTTGTGATGGCTGGGTGTTGTGTGCTGTCCTTAGGTTAGTTAGGTTTAAGTAGTTCTAAGTTCTAGGGGACTGATGACCATAGATGTTAAGTCCCATAGTGCTCAGGGCCATTTGAACCTAAACAACGAAAAGTGTGAGGTCACCCACCTAAGTGTTAAAAGGGATCCGTTAAACTTCGGTTACATCATAACAACGTAAATGGAGAAGAACACGTAGCCGGCCATTGTGGCCGAGCGGTTGTAGGCGCTTTAGTCTGAAACCGCGCAACCGCTACGGTCGCAGGTTCGAATCCTGCCTCGGGCATGGATGTGTGTGATGTCCTAAGGTTAGTTAGGTTTAAGTAGTTCTAAATTCTAGGAGACTGATGACCTCAGATGTTAAGTCCCATAGTGCTCAGAGCCATTTGAACCATTTGAAGAACACGTAGAAAATGTGGGGAAGTCAAACCAAAGACTGCGTTTCATTGGAAGAACACTTAGAAAATGTAACAGATCTACTAAAGAGACTGCCTGCGCTACACTTGTCCGTCCTCTTTTGGAGTACTTCTGCCCTCTGGGGTCCTTACCATGTAGAGTTTACGGAGTACATCGAGAAATTTCCAAGAAGAGCAGCACGTTTTGCATTATCGCGAAATGGGGGAGAGAGTATTACCGACATGATTCAGGATTTGTGGTGGACAAAATTAAAACAAAGGCGTTTTTCGTTGGGGCGGAATCTTCTCACAAAGTTTCAATCATCACCTTTCTCCTCCGAATGCGAAACTATTTTGTTGATGCCGGCCTGCATAGGAGAAACGATCATCATAATAAAATAAGGGAAATCAGATCTTGCGTAGAAAGATATAGGTGCTCTTCATTCGTGTTGTCATAGTTGCTTTATTATTCATGAGGGTATTTTTGAGCCGTCATTGCAACTACAAAAATGTGTGATTTTTTCGCCAGACGCGTTTCGCTTTATTGGGGTAAAACATCATCAGTGGTCTGTAATTAGGTTTATTTACGTTTTGATTTGCTTTTTAGGTCAAAAACAGTTCGTTAAGAATGCTTTTGGGGAAAAATTCACGCATTTTTGTAGTTTTAACGACTGATCAAAAATACCCTCATCGAATATAGGTGTTCGTTTTATGTTCGCGTTGTTCGAGGTTGGAATATAGAGAGTTATTATGAAGGTGCATCGATGAACCCTCTACCAGGCATATGAGGGTGATTTGCAGCGTATTCATGTAGATGTAGGTGAATCCCTTCAATCATAACCTGGGAAACTACGACCACAACGACAGGTGGAAACACAACTACCTAAAAAGACTTCTAGCTGGGGACAATTAACCACCGACGGACAGCACAGGCTCACAGACAAAGCAAATACTGATGAACTCCTGCAAAAGTAACTGGTAGTGCCAACTGCTAATACCTAGCCAACCAACTGGCAACGCAGAGAAGCACTCTAAACGCAAACAAATCCAACGGAACCTCGTACAGCATTAGATCGATTTATGGCAAATCGAGCACTCTTATAACGATCTTGGCTTGTTACAGATATGCAGCTGGCCCCGGAGACTTCGCATGTGCCAGACCCAGCAGTACCCTCCTCGATTGGACTGACACTTGTTGTGACGACATAAGCTACAGCAGTGGAACAGAGAACTGGTTGAAATCCAAAACTAACAGCAGTCTCCACCTTTCACAATCTATTGCAGATAGTAAGAAACCGCTACTGCTCTTACTACCCGTCCACACTATCGCAGAGGTATTCTTTTTTCACTTGTTGCGTGGCTGGAACTTTTTTTACCTCTGTTCTTCAAACCGCTACCATTCGTTCGCTTTTCGGCTACTTGCATCTCCTCGACGCACCCTTGTTAGTGGGTAAGCCTGCCCAGACGTACGGACGTCACCGTCCCACATCCCGTGAACTAGCCAAACGGAAGCGACAACAGAGCTTCTGTATTGGCCACCACGTCAGTGTGACCGTGGAGGGGAACCAACCTATATGAAAGAAAAGGTAAGTACATTTGAAAAATTCTCTCAACTAGAGACGAAAGTGCCGGCGATCTTATTTTACTGTGTTCCAACATTCTTTTCTATTGCATCTCTGCTTCCTTACAAAAACCTTTGAGAGCTTCTGGAGGCACTATGTACGTATAAAAGTACTGTTAAATATTCGCGACTACATGTTCGACATCCATCGGTAAGGGATCTGCTGATGTTTGGATAGTGTTGTGCGTAATATGTTCTGCGCAGTCCACATTAACTCCTTTTCTTCCTAAGAGCTGTTGAGGTTTGTAGAAAAATTACACTGTCTTATATGTTGAACCCTACCAGAATTTGTACTACACAAATTCCTATCACTTTGTCTTTAAAGTTGAGCTTTTCAAGAATTTTCATTAAACGATCATATGTAAAGACTTGCAGTTTCGACAAGCAAATCCAGGAAATCTTATATTTTGACGTTAATTGCAGTAGTAGTATGAAAGTTCCGCACTAACGTTTTGGTGTCCGTATGGTCTTAAACATTCGTATATATACAGATATTCTAAGTTCTATCGTAAGATTATCTGTTGAATACGGCGCAGTCACATTCTTCGCAGTAGTCTCCCACTTAATGTTCACGCAGCCAAACTTCTTTTCAAAGCATTTTTGAATTTGTTTGTAACTGTATCTCATCGAAAGACAACCGGATTGTGACTTAGCGCATGAAAAACTCATAAACGCTCTTTCAAGCTATGCTTCTTTATCGACGCTTTTTGCATGACTGAATTAAATTCGCAGTCAGCGCTTTTTAATGCTGCTCAGATGTTAAAGGTGTATCATGTCTATCCCTGTGAGCAACGGGAAAAATTCTGTTACGCACATTGCATTGTACTTAAAAAAGAGTTAAAACCTTTTTGAAAAAAGATGAACATTTTTTGCAATTCTTGGTGAATTGACAACTTAGCTTTTTTGCCAACGGCGGCATTTCTAAGTAAAACAATGAAATATTTTAGCCAAATTGGTTCAAACAGACAAACACAAGCTACCAACTCGTGTCATCGTACGCACTATTTTAAAACGTGAACAATTGCCACTACTGGCGCTTCTTGCTGCTAACTGAAAGTACTATTTTTGTTTTACGGGCATCAGTGGATCTGATGTCTACAGCAATAGAAGACTAAACGTTACGCAGAGGAAACTGCCTTGGCACACGGGCTACTGCCTACAAAACAAAATTCACCGAGGACGCGATGGACCGTCCGAGCAAACCTACACTGTGTAGTCCTATGTTGCGTTTCTTCCTCTTTCGTCTGCACTCGTCGCGCGAAAGGTATTGCACTCACACGCATACACTACGTGATCAAAAGTATCCGGACACCCCCAAAAACATACGTTTTTCGTATTAGGTGCATTGTGCTGCCACCTACTGCCAGGTAATCAAGATCAGCGACCTCAATAGTCATTAGACATCGTGAGAGAACAGAATAGGGCGCTCCGACGGACTTCGAACGTGTTCAGGTGATTGGGTGTCACTTGTGTCATACGTCTGTACGCGAGATTTCCACAGTCCTAAACATCCCCAGGTCCATTGTTTCCGATGAAATAGTGAAGTGGAAGCGTGAAGCGACACGTACAGCACAAAAGCGTACAGGCCGACCTCGTCTGTTGACTGACAGACAACGCCGACAGTTGAACAGGTTCGTAATGTGTAATAGGCAGACATCTATCCAGACCATCACACAGGAATTCCACACTGCGTCAGGATCCATTGCAAGTTCTATGACAGTTAGGTGGCAGGTGAGAAAACTTGGATTTCATGGTCGAGTGGCTGCACGTAAGCCACACATCACGCCAGTAAATGCCAAACGACGCCTCGCTTGGTGTAAGGAGCGTGAACATTGGACGACTGAACAGTGGAAAAACGTTGTGTGGAGTGATGAATCATGATACACAATGTTGTGATCAGATGGCAGGGTGAGGGTATGGCGAATGCCCGGTGAACGTCATCTGCCAGCGTGTGTAGTGCGATCAGTATATTTCAGAGGTGGTGGTGTTATAGTGTGATCGTGTTTCTCGTCGAGAGGGCTTGCACCCCTTGTTGTTTTGCATGGCACTATCACAGCACAGGCCTAAATTGATGTTTTAAGCACCCTCTTGCTTCTCACTGTTGAAGAGCAATTCGGGGAAGGCGATTGCATCTTTCAACACGACCAAGCACCTGTTTATAATGCACGACCTGTATCGGAGTGGTTACACGACAATAACATCCCTGTAATGGACTGGCCTGCACAGAGTCATGACCTGAATCCTATAGAACACCTTTGGGATGTTTTGGAAAGCCGACTTCGTGCTAGGCCTCACCGACCGACACCAATACCACTCCTCAGTGCAACACTCCGTGAAGAATGGGCTGCCATTCCCCAAGAAACCTTCCCGCGCCTGATTGAACGCATGCCTGCGAGTGTGGAAGCTATCATCAAGGCTAAGGGTGGGCCAACACCATTACCGATGGAGGGCGCCAAGAACTTGTAAGTCATTTTCAGCCAGGTGACCGGATACTTTTGAGCGCATAATGTAGATGCTGCGTCGTGAAGTTGACCGTACCTCATGCGGCATAGGCAAACAGATAAGACTGTTACACACAGACTAGCATATTAACCATTGGGGAATTACGGGACATGCGGAAAATGTTTAACACGTGGTTCAAATGGCTCTGAGCACTATGGGACTTAACATCTATGGTCATCAGTCCCCTAGAACTTAGAACTACTTAAACCTAACTAAGCTAAGGACATCACACACATCCATGCCCGAGGCAGGATTCGAACCTGCGACCGTAGCAGTCGCGCGGTTCCGGACTGAAGCGCCTAGAACCACTTGGCCACCGCGGCCGGCCTGAGGTCATCGGTCCCGCAGTTACACACTACTTAAACTAACTTATGCTAAGAACGACACACACACCCATGCCCAATGGAGGACTTGAACCTCCGGCGGGAGGGCCGGGCAATCCGTGCATGGCGCTTCAAACCGCGCGTCCACTCCGCGGGGCTAGTTGATGGTAAATTAACTTCCAGATGAGCTACAGACTTTACACTTCCATCATAGCTCAGACCTGGACGACAATGCAATATTAAGTCGCTTACTCGTCTAGTGTGTGGCTAAGGGTACTTTGGTGCCACTACTATTTCCCCTTTTCGCGCTGCAGTCGCGAACGTTTCGCGGTAATAAAGATTGATGATAAGCCTCCGCGTGGGTTCAATTCTATCTAATTTATAACTTCACTTTCTTTTCTCGAGATATACGCATGACGGAGCGATAAATGGGTTGAGTGGTTGACTCAAGTGAGGAGAAACAGAAATACGCATGCAGTTTACTGATGTCTCTGTTGTAATCTCATCAAAATGTTTGAAGTCGACTGAAAAATTTGACACACACAAGGCCAAAATGGATAAAATAATTATGTAAGAAATAAACTCTTTAATAAAACACGCTTTTATAACAGACTAAAACTTATTAAATAATTTCTCCTAGTCCCATACCGATACCTGGTCCCATATGTTTAAAATTTGTGGTTATAAGTTTTTATTTGCTACCGCAATACCTGTAAAATTTAATACGAAAAATGTCGGGCGCACTTAGTAAATAAGTGATGCATAGCTACTTCACCTGATCAATAACAGTTCTATCGGACTGCAAGTGATATGCCCTGTACGTGACTTTTTCCGAAAGACAGATATTCTCTACACTCCTTACCGTTACGTGTTGCATGTGCTCCAGTTTTTTTAGTTTTAAGTTTTAGGAGTATTGTCACAGCTATTAAAGATTCACAAGCTCAGATTTTCAGGACTGTGTGTATGGGGTTTGTAATCTATTTGGGGCTAGGAAAAATTATTTTACCTTATCTAGTTCGCTTCAAAAAGGTATTATATTAAAAAAATTTTATTTAAATAATTTAGTAATTATTCCATTGCGGGACTGAAACTGTCATTTCGGGATCTCGCAGAATACGAGACGACTGGCCAGGTTATTGTAGACTGATATGCATGGTAGGCAAGCATCAGAGTGCCAATAGCGTCTGGAAAATCACGAAGCTTAATCAACACTTCTGTTACTGGTTAAAAGCAGTGTTATCCACAGAGTAAAACTGCGATGTTTCCGCTAATGAAAGCGGTCGAAGGGAGACGGGTGGTCATAATACATGCAAATAACAATTAACATACACGAAATCACGAAGTAAGAAACTAATCTTTTTTCAGGCGAGGATGGTCTAAGAGAGGAGTTTAAGTGTCTCCAGTCGCTGCCGGTAATGCTTTGAATACTCTCTATATCTCATGTGTCTGACAATTTAATCCTCACGTCTATATACATATTTTTCCAGTTCGAATATGTGCTCCGTCTTTAATCATCTCGTCACCGATCTTATTTTAAACGCTAATCTTACCTTCCTATGAGCTTCCATCGACGCGGTTTTTATCTAGATCAGTTCTTGTTTGAAATTAAAATGTTTAATCCCTGCATGAATGTCTTCCGTAACTTTTATGTGAATCGTATTACCCCCATCACGTAAGACAGTTGTTAAAAAATGGCCGTGTATTACATTTATTTGAAAGTTCGAAAAATTATTTTTACAAGAACCGTTTCTACGAATTCTCCATCTACATCTACGTCCATACTCCGTAAGCCACCTGACGGTGTGTGGCGGAGGGTACTTTGAGTACCTCTATCGGTTCTCCCTTCTATTCCAGTCTTGTATTGTTCGTGGAAAGGAAGATTGTCGGTATGCCTCTGTGTGGACTCTGATCTCTCTGATTTTATCCTCATGGTCTCTTCGCGAGATATACGTAGGAGGGAGCAATATACTGCTTGACTCCTCGGTGGAGGTATGTTCTCGAAACTTCAACAAAAGCCCGTACCGAGCTACTGAGCGTCTCTCCTGCAGAGTTTTCCACTGGAGTTTGTCTATCATCTCCGAATATGTCGCCATACAGGCGAATAGGTAACCGAAATGCGTACCACGCCAAGGACGGTAGGTACGGCATTATACCGCGTATTATAATTAAAGGACAGCTACTGACAGAGGTCCAGTGTGGGCTGTAATTATCGTGTATCACCGAAACTTGGTAGATATTCTAAGGCGTTAATGCGGAACCGATTTACGCTGGAAAAAATTAGCTCTAATCTTATTCACCAGGTGCAAAACTGACACTATGACTGCAAGAAATACGTACAAAATTGTTTCCATATGTAATGTAATAGGAATGGGTCGTCGACAGAAAGATCAAACAGTGAGAAAAGTAAAATGTTGATTCCACTATTGAGCGCCGCTTACACAATTTGTTCATAGTGAGCACTGGAGACGTCGACGAGATGCTGTACAACGCCGGATTTGCACCTGGTGACAAAAATTTGAACTAATTTTTTTCCAGCTTGAATCGGTTCCGTGTTAACGTTTAGCGTATCTACCAAGTTTCGTTGCCATACAATAATTACAGTCCACACTGAACGTGTGTGTAGCTGCAACTGAATGATAACATCCGATACTATGGGGGACGTTAATTCGGGCTCCCATGGGACCTTTAATAGCAAAAGGCATCGTGACAGCTGTGGACCAAGTGAACATGATTGAGGAACACTTGTATAACTTCATGCCTGATGCCTTGCCCGACGCCCGTAGCATCTATTAATAGAATAACTGTCCTTGAGAGAAGGTCAGAATCGTGATACAATGACGTTGAAGGGCTTCATAGTGAATTCACGTAGATGCCTTTTCCACCAAATCCACGTGATCTGAATCCGTTGGAACACATCTGGGATCCTATCGGGCGACAGCTTCGCCCCCACAAACCAACACCCCGCAATCTACGGGAACTGCGTCACATGTGCGTACATATTTGGTGACACCTACCTCTGGGAAGCGACCAACGATTTATCAGATCCGCATTAAGAACAACTGCCGCTGCGTTGTGTTGTAAATATGGACCAACACGCTAATAATCAGATAGTAATTATGTTTTCTCTCATCAGCGTACGAGAACATCGGAATTTTTAATTGAGTGCCCACAGTCACATAAAACTGGATAAGGTGTCAGACTGAGTGCACACGCGCCCATTGCACAGACCCTGTTACGTACACACAGATTTTATCAATAACATACTTTAAAGCAAAAAAATGTATACATTGTGAACATACACTCTAAGACAAAAAAGGGATGCACCGCGAAGAAGTTATGTAAACTGGTCACAAATTGATGTTCATATATATGATGATGATGATGAGGTCCCATACTCCGAGGAGCGTAGGCGGCGATGCGGGAGATCCGCACCGCCGTACTAGGCAAGGTCGTAGCGGAGGAGGTTTGCCATTGCCTTCCTCCGACCGTAATGAATGATAATGATGATGAAAACAACACAACGACACTCAGCCATCTCGAGGCTGGGAAAATCCCTGACCCCGCCGGAAATCGAACCCGGTATGCCGTGCGCGGGAAGAGATAACGCTACCGCAAGACCACGAGCTGCGGACTTGAAAAGAAAATATCGCAAGAAAACTATACATGGTAGCGCTCAATGGGTGGTTTACTATCAAAAGGTCTGATAGGTTTTGGAGAGGGTTATGGTATAACGTGACGATTTAGAAGACCCTAATGCGCTCGTTGAAAAGTTCTGGAGGGCTCAGTCATGGCTGCAGCATTTCAGACAGTACGCTAAACAAAAATGTCGCTGAATAAATGGCTTTGGACCATGCGAACTGTTACTACAGTTACAGCAGGTTGAAGAGTTTTGTGGGGTATATCTCTCGCTATCTCGGAGCAGCACGCTGCTGCGAGCGATGCTAGAGTGCGGCCTGACAACGAAGACCTTCAGAAGTTTATTGGGTGATTTCAATCCCATGATCCTTTCCCTGTTACTAATTTTGTTATGTCCATCAGCACAGGGATTACTCAGTCAACGGTGACAGAGCCTTTGAAACTGGTAATCCTCAATGCTCACCTTGGTTGGTCAAACCTTTTACAAGATCAAATTTGTCTGAAAAAAAGTAATGAGTAAACAAGGACTCGAATCTAATGTGACGATTAATGGGGAGAATATACCAGAGAACCCTGAAACCATATTCCACCGGATAGCACTCCTCAAGAAAAATACTGAGCAACTTAAAGAGGGATTCCTTTACGAACGGGCACCCAACCCCGCTCTCTGTTCGATGGAAAATGCAAAACTGTAAACTCTCGCTGTCGATGGAGGTATTTGTGCCACAGTTGTGCAGTGTCACCGAGCAGCTGGCAAGGATGGAAAGCAGGGGACATGTTGATACCAGGGCGTAAGGTCTTCGTGAATTCCATGCTGTGTACTCAGTTTCACAGTGGCCATGCCTCGCAAATAGAAGCTTGAATGAAATATGCAGATGTCAGCATTTGAGAGAGGACATGTAGTTGGGCTCAAAGAAGCTTGTTAGAGTAATCGGTAAATCGCTCAACATTTAAACAGGAGTGATGCCACTATTCGATGATGTTGGCGGGAATAGGTGAACCGTGGCTGAACAAGAAGTCGAGCTAGAAAGACAACGGAACGTGAGGACCGAGCAGTCGTCAGAGAGGCGCTCTAAACACAAGCTTCATCACTGTCATCGACTCGACGTGCAACTGGTGCTTCAGTGACCACCAGTACCATTAACAGGTGGCTCACAGAAAGGGGGCCGAGTTCCTGGCGCCCGTTGCGCTGACTAGCATTGAGTTCTGTACATCAACGAGACCGTTTGCAGTGGTGTCCGCACATTTGGTATGGAATCTCATCGACTGGTGTAGAATTGTCTTCAGTGATGAATCACCCTCCGAAACGAGCCACGATGACTGGGGAAAACGCGTTTGGAGATTCTCCAGATAGCGTTGGGCTACCAATCTGACTGTCGGCCACCATATGGCCCGACAACCAAGAGTGATGGTCTGGGGTGTCATTTCATTTTCATTTCATTTCATTGCAGGACCCATCCGGTTGTCATTCGCAGCACACTTACAGCACAGCGGTACGTCAACGATATTCTATGCCCTTTTTTTTTTTTTTTCTTCATGGAAACCCAACGTGGGGTTAAATACGAGGTGAAGCCCTCCCACACACTGAGAGAGTTTCTACCGCTTGTCCTATATTGGCCAGCAAGGTCCACAGGTCTCTGCTCAGTTGAGATGTTTGGAGCGTCATGGGTACGGCCTTCCAACCAGCTGGGAATTTTGATGAGCTATCTCGCCAGCTTGACATAGCCTGGTGCAATATCCCTCAGGAAGATATCAATCAGTTCCATGCCGAATAATTGCTTGCGTAAGGGCCAGATGTGGACAACACGTTATTGACTTGCTCAATTTGCGGAATTCTTTTCCTTGAATACATCGTCCAGTTTTTCTAAAGCTGTAACCATTTGTTTGTCTGTTCATGTACATAACATCTATTGATTTCCACCCTTTTCGAAAAGGTCTTTCGTGATGGATCATTAGTCTTTTTGTCTTATAGTGTATTTCGTTGCACACGAATAGTTAAATAATAATTGTGATGAATAACAGCTTCCGTTTTGGTTGGCAGGAGAGCCAACACCGTGTTACTAGAGGAGGCCGAAAGGCACGCGTTTTAGCTCACGCACGCTGGCGTGAGGTCTGGAATAGGACAAGGAAATTAGACTTTAGAAAAACGGACGTAGCTGGTGGAATACTTAACTTTAATCCATTAATGATGAACGTCGGTCTTGACGGTACATTATTCACAAGATCAGTAGTAACTGATAATGGCGCCTTGCTAGGTCGTAGCAAATGACGTAGCTGAAGGCTATGTTAAACTATCGTCTCGGCAAATGAGAGCGTATTTTGTCAGTGAACCATCGCTAGCAAAGTCGGTTGTACAACTGGGGCGAGTGCTAGGAAGTCTCTATAGACCTGCCGTGTGGCGGCGCTCGGTCTGCAATCACTGATAGTGGCGACACGCGGGTCCGACGTATACTAACGGACCGCGGCCGATTTAAAGGCTACCACCTAGCAAGTATGGTGTCTGGCGCTGACACCACATTCCTCCCCCGCAAATCGGCGTACGGTTGTGGCATAAGGCTTCCGCCCGCCGTGGGAAGGACCCCATGTTGACGTATGCGACGAGGTGGGGAGCCTAACAACAGGCGAGGCTGTGCCACCCGCACTCTGCCATTCGGACCGCGGTGAGCTAGGAAACGCCTGAAAACCTGCTCCAGGGTGCACGCCAACATGCGGTGTATGCGCCCGTAGAGAGACAGGAGGGGCCGAAGGGTCGACCTCCATCGGGTCGGGGCACCCGACGGGCGAAGACGACATATGGTCTGGAGCGAGCAAGAGTTCCATGTCGGAGGACATCCGGTCACGGGAAGCGATCGGCAGCGCATGACCCAGGGAGGCGCCCGGCGGTTGCAGCGACGCGTCCACTGCGGGCGTCGCCGGCGGGAGAACAGGCGGCGGCGGCGGCGGCGGTGGCGGCGGCGCGTCGCCATGGGGCAAAATAGAAGGCAGCGTCGGTAACACCTGGGGCTGAGGCGAGCCAGTAGATGGGTCCTCAGGGCGCTGACCAGACGGCACCGTCGCTGAAAGCAGACGGGGAGCAGCAGATCCCATGCGACGACAGAGGCGCAGCTGGTTGAGATGCCGGCGAACCTCACCAGAGGCCCCCAAAACCAGATAAATAGCGCGTCCGAGGCAGCGAAGAATGCGCCCTCCGAGCCAACGCCGTCAGCCTCGGTAGTGACGATAGTAGACAACGTCGCCTGGAGCAAAATCAGGTGTCTCCCGCTGCACAGGAACCTGATGCGGCGGATGTAGCAAAGACATCAAGGTTCGATGATGACGACCGTGGAGCAACTCAGCCGGCAAGCAACCATCTCAGGGCTGAGAGCGATAGGAGGACAAAAAGAGCAATAACGCGTCCTCCCGAGAATGCGACTCTTTTAACTTCAACATCAGTGACTTGAAAGTCCTGACCAATCGTTCAGCGGCACCGTTTGACTGTGGCGAAAACGGCACGGACGTCAGATGTTCAATGCCATTGGCCTTGCAGATTGACTGAAATTCTGCGGACATGAAATGTGAGCCATTGTCGGATACAATGCAAAAGATAGCAGATAACGCTTGGATGGTGGCAGATGACGTCGTGGAAGACATCCGGACAACAAAAGGAAAATTACTGAATGAATCTACCACAACCAACCATCGAGCATTCCAGAATGGACCAGCAAAATCGATGTGTAAGCGAAAATGGCTTTTGGCCATGCAAAGAATTTCCGTGGTGGTGCTGATTGTTGTTCGGCAGACACCATGCAACAAGAGCACATATTCGTAATCGCGGCATCGATTCCGAACCAAGTACAGTGCTGACGAGCAAGTTGTTTCGTTCTCACTATACCCCAATGTCCTTGGTGGAGAAGCTGTAAGACAGAGGACTGTAACGAACGTGGGACCACGACCCTGGACTGATCATTATCAGAACGCAACAGCAAAACACCACGTCGAACAAAAAGTCTCTCTTTGGGAGCAAAAAATCGGCGAACCAACGGGTCCCCGATCCGTGACTTTGGCAAGGGCCATTGCGTAGCAACAAAACGCACAACGGTAGCAAGAACAGGCTCGACAGCTGTGGCTGTAGCTACACGACGAAAATCAATCGGAAACGATTCGACCACGTCATCGGTTTCCGAATCAATGAACATGCAAGCAAGTTCGGAGGAATCAAATGCTCTATCCTCAGCAACAGGCAAAAGGGACAACGCATCGGCGTTTCCGTGCTTAGCAGTGGACCGATACAAGATATCGTAGCGGCACTGCGAGAGGAAAATAGACCAGCGAATGAATTTCTGCGCTGTATGTAGAGGTACAGGCTTGTTCCGATGAAAAAGCGATGTCAAAGGTTTGTGGTCTGTGATGATGGTAAAGTGACGACCATACAAGAAATCATGAAACTTTGTAACACCAAAAACGAGAGCCAATGCTTCTTTCTCGATCTGTGAATAATTTCTTTGCGCAGACGAGAGCAATTTGGAGGCAAAGGCAATAGGGCGATCGTGCGATCCATCTTTGTGCACAAGCACTGCACCGATCCCGAAATCCGATGCATCCACCATCAACAAAAGGTGCTTCTGGGGATCGAATGGCGTAAGGCAAGTATTGGAAAGCAACGCCGATTTCAACTGGCGAAAGGCGCGTTCGCATTCCGTCGTCCAGACGAACGGAACACCTTTACGGCGTAAGCGATGAAGCGGAGCTGAAATGGAAGAGGCGTGTGGCATATAACGGTGATAATAATTAATTTTTCCCAGAACACCCTGTAGCTGCTTCAAATTCTGCGGCGAAGGCCAGTCTTGTATGGCACGGAGGTGCTCGGGACTGGGATGTATGCCTTGGGCATTGAGTACATGTCCCAGGTAGGGCAAGTCACGAGCAAAAAACACACAGTTGTCCTTCCGCAAGCGAAGACCATTTTGTCGCAAGACCTGAAATAATGTTCTGAGATTGGCTAAATGTTCTTCTTACGTCTTTCCGGAGATCACAATATCGTCCAGATAGTTTGCTGCAGTAGGGACCGACGCACAAACAGTTTGTAGATATTGCTGAAACAATGCAGGGGCGGATGCACACCTGAATGGCAGTCGTTTGAATCGATACAAACCAAGATGCGTGTTAACCACCAAAACACGCTGGGATTCTTCGTCCACCGGTATTTGCAAGTACGCATCTGCGAGGTCCAACTTCGAAAAATATTTACCCAGGCACAGTTTGTCAAAAAGATCTTCCGGGCAGAAAATGGTTCAAATGGCTCTGAGCACTGTGGGACTTAACATCTATGGTCATCAGTCCCCTAGAACTTAGAACTACTTAAACCTAACTAACCTAAGGACAGCACACAACACCCAGCCATCACGAGGCAGAGAAAATACCTGACACCGCTGGGAATCGAACCTGGGAACCCGGGCGTGGGAAGCGACAACGCTACCGCACGACCACGAGATGTGGGCTTTCCGGGTAGAGTAAAGGAAAAGTTGCAATCACTAGTTGTGGATTCACTGTTGCCTTGAAGTCCACACAAAATCTCAATTTGCTGGAAGGTTTTGGCAAAATTACTAAGGGTGATGCCCAGAGAGAAGCCTGCACACGTTTAATTACACCTTGTGATTCCAAATCGTGTAATGTTTTTGCGACCTCATCACGCAATGCGTGGGGAACATTGCGCGCTCTGAAAAATTTCGGTTGGGCGTTTACTTTCAGTTCCAAATGTGCTTTATAGTTCTTAGTGCAACCAAGGCCTGGTGCAAAAATGTCTGCAAATTCTTCACATAGACGAGAAACACTGTCTGAAGGCACAGTCTGGTTCACTGATAGGACCTGATTTACAATAGACAAGTTAAACAACTGAAATAAATCGAAACCAAACAAGTTCACTGCAGAAGATTAACGAAGGATGTAAAATGACACAAGTTTTGTTTGTCCTTTGTATGTTGCAAGAAGGCTGCACTGTCCTAATACAGGGATATCTTGACCTGAATAACTAGTTAAATTAACATTTGCGGCATGCAACGGAGGTGTGCCCAGCTGTTTGTACGTGTCTTGATTGATCAGTGAAACTGCAGCTCCGGTATCGAGCTGGAATGGTATCACTTTGCCGTTAATGTCCAAGTCTACGAAAAGTTTATTGTCCTGCTGATGACAAGAGCGACTGTCTTGTGCAACATTAACTGACGCTGGCACGTAATCACTTGCGACATGGCGGTATTTCCGGCTATGTCGACGCACACTATTTGTGGGACGAACACAGTCACTGTTAGAGAGAGTGGCACTGAGCAGAGTCGAATTAACTACATGAATTTCCATGGGCGATGTTTCACGAGCCTGAGTACCCTTGGTTCGAATTTGGCGCGAAGCAAAGGGCCTGGAATGGTTGTGAGTTTCCGATCTGAGCTTTTTCTGGCAAACACTGTGAACATGTCCTTTTTATTACAGAAAAAGCAAATAGCCTGGCGTGACGGGCAATTCTCACGTGAATGTCTAGCAGCACACTGCGGGCATGATTTTAGCATTGCATTTGCGTGCCTGTGTGGCACACGCGGCTGAGAGCCTGGCGGCCGCGGCACGGCCGGGCGCGAGAGCTGTTTACTGCTCCATGCAGCTCGCCCGGCAGGCCGGTTAACCTGACACACGGCTGGTGAAGTTTCAAATGATTCCTGAGCAAAGTCAAGTGTGTCCTGCCGATCCAATATGTCCATCACTTGTTGAAGGGAGGGATTGACTAGTTTCAAAATCTGTTCCCGTATACGAACATCAGAAACGTTCTGTGCAATTGCATCACGTACCATAGTATCTGTATAAGGGAGTCCTACATTGACACTCAAAAGCACAATCCCTAGTAAGGCCTTGCGAGGTTGCAACCCACTCCCGAATAGTCTGACTTGCTGTACGTTTTGTACGAAAGAAGGTATACCTTTTCGCAACTACATTTACGGATTCTTTGAAATATGCATCTAATGCAGAAAAATTTCGTCATAGGACAGAGTTGCTACGTCGCGTCAGGGAAATAATTTGACTATCACACAGTACGTCTGGACGCCGACCGATGATAACAAAAAAGGCTACCGCTCGTTACCTTGAATTCCGTAGGCGGCGAGATGGAATCCAAATTGGCGTGACCACTCCGTCCAGCTTTCCAGTGCAGCATCAAAAGGTCGAAAAGTTGGTGCAACAGCGTGTTGTGGCTGCGTTAGCGGTGGAGCTGCGGCTGCCGCATCGTTTTGCATTGCCCGTTGACCCTGGATGAGCTGTCCAAGGGGCTCCAGTAAGGCCTTCTTCTGCTGATTCTGCAAGTGATAAAATTCGGACAGTACATCTGGAGATTGTGGCGAAGCCATTACACAAGTAAATCAGGGCAATATCGATAAGAACGCGGTTTTGCCTCGTCGCCAATTTTTGGTTGGCAGGAGAGCCAACACCGTGTTACTAGAGGAGGCCGAAAGGCACGCGTTTTAGCTCACGCAGGCTGACGTGAGGTCTGGAACAGGACAAGGAAATTAGAATTTAGAAAAACGGACGTAGCTGGTGGAATACATAACTTTATTCTATTAATGGTGAACGTCGGTCTTGATGGTACATTATTCACAAGATCAATAGTAACTGATAATGGCGCCTTGCTAGGTCGTAGCAAATGACGTAGCTGAAGGCTATGTTAAACTATCGTATCGGCAAATGAGAGCGTATTTTGTCAGTGAACCATCGCTAGCAAAGTCGGTTGTACAACTGGGGCGAGTGCTAGGAAGTCTCTCTAGACCTGCCGTGTGGCGGCGCTCGGTCTGCAATCACTGATAGTGGCGACACGCAGGTCCGACGTATACTAACGGACCGCGGCCGGTTTGAAGGCTACCACCTAGCAAGTGTGGTGTCTGGCGGTGACACCACAGCTTCCGTTAATCGTGTGGATATACAACATATCGATTGTCTACATGCCCCTGTCCCACAAAGCTCTGCTCTCATACCGAGGAAGCTGGCGCAAAGGTACAGCGTTGGACTCGGACTTGGGAGGACTGCGGTTCTGAACTTCGCCTAGCCGTCCAACCGTGATTTGACTTCCCTACAACGCTTGAGGAAAATTCCAGAAAGCTTACGTTGAAAAGCATGCGCCTTATTTCCTACAATATCCTACCCCAGTCCAAGAATGGCCTCCAATTGCAACGATCCTCTCTTCAACAGAACGTTAAACACTAATGAACATTTCTTTTTATTCGATCATTTGGTAAGGATTTTTCTTTATGGTTCTCTCGCATCACATTTATTCTAATATGCCTACATTCAGTTTTTATCCACGCAGTTAGATTTTAGCTCCAGTTTGTCGTATACTTCTTGTGTATTCAGTTAATTCAGTTACCTGTTGCGGAATTACCCACTGTCTACTTCGCTCCCGGCGTCCAGTTTCGTAAATGTGTCCCTGTCTCTTTTCTTCATCCTTGGAAAACATAAGTTCATCTGTGGTAATCGTGTACACACTACTTCTCACCGAGCGAGGTGGCGCAGTGGTTAGCACACTGGACTCGCATTCGGGAGGACGACGGTTCAATCCCGTCTCCGGCCATCCTGATTTAGGTTTTCCGTGATTTCCCTAAATCGTTTCAGGGGAATGCCGAGATGGTTCCTTTGAAAGGGCACGGCCGATTTCCTTCCCAATCCTTCCCTAACCCGAGCTTGCGCTCCGTCTCTAATTACCTCGTTGTCGACGGGACGTTAAACACTAACCACCACCACCACCACTACTTCTCAATGTCTGACACGTAACACAAGTTTGCTTTCTACACAGCTGATTTCCTTGACTCACATTTTCTACTGCTGACACGATAGGTATTGTTTTCGAGTAAAACGCTTCTTTGTTTTAATTGATTTTATTTATAAATGGCATGTTCGTCATGTTAATAGTACACATGATACAGTTGTCTTTCGGCAGTAATTTCATTTGAAAACCTTATAAATGCTATGTTTCTCTTCCGTTTAAACTGACGCGTCGTAAGTCATTGGATAGCGATATGCTTGTATACAGAAGGCGGTGGTGTGGCGTACACAAGATATAAAGGAGCAGTGCATTGGCGGCGCTGTCATTAGTACACAGGGGATTCATGTGAAAAGGTTCCCAGCGTGGATGTGGCCGCACGACAGGAAATAAGAGACTGAAAGCGGAATCGTTGTTGGAGCTGGAGACGTGCGACTTTCCACTTATAAATCGTTAGGGAATTCGGTATTCCGAGATCCACTGTGTCAAGAGTGTGCCGAGAATACCAGATTTCAGGCATTGCCTCTCATCACGGATAACGCAGCGGCCGACGGCCTTCGCTTAACCACCGAGAGCAGCGGCGTTTGTGTAAAGTTGTCAGTGCTAACAGATAAGCAACATTGCGTGAAATAACCGCAGAAACCAATGCAGGGCCTGGGCCACACGTGTATGATAGTACAGTGCTGCGAAATTTGGAGTTAATCCGTTACGGCAGGACACGACCGATGCGAGTGCCTTTACTAACAGCACGACATCACCTGCGGCGTGCCTCCTAGGCACGCGATCATGTCGATTGGATCCTAGACGACTGGCAAACAGTGGCCTGGTCAGACGAGTCCCGATTTCAGTTGGTTAGAGCTGATGGTAGGGTTCGAGTGTGGCGCAGACCCCACGGGGAAATAGACCCAAGTTGTCAACAAGGCAGTGTGCAAGCTGGTGGTGGCTCCATAATGGTATGGGCTGTGAAATGATCATTGACTGGAAAGGTCTATGTTCCGCTACTTGCAGATCATTTTCAGACATTCATGGATTTCATGTTTCCAAACAACGATGGAATTTTTATGGATGAAATGGAGCATTGTCACCGGGCCACATTTATTCGCGATTGTCTTGAAGAGCGTTATGGACAATTCGAGCGAATAATTCTGCCACCCAGGTCGCCCGACATGAGTGCCAACTAACATTTATCTTACATAGTCGAGAGATTAGCTCGTGCACAAAATTCTGCACTGGCAACACTTCAGTAGTTATGGACGACCATAGAGGCTGCATGGCACAGTATTTCTGCAGCGGACCTCCAACGACATGTTGAGTCCATTCCACATTGAATTGCTGCACTTCGCCGGACAAAAAGAGGTCCGATATATGTTAGGGGGTATCCCATGACCTTTTTCACCTCAGTGTATATCTTTGTGCGTTACTGATTTTTTCTATAATGTTTTCACGGCAAAGTTAAGTTTAAAGGGAGTGCATAATAATCAAAGCGTAAACGCATTAAGTAGAAAGTATAGGATACTAGCAGCAAAAAAGTGTCAGTACACATACGATTTAAAACGCATACTTGAAGAACTATTAGCAGTTGTTCAGCTCCTATACTGTAAAAAAAAAAACCCTCTTTCATTGTAATATCCTTGCTTTCCACAAGAAGGGAGGAGGCAGTGTGCATCAAAACAAGGAAAAAATGTCCAACAAACATGGGCTCTAGTGTGCGTAGCTTAAGAGCTGTGCGCACCTGCGTGGTAGAAGAGATGTGGATCAAGGAGCTAAGATGAAGTGCACTTCAGAGCCCATGTTTACTGGACTTTTCTTCTTGTTTTGGTTCACAGTACTATCTCTAAAAATATGAAAATAAGGGATTTTACAGTAGAAGAGATTTGTTTCACAGTGTCGAAGATGAAGAGTGTTCACAGCTCTTAAGGTATTTGTTTTAAAGCACATGTTTGGTGACACGGTTTTTGCTCTTAGAATCGCGTACTTTCGTCTGTATGTGTTCACGACATTATTTATGATACACCACGTACACCAGTTTTGAGTAACTGTAGTAATGTCTCACACACTGGGAGCATCTTGTCTTTACGTTCAGCATCTGTAACCTGATCTATTTTCGCTGATATTCTAATGTACTCTTTGAAGGTATTCCGATTTCTCTCTTACCTTTCGTCATTACGCTAATGCGATACGTAATGTTTCCAGTAGTCAGTTCAACAACAGAGTAGACACTACTTTAATGTAACTGAAAACGTATTACGTAAATGGTCTAGTAAACTATCTCAGATTTTCCATTTAACAGAAGAATATCACTATCCTCGGGACGTGTAAATAGGAAAAAAAGTAGTGGAAACAGATCACAGTCATTCTGAGGCCTCCGAATCAATATACTGATTTATTTCACGTATCAAGTTCAAGCAATTCCATGTGAATATCTATTTTGCTACTGTCTATTCAAAGCGATCTGTCGTACCTACTGGTCTTCCCCTTCTCAATTCGACTGACACTCTCATTATGTGGCCAAAGTAGACTAGCTACAGCATCACTATCTCGTCTTCCACGGAAACCTTCGTTGTAATATGCTCTAATGTGCGCTTGTTAGTACAATGATGATCATTAAAACTGCAATCACATGAAGGCGACATGCAAAAACCATCCAACTGGCATGAAGTGTACTAGATGTTTGGAAATTCAAATGATTGGCACTGCAGCGCACCTGTACAAATTGGGTGGCTGTAGCGCCGCCTATATTCTGTATATGTGGGGAGAGATCACGCGGGTGCTTATTCATTCGAAAATCCATTTGTATCTTCAGTTAAAACTTCCGGGAAGAGAGGCCGTGGTCGATGTACAAAACTGCTTCCTGACGTGTCGTCTCCAACTTTGGGAGACGACTTCCAAGGTAAAACGGCTACTGCCACTAAGGCTCGAGAGCTGTCTCTTTTATAGAGAGCATAGAGAGCACCACCATATGCCATGTGACACCGGCTGTGTTACTATTTTTGGATGGCGTCATAATTCTAGTTTAAAAATAATCGACTGTCATTCCGATGGTGCAAAGTCGATGTCCGTATTGTATCAAACTTTAGATCTTCTTCTTTTCTATGAAAATTATTGTGGTGTCTCTGAATCTCAATTTTACAGTACCCGTGTTCTACGGGTAACATCTTTGATTACTAATCAAGTCGTCCTCGGTCTCGGTTTCAGACCCGATCACCCTTCAAATTTTGAATAAGACTCATTATGTTTCAAATGGTTCTGAGCACTATGGGACTTAACTCCTGAGGACATAAGTCCCCTAGAACTTATAACTACTTAAACCTAACTAACTTAAGGACATCACACACATCCATGCTCGAGGCAGGATTCGAACCTGCGACCGTAGCGGTCACACGGTTCCAGACTGTAGCGCCTAGCACCGCTCGGCCACTCCGGCCGGCAAGACTCATTATCAGTGTCGGCGTAAGACGTCCGGCATAAATCACCCTCATTCTGGCAGAGGCTTTGTCAAAGAGAGTAGAGGAGCGGACAGTTGTTCAGGGTACTCACTTGGGGTGGGAAAATGCCCCCAAAGTCGGGAGAATCAGCAGCGATCAATGGTGTGGGGATGCAGAAGGCAATGGAAACGACTGAATTAAGGACAAGTAATGTGTGTCCACAGGACTTGTGGGCTGTAATTGAAAAAGTGTCATGATGATTTCTACATTGGCAAAAGATTCCGGAATATTCCTCCATTCGGATCTCTTGGAGGGGTCAAGAGCGAGGTGACCGTGAGAAAAATATTGAACAAGCAACGAAAGGCTAACGTTCTACGAGTCGGGGCGTGTAATTTCGGAAGTTTGAACGTGGTAGGGAAGGTAGAAAATCCTAAAATGGAAACGCAAAGGCTCAATGTAGATATAGTGGGGGTCAGTGAAGTGAAATGGAAAGAAAACAAGGATTTCTGGTGAGATGAGTACAGGGTAAGATCAACAGCAGCAGAAAATGGTATAAATGGTATGGCGGGAGCATGATTCGTTATGAATAGGAAGGTAGGACAGAGAGTGTGTTACTGTGAACTGTTCAGTGAATGAGTTGTTCTCATCAGAATCGACACCAAACCAACACCGACAACGATAATTCAGGTATACATTCCGACGTCGGAATCAGAAGATGGGTAGTAAAAGTATACGAGGGTACTGAACGGGTAATTCAGTACGTCAAGGGAGATGAAAATCTAATAGCCATTGAGGACTGGAACGCGGTTAAAGGGGAATGCGTAGGAGAAAGGGTTATGAGGGAATATGGGATTGGCAGTAGGAATTAGAGAGGAGTAAGACTAATTACGTTCTGCAATACATTTTAGCTATTAACAGTGAATGCTCTGTTTAATAATCACAAGGGGAGAAGGTATACTTTTAAAAGGCCGGGAGGTACAGAAAGATTTCATTTAGATTTCATCAAGGTCATAAAGGGAGATTCCTAAATCAGGCATTGGACTCTAGGACGTATCCAGGAGCAGATATAGACTCAGATCACAATTTAGTAATTACGTAGAGTAGACTGAAATTAGACTCTTCTGGAAAAATCATTCCGCTAAGAAGCGGGATACGCAAGTGCTATGGAACGAAGCGATACGCTTCAAGTTTGCGGAGGCTATAGATACTGTGGTAATTAACAGCTCAGTACGCAGTTCAATTGAAGAGCAATGTACAGTCGTGCACAAAAGTATCCGAACGACCTGAATTGCAATTCGCCTGATTCGCATGCAACCAACATAACGCAGCTGTCTAGCAGGTCCTCTAATTGCTCCTCCATACAGTCGTTTGACGATTGAAAGTGGTTCCAACAAGTCACCACTAGAAAACACTGCTCTCTATCGCAATAACTCAAGCTGTAAAGCAATATCAAGGTACTACACATATCAGGGAACACCTTATCAGAGATAAGACTGCCCTTAAGACTTGTAAGCTCACATTTATTACAATGAATGACATACCTGAAATGTTACCACTCTCATTATTACGTCAGATAGGTAACGCACGTAGTAAGTTTGTCGTATTCATGATTTCCTCTTCAAAGTAACATATCGTACTTATTATTTAACACAAAATGACATTAAAAATTTAAGTTATTCACGAGCAGCTAGTTGAGAATATGTATGAACTTCAAATGACACGGCGGACCGTCTTGTTCTGCATACGGATTGAAACCCAAGTCATGCAGACTAAGCAAAGATTTCGTGACTGACGGAAACTAACAGTCATTCCTGACTAGGCACACAGAAAGTGATATACCTCGATTTCAGACAGTATCAGTTAGCAAATATCAACTTTACATTACATAACGTAAACATTTTTAACGGACGCGAATTCCTACCAAGCATCTATTTGTCCTTGTTAACGAACTACGAGAGGTGTTACATATTACTTCTTCACAAGTAACTTACTTGAAATGCTGTGACGTAAAGCTTTGCGTTGGACAGGGATTTGAACCCAGAACCTAATTGGATTGTCATCGAAACACAATCAACTGTGACATATCGGATTTTCTCGGCAGTAGCTAGATGTTTTAACTGAAATGACAAGACCAAACATTAATTTTTTTTCTTCCCAGGACTCCAACCGGGCACCTATCGCTGTTATATTCTAGAGAAAACGAACGTTAAATATGGGTTTGTAACACCATCAGCGACATGTGAGCATTTTGAATTAGAAATAATATGACGAAGAGTTCAGTGCTGACTGGGAATCTAACCCCACACATATCATTGTTGGCTGCACACAAATTTTTCTCCACCAGCAGCTCGGAATCACATCTTTAAACTTACAGTGATCTCGCAAATAGTTCTGTGTCTCACAGGAGTCAAAAACGTCAGATATCGTTAGTGTTGACGACGAATGAAAATGCATCAGAAATCAAACTTATTATCCACCAGCAGATAAGTGTTCTCATGGTAGAGCTTGAGAATACGTAGCGAAAACTTTGGTGCCGGGTCAGGATTCGCACCCATTCACGCGCAGTATGTGGAGATGTTGAGGAATCTGCAGTTTTGAACAAACAACAAATTGTAGTCGAGCTTTATTGTCACGAAGGGATCAAATTCCTCGTTGAGGGGGGTCTGAGTGTCATTCCCATTTCAGAACTTATTTTATCGACATACAGAAGCTCAAATAAAAGATGGAATAAGTGTCCTGTGACCCTACACAGCGTTTGTTTCGTCACTAGAAATAAATCACAAGAAAGGTTACTGGTGATAGAGTTTCTACATATCGCCACTCCTGACTTTATTGTGGTTCAACCTAACGTCTACTTGGTGGAGAAGGAATATCATGTTTAATGTGAATTTCAGATCACAATGCCATTATACCTACTTCACCCGGCGTAGCCAGAAGAGAATAGAATTCAGAAATCATCAGCAGAAGTTGGAATCGAACCCAGTCCATAAGTATATGAATCTATCATCAAATCAACAGACCACCAATCCTCTTCTCTGTGACTCACTTTTCTGTCATAACGCCGTTGCACCATACTGGATGAGATTTCTGACCCACAGGCTCTCTGTAGTGGTTCGCAGCATGTTCAATACGTTCATTTACTTGGTTGACCAAATCGCCATGAACTAGCTGCCTCAGCTACTCAGTGCATACATTCGACTCTCTTTTGTTATCAACGAAATAAAATCACGTAACTGCCACCTACACAGAACTGCCAACAGTGTAGGATGCAGAAATTTAAGTAGGAAGTGTTCCTTTCCACTTGAGCTACTCTATTGCACTATCTGTTTGTTGAATATGTCGTGCAGTGCAGAAGAAAAGCTGTTACTGGCTGTCTCTCAGAAGTCTAGATCCGGCCATATGCATTATCTCACAGCTCTGTGGACTGTGGAAGTTCTGGAGGAATTGTTGTTTACTAATGGAGCTGCTGTAGCTATGTGTCAGCTACTAGCGTAACAGTAAACATCGTGAGTTCAAGTACATTCACTGCTACATTTTTTAAAATTCAATTCTGCTGTCTGCTGAAGTTATCAATCTAATGGAACATTGAACATAATTCCCTTCACTTCTCAACCCAAAATAGTCACACCTGGAAAAAGGGCTAACTTCTGTGACATTTTGTTCTTTTCAGGTTTAATAGACGGCCAGGCAGCAGATGCATCTCGAAACATTTGTATTATGTATGGAGAGAGCGCATCGTGCCAAAATGCGTCAGAAAAGTATTTTCTACATTAGCTGTCGTGTGGTAGTGGCATTTTATTCTTCATCAAACCCTCTTTGACAGCTTAACCGCAGAAAAAGTTTTCTACATGCATGTAATCAATAAACTGTATGTGAATTGTCAGTCTGTAATACATAACATCAGAGAATTCGCATATATCGTTGATGATTAATTTCTCTCTCATGTTTACTATTGTTTTAACAACACTACAAGAAACCTTACAAAAATTGTGCACTGTACTATAAGAAATGAAATAAAACTACCCACGATAACCTTCCGACGAAAGTCTGTTTCAACAGAACTGAGTATCAGTACACAAGCGTGCCTATATCGGCACGAATTAGTAAAATACTACTCACACAGATTTCGATTGGGTCTGTGTTTGATTGGTATGCTGTGTCATACTCAAGTGGTATGCAAATGCGGCATTTCATAGATAAAGTTATGTAATCCTAGAAACCCAAAATTTGCTTGCCAGCAACGGAAAGAGGCGATACCTGCTGTGCAGCAGTGTAGGTTTTTCACCATTGCACTATGAGCCGAAAGTATTTTCTTGCGATTTCCTTATCAATGTCTGATCTGACTGCTTGTAGCTCTTTCACAGAAGGGATAAAAACATCACAGTCAACAAGACAGGAACTGCAAACCATAGGAGACGCTTATGTAGAAGTCATGACGTTCCCCCAGAGCTAGGGAAGAGCTTCCTCCTACCTGGCCAATAATGCCTAGAACTCGTAAACTGCTATTTAAAGGACGAGATTAGTTGCGATTTCCACGTGCAATGACTTTCCTGGGCTAAAAACCGCAGATTTACAATCTTTTGTTACACCTCAAGCGATAATAAATCAGATTCTTAAATGGAAATGACAGGAAAAATCAAGTGAACTTTGAGGCTTAATTCCGTGCACACCAGGAAGTAACTCGTCTGTCAGAGAGTTGCCAAACATACCTTGCCTTGTTACCAAATCTCAGTTACATTACCAGCAGGAAGAAGACGAACCGATGGGATCCTACGTTGTTGTTGTTGTTGTGGTCTTCAGTCCTGAGACTGGTTTGATGCAGCTCTCCATGCTACTCTATCCTGTGCAAGCTTTTTCATCTCCCAGTACCTACTGCAACCTACATCCTTCTGAATCTGCACAGTGGGCTGGAAAGTGACCATACCTGGCGTCTCAAAGACGCGGCTGCCACGGTCTGGAATACGTAATGTGTCTGATTCGCATTTCTGTAACTAGGTTTGGGGACTGGAGCGTAGTTACTGATAATACTCAGAACTGACTGCAAACTAAGCATCATAAATCAGTAACTCTCATAGTTGTTTTTGTATTTCTTTCGTAAGTGAGTCAAAACTAAGAAATTCATTGACGGACGTTTTCGTGCCTCGCCGATAGTCGATCACAACAGACAAATAAAAAAAAAAGAATGCTTGTGCGTATGTGTGCGTGTGTGTGTGTGTGTGTGTGTGTGTGTGTGTGTGTGTGTGTGTGAGAGAGAGAGAGAGAGAGAGAATAGAGAGAGAGATAAATATAAAAAGAATGAGAAAGAGAGTAAAAAATTGTTGTAAATAAATTGAATCATGGTATGTAAAGAAATCTTTCATTAAATTGACACGTTCCACATCACTACGAAATGTCGTATTCATGATCTGTGGGAAAAGTATCAATCTAATCAAATCAAATCTAATCATATCATATTGCTGACTACCCATGAAGAGGTATGAATTACCGACGTTGTCGCCTATATCAGTTACCAAATCTAAACCTGAAAATATTGATGACAGCTTTGGTAGTACACCAGGACTCCTAACAAGACCCTTTCGTCCCTGTTAACTAACCACGAAAGGTGTCTGATATACTTCCATTCAGAAGTAACAAAGTGTGCATGCATTTAAAGATGAAGCGCATGATGTGAAGTTTTGTGACGGAGATATGAACCCAACACGTAAACGGATTGTTAACTAAGTAAAATCAAATGTTAAGTATCGGCTTTTCTTACCAGGTGCTAGGTGTTTGAATCTAAAATAAGGATACAAACTTTTTTGCCTGAGCGACAATCGAACCGCACACCTACTGTCCTTCTGTATCATCCACGAATACAGCTTAAGTATCAATTGCTTACTCACTAACAGTAAGATGTGTGCGTGTTTGACCAGAAATAACGACACCTATTGCGATTGTTGGCAACACATAAACAGACATTAAAAATGCACGTTAATTTTCACTAGCTGGCTGGTGTGCACGTGATAGGGCTTGAAATGAAATTATGAATATTTTTGTACTGTATCAGGATTCTGACTAACATACTTACCTTTGAAGGAGACCTAGAGAAGATTGCCGTCTTGGGAAAAGGAACGAAATGATTGAACTATACTGTTCTGAGAGATTCAGGTCCACGAAGGACGAGATACGAATTCGAATCACAGTCCAGCACCAAATTTTTCAGCGTCTCTAGTTCAATCAAGTACAAGTAAAATAAGAGCCCTGTTCCTTTATATGGCTATCGGTTCATCAAATAAAATAAAATTTTCTAATGTAAGTAAGTTTTCTGGCGACAGTATTTCTGTTTACCATGACTTCCGCCTATGTCATTTCCTAATGTAAACCAGCTCTGCCCAGTTGGTAATAAAGGAACGTGATGCTTAATGCGGATTATATATTATATCTTTTCTTGAGGTTACCAGAGGTAAAGTAAATCTGTTTGTGCCTCTTAAAAGTAAATGCCTGGACCCGCGCAATGCCACTGTGATAGTTCGTTCCACCAGACCACTGTGGCCACATTTCCCAGCCCCAGGAGTGTGCTGTAACGGATGATGTGCTTAGCTTACAAAATTAGTCACGGTGGAAAAAATGCGAGTCTATTAAATGGTTAAATAGAAACAAGCTTCTGATGTGGAGATTATGCTATTCTCATGTCAGCAGTATGTAAAGACTCTTCTAGGCATCATAGTGTCGATGTGAAGCCATTTTGAAAGTTTCACTAATTCAGCTAATTTCTTAGTTCGAGAAAACCCACTGTGAAGTGTGAAGTTGCCGAATAATTCGATTATTACCAAGACGACAGACAAATTGGCGTCTCAGAGTATTTTGATTATAGTAACGTTAGACTGCTTGCGACCTCGTTCTAATACGTCGTGGGAGGAGGCACAATATTTTGCTTTTTGAATGCCGAGCAATAACGTACAAAGATAGTAGATGGAAGGATACAAAGAAACAATCAGACTCATGGGTGTGGATCTAGTTCATCATTAGAAGACTATACAAGATGGAAACATTACGAAAGCAATGAATACGCTAGTTAGTATGCATTATTTGTATAGATCTGAAGATGAAAAAGCACAGATCTGCACAGTGCCCGCATCTGCACTTTAGTTTCTGCCTTAATGGGCATAATTTTTAGTTTGTTCTCTTCTGAATTTTCAAATGAATTATTTGGTGCGGACTGTTATTCGAATTCGTATCTCCTCTTTTGAGGATCTGAATCTCTCGGAACAGTATAGTTCAATCATTTCGTTCCTTTTCCCATGATTGCAATCTTCTCTAGGTCTCCTCCAACGGTAAGTATGTTTGTCAGAATCCTGATACAGTACAAAAATATTCGTAATTTTATTTCAAGCTCTATCACGAGCTCATCGGCCTGCTAGTGAGAACTAATGTGAATTTTTTATGTCTCTTGATGTTTTGCCAACAAACGCAATAGGTGTCGTTATTTTTGAAAAACACCCATACATCTTACTGTTGGTGAGTAAGCAATTGTTACTTACGCTATATTCGTGGATGATAAAGAAGAATGGTAGGTTTGCAGTTCGATTGTCGCTCATGCACAAAAATTTGTGTCCTTAATTTAGATTCAAATACCTAGCAGCTGGTCAGAAAAACCGATAAGTAACGTTTGATTTTATTTACTTAACAATCCGATTACTTGTTGGGTTCGTATCTCCATCACAGAACGTCACATCATGAGCTTCATCTTTAAATGCATGCTCACTTTGTTGCTTCTGAATGGAAGCATATCAGACATCTTTCGTGGTTAGTTAACAGGGACGAAAGGGTCTTGATAGGAGTCCTGGTTTATTACAAAAACTGTCGTCAATATTTTCAGGTTTAGATTTGGTAACTGATATAGGCGAAAATTTCGGTAATTCATACCTCTCCATGGGTAGTCAGCAATATGATATGATTAGATTTGATTTGATTAGATTGATAATTGTTCCACAGATCATGAATACGACATTTTATAATGATGTGGAACGAGTCTATTTAATAAAAGATTTCTTTACATACCATGATTCAATTTATTTACAACAATTTTTTACTCTCTTTCTCGTTCTTTTTATATTTCTCTCTCCCTCTCTCTCTCTCTCTCTCTCTCTCTCTCTCTCTCTCTCTCACACACACACACACACACACACACACACACGCACGCACAAGCATTCTTTCTTTTTTTATTTGTTTGTTGTGATCGACTATCGGCCAGAGAGGAAAACGTCCGTGAATGAGTTTCTTAGTTTTGAGTACACTTATGAAAGAAATATCAAAACAACTATGAGATTTACTGATTTATGATGCTTAGTTTGCAGTCAGTTCTGAGTACTATTAGTAACTACGCTCCAGTCCCCAAACCTAGGTACAGGAATGCAAATCAGACACATTACGTATTCCAGACCGTGGTAGCCGCGTCTTTGAGACGCCAGGTATGGTCACTTTCCAGCCCACTGTAGGAACACATCGGTTCGTCTTCTTCCTACTTGTTCTGTAACTGAGATTTGGCAACAAGGCAAGATATGTTTGGCAACTCTGTGATCGACGAGTTATTTCCTGGTGTGCACGGAATTAAGCCTCAAAATTCACTTGATTTTTCCTGTCATTTCCATTTAATAATCTGCGTTGTTATGGCTTGAAATGTAACAAAAGATTTTAAATTTACGATTTTTAGCCCAGGAAAGTCGTTTCACGTAGAAATCGCAACTAATCTCTTCCTTTAAATATTGACGTAGTAAGAGGAAACCAAGATGCATACCCGTTTCGCAGCTTTGTGGTTATGTGCTGACCTGTGAAAAAGCGTGTATGATTGTTCGTGGTTCCAGTCTTGCTGTTTATAACGTTTTCACCCTTTCTGTGAAACAGCTACAAGCAGTCAGATCAGACATCGATAAGGAAATCGCAAGAAAATACGTTCGGCTCATAGTGCAATGGTGGAAAACTTGTAATGCTGCACAACAGGTAACGCCTCTTTCCGTTGCTGACAAGCGAATTTTGGGTTTCTAGGAATACATAACTTTATTTAGAAATGCCACATTTGCATACCCCTTGAGTATGACACAGCATACCAATCAAACACAGACCCAATCGAAATCTGTGTGAGTAGTATTTTACTAATTCGTGTCGATATAGGCACGCTTGTGCACTGATACTCAGTTCTGTCGAAACAGACTTTCGTCGGAAGGTTATCGTGGGTAGTTTCATTTCATTTCTTATAGTACAGTGCACAATTTTTGTAAGGTTTCTTGTAGTGTTGTTAAAACAATAGTAAACATGAGAGAGAAATTAATCATCAACGATATATACGAATTCTCTGATATTATGTGTTACAGACTGACAATGCACATACAGTTTATTGATTACATGCATATAGAAAACTTTTTCTGCGGTTAAGCTGTCAAAGAAGGTTTGATGAAGAATAAAATGCCACTACCACACGACAGCTAATGTAGAAAATACTTTTCTGATGTATTTTGGCACGATGCGCGCTCCCAATTGCAACCTTCCAACAGTAAAAAATAAATAAGTATAGCATTCACATTCAGCGTAACCTACCAACAGATAAATTCCGTAACCTACCAATAACACAATGTGACTAATCTCTCAATAAAATTGTGGATCACTTATAACCTTTCAATAATTGACTGTGAATTTAAAACTGGTAAATTTGGACGTCAGCAGTGCTGCGTCATGGCCCTGAAAGATCGTTCTGAATAAATTGAAATTTTTACCTGAATAAGGTCGTCGGATGACGCATATATATATCTGCTCCTACAAGGAATTTTGAGGCACAGCTCAGTGCAATGCTGGCCGATAGATTTGTCATGTATAAAAAGAAACAACTGATTTTTCTTTACAATAATCAGGATGACCATGGATAGGAGAAATTAGTAAATTCTTTAAATTGAGATGTATGATTATCAAAAGTTAATTTTTATAAGAAAGATTATTATTAAGAGATTTCTTAAATACATTTACATGGGACTTGCTATTACAATAGTACATATGCGCGAGGGTGCTTTTACCTTATACTACAACGCTGAGGCACCGCCATCGCTCCCCACGACCAGCCCAGCCAACTCCATACACACGACTGCTAGCAACAACTAACTACTACTGCCACACAGTTCCTACTGCTGACAACACTGCTCTCTGGTCTGAGACACTCTCATAGCTTACATATCGCAGGCAGCACGTAAGCAATCCATCGAAATTACATCTCCTCAAGTGCGCTAGCAACAAATTCCTTAAACATAGACCTCTTACACCATACATTATACAACAGTTTCGAGATGCACCCGCTGCCTGGCCATATATTAAACCCGAAAAGAACAAAATGTCGCAGAAGTTAGCCCTTTTTCCTGATCATCCAGTGTGGCGCAACGGTGTTATGATAGAAAAATGAATGACAGAGAAGAGGTATTGGTGGTCTGTTGGATTGATGATAGGTTCGTGTATTTATATTCTGGGTTCGATTCTAACTTCTGCCGATGGTTTTTGATAGGGAAACTTAGAGTCTGTTCTCTTCTGGCTACGACAAGTGAAGAAGGTGTAATGGCATTGTAGTCTGAAAATCACATTAAACGTGATATCCCTTCTCTACCAAGTAGATGTTCGGTTGAACCACAATAAAGTCAGGAGTGGCGACATGTAGAAACTCTGTCACCAGTAACCTTTCTTATACTATTTATTTATTTTTAGTGACGAAACAGACGCTATGTAGGGTCACAGGACACTTATTCCATCTTTCATTTGAGCTTCTGTATGTCGATAAAATTGGTTCTCAACTGGGAATGAAACTCAGACCGCTCTTAACGCGGAATTTGATCCCTTCGTAACAATACAGCTCGACTGCAATTTGTTGTTTGTTCAGATCTGCAGATTCCTCAACATCTCCACATACTGCGCGTGAATGGGTTCGAATCCTGGCCTGGCACTAAAGTTTTCATTATGTATTATCAAGCTCTACCATGAGAACACTTATCTGCTGGTGGATAATAAGTTTAATTTTTAATGTATTTTCATTCGTCGTCAACACTAACGATATCTGACGTTTTTGACTCCTGTGAGACACAGAACTATTTGCGAGATCACTGTAAGTTTAAAGATGTTATTCCGAGCTGCTGGAGGAGAAAAATTCGGTAGCTGACGTCTCTTTGTGTGCAGACAACAACGATATGTGTGGGGTTCGATTCGCAGTTAGCACTGAACTCTTCGTCATATTATTTCTAGCTCAAACATGCTCACATGTCGCAGATGGTGTAACAAGCCCATATTTAACGTTCGTTTTCTCTCGAGTATAACAGCGATAGGTGCCGTGTTGGCGTCCTGGGAAGGAAAAAATTTATTGTTTCGTCTCGTCATTTCAGTTAAAACATCTAGCTGCTGCCGAGAAAATGCGATATGTCACAGTTGATTGTGCTTCGATAACAATCCGATTATGTTCTGGGTTCAAATCCCTGTCCAACGCAAAGCTATACGTCACAGCATTTCGATTAAGTTACTTGTGAAGAAGAATTATTTAACATCTCTCGTAGTTCGTTAACAGGGACAGTAGATGCTGGGTAGGAATTCGCGTCCGTTAAAAATGTTTACGTTATGTAGTTTGTTCAAATGTGTGTGAAATCTTAAGGGACTTAACTGGTAAAGTCATCAGTCCCTAAGCTTACACACTACGTAACATAAATTACCCTAAGGACAAACACACACACACATTCATGCCCGAGAGAGGACTCGAACCTCCGCCGGGACCAGCCGCTTAGTACACGACTGCAGCGCCGTAGACCACGAGGCTAATCCAGCGCGGCGTTATGTGGTTTAAAACTGATGTCTGCTAACTGATACTGTCTGAAATCGAGGCATACCACTTTCTGTATGCCTAGTCAGGAATGACTGTTAGTTTCCGTCAGTCATGATATCTTTGCTTAGTATGCATGACCTGGGTTTGAATCCATATGCAGAACGAGACGGTTCGTCGTGTCATTTGAAGTTCATACATATTCTCAACCAGCTGCTCGTGAATAAATTAAATGGGTCAAATGGCTCTGAGCACTATGGGACTTAACATCTATGGGCATCAGTCCCCTAGAACGTAGAACTACTTAAACCTAACTAACCTAAGGACAGCACACAACACCCAGTCATCACGAGGCAGAGAAAATCCCTGACCCCGCCGGGAATCGAACCCGGGAACCCGGGCGTGGGAAGCGAGAACACTACCGCACGACCACGAGCTGTGGACAATAAATTGAATGTTTAATGTCATTTTATGTTGAATAATAAGTACGGTATGTTACTTTGATGTAATAATGAGAGTGGTAACATTTCAGGTATGTCACTTATTGTAATAAATGTGAGCTTACAAGCGTTAAGGACAGTTTTATCTGTGATAAAGTGTTCCCTGATATTTGTGGTATCGTGGTATTACTTTACATCTTGACTTATTGCAACACAGAGCAGTGTTGTCTAGTGGTGAATTGTTGGAATCATTTTCAATAGTCAAACGACTGTACCGAGGAGCGATTAGAAGACCTGCTAGAAAGCTGTGTAATGCGGGTTGCATGCGAATCAGGCGAAATGCAATTCAGGTCGTTCGGATACGTTTGAGCATGACTGTACGTATTTTAGTTTGTTATCACTTTTCATGTGATGCCTTGTGGTCTCAGCAGTACAAATGAAACTTGCCCTTGTTCATCGCTTCCAATAATAGACTCGTTCCCAGTGCTTAGCAATCCCTTCTGGAGAGTAAATGCGCATAACGCGGAATTAAATTGGTAATATTTTCTTGTTATGCCTTATGTGACGTTTAGATCCAGAATTGTGCCCCAGTAGCATAAAAAAAGAGACCCTTGCCCATTGATTTCAACAGTAAATTCACTATCACTGTTTTGTTTTCCCTTTAGGAGAGCAAATATTTTTAAACATCAGGTGAGACATCGCATGATTTGGCGCCTGTCTTCCAAACAGTCTGGTTTCTCTGGATAAGACGCTGTAGCGATTTTGCAGTTTTGATGGGTGGTTGGAGATCTAAAACTGCACTTATAGCACATGAGTACGGATGAATCACCCTGGGTTTTTGCTAATGTAGTTTATCGCACGTCCAGTCCGATATTCCCAAAATGCTTATGGTCCTTCGAATAAACTCAAGTTACGCTGGCAAGTTGCTAATACTGTCGTAAGTGGGGATCGATTTTTATTATAACTGCGAAGTAATGTGTCAAATAACAAATCATTTGAGATAACAAATCTTAGAGGGAAATCATTAATAATCTATGCCTACTGATTGTAGTGTCCCAAACTATCCCCATGTTCCATAGCCATAGCCTTCCAGAAACCAGAGATGAGTACCCTGGGCTGAAGGGTGGATGAAGCAGAACAGGCCAATGAAGTGTTGTTATCTCCTCTCGGGTGCGCAGAGCTCTGTGAGGCCTTGCGTTGTCATGGCGACTAAAACAGTGAAGTCGTTTCTTCAATTTCCTGAGCGTAGCACAATACACTTCAGAGTTGATCGTAGCACCATGAGGGAGGACACCAAACAAAATAATCCCTTCATAGTCCCAGAAGACCATCGCCATGGCTTTACCGGTTGATGGTGCGGCTTTCAATTTTTTTCTTCGGAGATTGGACTGCCGTTTTGTTTCGCGATCGAAATGATGAACCCATGCTTTATCGTCTGTGACAATGTTCGACAAAAATTTTTCATGATCAGCCTTGTAACGCGGAAGCAATTCCACACAGATGTCCCTTTGTTGTTTATGATTTTCTGTTAGTAGACGAGGAAAAGGGAAATGCAAAGGCTCAATCTAGATATAGTAGGGGGTCAGTGAAGTGAAGTGGAAGGAAGACAAGGATTTCTGGTCAGATGAGTATCGGGTAATATCAACAGCAGCAGAAAATGGTACAACAGGTGTAGGATTCGTTATGAATAGGAAGGTAGGGCAGAGGGTGTGTTACTGTGAACAGTTCAGTGACCGGGTTGTTCTAATCAGAATCGACAGCAGACCAACACCGACAACGATAGTTCAGGTATACATGCCGACGTCGCAAGCTGAAGATGAACAGATAGAGAAAGTGTATGCGGATATTGAAAGGGTAATGCAGTATGTAAAGGGGGACGAAAATCTAATAGTCATAGGCGACTGGAATGCAGTTGTAGGGGAAGGAGTAGAAGAAAAGGTTACATGAGAGTATGGGCTTTGGACAAGGTATGAAAGAGGAGAAAGACTAATTGAGTTCTGTAACTAGTTATAGCTAGTAATAGCGAATACCCTGTTCAAGAATCACAAGAGGAGGAGACATACTTGGAAAAGGCCGGGAGACACGGGAAGATTTCGATTAGATTACATCATCGTCAGACAGAGATTCCGAAATCAGATACTGGATTGTAAGGCGTACCCAGGAGCAGATATAGACTCAGATCACAATATAGTAGTGATGAAGAGTAGGCTGAAGTACAAGACATTAGTCAGGAAGAATCAATACGCAAAGAAGTGGGATACGGAAGTACTAAGGAATGACGAGATACGTTTGAAGTTTTCTAACGCTATAGATACAGCAATAAGGAATAGCGCAGTAGGCAGTACAGTTGAAGAGGAATGGACATCTCTAAAAAGGGCCATCACAGAAGTTGGGAAGGAAAACATAGGTACAAAGAAGGTAGCTGCGAAGAAACCATGGGTATCAAAAGAAATACTTCAGTTGATTGATGAAAGGAGGAAGTACAAACTTGTTCCGGGAAAATCAGGAATATAGAAATACAAGTCGCTGAGGAATGAAATAAATAGAAAGTGCAGGGTAGCTAAGACGAAATGGCTGCAGGAAAAATGTGAAGACATCGAAAAAGATATGATTGTCGGAAGGACAGACTCAGCATACAGGAAAGTCAAAACAACCTTTGGTGACATTAAAAGCAACGGTGGTAACATTAAGAGTGCGACGGGAATTCCACTGTTAAATGCAGAGGAGAGAGCAGATAGGTGGAAAGAATACATTGAAAGCCTCTATGAGGGTGAAGATTTGTCTGATGTGATAGAAGAAGAAACAGGAGTAGATTTAGAAGAGATAGGGGATCCAGTATTGGAATTTAAAGGAGCTTTGGAGGACTTACAGTCAAATAAGGCAGAAGGGATAGATAACATTCCATCAGAATTTCTAAAATCATTGGAGGAAGTGGCAACAAAACGACCATTCACGTGGGTGTGTAGAATATATGAGTCTGGCGACATACCATCTGACTTTCGGAAAAGCATCATCCACACAATTCCGAAGACGGCAAGAGCTGACAAGTGCGAGAATTATCGCACAATCAGCTTAACAGCTTATGCATCGAAGCTGCTTACAAGAATAATATACAGAAGAATGGAAAAGAAAATTGAGAATGCGCTAGGTGACGATCAGTTTGGCTTTAGGAAAAGTAAAGGGACGAGAGAGGCAATTCTGACGTTACGGCTATTAATGGAAGCAAGGCTAAAGAAAAATCAAGACACTTTCATAGGATTTGTCGACCTGAAAAAAGCGTTCGACAATATAAAATGGTGCAAGCTGTTCGAGATTCTGAAAAAAGTAGGGGTAAGCTATAGGGAGAGACGGGTCATATACAATATGTACAACAGCCAAGAGGGAATAATAAGAGTGGACGATCAAGAACGAAGTGCTCGTATTAAGAAGGATGTAAGACAAGGCTGTAGCCTTTCGCCCCTACTCTTCAATCTGTACATCGAGGAAGCAATGATGGAAATAAAAGAAAGGTTCAGGAGTGGAATTAAAACACAAGGTGAAAGGATATCAATGATACGATTCGCTGATGACATTGCTATCCTGAGTGAAAGTGAAGAAGAATTAAATGATCTGCTGAACGGAATGAACAGTCTAATGAGTACACAGTATGGTTTGAGAGTAAATCGGAGAAAGACGAAGGTAATGAGAAGTAGTAGAAATGAGAACAGCGAGAAACTTAACATCAGGATTGATGGTCACGAAGTCAATGAAGTTAAGGAATTCTGCTACCTAGGCAGTAAAATAACCAGTGACGGACGGAGCAAGGAGGACACCAAAGCAGACTCGCTATGGCAAAAAAGGCATTTCTGGCCAAGAGAAGCATACTAATATCAAATACCGGCCTTAATTTGAGGAAGAAATTTCTGAGGATGCACGTCTGGAGTACAGCATTGTATGGTAGTGAAACATGGACTGTGGAACAGAACAGAATCGAAGCATTTGAGATGTGGTGCTATAGACGAATGTTGAAAATTAGGTGGACTGATAAGGTAAGGAATGAGGAGGTTCTACGCAGAATCGGAGAGGAAAGGAATATGTGGAAAACACTGATAAGGAGAAGGGACAGGATGATAGGACATCTGCTAAGACATGAGGGAATGACTTCCTTGGTACTAGAGGGAGCTGTAGAGGGCAAAAACTGTAGAGGAAGACAGAGATTGGAATACGTCAAGCAAATAATTGAGGACGTAGGTTGCAAGTGCTCAAGTGCTACTCTGAGATGAAGAGGTTAGCACAGGAAAGGAATTCGTGGCGGGCCGCATCAAACCAGTCAGTAGACTGATGACCAAAAAAAAAAAAAAAAACAAAAAAAAAAAAAACAAAAAAAAAAACACGAGGAACCCAGTGGGCAGATACCTTTGACCACCTGAACTGGTGGACGGGTGTGCCAGCACTACCAACAGAGACGTCCAGTCGAGCTGCGAGGTGTTTGATTGTTATGAGTCGGTCACGTGAATGACAACGTCCGCACGTTCCTGCATTGCAGCAGCCACAGCTGTGTGCGGTCGGCCGGCGTGCGGCAGATCGCACACGTCTGCGCAATTATCGTGACGATGACAGGCGCCTAGCCTAAATTCTCGTGCTTTTGTTCCCTGCCAGGTCTTCGTAGACATACTGCAAGCGCCTATGAATGCCAGCGACGTCTGGTTTCCCACCAAAATAAACTCAATGACAGCCCTCTGCTCGGAGCCTACCTCCGTTATTGACGTCATTTTGAAGACTACGTATAGTGCCACCAACTATCGGATCTTCGTGAAACCATAGAAGTTGAAGCGGGAATATTTCACGATGACTCACAGCAAATTCCTTAGTTTTCAGCCGAAACTGTACGAGAAAAGTGTTGCATTACTTATTGAAAGCCTCACGTAAGTATGCTCTCTCCTTCTGGGCAACTTCTCCTCCGGTAAACTGCCTCACTTTTTGTTTTTTATATCACATATCCCTAATGAGAACAAGATAAAGAGAACTACACTACTGGCCATTAAAATTTCTACACCAAGAAGAAATGCAGATGATAAACGGGTATTAATTTAACAAATATATTATACTAGAACTGACATGTGATTACATTTTCACGCAATTTGGGTGCATAGATCCTGAGAAATCAGTACTCAGAACAACCGCCTCTGGCCGTAACAACGTCCTTGATATGCCTGGGCATTGAGTCAAACAGAGATTGGATGGTGTGTATAGGTACAGCTGCCCATGCATTCAACACAATACCACAGTTCATCAAGAGTAGTGACTGGCGTTTTGTGACGAGCCAGTTCCTCGGCCACCATTAACCAGACATTTTCGATTGGTGAGAGATCTGGAGAATGAGCTGCCCAGGGCAGCAGTCGAACATTTTCTGTATCCAGAAAGGCCCGTACAGGACCTGCAACAGCCGGTCGTGCATTATCCTGCTGAAATGTAGGGTTTCGCAGGAATTCAAAGAAGGGTAGAGCCACGGGTCGTAACACATCTGAAATGTAACGTCCAGTGTTGAAAGTGCCGTCAATGCGAACAAGAGGTAACAGAGACGTGTAACCAATGGCACCCCATACCATCACATTATTAGGAACAAAACTGAAGGTGTCCACGGTTTTATATATTGGCATTCTTTGCCTCCTGTAATATCTTCTCCGACGGTAAGGCATGGCTGTGTGCTTCGTGCGGCTGCCTCGAGTCGAATGAGCATGCTGTTGCCTCACGAGAGAGATATACAGTCCCATGACGTCATACTGATAAGCTTATCTGGGCGTGGCAGGAAGTAAGCCCGCTCAGTAGCGCAATGGCGGCACCGGAAGCGGGGCTTTCCAGCGGATCGCGCTTAATTAAAACTCTAGCGCGATCCTGCGCGGCGCCTCGTGCAGCGACTAAGTCCGTTTCAAGGTCACCCGCCATTGACAGCGTTATGCAATAAAAGCACACAGCCATATGGCGATGACGAATACACGCTTCCAATGTGCGTTCACCGCGATGTCGCCAAACACTGATGCGACCATCATGATGCTGTAAACAGAACCAGGATTCATCCAAAAAAATTACGTTTTGCCATTCGTGCACCCGGGTTCGTCGTTGAGTACACCATCGCAGGCGCACCTGTCTATGATGCAGCGTCAAGGGTAACCGAAGCCATGGTCTCCGAGCTGTTAGTCCATGCTGCTGCAAACGTCGTCGAACTGTTCGTGCAGATGGTTGTTGTCTTGCAAACGTCCCCTTCTGATGACTCAGGGATCGAGACGTGGCTGCACAATCCGTTACAGTCATGCGGATAAGATGCCTGTCATCTCGACTGCTAGTGATACGAGGCCGTTGGGATCCAGCACGGCGTTCCGCATTACCCTTCTGAACCCACTGATTCCATATTCTGCTAACAGTCATTGGATCTCGACCAACGCGAGCAGCAATGTCGCGATACGATAAACCACAATCGCGATAGGCTACAATCCGACCTTTATCAAAGTCGGAAACGCGATGGTACGCATTTCTCCTCCTTACACGAGGCATCACAACAATGTTTCACCAGACAACGCCGGTCAACTGCTGTTTGCGTATGAGAAATCGGTTGGAAACTTTCCTCATATCACCACGTTGTAGGTGTCGCCACCGTCGCCAACCTTGTGTGAATGCTCTGAAAAGCTAATCATTTGCATATCACTGTAATCTTCTTCCGGTCGGTTAAATTTCGCGTCTGTAGCACGTTATCTTCGTGGTGTAGCAATTTTAGTGGCCAGTAGTGTATTTTATGTAAAAGTGTTCAGCTCCGTAACTGATCTGACCCGTCCTACCAGATGTAGAAGATCCTCTCCGCTTGTCAGGGGCTCCTTCCCCTCCGATCCTCTCCACCCACTTTCTTAGTCTTGGTTTGGAGCCGCATTCCTTTCCACTCGTCCCCATCCCTCCACCAAACACAAACCATCTTCCACTCACTATCTATACGTTCTGCGCCCCATGAAACCCTTGACGTGGACTCTAAATCCACTCATCTCTTCATTCGTCTACGTATCTATTTTAATTAGTCAGCACATCGACCTTTCCGTTTTCCATTATGCAACTATTTGCCTGTTCTTATACATTCGTGTGCAACTCTCATTTTCCATTAATCTGTGTTTATATTTCAATTAATCTCCAAATCAGCCTTTTATAATTTAACTTGTTCTACTAATGATCTGTCCTGTCATTGTACAAAAGGTTTATTTTTGCCCACAGGTACGATCAATTTTTATATTATGTTCTTGAAACTTTACTCTCAGGTGGCTCGAGAACAGCAAATTATATCCGCTGGCAGACCATCCCCTGATCATAACGGGTGGGGAGCGGGGTAGGAAGGGAGGAGAGGTGGGGGTGAAACATCAATAAAAAATAAGTGGCCTGATATTCCGTAAAAAATGCATTTATTTTTACTAGCAGCAGTACTGCACTATATCGGATTCTTTCCAAAAATCAAGAAACATTCTATTATATTTTTTTGTTTCAGTTATTTAAAGGAGAGTACTCGTTTGCACACGACCCAAGTTTATGGAATCCGTTGAGGTCTGACAAGGAGTTGAAACAAGAAGTCACCTCATGTTGGCACACTACATTTTCATAAATGTAATTGATGTTAATGAAATGGATGTTTATTGAGCCATATGTGACGCTAAGTTCTTCAGAGACGAACAGTAAGCAGTTTGCTATAAGACGATCTACTTTTTTGCAAGATCTATATAGAATTTAACGGGTACCCCGCCGTCTCATCTCCGCTATTGAATGATTCCGCAGTCATTTACGTCTCCAGCTTTTATTTCTTGGCCCGTGTGACAATCTAAACGAGGATCTCAAGTACGATCTTTTTCCACTAAACGGTTATTTCAAGTAAACAACCATAGATACTGCAGGTATTTAAGCTTTGTTATTTAATTAGTCACTTAATTTACAGTCCACACTGTGCAGCAATGTCTTCCCAGAGCACTGCGTTTCACCCACCATTTCTCAGAAACATACTCTACCGATATCTGATGGACGGAGCCTTATCAAACACAGGGACAGTTACCAGATATTCTACAACCCTCACGAGGTCAAAGGGTACACATGCGATGAAAAGAACCTCCAAGGTTTCCCTCGCGAGACAGAAGAAGCGGCCACATACATATTTAACGAGTCTCGTCTTCTCCCCGACTTCCAGGTAGTAAACGGTTGTGGTTTCTTTTCTTGTTCGTTTATGATTTATTCATCCTTTCCATTAACTTATCCGCAGGAAACGTGGGCAGCTTAAAATGTGCAAGTCGACGATACGAACAAAATCTTGTACTTCACTCAGATCGTGGGTCTTCGTGCCCTCTTCTTTATTTGTGATGTCGTTGTATAGAGACAATTGTCGGTCATGGAGTTTACGTCAAAATTTTTGTGGGACTGGAGAAAAATACATAAGTTTAACGTTTCCTTGATGCGACAACGTTCACTGACTCGTAGTGGAACTGATGCTGCATGCAAAAATCTGAAACACCAGAAAAACATGGTGTACACTGCGAAGAAACGTCGCGAAGATGTAGAACACGTGGCATGATGTAAGCAGAATACGAAAATATGTCTCCATAAAAATATTATTTGTTGACTGTGACCCTTCAGGCTTCCTCGGGAGAAATCTGTGGTTCGCAAGATACTTTTTTTTGTTTTTGTAAACCTTTTGCACAACATAAAAATGTGTGAAATGCGTAAAAATGGTTATGCATTCGGGAACAGAAAAAGTTATTTTCACATCGTAAGATTGTTTATGTGTTTACTAATACAGTTTGAATTTATTTTGTAAATATCATTTAGTTGTTTCCAACAGGTCAGTCACAAATATTCACTTCGGAAGTCAAAACCCTGCCTTTTAGGCGAATAAATACATTACCAGTGAACGTGTTTATCAGTTATTTCGAATTAATTGATGTGAATTGGCATTCTGAATAAATCACTCGCTGTCGTGAAATTTTGTATTAAATTTTCCAGTGAAAGTTGAATAGAAGCGAAATGAACATCGGGTGTTTCTCCAAAGAAGAGCAGCTGGGCAGCTAATTTTCTCATTGGACAATCAGAACCCTCAGACTGTCAGCTAATGAATTAACAGTCTACACGAAAATGACACTGCTGGACGATTATAGTGATATGCTGAATATCTCTACTTTGTGCACTGAAATGTTTTTCTTTGAATATGGATAAATGCGTGATAACGCCCGTTTTCGCTATGGAGTCGCTTATTGATAAAAACATCAATTACATTCAAACAAGTTAGATTTGTACCTAATAACTCACCATACTTCAAGTTCTTGATATAATTTTCTTCGTTGCCCAGACTCGCGTTACAACAGCACACAGGGAACTAGAAGCCAATTACAACAGTGATGGTCGACGCTTGGAACGTGTCACTTATTTTGGAAATTACAAATTAATTTTATTATCTTTTCGTTTCATCTTTATTTTACATGCAGTACCCAGTTATTCTTTCCAGGCACATGTGCTACCATATGAGCGCTGAATCGCTGGATCAACGTGCAAGGCTAGAACAGAGCCCTTAGTGAGACTCTGCACAGTCTAGCAGTTTTTCAGCAACTCGTCAGTAGGCATCAGTGAGAGGCCTTGTGATTATCTGCAACACCTGCTTTCAGAGATGCTCATGAATTATACTCTCCTGTGTTTCAGCACTGTTCTAGGGTAGACGGCTCAGATTGTCTCCCCCTCCCTCTCTTGAACTTTAGCTCTTCTACCGAGCAGAAGCTCTTAGGGCTGTGTCTGCCCTCTAATATTCAGTATTCCCCTCCACATCTACATCTACACCTACATCAACATAGATACTCATCACTTCAAAATTAAGTGCCTGGCAGGGGGTTCATCGATCCACATTCAAGCCATTTCTATGCCATTCCACTCTCCTACAACGTGCAGCAATACTCGAGAAGATAATGGACATGTGTAAAGATAATGGACATGTGTAAATGTAGGCAGTCTCTTTAGTGGATCTCTTGCATCTTCCCTAAAATATTACCGTTCCTTTCGAAAATATTTTAACTTTTAGCCACACACCACTGTTTGAGGGTGGCGTTGTATAGCTACTGTACATCCTTTCCGAAGAGCCCCATTCTAAACTGAAACTGTAACACACAGCTAAATCTCATTTTTGTATTTGTGACTTTCATTCACCTCTGGTAATCATTTGTTTCATCCTGCATACTTCCCATTTAACGTCAGGCACAAACAGATGTCGCTGCAGGAGGTCATCCTTTTGTGGCAATGTCAGTCATGAGTAACCAATCCAAAGTTAGCTCAGCCAACAAGAAATAATTTGAGACTCTATGCAGCCACATTGCCATTATCAGCTGCATGCCACCAGACCACAGTCATCACACCATTTCTTGACACATGTCACTTGATGGCGTTCATCACAACACTGCCTGATACATGCCACCAGGCTGCAGTCATTATGACTGACATGTGCCACCAAGCCACAAACATTATGCAGCTGCCAGACCCGTGCCATCAGGCCAGTCAGCACATCACTACCTGACACTAGCACCATGCCAGAGTCATCACGCTGCTACCTGACATGTGCCAACAGGCCAGTTATCACACCACTGCTTCACACTTGCCGCCAGGCCATCGATATCACATTGCAGCTGATAGGTGCCACCAAGCCACTGTCATCACGCCACTGCCTGGCATGTGGCACTAGGCCAGTCATCACACTGCTACATAACACATGCACCCAGGGGGGTCTAGTGAAGCAGGGGATACAACCCGTCGGCTTTGACCAATGAAGTCATACATTAGTCATAGATAGTAATGTCTTCACTTCGAGGCATAGATAATAAAACAGTTCTGTGTTCCGGATAAGCGCTATCATTGTACATTAAAATTATTCGCAATGATATTGAGGTGATTTGGAGTATTAGTTTATTATTGTAGGACAATTTATACTGTCTTATTTTCGTTTATAGGAATGGATTTGTCTGTTGGTGGGTATGTGATTTTCGTTACTGTCTGTCTAGGCGAGCTTCGGTTATTCCTCGATATTTCCCTGTGGTACGTTTGCTTTTCCATTTGCTTCTTTCACTGTATTTCATTAATTTCACACATTTCACTGTTTTATTCCATCAATATGTGTATTTTCGTGTTGTGAAGTACGTAATAGAAATTTCTCAGCTGTCGATCTTCTATCGTTTCCCAGCACTAGTATCAGTATGACATTTTCGAATGTGTACTTGTTATATCACAGGCGAAACCCCTGACACAACTAAAATTTGTATCCCGTCCTTCACTTCGCCTTTACAGCGACACTGTATATGTCAATTGGCGAGCAAGATACAAATGTTGCGTCTAGCTATATAGCTCAAGTAACGAATGGGATACTATTAGCGCCCAAGGCAACAAGAAAACTGTACCCCATAGTGAAGTACGGGATACAAATTCTACATTTGTCGTCTTCTTGTCTCCGTGTACTTCAGTTGTAGTACAGGTTGCAAATGTAACTTACGTCTATTTCCACCTTTTCGTTACCAGTGTACATATATAGAGGTCAACGGAAGTCTGGTATACATGTATTATATACGTAGGTCCTTCTGTCATCAGTAGTACTGATATGTACGTAAGAAAGGACTGTTAGCAATAGCGGAGACGAAATAAACAACAGATCGACAATTTGTATCCCGTGTTCCACTTACGGTTTACTGAAGCGGAGGATACATCGTTCAAGTGAAGAACAGGACAGTAATGCTAGTGAAAACGAAGAAATCGACTTACGACAAACTCGTATTCCGTACTGTACTTAAGCAACACACTTCGAGTGAGCTTTTAATTTGTATCCTGTGTTTCATTTGCGGTTTAGTGAAACAGGGGATACATAGTTCAGGTGAACAACAGGACAGCAATGCTAGTTGAAACTAAGAAATCGACGTACGCTGAACTTCTACCCCGTACTGCACTTAAGCAATACATTTCTAAAGAGTTTCGAGATACAACTGACATAAATGGAACGTGATGTATTCTTTGCTAGTAATATATTTCATTCATATCTTTCCGTTGTATTTCCGGAGAAAAACTAAGATACAAACACGCGTTATCGTTAACGTGAAAATACTACTGGCCTTATACATGTGAAGTACAGTTTTTCTCTCTTGCATTCCTTTGTTTCTGAACATTCTTCTCAGCTCTTTCATCTTTGCAATACATGCTCTCTGGCCAATTCTGACGTCATTGGTCAAAGCTGACGGGTTGTATCCCCTACTAAACTAGAGCCACCCAGGGTACTGTCATCATGCAACAACCTGACACATGCCACCAGGCCATCATTATCACACTGCTCCCTGACACCTGCCATCAGGCTACTGTCGTCACACCACTGCCTGGCACATGCCACGAGACCACAGTCACCAATTGCTGGCTGACATGTGCCAAGAGGCCACAGTCACCACACCACCGCTTGACACATGCTGCCAGGCCGCAGATATCATGCAGCTTCCTGGCACATGCCATGAGGCCTACAGTCATCACACCACTGCCTGATGCATGCTGCTGGGCAACAGCCATCGTGTGCACTACTAGGCCACTTGTTCCTCACCGTCGCCCACAGTCAGCTCCCGAGTCACTACTGCACAGCCACTGTTGGTTGCAGCCTGCAACTGAGCTGTCCTTAGGGTCCCGTTGGAATACAGCCACTGTTTTTGGAGTGGTGTGTCCAGGGCTGAGTAAGCAAGAACTCACTTCCACATAGACAATAAACAATACATTTAATGAATAACAACATGAAATCACACTTCGCTATTCTGTAGTAAACAGCTATTTGATTTAAACGGAAGAAACTCATAACAAATTCTGCTTGTGTTTATGGCTCTGTAAATAGCGTAGAGAGCTCCAAATTTTTAGTTACACACACTGATGAAAATTTGAACTGGATGAAGCATAATACTGAGGTTCTTAAACAAAATGGTTCAGTTACTTTTGCTCTTCATGCAGTTGCTAATCTCGGAAACAAATGAATTACGCTCATCACAAATTTTAAGTAAGTATTTCCAATCAGTAACTGAGCCATGGCGCGGCTGGCGCCAGTGTTCTCGCACATAGAATGGCATCGCTGCCATCGATTATAGGGTCACCATCTTTGCCTTCCGCGATTCAGGCCGGTGCCGGTGGTCGGGTGGTTAGAGGGGAGAGAAAAGAAACAGCGGAGTGGATATTCGCAGGGTCAGAGGTGGCTTGTTGACTTTTACCGTGAGGCCTGTGGTACGAAGCCGGTACGCTATGGGCAGGGCCAGCAGGAGATCCCGGCAGTGACTTGATGGGACCCAGGGTTTGGCGGTGGCGCACTGTTGTGTTTTGGGGCTTTTCTGCTGCGGTGGCATGTATAGCTTCTTGTTAGTGGCCATTAAAACTGAGATGTGTCTATGGCGTGACGGAGGAAATGTGTGATGCTCGCCGCTGTTGCATGTGAAAACGCTTCGTCTGCCTTGTGTCTGTGTAGGAAATTATGCGAAGTCAATAACTGATACCACGGCGACGTCTTGCTCTCACAGTTGTTGAATATATTTCGGAATTAGTGAATGGTGAAGATATCCACGTGTAAAGCAAATGAAGCCATTTGCGCCATACTAAGGTACTGTGTGTAAACAGAGAGCTACGTGGAAAGGGATGTAAAGTTGAAACCCTTCCAAAAAGTGAATACACTCGAAGTCTGTATTACTAAAGGTGCCTTTCGATACCAGCACCTACCTTGGGTAATAAGTGTTATTCGGAGGCTGTCATGGTACTGTAAGTAATTATTATACACAAAATTGTTTATTCTGATTATACTAAATTGGAGATGAAAGGTCGGTTGTGTGCCGCTGTAAAGTACTATTGTCTCCTCTGTGTGGCAGCCTAGCATTGTCAATGGCTTCAATCATTATTCCTGTCATATTTCGAGTTTTGTATTCGCTAGTTTGCTTAAGCTGACACTGTTGAGTTGTAAGACCTATAACCAGGCAAGTCAAACTGAGTGTTCTATTAGCTCAAGACGATATTCTATTACGTGGTACCTTAGTTTGTTATAGGTTAGAAGTATTTTACGTTTTATTAATATTCTGCTGTTTGCTTTGTCTAAAGAGGAGCTAGTTCTGTGAAGTAGTCGTTTATATTTTATTAGTGTGTTATGCGTTGTGCCTTTTCATGTTAATTGTTTTCAAGAAGCTACAAATGACGCTGTGTATGTTGCAGGTAGCTGAAACTGACATGTTCACGGGGGTTGCGTCCTGACGGGGTTGATAGTGGCCCTTTATACTACGGCACATCCGGCTATCCTCCTTCAGTACACTTGTCTCACTTTTATCGTTACTACGTTTGTCGAGTGGAATTAGGGCTTACTGTAATCACCTTATATGTTGAAGTTAAGTATCTCCCTTGCCAGGGTGCGAACCTTCGTGGATGTAGTCGTATTCTCATCTGTAAAGATTGATAGTGTTATTCAATTGTTCTCGTCACATGTATGATTATTAAATCTTGTGCTATGTAATGTCAGTAAAATGTAAGTGTTACCGAGGTCCGAATTGGGACGTTGTATTCTCCTCTTGTGGAAATAAATGTAAGTGATTTTATTCCTTTTTTTAAGTAGCCTTTAGATGCGTACATTTTGTCTCCATGTTTGGTGTTTTTATGGTTTCCACGTTAATTAAAATTACAATAAAGATAAATTTGGCAACGGACGGTTTCGTGTATTTATTAGTTCCTAAGTGGATCCTAAGTTAAGTGCAGGAACCCTACCAGTAACGTCTTACGTAATTTTTTGAGGAACTCACCACTTACAAGGACAGTGCTGACTGCAAAAAAGAGAGCAGTAATAGTAACATGTGGTGGTCATCCATGGTCATCGTAGAGGTATCTGTTCAAGGAGTTAGGCATTTTAAGTGCACCTATGGCGTCATAAGTACCGTGATGACAGAAGAAACTGTTGCAGGCTATTTACGGCCATGTGATAGAGCAGAAGCATATAGATCATCGCGAGGCGCACCTCACAGGGGCAATGTAGCTGCCGCCTGGCAGCAAGGCGAGCCTCCTGGGTCCATCGATGGCGTCCTGAATTGCCCCTTACAACATGCCGTTGTTGTTCTTGTCTTTTGGAAGTCATGTTGTTTCCGCTCTCGTTACTGTGGCCCTTTAAGTTTTGGTGTATCGATTACCAATGGTGCTGTCCTGCTGTGTTTGTGTGCTACATGCCCAGACACAGTAATTTCGACGAATATGTCACTACGGGCTACTGATTCCTTACAGACGAGAGTACAGTGCCACGCAGGATGGACCTAGGTACACGCACGGCCAAGGCAGACACCTTGGTCACGCAGGAGTTCACCGATCGCTGTCCAGCGGGGCTTGCCCCGCCGTCGGCCCCATCGACCGCTGCACTCTCGACGGTCCTGGCAACAGTGGACGGACAGAGGCTTTTGATGCAGCACGCAACGGATATGGTACACGAGGGAGCAACACGCGGAGAGGACAACCGAGCGCCTGGTTCCCGCCTTAGTGAGGTCAGCCCTCGCCCTTTCACAAAGGTCGCGGTCGCGATCCCGGCAAGCGGAATCAAGCAGGATCGTTACACTAGAACCACACGTTCCTCTTTCCCAGACAATTCAACAGTTGTAGAAGGCACCTGAAGACCGTATCACCGCCCAGGAGAGAAGACTCTGAGATGAACGTGTTAAAGGACTCATACCATTGACAAAGGAGAGGACATGACACATTATACGGCGAAATCGATAGAGTTACCAAGTTTGTCAGATTCTGAGCCACCAAACATGCCAGATGACGTTGATGCTCATCCACCAAATTAGGACGAAGACCAGTAGTTTCATCTTGTGGTCCACCCATCGTCAACCGACAAGTCTCTCAAAGGCCTCATCAAATACGTTCCCACTGAAATCACAGAAGAGGAAACGGCACAAACTATGTACAACATTGATTTCCAAAAGCCACAGTCCTTCAATTTAAATCGAGAGGTAAGAAAATCAGCAAGTTAATATCATGAGCGTGACCCTGCTGGCAGGCACAGCCAGGGAGTCAATATGTGACGTCAAACATCTTCTCGATTCCAAAGTGGTGACTGAACATATTGATCAATAGAGTGACCTCCACAATGCAAAATATGGCAACATTTCTACCATAGAGCCAATTGCTGCCAACTGGCACCTTGATGAGTGAAGTGCATTAATCACCACCCATCCAAGACTTTGCAAAAACCTCCAAGCCAAAAGACAAACTGTGTAAATCGTGAAGACGAGCATCCTGTTACATGGAGAGCATGCACCAAATCCCAGAGAGCACTGCAGATTTACACTCTGCAGGGACAAGTAGCACAGACCTGACGAGCTGGTTGCTGCCCCCACTCAGCTGAATGTTGCCAACAAAAAGAATCGAAATTCTATTCTTGACAGAAACGCACCTCCACCCCACAGACAGAGAAAAAGCCTGAGAGGGCGGCACGGTCATATATATCAAGCGATCGATCACAGAAGTTCCTCTTGCACTGTCACAATTTACATCTCTGAAAGCAACTGCAGTTAACATCTCCACTTGTCTTGGCATCATTACATTACTTGCGGCGCATCTTAGGTTTCAGAGGCCGCTTGTCAAAAATAATCTTCTACTGTAATATGCTTGACATGAGAGGACTCTGCTCTGCAGAGACCTCAACGTCAAGCACTTTGCGTGGAATTCGCGCTGGACCAACCCAATATCGGACCAGCTGTACAGCTTCGAGGAACGACTAGAAGCCATCACATTTAAGCTGGACGATCCAATTCACATCCCAAACAATCCAGCCCATAGGTCCGACGTGTTGGACATAGCTATCGTGAAAAATCTAAGACTCGATCCGTGACTTCAAACCATTAACGATCTGACGTCCGAGCACAATCCAGTGGTCATTATCATCAGAGGGGCACTGGAACATTTACACCCTCCAGTACAACAGATCACGAATTGGAACCAGTACCAGCAACAATGATTGCGCCCACAACAGATGTAACGACAACAGTCTTCATAGACGAGACCATTTCTGGATTGACCAGAAAGATCCCAAAGGTCAACTGCCAGGATATGGTCGCAACTGAGGGGCGCGCATTTTATAGCAAAGAGTTTTTACCACTAATCCAGCGCTTGAAGAACCTTAAGAACAAGTTGCAAAAACTCTGGCAGCAGTGCTATAAATCGGAAGACTACCGAAAACTCAAGCATCTCTCTCGGGAGACAAATTACAGAGCTGTTGAATTCTGCAAAAAAAGAGTGCGAAAATAAAATGACTGTTCTCGCCTTACACAGTGATGAATGAGAATAGGTCCGGGGCCCTGTTAAAATCAGGACCAGCGAAAATGGCAATTCTGGGACCAGCAGGCCCGTTGTTTGTCCCACTGTGCAATGCCACGACATATGCAGCATAAAATGTCTTAACACATGATGATCCAGTAGAAGAGGAGGAGATAAGAATATGACGTCAGGCAGAAGGCATCTGACGGATGGCACAACAGACAGAACGACTGTTAACCACAACGGCTGAGGTCCGCTCTATTGTACGACGACTCGGCAACCGCTCAACCCTCGGACAGGACGGTATAACGAACGGTTGAAGTTGCTGTGCACACCACTGGTGTTGATAATCTGCATCTTTCAACGGCTCCTCCTAGGATATTCCAATTCCGAATGGAAAATTGCTTCCATAGTACCACTACCAACGCCAGGGAAGGACCATCGCCACCTGCAAAACCACTGGCCCATCAGTCTTCTGCCAACACACTCCAAAGTGCTGGAACTGATCATACTCCAATGACTTTGCCCATAAATCACCGAAGGGGGTGTGATATGTCCAGACCAGTTCGCCTTCCAGCAACGCCTGTCAGCTGAACTCTACCTTCTCTGGGTTATGGAGAATATAGCATATGACATCAAACGTGGGAATTATACAGTGACAGCATTTCTCGATGTTGAAAAGGAATATGATCGAGTAGGAAAAAAAGCTGCTCACCTGACTGCGTGACGTCGCCAACATTACGGACTCCTGGGCGGAGATTATTGATAGTTATCTTCAGAGTTGACGCTGTTTTGTGCGAATTGGTTAGCGCTCAACCATTCAACATCTACCGAAGGGCATTCCTCAAGGATGTTTTCTGTCCCTGCTTCTATTCGTCTTGTATGTGAATGACCTACCGTTACTTCCAGAAGTTGTGCTTTCGCAATTCGCAGACCATACAGTGATCCTTACCATCAGCCAGAGTTGAGGCCTCCAACGTTATGGACAGCAGCAAACTACATTACCCTGAGTGTAGAAAAGATGCAGCCCACTATGTTTACTCGTCACTATCTCGAAATCAGAGACCGCCTCACGGTGCACAATATCTCACGTCCTTGGACAAATCGGGTGAAATACCTGGGAGTAATACTGAACCGGAAACACCTATTCAAGGAACATGTTCAGCGAAAACGGACCAGCACCATGCAACTCTTTCACCAATTATATCCACTGCTGTCGAGGCAACATCAGAATGTGAGGCCGAAACTATGCCTCAACAGAGCAAAAATCCTGTCAGTCTGTTATGGATGCTCCTCCTGAGGGATCGCCTGTAACAATAATCTCAGACCACTGCAAACCTTACTGAACTGATGGCTGCCGTTAATCCTGGGGGCATCTATATGGGTAAGCATCAGGGATCTCCATCAGGGGTTGCACGTGGAGACCATCAAGGAAGTTACCGAGTCATCCACACAAAAACAGCTCGCTACAATTGAAGCACTAAGGCTCACTACGAGACGATTACACAAGGTCTATCGCTTCTGAGAGGTGGCACTGCATCAGAGCTATGTGCACCATCACCGAGGCACCCCAATGACATAACAGCGTAATGTAAGTTTATAAACAAAAAAGGAGAAAAAGTAATGTAATGTTATGTGATAGAAATATAAAGTCAACTTGACTTATGTAACACTAAATGAATTGTAATAAAATAGCCAGCATCTTAGAAGGGTCAAACGACATACTGCCCAAAGGCCTTCCCACGCAGAAATAAGAAAAAGTTACCCCTTCACCCTTTACACCTAGGAAGTGCAGCCACGAGGTGGTGGTAGTTCTGTGAAACTACAAAAAAAAAAAAATACTGTGGACTTACGCAGTCGAGTAAAATGACAGAATAGCAGCCTTCGGAAAAGAGCACAGTATTCCTTCTTGCATGGTCCAGCCACATTAATATGACCACCGCCTATGATCGACGTCAGTGTGCAATAATCACTCACAGACAGCAGATTACAGCACCCGCAGTGGAGGGTACATACCGAGTGGCAGGGGGACGTGGAAAAGAGTGTAGTTGCTGTCGTAATGCGCAAATGGAGTTATTTATCTCACGTCCAAAAGAGCATAGTCACTGACTTTCACGCCAAGGATATGTTTGTAAACTATTCGTGTACCGCCATCGCTAAAGTATACCGTGCATGACAAAATGGCGCTATGCAAAACCGGCGCTGGGGGTGGCTGTTGTGCACCATAGGCAACAGATGATAGGGGTGAAAGGCGACTGCAGCAGGGATGTGTACAGGCGAACAGACATGCAACTATTGTGCAACTGTCCGCCCACATGAACCAATGGGCTATCGGTAGTGCCTCTTCAATGAATTTTGCTGCCTATGGGCCTTTGCAGCAGGTTTCTGGTTCATGCATCCATGTTGACTGCCATTCATTGGACATGAAGGCTGGAATTTTCACGCCAATACGGCAACTGGAAGTCAACTAAGTGGGAACAGGTGCGCTTTTCAGATGAATCACGCTTGATGTTCCAACAGACAGATGGCCGTTGGTGTGTCTAGCGTGAAACATCTCAAAGCAAACATCCTGCATGCATTAAGGTAAGGGGAACATTTTAGCACCATTCCTTTGGTTATGTCGTCATTCTGGAAGACACAATGGATCAACACAATATGCATCCATCCTTGAGGACCATGACGAATCGCTACATGTAGTTTGGCTTTCCTCGCAACGATGGCCTCTACTAGAACGACAACACGACGTGTCACACAGTTCGCAGATTATGTACGTGGTTTGCGGAGCACCAGGGTGAGTTTACCGTACTCTCCTGGCCACCAAACTCCCTGCATGTACGGTAAGTCCAATTACTTCGATCGAACTCTTGGCGCCATGCATCCTCAACCGAGTAGAAGCCTAGCCCATCTGCCCATGGCAATAGAGTCGGCATGGCACCACATCCTTGTTGGTACCTTCTAGAATCTCACTGACCTGTTGCAGCACGACTCGCAGTGCTGCGCGCTGCAAAAGCGTGTTATTCAGGCTTTTGACAGGTCGTCAATTAATGTGACCGGACAGTGTATGTTATTTCACATATAGATTGAGTATAAGTTCCAAAGTAGAGGACGCACGCTGCAACTACTGGCCACCAGAGTACATCGTCACCAAGCCACAAGCTCTCTCTGCCACCATCTCCCAGCTAAATCCTTTGTGGACGTTACTTCCGTAATTACTAACTTACTTTTGGAATGTATCATCTCTCTGCCCCGCCACGACAAAATGTGCAAACCCAAATGTGCTCTGAACATGGAATAAGTATCTACATCTGTACTCCGCAAGTCACCCCACGATGTGTGGCGGAGGGTATTTTATGTACTGCTGTCAATTCGCCCTTTCCCTCTTTCGGTCGCATATACCTCACGGGAAGAACGATTGCTGGCAAGCCTCTGTGTGGGCTCGAATCTCTAATTTTATCTTTTCGCGAGATATACTTTGGAGGAAGCAATATATTGGTCGACTCTTCTCGGTACACATACTCTCTGAATTTTAAGAGTAGACCACACCATGCTGCATCGTCTGCCACTTGAACTGACGGAGCATCTTCGTAACGCTTTCGCGCTTCCTAAATGAACCTGTAACGAAAACTGCTGCTCTTCTTTAGATTTTCTCCTTTTGGCCAGGAATCCTCTCTAGTGTAGACCCCAGACTGACGAGCAACACTCAAGTACTTGTCGAACGAGTGTTTTGTAAGCTATGTACTTCCTATGTTGGTGGGCTGCATTTTCTGAGTATTCTCACAATGAATCTTTGTCTGTCTTTTGCTAACAAGCGATTAACTGAATGTGGTGTGTCTGTACTCCTAGATATTTTGTGGAGATAACTGGTTTCAGTGATTGTTCTGCAATCGTGTAACCATACAATAAAGGGTCTTTATGTCCCTCTATTCTCAATACGTTACAGTTGTTTATGTTAAGGGTCAATTGCCAAAAATTGGTTCAAATGGCTCTGAGCACTATGGGAGTTAACATCTGAGAACATCAGTCCCCGAGAACTTAGAACTACTTAAACCTAACTAACCTAAGGACATCACACACATCCATGCCCGAGGCAGGATTCGAACCAGCGACCGTAGCAGTCACGCGGTTACAGACTGACGCGCCTAGAACCGCTCGGCCACACGGGCCGGCGGTCAATTGCCACTCCCTGCACCAAATGTTGATACTCCGCGTATATTCCTGCATTCCTCTATTATTTTCCAACCTTGCGAATTACCTGTAAACATCAGCACCATCTGCAAATGTCTCATGGAAAACTTCTGACATTAATTTTGTTCACACTACTATACATATTGTTCATTTAATGTCCCTTAAAGATGTTCACACTTTGACTATCCTCACCACGCTTACTCTGCACCTGCAAAAACTGAAGTCAGAAGTGGGTTATTAACACGACACAGGACAATATTATGATACTGGGCACATTCGCCTGGGCTGCATGTGGTAGTAATCAAAGAACTCATGACAGCTGCGTACTATGTGAACATTATTGCAGACCACTTGTTTCCCTTTATGCTTGCTGTCATCCTGTTCGGTGATAACCGTTCATGTCACAACTCCAGATTCGTGCGACAGGAGCTCTAGGAGAAACTTATGTTGATTTCTCGGCCAACGAATTCTCCTGATCTGAATCCGATGGAACACCTCTCGAATTCTATCAGACGCCACCTTCGTGCTCACAAACCATAGGCCTGTAATGTGTGGGATTTGAGTGACACGTACATAAATATCTGGTGCAACACACCTTCAGGACCATACTTGTCAAGTTCGTGTCACACAGATTTTCTGCTCTGTTGCGCTGCAAAGGTGGACCAAAGCACTGTTAGCAGGCAGTTATAAAGTTTGTATAAAATTATACTTTGTCGTGTTGGAAGTCAGATCTGTAGAGATTGGATAAGAGTCCCTAACCGTTCTCTCCACCAACCTGTCGTCTTCTAATGTTGTGTCCTCGGCGCAGAAGACAGCTCTTCGGTCGTGGGATAGTCTTTGGCGGAGACTGCTATGCTGTGATCTCGAACCTGAACCTGTGTTTGTGCTCTCTTTTTTTGTGGGATGCCACTTGCCCAGGTTAGCCTCCGTATCTACACAGGGCAAGATTTGTAGTACTGACAAAGATGGTAGGCGACACCTCTCATTAATGAAGCCTGTTTGTTTATATTTTAAAATATCACTTTTTACACTGTCTTCTACAACATTCGACATAGTTTTCTTAATAGTACAATAACCACCTGACAGATTCCGATATAGAGTACGACATGTCAGTCCGAAACAGAGATACACGTCCGGCTCTGAAGAACACCCGAAACAGAGTGCCTAGCGCAGCCGAAGTACTGTACTTCGTCTCCCAGGCGCGCCAAAGCGACCCGAAGGTGTCCGAAGAACTTCGGTTGTAATATCTTTACTCTTATGTTTCTCAAAACTAGTAAAATTTAATAAATAAAAACGGTAGACTCGTAGGGTAACCACGAGAGAGTGTCATACTGACAACTGAGTTAAATACAATTAAAAGCATATAAATAATTAATAAGAGAAGTTAGGCGTTTTGCGCCTAACACCCGAATGTGCCGACCACTCAGAAGCCAAGTTCAGTACAATTGCCGGACTCTCGCACGGGAATGGTACATACTGTACCATGCGTCACTTGTACCTCACTCCACTTTTGTACCATATGCTGCTTAAAGTGTACAAAGCTGCATCAAGTCGATTTTCTAGCAAGATAAAATACTGGCGGCCACAGCTGGGAATATCACACTTAGCTCATCAGTGTAATCACTTTAAATCTGCCTCGGTACCTCAGTCGGTGAGATCATTACCACGAAAGTTACCGTTCGGGTTCGACCCTTGATACCTAGCTTAATTTGTCTTACGCTCCGCTGCAGACTGCAAGATTCGTTGTGGAAATCAACCATGTGGTACCAACATACCGCACACGTCCTGTGCCTCTGTTATTACAGCATCCATGCACTCTGTGGCCAATGGCATAAGCAAGGTGTAACAAACTACGAAGCTATCTAGCGGATAAGAGGGTCGCCCAGAAAGTAGTGCATCACATTGTTTTCTTCAACTATTAATCATTTCACACAATGAAAATTACACAAATGAAATAACGATTTTTTATCTACTGCAAAACCCTATTTTCCCACGTAAATCCCTTCCATATCTCTGGCCTTCCTCCAAAAACACAGGGGCGTGAACGTCCTATCGGTATCAGTCCTTGTTCTGATCAAAAGCCGTTTCTTCGCTGTGCGAATCACCTCAAAATTTATCCCACAAATGCTATCCTTTAATGGCTCAAGCAATTAAATGCAGCTAGGTCATGGCCGTATTGTGAAAAGGGTACCACTGTCCAACACTGTTCCTCCATCTCTCCTTAAACTCATGTGAGGTCGAGCGTTATCGTGTTGGATCAAGACATCCCCTGGGTTGTTATGGCTGGAAACGCTTCTTGAGTATGGCTAATGTGTTTATGGATTCATGCCAATTAATTGTACTCCCTCTTCGAATCACAACAATGAAAATCAATCACTGTTCCAAAAACTCAATCATCATGATCTTACAGGTGGAAGCTATATTTTTCCTTTTGTGGAGAGTGAGGATGACGCCATTGCACCGATTGTCTTTTTATTTTAGGCTCCAAATAGTGAACCTGAGTTTCATCACTTGTCACAGTCCAGGACAACAAGGCCTCCATCTAAGCTTTAAAACGTTGCAGTAACTCAGAATACGTCTTTTCTTCTGTGACATTTGTATTCCACCGCAAGACAGCGTGGAACCCATTTAGTAGACACTTTTGAGTATCCAAGTGCGCGGATTGTTGCACCTCCTTTGCTAATTGACTGTAGCAGCGCCAGCTGCCGAGTACTAACGTATCGATCCTCGCGAATGAGAACATCGGCACGCTGCAACACGTCACGTGTGACGGTGATGGATGGTATCGGCGCTCGCTCCAAATTACAGAGCTCCGCTGAACCGCCTTCTGAAGACCTCACCACCCGTGCCCAGTGACCAGCTGTGCTCCTGTCGACTGCAGCTGCTCCATACACTTAACACAAACGTTTGTGAATATATCCAACAGTTTCTTTCTCCGCAGTGAGATATTCAGGGACGACATGCTGCTTGTCACGTACTTCACACGCAGACGCCATTTTGAAACGTTGCTGTAGCTACTCTATCAGTTGGAGGGAACGGAAATTTTTCGCGCCATCTCATATCGATATCAACATTTTCGCAACTTCGACACCTTTGGCGGCTGAGAATAAAATGTCGTGCATTACTTCCTGGGTAGTCGTCATACACTACTGGCCATTAAAACTGCTACACCAAGAAGAAATGCAGTTGATAGGCGGGTATTCATTGGACAAATATATTATACTAGAACTGACAAGTGATTACTTTTTCACGCAATTTGGGTGCATAGATCCTGGGAAATCAGTACCCAGAACAACCACCTCTGGCCGAAATAACGGCCTTGATACGCTTGGGCATTAAGTCAAACAGAGCTTGGATGGCGTGTACAGGTACAGCTGCCCATGCAGCTTCAACACGATACCACAGCTCATCAAGAGTAGCAACTGGCGTATTGTGACGAGCCAGTTGCTGAGCCACCATTGACCAGACGTTTTCAATTGGTGAGAGGTCTGGAGAATGTGCTGTCCAGGGCAGCAGTCGAACATTTTCTGTATCCAGAAAGGCCCGTACAGGACCTGCAACATGCGGTCGTGCATTATCTTGCTGAAATGTAGGGTTTCGCAGGAATCGAATGAAGGGTAGAGCCACGGGTCGTAACACATCTGAAATGTAACGTCCACTGTTCAAAGTGCCATCAATGCGAACAATTGGTGACCGACACGTGTAACCAATGGCACCCCATACCATCACGCCGGATGATACGCCAGTATGGCGATGACGAATACACGCTTCCAATGTGCGTTCACCGCGATGTCGCCAAACACGGATGCATCCATCATGATGCTGTAAACAGAACCTGGATTCATCCGAAAAAAAGACGTTGTGCCATTCGTGCACTCAGGTTCGTCGTTGAGTACACCATCGCAGGCGCTCTTGTCTGTGATGCAGCGTCAATGGCAACCGCAGCCATGGTCTCCGAGCTGATAGTTCATGCTGCTGCAAACGTCGTCGAACTGTTCGTGCAGATGGTTGTTGTCTTGCAAACGTCCCCATCTGTTGACTCAGGGATCGAGACGTGGCTGCACGATCAGATACAGCCATGCGAATAAGATGTCTATCATCTCGACTGCTAGTTATACGAGACCGTTGGGATCCAGCACGGCGTTCCGTATTACCTTCATGAACTCACCGATTCTACATTCTGCTAACAGTCATTGGATCTCGCCAACGCGAACAGAAATGTCGCGATACGATAAACCGCAGTCGCGATAGGCTACAATCCGACCTTTATCAAAGTCGGAAACGTGATGGTACGCATTTCTCCTCCTTACACGAGGCATCACAGCAACGTTTCACCAGGCAACGCCGGTCAACTGCTGTTTGTGTATGAGAAATTGGTTGGAAACTTTCCTCATATCAGCACGTTGTAGCTCTCGCTACCGGCGTCAACCTTGTGTAAATGCTCTGAAAAGTTAATCATTTGCATATCACACCATCTTCTTCCTGTCGGTTAAATTTCGTGTCTGTAGCACGTCATCTTCATGGTGTAGCAATTTTAATGGCCAGTAGTGTAGATGTTATTTAATTTCAGCCGCTAATGGCTAGAAGACAAATGTAAAGGTGTAGAGGCATATATCTCTAGGGGTAAGATAGGTATTGCCTATAGGAAAATTAAAGAAAGCTTTGCAGAAAAGAGAACCACCTGTATGAATATCAAGAGCTCAGATGGAAAACTAGTCCTAGGCAAAGAAGGGAAAGCAGATAGGTGGAAGGAGTATACAAAGGGTCTACACAAGGGTGATGTACTTGAGGGCAATATTATGGAAATAGAAGAGGCCGTAGATGAAGATGAAATGGGAGATATGATACTGCGTGAAGAATTTGACAGAGCACTGAAAAGTCGAAACAAAGCCCCAGGAGTAGACAACATTCCAGTAGAATTACTGATTGCCTTGGGAGAGCCAGCGATGACAAAACTTTTCCATCTGGTGAGCAAGATGTATGAGACAGGCGAAGACTTCAAGAACAATATAATAATTCCAATCGCCAAGAAAGGTGTCGACAGGTGTGAAAATTATCGAACTGTCAGTTTAATAAGTCATGGATGCAAAATACTGACACGAATTCTTTACAGACGAATGGAAAGACTGGTAGAAGCTGACCTCAGGGAAGTTCAGTTGGGATTCCATAGAAATGTTGAAACATGGGAGGCAATACTGACCCTACGACTTACCATAGGAGATAGGCAAACCTACGTTTCTAGAATTTGTAGACTTAGAGAAAGCTCTTCAAATTATGAAATTGGCAGGGGTAAAATACAGGGAGCGAAAGGCTATTTGCAATTTGTACAGAAACCAGATGGCAGTTACAAGAGTCGAGGGCCATGGAAGTGAAGCAGTGGCTGAGAAGGGAGTAAGGGTTGTAGCCTATCTCCGATGTTATTCAGTCTGTATACTCAGCGAGCAGTAAAGGAAACAAAAGAAAATTTCGGAGTTGGAATTAAAATCAATGGAGAAGAAATAAAAACTTTGAGGTTTGCCGATGACATTGTAATTCTGACAGAGACAGCAAAGGACATGGAAGAGCAGTTGAACGGAATGGACAGTCTCTTGAAAGGAGGATATAAGATTAACATCAACAAAAGCAAAACGAGGATAATGGACTGTAGTCGAATTAAATCAGGTGATGCTGAGGGAATTAGATTAGGAAATGAGACACTTAAAGTAGTAGATGAGTTTTGCTACTTGGCGAGTAAAATAACTGATGATAATCTAAGTAGAAAGGATATAAAATGTAGGCTTGCAATGGCAACGAAAGCGTTTCTAAAGAACAGAAATTTAACATCGAGTATAGGTGCCATTTGTGAAAGTATTTGTGTGGAGTGTAACCATGTGTGGAAGTGAAACATGGACGATAAATAGTTTAGACAGGTAGAGAATAGAAGCTTTCGAAATATGGCACTACAGAAGAATGCTGAAGAATAGATGGGTAGATCACATAACTAATGAGCAGGTACTGAACAGAATTGGGGAGAAGAGGAGTTTGTGGCACAACCTGACTAAAAGAAGGGATTCGTTGTTAGGAGACGTTCTGAGGCATCAGGGGATCACCAATTTAGTAATGGACGGAGGTATGGAGAGTAAAAATCGTAGAGGGAGACCAAGAGATGGATACAGTAAGAAGATTCAGAAGGATGTAGGTTGCAGTAGTTACTCGGAGATGAAGAGGCTTGCACAGGGTAGGGTAACATGGAGAGCTGCATCAAAGCAGTCTCTGGACTGAAGACAACAACAACAAGGTAAATTACTCATTTATAGTGATTTTCGCATGCTATGTAATTGTCATACCTGTATTATTGGACAATTATCGCTAATTTCTTTATTCTCCCCTGAATCTTCAATAATGTAGGGAAGTGGCTACACACTAACATGCACTAGGTGACAAAGCAGAAAAAGAAATGAGAAAGCCGATATACCAGACAAGGGGTCTGCAGTGGGATGAAGCCGTACTCATTCCACCCCGTATAGTACGTAGCACTCTTTTTACTCTAGCAGAAAGTACCAGTTTATGTTGTCTGTAGCGTATGAATTTTATCGCATTATGTTCTATTTCTCTCTCTCTCTCTCTCTCTCTGTCTGTCTCTCTCTCTCTCTCTCTCTCTCTCTCTCTCTCTCTCTCTGTCTGTCTCTCTCTCTCTCTCTCTCTCTCTCTCTCTCTCTCTCTAGCTCTCTTTCGCTCTCTTTCGCTTAGTCGGTTCCGACTCTCCGTGACCTCATGAACTAAACACGCCAATTTCTTCCCTCCTGCGCTATCTCTCACAGACTTCCCAGATTGTACTCCATTACTTCCGTGATGCCATCTATCCATCTCATCCTTTTCCGCCCTCTTCTCCTTCTATCTCCGACCTTCTTTTACAGAGAATCATGTCTTATAATGTGCCCAAAGCACAATCTGGTTTTATTTGCTGTAATACTGACCTACTCGTCCTTTTTGTGGTCCATGGAACACGGAGGAGTTTCCTCTAACACCACCATTCAAAAGGAGTCAACTGAAATGACTATAGCCCTTACTATACTGATATTCGTTGTTAAAGTTATGTCTCTACTTCTTGAAATATAGTTAAGACTGGACATTTCCTTGAGTGTCTTTTGATTTCGTGGTTGCAGTCACCATCAGCAGAAATCTGGAAGCCGAGATACAGGGGGTTGCACAAATAGTGATGATTTCAAATTTGAATAACACATAAAGACCGAGTAAGGAATGAGGAAGTATTAAGAAGAGTTGGAGAAGAAAGAAACGTTATCAAAGTCATCAGAAAGAGGAAACGGACCTGGATTGGACAGTGTTTGAGGAGGGACAGTTTATTGAAGGAAGGAATAGAAGGAATGGTGGAGGGAAAAAGGGTAAGGGGAAAAAGAAGATATCAAATGCTGGACAATATTAAAGGAGACAAATATTCACAAACGAAAAGACTGGCTATGGACAGACAAGAGTGGAAGAGGCTTAACCCGTGACAAGACCTGCCGTAAGGCAGAATGCCATACTACTACTACTACTAATAGAGAAACCAAGTTGAACATTTTACGCGAGGCAAAACATTTATTCAGGTTTATTTATGAAATATTAAATGACGACCATTGGCAGCTATACAATACTCGACTTGTTTCACTCAGTTTTTGAATATATCTTTCGTAACTGCAGGAGCAATTCTGGAAATTTCATCGTGATTTCGATTTTCTAACTGTTCGATCATTTAACTCTCGCCTCCAAGTAACCCCAAAAGAAAACGTTTGGCAGGGTTAAATCAGGAGGGCCAAGTGACCAATCGACGCAAGTGCGTTCGGAAATTACCAAACGGTTCCCGGGGAACTCGCAAGGTCTTGCCGGGATGTGTGGCATGTCGCTCCTTCTTGTTGGAACCAAGTTTCCGTAACGAGAGCTTGCCTGTAAACTGCCGCGCACACGTTCGCTATTCTCGTGAGTTTCAACGGTTTTCCGAGAGCCTGTTGATTTTCTATTTGATGCACTGGCAGCTGCACGTAAGTTTCTTACCCTATTCGATATTGTCTCACGAACAGGAATTACATATCGTGGCTGAATCTCAGAATGCTTTAGAAAGGCATGTTGAAAACGCACGACAGATTCGTCGTAGCGAAAATGGCACTACGCCACGATAGCAAGATGTTGCATCGTCCAGTACGACATGACATCTACATGGGGTGAAACATAACACTCCGCACAACTAATAGGCAGCGCCATCATGGCTGCATTTTGTTTTTAGAGAGCTATATTCAAATTTTTAATCGTCAAAACATTTTGAAAGATCCAATAATTGAACATAGAAACTCCTATATGCCACAAAGTGATAACTGTAGTTGCCGTAATTTTCGTTTTCTTGATATTCAGCAGTAGACCATCCTTCGCATTTTCTTCTTTCACCTTTAGGGAATCATCAACTATTCTTCACTTTTTGCAATCAGATTGGCATCATCTGCAAATTTAGGATTATTTATATTTGTCTCAGCTATTTTAGTTTCAGTTCCTTCTTCATCTAGCCCGGCATTCCTAGTAATGTGCTCTGTATACATACTGAGTAAATAAGACAACAATATGCAGCCTTGCCGTATTCCTTTCTGAGTCTTATTCCATTTAGTTGCTCAATACAGGTTTCTCACATTCTACGTACTGACAAGACGGCAGCGACAAATTTATCTCAGAACGCGTCTTTTATTTTAGCTCACAGCAAGGAGAATATGGCACTTGCTTTACAATTTTGTGAATTTTCTGGATTCCATCCTATGTTTTCAGAATGCTGATTTTAATGTGTACTAGAGTTACCAGCCAGCCATACGTTTTTTTCTGTAGTACTGCAGTTTTTCTGTGCTGACCTATGTTCTCATTTTATCATAAGTTTCATTATCTGATGTCCTACATGTTCCTATCATCGCTGAGATGAATGTGTGCGACAGGAATGCCACAGCTAGTCGGGTGCGCATTGTGAGGTAGCCCATCGCAGAACAATATGCGTCATTACAAAAATATTATCGTTGGTACAATTTTCTCAACTTTGCGTGACTCACTTGTTTATGTGAAAGTAAGGAAATACACTGCCTGGCAAAGAAGGTGAACGCCAGGGGAGTCACAGCCCGGACATATCGTTGTGAAGAGATAAGGTCGCATTAGCTGGAAGTCCTATGTTTGTAGGCACGATTGCTTTAGCAGCATTATAGCTGCATCCCTAGGTGCAATAAAATCAAGCAATGTTCCGATAAAGAGAATAGGATGACACAAAGGTCATTGTCAGCGATATTTCGCTAAGTAGCGCACGTCAAACACAAAACAACATAGAACTCTCCCGTGATACCTCGTGTATCAGTATCTGGTGAACTACCCCCATACACCGAAATATTGATTAAAGAACAGACCATACATGATCATCTACTAGATAACGTGAAATTTGAGTATTTAACTATCCCTGATTTTCCCACAGCATGCGGGAGCCGTGGATTGTCTACTAACAGGTAGCGTGTCAAGACGCACCTCAAAGCTCATGAGGTATATAAAAAGACACGTGTATTCGAACGCAACGTGTAACAAAATTTCAAAGAAATCGGTGAAGAATAAACGAAGTTTCACGTTTTTATTTATACAGATTACATGTTGCTACTAACAGAGACAAACCCTACAGAGCTTGTTCTTCACTAAAAAAATCAGAAAACTGGAGGTAATAACTGTTACTGTATACTTATCGAAAATTCAGTCGTTCTCCCACGACTGTTTACAGACTCCTCGTAGTTTTTGCTGCAGCAGCAACTGAGTGTCGGGCTATAGTCACTCCGATGATAGGCTGTTGTACCGCTTCTCTTTCTGGTAATGATGGTCTTGGCTCCCTGCTCTAGCCGTAGATACACTGGTTATTCAGGAAGACTTTTGTGCGAGTTTCCCCTATGGAGATGTTTTCCTTGTCTCCTCTGGTGGCACTGATGACCATAGATGTTAAGTCCCATAGTGCTCAGAGCCATTTGAACCTTCCTCTGGTGGTCTTCCCAAAGATTATTCCAGAACGTTCTCGAATATCCTAGCTGCATGCAAGCGACCGCTACTCACGTTGGTGCCCGTGGGTATCGTACTCTCCTAGACACTAGTGCAGCACCGCTTCCTCTGCAGGTTTCAACAAGTCTGACATCACATGGAGCACTGGTCCAATTTTTTTGTGTCCGCCTCACACCACACTCTGTGCGTGGTCTTAAATATTACTCTTAATAAGGTTTCTCTCCTTTCCTCGCAGACATACCAGTTCTTACATTAACGAAACTCGATAGCCGTGACAATATAACAGCAGTATCGAAACAGATGCATGCAATCAGTAAAGCAATAGAAACAGTAAAGAAAATTTGGAAAGGAAATTAAAGTTCGGCAATGACATTGTCAGATATGGCAAACGACTTGAAGATGACCTGAACAGAATGGACAGTGTCCTGAAGAAATGTTATCGTACGACTAACAGGAAAAGTGAAACAAAGGTAACAGAGCATAATAGCTTTAATTCAGGCAATTTGGGTATTAGATTAGAAAATGTGAAACTAAGAATAGTACGTGAATTTCGCTGTTTGGTCTGCGAGGTAACTGATGAAGGCTCAAATACATTTTTATAGAAATAAATTTTCATATTGTGAAATTGTTTTCGCATCATCTTAATTTTAAAGCTGATATACACATAACAAGGGTTAGGCCAGAACTGCAACATCCTGGTAGCAGCCGACCTGCTGATCTGGGTTATTCTGCTATCTCTAGTGGGCGTATTTATGAGCTGTCCCAGCTCCATGTTGCTTTGGTCACCCTTTGTTCATTACTAGCCAGCCGGTGTGGGCGAGCGGTTCTAGGCGCTTCAGTCTGGAACCGCCCGACCGCTATGGTTACAAGTTCGAATCCTGCCTCGGGCATGGATGTTTGTGATGTCCTTAGGTTAGTTAGGTTTAAGTAGTTCTAAGTTCTACGGGACTAATGACCTCAGATGTTAAGTCCCATAGTGCTTAGAGCCATTTGTTCATTACTTTTGAATATTAAATGCATATGTATTAGTAAATGAAAATCAGAAGTTAACTGCCGGAGTCATCCAGTTTTTTATTACATCTCAACAGTAGTATGTGTGCTTACATATGCGCTTTTAATCACTTGTTTTATGCATTACAAAGAGTTTTTGTGATATTATAAGCAGATATGAACACTCAGTTCACGATATATTGCAGAATGCTGACAATATAAAACATGTATATAAAAATAGAGGATAATACGTGGTGGATGATTAGGACGTACTGAATAAGCCGATGAGATACCTTTTTTGCAGTGTTAACTTAATTTTTTAGGTGAACAGCGATATAATTCATTTTAAACAGCTAAAATCCTTTGATTCAGGATATACCATTTTCATTACGACTTCTATTTCGTAGAAAAAGGGCTCCCTCAAAGGATTTGCGACTGTTTAGCTTCCTGCGTTTCAGTATATGGTAAATAATAAATCGTCTTTCACTCTCTCCATCGCAAACAATTTTCGGACCGTTGCATTTTTGTGCTATGTTAACCCAATCATAACTACGAGTAGTAAACACGGGCAGCAAACCTGTTTGTGCGGTCCTGAAAACTTGATCACAAGGACATACAAGCTCTCTCTGCAAAGGAAATTGTGGCCCGAAGACTTCTTTGTCATTTGTTTTCTTACTTCAAGCTTCCATTTCTTTTTCATCTATAATTATGTTAGTGAGTTTACACGATCGCGTAGAGGTGCATACATTTATTTGCACAGTATGCTCAATGTTTTGGCATTGCTTCAAATTCTAACTGTCGTTATTCGTATGTAGATTATGTCACATAAAACAATTTAAGATAAATGGTGATTAAACCACACTCATGAAATACTGATGATAGTCTCAAATACAAAACTACATGGGTCACGTATTATTCTAACAAAAGGTACGAATTTATTTATAACGTTAATTGAACCCATTAACAATGTGTTGCATACAGTGCATTTACCCAACTTTGATTTAAATCACTGATTTGTGCATGCTATTTTCGACCTATTGCAATTGCATCCACATTGATGTTGCTAAATTACCATAAATTCTGGCCTGTTATTTGTTCTATTGTAATCGTTGCTTAATACAAGCTCTTCAGTTGTTAATGTCAGGTGAACAGTAATTCTGTAAAATGCTTAATTTGGAATAATAGCTTTTGTTTCTTCTTGAATGAAATTAGCGTGACACACTAATTCTAATGCAATTATAAGGGGGAACTGTTTTATTTGTCAATAAAATGTGATTATATTTTCCTGTTTACAGAATTTGATATTTTAAATCAAAGCTTAGTGAGTTACCCTACCTGTGGTAGTTTTAAAGTCTGTGATGTGCTAAGTTTGCAGTTTCTTTGTTTTTTTAATGAATGTTAATTGGTAAATACCGATGTAAGATTCTCATCTTGCAGAAAGACCACTATTCCCTTTGCTAACCAAAGCTGCAATCAGTAACATTTTAAGTGTAACGATTGAGATCGTACTTCCCTCAGCAGGTGCAGTCAGGATGAGTCTGTTCTCAGAAACACAAACAAATACAATATGTGTCATAACTCATACTGTACGAAAATAGAAAATAATCTATTTATAATATATGTATACTCTAGTTACAACATAGTTACATAAAGAAGCGAGCCAATGATGTATGTTTAAATAATTTCTCTGGTTGAATGCTGTAACTGAAGTATACATAAATGTTTGATGACCTCTGTCTGAAGTCTGGCAAGGTCACACTTTTCAAATAAACTAGTTGCATTTTATTACCTCTGATATTGTTGATTATCAGCTCTAATGAGAATGCCTACGCTGTGAATACTAAAGAGAAGAACGAAAACACAAAAAGAACAGAGTTTGTACTGAGTCACACCTGTGACTTTTATTTAAGATGGATCATGATTTCAGTAGAAATGAACCCTTATCGACGTAGTACTGATAAACGACAGTTACACAGTATTGTTTCACAAAGTCAGTACAGGAAACACATAATATGTAACTTACATAACTAAAATCCCTTTGGAATTAATGAAGCCAGAATATTCCAGTCTGCATGGGCGAAGTTATGCATACGAATCTATCCATACGTGTAATTACAGTCTGTCTAAAAAAAACCACTCGCATTCCAAGCTTAGTGATCCAGATAATGCAATGCGAAATTCTCTGTAGTTATATTTTAAATTAAAGTCGTTGCTGAATTCCATCATAAATAAGCCAGTCATTACATGCCGAAGTCTGCAATTGAAATTCGTACTGAATTTAAATATCATTTAGCAAAGCAGCTGGTCGAGGTACTTTGTACAATACTTGCAGAAGACGATATTCATTAAAATAAAAGTTATTGCGCAGGATCCCAAGAAACTGGATAGAGACAGAAAAGGATCGCTGAAATGAAACATGTTTCAAGAAACTACTAGATTTAAATTTGTCTGAATTAGTTGATATATCCGAAATTAGCCTGTAGCACAGCTCTTGCATTATATACCAATGCTGGTCTGCCTCTAATAGCAGAGGACTACAATAGTTACAAAAGCAGTTTATTTATCAATCGTTTATCGAGGAAGGAAGTTCGCTGAATGGAATTTTAGAATACTTGATCTGAATGTTGAAATGACACATTATTGTATCTCACAACTGACGAAAAAATTAATATGGCAAGTCTATTTGTGTTCTGAGTGTGGACTATAAGCTAGAATTGAACCAGAAGTTAACAATCTTGAAACTTCCTGGCAGATTAAAACTGTGTGCAAGGAACGAGACTCGAACTCGGGACCTTTGCCTTTCGCGGGCAAGTGCTCTACCAACTGAGCTACCCAAGCACGACTCACGCCCCGTCCTCACAGCTTTACTTCTGCCAGTACCTCGTCTCCTACCTTCCAAACTTTACAGAAGCCCTGCTGCGAACCCTGCAGAACTAGCACTCCTGAAAGGAAGGATATTGCGGAGACATGGCTTAGCCACAGCCTAGGGGATGTTTCCAGAATGAGATTTTCATTCTGCAGCGGAGTGTGCGCTGATATGAAACTTCCGTGCAGATTAAAACTGTGTGTAGAATCGAGACTCGAACTCGGGACCTTTGCCTTTCACGGGCAAGTGCTCTACCAACGGAGCTACCCTAGCACGACTCACGCCCCGTCCTCACAGTTTTACTTCTGCCAGTACCTCGTCACCTACCTTCCAAACTTTACAGAAGCTCTCCTGCGAACCTTGCAGAACTAGAACTCCTGGAAGAAAGGATATTGCTTAGACATGGCTTAGCCACAGCCTAGGGGATGTTTCCAGAATGAGATTTTCACTCTGCAGCGGAGTGTGCGCTGATAAGAAACTTCCTGGAAGATTAAAACTGTGTGCCGGACCGAGACTCGAACTCGGACCTTTGCCTTTCGCGGGCAAGTGCTCTGCCAACAGTTTTCATCTGCCAGGAAGTTTCATATTAGCGCACACACCGCTGCAGAGTGAAAATCTCATTCTGTTAAAAAGCTTGTGTGTATGTGTTTGTGTTTGGGAGGGGAATATACACTCCTGGAAATGGAAAAAAGAACACATTGACACCGGTGTGTCAGACCCACCATACTTGCTCCGGACACTGCGAGAGGGCTGTACAAGCAATGATCACACGCACGGCACAGCGGACACACCAGGAACCGCGGTGTTGGCCGTCGAATGGCGCTAGCTGCGCAGCATTTGTGCACCGCCGCCGTCAGTGTCAGCCAGTTTGCCGCGGCATACGGAGCTCCATCGCAGTCTTTAACACTGGTAGCATGCCGCGACAGCGTGGACGTGAACCGTATGTGCAGTTGACGGACTTTGAGCGAGGGCGTATAGTGGGCATGCGGGAGGCCGGGTGGACGTACCGCCGAATTGCTCAACACGTGGGGCGTGAGGTCTCCACAGTACATCGATGTTGTCGCCAGTGGTCGGCGGAAGGTGCACGTGCCCGTCGACCTGGGACCGGACCGCAGCGCCGCACGGATGCACGCCAAGACCGTAGGATCCTACGCAGTGCCGTAGGGGACCGCACCGCCACTTCCCAGCAAATTAGGGACACTGTTGCTCCTGGGGTATTGGCGAGGACCATTCGCAACCGTCTCCATGAAGCTGGGCTACGGTCCCGCACACCGTTAGGCCATCTTCCGCTCACGCCCCAACATCGTGCAGCCCGCCTCCAGTGGTGTCGCGACAGGCGTGAATGGAGGGACGAATGGAGACGTGTCGTCTTCAGCGATGAGAGTCGCTTCTGCCTTGGTGCCAATGATGGTCGTATGCGTGTTTGGCGCCGTGCAGGTGAGCGCCACAATCAGGACTGCATACGACCGAGGCACACAGGGCCAACACCTGGCATCATGGTGTGGGGAGCGATCTCCTACACTGGCCGTACACCACTGGTGATCGTCGAGGGGACACTGAATAGTGCACGGTACATCCAAACCGTCATCGAACCCATCGTTCTACCATTCCTAGACCGGCAAGGGAACTTGCTGTTCCAACAGGACAATGCACGTCCGCATGTATCCCGTGCCACCCAACGTGCTCTAGAAGGTGTAAGTCAACTACCCTGGCCAGCAAGATCTCCGGATCTGTCCCCCATTGAGCATGTTTGGGACTGGATGAAGCGTCGTCTCACGCGGTCTGCACGTCCAGCACGAACGCTGGTCCAACTGAGGCGCCAGGTGGAAATGGCATGGCAAGCCGTTCCACAGGACTACATCCAGCATCTCTACGATCGTCTCCATGGGAGAATAGCAGCCTGCGTTGCTGCGAAAGGTGGATATACACTGTACTAGTGCCGACATTGTGCATGCTCTGTTGCCTGTGTCTATGTGCCTGTGGTTCTGTCAGTGTGATCATGTGATGTATCTGACCCCAGGAATGTGTCAATAAAGTTTCCCCTTCCTGGGACAATGAATTCACGGTGTTCTTATTTCAATTTCCAGGAGTGTATTTAGGTACTGATGTTCTGTTCTATATTAGACATAAAATTTTGCGTGGATCTTTCTTTAGATTACGGTCCAATTATTTATTTTTGCCAGAAGTACAGCAGCTAGCATAAATTCATCAAAATTGCTCTTGGAGGTAACGGACAATAACTACAAAAATAAGTATTGTTCGGTATATTAATCGAAGTCGCTGAACTATGTAATGGATACTTTCTTTCTTGGTGAACAAAAAATTTTGATTACTGACACTGAAAGGCGGATTGGCATAATATTTTATAGTTGTTTCGCTATTCCAAACCCACCACAACTAAAAAAAGAAGCAAAGTTGGCCTTGCCACAGGTTCTTGGACAATGTGCTGAGGTCAACGTCTTGAAATGCAGGTATTATCTCGAGGAAAGTGTAGAAAATAACCGTTGTCATTTCGTGTGTCCACAATAATTTAGTAAATGGGCTTTGGTTCCTCTTGCAAAATAAATGATGTGCTTAGAAACTTGAAAGCCTGTTTAAACTACTTGTCACGTCTATTATAGCTCTAACACCATTGCCCATTTCTTATGTAAAGTCTAGACATCACATTTTACTTTTCATGTGTAAGGAATAATAATAATAATAATAATAATAATAGAGATAATGAGATAGCAACAATGTTTCGGGAAAAGTGGCAACAGTTACCTTAAAATATCATACATATTTGTATCTGGTTTGGAAAGAACGTCTAACACTATCTGGAAGCAACTAGCAACAATTTATTCATTTCGTGACAACAATGGTGGCAGCCACATGATATAATATGGCGCTTTAGAAGGTGTATAAAACACTGGTGGATTCGAATCTAATATTACGTCAAAATTTCCAAGGAATCGGTGAAGAACTTTCGGGAATTGAACATTTTCAACAAAGGAACTGAGATTTTTGCTAACAAAAAAATGGTTCAAATGGCTCTGAGCACTATGCTACTTAACTTCTGAGGTGATCAGTCGCCTAGAACTTAGAACTAATTAAACCTAACTAACCTAAGGACATCACACACATCCATGCCCGAGACAGGATTCGAACCTGCGACCGTAGCGGTCGCTCGGCTCTAGATTGTAGCGCCTAGAACCGCACGGCCACTTAGGCTGGCTTTTGCTAACAATGTATCCACTTTATGCATTGTATGTTTACTTATATACCACTCCAGTATATATATATATATATATATATATATATATATATATATATATATATGTGTGTGTGTGTGTGTGTGTGTGTGTGTGTGTATTAGAACACGTGCGTGTTTGAATGCAAATTTGTTACAAAATTTCAAAGCAATCGGTGAAGAACTTTCGGAGATTTACGATTTTGTAGAACCAAACATTTACATCTGTATCAAAAAATGAAAAATATTCGTTTCTTCAAAATTTTAAACTTCGGCAAGCTCTTCAAGATTGATTCGAAAATTTTTCGCAACGTTCTATTCGAATAAAAGCAAATTTTTATACACCCTTTTATTAATATACATAATACATATAAATGTGTAATATATAACGGGGAAACGTTATTTCCAAAAATTTCGAAAAGTTCTTGACTGATTTATTTTAAATTTTTAGACAGTACTCGAATGAAAATTCGGGCGGAAACGGATATAAAGAAGAAAAGTTGTTATCAAAAATCTCAAAAAGTGCTCAACTGATTTACTTCATATTTTTACATTTTAGTGAAATAAACCTTTGGACTCGTATAGCCTCTTAATTATATGTTGAAATATATAATAGCGCAACGTCGTTAGCAAATAGGAAAGTTGTAATTATGGCTTAACGTCTTATGATTAGAATGCTACTACAGAGACTGAACCTGTAATAAAGAAGACTCAAGATCAGAGACGGGGGAGGGGGGGGGGGGGAATAGGAGACGGAGAGAGGGATGGGAGGATTCGCACGTAGAAAGCGGAAAGGAGGATATAAAGAGAGACGGGGGGCAGGAGGAGATGGACACAGAGGGGAAGGAGAAGATGGACATAGAAAGGGGGAGAGGGATATTCGTACGTATATCCAGTTCCCGCACGTATTAGAAAAGGGTGCTTTTTCTTTACTTTCGTTTCCGTTTAACAAGTCTGAGCCACAAGAACGCGTTGCCGAGAAGAGCTACCGTATTTTACGGAGTCTAAGGCGCTACGGACTGTAAGAGGCTCCTTAAATTTTTACGCAATATTTTTAAAAATCCGTTTTTTTATTTTTTTATTAGACTGCAAAACTGGACTAAAAAAGTTCTTGGTTTATAAAACCAAACCGACTCAAAATCTCTGAAAATCGTCATATGAACCTTCTCCTCCTCCTCCTCCTGCTCCTTCTTCTTCTTCTTCTTCTTCGACGTCGTCATCTTTGTCCTCTTCATATTAGATGGTCTTCTCTACCGCACTTCTTGAAAGATTTAACGACAATGTCTTCTCTAACTCTAGACCACAACTTATTTTGTCCACTGAGACACTTGTTTGATTGAAGGTCGCTTTAAACCTTCCTTCGGCGTCATTTCATGTTGGATTTCATCCATCGTCTACTGCTCCATTTCTCTCTCATATATGGTACGCTTTAAATGGTTTATTTATCGAGACATCAAGGGGTTGGAATTGTGAAGTAAGTCCTCCCAGAATAACAGCAAACTCTATACTTCCCTGTCTCATTTTCTCATTTGCAGAATTTTTCAAATGACTACTAAACTGATCTAGCACAAGAAGAGAACTCTTCTTCAGTACAGAACCTTTATTTCTCTCCTACACTCTGTTATCCATAATTTCTTACCAGTCTCGTCCATCCAACCGTTGTCTTGTACTTTAACAACACTGGCGGTATTTCAGAGGGTTTCGACATTCTTTTGCCCTTGAAAAATAATCATTGGTTTAAATTTAGTACCGTCAACACAACATGAAAGGACAACAGTGTAGCGCATTTTTTCATGTTCACTTGTTTTTAGCACCTTTCATGGCAACAGTTGTTACTCGGCACATCAAATGTCAGAAGAGTTTCGTGCATATTGGCTATTTGGCTTAGTTCCACATTGGTTTTCTTTTGATGTTGAATAATAAAGTAATCTCACCGTTTAAGTCTGGTAAGTTCCAATGTAGCGCTAGATTATTAGCGTGTATTTCAATCGTTTTTGTGTTAATTCCAGTCCCATTTTGATGGTGTACTTGAATCCATATCCTTATGTCGTATTCTAGTTTTGACCATTTTGAATTCAGTCCTCTATTTGCACATTTAGTCTCCCTTTTTTTCAGTTCTTCTTTACTTGCCCGCCAATCACGAATGGTCCTTTCTGTTGGTGGAGGGCCGAAATGCCTCTCAGCCGATCGTTTCCATGTTCTTCTGCATACTGGTATGGTGTTACTTTCGTAAGAACACCTTTAATTTTTCTCCGTTTCGAAACTAGCTACTAACAAAGATATTGTTCTGTTAGCGATAACACAAATCACTTTCAATTAAAGTGCACTCGCACCATAGACTGCAGTGACGATTCGTAGGTTAGACAGTGTTTTGGATTTGTGATGGCGGGGCGGGAAGAAGACAGTGTTAGCAAGCTTGTGAATCCTTGTAATTCTCGTTCGTCGTGTCGGTGCACTACTGCTGTTAGTTGAACCCAGTGTTGCCAGATAGATAAGTTTCACGCGGCATTGAGTATATGACCATTTTTAAGACTGGTGTGAATTTTGAATCAAACACTGGACATTTTTATATTAATTTCGAGTACGAGACACTCCTGAACTTTGGGGGCAGTTTTTCGAAGAAAATGTGCGTCTTATAGTCCGTAAAACACGGTAGTAATTGATATTTTTTGAGCGTCAGAATATGAAGACGAACAAGTGCTATCTCGTTCTTGTCTCCCATTGTGGTCAAAGTACTTGATTATGTATTGTCGGAGAAAATTGCGAGCAGAGCGCTCGTCTCCGATAGCGGAAGATAGAACCCAGGAACTGGGAGTTTCTGGAAAGAACTAACAGTATATACGGTTAATGACGTAAGAAGAAACACCCCATTTATTCCTTGAACGGTTACAGATATCTAAACGAGATTTTCGGCAAATGATAGTCCGCTAAGGGGCACGTACTTTGGTGTGTGATAAAGAGTCTTTATTCTTGTATCGCTCGAGATACTGAAGCAAGTATTATTTTTTAAATGGAATGATATTTTTTTAACGGCTTCAGAAAGCGCTTGAAAAGATGAATGCAGTAATACAATGCTTGTAAATTTTGAGGCTTGAGACTCTTCTCCAAATGATCCGAGAAATATTCTGAGTTCGAAAGGCAAGTTGGCCGGAATCGGGTATTACCTTCTAAACACGGTATGCGAGGCTACCGTGTTGTATCAAGCCTATCGATTGTTTACTTGTCTGTACTGCAGAACTAGCAGGATCTGAGGTCATTTCTGTTTCAACATTCTTTGCATACTGACATGTGCACCATTGAGAAGTTAGACATCATAATGTCATGCGATGAATGTCACTGAAATGTCGTCGAAACGATACGGAGTTATAGGGATATCTATACTGATCGTAGCTGCCCGACGCACCAGGCAACTACCCGAAATATTAGGTCACGTGCGAACAGGCAGCTGCAACGTATGAGGACGAGGACAAAGACTGCAACTGGCTACGATGTATATCAGTCCGCACTGTGGCACGACACGTGTTGCAGAGGAATGTGGGATCAGCCAGACGTGTATCATCTGCATCTTTCACCGACATAAATTCCACCCTTATCATCTGTCACTATATCAGCCACCCAGAGGACGTGATTGCGAACGTCGTTCAGAATTTTCTGTGTCTGTGACGTCTGTTCTTCCGGACATGTCTGAAGGAACAGGCACCACACATACATAATTAAGGCCAGGACGCCCAATGATCTCTTCAGTCGAGTGCACACCAGGTTCGAACTCTTACGGCAGTCGGGGAAATGCCGTGAATAATGAGGAAAACGTGCAAGGGCCACTACATTCCTAGTGTGTGGATAGGTTGATATTTGGGGTCTGACGGGAGGTTTTGGGGCGGGGGAAATAGGAAATATTGTTCGCCGTCTTCTACGAGAGTCTGAAAACTACTTTAGTGCTCAGCCAGAAGGCATTGGAGAACATACTGACCATAGTTTCCAGTCTACGAGTCCACATTCTTCTTTTGTTCACTGAAAGAAGAGTCTCCACTCTCTATTTATTCAACAGGATCAGGCACTATTATTATAAACGAAAATTTGAGTTCTAATTGATCGATATATTTGATGAACTTTCACATTCGTGATAATGATAATAATAATAATAAGAGTAACAATAATGACGTTTCTGTAATAAACAGCACTACGAGCAATTCAGGGGCGACCTGTACGGTAATTTCCGATTAAATGGGCTTTCGCCCTGATTTCTGATAATCAAAGTTAATTGCTCACCACAAAAGTGGGAAATTAAGTAACCAGTTGCAATGCCGTTTTGTTAACATTACGGGCAGCAAACAAACAGTTACTTACGCGAAATCTAAGCGACCCAGGACGGTGTACAGTCCTCGCGAGTTTACTTCCTATTTGTACCGAAACCATGCGTTTGGTTGTAGCCTGGCTGTGAAGTCATTCAAGGCAACGTGTAAGCCGGCGTTTAACTGACGCGGACCGTGTGGTAGCTGGGTGCGAAGTGAAGTCTTTTCAGAAATCTGAACGATCCAGGGCGGTGTACAGTCCTCGTGGGTCCACTTTCTATTATTACTAAAACGTGCGTTTAGTAGCAGCCAGGTTGTGCCTTCACCTGAGGTAGTGCGTAAGCCGACGTTTGAGTGACGTGGACCGATTGATAGCTGTTCCGCGAAGTGAAATCTGGTCGTTGCCTCTAAGGCTGTGTTTATACAGTGGCGCAGCGGACTCCCGAAAGGAACACCTGCTGTCATCCGTTCTATGCCCCAGTAGTAGCCTCTAAATGACCGCCTTTTCGGACAAATAATATTTGATAATACTGTTGTGTGCTAATTTAAAATCCTCGTAATTTTTGTATCAGTGGAGTTAAGTAGGCTTTAATCACAGAAAAAAGTTTTAGCTTTTCTACACGTAAACTTTACCGTCTACAATTTCTAGAACGGAACTGACAGTAGAACATGACGTCTGAACTACATCTTTAAGAGACCTTGTATTGCTTGTTATTTACATCAAAATCTTGAAACTTGTTACAGCTCAATTATTTAATTCGTTTAATCACGTGCCTTAAACAGAACTTTCGAGCATTAACATAACTGATACTTGATCTACCACAAAGAACGACGGTTTTTTTTCCAAATTTAGTTTTCAGTAAATTACTCAAAAACCATTAGAGGTAGCTTAATGGGGTCACATAGTTATTGTTTTTATATCGATCTGAAGCTTCATACAAATTTTCATATTTCTAAGTCTAATCTTTAGCACCGTTAATATTTTTGTAAAAACGCCGATTTTGAGCAAAATATTGCTCCGTTGAAGATGAACCTTGTAACTGTTGATTGTGACATACATTTGCACATTCTGAGCAATTTTTGGCTTTCTAGCTTTATTATTTAGTACCACTAATTTTTTGCTTAAAACTATGTATTTTGGGAAAGATATTCATTTCACAGTTTAAGCATTAAAATACTGAAGCATATGTTGACAAAGTTTGGAAAATCAACATTAATTTGTGATTTCATTCTTCAGTCATGGCGCAATACTGGTATGATACGCACAGGCGCGTTACGATAACGCGCGCTAGTAGCAGTGAACTGGCGTAAGTCAAGGCACCCTCGCTCGCCTCTGCTTCTCTAAAAAGATACAGCGCATATTTCGCCACAAGGTGTGCTAGGACAGTCCATGCAGGTGTTCTGACCGCTGTTTTCTGATAGCGCAGTGGTCATCAAATCTGCATATTAAACATGAGACCCGGGTTCGAATCCCAGTCTGTCACAATTTTTTAACTTTCCTCAATAATTTAAATCAATGCCCACTCGCAGCCAAAGTGACTAATGGATCAAAATGGTGTTCGTTCTTTTGGACATGTCTGAAAGAACAGAACACACACACACATATATATATATATATATATATATAGGGTCGACAGAGCGTCCGATCCAACGCGTCGGCTTTGACCCGTGACGTAAGGGTGTTGTCGTGTGTGACGTCATGACGGCGCGGAGTTTGGTTTGAGTGTGGCTGTCTCCAGTTCTGTTTTATCTTATTTTATTAACTTTTCTGATCTGTTCGTTCTATCTCGTGAGATTTTTTTTTTAATTTAAAAACACTTATTACTTGTTTTAATTATCTGTTTCCTCCAATTTCTGTTTTAGTTTATTACATTTATCTTTCTGATCTGTTCGTTCTATCCCGTGAGATTTTTTTTTTAAAGACAAAAAACACTAATCAGCTACTGAAGCATCTTTATCTTCTATGGGTTGCAGGGGTTACGACCGCTGGGGAGGTGGGTGGGTATTCATGCATGGCTGTATTCACTTACACGTTATAGCTACGCAAGGCGTCTAAATTTGTTTATATTTAGTTTGCCCCCCACCCAAAACACCCCATTTCCCGCGCTTGTCCCGTTAGTGTCATTAGGCTTCTTGTGGAAAGTGTGTGTGTTTGTTTTTGTTTTCGCCATATTTGTGACGTCATGGGTCAAAGCAGACGGGCGGAATCGGACGCTTCCGTATTTCCTATATATATATATATATATATATATATATATATATATATATATATATATATATATATATATATATATATAAAAGGAGAGGATGACAACGATCTCTTCAGTGCGGACACCAAACTCATGGGAATCGGCGAAACGCCGCGAGTAATGAGGATAAAGTGAAGTGTAGGGGCAGTACATCCGCAGTATGTGGGAGAATTTGTGCCTGACGGGAGACGTGCTAAGGTAGTCTGCGTCTGGATAGCGCAGTGATCGGCGCATCTGCCTGGTAAGCGGGAGACTAGGGTTCGAATCCCGGTCCAGCACAAATTTTCAACATCCCCCATTGTTTTAAATCAATGCCCACTCGCAGGCAAAATCCGTAATTACATTGTGTCTTAAGTATAGAATTACGTCGGTTTGCTCTGCAGCGCCTGAGAGACGATACACTTTTCTGACGAAGCAACGTTTACGAACCACGGTAATGTAAATTTACGTAACATACACTACAGAGCAGCTAAAAATCCACGATGGTTACGTCAGGTAGAACAGCTACGACTATGGAGCGTAACGCACAGTGATGCGTTATAGGAAATTCCATTGGGTGGTCCGCCCCCGGTAGCTGACTGGGCAGCCGGCACGGTATCTCAGCGTGTCCGGTCAGAGGGTTAGCTGCCCTCTGTAATAAAAAAAATTGAGTTAATCGATCAACGACGAACCTAAACGAATATCTTACGACGTTTGCTCCGAGCAGATGCAACGAACAAAAGGGAACAAAATGAAATTTAAAAAAAAAAAAAAAAAAAAAAGTGGTCAGCGCGACCGGCTGTCAATCCCAAGGGCCCGGGTTCGATTCCCGGCGTGGTCAGAGATTTTCTCTGCTCAGGGACTGGGTGTTGTGTTGTCTTAATGATCCTCATTTCATCCCCATCGACGCGCAAGTCCCCGAAGTGGCGTCAGACTAGCACCAGGCGAACGGTCTACCCGACGGGAGGCCCTCGTCACACGCCATTATTATTATTATTATTCCATTGTGTGATCTTAATAAGTATGCACACTTTCTTTCAAATATTCTATCTGTTCTTTTAGAAGTCGTACCACTGGATAAGCGACGTTGTTTGTGCTTCCAACAAGACGGTTGCCGAGCTCACTCCTCCCGTGTTGCACCGCAAATACTGGATGAAAAGTTTCCTGACCGCTGGATAGGACGGAAAGCTTCAGTACAAACGCCAGTCAAGACCCCTGATTCGACTCCTCTTGATTTTTTACTATAGGGAGCACTCACTGAAAAATGCTGTCTGTCATGAAACCGCAACAGCGCCGGACGATGTGCGACGTCGAATCGTCACAGCATGCAACGGCATCTCATCCATCGAACTTTCAAGTGTCAATCTATTTCTCGAACGGCTATTTCAAATGTGCCTTGCAATTTGAGCACATACTGAAGTAAAGTGCGAAACTACGTTTCGTTAAGAAACGTATTTATTTTGTGGGTGACATGTCATCAGACATTCTGAGTAAAATGATTAGTTTATTACAATTTCGAATAGTATTTATAGACACACTAGTCTGACGGCAGGTGTTCTACTTTTAAGAAGCAGTCAGGCATCTCATGCAAAGAGACGTCAGGTATTATTATTATTATTACTATTATTATTAATCTAAGGATAGTAATAAACCAGTTTATTTCTTCCGTGAGTAGGACTGTTTACTAGTACGAAGGATAGATGACCGTCATTTCTGTTTCGCCATTGACAAGCAAGCAGCGACAAATGGAAAACTGCCTGACGAAACTGCAGATGTTACCCCAAAAACCGGAAAACGCACAAACTTGAAATAGCTTTCCTAAGCCCCATGTGATACGGCAGAAACTAGCATATGCCGCAGATCTACGAACAAAAGTCATAGCTGACGCTGTAACTACGTCGTATAGGAAACGGGGTTTTTCTTAGTATGGTATTTTTGCTACATATAACGACGAATTCTAGCCCGAGAGCTCTGTTCGGCGGTGTTTCCACCACAGTAGCCGACTCTGGCAGCAATGCTTGCCAATTTTAGTACGTTTTTCGGATTCTCTTACAAAGAGTTTCAACCTCAAAGTTAACAGGCATTATATCATTCCACTTGTCTTTTCAAGCGCTTTCGGATATCGTTAGAAAAAGTACTTCGTTCCATTCGAAAAATCACACTTGCTTCTATATCTCGATCGACACGAGAGTTAAGACTCTTTATCACACAACAAATTATGAGCCCCTTAGCGTACTATCACTTACCGAAAACCTCATTTAGATATCTGGAACTATTCACGAAACAAAACGGATATTACGGTAGGATGAATGAGACCAAGATATAACTCATTTGAATGACATGCGTAGCAGTGTGGATTGGAACAATATTCTAACAACACATTACAGTTATGGCAAATTCTCAAGTGAACTATACTACCTTCTCAACCAAGCCTGCCCGTTAATAAAAAAAAAGAGAGAATTCAGTCACCTGCTGTAATCCGAAACTGGATATTAAGTTCAGTCACTGAGGCTAGAGAAGAACTAAGATGGTATCAGTATGGTAAATGACTTGAGCAATAAAAAATTAAAAGAAGAGTTCAAAAAGTATCAGAAATACTATATAGACCTCCTAAATTCTGAAAAACAGAAACATTTTAAAAGTGTCATTCAGAACTCAAATAATATTTCCAAAACGTCATGGTCACTAGTAAATAGAGAAATAGGTAAATCTGGGAAACACATTACAAAAATCACTTGCTGATAAATAGTGCAATAGAAACTGTTCAAAATGAGGTAGCTGACGGATTTGACAATTATTTTGCCTCTGTTGGCTCCAGTATAAACAATCAGCTTAAAAATCACAATTACAAATTCAGAAGAACACCAGTGTCAGGAAGTATATTTTCGACACCAACAAGTAGCGAAGAAATATTTAAGACAGTGAGTAGCTTGAAGAATTCTCATGCAGCGACGTACAATGGTCTTAGTCTGGACACTCTTAAGAAATGTAGTCATAAAACTACATAACTTTTATCAGCAATTATCAACTTTCATATGGAAGGTGGTCTATTTCCAGATGAGTTGAAAATTGCTCGAGTTGTGCCTATTTTTAAAAAAAGGAAACAGAAATCTAGTAGAAAACTTTCGACACATATCTGTTCTTCCAATAATGTCTAAAATCTTTGAGAAAGTAATATACATAAGAATCTGGAACTTCCTGGTAAGTAAAAAAGTGATTTCTAAGGGGCAGTATGGGTTTGTCAAGGGGTCATCCACCATTACAGCAGCCTCCAACTTAATCGAAGGCGTCACTCAAGCAATACACAATAAAGAACACGTATTTGGCATCTTTCAGACTTACAAAAAGCATTTGACCGTGTAGATATTAACCATATTGCTGGACAAACTGTGGAACTATGGCATTTGAGACACAGCCCATAATCTGATTAGATCCTACTTGACAAATAGGAAGCAGTTTGTGTCTATTAGCACTACAGAGGGAGCATACAAATCAAACACCATTGGTAGTCAATAGGGATCAATATTAGGACCACTTCTTTTTATTATTTATGTTAATGATATTCAGTCTATAGCAAACCCCGCTACATCTATCTTATATGCGGATCATATCACATTAATATGCCATAATCCTAGCTATTCGCAACTTGAAGTGGAATCCAAAACTGCAGCAGGCATGATTCTGCAGTATTTTTAATGAAAACAAACTCAAATTAAATACAAATAAATCAGCCTATATTTATTTTGATTTTGGGAGGCAAATCTTATGAAAATCAAATTTTAATGGGTGATGAATACATTAAAAAAGAGTACTCGGCCAAGTTTCTTGGCCTGGTCCTTGATGTAAAGTTAAATTGGTCTGATAACATGAATGATATTTGCAAAAAGCTTTTTATTACCATATACGCCCTAAGAAAACTGACACCTGACGCCTTTTTGTGATATTACCACATGAAGCAAATATATTTTGCACTACTTGAATCCCATCTAAACTATTGGATAGAGCAGTGGGGATCCAGCAATAGAGGTAATATGAAAAGTGTAATTACCCCGTAGAAGAAGCACTTAGAATTATGGGAATGAAATGTGCCAAGGAATTCTGCAGAAATTTGTTTAAAGGATTTAAAATACTAACTGTTCATAGCCTCTATGTACTTAAGATCATTATTATGGCAGTAAACAATAACAAAACACTTTATAAAGAGTATCTCTCACAGAACCACACTTTATGAGAAAGGCCCTCACTATGCAGGCATAAAACTACAGAATTGCTTCCAGTTTCCAAATTGCCCGTTACAGAACTTAAAAAGAAATTAAAATTATTGCTCGAAAACAGTCCTGTGTATTCAATAGATGAGTTTCTAGATTTAATACAGTCGTATATTGGAAGACCCTTTTTCTAAAAGCGTATGAATCTCAGATCTTAGACTGTGCCACAAGCTGTAAGTATATTAATCTCAGATCTGAATACTGTGTCACAAACAGTAAATTTCTAAATCTATGTATTGCAATAGCAAATTGTTTCTAGGTATAGGCCATATATGTAACATTGTTCTGTCAACTAAATTTAGAAAAATTTGTGTAGATAATAATACCAGGTAATAATATGTAACTGTAGTAAGGAAGACTCTGACTTATCCAGAAGACTGGAACAAAAAAATTATAAACAGTTGATGTTGGATCAAAAACAAATAAATAAACGTCTTACGTGACCCACTCTGTAGAGTGGTTTGGCGCACGCATCGATTTGCAAAGATATAAAGGCAATGTAAGACACCTCTCCCAATAGGGCTGGAAAGTAATTGTTGTATAAATTGGATCTGTAAGTGTTCGGTCCTTATTCGCTTCCTATGAACCCCACAACTTCTCCTCTGCGTTCCAAAACACCTGTGCTAAGGAACCTAGGACGCTATCTACCTCTCACCCCGCTGAACGTATCTTAGTTGATCTCAGTCCACATTGTCGTCAACGTCCTGATTGCCCCACGCGAGCCGCACGTTCGTCCAAAGCTGGTGATCAGACTCCTGACGGGACGCGACAATCACCGCTGCTCTATAGCCTCTAATGTTACGAGTATCTGGATTGTTATTTATTATCCGCACATGCTTTTTGTTCTGATAATTAGTTTCACATGACTGGCAACTGACTCAGTAAATGAAACACTGATGATATACCAAAAAGAAAAGAAACTAACGATTTGGGAAGCACAAAGTCTTGCTACTGAGAACCGCGAAGTTCTGGCGGGAGACATCTGTAAATATGAAGTACAGTCTGTTATTACTTTCCAACTTCTGAAATGTGTGTACTACATTTTCTTAGCCCCGTTTTGAAGCTAGATTCCAAGCGTGGAATTAAACTGTCGACTTCTGAGCTGTGCTCTTGCCGAATTGTACTCATCTCAGTCCAGGTTTGAAAGGAATTTCATTATCTGTCCAGGAAGCTAAACCGCTAGTTTTCGCGTGAAATATGAGTCCAAATGGTACATTTCTATGCCCATACTAGATAAATTGAAATTCGTGTAACTGCCGCGCGTGCCGGGAACTAAATGCTTTCGGAGGTCGTAAAGAGACGAGCGTATTTCATCCCCGCTCCAAACGTGACGGCGCTCTGCAGCAAAGAATTAATGGCACACTGCAAGTTTAATTACATAATGTAATACAGTTTCACTTAGCCAGTTCGGGCAATTAATTTTTAATTAGTGAGTAATGCGAATAAAAGCAGACGGAGCCGAGCAAAATGAGCAGACGCAGGGAAGCAAGAGCTTTAAAAAGTTGGGGTTTTGAGCGTTCGAGGAGGTGAAAAAGTAGTCATAAGAGACTGGTGATGTACAGTCGACATAAAGGAAAAATATTTTCCAACTCGTTCCGCAGAAACACAAACTTTGCACGGGCGAGCAGGAACGGGGTAGTAAAGGAAATTAACGCTGGCAATCTTCTGAGTGCAGAGAGAAGGAATAGGGAGCAGCTGAAAGTGAGGTGTTAATCGCCCTGAGAAAACAGCTCTGCAAAGCAAGCAAAATTCAATGATGGCTCACTTGCCTCTGAAGCAATGGCTGCAGCCGGATTTTGAAAGGCGCCTGTAGTGAATGCGTTGAGGCACTAGAGTTCCTTTTTGCATAGTAGTATCTACCTCGTGCTACCTCGTAAGGCTTCATTTCCCTAGCACTGTCTTTGAAAACCGATTATGCACGTATACGATTGTGAATAACACGAACAAGATACTTAATTGCGATATCATATGCAACAGAAAGCGTATAAATCCAGAGATAACGCATGTCTGTCGGCTGGACACCACAGTGTAGGTTCTTTAGAACCAATTAAAGCCGTAAAGGTGAAGTTGTGCTTCGAGACGTATATTGGCGATTACAATACACTAATGATGATGAGGGCTGCAATATACGTGTTAAAAAGAGCCTGTGACAGGCTTCATCCCTGTCTGACATCTTGATTTATTATTATCTTACTTCTTTTAGCAGTACCGGTACCTGCACATATGATTATTTGGGTCTCCTCATGTATGCTTTTGATTACCTGCATAAGATGCATGGTGTATCCTCGCTTGTCCATTACTGTCCGTAGTCAGAATCTAATGACCGAGACCGAAACTTTTTCGAAGTCAATAATAGAAACATGTGTTTCTAAATTGACCTCTCTACCTTTTCTTTCTTTATTAACGACAATTTTAGTCATTTTTGTTCATCAAAACATCCCTTTAAAAATGCAGACTTATTGTTGGACAACGGGCGCTGGTTTCAGTCCAACACAGTTTTTTTGTAACTCAACAAATACACATGCATATTTTATACTCCACGAGCCACCTCCGGTGCGTGGCAGAAGATAATTCTAACACCGCAATCATTTCCTCCTATCCCTGTTTCATTCACGAACTGCGAGTGAGAACAACAGCCGCTGGTAAACCTCCGTATTGTCTCTAAGGTTTCTGAGCTTCTTGTCGTGATCTTTTCGCGACATGAATATGGAAGGACGTAATGCACTATTCTATCAGAAGTATCCGGACAGCTTTAAGTTTGTGGAGGAATGGCAGCCCATTCTCCGTCAAAGCCCGAAACCAGACAAGGGAGTGACGTTCGACGCTGGTGTCTCAGGTGACGTTCTAATTTATCTCAGAGGTGTCCGTTGGGCTAAGGTCGGTACGCTGGGCAAGGCGATACGTTTCAGGATCATTATTGTTCACAAACCATTGCCTGACAGATGCTGTTTCATGGCAAGGTCTTTTATCATGCTGATACAAACAATTATCGTCTCCAAACTGTTTATCTACTGCACGCAGTACCCAATGCTGTAAACCGTGTTCATGTCTTTCCGAATTTAGCGTTTTCTTAAGCCAATAAGAGGAACCCACCGTAACGACGAAAAATACCCCCATATTGTAACACAAAGTCGTCCGTACTTCACTGTTGGCACTATATATGATGAAATGTAAGGTTTCCTGTGCATTCGCCAAACCGAAACCCAGCCATCTGGTTGCCACACTATGTGATCAAAAGTATCCGGAGACCCCGAAAATCATAGGTGCATTGTGCTGCCACCTGCTACCAGGTACCCCGTATCAGCGACCTCATTAGTCATTAGACATCGTGAGAGAGCAGAATGGGGCGCTCAGCGGAACTCAAGGACTTCGAACGTGGTCAGGTGATTGGGTGTCACTTGTGTCATACGTCTGTACGCGAGATTTCCACACTCCTAAACATCCCTAGGTTTCCGATGTGATAGTGAAGTGGAAACGTGAAAGGACACGTACAGTACAAAAGCGCACAGGCCGACATCGTCTGTTGACTGACAGAGACCGCCGACAGTTGAATTGGGTCGTAATGTGTAATAGGCAGACATCTATACAGACCATCACATAGGAATTCGAAACTGCATCAGGATCCACTGCAAGTACTATGACAATAAGGTGGGAGGTGACAAAGCTTGGATTTCATGGTCGAGCGGCTGCTCATAAGCCACACATCACACCGGTAAGTGCCAAACGACGCCTCTCTTGGTGTAAGAAGAGTTAACATTGGACAACTGAACAGTGGAAAAACTTTGTGTGGAGTGACGAATCAATGTTGTGATCAGACGGCAGGGTGAGGGTATGACGAATTTCCGGTGAACGTCATCTACCAGCGTGTGTAGTGCCAACAGTAAAATTCGGAGGCGGTGGTGTTACGGTGTGGTCGTGTGTTTCCGGAGGGGGCTTGCACCCCTTGTTGTTTTTCGTGGCATTGTCACAGCACAGGCCCACATTGATGTTTTAAGCACCTTCTTGCTTCCCGCTGGTGAAGAGCATTTCGGAGATGGCGATTGCATCTTTCAACACGATCGAGCACCTGTTCATAATGCACAGCCTGTGGCGGAGTGGTTACACGAGAATAATCCCTGTAATGGACTGTCCTGCACAGAGTCCTCACTTGAATCTTATATAACACCTTTGTGATATTTTAGAATGCCGACTTCGTGCCACACCTCACCGACTGCCATCGATACCTCTCCGCAGTGCAGCACTCCGTGAAGAACGGGCTGCCATTCCCCAAGAAACCTTCCAGCACCTGCTTGAACGTATGCGTGCGAGAGAGGAAGCTGTCATCAAGACTAAGGGTGGGCCAACACTTTATTGAATTCCAGCATGGAGGGCGTCACGAACTTGTAAGTCATTTTAAGCATGGTGTCCGCATACTTTTGATGACATAGTGCATATGGTATAGGGTACCACTCGTCTCCAGTCATCCGCTGTCCAATGGCATCGCTCTTTGCACCACGTCAACCGTCGCTAGCACTGACCGCAGAAATACACTCCTGGAAATTGAAATAAGAACACCGTGAATTCATTGTCCCAGGAAGGGGAAACTTTATTGACACATTCCTGGGGTCAGATACATCACATGATCACACTGACAGAACCACAGGCACATAGACACAGGCAACAGAGCATGCACAATGTCGGCACTAGTACAGTGTATATCCACCTTTCGCAGCAATGCAGGCTGCTGTTCTCCCATGGAGACGATCGTAGAGATGTTGGATGTAGTCCTGTGGAACGGCTTGCCATGCCATTTCCACCTGGCGCCTCAGTTGGACCAGCGTTCGTGCTGGACGTGCAGACCGCGTGAGACGACGCTTCATCCAGTCCCAAACATGCTCAATGGGGGACAGATCCGGAGATCTTGCTGGCCAGGGTAGTTGACTTACACCTTCTAGAGCACGTTGGGTGGCACGGGATACATGCGGACGTGCATTGTCCTGTTGGAACAGCAAGTTCCCTTGCCGGTCTAGGAATGGTAGAACGATGGGTTCGATGACGGTTTGGATGTACCGTGCACTATTCAGTGTCCCCTCGACGATCACCAGTGGTGTACGGCCAGTGTAGGAGATCGCTCCCCACACCATGATGCCGGGTGTTGGCCCTGTGTGCCTCGGTCGTATGCAGTCCTGATTGTGGCGCTCACCTGCACGGCGCCAAACACGCATACGACCATCATTGGCACCAAGGCAGAAGCGACTCTCATCGCTGAAGACGACACGTCTCCATTCGTCCCTCCATTCACGCCTGTTGCGACACCACTGGAGGCGGGCTGCACGATGTTGGGGCGTGAGCGGAAGACGGCCTAACGGTGTGCGGGACCGTAGCCCAGCTTCATGGAGACGGTTGCGAATGGTCCTCGCCGATACCCCAGGAGCAACAGTGGCCCTAATTTGCTGGGAAGTGGCGGTGCGGTCCCCTACGGCACTGCGTAGGATCCTACGGTCTTGGCGTGCATCCGTGCGTCGCTGCGGTCCGGTCCCAGGTCGACGGGCACGTGCACCTTCCGCCGACCACTGGCGACAACATCGATGTACTGTGGAGACCTCACGCCCCACGTGTTGAGGCAAGATTCTAACCTGCGACCGTAGCCGTCACGCGGCTCCAGACTGTAGCGCCTAGAACCGCTCGGCCGCGCCGACCGGCATGAGGCTGCTTGGTACTGGTTTATCTGCGGTTGTTTATTCGATTTCCACTTCACAGTCACATCATCAACAGCTGATTTGGGCAGCTATAGAAGGCTTGAAATGTCCCGATGGGTTCGTTACAGAGGTTACATCTAATGACCAGTCCACGTTCGAAGTCACTGAGCTCTCCTGCTGTTGTTGCTTCTCTACTGGCAACACGTGTAAGTGGGCTGTTTAGGTTTTTATGTTGGTAATGCCACGTAGCGCTCTGTATGAAAATCACTGGCTGTGCTGTGTGCAGTATGTGGCTGGTTGGCATTGTTGAAAAATTCTCTATTGTAGTGGGCAGTTGGATGTGAACTGCGCGTAGCGTTGAGCAGTTGGCAGTGTTGCCAATTTAGCGACTTTGTCGCTAGAAATGGCGACTTTTGCCTTCGTCTTAGCGACAAAAAAAACTTTTTAGCGACAAAAATTATTTAGCGACTTATCTGGCGACTTTTGGAGTACTGACGACTTTTGAAGTACAAATCAAAACTATTTTGGGCCAGTATTTTCATTAACAAAACTAAGATATTAACTATAGAATGGATACTACACTGACTTTATTCTAGATACGTAAGTTAAATTAAGTTCTTAGCAGATCATGTAGCATTGTTCAGCATTTAGTACACCTGAATGTGGGAATTGCTTACAGAGCAAGAAAACCTTGACTATAGAACAATTCATTATTCATTACCCACTAGCCTGTTGTCGTCGATAGCGTATAGATCTATAATTCTTCAACTTTTGAACTCCCTTTATTTTTCGAATTGACAAAAAACATACGTAATATTAAGTACGAGGGCAGTTCAATAAGTAATGCAACACATTTTTTTTCTCGGCCAATTTTGGTTGAAAAAACCGGAAATTTCTTGTGGAATATTTTCAAACATTCCCCCTTCGTCTCGTATAGTTTCATTGACTTCCGACAGGTGGCAGCGCTGTACGGAGCTGTTAAAATGGCGTCTGTAACGGATGTGCGTTGCAAACAACGGGCAGTGATCGAGTTTCTTTTGGCGGAAAACCAGGGCATCTCAGATATTCATAGGCGCTTGCAGAATGTCTACGGTGATCTGGCAGTGGACAAAAGCACGGTGAGTCGTTGGGCAAAGCGTGTGTCATCATCGCCGCAAGGTCAAGCAAGACTGTCTGATCTCCCGCGTGCGGGCCGGCCGTGCACAGCTGTGACTCCTGCAATGGCGGAGCGTGCGAACACACTCGTTCGAGATGATCGACGGATCACCATCAAACAACTCAGTGCTCAACTTGACATCTCTGTTGGTAGTGCTGTCACAATTGTTCACCAGTTGGGATATTCAAAGGTTTGTTTCCGCTGGGTCCCTCGTTGTCTAACCGAACACCATAAAGAACAAAGGAGAACCATCTGTGCGGAATTGCTTGCTCGTCATGTGGCTGAGGGTGACAATTTCTTGTCAAAGATTGTTACAGACGATGAAACATGGGTTCATCACTTCGAACCTGAAACAAAACGGCAATCAATGGAGTGGCGCCACACCCACTCCCCTACCAAGAAAAAGTTTAAAGCCATACCCTCAGCCGGTAAAGTCATCGTTACAGTCTTCTGGGACGCTGAAGGGGTTATTCTGTTCGATGTCCTTCCCCATGATCAAACGATCAACTCTGAAGTGTGTTGTGCTACTCTTCAGAAATTGAAGAAACGACTTCAGCGTGTTCGTAGGCACAACAATCTGAACGAACTTCTCCTTCTTCATGACAGCGCAAGACCTCACACAAGTCTTCGTACCCGAGAGGAGCTCACAAAACTTCAGTGGACTGTTCTTCCTCATGCACCCTACAGCCCCAATCTCGCACCGTCGGATTTCCATATGTTTGGCTCAATGAAGGACGCAATCCGTGGGAGGTACTACGCGGATGATGAAGAAGTTATTGATGCAGTACGACGTTGGCTCCGACATCGACCAGTGGAATGGTACCGTGCAGGCATACAGGCCCTCAATTCAAGGTGGCGTAAGGCCGTAGCATTGAATGGAGATTACGTTGAAAAATAGTGTTGTGTAGCTAAAAGATTGGGGAATAACCTGGTGTATTTCAATGCTGAATAAAACAAGCCCTGTTTCAGAAAAAAAATGTGTTGCATTACTTATTGAACTGCCCTCGTATAATAAAATACATTTCTGTCTAGCAACCTCTAATTTTTCGAAATGTTAACTCGCAGTCAAATTATTACCACATGCACAGTGGTAACGCAAGAACAATTCGGTGGGGGTATCTCAGACATTATTACGTTTTAAACAATGAACAATAGGACTGATATCGAGTTACCGAATGAGTAGATTGTTTGATGGCCTCTAGTTCGCCTCAGTTTTAATGTGTTTTCAGTGATTACAAATTGGTGAAACTTATGTTGTGGTGGCTTACATAATGGATTTACCGCAAAAGAAGAAGCAGTACGCTCAAAAATATCGGGATGCGTGGGAAGCAGAACCTTAATTCAATGGGTGGCTGAAACCAGTCGTTGCAGACTTATCCAAGGCAAGATGCCAAGTATGTGCAACAGAGTTTTATGCTAAATTGTGTGATATTAGAAAGCATTCGAAAACTGTTAAGCATAAACAAAAAATTGATTTAAAGAAACACAAACCACCTTACCTGTGAAAATTGTTCCGAAAACTACAGTTAGAATAGCAAGCAGAGCGGAAGGGGCCCTTCCTTTATTTATTGCTGAACATTGTTCTATTTTAGCTGTAGATCATTTTGGAATACAGTGCAAGAAGGTGTTTTCCGGTGATGAGGGCGCTAGAAACAAGCAATTACATCGTACAAGGTGCACTAACATAACTGAAGTTTTGGCTCCATATTTTACACAATCATTGGTTGAAGATACAGTGTACTAATAGATGAATCCACAGATGTATCAATATCTAAAATGCTAGGTATCGTTATACTATAGTGTAAACAACCAAACCATTAGATCAGCATTTCTCAAACTCGTTGTGGTAGAAACTGCAGATGCAAGAAATCTGGCTGCTGCTCTTGTGAATTCTTTGGAAGATCTCAAATTTCTAATCGCTAATATGGTAGGAATTGGCACAGATAATGCTTCTGCAATGGTTGGAATAAACAATGGGCTTTTCGAACAGCTCAAGAGAGAATATGGTTTGAAGCATTTGGTATTGATCCATTGCATTTGTCACTCTCTTCAGCTTGCAGTTTCGCACGCCTCACTGAATACAATACCTAGAAACATAGAGTTTCTTGTACGGGAAACCTACAATTGGTTCTCCATTTCACCCAAAAGACAAGAGGAATATGAAAAGGTTTATGAGACAATAAATTGTGGAAAACAGCCACTAAAATTTTTGAAGGTCTGTGTAACACGTTGGATTTCAATTGAACCAGCAATACGAAGAATTCTGGAGCAGTGGGAAGAATTAAAGCTACATTTTTCACTTGCCATGGTTCAAGACAATTGTTACACTGCCGATTTTTTGCACAAGATGTATTGTGACGATTCAAATCATCTTTACATGTTTTATCTTAAACATGCTTTAAAAGACGTACAAATAGCAATAAAAGCTTTTGAAGGAGAAGACAATAACCCCACTAAATTACTAGATACACTTGTATTTCTCATGCAGTCACTCGGACAAAACATAGTTTTTCCAGTTGTTGATTTGTTGACAACACCAGTTCCAAGAGAATGTATGTACGCAAATCCGAACCTTGGCTTTATGTTTGAACAGAAATTGGCTGAGTCAAGTTTATCTGAAGAAAATAAAGTTTATTTGAAGAAGAGATGCATTCAAAAAATGGTTCAAATGGCTCTGAGAACTATGGGACTCAACTGCTGTGGTCATCAGTCCCCTAGAACTTAGAAGTACTTAAACCTAACTAACCTAAGTGTGGTGTCACCGCCAGACACCACACTTGCTAGGTGGTAGCTTAAATCGGCCGCGGTCCATTTAGTACATGTCGGACCCGCGTGTCGCCACTGTGTGATTGCAGACCGAGCGCCACCACAAGGCAGGTCTCGAGATACGGAATAGGATTCGCCCCAGTTGTACGACGACTTTGCTAGCGACTACACTGACGAAGCCTTTCTCTCATTTGCCGAGAGACAGTTAGAATAGCCTTCAGCTAAGTCCATGGCTACGACCTAGCAAGGCGCCATTAGCCTTACATAGTTTGATAGTTATCGTATGAAATGTCTCATCAAGAACGATGTATACAACACGGATTAAAAGTTAAGTATTCCCAAAGCAACGTACTTTTCTTTATAACATTAATAAGTATCCTGTTTCAGACTTCAATATATTCTGCGTGAGCTTATAGCGTGCCTATCGGCCCCCTCAAAATAACACTGTGTCGGCACTTCTGTCGACACATCACTAAGGACATCACACACACCCATGCCCGAGGCAGGATTCGAACCTGCGACCGTAGCAGCAGCGCGACTCCGGACTGGAGCGCCTAGAACCGCACGGCCACCAAGGCGACAGAGATGCATTCAGTTTAGTCTGGAACTCATAAAAGAAATTCAACAAAGACTACCAAGTAACGTTACGATCCTGAAAAAATGTCAATACTGAATGTTGAAGAAACACTAAAAGTGAATAAGAATAATGCTGTAGCGGATGTAGCCAAAGAATTGGGTTTTAGTGGTGATTTCATAGACGGTATGCTGCAAGAATGGCATAATATCAACTTCATTAGGTGGAATAACACTACTAACACTGTTCGATTTTGGAGTGAGGTTTTGCAGTATAAAAATGCCGCAGGGGAGAATCCTTTTTCTTTTATTTCACAGCTAGCAATGACTGCTCTATGCCTACCGCATTCAAATGCAGAAGTGGAAAGAATATTCAGTTCTATGAACATTATAAAAACCAAACAACGTAACAGATTATCGTTAAAGACAATTAATGCTTTGATCATATTGAGAGACCAGCTGAAGAAACAAAATAAAGATTGTGCATCTTTTGACATACCGTCAGACGTATTGGAGCTTTTTGGAGCGAACAAAAGTTACTCTTTTGCGACAAAACCAGTCGAACTGCAACATCATCTTTTGAGCGACGTTCAACCCTCTACATCAACTACAGTTCTGTCAGAGCATGAAACAGAAGAGTTATTCGATCTTCTGAGTGACGACGATGAATAGCTCACATACAGGTACGTATATATTTTGTAACTTAATTTGAGTTCTTGCTTTCTTTTGTTGCAAATATAGTTGTATATTTCTAGTATATTTGACTACTGTGATTGAAACAATTTATGTGTTGCGTCAATTATGATAACATGTTTAATTAAACGTTAGCGTATTTTATATGTATGTTGTTGCAAGCGATGTGTCATTTAATTAAGACAATATAGCAATTACGTATGAGACAATTTTTATTAATATTTTGTTACCCCCCCCCCCCCCCCCCCGGCTTATTGCACCTTTCACAGCACGAAATTTTCAGTATACTACTAGTAAAATCAGTTTTAGTGACTTTCTAGCGACTTTTGATATTGAATCTAGCGACTCGGGTTTTTTAGAGTTGGCAACACTGGCAGTTGGAGGTGAGCCGCCAGCAGTGGTGGATGTGGGGAGAGAGATGGCGGAGTTTTGAGAGCGGATGATCCGGACGTTTGTCCATCTGAGAGAGTAAATTTGTAAGACTGGATGTCATGAACTGATATATATATATATATATTATGACTTTTGAACACTATTAAGGTAAATACATTGTTTGTTCTCTATCAAAATCTTTCATTTGCTAACTATGCCTGTCAGTAGTTAGTGACTTCAGAAGTTAGAAACTTTTATTTAGCTGGCAGTAGTGGAGCTCGCTATTTAACAGTAGTTCGAGTAACGAAGATTATTGTGAGACAAGTGATTCGTGAAAGGTATAGGTTAATGTTAGTCAGGGCCATTCTTTTGTAGGGATTATTGAAAGTCAAATTGCGTTGCGCTGAAAATATTGTGTGTCAGTTTAGTGTTGATCAGAATAAGTAAAGAGAAAAATGTCTGAGTACGTTCAGTTCTGCTCGTCTGTTTGAAAATCAAATAACGTAAGAGGTTTACCAGCACAGTAATTCACTAATTTTTCTAAGGGGATGTTTCACACGGTACTCCTCGCCTCCTTTTACACTGGTGGATTCGCCTCTCGTGACTTCCAACGGTGAATTCCACAAACTTCGCGTCACCTCATTGAAAATTTCCCCAACAAGCCGTTGTAAAGCTGAAGGGCGACTTTATCCACTAATAAATGTCTCGATACTTTTAGATTAGATAAGATTAATCATTCCATAGACCCACAAAAGAGGGGATCCACCTGGGTGTGGAACATGTCAGATAAACACATTACAAAAATGTAATTATAAAAACGTGAGTTTCATTAATTTTAATAAACAGTAAATAATTTTAATAAACAGTAAAATTATGTACATGAATTAAAATTAAACTTCTAGTATTTACAGGTTTAATACGTACATCTGCTTTTATTAAAGCCATCATTCATACAGTAGCTAGTTACTTGGCTATTACAACCAAGTATTGTCAAAAATTAAAGTAAATTCATTCCATTGATCCTCAGTTAAGAAAAGTCAAATTATGTACAAGATTTAAAATTAAACTTCCACTGGTTACAGACTTAAGACTTACATCTGCTGTCCGTACATCCATCATTCACACAGTAGGTAGTTACTTGGTTGTTACAACCAAGTATTATCTAAAATTAAAGTATGATAAATTTTCATTAAAATGGTCTACTGCACTTGTTTTAATCTGATAATGTATGAAACCGAACTCTTCTTGGAATGTGCGTTCTCTAAATTTCAATATCAAACCTCTCCGTTACACACAACGTCTGTCTTTCAGCCACTACCAGTTGTGTTTCTTGAATATCCGCGTACCACTCTAGTTCTACTAAACGTCCCCATGACTAAACGCGCCTCTATTCGTTGGATTTTCTCTCTCTGTTCTATAAGTCCACCATCGTAATGGTCCCACACTAATGAGAAATACTCAAAAGTCGATAAAACTAGTTTTTCCTGGACGAATGACATTTCTCAAACAACTTCTTATTTCCCGCCGGCCCGAGTGGCCGAGCGGTTCTAGGCGCTTCAGTCTGGAACCGCGCGACCGCTACGGTCGCAGGTTCGAATCCTGCCTCGGGCATGGATGTGTGTGATGTCCTTAGGTTAGTTAGGTTTAAGTAGGTGTCAGTTCTAGGGGACTGATGACCTCAGAAGTTAAGTTCCGTAGTGCTCAGAGCCATTTGAACCATTTTGAGCCGCGCGGGATTAGCCGAGCGGTCTTAGGCGCTGCAGTCATGGACTGCGCTGCTGGTCCCAGCGGAGGTTCGAGTCCTCCCTCGGGCATGGGTGTGTGTGTTTTTCCTTAGGATAATTTAGGTTAAGCAGTGTTTAAGCTTAGGGACTGATGACCTTAGCAGTTCAGTCCCATACGATTTCACATATATTTGAACATTTTTTGAATCATTTTGAACCTTATTTCCTATCCCGTTCCACTCTCAAACAGAGCGAGGGAAAAACGACTGTCTGTACGCCTCCGTATGAGCCCTAAGTTCTCGTATCTTGTCTTCGTGGTCCTTACGCGCGATGTGTGTCGGCGGCAGTAGAATCCTTCGGCAGTCAGCTTCAAATGCCGGTTATCTAAAATTTCTCAATAGTGTTCCTCTAAAAGTGGCCATTCCACTTATACTCACTCCTGGCGGTTATTCCGAGGTATTTTACGGTTGTTACTGTTTCCAGTGATTCGTCGCCAGTAGTGTAGTCGAGCAGTAATGAATCTCTTCGCTTATTTACGCTCAGTACCTTACATTTATTTTCGTCCAAGGCCAGCCGCTAGTCCCTCCGCCAATCATCCATGTTCTGCAGGTTCAACTACATTATCCTAGTGTTGTAAGTTTCTTGTAGACAAACATCATCTGCGACGAACCTCACAGAGTTTTTGTTGTTATGCTCTAGTTCATATATAAATAATCTAAGCAATAACAACCTTCTAACACTCCGTTGGAATACTAACGTAAGCCGGCGGTTATAGGCGCTTCAGTCCGGAACCGCGCTGCTGCTACGGTCGCACGTTCGAATCCTACCTCTGGCATGGATGTGTGTGATGTCCTTAGGTTAGTTAAGTTTAAGTAGTTCTAAGTCTAGGGGACTGATGACCTCAGATGTTAAGTCCCATAGTGCTTAGAGCCATTTGAACCAGTAATAATCATCTTTACATCTGTCAATTTCGTGCCTTTAAGAACAACGTGCTCTGGTCTGTCTACTGTATCCAGTCTCAAATCTAGTACGACAATGAGTATTTTGTTCACTTAACGACCGTCCAGACGTGTATCCTTCAGGAATACATGGAATAAGGCATCAACCAGGCATACGTCATAATGAGTGAGCATAAACCGTATTCCATTTTTACGTCGGACATCGTCAGTTATTTTACTGCCGGGATAGAAAAACTCATCAACTACTGTTAGTGTCTCATTTCATAATCTGATTTTATTAGAATCGCCCGATTTCAGTTACTCATATTCCATTATCTTTGTTTTACTGTTGTTGATATTCATCTAATGACTTCAATTCAACACATTATCAATGCCATTCAAATGATCATTAAAGTCCTTTATAGTCTCTGGAAGCCTTACAGTGTCATCAGAAACCGCAAAAATTTTTATTTCTTCTGCCAGAATACGAATTCCTTCACCTGGTTTCTACTGAATCTCCACTACTGCTTGCTCCATGTACAGATTGAAGAAGGTAGGGTCAGGATACAGCTCCGTTACACTCCGTCCTTTAATGTGTCCGAGTCTTGAAACGCTTTTGTTTCACTGCAAGCTGCTGGTAATCTTCAGTTCCCTTTATTTTATTCTGTTGACCTTATAGTTTCAAACAGTTTATTCCACTCAACGTTGTCAAAACCCTTTTCTAATTCCATAACTGACGTTTGTTAACTATAGGTAGGTTTAATTCGTGTGTCTATCATTATAACATGCAAAGATCGGTCAGATGGCAATAATACCTTTCGATAATAACTTCTAAGACGTCCTGTAATCTATGTAGGGTTAAATTGTCACATATATGCAATTCAACATACTGTCTGTCCTCTAAATAGTAAAAACATTTCGATCCGAAATGCAGCCAGTTAAGGACAAAATTGTTCAAATGGTTCAAATGGCTCTGAGCACTATGGGACTTAACATCTGAGGTCATCAGTCCCCTAGAACTTAGAACTACTTAAACCTAACTAATCAAGGACATCACACACATAAACCCGAGGTAGGATTTGAACCTGCGACCGTAGCGGTCGCGCAGTTCCGGACTGAAGTGCCTAGAACCGCAAAATAGAGCAAAAGAGCCAAACTAAACTAAATACGAACTAAAATCGATTTGATGTGGAAAGTTCAGTCCATCTCCTCGTAAACTGATAAGAACGAGAGGATGGTACACTGCTTGCTGTTTTTCGTTTTCGTGTTTCTCAAATCACTGTAGTGTAGGAAGAAAACCCTTTGGTAATCTTCCATTACAGTCATTCACTATTAAAAGTAAATGGGATTTTAGAATTCCTCCGAAACTGCAACGGAAGTAGCGGTTTATTTTTCACATATTTGATACCCAATTTCTCTTCATAGAAGCGTCACAAGCTGCAAATTTGAGTAAACGCTTACATTTCTCTTATTCCCCTATTAAATTTTGCTTCTTCTGCCAAGACGCAGCAGAGATTGCACATCTTCATTTTAGGAATTGCTAATGCAGTTGCAATTGCGACGGAATCCTAAAACAGCTTTTATTAAACTATCATCTGAGGGCAGAACAGATCAATTTCTTACGGAAAATCTCGTTGTCAAGGTAAAAATAAATTCATGTGAAATTTCCTCACTTATGTCGTTCCAAATACTCAAAAATTTTCTTCCCACAAGCTATCGGTTGGTTGGTTGGTTTTTGGGGGAGGAGACCAGACAGCGAGGTCATCGGTCTCATCGGATTAGGGGCGGATGAGGAAGGAAGTCGGCCGTGCCCTTTGAAAGGAACCATCCCGGCATTTGCCTGGAGCGATTTAGGGAAATCACGGAAAACCTAAATCAGGATGGCCGGACGCGGGAGTGAACCATCGTCCTCCCGAATGCGAGTCCAGAGTGCTAACCACTGCGCCACCTCGCTCGGTCACAAGCTATCGATTTCCTTTAAAAGCATTACCAGTGCATAATTCCACTGAAGAAACTGTTGTTACTTTTATGTAGATAAGAAAGTTTTGTTTAATAACCATACGGCAAAACACTATTCCCTCTCCGGGGGCTGACATTTGACTGAAACTAATTTAGGGATCCTGAACCGTTTATGAAATATGGTGGATGTTATGAATAGTTCACTGTTGCTGTATTGCGGCACACATGGTCGGAAGTGGATACGGTACATACATTCCATTCTCTCAGGATTCGAGGTAGATACAGATTTCCGAATGTTAAAAAATATATGTTCACTACATTTCACACACAGCAATGTATGACCTAATGCGCATCAAACATAAACTCATACCAGCTCCCACTTTGCAAGCCATACGAATTTCGTGGTGTAAATTACTTAACTTCAAAGCATCAAAATAACTATGACTATTAATTAAAAGATAGGTGGTTCACCTTGAAGCTGCCCTGAGAAGTTATAAGATAGGAAAGTCATTAAATGTTTTTTGCAATTGCAAGTATGGACAACCATCAGCTGTATGATGAATTGGCGACAATGAACATTTGTGTGGGACAGGGACTCGAACCAGGATTTCCAGTTCAACGCGAACTGTCGCCTTAACCGTTGGCTTTCGATACACGTCTGATGACCAGACCAAAACTTCCAGTGTTGCCAACCATGCGTCTACAATCTATACTCGTACATTCATTGTGTATATTCTCGTACAAGTGAGACGTTTTACTCGAAAGTCGCCTGCCCGGGGTCGGCGGATAAATACGACATTGCAATGCCTATCTTATTCTAAATTACGATGCAAAGATCCTTTGGACATGCACTCACCGCGTTTATCTGCTGACATCGGGAAAGCGACTTTCAAGTACGGGAATGTACCGGGTGATCAAAAAGTCAGTACAAATTTGAAAACTGAATAAATCACGGAATAATGTAGATAGAGAGGTACAAATTGACACACATGCTTGGAATGACATGGGGTTTTACTAGAACCAAAAAAATACAAACGTTCAAAAAATGTGCGACAGACGGCACGTCATCTGATCCAACAGCAATAGTTAGCATAACAAAGTAAGACAAAGCAAAGATGGATGTTCTTCACAGGAAATGCTCAATAGGTCCACCATCATTCCTCAACAATAGCTGTAGTCGAGGAATAACGTTGTGAAAAGCACTGTAAAGCATGTCCGGAGTTATGGTGAGGTATTGGTGTCGGATGTTGTCTTTCAGCATCCCTAGAGATGTAGGTCGATCTCGATGCACTTGCGACTTCAGGTAACGCCAAAGCCAATAATCGCACGGACTGAGGTCTGGGGACCTGGGACGCCAAGCATGACGAAAGTTGCGGCTGAGCACACGATCATCACCACACGACGCGCCAAGAGATCTTTCACGCGTCTATCAATATGGGGTGGAGCGCCATCCTGCATAAACATCGTACGTTCCAGCAGGTGTTTATCAGCCAGGCTGGGGATGATGCGATTCTGTAACATATCGGCATACCTCTCACCCGTCACGGTAGCAGTTTTGCTGTACAGCGCCATCTGTCGGACATTTAGTGAACTTTGTTTTTTTTCGGTTCTAATAAAACCCCATGTCATTCCAAGCATGTGTGTCAATTTTTACCTCTCTATTTACATTATTCCGTTGTTTATTCAGTTTTCAAATTTATACTGACGTTTGGTCACCCTGTACGTAATGATGTACGAGTGCAGGCTGCCAAATGGCAGTTCCGCTTCGAGCGCCGGGCGGGAAGATTCTTGCTTATTTCAGTTGTCGCAACGTTGTTTGCATGAAGTTTCCTCGGTAGCGTTGTTCTGTTTCCGAGTGAATCGTAGCGCCTGTCTTACTGTCTGTGTTCGCCTCCTTGAAGCGGTGTCGGCCGCTCCGCTATGTCTAACATAGTTTCTACGTGTATTCCACGAAAAGGTACTGTGAGTTTTACTTTCGATAAAACAATGCGACACGTGCAGACCGGGTCTATAGAAATCCACGATTGGCTTGTCTATACAATTCATGCGAACCCTGGTCAGGTCCACACCGCTTACTTTGATGCAGGCGTGTACTTTTTTTACGTGACTTTGAAACATCTCCTTAGAAAAATTATAAATTACTGTGCTGGTAAACCTCTTACGTTATTTGATTTTCAAACACCTGAGCAAAACTGAACGAACTCAGACATTTTTCTCTTTACTTAGTCTGATCATCACTAACAATCTGACTTTCTTCAGTAATCCCTCCAAAAGAACGGCCCTGACTAACAGTAATCTATACCTTTCATGAATCACTTACCTCACAAAAATCTTCCTTACTCGAACTACTGCAATAGAGCGAGCGCCAATATTGCCAGCTAAATAAAAGACTCTAACTACAGAAGGCACTAACTACTGATAGGCATAGTCAGCAAATGAAAGATTTTGATAGAGAACAAACAACGTATTTACCTTAATAATGGCTCTGAGCACTATGGGACTTAACATCTGTGGTCATCAGTCCCCCAGGACTTAGAACCACTTAAACCTAACTAACCTAAGGACATCACACACATCCATGCCCGAGGCAGGATTCGAACCTGCGACCGTAGCGGTCACGCGGTTCCAGACGGAAGCGCCTAGAACCGCACGGCCACACCGGCCGGCTACCTTAATTTCAAAAGTCATGTAATATATATCAGTTCATGACATCCAGTCTTACAAATTTCCTTTTTCTGGCGGACACACGTCCAGATCGTCCGCTTTCAAAATTCTGCCATGTCTCTCCCCACATCCACCACTGCTGGCGGCTCACCTCCAACTGCGCAACGCTACGCGCTGTTCACATCCAACTGCCCAACACTACAATAGCACAATAGCAAAAGTTCCAACAATGCAAATCAGCCACACACTGCACACAGCACAGTCAGTGATTTTCATACAGAGCGCTACGTGGCGTTACCAACATAGAAACCTAAACAGCCTACTTACAACTGTTATGGATCCCTTTCATGTTGAAAGATTACTGTTGCGACATGGTTCTCAAGTCCCGTTCAAGCATCGCGATAATTCCATTAGTATGGTGTCACTCGCAGATGCTGATGTTAACTATACCGCCGAGGTTGATAATAACTTTCTAAAGGGCATATTGACTTCTTATGTTGACGTGAAAATCGTACAACGTGAACTTTGGGTCAAATGGCTCTGAACACTACGGGACTTAACATCTGAGGTGAGGAGTCCCCTAGAACTTAGAAATACTTAAACCTAACTAACCTAAGGACATCACACACGTCCATGTCCGAGGCAAGATTCGAAACTGCGACCGTAACGGTCGTGCGGTTCCAGACTGAAGCGCCTAGAACCGCTCGGCCATACCGGCCGGCCGTGAACTTTGGAAATGCATGCCAAAAGCAATATCCTATCACATTTACAAGTGTGTGGTTACCGGGTTCGTGTCATGTATATCGGTCAAGAAGGAACCAGCTTCCTATGTAATGAAAGTGGACACGTTCGGTCTAATTGTCTGCAGAGGGTTTTTATATTAAAGCCGTCATTAATGCAGCGTCGCAAATTTACGGTTGTTCCTTCCACTCCCGACGTCGGACCTATTTCTGTTTCAGATCATAATGAACAAAAAGTCAGTTCTAATATTCGTGTAAGTGAATCCCCGCCTTTACCTTCGTGACAGGTTCAGAATCCTATTGCCCCCAGGATAGAACCTGTAACAGTGACAAACAAGTGACGTCGCACTCAAAATGGTGAGGGTGAGGATTTGGCTGTGCCTTCTGCCCCAACCTCCTCCGCATTTATTATGTCCCCAGCTCCTGTCGATGCTACGATACCTCCCATCCGTGGTACGGTAAGTGGCGAAGAAGTTATCTCTAGCATCCCTCCTGCTCGAGAAGTGGCTCCTTCTGAGCTGGCTGTGAGTGGAGAGGCAGTGGAGTCCCTTCCCCCTCCCCCTCCGCTTCGTCTTTGTGTCTTCCGCTACAGTCTGAGACAATGTGATATCGAGCTGCCCCTTCGTCTTCAGCTGCCGACGGTTTCCTGTATTTGCAGCCCACAGTAACTCCTGAGGAGGATAAAATTAGCGACCAAGTATCACCTGTTGCATTGGTAGTTCCATAGAATGCCTCCGTCTTAGTGACTGGACCTGCATTACATGACCTTTGCTCTGATGGGCAGGAAGCTGTGCCTATGACCCCTCCCACAACTCCGTCTGCAGAGGCCGCCATGTCACGTAACTGACAGAAACAGCGTATACAACCTGACCGTGAGGTGGCACTTAAGAAATCTAAGAAAAAAAGCTTATGACGGTAGAGGTTCTGGTTCCCCGATGTCTGATTCATCTGTAGACTCCGCAATGGACCTTGACGCTCAGTTGTCTACCTGATTCTGTTCGATACGTTCCGTACATCCCTGTATAGCTGTGATCAATGACCCAAGCCTACACTTTCCTTTCCTTAAATGCTAATCGTGTGGAATCAGAATTGCGACTGGCTTCGCTGCTTGAGTTCATTTATGATTCATGTGCGGACATAGTATTCTTACAGGAAGTGTTATTTGGGCATTTCTCCTTACATGGATTTCGAATGATCTTTAATGCAGCACCAGAATGTTCTACGGGGACCGCCTATTCTGTCGCGAAAACATTCCTATTACTGAGGTGAAAATGTTGGATTTTGGCAGTGGCATAGGTTGCAAACTTTTTCATCTTGAGCGTGGTTCTTTTATATGTCCCGTCTGGCAGTGGTCGCGCAGTGGATCGTTCGCGTTTTTATAAAGAGAAAATTGTTTACCTGCTGCGTAAGAATCCTCCAGGTATTCTGCTGGGTGGTGATCTTAACTGTGTGACATCTTAGACATCTACGACATTGGTGCGTCCAGTGAAACCTTTTACGACCCATTAGCCAGCATCTTGCATACAATAATTACATCTGAACATAATGCAACGCTCTTAGGTGCCCTTAAGCCTGAGGAAGTTTACAAATTTATTGTGGGATCGCCCTCTCAGAAGTCCCCTGGTCTGGATGGACTTCCCAAAGAATTTTAAGTACCCTTTTGGCCGTTGTTGGGTGCTACCTTTGCGTCCCTTTTGAATGAAGTGGTACAGGGTAGAGTAGTTACGACCTCGTTCAACGTGGGAAAAATTGTTTTAATCCCGAAATACCCTGGACCGTTGCCCCTGAAAGCTTTCGCCCAATTACTTTGTTAAACTTGGATTATAACACTATGCCGAGGGCAGTTAATAGTAGGACGTTGGCTCTGATGGAGACGATTGTTGCGGAACATCAAAGCTGTGTATCTGGTCGTACCATTCTTACCGCTATAGTTGGGTGTCGTGACGTGGTTTCGGTTGCTTCTGTAACGTCCGTCCCTTGTGCCCTTGCTTTTCTAGACTTCGATAAGGTATTTGACCGTGTTTATCAGACTTTTTGCTTCGGATTCTGGAGGCAGTTGGTTTTACTGTTGACCCACGGCGAGTGCTCTCGAATCTGCTTGCGGGTATTTCGGCTTCGGTGGTTGTTAATGGCCAACTCACGCCCACAATAAATATCCGTAGAGGAGTGCCTCGAGGGAGCCCGGTGTCAATGACAGTTTGTGTTGTCTCTGGAGGCCCTACCTCTGATGCTAGCTGAAAGGTTGGACGCTTTCCAGCGGGACTATAGCTGTTCGTGCCTAAGCGGATGACGTGTTGGTTCTATTTCGCAATCCTGCGGAGATACCTCGGCTGAAGGCTGTAAGCGATGATTTTAGTCGGAGTTCAGGTGCACTACTTAATGAAAGTAATTGGAGGCTTCTTACTTTGCGAGGTTTTGACGACGTAGTTGTTCCATGGGCTGCTGCAGTGGATCGGCATACGTCTCTCGGTATCATCATTGATCGTTGTCCACTCAAAATGGCGACGCTCAGTTGGAAGTTTGTTTCGGAAAAAATTCGGGGAGTGATACTAGAGCATGAAAGGCACTCTCTCGCTCTGCTCCAGAAATTCCGAATACTGGATACATATGGCCTACGCAAAGCTTATTACGTGGCCCAAGTTTTTCCACATCCCTCGATGATGGAGAAGAAACTACAACAATTGTCTGGCTGTTTCTTATGGAAAAGACATATACTTCGCTTACGGTATGAGGTGATCACGAAGCCACGTTCGTTTGGGTGGGGAGAGGGGGGGGGGGTTGGGTTGAGCTTGACTGATATACGAAGGAAGACGCTGATGCTATATGTGCGCCGAACTGTTTTGACATTGACTCAAGAAACTCATACATCCACGTCTAGTTTATTTCTCTGCGTCCGTCCTACTAGTCTGGAACCCCCTATTGATGTTGGTCGCATAAATTATAAGTCAAAACACATTCGTGACTTCTGTCTTGTGGTGAGCTATTAAGTAGCTGACATTTTATGGAGACGCGTCCTCACTACGAAATTCCTAAAGACTTGTCGGGAAGCAATCCCTTGTCCGATCCTTGTTGAAAGAGAATCGTCGCAAACAACCTGGACGACAGCTTGGTTCAACATCAGTCTTCCGATTTTGCCGATGCATGCAGCTCTTTGTGGTATAAGGTAGTCAATAACTTGACTCCAGCGAACGAGCGACTTCCCCGTATTGGGCTTAGCGACACGGATTTATGCAGTCGTTGTACGTCTACGGTACGATACGACATCGCTTTACTTGTGGAGGTCATATGACAAATTGGTTTTGGCTTAGGACACAATTGGCCTTCCATATTCGATCTTCTGAGACTGTATACACTACGGACATCATATTGTGCCCAGCTTCTTCTTTCTTTCCACGGTCGAAAACCCATACCGTTATGTGGTTGCTGGGACCTGTTGTAGAAGGCGAGGGGGAAGATCACATGAACTTCTTGCAGTACATGATCACGGCCTATTGGACAAGCTTGCGAATGCCTCGATATCGATACCTCTTCGTCAACATGTTGTATCTTGTTTTCCGTCGGCAAGGTGTTGGTTAATTTCATTTTTCTGACGATAGGTATTTTTCTTTGTTGTGTATGTTCCCATCTGATTTGCTTCGACTTGTTCTCTCCTAGTTTCCTTGTTCGTTTTGTTTTGTGTTTTCACTCAGTATCGGTTCACTTCTGTTGTAAAATGTGTATGGATGAAGTACATAGACTCATGAACGTATACAATCCTTGCAATCAAACTGGGATTATTCTTAGTTTGCTGTTTAAAATATAATCTGATTTCGTTGTCCTACTTTTAGATTCTAAACAAAACTAAAAAAAATAAAAATACAAAAAAAATATTAGCAACTGTATAAAAAAAATTGTTGTTATATATCAAGAGAGCGTGGTGGTGGTTTGTCGGCTATGTTCTCGGTTTTTTTTTTTTCATTTCTCCTTTTATTTATTATTCTGCTATCATAATAAATTTTTTCTCCCATTTGCAGCTTGTATTACATGATGATTTGACTGTGGTCTGCTGAAGTGCCATGATAGTGCAAAGTCACTCTGATGGTAAAAAAAGAAATTAAAAAAATGAAAAATATGGTAAGGCGATCGCTTGCGATAAGTGGGAAATCCGGTTTCGAGTCCTGACCCGCCAAAATTTTCATTGTGGTCATTCCATTTTAGGGATGATAATTGTCCACATTCGCGTTTTACATACATTTCATGTATTTCATAACGACTTTAGTCACCACAGTGCCCGTTCCTTTGGCCATGCATGCTTGCCCAAAGGAACTTTGCATCGTAATTTAGAATAACACAGGCCGTGCAATATCGCACATAGGAAAGAATGCTTGTTTTTACCGAATAGTTTCTTTAAAATCGTTTGAGAAAGATACTACTGTACCTTGGCTGGCGGGTACTTGCTTTCTCACAGGGCGCACCTGCAGGCACAGATAACTGTGCTGGACCACGCAGACTTTAGCAGGGTTTCTTTCTGTTCCCTTACGGCGGTAACAACATGATAGAGTGGGCAACTCGACTGTAACCTCACAACGATTGCAACTACTGAAGTAGGGATTTACAAACTATTAACTCCCAAACATGAGGATTGTATAAGAATTAATGATACTTGATATAATCAAAAAATGCCGAGCCTTACTAAGGTTTTTTACCTCCTCCAGTAGATGTGACAGTAAGCACACTCACAGCGTCTAGTGCTTTGACATTACTGCGGAGAAATGATTACTGTAAAAGCAACGAAATCTCAACAGAAAGTAGATAATGGTTGTATTTTTACTCTGTGCACAGGAGATTGTTCATGAGAACACGATATCGCTTCTGTGACACCTCAAAGTTTACATCCCCTCTCCCTCTCATCCGCCACTCAAAAACTGCTCGAAAATATACTCTGTCTCATAAATGTTTTCCTCATATGTTACCCCCCCCCCCCCTGCCCAGCCACAATACTCACATCAAAGTCAAAGCTGTCCAACACTCAGGGAATGAGAATAGGGGAGCAGACGTAGGAATACTACTTCGCCGTTCTAGGTGAAGTCCTGGTCCTAGTGCTGTGGCGTTGCCTCCCTCCGACCTGTTATGAAGTTTGAAGACTACTTGTGTCGTGGGGGTAACTGTGATGACTGCCTATTCTGTGTAGTGTTGGGTTTGTGTTATTATGGATGAATAGCGCCAAGGGGACCGTCAAGCTTGCGTCCCCGTCCACCGGACACATCACCATCAACAGTGTCGCATGACATGACTTCATGAGACACTGCTGGAGAGTTTTGGAATTTAATCCGGGTCATTGGCGCAAAAATTGGTAAGTAGGATCTTTACACCACCATCTCTCCTCCCCTCGTCGGCCAAATACTGACTGCAATTATTTTCCAACACTAGTATTCGAACCAACGGACCTCAAAGTAGAGTGCCACCACAAAAGCGTGCCATTAGCAACGTCGGCTAAGGAGGCAGGTAACATTCAGACAGAGGAAATAAAAGCAAATATTTCGAAAATTCTGAGTGAGGTACAGCGTGCCGATGACCATAAAGCGATGTAACCTGCATCGTAGCTCGAAGCAACGCTCAAGCATAATGAAATGAGATCCCCGTCCTCCTTCCCCAAGAAAGCGTTTCACCCGCTTAACTGACGTCTCATTAGTGTGTGTGTGTGCGCGCGCGCGTGTGCGGGTGAGTGCATATCGTAATGTTACCCTGTGAAATAAGCACAATTGCATCTTAAGACAAAGCACCCATGTCGAAAATCCGTCAGACACCTAAATCTATCTTGACATTTGCATGACAGCTGTAGAAGTCACAATGCTCAGTTCTGGCAAGATTGGTACAAGGATCGCAGCATCAATCTGACATATAGCAATTTTCAGTAATTATTTTCAGCAAAAGTTACTATTAACACCAAAATTCCAGTGACACATCCGTCTCTTTTTTCAAGGTTTCGTACCTCAATCGGTAAAACCAGAACCCTTACAGGATTACTTTGTTGTCTGTCTGTCTGTCTGCCCTATTGTTCAAAACCCTTTCTCTCAGGAAAGGGCAGATGTATCAAGAAATTTGTGTCACATATTAAGATCTACGATCCCTTGTCGACGTAAAAAAGTCGAGATTATAAGTCGGTGCAATCAAAAGAAACGGCCATTTGCGTCACATGTTTTGATACAAACTCCGTCATCAAAACCTACAGGTTACTTCCCGGTGAATCATGAAATTTGGCTAGAAGTAATGTTTCACAGTACAACAAAAGTGAAAAAATCCGAAAATTGCTTATTTGTAATTATATAACATGAAAAAAAATTATTTTTTATCAGACTGTCTGTCCACCGCTCTTTCGAGACCCCCTCTTTCTCACGAACGGGTTAACGTATCAACTTGAAATTTATGTCGCATGCTAAGATCTATGGTCCCTTGGCGGTATTGTAAACGTTAGCTTCTCAGTCAATACTAGATACTGTCATTTATGTCACAAACACATATACTGAGACTCTCTCATTAAAACCTGTATCTCCTTGACTTAGAATCATGAAATTTGGCAAGAAGAAAGTTTTCGCAGCCTAAATGCGTGAAAAAAACCAGAAAATTATTAGTTTGTAATTATATCACACGAAAAAAAATTTTTTGTCGTTTGAAATTAAAACATTCTCAAAAGTCTTGCAATCCCTGGGACCAATATCTAGCTCAGTATCAATGTCGATAAGAGGCAAAAATCATCGAAATTCTCTATTCCCGAAACGGATGTATAAATAATTAAGTTTGTACAGAACCATCTGTGCACGAGTGTTCAATATATGTTTAGTTGGCAGGGGAAAGCAATGTTCCCATACTGGTCATAATACCTCCACTTTTGAATGTGTTGTCAGATAGAAAGACTATAACAGGAATGTTGAGCGTCTCCTCATTCATTGTTTAACAGAGCCACTCTGAAACCTGTTTGCAGTTTTCCCAAGTACATTCGTGATCAGTTACATCAAAAGTGAGAACAAATGTATAGGAGAGAGAGAGAGAGAGGGGGGGGGGAGGGAGGGAGAGCTACGAACTGATAACTCGTTATTCGGCGGTCACGTGACTGCATTTGCCAACGGATCTTGTACTGGCAGGCAAGATACACTGAAGAATCGAAGAAACTGATACACCTGCCTAATATCGAGTTGGGCCCCCGCGATCACGCAGAAGTGCCTCAACACGACGTGGCATGGACTCGACTAATGTCTGAAGTAGTGCTGGAGAAACTGACATGATGAATCCTGCAGAGCTGTCCATAAATCCGTAATGGTACGAGGCGGTCGAGATCTCTTCTGAACAGCACTTTGCAAGGCATCCCAGATATGCTCAATAATGTTTATCTCTGGGGAGTTTGGTGGCCATCGGAAGTGTTTAAACTTATAAGAGTCTTCCTTGAGAGACTCTGTAGCAATTCTGGACGTGTGGGGACTCGCGTTGTCCTGACGGAATTGCCCAAGTCCGTCGGAATGCACAATGAACATTAATGGATGCAGGTCATCAGACCAGAAGCTTACGTAAGTGTCACCTGCCAGAGTCGTGTCTAGACGTATCAGGAGTCCCATTTCAGTCCAACTGCACACGCCCCACACCATTACAGAGCCTCGACCAGCTTGAACAGTCCCCTGCTGAAATGCGGGGTCCATGGATTCATGAGATTGACTCCATAGACGTACACGTCCATCCGCTCGATAAAATTTGAAACGAGACTCGTCCCATCAGGCAACACCTTTGTAGTCATCAACAGTCCAATATCGGTGTTGAGGGGCCCAGGCGAGTCGTAAAGCTTTGTGTCGTGCAGTCATCAAGGGTACACGAGTGGGTCTTTGGCTCCGAAAGTCCATATCGATGATGTTTCGTTCAACGGTTCGCCCGCTGACACTTGCTGATGCCCAGCACTGAAATCTGCAGCAGTTTGCGTAAGGGTTCCACTTCTGTCACGTTAAACAATTCTCTTCAGTCGTCGTTGGTCCCGTTCTTGCAGAATCTTTTTCCGGCCGCAGCGATGTTGAAGATCTGTTGTTTTACCGGAGTCCTGATATTCACGGTATACTCGCGAAATGCTCGTACAGGAAAATCCCCACTTCATCGCCACCTAGGAGATGCACTGTCCCATCGCTCCTGTGCCGCCTATAACACCACGTTCAAAGTCACTTAAATCTTGGTAACTTGCCATTGTAGCAGCAGTAACCGATCTAACACCTGCGCCAGACACTTGTTGTCTTACATCGACGTTGCCGACCGCAGCGCTGTATTCTGCCTGTTTACTTATCTCCGTATTTGAATACGTATACCTATACCAGTTTCTTTTGCACTTCAGTATAATAATCCAATGAAGTGACAAATATGGCAGATATGACAGAGTAAAACTGATTTCGATTATCAAAGCAACCATCTTTATATCATATTATTGTCACGGCAGTAACATGATCCGAATTTTTGTTTTGATAACCCACCACCTATGTGATTAGTGGGTCTTATGCTACCTTCTACTGAGCTTGTTTGCCGAGATAACCGACTTTGTCACATAGCCCAATAATTTTGATTTTATGGGCTAAATAAACATTTTTACAAAAAAAGAACCAAATCGCGGGACGCTTCGCCATCATGACACATCTCGTGTTTTAGATAACTGGATTTGATCGTCGCCAAATCCCGGATGTCTGGCGTATGAAATATTCTTATACCTCCGAGGTCATTCTTTTTGGCACTGAGCTTTCCACGTGCCACCTTGGAGAGGGCATACTCGAGCATATGCTACGGGCGTGCCTCAAGATGTCCGCTATGTGGTTCGAAATTCTGGACGGTCAAGCCGCTGCCGTTGTGGTGATTCCTCTACTTCCTTTCAAAAGATGGAAAAATGATCGACGAAAAATTGGTATAATGAATGCCAAAAATGCGCAGAACACTTCAGTGTTGATCGGCCCTCATTTGATACATTATTGGAAATGTTTCCCTGTGTTGGTTCTAAAAGTCCTTTTTTAAAAAGAAAGAGATCTTTCCTCATAGTTGTGTGCTATATTTGATGAGCAGCAACGCATAAGAATGGTTCTAAATATTCTGGTTTTTTTATTCACGTGCCTAATGTCCCATGATATCAGCAATGATTTGTACATTTCGATTCATTCCAATGTGAATGATTTCTTCTTGTTTTGAATTTATTTTATGTATCGGAACAACATCGAAAACAAAGAAGCACGTGAGCAACTGACAAGGATATTGTCAATACTGCCCACAAACAGGACAGTGTTCTCCATGTAACGAAACACATATCAAAAATGTTTGTCGTTTCAATATTACTGAGCTACCTCTCAACCTATCCCACAACTTTAAATACTATTGCGCAACCACAAATATCGAGCAATAATATTGACTGGGTCCGGGGATGGGGCAGCACGAATGGAACTTTTCGGACACGTGTGAAATACTGCAGCGAGACACATGAGCCCTGCAACAATGCGGCGAGCTGCGTAACGAAATAAGCAGAGCCAAATACACTCTATTACAGAAAAACGACTCATTACGGAGAAATTATTCTATGTTGTTGTGGTCTTCAGTCCTGAGACTGGTTTTATGCATCTCTCCATGCTACTCTATCCTGTGCAAGCTTCTTCCTCTCCCAGTACCTACTGCAGCCTACATCCTTCTGAATCTGCTTAGTGTATTCATCTCTTGGCCTCCCTCTACGATTTTTACCCTCCACGCTGCCCTCCAGTACTAGATTGGTGATCCCTTGATGCCTCAGAACATGTCTTACCAACCGATCCCTTCTTCTGGTCAAGTTGTGCCACAAACTCCTCTTCTCCCCAATTCTATTCAATACCTCCTCATTAGTTATGCGATTTACCCATTTAATCTTCAGCATTCTTCTGTAGCACCACATTTCGAAAGCTTCTATTCTCTTCTTGTCTAAACTATTTATCGTCCATGTTTCACTTCCATACATGGCTCCACTCCATACAAATACTTTCAGAAACTATTTCCTGACACTTAAATCTATACTCGATGTTAACAAATTTCTCTTCTTCAGAAACGCTTTCCTTGCCATTGCCACTCTACATTTTATATACTCTCTACTTCGACCATCATCAGTTATTTATATATTATAAATTATCCTAATGGGACAGAAATCGGTGGATATGATGTTCGTGTACAGACAAACAAATGATGACGATTTCAGGAAAATTGGAAGATTTATTCAAAAGAATGAGCTTTACAAATTGAACAAGTCAACAACGCGTTGGTCCACCTCTGGCCCTTATGCAAACAGTTATTCGGTTTGGCATTGATTGTTAGACTTGTTGGATGTCCTCCCGAGCGATATCGCGCAAAAGTCTGTTCAATTGTCGCATTAGATTGTCAAAATGCCGAGTTGGTTGGAGGGCCCTGCCCATAATTCCCTACAAGATTTCAGTTGGGGAGAGATCCGGAGGCCTTGCTGGCCAAGGTAGAGTTTGACAAACATGAAGACAAGCAGTAGATCGCACTGGAATCTTATTGACTGGAGTAGAATTGTCTTCAGCTATGAGTCCCGCACCGAACTGAGCCCCGATGATCAGCGAATACGTGTCTAGAGACACCCAGAACGTGACTTTCGTCCGTCATATAGTCCGACAACCGCGAGTAGCAAAACTCGTTTCGTTGTCATCTGCAGAATCCTTACAGCACAGCGGTACATCGGCGATATTCTACGGCCCTTCATGGCAAGTATCACGGTATAAGTGTATATTTTTTTATTTTTATAATTATATATTTTATGATTTTGGTTGGGGTGGCTTTAAATATTGTGGACTAGCATGAGACTTTTAATTAACTTATACCGTGATAACACTCGTACGGGCATCGGCTGCCCCGAAGTTCGCACGATATAATATTTCTTAAACACAGCGCGCGACTCACCGCCTTCTAATAAATAGTTTGCCTTAGCGCTGCTATTTAGAAAAGAAAATATGCGTATTCTTACGCAAACTGTAATTATTAATATGGGTCTCAGGGGCTACTGGAAATTCATGTACCCAATTACGCAAAGATTAACTGAGATATCGCGGAACGTAATGCTTTTCAGTATTTCTTTTTCATTATTTTCAAGGCAAAACTGGAGAGAATCTCGTCTGCCGTTAGGCGGTCAAAATGAAACATACTGAACTCACTCAGTATTCTAAATATTATAAACCAAATCTATTTTGACTGTTTTTAACTTTGAAATTAATGAAAGATCAAAACTGAGAAGTGTCTCGCATTTACATTTAATATTATGACATGATATGTTAATTAAATAATACAGTCAGCGTAATAGCCGACTAAATCCTGCTAGGGGAGATGAGCTCCCTGCACTACGAAGTCCTGTAAAAACTTTGTTAATTATAATTGATGGTTGCGATCCTGAGAGATGACAAATAAGTCAATAATACACACTTTCTAATGACAATTTCTATTATATTTTTCAAAATACAGATAAAACTTACGTTAGTTATCAGACAGCACTACAATGGCGGCCTACCGCTAGACGAAACAAAACAGGAGGACTAGTTCAATCAAAGCATTGTCTTTGATCTTCATGGCCTATGTTACATAGAGATTATACCAAAAAACTGTGTTTTTATACTAAGATGGTATCTGTTCCTTCGGACTTGTCCGAAAGAACAGATATCATCGCTCGTTAGAATGAAGTTACAGTGAAATGAACACCCTCAGCTGCTTACAGGCGTTGACATACGTCAACGGGGACAGATGAAACTGTGTTTTGTTAATTACATCGATACTTGTGCTTTGATAATAATAATTTGCGTTCTTTACTATTTGTGATACATCGCGCACACGTGCACAGTCTTGAAATAATTTATAACTCACACGTCTCATAACAAAAACTTCCTTTCCCTTTCTCCAAATGTCCATTTATGTGACGTACCGTCACACAAGCCTTCGCGCGCTTACATTCCAACACGTGCACACGGTGAGAGTTTCTACTGCCTGTCCTCGTGCTTGCCAAACATTACCCTGGCCACAAGGTAGCCGGATCTCTCCCAACTGAGAATGTTTGGAACATTACGGGCAGGGCCTTCCAACCATCTTGAGATTTGTGACGATCTAACGCGCCAGTTGGACAGGAATTGGCTCGATATCCCTCAGGAGGGCATAACAGGTCTGTCAGTCAGTGCCACGCCGAAAAACTGCTTGTGTAAGGGCCAGAGGTGGACCCATGCATTACTGACTTGCACAGTCCATGATTCTCTTTTAGTGAATAAATCATCCGTTTTTCGGAAATTGCTATCTTTTATTTGTCTGTATATGTACGTCACATGTACCGATTTCTGTCCCATTCGGGTAATTCCGTCGTAGCGAGTCTTTTTTACTGTCCTAGAGTGTATTTACTGTCTAATGAGCCCCCCCCCCCCCAAAAAAAAAAACTGAATGATGTAAGTGAAGTGAAATTACATCCATCTATGTAGTGAGTTTCTCAGTGAAGCATTTACTTTTGGCATAAAAAATTAAATAACACAGTTTTATGTGTATTTGGTCTCCGCTATGCGATCGACTTCAAAGAATCTATTCAATAAAAATGTTGTTCTTTCACTTCTTATAGTCTCATATTGCAGCTTGATAATGAGCAGTCACTCATTTCCTCATTGCTCATGGTTAGGCCTATTATGATTCTTTGAAAACTTTACAGTGAAAAACTTAATCCTGAGCCAGTTTACATTTGGTGCATTTTGGATCACACAATGCTGTGTAGGAAGTACAGCTAACATACTGAAATTGTTTTTGAAGTGGAAGGACAACCATACATCTTGACAAATTCAATTATATATATATATATAAAATTACCTTAGAAGAAAGATTAAGGAAAGGCAAACCTACGATTCCAGCATTTGTAGGCTCAGAGAAAGCTTCTGACAATGTTGACTGGAATACTCTCTTTCAAATTCTGAAGGTGGCAGGGATAAAATACAGGGAGCGAAAGGCTATTTACAATTTGTACAGAAACCAGATGGCAGTTACAAGAGTCGAGGGACATGAAAGGGAAGCAGTGGTTGGGAAGGGAGTAAGACATGGTTGTAGCCTCTCCCCGATGTTATTCAATCTGTATATTCAGCAAGCAGTAAAGGAAACAAAAGAAAAATTCGGAGTAGGTATTAAAATCCATGGAGAAGAAATAAAAACTTTGAGGTTCGCCGATGACATTGTAATTCTGTCAGAGACAGCAAAGGACTTGGAAGAGCAGATGAATGGAATGGACAGTGTCTTGAAGGGAGGATATAAGATGAACATCAACAAAAGCAAAACGAGGATAATGGAATGTAGTCGAATTAAATCGGGTGATGCTGAGGGAATTAGATTAGGAAATGAGACACTTAAAGTAGTAAAGGAGTTTTGTTATTTGGGGAGCAAAATAACTGATGATGGTCGAAGTAGAGAGGATATAAAATGTAGACTGGCAATGGCAAGGAAAGCGTTTCTGAAGAAGAGATATTTGTTAACATCGAGTATAGATTTAAGTGTCAGGAAGTCGATCCTGAAAGTATTTGTATGGAGTGTAGCCATGTATGGAAGTGAAACATGGACGATAAATAGTTTGGACAAGAAGAGAATAGAAGCTTTCGAAATGTGGTGCTACAGAAGAATGCTGAAGATTAGATGGATAGATCACATAACTAATTAGGAAGTATTGAATAGGATTGGGGAGAAGAGAAGTTTGTGGCACAACTCGACCAGAAGAAGAGATCGTTTGGTAGGACAAGTTCTGAGGCATCAAGGGATCGCCAATTTAGTATTGGAGGGCAGCGTGGAGGGTAAAAATCGTAGAGGGAGACCAAGAGATGAATACACTAAGCAGATTCAGAAGGATGTAGGTTGCAGTAGGTACTGGGAGATGAAGCAGCTTGCACAGGATAGAGTAGCATGGAGAGCTGCATCAAACCAGTCTCAGGACTGAAGACCACAACAACAACAACAACACATAAAATTTGTCATCACTCTTCTGACTGGTTTGATACAAACTGCCATGAATTTCTCTCTGTGCCAGCCTCATCATCTCACAATAGCACTTGCGTCCTAAGTTACTTGTTCGGCCCGACCCAATCTCTGACTGCCGCTACAGTTTTTACCCTCTCCATCTCCCTCTAGTACCATGGAAATTATTTCCTGATGTCTTAACACGTCCTAACATCCGGTCCCATCTTCTTCTTGATGTTTTCCGTACAACCTTTTCTTCGTCAGTTCTGCAGAGAATCTTCTCATTTCTTATCAGTTCACGAAATTCTCGGCATTCTTGTGGATCACCACATCTCAAACGCTTCGATACTCTTCTTTTCCTGTGCTCCGACAGCCTACGACTCACTACCGTACAATGCCGTGCTCCAAACATACAGTCTCAAAAATGTCTTCCCCAGACTAAGCTGTTTGTTTTATACTAGTAGATTTAATTTGGCCAGTTATGCCTTGTTCCCCTGTGCTAGTCTGCTTTGTAAGTCGTCCTTACTTTGCCCATCATGCATTGTTTTCTTCACAAGGTAGCAAAATTCCTTAACTCTTTGTGGTCCCCAATTTTGATTTTAAGTTATCGTTTATCTCATTTCTGCCAGTCCACATTGCTCTCGTCTTTCTTTGGTTTTTGTAATATGTACTCGTTAGATTATTCGTTCCATTCAACACACCCTGTAATTCTTTTCCCCTTTCACTGAGGATAGCAATGTCATCAGCAAATATTATCACTGATATCCATTCACCCTGAATTTTAAACCACCTATTGAAGACTTTGTTGTCTCGTAGCACAGGATAAAGGGAAATTAGGGTTTCAGTCCGCAATTCCCGAGCAGTTAGGAGCAAATAGAGGAAGACAAACTTCCAGTGGTGCCCAGTTGATTGCTTGGATCAGCGTCAAACACTGTCACACGACACCTATGAGTGGCGCGAAATTTGGCTCTCGATGGGATACTCATAGGAGAGTCGGAGGATTCATGGGTTTGAATCAACTTACTTATTTCCTTCAGACGAACTACCACACAGTAAGCTGATCTCAAGCACTAGAGAAGCGAAGGATGCAACTGATTGCACAACAGAAGCCAGTGTCTAAATCCCTGGGTTGAGACTTAAGAGAAGTAGAAATCACTAGGCACTGCATAACAAATGACATCCTGAGACCGGAGCAGTTCGGCTTCAGGAATCACCACTCCACAACACAACAACTCTTACGGGTCGTTGGACATATAACATATGGTTTCAACATAAAAAAAAACTACAGGGGCGGTGTTCCTGGACATCGAAAAGGCTTTCGACCGTCTATGGCACAACGGCCTCATTCGCAAACTCAGCGACGCGGGATTCCCCGACGGGCTTGTGCGTCTAATACACTCATACCTCACAGACAGGAGTTTCAACACTGACGTGCAGGGAAAGCAATCAACACGACACGGTATACACGCGGGAGTACCCCAGGGAAGCATCCTAGGGCCCCTACTGTTTAACCTCTACATAAACGAGCTCCCAACCACACACAACACAACGATGGCAATCTACGCGGATGACACAGCCATCCTCGCGCAAGATTGGAAACTATCAAACATTACGTCACGCCTACAGACTGCACTCAGAGTGGCTGAGCCTTGGTTGGAGAAATGGCGTGTTAGAGTAAACGTCGACAAGTGCGAAGCCGTTCTGTTCACTAGAAGACCGAAGCAACTGCACAAACACCGATACTGCAGACCAATAACTCTATATGCACGCCCAGCACGTTTCCGTGAGAAAGTCAAATACCTCGGTGTCTGGCTGGACCGGAAATTACTCTGGGGGGACCACATACAACACATGACCAACCGAGCTAGCTCGAGGCTCAAACAGCTCTACCCTAGGCTCAACAGGCGTAGCACACTGAACAGAAGGGTGTCGAGGTCCATGTACATGACACTTATCCGACCCCTGATGACGTACGCAGCTCCTGTCTGGGGATACGCTGGGCCTACACGCCTGCGCTGTCTGCAGCTCATAAAAAACAAAGTACTCAAAATCATAAGCAATGCTCCACGATACACACGCATCGTGGACCTTCACCGGGAATACCGACTTGAGACTCTCACGGAGGTAATCCACAAACTCACCACAAGACTATGCAGAAACTCCAGACATTCGCAGAACCCGTTTATTCTGAATCTGGGGAACTACGACCACAACCATAGATGGAAACATAAAAGACCAAAAGACATACTTGTAAGGACCTAACATCTATGGCCAAGCACACGCAAACATAACGGTACAGGTGAGCCCCTGTTAATCGGACTCCATTACTGGATATCCAGCTGGAATACACTGCCGAATAACTGGCACCACGCAGGGAAGCCGTACTGTACACTGCATGCAGACAAGCTTCACACACACCCCACACAGTGAGATAATCTATGGCCGATCTCCCACTACTGTATAACAATCTTGATTGTTCCAGAAATGTAGCGGCCGCAGCAACTGGGATACATCGCCATCGCTTGCCACAGTAATGATGCATGATACCCATACTAACAAATCCAACCTTGAATGAACTATCGCAGCTAGTAAGCCACTACTGCTCTTACTACCCATCCCACTGTCGCAGAGGTTTTTTTCCCACGGCACGAGCCATGGCACTTTTTTCCCTCTGCTCTTCAAATCGCTGCCCTCACTCGCATTTCGTCCACTATCTATCACCTGATGGACCGTGTTAATGCGTGATCCACTTACTTGATAACTAACATGTTTACGGAGGTGACAATAGAACTTTTGGTTTGGTCACCACGTTGGCGCGGGCGTGGAGGAGCCCCATCTCTATACTAGCAGCAATGTAAAGTAAAAACATTGAGAGCAGCACCCCAAGTGAAAAAACTGACAGTCGCAGCTACCCGAAGCTGGCGATCTCTCGGTCCACCAGTCTACCAGAAATTTACTGGCATCGTCCAATCTGACATGCCGCTCTACATCTCCAGGGTGCCTCTATCCATCCACGTTCTGGTCCTTTCCCTCCTCCTACACTGATCTTCACATTAACAAACTCAAAGTGTGGTTGCAATAGCGTTCAGCTGCAAAGTAAACTTCACTGCCCACCGCAAGCAACAACAGTGTTTTACGTCACTTGATCCCACTCTGAGGGCTCTTGTGACTGGAGACCGCAGCTCCAGCTGTTTTGTTTAGTTCCTGTGGTAACCTAAACACTGCCACGTTTTCCTGTTATTTGCATTATGTCTCTGATTTCCTGTCTTGAAGTGCCCTCTCTGGTTTCCAATAGTCGTCAGCTTGACAGTGTACAAGACAGTGATACAGGGTGACAATTATTGAACTACATGAAACAAATTCGTCGTGACTTCTGAACGGTTTGCGTTAGGATGTTCAAACGGCACGGTTGGCCGCTGGGCATGAAGGGAATTAGTATGCGTATGCATGGTTTGGTTTAGCGACGAAGTCCACTTTCGTTTGGACAGGTTCGTCAGTAAGCAAAAGTGGCCCATTTGGGGAACAGAGAATCCACATTTCGCGATCGAGAAGTCTCTTCACCCTCAATGCGTGACTGTGTGGTATGCAATGTCCAGTCACGGAACAATCGGTGTGATGTTTCTTAATGACACTGTGAATACCGTACGGTACGTGAAGGTTTCGGAAGATGATTTCATCCCCATTATCGAAAGTGACCATGATTTCGACAAAATATGGTTCATGGAAGACTGACCCCGACCCCGTCGAAGCAGGACAGTGTTTGATGTCCTGGAGGAGCACGGGGGGGGGGGGGGGGGGGGCACTTCTGGCACTGGGATTCCCAGAGGCCACTGACATGGGCCTCGATTGGCCGCCATATTATCTGGATCTGAACATATGTGACTCCTTTCTGTAAGGTTATATTAAAGGCAAGGTGTACAGCAGTAATACCATAACCACGGCTGAGCTGAAAACAGCCATTCAGGAGGTCATCGACAGCATCGATGCTCCGAAACTTCAGTGTGTCATCCAGAACTTCGCTATTCGTCTCCGCCAGGTCATCGCCAATGATGGCAGGCATATTGAACATGTCATAACCTGAATCCGAATATCTGTAGTGACGTTGAATGGAGCGTGTGCACGCCGTAGTTTGTGACTAATTTACTTTTTTTTTCATATAGTTCATTAATTGTCACCCTGCAAGCCATTAATACACGACAATATCCTTATTTCCGGCATGGCTTCTTCGATTAATAGATAGGAAAGTATGGGCGAAAGACTTCACCCTTATCTCCCATTTAAATTCCTAGTATTTCGTTCTTGGTAGTCCGTTCTTACTATTCTCTCTAGGATGGTATACATGTTGCGTATTACCCGTCTTCCCCTTTAGCTTACTCCTATTTTTCTCAAAATTTCTGTCATTTCGCACATTTTACATTTTGGGGCCCTTTTTCTGAGTCGACGAACCTCATGAACGTGTCTTAGTTTTTCTTAAGTCTAGCTTCTAACAGCAGTCACAGTATCAAGACTGCCTCTCTGGTGCCTTTCTTACGTGAAAGCCAAACTGACTGTCGTTTAACAGCTTCTCGATTTTCTTTCCCATTGTTCTGTATACTATTCTTGTCAGCAATTTGGGCGTGTGAGCTGTTATGCTGATTGAACTATAGGTGTGTATCTGTCCTCGTGATCTTCGGGATTATGTGGTTGACAATTTTCCGAAAACCTGATGGTTCGTCTCCAATCTCATAAATTCTACATACTAACTTGAATACTCCTTTGGCTGCCACTCCCCCCGTGATTTTAGAAATTTCGAAGGAATTCCAAGTATTCCAGTTCTTTGTTAAACTCTCACTGTAATACTGGATTCCTTAAGTTTTCCACATCGATATCCAATTCTTCTGGAATTAAGTCAACAGACACGTACTTCCCCTTGTAGAGGCCTTTAATGTACTCTCTCCACCATTCACTCTCTTCACTGCGTTTAATAGGAATTTGCTATTGCATTTTTAATATTGATGCCCTTTGCTTTCAATTTAAACGACGGTTCTCAATCTGGCCTCCCAACGACCATTCCTTTTATAATTTTTCAGATTTTTTCCTGCAGCCATTTCGCTTTAGCTTTCCTGAACACTTTTGTACTCCCTTCTTTCGTGCATCAATTGAAGAATGTCTTCTGATACCTAAGGCTTCATCGTAGTTACCTAGCTTGAACAAATGCTTTTCTGCCATTTTTAGAGATGACCATTCCCTTCAACAGAACTGTCTATTGTGGTAGTAATTATTACAGTACATAAAGTCTTAGAGAAGTTTAAACGTCTCTCATCATTCTTCAGTAGTTTAGCATCCCAGTCCACTCCAGACTGATCTTCCAGACGTTTCTCCTAAACTCCATTCTGCTCCTCAACATTACTGAATTGTGATCCAGGTCTATATCTGCTCGTGGCTGCAACTTACAATTCGATGTCTAACTTCAAAGTCTCTGTCTGGCCACAACTTAATCAAGCTATAATTCTTCCCGTGTCTCTTGGAATTTTCCATGTTTTACATATTTTTCCACATTTTCTCCAAATTCTATGTGTATATGTACAAGAATATTTGAGTTCTTATTGCTTACTAAAACAATTTTCTTTGACATCTATCAATGAGTCGCATTGTCCTTCTTTGGGATGATGTTCAGCTCATGCGTCAAATTGTCTTGAATGTTGCTTACATCGTCAAAGAGTTGACTCTTCACCTGAATTTCTGCACTTTATCGTTTTATGGTAGATTCGTATTGGTAACACTTAGTCTCATGTTTTGCATTTTCTTTAAGTCGCGGCCTACGTCCACGCTTCATTGTTTTTGTGCGGTACAAATTTAGCACTCGCTCTTCTCTTCTTCAAAACATTCAGGAGAATGCCTTGAACACTTGATCTTAAGATGTTGCTCCATTGTGATTTGTGACACACTACCCTGATACAGCAGGTCACCCGTCCACTACTTCACACTGCCTGCTCACAACTGACTGGTCACACGCACGTCTGTTGTTCACAGATTTAAGTTCAAGGTCACACCGTAGCTATTGCGCAGATGTTCTTATATAGACAAAAATAGAATAAGTATCGGAACTTTATGGGCATAGTGTGTATTTCTAAGAAAGATTTTGCTTACGTAATGTTTCTATGTAATGATACATATCATCGTTTTACTGTGGTCAATCTTTTAGTCATATGACTAGTGTTATGATGATGACAATGTGTCTTAATCTAATCTAATCATCAGACACTGCACTTCAATTGAAAACTGGTCTGAAGATAGCTGAGAATTCAGCCGAAAGTAGTAATTATTGAATATTATACAGTTGCGATGTTGACTATTAAAAAGATTTTTGTCTATGATTTTTTAGCTTCATTGCAGAATATTTATAAAATCTGGATGATAGGCTGAGGGATTAAAGGCACATGCATTGTCAACAATACTGTAGACAACACTGGGTAGAGGTCGACGTTTTGTAGAGGGAACGAAACCTTTTCTTTCTCTGTTCTGTATGTGTGTATTCCCAAAAGGAACACTTAATTCTGTAGATTTTATACTTACTTTCATTAGAGTGATGTAATATGATTTTCAAACAATTTTTGAGAATTTTTAAAACATTTAAAACCTTTTTTTCTAAATTTCAACAATTGTAATGACAGGCAAGAAGGGATGGGAGGTAGGGGGGGCTATAGGCACATGACAATATAGATGCATTACACAAGGAAATTATTCGATAGAAATAATAATTATCTACTCTAAAGCATCATAGGAAAAGAAGAAATATAGTTATTTGTTTTTTGTTTGCATAGCCATCTTCCGCAGCAGCTATTAAAATCAGTTATTAATGGTTTCCCCGTCTTAAGCTTACATCAGTTAATAAGAGAGAGTTTTGTACCAAACGCGTTTCGCTTTCGTTTACAAAGCACCTTCTGTGCTCATTGGTGTTTCTGCCTCTTGTTCACAGATTCTGCAAACCACTGCTTCTTCCCTCTTTGTTAGCGGAGGCAGGTGTCGAAAAAAATGTTACACATATACACTTGGAAGTTTTTGCCTTTTTTGGCAGTGTTTCATTTTTTGTATATGTGTAACGAGGTTCTCCTTCGACATTAACCCCCGCTAACAAATCGGGAAGGAGCAGTGGTTCGGAGAATATGTGAAGAAGAGGCAGAAACGCCGATGACCATACGATATGCACCCTGACGTCTATGGGCGATACATTTGTCATGATGTGTAGCTGATAAGCCCGTCTCATACGACCTAGTAAGGTTGTACAGTGATTAGCATACTGGACCCGCATTCGGGAAGACGACGGTACACATCCCTGTCCGACCATCCACATTTAGGTTTTCCGTGATTACCCTACACCGCTTCAGGCAAATTCCGTGATTGTTCTTTTCAAAAGGACACGACCTATTTACTTCCCCATCCTTCCTTAATCCGAGTTAGTGCACCGTCCCTAATGATCTCACTGTGAACAGGACGTTAAACTTTAATCTTCCTTCCGTCTCGTACGAAGTAAGGTTCCGCGAAATTTACTTGGTTACATGCATGGCTGTGGGCTAACAGAGAGGCGGGATGCTTGGCTCACAAGAGGAAGCTCTCACATGGTAGAGCAGCTTACAGCTTTGGCAGTTTTGCCAGGAGCGCTGGAAATCTCGACATGGCTCTGCAAGCATATGCATCAATCACTGACGCTTAGTGTGCTTACCAATGATGTGCAGGTTTGTAAAACCACATGTCGGTTGTGAGGCAATCTTCTGAGTAGCACTAACAATTAGCCGAACGGCATTAAACAAATCAATCAATAATTGTTGTTAAAGTTTTTTTGAGTGTACGTAAGCTAGTCTTATTTCAAAGGCGGTAATTCCAAGTCCTAAAAAAACAAAAATAATAAAATGAGGATGTTGCATGTGATATACCTTTCAACAAAATGCAAGTAAACTGGCACTGCTGTCTCAGGCAAACATGTCCTGCCCGTATTAAAAAGATAAACTCTAACATATTCATATGCCTTGGAAACGGGGTGGAGGTAAGGGGTGGAGGAGGTGGTGATGGAAAGAAGAGAGGAAGCGTTGTACAAAAGCCAATTCTCAGGTATTTGTAGGCTTATTTGAAGTGTTCATATTCCCTTCAGCATTCGAGAAATCACGTCATTGCTGTTAGTCTTATAGGAGTGTATTGTTTTTGCTATGCTTGAGTTATTGACGTCAATAAAGGAATATGACGAGAAAAGAAAATAGAACAAAATCGCGAAATTCAGTCACACACTGAGTCAAAAAAGTTTCATGAAACGTGTTTCGCCACTGTAGTGCGCCGGAGTACCTTGCCACAGAGTGCTATGTAAATTTCATGTTGACGTACTCAGAGATGGGCAGGGGAGGACAGCTGCATTTGCCCTGTCCCGGCCCTCTCACCACCACAGAAAAAAGTCGCACGCTGTCTACGACTTAGAGAGGAGCATCAGTTTAGTAGCAATTGGAGGAAAACTAGAGTGTGTAACAGGTAAAGTACCAAGAGCCATTTGTCATGAAATTTCAAAACTATTTCGCCATTCGCCGCTATTCTCACTACAGCTGAAAATGCCAGATATCTAGAAGCTCCCAGTAGCATTTTACTTTCAATTCGCAATGCTACTGAATTGAAGGTAGGTCCTATTGATTATAATGGTACACACTGCAATAACGCACGATGTGGTTGGTCTCTGTGCCGTTGCGGTTACACTTCTTCCGTTTACTTACGGAGAGAATCAACAGAATACTAGTTTAACGAACTGGCATTGTTTTGTTTAGTTTAATCACTTAGGTAATTTTTCTTTCAGAATTGCCAGCACTGACTGAAAGTGCTGTAAGCTGAGGCGGCATTGTCCAAAGCCGTTAAAGCATGCGTACGTAGACGTAGTGTTGAAACTGTATGTAGTACGCGGAAGAAATAAAAAACACCGACATTGAGTGATGCATATGTAAAGTACTTCGCTGATACACAAAAGCTCAGTGTGAGACGTTGGTGTTCTGTGCAATATCGATCAAGTCAAATGTTACACAGTCTTACACGGTTGGACTACTTGAACATTGTGAAGGACGTAAGTAATTGCCAAAATTGTATCTCAGCCTAATAGTTTTGGCAATGTTACCTCGGATGATGCCCATCATACACAAGCGCCGACTCGTTCTTTGCAACTTAATAGAGATCTGTGTATTTGAACGAACTATAAAAAAATCAAGAGAGGCGGCCATATGAATTGGAAGATTGGCTGGTATTTAAATATTTCAAAGTACACTGCAGGTACCGTTAGTAATTTACCAGATATTGGCACGCTGTAGAAAGCAAAACATATTTGAAATTATAAATAGATCTAGAGATATGTTCATTACCGTACAGGTAATTTAACTATTCACTAAACGATGCCAACGTAGTTGCAGTACATGGCGTGGGTTATGCGACTTTGACGATTAATAAGGAAGTCGTGCCATTTATGAATGAGTTTGATAATCAGATTATAGACACAGCAATAATTTTGCATTCATTAATCCTCAGCTGTAATGCCGTCTTTACCAAGTTAATCGCATGTAATGAATTCTAGAATGAAAATTAAGCATAGCAGTTATGGCATCCAGTGTGGTGCCACGTTACTGTGATTATGGTAGACCTATGTCTGCTATCGGGCACTGGAAAATGCGATTGTATGTATCAGTGGTGTATCGAGGGAGGCGTGCTGCCGCCCCCCCCCCCCCCAATCTGACTTGACAAGCTCTTATTATTACTGATCGTCTGCTGAGCGGTATTTCTTTGCATGAGGGTTAAATAAGGAAGAAGGCAGCATACTCTGTCCATGACCTGTGTGAATAACATTTTGCAGTGTACACTGCTGCAAGATGTGCAGGAAGAGATTCATTGAGGCTATGGTAGGTACCGAAAGGGGTGTGGAGTCTAATGACTCCAGTGCCATGGCCAACTGTGCTAGGTTTCTTGGTTGAGGATGAATCACAAGAACAGCCCGACTGAGGTGGTCCTACAGATTCGTGATTGGGTTTAAATCTGGGGAGTTCGTGGCCAGGGGAGTACAGTAAACACATACTGGTGCTCTTCAAAACCACACATGTATACTGAGAACTTTATTGCCCTGCTAGTAGATGCCAAAATGGTGAGGAAAGATAAACTGCATGTAGGGGTGGACAAGGTCCTCTAGGATAGATGCTTACTTTGCATTTATCCATTGTACCTTCCAGGAAGATGAAATCGTCCAGGGAATGCCATAAAAAAATTCTCTAGACCATAATGCTCCTTGTGTTCTTTCAGATGTTTCAGACAGTACATGCCAATGGTAATATATCGGATGGAGCATAAAACATGATCCATCTGAAAAGATCACCTGTCACCTCTCAGTGGGCGTCCAGTTGCACTATTGGCGTACAAATTCCTGACTTCATTGCCAGGGAACAGAGTTAGCATGGGTGCATGAAACAGGTACTTAACAATTGTTGATGAGACTGTTGGTAGCCCTTGGTTCATCTGGATGGTCAGTTGCTCAGCTGAATCACTTCTATTCACCTGGATACATCTCCGCACCTGTCGTTCACCCCTGTTAGCTATAACCTATGGTGCACTGCATTTGTCTCGGTGCTGGTTTTGAATAGTGCCATTTTGCCATGCATAGTGTACTTTAACTATGGCAATACCTGAACAGTTTATAAGCTTAGCTGTTTTGTAATTGCTTGTTGCAGCCATTGCCAAAATGTCAATGATCGTGCTCTTTTGAATGCCAGTTAAATCATTCCATCTCCGTATTATGACAGAACTGTACTGTTTTCCCCATCCATCAACACGCTTTAAATACCTTCCCATGGTTATTGTATTTGACATCGGACATAGGCAGTGGTCATATTAATATGACTGGACTGTGTGAATCCATAGTGTACCATAATAGACTACATGCATTCAGTGGTAAGTTGATCAGATTTTTAAACTGAATGCACCTTGACACAGTGCAGTTTAAAGACAATGCTGCTTGAAAGTATAAAAATGTATGATTTTTTTGCTCTCACACCTGTAACATGACAGACAACAAAAAGATTAAGAAAATACTATTGTTCTCTCAAGAAAATTTTGATAAATCGCTGTTGTACAATGTTTTTATGATTCAGCCTCACCCCCCAAGGCCAAAATCCAGGTTTCATCCATGGTAGAGATGCAGAGTTTTTGCTCAGTGCCATGGAAATTGACTGTATCTTCAATCAAAGATGTTCCTGAATTCAAATACTTAACTTCTTCACACATTACCACCACTGTCTAATGGACTGTGTTAACACAGAGTAATGCACAGATTTCAACACACAAGTGAGCATGAATTATTGCTGTAAGCGTTGAACTCTGCATAGAGAGCTTATCTAGTACTGGTAATCTCCTATAAACCCTGAACGATTCCCGGTTGTGTGTAAAGACTGTTAGTGGCACCAGAGTTGGTGCCCAGATATTTATGGATGATACAAGAACTGAAGCTGAAGATAACAAGCCAAAAGCAGAAATACTGACTGTTTTCAAATCTTCTTTTACGAAGGAAGATACAGAATTACTGCCCCAGTTTAATTCTTGTTCCACTGCAAAGATGAATGATACAGAATTTAGTTTCAATGTCTATGACCCTCAAATTAAATGAGGCTCCAGAGCATGATGGAACACCTGTCTGAGTCTGTACAGAATTTATAGCTGCATTACGTCCCTTTTTAATCATAATATGTCATTGATTGATGAAATGTATGATAAGATAAAAGAAATTATTCGGATAGTGAAGAGAGACGAAAATTTAATAGTCATTGGTGACTGGAACTCGATAGTAGGAAAATGGAGAGAAGGAGAATATGAATTGGGAGTAAGAAGTGAAACAGGAAGCCATGTGGTAGAATTTTGCACAGAGCATAACTTAATCATAGCTAACACTTGGTTCAAGAATCATGAAAGAAGGTTGTATACATGGAAGAAGCCTGGAGATACAAGAACATATCGGATAGATTATATAATTGTGAGACAGAGATTTAGGAACCAGGTTTTAAATTGTAAGACATTTCCAGGGTCAGATGTGGACTCTGACCACAATCTATTGGTTATGAGCTGTAGATTAAAACTGAAGAAACTGCAAAAAGGTGGGAATTTAAGGAGGTGGGACTTGGATAAACTGAAAGAACCAGAGGTTGTACGGAGTTTCAGGGAGAGAATAAGGGAACATTTGACAGGAATGGGGGAAAGAAATACAGTAGAAGAAGAATGGGTAGCTTTGAGAGATGAAATAGTGAAGGTAGCGGAGGATCAAGTAGGCAAAAAGATGAGGGCTAGTAGAAATCCTTGGGCAACAGAAGAAATATTGAATTTAATTGATGAAAGGAGAAAATATAAAAATGCAGTAAATGAAGCAGGCTAAAGGGAATACAAACGTCTCAAAAATGAGATCGGAAGGAAGTGCAAAATGGCTAAGCAGGGAAACTGCAAAAAGGTGGGAATTTAAGGAGGTGGGACTTGGATAAACTGAAAGAACCAGAGGTTGTACGGAGTTTCAGGGAGAGAATAAGGGAACATTTGACAGGAATGGGGGAAAGAAATACAGTAGAAGAAGAATGGGTAGCTTTGAGAGATGAAATAGTGAAGGTAGCGGAGGATCAAGTAGGCAAAAAGATGAGGGCTAGTAGAAATCCTTGGGCAACAGAAGAAATATTGAATTTAATTGATGAAAGGAGAAAATATAAAAATGCAGTAAATGAAGCAGGCTAAAGGGAATACAAACGTCTCAAAAATGAGATCGGAAGGAAGTGCAAAATGGCTAAGCAGGGATGGCTAGAGGATAAATGTAAGGATATAGAGGCTTATCTCACTAGGGGTAAGATATGTACTGCCTACAGGAAAATTAAAGAGACCTTTGCGAAAAAGAGAACCACTTATATGAATATCAAGAGCTCAGATGGTAACCCAGTTCTAAGCAAAGAAGGGAAAGGCAATGTACTTGAGGACAATATTATGGAAATGGAAGAGGATGTAGATGAAAATGAAATGGGAGATATGATACTGCGTGAAAAGTTTGACAAAGCACTGAAAGACCTGAGTCGAAACAAGGCCCCGGGAGTAGACAACATTCCATTAGAACTACTGACAGCCTTGGGAGAGCCCATCCCTACAAAACTCTACCATCTGGTGAGCAAGATGTATGAGACAGGCAAAATTCCCTCAAACTTCAAGAAGAATATAATAATTCCAATCCCAAAGAAAGCAGGTGTTGACAGATGTGAAAATTACTGAACTATCGGTTCAATAAGTCACGGCTGCAAAATACTAACACGAAATCCTTACAGACAAATGGAACAACTGGTAGAAGCCAACCTCGGGGAAGATCAGTTTGGATTCCGTAGAAATGTTGGAACACATGAGACAATACTGACCCTACGAATTATCTTAGAAGAAAGATTAAGGAAAGGCAAACCTACGTTTCTAGCATTTGTAGACTTAGAGAAAGCTTTTGACAATGTTGACTGGAATACTCTCTTTCAAATTCTGAAGGTGACAGGGGTAAGATTCAGGGAGTGAAAGGCTATTTACAATTTGTACAGAAACCAGATGGCAGTTGTAAGAGTCGAGGATATGAAAGGGAAACAGTGGTTGGGAAGGTAGTGAGACAGGGTTGTAGCCTCTCCCTGATGTTATTCAATCTGTATATTGAGCAAGCAGTAAAGGAAACAAAAGAAAAATTCGGAGTAGGTGTTAAAATCCATGCAGAAGAAATAAAAACTTTGAGGTTCACCAATGACATTGTAATTCTGTCAGAGACAGCAACGGACTTGGAAGAGCACTTGAACGGAATGGACACTGTCTTGAAAGGAGGATATAAGATGAACATCAACAAAAGCAAAACGAGGATAATGGAATGTTATCAAATTAAATCGGGTGATGCTGAGGGTATTAGATTGGGAAATGAGACACTTAAAGTAGTAAAGGAGTTTTGCTATTTGGGGAGCAAAATAACTGATAATGGTCGAAGTAGAGAGGATATAAAATGTAGACTGGCAATGGCAAGGAAAGCGTTTCTGAAGAATTGAAATTTGTTAACATTGAGTATAGATTTAAGAGTTAGGAAGTCATTTCTGAAGTATTTGTATGGAGTATAGCCATGCATGGAAGTGAAATGTGGACGATAAATAGTTTAGACAAGAAGATAATAGAAGCTTTTGAAATGTGGTGCTACAGAAAAATGCTGAAGATTAGATGGGTAGATCACATAACTAATGAGGAGATACCGAATAGAATTGGGGAGAAGAGGAGTTTGTGGCACAACTTGACTAGAAGAAAGGATCGGTTGGTAGGACATGTTCTGAGGCATCAAGGGATCACCAATTTAGTATTGGTGGGCAGCATTGAGGTTAAAAATCGTAGAGGGAGACCAAGAGATAAATACAGTAAGCAGATTCAGAAAGATGTGGGTTGCAGTAGGTACTGGGAGATGAAGAAGCTTGGACAGGATGGAGTAGCATGGGGAGCTGCATCAAACCAGCCTCAGGACTGAAGACCACAACAACAACAACATGTCATTGATCCCTGTAACAAAAAAAAAAAAACTGGGCCAAATGGTTGGAAGAATGTCAGAGCCACACCCATCTACGAGAAGAATACAAACAAACAACAAAACTACTATCCTGTCACATTGACCTCCATATGTTGTAGACTCTTGGAGCATATTTTGAGCTCAAACATAATAAGATACCTTGAATAGAAATACTTTCTCTGTGCCAACTGCCATGGAATTGAAAGACATTAATCATACAAAATCCAACCCTCCCTTAAGTCACATGACTTCCTAAAATCTGTGTGTGGATCAAGGCAATCTCTTATGACATCCTTAGTCATGGATCAATACACTGAGGCACATGCAGTATTTCTTGACTTCCAAAAAGCATTTCACTCCCTACCACCTAATTGTTTGGATATCAAACAATATCTGTGACTAAATTGAGGATTTCTTGATAGGGAAGACATATTATGTTACCTTGGATGGAGAGTCATTGACAGAAATTGAAATAGCATTACTTATGCCCCGAGGAAGTGTATTTGCACCCTTGCTATTCATTTTGTATATAAGTAACCTAACACACAATATCAATAATAACTTCAGACATTTGGAAGATGCCATTACCTGTAACAGCTGCTATCTGAAAAAAAAAAGAAAAAAAAAAAACTGCAGAAATATCCAATCAGATATTAATAGTTTGGTGTCATCACGAAATGCAGAAGAATAGTATTCTACGAGTACAGAATGAGTTACAGTTGTAAGCAGTCAGCTCTCATAAATACCTGGGTTTAGCACTTAATACAGATATGAAGGGGCTCAGTCATATGTAAAGCAAATGGCGGACTGGTTCACTAGTGGGATACTCGGTAGATACAGTCTACAAAGGCGACTGCTTACAAAACAATATGTGATCTAGCTTAGAATACTAGTTAAGTATGAGGGACTCATACCAAATAGGACTATCAGGGGTGACTGCAGGCTACACAAAGGAGGGCAGCACAAATGACCACCGATTTCTTTGACTCATTGGAGAGCATCACAGAAATGCTGAAAAATTTCAATTGGTGGAAGCTAAAAGATAGATGCCATTTATCCCATGAAAGCTGATTTATAAAGTTTCAAGAACCAGTATAAAGTCAAAAATCTAAAAATATACTTCAACCAATGCACTGAAAGATGATATAAACTACGGCAAATACGAACGATGCCTTTTTATAAAGCCTCTTTCACTTTTATAAATTCACAACACACACCTTTTGGGTAATGTGGATGTTAGAAAAATTTGTCAAAGCTGTAAACTAATCATTATTTGTAGTACTTTCTCCACACAAATTTAGGCGCTTACCATAGTGTGAAGAAGCTTTAAAATTCCATTGTCATAAAATTCTTCTGCCTAAGTCTTCAGCCAGTTAGTCAAATTCCTGATAGCGTAGCCTCTGTGCAACAATTTTGTGCAACAAATCTCACGAAATTTGTGGTGAACTAAACAGGAGATCCATCATTGTAAATCGGCAGTTTTCTCAAGTCATCTCATTGGTTTTTGTGACCAGTTCATCACCACAATGCTTGGTCATCCACTTTGATCTTCATCATTAATATTAATTTGGCCACTTTTTAAACCTAATGCACTATTGGCACATTCTACTACATTGGTTCCACACACTTCAACATTTACTGATAATTTCAATTGTGTGTGTGTGTGTGTGTGTGTGTGTGTGTGTGTGTGTGCACGAGTGAGCACGAGCGAGCACGAGCGTGCGCGCGCAAACAAACACCTTATTACGGCTCCACTTCTCAGCTCATGCAATTTTCTTATGCAATTTTCAATTGTAGCCCACACTAAAAACTTTTATTATGAAATGAAATGATCATGTGTCATTGTTGGCCAGGGAAGTTTGGTTAATGGGTTGCAAGCCTTATTTCAGGTGATGCCACTTTGGTTGACTTGTGTGTTGGTGATGATAAAATGATGATAGGGACAGCACAACACCCCATCCACAAGTGGAGAAAATCTCCAACCTGGCCAGGAATTGAGCCTGGGGCCCGGTGCATGGTAGGCAAACATGTTACCACTCAGCTAAGCAGATGGACACTTTTATTGTGAAATGATGGGAAATGACAGTAATCTTGCACTGGCCTGGCTGGATGCTGACGGAATGGACAAACTCTCAGACAACAATACAGCCACACCAACCTCCGCATTCTTATTGCCGGTAAAAAAGGTGTAATCTAAATTCTGGATAGCCCTCATAACTTGGTTGTATTCAACATTTTTGTCATGATCCTATTATCATTTGCACGAAAATGTCACCTCCTTGTTAATAGCTTCCTATTCAGTTTGACATTTTTTGGCCTTTTGCTCTCTTCATATCTGCAGTTTCTTTTACTGTCTGCATAAGTATTTCATCAAATAATTGTGTTTTCCTTCTATGTCAGTATAATCTTTGTTTCCTAAGATATTGAACTGTAGCTTACTTCACACTGCTTTACCTCTTTATACTTGATGAGTTTATTCCATTTTCACTTTTTATCTATTTCTACTCTGCATGTTACGAGCTTTCTAAAGAACTTTAAGATCTAAAGTTACTATGAAGAAGAATGAACGATATGTAGCAAGCTTCTAGGAAGGACAGAGAAAAAGGAGATACGAAACAGATTTAAAATAAGGACTTTCACTACAGTAGAACAAAGCACAGAGGCTTGTATTCCAAACTAACTCTGGTAGTGGCAGAAAACTGTACATGATGATGGTGATATCACACAAGATTGTGATGTCCTGTATTGTTCATTGTTTGATAAAATGTAATCAGTTTTATTTTCAGTTCCATTTAGCCTTTGGTAAGTTAGTTTTCCATTTGATTCCTAATGGAAGAATGTGATAATGAGAAACATGTTTGTTTTCTACTAAAACACATGACCTCTGAAGTGGCTGGTAGTATATCCAAAGTTTCCCTCTGAAGAATAATTCTTCATGTTTTTGCAGTAAAATCCCCCCCACCCCATTATCCTTTTGTAGTGAGTTTTCCTGTCATTTATCAGATTTCGTAATTCTTCATTTAAATCTTCTACCTTCTCATCAGAATGTAAGCACTTGGGAGCACCTTGTTGAATGATGTTAGTCGAGTATCTTTTATTTCAGAAGAAAGTATTGCTAATGTGTTTAAATTCCTGTGTTATCTGTAATATTATATTTTCTGTTCACAATGAAACCTACACTTTAATTTCATTTCTGCTATGTTTCGCTGTAGTAAATTACATATCCTGAGTTTAATGCTGTTGGGTCTATGTTAGAATGTGCTGGTGTCTGAAGTGGGATGAGCAAACAACAATAACACAGATTCATAGCATACTTTCTGCATACAGTGGAACAATAAGGAACAACAACAAAACATAGACCATTACCTCACAAACAGTTACAGCTAAGATAAAATGTAGTGTCAGATTACCAACATAAAAGAATACTGCTTCATCTGGAGACAGGTTCAAATGGCTCTGAGCACTATGTGACTTAACTTCTGAAGTCATCAGGCACCTAGAACTTAGAACTAATTAAATCTAACTAACCTAAGGACATCACACACATCCATGCCCGAGGCAGGATTCGAACCTGCGACCGTAGCGGTTCCAGACTGTAGCGCCTAGAACCGCACGGTCACTCCAGTCGGCCATCTGGAGACAATTTCAACTTACAAATAAGATATGTATGATGTGTTGAGAGTTGTCACATGTTAAAGATTGCATTGGCATTCAGTTGTGCCGAGAACACTAATGGACATTTTACTTGACACTCTTTAAAAATACTTCATGTGAAAAAGAACTCACTCATTTTACTGCATTCAGTACTGCATATGATATACAGTGAATACCCAAGTGACATGACACAAACAAAGGCAGCAACACACATTTTAAAAGAAAGAAAGACTTACAAAAGATCATGGGTCACAGTTCACACAGTGAGGCCGCAGATATTCATTTAAATGCTTTGACCAAGCTTATCACACCTACTTTAAAAATATTTAAATGACCCTCTTAAGAAACTCACCTAGGTCGATAGAGTTCATAAATTCATAATGTTTCCCTTTTCTCATTATATCTGTTGGCATATCATTTATCTGTAAGTAAAGTGTTCTTACAACTTTGTTGGATACAGTATCCCATATATAATGAGAACAAATACCAATGTCCTTTTGACCTTCTATGATTTGAAGGATCAACAGACAAATTTAATGCACTGTGGTTATAATTAAGTAAAGGTGTTACAGCATATTAGTTCATGCAATAAATTTCTTAAATAAATACTCCTCAACAAGCCGTATAATGTCTCTGTGCTAGAAGGAGCAACAGTTTTCTGCTTAGCACTTCACCATGAAACTACACAGTCACAAAACTTAAAAACAAAATTAGTATATGACTTCCTGTCTAAGGAACAATTTACCTATCCACAAAATCACATAATTATAAATCTCCTTTTGCAAACTTTAGACAATGAACTTTAACTTCACTTCAAATATTTGAAGATTCTCTGAGCACATTTGCAATATTTATCAGAATATGAATTATTAAACTGGCTCAAGTAAGTCACACTGAATGAAATATCTGGTTTTGTAACTACTTACAGGTACATAAAGTTACCTGTAGGGCTTGATGAGTATGTCATCACAAGACATCACATAGCCGTGGCATTTTAAATTCTGCACCACAAGTGCAGCACGGATGTTTGAATAAGTCAGTGCTGGGGCTGCATCATGTCCATCATGACACAGCCACCACCACAAGAACCTACTAGAGAAGAGGAAGGAAGGCGAGTGAGCACCAAGCAGTGGGCAGATACCAACCGAGGAAATGGCAGTTGGATTTGAATGCATGCCGTGGCTGCCATAGTGGGACAGAAGCAACACGGAAGAGTGTGCTGGTTGTATAATTGCGATACAGCAAGGTTGGGTGCAGTTAGCTTCAAGGCTATCTGGCTTGTTATTTCAAGGAGAACGACCTGGAGACAGTGAGTGTGTTGTACGATGGAGCTGTTCTCTGCTGGTTGGATGCCTGAAAATGTAAGTTGGTGTGGGCTGCTCTATGTTCTGTGTGTAATTCAGTCTGATCAGCATACATTATATTACCAGTACTTGGTGTGTGGCAGGTTCACATCTCTGAATTCCTCATGTATAATATTAAAGTTGTCAGATGCCTAGGTTTGATTTGACACTTTCAGTTTGATGTCATTTGAGCCTCAGTTATGTTTCTGTAACCAACCCACTCCTTATTTAGCATGTATTTCCTATCAAGGTTTGAAGTAGAATTTGCCCCTTTGTGTAATGGTTTTAGTGTCGTATGATAAAAATTACTGACAATTTGTACGCAAGTTAGTAAGGTATTAGGTGAAATGGATTAGTGCATGTAGTTTTAGTTGACTTTAATTCTGAAGCAGCACTGGTGTCTCATATATGGTATTTCCCCTATGTAAGTCAATTTTACTCTGTTGGTTGGGCATCATGTTGTTTTTGTAAATTTTTTCTGAACAGCTCTCACAGAGCTGACTTGTTATTACATGTTGTTCTGAATCTTCGTTTGGACAATGATCTAAGGCAGTTTCATCTTTCAAAAGAAGAATTAGTATAACATGAAATAATGAGCAAACTCTGTGGCAGGTGTACAGAAAAAACTGACGCCGCTGCCCAACCAATAGCATAAAAACCACTTATATTGGAAAATACCATACATGAGACACCAGTGCTGCTTCACAAATAAAACTAATTAAAGCGTAGTGCACTGTAAAGAATTAATTAATTTCACCCAATGGCTCATTAACTTGCTTACTAATTGTCATTAATTTTTATCAGACACTAAAACATTATACAAAGAGGCAAATTCTTCTTCAAATCTCGAAAGGAAATACATGCTAAATAAGGAGTGGGTTGGTTACAGAAACATAACTGAAGCTCAAATGACATCAAACTGAAAGTGTCAAACCAAACAGGCATCTGACAAAAGTCACACACCAAGTACTGGTAATATAATGTGTGCTGACCAGGCCGGATTACACATAGAACATATAACAGCTCACACCAACTTATAACATTTGCAGACATCCAACCGGCAGAGAACAGCACTGTCTTACAACACATACACACAGGAAAATGCACTGTCTCCAGGCTCTGCTTCAGAAATGACAAGACAGATAGCATTGAAGGAAACAGCACGCCCCCTTGCTATATTGCAGGTATACAGCCAGTGCACTCTTCCATGTTGCCTCTGTCCTACCATGGCAGCCATGGTGTGCATTCAAATCCAACTGCCATTTCTTCCATGAGTATCTTCCCACTGCTTGTTGCTCACTTGCTCTCCAAAACAAAACTCCACTCCTGCTCCCTCTTCTCCAGAAGGTCCTTGTGATGGCACCTGTGTTGCTGTAGATGTGGTGGATTGACCCTACTGAATCACTGAGCCATCCATGCTGCACCCATGCCAAGAGCTGTGCCTGCATGATGTCTGGTGATGGCACAATAATTAAAATTATCGATGTTATTTCCTTTTTCTCTTAAAACTCAGCTTTAGTTTTAATAGAAGTTTTTATGGTTTTACAGTCTGTCATACTGAAGCTTCAATTGCTGACACATATATACCTCTCGTGGCTTGAAGCTAACACTCCATTCATCTTATTATATTTGATTTGTGTCCCTAAACAATTTTTACCTATTCATAAGTCTTTTACTTTGAACTCAAGACTTAGCATATGTTTCAGGAATTCAGTGTTGTATGTGTCATTTGAAAAGAAAATGTAAAAATTAACAACATTTAAGGCTACCATAGCAACTAAGCCTGTATTTCCTGTATTTTTTAATCAGGTAAGATTCTAGTCTAAACCTTTTTATAACCTAAACCGTTAAAAGTGTCATTCCATACTCTGATTGTTTTAACCCATGCATAACTCTGCGTAACATAAAAACCTTCTCTTTATTGTCATAAAGACTTAACTCTTCAGGATGCTTTAGAAAAATTTCTTCTTTGAGAATATCATTAAAAAAAACTCAGGTTCACATCAAGATGTATGAAGATCAAATCTAATTCAACAGGTAAAGCCTTTAGAAGTGTCAAGTGTAAAATGCCTTAGCACTGAAGAAAAGGGTTCATTGTAATCAATTCCAGGTTTCAGAGTGAATTCTCTTGCCAATAACCTAGCACAATGCTGCACTTTACTATCACTGTTGACTTTACACCAGACAACATTAGCACATCTCAAGTGCCATTGTTTCATACGCTTACATATCTTTGTTCGTAGTCATTTCTGGAAAGAGCCTCCTGTATAGTTGTTGGGTTTCCATTTTATCTAAAGTTCCAACAGAAAAAGAAGTTTAATAATAATCAAATCTTCTATTTGTTTGAACTGCAGTTGTGATCACCTATTATTTTACAACTCCTCGTCTTACGAAAGTCGTTTTTAATTATTAGTTTATTCCTCTGGCTGAACTGAGTCTTCTGAAGTATCAAGTAAGTCTTCTCTTGATGTAGAATCAGACTTCTCTTTTTCTTCGTCTTCCTCCACTGAACTCATGATGTCTTAATAATTCTTTGTTTCAATTTCTGCATCATTATTATTGTCGCAGAAGAAGCTGAGTAGCACTGTGGTGTAGTGGCTATGATACTAAAGCGTTTCATGGAGGGTCATGAGTTCAAAACTCACCTGGACTGTACAATTTGAATTTCTGTATTCAGTTTGAGTACATTCTGGAAGTATCCACAAATGTCAAGAATCTTTTTACTGGAATGTTCTGTAGTTGTATATATACTGTGTGTGTTCTGGCCAGAGGCAGTTTGCTCTGTGCTCTTGTATGTGCAAGTGCTGAATAAACCTTCATTAAGTGAAGTTAGTGTTCATCATTCATCTAATTACACCTTCTTCTACGTGACATTATTCTGGTGGAGGCGCTGGGTATTGGAACTTGTGATAGCACACCTTATCGATGACTCAGTGGCTTCCATCAGGCCATGACAGAGTCGCCATTTACATGGCGAGAAACCCAAGTTCGAGCATATTCAACAGATCGCAATCTATCGGAGACAGAAGAAGAAGAAGAAGAAGGACGTTACAATGACAGCAACTGTGTGCAACCACATGAGACATCCTTCCGGGTTATCTGGTGACGATGGCCAAGATCCAAACAAGTGGCTGAAGGTATATGAGCTTATAGTCAAATTTAACAAATGGGATGACATCGTGTGTTTAGCTGACGTATTTTTCTATTTGCAAGGCACTGCCAAACAATGGTATGAGAACAACGAGGAGAATTTCACAAGCTGGGAAGTATTCCAGGTGGAACACACGAAAACAAAAGTGCAAGGCTGAAGACAAATTAAAGTGCAGGGCACAGCATCCGGGATGAACTACAGCATCTTACATTCAGGATGTCTTGGAGCTGTGTAAAATAGTGGATCTAGATTGGAGGAGGAAGATAAGGTTGCACATCTCATGAAGGGTGTTGCTGAGGACATGTATCAAGCCCTACTCCTGAAGGAGGTTTCGACAGCAGACAACTTCATAAAAAGGTGCCAGTATATTGAGACAATGCATCAAAAAAGAATTACATGCAATAAGTTTGAACGGCTTCCAAATGTTGTATCAATGTCTGTGATGGAGGAAGCAACTGATTTCATAAATGTTCTTCGTCAGATAGTGAGAGGAAGTTCCGAAGGCACTTTGATTGCATGGCAAGCAAAAAACCGAGACGCTTCAAGAGGTCATTAGGGAGGTAGTGGAACAGTCATTGAACCCAATCTCTCGTCCTCCATTTCCCTTTAAAACGGTGAAAAAGTTGTGACCCAGGCGGAGTTACGTTCCTACAATGCCTCATGAGGAACCTGTTTGGGCACAAAGGAATACTGACGTCTGGAGGACCCAGGATAAGCAGCCAGTGTGTTTCCACTATGGATGACTGGGACATGTGGTGCGCTATTGTTGAGAAAGGTATTTGATGACGCCCGTGCCAGAAGACACCAGACTGATCTTAGCCGACGTCAACTCCAGGACGATGAAGCTGAACAAGAAGATGTGGGTGCAGGACGACGTAGGTCACCATCGCCGCAAGCTATCCGCTGGAGAGGACACTCCCCAACAGGCCGATCCAGGTCACCATCATTGTTAAGAAGCTCCAGCTGATCACCTAGCCGCCACAACCTGGAAAACTAAATGGTGCAACCTTCCTCAGAGGTGAGGCTGCCAAAGAGAAAAATCATCCACCGTCGATCACTACAAAAATGTTAGGAAACTATGTCGATATCCTCATGGATGGCTGACCAGCCCAAGCTCTTGTGGACTCTGGAGCATCATAGTCAGTCATTTTGGAGAAGTACCATCGCCAGTTGCAGAAAACCGTATTAGTCAACAACAAAACACCTCTGCTGAAGGTGACTAATGGGAAATATGTAAAACCTACAGGAAGATGTACCATTTGTGTGGGTATAAGTGGCCATACACAGCCCTTAGAATTCATCATCTTACAAGAGTTTAGTCATGACGTCATTCTCGGGTGGGACTTTTTGAAAGCTTCTCAGGCAATTATAAATTGTGGTCGCTCAAAGATTATGCTAGATGAGATTAGATACTGTGGACTGAAAGGTGCACATCCGAGTGTGTGGAGACTGTGTGCTGGATAAAGTTAACATTCCTGCAGTCAGTGCTAGAAAGGTAACTGCCATGTGTCATGCCATGCATCAACCCATGGAACATGTAGTGGAATGTAAGAGAAGCATACCACTGAAGAATAACGTGGTCATCCCAGCCTCTGTCATCTCATTTAAGAATGGATTCGGTGAATTGTGGATAGTTAATTGTCACACAGAACTGCAGATCCTTCCAAGACGCATGTGCGTAGCAAACACTGAGCCGTTAATTACAGCTAAGCGTCATAGAAACCTCCCATGCCGAGTCTGTGGGCGAAATTAGCACTACCACTACAAGACAAGATCTTCTAGCTTGACTATCATCAGATATCACTAAGGAACAGCAGAAGAAGCTACTTATCATTCTTCAAGAGTTCTCGGAATGCTTCAATCCACAGGTGAAGAGCAAATTAGACAAATCGATGGTGAAGCATCGGATTAGCACTGGAGACCATCAACCAGTAAGCCAGAGAGCATACCTTGTGTCAGCAATGGAATGTCAAATAATTTGTGACGAGGTAGAGAAAATGATGAAGAATGGCATCATTCAGCCCATGGTCGTCACCAGTGGTCCTCGTCAGGAAGGATGTCAATTGGCGCTTTTGTTTTGATTACAGGAAGCTTAGTAAGATAATTAAAAAGGACGTTTACCCTCCTCCACGAATTGATGATACACTAGATTGTCTGAAGGAGGCTAAGTTTTTCTCAACCATGGACATGTACTCGGGATACTGGCAAATCGAAGTAGAGGCTGAGCATGAGAAAACTGCATTCATCACCCCAGAGGCCCTGTATGAGTTTAAGGTAATGCTGTTTGGTTTGTGTAATGCACCAGCAACTTTTGAACGGATGATGGATAATCTTCTAAGGCACCTGAGGTGGACGATGTGTTTTTGTTATTTAGATGACATTACAGTGTTCTCAGAGACATTTGATGAACATATAAAAAGACTGAGGGCCGTTCTTAAGTGTCTCCAACAAGGCAGGCTGAAACTTAATCCAAGAAAGTGTCTCTTTGGAGCGAAAGAAATCAAAATACTTGGACACTTTGTGTCAAACAAAGGTGTGCAGCCGGATCCAGAAAAGGTGAGAACTATAACAGAATTTCCTATTCCTAAAAGTATTAGAGATGTGAGGAGCTTCCTTGGATTATGTTCTTATTACTGTCATTTTATCAAAGACTTTTGTATCAAAGCCAGGCCACTCCAAGAGTTGTTAAAAGCTTATGCTAAATTTATCTGGGGTGGTGCTCAACAAGATTCTTTCGATGTACTGTGAAAAGCTCTGACGACTGGTCCTGTACTTGGTCTGTATGATGAGAGAGAGCCTACAAAACTACACACAGATGCCAGTGGGTATGGGATCAGTGCTGTTCTGGTGCAGATTTCGGATGGAAAAGAGAAGGTTATTGCCTATGCTTCTCGAACACTTACAAAAGCTGAGATAAACTACAACTACAGAAAGAGAATGTCTTGCTATGATCTGGGCCATGTGCAAATTTCGACAGCATCTCTATGGAAGACCATTCACAGTTGTTACAGACCATCCATCATTCACTTTATTGGTTGGAAGGACTTAAGGATCCAACAGGACGACTTGTCAAGTGGGCAGTACGTCTTCAAGAGGATGACATTATCATAGTGTACAAAAGAGGAAGAAAACACCAAGATGCCGGCTGCCTCTCAAGAAACCCTGTGCAAGACTATCAAGACTTTGGTGAAGATAGTGACCATCTCGCTGCACTCTAGGATCTCTCTGTGCTGAGCAGAAGAAGGATGCCAAGATATTTCAAATTATGCTTGCCTTAAAACAGTCAGAGGATGTGAAAGGACAATTTAAGGTAGTTAATGGATTGCTTTGCAAGAAAAACTTTGATCTGTTTGGAAAGAGGTGGCTACCAGTGATTCCTAAACACATGTGCTTAGGTGTTCTACAGAAATTTCATGACGCACCTGAGGCCGGACATTTTGGATTTATTAAGACATATGATAGAAACCGCAAAAGATTTTTCTGGCAAGGTTTATTTAGGAGTGTCCATCACTGTGTGTCGCACTGTCGAGAGTGCCAGAGGACAAAGGCAGTTCCTCAGAAACCACCTGGCTGACTCATACCAATTCCACCAGCCGAAATGCCTTTCCAGCATGTTGGGATTGACCTCCTTGGTCAATTTCCAAAATCTGCTAGTGGCAATAGATGGATTATTATTTGCACTGATTATCTGACGCACTATGCCATTACAAAAGCCGTGAGAACAGCTGAAGCAGATGAGGTTGCCAAATTCATCGTGGAAGACAGTGTATTAAAACATGGTGCCCCAAGGTCATTAATTAAGGATCAAGGGAAAGCTTTTCAATCAAATATTCTGACAGACTGACAGAGATAAACCGCCAGTGTAACATTACTCATCACATGACGACTGCCTACCATCCGCAAACTAACGGGCACACTGAACACCCTAATAAGACCTTGGCCAACATGCTCTCAGTGTTTGTCAGTGTTGAGCAGAGCAACTGGGATGAGGTGCTACCTTTCATGACGTTTGCCTACAACGCCGCCAAACAAGACACCACAGGTTTTACACCATTTTTCCTGGTGCATGGGCCTGAGGCAATTATGACGATGGACACTGTGTTTCTGTTACATCCTGATGAGGTGGACAATGTCTACATTGGCCAGGTGTTAACCAGAGCTGAGGAAGCTTGGCAGTTAGCTCATCTCCGCATGCTCCAGTCTCAAGAAAACGATCGCCGGACATATGACGTGAGTCACCACCCTGTTGTCTACCATCCTGGTGATCTCACCTGGATCTACATCCTGTTTGGAAGGTTGGTCTCTGAGAAGCTGCTCAAGCGCTACTTTGGATCTTATAAGGTTGTAAGAAAATTGTCTGATGTTACTTATGAAGTTGAAGATTTCGACCCTGACACAAGATGACGAAGCATCAGAGATACGGTCCATGTCCTTCGAATGAAGGATCCTGCAACCCAGGGTAAATTCGAAGCTCCAGCGACAGGCAACAAGCGGAAAGGTGACCGAAGAGCGTAGCGGCAAAAGAAGTTCTTAGAAGATCACCACCATGACAAGAATCAGTCATCAGGATTCGGAGTATGCAGGACCGATGACTCATTCCCAGACTAGGAGGACGTAACACCAAGATACTGTTTTCTTAAGGAGGGATCAATGTCTCAGAAGAAGCTGAGTAGCACTGTGGTGTAGTGGTTATGATACTAAACTGTTGCATGGAGGTTCGTGAGTACAAAACTCACCTGGACTGTACAGTTTTAATTTCTGTATTCAGTTAGAGTACATTCTGGAAGTATCCACATATGTCAAGAATAATTGTACTGGAATGTTCTGTAGCTGTATATATACTGTGTGTGTTCTGGCTGGAGGCAGTTTGCTCTGTGCTCTCTTGTGTGCAAGTGCTGAGTAAACCTTCTTTAAGTGAAGTTAGTGTTCATCATTCATCTGATAACACCTTCTACATGACAATATTTTACATTGTGATCACATCTCTGGTTATCACTGCATCATTTGCTTCAGTATTATAAAGTCTACAGCTGCCTTTCTATCCCACTTTGTTCTCTTATTTTGCATCTAGTTATCATGACATAACTAATATTTGGTTTCTTCCTAGTCCACAGTCCGCAGGGTGTTTCATTCACTAAATTTGAACTTGCTGATCTATTGCACAAATATACTGCACTATTTAAGCTTCAACTCAAAACCTCTTATCAAGTTTACCATCAAATAGTAAATATCAGGCTTTTCCTATCACAGTTCTGTTCAACTTTTCTGGTGAACCAGTTTGTTCTATTTTTTTAACTGATATGCAGCTGATGTATGATACTGTGTTTTCCTCATCATACTATCAAAACACACACAATAGAATTCTTTGCCATTCTCTGTTTTCACTGTTTTAATTTTCCTTTCTTTCTAATTTTCTGCCATTTTTTGAAGTTCTGAAATTTTTCACAAGTCGTACTCTTCGCCTATAGGAAATACACAAATCCCATTTTGCTGTAACTGAATGCCAAAAAGAGAAAATACCTTGCACTGCCCAATGATGTAACTTCCATTGGCCCATAAACATGTGCATGAAGAGTTCCATAGGCAAGGTGGCAATGGAAAAATGCAAAATATGCATATGCTGTTAGTGTTTTCTTTCAATATTCCTCAGTTTGTACAACATATAAATCACTCAGGACAGTGCAGAGCACAGTTTTTCTGTGTAACTCACTCAGGTGAGTTTCTGATCCTTCTAGAAACCTAACACTTTACTTATCTGTGAGATGTTTGGGTCGAGTTGGAATGTTGTGCTAATTTTCAGAGGTTGTCTCTGTTTTAATGACTTTCTATGCCGCTTTACACTTTGTTGAACTGAGTATCTAGTTCTCACTGGATTTCCTCCTGGCATGCTCCAGAGCTTACAGGATTTTCTTCCACACTGGTAAAACAGATGAAGTAGTCAAGGTATTTCTTGGGTTTAGTTACAGTATCTTTCCTTCTGACAGGGTAGTCATCGTCTGGAGTGTCAGGGTCTGCACCAATCCTATCTTTTTGCCAAAAAATCAGATGTTTGATGTTTAACCAGAGAAAATTATTTCTGGAATAATCATCCACTAGTACATAGAAGTTCTTGCTCCATAGGGCCATATAAACCCGTAACTACCAAGCCAACTCATTATAAAGAAATAAAATTTTCATTGCTCAAAAACGTGCTGTAATAAAAATATGTGACACCCACCCATGACATCTGTTTAAGGAGTTAGACATTTTGACTACTGCTGCTCAGTATATTTATTCCTCATGAGGTTTGTTGTAAATAATCCACTGCAGTTCAAAAAGAGTAATGATTACATAATTACAATACCAGAAGAAAAATGGCATTCATTACTTCACATTAGGGTTGTCATTAGCATGAAAACATGTGCACAATACTGCAACCAAAATTTTTGATCATTTGTCCAGTGATATAAAATGTGAAACAGACGACAAAGTAAAATTTTAAAACAAGCTGAAAAAGCTTTTCCTCGACAAATCGTATGCCGTAGAAGAATATCTATTATTGTAATGTGTGAAAGTAATAAGTAAAAGGTGGTGTGTAGTAATTACTACGTCACATCTGTATAATTAAAAAAAAAAGAGACACACTTGTAAATGGCCAGCATGTAGCCATATTTACCAATTAATTTGTTATATGAATGTACAATGACTCATTCCTCATCGTTATGATTTATCATGCATATAATCAATGGGAAATGAAACTAACTAACTGAACACATCAAATGCATACTGTCCTCCAGCCTTAGAAAATGGATATTTAGATAGGTGAGGCACCTCAAATGCATGCAGTCACACTTGTTTTGCACTTGTCACCAGGTTCAAAATCAAGATACTCCAACTTTTTGCTTACACTCTGTAAGGATGACTTAAGTCTAATGTTAAGTTATAACATCACCTAGGCTTCCCCGTTGCTTATTTTACTCTCAACAATATTAAGAAAACAATAGATTGCTACTCACTGTGAAGATGACATTTTGAGTTGCAGATTGGCACAGTGAGAAAACTGTTACACAATTAGCTTTCGGCTAACCAAAGCCTTCTTCAGAAAGGAAACACACACACACACACACACACACACACACACACACACACACACACACACACACACACACACACTGTCATTCATTCATTCATATAAACGAGCACACCTCATGCACACATGCCCACCTTCTCTGGCTGTGCAGACCAGAATGCTACTGCATGGCTGCCCCCAGGGACTATGCTACCTCACTCAAAAATTTCAAGTGCTGCTCCCCCCCCCCCCCCCCCCCTACCTCCTTCTCCTCTCCCTTCCATGCATTTTCAGATGTAGTCAACTATTTCACGCTGCCATTCATCCATGACACCTTATTTTCACATACCACTTTTACTCAAATGTTTTTCTGTCGTGAATACATTTTTGGACAAGAGTCTGTGAGGCAGAATTCGAAACATTTACAGTGTAATAAATTTTAAGTTATAACTCCAAAATGAATTATGACAACCAAAATTATGTTATGTCACTGAAAGATTATAAATAACTAAAATCTATTTATTTTTTCTCATTCCCGAAGAAGAGGGGAGAGTGTGGTGCAAAGGATGGAGCACTATGACCACTCTGGGGAGAGTAACAACCTGGGAAAACAGGTGAGTAGGATTCGCATATAGCAGTGATTCATTGTGTGGTGTAAAGGTTTCATGAAAGCACATGTTTACATGTGGTACATATTCCTAGTGCCAAAGACAAACAAACAGATACACACTTATTCATCACACACTGAACAGCTGTTCGCTGCAGTACCAAACAGTTGTAGATTGCACATGTCAGCAGAAGTTTTGAAAGGTATTAAATGTCCCAAATTATGTCAACAAGTTCAAAGCATAACTGTGTGTCTCAGAAAACAAGGAATAGTAAACATAATATAGTACGTAAAACAGCATCTCCAACACTTTAGGTTTCACAGGCTGGCAACATTTGGCAACCTATTTCACCATTAGACGCAACAAATACGGGCCTGTCCTACACCAAATCTTTATTAAGTAAATGAATGAAAATGTATGACATACATAAAAAAACTCAAAACTAAAATTAACAATAAACTTATGTTTACATACTTGCCTAATATTACAGATATTTTTCTTGCTTTGACATCAGTGAACTGCTCTGTGTGTTTGTTGAAATCCAAAAATTCAGGTAGCTGATGTTCAGCTGACATTATTGCCATTTGACACAGGTATGTTTTAATCAGTTAACACTTCAAAAAAACTTCTTTCTCAGCTTGCAGTTGTCACTGGTCATTTTAGAAATTTGGTAAGCTTATACTTGCACTGTGCACAAAGCCATACTCTTTGTGTGATTTTCAAAGTTTCACATGGTGTGCTACAAGCCTTTGCCAATATTGAGACCAGTTTAAATTCATCTTTAAAATTGACAAGACTGGTGCCCTTAGCCTGCCCATGACTAAAACTCTCACACAATTTGGAACACTTGTGACTTTTAATGTCAGGTGACGTCTTTAATTCATGTCTCATATAAAAAAATCAAAAAGGTCACTGTGACTTTTAAGCTATTGAAATCTTTCACGTATTATAACATCAAGTATTTTAAAGAGTAATTTTATTTTGTACTGAATTTATGGATCTCCAATTTTCTCATCTGCTCCCTTGTTCTGGAACTGTTTCTTCTTCCATCTCTTTCATATCTCAATTGTACCACTATGATCAGGTTTTCTATATCACGTTGAGTTACCAGTTCCATAATGTATAATGAGCGAGCTTGGAATTTAATGTCCTCTTGGCAGTTTATTAAATTCTCTGTTGTCTTTCTGAGTAAGTCAATAGGTTTTGATGTATATGTAGTAATACTTCTTATGTTTCGCTGGCAGTAGTAATGTGGAGGAAAATATCATACCATGTCAGTGCTGAAGGAAGGAAGGAAGGAAGGAAGGAAGGAAGGTAAAACCCCAGATAAGGTATGCCATACCGCCAGCCTCATGAGCAACCATTGTGTCCAAATTTTTGTTTTCACTTATTTCAACCAGTACACCATAGACCTCTTCTATGTTGTACTTAAGTGAGGTGACTGCATCAATCCTGCCTACCCTCCTGTCTTTTTGTACACAATGGCTTCAACTTTAGGGCACATATGATCATTGAAGACTGCCCAGCATCATGTGAACACAGAAAAGAAATCATAAATTTTTATCATGAAACAGAAGAATGAAACTACATACTCTGATTCCTCTGTGGCATCATTCTATTATGGCTTCTACACTGGGAAAGGAAAAAGAATTAAGGAAAACTTTAAAAAAGTTACAGACAAAGCAAAAAAAATTTAGAGGAGCATGGCAAGAAGAAAAGCAGTGCAGATGTTATTAATGGCAGGTCCAAATGAGAGGGAGTCATGGGGTAAGGACGCCAGTTATCTTTCCCCATAATAATACTGTTAATCACAATGTATGCTTAAGTGCTATAGCATGCAAAGCACATTGCATATATTACTTATCTGTTATTTATTTATTATGCATCATTTTTGTCAGTGAAACTGCTATAGACGTTAAGGTTACTGGATAATAACTGTTAGGCCATCATATGCTGGCATGCATCTTTATTTCTTTGTTATTCCAGTGAGCAGGTGTGTGTTACCAACTTCTTCTCGCACTTCATGTATGCAAAACTTTCATTGCCTTGTTTAACTCATCCTTTTGCAATCACTTTAAAATTAAAAATTTGCTGTTCCAAAACAGTTACCATCCAGGGCAGTGGCACAGTTCACACCCACCCCCACCTTCACCTCCACATATCTCTATAGCTGGCCCTGTGCAGATGTTACATTGAACAAAAGTAGTAATCTGGAGAGGAGTGGGGAAGGGGTAGCAGGGTATGGAAGGACGGATGGAAGATGGTTGTCTGGTGGTGTGTGCAACAACTATATGGAGGCATGTGAAGACTGCCAGGGGCAGCATCAAGAGGCTGTGTGGCAGGTAGGTAATTGTGGGGGAGGTGGGAGGGGAGAAGAGTGGTGAAAGAGAGAGGTGAGCAGGTGCGCTGACAGAGGACACACGTAGTGAGGATGAGGGGACGTGAAGAGGGAGAATTAGATAGAACAGAAGAGGCAGTAGCTGTTGGATAGAGGGGGTGGAGGCGGTAGGTGACTGTAGATTGAGCTCAGGATAATTTTGGGAGGAGAGAATGTGTTGTAAGGATAACTCCCAGTTCAGAAAAGCTGATGGTGAAGAGGAGGATACAGATGGCTAGGGCTGTGAAGGAGCCATTGAAATCAAGCATGTTATGTTCAGCTGCATGTTGTGCCACAGGGTAGCCTACCATACTCTTGACCATATTCTTTCTGATGATGGATGTTCATCCTGGTGGACAGCTGTTTGCTGGCCATACCAGTATAAAAAGCTGTACAGTGATTGCAGCAGAATGGATATATGACATTGCTATTTTCACAGTTGACCTGGCCTCTTTTAGGGGGGGGGGGGGGTGAGGGGGGGGAGGGGGGGGGGAGATAAACTAGTGGCTGGAATAGGAAGTGCTGGGTGAGTGGATTGGGAAAGTCTTGCACCTGGGTCTTCCACAGGGATATGATCCCTGTGGCAAGAGGTTGGGTGTGGGAGTGATTTAGGGATGGTGTAGGATGTTGCAGTGGTCTGGTGGGCAACTGAACACTTTAGGAGAGGTGGGAAGGATCTTGAGTAGGATGTCCCTCATTTCAGCCCATGAGAAAGCATGTGGTTCAGTTGTTAAAGTCTGGGGTGGTACTGGTTGATGAAGGAGGTACTCATTTACAGCTTTTTTAGGGGGGGATGGTGGGAGGATTGAGGGTGTGTGGGATAATGGCATGGGAGATCTGTTTGTGGACTATGTCCGGGAGTTACTGCTTGTCTGTGAAGGCCTTGATGAGAAAGTCAGCATACTGGGCAAGGGAGCTCTTGTCACTGCAGATATTCCATCCCGTGGTTGTCTGGCTATATGGCAAGGACTTTTTTTATGTGGAAGGGATGGCAGCTATGAAAATGCAGGTATTTTTTGTTGGTTGGTGCCTTTAATGTGGACAGAGGTGTGGATAGAGCCATCAGAGAGGAGGTGGTAAACACCCAGAAAGGTGGCACATTGCATTGAGGAGGACCAGGTGAAGTGGATGGGAGAGAAGGTGTTGAAGTTGTGAAAGATTGAGGCTAGGATATATTGGCCCCTGAGTCCAGATCATGAAGATATCATCAATTAACCTGAACCAGACTAGGAATGGGAGTTTCGGAAGGCTAGGTAGGTTGTCTCTAGATGGCCCATAATCAGGTTGGCATAGGAGAATGCCATGTGGGTGACCATGGCTGTGGCAAAGATTTGTTTGTAAATGTCCCCTTCAATTGGAAAGTTGTTTATGGTCAGGATATAATTTGTGGGGTGTATAATGAATCGGGTAGTGGGTTTGAAGTTTGAAGAATGTTGGGAAACCACCATGAACATAATAGCAATAGTGATGTTTATTGTACAGCTACATACCTTCCACTAATTTCCCACTCAACTACATTTGCTCCTGACTGCATCATAGCATGTTACCAATTTCTATATATTCTCTACATAGAAATTTCCTCTCTGTGATCTAACCACATGGTGTCCATTTCCTTTATGGGGAAAGCACTGTCCTCTTAAGTTATCCATTGACAAATCAAGACGAGCCAAAATGTCTTTTAAAATACTAAACAGAGTTTGTGATTCAGTGTTGGGGGGGGTCTCATATAAGCCAATAAAGTCTTCATTGATGATAAAGGATTCACTGACAGTACGAATACAAAATGACACTTGTTTGTGAATTGAAGAATTACTTGTTTCGGCAACCGTAATAGAAAAATGTTCAGACTTCTTGATTGTAGCCAATACCTTTCCCAACACAAACTTTCCTAGTAGATCAATGATCTCATTTTGAATATTGTGGGATGTCCACTTATACCCCGAATGCCCTAACAATCTTTAAACTCAGTTATGTCATTCTTTCGGAGTTCGAACAATTGAAAAAAAATTGAGTTTACATCTTCATGCCTTCTAATTGCTAGTCCTTGTCAGCATAGAAATTGCATGGTAGTAAAATTTGTCTCAAGAGCTAAATGGCCTTATTTCATATCACTATCTAACTGTTCATTCAGTTGGGAGGCCACACTTCGGTTAGTGATAGAATTTAGTTTCAAAATACCTTCCTTATGCCTAAATGTATCTTCGTGAAGATGGATGTTGCCATCATTCCATCCTTGCTGATAGTTAAAGCATATTGAGCTGGGGTTACAAACTATTGTGGCTCATTCTAAAGGCTGTTCTTTCATGATATCCATTCAGTGTCATTGTTCCCTAAGTTCTTAATGATGCAGCATTTCTCGCCAGGTCACTGAACACTCTGTTAATTTTCTCCCAGAACGTTTATGGTAGGCGTAAAGCAAGCTGTTTGCTGGTAATCAATTTAAGTAGACTTGTCTTCTGTGTCATTAAGGGAACGCGTTTTGGGGGTAATCAATGCTCATGTTGTTTTCTAAAGGCAAGGCACTCGCCATGCGAAGTTAATTGCGCAGCAATTCTTTTCATGCACTCAGTAGTTGTGCTCTCGTAATTAATGTCCTTATTAGGGCAAAGGCAAAGTGCCTGCCATTAGTAACTGTAACTGTGCAGTAATTTTCACTGTGCTCTAAAAGATTAACTATGGCTGTTGGTTAAAAGACAAGGTTTTAGGGGAAATATGTATGTGCTTTAGTCTCATGCGTTTTAGAGTTTTATCAGCCTATAAACTAATTGGTGTTTCTCTGTTTTAAAAAGCATATTTTCTTCTTGTTACATACCGGTTCTGTGGGGCCTCTTCGTACAGTGACACCTAGTATAGGCATAAGCAGGGCTACCTGCATCTCAGTAGTATGGTCCTGTTGGTGACCTGGCATGTATTTCATGTTGTTGTATTCCTTTTTTTACATTGTTTAAGGATTCATCGTCATTGTTCATGAGATGTTAATTGCTTTGCAAGTGGTTCTCTTCATGTTGATATTTTTTTTTTATAATGCTTGCAATTTTTGGATTTTAAACCTGAATATTAAGCTTTGGATGTTGAACATATTGCAGCTGTGTGAAGATTTCACATCATCGGCACAACAGCCCACTGTGAACCTTACTCTTCTGTATAAGATCATTCCTTTCTTCCCTGTTTGGCACCAGACTCCTACAACTTTGAATTCCAATTTACCATATGTCCTCTCTGACACCTTATTTCCAACTTAGCATTGGTATTCCCGTTTTCCAGGTCCATACAGGTACTGCACTGAATACCTTCATAACGATTCTGTTGTTTGCTCTCAGTACATGATCTGGCATTCCAGCTTCTTATCTTAATGGAGCTGACAGTGTCGGGTTCATTATACGCATTATGTAATTCATAGTTTAATTTCCTCTTCCAGACACTATTTGTTTCAACTGCCTCAAAAATCTGTCTCAAGATCTTTCTTCCAAATATGTCCAGTTGCCTTGCATCAAATTTTGTTAATGGGCATGTTTCAGCTTCGTATGTTAGCACCGGCCCTACTAAAACTTTATACATAATAACTTTAGTTTTCGTGAACAGCAAATTAGATTTCAAATTTTTTCTAAGGCCATGGTAGCACTTGGTGCTGGACAGTATTTGTATTTGGATCTCAGCACTGACATTTCTTACGGTTTTCTTCACATCCAAGGTAAGTGAAACTACACATGACATCAAACTTACATGAAACAATTTTATGGGTGATGGCTCATGTAGATAACACAGGTCTGCAGAAAAATACTTTTTGAAAGTTGTTTAAAATTTGATAACTGACTTTTATGTACTTTTCAGCGCTGATTTCAAAAATGCAATCCATTTTTTTCTATCACGTCATGTTTTCTCACAAAAAAAGAGTATTTTTGGGTATAATAACAAAATTATGCAATTTATCACATTTTTATCAACGTTATAAAATTTTATTTTATTTATAAATCATGTTCTAAACTACATTTACAGTACACTTCCATTTCTCTTTAAGCTCATAAGTCCTTATAATAACACTTTTGCTTTCTGCCGAAGCTTCTTCTATGGCTTTTCCTGCTGAGGACTCATTGAGGATCATCTCTTTTTATCATCCAGCAGTAGTCCGCTGTCATGTTGACATTCCATCTTCCTTGATATCTTCTTTCCATTCCTGTGATGTCTTGGTGGAATCTTTCACTCTGCTCTTCACTTACATCAACAAGGTTTGCAGGGAAGTAGTCAAGATGTGAGAGGAGAAAATGAACATTAATGCTCATGTTACAGCCCAGCTTCTTAAAGTTGTCGAGCATGTCTGTGACAATTGTCTTGTAGTTTGGATCTCTTTTGTTTCCTAGGAAACTGATAACAACTAATTTAAAAGATGCCCATGCTCCTTTTTCTTATGTTTCCATTTTGTCCAGAAAGTTGGAATCTCGTTAGTTTTCTAATGTCTGGTCCGACAAAGATTCCTTCCTTTAGCTTTGCCTCGGATAAACCAGGAAACTGTCCACAAAGGTATCTGAGACGTTCCCCTTCTTTTGGCAATGCATTAACAAATTGTTTCATCAGCCCCAACTTAATGTTAAGTGGTGGAAGTAACACCTTTTTGGGATCCACAAGGTTATCCTCTCGACACTTTTAACCTCTACCTGTAAGGTTTTTCTCAAGGGCCAAGCTTTTTTTATGTAGTGTGGCTTTCTGTCCCTACTGCGCCATTCACAGAGAAAGCAAGGGAACTTTGTACGAGTAGCCACTTTGTTGACCAAGCAGCATTGAAATCACTTTTAAATCACCACAGTGTCCATCTGTGGACTGAATACCAGAGTTTGCTTAACACCAGTTCAAGGTTTTTGCAACATTCTAAGTGAACTGAGTGTTCAACTGGTATAGGAGCATACTTATTGCCATTGTGTATAAGTACTACTTTAAGGCTTCTTTTTGAAGAATCAGTAAAAAGTCTCCACTCATCAGAAGCATTTCTATTTTGAATTGTGCCATGAGTCCAGGAACATCACTGTAAAACACAAGGTCACCTTCTTGAGAGAAGAAAGATACAAACTCCTTTTCCCTCAATCGATACCAAGAAAATGATGTACCCGGAGCCAACATATGTTTATCTTTCAATCTAGATCCTAAAACCTCTGCCGACGCTTTAGAAAGGCCTTAATCTCTAACTAAATTGTTCAGTTCAGATTGTGAGAATGGAATGGGATCAGTTGTGCCAGGATCCTAGCACTATCACCTTGCTGAGCCAATAGCTTGTGATCATTTATATCATCCAAAGAATCTGGAGAAGTGGGTATTGGTGCTTCAGGTCCATGAGGAACAGGGCAAATGGCTGATTGAATGTTAGGGTAAGCAATATCCTTTTTGTTTTTCAAATTGAAACCTTGTACATTGCAAGAACAAAAATAGCAGTCATCACTATGATTTTTGGGCTCCCTCCAAACTGTTGGTATTCCAAAACGTAAGGACTGCTTTTTACGTTGAAACCATTGCCTCAGTTCTTCAACACACATTGAACAAACTTTGTGTGGGGCCTAAGGCTTATCTTGATCACCTAACTTTATACCAAAATATGCGAAATGTACTTTTTCAACGAAATTGGAAATGTTTCTTTGTTGCATTTTAATGGTATCGTTACCACACATGTAGCAGAAGCAATCTGGGGAGTTTATACATCCTCTGGTGCCCATTGTCCATAAAACAACTTCACAACACAAGAAAACAGTCACTACTTTAAAGCACTAGTAACAACAACACATGAACAGCACAGTGTGAAGAGGTACTGTGAACTGAAGGACAATAGCAGAAGCTCATTGCTTGGTGATGACATGGGAAGGGGCAGTGTGTCAAACAGGCACTGGCATGAAAATACTGGTGGTTTCTCCTAATTACTCTTTATTTTACTTATATCTAGTATAAAAATGGCTAAATAACAGTTTATGGAGATCCTAAAACTCAAAATTCAAATTTACTAGAGTGCTGAAATATCAGAAAAAGCTAAAACTAGACAATCACTTTGGGAAATAACTGTACATGACGGAATTTTTCCCAAAATCAGTGTTGAAAACACTATAAAAATCACTTAATAAATTTTAAACAATTTTTGTCGCAGACCTGTGTAATCTTTCTTAGTGAAAGGCATGTACTTAGTTTTACAGTCATTTATGTGTTGGTTCATCTTTCTAGCAGCTCTTTCATGACTTGTAAAGGCTGCTTTCATTGCTCTTGGCTTTAAACAGAAGGCATGTTAGTGCATGCATTTTTTGTGGTCATGGCACTTTGGTGTTTTAAATTGACTCCAGACGTTTTCCATAGTAGCTTTCAGGAATGTCTAACTCTTCCATTGCTGTATACAGCTTCTTTCTGTCAGAACTGCTGTAGGCTGATCTGAAGTCTATAAAGAGGTGATGTGTATCAGTCCCAAATTCTTTGTCTATTTATTTATTTATTTTATTTTATTTTATTTAGTATTTACTGTATCATGAAGATCTGATCAACAGTAGATCTTCCTTGAGGAAACCCACATTCATAATCACTAACAGCATTTTCAACATATGCTGTAAGCCTATTGAAAAGGATGTTGGAGAATATTTTGTATGCTGTAGGTAGCAGGCAAGTTTCTGTGCAGTTAAAGCACATCAAAATATTGCATTTCTTTTGTACTGGTCATTTGGTTCTTATGTTCCAATTGTCAGGGATACGTTCATGTATCCGTCTACCATTAATTTCAAGCTCATGGAAATGTTTGAAAGATTCCTTTCCTGCATTTTTAGTGAGTTCTGTTTGTATTAGATCCATACCTAGAGCCTTATTATTCTTCAGCTTCTTGGTGACTGCCTCCTCAGCAGTTGGCACTGGTTCCTTTCTTTCTGAGTTCCTTGTATTTACAGAGCCTAAGATTCCTTGGTCCTCAACTGGACCATTATTCAAGAGTTCATCAAAGTGTTGAGCCAAGCTTCTACATACGGATTCATCGCTACTCAAAACTGAACCATCTGTATTTGTACATAAATTTGTCCTTGACTGGAAATCCATTCAGCCCCTGTTTAGCCTCTGAGAAAAAGCTCTCACTTCATTCTTCCCTTTCAGCTGTTCCATTTCGTGCAGTTCTCCCCTTTAAGGTTCTCTCTTTTTTCATGCTTTTTTTTTCTTCTGTTATTGCTATTCTATAATCTTCTACAGATCTTTGGTTATGGTATACCTCTTGGACAGTTTCATTTTTAATTCCTGTTACTACTGTACACTCTTTGTCAAACCAGCCCTTGTGTATGACCTGATCTGTTCTTCTTAGACCATCAACAGTGGCTTTTGTAAGGGTGTCTTTTAGGTTCTACCATACTTCGTTGATGCTCTGACTGTTGGGAAAGTGTGACAGGTCTTCTTTCAGTAGGTCAGAGGATCTTTGTGCAGACTCAGACTCCTTGAGCTTAACAATATGGAATTTTCTTGCACAAGACCTGCATACCTTCCTTGCATTAGGTATTTGACTTCTGATTGTTGCTGTTACAAGGCAATGGTCAGACAGCATTAGCACTCCTATATCTCCTAAAATCCATTAAATTGGACCGATGTCTTGCAGCTATTAAGAGGTGGTCAATTTGGTGAAAAGTATTTTCATCTGGAGGATCCACATCATTTCATGTACACTTTTGCAGTTAAAAGTTCTGCTGACCATTACTATATTTCTTGGGGGGTGAGTGTAAAAGTCTGATCCTATTGCCATGTGAGTTATCATGTAGACTGTATTTTCCAGTCCGAGACTGATGATATTCATCTTTTTTTTTCCTATTGTAGCATTCATATCTCCAAAAATTATCTTGCAGTCTCCTCTGATACCCAGTGTATACTTGATCTAACTGATCATGAGAAGCAATCTTCTCTTCTTCACTCTTCTCTTCAGTTGGGGCTTGAGCACATACAAGGCTATGGTTGAAAAATTTTCCTTTGATTCTGAGTTTGCACAATCTGCCCCGTTTCATCTGGAATTCCATAAAAAAATGTTTTTTCCTCTTATTTATGATAAAACCAGTACCAAACATTTGATATTTCTTTTGGCAGGTATAAAAAAACGTGATCCTTCTTCTCTATCACTCCCTCACCTAATCATCTCAGATCTTGAATAGCTGTAATATCCAGTCAGTACTCATCTAGCTGATGAAGTAATTTCATTACAGCACCACTTTGATAGAGAGTTAGAACATTCCATGATCCTAGTCTCAAGTTCTTTAGATGCCTACCAGTTCATTGTAAACAGGTCAGGCTGGCTATTTCTTAATTAGATTTGGCAGAGATTGGGCACACTGGTAGTAAGCAAGTAGTTTACTGTAACTGATACACTGTCATAGTGCCTAAGTATCTTTTCTATTGTAAGCTTGCACTGTTTGATTGTACATTAGGAGAGCAAGAAGTGTGATGCCCTTGACTTATTTAAGGAAAGAGAGCCTCCAATACAAATTATGAATTAGACAGCAGGCTGGGAAGAGCAGTGTCACCAAGCTGTGGCAATAGTTGTGGGCTGCCTTTAGTGTATCATTAACAGCACCACATGATGTACTGGAGATGTAACTTTGGCACTCTCTGCATTTAGTACACTGCTCACTGATGTCCAGGAAGATGTTGCTTTATTTAGAAGTGCATTTCCCTCCAGTAAGCAAATTTTCTGGCTACAACCTGTGTTAGTCCTTCTAGCTAATAGGCTGTGGGATGTCCTTTTAATTAATAATGATCCTCAGAATTCAAATGTTGCAAGAGGAAGTATTATCAACAGCAAGTGTCTTTCCTTGGTTGGCAGCATGAGGATGTTGGAGGACAGGTGGGCCACAGTAACGTGAAGTAGAGATTTGATCCTGGTAAATAATTCTGTAAGTTGAAACTTCCTGGCAGACTAAAACTGTGTGCTGAACCGAGACTCGAACTCGAGACCTCAGGTGAAAGTGAGTGAAAATCTCATTCTGGAAACATCCCCCAGGTTGTGGGTAAGCCATGTCTGCAATATCCTTTCTTCCAGGAGTGCTAATTCTGCAAGGTTCACAGAAGCGCTTCAGTGAAGTTTGGAAGGTAGAAGACGAGGTACTGGCAGAATTGAAGCTGTGAGGATGGGTCATGAGTTGTGCTTGGGTGTCTCTGATGGTAGAGCACTTACCCACAAAAGGCAGTGGTTCCGAGTTCGTGTCTCGGTCTGGCACACAGTTTTAATCATCCAGGAAGTTTCATATTAGCACACATTCTGCTGCAGAGTGAAAATCTCATTCTGGAATTCTGTAAGTTATCCAACCTCTTTAACTGCTGTTGTTGAGGGGATGGAGGGGCTATCAGTGGAAGGCATCAAACAAGTGTGCCAATTGTTATGGTTCATAATTAAATTACAAGAACAAGCTCAGGTTTGCCAGTTATGTGTAATGTAATTTTTCAGGTTATTTTCTCATTAAAGGTTGGTTGACTTGGCAGAATAATTTTGTAAACCTTGCAAACGTGTGAGATGTTAAGTGAGTTTTGTAAGAAAATGACATTGGAACATGAAACTGGGTACTACCAGTATCAGGGAAATGATATGGAAGGGCTAGGCCCCTTTACCTAACACCATTCATCCTTGGACAATAACATTTATTTTTATTATTTTAGTAACAACAGGTCTCCTTTGAAAAACAGGAAGGAAAATTAAAATTAATTAGTCATTACAGAGATAAAGGCAATCAAAATGATGAATGAGACACTCTTTGTATTACAGTAATAATAGTAATAATAATAATAATCCCGTGGAGGCCCGGGAAAAGAATAGGCCTCCGGTATGTTCTGCCAGTCGTAAAAGGCGACAAAAAGAACAAACCACTAATAGGGCTAACCCCCCTTTTAGTGTGATTAGTTGGTTCAGGACAGAACTAAAGAAGCCTCGGACAAGCGCGGTCATGGTCGGGGACGACACTTGAACCCTATGCCCGCCCACAATGGTAACGACACTGCTAGCCAACTGGAAAATGATTTAAATCCTAATAGAAGTGTTTTGCAGGATATGCTTCCTGCAACCACCCTAGAAGGAAAACAAAGACAGAGGATGAGATGGTCAGATGAACTTAATCGACACCTCATGTTCTGTTATTACCAAGCAACAAACCTAGGAACCAACACAACTGGATACAGATCACAAGTATACACAACATTTATTACCAGATACCCAGAATTAAAATTTTTAACAGAACAACGACTAGCTGATCAGAACCGTGTAATAATAAAAAATAACAGGATACCCCAGTCAGAATTAGAAAACATCAAACAACAAGTACAACAAATACTGGAACAAAATAATGTGCAATCAGAAGAAGAAGTAAATACAGTAATGGACTCAAACATCCCAGAGCAAACAAACAAAGAACAACACGCACCAATTAAACAATCAGAGGAAAACGAAATCTTAAGACAGCCACCAGAACAAGCACAAATAGAACACGAAGTGACACAGATGTTAGATATAGAAGAAAAATTTCAGCTAACATATATAGAATACAAAGACACAAATACAGACATTAGACCATTCTTGCATAGACCACCAAATAACCCACAAGTCGAAACAACAATAAAAACTATCAACACAATCATACACAACAAAATAAATGAAAACACAACTATGGAAGAGTTACAACTACTGGTTTATATAGGAGCACTCACTACACTAAATATACACACTGGGCAGAGATCAGAACCAACCAACACACAGAAGAAACCCACAAAACCAGCATGGCAACACAGGCTACAGATCAAAATAGAAAAACTGAGAAAAGACATCGGACAGCTAACACAATTTATAAGAAATGAAATCTCGGAAAAAAAACGAAAAAGGTTAGGTAAAATCTCACAACAAGAAGCGACAGAGCAATTAGACGAAAAGAAGCAGAAATTACAAGCATTAGCCAAACGATTCAGAAGATACAAAAAAGGTGAAAGTAGAAGGAAACAACACCAAACATTCAACACAAACCAAAAGAAATTTTACCAGACAATAGATAACACACACATTAAAATAGACAATCCACCAAACATAACAGACATGGAACACTTCTCGAGCAACATATGGTCAAACCCGGTACAACAGAACAGGCATGCACGATGGATACAAGCAGAAACACACACATACAAGATGATACCACAAATACCTGAAGTGATAATTTTGCAACATGAAGTCACCCAAGCAATTAATTCTTCTCACAATTGGAAAGCCCCTGGAAATGATAAAATAGCAAATTTCTGGTTAAAGAAGTTCACCTCAACACATTCACATCTAACTAAATTATTTAACAGTTACATTGCAGACCCATACACATTCCCTGATACACTTACACACGGAATAACATATCTGAAACCTAAAGATCAGGCAGACACAGCGAACCCAGCTAAATATCGCCCCATAACATGCCTACCAACAATATACAAAATATTAACTTCAGTCATTAAACAGAAATTAATGACACGTACAACACAGAACAAAATTATAAATGAAGAACAGAAAGGCTGTTGCAAAGGAGCACGAGGATGTAAAGAGCAACTGATAATAGATGCAGAGGTGACATATCAAGCTAAAACTAAACAAAGGTCGCTACACTACGCATACATTGATTACCAAAAAGCTTTTGATAGTGTACCCCACTCATGGTTACTACAGATATTGGAAATATACAAAGTAGATCCTAAATTGATACAGTTCCTAAACATAGTAATGAAAAATTGGAAAACCACACTTAGTATCCAAACAAATTCAAATAATATCACATCACAGCCAATACAGATTAAGCGTGGGGTATACCAAGGAGACTCATTAAGTCCTTTCTGGTTCCGCCTTGCTCTGAACCCACTATCCAACATGCTAAATAATACAAATTATGGATACAATATTACTGGAACATACCCACACAAAATCACACATTTGCTATATGTGGATGATCTAAAACTACTGGCAGCAACAAATCGACAACTCAACCAATTACTAAAGATAACAGAAGTATTCAGCAATGATATAAATATGGCTTTTGGAACAGACAAATGTAAGAAAAACAGCATTGTCGAGGGAAAACACACTAAACAAGAAAACTACATATTGGATAACCACAGCGACTGCATAGAAACGATGGAAAAAACAGATGCCTATAAATATCTAGGATACAGACAAAAAAATAGGAATAGATAATACAAATATTAAAGAAGAACTAAAAGAAAAATATAGACAAAGACTAACAAAAATACTGAAAACAGAATTGATAGCAAGAAACAAGACAAAAGCTGTAAATACTTATGCCATACCAATATTGACCTACTCATTTGGAGTAGTGAAATGGAGTAACACAGACCTAGAAGCACTCAATACACTTACACGATCACAATGCCACAGATATAGAATACATCACATACATTCAGCAACAGAAAGATTCACATTAAGCAGAAAGGAAGGAGGAAGGGTATTTATCGACATAAAAAACCTACATTATGGACAGGTAGACAATTTAAGAAAATTCTTTCTAGAACGAGCAGAAACTAGCAAAATACACAAGGCAATCACTCATATAAATACATCGGCTACACCACTGCTATTTCATAACCACTTCTACAACCCTTTAGATCACATAACATCAACAGATACGAAGAAAGTAAATTGGCAAAAGAAAACACTTTATGGCAAGCACCCGTATCATCTAACACAGCCACACATCGATCAAGACGCATCCAACACATGGCTAAGAAAAGGCAATATATACAGTGAGACAGAAGGATTCATGATTGCGATACAGGATCAAACAATAAACACCAGGAATTACAGCAAGCATATTATTAAAGATCCCAATACCACAACGGATAAATGCAGACTTTGTAAACAACAAATAGAAACAGTAGATCACATCACAAGCGGATGTACAATACCAGCAAATACAGAAAACCCCAGAAGACATGACAATGTCGCAAAAATAATACATCAACAGCTTGCCTTACAACATAAACTTTTAAAACGACACGTTCCTACATACAAGTATACACCACAAAATGTACCGGAGAATGATGAATACAAATTATACTGGAACAGAACCATTATAACAGATAAAACAACGCCACATAACAAACCTGACATCATACCCACCAAAAAAAATAAGAAATTAACACAACTAATCGAAATATCCATACCCAATACAACAAATATACAAAAGAAAACAGGAGAAAAAATTGAAAAATACATCCAACTGGCTGAGGAAGTCAAAGACATGTGGCATCAGGATAAAGTTGACATTATACCAATTATACTATCAACTACAGGAGTCATACCACACAATATCCACCAGTACATCAATGCAATACAGCTACATCCAAACATATATATACAACTACAGAAATCCGTAATTATTGATACATGTTCAATTACCCGAAAGTTCCTAAATGCAATATAACACATACCGTACAGTTAAAAGGAAGTGACGCTTGATCAAGGTCCGTGTCACTCCATTTTTAACCGAACTTAACGTCTGAGAAAGGGAAGATAATAATAATAATAATAATTCCCGTGGAGGCCTGGGAAAAGAATAGGCCTCCGGTATGTCCTGCCAGTCGTAAAAGGCGACAAAAAGAACAAACCACTAATAGGGCTAACCCCCCTTTTAGTGTGATTAGTTGGTTCAGGACAGAACTAAAGAAGCCTCGGACAAGCGCCGTCATGGTCGGGGACGACGCTTGAACCCTATGCCCGCCCACAATGGTAACGACACTGCTAGCCAACTGGAAAATGATTTAAATCCAAATAGAGGTGTTTTGCAGGATATGCTTCCTGCAACCACCCTAGAAGGAAAACAAAGACAGAGGATGAGATGGTCAGATGAACTTAATCGACACCTCATCTTCTGTTATTACCAAGCAACAAACCTAGGAACCAACACAACTGGATACAGATCACAAGTATACACAACATTTATTACCAGATACCCAGAATTAAAATTTTTAACAGAACAACGACTAGCTGATCAGATCCGTGTAATAATCAAAAATAACAGGATACCCCAGTCAGAATTAGAAAACATCAAACAAGTTCAACAAATACTGGAACAAAATAATGTTCAATCAGAAGAAGAAGAAAATACAGTAATGGACTCAAACATCCCAGAGCAAACAAACAAAGCACAACACGCATCAATTAAACAATCAGGGGAAAACGAAATCTTAAGACAGCCACCAGAACAGGCACAAATGGAACACGAAGTGACACACATGTTAGATATAGAAGAAAAATTTCAGTTGATATATATAGAATACAAAGACACAAATACAGACATTAGACCATTCCTGCATAGACCACCAAATAACCCACAAGTCGAAACAACAATAAAAACTATCACCACAATCATACACAACAAAATAAATGAAAAAACAACTGTGGAAGAGTTACAACTACTGGTTTATATAGGAGCACTCACTACACTAAATATACACACTAGGCAGAGATCAGAACCAACCAACACACAGAAGAAACCCACAAAACCAGCATGGCAATACAGGCTACAGATCCGAATAGAAAAACTGAGAAAAGACATCGGACAGCTAACACAATTTATAAGAAAGGAAATGTCAGAAAAAAAAACGAAAAAGGTTAGGTAAAATCTCACAAGAAGAAGCGATAGAGCAATTAGACGAAAAGAAGCAGAAATTACAGGTATTGGCCAAACGACTTAGAAGATACAAAAAAAGTGAAAATAGAAGGAAACAAAACCAAACATTCAACACAAACCAAAAGAAATTTTACCAGACAATAGATAACACACACATTAAAATAGACAATCCACCAAACATAACACTTCTGGAACAACATATGGTCAAACCCAGTACAACATAACAGGCATGCACGGTGGATACAAACAGAAACAGACACATACAAGATGATACCACAAATGCCTGAAGTGATAATTTTGCAACATGAAGTCACCCAAGCAATTAATTCTACTCACAATTGGAAAGCCCCTGGAAAAGATAAAATAGCAAATTTGTGGCTAAAGTAGTTCACCTCAACACATTCACATCTAACTAAATTATTTAACAGTTACATTGCAGACCCATACACATTCCCTGATACACTTACACATGGAATAACTTATCTGAAACCTAAAGATCAAGCAGACACAGCAAACCCAGCTAAATATCGCCCCATAACATGCCTACCAACAATATACAAAATATTAACTTCAGTCATTATACAGAAATTAATGACACATACAACACAGAACAAAATTATAAATGAAGAACAAAAAGGCTGTTGCAAAGGAGCACGAGGATGTAAGGAGCAACTGATAAAAGATGCAGTGGTGACATATCAAGCTAAAACTAAACAAAGGTCGCTACACTACGCATACATTGATTACCAAAAAGCTTTTGATAGTGTACCCCACTCATGGTTACTACAGATATTGGAAATATACAAAGTAGATCCTAAATTGATACAGTTCCTAAACATAGTAATGGAGAATTGGAAAACCACACTTAATATCCAAACAAATTCAAATAATATCACATCACAGCCAATACAGATTAAGTGTGGAGTATACCAAGGAGACTCATTAAGTCCTTTCTGGTTCTGCCTTGCTCTGAACCCACTATCCAACATGCTAAATAATACAAATTATGGATACAATATTACTGGAACATACCCACACAAAATCACACATTTGCTATACGTGGATGATCTAAAACTACTGGCAGCAACAAATCGACAACTCAACCAATTACTAAAGATAACAGAAGTATTCAGCAATGATATAAATATGGCTTTTGGAACAGACAAATGTAAGAAAAACAGCATTGTCAAGGGAAAACACACTAAACAAGAAAATTACATATTGGATAACCACAGCGACTGCATAGAAGCGATGGAAAAAACAGATGCCTATAAATATCTAGGATACAGACAAAAAATAGGAATAGATAATACAAATATTAAAGAAGAACTAAAAGAAAAATATAGACAAAGACTAACAAAAATACTGAAAACAGAATTGACAGCAAGAAACAAGACAAAAGCTATAAATACTTATGCCATACCAATATTGACCTACTCATTTGGAGTAGTGAAATGGAGTAACACAGACCTAGAAGCACTCAATACACTTACACGATCACAATGCCACAGATATAGAATACATCACATACATTCAGCAACAGAAAGATTAACATTAAGCAGAAAGGAAGGAGGAAGGGGATTTATCGATATAAAAAAACCTACATTATGGACAGGTAGACAATTTAAGAAAATTCTTTCTAGAACGAGCAGAAACTAGCAAAATACACAAAGCAATCACTCATATAAATGCATCGGCTACACCACTGCTATTTCATAACCACTTCTACAACCCTTTAGATCACATAACATCAACAGATACGAAGAAAGTAAATTGGCAAAAGAAAACACTTTATGGCAAGCACCCGTATCATCTAACACAGCCACACATCGATCAAGACGCATCCAACACATGGCTAAGAAAAGGCAATATATACAGTGAGACGGAAGGATTCATGATTGCAATACAGGATCAAACAATAAACACCAGATATTACAGCAAGCATATTATTAAAGATCCCAATACCACAACAGATAAATGCAGACTTTGTAAACAACAAATAGAAACAGTAGATCACATCACAAACGGATGTACAATACTATCAAATACAGAATACCCCAGAAGACATGACAATGTAGCAAAATTAATACAACAGCTTGCCTTACAACATAAGCTTATAAAACAACATGTTCCCACATACAAGTATGCACCACAAAATGTACTGGAGAATGATGAATACAAATTATACTGGAACAGAACCATTATAACAGATAAAACACCACCACATAACAAACCTGACATCATACTCACCAATAAAAAGAAGAAATTAACACAACTAATCGAAATATCCATACCCAATACAACAAATATACAAAAGAAAACAGGAGAAAAAATTGAAAAATACATCCAACTGGCTGAGGAAGTCAAGGACATGTGGTATCAGGATAACGTTGACATTATACCAATTATACTATCAACTACAGGAGTCATACCACACAATATCCACCAGTACATCAATGCAATACAGCTACATCCAAACTTATATATACAACTACAGAAATCCGTAATTGTTGATACATGTTCAATTACCCGAAAGTTCCTAAATGCAATATAACATATATTGTACAGTTGAAAGGAAGTCATGCTTTATCAAGGTCCGCGTCACTTTCCATTTTTAACCAGACATAATGTCTGAGACAGTAAAGAATAATAATAATAATAATAATAATAATAATAATAATAATAATAACAACCTCAAAAAATTCAAGAAGTATGACCTTAACAATGTTGGACTTCTTAATTTTTTTTAAATGAAACAATTTTAAGTAAACCATCCAATTAAAATAATTAGAGCAGTTCTAGATAAAGTGCTCAAGCGAATTTAAATCCAGGATATTGGGCAGACCCCAATAGATAAATATTAACAAAGGATTAGGGATTACCCAAAAGTTTTACAACAAAAAATTTAGAATAAAACTTAGAACAAAGATACAATATGTGTTAAATATTAAAGTGAAAATTTGTTGTGCGAAGCCTATTAATGATAGCCTTCTTGGCTAACAACAAAGTTTTGTTTGAACTGCAAGTCAGTTACCAGAAGATACTCAGCTTGAGTATAGACATGATTGTCAACAAATAGCAAGCCATGTTAGGAAATGCTTGAGAGCTATGCACACAATTGCAAGTAAACCACGCCCACATGGCAAGAAACCGCTGACATGGAACGCTCCTCCCAACAACCTAGTAAGTGCTGTTAGTAAACGAGAAAGATGAGTGTCTGACTGCATTATACTTCAAGTAAAGTTATAGTTTAACCATGATTACACCTACAGAGCCTTTCCAATAAGATGACGTGTCCTAAGAAATAAGCCTTGCTAACAGAGAACTATTTGCTTCCTTCCTTCCAAGACGGAATATGTAAGGGTTGGAACTTAAATAATGGCAACTATTTATTCACAACTGATACAAGAGAGTTACATGTTTGCACCTGGTACAGTTCTTCAAAGTAGTCACCAGCATTGTGTAGAACCCGTTGCCTGTTGTGAAACACATAGTATTCAGTTAGTAGAGCCTGTTCTGTCAATGGTGTGAATGGAGCAGTCTGTTGCCTGCTGAATCTCTGAACAGTTCTGAAGCGAATGCCACAAAGTGGCTCCTTCATTTTTGGAATCAAATCAAAGTCACAAGGACTTAAGTCCAGGGAGTATGGTGGATAGTACAGGTTCCCAGTCCCATCAACTGAGCCAGTCATATGTGAGAATCACCATAATTTTAGACCACTCCATTCGCACCATCAACAGAAGAGGCTCTGCTAACAGTATATTACATCTTCCACATTTCGAGCAACGAGTTCTACACAAAGCTGGTGACTACTTTGAAGGAAAGTAACACTTGTAAATGTGTAATTCTTTTGCATCGATTGTGAATAAATAGGCCACTATTTAAGTTTTAACCTTCGTAAATAATAACTCACTAGGGTCTTACCATTAACTGGTGTTTACAACATGCTTAAAGGGCTTGATAATAGTGATCCAAAGAGCCCACCAGCTTCTATAACATCATGAAAACAAATATTAAAATTTAGAAATAGTTCATTCTCTTGTGTAAAGGAAACAATTTTTATTAACTAGGTAGGGTGTAGCCCCTAATACAGATGCGTGTGACAACTAGGCACATTACAAGACCATAACAATATTACCATGGCGAATTATAAGAGAGAGAACACTGACCAGTAGATTAACACAAGTTACTTCAAAATCACACAGAGCAGGCAGGGCAATACACTAGTTGTAGATGACTCGATGAACATAAACACAAATGCCATCCAGGAAATCAGTGCATAGAGCTGAACAACTAGTTGTGTATAATGTAAGCAAACCAGACATTTGCCTTCTGCTCAGTCCTGGCAAAGAAGAGTGAACAATGATCTGGAAAGATGTCATACTGATCTGCACCATGTATCCAATGCTCCAAGCACAGCTGCTGCCACCAGCTCCAGCAAAAAATACTTATCAACTGTCTGCGCTTTGCTTTTTGGAGGTGTCTTAACCTGCACCCCTTGCTGAGAAACCGGCTAAAAGTTATCGATAGTGGGAAGTAGGAAAGAGCTGCCACGGCTTGGAACATTTAGGAATTCATAGGATGAAGTAGTTGATTGACCATCATGTATTTAGAGTGCGAGCATGTGACAAATACTGGGCAAATATGCTGACAGTGCGCAGACAACCACCCTGGCCCTCTGTGTTGAAATTTCTGAGAACTATGCTGTGGGCAGTGGTCTTGAAGACAGGTAGCTGGAAGACTGTTCTAGCATATTGTTTTCTGAGACCTCAGTCTTAAGATGATTTGAATAAGTTGGTAGTGGGAACTGTGAATAGCTAGTATGGAGAGGAAAAGCACAGCAGTAATTTGTGGGGCAGGATCAACTGACGGAACTGAGACAGAGGTCATTTGGTGTGGAAAATGGATATTTTGCATGAGACTATGGGCAGCCATACAATAGGCATCAGAGCCACAAAATAGGGCATTGCCATGTGGTCACATGTCTCCATCATTAGGCTGTCATAGGGTGCATGCAGTGAGTAAATCGTGTTCACTCTACTTGTGCGCCGAGCTCAGTTCTGAACCTGTGCAGGCTGTGCTTGATTCTGGAGGTAATACCTTGTTGGTTGACTACACTTGGTATTATACACTCCTGGAAATGGAAAAAAGAACACATTGACGCCGGTGTGTCAGACCCACCATACTTGCTCCGGACACTGCGAGAGGGCTGTACAAGCAATGATCACACGCACGGCACAGCGGACACACCAGGAACCGCGGTGTTGGCCGTCGAATGGCGCTAGCTGCGCAGCATTTGTGCACCGCCGCCGTCAGTGTCAGCCAGTTTGCCGTGGCATACGGAGCTCCATCGCAGTCTTTAACACTGGTAGCATGCCGCGACAGCGTGGACGTGAACCGTATGTGCAGTTGACGGACTTTAAGCGAGGGCGTATAGTGGGCATGCGGGAGGCCGGGTGGACGTACCGCCGAATTGCTCAACACGTGGGGCGTGAGGTCTCCACAGTACATCGATGTTGTCGCCAGTGGTCGGCGGAAGGTGCACGTGCCCGTCGACCTGGGACCGGACCGCAGCGCCGCACGGATGCACGCCAAGACCGTAGGATCCTACGCAGTGCCGTAGGGGACCGCACCGCCACTTCCCAGCAAATTAGGGCCACTGTTGCTCCTGGGGTATCGGCGAGGACCATTCGCAACCGTCTCCATGAAGCTGGGCTACGGTCCCGCACACCGTTAGGCCGTCTTCCGCTCACGCCCCAACATCGTGCAGCCCGCCTCCAGTGGTGTCGCGACAGGCGTGAATGGAGGGACGAATGGAGACGTGTCGTCTTCAGCGATGAGAGTCGCTTCTGTCTTGGTGCCAATGATGGTCGTATGCGTGTTTGGCGCCGTGCGGGTGAGCGCCACAATCAGGACTGCATACGACCGAGGCACACAGGGCCAACACCCGGCATCATGGTGTGGGGAGCGATCTCCTACACTGGCCGTACACCACTGGTGATCGTCGAGGGGACACTGAATAGTGCACGATACATCTAAACCGTCATCGAACCCATCGTTCTACCATTCCTAGACCGGCAAGGGAACTTGCTGTTCCAACAGGACAATGCACGTCCGCATGTATCCCGTGCCACCCAACGTGCTCTAGAAGGTGTAAGTCAACTACCCTGGCCAGCAAGATCTCCGGATCTGTCCCCCATTGAGCATGTTTGGGACTGGATGAAGCGTCGTCTCACGCGGTCTGCACGTCCAGCACGAACGCTGGTCCAACTGAGGCGCCAGGTGGAAATGGCATGGCAATCCGTTCCACAGGACTACATCCAGCATCTCTACGATCGTCTCCATGGGAGAATAGCAGCCTGCATTGCTGCGAAAGGTGGATATACACTGTACTAGTGCCGACATTGTGCATGCTCTGTTGCCTGTGTCTATGTGCCTGTGGTTCTGTCAGTGTGATCATGTGATGTATCTGACCCCAGGAATGTGTCAATAAAGTTTCCCCTTCCTGGGACAATGAATTCACGGTGTTCTTATTTCAATTTCCAGGAGTGTAGATACCACCAAGTGGCTGGGTTCATTGATTTGCAACATGTTAACCAAAATTTCCATTCAGTGTTCAGGCAGCCATGATAAGTTGGGGGCAGGCCAAATTTAACGTACATATTCATGAGTTTAAATGGCCGATAAAGTTCCTGGTGGTAAAGGGGTTAGCTAGAAAGATGTTATTGTGTTGCAATTTTTCTGAAACTATGCAGTGTATTCTTTTTTTTTTTTTGGGGGGGGGGGGGCTTTTATTTTAAAATTCATCCTGAGAAAAGGTACACCTTTTGTGCTCATGGTTGTGGCACCAAGTTGTGCAGCATGGCTGCAAATGAGCCTACCAGTAAGTTCAAGGTGGAGGATTTCCCCATGTTGGATGCTTCATGATTGGTGAAGTTACTGAATGAGTTTCCTGAGGTCCTGACATCCATTGGAGATGAACAATAAGACTAAATATCAAATCCAGTTAACTGACCAGAATCTGTTGTGCCAGATGTCGTACAGACTTTCACACCCTAAGATGGAACAGTTGCGCACAATTGTGAAACAGTTGCTGGATGATGGTGTGGTTAGACCATCAGTGTTGCCATATGTGGCTTTGATATTTTTGGTCCCTTAGCTGAATAGTGAGGGGTATAGGCCTGTGGTAGACCATCAGGTGTTAAATAAAAAACTTATTTCAGAATCTGTACCACTGTCCAAGCTACACAAGTGCTTTACCTGGTTTGTGGGGGTCATGTTCTTCACTGTGTTGGATTGTAACCAGGTGTATGTCAAATACCACTGACCAAGAAGTCCAAGCCAGTAACAGTATTTTGTACAGGTTTTAACCAGTTTGAATTTAAGAGGGTCCCTTTATGTTTAGACACAGACACTGCTGTTTTGTCATGCCTCTTATGCTTCATCATGGGAGATATGAAGTTAAAGTTCATGGACAATTATTTGGATGATGTGGTTGTGTATAATAAGAGTTTTGATGAACATCTGAACAATGTGAGCCTAGTGTTGGGGTGTCTGAGAGATGTTGGACTTAGTTAAGCCCTCAAAGTTAAGCTTGGCTTGAAGGGAAATTTTTGTATTGGGACACTTAGTATCAGCCAAAGGCATTCACATTGATCACGCCTGCGCCCAGGCTATCTATAGATTCCAGGTTCCTTGCGACAGGAAAGGCATTTCTCTGTTTATTGGGATGGTTAATTTCTTCAGGAAATTTATCTCAAATTTCGATCACATGGTGGCACCTCTCAACCAGTTATGGAGAAAAACTGGAAAGCTCAATTGGGGTGACTTACAGCAGGTGTTTTTGGTGCATTAAAACAATAACAGATTAATGCTCAGATACTGGTCATTCATGATTTTAATCCTCCTCTCATCATAGAGACCTTGTGGTGGTTCTCCTTCAGTATTGTGATGGAGAGAGAGACGGCTGTTTGTGTACGCATCCTGGGCAGCATCTCCTGCTGAAGCCAAATACTCGGTGTATGAGTTGGAAGCTCTGTCCATCCTCATTGCATTAGAAAAATTTACGTTTTACTTAGAACATAAGAAGTTCCACCTGGAGACTGATAACCAGGCACTGAGTTGGGTGCTAGATCAACCCCTAGGTTCGGCCATATTACACACTGAGCTGTGTGTGTAGTGGCATTTCAATCTGAGGTGGTTCATATTAGGGGAGGGTTGACACGTGGAGCATACTGTTTCTGGAGGCTGACAAAAAAACTCTTACACGATGAAGCAGTTGAACCTCTCATTGTCTCCATGGACATCTCTGAAATACCAGCTCTGTTTTCCAGTCTGAAGCAGGAGCAACAGGAAGATGGAAGGATAGGTGATATTTGGAATAAGCTGGTGCAGGGTGATAAGTTGGAGGGCTACTCCCTGGAAAGGGGAATTTTATGTCTGTACACAAATAATGATGATAAACCCAAGGGTTGTCTGCCAGTGGGCCTGGTAGCAGTTTTCATTGTGTGGGGAACACCTTGCCTTCCACAAGATGAGGTTCAAAATTAGGGAGCTGCTTTTGTGGAAAGGTATGGACACTGATGTCCAGAGGCTTGTAGCACAAAGTGAGGAATGTAAGATGGCTAAGCCCAATATGGGTATTAAGTGGGGGCTGTTGCAATCTACCAGGAAGTACCGTATGATGAACAAGCTAGTTATTGACTTATGACCCCTTTCCTGTACCAAGAGTGATTATTGTTTCTTGTTTGCAGTGATGGACACCTTTACTAGGTTTATTTGGTTAATTCCTAGTAAGATAATAACCATGGCCATCAATGTTCAGCACCTCCAGGAGATTTTTTGCCAAGTTTGGTCCTCCAGAGGCTTTGGTGAGTGATAATGCTTCCACTTTTACATCGAATGAGTTTAAGCTTTTAATTTTCAGTCATGACGTTTCCCACATAACAACCACAAATTGTTATCCGCAAGCATCCTTTGTGAAAAGGGTTAATAGGAACCTGAAATCAACCTTGATAATTTATCATTCATGCTCTCAAAGATTCTAGGATAAATTGTTGGGTTGGCTTTCATTTGCCTTTAATACTGCCAACCACAAAACACAAAAAAACTCCTCTAGAAAACTTATGTTCCACCTTCCCACTTAATTCTCGTGGAATTGTTAAATGATTTATTGCTGGAGCTCATTGATACTGTGCGAAGCGTGACATCAATCTTGCACATCAGAGAGAGAATCCCAGGTACAATTGTGGCAAGCAGCCTCTTTCTGTGGTGGCCAGTGATAATGTGTATATTAAAAACATCTGGGGGCAGAGTAAAGGGATGCAGGGAATAAAGGGCAAAATGTTGTCCCATTTTCTTGCATCTTGGGGCATTATAAAAATGTAGTCACCCATTGGTTTCTTGCTCTGAGATGTAAATTCTGGAAAAAAGATCAGGGCACAGTGAAATAAAAGGTGGCCATTGTGAAGATAAGAGCCAAGGCTATGAGCGAGCAAGGAACTGGGGACCCGTTCCAAGTCCTGGATTAAGGTGTGTCAACACTCATGTTCAGAGTATCTCTTTACACAGCGCTGAGTTCTGGGTTCCATGAAAGGGGGGTGCCTGGTATATGAGAGCAGAAATTAAAGGACCAGCACATGAGCTGGATGGGGAGAGCACCCCTGGACCAGGATGCCAGTGAAGGGGTGCCAGGTGGAGTCAGCAGGCAGGACAGGACAATGTGTGAAGAGCAGCTTGTTCTTTAGTGTATGGGGAAGGCATGCCAAAGGAACACACAAGGGTTTGTAGCAGTTCGCCTACTGTGTTCATTTTATTTATTGTCCTCGGTGTCGACATACTGCTTTGCTACACTGGCTGGAAAATGGGGTTTGTAATTTGGACACTGCTACAGTAAATAATGTAGCTAACAGATGCATAGTTGCATTTCACAATCTTTTACTTTCACTTTTCACAACCCCCCATATACAGATTTAATATGGCCAGTGCACTTAACTTTCCATAAGCCTCATTGATAGTTTGCAGGCGAGCATCCACATACTGCTACAACAGTTTACTGTTGTACATCTATGAGCAGTAAAAGCCTAACCACACAGTTCACAGTCTTTCGAATAAATTGAACAGACACTGTCATTGCTTTAACACATGGCCTATTGGTGTAACACTTATTTCACTGTTAAGTTGATGCATTGTTGTCATTCTAACCAACACAGGTTCCTCGTCTGAAACTTGGCCGTGGACTGACTGTCTCGTGACCAAAAATCGAGCCCTTGTATATCATCACAATAATAGGCACTGAAAATACAAATTGTTTGAAGTTAAAGTTACAGAAATTACAATTAAAACATAACTCATTGAATGAACTAAATACATCAAAAACATCCATCTTTTTAACAGTTTCTTCTACTACAAGAGTTTGGCTGAATTATTTGTTTAAATCATAAAATTAACAAATATCATTATGCAAAAAATACTTTTGACAAAACTGTTAATTACGTTGGAATTAATTAAGGGGTGGTTTTGCTACATGTTTTCGAATAGAGCCAAATAGAGCCTTTAAGATTACTAGAATTTCATCTTCCAAATGTTTACAATTATTACAGAATTTATATTTGTTTATAAGACAACAATAGAATTCAAGTTGCAAAACAATTACTGATTTCACCCTATAATAAAAGATACTAACTAGACATAGTAAAAATAAATTACAAAATCAATTACATATATAAAACTAAGCACAAAATTAGATCTGGTGTTAAATCCTTTAAAACTGAGGGCCACCCTTTCTCTTTTATGAAAGTGCAGATTATTCTCATGTACGTTAATAGTAATTAGTTTAAAGTGAAAAAAACGAATTTACAGAGGCAGATGGCAAAACAAGAGGGGAAGTAAAATTATCCCAACTTGATTCGTCACAGATTATCATTGATGGTGGTGTGTGTGCATGACTGAACAAGTGTGACTGGAAACAGAAAGAGACTTGAACCCAAGACTACAGAAAAAATTCAGTACATTAGCTAAATTTCATATGCAGCAACATATGGTGTTATATGCACCAAACACAAAATCATAGCAACCCATATTTTCATTGCAAGCTTCTTGAATTTTGCACACCATCCTGCATAAATGCAGATTATGACCATCACTGAGAGATGGTCACTTCACCATGAAACTGACATATGAAGCTGCACGTAAGTTAAAAATAAATTTTGTTTTAATGAATAGTTTGTGTATAATCCTTTGAGAAGGATAGCATAACACATGCAAAAATTTTTTTAGCACAGCATGCAACAATTTTGATTGCAAGCGTGTAGCCAGTCAGTACACCAAAAGTGGACAAAGAATGTCTCATTCAGTCAAGCTTGGTGGTAGCTGCAAGACTGTATCAGTTGGAGCCACCATCTGGCTGCCATTGTGTACTCGCTCATTAGATAACAAGGGGATATTTTGCATGCTGCTTCCCTGCACAGGGAACTTGCTCTCCTTCTGTGCACACTCTTATCTCCTCCTTTCCTCTCTCTCTCTCTCTCTCTCTCTCTCTCTCTCTCTCTCTCTCTTTTTCTCTCTTAATCTCCCCCACCCCTCCCCCTCTCTCTTTATCCATCACCTCTGTCCCCTCTCTCCATCCATCACCTCTGTCTCCTCTCTCCATCCATATCTTCCTTCCCGCTCCCTCTGTTGATATCCTCCTCTGCCTCTCTATATTCATCTGTTTTTCTCCCCTTTTCCTTTCAACATGCCCACTACTGTACTACACTGTCCACGTATCTGCTGCATTACCCACTCCTCCTCTCTCTCTCTCTCTCTCTCTCTCTCTCTCTCTCTCTCTCTCTCTCTCTCTCTCTCTCTCTCTCTCTCTGTGACCATGACCTCCTTCCCCATGCTGTTCATTGGTGGCAACTGCAGACTGCATGTGAAAATGATGAACAGATCCCTTTTCCTGTATATCATTCACATATATCATCACATCTTGAGTGTATTTATACGATTGTCAATGGATGTATCACTAATGCACCAATGTTTTCTAAATTTTCACATCTACATTTCTAAGATGTACATATTCCTTAACATACAACTGATGTTGATGAAAATGAATATATAGGAGGTACATGTTTCACCAAGAATTCAATCACTTGCTGAATCATCATTGCGTATCTTTGTGACCCTTCCATTTCTGCAAAGTCTGTCTGCCAAAAATATGATACACCTAAAGTATTCAAAAATTCAAAGATAACCACTACAAGCATTCAGATAGTACAACAAAAAGAAATGCCTTCAATCTTCATGACAAATAGCTAGCCTCCTTGATTCTGTCTACTGATCTGCATCATACACTTAACATCAGAAAGTACTACATGTTGTGGGCACTGACTGTGTACAAGGCAGTTTGTGGCCTATCAGGTTGCATTGCCGATATCACACTGGTCAGAAAAAGTGCTTCCTATAATTTCCCTTAAATTGAAACACATTTACAGGTCATTCTGATTTCAAAAATTGTACCTGCAAGCTTCTATGCCCATAAAATCTCTCTACCATTTGTGTGCCCAGCAACTAAAGAAGCCACAAAAATTTAAAGTCCAGTCACCTCAGTTTTACTGTCCCAACTCCAAAACAGAGTTGGAGAATATGTCAGAGTTGAGACGTACTCTCAACAGATGGCAGCATTCAACAGTTCAGATATTTCTGACACCAGAATGTTTGGGTTGGGATGTGACTCAAGAGCGGCAGAGGTATCAGCTGTTTGTAGGTCAGGAAAAGCTGATGCTTCCTCGCTGGGATGAGAGTTGCATGGGTGGTGGTGACTGGAACTGCTTGGCGAGCTGTTAATGAAAAGTCCCTGTTTACATTTGTCCATTTTGGTAAAGAGATGAGATTACAGCAAGCAGGAGGCTCTTGCTCCTTGAAGTTGGTTGCTGCCATCATGCTGAATGATGTGCTCAGGAACTGCCAACTTGGGAGCAGGCACAGTAAATGTTGGCAGTGATGGACAGTGGCATTAGCAAAGCTGCCTCTGTGACCCTGAGGTGCATCAGGCGCTGGTCCTGGCAGCCTGAATAACTCATGGTCATTGCATACCCCACTGAGACAGGCAGTTGGTTGTATTACCCAACTTGGCGAAGTTGAAGGTGTGTGCCTGTACTGGGTGATGATCAGTGATGACAGAAGCTCTCAGGAACTAGCATACAGCAGTAGGGAGACTGGGTCATCCCAGCCCAGCTTCAAAAACATTATCTATAAGGGAGATGGTCACCAACAGAAGATTGTCAACCAGCAGGTGACCTATCAGTGCAAATTCGCCAAGCTGTCTACATGCGGCCCTGGCTCAGGTGGTTACCTGTTGCTACTGGAGACAAAGTGGCTGGGTACTTCATCTGCCATTACAGGGGCCTCCACTTCAGACTCTGCAGCTGATGTAGATGGTAGTGGTTGACATCACATATCTTCATTGGTACAGTCATTCGTAGAGAATGTTGGTGGGCATCTGAGAGTGAGAGTCTGATTTTTTTCTTTGGGGGTGGAGGGGGGTGGGGTAGGGGGTATTTGTAAGAATCTTCTGGCCAGGAATTTTCCAGCAGCAGCACTCCCACCCAGGGGGGAAGTAGGAACATGCTGTAGTGGCTAGTTGTTGCCACAGGATGGTGATGATTTCATTGTTCTGCTTTTTTTGTTTAGTCAACTCTCAAAAGAGCCTAGCTGGAGCTGTAGTATGGTCCAACTTCATCCTTCTGAGGTGCTGGCTAACTTCTTCCACTCTGTAAGTTTCCTAAAGTGTTCTTTTAATCTGAAAACACTTTTGTGTGAAATGGTGCCTGGGCTTCAGACTTTGTATGACATCATTTTGCTGGGCATCACGAGCATTTGGAACAACTGTACGCCAGCTTGCCTTTGGAGATGATACAATTGCTTTGAGACCTTTCTCAACTGAATTGGTGCATGCTCCAGGCCAGAGGGGCTGCATCACTGAAATAACATCACATACCATCTCAACCCCCCCATGAACCACGGACCATGCCATTGGTGGGGAGGCTTGTGTGCCTCAGCGATACACATGGCCGTACTGTAAGTGCAACCACAATGGAGGGGTATCTGTTGAGAGGCCAGACAAACGTGTGGTTCCTGAAGAGGGGCAGCAGCCTTTTCAGTAGTTGCAGGGGCAACAGTCTGGATGATTGACTGATTTGGCCTTGTAACACTAACCAAAACGGCTTTCCTGTGCTGGTACTGCGAACGGCTGAAAGCAAGGGGAAACTACAGCCGTAATTTTTCCTGAGGGCATGCAGCTTTACTGTATGGTTAAATGATGATGCGTCCTCTTGGACAAAATATTCTGGAGGTAAAATAGTCCCCCATTCGGATCTCCGGGCGGGGACTACTCAGGAGGACGTCGTTATCAGGAGAAAGAAAACTGGCATTCTACAGATCGGAGCATGGAATGTCAGATCCCTTAATTGGGCAGGTAGGTTAAAAAATTTAAAAAGGGAAATGGATAGATTAAAGTTAGATATAGTGGGAATTAGTGAAGTTCAGTGGCAGGAGGAACAAGACTTTTGGTTAGGTGAATACAGGTTTATAAATACAAAATCAAATAGGGGTAATGCAGGATTAGGTTTAATAACGAATAAAAAAATGGGAGTGCGGGTAAGCTACTACAAACAGCATAGAGAACGTGTTATTGTGGCCAAGATAGACACGCAGCCCACGCCTACTACAGTAGTACAAGTTTATATGCCAACTAGCTCTGCAGATGATGAAGAAATTGATGAAATGTATGATGAGGTAAAAGAAATTATTCAGGTAGTGAAAGGAGATGAAAATTTATTAGTCATGGGTGACTGGAATTCGTGAGTAGGAAAAGGGAGAGAAGGAAACATAGTAGGTGAATATGGATTGGGGCTAAGAAATGAAAGAGGAAGCCGTCTGGTAGAATTTTGCACGGAGCATAATTTAATCATAGCTAACACTTGGTTCCAGAATCATGAAAGAAGGTTGTATACAGGGAAGAACCCTGGAGATACTAAAAGGTATCAGATAGATTATATAATGGTAAGACAGAGATTTAGGAGCCAGGTTGTAAATTGTAAGACATTTCCAGGGGCAGATGTGGTCTCTGACCACAATCTATTGGTTATGAACTGTAGATTAAAACTGAAGAAACTGCAAAAAGGTGGGAATTTAAGGAGATGGGACCTTGATAAACTGACTACACCAGAGGTTGTACAGAGTTTCAGAGAGAGCATAAGGGAACAATTGACAGGAATGAGGGAAAGAAATACATTAGAAGAAGAAGGGGTAGCTCTGAGGGATGAAGTAGTGAAGGCAGCCGATGATCAAGTAGGTAAAAAGACCAAGGATGGTAGAAATCCTTGGGTAACAGAAGAAATATTGAATTTAATTGATGAAAGGAGAAAATATAAAAATGCAGTAAATGAAGCAGGCAAAAAGGAATACAAACGTCTCAAAAATGAGATTGACAAAAAGTGCAAAACTGCTAAGCAGGGATGGCTAGAGGACAAATGTAAGGATGTAGAGGCTTATCTCACTAGGGGTAAGATAGATACTGCCTACAGGAAAATTAAAGAGACCTTTGGAGAAAAGAGAACCACTTGTATGAATATCAAGAGCTCAGATGGAAACCCAGTTTGAAGCAAAGAAGGGAAAGCAGAAAGGTGGAAGGAGTATATAGAGGGTCTATACAAGGGCGATGTACTTGAGGACAGTATTATGGAAATAGAAGAGGATGTAGATGAAGATGAAATGTGAGATACAATCCTGCGTGAAGAGTTTGACAGAGTGCTGAAAGACCTGAGTCGAAACAAGGCTCCGGGAGTAGACAACATTCCATTAGAACTACTGACGGCCATGGGAGAGCCAGTCATGACAAAACTCTACCATCTGGTGAGCAAGATGTATGAGACAGGCGAAATACCCTCAGACTTCAAGAAGAATATAATAATTCTAATACCAAAGAAAGCAGGTGTTGACAGATGTGAAAATTACCGAACTATCAGTTTAATAAGTCACAGCTGCAAAATACTAACACAAATTCTTTACAGACGAATGGAGAAACTGGTAGAAGCCAACCTTGGGGAAGATCAGTTTGGATTCTGTAGAAATATTGGAACACGTGAGGCAATACTGACCCTACGACTTATCTTAGAAGAAGGATTAAGGAAAGGCAAACCCACGTTTCTAGTATTTGTAGACTTAAAGAAAGCTTTTGACAATGTTGACTGGAATAGTCTCTTTCAAATTCTAAAGATGGCAGGGGTAAAATACAGGAAGCGAAGGGCTATTTACAGTTTGTACAGAAACCAGATGGCAGTTATAACAGTCGACGGGCACGAAAGGGAAGCAGTGGTTGAGAAGGGATTGAGACAGGGTTGTAGCCTCTCCCTAATGTTATTCAATCTGTATATTGAGCAAGCAGTAAAGGAAACAAAAGAAAAATTCGGAGTAGGTATTAAAATCCATGGAGAAGAAATAAAAACTTTGAGGATCGCCAATGACATTGTGATTCTGTCGGAGACGGCTTGGGACTTGGAAGAGCAGTTGAATGGAATGGACAGTGTCATGAAAGGAGGATATGAGATGGACATCAACAAAAGCAAAAGAGGGTAATGGAATGTAATCGAATTAAGTCGGGTGATGCTGAGGGAATTACATTAGGAAATGAAACACTTAAAGTAGTAAATGAGTTTTGCTATTTGGGGAGCAAAATAACTGATGATGGTCGAAGTAGAGAGGATATAAAATGTAGACTGGCAATGGCAAGGAAAGCATTTCTGAAGAATAGGAATTTGTTAACATTGAGTATAGATTTAAGTGTCAGGAATAAGGGAGAAGAGGAGTTTGTGGTACAACTTGACAAGAAGAAGGGACCGGTTGGTAGGGCATGTCCTGAGGCATTAAGGGATCACAAATTTAGCATTGTAGGGCAGTGTGGAGGGTAAAAATCGTATAGGGAGACCAAGAGATGAATACATTTAGCAGATTCAGAATGATAGCATGGAGAGCTGCATCAAACCAGTCTCAGTACTGAAGACCACAACAACAACAACAACAACAACCCTCTTAACCTGTGATGTTTCATTTTGTTTCTATCTCCTCTTCTGAGTGCTTCACTTTTTTGTCAGACCATGTAGATCTTATTATGGCAGGTATTATATGTTGGTTTTAGTGTAATGTGTAATGAAGAACAGATTTTATTTACTCATAAATTGTTAATAGTAACTACATCATTAGATAGAAACAAAAGAACTGACTTATAATTGAGATCAGAGATAATACCTTTTTCCAGGAATTGTGTTTATGTTATGAGTTACTGCCAAAGCCACTTTAAGGTTACCGCAGTCACGGGGAGCCCAAAGTTTGGGAGGGCCCCAACATGTTCTCCATATATATTTGTTTTTATTTAATAAAGTGTGGTTTCCTGTTAAAAGAAAAAGAAAGTCTTCAAATTTACAATATTAAAATGCTCCAGTCATGCTATTCCCTCCATCGAGAGCTCCTTCATTGTTAGTTCTATTTTTTCTTAAACTAGACAGCTTTGATAAATACCACAGCAGTTGTTCTCTTAGTGAACTGACAAAAATAGGAATTTAAATTTCTGTCCCAGTTAGTTACCCATCTGTGTGGAAATACCAGAAATGTTTTGTGTCACAGACTGGCATGGTATAGCTTGCTTGCTGGACAAAGTGTGCCATGTAGGCCAGCAAGCAGTTTGGGATTTCCACTGCTAATCCACAGTCAGGCACATTCAAGTAAAGAGCCTTAATGTTTCCATTGTTGTGGTTCAGCATCTCAGCCAGGTGTGATGTATAAAGGCTGTCTGTGGACTGTGTCTGATGCTCTCGGAGCTGTGAGTTGTTGTATCCTGGCATGTAGAATGGATCATAAATATTCATCGGGTGTCATAAAAAGGAAATGTAGGTGTGACATCCTAAAAGAGCAGTTGCAGCAAAAGGGTTAATTAAATATTTTTTTAACCTTCTAACCTGAACATCTTTTATTCAGCAGTAGGATGTAACATTGGTCTCCCAGACCACTGAGTCTTTTAAACTATATTTTTCTCTCCCCTTTTGGCTTTGTCAAACTTCCACATCATTTTTAGCACTTTTTAAAGTATAAACAAACAGAATAATAAGTTTGTAAACTATAACGATTATTAAAATACTAATAAAGACATGTTTCTTACTAGAAATAAATTTCATTTGCATCATTTGCTTGTTTACACATTCCTTGTTTAGAAATACATTTTTTGTACATAATTACTGTCACAGTGTAACGAAATTGAATATGTAAAAGTTATGCTAGAAGAAAATGTAACATTTATTTTTCATCGCATGAGTTTTGCACACTTTTTGTGAAGATTGCAAGCACGTTGGTTCTTCACAAGAAATGCCCTTGTATGCAATTTTTCCTGTTTTTTTTTTTTTAATCTGGGCAAAACTGACAAGTTTTTCTAGTTTTAAGTTTGTCCACTGGACATGAAGCGTTATCGACTCAAACTAAAAATTTATTGTAAATGTAGAGAAATTATTTTCAGGACATCAAAACATAAGGTTTTTTTTCTTCAAAAACTCCATAAAGAATACTTGCATTTGAGCCAGCCATGATCACCTTGTGGTAAAAAATAGACAATGACCACCTTCTTGTTTTACAACTAGCAGAATAAAGAGTTCACTTCATATCTAGTGTGTTTATTGTACTTTTTGTGGCATTACAAAAAAATATGATTTCAGATTTACCCCTTCAAACATCAGTGTAATTGGAATCATGCATTAATGAAGGGAGTAGAACTGCTTGATTTTTTTGGGGGGGGGGGATGGAAGGGGGGGGGGGGGGTTGTAAGATAGCCAAAAGGCTAAATCCTAGGTATTTTAATGAATCTTTAATGTGATTATTTCCCTTTCTATAGCAAATTCATGTAGTAAATAATAATATGTTTGTGAAAAATGGAGTAATTAAAATGTAAAATGTGAGTTGTTAGAATTTTTTGTTCCTCTGTGTGTACAAAAATACCAACCATAGTTGACTAGCAAAACTTTCAGTAAAATGGATAAAATGTTTCTACAAAGGAAACAGAACTCTAGGAAGATTGGAAACAGACTGACAAATGTGTGACAGTTTTAGGAATGCCCAGGCAGAGACACTGGCAGAAACTTGACACTTTTAGGAGCATCTGATCTGTCAGACTAAGAAGAGAACCCTCATTTTTGGACACAGTCTCACAGACTGACAGTATGTAGCAAAAGATCTACTTACTGGAAAACAATGAATGAGCAAAAGATCTACTTACTGGAAAACAATGAATGCACTGACAATGAGTTGTTGATCAGCTGCTGTTTGGGAACCTACAGAATTATTCAGCTTCTCACCTCCTTCAGGTGCCATACAACACTGTTGACATTGTTAATGTCAACTATAGTGATAGCTCAGACTTATGTTCTGTTCAGAGGATTAAACTGAATTGATGGTGGTTTGGTGAATGAACAGTGTGATGTGAAAAAATGTGTTACTAAAGCTGCATCAGTTGATAATCCAGAAGAATCCTATGTTTCATGCAAGCAAGAACTAGTAGCTGATGTAGTAACACGGTTCAAGTTTTCCGTCGCACTTCAGAGTAGACCGGGAACTGTCTCATAGGCATGCCCGATGTGAACTGACTGGGCACAGCCCGTGCTGCCTGAGTTGTTGTTGTTCCGTTGGCAGAGGTCGCGGCCGAATTCTCGCGTGCCCTCTGGTGGACAGGACTCTATTTGTGGCAACTACCGTCCGTGACGCGCCATGCCGATGTGCGCCTCCCGTGATCTTTCTGGTGGCTACTGCAGCTGATGAAACTGTTCCATTAGTGGAAATAGCTAATAATAATGTTGCTGCAGAAGAAACTGGAACAGGCTGAGACCTGCAAGATGAAAGAAAATCATCCAAGGAAGGTTACAGCTTTCAAATTGTCAGTGATCTTAGTGATCTGGTAACCTGGCCGGATGTTATAAATGATAATTTTAAGATAAGAGCAATTAAGGAAGGTCTGCAAGACATTGGTGAAAAAAAGACGATTCCTATGGATAGTGACACAAGAATGTGCTTTACTGTTTTTCATCCCTTCGCTCTTCTTACAAATGATGAAAAACTTGCGCAAATGAGGCTTGTATGTTCTTGAACAAAAGATGCTGTGTATTGCTTTTGTTTGGTTTAAGAGATTGGCAAAGCTTGTCAAAAATTCTCTCTAACCACAAACTGTCCTGCAATCATATTACTGAAATGTGCAAGTGGAAAGAACTTTTGCAGTGTATTAAAAACTCAAAATTAATTGATCAGAAAATTCAAGAGCAAATGGATCAGGAAGATAAGAGGTGAAGATCAGTTTTGTTAAGGTTAATATCCGTAGTATGTTTCCTTGCTGAAAGAAGCCTTCTCTAAGAGATGACCATGAAATGTTGGGAAACCTGGGCAGTGGAAACTTTTTAGGGCAAGTAGAATTAATGGCCAATTTGATCCTGTATTAAATGATCATATTAATCATGTGGCTAAACACAGAAGACTGGCTACTTTCATATAAAATAGGACATATAAAATAAAACCATTACCATAATTTCTGGTGAGATTGTATTTATCATGAAGGATATCATTCTCAAAAATAAATATTATTCAATGACATCAGACTGTACTCTAGATTTGAGTCACAAGGAAAAATTAAGCATGGTTTTAAGAGTGTTGGCTGTGTTTTACAAACCAGTTGCAATTAAAGATTTATTTCAGTGAGTGACATTACTGGTAAGGGTCTTGCAAGAACTGTTGCTTCAGACACTAAATAGCCTTGGCATACTGCTTGCAGATTATAGGGGACCATCTTATAACAATGGGAGCAACATGAAGGACAAGAAGAGTGGTACTCTGGCTCATATCATCTGAGAAAATCCAAGAGCTCATTATATCTCTTCCTGTACTCATAGCTTGAATTTTGTTGTTAGTGGTGCTTGATACTGTTAATACATCCATAAGTATGCTGCATTTTTTTGGTGTAGTTGAAAGACTGTTCACATTATTTTCTGCCCCTGAAAGTGCTGGGTAGCACTCATGAATCGTGTAAACCTGACTCTGAAGCTGCTGTGTGACATAAGATGGGAAGCTAGGATTGAAAGTATTTGGGTTGTAATATCTGAGCTTAATAATGTAAGACCTGCATCAACAGAGTTAAAGAACACATGCAGAAATAATTCAAGGTGTTTCAGTGACATAGAAAGTCTCTTGAAAGAACTCAAAATTTTAAGTTTTCTTTGTGTGCTGTGACATGGCATAATGTTCTTTATCACCCCAGTGGAGTCAACAAAGCATTTCCGCAAGAAGGTGTACAATTAGACACTACAGTAAAATTAATAAAATCAACTCTTAGTGTTACTGAAGAATATAGAGCCAATGGTTTCAAAAAGATTAAGAAAGAAGCAGAGAAATTGGTTGCATATTTAGGAAATGTTGCTGAGTTAACAGAATCCAAATCTGCAACTATTAAGACAGCTTTCTTATGTAAGTATGGATGAATCTGTTCCAAATGAAGAGCACCACTTAAGGATGAACTTCTTCTACGTTGTGGTAGACAGTGCTATTATGTCATTTAAGGCAAGGTTTCAGCAGCTCAGTAACTGCTGTGACATGTTCAGTTTTACTGGTAATTTTGACATTAAGAACTTGGCAACAAAGAAACACAACGGTGTAGAAATTTTGCAGAAGCTTTGAGAGACCCTAAACTGCTTTCAGGAGTCATAAATTTGCAGGAGCTTGCCAATGCATTGGAACTGTTGCCCCATGTGCTCCCACAAAATGCAAGCACATCTTTAGAAGTACTTCTCCGATATGAACTTACAAGAAGTTTTCTCAAATGTATCAATTGCCTTAAGAAAATTCTTGCACATGTCAGTGTCTGTAGCTTCTGTAGAATGTAGCTTTCCTAAGTTAAAGATATTTAAAAATTATCTCAGATCTTCAAAGAGCAATGAGCGATTAAGCAGTCTTGCCAGTGGGAAAAACAGACTGCACGTTCGCTCAACATAGAGAAACTGGTGAAGGGCTTCACTGCTCAAAAAGGAAGAAAAGTGCAAATTTGGTGAGTAATTTTTAAAATATATTTTTACAGTGTTGTAGGTTTTTCCTTATTTTATTTAGTGTTAGATACAGTCTATTAAAATATGTTCCTAATTTTGCTTGCTAATAGTGGTGCATGTAAGTGGTTTATTACCAAATCAGCCACACTTTCCTCACAACTATTGAGAACCATTACTAAAGTTTGGTCATCAGTGACAGACAATTATGAAAACAAAATTTAATGTGTATAAATACAATACACTTCTATGACAGCTCTACATACATACATACATACATACATACATACATACATTATACATTAATACTTGTTTCACAGATCATGAATATGACATTTTGTAATAATGTGAAATGTGTCACTTTAATGTAAGTTTTCTTTACACAAAATGATTGATTAATTTTTTTTTACTGTTTCTACTTGATATCAAAAATTCATCTATTGTGTAGGAGTTATCATTCAGAAATTCTTTTAATTTGCTTTTAAATTTGGGTTGGCTATCTGTCAGACTTTTAATGGTATTTGGCAAATGACCAAAGATTTTTGTGGCAGCATAATTCACCCCTTTCTGTACCAAAGTGAGATTTAATCCAGAATATTGAATATCATCCTTTCTTTTAGTGTTGTAGCTATGCACTTTGCTGTTATTTTTGAACTAGAATAGTTTATTAATAACAGATTTCATAAGTGAATATATGTATTGCATAGGTACTGTGAATGTCCCAAGTTCCTTAAATAAATGGCTGCAATGTGATCTTGGTTGGGCTCCAGCTATTATTCTGAATACACACTTCTGTGCATTGAATACTGTCTCTCTTAGTGACGAATTGCCCCAAAAAAATGCCACCATATGAAAACAGTGAATGAAAATAGGCACAGTAGGCTAATTTACTGATATGTTCATCTCCAAAATTTGCAATAACCGTGCGTGAGTAGCTGAACCTAAACGTCTAATCCCGCGTCTGGCCATCCTGATTTAGGTTTTCCTTGATTTCCCTAAATCGCTTCAGGTAAATGCCGGTATGGTTCCTGTGAAAGGGCATGGCCGACTTCCTTCCTTCATCCGATAAGACCGACGACCTCGCTGTCTGGTCTCCTTCCCCAAACAACCAACCAACCTAAACATCTGAGCAGATCATCAATGTGTTTTTTCCAATTGAGTTTCTCATCAATGCACACACCCTGAAATTTTGAATATTCTGCCTTATCAACAGGCTTCTGTTGATATTCTATACTTATATCAACGGTGTTATGCCATTTACTGTACAGAATTGTGTAAACTGAAATATTTAGTGAGGGTTGGAACGTGTATCGGAAATACAGATTAGACACCGTAAGATGTGGTGTCTTCATTGCAGTTGACAAAAATATTGTGTCTACTGAGGTCAAAGGAGAGTGTGATTGTGAAGTTATCTGGACACGTTTAACAGGGCTAGGAGAAATAAATTTAATTGTTGGGTGTTATTACCGGCTAACAGGTTCCACCGTGACAGATCTAGAATCATTCAAAGGGAGTCTACACTCTGTATCGCAGAAGTACCCAGATCATGCTATAAATCAGAGGCGACTTCAACCTACCTAGTGTAGACTGGGATGTCTATGGATTCATTACAGGTGGTACAGACAAGCTGTCTTGTGAATTACTTTTGAACACATTATCCAAATCCTGTCTTGAGCAGCTAAATCAACAGCCAATGCATAACGGAAATATTTTAGATCTGGCAGCCACGAACAGACCAGAGACAGGGATTAGTGATCATGATGTCATTACAACTATGGTTATGAAAGTTAAAAAGTCAGTCAAGAAGGCTAGGAGAGTATTCTTACTAGAAAGAGCAAATAAGCAGTTGTTAGCATCCCACTTAGTAAATGAATCGACTTCATTTACTTCCGGTACGATGGACGTGGAAGAACTATGGGCAAATTTTAAACACATTGTAAATCATGCATTGGAGAAGAACGTGCCGAAAAAGTGGGTTACGGATGGAAAAGACTCGCCATGGTTTAACAGCGCAATTCGGAGAATGCTCAGGAAGCAAAGACAGTTGCACTCACGGTACAAGAAAGATTGGGAGAATGAGGACAGGCAAAAGTTAGTAGAGATTCATGCTGCTGTAAAAAGAGCGATGCGTGAAGCATACATTCACTACCACCGTCATACCTTAGCAAAAGATCTTGCTGAAAACCCAAGGAAATTCTGGTCGTACATAAAATCGGTAAGCGGGCCGAAGGCTTCCATCCAGTCACTCACAGATCAGTCTGGCCTGGCAACAGAAGACAGCAAAACGAAAGCTGAAATTTTAAATTTAGCATTTGAGAAATCTTTCACGCAGGAGGATCGTACAAACATACTGCCATTTGAGTCTCGTACAGATTCCTGTATGGAGGGCATAGTGATAGACGTCCCTGGGGTTGTGAAGCAGCTGAATGGGTTGGAAATAAATAAATCACCAGGTCCTGATGGGATTCCAATTCGGTTTTACAGAGAGTACTCTACTGCATTGGCTCCTTACTTAGCTTGCATTTATCGCGAATCTCTTGCCCAACGTAAAGTCCCGAGCGACTGGAAAAAAGCGCAGGTGATGCATGTATAAAGAAGGGTAGAAGGAGGGATCCTCAAAATTACAGACCAATATCCTCAACATCGGTTTGTTGCAGGATTCTCGAACATATTCTCAGTTCAAATATAATGAATTTCCTTGAGATAGATGCATCAGCACGGCTTTAGAAAGCATCGCTCTGTGAAACACAGCTCACCCTTTTTTTACATGATATCTTGCGAACCATTGATGAAGAGTATCAGACGGATGCCATTTTCCTTGACTTTTGGAAAGCGTTTGACTCGGTGCCCCACTGCAGACTCCTAACTAAGGAACGAGCATATGGGATTGGTTCCCAAATATGTGAGTGGCTTGAAGACTTCTTAAGTAATAGAACCCAGTATGTTGTCCTCGATGGTGAGTGTTCATCGGAAGTGAGGGTATCATCTGGAATGCCCCAGGGAAGTGTGGTAGGTCCACCGTTGTTTTCTATCCATATAAATGATCTTTTGGATAGGGTGGATAGCAATGTGCGGCTGTTTGCTGATGATGTTGTGGTGTACAGGAAGGTGTCATCGTTGAGTGACTGTAGGAGGATACAAGATGACTTGGACAGGATTTGTGATTGGTGTAAAGAATGGTAGCTAACTCTAATTATAGATAAATGTAAGTTAATGCATATGAACAGGAAAAAGAATCTGTAATGTTTGAATACTACGTTAGTAGTGTGGCACTTGACACAGTCACTTCGATTAAATATTTAGGCGTAACATTGCACAGCAATATGAAGTGGGACAAGCATGTAATGGCAATTGTGGGGAAGGCGGATAGTCGTCTTCGGTTCATTGGTAGAATTTTGGGAAGATGTGGTTCATCTGTAAAGGAGACTGCTTATAAAACACTAGTATGACTTATTCTTGAGTACTGTTCGATCCCTATCATATTGGATTGAGGGAGGACATAGAAGCAATTCAGAGGCGGGTTACTAGATGTGTTACTGGTGGGTTTGATCATCATGCGAGTGTTATGGAAATGCTTCAGGAACTCAGGTGGGAATCTCTGGAGGAAAGGAGGCGTTCTTTTCGTGAATCGCTACTGAGGAAATTTAGGGAACCAGCATTTGAGGCTGACTGCAGTACAGTTTTACTGCTGCCAACTTATATTTCATGGAAAGACCACAAAGATAAGAGAGATTAGGGCTCGTAAAGAGGCATATAGGCAGTCATTTTTCCCTCGTTCTGTTTGGGAGTGGAACAGGAAGAGAAGATGCTAGTTGTGGTACGAGGTACCCTCCGCCACGCACAGTATGGTGGATTGCAGAGTATGTATGTAGATGCAGATGTAGAAACTGAGTTCCCCAAAATTTAGTAAGAATCCATTTGCAGGGAATCACTTAATAATTTTCCTGAAAGACATTATTTACAATTTCCTCAGCTGATTATTCTTTGTTGAGTGTGATTACCATACTTGTGTTATCAGGAAAAAGAAATACCTTTGCATCTTCATGAGTATAGAGTGGCAAGTCATTAATACATATTAACAACAATAAGGGATCCAAGACTGAACCCTGTGGGACACAATTCTTGATACCTCCCCAGTTAGAGGACTTTACTGATTTTTGCAGACTATCTGTACTGTTGTTAATTTCTCACCAGCTGCTTGTTTTGATTCTAAAAACATATAAACATTTCACACAAACTGGAAACCCAGCACTGAACCAGCTGCTATTGCTTCTTAAAAAGTATAAATTATGATGAAATGCTCAGTTGTTACAGCTGCTGCGATAGCTGTAGTAATCTGTGATTCCATCAGTTTATGTGAAATACCGTAAGTTTTTAGTCCATTTCAAAATCATCATATACTAGCTTTCTGTTAAATGTGTGGGTTAAAGGAAAACATTATATTTGGCATATATTCCAGGAGGATTTCTTTAGGATTGTTTTGCAAGCAACATTCCAACAATAAAGTTGTCCACAGCTCGTGGTCGAATGGCTATCATTGCTGCCTCTGGATCATGGGTCCTGGGTTCGATTCCCACCGGATTGGGGATTTTCTCCACCCGGGGACGGGATGTTTATGTTGTCCTCATCATTTCATCATCATTTGTGAAAGTGATGAGATTGGACTGTGTAAAGATTGGGAATTTGTACAGGCACTGATAACCACACAGTTGAGTGCCCCACAAACCAAACACCTTCATCATCAACAATGAAGTTCTACTTCATATAATAATGAGATGCAGAGGATATTTTTCCAAACATGAAAACTGTTTTGACAAATGTAAGGAAGGTCTTTCTGAAAAACTTGTAAAAATATTTAGAAATTTACTGTAGCAGACACAACTACAGTCAGTTTAGAATTGTTTCAGTATTATGGTAATGTCAGAAAGCATAATAAATTTTTAGATTCCTCTTTTTCCAGTTCTATCTGGTGTTATTTTTAGGAGCAGATTCATTCATTTTAAGTGCATATTTTTCTTGTTTTAGCCTACATTTCCGGTATTTTTGTGCATATTTTAATGCATAGTTGCTTACATGTAACGCAGCAAAGCCAACTGATGACCTTGCCAGGGCATCAGTGCCATCTGTTTAAATTTAAAAAAGGGTGGACAGAGATATTGTGAAATGTACACTATCCATTATTCTTACAAATTGAGGTTGACATGCTGCACTCCATATAAAAAATAGCTGAGTGTCTTTTTACCTACAAGTACTAGCTTACCCAGGACTTCACATGGGCTTACCCCACAAAGTTGTGGATAAGCTAGTACTTAATAAACTCCTGGCATGTTTGTACATAGATTTAAAAAATCCTTAATCCATAAATTTCACTGAAATTGTTTGAGCTGCACGCACATACTCGAATCTTTCTCTGGGCGAGGGTACAAGGGTTAGAAGTATCAACATGTCCTTATAGGCTTTGACAATCACACACACAGGTAATCCAACACTTTCTCAGTGTTCGTTGTTGATGCAATATATTGATGGATATGCATCAATGCCAGTCCATTTAAACAATCTTCTGTCATCCTGCTGAGAAGATATGTCTTTAGATGGTGTAAGGTTGACAAAGATCTCACAACAGTGTTGGTTTTTACAAGAAATGTGCAGAACAACTGATACAAGACTCTAATATTCAACAGCTCCATTGCTGTTTTACAGACCTCTGCTGGAGGCTTTCCCATATGTTTTTACCTTTGTTTGCAGATTTGTAGGTCTCTCTTCAAACCTATAAAACAAAGGTGATCATCTTTATCTGGTTCAGCACTTTGAAAAACATGCTGTATAACTTTAGAGATAAAGTTTTGCACAAGAAATTCTTGTAGATGTTCAATTCTTTTTAGTTGAGTTATAGAGAGTCTTAATGTTATTTTATGCAACAAATGATCAGGAAAAGGTATGAACAATGACAGATGGTAATACTCTTCCACAGACTGAGTGCAAAACTTGTCTGTCCGGTCTGTTCAAAACACAGCTCTTCACTGCTATGTAAACAGAGTTCCACCTGTAAGCATTTCTGGAAGTTCACCATGTCTGTTTATTTGTGTGTTCAATTAGCTTTTACCTGCAGCTTCTTTCACATATCTGTTATGATAAGTAAATGTTGAAGAAGCACGGCTTGTGAAGTGCGCCATCCCCTCTACTGCCCCATCACATAAACTTGGATGTTATGTCTTTCTCTGTCTGTGCCATCATAGCTCCAACATGAATGCATCAGTTTCAATGCAATTTTTTATTTATTTGAAGGCTAAATTAATCAGAATTGCAATGATACATGAGGTGCATTCAAGTTCAAAGGCCTCCGATTTTTTTTCTCCGGACTGGATAGAGATAGAAACACGCACATTGTTTTAAAATCAGGCCGCGTTCATTGTCAATACGTCCCAGAGATGGCAGCACCGTACGGCAGATGGAATTTTACCGCCAGCGGCGAGAATGAGAACTGTTTTAAATAGTTAAAATGGCACGTTTTCCTTACTTTAACAGCGTGCAATCATTCGTTTTCTGAATTTGCGTGGTGTGAAACCAATTGAAATTCATCGACAGTTGAAGGAGACATGTGGTGATGGAGTTATGGATGTGTTGAAAGTGCGTTCGTGGGTGCGACAGTTTAATGAAGGCAGAACATCGTGTGACACCAAACCGAAACAACCTCGGGCTCGCACAAGCCGTTCTGACGACATGATCGAGAAAGTGGAGAGAATTGTTTTGGGGGATCGCCGAATGACTTGAACAGATCGCCTCCAGAGTTGGCATTTCTGTGGGTTCTGTGCACACAATCCTGCATGACGACCTGAAAATGCGAAAAGTGTCATCCAGGTGGTTGCCACGAATGCTGACGGACGACCACATGGCTGCCCGTGTGGCATGTTGCCAAGCAGTGTTGACGCGCAACGACAGCATGAATGGGACTTTCTTTTCGTCGGTTGTGACAATGGATGAGACGTGGATGCCATTTTTCAATCCAGAAACAAAGCGCCAGTCAGCTCAATGGAAGCACACAGATTCACCGCCACCAAAAAAAATTTTGGGTAACTGCCAGTGCTGAAAAATTGATGGTGTCCATGTTCTGGGACAGCGAGGGCGTAATCCTTACCCATTGCGTTCCAAAGGGCACTACGGTAACAGGTGCATCCTACGAAAATGTTTTGAAGAACAAATTCCTTCCTGCACTGCAACAAAAACGTCCGGGAAGGGCTGCGCGTGTGCTATTTCACCAAGACAACGCACCCACACATCGAGCTAACGTTACGCAACAGTTTCTTCGTGATAACAACTTTGAAGTGATTCCTCATGCTCCCTACTCATCTGACCTGGCTCCTAGTGACTTTTGGCTTTTTCCAACAATGAAAGACATTCTCCGTGGCCGCACATTCACCAGCCGTGCTGCTATTGCCTCAGCGATTTTCCAGTGGTCAAAACAGACTCCTAAAGAAGCCTTCGCCGCTGCCATGGAATCATGGCGTCAGCATTGTGAAAAATGTGTACGTCTGCAGGGCGATTACGTCGAGAAGTAAATTCCAGTTTCATAGATTTCGGGTGAGTAGTTAATTAGAAAAAAAATCGGAGGACTTAGAACTTGACTGCACCTCGTATGTTTGATAAAAGTTTGTTCAGCCATCTACCAGCAAATGACCTGCGGGAGTCTCTGCAAACACATTGAGACTCTGGCATACAATGATGGCGATATGTGATTACCAGAATTCAAAAGAGAGTTTTCACGCCCTCTGTCAACTAAATGCTCCAAGTTCCTACCTACACATGGTGAACCTGTTAAGCTGAGCACCTCAGAAGTAGTTTGTGTAATCAAACCCAGCAGGAAGCTGAGTCATTGAGCAGACAGGATTTGGAGGTCAGTGGAAGGCAATGGGAAATCACCACTGAAATTATCCCAAGAAAACCCCATGGCTTTGCTCAACTCAAAATGTTCCAGAGTTTCAAGTTCCCCATTCGGATCTCCAGGGGGAAATGAGGTTGCGAAAAGCTTCATGAAGAATAAGATGCTGTAAGGAGAAGCACTGCACAGGAACATGGAATGTAAGATCCATGTATCAAGGAAAATTAGATGCAGTCAAAAGAGAAATGGAGAGGATTAACATCGATATATTGGGAGTAAGTGAAGTGAAATGGACTGGCATAGGAGAAATTGCCTCAGTTGGCCATATGGCTTGCTATTCTGAACAAGAGAACAGCAGAAGTAATGGAGCAGCCTTCATAGCTAGTGACAGAGTAGGAAAATCAGTAATGGACTGCAACTACGAAAATGGTAGAATGATGTCCATCAGACTTGAAGGTCAGCCCCTGAATATCATAGTCATTGAAGTTAATGCACCAACCACCGATCCTGGAAAGGTAGTTATTGACGAGTTCTATGAAGATTTACAAGAATGACTGCTGTCGACACCAAAAAAGGATGTTGCCTTCATAGTTGGAGACTGGAATGCAAAAGTGGGAAATCAAATTATAGGGGGTGTAACAGAAAAATTTGGTCTTGATACAACAAATGAAGCAGGGCAGAGCCTCCTAGAATTCTGCCAAGACATTGTTGGTTATTACTAACTCACTGTTCTAGCTACCCAAACAATGCATTTACCAGACGGCCAACACCGGAATCAAATAGATTACATACTTTCTAATCAGACGTGGAAGAGAGTGGTTCTGTCAACTACAACAAGACCAGGATATGATTGCAGGTCAGATCACAAGCTCTTAATTGCAAAATTCCAGCTGAAACTGAAAAAAACAGCAGAACCTGTTCCATCTTGCAGATACGACCTTGAGACCATACCCTTTGATTACACAGTAGAAATCTGAAACAGATTTAATGTATTAGAGCTAGAAGACAAAAGCCCATAAGAGCTGTATACAGAAGTAGCCAATACCATCAAGGAGCCAGCAGAAAAACACATTCACAAGAAAAAGAGTAAAAAAGTGGCCAGATAGCTATCGGGTAAGGCATTGCAAGTTACAGAAGAATAAAGGAAAGCAAAAGTCAAAGGGGATAGATCAGCAATGTTCAGATTAAATACAGTGTTTCAAAATTAGCTAGAAGAGAGAAAAATGTCTTACAAAATAGACTTTTCCAGTATCTAGAGTGAGAACTATCAGAAGAACAAGCTGGATTTTATAAACGAAGAGGAACCAAGATCAAATTGCCAACATTCAGTGGATTATGGAAAAGGCAAGAGAATTACAAAAAGATGTGTGTCTCTAATTTATTGATTATGCCAAAGCATTTGACTGTAATGATCACAATAAATTATGGGAAGTACTCAAAAATATTGGAGTACCAGATCACCTCATTCATCTCATATGGAGTTCATACTCTGACCGAGAAGCCACGCTGAGAACTATGTGGGACAACTAAATGGATCAAGATTCAGAAAGGAGTACAGCAGGACTGCATATTATCATCTTACTTATTCAGTCTGTATCCAAAGTGTGTTATGAGAAATGCTGGGCTAGATGAATTAGAAACTGGAATTAAAGTAGCTGGGGTAAATATAAACAACCTTAGATACGCAGGTGACACTATGCTGTTGCCAGAAAGTGAAGAAGAGTTATGGACTCTCTTGCTGAAGGTGAAAGAAGAAAGTGAAAAAGCTGGTCTTAGGCTGAATGTTAAGAAAATGAAACTTTTGGCAACTGTGGCTATAATTTAATGGCATATAGGAGGAGAAACAATGGAGGTAGTGTCTACATTTAATTATCTCAGTTCCCAGATTTCTGCTGATGGTGACTGCAGCCATTTGGTCAGGAGATGCTTGGTAGAAAGGCAATGTCAAATATCGACAAGATTTTAAAGAGTAGAGATATAACTTTAGCAACAAAGATCCTTATTGTAAGGGTTATGGTCTTTTCAGTTGTGATGTATGGATGTGAGACAAGGACTAAACGTAAGGCAGATCTACGAAGAGTAGAGTCTTGGAATAGTGGTGTTGGAGGTAACTTCTTAGAGTCATGTGGACTGCAAAGAGAATGAATGGGTCAATATTAGAGCAAATAAAACCAGATTGCTCCCTGGAAGGTCTGATACTACTGCAAAAACTGACCTATTTTGGACGTGTCATGAGAAGACATGTTTCAATGGAAAAAACACTATTGCTGGGCAAGATCGAAGGCACTAGAAGAAGAGGGTGTCAGAGGATGAGACATATCAATGTCATCACAGAAGTAATGTGTTCCAAAATGCAAAACCTATGGGAGGAAGTGCATGACAGAAAAAATTGGTGTGCTTTGGTTCATGGCATCACGGAGAGTCGGAACCAACTAAACAGAGAGAGAGAGAGAGAGAGAGAGAGAGAGAGAGAGAGAGAGAGAGAGAGACCGTATAAAGTGAAGAGTTTTCTGGCAGCAACATGGCAACACGGTACTTAATCAGTATGTGGCACATAATTTAATGTCATACTATAATTTAGATCTCGAAAAATCTGCAAAAAACATCCCCAGGAACATATGTTTATTTTTTATGGCTCACCTACAATTACCATTCTTTATGATGTGTCTCAGATTTATTGCACCAGGTGCAATCAAAAGAAGGTATTTTGAGATCTACAGTACTGTAATTTCCAATCTGATTAGCTATTATCGCCTGTGCAACATATTGTAGAAAAGTGCATTGTCAACAAAGATTTTACTGCCTTCATTCACTATTATTGATTGTTATCACCTCTGCCTACTGATTTAATTTCCTATAAATTGCCTGTGTTCTTCCTTGGAGTTAAAGCTATCTCCATGCCAAAGTTAATCAAATTTGATTCAGTGGTTCAGCCGTGAATCGGTGACTGACTGACTGAGTTACTTTACATTTATAATATTGGTACCTCATGGATTACGCAGTGTGCCTTTTGACAAGAAGTGAAGAGCTAGATCATGACTGAAATGGGCTGGTTCCCAATAAAAATGCCAAATAAGACAGAAGGTATTATTTGACAACAAGAGGACTTTGGCAAAAGTCAAGGTCCATAGGAAACAAATTTTAGAACATGTTTTTTGCTCGCATATCATGTCATTTCTGGAAACCCAGAATCTCCTCTGTAGGAATCAACATGGATTCCAGAAACAGTGATCGTGTGAGACACAACTTGCTTTATTTGTTCATGACACCCACAAAGTATTAGATACAGGCTCTCAGGTAGACGCCATTTTCTTTGACAGTTCCGCACTGTCACCTGATAAACAAAGTAAGAGCCTACAGAATATCAGACCAGCTGTGTGGCTGGATTGAAGAGTTTTTAGCAAACAGAACACAGCATGTTGTTCTCAATGGAGAGACATCTACAGACGTTAAAGTAACCTCTGGCGTGCCACAGGAGAGTGTTAAGGTACCATTGCTTTTCACAATATATATAAATGACCTTGTAGATAGTGTCGGAAGTTCCATGCGGCTTTTTGTGGATGACGTTGTAGTATACATAGAAGTTGCAGCATTAGAAAATTGCAGCGAAATGCAGGAGGATCTGCAGTGGATAGGCACTTGGTGCAAGGAGTGGCAACTGACCCTTAACATAGACAAATGTAATGTATTACGAATACATAGAAAGAAGGATCCTTTATTATATGATTATATGATAGTGGAACAAACACTGGTAGCAGTTACCTCTGTAAAATATCTGGGAGTATGCATACGGAATGATTTGAAGTGGAATGAACGTATAAAATTAATTGTTGGTAAAGTGGGCGCGAGGTTGAGATTAATTGGGAGAGTTCTTAGAAAATGTAGTCCATCAACAAAGGAGGTGGCTTACAAAACACTCGTTCAACCTATACTTGAGTATTGCTCATCAGTGTGGGATCCGTACCAGATCGGATTGACAGAGGAAATAGAGAAGAACCAAAGAAGAACGGCGCATTTTGTCACAGGGTTATTTGGTAAGCGTGATAGTGTTACGGAGATGTTTAGCAAACTCAAGTGGCAGACTCTGCAGGAGAGGCGCTCTGCATCGTGGTGTTGCTTGCTGTCCAGGTTTTGAGAGGGTGCGTTTCTGGATGAGGTATCAAATATATTACTTCCCCCTACTTATACCTCCCGAGGAGATCATGAATGTAAAATTAGAGACATTTGAGCATGCACAGAGGCTTTCCGGCAGCTGTTCTTCCCGCGAACCATACACGACTGTAACAGGAAAGGGAGGTAATGACAGTGGAACGTAAAGTGCCCTCTGCTACACACCATTGGGTGGCTTGCGGAGTATAAATGTAGATGTAGATGTACTGACTCTAAGAAGTCTGATGATGATGCGAAATCAAAAGGTGTAGCTTCAAATAAAGCTGTTTATAGTAACTGGTGACAGAATTATCCAGAGAGATTGAATATTCACCAAAAATGTCTGAAGGTGTGATTCTGAATGCTGCCCTAGTATTTTACAAATTTTTCATAAAGTAAAAGATTTAACTTTACTTGCATAGTGAGTAAAACCTACATAATAGCTCCATTGTCTTCTAAGCAATCACAGAACAATGAAAGTTATGTTTCATTGTACTTTTATCATAAATTCTTTAAAAAAAAAAGAAACATAACACGACAAGTCACACTTACATTCTGTTAATTCCAGGCTTTCTGCGTTTTTTAAACTCTCAATTACGTGCTGCTCATAAATAAAAACTGGGACTGTGCTGAGATCGCTCTTTGGATGGGGCCCCAAAAATTCCATAAACAGGCCATGGTTACTGCAATATTAAAATAATAACCTGAAGTTTGCTTAATTAGTACACAGTAATTTCATATTAACTGTAGTTTTACGAACCAGCCTGTAAAGTTGTGTTAAAGTTGGCAAAGAAAATTTCAATAAAATAAAATTTATTTCAGTATGTTACCATTAGAATGTCATCGCGAAATTTGGCACTCACATTAGAAAAAGTGTGTGTGACTGACTTTTTTCAGCACAAAAAATTCTGATATTGGACTTTCAAAGGTTTGGAAAAGTTGGAATGAGAATGTTTAGCATATTTATGAGTATGGTCAATTAATAAATATTTTTAAACCTTAAAAATGTCAGGGCTGTTGGTCCAATTACAGAACAATAATGGAAATTCCTGGATATAATAATTCGTAAAATAAGTGAAAGGCAACCACTCACCTGTAATGGACTTGTCCGCCCCGGTAGCTGAGTGGTCAGCGTGACAGACTGTCAACCCTAAGGGCCCGGGTTCGATTCCCGGCTGGGTCGGAAATTTTCTCCGCTCAGGGACTGGGTGTTGTGTTGTCCTAATCATCATCATTTCATCCCCATCGACGCGCAGGTCGCCGAAGTGGCGTCAAATCGAAAGACCTGCACCAGGCGAACGGTCTACCCAACGGGAGGCCCTAGCCACACGACATTTCCATTTTTTACCTGTAATGGACTGATGTGTGACTGGAAATGGCATTCACACTAGCTTTCGAGTTCTAGCCCTTTTTGTAGCAAAAGCACACACATAAACTTTTGAGCATGAGGTTGAAAGATAGAATGAATACTGTTTTATGTTATATATCTGCTACTGTAGGTGAGTGGTTGTTTTTCCCTTGTTTTAAAGAACAGTTTTAGAACTCTAAAAATTAATTACTCTAAAACAAAAAGTAAAAAATAAATCTTGATCCTTTTTTTTTTTTTTTTAATATATATATATATATATATATATATATATATACACCTCTCTTTGACAGATACAATAAAATAGCAAAAAATTACAAATACTGCCAAGTATCTTCATAAAACATGTTCATAGCTCATATCTCCTCACATTAGTGGCCTATTTTGTATTGGCCCAAGTGTACCTCCATTTGATGCCAGACCAACTGTCAGAAAATTCTGTGACCTTCACGTTCTCTATTTCCATTCTCACACATGTTAGTAATCTGAAATTAACACCATAACCCTACTACTATGATGATTATTACAGTTATTATTAATTGCATTTCATTGTCATTCTATAAAATTTTGAAATGTTCCATGACTGTGTCATAAGATTACTGTGCCAACAGGAGATAAAAATCTAGGATAACTGGAACAGATTCCAACACACTCTATATAATGGCTACAAACTGTGGGGTGCTAAACAGTGAGGGTCATTAGCCATTTATCATCCATTGTTAGATAAGTGACACTTTTAATCATTTGCATGAAACAGTCATGAGTGAATCAAGGCCACATTGCTTCTGCATGTTTGTCAATGTCATCTACCAATTTTATGACTGTCTTGGTGTGCCTTGTTTATTGGAATACAGGAAAAAAATGTCCTTATTCCACCTACTAGTCATTTGCCTTGCTATTTTTCCTACATTTAATTTTCACTAATCATAATTATACAGACTGTATCAAAGTTCCCATTGCTGACTTCTAGGACTTGTAAAGGGGATTTAAGAGGAATTTTTGATGAAGAACCTATGTCCAGAAATGTATTATTTGGCTGTAAAATAAGTTTTAAAATTGGATCACTTACAAATCTGGTGCTTCACAGTTTGCACACAATGGAAATTATGAGTTCTGACCTGTGTGATCATCTGAAGTCCTTGGCATGGATAATGTTCCAAGTACTTGTTGTCTGGTTCTCTTCTATATGACAGAGGGTATCCTCTTGAAAATCAAGAGTGTGGTGTGTCCATGGAGCACCACAGTGAGTTCTACTAGTTGTGATCATACCAGTTTTCCACAGATGTTGTAGCCAAATGATAATTGTGTGCGATGTCATAGCTACAGTGGAGACTGATGATGACACCCTCTTCTCAGTTTGGGTGTGAACTTTGAAGTGGGAAAGTTAAAAGTGATCTAATTTTCCAACTTATTTTGTATCAAACAGAACATTTCTGGATTTGGGTTCCATATCAAAACTTAATCTACTAGTACCCTCCACAGGGGGTGGTGAGATATACATCCATCAAGTGTGCAGACACAGAGGAGTCCAAGATCTGATTGATTAGCTAAAGAAAGACATTTTAGAATTTAGACAGGCAAGATACATGAGTTCTCAAACCCCTTGTGTTCCCATCTTCTGCCTTTGAGAAAATACCTTTCTCCTGACCCATGACTGTCATCACAGTTTCACTTCTACAGTGTCATTTCATCAAAGTTAGCATCATAAATAAAATACTACAAACATACAGTTCAACCAGCTGCTGCCTGTACAGGTCACTTAAGTTCAATGCTAGAGTACTGTAGGATCTCAAAGTTCAGCCATACAGTATAAAAATCTGTGGAGTGAGCATTCGGCTGAGCAAAATGAGAATTCTGTCTGTAACAGCTCCTGCAGACCAAGACACATGATTTAGGGTCACTGCAGTTTAGCCAGTATAGCACTTGGCACATTTTTTGTGTTATCACTTTGCTAGTACAAATAGATGATCTTTGGAAGTATCTTGAAATTTTTCATATGCATTTTGTAGACATCTTAACAATTTGATACCACAAACTGAACTTGGGTTACAGATGTGAAGTGCAAGGCTATTGTGCTTGTTCACCATAGTGTTTAGCTCAGATTCCATTTATTTTATTTCCAGTTATGAAAAGGATAGATTGCTACCCACCGTAAATAATCTTTCAGTCAAAGTGTTCTTCAAAAAAGAAAGGAAAATACACCCACCTTCACTCAAGCAGGCACACTTTATGCACACATTTGCACATGAGATGTGCCTGCTTCAGTGAATGTGTGTGTATTTCCCCTTCTCTCCTGAAGAAGACTTTGGATGAAAGCTCTGTGTGTAACACTCTTTTCGTTGTGCCTATCCGCAGCTCATTGTGTCATCTTTACAGTGAGTAGCAACTCTTCCTCTTCATAAATGTTGATATTCTGACATGGACTCTCCATTCTTTGACTGTTTTTTTATATACATTTGTTCAGTTTGAGAAAAGATGTGACAGCCTTGAAATTTTTTATTTGATTTTCTGTTGCACTTATTAATATTGTAAAATCTCTGTTCAAATTAATTACAATACAATGAATTTGTAGGGGATTCCCAAGTGTCGTGAAAAAGTAACACTTTTAGAAATATGAAACTGTTAACAACAAATAAATGGTTTACACCATGTGTTTGTCCATTATGATTTTCTCTTTTCTTTATTTACACTTCTTTCTTTACAGACAAATGCACAAGTATCTACCACATTTCATCATCATCTCATCAGAAAAATAAAATGATATGCTATGTTTAAAAAATAAAAAATAAAAGATCAAACTCAAATTTTGGTTATTATTTAGCACAAAATTCAGTAACTTGGCAGGACAAATAAATGTTTATTAGGATGAATACAGGTAACAGGTAGCCTTCATTAAAGGAGGTCCCCATCAGTGTAGAGACTCAAGTAAATAAAGTAGTCTCTGTGCACCAAATATAAACTCAGTCTTCAGACTACAGAAAAGGGCCATAACAATAGTAACAAAAACCAGTAAATGTCTATTTAAGGAGGTTGGGACTATAACTGTACCTTGCGAGTACGTATACCAAACTGTTATACAAATTTAAAAAAAAAAAAAAACAGCAATTATTGTGTGAACAACTCAGCCCATGAATTTGGTAAAAAAGCCAGGTTTAACTTAAATTTTAAACACAAACCAGCCTTTTGCGTCAGGGAATGAAATTATGCAATAAATTACCAAAGGAGATCAAAGACATTACAAAAATACAATTTTTTTAAAATACAGTTGAAGACTACCTCTGAGCTACAAAGTGTTATATAGCCAAGGATTATACAGCTAAAACAGAGCACAGATCAATAAAAATGTTAACATGTGTTAATAACAGAACACATTTCTCTTTATACAGTTTGTTAGAAGGCTTTTAGAAGACTGTTGTCCCTTGAATTGAACTAACTTATTAGTAAGAGAACTGACATCATTATTTTGCAGCACAGCTGTAATTTGTTTGCCTATGAGTCTTACCCTAGTATCGAAGCAAGTCATCACAATTAACTTCAGTGAGTAATATCTACTGTTAACTGGTGGCTCGTGTTGGAGAACATGAGGCACTGATCTGTAAAATTTGTTTTCATGAAGGCTGCCATGCTGAAGGTTATGTATAGTACTACTTGAAACTACAGGGGCTGAAACGGGGATATTCCATGATGTCCCCCAACAAATTCTTCATTTTTTAAAGGCAAATTGGCCAAGAAAAAAGCGTTGCATTACTGATTGAACATCCCACATATAATAAAATATTGTGGTATGGACCCAACTAGCAGTCTAACAATGAAAGAAAGATAATTATAAACAAATTAAGGGACAGATGCAGAATTAACAGGAATCGATTCACATTTCAACCAAATTTTGACAAAATGCTTGTGAAGCTAATGCAGTTGTCTTGGTTTTGTACTCTTTAGACTTCACTTCACTGAACTGTCTTCACATCTCCAAAAGCATTCATTGCCTCGTGTTGCACTGGTCACAGCATCCTTTTAATTAACTGCATGCTTCTAATTAATGCTTCAATGTAGTCTTGAGGAATCATCTGCCATTGTTCCAGGAGGGTCTCCTGTAGAGCCTGTAGGATCCCTGAATAGTGGTGATGGGCTGTTCTCCCCAAAAGGTCCCATACATGCTCAGTAGGATTCAAATCAGGCCTTCAAACAGATCAAGCCATGGCATGAAACTCCATTTCAACCAAGAATTCTTGCAACATGTGGGCATGCATTATCATTTATTAATGTAAAATCAATCAATTTGGGCCTTCAGCACAAACTCCTATGGACCTTCATGGTCGCAGACATTACCAACCCCATTCTGAGTGCTGACTTCCGCAGTCATTACAGTCTACCGGCTGACTCAGCAAAGTGTCATTTAATTGACAGCACTTCTGGTATGTCCATCTGCTGCAGCTCCTGCTATGTCCATCTGCTGCAGCTCCCATCCTGACACATGTTTTACCGTGAAACAGTTGACGATTTTAGGCCCACATGCTTAGCTCCAACCACCCAGCACCCCCTAGCACATGCAGTATGAACTATGCATTACATCGCCATTACCCATGGCTTCCTGGTTTTCTGCTGTGCCCACTGCTCCCACCTTGGAGTTTGAAGAACTGCTTGCCACCTGCGTATTTCACCCTTCCAAGAGCCCCTGGGCTTCAGCTTTTCATGTCACCCCCAAGGAGGACAGTTCCTGGTATCCTTGCAGCAATTATTGTAAACTCAATGCCCACACCATCCCTGAATGCTATCCTGCCCCACTCCTCCACTACTACAGTGATGCCATTTCATGGCTACTATCTTCAGTAAGATAAATTGTGCTACAGCCTACGCACAAATCCCAGTCGCCCTGGAGATCATTGAGAAATCAGCCATAATCATGCCTTTTGGCTTGTTTGAGAGTGTGTTCATGACATTAGGCCTCTGCAGAGCTACTCAAACATGGTAGAAATGTTTGGACAGAAGCCTCCAGGGTCCACCAGAGTGTTTTGCCTATCTAAATGATGTACTCATCTAATCCAGGAATCCTACTGAACACCACTAACATCAACACTAAAGCTGAAGTGACCCTCAACATGGCAACTTGTATTTTCAGAGCGAATGAGATTGAATTCATCGTACACTAGTCTCTGCTGCTGGCATGTGCCCCCTCCCCGTGACAGTACAGCCAATAGTGGACTTTCCATGCCCTACTACCTTCAGATGCCTCTGGTGTTTCATCAGCATGATCAACATTTCCCATCACCATCCTGACAGTGCTGTCACCCAGGAGCCCCTTACTACAGCACTCCATTGCAATAAAAACAAAGGCAACAAACTGGTCCTTTGGACAAACACCATGATGTAGGGCTGTAAAAAAAAAAATGGGACCTCGCCAATGCAGCCCTTTTGGCCCACCCACACCCTAGTGCCCTCCCTGACAATAGTGGCAGACATAAGCCACGTGGCTATTGGAGCTGTCCTACGACAATGCATGGGCAAAGTCTGCCAGCCACTCGCTTTCATTTCATCAAAGCACTCTGATGCATAATGCCACTGGGGCACATATGACTGCGAGCTGCTCTCAGTCCACGAAGCCATTCACTATTTCTGATCTTCAGTTGATCTTTATAAACAACCACCCCCTTACCTCTGGTTCTTGCAGGAGAGACATAGATCAGATCTCACCCCAACAGTTTAGGCTACAGGAGATATTGCATAATTCACTGCTGACATCTGGGCTCTTTCCAACATCGACAATATTGTGGTAGATTGGTTAGTCGCTCCTGTGCCATATCCAACAATGTCATGACACCACTCGAGAGGGTGACCTGGACCTAGCCCACACCCTTCAGAACACCAACTCTGGCCTCAATTGCCAGCTAAGATCCATACGTGGCTTTGACCATAAAGTCTGGTTTGGCACCCTCGTGTATCCTTCACAACCTAATAGTTCCAATGATTGCCCTCATGCTTTTTTCCTTCTCACCTTCTGTAAACAGGCTTTTGACAGTGTCCACAGTCTCACACAGCCAGGCAACCTTATGAAACAACCTTTTGTCTGGGCAGGCATTAAATGCGACCGCAGCAACTGGGCTCAGTCCTGTGTTCTGTGCCTGTGCACCAAGGTCAGATGGCATAACTCCCCCCTACGACTGCTTTTCCACCTGCACAACACTGGTTCATGCATGTACACCTTGACATTGTTGGCCCACTACCCTCCTCCAGTGGATATCAACTTTTTTTTGAGACACCAGGCTTCTGACTGGTTAGATGCAGCCCGCCACAAATTCCTCTTCTGTGCCAATCTCTTCATCTGGATGTTGATATCTGTTGACAATTATCGACAGATTTACAGATTGACATTCCAGTGGAAACTGTAGTTGCAGTCTTGGTTTGGACCTGGGTATCCCACTTTGGAAGCCCCTGCGACATCGCTACAGGTCACATGTGCCGGCTCACGTCAACCCTCTTCTGATCTCTGACGGCCACCTGTGGCTCCAACTTCAACCATTCCACCCACTACCAACCCGCAGCTGTTGGCATAGTGGAGTGGTTTTACCACACATTTAAAGCCACCATTACATGTTATTCTTCCAAATGATCTGCTGTCCAACCTCTGGTACTTCTAGACTTGCAGATAACACACAAAACCAGCCTGGAAACTTTTGCCACGGAGCTGGTATACAGATAGCCTTTTGCAGTTGCCAGTGACTTTTTGGAAGCTACCCAAGTTCCTTCCATCAGCACCATCCCAGGTTTCATGAAGTAGCTCAAAGACTTCATGGCTCAGCTGCTACCAACTCATCCACAATGTCATGGTGAGCACAATACCTTCATCCACCATGACCTCATAGCATGCACATGCCATGCTTCATGTGGACCCCTCCCAGCCACTGCTCCACTTCCAGTATTCGAGAGTGCACTTGATGCTGCAATGTGGGGACAAGACATTCTCCGTTCATCTGAACAGGTGCAACAACACCAACTCCATAGAAAGGTTCAAGGTGGCCTATGTCCCAGAGCCCCCTTCTTCCAACGAACACAGCACCATCAAGGGGAGTTGCCCCCACCTACCACGGACCCCAGTTGCAGCACCACCAACACTGCCTCTGGCAGATTAAAACTGTGTGCCGGACCGAGACTTGAACTTGGGACCTCGGTAGGTAGGTCGGGACCTCGGGACTCGGAAGGTAGGAGACGAGGTACTGGCGGGTGTGGCTATGTGTTTGCGATGATGCAGGCCATGCGCCTGCCATGGCGGGGTTGTGGAGGTTAGGTGACTGTAGAAATTCCATGTGGAGAGGAAAATACAGTATAATGAGAGTCTGTCAGCTGAGCCTGTGATGCCAGTGTGGTTTCACTTTTGAATCCAGGTGAGGAACTCAGAAACACATGCGTTGAATTACTCTACTGCTGGTGATCCATTGTCTGTTAACATGAACCGTCAGAGATGCAGAATCAGAAGAAATTGCATGAAATTAATAACTCGGGTCACCAATATGGGTATTTCAGGACTACATATGACTGATGTGTAACAGAAATACCACAACTTTGAATAATCACAGTTTACTAATGATATATTACAGAACAGAATAAACAGCATATGCTTAAAAAGCAAGTCAAGAAAGAGCTGTCCCAAGACCATCAGCCTCAGAGGGATTCCTTGAGTTGGTGAGGTTGCTAGTTAACCTACTGTCAATTGCCACCAAAGGCGTTTTAATGAGGTATGTTGAAAATACTGTGACAGCACATTGTGTACAGCTTATTTTCCAAAAGTGGTGTTTCAGAAATCAACTTCAATGCATCTGGGTGAATGTGGCATGAAAGCTTCTTTAATTTATGTTATAGTGAAAGTTTTCCTCTTTTCAAAATTGATGGCAGTGGAGCATTGTGCAAAATTTCAAATTATTACAAAAGATCATTATACAGATTTCAAGAGCATTAATTAAATTCCAACTTTATATGAGTCACATATTTTTTATATATCATGGTTTTGAAGATTTCTACTAAAGCTCAAGTGACAAATTACCTTGTTGGTTGGGTTTTACCCCTTAAAACTGGAGTTGGGAAAATGCAAAAAATATGTATCTCATTATTTGACCCCTCTATATACCTGCCAAGTTTCATCAAGATGGTTTATTTGTGCCTAGGAATGTTCCCTTATATGTTTATACAATCTTAATGTTAAAATGTTATGTCTATTACCCCAAATTTTACAGTGCAATCTTGAACTAATGGTACTTGTGATATTTTCAGGTATCGTACAACTGTATTTCTTACTGCTTTCTTTTATTTTCCCATTTAGTTTAATTTCATCATATAATTTAATGATCATTCTCTTTGCAACCATTAGCTTTTTCTCCTTTTATAATTATAGTTATCTCCCCGATCCCCTCTCCCACCAAATACCTGTTCATCCAACTGTCAGTAGCTCCTCCATTCTGTTAGTCTTTGTTCTGAAGTACATCAATTTAGACCTTTCAGGATGTCAAGGACTTTTGTTAATGTTTATATCCATACTTGTGGCTTTCTGAGAATCTGGAACTTATGTTTTCCAGAATTTTTAATTAATAAGAAATCCAGAAACTTTATATTTTCTGCCTCTAATTTTATGGTAAATTTAATTCTGGAGTGCACCACATTAATCCCCCCGATTCCCTCGTGTCATTTCTCATTACCTTAAACCCCTGAGATATTGTCCTTAATACACAATGTTAGAATCTTGTTCAAAGAAAATATTATCTAAATTATTAAAAAATATCCACCAGGTTCCTGTCAAGCTCTTTGTCATAGCTGGCCATTAAATGTAAAATAATTGAACTGCAACACCAACTCTAACATTTCAGTTAGCACACATATTTGTCCTTGACTGATGCTCTTGTGTGTCATTAAGTTTTTCTTTATGGTTGCGAGTGTTTACATCATTGTAATATTCATGTATAAGTTACAAATATCAAGTGATGCAAAAGTTGATCCAGTCAGGCTCTCTATGGCCTTCACATCCTTTGCAAATTTTAAACTATTTTTAAAGTTATATGTAGTTTTATATGTATATGTAAATATCTTTCTGCAGTTTATTGGTATCCAAGCAACAGTCTGAGCCATCAGTACATTGCAAAATGTAGTACATAATACGAGGGCTATCCACAAAGTACATTACGTTTTGGAATTAAAAATAAATAAAATATTGGAATTTTTTTTATTATATACAGATGAAAGCCACACTTAAGTACTACTTTTCTACATAGTTGCCATTTAAATTAAGGCACTTATCATAGCGATGGACGAGCTTGGAAATTCCTTCGTCGTAAAATTCGGCAGCCTGCTCCTTCAACCACGTGGTTACCTCTTCTTGAAGCTGTGCATCGTCATCAAAATGCTGCATAGCCAACCACTTCTTCATTGCTGGGAATAAGTGGAAGTCGCTCGGTGCCAGGTCGGGACTGTACAGCGGATGAGGAAACAACTCCCACTTAAAAGATTCAAGAACTTCACGAGTGGCATTTGCCGTGTGGGCCCGGGCATTGTCGTGAATCAGCAAGATCTTTGAGCCCAACTTTCCCCTGCGCTTGTTTTGTATTGCTCTTCTGAGGTTGTGCAGAGTTTGGCAATACCTTTGAGAGTTTATTGTAGTGCCTCTTTCCAGGAAATCCACAAAAATCACACCTTTTCTGTCCCAAAAGACAGTCGCCATGTGGTTGAAGGCGCAGGCGGCTGAATTTTACGACGAAGGAATTTCCAAGCTCGTCCATCGCTACGATAATTGCCTTAATTTAAATGGCAACTATGTAGAAAAGTAGTATTTAAGTGTGGCTTTCATCTGTATATAATAAAAAAAAAATTCCAATACTTTATTTATTTTTAATTCCAAAACGTAATGTACTTTGTGGATAGCCCTCGTACATACATAAAATCTGATGTGAGATGAAATGAGGTTCATAAAGTGATTTAGCATGGAGAAATGTGCTGTAGAGTGTCTCTGTTATCATCTGGGAATACCATGTTGTTGTACTGAAGCACATGCAAAATTTTTTTGCATGTAAAATCATCTGAGGTGTAAAATTAAATGTGCGCTGTTTGAATTTCACGTAAGTAGACCATCAGTGTTTTACTGTCCCACAAAGTTCTTTTCATATAAGTGAGATAAGAGATATACCCTGCTGTGGCAGACAAAAGAAGGAAAGCAGCAGAAAAATGCTGTTATTGGAGCACGAAAAAGGTGAATACACTCCTGTTTGAAAAGACTTTGACAGAAAAGTGGGCTACATGCTGTCATATTCTACGTTTCTCAGCACCTTTAAAAATTTTCATTCTGAGAGAAAAGGAGACCGTGGCAGTGGGAAATAGAAAAGTAATAAATATTGGAAGATAGTAGACAGTTACTGTGGTAAAGTAAGTGCAAAGAAGACAATGGCAGTGTGAGATAAAGTGAAGGACACATTGGTGGTTGTACATAGTTGACAGTGACAGAACAGTGGTAGGAAAAGGGTGAAAGCATCAGTGCCATTTGGAGAAGAACAAAGAGAGGAGAAAGTGGAAGTGGGCAAGAGACAGTGATAATGAGAGATGGTCTATGACAGTGACAATAAGGAAGAGAGAGATAGTGGCCGTGGGAAGGACTGAATGAAATAGTAGAAGTAAGAGAGTACAATAAGCAAGGGGGAGACAGCGACAGTGAGAAGAGACAGTAGTAGTAGGTCAGAACTAAGAAGACTGTGGCTGTGAAATGGGAGAGAGTGACAGTTAGAGAGACACAAAGAGATAACGACAATGAATTGGGGTAAAAGAGGGAATGAGAATGGGCAAGTGGGAGTGGATAGGTGTGAATGGCTTACAGAAGTGGACTAGTGGGTGTGAGCTTGTTACAGCTAGGGTAGCTTGTGGGAGTGCGATGGCAATTGCATGTTAAAAAGAGCGTGAATATGTTCACATGCTAAAATTTTTGGGAATATTTTTAAAGGTTCTGAAGAAGGTAGAATGAGACAGCTAGTATCCCATTTTTCAGTCAGTCAAACAAGAGGCCATTCCCCTTTTTTGTGCTCTGATAGGAGCATTTTCCCACTGGTTTTACACACATTATTGATTTAGTAATTTGGACATGACATGTTATTGATTATATGACTTATGGGCTTGTTATATTTTTGCAGCTTAATTTGTATACAAATCCCCAGGGTAGAGGGATTCTGTATTTTCATTCTTTGTTTCTTTTTTTGTCAATAAATATTTAAAATATTGACTTTCCTATATTGCAATGTAATTATAACAACCACACAGTTGTTTTTAACTACTACACTTAGTATGATCATGTGATTTTACTTATACATCTCTTCTTTGCAAACCACTGTGAACTGCATGACAAAGGGTGCCATGTACCAGTTATTGGGTTTTTTCCCATATTGCATTCACATTTGGATTGTGGGAAGAATGATTGTTTAAATGTCTACATGCATGCTGTAGTTAATCTAATCTTGTCCTCGTGAGTCTTATGGAAGCATTATGTAGGGGATTGTAGAATATTCCTAGAGTCATCATTTAAAGCCAGTTCAAACAAACATGTGACATTTGTTCAGCCCTTATCTTTATACGTTCAGTATCTTCTGTTATTTGTATTTGGTACAAATCCCACACACTTGAGCAATATTCTAGGATGGGTCACATGAGAGATTTGTAAGCAATCTCCTTTGTAGACTGACTGCATTTCCCCAGTATTCCAGCAATAAGCCGAAGTCTACCACCTCTTGTACCCAGAACTAGACCTATGTAATTATTCCATTATATGTCCGCCCTGGTAGCTGAGTGGTCAGCGTGACAGACTGTCAATCCTAAGGGCCCGGGTTCGATTCCCGGCTGAGTCGGAAATTTTCTCCGCTCAGGGACTGGGTGTTGTGTTGTCCTAATCATCATTATTTCATCCCCATCGACGCGCAGGTCGCCGAAGTGGCGTCAAATCGAAAGACCTGCACCAGGCGAACGGTCTACCCGACGGGAGGCCCTAGCCACACGACATTTCCATTTTTTATTCCATTATATAGTGTTACACTCAGGTTTTTGCAATAGTTGACTGATTGCAAGTGTGACTTATTGATATTAGGATACTATGTTTTTTTCAGTTCGTGAAGTGAGTGCACAATTTTACATTTCTGAACATTTGAAGCAAGCTGCCAGTCTTTGCACTATATTGAAATCTTATCAAAATCTGACTGAATATTTATGCAGGTTCTTCAGACAGTATTTCATTATAGATAACTGCATCATTTGCAAAGGGTCTGAGGTTACTATTAACAATGATACATTGAAACTTCCTGGCAGATTAAAACTGTGTGCCGGACCGAGACTCAAACTCAGGACCTTTGCCTCTCGCGGGCAAGTGCTCTACCAATTGAGCCACCCAAGCACGACTCACACCCTGTCCTCACAGCTTTACTTCTGCCAGTACCTCGTCTCCTACCTTCCAAACTTTACAGAAGCACTCCTGCGAACCTTGCAGAACTAGCACTCCTGAAAGAAAGGATATAGTGGAGACATGGCTTAGCCTCAGCCTGGGGGATGTTTCCAGAATGAGTAGAGCACTTGCCTGCGAAAGGCAAAGGTCCCGAGTTCGAGTCTCGGGCTGGCACACAGTTTTAATCTGCCAGGAAGTTTCATATCAGCGCACACTCCGCTGCAGAGTGAAAATCTCATTCTGAATGATACATTGAGTTGCAGACACGTACAACAAAAGACTGTTACATGTTCAGGTTTTGGCCAAAGCCTTCATCAGGGAAGAAAAACACACATGCATGCACACAAGGAAGCACACCTCACACACACGTGACCATTATCTCTGGCTGTTCAAGCCAGACTGAAACTGATGGGGGCAGCTATCTCTAGCGGAGTGGGGGAGGAGGGCTAACAGGGAGCAGGGTACAGCAGGAGGAAAAGGGAACAGTGCAGCCTGGTGGAACCTGGTGGCAGACATGACTACCTGGTGCAGCATTGGGAGGCTATGGAAGAGGGAGGGGAAAGGAAAAAAAGGGAGCAGAGAGGAATCTGATGATGGCAATAGCAGAAACTAACCATTAATGAAATTAAAATTATGATCTTGATGGAACACTGTAATGAAAATCTTCACAATAATTTTAATAATGGCCATAGAAAATATTATATTTTCATTAGGAATCAAAAATTTGCAGGTTTGGATGGAAAATCCATAAAGATAATTAAATCAGTATATAAAATAATGTCATCCACTAGCTACATTAAAAAATCAGTTCTTTGAACAAGGTTATTTCTCAAATGCATTAGAATATGCCAAAATAAAAGCACCCTACAGGAAAGGGTGAAGGGGAAATACAGGAAATATTGTCTGTCACTTTTCCTTCTGTCTCCTCCAGTGTTTGATAAGTACAGATACAATTATTTAATTGTCTATCTGTAGATAATATATAATGTATGGATTTTATCCAGATGTACGTCCAAATTTTATGTGAAATCACTATAAGGAAGTGAAACATACAAATAAGGGTGAACATTAATGAAACTGACAAACTGCAATGACAGATTCCTAACTGGATATGGAGGGAAAGAGATCCTGTGAACATTTGTCCAGAAATGAATCATTGCCACAGTAAATCGCAGTGATGCTTTGACCATGTGCCATGTGTTCTTTGTGTGTTGCAGCACAGTGTAAGCAGCAGAATGATACGGTATTAATGTCAGAAACAAGCTGATATCATGTTTGTGTACAACTCAGCAGATGGAAATAGTCAAGAGGCAGCATGGCTATACCAAAACAAGTACCCTCACAGACACCAACCACAATCATATCACACAACAAGGTGCAGGCAGGCGGCCTGCCTACATGGTGTAAGCCAAAGTATGGTTATGTGTGTCCTGCATGACAGCCACTAGTATCCCTATCACCTGCAATCCCATGGAGGCCACTCTGAACATCTGTTCTGTTGTGTATGCATTGCAGATTTGAACTGTTTTCCGGGATGATTTTTTGTCATTGCCCTCACACTGTCCATATCTGAACACATGTTGATAGGATCGTTTTTCTTCTATTTCGAGTCAGTAATTTGTCCCTGCAGTTTGTCAGTTTTATTAATATTCACCCTGTGTACATAAAGTAATACAAATTTATATAGATATATGCTTTTCTTATTAAATGTTATAATCATATATCTAAAAACAAAGATGATGAGACTTACCAAACAAAAGCGCTGGCAGGTCGATAGACACACAAACAAACACAAAAATACACACAAAATTCTAGCTTTCGCAACCAACGGTTGCTTCGTCAGGAAAGAGGGAAAGACGAAAGGATGTGGGTTTTAAAGGAGAGGGTAAGGAGTCATTCCAATCCCGGGAGCGGAAAGACTTACCTTAGGGGGAAAAAAGGACAGGTATACACTCGCACACACACACATATCCATCCACACATACACAGACACAAGCAGACATTTAAAAAAAAAAAAAAAAAAAAAAAAAAAAAAAAGATGTCTGCTTGTGTCTGTGTATGTGCGGATGGATGTGTGTGTGTGTGTGTGTGTGTGTGTGTGTGTGCGCGCGCATGTGTGCGAGTGTATACCTGTCCTTTTTTCCCCCTAAGGTAAGTCTTTCCACTCCCGGGATTGGAATGACTCCTTACCCTCTCCCTTAAAATCCACATCCTTTCATCTTTCCCTCTCCTTCCCTCTTTCCTGACGAAGCAACCATTGGTTGCGAAAGCTAGAATTTTGTGTGTGTGTTTGTGTTTGTTTGTGTGTCAATCGATCTGCCAGCACTTTTGTTTGGTAAGTCTCATCATCTTTGTTTTTAGATATATTTTTCCCACGTGGAATGTTTCCCTCTATTATATTCATATCATTAAATGTTATAATCAGTTACTCAGAGGCCTTCACTTGTAGCCTCCTCTCCCAGCAAATCATTTTATACACAACAATGATTCAGTGAAGTAGTTACATCATACTACAGCTCTCCTTTAGATACGTAAATATAATGAAAATTTAAGGACCAAAATACAGTCTTTTCAGTTTTGGCTTAATATAAATATTACCAGAAGAAATGTTATTGGTCAACACAATCACTTACCGAGTAAAAGCATTGTTCCAGTAGAATTTTTTAAAATTCTGCTATAAATTTATTTTCATGTTTCAACTTTCTGATGTGGCCTGACAGCCGGTCACAAAGTTTAACACCGATGTGGCTCATATGTCCTTGCATGTTGTTAGTTCTGTTAACGTTTAGGATCCCACGTCTGACACCAATGTTAATGTATATGATCCCACTTCTGGTCACCAGTGTTAATGTATAAGGGCAGGGAAGGGGTGAGAAGGTTGTTATATATGCCTCATGATGACAGAGTACAGGAGGTTGAGTGGTCAGGATTTGAGAGTGAGCATCCAGGGTTGCTGTTAAAGGACAAAACAGGAAATTAGGTACAATAAAGAGGATACATTTCAATGTACGGTGTAAAAGTGGTGGCCTAGGGTCAGAAGTTACCAGGTTTAGGCCAGTCTAGGAGGTGGAACAATTAATTGAAATGGGCGACGGAAGGGGAAGCGGTTCATGTTTACTTACGTTAGTGGCCAGTCGTGAAAAGCAGAGCCAGAGGTTCTGCCTTCCAAAAAGACTTCTGTTCCGCTTGAGGTCTGGATTACAAGAGAGAGAGGCAACTGTGTTCCGCACTGCAGAACACTCCAGCATCCACACACGTGACCTGTATCCCACGCACACTGTTGGCTAAAACCAATGGCATGAATTCACCAGCAGTTTCAGCAGAGGTCTCAGGGCACCTCTTGTTAGCAGCTTTAACTGGACAGAAGTGCCTTGGTTTTGGTGACTTATGTCATGTAGATACCATGCAAGTTACTCTGGGAGAACACTTGTAAAGATTTCACTGTACCTTTGAAATAAATTTTTTAATTAATTCACTAAAATATTCCTTGACTGGCTGCCACCATGTACATTCCTTCCCCCTTCCAGAGAAGTGGTGACAAACATTATTTACAAAGTGGTGTCAGTCACTCCCTGGAAAGACGGTTTGCCCTAGTAGGGGTCTTAATACTATGGGAGGAATCTGTTACAATATTTCATTTAGTGTAAGTGGGAGGGGACTAACAAATAGTCAAGTTTATCAAATTTCATGAGTTAAGAAAATAGTAAAATATTAACTGTTCAAATTACAATACAATATCTCCTGTAATAGTAGAAATCATCACTGTCCATATAATCTGATCGTAAAACATATGATGTTAAAATCATACCATAAAGCTTCACAAAAGAGGAATAAACTATTTTGGTTTCTGTTAGGTTCAGGAAAAAAATCTGTTATTAATCTGGTGTTGCAGTTCAAACTCATTGTCATAGGGAGTAGATGGTGGCCAAACTGGATCAGCGCCGATCTTTTAATGATTTACATACATTGATTGTATTATTTGGCAAATATTTATCTCATTGCTAGGTAGTGGGATTAACACCAAAAATAAAATGCATCTACAACATGACAGAATACTCAGTTCTAGGATAATCAAAGTATTTGGGTAAAAAATATAATAAATTAGCTTAATGCAATTCTTAACATATGACTTGGGTAAGAACTGGGTGAAGTACATTTAAAAAGAGTGATAACAAACATAAAATTATGCTATATCCTCCACATATTAGTGATGGGTAATAGTTGCACAAAGTTTCACAGGCTACAAAATATGAACATATTTCAGTAGAATGGAGGATGCAGTTAGCAAGCTGAAGAGATGATGTTCCATAAATCACATGAAAATCTTTAACCACATTAACTCATGTTAAAATACAAGTTACAAAAGTTTTCTTGTAAAACACTGAAGTTATGGATGAATTCAGGGGATAACAAAGGCTACACATCAAAACCCATGAATATATAATACCAAAATGCTATCTTCTCACTTTAAAGTACCTTAAATTACTTAATAGAGCAATCATCCTTCAAAACATGGCATACTGGAATACATAGGAACACACAGTAAGAGAAGAAGACAGTGAAATATTACACCTAGGTCAAAATTACTTAGTAGTTTCAACTGTAAAAAATTGTAACATAAAGTAGCCAGAGCATCTGATGTGCTGTCACTACCTCAACTTGGATACATCATCTGAAATGGCACATACAGCCAAATAGTGGTGAAAACCTCAGAAAAGCAAAAGATAAGACACACCTATTCATTTAAAAACCATTTTAAATTACCTCATGGGATAATACTGATCATGTACATCACTTAGTCTTACATGTAAATTAATTAGTTAAATGTAAGGCAAATAAAAATTAACGAGGTTAAAAAGTGACCACGTTGTGGTCTAAACGGTTTCTGGTTTGCACAACAAATACTATAGGTCTCATAATAGGAAGCTATAATCAATATTTCTTATAAGTTTGTGCTTAACATGGAACATACTGATTTAATGTTTTTCTCAGTAGTGCCACTCAACCATAATATTCTGCAAACACATTACAAAACTAAAATTACAACAAGAAATTCTGAAGGGCAGGACCAAAACAACACCTTTTGGACTATCAATTGACAGTGAATATCAGTTACAGCCTAATTTTTTCCTCTAAAATGACAAAGTTCAAGAAAAATTTGTATCCCGTCAACTGTTCTTAGAGTTTGCAGTTTTGAGATTATCAGGGTACTGTCACATAACATAAAATAAGCTTGTAAAACAAAGTTGTAGACATGGAGAAACACACAGGCAAAACTCTACAAAAGATAATTAAAATGTGCGCCCATAGTGAAAGAACAGCTAACAAAATCCTTGTCCTATTCATAAAACTTCACATAAAAAAAGGAAAGAATGCAGTGAGTTTATAATCAGGTAACATAACATACGAAAAGATTTACAGCTGGGATGTGGTTCTGTGCGACAGATGTTTGTAAACAAACTTCTGACTGACGGGAGAAGAGCACATGGCTTGTACGATGGGGAAGAAGAGATACGCATGTGACATTGACAAACTTAAATGGTGCTTCTCTTTAGTTCGGTGATGGAGGGGGGTATTATCTGTGGCATAATGCACGTCTTACGGGAGGAGAAAAACTGGAGAGGTATGCGTGAGGGATGAGGAATGGTGAGAGGGGGAGGGAATGTGTCTGCATAGCCTTGGCTACCGACCAGGTTGTAGATGAAGGCGAGCCTCGTCATGATGATGTGTCAATGATGCAAAGTTGGAAGAGAGAGGTAGGTGATCAATTTATGAAAGCGAAAACTGAAAGAATAACCCAATCAGCTGGGCACTCTTTGGGCAGGAACCACACTGTGTAAGGCACTCGGCCCTGGAGGAGGGAGGTACAGAGTAATGTTTGAGGTTGTAACAAATAGATGAACGACTCAGAGCAATGGTAGTAACCCAGTGCAATGCATGGGTGAGGGAGGAACTGTGTTCTGTCTCCATAGGGGCTATTACGTCTCGTGAGGGTTAACCACTACCAAATTCCCAAAATCCATGAAGTAACATGGTGAGCTATGAAAAAGGGGGGCGCGAACTATTGCGACATTGTACAATGAAAACTTTTATTCTTGCTTACTATATTTCCAACAAGATAACGCATTACTGTACTTGGATGATGACGGCACATCATGGGTGCTAATCATCAGCAATCAGGTGCTTATTTCAGCAGCTGCTTCAATCTTATTATGTCATGGGTGTATCTGTTTGAATAAACAAATGGGTATCTCTCACTTCCTAAACACACGGCGGAGGACTGTATGAAAATGGTAGCAGTGCTGATTTCCGTGCTCACTTGTAACCTCCTCACTTTCATCATTAAATTACTTTATAAGAAGTAGGGTGAACAGTAATGAAACTTGTGTCATCTGGGTGAATTCTTAAATGTGCAAAACTCACTTGGGGTGCGAACTACTATTCTTCACTTACTTGGGTGAACTTAATTACTTTTATCCTAACACAAAATCTATTTCGCCTACTGCTCTGCAGCAGAGGGTGGCGCACATCTTCTCAACTTCAGGGGGGCATTCGACTCTTCTCCATTGAGTATCCTAGATAACTCAGGTGCTTCACGTTGTTCTAAACATACCAGTCCAGCTCTGGGCACAAACATGGCTCATAATGGGATTTCGGAATCACTAACTTACAAAATAGTGTATCATGACTGAAGGGGAATCTTACGTAATGAGTGTTGCTGTAGTGCAACATATCTAGAATCCAGAGCTGTGATGGGTACGTAATGGTGAAACCATTTAAGAATTTGAAAAAGGGGCAGGTAGTCAGTTCTTAAGATGCGTCAGACTAGACAGAAGGTGGTACTATACTTCAGAGGAGGCTCGGAAATGCAGAACGCCACCAAACTAAATGGCAGTGCACAGGAAGACACCCCATAATGGCATGCTACATTATTGAAATGTGTTTCTGCTTCAAATTCCATCTGCTGGAGGTTGCTTGCTTCCAAACTCCCCTCAGAGTTATAGTCTGGTCAGCGGCATGAGAATTAAAAACTCTCAATCATTTTTTAACCTTAGGCAGCTTAAAAGAAAACAGGGAAATAAATGCTTTTAAAATGACAGTAGACGTAGCTCATCTGCAAAGCGGTGGAACATTAGTTCCAAAAGTTAGATGAAACTTCAAAGTATCACAATCTATTGAACAATAAAAGACAAATAGAATACACTCTGCAAGGAAGGGCTCACAATAGACTAATGCTAAATCACAGTAAGACTCAGTTTATACAGTTTCTAAATCACAATTCAACAAAATCTAACATTTTAATTTCACAGAATGGGCATATGATAAGTGAAACTGAACAGTTCAAATTTCTAGGTATTGAGATAGACAGTAAACTGTCACGGAAAGCCCATGTTCAGGATCTTGTTCAATGACTTAATGCTGCCATTTTTGCTATTCGAAAGGTATCTCAAGGGAGTGATCCTTCGACACAAAAATTAGTCTACTTTGCTTATTTTCATTAATTCATGTCACATGGTATTGTATTTCTGAGTAACTCTTCCCATTCTAAATGATATTTTTGGCCTAGAAATGGGCGGTTTGGGCAATAAGTGGTGTAAGTTCACGAACCTCTTGTCGACCCCTGTTTACAAGTCTGGGTATTTTGATATTGGCCTCTCAATATGTATATTCCTTACTGTCATTTCTTGTTAACAATATTAGCTTATTCCCAAGAATAAGCAACTTTCACTCAGTTAATACTCGGCAGAAATGAAACCTGCATTTCGATCGGACTTCCTTAACTCTTGTGCAGAAAGGTGTGCAGTATACTGCTGCATCCATTTTCAATAAGCTACCACCCAAATTCAAAAATCTTAGCTGTAATCCACACACTTTCAGTTCGAAACTGAAGAGTTTCTTCATGGGTCACCACCCCTTCTATTCAGTCGAGGAGTTCCTTGAAAAATTAAGCTGATTCTCGTTGTATTGTTGATTGCGTTTACTTAAACTTATGGACTGACTTTTTTTAGGTTCATAAACATTTTGTCTCTATCTGTTTTTACCTTTATGTTGTAATTTCATGTAATGATGCTTTCCATGACCTTGGAGATTTGCTCCTCAATTTGGTCCTGTGGAACTTGATGCGTAGGTAAATAAATACAGATGAGGTGACTTACCGAACGAAAGCGCTGGCAGGTCGATAGACACACAAACAAACACAAACATACACACAGAATTCAAGCTTTCGCAACAAGCTGTTGCCTCATCAGGAAAGAGGGAAGGAGAGGGGAAGACGAAAGGAAGTGGGTTTTAAGGGAGAGGGTAAGGAGTCATTCCAATCCCGGGAGCGGAAAGACTTACCTTTGGGGGAAAAAAGGACAGGTATACACTCGCACACACGCACATATCCATCCACACATACAGCCACAAGCAGACATATTTGGTCTTTAAATATGTCTGCTTGTGGCTGTATGTGTGGATGGAAATGTGCGTGTGTGCGAGTGTATACCTGTCCTTTTTTCCCCCAAAGGTAAGTCTTTCCGCTCCCGGGATTGGAATGACTCCTTACCCTCTCCCTTAAAACTCACTTCCTTTCGTCTTCCCCTCTCCTTCCCTCTTTCCTGATGAGGCAACAGTTTGTTGCGAAAGCTTGAATTTTGTGTGTGTGTTTGTGTTTGTTTGTGTGTCTATCGACCTGCCAGCGCTTTCGTTCGGTAAGTCACCTCATCTTTTTTTTTATATATAATTTTTCCCACGTGGAATGTTTCCTTCTATTATATAAATAAATACAGAAATAAATAAAGTATTGCAGTTATAAGTGATGACACAGGACATGTCTCAGCACATGCATTGCTAGCAATGTGCAAAATTCTTCAACTGCAAACAGGGGCAGAGAAGACCGTCGTTATTTCTGATGGTGCTCCTAGTCATTTTAAAAATTGTTACCAGCTGTTTGAATTGGAAAGTCACTGGTGCTAACTAACTGGGTAGACAGTGCTACTGGTCATGGGAAGGGGCATTTGATGGTGTAGGTGGTCTGCTGAAGCACCATGCTATAAAACATAATCTTTCCAGACCAAATACAGCTGTGATTCAGAATGCTGAGGATTTTATGGAAGTCATGAAATCTTACACATCCACAGCTCTCATTCTTTTGTCCAAAGAGGAAATCAAAGAACTCCATGAGCAGAAAAAAGAAGAATGGTCCAAACTAAATACTCCTGTGAAAGGATTTCAGAGGATACATTTTTGGACTCAAAGTGATGGGCGAACTCATATTGCACACACTTTAAGGAGCAAGAAAGAAGAAATTTTGTTTGTTCTGCCAACACCTCAGAAACAGCAGGATAATATTCAGATTCACAACCTGAGGGGTACATTTGTGGTGTGTGTGTGTGTGTGTGTGTGTGTGTGTGTGTGTGTGTGTGTGTGATGGATTGCAGAGATCATAGACACCAGTTATGAGTTAAATGAAATTGTAGAGAACTTTATGCTACCACTTGGACCAGCTGTTGTCTATAGGTTTCCAGCTGAAGGAAAGCAACAATGCCATTAGTGTTCATTTCCTGTTCACAATGTTTTGAAGACTGTAAGTGGTCCAGTTCCTATTGGTTCAACAGGAAGGCATCACTCTATATCAAAGGAATATACTGAAGCATTGGAACACATTTTTAGTGCATTGACTGGCTAATTTCAGTACAAAACAGAGGGCACAGAAGTTGTATAAATTGAAACCTTTAAGTCTCTGGACCTTTCACTTAAGTTTTGGAACCATTTAAAATGCTTGAAAAATGAGTCTCTTACTCATCTTTCAAAACTAAAATTATGTTAAATAAGGCTAGGTAATGTGGTAATAAAACAGGTTTAATGTATGGCAAAAATTTCAGTTGTTTATAAAACATGTTCAACCTAGAAGTGGAAGCTCTCCGTTTCAGGGAATGTAGGACTATATGGTACTAATAAACAGAAGAAAAATCAAAATTTTATAGGTTGACATTTTCGAAAAAAAAAAAAAAATTCATGAATTATAAAAAAAAGTTCAGAGCACTATAGTAAAAAAAACTGTGACAGGTAAGTCCAAATAGAGAATTTGTTTGTAATCATAAAGCAATTGTCTTTCGAATAAAAAAACAACAAAATATCTAGAACTGTTCCAGAGATACAGCATTTTAAAACTTTTTTAAAAATTTGCATCTTCAGAATTATGTGTGCAGTATCATCTTTGGAGAGCTGTATCTCAGATCAGAAATTTTTTAGGAGAAAATAAAAAAAAATATGTGTTCCTTACTTAGTCCTTCATTTCAACATACACAAAATTCAATAACATCTGAGACTATGAAGGTGAAGGTAAGATTTTTTCCTAACCTGCCAGAATTAATATGGACTACGCCTTCAGCATTTCTCTATCTATTGCCCTACACTTCAGTAATCTTTGTTTCTTCAGAAGTCTCCTTACAGTAACTCTATAGCATGCAGGTTCCCTCAAATTATGAATTGTTCTGCTGGGTGCATGTCTATCCAGTGCACGGACAACTATTCTTCAACTTGAGCCATAGTTCCTCTTCATGCTTCTTCCTGTGCTGAAAGTTTCAAGTTCCTCATGGAGGTATGACACTACTGATATTTTATAGTTCACTGAATGTATATATCTTTCTGCTTGCCCTTTGTACTTAGATAATCAATGATGCCACAACTGCATTATTGTTACTGCTACCAGTTTTGAGGTGGACATCCTCAAAGAGGTGAGGTCTGTTTGTTGCCATTAGATCCAATATGTTTCCATCATGAGTGGGGTTTCAAACTAGCTGTTCTATGTAGTTTTCAGATAAGGCATTTAGTAGTGTTTCACAGGATGTTTTATCATGCCTACCACTAACAGAACTGTAATTTTTCCAACTGAATATTTCAATGATTGAAGTCTCCACCAATGATTACAGTATGATTGGGAAACTTAAGTATGAGCAAACTGAGGTCTTCTCTAAAGTTTTTGGTTACATCAAGAGATGAGTCTGGTGGGTGGCAGAAGGACCCAGTTCCCAAAAATCTCACTGCTCTCAATTTCAGTTTGTGTACCTAGTAATATGTGAGCTTCACTGCTTTTCAGAAGCACTTTAAACTCTGGTACTGTGCTGATAATGCTGTGACAGTTACCCATTAGGATTTTAATACTGTCACCTACGGGAGGCATTTCTTTTGGTAGTAACTGATACTTCCATTCGACTCTGAATCAAGGGGCAATGGTCAGTTTTGGGGAAAATGCTACAAATTGCGAGCTTTGTTGAAACTCCATGCACAAGGCTTGTCTTCTCAACCTTTTCTGCCAGTCACTGGAATAATCCAGAACTCAGATGACAGGCAGCATCTGTTCTAGTGTGTGCCACAATCTGCAGCTAGTTGCACCTCTTCCCTCAATGGCTGCAGGAATAGCCTCTTCAACAGGTTGAATGATGCCTCCAGGCATATACAGGTGTGCACTTGATGTCCTTTCCTGTCCCTTGCTGCCATTTCACTAAGTGGCACTGTCATTAGCCATACATTTGAACTGCTGATAATTAATAGACACCTACCCTTCTGTGTTTGCCTCCTCATGACACTGGGCAAAACAGGTTTCCCCAGCACAGGTGAAGTGAGTTCCACTGGCTCAGTTTCAGTTTCAGTGAAGGGGAACAGTATAATACCATGAGCCCTCCATGTTTCCTATCCACACCATACAGGATTCCTGGATCTATCACTGAAACACCCCTGGCAGTTAAGTGAATGAGTAATGCCAGATTCGATACTTTCTGCAAAGGAGACAGGATCCACAAGAGAGGATTGCACTTGAGGTACCTTTGGTACAAATGTCACAAGTACATGACTCTCAGGAGCTCTTGCAACACACCAATTGGCAGTAGCTGCCAGTCATTTGACAGTAGTCAGGGCAATTTCCAGCTGCTTGCAAAAATCAACCAACTCATCCTGTGTTTGAGAACAGCATTCATAGTGGGTCTGCATTTTGGCTGGTGCAGTGACTTACAGGACATTAACCAAATAACTTTAAACAAAGCTGGCTGATAATCTTTTATATATCTTGATCTAAAAAACATTACTAATTCCCTATAAGAATTGAAGCAAATACACAAAACAAGATTTCTCTTAAGGCAACAGAAAAACCTGTGGTAAAAATTACTGATTTCCTAAAACTTTTTGTGGTTACTTATATCAAAAACAGAGTTAAATTATGATAAATGTAGATAATATCTACTTTTATTTAAGGAAAAACTAGATGTAACACACTATGTTAGTTAGAATATCTGAAACAGTAACCAAATCACAAATGCTGATTTACTACAAATTAGATTATGTACATCACAACTTATGAAAGTTCTCAAAACTGTGCATTTATTTGCATTGACATACTCTGAGATTTGGAGTGATTTGTTATTTGGCAGTAACTGTGAATCATAAATGCTAATTTGCAATTAAATAAGTTATCTAAAAAAACTCACGCTATTAACTTATGAAAATATAGATTTGTAAGCATCCAAAAATTCTCTTAAATACCCTGTTTTTGATGTAATTGTGCAATGAAATTAGAAAACATTTATTTGAATCAGGATAGGCCTACTGTTTCCAAAAATGTTAAAAGTATACAAGTAAGTTTAAGCCTGCAATTGACAATAACAGTAGTTTATCACAGCACTCATGAATGTTTGTAATTTCTCAATATATCATAATACAAATGAGTATTGATACAATCAATGGAAGATTAAGCAGAAGTGACATGAACAGTAAAATATATGAATCTAGAATTTCAAATTAGCACACACGTCTTGCACAAGGGAAAATTTTGAAGTATAAATAAACGTATGAACATAGCCAAGGTATGCCATTGTGGCACCTTCGGAGGCACAAGTATTTGTGATAATCCTAAGAGCAAAACAGACTGAATTCAAATTTTGTCCAAGTTGTTTTACTTGGTCATTAAAATTTAAATTTTCATCAGCATTAGTCACCAGCAATTCTGTAGATGTTATTCTGTCTTGTCACCCAATACCAGATGTAGATTTACATTTTGACATAATTTTCAAAATTGCATGTAATTTGTTATATTCACATTGAATGTCAATCTGTTTGCATTAAACCAAGAATGAGCATTCTTATCAGTAGTTGTATGCAACAATTCCTTTGGTGTAACTTTCATATTAGTTATATCTGTGAATAGCATGACATTGGCTGCACTGTCTCAGTTGTGTATATTATGTATACAGATAACAAATAATTTTGGACCTAGAATACTGTTTTGTGATACTCCTCTTTCCAGTTTTTGTATGCATTTGAAAGTAAACTGAATTTATGGTTGAAGTAAGGTGACATCAGTCCTACAGCCTCTGTTTGATTTTGTGGGTATGACTTGAATCACTTTTGATAGACCCTTGAATACCTAGTGCTTCCAAATTTTCTAAAATGATGTCATGATTGGCAATATCAAATATTTTGCAGAAATGTAAACTAGCTCCTACTACACTACGGGTGCTTGTTTCCTACAGATTTCTGATTATTTGTTTGGTGTACTATCATACTACTGTTCTTGTATTTTTGTGTGCCTGAAAGCCTTGCTGATTATTGTTTGGTAACTTATGATTATTTTGGAATTTGTTGATTTGGTGATAAGTTGGTAATATATCTCAAGGGACTTATTATATATGGGACAGTGTTCATTAGGACAGACACTGGCACCTCTTCTATTTCTGCTGAAATTTTTGTTTTCATGCTTTTTATCAGTTTTAACATTTCATGGATGTTTGCTGGATCTAGCCTCATGCAAAAGTGGATATTTAGCATTTTGGTTTTCCTTAATTTCTGAATTTTGAGCTCAATGAAGTTGTTGCAGTAATGAAATAATTGTTTACATAATTTGGCAGATTTTCTTTTTTTGATATATCCCGTTCTTTACGTATTCCCTTTTCAGTCTTCACAGTTCCTAAATTAGCTTTTGAAATGTTGTCAGTCTGTCTTATTAAGTCGTCATTAATCAGAAATTTTGCATAATCGATTACTTTTTCTGTACACCCTCTTGTAATACCTAACAATTTCTACAGATTATTGATTTGTGGATGTTTTCATTTAAAAAATTAGTCTTTCCAGGGAAACATTCCACATGGGAAAAATATACCTAAAAACAAAGATGATGTGACTTACCAAACGAAAGCGCTGGCACGTCGATAGACACACAAACACAAACCTACACACAAAATTCAAGCTTTCGCAACAAACTGTTGCCTCATCATTTGTGTTTGTGTGTCTATCAACGTGCCAGCGCTTTCGTTTGGTAAGTCACATCATCTTTGTTTTTAGGTATATATGTATGTGCGTGTGTGCGAGTGTATACCTGTCCTTTTTTCCCCCTAAGGTAAGTCTTTCCGCTCCCGGGATTGGAATGACTCCTTACCCTCTCCCTTAAAACCCACTTCCTTTCGTCTTTCCCTCTCCTTCCCTCTTTCCTGATGAGGCAACAGTTTGTTGCGAAAGCTTGAATTTTTTGTGTGTATGTGTCTGTGTTTCCATCGACCTGCCAGCGCTTTCGTATGGTAAGTCACATCATCTTTGTATTTAAATATATTTTTAAATATATGTATATATATCATTGGAATTTGTTTGCTTCCTCTCAGGACTCATTGCTTCTGATGTTTACAAAGTTTACTCTGTTGCCTGCAGAAAAATTTCTTTTGTGTATTAAAAGTATGCTTTTGCCATTGAGGAAATTTTCAGGACAAGAGCATTGTGGTCTGATAACCCTAAATTAGTATTTGTTATTTCTACGTCTGTAGGAAAAATATATTATCTATAACACTGTTGAGTTATGGTTCAAGCTGCCGGAGATGGCAATCATATGCATGAGGTGTGCTTACTTGTGTGTGTTTGCTTTTCTGAAGCAGGCTTTTGCCAAAAGCTAAATGTTTAATGGTCCTTTAGTTGTGATTGTTTGCAACTCAATGTGTCATCTGTATGGTGAGTAGCAATCTATCCCTCTCCTTTTATTGTTGATATTCTAAACCTGAAATTTCCATTGTTTGTTGAGTTATTGCTCTTGTAGGTTCATATGCTGTATGTGTGAAATATGTGAAAGCTATGTAAGATGTTTAAGAAATGATCATTCACCTACTTTCATTCATAAGATTTATATTGAAGTCCCCACAGCCAATAATAGTGGCTCTTTCAATAAACAGAATGTTAAGTAGTGCTTTTAATTGATGATGAAATATTTCTGTATCCCCAGCAGGTGGTCTTTATATCAGTATGACCTTGATTTTTACAGTTATTTCATACATGTGCATAGCTGCTGCTTCCTCACTGTAGCATATCAACCAATACTGACCTCAATATACACAAATGATGTTCCCAGTCGTGTTGATCATTGGTAAAAATTCTCGTCACTGATGACAGCAATCTTATAGCCACTGAGAAAAGAAGAGAACTCCTTGCTGAAGAAGCAAGTGAAACCCTCGAGGAAGCTTACAATCGGTCAGTATGAAATAAAGCTACTTACTTTCATTCTGTTATGTCATATGGGATCATATTCTTGGGTAACTCATCAAACCAAGCAAAATATTTTAGGGTGCAAAAGTGTGTGATAAGAATCATGTGTGATGTAAATTCAAGAACGTCATGTAGAAACCTCTTCAAGGAATCTTGTATTCTAACCACTGCTTCTCAGTATATTTATTCCTTAATGAAATTTGTTGCAATTAATATAGCTCTGTTTCCAACCAATAGCTCAATACATAGTATCAATACTAGGAATAAGAACAATCTACATAAAGACCTAAAATCACTTACCTTGGTCCAAAAAGGGGTCCAATATTCAGGAACACATATTTTCAATAAATTGCCAGCAACCATTAAAAACTTGGTTACAGATAAAGCACGGTTTAAATGGAGTTTGAAAGACTTTTAGATAGGCAATTCCTTCTACTCTACAGATTAATATCTTAACAGAGACTGTTAAGCCAGCTTAAGTAAAAATGTCTGTTAGATTTCAATTTTGACAGCACTTGGTCACAACAGTCAAGATTAGGTATTTTGTGTATGATAAATTTATTAACAACGCATAACAATGTTTCATTCTGACAATGTGTTAATTCTGTAAATATTATCTGTTCCACTTTACTGCCTTGTATTCACCTATTTCAGCAATCTTCTGACAAATGATCGGGGTAGTAAGTATTATATTCAAATGTTTTATGTTTTTGTGATATACTGTCTGACATGTTCCACACCCACGAGAATCATCTCATTTGTTGGGTCTGTGGAACGAAAACTGAATCTAATCTAATCTACAGAAAAAGCAAACAAATACCATGAATTTCAGACTGAAGAGCGAAAACTACACTGTTAACTTAAATGTAATTAGCACCTCTATAAACTGCATAACAAAATTCTAGGAATGAACATTGATTCTCATTTGATGTGAAGTGAACACACAAAGATACTTGCAGACAGAATGTTGTGAGCATGTTGTGCCCTTAGAGCCCTATCATCCATCTGTAACAGCCAGTGTATTTTAATTAGATACTATTAATATGTGCACTCAGTTCTTAGGATTGGAGTTCTTTTCTGGGGAACAAATGGACAAAATATAAATACAGTTTTCAAACAACAGGAAAATGCAGTAAGAATAGTAACTAAAAATAGTAGTCATGCTCATTGTAAAATTTCTATTTAAAACACTGAGGATTGTAAACCCATGCTGTTTAGCACCCGAAAACCTCAAACCACACACATTGTTAACCACACCATGTGAGTGCATTTACCAAAGAGTTGTGCACTTCAAAAGAAACATTGATAATTACCACCCAAACAACTTTGTTCATGACCATGGAACAAGATCTAGATTTAACATATATTTGCCAAGAAAGAATAAACATAAAAATCAAAACAGCAGTTTCTTATGAGGAATAAAACTGTACTATACAGGGTGTTAAAAAAAAAAAAGGTACGGCCGAACTTTCAGGAAATATTCCTCCCCCCAGGGGGTCCATAACTCTTTTGAGGATACGTGCGTAGCGAGCACGGGACCCCGAGCTAATGTGGCCTTCCTTCCTTTCCGGGCTGCATACCTTCCCTTTCCGCATCCTTCCCCAACCCCCATCTTCGCCCCCCCCCTCCCCCCCCCTCCCCTCACCACGGCCTCTTTCCTTCCCTTTCTCCCCCTCTGGGAGTATGTTTTGTGCCTACGTCCGGAGACGGATGCTCGAAACTGTAACAAATTATTTGCTTTCTCCGCTTGCAAGTCTTCGTCCTTCCTTTGTCCTTCTCTTTTCCTTACCTCTTCTCTTTGCCCTTTTCTCCGCTGCGGCGTTTGAGACCTCCCTTCTTTCCTTTCCCTTTCCCTTTCTCTTTTTTCCTCCCTGTGCGTGTCTGAAGGCCGACCCACGCATTTCTGTGCGTAGCCAGTGACGGGGTAACACGTAATTCCCCGCCCCGGATAGACAGGTAGGACACATACGTACCCCCTGGTAACGGCCAGGCCCAGGGAGAGGTGATTATCCGAGCTGATACCTTCCGAAAGTGCCGATTGGTCCCTCCGTCCGTTTGTTGGGAGGTGTGACCTGAGTTGTGAACAATCACCTAAGGCGGGAGTGCCCTCAGAGAGGGCCCCGACAAGGAAGGAGCGCGCCATCGGAGATGCCGTTAATCATGGGGGATACTTTCACAATGGTTTCCTCATCTTCTACTATGTCAGCTCACAAGCGTAAGTTCAATGAGTCTCAGCCACAGACAGTCCTTTCATTGTTGCCACAGTTCCTTGGTGTTTCTCGGTCTGACGAAGGTCACGACTTCTCCACGGTCAACCCTTTCATTATTCAGAAAGGTGTCGACGCAATTGCAGGTCCTGTAAAGTCTTGTTCCAGATTACGAAATGGCATCTTGTTGTTAGAAACAGTCAGTGCCCTCCAGGCACAAAAATTGCTGCGTACTTCACTGCTGCACACCTTCCCTGTCCAGGTGGAACTGCACCGTACTTTTAATTCATCACGTGGGGTCGTTCATACTCGCTCCCTCGACGGATTGCCCGACGAGGAAATTCAACACTACCTGTCTGACCAGGGCGTAACGGCAGTTCATAGAGTCATTAAAAGGGTTGACACGAACATCATTCCAACCTGTACTGTCTTCTTGACATTTGACAAAGTTCAACTCCCATCGAAAATCAAAGCAGGCTATGAGATAATTTCCATTCGCCCTTACATCCCAAACCCTACGCGTTGCTATCGGTGTCAGTGGTTCAATCACACCAGCCAGTCCTGTTCCAATCAGGCCAAATGTGTTACGTGTGGCAAGGATGCCCATGAGGGTGCTCGTCCACCTCCATCCCCTCGTTGCATCAACTGTATGGGTGACCACGCTGCTTCCTCTCGAGATTGCCCCATTTTTAAAGGCGAAAAGCTCATTCAGGAAATCAGAGTGAAGGAAAAGGTGTCGACCTTTGCTGCTCGAAAATTATTCGCCAGTCGACAGCCCACCGTGCCCTAGACAGGAAAATACAGCACTGTCCTTGCCTCTCCTTGGCTAACAAAGGAGGCGGCCACGCAGACCTGTGACCTTACCTTTAGTGCCACGGTCGTCAGATCAGCCAGCGCAAAGATCGTCCGTTCAACCTCCCCACTTTCGCCTGCCCACTCTATGGCTCACCCTTCATCGGGTTCTGCTAAATCTCGAGCACAAAAGTCAGACACCAAGACTTCGAAAAAAGAGCATACTCGTGAAGATTGTTTACGTACCCCAACTTCATCTAAACATCATGTTTCCAAGAAGGCTAGTAAGAAACCCAGTTCATCTCCTTCTCCGCCAAGGCGTGTCTCATCTACAGCACCACCTGGCGGTAATCGCCCTCGGCCGTCTTCTGTGTCGCTGAGGCGCACTGCTGGTGGCCGATCAACCGGCCGATCGCTGGTGGCAGGAGCTGCTCCTGAACAACCTATGGATCAGGATCTTCTGCCTTCGGCTGAATGCCATTCCATGCTGTCGGTCGCAAGCTTTGAGCAATTGCTGACGGCAACCTTGGTCAGATTCCTCCATTTTCTGTTCACCCTATGTCCATTATCCACTGGAATATCCGCAGCCTTCGAGCCAATCGGGATGAATTGTCGATCCTCTTACGATCCTACTCGCCGGTCATCTTCTGTCTGCAGGAAACAAAGCTGCGTCCCCATGTGACCACTTTGTTCTCCCACATTTTCAGTCTGCTTTTCAGTCAGATTTGATCTCCCCTCTGTTGAAGGCACTCCAGCACATGGAGGACTCATGATTCTTCTCCATGATACTCTCCATTATCACCCAATCCCCTTAAACACTTCCTTCCAAGCTGTCGCTGTCCGTCTTTCCCTTTCTGGATATACCTTTTCTCTTTGTACTGTATACATTCCATTGTCCACACCAATGGCACGAGCTGATCTCCTTCATCTTCTTGGTCAGCTTCCACCCCCCTATTTGCTGGTTGGGGACTTCAATGCCCACCACCCGCTTTGGGGGATCTCCACATCCTTGTCCGCGTGGCTCACTATTGCTAGACGTCTTCCACCAAGCGGATCTAGTTTGCCTCAACACTGGGGACCCTACATTTTTGTCTGCCTCCACGACAAATTTCTCTCATTTGGACCTTTCGGTCGGTACTGTTCCGCTAGCTCGGTGCTTCGAATGGTTCGCCCTTGATGATACACACTCGAGTGACCACTTTCCATGTGCGCTTAGACTGCAGCCTCAACAGCCATATACGCGCCCGCGACACTGGAAGTTTGGCCAAGCTGATTGGACACTTTTTTCGTCTCTAGCGACATTCGATGACCGTCACTTTCCTAGCGTCGACGATGAGGTCACACATATTACAGACGTTGTTCTTACAGCTGCGGAGCATTCAATACCACACACCTCCACATTGCCCCGGTGCTCCCCAGTTCCTTGGTGGAACGCGGCTTGCCGTGACGCAATACGTGAGCGGCGACGTGCTCTTCGCGTTTTCCGCCATCATCCTACTTCGGACAACTGTATCTGCTATAACTGTATCCGAGCGTGATGCCATCGCGTCATCCGCGATAGCAAGAAGGAAAGCTGGAAATTCTTTACTACCTCATTTAACACCTTCACTCTCTCCTCGGAAGTTTGGAGTCGGATTCGACGGTTCTCAGGCGCGCCTAGTTTCTCCTCGGTCTCTGGGCTCACTGTCGCGCATGATACATTAGCGGACCCTGTCGCAATTTCTAACTCATTGGGTCACCACTTTGCTGAGATTTCGAGCTCTTCAAATTACCCGCCAGCGTTTCTCCTGAAGAAACGTGCAGCGGAAGTGCGACCTCTTGCTTTCTCCTCTCAAAATCGCGTAAGCTACATTACTCTTTTCTCCATGCAGGAACTCCAACATGCACTCTCTTCTGCTCGCTCCTCCGCCCCAGGACCAGATGGTATCCACATCCAAATGTTGCTGCATTTATCATACCATAGTCTGCTTTACCTCCTTCGCCTTTGTAATCGAATTTGGACTGACAGTACTTTTCCCAGACGATGGCGGGAAGCTATCATCGTTCCTGTTCCGAAACCTGGAAAGGACAAACATCTCCCCTCTAGCAATTGCCCCATTTCTCTCACGAGTAGTGTATGTAAGGTTTTGGAGCGTATGGTGAATTGCCGTTTAGCTTGATGGCTGGAGTCCCACAGTCTTTTAACGCCTGCCCAATGCGGTTTCCGAAAGCATCGTTCTGCAGTTGACCGTCTTGTTGCTCTCTCCACTTATATCATGAACAATTATCTCCGGAAACGCCAAACAGTAGCAATATTTTTTGAACTGGGAAGAGCATACAATACCTGTTCGAGGACAGGCATCCTCCACACACTGTTCTCTTGGGGCTTTCGAGGTTGGCTGCCCCTTTTTCTTCACGAGTTTATGGCAGAGCGCACATTTAGAGTGCGGGTGAACACCACTCTCTCCCGTACTTTCTCCCAAGAAAACGGAGTACGCCAGGGCTCCGTGTAAGTGTTGTACTGTTTGCCATTGCCATAAATTCGATTATGGATTGTCTCCTTCCTGATGTCTCGGGTTCCCTCTTTGTGGACGATTTTGCGATCTACTACAGCTCTCAACGGACCAGCCTTCTTGAACGACGTCTTCAAGGATGTCTCGATCGCATCCACTCTTGGAGCATCGAAACTGGCTTCCGTTTTTCTCCCAGTAAGACCATTTGTGTTAATTTTTGGCGACGTAAGGAGTTTCTTCCACCCTCCTTACATATAGGACCTGTCAACCTTCCATTTTCGGACGTCGCTAAATTCTTGGGTCTTATGTTTGACAGAAAACTGTGCTGATCCTCCCACGTTTCCTATCTTTCGGCTCGCTGTCTGCGATCCCTCAACACCCTCCATGTCCTGAATGGTACCTCCTGGGGAGCGGACCGAGTGGTCCTTCTCCGCCTCTATCACGCCTTAGTGCGCTCGAAATTGGACTATGGAAGCATAGTTTACTCCTCTGCTCGGCCGTCTATTCTTCAGCGTCTCGACTCTATCCACCACCGTGGATTACGTTTAGTGTCTGGAGCTTTTTACACCAGCCCTGTGGAAAGCCTTTATGCTGAGACTGCTGAACCTCCGCTGTCCAATCGGCGAGCTGTCCTTCTGAGTCGTTACGCTAGCCATCTGTCTTCCATGCCTGCTAATCCGGCCCATGACATTTTTTTCGACGCCTCCTTGGATGTAGGGTATGCAGGCCACCCTTCCTCCCTACTACCACCGGGAGTCCGCTTCCATCAACTGCTCCATTCTCTTTCCTTCCGCTTTCCTAAAACCTTCTTGACAACTTGGGGTACAGCACCGCCTTGGCTCCGTCCCCGGATCTGCCTGCTCCGTGACCTTTGTCAATTTCCCAAGGATGGTACCCCTTCACTTGTTTATCGTCGATCATTTGCTGCTCTATGTGCACAAATGAAGGAAGCCACATTTATTTACACTGATGGCTCGAAAACATCGTTAGGTGTAGGGAGTGCCTATATTGTTGGCGACACCCCAAATCGATTTCGGCTTCCCGATTAGTGTTCAGTTTATACTGCGGAGCTTTACGCTGTTCTCCAGGCTGTCCAATACATCCGCCGCCATCAGCGGATACAGATGAATTTCAGTTGGTATCACACCACAAAATGCAGAAAACAAATGATTACATGCTGTTGTAGTAATGAAAACATTGTCATTTTAAGTATCAAAAGCAGTCCTCACTCTCACCACTGCCGCTAAAGTTGAGTGTGCCATACAGTGCAAGTTTCTATCTGTTTCCAGTCCTGAGGGGAAAAAAAATCGTAGGTCTTATATAACTGGGCCACATCTCATATATATTAATATTATAGAAAGACTTTGATTTGACGTTATAGAAACTCTTAGTTGTGCATTGGATGTAGGATGGGCTTTTCAATATTGCCACACAAGAGATTTTGAAATAAATACTTTATTTTAAAAATGGCCTATGATGTTTTACCAACATGATAGTAGAGTTGCATGGTTGATAAAACTTTCATAGAGTGACAGTTGTAAATGATTTTGATGATAACGCAAAGCTATAGAAGTATAAAAGCAAGACAATGGCACACAAGACAGCAAATTCAAAAACTGACTCATGAATGAAATTGGGAAACCTGGAGTTTTACAATGAAAATTATGTTAGAGTATGATGAAAATTTGGATATTGTTAATGGAGAATTGATTAAACCAGAAGAAATTGCTCAGAATTACTTGACCAGTTATGCTAAATGGAACAAGGCCAATGGAAAGGAAAGGAAATGCCTAGTTCTGCCACTCAACACAAAGCCTTTACTTTGCCTAGGGGAATGTGCGACCACTAAAGAGACTGGGGATAAGCTTCATAAGATTTATTATGTTCACTCATCCAAAAACATCGATCTGCTTAGACATGGATTTTATAATCATTTCGGAAGCATTTGATTGTATGCAAGGCCGTCCATCCAGATTAGATGAAATACAAACATAACTTCCTATGTTAGACATGCCGATCAATGTCGGTGACCTTTGTGCACAATTTCTGCAAACTTTGCCCAAACAGTTTGTTTATATTTATACTAAATGGCATGATTTGTTTTCTGAAGATAAAACATGGAATAAATGTCTTAAATTATGAGTGGAGACTAACAGATCATGATGACGAAAGTGCTGATACAGCAATGATGTTAAAAATGGAGGTTAACAAACAGTAACAAAGGCATGATCAAACTATATCTGAACAGATGTATCAAAAACGTCTTCTTATAGAAGGAATGAGAATATGAAATGCTTTGCATGTGACAAAAAAACATGGCACAGGTTTGGTTTGTGTTAGATGTAAGAAAGAACTCTGTCAATCAAATGAGTGTCCTAGCATAGACTACTGCAGGAGAATATTGTCAAATGATATTTTGCAAAACCCAAAGAAATTCTGGTCATATGTAAATGCTATTAGTGGCACCTAATATAGAGTCCAGTCTCTAGTGAATGAGACAGAAACTGAAACTGAGGGTACCAAAGCAAAAGCTGAAATGCTTAGCTCCATAACGTGAATGAAATAAGTATTAATGTAGAACCCTCAAGCAAAAATCCATGCCTGATTCTTGAAAAAAGCACAGATCACACCTGTCTACAAGAAGTGTAGTAGAAGCGAACCACAAATCTTCTGTCCAGTGTTCTTGTCATCAATTTCTTGTAGTATCTTAGAACAAATTCCAAGCTCAAAACATAATGAGATATATTGAACAGAATGACCTCCTCAACCCTAACCAACATGAATTCTGAAAACATGGATCATGTGAAACCAACTCTCACTTTTCTCACAGGACATACTGAGCACTTTGGATCAAGGCAGCCAGGCAGATGCAGTATTTCTTGATTTTCAAAAAGCATTAGATTCAAGGGCACACATAGGCTTATTATCAAAAATACTATCGTATGGGGTGCTGAGTGAAACTTGCGAATGGGTTGAGGGCTTTTTGGTAGGGAGGACATAGCATGTTATCTTGGCTGGAGACTCATTGTCAGATTTACAAGTAAGTTCAGGTGTGCACCAGGGAAGTGTGTTGGGACCCTTGCTGTTCATGTTGTATGTTACTGACCTTGCTGACAACATTAACAGTAACCTCAGACTTTTTGCAGCTGATGCAGTTATATTTAAGGAAGTACTGTCTGAAAAAAGCTGCATAAATATTCAGTCAGATCTTGATAAGATTACAGAGCGGATCGGCAACTTGCTTTGAATGTTCAGAAATGTAAAATTGTGCACTTCACAAAATGAGAAAATGTAGTATCCTATGATTACAATGTCAATGAGTCACTGTTGGAATCAGCCAGCTCACACAAATACCTGGGTTTAACACTTTGTGGTGATATGAAATGGAATGATCACGTAGTCTCAGTCATAGGTAAAGCAGGTGGTAGACTTTGATTTATTGGTAGAATACTAGAGATGTGCAACCAATCTACAAAGGAGATTATTTACAAATCACTTATGAACCACTTCTAGAATACTGCTCAAGTGTGTGGTACCCATAGCAGATAGGACTAACAGGGGTACTGAATATATACAGAGAAGGGCAGCACAAATGCCAATCGAAGAATAGTATTTACAGGGTCTTTGCTACTTTGCTGTTTCTAAGGATTATTTTTTCAGTTTGTTTTGCCACACAAAGACAAAATAAAGAAGAGATACCAGTGCTTATTAAAATGATAAAGGCTCAAACTGAAGATACTGTAAAATTCCTATACACAGATGGTTGCAAAGAGTTTCATAAGAAAAATGTAGTACATAGATTTGTTTGCTGACTCACTTGGACTCTTAACACTCAGTTACGGTTCTATATACTGCTCAACAGAAAGTTGTTGCTGGGCAAGAAAATAGAATAGAGATGACATGTTCTTGCTCTGTTGAATATATAACAAAGACATTGTGGGGTGACGCAATTCTGGCAGCAACATACACTTTGAATCAAACTGCTTGCATGAAAGATAAACTCCAATTTACTTATTTTTGTAGAAGGAAAGTCAGTTTGATAATTGGTTGATATTTGGAATAGAAAGCTACGTTATTGTAATTATAATTATAACTTTATTCAACATCAAATTATATGAGGATAATTGTTTTCTATATTTATTAGTTCATAACAAGTGAATCTTAAAGTAGTAAAGGAGTTTTGCTATTTGGGGAGCAAAATAACTGATGATGGTCGAAGTAGAGAGGATATAAAATGTGGACTGGCAATGGCAAGGAAGGCGTTTCTGAAGAAGAGAAATTTGTTAACATTGAGTATAGATTCAAGTGTCAGGAAGTCATTTCTGAAAGTATTTGTATGGAGTGTAGCCATGTATGGAAGTGAAACATGGACAATAAATAGCTTGGACAGGAAGAGAATAGAAGCTTTCGAAATGTGGTGCTACAGAAGAATGCTGAAGATTAGATGGGTAAATCACATAACTAATGAGGAGGTATTGAATAGAATTGGGGAGAAGAAGAGTTTGTGGCACAACTTGACCAGAAGAAGGGATCGGTTGGTAGGACATGTTCTGAGGCATCAAGGGATCACCAATTTAGTACTGGAGAGCAGCGTGGAGGGTAAAAATCGTAGACGGAGACCAAGAGATGAGTACACTAAGCAGATTCAGAAGGATGTAGGCTGCAGTAGGTACTGGGAGATGAGGAAGCTTGCACAAGATAGAGTAGCATGGAGATCTGCATCAAACCAGTCTCAGGACTTAAGACAACAACAACGAGTGAATATACAAACATACTTTCATTCCTCAACAAACAGTGATACAAGAAGACAGCTTTACAAATAATTTACTTATAGCTAGACTTGATTTAAAGGTAGAGATCATTTCACCTTCACAGCTAAGATTTATTTTAGATTAGTTACCTAAGAAATGACAGCAAAAACTGGGTGATCACATGTTTATATTACATGATACTAGACATGAGTGATGAAGCCTAAATAAAGTTGCCTTTATTCTGTGCAAAATGAAGATACTCACCTTGTTAGTAGTGTAGTTTGGCAATCAAGAGTCTTTCCAGTGGGGAGAGATGTGACTGAAATTGATAATGTATTGAGAAGCAGCAGTACTGCATACAGTGGATTTCTTTCATGGAGTGCAGTCGTGTGGCACAAGAGCTGAAACTGATCTTTTTCTGGTGTTGTGTTTGTCCAGGCCAGACTCTGCATTTTGTTTAAGTGGTAACGGCTAACATGATTGATTTAAAAACACATATTTGTCTAATAGTTATTAGCCAAGCTTTAGAGAATAAATTGTAACATAAGTCTTTTACTTTGCACCACAAATTATTCTTAGAGCCTTCTTCTATAACTTTAAAATCCTGTAAAATTTGCTTCAGTTTTACCACCCTGCACTTCTGTTCTGTAATTTATGTGGATGACATCAATGCATGATAAGCAGTCTGAGATACATAGGCATCATTGCGAGATACATAGGCATCATTGCAGTATTTGGTAAGCATGTTTACTGCAAATACACTATGTGATCAAAAGTATCTAGACACCTGGTTGAAAATGACTTACAAGTTCATGGTGCCTTCCATCGGTAATGCTGGAATTCAGTATGGTATTGGCTCACCCTTAGTGTTGGCGACAGCTTTCACTCTTACAGGTAATTGTTCAATCAGGTGCTGGACAGTTTCTTTGGGAATGGCAGCCCATTCTTCATGGAGTGCTGCACTGAGGACAGGTATCAATGTCGGTCGGTGAGGCCTGGCACAAAGTCAGCATTCCAAAACATCCCAAAGGTGTTCTGTAGGATTCAAGTGAGGACTCTGTGCAGGTCAGTCCATTACAGGGATGATATTGTCATGTAACCGCTCTGCCACAGGCTGTGCATTATAAACAAGTGCTCAGTCATGTTGAAAGATGCAATCACCATCCCTGAATTGCTCTTCAACAGTGGGAAGCAAGAAGGTGCTTAATACATCAATGTAGGTCTGTGCTGTGATGGTGGCATGCAAAACAACAAGGGGTGCAAACCCCTCCATGAAAAACATAGCCACACCATAACACCACCACATCCGAATTTTACTGTTGGCACTACACACGCTGGCAGATGACATTAACCAGGCATTCACCACACCCACACCCTGCCATTGGATCACCACATTGTGTACCACGATTCTTCACTCCAGACAATGTTTTTCCACTGTTCAGTCATCCAATGTTTACGCTCCGTACACCAAGTGAGGCGTTGTTTGTCATTTACCAGCGTGATGTGTGGCTTATGAACAGCTGCTCAACTATGAAATCTAAGTTTTCTCACCTCCTGCCTAACATTCATAGTACTTGCAGTGTATCCTGATGCAGTTTGGAATTCCTGTACAATGGTCTGGATGGATGTCTGCCTATTACACATTACAACCATCTTCAACTGTCGGCAATCTGTCAGTCAACAGACGAGATCGGCCTGTATGCTTTTGTGCTGTATGTGTCCCTTCACATTTCCACTTCACTATCACATCAGAAACAGTGGACCTAGGGATGTTTAGGAGTGTGGAAATCTGGTGTACAGATGTACGACACAAGTGACACCCAATCGCCTGACCACATTCGAAGTCCTCGAGTTCTGCGGAGCACCCCATACTGCTCTCTCACGATGTGTAATGACTACTGAGGTTGCTGATATGGAGTACTTGGCAGCAGGTGGCAACACAATGCACTTACTATGAAAAACGTATGTTTTTGAGGGCGTCCAGATACTTTCGATCACATAGCATATATTTCTAGCCAATTCCCTTTCCAGAGATTGAATATGTGTATCCAAGTGTATTTGAATTGATATCCCAAGGAATCTTACATAGTTGTCTTTGATGGCAATATCAGTTCCAATGCGCAATTTAATTTAAAAATCTGACTGTCTTGTTGTGGGGCTAAAATTCATTATTGCAGTTTTCTTTGTGTTTACACTAATTGTAAAATGACTTCCACTGATCTGCTGAATTATTTCATTTGTAATACAGATCCACAATATTTCTAATTTAATTGGTCATAATCTGTATGCTTGCACATAGTAGATGTATCATCAGTATCAGAATTATCTTTGAAGCTGGGGAGCAGTATTTTAAGTCTTTTATGTAAATCAGGAAAAGGAGGGGTCCCAGTACTGAGCCCTGGGGTACCCCACAGTTTATATCAGTAATAATAGATCTGTGTGTGCCACTTGCCATCCTAAACATGCCTGTAATGCTTTCCTTGTTGCTGTCAGCAGTTATTACCTCATCAGTAAAGTTTGTGGAAGATACCACAGTTTATTTGTCTTTAATGAAATCATTCTGATTTTCAATACGTTTCCATGATCTTTGACAAGCCAGGAAAGATTGGGACTGACCTATAGTTTTATCTTTCCAGTCTGTCTGCTATCTTGAAAACTGGCGCTACTTTTGATGGGTCACGAAAACTTCCCGATGTTAAGATGCTATTAACTGCAGTGGACAGGGGTCCAGGTACGTTATCAATGAAGAAGGATTTTAGGATGTCCATACTTAGCCCATCATATCCTACAGACTTAGAATTTTGTGATGTCTTTATTATGCTTTTTATATCATTGATGTCTGTTGGACAGAGGTACATGCTGTATGTGGATGCACTTCCCATAAGGTTATATTCACAGTTATTGAAGTTATCATTGATAGATTTACCAACAGTAGAGAAATATTCATTAAAAATATTTGCAATATTCTGTTGACATTCTGTTATAGTACCATTGTGCTTGATAATAAGGTTATTAATGAAATTATCATTTCTAACTTGGAAGTTATATATAGTGTGGCGTAGAGCGCCATAAAAATCGATATTTGTTCTGTGCGTAAGTGTGCTATCTTTGAGGAGAGGGCTTTGGAGAGGATGTTGGACGCTAACGGCAGTGAGCCTCCGGACTTGTATCTGTGTAGAAGCTAAGTGTGAATAAATCTGTATCCGAGAGAATTCTAGTTGTTTACCTACAACTATTCCATATTCCCTCACTGGTGACCCCGACGTGATTTGCGCGTAAATAACCTTCGGGCGGTAACTCGGACGCGTATTACACAAAAATGGGGTCACCAGTATCAGTTGTCACTAGATTTTGTGCAAAATACTGTTTTTTACCCCCCCCCCCCCCCCCCCTTTAACAAACATATTCCTTTCGCTTCGCCAAGTGACAGTTCGGCTAACACCAAACATGTGTGCTGTGCTCAGAAGTGTGTAACCCTATCCTTGGAGCTGCAATCTTGGACAAACAAGTGGCTAGTGGAGTGCACCAAGTCTTCGAAGTTGCGGATGGAACGTATGGAAATGCTGCTGCATCTCCGCGACATACACCACGAGTTGGCCTCCACACAACAACGCCTCGCGGCACTATAAGCAGACGACTCGTTGGCTACAGACAAGGTCAGTCTGTGCCAATCTGGTGTTCCCGTGCCTGCGCACGTTAACTACAATGTTGTGAACTCTGTAAACTGTGTCAGCACCCCCTTTTGTAATGATAGGGTATGCCCGAGTGTTCATGCTCCTTGCGTACCGAATGGACAATTAACTTGCCAAGCTCGTGGCAATGAACTACGGCCATCTGCTGCCCGGCCACACCCACTCGTGCCTACAGCGCTCGTAGCGGCACGGCCCGCTACCAAGAACCAGTGTACCAACTTCGCCCATGTTAACACGTGTGCGGCCTTTACGCAGCCTACGAGTGGGTGGCACACCTGTACTTCCGTACTTCCGTGCCCTCAGCGCCACAGCTTGGCCCGTCCGCCACAGCCTGCTCCGCTTCACGGACATCTGACTGTCGTGCCGCGCCACGTATTGCAGTAGTCACTAACGGCACAGTTCATCGGTTACATCTAACCGATGGGCTGCCCACATCGCAACGCCCACACCACCTCAAGCCGGAATTTATGAAAATTGCAAAAGAACAATTGGACGATCTGTTACAAAAGGGAATAATTGAACCTTCTTCCGGTTGCTGGGCTATTCCTATCCTGTTTGACCAAAAGAAAGACGGTACTTGGCATTTGGTCGGAGACTATAGGCGTTTAAATACCTGCACCATCGTTGATAAATATCCGGTCCCACACATCGCAGACTTCAATCATGCGCTCGCAGGTGCAAAGCACTTCTCTTTTTTGGACTGTAAGCACACATTTCATCAGATGGCTCCGGAGGACATTGAAAAGACTGTCATAACCACTCCCTTCGGGCTGTTCCAATACAAATTTATGCCGTTTGGGCTGAAAAACGCCCTCCAAACGTGGCAGCGTTTTATCAATCAAACTTTATCCCATCTAGACTTTTGTTTCGTATACATGGACGACATATTGGTTTTTGCTTCTACTTTGGAACAGAGTGAGGAGCGTGCTCAAGTCGTGACACATATTTTAGCAGCCGCTGGTATTGAACTGAACAATAAAAAGACTCAATTGCACCAGTCATCCGTCACATTCCTAAGTTATGTTGTGTCATCGGACGGTCTGACACCACCACAGGACAAGATCAAGCCTGTTCTTGAGATGCTACGCCCTCAGACCTATAGGGCATTACGCAGGTTCATCGGAACAGTTAATCATTACCGGAAACATTTGCCAGCCGCTTCTGCGGTGCAGGCTTCTCTCACAGATGCTCTCGCTGACCCACAAACTTCTGGCACCTACCAGGTACCATGGACACCAGACATGGACAAGGCATTTAATGAACTCAAACAGCTGTTGGCCTCCGCTGTCACTATTGCTCACCCACGGGCAGACGCCACAATGTTTATCACTACTGACGCTAGTGACAATGCTATCGGCGCAGTACTGAGTCAGACATACAACGATGTTACGACCCCCCTGCAGTTTTTCTCAAAAAAGCTAAACAACGCGCAGAAGAAATACTCAGCATTCAACAGAGAATTACTTGCAGTTTACGAGGCCATAAGACACTTTAGAACTGATGTTGAGGGACGAGATTTCTATGTGCTCACTGATCACAAGCCGTTGGTTCCTGCCATAAAAAATCCTGCGGCTGATCCGCCTCCATGACGCTTTCGTCACATCGATTACATCTTGCAATTTACAAATGACATTCGCTACATCCGAGGAGCGGACAATGTGGTAGCTGATTTTCTCTCGCGTGTTGGTGCCATCACAACCTTAATTGACTTACCGGACCTACCTCGGTTGCAATCGGCAGACCCCGATACCATGCAGTTAATTTCAGACCACAGCTCCTCTCTCCAACCGGTACGCTCTACTTTCCCTGGCATATCTGACTTAGTGTGGTGTGATGAATCGACTGGTACGTTGCAGCCATACATTCCTAAGCCCCTTCAACGCAAGGTCTTTGACAAACTACACACATTAGCACACCCCGGTGTCAAAGCCTCCACCCGTCTGGTAGCTGAACGGTTTGTCTGGAGAAACATGCGCTGTGACTGTCAGTCTTGGGCAAGGGCATGCATGGTGTGTCAACAGAACAAAGTTTCCAGGCACACTTCTCCACCCCTTGGCTGTTTTCCCCAACCGCCAGGCCGGTTTCACCATGTTCATGTCGACCTCGTAGGCCCTTTGCCCCCCTCCGAGGGTTTCCGTTACTTGTTTACAGCTATTGACAGGATGACTCAGTGGGCTGAGGCTGTGCCTATTCCGAACATTACCTCTGAGACAGTAAGTCGAGCATTCTTAGATTCGTGGATCTCTAGATTTGGCTCACCTGTTTATCTCACCACTGACCAGGGGCGACAATTCGAGTCTTCAGTTTTCTATGACTTATGTAAAATGTATGGTATTGTCAAAATTCATACTCCTGCATACCACCCCCAAAGCAATGGGCTTGTCGAGCGATGGCATCGCACCTTAAAGTCTGCCGTGCGTTGCCATGACGCACTATGGACAGAGGCACTGCCCTTCATGCTTCTTGGCCTTCGTGCGACTTTCAAGGAAGACCTCAAGGGTTCCGTAGCCGAGTTTGTGTATGGCCAACCTCTGGTTTTGCCTGGAGAATTAGTCACTCTGACCCCACTTCCACAGCCCTATGAACTCCCTTCACTTCTCGAGCGGGTGCGCTTGCACTGCAGCAAAATTCAGCTGCCACCTCCGGCTGCTCATACACCTCCGCAAGTGTACGTACCGTGCACGCTAGACTCTTGTGAGTACGTGTTTCTCAGAGATGACTCAGTCAAAGCCCCGCTTCAGTCGCCCTACACAGGTCCTTACAAGGTCTGAGAATAACATGGATCTCCTCATAAAAGACTCTGTAACCACGGTCTCACTCAACCGAGTGAAACCAGCTTTCATTGAGCCTCAGGTGAACCTCCCTGATTCTGCCCCTATTTCTCCCACTCCTGCTTCGAGCGGCCATCCATCTTCCCACACCATGCATTTGGGTATTGATTCTCCACAGCGTGTTTCTCTGCCGAGCACTGCCCCTTCTCCGCGTTCATCTAATTCGAGTGGCCAATCTTTTCGGGGCTTCACTCCTCACAGCCCTCGCAGTCGAACTGCCAACCACTCGGATTCTACCATTGTGTTACCATCTTCGTGTGGCAGCTCTTTATCACGCCGTTCAATCCACGCTGGCTCCTCGTTGCCTTCGGTCACGCTCCCTCGTCTGTCAGCTGATCGCCCGAGGTTGTCTCCTGCACAGTCCAGTGCACCTGCCACCCCCCTCTTAGCAGATGCTTCCCCCCTGCCATGGCTTTCCCACACCTCTCTGCCTCCCTACCATTGCTCGTACAGGTGCCATCCAAGAATTCACAACACCTGTGCACCCTGATGACATACATAAATTATCTGTTGTCGTAGATGGCGATACAGTGTGTGTGGTACTCGTGTGTGACAATATTGAGGGAGGAAGTGCAGAATCTTGTGTGGTGCACCGCTTTAAATTGAGCAGAAGTGCTGCGTGTGGCAATTTGCGTGCCTTTGTTAGGCCTTCTGGCAAGGTGATTCTCCACCTGCCGGCTGACGACGGGACGTCGTCTTCAGCCGCCGACGTCGCTTGCTGACTTCACCGTCGACGTACCGGGTTTCACCCCCCCGGTCTCCTACCAGTCGACCGCTTCCACCTGACGCAGAAGAACTGTGCGTTACTTTCCTAACTTCTCACCCCCCCATTCACAGGGACGTACTCCATATTGCGCGGGGGGGGGGGGGGGGGGGGGGGGGGGGGGGGAGGGGAGGGGGCTGGCTATGTGGCGTAGAGCGCCATAAAAATCGATATTTGTTCTGTGCGTAGGTGTGCTATCTTTGAGGAGAGGGCTTTGGAGAGGATGTTGGACGCTAACGGCAGTTAGCCTCCGGACTTGTATCTGTGTAGAAGCTAAGTGTGAATAAATCTGTATCTGAGAGAATTCTGGTTGTTTACCTACAACTATTCCATATTCCCTCACTATAGTATTCCACATGCTAGCAGCAGTGTTGCTTCCATTATTTAATGTGTGACGTATGTTTGCTTCAAGCAGGTGTTGACAGATGTGAAAATTAGTGAACTATCAGTTTAATAAGTCACAGCTGCAAAATACTAACACGAATTCTTTACAGACGAATGGAAAAACCAGTAGAAGCCAACCTTGGGGAAGATCAGTTTGGATTCCGTAGACACACTGGAACAAGTGAGGCAATACTGACCCTACGACTTATCTTAGAAGAAAGATTAAGGAAAGGCAAACCTACGTTTCTAGCATTTGTAGACTTAGAGAAATCTTTTGACAATGTTGACTGGAATACTCTCTTTCAAATTCTAAAGGTGGCAGGGGTAAAATACAGGGAGCGAAAGGCTATTTACAAGTTGCACAGAAACCAGATGGCAGTTATAATAGTTGAGGGACATGAAAGGGAAGCAGTGGTTGGGAAGGGAGTAAGACAGGGTTGTAGCCTCTCCCCGATGTTGTTCAATCTGTATATTGAGCAAGCAGTAAAGGAAACAAAAGAAAAATTCGGAGTAGGTATTAAAATCCGTGGAGAAGATATAAAAACTTTGAGGTTCGCTGATGACATTGTAATTCTGTCAGAGACAGCAAAGGACTTGGAAGAGCAGTTGAATGGAATGGACAGTGTCTTGAAAGGAGGATATAAGATGAACATCAACAAAAGCAAAACAAGGATAATGGAATGTAGTCGAATTAAATCGGGTGATGCTGAGGGAATTAGATTAGGAAATGAGACACTTAAAGTAGTAAAGGAGTTTTGCTATTTGGGGAGCAAAATAACTGATGATGGTCGAAGTAGAGAGGATATAAAATGTAGACTGGCAATGGCAAGGAAAGCTTTTCTGAAGAAGAGAAATTTGTTAACATCGAGTATAGATTTAAGCGTCAGGAAGTCATTTCTGAAAGTATTTGTATGGAGTGTAGCCATGTATGGAAGTGAAACATGGACGATATATAGTTTGGACAAGAAGAGAATAGAAGCATTCGAAATGTGGTGCTACAGAAGAATGCCGAAGATTAGATGAGTAGATCACATAACTAATGAGGAAGTATTGAACAGGATTGGGGAGAAGAGAAGTTTGTGGCACAACTTGACCAGAAGACGGGATCGGTTGGTAGGACATGTTCTGAGGCATCAAGGGATCACCAATTTAGTATTGGAGGGTAGCGTGGAGGGTAAAAATTGTAGAGGGAGACCGAGAGATGAATACACTAAGCAGATTCAGAAGGATGTAGATTGCAGTAGGTACTGGGAGATGAAGAAGCTTGCACAGGATAGAGTAGCATGGAGAGCTGCATCAAACCAGTCTCAGGACTGAAGACCACAACAACAACAACATGTTTGCCTCTTGTGTGCTTGTAAGTTTTTATGATATTCATGATATCTATTGAATGCTTCTTTCACCTTTACATTCTCACATTTTTCTAACATTTTTCGTTGGCACAACATTAACCTTTTCCTTCTTTGCACAACTTCACACACTGTCCAGATACTTTTCTGCATATTTGATTATTTTTTACTGTATGGTTTTTATTGGGCTTCTGATTTCAAACTTCGAGGAGAGTTCCACAACTAATGAATACTTTTTTCCCTCAGCCAATTCTTGTTGAAAAAATACAGAATATGTTGTGGGGCATAGTGGAACAGTAACAAATGTGCATTTCAAGCAGATTGTTGTCATTGAGCTTCTTTTGCCAGAAAACCAGAGTTTCACAGATATTCATAGGCAGTTTCAGGATGTTTACAGATACATGGCAGTGAACAAAAGCATGGCGAGTCATTGAGCAAGGCATCTGTCATCATCGTGACAAAATCACATTTGCCTGTCCAGCCACTTGCGTGCTGGCTGGCCACACACAGCTGTGACTCCAGCAATGTTGGAACGTGTGAACTCTCTCAGTCGAAATCAAACACCTCACTGCTCAACTTGATGTGCCCGTTGGCACTGCTGACACACTCATCCACCAGTTGGGGTACTCAAATTTGTGTGCCCACAGGGGTCCTCAGTGCCTAACAGAAGACCAAAATGAACAATGAAGGACCATGTATGTGGAATTGCTTGTGCATTAAAAGGCTGATTGTGGCAATTTTTTGTTGAACATCATCACAGGTGATGAAACGCGAGTTCATCACTTTGAGCCAGAAGAAAAAAAGCAATCCATGTAGTTGCACTACACCATCTGTCCTCTGAAGAAAAAGTTCAAAGACACACTCTCATCTGGTAAACTCATGATGACAGTCTTCTGGGGCTCTGAAGGAGTTATTCTGTTTGACGGCCTCCCTTATGGCGCAATGATAAACTGTGAAGTTAATTGTGCTACCATCAGAAGTCTGAAGAAATGACTTCAGCATGTGTAACGACACAAAAAAACTTCTCCTTCCCCATGACAAAGCAAGGCCATGTACACATCTGTATATCCAAGAGAAGCTCACAAACCTTCATTGGACTGTTCTTCTTCATCCACCCTCCAGCCCGAATCTTGCACCTTCCGTCTTACATCTGTTTGGTCCAAGGAAGGATGGACTCTATGGGAAGCAGTACATTGATGATGGGAAGATTATTGATGCAGCAAGATGTTGGCTGTGCAGTCAATCTGTAGACTGGTGCAATGTGGGCATACAGGCCCTCTCAGTGTATGGTGACATAAGGCTGTTTCACTGAACAGAGATTACATTGAAAATTAATTGAAAAACATTGTTTCATAGCTAAAAGAGTGGGGAAACATTTGGTGTATTGGAATCCTGAATAAAACCAAACAGCTTCTAGAAAAAGAGTGGTGCAGCACTTATTGAACATTCCTCATAGTAGGAAGGGTCGCTAGCAAAATTTTCATAGTGTAAGAGTTTCAGCCTATGCTGTACATCCTACATGTGGTTGTGGGTTTTGATGTTCTCATCACATATTGTTCTTTTTATTATGTGTCTTTTCATTTGATATGGTGGAGAGTTTATATTATTGACACACACTGAAATTCCACAGTATGATACTGAGAGCACATTTGAGGATAGCAGTTTCCCTGTCATACAAGTAAACTTGTCCATGTTAGTGAAAATATTATCCAGAGTAAATTTAAGCTGAATGCATGTAATAAGTTCTGAAAACTTTTTCTGGGGGAATTATTGCGTAGAGTTTCAATATTTATGTCACCAAATACAAAGTATTTACCCAGTTGTTCTTCCCAGAGTATTTACTGTCTATCTCTACAAGCATTTGATAGAGATCAGCTAGATAAATATTATACTTGCACTTCCACATGGAGCTTTGTGTGTATCCACAACTATGATACATTGCCTTTCCTGTCCATAGTTTACCACAGACAGTTCAATGACACCTTCAACACTTAAAGAACTTAACAGTACATCTACAGGACAGTAATTACTACCAGTATCTCTTTTTGCAAATGACACACCACCACCACCACCACTAGCCTTGATTTCTGTACTGAAAGCTGAGCAAAGATTAATTGTTAATGGGTGTGTGGTGAGAATTTTTTCTTCGGGATACCAGTACTCAGTGATAACTAACATAACTGGTTTACTAATGCATGCTATGATGTCCAGATCATTGTGCTTTTTACTAAGGCTTCTGAAGTTTTTGTGGATAATCGTAAAGCTACATTGTTTATTGTTGGACCGTATCTGTAGGTGTAATTCCCACCTGTGAATTAACTTCCACTTGTGTATTGAAGATATTTATATTTACATCTAAATTTTTTATGTCACCTTCTTTCCCAGCTGCTGGTACAAAAAATCCTAGTCCTTCAGGTGTTTGTGTTTCTTGGTTCTTTCTCCTCTTCCCAATTTTGCTTGTGCATTCTCTTCTGCTGACAATGCTTTTTCCTATGGCAAGATCAGTGATGTGTATTCCTTTGTAGGTCAAATCTTTCTTTTTTTTTTTTCATCCTGAGTCTGTGATTGTCCTTCTTTTTCAGGAGAGAATGATGATCCTTCTTCCTTTTTGAGAATACAATGCTGATTCTTCCTCTTCATGGCACAGTGAGTTTCTTCTTCTTCATTTTCATCTTGAGTCATTAATGGTCCTCCTTTCACTGGAGATAGCACTGCTATGTCTTTTTCATTCATTGTTGATAGTGTGGCTGGCCTTGTCTTGCCTTGGGTAGTTAATAATTTCCAGTATCTCTTTGCACATAAATGTTTTGCACAATACTGTTTTTGTGCAGGTGATGTTTCATGAAATGCTCTCTCACTGAGGTTGTAGCTTGAATAAATGTAACATTTTGAAAATAGGTACATATCTTCTTGAATTTTGTTCATGCTGATAATTTCCTTATTTACACATGAGGTTTCAGTTAGATAGTGCCTCTGTGGAATGCTTACAACAAGAAAATACGGATGTGGGATTCTTTCTAAAATTTCCCTTAGAGCACTACTTGCATCACTACTTTTGTTCCTGTAGATGCCATTTCCTCCCTCAGTAATGACATATTCTGAACCCTTTTTTTAATGTATGCCCCACAATCTTTTAGCACTTCATGTAGGGGGGGAGGGGTGCTAGGCTTGGTAATGCAGTTGCTTTGAATGTTGTTTACATTGTTGCTATAAAAGCTTCTAAACTGTATAGGCTCCCACACAAAAACAGAAGTAGTTTGATGGTAAATCTTCGTCAGGATATTTGGTGGGTTATGATGACTGTGGGTGTAATGTTTATTTTATTGGAAAAATGTTTGTTTGTGTATGCAGAATTGTCAAATTGAGTTGTTGACAGTTAAAGGAACCATTGACTCAACAGACTAAAAGGATTATCGATATTTCAGATATAGATGAAGAAGTGTGTTCCAGAAACTGAACGTAAAAACTTTAATTTTGAAGAGGATAATCAATGGGATTTATAAACCAAGGTGTAGTTATAAGCAGCAACCATTTATATGATGCTGACAGAAAGCATGAGAGCAGCTTGGAAGCAATAAATGAAGACAAAGAAAGTCACAATTTATGTGAACATGAAACCAGGGAGATTCTGCCAATTAACCAACAGTGATGCCTCTTTGTGAGACACCAAGGAATTTTAAAGTATCTGTATAGTCAGGAAATCCTGGTAACTAGAAGAAAGTAGTGGAGGAATAAATGCAACTTTTGAAGAAACTTGAGAATTAGCTTACAAAACTGAAGCAAATGTGACTGAAAATTGATGGGTTTTTGCTACAAAATTAAATGTAAATGATGATGTGGTTCAATGTAAGGCTCAATTGCTGGCAAAATTATACACTAAATGATCTGGAATAGATTTGTAGCCACATTTAGTCCTGTAGCAAGTTTTGAGATGCTGAGAATCTTGTTGAGTGTTGCAATTTCACGTGATTAATGGATAAGGCAATTTGATGTAAAGACAGCATTTCTCAATGTTAGTTTTAAAGAGTAAATTTACATGTATCTTCGTATCAACCAGAGGGCTATGATGATCATACAAGATATGTATGTAAGTTGCTGAAGAGTCTGTATGGTTTAAAACAAGCACAGAAATATTTGTTTTGGAAATAGGTGGTTTTTATTTACAAAACAGATATCTCAAGATGCTGAATGAATTACTTGTAATCTTATTAGTGAATATAATTTATGGGAGAGCTGTTCAGTAGTGGAAACCTAGTACTATTCTTTTATGCTTATGATGGATTGGCTCTGGGCTTCATTGGTGCAACGACTAAATTTATTGAACGGTTGGGTAAATATTTTCAGATCATTGTAAAAAATGTTGATTTCTTGCTGGGTTTATGGATCAAGAAGCTTGACAACTGGTGTTCAGATAAATCAGTCAGCATATGTTAAGATAGTTCAAAATGGTTCAAATGGCTCTGAGCACTATGGGACTCAACTTCTGAGGTCATTAGTCCCCTAGAACTTGGAACTAGTTAAACCTAACTAACCCAAGGACATCACATACATCCATGCCCGAGGCAGGATTCGAACCTGCGACCGTAGCGGTCTCGCGGTTCCAGACTGCAGCGCCTAGAACCGCATGGCCACTTCAGCCGGCGTTAAGATAGTTATACAAATGTATTGCACCAGTATGAGGGATACAGAACCATTATCTTTAACAACTGAACCAGAGTAGATACCAGCTGGCTTTAAATTTGAGAAGAATAAAGACTGTAGTATTGAAACTTACAGTGCTGCTGCTGATCTTGGTGGCAACAAGTGTACATGAGAATCGACAAATTGTGTTCTACTCGAGTTTCTCTGAGCTGCATGATGTGGAAAAGTAAATTGCAGCTCTTTCTTCAGAGGAGGCAGAATATACGGCTGCAAGTGAAGCTTTCACATCACTTTGTGTTTGCAAAGTTACACATAATGAACGAACTTGTTGGTATTGTTTCCGTACCGTACATGAAATAAATACTGGAAGTATCAGTTTTTTGTGTTATTACATATATTAATATTTTTTTGAATGTTGTAACGACATTGTTTGGAAACAGTTGCGCTTTGGATGTTTGATGGGTTTTTATCAGTGTCATACTTTCAAAGCTTAAAAATTTTTTTTTCCGTTGTTTTAAAAGTGTACTATGTTTTACCAACATAGTGGTAAATAATGAGATTAGTTGTTAGAACTCCTTGGCAGGAAAAATAATGCTACTTTCCGCGAACTGTTGTTATATCAGTACTGGTTTTCAAAGTACTTTAATAACGCTTTATTTCATATTGTCTTATGAACTATTTCGAAATTGCGCAGACGCGAGGTACGCTAATCCCGCGAAGCACAGAACTTTTTAGTCCTCAGTTCCTGCTTTCATCTCGTTCATCATGTATGTTTGCCTGCGTCTCAGCGCTTCTAATCAAACAAAGTGCTTGCCTTTAGTCTTGCAGCTGGTTCATAATCCTAGTATTTCACTTAACAGTAGATGTTTATCTTGCAGATTATACATTTTGCTCGCTGCGATTAATACGGGATCTGATTTAATGCAACGTAACAGAAGGCAAACACGTCGACTTGATGGAAGAGAGTATAAGCCTTGAAAGGCAACTGACGCAAAATAAACCAAATATTTTAACGATGTTATCATTCCTGTGCCAAGTAAATTATTTACAGTAACATCCATAACTATCGAAAGTTAGTTTCTACGCTTAGTGATCAGTGAAATCACACAATTAATCGTCGGTTAGGTTTCAGATGAGTAATTGGGCTTACAGTAATTTCACAGAAGTATTTAGCTGTTTAACTTCGATTTGATGTGGGAACCATTAAAAGTCATATAAACTGCGATTGGAAAACTGCCTACTGTGATTACGAAAGCTGAAATATTATCTTTAACGACCAGAACAATCGATAAAGTATTAAAATTCATTCGAAAAATCCTAAAGATAAAAAGAAAAACAAACAGCATGCACAGAGTGAAGACAGAGAATACGACAATATCTTGTGTGGGGGTGTAACTCAGTGGTAGAGTGTCTGCTTCGCATGCAGAAAGTCCTGGGTTCAAATCCCAGCTCCTCCAAAAATTTTATCATTTAATGTAACGTTAATATCTCAGTTACGTTACCTTTATGTACACTCAATTTCAGACCACATGTTTATATACGTATGAAAAGAATACATTCTCAGAAATTTCCTTTTCACTACATCTACGTTTGAATATTGATATCCACTAACTTTATTATCTGAAATTGTTGCAAACGTATCTAAAACAGTTCGTATTCCTCATGATTTAAATTGTTACCTCGTTATTGAAATAACTTTTCACAATTTCATGTGCTTTTTTCTTGTGCTGTTGGTTTCCCCACAAATACGACACGCCTCTTTCTGTTTTCATGCCTCGCAGATTTCTTGGAAACACTGGGAGCAGGAGAGTAGATCTGACCAAATAAGTACTTGTGTTGAAGAGTAAAAGGCAAGACTAACAACTGTTTATACGTTTTGGACGTGTTTCAGCGATTGTAATCTGCTCTGTACAGTAACTACGCAGGTGTTTTCATACTGCTCATTGAACATTGTTTTTTAAAATACTTGTTTCACTTTCCGTGTTAAAGTCAATTTGACGCAAATACTGATGAAACAGGACTTGCAAACTTGTAATTTTATTTCACCTCTTGCGTAGTCTACTTTTTCAATCAATACAATATTAGTATGATTGTACCCAAGATTCGAGACTAAGCAGAAACGTTTCAATGAAAAAACTTACAAATGATCCGGATCTAAAGACTTTATTTGCAGATTAATTAGACGAAGATGCTATTCATTTAATGAAATGCGCATATTACATGAATTATTCATAAATCCGTTCATTCGTTATTTCCACATTCTTGGAATATGGACCATAATATCATTGGCAGCAGGCAGGCTTGTTCTACTAGGGACTGCTGTGTTCCATCAATAATGGCTCGTACCGTGGACGCCAGTATTTTCGTCATCGTTGTCTGAAGATTCGGCAGACTTAACAGTTTCACCTTTATCCATAATTGCTGCGGGAGCATCAGCTTCAGAATCACTTTCATCACGAAAGTCACTTTCACAGCATCTTCCGGTAGTAAAATGTAATTCCTATGTGCTGTTTTGACATAAATGAACTATATACTCAGCGACAGAACAGTTAAACATTGTGTGCACTACTTCAAAAAGTACTGTTGTCGATTTCAGTAAACAGCAGTGTCTCACGACTTCGAACGTCCGTCCTGTACTTGGTCTCACTGAGTGCTGAATTGGCATTGGTGGCAGCGAGCTGTGAGTGTGCAGTGCGCATGCATAATAACAAACAAAAACCCCAGGGTCTACATCCCAGTGTAAACTTCTAGGGTTAAGTGATGGATTTAGGAACGTACTGCAGTCCATTACGTATCGCTCCTGTGCAGGTCGCGAAGCAATCGTTCTTCACTCGCTCTGTACTTGTACTGAATGGGAAAAAGCCAAAATAACTGATACAGTGCGAAGGAAGTACCCTCTGTCATACACTTAACAATGGATTGCAGAATATCGGTGGGGATGACATTTTTTTGTGGTATTATTGGCGTATCACGCACCACAAAAACAATATGACGTTTCAGTGGCTTCCTATCCTGGTGTACACATTAGCTAGCTATTTTTGAAGTTCTTTGTGGAGTAGGGGAGTGGCCATTTACATAATAAATAGTATTCCAATTCAGTCTATTCAGGTATCAAAGTAGTGCACCGAACATATCATTGAATGTAATGTAGGAATAGTTGAATTCAGTGAAACTGAACTTTTAATTATAGTTATCTATAGGTCAGCAAGACTATAGCGCCAATTGGGGCTGGTGCAGCTAGACGAGGAAGTTGAAGGAACTGGAAGAAGACCGTGTGTGTCAAGCAGCGAGCAGTTATGGTGCACTGCGGTGGTGGGGTTTATATCAACATGGCCCGGAGGCAACATTGTTGCGACACTGTACACCTTTCCCATGAGCGTCTTTTGAGGGCTGCACTCGGTCCTAACTGTGTTTTTATGGATGACAACTCCCGATCGCATTGAACAGAGCAGGTGGAGCAGCTCTTGGAATGATAGTATACTCGGCGAATGTACTGGCCTTCCTGTTCCTTCGGCTTAAATCCCATCGAACACGGGTGGGATGCGTCGGGGAGACGTACGTCCACATACACCATCGCCCATCCATCACTTAAACCTGCTGATGGATGAATGGAACGCCGTACCACAAGAACTTCTTATCAACCTTGTGGCCAACATGGGAGCAGGTTGCAAAGCGTGCGTTGCTGTCCATGGTGATCGCGCACACTATGGAGAACCGTACCCTGCCTTAAAATGTCCAGGGGGCTATCGTAAATCACGGTAACATGATTGTAATTATTGTCTTTGAATAAGAGTGTCATTCTGTTCGTTTCATTGCGTATTTCTTTCAGCTGTACTATACTGTAGCAGTTCTTTCTGTGTATGGTCCATGTTTTATCGAACTGTGTTAATTGGTAATGACACATGACACGAAAGCTACGTTCGTCCTTCAGTTTTGCGCACAAGTACGGTATATTTAGAAATGTTAATCTAGTGACAACAGATACTTTTTTGAACCTCGTTAAAGAACAGTGGTGGCAGGATGTTCACAATGCTGATAATATAGACGATAAATATGCTGCTTCCTCAGCACATTTTTTATGCCCTTTAAAAATTGCATTCCGTTAGAACGTTTAAAACAGAGTAGTAGCACTAAACCAGACAGTCTGGGTAGGTGACTAATGGGATAAGGATCTCATGTAGAACTATACGGAAATACATCAAAACATCACAAATAGTCGCATTCGAAGTGCAGTAACCCATTACAAACAGTACTGTAAGATGCTTAAAATTTTGTTAGGTAGGCAAAAGGCGTGATATTAAAATAGTGTAGTTAATTCTCAGGATAAAGTTGAAATCATGTGGTCAGACGTGAAGGAAGTGTCTGGCCAACTGTGAAGTTCGAGGATAAGCCAATATGTAGCAAATATGTTTTTCTTGCTGATAAGTCAGCTGTATGTACAATATTTAACAATAATTTTGTGAGTAAAGTAGATGAATTAAATAAAACGTGGATTCCACAGGGAATCATTTAACTCTCTTCGAAGATTTTCCAAGACTGCTTTCTGAAATACACCGTGATACTGGCAAGGGGAAATTTAGTCAATAATTAAACAACTGCAGTTTAAGGACTCTCGTGCATACGATGTGGTATCCACTGTGCTGCATATGTTAGTTCAGTAATTAGGCACATATGTAATTTTTTCCTTCAGGAATGGCCAGTTCCTCAACTATTAAAGTAGTCAGTAGTAAAATCCCTTAGTAAAAGAGGAGGAAGGGACCATTTTAAACCGGTTTACGTGCCACCAGTATTCGCTAAAATTATAGAAAATACTGTCTATATAAGGGTAATTCATAATTTCAGTTCACCTAATTTGCTGTCAATAGCAGTGGTTTGATAATTCAACTTGATTTATTGTGTTTTCTCGGTGAGGCAATGGACATATTAAAGAAAAAATTGTAAACACTGAGCGTCTTTGAGGTAATCAGGGCGTTTGATTGTGTTAATCACAAAATTTCACTGCTGAAGCCGAGACATTATGGAATACGAGGCGTAGCTCATGACTGGTTTCTCTCTCACTTTAAGACTAGACAGCAAAAGGTCATTTTCCACTGTAAGGAGAATAGGTATGATGTGGAGTTTGACTGGGTCATGGTTAAGAGGGGTTGCCTCAGGTGTCAGTGCTGGGGTTATACTGTTCTTAATATATACTGTGTAAATGATATGCCTTCTAACATGACAGGTGATCGTAAAATATTTCTGACTCTTGATGATACTAGCTTGGTAGTGAACGATGATGAGTGCAACATAAGCAACATATCAAACTGTGCAATTCAAGACAACAGTGCTTGGCTTCTCCAAAATAAGTTGATGCTAAATCAAAGTAAGAATCATTTTTTCTAGTTTCTAACACACAGTTAAACTAAAACTGACTTTTTAATTACACAGAATGGCATATCGTTAGTGTCTGAGCTCCCCAAATTCCTAGGTGTTCAGATAGACGGTAAGCTGGCGTGGAAATCACATGTTTAGTATCCTGTTTAAAAAATTGAATGCTTCTATATTTACCACCAGAACAGTATCTCCAATAAGTGGTAGTCTAGCACCAACATTAGTCTACACTGCTTATTTTCATTGTGTTATGACGTACACTGTAATATTCTGGGATAAATTTCCTATTTCCAAAGCGCATATTTGGTTCAGAAACGGGAAGTTCGAGCAATATACAGTACAAATTCGCGAATGTCTTGTCCGTTCCTGATCAGGAGTCTTGGAAGTCTGACATTGGCCTCAGTATACATTTTCTATAATGTCGTTTGTCATTAACAACATGAGCTTATCCCCGAGAATTAGGAGCCTTCATACAGTTAATACTAGGCAGAAATCCAGCCTGCATTTGGATTGAACATCTTAGAATCTCATGCAGAAAGGCATCCAGTATTCTTCTGCATCCATTTTCAAAAGATACCACGCGAATTAAAAATCTTAACAGCAATTCACGCACTTTCAAGTCTAAACTGACGACTTTCTTCATAGTCTTCTATTCCGTTGGGGAGTTTTCTGAAAAAAAAGCAAACTTCTACTTTATATTGATATGCTATGTATACTAAGCAGCTTGTCATCTACAACTTTTCTAATGTTAATTTCTATAGCTTGACCCTATTTCCCTAAGAATTTCGAACGTCTTGCACCATTTGACACTGTCAAATGCTTTTTACCGGTCGACAAATCCAATGCACGTGTCTTGATTTTCCTTTAGTCTTGCCTCCATTATCAGCCGCAACGTTAGAATTCTCTGTCTGGTGCCTTTACCTTTCCTAAAGGTAAACTGATAGTTATCTCACACACACAATTTTCTTTTCCATTCTTCTGTATATTATTATTCTCAGCAATTTGGGTTCATGAGCTGTTAAGGTGATTGTGCGATAATTCTTGCACTTGCCAGCCCTTGCAGCCTTCAGAATTGTGTGGATGATATTTTCACGAAAGTCAAATGGTATATCACAGACTCATATATTCTACACACCAACGTGAATAGTAGTTCGTTGCCCAACGATTTTAAAAATTCTGATGAAATGTTATCCATCCCTTCTACCTTATTTGATCTTAAGTCTTCCAAAGCTCTTTTAAATTCTGATTCTAATACTGGATCCCCTATACCTTCTAAATCTACTCCTGTCTGTTCTTCTATCGCATCAGACAAATCTTCCACTCATAGAGGCCTTCAGTGTACTCTTCCATCTATCCACTCTCTCCTCTGCATTTATCGGTGGAATTCCCATTGTACTCTTAATGTTACCACCGTTGCTTTCAATTGCACCTAAGATTGTTTTGACTTTTTTTATGTGCTGAGTCAGTTCTTCTGACGATCATTTCCTTTTCGATTTCTTCACATTTTTCATGCAGCCATTTCATCTTAGCATCCGTGCACTACCTGTTTATTTTATTCCTCAGCGACTTGTATTTCTGTGTTGCTGAATTTCCCTGAACATTTTGGAACGTCCTTCTTTCATCGATCAACTGAAGTATTTCTTCTGTTATTCATCGTTTCCTTGTAGTTATCTTCTTTGTACTTACGTTTTTCTTTCCAACTTCTGTGATTGCACATTTTAAAGATGACCATTACTCTTCAACCGAACTGTCAACTAAGCTATTCCTTATTGTATTACCTATAACCTTAGAGAACTACAAGCGTATCTCTTCATTCCTTAGTACCTCTGTAACCCACTCCTTGGGACATAGTTTCTTCCTTTCAGCCCACTTTTAGTCACTACAAAATTGTGATCCGAGTCTATATCTGCTCCTGGATATGCCTTACAATCCAGTATCTGACTTCGGAATCTCTGCCTGACCATGATACAATCTAACTGAAGTCGTCCCATATCTCCTGGCCTTTTCCAAGTATACCACCTCCTCTTGTGATTCTTGAACAGAGTATTCGCTGTTTCAAGCTGAAATTTGTTATAGAACTCAATTAGTCTTTCCTCTCTCTCATTCCTAGCAACAATCCCATATTCTCCCATAGCCCTTTATTCTAATCCTTCCCCTACAAGTGCATTCCTGTCTGCCATGACTATTAGATTTTCATCTCCCTCTACATACTGAATTAGGTGTACAATGTCCTTATATACTTCCTCTTTATATTCTGCTTATGACATTGGCATGTATACATGAACTAACGTTGATGGTGTTGATTTGATGTCGATTTGGATGAGACTAATCCTATCACTGCACTGTTCACAGTAACACTCTCTCTGCCATACCTTCCTATTCATAAGGAAGCCTACTCTCATTATACCATTTTCTGCTGCTGTTTATTTCACCCTACTCTCATCTGACCAGAAATTCGTGTCTTCTTTCCATTTCACCTTACTGACCTCCACTACTTCTGTGCTGAGCGTTTACATTTCCCTTTTCAGATTTTGTAGCGTTCCAACTACGTTCAAGCTTCTGAAATTCCCTGCCCCGACTTGTAGACCATTATCCTTTCGTTAGTTATTCAATCTTTTTCTCATTGTCACCTCCCCCTTGGCAATCCCCTCCCAGAGATCCGAATGGGGGACTATTCCAGAATCTTTTGCCAGTGGAGAGATCATCATGACACTTTTTCAATTACAGGCCACATGTCCTGTGGATATACAATATTAGTCTTTAATGCAGTGGTTTACTTTGTCTTCTGCATCCTCATGCCAATGATCATAGCTGCTCCTTTTGTCTTTAGGGTCAGTTTCACACCACATGGGCTAGAGTGTGCCCTGAACCTCTGTCCACTCCTCCACCCACTTCGACAAGGCCGTTGGCAGAATAACAGTGACTTCTTATGCTGTAAATCTTTCAATGCTTATGCTGATTTTTATTCAAAATTTAAGCAGTGGTGGGGATCGAACCTGGAATGAGGACGTTTTGATAACCAAACAAAAATGCTACCCCTACACCACAGATATAGAGAGACATGGGCAATATACACTATGTACAAGAGCCAAGGCAGAGTAATAAGAGTGGAAGACCAAGAATGAAGTGCTCAGATTGAAAAGTGTGTAAGACAGGGATTTAGTTTTTCGCCTCTACTGTTCAATCTATACATCGGAGAAATGATTGAAATAAAAGAAAGGTTCAGGAGTGGAACTGAAACTCAGGGTGAAAGGATACCAATGATACTATTCGCTGATGACATTGCTGCCCTACATGAGAGTGAAGAAGAGTTAGATAATCTGCTGAATGGAATGAACAGTCTAATGAGTACAGAATATGGATTGAGAGAAAATAGAAGAAACAGGAAAGCAATGAGAAGTAGCAAAAATGAGAGAGCGAGAAAGATGACATCAGGATTGATGTTGAAAAAGTAGATCAAAGTAAAGAATTGTACTACCAAGGCAGCAAAATAGCTAATGATGGATGGAGCCGGAGGACATCAAAACCAGACTAGTACTGGCAAAAAGTGCGTTTCTAGCCAAGAGATGTCTACTAGTATCAAACAAAGGCCTTAATTTGATGTAGAAATTTCTGAGAATGTACGTTTGGAATTGTGTGGTAGTGAAACATGGACTGTGGTAAAACTGGTACAGAAGAGAATCGAAACATCTGAGATTTGATGCTATATAAATGTTGAAAATTAGGTGCACTGATAAGATAAGGAATGCGGAGGTTCTGCATAGAATCAGAGAGGAAAGGAATATGTGGGAAACACTGATGAGAAGAAGGGACAGGATGATAGGACATCCGTTAAAACATCATCGAATAACCTTCATGGTACTAGAGGGTCTTATAGTTGGTAAAAACTGTAGACGAAGACAAGTGACTAGAATACATCGAGCAAATAATTTATGACATAGGTTGCAAGTGCTAGTCTGAGACGAAGAGTTTGGCACAGGTGAGAAATTTGTCGTGGATCACATCAAGCCACTCAGAAGACCGGGAGATTTGCCCTTCAGTTTGGTGCTACAGAAGTAGACACGCAAAATGAAATAAATGTAGATGAGACAGAAAGATTATCTTGCTTTATACACACAGGCAAGTGATGTTTTGTGACCTACCAATGATATTGTAGGTGGGAACTGGTAGTATGATAGAGAGATTCATTTGATAATGTAATATTGTGTTTTCAATTAAGAGTTCCATAATAAGAATCATGGCTGTGGAGGACCACCTATCTTAATAATTTGATCATTGTGTATTTTTTACTGGCGTGTATTTGCACGTGGAGCAATGCACAGATGAAAGTGTCAAATAAATAGGCATTTGATATTTTACATCACTGTTAATTTGTTAATACTGAGTGCATTCTGTATATCTAGCATCTATTGTTTCAGCCACATTCATACTGTGATCTTGCAGAACAATTTAACCAAAAAGATTTCCGTAATTTTCCCATATGAATGCCTACTATTGCTTAAATATGTGTTATAAATTTGGCAGAATTCTATGTATGACTTGGAAAACTTCATAAATCCAGACAACGCCTAGAGAAATCTTTTTTATAAGATGGGAATCATTTAATGTAGGTTAATTCGTACAAAGAAGAAAACAGCAACCAGCCCCTATTAATACTGCTATTTATTTAGATAAATAGCGCCGTTATCGGTTTCGAACTGGCAAGTTCATCATCAGACGGCTGTTCACATGATTTTCAAGATACACTTTACATTATCGTCCGTTTTCAATTTTTATTATTCCACTGTGGCGAAGTATTTTTGGTGTGTTGTTGCCGTCGAAAATTCCGCGTGATTTTGTTGCGAAGTTGCAGGATTGTATTTTTCGCATATTCCTAAATATATCCAGCACTTACGTAACTTGTACATCACCATATTGTGCAAAGCACAACGCGCGCGCGCGCGCGCGCGCGCCCACACACACACACACACACACACACACACACACATACGTAAAGTTATCACAGAGATTGCAGATTTTGTCTGAATTTATGTCAACTGCCAGGGCAGGTAACTGGAACGTTAACAGCCATAAGGCAGAAGATTCTGCTGGTGCATTTCAATTCAAAATAACCAAATACAGTTAAACTCCACTGGATGGTGGCTAAAATTTGCGAACTTGAAAACACAAGTTGTTGCTTGCGGGAATGTCCCAAAAGCAGACAACGAAATCCAAACGACATAATGTGAACAGTTGAGACTTGCTGGTAGATTAAGTCAAAACTCAACTTCCGTGTCCAGGATCGGTGAGCTACGGACCTCATAGCAATGGGAACAGCACGACACACACCGACCGTGCGTGGACGCTGCCAGCGGCCTCGGCCAAACTACGCGCTGCGGAGATTTCCTCGCTGCTCCATGCCAACCGAACAACTCCCCAGGCCCAGAAACGGTGAAAGGACCAAATATACATCGGCGATGAGACCACCAACCGAACGAACAATCAACTATCGTACTGCTACAATCTCCGTCGGACAGTTCACGTGTGTCGCCAGCGGTCGGCGAGCACTGGCTGTCGGCGCCTCACCGGCGCTCCGTCCCCGACTTCACTGCTGCTGCGTCCCGACTGCACTGCTGGTCCATCCCGAACTGACTGCCAGACACACGATGACCTGGAAATACTGTCGGTCAATCCAGAGATGGTACGACAGTGCACTTATCGATACGCGCTGCTGCTGCCGCATACGGGCAAGTAAGGCAGGAAGTTAGTGACGCCAGTAAATGGAATAAGAAAACGAGGCGGCGGTACCGTATTAGAAGATGACAAACAATAAATGGGATAGGTGCGAGCCGTGCACGGCTCATAGATGTTACTACAGATAGTGCCGTGTCACTAACGCCGCCAGGTGTTTCTCTGTAATACTCTCCCACATTTGGTGCTTGGCCTTCTGCACACAAAGCAACCCCATTTCCTTGAGTTATAATACTGCGCAGGGTATATGAAACAAATTGTTTTTAGTTGCTTAGAACAGTTTTGGTGTGTGTGTGACTGAAAACTTGGCCGACACTTAAACTGAGTTTGTTGGTAAACATCCATAATCAAAAACCACAATCAGAATGAGTCTTTCACTATGCAGTGGAATGTAGTCGTGTGAAGTTAGCACCCCTTTTTCGAGAAATATACATTTTTTTCACAGTTCTTGTTAGATGTGCCATAGTTCTAGAGTTCTTTCCACAAAATTTCAATAGTTCTGCAAAATGTAACGAAGAAAACAATAATACTCGAAAAAATTTTCGTATCGAAAATATTCTGACAATTTCCGCAAAATGTAAATAAGTACAAGAGTTCTGAGCACAGTTCTGAACAGAGCTCCAAGAGTTCTTTCGAAAATCCAAGTAACATTTTTTTGTGCAGCTAATAGTTTACGAGATAATTGCAATTTAATGAGAAAATCTTTTCACTTACTGTGAAGTTGGCACCCGTTTTTTCAGAAATGTATACTTTTTTCAGATTTCTTGATAGATATACCATAGTTCTAGAGTTCTTTGTACAAAATTTCAATAGTTCTGCAGAATTTAGCGACGAAAACAATATTCGAAAAAATTTTCGTATCGAAAACATTCTTCGTCAATTTTCGCAAATTGTAAATAAGTACAACAGTTCTGAGTACAGTTCTGAACAGAACTCCAAGAGTTCTACCGAAAACCCAAGTAACATTTTTTTGTGCAGCTAACAGCTTACGAGATAATTGCAATTTAAGAAGAAAATCTTTTCACTTACTGTGAAGTTGGCACCCTTTTTTTTCAGAAATGTATATTTCTTTCACAGTTCTTGACAGGTATGCCATAGTTCTAGAGTTTTTTGTACAAAATTTCAATATTTCTGCAGAATTTAGCGAAGAAAACAATAATACTCGAAAAAATGTTTCTATCGAAAACATTTTTTGTAAATTTTCGCAAAAATTAAACTTGTACAACAGTTCTGAGGACAGTTCTGAATTGAACCCCAAGAGCTCTATCGAAAATCCTAATAACATTTTTCTATGGCGATAATAGTTTGTGATAAATTGATTTAATGTGGGACACACTTTCTCTACAGAAAATATAAATATATTCGTACAACAGTTCTGATGATAGTTCTGGACACCACGTGAAGAGTTCTATCGAAATTCCTAGTAGAATTTTGTTGTGCAGGTAATAGTTTAAGAGGTAATTGCAACTTAATTAAGAACCCCATAAGAGCTCCTACTGTGAAGCTGGCACCCTTTTTTTTCAGAAATATATATTTTTTCAGAGTTCTTGATAGATAAGTCATAGTTATAGAGTTCTCTGTACAAAATTTCAATAGTTATGCAGAATTTAGCGAAGAAAACAACATTGTATAACATAGCTGATTCAGGAACCCTTTCCTTCTGATACAATTCTTACTGTTGCCACAATAAATCACTTGTGCATAGATTCCAACGGTACTGATCATTACAAAAATACAACCATTGACCAGCGGCGCACATTTCTTGCAGCGTTGTACAAAGCGTTCTGCTTATCCGCTGTGAAAATACCACGCTTAACGCTATTTTAAAATTTATGGTGGATGGCTCCCGTTTATCTACAATGTCAGCATCTATCGAATTATCTTCATGCAAACGTGATGCCTGGATCACACACGTCCCTTTTTTTAGGTACGGACGAAACTAGAGTTCAGTCTTGTGGAAGCCAAAAAAGCAAATGTGGGCATCCCTTCTTTTACTGATAGCAAACTCTAGAGAAATCTCCACGCTTGTTTTTCTTCATCATGCCAACAAAAGAAAAATTCTCCCTTCATAGCTCTATTATCATTCCAGTACTAGTAAACCAGTTGTCCGCTTTCACATTTCGACCTGACTGATATATAGGTTTACACAGTCACAGAACAACATCAAAATGTTTATTGCTCAGTTGGTAAATCCTTCTGGTTGCAACACAGCGTATATTTCCAAATTGTACAGGTAAAATACTTAAGAATCCACACTTAAGAATCCATACTCGTTTGTTTTGATTGATACATATTGGCGAAAACTGTACCTTCCACAGAATCCTTCCAGCTTCTTGTCTACTGTAACATTTTCTCCAAGGGTGTAAGATTTGTGGTAGTTGCGTACAAACACAGTAAATATTTCCCGAATAGCTGTTAGCTTGTCTAATTGTCTCCTTTCATCACGAATTGCGCGACTGTAAAATCTAAGGCTGTCCAGAGTAAATTTGAAACGTTTTATGTTCATTTGCGAGGTGACATTTTTCAATGCCATCACCATCAGTTCCACACAGATCTTCCAGGCTTTATCTGTTACTTTTGTTAACCACAATTAAAAACAAGAGACTCATGAAGGCTTTCAATTCAATATCATCTATTGATTTTACCCCTCTGTCACGTTGAAATGAGGCTTTGATGCTCTCTAAATTCTGATTGGAATACAAAACTACAATAGACAAATATCATTATCTATGAGGTAATTACAGCATCACAAATGCTGCTTTGGCTGCACCTATTGGTACAGGTAAATTTCGAATAATATTATGCTCTTCGAACAATATGCTTTGGATTTCTTCAACACTGTCTAGTACTTCCCACTTACAATAATAAAATTTCTATAAAATAACGCAACCACGCGCAGTGTATTGATCTGAAATTTGACGTTCAGACAGCGGACACTGACCATTAAACAGTTCAAACAGAATTTAAGTGCAGTTTACATTCTGGATTAGCTTTGTACTACTTGCTACGGTGATAAACAAATAAATTAATCGCTGAAATGAAATATGAAAGGGCACAGTGGATAAAAACGAGCAATCGGCTCATATCTCATCAAGAGAGCATTAGCGTCGATACTGAATCATACAACAATGAAAGGCACACATGAAGTGTATACTTTTAGAATCAGGAAGAACCAGATGAATTTTATTACGTAAAACAGTAATTGTTTTGGGCTCTCATGACATCCAGGACCCACTAACAGCTAAAAATATGCCCAGGACCCTCATGGATGACAGTTATGTGGCAACATCACCAACCGCTAGGATACATAAAAACATGTGCTGTGTGTAAGGAATAAATTTGAAATTGCTGTCGTTAATATTGTTGCAAACATTTGTTCTAGTTAGAAAGGAAGTGTGGAAGTTTGATGAGTTACACTACAGCGAGAGTTAAAAGTCTTTACAATGTATAGAAATGTAAGCATATTTACTGAATATATCGTACAAACGAACTAAGTAGTATGTTTAAATCCTAATTCAATACATGGCTGATAGAGGTGTTATAATGTTGAGGGGATACAGTATTAAAGTTAATAAGAAGTTCGAAATTTGTAAATAAGAACCTCGTTTATTTGGTCCTCAGTAATCCGGATTTCCGGCTTATCTGGATTCATATTTTGTGTCCCTTGGTATTTTTCTCTTTTTTTCTTATAACACGAAGATGTGTAGTCGGTGAGGTACATAGGCTGCTTATCACTAGGCCGGTAATTTAGTCTAGTACTGAGTGATAAGGAACTCGGAGTGTGTGAATGACATTGTTTCTCAAGTATTGTACATTAATATAACGGTGTATTGATGCCCATCAAGTAAGCTGCATAGTAACCACGCCAACAGCACTCCACCACAGCTCATTGTACCTCTGGTGCGATTCTCGACAGGTGTGACACCATCTGGTTAGTGGCGCGTGTGAATGTATCTGCTCTCTCAGCCATCTGTTTGTTTTGCACTGACGAGCCTTCTCTCCTTGAATCATCTAAGCGTGCACATCCCACGCTTCCACCTACAGTTACTACAGTCAGTCTTAAGAAGGTGTACTGGCATTTGTATAGTGCTGAACATTTAGACTTTTTGTATTTAGTAGAATATACATCCGGGTTTTCGATTTTCGGTTTTCCAAAATAAAAGTGAGAATTTACGATCGTACTCATAGCTGTACTTCCAGCAGTACTTTAACTCCTGCGTTCCCAATTTCGTAGAAGTTGTCCTACGAAAATTGCAGAAGAAGCACTCCTGGACGAAAGGATATTGTGACGATATTCTTTCGTCACAGCCTGGGGTTAGAGACCCGGTCCGGCACACAGTTTTTATCTGCCAGTAAGTTTCACATCGGCGCACACCCACTGCAGAGTGAACACACAATCTATTTCATAATCTACTGGCACCATAAAAATGTTATGAGGGTTTATAAAAGAACTCTTTCGGTGCTATCCAGGACTGTCAGCAAAAGGGTTGTGCCAATTTATTATATTGTAGACCAAGTGGGTCTCTCGAAAATGCTATTATCTCATTAACTGTTATCCCAACAAAAAATGTTATTACAGTTGTCGGTAGAACTCTTAGGGTCGTATTAAGAAATGCCATCAGATCTTTTGTACGAATTTATTACTTTTACATGACAAAAGTGAGTCCCACATTAATTATCTCATATAATGTCATCGTCACAAATAATGTTGTTATAGTTTTTGGTAGATCTCTGTGGGTGATATTCAGAACTGTCATCAGAACTATTCTACGAATTTTGCTATATTAGATAAAGTGAGTATCAGATTAAAACAATTATTGTATAAACTATTATCGCCACAAAAATGTTCTTATCATTTTCAATGCAACTCTTCCGGTGCTATCCAGAACTGCCAACAGAACTGTTATACAAATTTATTTTTTCCAAACTGACAAATAATTTTTTACCATACCAAAATTTTTCCGAGTTAATGTCTTCTTCCCGAAATTCTGTAGAACTATTCGTGTTTTGAGCAGGGAAATCTAGAACTATTGCATATAAATCAAGAACTGTGAAAAAAAATTTATATTTATCGTAAAACGGGTTCAAACTTCACGGGAAATGCTCATAAGCATTCCTTAATAAAGGCAGTTACTACGTAAACAATTACCTGCACAGAATATGTTACTAGTATTTTCGATAGAACTCTTACAATGCTATCCAGAGCTGGCATCAGAGCATACGAACAGACATAATTTTTTTTTTAGTAAGAGTGCCCCACAATTAATCAATTACCATACAAACTGTTATGACCACAAAAAATGTTATTATGATTATCGATAGAAGTCTTGAGGTTGAACGAATTTACATTTTCTGTGGAGAAAGTGGGTCTAACATCAAAGCAGTTACCGTATAAACTACCATCGCAACAAAAAGATATTATTAGGATTTTCGATAGAGCTCTTGGTGTTCTGTTCAGAACTGTTGTACGAATTTACTTTTTGCGAAAATTGACAAAGAATGTATTCGATAAGAAAATTTTTTCGAGTATTGTTGTTTTTCTCGCTAAATTCTGCAGGACTATTCCAATTTTGTACAAATAACTCTAGAACTATGACATTTATATCAAGAACTCTGAAAAAATATATCTTTCTGAAGAAAAGGATTCCAGCTTCACAGTAAGTGAAGAGATTCCCTCCTTAAATTGCAATTATCTCGTAACGTGTTAGCTGCACAAAAAATTGTAATTAGGATATTCGATAGAACTATTGGGGTTCTGTCCAGAACTGTCATCAGAACTGTTGTACGAATATATTTATATTTTCCGTAAAGAAAATGTGTCCCATATTAAATCAATTTATCTCAAACCATTATCGCCATAGAAAAATGTTGTTGGGATTTTCGATAGAGCTCTTGGGGTTCTGTTCAGAACTGTCCTCAGAACTGTTTTACAAGTTTAATTTTTGCGAAAATTTACAAAAAATGTTTTCGATACGAAAAATTTTTCGAATATTGTTTTCGTCGCTAAATTCTGCTGAACTATTGAAATTTTGTACAAAGAACTCTAGAACTATGCCATATCAATCAAGAACTCTGAAAAAAATATATATTTCTGAAAAAAGGGTGCCAACTTCACAGTAAGTGAAAAGATTTTCTCATTAAATTGCAATTATCTCGTAAACTATTAGCTGCACAAAAAAATGTTACTTGGATTTTCGAAACAACTCTTGGAGCTCTGTTCAGAACTGTGCTCAGAACTCTTGTACTTATTTACATTTTGCGGAAATTGCCAAAGAACATTTTCAATACGAAAATTTTTCCGAGTATTGTTGTTTTCGTCGCTAAATTCTGCAGAACTATTGAAATTTTGTGGAAAGAACTCTAGAACTATGCTACATCTATCAAGAACTGTGAAAAAAATGTATATTTCTCGAAAAAGGGGTGCTAACTTCACACGACTGTGGAATGTACACTAGTTTGAGACTTCATAACAGGTTTAAATTGTGTGTAGGTCGACACTCGTAACCATATCTTTCACAGACAGAACATATACTGATTAAGCTATCCACACTTAACTCGTGAGCCTCCCTCACACCTCAGATTCAGCCAGTAATTCGCTCCATCCTTCAAAACCTCACAGATGCTACAATAAACTCTGTATCTCAGAAAGTATTACTAATACGTCCTTCATGATGTTTCATTTAACTACTGTTCAACAGGTGGAAGTCCTATTGAGTGTGGCCACGGCCTGGTTCATCATGAACAAGATGAAAGTTAATGGAGACAAAACATAGAGGATGACACGCAGCGTAAGTGATACTGGAACATTGGGGGTGACACAGCAGTTGTTAAGTTTCGGGGCTTTTTTATTTATTGATGCCAAGTTAACGTGGTAACAGCAGACTAAACATATACGCTCCAAACTCTGAGAGGTCCTACACATCTTGAGAAAATTAAAAAGTACTATACCACACCAGTACCTATTAACAGTGTGCTATACGATGTTCCACAATCACATCAGCTATCGGCTGTGGGGCCATTCTGCAGGTTGCAAGAATATGCTTTTATTACGAAAGAAAGCAATGATGATCATAACCCCAACGAAAAAAAAGACTGACCACTGCAAACCAATTTATTTACAGATTAGGAGTTTTGACTGTTTCAGCCAATACGTTTTCAACTGCCCTGTTCACACAAAGACAAATCATGAAACCTACAGAAAGAGAAATGAAGTTCGTCAATAGAGCATTCGCTATAAAGGCAGCACAGACAGGCCAAGATGCAGAACAGCTTTCCATTGGTGGCCCTAAAGTTATTTAATGCTCTACCTAAAGAAATTCGGTCATTACCAATAGACCAAAATTTTGTGTATACTGAAAGAACAGCCAGTATGTAGTATAGAAGAGTATTTCTGTATTTATAGAATTGTGTCTACCTGAGCTCTAACTCCATGCCAATGAAAACAGCAGCAATTCTCTTATTATTGTTGTGTAGATTATATTCTAGTTCTTAAATATATGTTTTGTAGTATCCACTTTAGTATCATAGATTAAAATACGAATATTTCTTAATTTTAATGTGATAATATTGTTGTAAAATTGACGCTGTCTGTCCAGTCATGGCTGGTGAATGACAAAGAGCAGCTAATAAAGGTAACGAAGCTAACATACGAGTGTTCACTGTTGTGCCCAAGCAAATGGCTTTGTTAATTGTTTTGTTGTATTTCCTCATTCTGTTCTTTTGTATTGCTCCATTGAGTTACCTGTTTGTCCTGTGAGCTGGTCAGATGACGATGGAGCCGATACGAAGTCTTCCACCACACACACAAAGAAAGCAAGGTACCAGTGTAGCACACGCCAGTGCAGTGCGGCTTGAAGTGGTGGCCTATGACAGAATTGAGGCGGACACATGCCAGCTGCCCTGAAATCTTTCTCAAACGATTTTATAGAAACTAATCGGTAAAAAAATTTCTTCTTTCTTTACTTGTAGCTCTATACAGTGTGTGTCAAAAGTTTTGGATAAAATTAAAAGGCATAGTAGTGGGCCCACGACTGATTAGACTGATATAGGGAACCAATGCTCGGAAACACACATTCGTTGTGTTATGGACATACGCAGTGAACACTGTACAACAACAGAGTAGCTCATAGCAGTTAATCAAAGCGAAAACCGCCAGTCTCAGTGCCTGTACTGCAACAGCAGATGAAGTTCTGTTGCACTCTCGCAATGAGCCCGGGGGTCTGTTCTACATTGGAACAGGCAGCAGGTGGTAAACAGTGTACACCTCTGAACACCAAACACACATGCTGTACACAACCTAGCTCATAGCACATGTGTCATGTGACGACCGCGTGCATCACACTGGTGCATTAACCTGTGTTGCACGCACACCACTATCCCTGTTGTCAGTTGTCCATTGCATGAGTTAGATTGTGATATAGTCACGGTAAGGGCTGTTACTGCATATACTGCATAAAACGTAGTGAGACCCCCATCATGAGATTTGGCAAACATGCATTAAATATATGGTGTGGCAGTATATACTGCTTGTAAAGTAGCACAAATGTACAGAGAACACTTTTATCACAGGTGTCATCTTAACTGGAAGAAGTTTATCTCCATGGATATCAACTTATGAGAGATGGAGTCTTTCATAGCACAGACGACACGCCAAGACTCCTGTCAAAGACATGTCTGAACACTAGAGTTTGAGGAGATGGTGTTAGATCATGTGGTCGACCAACATGCAATAAGCACCTGTCAACTTACCTGTAAAACGCACACTTCGAAGGATATAGTACTGATGGAACAGGTATTACACTCCTATCATAAATAACATGTGCAAGGACTGCAACCAACAAATTTTGAGCCCCACATTCATTTCTCTCATTAGATTATCCACTGGAGTGCTGATGCTGAACTTCGTACAGTTTATATTGTTTACAGATGCGCCTCCATTCAACTGTGATGGCGTTTTCAGTAGCTGCAACAGCCATTTCTCACGTGAGGACAATATTACCTGGTGTTCCTGTGAGATGTACTGCCACAGTTCTTGGGGAATGTACCCCATGTTGTCCACGCGAATGTTGTTTCAAACATGATTCTGCACCAGCCCCCTTCAATGTTAATGTTCATAAGCACTGGAACAACATGAACCCTCATTATTGGACTGGAAGAGGAGTTCCTGTCCCACAGACAGTGCTGGATCTCATTCATCTGGACTTTCACCTCTGGGGTTACGTCAAGACGTTGGTATTTGAAACTCCCGTGGACATGGCTGAAGACCTGCTTCCTAGGGTCCAAGATGCCTGTCTCCTGGTATAGCAGACGCATGGGACCTTTGCGAGTGTGCTAGTGAACTTTATGAGCCCTTACCGTGTATGCATTGAGATTGGTGGCTGTCACTTCGAACACTTTCTGTGAGCTACGTTACTGTTATGCAATCTGTGTCCAAATAACATAAACAGACATTTCCGACCATTGGTTTTATATCTCAATACAATCGGTTGTGGACTCACTATCACCTGCTTCAATTTGACCCGAAAGGTTTGAGATACCTTGTATGTCAGCTTCAAGGTGAAGTGACTATCATTTCGTTAATGGTCGTAGCTATTGTGATATTTCACATTTACGTACTGCAGTAGACGAAATTCGAATAGCTTGCAATCAAAAATGCGGTTCACTATGATTTTTGCATTTGAATATAGAATTTTGTCTGATTATAGCACGCAAAGATCTGAGTATTTTGCCGTACACTTAAAATACAAAACCCCTTATCTACGGCGATAGAGTGGTAGCTTTTATTTTCAGTGCAGCACTGAAATTTTTGTAAAAGTCATAGATAGTTATTGAAAAGAGACTTTGCTAATACGAAAATGAACATGCAATTTCTTCACATATGTTACTGCAAACCGACACTCGAGTTTTTCCACATGCTGTTGGCGTCTCTGGCTGCCAATTGCTTGTTTAACAAGATACTCTACTTCAGGATTCAATGCAATAGCTACTGCATAAATTATACTATCTTTTGATCAAAGAAGCCGTGTCCCAAATGACACGGAAAGGCAAAATGACGTATTGGCTTTTTTTAACCGGATCATAATCGTTGGTTTACTTAATTGCTTATGGCTACACCGCACAAGCCATTACTCTTTGCCTGTTCCCATTTGGTGAAATGCGGGAAACCATTTTCAAAATCAACGAAACCAATATTTCCGTTAGGAATCTTTTAAAACTGATTATCTGTGCGGAAGATTTACTCAGCGGAAAATCTTTTAAAGGTAAGTCTTTAAATGTGTAGAAATATTTTGATTGTGTGTTTATTATTTTTTGAGGTTATGACCAAAGATTATGCTTGTGTTGAAGAGGCAAAATGACATATGACCACGTCGCTTTGCATGGGTGTGTTACATATCTGAAACGCAGCGTATCTGTTTATGAAAAACCTGTTAGAAAGTGATGCAGTAACAAGCACAAAAAGCAATTTTTTTAACACAGGTTGTAAGATTCTCCATCCTAGAAATAATTTGCCATAAATTTTTGTATATGTTTTGTTATTTTGTTAGGATTACAGTTCTAACAATTAAGGTATAAAATTTGTTAATGCTATAATTTATGCTTATACTAACATTTTAATAGTAAAAATAAACAAATGACTCTGCTAAGAGAAAATGTGTGTCATTTTGCTGTGCCAAGTAGCCTAAAATGACATGCTCACAACTTTTTTCAAATTGTTAATCCATAGTGCAACTAGTTATTTTGTAGTGAATTCTGTATGCCTATGCTACTATAATGCAAAATTACGATTATATAATTTTATTTGGTATACATGAGCTGTGAAAAATAATTAACTTTTTAGTATGTCATTTTGGGCCATTTTCCTGATGCTTCTTCAAAGGAAAAAGGTTAACAGTTCAGACAAAAATAAATCACCAGTCCTTACCCAGTATTGGCGGAATCCCATCATGTTTTTGTAACCTTATTATTCACAGATAAACAGGAATCAAATATGTTACTTGTAATGTTATAATATTCTTATTTGTGATCTGCATTTTCGCTGCAGATTAGAACTAAGGTAATACAAACCTGTCATAAATCTGAGGCTCTGAACATACTGACGATTTTAAGAACCTCGCCAGTTGTTCGCCATAGCCAATATCACTGATGAAATAAAAGATATTTCAAGTGAAGAAGATTCACTCCCTCACTCTGTACAGGGCTAGGAATGGAAATATGGTACGCTATTTGCTGTACTTTTTCATATTTCAAAGATTATTGAAGTGTAGGTAGAAAATCCTTGGGTATGTTTCAATCCTACTTGTTCATTATTAATATACTTGGGTCACAGGCTCCTGCTGAAATATCAACGAAAGGGGTGATTTTACTGCCCCCAGACTTCTTACTTTTTTCTTCTTCACAGAAGCATTATCAGTGGCGAATTTAGATTAAAATCCTACATATCTTGTGCTATCATGTTTAAATTTTCTTCTTTTGCCAAAACACAGAAGGGTTTACACAATCTCACTTCACTAACATACTAGTTCAGTTGCTGTTGCGACAGAATTCTGAACAGTGGTTTCTTAAATGAGGAACTAGAGACGTAGTCACGTCAATAGCTTATAAAAAAAGCACGTCATCAGTATAAAAATAAACATGTAATTTCTTCGCTTATGCTATTGCAAAGTAACACTAATGCTAGTTTTATCAACTATCGATTACTCTTAAAAACTTACATTATTCCACTGAAAACGTCTGTAGTGACTCGTAAAGGAAGTTCCACTTGTTAACCATATGGCAAAATACTCTCCTCTTTATGTACTGTCATTTCCCAAAAACCTGTTTTAATGTCTTACAAAGTTTTTGAAAAAGTTGCAGATAGTTCTCCTTTACTCTTCTGTGGCACATGCAGTGCGCTACGTATAATCCGTTATCTCGAGATTGTAGATACATATAGACCTCCTCCAAAGTCTAAGGAAACATTTAGTATGTTAGCTAAATTTCATATGGAACAAACCCGTAAAATGAATCAAACTCAACCCCTATTGTTCATTGCAAACTGTTCGAATTTTGCCCAATGTGTTACTTAATTGTGATATTACAGTACCTATGACCCTTAATGAAACGATAGCCGCTTCGTCATAGAGTTGACGTATAAGCTGTAGGTAAGGAGAAAACAATATTTTTTACCGAATAATTTCTTTAAAATCGTGTGAGAAAGATCGCAGACACTGCAGAATGTGCGTAACGTTGTACTCATACTGACACTGCTGCACCTTGGCTAACTGGCTAACCAGCATTCTCTACGTGCGTCCGTAAGCGGGTTTAACTGTGGTGGACAATACAGCGAATGGGTATGCAGACTACTGGTTATCTTTGTGTGCTCACACATAGTGATGGCGAATTCGTAGTATTCACAGTTTCCCTTCCTGTGTTACAAGCAGCTTAGCTCATGTATCTCACAAATAAATTATTAAAGACTAGCCAAAACATTTTGTTCCTCTGACAGTGGCAGTGGAAGTGGATGGCATTCTGAAGGAAGCCAGAAGGGACTTTTTTCAAAGGAAATGAGCTATATGATAGAATAGGAAGAAGCCTGCCAGAGAAACATTCTGATACTTGGTAAATTCCCCACAGAGCTGTTACCTTGTTTACCCAGATGATAATGAGTCTGTGGGAGTGGGAATTGATTAGTCGTGACAGTGGAGTCGACTGCCTGGCCTGCTTCTGATCACATACTAGTGGGGTGTTGAATTATTCTCGCCTCCTCCCAAAATCCCCGTTCCATAGTGTTGCCTATAACACAAAGTTTACCTATAGAAACAAAAGGAACTCTTGTACATTCTGTTTGTTTAAACAGCAAGATACTGAACTATCAGTGAAGTTACCACGTATTTTGAGTGTTACTGCGAGGAGCATAACACATGTTTTGAGTAGGTAATACAGGAATGCTCTACTCCCTGCTACGTATCACTCTCGTAGGTACCACGACGAGAAGAGAAGATTAACTACCGTGCACACAAATATACATAAGCAGTTATTTTTCCCGCGCTCCATTCACGAATGGAACGGGAAGAAACCCTAATACATGATAAAATGGGACGTATCCTCTGCCACGCACTTCACAATGATTTTCAGCATATGGAACAGATTTAGAAATTTATGGCCGTTGGAAGAAATTTACGAGGGACTAGATCGTTGAAGCCAGAAGGTATCTGAGGGTCTCAGCAAAGAGCCGTTTACATTGTAGAATTCAAGGAGGGGGCGTGTCCAGCACATGTAGGAGAAGATTCATCAATAAGCAATCGGCAACTTGCGCGTAAAATGCAGGCTTCTAAAAATACAATGCGGAGAGTACTTACGAAGCAGCTCTACAACCCTTATTATAAAACGTGTGTTTAAGCTATAGGGTAAAAAGATTCTGAATACCAAATTCAATTCTACCAAAAGATTATTTTGCACTGTACTGCACTGCCGAACTATCTACAGTTGGTATTGCTGAATGATGAGGTATCTATCAACTGTAATGATGCTTTCATCAACTGCAACCGCCATGTCTGGAGAGACGAAAATTCATACGTCACTCTCGTGCCCCATTAACAACCACGATTTCTATCAGCTTCTGATCCGAAATTTTTGAAGATCAACTGAAATGACACTGGCACTCCGTTTGAGCGACACACATTACTTGTAATTCTAAATTTCCTGACAGTTACTGGAGTTCGTAAATCATGTTGTCAGGAAGACAACGTGGTTTAAACACGTCGGTGCAAAACCCTGGTCTGATTTGGTTGTCTTTGAGCATATGAACAACAGAAACTGTCTCCATTGTACTGGAAGGGCATGTCCCATCTCGTAGTCAGCGCGACCACCAGATTTCACTGAAATGTACATTGACGAAAAAATATCGCAACACCAAGGAGGAGTCGTGCGACATAAACGAAAGTTGGTAGACGTGTTCCTCGTCTGATAGATGATATCTACTCAAAATCCGCACCAGTAGGGTGAGAGGGTCACTAGTAGCGCCACTATGATGATGCAAATCATGTTTGCTTTAAATACACGCTGTAACGCTCGTGAGCGTTAGTTACGTTTGAGATTCGACGTGTTACGTAAGTCAATAATGCCCTTAAGGCGACATAGGCGCCATTATCCGCACCTCAGTGCGTTTGAATGAGGTCATGTAACAGGGCTACAAGAAGCTGGATGTTCATCCTGCGATATTGCAGAAAGACTTCACAGGAATGTAGCCATTGTACGTGATTGTTGGCAGTGGTGGTCACAAGAATGTACAGTCGCAAGAAGACCGGGCACAAGACGGCCACGTGGAATTACCGCGAGGGAAGATCCGTTTCCAGCGTATGTCTCTGGCGCATTGTACTGCATCTGCAGCTGGAATTCGAGCAGCACTTGGCACCACAGTGACGCAACGAACTGTTTCATATTGGTCACTTCAAGGACTGCTCTGAAGCTGATGCCCTGTATCGTGCATTCAACTGACCTCAAACCGCCGCCATTTGCGACTTCAGTGGTGTCAAGCGAAAGCTCATTGGAGAGCAGGTTGGAGGTCTGTTGTGTTTTCTGATGAACGTTGGTTCTGCCTCGGTGCCAGTGACGGCCATGTATTCATTAGAACGAGGCACGTTGTGGGCCTGCAACCAAAGTGTCTGGCTGCTAACCACACTGTACCTTGAAACTTCCTGGCAGATTAAAACTGTGTGCCCGACCGAGACTCGAACTCGGGACCTTTGCAAGGTTCGCAGAAGAGCTTCTGTAAAGTTTGGAAGGTAGGAGACGAGATACTGGCAGAAGTAAAGCTGTGAGTACCGGGCGTGAGTCGTGCTTCGGTAGCTCAGATGGTAGAGCACTTGCCCGCGAAAGGCAAAGGTCCCGAGTTCGAGTCTCGGTCGGGCACACATTTTTAATCTGCCAGGAAGTTTCATATCAGCGCACACTCCGCTGCAGAGTGAAAATCTCATTCTGGACACTGGACCTTATTTATTCCTGACTTCTGCCACCAGTCACTTTTTTATTTTATGCTTAATCTAACATAATACAACGCGTTTCTAATACGTTCTGTTCATTTTCCGGCGTTTGTACGTAGATACATACGTACATACATACACACCGAGAAATGTTGCTTAAAAATAAACGGTCTTAAACTAAATTAATCGAGAACTATTTGTCCATTGTTTGTTGCTGTAGCGGCTGGTGTGGCATTGGGGGGGGGGGAGGAGGGGGGCAGTGGATGTCTATAAGGGCAGGCCGCGGTGGCCGTGCGGTTCTGGCGCTGCAGTCCGGAACCGCGGGACTGCTACGGTCGCATGTTCGAATCCTGCCTCGGGCATAGGTGTGTGTGATGTCCTTAGGTTAGTAAGGTTTAAGTAGTTCTAAGTTCTAGGGGACTTATGACCTAAGATGTTGAGTCCCATAGTGCTCAGAGCCATATGAACCATTTTTGACGGCTATAAATTGAAGTCAGTGATGTCTTCTGCTGGTTTCCTTCCAAGTGGTTGACTATGTATGATATCACAGCCTGTATAGGATGTAGATATATTTGCATCAGTTATGTGTTACAAAAATAGTGTGAAAGGCTTTTACATGACAGTTGATGACTTACGATTTCATCATCTTGCTGCTTCACTTGCATCACTGGTGCAGTGGCGGAGCTGTTGATCAACATTACACTATTGCACATTGTATTTTGTCACTGATTGCCAGCGTAATTCACTGCACAGATTGCTTCGACATACACTGGACCTACACCTGGAGTTATGGTCAGATGTGCGATTTCATATGACACCAGGAGCACTCGCATGGCTACCCCACGCATTCTGACTATAAATTTGTACGGCAATCTAGTGATTCAGTCTGTTGTGCTGTCATTCATGAACAGCATTCCAGTGGGTGTTTACCAACAGTATAACGCTGAGTCACGTACTGCTGTTGTAACCCAACGTGCTCTACACGTTGTCGACATGTTGCCTTCGCCTGCTCGATCACCAGATCTGTCTCCAATAGGGCACATGTTGGACATTACTGGACGACAACTCCAGCGTCCACCACAACCAGCATTAGACGTCCCTGTATTGAGACGTCCCTGTGTTGAACGACCAAGTGCAACAGGCATAAAACTCAATCCCACAAACTGAAGTCCGGTACCTGTACAACAGAAGGCATGCGGGTTTGCATGCTTAGTTTCAACATTTTGGGAGTTACACCGCTATTAATGTGCCAGCATTTCAAATTTGCAATGGCTTATCTCATAATTACATTAACCTGTGATCTTGCAAATGTTAATCACTTAAATATGTTACGTAGACATATTTATCCCCGAATTTTCATTACTCTACTTAATTACTTTTTGGTGTTGTGTTTTTTTTTCCCATCAGTATATTTATCTCTGTGGGGTTACATGAAGTCGTGTGAAAACCACTCACTTAACTACAGAGTCACTAAGCTATACTTAAGCATAGTGACTGTAAATACCCGAGGAGTGAATTGCTGCAAAGTGTAGAAACTTGTAGTAGAAATGTTGCGTTTTTCGTTTGATGTAAGTGATTCGAATACTGTTGGTCGAAGAAATTTCCAACACAAGTGGAACAGTATCAAGGTATGGAGAGGAGGTGGTGTTAGGTGCACGATTGCCAAACTGTGTGCCTTTAACTCGGATTAAGTCCAAAAGGAGGTTAGGTGACACTGTTTATAGTGATCAAATAGGAATTTTCTGCTCGACGACTCGGGAGAAGGCGTGTAGCTTACTCATATCGATAACAAACCACAAAAAAGGAGAGAGAGGGAGATACTGTCTTTACAGTTTCAATGTGCCCCATGTACAACCTCGAAAATCGATAAAAGAGTCTCAGTAATTGTCAGAAGAATAAAAGAAGAAGGGTGGATATTTTTAGAAACGCTAGAATTTCCAGGAAATGTAAGGTTGGAATGTTGTAGATATAATTCTGTTTACAGAGCCAAACATGTAAGTTATGCTATAAACATTTTCAAGAGTAGACATTTTGTTTGTCAGGCTTCAAAACTTTTATTAGTAATTTTTTAACGATAATGCGTTTCTAGATTCATTTTTTGACGATTGTTTCGATTTGCACAGTGTGCAAGATCGACGCGTGTGCACAACGGGCAGAACAGGTTGTTGTAGAACACGTTTTATTTAGGCCTTCAGTGCAGAATGTATAACTTTCCTACAATGATCGTCAGATTGATACGTGAGCAAAACTTCATTCACAAGATACCTTTCAATCGATGTGTACTTACGCAAATAGAGACAGTTGGCAAAAGTCTTCACTTCTTGGAGCAAGCAGTGAATTTGTGCCAATGAAGTGACGGCGCTAAATGTTTACAACTTTCAGCTAGTCGGAAAAATGCACAAATGTCACTGTAGTTTGCGGGTTCCCAGTGAGGACAGGTCATGCTTCTTATAAAAGAGGTCACAGAATTGAAGACCACATACTGGACAAAGGGATTATCTCCGAAATAGTCTCGATTTTTCATATTCCTCAACATATGATGAACTTATATGTTTGGAAGTTTTACCTTGCGTAATGCACAATGCACTGATCGACCATACATACGCAGCAAACATCGGAACTGCACACATCCTCAGGCCTATGGTATGTTCAGGAGAATAACTGTACAATAGGCAGGCATGTGCATAGTAGGTGTGATTAGCATTTAGCTGGCCACTATATTTCTCCTGCAGTTGCTCAATTCTCATTTATGTCTGTAGGAGGCGATATTTCTTCCCATGACCCTTGGACTACAGATATTGGGAACGTAACTACTGAAAAAGCGTGGCCCGGTATTTCTGCATAATTACACAGGAAAAAAATGGAAAATAATTCAACTTTCATACGGAATAGTTTGACACAAATGACGTTCGTCCGCATATTACACATTCTGAATGGTTCATACACCTGTGGACGGATTGTCAACAGTTAAATTATCATTTATACCCTACTTTAGCAACGAGTCAGATCTGGAAGCGTGCATAAAGCCGGCGAATATTATCTTAGGAGATAATGTTGTACACAGTTTCCTACTGTTGTTGCAAATGTTCAAGGGACTTTCCTGGAAATGCAAACTAGACAAGAGCCCCTACACCACCATGTCCCACACATAATTGGGGGAGGAGTAAATGGTGAGGGGGGGGGGAGTGAAGGGGCAGGTCTGGCTATTGTGTTGCTGGAAAAGCACTTCATACACCGTGTCAGAATGTGTTGGACGGTATTCTGGTCATACGACGCACCAAGCAGGTCCTCCATACAAAATATCAGAGATATATAGTCACATTAGGCAGTGAGTCTCCACATAATCAAACATGGAGTTGGTCCTGCGTATAGCTCCTTGACACACACACACACACACACACACACACACACACACACACACACACACTGACAGTTGTCAGTCTCTTGGATTACGCAATCTTCAATGACGCAAACCTGTTCTTATCAATAATCACAAAAAACCGTTTTCATACTTGCAGCTGCGTCTTTCGCTAGACCATCAGATGTTAGCAGGGCGTTTATGGGTTATGAGAAAGAGTCTGGCGAGCGGTACCCTTACTCGCGAAACAAATCTTAGTAGCTATTCGTCATAATCTTAGAAATGAGAAACGCTGTCTAGGTCCTGATCTGTGCTGCAGTCGTCGTGCGTTCGGTAACGGTTTCTCATCTGATGCGGCGGTCCAAGTGTGAACTTACGTATATGGTACTACCGGAGATCCATCTCCACTTCAGAGTTGACACTTCACGTTCATTGTGGTGGGCAAGAGTTCCGAAAGGATCTAACCTCTCACAGACCCAAAGTGAGTGAAATGCACTAATTACGTTCATCGATAGCTTACTGATATGTGAACACTGTTTTCTCATCCACTTCGAGATCGAAATACCAGCTCATCATTTTATTGCATCAGATACTTGCGTCAGGGCCGTAGAATTTACAATGTCATTTTGTGGTTGCTAGGTTCTCCTTCAGTGCCCCTTACAATTTTGATGTTCCTATCCCTCATCTTTAGCCGTTTTCATTTCCCACCAGTGTATTTCGTCTAATAATGAATCAGTGCGAGATAAACTTTCTGTGACCACTTTTATCATGTTACTTTGTTGTAGACATAATCAAGACAAAAGATTGAAAACGAGTGCTAATTTCGAAACTAGAAAATATTACAAGTAGCGCTTTACGAATTACGTTTTATATGTCGTTACTACTCGCACATTCTCTCCCTTTTTTATATAGATTGTCCCCCCAGATAACGAATCTTGCTGCAACTTGTGTTTGTGCTGTTTCGTAATTTCTGTAACTATCCACTTTCTTCGCTTTTATTCAATATGCAGTCTGTGAGTAGCCTCGCTCTTACCAATGGAACACTGTTACATAACAATAATATGCAACAAATTCTAATTGGTTCTATGATAACCTATCAGTAGAACAAAAAACCGCCTAAGTGTTATTCATCCCTCAATATCGAGGTAGTCAAAGGGTTAGAGCGCTGCACTCATAATTTGGATGGCTGGGGTTATCAGCGGTTTTCGTAAATTTGTTTAGTTGAAATACGCATGGTCGAATTCCTCCCCCTCATTTGTCTTACAGCAGCAGTGCTGTAACACAGATGGCTGGACTTGAGCTCCATCTAACAAACCTTTTTCTTCTTAATATCACAGTTCGACGTGATTTACCTATCAAGTTCCATGGTCCATCAGTCCTCACTATCTCTCCATTGGTCATCAACCATCGCCATTCACACGGGGTGGCTATAATTAAAGTGCGCTCTACTCGCAGAGGTTCAATAAGGGCTGTAAGTATCGTGTGGTAGTGAAACATGATAGATAAGCTAATGCATTCATGCGGAACCGATTTATAGTGGACAAAATTAGTTCCAGTTGTGGTCGCCATGTCCAAACCTGGACCTTTGAATATAAAAAAGACGTGTGGAAATGTTTCCATATGTAATGAATTAGGAATGGGATGTGGGCCGAGCCGGCCAGAGTGGCCGAGCGGTTCTAGGCGCTTCAGTCTGGAGCCGCGCGACCGCTACGGTCGCAGGTTCGAATCCTACCTCAGACATGGATGTGTGTGATGTCCTTAGGTTAGTTAGGTTTAAGTAGTTCTATGTTCTAGGGGACTGATGACCTCCGATGTCAAGTCCCGTAGTGCTCAGAGCCATTTGAACCATTTGATGTGGGCCGAAAAGATCAAACAAGTGAGAGAGGCACAAAGTTGGTTTTGTTACTAACCGTCTCTTTCACACTTCATTCAATATGAGCACTGGAGACGTCGACGACTTGCTACATCCGTAAAACGATGTGGTCAACAGTTGCTCGCAGAAGTCCTGTTGAAATTAAAAAATGTGTTCCTGTCTACTGGCCTTCAGATCAGGTGGAGTCCGAACATTTCCCTGATAAACACCTTCTCTTAGATATCCCCATAGCTAAACTTAAATGAATACAGATCAGGTGATTTTGCAGGCCACACATCTAGAAAACCTCCGGAGGTAAGACATTCGTGGATGCTTACGTTAAGCAGATCTTTCGCTAGGCGAACGACATGAGTTGCCCTATCCTGCATGAGAACAGTGGTTTCCAAATTTCGACAATGTGTAAACGTCACGAGTATCTGACATGCTCTCTGGGTGTATGCTGTTGAAAGAAGAACGAAGCGAGAATAAAGGTGCTTTTGAATGCACAGTACACAGTCGCATACGGCAATTACAATGGCTGTTCGTGCACTATGAAATGTGCCTCGTCTCTCAGTGGAATGTTGCCCAGCCATATGTTATCAACTTCTATCGGTGCCAGAAACCGAAGAGCAAATTTAGAATGTTGCTGCGGATTATGAGGTTTCAGTTGCTTTACCATCTGAATCTTGCACATGTACCAGTCCAAAATAGACTGAAAATCTTTCCACACTATTGACTAATGGGTGGACTATTCTCATGACACTGAATGAGCACTAGCACTACCTGGGCTCGTGTTGCATGATCAGTCACAGCAAAAACAACCTCGTCAATAACTTCCACCGAGATAGCACGCCTTCGTCTTCCAGGTGCCACACCAAACGCACCTGTGTTTTCGAAAAGCATTTAATGACATTGGACCTCTCATCAGAACTTTCAGTCGGAGGTACTTTCTCAGTTCAGCTCTGTAGTTGCTGCCATTCACGTAAAACATTCACTAACAGCGCACAGTCTCTCTTCTCGATAGCTACATTGTTCACTCATGTCACAGCTTGTCAAATGAAAGTGTGGATGTCATACCAAGATACAAACAGTGTACAGCGCCAGACTTGCAATTGATGGCCAAAATTGGAACTAATTTTTTTTTCAGTGTTAATCGGTTCTGTGTTAGTGCATTAGCATATCTGCCAAGTTTCGCTGCCATACGATAATTACAGCCCACAGTAGCCACACAGTACATTCTTACTACGAGGGTTGAACCAAAAGTAAGGTTCCAATATTTTTTACAAATAGAAGACATTGTTTATTGTTATTAATTTATACATCGTTGAAAACCTTATATTTTTGTCTATTTTTCGACATAGTCTCCATTTTTTTCGACACACTTTTGAAGACGATGCTCCAGCTTTTGTATTGCTAAGTCAAAGAAGTCTCCCACCAACCCATTGAGGAAGCGTGTGACCTCTGCCTGGACTTCATCGTCGCTCTTGAAGCGTTTGGCACCTGAGTATTCCTTTAGCTTCTGGAAGAGGTGATAATTGCTGGGGGTTGAGTCCGGGCTGTACAGGCGATGGGTCATAACAGTCCACGAAAATTTCTTCAAAAGCTCCTGTATTTGACGAGCGGTGTGGGGTCGAGCATTGTTGTGAAGAAGAACTACTTCCTCCATCAGTCGTCCTCTCCGCTAATTCCGGATTGCTCAATGGAGTGTGGTCAATGTTTCACAATATCTGTCTGAGTTTATTGTCGTCCCTGGATGCATGAAATCAATGAGAATTCCCCCTTCCGATCCCAAAACACAGTCGCCATAACCTTTCCTCCAACTGCGTTTGTTTGAATTTCTTTGATGGCGGTGAACTGGAGTGACGCCAGTGATGAGATTGTTGTTTTGTTTCAGGGGTGTAATGAAACACTCATGTTTCATCTCCTGTGACGATAGAGTCCAACAGCTTCTCCTTGTTGCCCTCCCCCTCACATTGTTGAAGAAACTAGCGAGCACAGTCAGAGTGTTGCTCTTTGTGTCCGTCAGTCAGCATACGGTGGACCTAGCAAGCACACACACCTTGCGATAACCCAACGTTTCTGTTCAAGTTCTTTCAGTTGTGCTGTGGGAAGCTTCAGAAATGCATTCAGCAAGTTCACGGACAGTGACCCTCTGATCTTTGAGCAGCTCACTGTTGATCTTCTGAACAATCGCATCCGAAAGCGGCGGTCTTCCACTCCGTTCTTCATCGTGAACTTCTGTGCGATCCTCAGCAAAAGCCCTGCACCATTTGTGGGAGTGCTGAATGGACATGCACTCTTCACCATGAACCTCAGTCAGTTGCCAATGTCTCTCCATGAGTGGTAACTTCCTTGCGTGGAGAAACCGGAGTACTGCTCGAACCTCACACTTGGTGGGAGCGGCGATTAACACTTCCATCTCTGATGGCTGCTAAGCCAACACTGAGCGACGTAGCGAACCGCCGACGGGTGGGCTGGAGAATGGGGGAACAACTGCACATGGTACTGTTGTAAGCTTTAGCCTAGCATCTTCCCTCAAGGCTGTAGCTCATTGGGAACCTTACTTTTGGTAAAACCCTCGTATCTCTCTAGAGGTTTAGCCTTTCCTGAGTCAAGGATACGTCACTGACGTAATGTCATCTTCCTTAATCTCCCATATTGTCCAACCATCATATTTTATGATTTTAACACCACTAAACTGTGCACCCAGATACGCAGCCTTTCGGTACCGACTTACCTGAATCAGTACCACTCAGTACAGATTTTTTCACTTTCTGGTGACGCTGGAATACTCGGTAGCAGTGTTAGTCAAGTTGCTGTAATCGCGCTGCTTATGGCTTATCGTTTCGCTACTCTGTCTCTCTCACTCTCAACAGTTCGGTATGTTTCCAGTTAACATTGGTTGCAAGTGTACTATTACTCTGCAGCCATAAATTTTTGTGGAAACTCTTAAGAAAATTCAGATAAATTGAACAGATCTGTGTACTGGCACAGGAATTACTACATGTATCACATGATTTATTTTTATGGTCAGATGATTATGTTTCTGAAGGAGGAACATGTGTATATTCTTATCATTATAATAATTTCTCAAGTCTTTTCAAATCATAGGAAAAATGGAAATGAGCGTTTGGCGTCATTGGCCGGGAGGCCCCTTACGGGGCAGGTCCAGCCGCCTTGGTGCAGGTCTTACTACATTCGACGCCACATTGGACGACCTGCGCGCCAGATGGGAATGAAATGATGATGAAGACAACACAACACCCAGTCCCTGAGTGGATAAAATCCCCGACCCAGCCGAGGATCGAACCCGGGCCCGTAGTACGGCAATCCGTCACACTGACTACTCAGCTATTGGGGCGGACTTCAAATCATTTACGGCATGGATTCAGAAATTATTACCTTTTTCGCCTTATGAAATGGTATTTTGATGGATGTCTGATAATTACAAATATTTTTTTCAAAAGGAAGTAGTTATTCCAGCTGTGCTTAATAACTGACATTGCCTAAAATTTTACCTGTAAGAAATAAAAAAATTGTTGGGTGAAGTGATGCTTTTGTATAACTGTTATGTTGTGAACTCCAAAATAGATGAAACTATAGAATTCAGTTTGTAGTGACTTATAAACATGGCAAGGTTCAACAAAACAAACTGCATAAGCTCAGGATGATATACAGAACAAACCACAAAAGTCTACAATAAAAATTTGAGACTAAAATTTTAATAAATTTTTCCTAGTTTTACACAACTAAACCGACGATTTCAAACATATGATAATTGGTATAGCATTAAGAAAGAACTGGGTAGTGCCAGTACACAAGAAAATGAGAGGATACAAAAAATCCGAAAAAGAACGAGTATAGAAAGACTGTCATCAAATTAAATTAATATGTGTGAAAAAGAAAACTAAATCCAGTTCAAACAAAGAAAAAACTGGTACTGTAACAGTCAATAAATTATCCAATTTTGAAAGAGAAGAGATTAACATGGCCTTACTGGTACTTATTTGGCCCTCAGTGTCAGATGATAAGTAGTGATACAGGATAAAGAAGTTAAGACAGTGCATTCATTCATTCATATATCATGTTCTGTAAACTCCATCATGAGTAAGAGCCTTCAGGGACATCGAATAAGTCAATTTAAACATTAACTGGGAGGAATAGCCACTGCAGGTGACTTCTGTAAAGTACCTTAGGCTTACTGGTCTCCGAGAATTCCACTCGCTGTCTATGTACTGCAAAAGTTAAAATGTTTAACATAAGCTTACATCACCAAGACCAGATGCAGTGATAAATTATGGAAGGAATTGCTAATAAAGTACTCTTTAACTGTAGCTTTGAACATTTGAGGATTTCCCCGTTTCCTGCCTTATGTTTGCCAGTGACCTATTTCAAACTTTTGCAGCAGAATATAAAACTCTATTCTGTATCCTATAAGGGGATGCATTATTTTTATTTCTAATGTTGTCGTTGCAGATTTCACAGTTTATCATTATATCTGATTACTTGACGAATATGTTAATGAGTTAAATATTTGGCCTTAAGAACGTAGGCAAGAAAAAGTGTAGGAGAGGTTTTAAACTATGATATAAGTTCGCTGGAAGTCGCTAAGTGTTCTCAACATGAATCGCTAGATATAGTCCGGGTAATTTGCACTTTATTTTAAGAAAAAGTTAATTTTTCACGTCTCGCAATGTTTATGGAGCCATATCTTCTGAACTATGTGTCGTGCAGTGATATAATATTGCAGCTACATTCATTCGTATGTCTGGATACTGCTGCAGACTTATGAACAGAGTCGGTAGTACCGGCGTAATAAATTAAAACGTCATGTCTGTTGCTGAAGTTTTAGTTCGTGAACAACTGAAATGTAGTAAACGATAAACTTTTGTCATTTCATCATTTTGTGGGGGTGTTAGCGAGAGAATGTTCGTAAGGATTTGAAGTTATGTGTTAAGTTTGTTGTAAGTTGCTAAGAGCTCTTATTCTCAAGTGCTGGATGAATAAAATCCAGGTGTTTAAGTGCGGTCAGCTACGTTGCCTCACTCTACACACAGTTTCTAACAGTAACACTTTTGCTAAAACTTTCAACTCTAAATGAGGAGATTATGACAGTATTTTAAGTAATAACGCGAAATATTGAAAATTAACTTTTTGTGCCCCTGGACGCCGTTAGAGAGATAACCTAAAACTGGTACCGTGTTCTTGGGTAGCGAGTGATTACAGTAGTACCTAGACCTCAAGGTTCCTGAACAGACTTCTGGAAGACGTTCAGTTATCAACGTTACATAATATGCTTGCTGCACTATCCTGTAGAATACTTATTTGACATACTTACTGCAGAAGATGATGCCGTAGGACGGTCATACACTATGTGATCAAAAGTATCTGGACACACTCAAAAATACACATTTTTCGTATTACGTCAACTGTGCCGCCACCTACTGCCAGGTATAGTACTCCATATCAGCGAGGTACTCCACATCAGCGACCTCAGTAGCCGTTAGTAATTGTGAGAGATGCCCTAGGTGGCAGTTGACGTAATACGAAAAATGTGTATTTTTGAGGGTGACCAGATACTTTTGATCACATAGTGTATGACTGTCCTACGGCATCACCTTCTGCAGCAAAGTAGGTCGGTCAAATGAAGTATTCTACAGGAAAGTGCAGTAAGCATGGGGCACTCCGCAGGCTTCCAACGTGGTCAGGTGATTGGGTTCTGTACGCTAGATTTCCACACTCCTATACATCCCTAGGTCCACTGTGTCCTCCCCGATAGCTGAGTGGTCTGCGGACGGATGGCGTCCTACGGGCCCGCGTTCGATTCCCGGCTGGGTCGGGGATTTTTCACCGCTCAGGGACTGGGCGTTGTGTTGTCTTCATCATCATTTCATCCACATCAGGGCTCGCAGGTCGCCAAATGTGGCTTAGAATCTAATAAGACCTCTGCCAAGAGGGCCGGATCTGCCCCGTAAGGGCCTTCCGGCCAATGACGCCAAATGCTCATTTCCATTTTTTCAGGTCCACTGTTTCCGATGTGATAGAGAAGTGGAAACGTGAAGGGACACGTGCAGCACAAAAGCGTACATGCCGACCTCATCTGTTCGGTAACGGAGAACGCCGACGTTGAAGAGGGTTGTAATGTGTAATAGGCAGACATCTACACACACCATCACACAGGAATTCCAGGCTGCATCAGGATCCACTGCAAGTTTTATGACAGTTAGGTGGGAGGTGAGGAAACTTGGATTTCACGGTCGAGCGGCTGCTCATAAGCCATACATTACGCCGGTAAATTCCAAATGACGCCTCGCTTGGTGTAAGGAGCGTAAACATTGGGCGATTGAACAGTGGGAAAACGTTGTGTGGAGTAACGAATCACGGTACACAATGTGGCAATCCGATGGCAGGGTGTGGGTGTGGCGAATGCCCGGTGAACGTCATCTGCCAGCGTGTGTACTGCCAACAGTAAAATTCGGAGGCGGTGGTGTTATGGTGTGGTCGTATTTTTCGTGGAGGAGGCATACACTCCTTGTTGTTGTGCGTGGCACTATCACAACACAGACCTTCACTGATGTTTTAAGCACCTTCTTACTTCCAACTGTTGAAAAGCAATTCGGGGATGGCGATTGCATCTTTCAACATGATCGAGCACCTGTTCATAATGCACGGCCTGTGGCGCAGTGTTTACACGGCAGCAACATCCCTGTAATGGACTGGCCTGCACAGAGTCCTAACCTGAATCCTATAGAACACCTTTGGGATGTTTTGGAACGCTGACTTCCTGCCAGGCCTCACCGTCCGATATCGAAACCTCTCCTCAGTGCTGCGCTCCGTGAAGAATGGGCTGCCACTCCCCAAGAAACCTTCCAGCACCTGATTGAACGTATGCCTGCGAGAGTGGAAGCTGCCATCAATTGAATTCCCACTTTACCGATGGAGGGCGCCACAAACTTGTAAGTCATTTTCAGCCAGGTGTCTGGATACTTTTGATCAAATAGTGTATGTGTATGGATACAATGTTTGCTAGCAATTCTGTGTGCAGGTCAGTATAATGGGAGAGATTTCTGTGCAAAAGACATAACTGAGCTTTTTGATTAACCTATCTAAATGTTCGTTATCCACCCAGATGTCCAGGAATTACACACATGGAGGCTCATTTAGTGAGTCCATATCTGTCTATCTCTGGTACATATAAATCACATTTATTTGGTTGCAAAAAAAGAAGAAAGAAAGAAAACCAGTCCATCTTTTTGATCCCTTTGTCAGTATACTCCAGCAACACAGTTTTAGAAGAGTTCTCCCCTTCCTTTGGTATATCATTTATGTAGTTCAATAACGGGTCTGATCTAAGTACTGAACCTTTTTGGACACTCTACTTAATGTTACTGACTCAGAATTTAGTTTTATTCCTAATTCAAATGGTTCAAATGGCTCTGAGCACTATGGGACTCAACTGCTGAGGTCGTTAGTCCCCTAGAACTCAGAACTAGTTAAACCTAACTAACCTAAGGACATCACAAACATCCATGCCCGAGGCAGGATTCGAACCTGCGACCGTAGCGGTCTTGCGGTTCCAGACTGCAGCGCCTTTAACCGCACGGCCACTTCGGCCGGCTTTTATTCCTAGAGTATCATTTAATGTATTACCTGTTTTCTGAGGGATGAATACGTAAAGGCGTGGGTGATGTATTGAAGTCCATAACATAAAAATTTCTCTAGTACAATTCTGTGATCTACGGAACAGAAAGTATGTGTCACAGAAAATGCTAACAGAGGAAGCTCTTTTGTATAATAATACTATAGGTGACTTTTTGAGATTCTATATCCCTATCTGTGTAGAGTATCGTTTATGGAAGCCAAATTGCACAGTTGTTAAGAAGTTACTATCACAACAGTCGTTGATTATTGTATTACAAGCTGACTTCTCAGAAGAACTCGGTGGTGAAGCAGAGTGATCTGTAATTAGATGTAACTCCCTTGTCTCCATTTTTATAAGTGCCTATTACTGTCACATGTACCAGTCTTTCAGAAAATACACCACGACTCATGGAATGATTAAAAAGGCAACTGGAGGGAGACGCTACCAAATCAGCTTAAGATTTCAGCATTGTGACTGAAATATACCATCATGACCTGAAGAGTAACTGTTATACAGTGACGTAGTGACTTTTGTGGTCTCTAACAGCTGAGCTGGCAAAAATCTGTCTACTGGAGGAGTATTCAGTGCCTAAACGAATCTAGAATATATATATGGATTTGATCGTCAGTTTCTTTCCCAGTATTTACTAATGTTATTAGAATGAATTCATTAAATCTAGAGGCCAGTAATTTGAACTTAGCATCCTCTGCCTTAGAGTTCCTTTCGTTTGTGGCTTGAATTCATGTGGCTTACTTTGTTTATTCATTTGATGCCTAGTAATCTACTGAAATGCCTTTGTTTTTTTCCAGTTACTTGTAGTGTACCGTTCCGTCTTGATCAAAGTGAGCCCACTGCGTTAAATAAAGACTTCTGTTCCTATCTCAGTAGACTCTTCTCAGCTTCCAGACTCTAACTCTCCTTGAATTCCTCTAAAGAAGATCTGGGCTGACTGTTGAAGGAATTTGTTTTGAAGAATTAAAATTGTTATTTATTCTGTGAACTTGATAAACTTCTTTCTGTTACTCGCACAGCAGACATCCTTTGAATCGTGCTATCTGAGCTTTTACCATTCAGCGAAACTGAGTTTTTTCCTTCTCAGCTAAATCCGCTTGAGGGGGGTGATCTACTGCTGTCGTTTTGTGACTCTGGGTAAAAGTGTTGAGCATGTAGATTATGGTGTATTTGGATTCAGCGAGGAGTAAAGATAGAGCTGTCATTATTCCAAAAGGAAAGCCGTCACTTTATTTTTGAAACTAGGAAAAACATAGCTTATATGATAGTACGCACATGTTATTCCATAACTGAGTGTTTATAAGGCAGAAGGACGTGACATAAACTCAAGTGTTCAAATGGTTCAAATGGCTCTGAGCACTATGGGACTTAACATCTATGGTCATCAGTGCCCTAGAACTTACAACTACTTAAACCTAACTAACCTAAGGACATCACACAACACCCAGTCATCACGAGGCAGAGAAAATCGCTGACCCCGCCGGGAATCTAACCCGGCAACCCGGGCGTGGGAAGCGAGAACGCTACCGCACGACCACGAGGTGCGGACAACTCAAGTGTTATTGAGGAGAGGCTGTAGCAGTGATGTAGCTGGGTAGAGATATTTGGAATAGTGATTACTGGGAATCCGTAACACAAACAAAGTTTATGACAATTACCCTTCACTACTGTAAGAAATGACAAAATGTGAGTGGTTACAAAAGTCTTTTTATATTCTGCTTCTTTTATTGATCTTTGGTAGTACATTAAGGTCGCAAATTGCCATACAACTTCGTAATGTAGACGTATATGGAACATATACTTTTGACATTTAGCTACCACAGAAAGAATAACGCAATTTTCATTGTCTAGTTGCTGAGCAGGTGACTGAAAATGGCCATTTCATGATTGCATCTTTAAATGATAATGTTGCTCGTACAACGCAGTCCTGAATAAATGGAGCAGTAACGACTACTACTGCATTTCGACCTTTTAATTTCTGTATTATAACACATTAAATGATTTTTACAGAAATGGATGGCTGTACTTCTAGGCGATCTTTCATGTAGCTTTCAAAATGGTTCAAATGGCTCTGAGCACTATGGGACTTAACATCTGAGATCATCAGTCCCCTAGAACTCAGAACTACTTAAACCTAACTAACCTAAGGACGTCACACACATCCATGCCCGAGGCAGGATTCGAACCTGCGACCGTAGCGGTCTCGCGGTTCCAAACTGAAGCGCCTAGAACCGCACGGCCACACCGGCCGGCCCATGTAGCTTTTTACATAAAGAATCGCGTAGAAGAACAGAAGTAAATACAGCTTGTATGTATATCCGTTTCGATCCTCTAAAGATGAAAAAAAAGAACGTCTTTTTCAGAAAAGGACTGTTGTAAGAAACCAGTCCTGTTTAAATAGGTATGAACATGTGAGCTACGCAGACGTGGAGGATTGTCTATTTGTGTATGTGCACTTACGGAATTTTTCACACTTACTTAATATAAAACTAAAAAGTTATAAAATAAATATGATTCTAATAGCCACATCTTCCAATATTGCTGTTTGTTTCTGAGTATTTGTTGCTAGAAGACATTTCCACGAATCGTAAATTTCACATGTGCTTGTCTGGTGATCGAAGACCTGACTATATATATATATATATATATATATATATATATATATATATATATATATATAAAAAAAAAAACTAACACATACAAGTGAAACCTTTGTGTATTTAATGGAACTTAGCTTCTATGCCAATCAGTTCTGCGGTTGAAACAGTTTCACTTTTCTACATTAATGATAACAAATAGAAAGCAGTAACCTTGAAAAGAAGTATTGATTCTGACTAGAGAGCGAGCTGTTTGTCAGTAAATATGGTTAGGTCTAACGTCTGACTACGACGAGGTTATTGTAAAGTTTAAGCTTTGAATGGACAACGATGAAAAACAAAATGGAAAATTTCATTTCCAAAGGGACAAGCCGCAAATTCATCTTAGGGAAACTGAAGGCTGGCAGGGAACATCTAAATCTGGATGAGGGGAAAGGACTTGAACTTCGCCCTTTTTGAATGCAACCAAAGTCTTATGCACTGTGCGGCAACAATGCGACGCCCTCACATATTGTAACTGTAGTGTGCCAATTTGTCAGCAGGTCACGGAATGCGTTTTACTTGTGCAAGAGTTGCCATGTTTCTGCAGCTCTGGCAGAGATATGTGTCTGTATTTGAGCGGAGATGTTACTGTCTATTGAATGTTGTGGTGTAACATGAGACCTTTCAGTTAGAATAACTGAGTGATAATTACTTTTCGTGTTATGTTGCGAGCCAGTACATCTGTTTATTTTCAAGAGTGTTTCCTCTCACTGACAATAATTTGTATTTTAATGTTACTTAATGAAGATGATTTTTTTTGTCTTCCAGTGCCAGCCTTTGTTTACACTTCGTTTATTTAATTTTTGTGGGAAAACAATCCTTGCAGCTTCTTACTATAATATTCGTGGTTCATCTGGAAATAAACGTCATTAATTATTTACTCTGGTTTTGTACTCCGAACTGAATTAACGTGGTAGATGTAGTAGGAGCTTTAAGCTGTAAGTACTCTTCTTAGGACAATCTCTTCCAAGCGTTAGAGCAGTGGTAGTCAACCTGATACCTACCGCCAGCTACTGGCCATTTCAGCTTTCATGGTGGGCGGTTGACAGTAGGGGTTTTAAAAAATTTTCATTAAGTCTTCATAAAACTTTGACACAAAATATTTGGTACGTAGTTATTATTATATGATTTAACTTGCTATAAGTCATCTTTATAAATTTTGTAAGTAAAGTTACTTCCCTGCTTTATAAAAAACAATTACTGTCCAACTGGGGGGCAGTTACGAAGTTTTACCAGTGACAGACAAACAGAAGTGGGTGGTAGGCAAAAAAGGTTAAGTATCCCTGCGTTAGAATATTTATTGTGATCAATAACATGTACTGGGAAAAAGGTATACATGTGACTATGTAGTCATCAGACAATCATACAGAGAAGACTGATCACAGGAAAACTATAAATGATTATACTACACCATCCATTCTTGATGTCGTAAGAGATTCTGTTAATTTATTCATGTGTCAACAGTCACATTTTGTTCCCATCATGCCACCTCCAGTCTCGAAAACTTGTACTCTCTGTCTGAAACCCTAATTCGCTATCAACATTACGATGTGTTTATGTCGTGCGTATCTTTATAAACTGTGCATGTCTGCATAAACTATGCTTAACATAGAGCTTGACACTGTATCGGAATCCAAAAGGCCACTTGCACTCCAAAATATGGAAGAATAATAATGATGAATATCTTCATTACAGTTTTCTTACTGAAAAAGAAATGGTTTTTTTGAGAGATGATTTGGTAGAAGTGTTATAGGTACACAGTTTGGAAAATGTATGAATTGCACATGGGGTCGCAGTGTAGGAGTATAGGAGTGTCCATGCGCTATTAACTTTGTTTATTTAATCTTCAGTGCCTCTCTTAAGATGTGCTAGTGAATGTTAATTAATTATCATTAGCTACACAGATCTATGAAAGACAATCCTGTCGCGGTTTCTACACCTGACGAGAACTTTCCTATCCAAGGTGCTTTACTCATCTCAAGTACCATGAGGTTGGTCCTTTGCAGACCACGGAGACACAGGAAATTGCCTACAGGATTAGGTGGTGAAATAACCTGTGGTACTATTCTCCGACTGCCGTAGCGTACTCAGGACTACGGGGAAGAACTTGGCGGGACATCTACGAACATCCAGCCGCAACTACCACATTCTACTCGTGATGGCTGCAGATACCGCTTACTGTTGTGTTCTCCGGCCTAGTCAACGTACAGTTCGAACTCCGTTCTGTGCTGCAGCCTTCGTTGCCACGACAGTGAGCACGCTATAGCGTGTGGTGAACTTCTTGCTGTTGGCGTCGACTGCGTTGTTTCCGCTCTTGTTACTGCCGTTGCTATTGTTGTTGCTGTCAGCATCGTCTTCTATCGACACGAGCTTTTGTCGCAGAACTTCTCTCATGCAGTCTTCTAGGAACTCTTGCTGCAGCGTTTCTGGCAAGCGCTCCACAAACGGGTTCACGGCTGTCACGGCTTCTATGTGGAACAAAAAAGAGTTGTTTTTGAAACAGAGGCAAGTACCAAACGTCAGAGTAAAGAAAGACTAGTAGCTAATTCAAACCTGTTTCTCTGGGTTTCGTGTTAGTTATGTGGCCCTCATAATTTAAGGCGATAGACATTTATACCTGCTTTAATCTTTTATTCACGTTCTACAACTTTTTATAAGAACCGAATTATCAAGGAGTAACAAACCAGTTAAGACAATCAGGCTGTTTCACAATAGAAAATCTGGTGTCCTAGTTCCCTAAGCAGCCTTGAGCATTGTACATGTTTTTAAATTGTTTTAGAAACATTACTTTTAAGGTGTACAAATCGTCATTTAAATTTTAAGATAAAGTGCAAACACTGAAGTAATCTGGCTACGGCCCATCTCTTTAATCCTTGCGGCAAGTTAAAAGAGTGCCTGGATAGTTGACGGTTAGCTGAATACGAAAAAAGACTTCCAAGAACGAGAAGATTGGAGATTAATTCATGTGGACAAATAGTCAAAACGTTAGTGGAACCTTCATGCAGATTGTTATGGAACTGGAGAATGTGGCGAAACTTAAATGTGTTGATTAAATGCCTCCAACAGTAAATGCTTGTTTGTCATAGAGTAATAGATCATTCTAGTTGTTAATTACTTTGCATATATTAAAAATGATGAGACGTGGATTTATATATTATATTGGTTTTGAAATGCAAACCTTGCAGTACTGATTCCAATGATTGTTCCTAATCTACGGAAAGGTAACAACTGTTTTGCCTCAATACATACTAGGTGCTTATAATTAAAGTAAAGCTACTAACGGAGGTGCGATGTGGGCTGTAATTATCGTATGGCACCGATACTTGGTAGGTATGCTAATGCGTTAATGCGGAACCGATTTACTCTGGAAAAAATTACTTCCAATTTCAACCCCCAGGTGAATGTCTGACGCTGTCATAACAAGAAAGACGTACAGAAATGTTTCCATGTGTTTGCGAACAACAGAAAAGGGCCATGAGAATAGCTACAAAATTATTAGTGGGGGTTATTGTAAACATACGAGGATGAGTCAAATGAAAACCTTCAATATTTTTTAAAATATTATTTACTGTGCAGAAGTGGTACAAAGCTGTATCACTTTTCAACATAATCTCCCCCAAGCTCAATGCAAGTCCTCCAGCGCTTACAAAGTTCATAATTTCTTTAGAAAAAAATTCTTTGCCTGCCATCATTGGCTATGATGTGGCGCAGACGAATAGCGAAATTCTGCTTGACCCACGAAGTGCCAGAACATCGATGGTGTCCATGACCTCAGCAATGGTTTTGGGGTTATTGCTTGTCTTTAATATAATTGTACACAAAAAGGAGTTGCATGTATTCAGATACAGAGAATATGGTGGCCAATCGAGGACCATGCCAGTGGCATCTGGGTACCTCGGAGTCAGAATGCGGTCCCCAAAGTGCTCCTCCAGGACGTCAAACACTCTCCTACTTCAATGGAGTCGAGCTCCGTCTCGCATGAACCACATCTTGTCGAAATCAGCGACACTTTTGGATAATGGGGATGAAATCATCTTCCAAAACCTTCACGTACCGTTCGGTAGTCACCGTGCCGTCAAGGAATATCGCACCGATTATTCCCTGACTGGACACTGCACACCACACAGTCACCCGTTGAGGGTGAAGAGACTTCTCGATCGTGAAATGCGGAATATCGGTTTCCCAAATGCGCAAATTTGGCTTACTGACGAACCCGTCCAAAAGAAAGTGGGTTTTGTCACTAAACCAAACCATACATGCTCACACTATTTTCCATCACGCCCCGCGGCCTGCAGTCTGAACATCCTAACGCAAACCGTTCAGAAGTCGTGACGATTTTATTTCATATAGTTCAATAATTGTCACCCTGTACAAACACTCCATAAAATACCTATATGAGTACTTACTCTTGATAATAGTAAATTCTGGAAACGCGTCGTGTTAAGCAAGAAAAAAGTGGGTACCTGGTGCGGCGTTTCATTGTTTAAATCCTAAATGACAGAGCTGCAGGCTTTACAAAAACATCGATTATTATAATGAACTTAAGAAGTGGCGTCTCTTAAATGAGTATTGTGCATGAAAATATGAGGGACCACTTTCGTGGGGGGCAGACTGAAAAGATTGTTAGCGTGTTCTCAAAAAAATTTCGTTTTTCTTTGTATCCTCGCACTGTAGCTCGCAAAGGAAGTTCTGGCGAATACATCTAGCTTTTATGCTCGCAATCCACGGTTTCATCCACATTCATTTCCATTTCTCTTTCTTTTCAAGAAATGCAGTCGCCACTAACATCTACTATTGTACAGGCGATTAACTGTTCGGCATCCATTACGAACAGTTTTCCAATCGTGTGTGATAGCTCCAGTGAAATAGTTTGGTCAAAGACGTCTGGCGAGTTTTTTGGAAAAGATCAGGTCTGTATTTATCGTTGTCCACGGTTCAGGATGTATGACGGTCACAGCACTGAGATGCGTGAAGAACAAGCTTTTGCTTAAAACGGAGCACAAATTACCCAGAATATACTGATCCAGTGTTTGATCATGAGAGAAAATCGACTTCCAACAACTTTTAGAAATAATCTTAATACTTTTATAAATCTTTTCTCGCTTACGTGCTTAATGTGGAAATTTAATACACAGAGCTTCCACAACTGGCAGCAAAAATGGGTAGAAGGTATGTATTGATTCGAACTAAGCTTTGATTAAAAAGAGGGGTACGTCGTTCCGTGCTGTTTCAACCGTATACCTTATTTCACCAGTCGTAGTTCCTGGTTAGTTGTGGCGTGTTAGTCTTCGGCAACCCACGATTAAATTTTGATTATGAGTACATGCAGTTCAGGGAACCTCTGTATCTATGTTGTCCAGGATAACATGCGCAACAGGCCATCTTGCAGTAACTTGTTGAAAGATGATGCCACGGAGACCTTGAAAATGGATAAAACGACCAACCTTAACACGTCAGAATTATAACGATTTCTGTCCGGCCTAGGTGGCACAGGCTGTCATGTATATGGAAATTTGCAGTTACACATGACACTGTTGAAGTTCAACCGGGCCACTTTGCACAGCACCAACAGCGCGTAAAAATACAAGCATCTCTGCCTTTACATTGCGGCGAAGTGGAAGGCGCAAGTCATACATATTTTTGGATGTACCAACAGACGGAACCTGGCATCAAAGGTGCTAAAGAAAATTGTGCGTAGGAAATACCACTTAGCATCATCCATAGTGTTATTATACACAGACATTGCAGTATGTAGTGATACCAGTAAATCCTTGATTCTTTAAAGAACTGAACTCCCTTGCATAAGACAGCTTCAAACGTCTGTTTACTTTACAAATGAGACAGCGTGTTAAATGTTGGATATTAAGCACGTAAGGTAGAAAAAGTTTAGAAAAGGCTTGAAATGATGTTTAAAGGGTGTTGAAAGTTCCTGAATGCTCTTATTTTCAAATAGTGGGGGGAATGTAGTTCAAATGGTTCAAATGGCTGTGAGCACTATGGGACTTAACATCTGATGTCATCAGTCCCCTAGAACTTAGAACCACTTAAACCTAACTAACCTAAGCACATCACATACATCCATGCCCGAGGCAGGATTCGAACCTGCGACCCTAGCGGTCGCGAGTCGAATCACCAGACTGACGCACAAAGGTGCATTGGATAACCTGTGACAGTAGCGGTCGCGCGGTTCCAGACTGAATCGCCTAGAAGCGCTCGGTCACAGCGGCCGGATGGGAATGTAGTGGAGGAAAAGCTAATCAGTAGCGTATCCAAACAGTTGGTGCAGTTCACGACAAATTGACGTTTGTTTGTATTGTGCCTTCATGGTAATGGAGTTTTAATAACAAGCAGTGCGCATTATTACAAAATAGTAATATGTTACTTGGGAACTTGCAATGAGAGCATTGTTGATAATTGGGCAGCATCTTAACCTGGAGCTTCGTACTTCCAGAACGTTGTTAACAACACTCTGAGATGTAGTGATTATCTTCAGTTTCGGTAACTCACCTATGAGGGCGCCGTGGCCGGGAAAAGTGAAGGATCGTTGCTGCCGGGTGCAGAGCGTGACTCGAAACCCGGCGCGGCACAGGAGTTCATTCATCTCGTGCGCCGGGTCTTCGCTGTGATGGTACGGCGAAATGAAGCGGCTTGCGTCCTGTTACACCAACTGAGTTACTCTGCTATACGTACGTAAGCAAATAACACAATATTATATGCAGACACTCGTTACTTAGTGATGGGACGGTGGGACAGCGTACAGGTGATAGAATAAAGTGAAGAATATGTTGGCAGTCCAAATAACTTCTCACTGTCTTCGGAATTCACATTTGTGATTTACTGTGTGAAGTCACGAGTGAGTGGATATCTGGCGGAAAGACAAAGCCGGCGACAGTGAGGTGAAAGGACCTGTCGAAGGAGGAGGAGCAGTGGTTCCAGTGCAGAGAAAATACCGAACTTCGCATTCGTATCGTTCTGCTAGAATTCTGCAGCTGCAGGAATGCCCAGAACGATGTGTAACTTTCTGAGCTCTACATATCGATTGATGTAGAGATACTATTGAAAGTATGATTAATTACCGGCAGCTGAGACGACTAATAGTGACCCAGTAACATCACGCCAGGCATTCGTCCGCTGTGATTGGTTGGCGGCATTCATGTCAATATTATCTAACGTGTACTCAGCCATAAATGCAGTCCAATGTGAAACATGACTTGGAAAATGACCGTTTGTGCCCAGTCTGCACTGACAGGACCACTGAAGTAAGTGGCGTTAGTGGTACCTTGTATGAAGGAACGTACGGAGTATTTCAAAGTCTCTACAACAAACTTCTGTGACTAGCAGATCATGTCACGATGTTCCTCGGCTACGTTAAGTTTCCTGTTGTGTTGCATATGCCCTGAAAGGCATCAGGTCGGAGGCACTCAGTGGCATTCGTATGCAGTGTGTGTTGCCTAAGCCAGTCATCTTTATCACCTGAAAGGCTGTGGCCCGAGTTTCTAAAATATCTTTCTTTGCTTACACGCATTCATTCTAAAAGTTAATTATTGTTGAAAATCTGTAACAAAAAAATGGTTCAAATGGCTCTGAGCACTATGGGACTTAACTTCTGTGGTCCCCATTACGTAAGATATCATCTCTACACGTTCGTCGCAATTAATTTGAAACATCCGATGTCGATGCCACATTCCACTTGTTTTCAATTCTTGAGGTGAAGTATAGAATACACTGAGGTGACAAAAGTCATGGGACAGTGATGTGCACAAATACAGATGGCGGTAGTATAGCGTAGAGAAAGTATGAAAAGGCAGTACTGTAAACGAAATATCACGATAAATTTTATAAATAATCGACAAGTACGCCAAAGAAGAAGAGATAGAACTACAATGGACATGTTATTCCATGGACTCTTGCGCTTATATGCATGAACTCTTTCCTTTGTCTTTCACTTATCTTATCTGCTTGGATGCGGACCTAAGAGGACGTTCTTGTGTAAAGCTCATCTTGCTGTACCAGCTGATAATGAAAGTTGTTCTTAAATCCCGAAAAATATAATGGTTATTTTGTCAATCAATTGGTAGTCTGATACCTGGATTGTCTTACGTAGATATGGGAATTAACAAAGAATTTTCGTTGTTAGGCGCCATCTTAGAAAAATCTTTAACATTTTTCTTTTAGCTCATCTACGAGACGTGCCGTCGGTTAGGACAACTAACTTTATTTCAGATCCCACGAGACCGGAGGCAGCTACTAATAATTGAACACTTTTACGTACAGATTTTCTTTATATAACGAGATAACATCGCAGGCAGAAAAGGTCTGGTCACAGGATTCCAGTTCCATTATAGGATTTCATTTGAAGATGCTACTATTGTTATCTTATATTGGGGAATTGAGACCAAACCACGAGGTTAAGTTACGTATTGTAGTAGTGTACATCGAACAGACTTGGCAAATATTCTCTGGTGCAATAAGCACACGACTTCTCACTTGCCTGGAATAATGTCTGTATTGTTGGTTAAATAAGAAAAGGACAATTAACTATCGACGATTACGTAACTACCCTGAGAACTGAGCTAGTTTTCTGAGTGCTTATACACGTCGGGCTAAATTAAACAAAATATTACACTGTTAATAACATTTCTACATTAGTTATTTCTCTTTTATGCTGAGCCATTGCATTAATGTGTGTTTCTTTTTTATATAAGTCACGGCTCATATTCATTCTGTTACATTACACTGACAGCAAAGAAAAAGAGTCACAAATAATTTTTATTTTATGACATTACAGCGCCGAGCTGTCATTTGTCTTCAAGTGATTCGTGTGGAAAGGTTTCCTACATGATTATGGCCGCACGACGGAAATCAACAACAGACCTTGAACGGGGAATGGTGGTTGGAGATACACGCGTGGGACGTTCCTTTTCGGAAATCATTAAGAAATTCAATATTGCGAGATCCACAGTGCCAAGAATGTGCCGAGAATACTAAACTTCGGTTATTACCTCTTACCTCGAACATTGCATTGTCCCACGGCCTCCACGTAACGACCGAGAGCATGGGCGTTTGCGTAGAGTTGTCAGTGAATAACAGACAAACAACACTGAGTGGAATAACCCTCCGAAATGTGAGAAGTACGACGGACGTATCCATTACGACGGTGTGGCGAAATTTGGGGTTAATGGGCTATGGCAGCAGACGACCGACGCGAGTCCGTTGACTAACAGAACGACATTGCCTGAAGCGCTCCTCTGGAATTGTGACCATATCAGTTGGACTCTAGACGATTGACCAACCGTGCGCTGTGCGCTGTTCAGATGAGTCCCGATTTCAGTTGGTAAGAGCTGGTGGTAATGTTCGACTGTGGTGCAGACCCCAAGTGGGCAAAAAGGCACTGTGGAAACTGATAGTGACTTCAAAAGTGGAGGCTGTGTTTCCATGGAACGGACTGGGTCCTCTGGTCGAACAGAAGCGATAATCAGAAGGAAAGGTTATGTTCGGCTAATTTTCCCCGAAGAAGGATGTAATTTTTATGGATGACAGTGCACCATGTCACCAGGCCTCAACTGTTCGCGACTGCTTCGAAGAACACTCTGGACAACTCGATCGAATGATTTTGCCACCCAGATCGTTCACTATAAATCCCTTTGAACATTTATGGGACGTAATTATTGCAAAAAATCCTGCACCGGCAACACTTTCGCAATTATGGGCGGCTAAGGAGGCAACATGGCTCCATATTTGTGCAGGGAACTTCCATTGCCTTGTTGATTTCATGCCACATCGAGTTTCTGCACTATGCTGGGGAAAAGGAGATCAGACACGATTTTAGACCACGATTTCTGTCACCCCATTGTAAATGTTCTTTTTTCTCTGCACTTTATAACTAGGAAAGTGGTGGAAGGAGGCTACGACAGTGATCCAGTTACCACGGGGCACCATTTGGAACATGTTTACGGGCAATGAGCATACAAGTTGTGGTAACTCCTACTTTGATGTACACCATAGCTCCATTGTGTGATAGCTACGTGGCATTGTCATTCTGATTAGTTGTAAAACTTTATTTTTGTTGTCATTGACAACACAGAAATGTATATGTCTTGCTGTGAAAGCTTTGAATAACATATGTTGTTTCTCATTTCTAGTTGCTCTTTATAGTAGCTACAAATAATGCTTCACAGAAAACGTGCGAACTGGATTACGGAGTGTTTTAGTCGGGTTGTTTTGGATCTTGTGTACCTACCTGCATGTACTCTTTCCACTGGGGTTTGTGCGCCAGTCCTTCGTACACGCTGAAGATGGGGCAGTGGGCCAGCAGTGTCAGGACCACTTCACCGCCTGGTTTCAGCAGCCGGTGTAGATTTTCAGCTGCCTGCCTGCCAATTCGTGTACACAGTAGTCTTAGAATTCAGAATTTATGTACAACTGTTTACATTCGCATGTGACTACAAATTATAGAATTTTTACAGTGGAAATTCGACATTTCAGCAATGACAGAAAACGAGCAAGTATGCATATCCGTGACGGAGTGCGTGTAGGTAGTTCACTCAAAGTTTGTTTTTTGTTGATGCATAGGAAAAGTAATTTACGAACTATTGGATGGTTACAAAAATACGAAACACAGAGGCGTCTCTACATGAGTATCAAAAAGCACTACAAATAATTCAGCTGTAGCACTCATGATTCTGTTTGAGTACTGTTGTAGGTGATAAATGAAGAAATTTTTGACAAATCATCCTCGATTCTTATCTTCATAAACGCTATTGCTTGTCTGAAAACGTCTTGGTATGTTTATCATTATGTCGTGTTCGCAGAAAACTTTCATTATTCTACTACTTCCATTATATAGATGAGGGTGTGTAGTTTTTTATGCTCTGCACCATTTTTTCATCTTGAAAAATTTAATTTAATGTTTCCTATTTAAAATTGTCTTTAGAATGTGTATTGCCATTACTTGTAGATACTGCTGCGAGCTGTGGTGTATGCAATGTGGCACAGTCGTTGGTGTCGCTAGCCTGTACACAAGATGTAAAAGGGCAATGGATTGGTGGAGCTGTCATTTGTATTCAGGTGATTCATGTGAAAAGGTTTCTTACGTGATTACGGCCGCTCAATGGCAATCAACAGATTCTGAACGCGGAATGGTAGTTTGAGCTACACGCTTGTGACATTCTGTATCGGAAATCATTACGGAATTTAGTATTACGAGATTAACAGTGTCACGAGTGTTCCGAGAATACCAAATTTCAAGCATTACCTCTCACCACGAACAACACATTGGTCGAGAGCTTTCACTTAACGCTTGAGAGCAGCTGCGTTTGCTGCGCGGGGGTAGTCGTGCTGTCTAGGGCGTCTTCCCACGGTTCGTGCGGCTCTCCCCGTCGGAGGTTCGAGTCCTCCCTCGGGCAAGGGTGTGTGTGTTGTCATTAGCGTAAGCTAGTTAAAGTAAGATTAAGTAATGTGTAAGACTAGGGAACAATTACCTTAACAGTTTGGTCCCACAGAACTTACCACAAATTTTCAAACTTCCAGCTGTGTCTGTGGAAAGTTGTCAGTGTTAACAGACAAGCAACACTGCGTGGAATAACTGCCGAAATGAATATGGAACGTACGAGGAACGTATCAGTTAGGACAGTTCGGCAAAATTGGAGGTTAATGGGCTAGGACAGCTGACGTGTGACGGGAGTGCCTCTCCTGGGCTCGTGACCTTATCGGTTGGACCATAGATGACTGGAAAACTGTGGCCTCATCACATGGGTCCCGATTTCAGTCAATAAGAGCTGGTGTTAGGGTTCGGGAGTGGCGAATACCCCACGAAGCCATGGACCCAAGTTGTCAACAAGGCACTGTGCTAGTTGATCGTGTCTTCATAATGGTGTGGGCTGTGTTTACGTGGAATGGGCTGGGTTATCTCGTCCAACTGAACCGATCACTGACTGGAGATGGTTATGTTCGGCTACTTGGAGACTATTTTGATCTAAAAAACAATGGAACTTTTATGGATGACATTGCGCCATGTCAGTTTAGTGATAGAACGGCAACTGTCCTCCATACACAGACGAATGCTCTCACACAACGCTTTATAAGATGCTGGCAGGTAAGTTCTTGATGTACAATAATTTGGATTATAGAGATTGGGATCCAATACTGCACATAGTGACATTCGCATACAATACGGCGAAGCAAGACACTACAGGCTTTACACCGTTATTTCTACCTGCTTGCAAGGCCGAAGCTCCAATGGATACATTGGTCCCGTAGGAGCAGGACGTTTCTCACGATGTCTACATGAAACATATCACCAAAGGAACAAGGTAGCTTGTTCGTGTACCGACCCTGGGCGCCCAAGAGAACGAGCGCGAGCGCTATAACGCCAAGCACCGGCCAAGCGAGATACAGCTCGAGAGACCTGGTTTGGATTTTTACGCCTCTGTGGGAAGTAGGACTATCGGAAATGTTAGCAAAGCGCTACTTTGGGCCGTATCGTACCCTTCGTCGTCTGTCGGACGTCGCATATTTAGTCGAGAATTATGATCCTTCATAAAAGCCAAAAGCACAGATACGTCATCCATGTTCTTCGTATGAAGCCCTATTACAGTCCAGAGGCCTAGGTTGACGATGGAAGGTTCGAGAAAACTGAAGACCCAATGGACGGTGGCAAGCTTAGACAGGAGCTGCTACCTTCGCGCTCATCATATTGAAGACTGTGTAACAACATGACGAGAACTCGAGGATTCGCGAATGCGTCATACAGAGGACCATGACAAGATGTACATTAGGAGATTGACAGTTGGCTTCAATGAGAGCTTTTGAAAAAGAAGGTCGCTGTTTCTCCGGGAGAGGGAGCAATACGGCGAGATGTGGTGTATGCCGTGTGGCGTAACGGTCAGCATCACTGGCTGGCGTGGTGAGGTTCGCCAATTCCAAACAGAGCACGAGAAATCATTAGTTACCTGGTTTGCATCATTTGTGGAACGCAATACCAAATTAGTTACTGGTAGATTCTATCAACATACATGTTTTACAGAGATGCTTCGTGAACTCAAACGGCAGTCGACATATGGAACACGAAGTTCTTTTTGGGAGATACTATTGAGAAAATGTAGGAATGGGCATTTGCAACTGACTGCAGTGCGATTCTACTGCCGCCAACGTACATTTCGCGGAGGACCGTGAGGACAAGACAGAAACTTTACGTCTCGCACGGAGGTGTATAGATAGTCGTTTTTGCCTCGCTTCCTTTGCCTTTCGTGGAATGATTACTAACCTTCAAAAGATAAGTAGCAGATCCAAAAACCCTGAAAACGCAAATGAATATCATGTGTAGTTATCCTACGTTGTCGGCATTGGGCTTTACTTACATAATAGATAAAGAACATGGATGAACACAACACAATAAACAAAAAACAATAAATAAAATTAAGATTGCACGTCTGCATAATGCAAAATATCTCTGTCAAAAATGTCTCTGACTACCTAAGACATAATTTACTTGCAAGCAAAATGCATCGGCAACTGTCAAATACACTGAGGCGCCAAAGAAGCTGGTATAGGTATGCGCATTCAAATACAGAGATGTGTAAACAGGCAGAATACGGCGCTGCGTTCGGCAACGCCTATGTAAGACAAGTGTCTGGCGCAGCTGTTAGATAGGTTGCTGTTACTACAATGGCAGGTTATCAACATTTGAGCGAGTTTGAACATGGTGTTATAGTCCGCGCACGAGCGATGGGACACAGAATCTCCAAGGTAGCGATGAAGTGGGGATTTTCCCGTACGACCATTTCACAGGTGTATCGTGAAATCAGGAATCCTGTAAAACATCAAATCTCCGACTGCGTTGTGGCCTGAAAAAGATCCTGCAAGAACGGGACCAATGACATAATCGATATGGGCTTTCGGAGCCGAAGACCCACTCGTATAACCTTGCTGGCTGCACGACACAAAGCTTTACGTCTCGCCTGTGCCTGTCAACACTGACATTGTACTGTTGATGACTGGAAACATGTTGCCTGGTCGGACGAGTATCTTTTCAAATTGTACCGAGCGGATGGACGTGTACGGGTATGGAGACAACTTTATGAATCCATGGACGCTGAATGTCAGCAGGGGACAGTTCAAGCTAGTGGAGGTTCTGTAATGGTATTGGTTGTGTGCAGTTGGAGTGACATGGGACCCCTGATAGGTCTAGATATGACTTTGACATGTGACACGTACGTGAACATCCTGCCTGATCGCCTGCATCCATTCATATTCATTGTGCATTCCTACCAACTTGGGCAATTCCAGCAGGAGAATGCGACACCCCAGACATTCAGGATTGCTACAGAGTGGCTCCTAGAACACTCTTCTGAGTTTAAACACTTCCACTGGCCACCAGACTCCCCAGATATGAACATTAATTAGCAAATGTGGGATTCCTTGCAACGTGCTGTTCAGAAGAGATCTTCACCCCAGCGTACTCTTACAGATTTATGGACAGCCCTACAGGGTTCATGGCGCCAGTTCCCTCCTGCACCAAGACTTTAGTCGAGTCCATGCCACGTCGTGTTGCGTCACTTCTGCGTATTCGCGGGGGCCCTACACGATATTAGGCAGTTGTACTAGTTTCTTTGGTTCTTCAGTGTATGACATGAAGTTTCTATAGAAGGTAAATACATTGCTTATTTTAACAATGTAGTAAATAAAAGAAGTTACATTCCAAGATGTTTTATGTAAGTCCTGCATCTAGACATAAGTATAATACGTGATAAAAATCTTATACTGCTTTTACATAGATGTAGAATTAAAATGATATACAAATGTAAAGTCAAAAGAAACACCAGAAAAAGCTACAAATGCCGAAACAAGCTTGTCGTCAACCTATGTAAAAACAACAAGGAATGAATTATTTAAAGCTAATTTTGTAAAAATATAAAGAAAATTTCATCATGAACTGAAATTTAGAAATGGGATTAGCAAAATTTCTATTTCTGGACCTAGTGAAAACAAGACTGAATCTTTCTTTGTTTTCTTTTGCTAGTGCCTTTGTCCCACATGTTGCGCAGGGTCGGCATGGTTACGGTCAGATTTGGCATGGTTAATTTTAAGGGGTGGCTGGATGCCCTTCTTGTCGCCACCACGCACCTCTTGGGATGGAACGTGTGTACCCCAGCTGTCTGCGTCTAGTGTAAGCCATGGAATAGTGCGAACATGTTCAAATGTCTGCAAGTCGTGTAACTGAGGTGGGACATGGGGACCAGCCCGGTATTCACCTAGTAGGATGTGGAAAACCGTCTAAAAACCACATCCAGGCTGGCCGGCACACCGGCCCTCGTCGTTAATCCGCTGGACGGATTCGATCCGGGGCTGGCGTGCCTACCCGAGTGCAGGAAGCAGCGCATTAGCGCTCTCAGCTGACTTGGTGGGTCAGAAAACGAGACTGGTTGTGGAAGATAAAGTCAGTAGAATGCGTAATAGATAAAACTATCGCACGTTTGGTGTTAAGAAGAGTGAATTCAATACACAGTTTGCATCTAATGAGGCTGAAAAATTGTAAGAGGGTTGCTACAGTTTGTAGGAAATCTACTTTGTACAGAGAGAAGAAAGAACAAGAAATAATTTGCATAAATATCTGCAGCGACACTGCCTGGCCTCACCTTTGCTCCGGAACCCAGTGCAAGCAGAAGAAGGAGAAGATCTTGTCGAATGGCGCCAGCTGGTAGACGGGCGAGGCGTCGATGTTAGGGTCGGCAATGTCGAGGAGCTGGAAGCTGAGGCCGGAATGCGCCGCCCCGTACAATTCCGCAGCGTGCTCCACCATGGCAGCCGATACGTCTGTGCCCACCAGCTGCAAGAGCGATGCCGCTGTAAGGCGTCTTAGTGCTCATCATCACTACCATACGGTCTTTCGTTAGTGGCGAGTAAAATCTCTTTACGCATATGGAGCTGCAGCCTAAATATTACAGTTGTGGTATCGTCCTGAGATCGCGGCACCACATCGGAGTTGGCAACGCGAATCGATACCACAGACATTACCGAGAGTTCGCTGCAATCCGCAACGATATATGGGAGGCGGTCCAGAAGACATCGCCTCCTTCTCAGCAACAGCAGTGCTCTCGCACTGGGGTCAATATAGACCTGAGCCAGGAAGAAAGCCCAGTTAGAGATCTCAGCTACAGCAGACAAGACCATCGTCTAGGACCAACGAGTAGTTAAAGTTTCACATGAACTTATTCTGTTGCTGATGTTGAAAATTGTACTTCAAGAAATAATTACTTAATTAGTGGATCAAGTAATGCCTTGCTGATCGAAGATAGTTGTAAATTATCTAGTACTCATGTGACAAAGAAGTATGTCAAAGTTAAGTAAATCTTTTATTCATTTCTGTAATAAAGTGAGCTAATATTTCTTGTGTTCTAGTTTGGTGCACCTGCTCTCAGAGCAATCGAAGAGCCTACGATTGTGGTCGGGCGAAAATAGTTTCGTTCGGTCACAACAACAGTAGTTGACCGTTGCGGAAAATTCGTTCCTCCGACAGAAGAGAAACAGTCGAAACAATATCTATCATGGAGGACTCTTGTAGGAGAAACGGTTTTATTCGCGTTGTCTTATACACATATGGGAGATGCAGTATGCATACAAAATCAGTTTAACAGGTTGTTGCACTTACTTTATATCTGTTCCGCATAACAGAGCCGTGTGCTCTACGCCATTTGTTGACCATCAAAGCCACCATCTAAACTGGAACTCCATTAAAGAAAATATGGAGAGAGCCAAAAGAATATGCAAAAAGTTGTTGTTGTCTTCAGTCCAGAGACTGGTTTGATGCAGCTCTTCATGCTACTCTATCCTGTGCAAGCTTCTTCATCTCCCACTACCTACTGCAACATACATCCATCTGAATCTGTTTAGTGTATTCATCTCCTGGACGCCTTCTACGATTTTTACCCTGCACGCTGCCCTCAAATACTAAATTGGTGATCCGTTGACGCCTCAGAATATGCCCTACCAACCGAGCCCCTCTTCCAGTCAAGTTGTGCACCAAATTTCTTTTCTCTCCAATTCTATTCAATACCTTCTCATTAGTTATGTGATCTACCCATCTAATCTTCAGCATTCGTCTGTAGCACCACATTTCGAAAGCTTGTATTCTGTTCTTCTCTAAACTATTTATCGTCCACGTTTCACTTCCATACATGGCTACACTCCATACAAATAATTTCAGAAACGATTTCCCGACACTTAAATCTATGCTCGATGTTAACAAATGTCTCTTCTTCAGAAACGCTTGCCTTGCCATTGCCAGCCTACATTTTACATTCTCTCTACGTCGACCATCATCAGTTATTTTGCTCCCCAAATAGCAAAACTCATTCACTACTTTAAGCGTCTCATTTCCTAATCTAATTCCCGCAGCATCACCCGACTTAATTCGACTACATTCCATTATCCTCGTTTTGCTTTTGTTGATGTTCATCTTATATCCTCCTTTCAAGACACTGTCCATTCCGATTAGCTGCTCTTCCAGATCCTTTGCTGTCTCTGACAGAACTACAATGTCATCAGCGAACCTCAAAGTTTTTATTTCTTCTCCATGGATTTTAATACCTACTCGTAATTTTTCTTTTGTTTCCTTTACTGCTTGCTCAATATACAGATTGAATAACATCGGGGATAGGCTACAACCAGGTCTCACTCCCTTCCCAACCACTGCTTCCCTTTCATGCCCCTCGACTCTTATAACTGCCATTTGGTTTCTGTACAAACTGTAAATAGCCTTTCGCTCCCTGTATTTTACCCCTGCCACCCTCAGAATTTGAAAGAGAGTATTCCAGTCAACATTGTCAAAAGGTTTCTCTAAGTCTACAAATGCTAGAAACGTAGGGTTGCCTTTCCTTAATCTATTTTCTAAGACAAGTCGTAGGGTCAGTATTGCCTCACGTGTTCCAACATTTCTACGGAATCCAAACTGATCTTCCTCGAGATCGGCTTCTACCAGTTTTTCCAGTCGTCTGTAAAGAATTCGTGTTAGTATTTTGCAGCCGTGGCTTATTAAACTGATAGTTCGGTAATTTTCACATCTGTCAACACCTGCTTTCTTTGGGATTGGAATTATTATATTCTTCTTGAAGTCTGAGGGTATTTCGCCTGTCTCATACATCTTGCTCACGGGATGGTATAGTTTTGTTAGGCCTGACTCCCCTGAGGCTGTCAGTAGTTCTAATGGAATGTTGTCTACTCCCGGGCCCTTGTTTCGACTTAGGTCTTTCAGTGCTATGCAAAAAGTAGGAAAAATATAAAATGGTCACCATGGCGTAAATGTAGGATCCTCGCCACATTCTCTTGAGTGAGCGGGAAGGTCGGCCTGACTGTAAGCTAACCGCCAGCGAAGAGTAGTCCTACTTTTGAAGGGAAATGCCACGACGACACGAGTCGTACGAAGCTTTGAGTAGGTACTAGACCATGCAATGTGATGGTGACACGGGATGGCCGCCATCTTATGCACATATCGTTAACTGACGTACGGCTTTGGTCAAAGTCTTGGCTTGAGTTGGAGCACTGTGTATCAATCCGTGTCGACGGTTGGCACACGCGTCCAATTGCGCCCCTCTTCACAGTCCATCAATATCATTGTTGAGGGCAGTGGAGTTATTAGTCGCAAAATATAATGTCTTCCGGTGAATCCTAGCTTTCAAGGTCCGTAATGTTAGATGCACACCGGTTGTCGACTACAGTGCACTATTGAGCGGCATAGCCGATAAATGTCAGATGTGACAGTATGGGGTACTAGTGGAAACAATAACCGGTCTTGACTCGTACATACTCAGACTCCCTGAACATAAACATCCACACCAGGGAGGTATTAACCCCAGAGTAGTGAACATGCTCCATAAATTAATTAAGCAGTACAGTGTTCATCTGCATGTGGCGAGGAACGGAGAAGCCTTCTTCGAAAATCGGCAAGTACCTCTACTTTCCTGGAGTCTTCTTCACATGACGTAACACAGTCATTACATCCTTGGTCGGAAATTTGTTCGTCACACTCGCTTAGTAATCACTGTTAGTACATGAGACGCGCGCAGAGGAGATTCCACAGTAACATAACCACGCTCACGTTGAAGCCATACTACAGCAAATGCTGTGATTTTATTACGAGGGCCTCAGTTTACTGAAATCTGAATCGTAGTGTATTGTTAAGTTATTCAAGTAGTTTAAGTATGTCATGCACTTGATACTTCATTGGTATCTTTCTTCGCTGTGTAGCAATTGTTATTAAAGGAAATTAATTTTCTAAGATCAGAACTGATTATGAATCTGATTGCAAGTGTAGTAGATTATGTCGATAATGAAAGGCGAACGAATGTAAACGTTTTTTCATCCAGTTTGCGTTATAAAGATGTAGGATGGGTGCCTCAGTTACTCAAGGCCAATTGTAAACTCCAATTTCTCTTCATAGAACTTTTATTTCAGGATTTCATATCACCAACAAACTTTGAGAAACAAAAGGTCAAATACAGATCTTCTTTTTCCCCCTTGTGAACGTATCTTTTTCATCCACCCTTTATGACAAAGATGCGTGAGTGAATCGCTGTCCTCTGTAGCCAACTCGCAATTAGTGACGTCTACATCAAAGTTTTCACTCTCCCCTACGAGCTGTTGTTGGCATGTGAGACTTTGGTCTTGGATTCGGTATGACTTTATGTTCCAGTGACGCGACGGATATTAGAATATACGGCCACCGTTTTCCTGACGAGAGACATTCACACAGTACCTGCGCTGATCTTCGTCGTGAGCATGCTACGGATGGAAGGCACATTTGAGAATACCGGAATTTTATGATGGCGTGACTGGCAGCTTCAGTAATGCACCTTTACCCAGAGTGGGTGCTGTGACATATGCTATCAGTACAGGTCGCGTATTTGTGTCGTAGTTGTTCCAGGAGTACTACATGACATTTAGTGGAAAATCTAAAGTCACTTAATTTTGGTGCTGCTATGGAATTTCTGAAGTACTTTCAGCAGCAAAATAGTAATGGTGCGGCCTTCCAAATACACGTCTTACTGTCAGATGCGACCTATTTTACGCTTGTTAGATATTTTAGCAGTTAGAATAGCCACGTCTGGAACTGTGTTGGTGTTAGAGCTCACTAAAAACTTTTCGTAATACATACGTATTTATATTTATTTATTTATATTTATATTATTTACACTACTGGCCATTAAAATTGCTACACCAAGAAGAAATGCAGATGATAAACGGGTATTCATTGGACAAATATATTATACTAGAACTGGAATGTCATTACATTTTCACGCAACTTGGGTGCATAGATCCTGAGAAATCAGTACCCAGAACAACCACCTCTGGCCGTAATAACGGCATTGATGCGCCTGGGCATTGAGTCAAACAGAGCTTGGATGGCGTTTACAGGTACAGCTGCCCATGCAGCTTCAACACAATCCTATAGTTCATCAAGAGTAGTGATTGGCGTATGGTGACGAGTCAGTTGCTCGGCCACCATTGACCAGACGTTTTCAATTGGTGAGAGATCTGGAGAATGTGCTGGCCAGGGCAGCAGTCGAACATTTTCTGTATCCAGAAAGGCCCGTACAGGACCTGCAACATGCAGTCGTACATTATCCTGCTGAAATGTAGGGCTTCGCAGGGATCGAATGAAAGGTAGAGCCACGGGTCACGACACATCTGAAATGTAACGTCCACTGTTCAAAGCGCCGTCAATGCGAACAAGAGGTGACCGAGACGTGTAATCAATGGCACCCCATACCATCACGCCAGGTGATACGCCAGTATGGCGATGACGAATACACGCTTCCAGTGTGCGTTCACCGCGATGTCGCCAAACTCGGATACGACCATCATGATGCTGTAAACAGAACCTGGATTCATCCGAAAAAATGACGCTTTGCCATTCGTGCACCCAGGTCCGTTGTTTACACAATCGCAGGCGCTCCTGTGTGTGATGCAGCGTCATGGGTAACCGCAGCCATGGTCTGCGAGCTGATAGTCCATGCTGCTGCAAACGTCGTCGAACTGTTCGTGCAGATGGTTGTTGTCTTGCAAACGTCCCCATCTGTTGACTCAGGTATCGAGACGTGGCTGCAAGATCTGTACCCGCCACGCGGATAAGATGCCTGTCATCTTGACTGCTAGTGATACGAGGCCGTTGGAATCCAGCATGGCGTTTCGTATTACCCTCCTGAATCCACCGATTCCATATTCTGCTAGCAGTCATTGGATCTCGACCAACGCGAGCAGCAATGTCGCGATACGATAAACCGCAATAACGATAGGCTACAGTCCGACCGTTATCAAAGTCGGAAACGTGATGGTACGCATTTCTCCTCCTTACACGAGGCATCACAACAATGTTTCACCAGGCAACGCCGGTCAACTGCTATTTGCGTATGAGAAATCGGTTGGAAACTTTCCGCATGTCAGCACGTTGTAGGTGTCGCCACCGGCGCCAACCTTGTGTGAATTCTCTAAAAAGCTAATCATCTGCATATCACAGCATGTTCTTCCTGTCTGTTAAAGGGGGGGGGGGGTTTGGTGGAAGAAACCCACTGAGGTATTGGGCTGTTGGACCTGGAGGATTCATACTGCTGGAGATAAGCTCAGTGGAGTTTAGAGGAAAGGAGAAATCTGTGATGCGAACCTGGGTGTGTGGAGGCAGCCTGGGCAGTAGCAGGTCGACGGTGACGTCTCCGGCGCCGCAGCCCACGTCGAGCACTCGCAGGGGCGGCGCCGGCCACCGCAGCGACGGCCACGCCGCCTCCAGCGCCGCCGACGCCTCCCACCGCTGGAGCCCGTTGGACCGCGAGTACAGCTCCGCCTTGTCCATTGCGACTGCCCCACGAGAGACTAAAGGGGAAGCCAGAATACACCAGGAAGCGTTTATAGTCTCGCCAGCCTTGACATAGAGACGAATTGGAGGTAAAATCTTATGAGGAGCCATCCACACACTAACGCTGAAATGTGTATCGGGAGTACCTATCGCAGTGGAAATGGCAGGTTGTGGTGGCGGGTAGGGTGATGGACATTCTGGATCAAGAAACTTCCTGGCGCATTAAAACTGTGTGCCGGACCGAGACTCGAACTCGGGACCTTTGCCTTTCGTGGGCAAGTGTTCTACCAATTGAGCTACACAAGCACGACTCGCACCCCGTCCTCACAGCTTCAATTCTGTCAGTATCTTGTCTCCTACCTTCCAGACTTCACTGAAGCTCTCCTGCGAACCCGGCAGCTGTGAAGTTTGGAAGGTAGGAGACGAGATACTGGCAGAATTGAAGCTGTGAGGACTTCACTGAAGCTCCCCTCTAACCCGGCAGCTGTGAAGTTTGGAAGGTAGGAGACGAGATACTGGCAGAATTGAAGCTGTGAGGACGGGGCGCGATTCGTGCTTGAATAGCTCAGCTGGTAGAGCAATTGCCCGCGAAAGGGAAAGGTCCCGAGTTCGAGTCTCGGTCCGGCACACAGTTTTAATTTGCCAGGAAGTTTCATATCAGCGCACACTCCACTGCAGAGTGACAATTTAACTGTGTATGACGCTATTGCACCATACTTCTCTCCTAAACCTTCGATAGCTACACATCTTCCCTCCTTCTAGCCCTCCAACTCCCCCTCTCCCCTACCCCTTCATCGCCTCTCCCTCTCCCTACTCCACTTCTCTTTCTAAACGACGTCCCTTTATTGGGAAGAGACCAGTCAGAGAGCTTCTAAGCCAGTTGTGTCATGCATGTTGATTGCTCCCAAACAAAGCTCGTGTATCACAGCCGTAGCAGCTCATGCCATATTTTCTTTAGCCTCCAACATGCTTCTAAGGCTAGCTTAAGTGTTAGTTGAAAGATGTGATTGGACGAGCTAATACGGCACTAAAATATCGAGCTGTTATTAAGAGGGCTAAATATGTGTAACACCATTTGTGTAGAATCTCTTTGATGCGTATTGCCAGGAATGGACATGGCTTAGGAATGGGGTGGGGTAAGGGGATGGGATGGAAGGGATTTGACTAATTTGCCTATTGAAGAGAGTGTGGTTCAGGAGAAGGTTGAATCATGATGACGTGATGCGTTTGCCCCCGTATTTACATGCAGGAAATCTGACAATCAGATGTCACATTTGATCCAGAATGCATACAAACCAGTGTGAGATGTGATCAACCTGAATTTTTGGAGATAAATACTTCGTTTTTAGAGGCAAATACATACAAACATATAATTAGTTCCCATATAATTAGCTATTCAACATTAAGTTTTCAATTTCTGCTTTTGAAACACCTTGCTGTTTCTGCTGTTCACATACAATTTGTCCCTTCTAAGAGTCGTCTGGCGCTTTTTCTTTGGTATTCTGGCAGATATTTTTAGTAACTGGAGTTATCGCAAACTTATACCGCTCATTACATTTTTCATTCAACACTCAGTGTCAACGGAAACGGTCAGTTTGTTTTCCATTAAAAAAAAATAATAAAATGTAACTTTATGTTCCCATTTGATAGGGAGACTCTAAATTAGTCTAGTGCAATGTTCGTTTTATCGATATTTTTTAATTTGGACAGTGAAACATGAAGAATAATTAGTACTCCAGCGAGTGGCGGATTTACATATACGCCCACTAATAACGGGCCTAGGGGTGGCACCTTAAGGGGATGGCATTTTTTGCTCTGCATTCATTTTAACCTATTACGTTTTGAAATAACTGCGATTACAAACGACAAACATTTTTAATATTGTTAAACAGCTTGTTGGTATAAGTAAGCCTTATGAACGAAATTCGACAATACAAGCTTGGAAATATACATAGTTTACTTGGTGACTGAATGGAAATTTAGCATTGGGTTTCTGTCTGGTATCATCTTCATGATTGTTCAAAATATTTTGAAGTAAGCTGTCAGGATGGCAATGTACAATACAATGTTTGAAATGTTATTATTCCGAGAATTGTCGGCTGCTACTCAACCCTACCATTATTTTCTTCGTGAAAATACCGGAACCCCTGGAAAGCTGTGATAAACTAATCAGCAGTGACTTACATACTGTAATATGTGTGGGCCTCAGTATGTAAAACCCGACTCTGCTTAAATTTCTTGTAGAAATTACAAGGAAGTATCAAGTCAACCCTCCATTACTGTAATTAATGTCAAAGCTGTATAGTCTTCAGTATCTGAGCTTTGATTTAATGACACCCGTTTAACAAAACATGTTGATCCAGGGAATGTTTTATATTTTTATATACATGTTTATACGAAAAGAACATTAGCAGAATACCTAATAATTAGTGAAATATGCTTCACAAGAGTTTAGAAACTTGGTCTATTTATTTACTTAGTTACCTTTTTGGCGAAAAAAGGAGACGTAACCAACTTTCGTTTGTCTCATTTGTTGTGCTGCAGCCTGCACGATATCAAAGTTCGCACTGTGTACAATCGAACAGTACGTGGCATTGGAAATTTTATATTAAACTACTTAACTAAGCTTTTTTTCTTAGAGGAAAGGTTATTTTTATTTCATGTTGGAACAAAAGGTGCATTTGGGTGTAGACATAACAGCAGTGTTCACACATATGACAACACGTCACATCAACTGTCAACAAGACTACTTAAAGTTTGTAGTCTGTCTTCTCTGCCCATAGAAACCGCTAAAAATGTTATGATAATAAGTGGGATAAGAGTCGATCCAGCACACCTCACGGCAAGAAATTGCAAAAATTATTTGCTCTTTAAATTAGAAAGACATTGTCAAGAGTATTCAGAAAATATTTGCATCCCAGCTAAAATTTCGGCGACGCGGGAAACAGGAGCCAAAGAAGGGACTGTCCGGTTTCTTTACGAGACGAATACCAGCCGGCAGGTGTGCTTTTACTGTTCGCTGGCAACAGAGGAACTGCATTGTAATTCTTTCACACCACAATTACGTCGAGTAATCCGAGTTGGTCAGTTCATCGCTCCGTGTTTAAAGGAAAAATCTTTGTGCTCGTGAGCCGTGCTTAAAGTTAAGAAGCTTTGTCCTCATTTGTGGTGTAGTGCGATTGGAACTGGATACAGTCTTTCATTCCTTTTACAATTTTTATCTTTTGTTTTGGCTGTTTGGTTGAAAATTCTGTAAGTTCCATAACATGAATAACAGTGAAAAAAGCGAACGTGCAAAATTAGTGGGGCGGCATTTCGGAAGTTATCGAAGGAAAGGCGAGAACGAGAAGCCAGTGTTCTCAAAATGCTGGTTCGCAGGAGAGTTTCTGTAAAGTTTGGAAGGTAGGAGCCGAGGTACTGGCGGAAGTAAAGCTGTGAGGACGGAGTGTGAGTCGTGCTTGGGTAGCTCAGATGGTAGAGCACTTGCCCGCGAAAGGCAAAGGTCCCGAGTTCGAGTCTTGGTCCGGCACACAGTTTTAATCTGCCAGGAAGTTTCATCGTACAATCAGTTTGACAGCTCATGCATCCGAGTTGCTTACAAGAATAGTATACTGAAAAATTGAAAAGGAATGGAGGAGCAGTTAGATGACGATCAGTTTGGCTTAGAAAATGTAAAAGTACAAGAGAGGCAGTTTTGTCGTTGCACCTTGCGATAGATGCAAAACCTAAGAAAAATCTAAACACGTAAATAGGATTTCCCGACTAGGAAAAGCTTTAGACAATGGAAAATGGTACAATATGTTTGAAATTCGCAAGAAACTATTCATTTTTTGTTTATTTGACCTGACAAGGTTTGTGCCTTTAGATAAAATATTTTTTTACATGAGAGTTACCTGTAAAATAACAATAATTTTAATATGAAATATAATAATAAATAGAACTGATGAAATTAAAAATGAGTTGTGTGTATGCAGAAACAACGCGAATAAATAGTACTGACTAGGAAGTAGTCGAGTTAATATTTCTGCTACTTGTGCTGTTGCTGCTACTGTCACTAGTAATAGTTGTGACACTGACAGATGTAAAATTATTTAAAAGTATTTATAGGTGTACAGAAGTAATATATTCTGATGTCGCGAGTTCTGTGAGAGGGAAATTTAGGTAGACTGCACCAGCTAAGAGCAATGGGAAAGGGGGAGGTCTGGATGGAAGGAAGGATGTTGGGGGGAAACGAACGCGTTCAAGCACGAGACTAGACATCAGCGCATGCTCCGCTGGAGACTGCTAAATTCATTCTGGAAACATCTCCCTGTGGCAAAGCCATGTCTCCGCGTTATTGTTTCTTCCAGGAGGGCTGGTTTTGCATGTTTCGCAGAAGAACCTCTATGAAATTTGGAAGGTAGGATACGAGGTACTGCCGGAAGTGAAGCTGTGAGGAGGGGTCGTAGGTAGCGAACACTTGTTCGCGACGGGCAAAGGTTACGAGATCGAACATCGTGTGGTACATAGTTTTAGTCTGCCAGGAAGAGTCCTACCAGCGCACGCTCCGCTGCAGAGTGAAAATTTCATTCTGGAATACAGACATTGTTCTTGGTTCAGTAGGTATGTCACTATCTTTTCAAGCTGGAGATGCTATTCAGTTCTCTGATATAATGAGGTAAATGCGTTGGATCGTCATTGAGAGATAATGAAATACATATGGACATGCGAATGTACAGGCATGGAGGAAACGAACTTGACGTTAAGTATTGGAAGAAGGCCTCCATTGAATCGTCAGCACATATCAACTTCGTCCACTGGAATAATCCGAATGAATTGATAGACCGATAATTATTGCTGCATCAAAAGTGGCGGGCACTAAGTCACAGGGTAATGAGATAATATCTATTGGAGGAGCTTCAGGAAGCAGTGATTATTACTTGAAGTTTATGATGGTCGTGGGGAATGAAGACTCACCTACATCTACATCTACATCTACATCTATACTCCGCGAGCCACCTTACGGTGTGTGGCGGAGGGTACTTATTGTACCACTATCTGATCCCCCCTTCCCTGTTCCATTCACGAATTGTGCGTGGGAAGAACGACTGCTTGTAAGTCTCTGTATTTGCTCTAATTTCTCGGATCTTTTCGTTGTGATCATTACGCGAGATATATGTGGGCGGTAGTAATATGTTGCCCATCTCTTCCCGGAATGTGCTCTCTCGTAATTTCGATAATAAACCTCTCCGTATTGCGTAACGCCTTTCTTGAAGTGTCCGCCACTGGAGCTTGTTCAGCATCTCCGTAACGCTCTCGCGCTGACTAAATGTCCCCATGACGAATCGCGCTGCTTTTCGCTGGATCATGTCTATCTCTTCTATTAATCCAACCTGGTAAGGGTCCCATACTGATGAGCAATACTCAAGAATCGGACGAACAAGCGTTTTGTAAGCTACTTCTTTCGTCGATGAGTCACATTTTCTTAGAATTCTTCCTATGAATCTCAACCTGGCGCCTGCTTTTCCCACTATTTGTTTTATGTGATCATTCCACTTCAGATCGCTCCGGATAGTAACTCCTAAGTATTTTACGGTCGTTACCGCTTCCAATGATTTACCACCTATGGCATAATCGTACTGGAATGGATTTCTGCCCCTATGTATGCGCATTATATTACATTTATCTACGTTTAGGGAAAGCTGCCAGCTGTCGCACCATGCATTAATCCTCTGCAGGTCCTCCTGGAGTACGTACGAGTCTTCTGATGTTGCTACTTTCTTGTAGACAACCGTGTCATCTGCAAATAGCCTCACGGAGCTACCGATGTTGTCAACTAAGTCATTTATGTATATTGTAAACAATAAAGGTCCTATCACGCTTCCCTGCGGTATTCCCGAAATTACCTCTACATCTGCAGATTTTGAACCGTTAAGAATGACATGTTGTGTTCTTTCTTCTAGGAAATCCTGAATCCAATCACAAACCTGGTCCGATATTCCGTAAGCTCGTATTTTTTTCACTAAACGTAAGTGCGGAACCGTATCAAATGCCTTCCTGAAGTCCAGGAATACGGCATCAATCTGCTCGCCAGTGTCTACGGCACTGTGAATTTCTTGGGCAAATAGGGCGAGCTGAGTTTCACATGATCTCTGTTTGCGGAATCCATGTTGGTTATGATGAAGGAGATTTGTATTATCAAAGAACGTCATAATACGAGAACACAAAACATGTTCCATTATTCTACAACAGATTGACGTAAGCGAAATAGGCCTATAATTATTCGCATCTGATTTATTACCCTTCTTGAAAATGGGGACGACCTGCGCTTTCTTCCAGTCGCTAGGTACTTTACGTTCTTCCAGCGATCTACGATAAATGCCGGCCGCGGTGGTCTCGCGGTTCTAGGCGCGCAGTCCGGAACCGTGCGACTGCTACGGTCGCAGGTTCGAATCCTGCCTCGGGCATGGATGTGTGTGATGTCCTTAGGTTACTTAGGTTTAAGTAGTTCTAAGTTCTAGGGGACTGATAACCACAGCAGTTGAGTCCCATAGTGCTCAGAGCCATCTACGATAAATTGCTGATAGAAAGGGGGCAAGTTCTTTAGCATAATCACTGTAGAATCTTAAGGGTATCTCGTCTGGTCCGGATGCTTTTCCGCTACTAAGTGATAGCAGTTGTTTTTCAATTCCGATATCGTTTATTTCAATATTTTTTGCCGTCCGAAGTGGCCGCGCGGTTCTGGCGCTGCCGTCTGGAACCGCGAGACCGCTACGGTCGCAGGTTCGAATCCTGCCTCGGGCATGGATGTGTGTGATGTCCTTAGGTTAGTTAGGTTTAACTAGTTCTAAGTTCTAGGGGACTAATGACCTCAGCAGTTGAGTCCCATAGTGCTCAGAGCCATTTTATTTCAATATTTTCCATTTTGGCGTCCGTGCGACGGCTGAAGTCAGGGACCGTGTTACGATTTTCCGCAGTGAAACAGTTTCGGAACACTGAATTCAGTATTTCTGCCTTTCTTCGGTCGTCCTCTGTTTCGGTGCCATCGTGGTCAACGAGTGACTGAATAGGGGATTTAGATCCGCTTACCGATTTTACATATGACCAAAACTTTTTAGGGTTCTTGTTTAGATTGTTTGCCAATGTTTTATGTTCGAATTCGTTGAATGCTTCTCTCATTGCTCTCTTTACGCTCTTTTTCGCTTCGTTCAGCTTTTCCTTGTCAGCTATGATTCGACTACTCTTAAACCTATGATGAAGCTTTCTTTGTTTCCGTAGTACCTTTCGTTCATGATTGTTATACCACGGTGGATCTTTCCCCTCGCTTTGGACCTTAGTCGGTACGAGCTTATCTAAGGCGTACTGGACGATGTTTCTGAATTTTTTCCATTTTTGTTCCACATCCTCTTCCTCAGAAATGAACGTTTGATGGTGGTCACTCAGATATTCTGCGATTTGTGCCCTATCACTCTTGTTAAGCAAATATATTTTCCTTCCTTTCTTGGCATTTCTTATTACACTTGTAGTCATTGATGCAACCACTGACTTATGATCACTGATACCCTCTTCTACATTCACGGAGTCGAAAAGTTCCGGTCTATTTGTTGCTATGAGGTCTAAAACGTTAGCTTCACGAGTTGGTTCTCTAACTATCTGCTCGAAGTAATTCTCGGACAAGGCAGTCAGGATAATGTCACAAGAGTCTCTGTCCCTGGCTCCAGTTCTGATTGTGTGACTATCCCATTCTATACCTGGTAGATTGAAGTCTCCCCCTATTACAATAGTATGATCACGAAAGTTCTTCACGACGTTCTGCAGGTTCTCTCTGAGGCGCTCAACTACTACGGTTGCTGATGCAGGTGGTCTATAGAAGCATCCGACTATCATATCTGACCCACCTTTGATACTTAACTTAACCCAGATTATTTCACATTCGCATTCGCTAATAACTTCACTGGATATTATTGAATTCTTTACTGCTATAAATTCTCCTCCACCATTGGCGTTTATCCTATCCTTGCGGTATATATTCCATTCTGTGTCTAGGATTTCGTTACTGTTCACTTCCGGTTTTAACCAACTTTCCGTTCCTAATACTATATGCGCACTATTTCCTTCAATAAGAGATACTAATTCAGGAACCTTGCCCTGGATACTCCTGCAGTTTACCAATATTACGTTGACTTTTCCTGTTTTTGGTCTCTGAGGACGGACGTTCTTTATCAACGATGATAATGTCCTCTCTGGTAAGCCGTCAGGTATTTTATCGTTTCGCCCAAGGGGGGGTCCCTCTAACCTAAAAAACCCCCGTGTGCACGCCACACGTACTCTGCTACCCTAGTAGCTGCTTCCGGTGTGTAGTGCACGCCTGACCTGTCTAGGGGGGCCCTACAGTTCTCCACCCAATAACGGAGGTCGATGAATTTGCAACCATTATAGTCGCAGAGTCGTCTGAGCCTCTGGTTTAGACCCTCCACACGGCTCCAAACCAGAGGACCGCGATCGACTCTGGGCACTATGCTGCAGATATTAAGCTCAGCTTGCACTCCGCGTGCGATGCTGGTTGTCTTCACCAAATCAGCCAGCCGCCGGAAGGAACCAAGGATGGCCTCAGAACCCAAGCGGCAGGCGTCATTCGTTCCGACATGTGCTACTATCTGCAGCCGGTCACACCCAGTGCGTTCAATAGCTGCCGGAAGGGCCTCCTCCACATTACGGACGAGACCCCCCGGCAAGCACACCGAGTGCACACTGGCATTCTTCCCCGACCTACCCGCTATTTTCCTAAGGGGCTCCATAACCCGCCTAACGTTGGAGCTCCCTATAACTAATAGGCCCGCCCTCTGTGACTGTCGGGACCTTGCCGGAGAATCGGCCACTGGCCCAACAGGCGAGGCATCCTGTGGTGGCTCGGAAACGATGTCATCACCACTAGGAAGCACCCCGTACCTGTTGGAAAGGGGTAAGGCAGCTGCCACGCGGCCAGATCCCACCTTCGCCTTTCGGCCAGGCACGCGCGAGCCCACCACTGTCCGCCATTCACCCTGGAGTGATGGCTGACCGGTAAGATGCTCACTGCCGGAAGACGCAGCGACATCAGGGGTTCCATGCGATTCCAAGGCCACCGAAGTAGGCATAGGTCTCACCACAGTTGCCCCAACGCCACTACGAGCCGACGCCTGCGCCTCGAGCTCGATGAGCCTAACAGACAAAGCCTCCACCTGCCCCCGAAGAGTGGCCAATTCTCCTTGCGTCCGCTCACAACAACCACAGTCCCTACACATGACTATGTTTACCCTACAAGCGAACGGTGTACTCGCCTTATTAGCAGCAGGAAATCGAAGTGCTCTCTCACTGACGGTCTAACCGACACTGAGCTGTTCTAACCTAAACTCAGTTAGTTGAAAACTCAGCCATAAAAGGTTCTGTTCGAAAATTCAGAGGATTTAGAAACTGTTCACGAAATTATTACGTGGAATTTGGCATATGGAACAGTACGCTTCGGAGCTTTAGAACAGGAAACGAGAGATCGTATTCGATTTCAGAGTAGGACTGAAGACTTACTATTTGACTGAAAGCATAAGGACACGTGTTAGTGGACATTAATATGGGCTGTGTCCACCCCTCAGGTTAATGATGGCTTAACTATGCTGGCAAGACAGAATGATATGTCTGAATATCTGTGGAGGAATGACTGCCCGTTCTTCCTCAAGACCCGAGATCAGAGAGGGTAGTGACGTTGGATGCTAATGTCTGGAGCAAAATCGACTTTCTCATACCAAAGGTGTTCCGTTTGTAGGCTAGTCCATTTCAAGAATATTAATGTGCACGTACTGTTGTCTCACAGGCGCTGCTTTATGACAAGGTGTATTTTTATGCTGATACAACAATCATATCTGAACTGTTTTCTACTGTATGGAGAACACAGTCCTTTAAAATCTGTTTCAATATTTCATCATTAAGCGCTTTCTGAAGCGCAATAAGGAGATTTTAGCCTAACCACGAGAAACCCTCCCATATGTAACACCATCTCCTCTACTTCACTGCTGGCACAACAGATGATGGATGGGACATCGGCTTGCCACAGGGTATCGTGTGATTTATAACTCTAAATTACACGTTTTCAGTCATCAGCTGTTCAGTGGCGGCACTCTTTACGCAACTATCAGTATCTCTTAGCACTGACTACAGAAATGTGTGAGTTATGAGGAGCTACTCGACCATTTTACACCATTCTTTTGAACTTCCTACACACAGTCATTGTGCCAGCTGAACTCCTGGTAGCACTTTGCAACCGGCGCATGTTGTCTTCCACTGATTTCATGCGAGTTTTCACAACCACCCTCCGCAATGCTTGACGGTCTCTAATCATCACTGCATAAGGGTTGCTTGGTCTTTGTTTGGCTATGGTTGTTTCTTCACGCTTCCACTTCACAGTCACATCCCCGACAACGGACTTGACGGCTTTAGAAGGTTTTAAATGTCCCTGATGTATCTGTTAATTATGTCATATCAAATGACTAGTCCAAATTCAAAATTAGTGAACTCTCCTGATGTGACTACTTCTCTGCTGACGACCAGTACTCACAGCCCACTTTTATGCTGGCGGGTTCTACATCTACATCTACATGGATACTCTGCAAATCGCATTCAAGTCCCTGGCAGAGGGTTCATCGAACCACCTTCACAATTCTCTATTATTCCAATCTCGAATAGCGCGCGGAAAGAATGAACACCTGTATCTTTCCGTACGAGCTCTGATTTCCCTTATTTTATCGTGGTGATTGTTCCTCCCTATGTAGGTCGGTGTCAACAAAATATTTTCGCATTCGGAGGAGAAAGTTGGTGATTGGAATTTCGTGAGAAGATTCCGTCGCAACAAAAAACGCCTTTCTTTTAATGATGTCCAGCCCAAATCCTGTATCATTTCTGTGACACTCTCTCCCATATTTCGCGATAATACAAAACGTGCTGCCGTTCCTTGAACTTTTTCGATGTACTGCGCCACTCCTATCTGGTAAGAATTCCACACCGCGCAGCAGTATTCTAAAAGAGGACGGACAAGCGTAGTGTAGGCAGTCTCCTTAGTAGATCTGTTACATTTTCTAAATGTCCTGCCAATAAAACGCAGTCTTTTGTTAGCCTTCCCTACAACATTTCCTGTATGTTCCTTCCAATTTAAGTTGTCCGTAATTGTAACTCCTAGGTATTTAATTGAATTTACGGCCTTTAGGTCTGACAGATCGATCGTGTAACCAAAGTTTAACGAGTTCCTTTTAGCACTCATGTGGATGACCTCACAGTTTTCATTATTTAGGATCAACTGCCACTTTTCGCTCCATTCAGATATCTTTTCTAAATCGTTTTGCAGTCCGTTTTGATCTTCTGACGACTTTAATAGTCGATAAACGACAGCGTCATCTGCAAACAACCGAAGACGGCTGCTCAGATTGTCTCCCAAATCGTTTATATAGATAACGAACAGCAAAGGGCCTGTAACACTACCTTGGGGAACGCCAGAAATCACTTTTGTTTTACTCGATGACTTTCCGTCAGTTACTAAGAACTGTGACCTCTCTGATAGGAAATCACAAATCCAGTCACATAACTGAGCCGATATTCCATAAGTTACACAATTTCACTACGAGCTGCATGTGTGGTAGTGTCAAATGGTTCAAATGACTCTGAGCACTACGGGACTTAACAGCTGTGGTCATCAGTCCCCTAGAACTTAGAACTACTTAAACCTAACTAACCTAAGGACATCACACACATCCATGCCCGAGGCAGGATTCGAACCTGCGACCGTAGCAGTCGCGCGGTTCCGGACTGAAGCGCCTAGAACCGCGAGACCGTGGTAGTGTCAAAAGCCGTCCGGAAATCCAGAAGTACGGAATCGATCTGAAATCCGATCTCAATAGCATCCAACACTTCATGTGAATAAAGAGCTAGTTGAGTTTCACAGGAACGATTTTTTCTCAAGCCATGTTGACTGTGTGTCAATAGACCGTTTTCTTCGAGGTAATTCATAATGTTCGAACACAATATATGTTCCAAAATCCTGCTGCATATCGACGTTAACGATATAGGCCTGTAATTTAGTGGATTACTCCTACTACCTTTCTTGAAAAAATATTGGTGTGACCTGTGCAACTTTCCAGTCTTTGGGTACGGATCTTTCGTCGAGCGAACGGTTGTATATGATTGTTATGTACGGAGCTAATGCATCAGCATACTACGAAAGGAGCCTAACTGGTATACAGGGTGGACCAGAAGACTTGCTTTTATTAAGTGATTTAAGTTGCTTCACTACTCTGACGATATTTACTTCTACGTAACTCATGTTGGCAGCTGTTCTCGATTCGAATTCTGGAATATTTACTTTGTATTCTTTTGTGAAGTTATTTCGGAAGGCTGTGTTTTGTAACTGCTTTGGCAACACTGTCTTCGATAATATCTCCCTTGCTATCGCGCAGAGAAGGCATTGATTGTTTCTTGCCGCTAACATACTTCACATACGACCAGAATCTCTTTGAATTTTCTGCCAGGTTTCGAGATAAAGTTTCGTTGTGGAAATTGTTGTAAGCATCTCGCATTGAAGTCCGCGCTAAATTTCGAGCTTCTGTAAAAGATCGCTAATCTTGGGGATTTTGCATCTGTTTAAATTTGGCATGTTTGTTTCGTTGTTTCTGCAGCAGTGTTCTAACCCGTTTTGTGTACCAAGGAGGTACAGGAGGTCGCGCCTCACACGACGTACAGAGATCAGGTTCATACATACGGGTTTCCGTATACTTTTGATCAGATAGAGCATAGGCAGAGTTCGAGAGTCACCAGCACGAACCCGTTACCGAAGTTAAATGTCTCTGAGAGGTTAGCAGGTGCGCGTGGGCGTTGTCTAAAGTATAGTCGGCCGTCGTGTGTGTTGGCAAGATCCTGCAACGTAACTGAGGATGAGTGCTTAGTAGAAGCCAGATTAACACTACTTTGAAAATTATAGTTCAGCCTGGAATGTAGAATATCATTAACCTTTTATTAATTTCTCTAAATTATAGTGAAACTATGACCTGTATTTTATGTAGTCCAGCATTTTAGTCCAATATCCTCATAGCAAGACCATTTTCGATTCAAATAACATCAGTAATTGAAGAGCCATAAGAAGTACAAGCTGCCATCGCTAGTCAGCTGCATCGTCCTGCTATACAGGATATGTCCAAGACCATCTGTTATCACAAAATGTTTTGACGATCTTCGCCAAGCAGAATTAGGAGACCACGATTCCTTATTCCACATGGAATTCTGACTGTAAATGTTTATCATCAGTGATCAATATTTACTCCATAAAACGCATGGGTTGCTACTGCTAATTCTAAACGTGGTACAAAAGAAGCAGATGTACATGAAAATGTATATACTGAAAAAAGGACGAATATCATCACATTTACAAAGGCTGATGTAGGAAAGGAATTTTGCAATGGTAGTTTAAAAAAATAATACAATATATCAAAGTTAATCATTACTGCACCATTTTAAAATGTGATAGCTCCCAGTCGACCGCTGTGGCCGAGCGGTTCTTGGCGCTTCAGTCAGGAACTGAGCTGCTGCTACGGTCGCAGGTTCGAATCCTGCCTCGGGCATGGCTGTGTGTGATGTCCTTAGGTTAGTAAGGTTTAATTAGTTCTAAGTCTAGGGGACTGATGACCTCAGATATTAAGTTCCATAGTGCTTAGAGCCGTTTGAACCATTTTGATAGCTCCCACGGTTGATCGCTCCAACAAAACTCTTAAGTATATAGTATTCGAAGTTCCTAAAATCGATTAATATTGTGCAAGGTTTGGTACGAGAATAAAGTCGCACGGAACACAGGACAATAAAAATAAAGCCATCTGGTGTAAAGAATAATAGCCCTTAATCTTCTGCACATAAGAAAACGTAAATGACTGAATCTCATCTACTTAAATTAAAAGCGGGAGATTTCATTGGAGCTGTCGAACAGAAGACTGTTTTGAAAAAAATCATACTGCAGAATGGTCTACTCCAATATTCAACTTTTGTAAAGTCAAAAATTTGTTAAGTCAAAGAAAGTAATCGGAGATCGTATCTACTTGAAGATTACAATTCTTAGCCTGCAGCAGAAGCTTTCTATGCAGCAATTCTCGAGAAATTCAACAAAGATCATAACAAATGGATTTCTTTGCAAAAGCTATAGTAAGCTTGAAATAACGAAGATACCCATGTAACATGTTATGTACACACACGTTCGTGTGTGTGTGTGTGTGTGTGTGTGTGTGTGTGTGTGTGTGTGTGTGTGTTTCTGACGATGCCGTGTAGGTTCGGCGAATGCTAAGAAAGCAACCCGCCGTCGTTCTCTTGCCAGCGAACGAGATGGCGCGGTGTTTAGTATGATGGACTCGCATTCAGGAGGACGACTGTTCAAATCTCCTCGTCCGGCAATCCGGATTTAGGTTTCCCGTGATTTCCCTAAACCACTCTAAGAAAACGCCAGGATTTTTTCTTTGAAAAAGACACGGCTGATTTTCTTCCTCATCCTTCCGTAATCCGAGCTTGTGCTCCGTCTCTAATGACCACGCTGTCGACGGGAATTATCATCTTCCCTGCTTCCTGTCCTGCCGCAGCCCTACGCCTGGAAGTAGGCAACCCGGAGTCAGTCATAACCCCTACTGCCTATTCTATACAAATACCCTTTATGATTTTTTTTTTTCGCCATGAATAAACTCTATCTTTGCTTTTCCTTTACTCTGATGTTATAGTCCGACTTTCTGTATCATAAAAAGATTTAATAATGTCATTTTTCACCGTTCGGTACAATTCTAATCGAAGTGACGTTTAGCTGAAGTTCTGTACAAACACACCTCCATTTGACAGTGACATTACCGTGCATTCCATTCTGTTCCGTTGACTTTCAGCGTGATTCGACCTTAAGGTCCTGTAAGTGATGCATTGCGGAAGCTGGAGAGCACAAAGAAAGTATGCCCGTATGACAAAATACAAATGCAGCGCTGCCCTTGTAGCACGTTTTCGTGAACCGGAAAGAAAGATTTCAAATTTATCCATGACTTGAAATGAACGAGTAGCTAGTCTGGGATACTTCGAGTTTCACAGTTTTGGCGTTCCGGTCACCAAAGCGTTTTCTAACAATTTCCAAGAGACGTCACAGCTGTTTGTGGAAACGCTGAACAACTTCAGGTGTCTCTATGTTACACTTGTTCACGGACGGGGGAACTGATTCATCACTCAAATGTACTCGAAATACGATAGATATTTGCATACATAGGTTTTTCATGAACTTCAATTTACATGCTAAATATTTCCTTTAGAATCTAGAGAACAGAAGAGACAGCATCAGTTAGAAAGGGTATCGTAAGTTACATGTTCGTTAAGGTTGCAGTGCACAAATGAAAATGCGATCTCATCAAGTACCTAATAATATGCAGCTATGCGGTTAGAGAGAAAGAGATCGGAAATTGCAGTAACTAAATTAGTTGCTGAGCGCTAGTTGGAACGTCCCGCACATGTGCCGGGTTGTTTTATATCGTATAATAAAATTATGACCGTTTAAATGCAACTCGGGGAAATTTCTTTTTTTCCTGATGAATCATCTAGCCTAGTTGTGGAAAGTTTAAATACTCTGCAGTCACTCTATCATTGTGCGTTTTGAATGCAATGAGAGCAACTATAAACATTTTATTAACGATCATAAGATGGCGCTTTTGACATATTTCATCACTGTAAATGTTTCCTATTTTTAAACCAATGAACTGTCCGAGTAGTTTGTCTATAGTGAGTGTTCAAACAAACTGTGTTGTGAAAAAAAGGACATTTCACGTGATGTTTTCATCGTATGAATTTACGAATTTTGTAGGTCTAGCGAAGTTCAGTAACAGCTCATGTGAACTGGTTTAAAGATATGATAAAACAATTCGACTGAGATAATGAAAAACCCGTGTACAATACACTAACAGAAGACATTACATGAATGTATTCGTACCAGCGTGAAACTAAGTAGCAGTAAACCAGTAACTCTCCGATTCCATTGAACTCTCGTGTATGAAACGGCTTCAAATTTCTGATTACTTTACAAATAAGTTAATGTGTTAAACATTCTACATTACGCATAAAAGTGAGAAAAAGTTTGGAAACCGTTTGAGATTATGTTTAAAGTTTATACTGGATAATTTGTGCTCCGGTTTGAGCATCCATATGTACATCTACATCTACGTGACTACTCTGCAATTTACGCCATGTTCTTAAAAATATCTCTCTACCGTTCCCCTCTCTAGCAGCATGTAGGAAAAATGAGCCCTAAAACTTTCTCTACGAGGCCAGATGTCTCTTACTGTATTGCGATGATCATTTCTCCCTATGTAGGCTGTCAACGATAAAATATTTTCGCATTCAGGGGAGGAAATTGGCAATTGAAAATCTAGTTTTTCATGCATCGCAAATTTATGACGTCATATCTTCTGAACTACGTGTGGTACCGTGGTATAAATTTGCAGGCACATTCAGTAGTATATTCGGATAATGTCTGAAAACTGAGTTGTGAATATAGTAGGTAGCAAACAAGTAATAAATCAAAACGCCATGTCCGATTCTGTTTTACTGCATAAACATCGAAAACGTATTAAGCGATAAACTTTTGTTCGTTTCATTTTGTGGGTCTGCCAGCAAGAAAGAGTTTCGTAACGGAGTGAAATTATGTGTAAAGTTTTTCCAAGTCACTAAATGCTCTTATTCACTGATTCTGGATGAATATAGTCTGGGTATTAGCGCACTTTGATTTACGATGCTTCAAGATTCAAAAAATGGTTCAAATGCCTCTAAGCACTATGGCACTTAACATCTGAGATAATCAGTCCCCTAGACTCAGAACTACTTAAACCTAACTAGCCTAAGGACGTCACACACATCCATGTCCGAGGCAGGATTCGAATCTGCGACCGTAACGGCAGCGCGGTTCCGGACTGAAGCGTCTAGAACCGCTCGGCCACAGCGGCCGGCGATGCTTCAAGAAATATACATAGTTTGTAACTGTGATACCTGTCTTTCCGTGCGAAACCTTTAAATTAAGAGTATCCCTCTTAATGAGTAGATTGTGACGCCATTTTAAATTTTTAAAATCGGTTAATAATTATATGAAATATTGAAAATCAAGTTTTTGTTGCCCTTGGAAGTGGCTAGATAGGCAACCCCTAAGTGATACTGGGTCCTATGAACCGGTTAGCCATTTACTAACGGGGATCCGAAATGAACCTACGCAAAAAAGTAGTTCGTTAGGGAAACTCGTTCAAAAGATGATTGTTTGTTTCTTTGCTTACAATGGACATGTCGCGACCATTGCTTTGAACCGTCAGAGAACAGCTTTGGTTGATAGTGGAAAACAATTTGTTTCCCATAAGTCATAGATAAAATTAAGAAAAACAAACGAAAATACCATATCGATCTGCACAGTGAAAATGCCAGTTGTCAGACAGTATATCACACAATCGATCATTTACGGAGTATAACATCATTTTTCGTATTCACGAAATACATCGCATGACGATTTCTTTTTTTCCCTTATGCAAAACAAACCAATCATGAGCAGCAGGTTTCATCACCTCAAGAAACTGGTGAGTCCCTGTAAACCCATGTTTTTGAGGAATCAGCAGTGGAGTTGAAAAGCATTTCCGGAATTGGCTTGCAAGCACGGTGAACATCAAAAAGAAAAAGTGTTGTACCGAAAAGTATTTCCTTTCATTGTTTTTGCAGAAATTAAAAAATGCGGCCCGTACATTATCTCATGCACGTTTTTCCATTAAGACGATTACACTATCGTGTTGTGAATTAGTGTAGTGATGTGACTTGTAACAGTAAGCAAGAGAGTAAAGTCATTCCCTGTAATTCGGTTGCCACACTGGGATATCGTCTTATCGTTGTCTGCGAAGTGTTTACGACATCTCCGAAACGTTGAACCGACACCAACGCGTTGTTCACCAGGTACATCGTAAGCCAAGAAACTAAAGTATAATTATGCGGTAACGCATCGCCATTCTTCACGAACAACCCTTTGAAAAGAGGCTATCTGTTGCAGATTTACTTGTATACAGTCTAAAATTGTAACGAAATCTGTAACTAAATTTTCCATCGGTCATAGACAGAATAAAACAATCATATTAAATAGAAATCACTTTCCTGATATTCCGCAAATATTATTTATTTTATCACGAACAACCTATCGGCTTCTTACATCATCGTTCGTGCTCAAGAAAACATTATTTCTCAGAACTTCAGGGAAGTGTCTACTTTTTAATATTAATGGTAAGTCATTGTTACGCACCTACGCTAACCGTTATTGTCAACATTGTACATGTAAAAGATTGAAATGAAAAGACTAACCTTAACAGTGACAGTACGGCAGGCTACTCTTAGCAAGAACAAATTACAAGCGTGTCACTGTATAAAACGTGTTTTACATCAACGTTTAAAACGAAACACAGTGGTTGTCGTGTGTTTGGCGCAGCGCTGAACGAAATGAAAGTACATTGCACTCTTAGTCACTAGTATTTATCTCTTGTACATAATTTTTAAATGCAGTTCGTGATGAAGGCAAGGGTCCCGAGTTCGAGTCTCGGTCCGGTACACAGTTTTAATTAGTGAGGCAGTTTCAGTTTGTAAATAGTACCTTAAGGTTTCAGATAACTGACTCTGGCTATTACACATCTTCGTAACAGTACAGAATATCGTAGCTCATTGAATCAAATGTATCTTCACAGTATTATTAAAATCAGCGATATGCGGTACACTGCTGTCTTTAATGATGAAAATCACGTTCAGTTAAAAAAACATTTGGGCGTCAGCTTCGTCACTTGTTCGCGTGTAATATCTGCACTGACTGATAATCTACCAGGAGAGCTTTGATTCGATTTCCAGACTGTGCTGCGACGTGGCCAACACACGCTAGCGGCTTGTATGGTTGAGGTTTCACAAAAACTGTTGATGACAGCTCACGTAACGTGGTTACCGAGCAGACAAGCTGTGGGCTATTTACCTTTGGGCGTGACGGGCAGAGCCGGTGGAGTGATGTGTGGGAGCGACGGGACGGTCCTCAGAAGCGGGCGGAGCGGTCACAGTGCGACGCGAGTGCCACCGTGTGGCCACTGCCGGCATTTATATAGGTCCAGCAGCTTCGGCCGCGGGCCTATTTCGAAGCCTCCCCTTCACTGCGGACGCCACCCGCTCCTCCTCCCGGCTGGCTCTCGGTACCGTGAGTTTTCTTGACCCCCACTCCGGCATCATCGGTGGAGATAACCCCGGGTACTCAGGAAACGCTCTTGGAGGCAATGTATGCGGCTGCGACAAGCGACGCCCGGTTATTCCAGCGCGGGCGACCTTCACGGCTACCTGCCGACTCGGACTGTCCGCTTCCGTTGCGCCTTACCGTCTCTTGCTCATTCAGTCGCTCTTTGGTTCACTACGATTCCCAAGTAGGCGAACGTCCACGCCATTCCATACTGACCTCTATCCTGCACACTCTCTTTCTACATTTAAATCTACATCTACATACATACACCGCAAGTCACCATACGGTGCGTGGCGGAGAGTACCCTTTACCGTAACTAGTCGCTAACTTTCCTGTTTCACTCGCAAATAGAGCGAGGGGAAAACGATTATCTATATGCCTCTGTATGTGCCTTAATTTCTCGATCTTATCTACGTGGTCCATACACGAAATGTACACTACTTGCCATTAAAATGGCTACACCACGAAGATAACGTGCTACAGACGCGAAATTTAACCGACTGGGAGAAGATGCTGTGATATGCAAATGATTAGCTTTTCAGAGCATTCACACCAGTTGGCGCCGGTGGCGACACTTGCAATGTGCTGACATGAGAAAAGTTTCCTAACCGATTTCTCATGCACAAACAGCAGTTGACCGGCGTTGCCTGGTGAAACGTTGTTGTGATGCCTCGTGTAAGGAGGAGAAATGCGTACCATCACATTTCCGACTTTGATAAACGTCGGATTGTAGCCTATCACGATTGCGGTTTATCGTATCGCGACATTGCTGCCTGCATTGGTCGAAATCCAATGAATGTTAGCAGAATATGGAATCGGTGGGTTTAGGAGGGTAATACGGAACGTCGTGCTGGACCCCAACGGCCTCGAATCACTATTAGTCGAGATGACAGGAATCTTATCCGCTTGTCTGTAACGGATCATGCAGCCATGTCTCGATCCCTGAGTCAACAGATGGGGAAGTTTTCAAGACAACAACCATCTACACGAACAGTTCGACGATGTTTGCAGCAGCATGGATTATCAGCTTGGAGACAGTTGCTGCGGTTACCCTTGACGCTGCATCACAGACTGGAGCGCCTGCGATGGTGTACTCAACGACGAACCTGGGTGCACGAAGGGCAAAATGTCATTTTTTCGGATGAATCCAAGTTCTGTTTACAGCATCATGATGGTCACACCCGTGTTTGGCGACATCGCGGTGAACGCAGATTGGAAGCGTGTATTCGTCATCACCATACTGGCGTATCACCCGGCGTGATGGTATGGGGTGCCATTGGTTACACGTCTCGGTCACCTCTGGTTCGCACTGACGGCACTTTGAACAATGGACGTTACATTTCAGATGTGTTACGACCTGTGGCTGTACCCTTCATTCGATCCCTGCGAAACCCTACATTTCAGCGGGATAATGCACGACCGCATGTTGCAGGTCCTGTACGGGCCTTTCTGGATACAAAAAATGTTCGGCTGCTGCCCTGACCAGCACATTCTCCTGATCTCTCAAAAATTGAAAACGTCTGGTCAATTGTGGCCGAGCAACTGCCTCGTCACAATACGCCAGTCATTGCTCTTGATGAGGTGTGGTATCGTGTTGAAGCTGCATGGGCAGCTGTACCTGTACACTCCATCCAAGCTCTGTCTGACTCAATGCCCAGGCGTATCAGGGCCGTTATTACGGCCAGAGGTGGTTGGCTCAAATGGCTCTGAGCACTATGGGACTTAACTGCTGTGGTCATCAGTTCCCTGGAACTTAGAACTACTTAAACCTAACTAACCTAAGGACATCACACACCTCTACGCCCGAGGCAGGACTCGAACCTGCGACCGTAGCGGTCACGCGGCTGCAGATTGTAGCGCCTAGAACCGCACGGCCACTCCGGCCGGCTCCAGAGGTGGTTGTTCTGAGTACTGATTTCTCAGGATCTTTGCACCCAAATTGCGTGAAAATGTAATCACATGTCAGTTCTAGTGTAATATATTTGTCCAATGAATACCCATTTCTCATCTGCATTTCTTCTTGGTGTATCAGTTTTAATGGCCAGTAGTGTGTATGCCTCTGTATGAGCCCTAATTTTTCGATCTTATCATCGTGGACCATACTCGAAATGTAAGCTGGCGGTAATAGGATCGTTCTGTAGTCAGCTTCAAATGCCGGTTCTCTAATTTTTCTCAGTAGTGTTCTTCGAAATTAATGCCTTCTTCCCTCCAGGGATTCCCAACTGAGCTCCCGAAGCATATCCGTAACACCTGCATGCCCATCAAACGTACCGGTAGGAGCTCGCCTGAATTGCTTCGATGTCTTCTTTCTGTTCGATCTGATGCGGATCCTAAACACTCGAGCAGTACTCAAGAATTGGTTGCGCTAGCGTCCTATATGCGGTCTTCCGTACAGATGAACCACATTTTTCTAAAATTCTCCAAATAAACCGAACTCAACCATTCGCGTTCCCTACTACAGTTCTCATATGCTCGTTCCACTTCATATCGCTTGGCAATGCTACGCTCAGCCATTTAAACTACTTGACTGCGTGAAGCAGGAAACTACTAATGCAGTATCTGAACATTATGGGTTTGGTTTTTCCTGCTAATCCGCATTAACATTTTTCTACAGTTATAACCAGCTGTCATTAATGACACGAACTAGAAATTTTTTCTAGGTCATCTTGTATCATTCTAGTCACGTTCTTCGACACCTTCCTGTACACTACAGCATCAACAGCGAACAACCGCAGACTGCTGCCCACCCTGTCTGCCAGATCATTTATGTATACAGAAAATAGCAACAGTCCTATCACACTTCCCTGGGGCATCCTTCGGTTATCCCTGTCTCAGAAGAACACTCGGCGTCAAGGACAACATACTGTGTTCCGTTACTTAAGAAGTTTCGAGCCAGTCACATATCTGGAGGCCTTCGTTAAAGACTGTCGTGTGGTACAGTGTCGAATACTTTTCCGAAATCTGAAAGTATGGACTATGCCTGTCCTCCCCTCATCCATAGTCCGCAGTGTATCATGCGAGAAAAGAGCAAGCTAGGTGTCGCATGAGTGGAATTCTGAAGCCGTGCTGATTCGCGACTGTGAGCTTTTCGGTCTTTAGTAAGTTTATTACATTTGAACGTAGAATATTCTCAAGAAGTCTGCAGCAAATAGATGTTAAGAATACTGGTCTGTACTTTTGCGGGTCCGTTCTTTTACCCTTCTTGTACACTGGAGCCACCTGCGCTTTTTTCCAATCGCTTGGCACTTGGGGCTGGTTGAGACATCCACGGTGGTGAATGCAAACTAAGAAAGGGGCCAATGACGTAGAATACTTTTTGTAAAATCGAGTTAGGATTCCATCCCAACCTGGCGACTTATTTGTTTTCAACTCGTTCAGTTGTTTCTCTACGCCAGGGGTGCATATTACTGTGTCATCCACACGGGTCTTTGTACGATTCTGCTGCATGAACGTTTTATTAAACGTGGAATTTAAGACTTCGGCCTTCCTTTTGCTATCTTCTAGGGTCAAACCAGACTGGTCAACGAGTGGCTGCATGGAATAATTAGACCTGCTTAGAGATTTGCATAGGACCAGAATTTTTTCGGGGTCTTCTCCAGATCTTTAGCCAAGATATGACGGCGGTAGCTGTTGTGTGCTTCGCGCATATATCAATTGACAGATGCACGAATCTCTGCTAATTTTTGCCTGTCGTCGTTTGTGCGTCCTCTTGTGAATCGAGAGTGCAACAGCCTTTGCTTCTTTAGCATTTTCCGGATTTTCTTATTAAACCACGGTGGGTCTTCTTCATCCTTAATCCATTTACCAGGCACAGGATTTACAATCTGTTCAAACTTTGCCCATAATTCTTCTTTGACCATCATCATGGTACTAAATGACTGCTGTTCATTATCTAAGTGAGATACTAGCAACTGCTTATCTACTCTTTCTATCAGAAACACTCTCCTAGCACTCTTGACTGATTTATTAACTTTCCGCAACCACAGTTGCCATGATGACGTCATGATTACTAATCCCCCTCTCTACACTTAAACGCCACCGACAAGGTCCGGCCTGTTTGGAGCTGTTCTCTTTCCTTTGAGGAGAACACATCAGATGTCCTTTTCCATCCTAGTTCGTACCAAGCTTCCACTTCTCCATACGAGTTGTGTGAGAAAATTAATGAGGCTGAATTTTTATCTACCAAAGATTTACTGAAATAACAGCTGTACACTGGTGGAGTCGTTGTTCGCAGTCTTGATAGCAGCAGCGAAAGGCATCAGCTGTTAGAAAGTTTAACTTGTCGGTCTCATTCTTTTGAATGTTCTCCACAGCCCAAACTGACATACTTTTAAGACGTTTTTCAATTTTGGGAAAAGAAAAAAGTCACAAGTACTCAGATCAGGTGAAAGGTGGGCTGTGGAACTACATGAACTCGTTTTCGGTTAAAAATTCCGTGACTGATGTGTCCGTGTGACATGGCGCTTTGTCATGATGCAGTATCCACTTGTCCGCCCCAGTAGCTGAGTGGTCAGCGTGACGGATTGCCGTCCTCTGGGCCCGGGTTCGATTCCCGGCTGGGTCGGAGATTTTCTCCGCTCAGGGACTGGGTGTTGTGTTGTGTTCATCATCATTTCATCCCCATCCGGCGTGCAGGTCGCCCAATGTGGCGCCGAATGTAATAAGACCTGCGATATGGCGGCCGGACCTGCCCCGCGAGGGGCCTCCCGGCCAATGACGCCAAACGCTCATTTCCATTTCCAGTATCCACTTGTCTGCAATGTCTGGTCTCATTCGATTTACTCTTTTCCTTAGCCTTTAAAGTGCATCTTTGTAAAACACTTGCTTGACAGTTTGTCCTAAAGGAACTAAATCTGTATGCATGATATCCCTACTATCAAAAAAGCAAATAGCATTGTTTTGAGCTTTGATTTGCCCATTTGGGCTTTTTTCGGTCGAGAAAATGTCTCAGTGTGCCACTCGTCACTCAGCCATTTTGTCTCAGAATTCATTACCTGTGATCACCCGAATGAACCATTCGTGATCATTGGCAACCCTCCCAAGAACATCAACTCACAAGTTTCTTCGACTATCCTTCTGCCCAGTTGAAGGGTTTTTCGGCGCCATTTTGGCACTAACCTTTCGTTTGTGCAAATTGTCTGTCAAAATTTGGTGTTCCGTGAAAGTTTTGAAGTTTAACAGATCACCCAGCACCTTTACTACTAAACGTAGGTCTGATCTCTCAAGAACAGGCACATGTTCGACGTTTCCGTCAGTTTCTGAAATTGAAGGTCTCCCTGAACGAGGTTACTCTTCAACGCGTTCTCGGGCTTCCAAAAATGATTTGTGCCATCGAAAAACTTGTGCGCCTGGTAAAGGAGGGTTTCCAGCGGAGCTGAAACTCGGACTGGGCATCTTAAAGGAATGACCGCAGTGGTCAACGTAAGTAGAATAACACAGCGTTGCGAGATCGCTCACAGTATTGCCAGTGTCATTACTTTTCTAATACACTCATAAGCATTCCACAACCCACTGTACCGCATGAGGTGACGGCTACATTCTATACCAGAATCATTTTCACGGTTTCTTTCTTTTACCTTCTACTCGTGGATGCATTTTTCTCTCGTCATCATGACGGAGTATATGAGATGAAGAAAATAATTTGTTTTTAGATTGACCTAGGAATGTTCAGCGTAAGATCATTCAGGAAGTACAGCATCTTTCTTGCAGCGTCTTCCACTGAACTTTGTTAAACATTGCTGTGACGCTCATATGCGCGTACTCACTCTGTCATGACTCTGCCATCAATGGGCCTTAAATCGCTCTTCCTTCCTTTCTTCCATCCCACTGAAAACATGTGATGTAGTCAGTCTGTAGTCTGCTATTTATTAGATGGTCTTAGGCGCTATCGCTGCATAATCCTGTTGGAAGGAATGTACCTTTCAGGGCTTTTTTTTTTTTTTGAGTCATCAGTCTTCTGATTGTTTTGATGCGATCCACCACGAACTCCACTCCTGTGCGAACTTCTTCATCTCAGAGAAGCACTTGCAACCTACGTCCTCAATTATTTGCGGGATGCATTCCAGTGTCTGTCTTCTTCTACGGTTTTTGCCCTCTTCAGCTCTCTCTAGTACATGGCTGTCATTCTGTGACGTGTTCCATCATCTTGTCCCTTCTCCTTGTCAGTGTTTTTCATATATTCCTGCCCTCAGTCATGCAATGCTGTGCTCCAAAGGTACATTTTCAGAAGTTTCTTCCTCAAATTAAGACCTATGTTTGATGCTAGTAGATTTCTCTTGACCTGGAATGCCAGATTTGCCAGTACTAGTCTGCTTTTGATGTCTTTCTTGCTCCGTCCATCATTTGTTATTTTCCTGTCTAGGTAGCAGAATTCCTTAACTTCGTCCACTTCATGACCATCAATCCCGATGTTAAGTTCTTCGCTGTTCTCATTTCTGCTAATTCTCATTACTTTCGTCTTTCTTTCGATTTATTGTCAATCCATACTCTTTACTCATTAAACTGTTCATCCAATTGAGCTGGTCATGTAATTCTTCTTCACTTTCACTCAGGATAACAATCTCATCATCAAATCGGACCAGTGATTCCCTTTCACCTTGAATTTTAATTCCACTCCTCAACCTTTCTCTTATTTCTGTCATTCCTTCTGCGATGTACACATTGAACAATAAGGGCGAAAGACTACGTTCCTATTTTACATCTATTTTAAACAGAGCATTTCGTTCTTGGTCGTCCACTATTATTATTCCCTCTTGGCTCTTGTACTTATTGCATATTAACCGTCTCTCCCTACAGCTTCCATGCTTCCCTGACAAACGCCAGCGAGCTACCAATTGTGGTGTCAAATTTGCCTGAGGAAGTTAAACACTGCAGTTTTTGTTGGTAGCAACGAATGGCGATTGCGTCAACATTTACCCTCAAACATCTACACCCACCGTAAAGACCGACTTGTTATTTAGTTTTTTGTTCGTTGTTTTCAGCAACTGATTTTTAAGAATGCTGATGTGAAGAAATAACACACTAGTTACGTTAAAAATTTTAACGCAGCTACGAGGGTAAGTCAATTATTATCAGCAAAGTAGTTATAACATTTTATTGTAATCAAATAGGAACCTTACTGGAACATCAGTTTTCGACATAGCCTCTTGCGTTTCAGCGCACTTGGTCCATCGTTGTACAAGCTTCCTGATGCCCTCATAAAAGAAGGTTCTCGGTTGAGTTGTCAGCCAGGAAGGCACCACTTCTTTCACTGCTTCATCCGAAGCAAATCGACGGCCCCTTAATGCCTGTTTGAGAGGACCAAACGAGTGAGACTCAGAAGGGGCAAGATCGGGACTATATGTTGGATGATTCAGTACTTCAAATTTGAGTTTCTGGAGCGTTTCAGCAATGTGGACAGCAGTATGCGGACGCGCATTGTCGTGCAACAACTCAACACCTTTTGACAGCAATCCTCGGCGTGTACTTCGAATTGCAGGCTTTAGCCTGGCAGTAAGCTTTTCACTGTAACTTACACTGTTTACTGTTGTACCTCTTTCCCCATAATGTTCCAGTACTGGACCTTGTGCGTCCCAAAAAACCGTAAGCGTTAGTCTTCCTGCGGACGTTTGGGTCTTGAACTTTTTCTTGCACGGCGAATTTGGATGTTTCGATTCCATACTTTGCCGTTTACTCTCCGGCTCGTAATGATGGATCCATGTTTCGTCACCAGTAATGATCCTGTCTAAGAAGTTGTCCCCTTCCTTACCATAGCGATCTAAATGTTTTTTGCAGATGTCCAAGCGCGTTTGTTTATGCAACTGTGTGTGTTGTTTTGGGACCCATCTTGCACAAACTTTAAGAAACCCAAGTCTTTTGTGGATGATTTCGTAGGCAGAACCGTGAGTAACTTGCAGACTATGTGCCACTTAGTCAATAATTAATTGTCTGTCTAAGAGAATCATTTCACGTGAAAGCTCAATGGTTTCTTCATTTGTGGCGGTAAACGGTCGTCCGGCTCCTTCACCGTGCGTAATACTTGTGCGACCATTTCGGAATTTTTCGTTCCATTCGTAGACATTTCGTTGTGGCAAAACACTGTTCCCGTACTGTACCGAAAGTCTTCGATGAATATCGGCTCCTGATATGCTTTCATTCCACAAAAAACGGATCACTGAACGTTGCTCTTCTTTGGTGCAAATAGACAGGAACCATGATTAACAGCACGGCAGCGACAACAAAATTAACCCAGCAGCTTAAAAATTGCAAATATATAACAACAAATAAACAAAGCATACGTCATCAACGTAAAACGACAGTACTACCAAAATAAACAAAAATATAACTAAATTGCCGATAATATTTGACTTACCCTCGTATGTTCCTCAGATTTGATATTCAATAGATCGTTATCTCAATTTCTGCTACTATTCATCACTTTCATTTTATTCTTATTTAATCCGAATTTATTTGTGTATAGTGAATGCATTATAGTTGTTAGGGCGAAGAAAAAATGCCACACTTGGCAGCAGGCGTGCGGATCCTTATCTCAGTTCAAGACAAAATTGTATTTAGTATAAAACCTGTCCCGCCAATAGGCGAAATGCGACTTAAAAATCGTGTCTCTGGCAACGCTGTAAATGCGTGGAGCGTGGCCAAGAAACGTGGCAAAGAGGTAGCAAGAACTCTGTGCTCTGTCGGAGCTGTCCCATTAGCTGAGCTAGCCGGCACGGTAGCTCAGCGTGTTCGGTCAGAGGATTAGTTGCCTCTGTAATGATCCGAATGAACGGATCAACGGTGAACTTGATCAGGTGTCATGGGACGACCGCCACGGACAAATGCAACGAACATTAAAGAACAAAATGAGATCAGAAAAAAAAGTGAGACGGGGCAGTGCCGGTGCGAACGATTTGCAGACTGGTCGATATTCGACTCGCGTTCGGACTCACCTTTATTTTTTAGTTAATGCATCAAATTTGTACACAATCTACACTTTCATAATGGGGTATCTCGTGCATAATTTTTTATACTGTTACATTTACTTAAACATTAAGATGTAACATGAACCTCTTACAGACGTAAACGACCACTTTCTTTCGTCCATGACACAAATAAAGCCAACCGAAAGTAATAGTGGAAACAGTAACATCGTCTGTATCCACCGAGGTACAAAAACACAATAAGTAGCTGTACTACATTGGACACCGAGCGAGGTGGCGCAGTGGTTAGCACACTGGACTCGCATTCGGGAGGACGACGGTTCAATCCCGTCTCCGGCCATCCTGATTTAGGTTTTCCGTGATTTCCCTAAATCGTTTCAGGCGAATGCCGAGATGTTTCCTTGGAAAGGGCAAGGCCGATTTCCTTCCCAATCCTTCCCTAACCTGAGCTTGCGCTCCGTCTCTAATGACCTCGTTGTCGACGGGACGTTAAACACTAACCACCACCACCACTACAATGAACATAATGCCACGCACAATAATTCGGGTCTGTGTGTTTGACGTCCAGCCTTTTATCCTCACAGACCCGGTACGCACAGGTATGAGCAACATTCACTTTACCACGAGTCCAGCCCACAGGTGTATGCCAAAGCGCACCTGAAAGCCACGTTCAGGGGTGACATTTCGGCCGTGTCCCGATCAATAATTGCTGTTTTGGAGGTTGAAAATACCTTCACGAGAAGCTAAATTCGAGTGTCACGGTATTTATAAAATGTTCTTTACCTTCCACTTGGTGCAAAAGTCATTTAGGATACTGTACTCGTCGAGTGTGGTCTTGTGGACGCTTTTGTTGAGTAAACGTGTAGTGATATGGATGCAGTTCTTCATCGGGAAACACCTCAGCAACCAGTCCTTGAGATATGTGGAACTGCCTTACATTATCACTGGTACTTCGGTCCAGGTGAACGGTGAACGTTTTCAAGAATCGCGTCCTCTGTTTGTGGAGTACGTCTAGTCCTTGGAGAACCTCTCTCCATGACTTGTGAACGAAGATTACCGGTTTCCCGAAGGTGGTGCTCCAGGCGACGAAAAACATTCTTATGGAGACGCTGCCTCTGAGGGTACCGTACAGCAACAGCAACTTGGTTATCGGATGCACTCAGTAGCGAGAGCATATCGATGTATTCGTCAGCCGGCCGCTGTGGCCGAGCGGTTCTAGGCGCTTCAGTCCGGAACCGCGCTGCTGCTACGGTCGCAGGTTCGAATCCTTCTTTGGGCATGGATGTGTGTGATGTCCTTAGGTGAGTTCTGTTTAAGTAGTTCTAAGTCGAGGGGACTAATGCCTCAGATATTAAGTCCCATAGTGCTTAGAGCCATTGGAACCATTTTTGAGCATTCGTCATTTATGTACTGCAGCGGAAAGCCGCCTTACATAAACTTGACAGGACCAGTTATGTTTGTGAACTGCGCGGTTATTAGGCACTTGCATCCAATTTAATGGATCTCATTGTCATGTGATAGGGTCTTGTCATGTAACAAAACGACGTTCTGCTTATAAACAAAGAGAACTGTGGAACGGACGTTTAAAAAGTAAAAAAAAAGGGGGGAACTGGACGCGGAATCGAACTATAGCTCCATTGGATATAAGTTTGATGTCCCAGAAGTCTACTCACTGAGCACAGACGACTGGTACGGTACGGCTGGTTGATACACGTTCCACTGCACATTCCGATTGGTTACACGATGTACTCCTTGTTTTAATACATGTGTTTTCAGAATGCACCCGATCTGACTTTGCTAGACAAACTTTCGTCTTGAATCTGGATGAGGAATCATTTGACGACCTCCAAGTGCGACATTTTTTTCTGCACCCTTTATTATCTTAGTTTCAGCCAGAACGATAATCATATCAGCAAACTGTAGCGACAGTATTTTTCTCCCATGAATTTTTGCGTCAATTTTCATCTTCCTCTTGCTTGTTCTTTGAGTATCTACCTTCCAAGTTAAACAACCGATTTTAAGATGTAATCGGTACCTACATCATTTTAAAGTGGACTTGCCTTTCCTCATTTCCTTAGATTTCATGTGCGTACCTGAAATACACTACTGAAAGTGAAAATGTTGTCACTTTTGCGAGATCTTGTAATTGTCTTCCACTTCGACGCGTGAGTTTGAAATGTGGCTCAAAGGTACCTACAAAACTCCTCTGTATTGGTGCAAAGTCGTGGTGCCCTGCAGCAGCCTCGCGCTCTGTGAAGCTTCAAACAACAGTCTATCAAAAGGTGCGAAAAGAAAGGCTCAGAAGTTCACGTGAAGTGTAATGTGGATTAATGATGTCACAAGGTACCAAATTTCACCACAATTGTGCCCAATGCCATCGTGGACATGTCAGGATTGGAAGATCGTGGCAGCACTTCTTACATTTCACCCTTCCTTTCGCACCTCTGCTATGGAGGTCAGAACCGTGGCCCCCAGCGTTAGAAAAAAGAGATTTTTTTATGAGTGGCCGAGAAAACCGTTACAGATACTCCACCAATGAGAAACGATACGAGAAACCCTCAGGAGATGGCATAAAAGGCGTCAATGAAACCATCCCTTCCCTTGAGGTGTTGATTCCCACACATTTCGCGGTCGAAAACTACAGTTCACAGTACGATGAGCAACAGTACGGCGTTCTTGGCAACGTTCAACACGGGTGGCGTGTTGCAGACGATTCAACCCTACCATAGGGACATCGTGGTGCTGGAATCCCATGAATGTGATCTGACCCCCTTGGTGTATAGTCGGGCTGGTATGCCGGATGGAACTACTAGGGTCCATTTAAAAGCACTCGAAGAAATTTGAACGTGATCCGAAACAGCAAAGGGTGTTGGTGCTTTTTTCAGTCATCCTGTTTGCCCCCGTCCTATGGCGCGATCTCAGAAGGGTGCAATATTCACATTATCGTGAATAAAATGGCAATGGATCTCACCTTCGGTGCCACCCATGCGCCTCTATTATGTGCATTAAAAATGATCCTGTAAGAGACTTCGATACCTGTTCTGCTGACAAGTACCTCGTGGTTGCTGTAGCTCCTGAGAGTGGGCAACCATTTCGACACCCCATAGGTGTTTAACGCAATGTAAGTGTTGCCAGGACTATTTGTGGTGCTAGTGGTAAGTTCCTATGTGACCTAACTGCTGAGGTCATCGATCCCTTAGCTTACACACTACTTAATTTAACTGAAACTAACTTACGCTAAGGACAACATACACACCCATGCCCGAGGGAGGACTCGAACCTCCGACGGAGGGAGCCGCGCGAACCGAGGCAAGGCGCCGCAGACCACGCTGCTAGCCCGTGTGGCGACTCCTTGTGTCTTCCTGAAATTCCGACTTATCATCTTTACTGATGTAGATGTTTTTGCTCCTGTGCTCCCAACTGGTGTTATGGATACTTTATTTAGCAAGTTTTTATGTTTGGCAGACCAGTGTGCAGCCGTATTATTGTAATTGTATCATGTTCTCATTATGTCGACAAGACAAATATGTTGTTATATTTGTGAGAAATCTGAAGATAACAGCTAGTTACTCTCGGTACTGGTCATGAAATAAACTATTTCACATTAAGCAATCTTGTCTTCTAATGTTATAAATAAACTAGAAGATATAAAGAGAGACATGGCTGAGCTGTGTAAGACCCAGTAGGACCCACCTCATTGGCCATAGAAAATTAGACGGACAGTGACAGAGAGAGAGAGAGAGAGAGAGAGAGAGAGAGAGAGAGAGAGAGAGAGAGAAACGCAGCACCGAGTGTTAAGAAACATTTTACTGGTTAACTGCATGATATCAGAAACAGAGACGGGATCAGCTTCTTGTAAGGCATGCTTTTGCTAGTCGGCACTCCGAATATCCGTAACTCAGCCAATCAACAATGACATGGAGAACGAAAATATGGTGTTACCGCCAGACACCACACTTGCTAGGTGGTAGCCTTTAAATCGGCCGCGGTCCGTTAGTATACGTCGGACCCGCGTGTCGCCACTGTCAGTGATTGTAGACCGAGCGCCACCACACGGCAGATCTAGAGAGACGTCCTAGCACTCGCCCCAGTTGTACAGCCGACGTTAATAGCAATGGTTCACTGACAAATACGCTCTTATTTGCCGAGACGATAGTTAGCATAGCCTTCAGCTACGTCATTTGCTACGACCTAGCAAGGCGCCATTATCAATAGATATTTAACTTGTGATGCCTGTACCGTCAGACCGATGTACACCACTTATGGATTAAAGTTAAGTATTACATCAACTACGTACTTTATTTGCTACTATTAATTCCCTTAACTGTTCCAGACCTCGCGCCAGCCTGCGTGAGCTTAAAAGCGTGCATTTCGGCCTCCTCTAGCAACACGGTGTTGGCTCTTCTGCCAATACAGCAGAAAATGTGAAACCCGAGTCTTTGTTTTAGGAAGCAGACGGAACAAATTCGATTCATCGCCAGACTTCATCGCTGAAGTTCATCTTCTTTGCCAGACACCTACGACAGGGCTCTTCTTTGCAACTTATCAACTGAGCAACCAGGCGTCGCGGTCAGCAGATGAGCTGGGGGACTTAGTATATTTCGGGCTGAGTTGCACTTAGCCGCAGGTGCAGGTTATTTGTGCGAAACTAATTTTGCAGCCACTTCAGCCTTCAACTGCAGGTAAAGATGGTGAGATCTTACTGCGACAGTGAGATGAACAGTAGCGACAGTCAGATCATTACTACTGAGTTTCAGTAATTTTCAAGCTTCCCTCTGAAGACTTCACTGCAGATTTTTACGATCAATACGCTTTCAATTCCGGTCACAGATTCAGATGCCTACCCTTCTATAACGCTACTTATCTTTTGATACTAACATTTCAGCAACCACAGTTTGACTTCAAGAATATTATTATTTTATACCAAGACATGATTATTAGAATCAGACCAACAACCCTTCACCCAGATCTGCCAAGATAATAGCTTGATATTGTTAATGTTTGTCAGATGATTTGACTTTATTAACTGAATTAATTGTGAATCTTGTATAATTTCATAGCTAAAGATTACCTCATTATTTTGGAGGGGCTACGATTTATTGATGTCAGATTAATAGGGCCACTTTTTCCCAACTTCAAGTCAAAAACCCAACTGTCATCTAGCAATGAGAAGTAGCAGAAATGAGGAACAGCAAGAAACTTAACATCAACGTTGGTGGTCACGAAGCAGACGAAGTTAACTAATTTTGTTACCTTGGAAACAAAATAACCCAAGACAGACGAAGCAAGGACGGCGTTAGAAGCAGACTAACACTGGCAAAGAGAACATTCCTGGCCAGAAGAAGTCTACTGGTATTAAAAGCAGACCTTAATTTGAGCAAGAAATTTCTAAGAATTTACGTTTGGAGCACAGCATTGGAACGGCAGTGAATCATAGACAATGGGGAAACTGGAACAGAAGAGATTCGAAGCGTTTGAGATGCGGTGCTACAGAAGTATGTTGAAAGTTAGGTGTATGGGTAAGATATGGAATGAGGAGATTCTCCGCAGAATCGGCGATGAAAGGAAAGGATGAAAAGTGAAGGGGAAGACAGAAACTGGATTACATCCAACAAATAACTGAGGGGTAAGCGCTACTCTGAAATTAAGAGCTTGGCGCAGGAGAGGAATTCATGGGGTGCCACATCAAACCGTTCAGAACACTCATGTCTCAGGAAAAAAGAAGGTCGTACAGAAGCGAAAGCTAACATACTCTTTCCGGTTTTTTGAGAGAGAGCTCTACAGTGTGCATTATTACGTTCTGAAAACGTGCCAAGACAGTTTAAAAAAGAGAATATTTAACCTTTTCGCACATTTTCCTCTCGACAGCAGTTCTTCTTGCTTTCAAGAGCATGATATAACTGAAACACCAGTCGAAATGAATATTTGTTTGCTGATCTGTTTTGATGAATTTACAGATTCGTACACGTATTTTATTGACAGTGGAATAAGTAGGAGTAAAACGGATGTCATAGGAAATGGAACAATAAAATTGAGGAACATGTGATGCCAAGCAATTGCAATAATACTGAATCAGGCATATTTGATGCAGCTCTGAATTATTTACTACTTTGGTACACAAATATAAATCTGACATGCCGCATGAAGACGTGATAGTTTGGTCCTGATACTGCCGTACGTGCCAAAGCGTTTATGAGCAAGAGTATTGGTTGTTGAAGCCGCTACTAATATGATTCTTTGCCATCTACCAGATCCAAACAAAGTGCACTGAGCAGGATTTGAGTCTCTCTTTACTTAAATATACTGAAGCGTCAAAGAACTGGTATAGGCATGCGCAGTCAAATACAGAGATATGTAAAGAGGCGCCGGCCACGGTGGCCGAGCGTTTCTGGACGCTTCAGTCCGGAACCGCGCGACGGCTACGGTCGCAGGTTCGAATCCTGCCTCGGGCATGGATGTGTGTGATGTCCTTGGGTTAGTTAGGTTTAAGTAGTTCTAAGTTCTAGGGGACCGATGACCTCAGATGTTAAGTCCCATAGTGCTCAGAGCTATTTGAACCATTTGTAAAGAGGCAGAATACGGCGCTGCGGTCGGCAACGCCTATGTAAGACAACAAGCGTCTGGCGCAGTTGTTAGCTTGGTTACTGCGACTACATTGGCAGGTTATCAAGATTTAAGTGAGTTTGAACATGGCGCTATAGTCGGCGCACGAGCGATGGTACACAGCATCTCCGAGCTAGCGATCAAGTGGGGATTTTCCCCAACGCCCATTTCGTGTGTGTGCCATTAATATCAAGAATCTGGTAAAACATCAAATCTCCAACATCACTGTGGCCAGAAAAGATCCTGCAAGAAAGGGACCAACGGCGACTGAAGAGAATAGTTCAACGTGACTGAAGTGCAACCCTTCCGCAAATTCGAATCCTGCCTCGGGCATGGATGTTTGTGATGTCCTTAGGTTAGTTAGGTTTAACTAGTTCTAAGTTCTAGGGGACTAATGACCTCAGCAGTTGAGTCCCATAGTGCTCAAGCCATTTGAACCTTCCGCAAATTGCTGCAGATTTCAACGCTGGGACATCAGCAAGTGTCAGCATGCGAATCATTCAACGGAACATGATCGATACGCGCTTTCGGAACCGAAGGCCCACTCGTCTATCCTTGATGACTGCACGACACAAAGCTTCACGCCTCCCCTGGCCCTGTCAGCAACGACATTGGACTGTTGACGACTGGAAACATGTTTCCTGGTCGGTCTCATTTCAAATTGTATCGAGCGGGTGGACCTGTACGGGTATGGAGACAACCTCATGAATCCGTGGACCATGCATATCAGTAGGGGACTGTTGAAGCTGGTGGAGGCTCTGTAATGGTATGGGCCGTGTGCAGTTGGAGTTATATGGGACCCCTGATACGTCTAAATACGACTCCGACAGGTGACACTTACATAAGCATCCTGCCTGATCACCTGCAACCATTCATGTCCATGTGCATACCGAAGGACACTCCAGACGTCCAGAATTGCTACAGAGTGGCTCCAGGAACACTCTTCTGAGTTTAAATACTTCCACTGGCCACCAGACTCCCCACACGTGAACATTATTGAGCTTATCTGGGATGCCTTGCAACGAGCTATTCAGAAGAGATCTCCACCCCCTCGTACTCTTCTACATCTACATCTACATCTACATGACTACTCTGCAATTCAGATTTAAGTGCTTGGCAGAGGGTTCGTCGAACCACAATCATACTATCTCTCTACCATTCCACTCCCGAACAGCGCACGGGAAAAACGAACACCTAAACCTTTCTGTTCGAGCTCTGATTTCTCTTATTTTATTTTGATGATCATTCCTACCTATGTAGGTTGCGCTCAACAAAATATTTCGCATTCGGAAGAGAAAGTTGGTGACTGAAATATCGTAAATAGATCTCGCCGCGACGAAAAACGTCTTTGCTTTAATGACTTCCATCCCAACTCGCGTATCATATCTGCCACACTCTCTCCCCTATTACGTGATAAAACAAAACGAGCTGCCCTTTTTTGCACCCTTTCGATGTCCTCCGTCAATCCCACCTGGTAAGGATCCCACACCGCGCAGCAATATTCTAACAGAGGACGAACGAGTGTAGTGTAAGCTGTCTCTTTAGTGGACTTGCTGCATCTTCTAAGTGTCCTGCCAGTGAAACGCAACCTTTGGCTCGCCTTCCCCACAATATTATCTGTGTGGTCTTTCCAACTGAAGTTGTTCGTAATTTTAACACCCAGGTACTTAGTTGAATTGGCAGCCTTGAGAACTGTACTATTTATCGAATAATCGAATTCCAACGGATTTCGTTTGGAACTCATGTGGATCACCTCACACTTTTCGTTATTTAGCGTCAACTGACACCTGCCACACCATACAGCAATCTTTTCTAAATCGCTTTTCAACTGATACTGATCTACGGATGACCTTACTAGACGGTAAATTACAGTATCATCTGCGAACAACCTAAGAGAACTGCTCAGATTGTCACCAGGTCATTTATATAGATCAGGAACAGCAGAGGTCCCAGGACGCTTCCCTGGGGATTTACGGACAGCCCTGCAGGATTCATGGTGTCAAGTCCCTCCAGCGCTACTTCAGACATTAGTCGAGTCCATGCTCCGTTGTGTTGCGACTCGCTGGGGCCCTACACTATATTAGGCAGGTCGATAACATTACACTCAATCGCCACTTTTCGCGCAATACGGATATCTTGTGTTAATAATTTTGCAATTGGTTTTGATCGTCTGATGACGTCATCTGCAAACAACCTAAGACGGATTCTCAGATTGTCTCCTAAGCTGTTTGTATAGGTCGGGAGCGGCAGAAGACGTATAAAACTACTTTTGTGAACGCCGGGTATCACAGTTGCTTTACAGGATGATTTTTCGTCTGTGACTACGGCCTGCGACCTTTCTGACAGGAAATCCCGAATCCAGTCGCACAGCTGAGACGATACTCCGTAGGCAAACAATTTGATTAGAAGTCGCTTGTGAAAAACGGTATTGAAAGCCTTCTTAAAATCAAAAAATATCGGATCAATTTAAGACCCTCTGTCGATGGTACTCATTACCTTGTGTGCATAATGAGGTGGCTGCGTTTCGCAATAACGATATTTTCTGAATTCACGTAGGCCATTTGTCAATAAACTCTTTTCTTCGAGGTAATTTCATAATGCTAGAACACAGTATACGTTCCAAAATCCTACAATAAATCGACATTAATGACGCAGGTCATAATTAAGCACATTACTCCTTTTTACTTTTTTGTGTGTTTGTACAACTTGCGCAACTTCCAGTACTTAGGTACGAATCTTTCGTCGAGAGAGCGATTGTATAAAATGGTTAACTATAGAGATATTGTATCAGTGTACTCTGAAAGGAACCTTACTAGTTTACAATCTGGAAAGGAGGTCTTGCCTTTATTAAGTTGTTCAAATGGCTCTGAGCACTATGGGACTTAACATCTGAGGTCATCAGTCCCCTAGACTTAGAACTACTTAAACCTGACTAACCTAAGGACAGCACACATGTCCATCCCCGAGGCAGGAGTCGAACCTGCGACCGTAGCAGCAGTGCGATTCTAGACTGAAGCGCCTAGAACCGCTCGGCCACAACGGCCGGCTTACTAAGTGGTTTAAGCTGCTTCGCTACACCGAGGACATTTACTTGTACGTTACTCACTTTGTTGGTTGTTCGTGATTCGGATTCAGGAATATATACCTTGACTTTATTTGGCAAAGGAATTTTGGAAAACGGTGATTAATCACTATGTTTTAGTGGCACTGTCATCAGCAGCATTACCATTGCTATCACACAGTGAAAATATCGACTGTGCTTTGCCACTTGTGAACTTTGACTAGAATGTCTACGGATTTTCTGCCAGATTCTGTAACTGAGTTTCGTTGTGGGAACTGTTAAAACCATCTCTAATTGACGTTCACACTATGTTTCAACCTACAGTAAATCATCTCCCACGTGGGAGATTCTGCGTTTTTTTAAAGTTGGTACGTTTTCTTCATTGTTTCCGCAACAGAGTCCTACTCTGTTTTGTGTAGCATTGGGGATCAGTACCATCGATAATTAATTTATTTAGTATGTATGTGTCAATTGTCGTCGATACTATTCTGACGGAAAAGAGTTGCAACACTAAAAAGGAGTTCTGATCTGAAAGATGATGTCAATTCAAATTTCGCATCAAGTAACAGTGGTGCTAGTAGCGCCATTATGAGGCTGCAAATAAGGTTAGCGTTAAATGCACGCTGTCACGGTCGTGAGTACTAGTTACCTTGGAGACTGCACGTGGTGAGTTGATGTTCAGTCACGAATGCCCTTAATGCGACAAAAACTCAATAATCAACATGTGAGTGAGTTAGAACAGGGTCGTCTAATAGAGCTACGAGAAGCTGGTCGTTCCGTCAGCGATACTGCAGGAAGACCTGGCAAGAACGTAACCACTGTACGTGATTGATATCAGCGTTGGTCACGAGGACGTACCTTCGGAAGAACACCGGGCAGCGGACGGCCACGTGACATTACAGACAGGGAAGGCCATCGTGTTCGGCGCATGACTCTCGCGCATCGTAATGCATTTGCAGCAGAAATTTGAGCAGCAGTTGGTACCACAGTGCCACAACGAACTGATGTAAACCGGTTACTTCAAGGGTAGCTCCAAGTCAGTCGCCCTGTAGTAGCGTACGTTCCACTGACTCCAAACAACTGCCATCTGAGACGTCAGTGATGTCAAACGAGAGCGTGGAGGAGCTCTGTTGTGTTTTCTGATGAAAGCTGGTTCTGGCTCGGTGCCAACGATGGTGTTCTGTTGGTGAGAAGGAGGCCAATCGGTGGTCGTCCACCAACCTGTCTGCGCTCTATACACACCGGACCTATACCTAGAGTGCGGTTTCGTACGAAAGCAAGAGAACTCTCGTCGTTATCGTACGCACCTTGGCTGTAGATTTGTACACCAGTCTGGTGAACAACAGGTTTGTTTGTGTGGGCATCCTCCGCAGCAAGCATATAAATACTTGTTTTGCAAATCAAACTGCCTTTTCCTACTGCTAGTTACTTTATCTATCCCAGACGCGTTTCGCCTTCTCCTGTTCTAAGGCATCATCAGTGGGATCTATAACGATACAGTTTTGTTAGTTATAGATTATTAAACAGTTCACTTCACGATTTTTTTGTAAAAAAACTTATTACTTACGATTTGCTGATCTGCGTTTCTTCACAACTGGTCTCGAGGTCACATTACCACTTTCATCACTGTTCTATATTCACATCTTTGTCTTTTCGCCATCCACACACTGTTCACCATGTTTCTCACTCTTTTTTGTGGTGGCCTATCGTTCTTCTGTCACTCGATACAACTATTTCGTCGTACACTTCTTTTCGCAGTTTAAATATTGCCATTCCATTACGTGTTTTATCGTCTTTGGTATATTTACCTGTTTGTTGGCAACCTAACGAAGTATATGTTCGTTACTAACTTCTGTTTATGATGTTTATACCGTGGATGTGCGTATGAGTGAGAGAGAGAGAGGGGGGGATAGAGCATTTATTTATTTATTAATTTATTTATTTTTTTGTTGGGGTGGCGGTTGTACTAGCTGTTAGAGAGTGGCTGAAAACTTTGGTAACAGCTGTTTTGACTTTTCGTTTCAATATTCTGGGGAGGGACCATGGATGAGTGAGTGTAAAGACGTTGGGTTCTATTATTATTACTCTGGACAGTAAACATACCAAAGACGATTAAAGACGTAATGAAGTCGCAATATTTACGCTGTGAAAAGAAGTGTACGACGAAATAGTTGTATCGAGTGATAGAAGAACGATAGTCCACCACAAAAAAGAGTGAGAAACATGGTGAACAGTGTGTAGATGGCGAAAACACGAACAGATGAATATACACTCCTGGAAATGGAAAAAAGAACACATTGACACCGGTGTGTCAGACCCACCATACTTGCTCCGGGCACTGCGAGAGGGCTGTACAAGCAATGATCACACGCACGGCACAGCAGACACACCAGGAACCGCGGTGTTGGCCGTCGAATGGCGCTAGCTGCGCAGCATTTGTGCACCGCCGCCGTCAGTGTCAGCCAGTTTGCCGTGGCATACGGAGCTCCATCGCAGTCTTTAACACTGGTAGCATGCCGCGACAGCGTGGACGTGAACCGTATGTGCAGTTGACGGACTTTGAGCGAGGGCGTATAGTGGGCATGCGGGAGGCCGGGTGGACGTACCGTCGAATTGCTCAACACGTGGGGCGTGAGGTCTCCACAGTACATCGATGTTGTCGCCAGTGGTCGGCGGAAGGTGCACATGCCCGTCGACCTGGGACCGGACCGCAGCGACGCACGGATGCACGCCAAGACCGTAGGATCCTACGCAGTGCCGTAGGGGACCGCACCGCCACTTCCCAGCAAATTAGGGACACTGTTGCTCCTGGGGTATCGGCGAGGACCATTCGCAACCGTCTCCATGAAGCTGGGCTACGGTCCCGCACACCGTTAGGCCGTCTTCCGCTCACGCCCCAACATCGTGCAGCCCGCCTCCAGTGGTGTCGCGACAGGTGTGAATGGAGGGACGAATGGAGATGTGTCGTCTTCAGCGATGAGAGTCGCTTCTGCCTTGGTGCCAATGATGGTCGTATGCGTGTTTGGCGCCGTGCAGGTGAGCGCCACAGTCAGGACTGCATACGACCGAGGCACACAGGGCCAACACCCGGCATCATGGTGTGGGGAGCGATCTCCTACACTGGCCGTACACCACTGGTGATCGTCGAGGGGACACTGAATAGTGCATGGTACATCCAAACCGTCATCGAACCCATCGTTCTACCATTCCTAGACCGGCAAGGGAACTTGCTGTTCCAACAGGACAATGCACGTCCGCATGTATCCCGTGCCACCCAACGTGCTCTAGAAGGTGTAAGTCAACTACCCTGGCCAGCAAGATCTCCGGATCTGTCCCCCATTGAGCATGTTTGGGACTGGATGAAGCGTCGTCTCACGCGGTCTGCACGTCCAGCACGAACGCTGGTCCAACTGAGGCGCCAGGTGGAAATGGCATGGCAAGCCGTTCCACAGGACTACATCCAGCATCTCTACGATCGTCTCCATGGGAGAATAGCAGCCTGCATTGCTGCGAAAGGTGGATATACACTGTACTAGTGCCGACATTGTGCATGCTCTGTTGCCTGTGTCTATGTGCCTGTGGTTTTGTCAGTGTGATCATGTGATGTATCTGACCCCAGGAATGTGTCAATAAAGTTCCCCCTTCCTGGGACAATGAATTCACGGTGTTCTTATTTCATTTTCCAGGAGTGTAGAACAGTGATAAAAGTGGTAGTGCGACCTCCAGACCAGATGTGAGGAAACGCAGATCAGCAAATCGTAAGTAATTACATTTTTACAAAAAATCGCGAAGTGAACAGTTTGATAATCTACAACTAACAAAACTGTATCATTATAGATCCCACTGATTATGCCTTAGAACAGGAGAAGAAGAAACGCGTATGGGATAAACAAAATAGCTAGCAGCAGAAAAGGCCGTTTGACTTGCAAAACCAGTATGGTGATACGACCAGCTGTGCTGCCATTCATGAAAATCATTCCTGCGGGTGTTTTCCAAAAGAATAACGCTTACCCACATACCGCTGTTGTAACCCAACATGCTCTACAGAGTGCCGGCGTGTTGCCTTGGCGTGCTCGATCCCCAGCTCTGTCTCCGCTCGAGTACTTTTCGGACATCATCGGATGACAACTCAAGCGTCATCCACAAACAGCATTAACCGTCCCTTTGTTGACCGAAAAAGTGCAAAAGGCATGGAACTTCATCATACAAACTGACATCCGCCAGCTGTGCAACACACTGCATGTACGTTTGCATGCTTGCATTCAACCTTCTGGCAGTTACACAAGTTATTAATGTGCTAGCATTTCACATTTGCGATGGCTTATCTGGTGCTTTCATTATTCTGTGATCTTGCGCAGTTATCACTTAAAAATGTTACCTAGAAAAATATATTCCTGACATTTCATTGCTCTAGGTTTTCTCTCCGTCAGTGTATTTCTTTGAATTTAAAACACATCTGGTCTACACTTAAATAGCGGGGTTGGAAGGAGTGGCGACTGTCTCTTAGGAAGCCGTAAAGCGATTTTTTATCTGTTTTTTTTTTTAAATATGTATCTTTTGCCTTTATTTTTGGCGGACTTGGATGTTCTGATATTTAGTCTTTCTACAATGACCTTGTTGTCAATAATCCCTGTATCCCTCATGATGCAGCCTATTTGCTGTGTGTAAGGTCTGTCGTAGGGTAACGTAATAACAGGCAGCGTGGTAGTGACTGCGAGTTTTATTGTACGAGTCACACAGTAATGGGTGAAGAGTTTGCTTTCACTTAATTGTCACGTGTATAAAATGGGAGAGGCCACATGGTTAACCAAATGTTAGAATCTAAAATTTGTTTCTTACCGAGTGCTAAATGCCAATAAATCACCGTATTTGTGATTTAACACGTTAATCGCTAACAGAGAAAACCATATCCGTCTGTTATTGGTACTAATCCGCCAATCTGACGACAAGATTCCTTTCTGACCTGAAAGATATCGACTAAATTAAAAGTGTTTGTTTACTGCGAGAGTGAAGATAGAAGGCAAGTGAAGGTGAGGACCTTACACCAGGATTATTTGTTGTTGAGAGGTCAAGTTCCTTTTCGCAGCCATTCACACTCTGAGTGGGCTCCTGAATTAATCGTTAAAATAATTTTCAGAGAATGCATTCATTACTATTTCGGACGACGTTTTATGCATAGCACCAATTTTAATGTGTATTTAGACCAACATGTCGAGAGTATACTGAAGCCACCACCAAATGGAATTGCTTGAGTGAGGTACCTGTCTGAAATGAGACTAAAATTTTCTTTGAACTGTTCAGCAACTGTGTCATTAGGGTCCGGGTAACATATTTGGAAACGGTGGAGGTAACATGTAAAGACGGAACATGGTCGTGACGTATAGCTGTGCCGCAGAGTTCCTTTAGTCACTTCAGGCGGTTCAAATGGCTCTAAGCACTATGGGACTTAACATCTGAGGTTATCAGTTACCTAGACGTAGAACTACTTAAACCTAACTAACCTAAGAACATCACACACATCCATGCCCGAGGCAGGATTCGAACCTGCGACCGTAGCAGCAACGCGGTTCCGGACTGAAGTGCCTAGAACCGCTCGGCCACAGCGGCTGGCCTTTAGTCATTACTATCCCTGACATGAAGTCGTATCCAGTGGCTGACCGTATCATGATGGTGAGAGGAGTAACAGTGCACTCTCAAACGCAAACCATTGGAAGAGTGGGACCTCTGTCCACTTCGCCACTGTACTCGCCAGCGACAGCGTCCAGGTTATACTATATGCTGCCAGACCTGGTAGCAACACTAAAGACAAACAACACTAATGTGCTATTGTGGCCATTCTGTTTGTCACAGAGAATTACAGTTCTTGGCCAGTCATATAACTGCCACCGGTGTAGACGTGTACGAAGTAAGTGACTTCCGACCATGCCGTCTGGGTGCTTCACCATTTTTGTGTGGCAGTGTGTTATATAAGACGTCTCACACATCCATGTGTCTAACAATCTGATGGCGAATGACCACTGAGACCACTACATGTTTTCTACTATTTGAATAACATATCATGCATCGTCTATTTAATAAGAAAAGCAAAAGTTGAAAAAAGAGCCAGCAAGTACGAGAACGTGGACCAGTTGATGGGAAAGACCAGCTTGCTCCCATATAACACAGGGAAAACAGCAATGCTTCGCAATTGCTAATGGTGTATGGGGATTGAATACACGTCCTATCTCCTTCTGTGACATCTCTCTGTCGATCTCCTCCACATCCTTCTGTATGTCTCCTCTTTCCCCTACCCTCTCTCCCTGTCTATCACCTGCTCTCTCTCCTCTAACTGTCCATCTCTTGCTCCCCTCTCTCTCTCTGTCCTTCTCATCCTCTGTCCACCACCTGCTCTCCCCCTCACTTTCTATCTCCTCCTCTTGCCTCTCTCTGTCCATCTTCTACTCTCACCTCTTCCCAATGCCTTGTCTCCTTTCTTACCATCCATGTCCTCCTCCCCCTCTCCTCTCACCACTGTGCACCACATGCTCTCCCCTCTCATCTTCATCTTCTCCCTCCACCTCTCTCTAACCATCCATCTCCACCTGCCCCCTCCCTCTGTCCATCTCCTCTGCTCATCACTATGCACCACCTGCTCTCCCCTCTCAACTCCCTGCACCTCTCTCTTACCACCCAGCTCCTCCTCCCACCTCCCTCTGTCCATCTCATCATTTCACCACTGGTCACCACCAACTTTCCCCTCTCACCGTCCATTTCCTCCTCCCCCTCTCTATGTTCATGCCCTTCTCTCACCACTGTCCACCACATGCTCTCTCCTCTCATCTCCACCTCCTGCCTTTCTCTCACCATCCATCTCCTCCTCTTCCTTCTCTCTGTCTGTCTCATCCATCCACCATTGGTCACCACATGCTTTCCCCTATCTCTGCCCATCTTCTCTCTGTGCCTCTCTCTCACCATCTGTCTTCTCCTCCTCCATCCCTGTCTTCATCTCCTCCTCTCACCACTGTGCACCACCTGCTCTCCCCTCTCACCTTCTCCTCCCAGTCAGCATAAGGACACTGTGGGCACAGATGACAGCGACGTTGAGTGCCCTCCAGCTGCAGCAACAACAACAATCGTCCTCCTGCCTCTCTCTCCATCCATTTCCTCCTCCCCCTCCCTCATCCATCTCTTCCTCTCGCCACTGTGTACCACCACCTGTTTTCCTCTCTCATCTCCTCCTCCCATGTCTCTCTCACCATCCATCCCCTCCTCCCCTCTCTCTGTCCATCTCGTCCTCTCACCACTGGCCACCACCTGCTTTCCCCTCTCCCCTCTCCCCTCTCATCTCCTACCTCTCTCTCACTGTCCATCTCCTCCTCCTCTGCTCTCTCTTCATCTTGTCCTCTTACCACTGGCCACCACCAGCTTTCCCCTCCCTCCATTCATCTCCTCCTCCCACCTCTCTCTGTCCATCTCCTCCTCTGACTTTTCTCCACCACCTGCTCATACCTCTTCTCGCCCCCCCCCCTCTCTCTGTCTTTTCCTTCCTCCACCTCTCTCAGCACATTTCTTCCTTCCCCCCTCTCTTTCCATCTCTTGTCCCCTCTTTATCTGATCTTGAGCCTTGTCTATTTTTATTGCCAATGAGCCCTTAGCTGTAAATTGAAATCACTTAAGAGTAATGGGAAAATCTATTGGCATTATCTGTGTTCAGGACATGAGAGAGATCGCACCAGCTGCTGAATCAGCAAGGAAGCTAACGTCAATGAGAGAATTTCAGATAGTTTTAATCTGCGAACAGGTAGGATTACAAAGCTTCACGCGATTGAAATTGCTTAGTAATATTTTAATTGTAAGCCGATGAGCCATAAATACAACTTTCCTGTTTTCAGTTAAAACCGACTTCGCGGAAGTAAACAAAACAGCACGTTGTTGTGTATATAACTTTTGTTTAAAGTCATATACAAGGTGCTTCAAAAAGGACTTTACAAGTTTCAAATTCATATAAATAATTCGTATTACCTACAGATATGACTGTAGTGTCAGTTTGTAGGGAAATACATCAAGCTTTGTCTCGTTTAGTTCGCTAGTGCCGAATCGCACCGTAAGGAGCGCTAGCGAAAGTTGCGTTAAAGGTGGCTGCCTTCACTGGACCTAAGCGTGCTAGCTGTGTGTTTTGTTTGGTTTGAAGACTCGAAGTCGGCGACAACAGTTGAGGAAAATTTCCGTACCAAGTACGGCTAATGATCCTTCTGGTAGGCCTAAAGTTTATGAGTGGCATACATATTTCGTAGAAACAGCGTGCTCGGTAAGACATGGTAAATCATCAGGTCGTCCAAGCACATCTGACGACGGCGTTGAGCGAGTGACACAACGTTTCGTCAACAGCCCTACGAAATCGACCCGGCGTGCATCTCGCGCACTGCAAATCCCACATACGACTGCTTGGCATGTGTTGAGAAACCGTTTGCGTTTGAAACCGTTCAGTTTGACGATCGTAAAAGCAATAAATGACAGTGATAAAATTGCTCGCAAGAACTTCTGTGCGCATGTGTTAATTTCATTACATGAGGATGAACATTTCTTGGACAAAATCATCTTTTCTGATGGGCCGACTTTCCTCTTAAGTGGCAAGGTTAACGCACATAACTGCCGGATTTGGGGCAGTGCAAATCCACATCAGACATTACAGCACGTTCGTGATAGCCTTAAACTGAACGTTTTTTGTGCATTGAGCAAGAACAAAGTGTACGTCCCCCTTTTTTCCCGTGAGGGAACGATCAGCGGGATAATGTACCTGGATATTTTATAACAATTTTTTATACCACAGATCGATGAGGATGGCCTAGAACAAAATGTTTACTTCATGCAAGATGGTGCATCACCCCATTGCCTGGCTGACGTCCGGGAGTTTTTCAGTGACCACTTTCCAGGTTAATGGATTGGCCGTGATGCGCCAACTGCGTGGCCCTCACGTTTCCCAGACCAGACACAACTCGATTTTTTTATGGGGTTTATCAAGGATATCGCATCTCTACCTCCTGTTCCGACTTCTCTACCTAAACTTAGAGCAAGAATTTACGCCGCCACTGAGCGAGGTACACCAGCAATACTATATCGAGTTTGCGAAAAAATTGAGTTCCGATGGGATGTGTGCCACATAAGCAATGGGAACCACACACAACATCTTTAGTTTAAAGTAAAAAACTTGATGTACTCGTATTTCCCTACAAAACAACACTAAACCCAGCGCTATATCTTCAATAAATTTATAAGAATTCTTAAAGTTGTAAAGTTCTTTTTGAAACATCCTGTAATAGGGTAAGTATATATATCGGAGAAATAATGCATCCACACTAGGGGTTTAAATGCCATGCAATCGTATTTAAAATTGACTATGACAAAGAAAGCGAAATCGCACATTTTCGCTGAACACACTTCCTTTCTCGCAGTAGGATTCAACAGGAACCCTGTATATTAATGTTGAAATAAATTTCTGCCAAGTATAGGAGGAAATGTAACTACCTGAGCATTGGGGCCGATGTGTGTTATGTACGCATTAATTTTATGTAATTGTTTATGCAACCACCGTTCCACACATCAGTTCGTAGTATGGCTAACGAAAGCTTGGACACGATGTGTATTTAAAATGAGATTTTCACTCTGCAGCGGAGTGTGCGCTGATATGAAACTTCCTGGCAGATTAAAACTGTGTGCCCGACCGAGACTCGAACTCGGGACCTTTGCCTTTCGCGGGCAAGTGCTCTACCAACTGAGCTACCGAAGCACGACTCACGTCCGGGGTACTCACAGCTTTACTTCCGCCAGTACCTCGTCTCCTACCTTCCAAACTTTACAGAAGCTCTTCTGCGAACCTTGCAGAACTAGCACTCCTGAAAGAAAGGATATTGCGGAGACATGGCTTCGGTAGCTCAGTTGGTAGAGCACTTGCCCGCGAAAGGCAAAGGTCCCGAGTTCGAGTCTCGGTCGGACACACAGCTTTAATCTGCCAGGAAGTTTCATATCAGCGCACACTCCGCTGCAGAGTGAAAATCTCATTCTGGAAACATCCCCCAGGCTGTGGCTAAGCCATGTCTCCGCAATATCCTTTCTTTCAGGAGTGCTAGTTCTGCAAGGTTCGCAGAAGAGCTTCTGTAAAGTTTGGAAGGTAGGAGACGAGGTACTGGCGGAAGTAAAGCTGTGAGTACCGGACGTGAGTCGTGCTTCGGTAGCTCAGTTGGTAGAGCACTTGCCCGCGAAAGGCAAAGGTCCCGAGTTCGAGTCTCGGTCGGGCACACAGTTTTAATCTGCCAGGAAGTTTCATATCAGCGCACACTCCGCTGCAGAGTGAAAATCTCATTCTGGAAACATCCCCCAGGCTGTGGCTAAGCCATGTCTCCGCAATATCCTTTCTTTCAGGAGTGCTAGTTCTGCAAGGTTCGCAGAAGAGCTTCTGTGAAGTTTGGAAGGTAGGAGACGAGGTACTGGCGGAAGTAAAGCTGTGAGTACCGGACGTGAGTCGTGCTTCGGTAGCTCAGTTGGTAGAGCACTTGCCCGCGAAAGGCAAAGGTCCCGAGTTCGAGTCTCGGTCGGGCACACAGTTTTAATCAGCCAGGAAGTTTCATATCAGCGCACACTCCGCTGCAGAGTGAAAATCTCATTCTGGAAACATCCCCCAGGCTGTGGCTAAGCCATGTCTCCGCAATATCCTTTCTTTCAGGAGTGCTAGTTCTGCAAGGTTCGCAGAAGAGCTTCTGTAAAGTTTGGAAGGTAGGAGACGAGGTACTGGCGGAAGTAAAGCTGTGAGTACCGGACGTGAGTCGTGCTTCGGTAGCTCAGTTGGTAGAGCACTTGCCCGCGAAAGGCAAAGGTCCCGAGTTTTAATCTGCCAGGAAGTTTCATATCAGCGCACACTCCGCTGCAGAGTGAAAATCTCATTCTGGAAACATCCCCCAGGCTGTGGCTAAGCCATGTCTCCGCAATATCCTTTCTTTCAGGAGTGCTAGTTCTGCAAGGTTCGCAGAAGAGCTTCTGTAAAGTTTGGAAGGTAGGAGACGAGGTACTGGCGGAAGTAAAGCTGTGAGTACCGGACGTGAGTCGTGCTTCGGTAGCTCAGTTGGTAGAGCACTTGCCCGCGAAAGGCAAAGGTCCCGAGTTCGAGTCTCGGTCGGGCACACAGTTTTAATCTGCCAGGAAGTTTCACGATGTGTATTGTGTACTGATTGATTTTTTGTAATAATATAGGTAATAGGCATTGCATAACTGTAAGGACCTACTCAGAGCATGACTTCCAGAACCTTACGAGAGGTTTGATAATAACGCTTACACTATAGATACACAGACGGAAAAAAGATCGCAACACCAAATACAAATTAATGTAGAGTAATGTACTTTCGGGAATACAAGCACGAGTTAAGCCATTGAAATGTGAAATGCTGGTAGATGAGTAGTTGGTGTAACCACCGTGCCACACAGCAGTTTGTAGGATGGAGCTTCACGCTTGTTGCACTTCGTTAATACGACATTTAATGTTACAAATTAATGTAATGTACTTCCGGGAATACAAGCATGAGGTAAGCCATTGAAATGTGAAATGCTGGTAGATGGGTAGTTGGTGTAACCACCGTGCCACACAGCAGTTTGCAGGATGGAGCTGCACGCTTGTTGCACTTCGTTAATACGACATTTAGTGTTACAAATTAATGTAGAGTAATGTACTTCCGGGAATGCAAGCACGAGGTAAGCCATTGAAATGTGAAATGCTGGTAGATGAGTAATTGGTGTAACCACCGTGCCACACAGCAGTTTGTAGGATGGAGCTTCACGCTTGTTGCACTTCGTTAATACGACATTTAATGCTACAAATTAATGTAGAGTAATGTACTGCTGGGAATGCAAGCACGTGGTAAGCCATTGAAATGTGAAATGCTGGTAGATGAGTAGTTGGTGTAACCACCGTGTCACACAGCAGTTTGCAGGATGGAGCTTCACGCTTGTTGCACTTTGTTAATACGACATTTAATGTTACAAATTAATGTAGAGTAATGTACTTCCGGGAATACAAGCACGAGGTAAGCCATTGAAATGTGAAATGCTGGTAGATGAGTAGTTGGTGTAACCACCGTGTCACACAGCAGTTTGCAGGATGGAGCTTCACGCTTGTTGCACTTCGTTAATACAAGGACATTTCATGTTGTTCGTGAATAACGCTGGAGATGTCGTCCGATGGTGTTCCGTATATTCTCGACTGGAGACAGATCTGGCGATCCAACAGGCCAGGACAACGTATAGACACACTGTGGAGTACATTGAGTTACAACAGCGTTTTGTCGGCGAGCGTCATTCTGTTGGAAAACACCCTTTGGAATGCCGTTCATGAATGACAGCACAACAGACTGAATCATTAGATTGTAGTACAAATTTACAGTCAGAATTATCAGACTGATGTACAAATTTGGTATCAGAGTACTTGGGATAACCACTAGAGTTCAGCTGTTGTATGAAATCTCACCCTGCACCATAACTCCACATGTAGGCCCAGTGTGTCTAGCACACAGACAGTTTGATTGCAGGCCCTCAACTTTCCTCCATCTAACCAACACACGGCCATCACTGGCATCGAGTCAGAATTAACTTTAATCAGAAAACACATCAGACCTTCCTGCCCTCTAATGAACTCACACTTGACTCCACTGAAATCGGAAATGGTGTGGTTTGGATTCAGTGGAATGCACGCTACAGGGCGTCTTGCTCAGACCTGTTCGTTATGTAACCGATAACAGTTCGTTGTGTCGATGTAGCGCCAACTGCTGCTCAAATTGCTGTTGCAGGTGCAGTACGATGCGCCAGAGCCATACGCCGAAAGCGATGGTCTTCCCTCTCGGCAGTACCACGTGGCCGACCTGTGTCCGGTCTTCTTGCGACCGTACGTTCTCGTGACCAACGTTGCCAGCTATCATATACAGTGTTTACGTCCTTGCCAAGTCTCTCTGCAATATCGCAGATTGAACCTCCAGCTTCTGGTAGCCGTATTACGGGACTCCATTCGGACTCAGTGAAGTGGCGTTTTTGTGGCCTTAGAAGCTTTCGTGATTAACATCGGTGTACCACGTCGACTCTCAAAGGTACCTAATGCTCACGACTGTTACAGCGTATATTTAAAACACACAGGATTGGCATCCTCATAATAGCGTGAAATTTGAACAGACATCTTCTTTCAATTGTAGAAACACGGCTCTCAACTTTCGTTTATGTCGAACAGCTTCTTTTTGATATATATATATATATATATATATATATATATATGTTGTAACTCAATATACTCCACAGTGTGTCTATACGTTGTCCTGGCCTGTTGGATCGACAGATCTGTCTCCAGTCGAGAATATATGGAACACCATCGGACGACATCTCCAGCGTTATCCACGAACAACATTAAATGTCCTTGTATTAACGAAGTGCAACAAGCGTGAAGCTCCATCCTGCAAACTGCTGTGTGGCACGGTGGTTACACCAACTACCCATCTACCAGCATTTCACATTTCAATGGCTTACCTCGTGCTTGCATTCCCGGAAGTACATTACTCTACATTAATTTGTAACATTAAATGTCGTATTAACAAAGTGCAACAAGCGTGAAGCTCCATCCTACAAACTGCTGTGTGGCACGGTGGTTACACCAACTACTCATCTACCAGCATTTCACATTTCAATGGCTTACCTCGTGCTTGTAGTCCCGAAAGTACATTACTCTACATTAATTTGTATTTGGTGTTGCGATCGTTTTTCCGTATCTGTGTATCTATAGTGTAAGCGTTATTATCAAAACTCTCGTAGGGTTCTGGAAGTCATACTTCAAGCTTAAACATCATGTTCTGAGGAGGTCCTTACAGTTATGCAATGCCTATTACCTATATTATTACAAAAAATCAATCAGTACACAATACACATCGTGTCCAAGTACTTTTGTGTGTCCGTCAGAATCCTTATTAGTGCACCCTGTTAATATTTGAAATAAATCCGTCGTGAACTATTCTAGAAATTTTTGTTAACAACATCTGATTCGTATATAGTAGTATAGGTAATGCTGTTGTTCATTAAACCGCACCAATGACGCTCGCCGCTAAAAACACAGTTTTCCACTAACCCGAACGGTCTATAAAAGCGCATGTGGTTACTAAGAAGTTAGATTGTATATACTGTATACAATACAGACTAACACGTGAATAGTGTGGCATCGTGAATGAGTCACGGAATTTGTTACACACGTGTATAACAGTATGAGTAAATAAGTTAACTTTCAGAGCAATCCACCCAATTTACTGGCGCAGAACTACAGTAAGAGCACTGAGTGATAATCGGCTTGAATGTGTTCTTTGGCTACCAGGTTATTTTGAGTGTCCAGACCATTAATTATGACTGCTGCAACAAGCTAACGAAATAGTTGTGGGACTCTCGTGGTTCACGTTAGGTAAGTGACATGTGTAGTATGATTAGGAACAATCACCGAGCAGGGGCCGCTGCGTATAACAGTTCACTAATATTCCAGAGCACTCGAGTTCAGGTCCCAGTACCCCCGTGCAGATTTCGGCTACCAGCAACCAAAATCATTTAAGGCGAATGTCACGGTGGTTCGTTGGAAACCGGGACATTCAGTTACTGCTCTATTATTGTCTAATCTGATGTCGTCTTCTGCCTTCCTTCCTTCGAAGAATTCTTGAAAATTAATGGTCGTCGAGATATTGTCAGTCATTGTATTTTGAGAATTTACACCGGATGCATCCCGACGATGGGTTATTAATAACAGTGTACCAGTTTCGTTCAGCCAAGTTAGTAAACTACTGTCGAATGGTACCCCCACCATCACGTTCTCTTATCATCATGTATGGCACTCTAAAGCAGCGTTTATGTCATGGATTTCAGTATTGCGTTGAAGAAAATCATACTTACACAGCAAGTTTCGCTTACGTTTATCACTTGCATATGAGTTCGTCACCGGCAATATGTTGCTATGGGGTTCTACTACACGACTAAAGTGAAATACATACACTCCTGGAAATGGAAAAAAGAACACATTGACGCCGGTGTGTCAGACCCACCATACTTGCTCCGGACACTGCGAGAGGGCTGTACAAGCAATGATCACACGCACGGCACAGCGGACACACCAGGAACCGCGGTGTTGGCCGTCGAATGGCGCTAGCTGCGCAGCATTTGTGCACCGCCGCCGTCAGTGTCAGCCAGTTTGCCGTGGCATACGGAGCTCCATCGCAGTCTTTAACACTGGTAGCATGCCGCGACAGCGTGGACGTGAACCGTATGTGCAGTTGACGGACTTTGAGCGAGGGCGCATAGTGGGCATGCGGGAGGCCGGGTGGACGTACCGCCGAATTGCTCAACACGTGGGGCGTGAGGTCTCCACAGTACATCGATGTTGTCGCCAGTGGTCGGCGGAAGGTGCACGTGCCCGTCGACCTGGGACCGGACCGCAGCGACGCACGGATGCACGCCAAGACCGTAGGATCCTACGCAGTGCCGTAGGGGACCGCACCGCCACTTCCCAGCAAATTAGGGACACTGTTGCTCCTGGGGTATCGGCGAGGACCATTCGCAACCGTCTCCATGAAGCTGGGCTACGGTCCCGCACACCGTTAGGCCGTCTTCCGCTCACGCCCCAACATCGTGCAGCCCGCCTCCAGTGGTGTCGCGACAGGCGTGAATGGAGGGACGGATGGAGACGTGTCGTCTTCAGCGATGAGAGTCGCTTCTGACTTGGTGCCAATGATGGTCGTATGCGTGTTTGGCGCCGTGCAGGTGAGCGCCACAATCAGGACTGCATACGACCGAGGCACACAGGGCCAACACCCGGCATCATGGTGTGGGGAGCGATCTCCTACACTGGCCGTACACCACTGGTGATCGTCGAGGGGACACTGAATAGTGCATGGTACATCCAAACCGTCATCGAACCCATCGTTCTACCATTCCTACACCGGCAAGGGAACTTGCTGTTCCAACAGGACAATGCACGTCCGCATGTATCCCGTGCCACCCAACGTGCTCTAGAAGGTGTAAGTCAACTACCCTGGCCAGCAAGATCTCCGGATCTGTCCCCCATTGAGCATGTTTGGGACTGGATGAAGCGTCGTCTCACGCGGTCTGCACGTCCAGCACCAACGCTGGTCCAACTGAGGCGCCAGGTGGAAATGGCATGGCAAGCCGTTCCACAGGACTACATCCAGCATCTCTACGATCGTCTCCATGGGAGAATAGCAGCCTGCATTGCTGCGAAAGGTGGATATACACTGTACTAGTGCCGACATTGTGCATGCTCTGTTGCCTGTGTCCATGTGCCTGTGGTTCTGTCAGTGTGATCATGTGATGTATCTGACCCCAGGAATGTGTCAATAAAGTTTCCCCTTCCTGGAACAATGAATTCACGGTGTTCTTATTTCAATTCCAGGAGTGTATTTGTCGGAACAGGGCTCCATAACTCATCGATGAAGTTAGTAAAGCACATATCAGGAAGGAGATGGTTTTGTTTTACGGGTCTTTTGAGTCGACACTTTTCGCCAACACTTGAAACACGTCATCCAGCCAGTTACAGAACTTATTAAAGTTACTACAGTTTGACGTTTTGTGTGTACAGAAAGTACTGCAGCAATGCAAGCCGAGTAAATATGGTAGAATGAGTACTGATGCTAAAGGCTGGTTGAAGTTACGTCTCTCTGACACTTGTGAAGATCTTTGTCATCAGTGAATAAGTGAATTTTCCGTAATTAGTTGAATGAATTCAACTGTCTGTTATCTAACGATATTAGTTTGCATTTCCAAATGATATACGAGTGAGTGATTTTTTTCGTAAACTACGAGTGGTGTGCGACTGAAGATTCCTTTTGACAAAAAGAGACGTTTCATTAGGCGCAAATGTAATGGTATTTTCTGCAGTTTTGTAAGAAGGTCTCGAAGTTCAGTGACAGGTTAAGCATAAAACCTGTGTTAGCATCTGTCACAGAAGTATTCGGCCAACAATGATGGAAGTCGTATACGACCATCCACAACTTAGCCTTCCTCAGGGCCGGCCGGAGTGGCCGAGCGGTTCTAGGCGCTACAGTCTGGAACCGCGCGACCGTTACGGTCGCAGGTTCGAATCCTGCCTCGGGCATGGATGTGTGTGATGTCCTTAGGTTAGTTAGGTTTAAGTAGTTCTAAGTTCTAGGGGACTGATGACCACAGCAATTAAGTCCCATAGTGCTCAGAGCCATTTGGACCAACCTTCCTCATGGCATCGTTATATATAGTCAGCTCCTAACCCTATTTTTGTGTTAGAATAGATGTAACATCTTCTTATCTATCTCTTCATTGGTCACCAACATCACAACCAAAATGAACCCATGGCAATAACTGAAAGCTTTATTTCTGAAATTGACATCAGGTCTAGAGCGCATCCAGGATCTGAGACAAGTGGAGAAAATTTCTTGGGATAGGAAGGGATGGATATAGCAAAGCATTTTTTTAAAAAAGTAAAACTTAAAACTGTTGTAAAACTTTGTTTATCAATCACCACACATAGATACGTCTGTCTTTCTGGCAGATAGAAAACGATTTCCGTTTGCAGGTATATACACATAATACCAAGCTGCTTCCGCACTGCTCGAAATTGGATAGAACAAATACTCACTTTAAAAACAACGTTAAAATACAAAGTGTTCAGGACTTCAAGAAGGCGTATGATTCAGTTGGTAGTCAGATCCTCTTTATCACCTCTTGAAGAACAAATCTAGATAGAAAACGCTAAATTTCGTGAAACACTGACCAATACAACCTCTAAAGTAAAATTTATGGGTGAGCTGTCAGAACCATGCCTGATCAAAACCGGTATTCTATAAGGCAACGATCTGTCTCCTATCCTGTTTAATCTGGCGCCGGACAAAATTTTCCGAAATTGGGGAAAAATCAAAAGTAGTGGAAACTTTTGCGACTTGGACGACCTAAAAATGACATACGGATTTCTTGACTACTTTTCGCAGACCATGTGGCAGTACTAGCAGACGACGAGACAGCAGCAATCAAACAGAAGGAAATTCTCAAGGAATGCGTCGAAAGAATTGGCCTCGACATACCCTACCAAAAACCAAGTACATTTGCTCTAAGTATTATATTCAAAAACTGGTCACAAATATGGAGAAATCGAGAGAAATATGTTATTTCAGTATTTAGACGAAATCCTTGAGCCTACAAGGAAATGACGCAGAAAATTCGCATGAGAAAATGTTGGAGAGTTTACCTTAAAATGCAGAAAATCTACAAACAAATACAAAAAAAGTCTATGCAGACGAAAATCAGGCCACAGTTATCAAGACTGAAAGTTTATGTGCTAGAAAACGCTCACATAGAGAAATGATTATGTGGAACTTACCCTAAAAGAATAACGCAACGTTCTAAGAAAGGTAGTGGGCTGGAAAAGAAAAGAAGATGTTTATAGACTAAAATCCTGAAAAACAACCGCGAAATTAATGAACCTCGTGGCAGACATCATAAAAAGTTGAAATTTTTTGAGAGCATGTCCACGGACTCCCAACAACAAGACTCACTCATAAAATTGCGATATACCTGGAACAACTCAAAGCCACGACCTGGATCCAGCGGGTTAAAAGGATTCAGAAGCGGCTCATGTAAGTCCATTAGACTTTTCAGTAGAAACTAATATGAAAAAAAAGATTGTAAATGAAAAGTAGTGTCAGAGTGACATCACCACAAGACCAGGGACAAAATGGATTTAAGAAAGAAAAAGAAGGAGATAGAATGAGAGCTGTTGGAAACTTCAATGAAACATAATAGCTTTGTATCTTTGGGTGATCCGATAAGGTCCAAGACGTTGGACATGCACTTCAGAAGAATCACTAATCTGAATAGCGGATGTGTAATAATCGAAGAGGATGACGAAGCGAAGAGTTACAGAAAAGATTCGATATGACACAACTGAACAGTATTTGCGAGGTGACAGAAGGGGAATAGAGTTAGTACTACGTGATCTTTGAAGAGAAATACTATGAAGAGAAGTTAGGAAATGTGCAAGGTTGGAAAGGTTTGAGAGTTTGTTTCTCCCTCGACAAAGTCTGCAGAGTCGATCCCGCTGATGACCTCACCTGAACCTGGCCTGTGCAGATTTTCGCATCGGCATACCTGAACGTTTTTCGGCGACACTTTGACGTCATCACAGGCGCTAGAGTGGGGAGGAGGTGGCAGTAGCAGCGGCGTGGCGCCAGCTGGGCTGCAGGGCTTTTGTGCTGCTGCGTCGGAGATTCCTTAACCCGATGACCCGGCCAACAGTCGTCTCGTCAATGGCCGGCCACTCGGGACGAGGGGAGGGGTGCGGTGTGGAGTGGACGGCAACGACGGCAACAATGTACGCCCGCACAGTATTTTTAGTTAGCCTCGGTTATGGACCGTCTCGGTGCTCTTGGCGCACCAAATCACAGCGTGAACAGAGGTGCTATTTTATCCCATCTGTGCGCTCTGGGTGTAGTAACAGCTAGAACCAAAGGCGACAGCTCTCAAACAAATTAGAGTGTGTGATTTCCTTTCGATCCCATATCAGTAGTTAATCCCTGTGTAGTTATGATTCTATGATGGCAGAGGTATGTTCCTTTCTTCCTTAAACATAGAAACTGTTGCACGATTTGCTTGACCTGCTGATTAGCTACGTAACTGATGTTCTAATTAATAACAAAGGTTTAAAGCTCTTGAGTAGCCGTTGCAGTAGAAATTTAAAGCTCTTGAGTAGCCCTTGCAGTAAACGGGACTGATTTTAATGAAAATGAAAGTTCCAAAAGTAGCTGCAACAAGGTAACATATTTCATGTTTTACACTACGGTCCTGTTTCGGCTGAGCTGTCATTTTCAAGTGGCATCTAGTGAAAATGACGTGCATATTGCATCTACAGTAAATTTTTTTCTGTCAAGCCCTAGTATGTGTAACATTTTTTGTAATTACAAAGCTCAAAAAATACTTTTTTGACAAATAATTTGACAGTTCAGTATTCTGACAGTTCTTTAATATCAAAATATTGACAGTTCAGTCAGAGTGCTGAACTTTCAAAATCTATTAAAAACGTATTTTTAAGCTTTGTAACTACAAAAAATGTTACACTTACCACGACAGAAGAAATTTACTGTAGATACAATATGTTCGTCACTTCAAACTAAACATCACTCGAATGAAATTGGCAATTTAGCCGAAATTTTACCTTACTGCAGGTTGGTTCAGAACTTTCATTTTCATTATGTCTTATAGTGACGAATAGTATGCTGCGGGCCGGCCGTAGTATCCGAGTGGTTCTAGGCGCTTCAGTCTGGAACCGCGCGACCACTACGGTCGCAGGTTCGAATCCTGCCTCGGGCATGGGTGTGTGTAATGTCCTTAGGTTAGTTAGGTTCAAGTAGTTCTAAGTTATAGGGGACTCACGACCTCAGACGTTAAGTCCCATAATGCTCAGAGCCATTTGAACCAATAAGCTGCGGGCTCAACGGAAAAAAGACATTGATTTTCTTCGAACTGTGGAGCAATAATCATTAAATTCTGTTCGTCAGCGTTATGATACTGATAAAAATTTCCAGCTCTACAGATGTGAGATGTTCGTTTTGATGTAAAATGTATTATATGTACATGTGTTGTTCTTTTCTCTAGGCGTCGAGATAAACCGCCTGTGATCAAAACAAAATAGTAAGTAAATAATTAAATAGAGATCACCACCACTCAAGGACATGCAGGCATCCGCTATGGATCACACAAGTCCATCTCACAGCCGCGTTATGTACAGCGACTCATGAATCCGTAAACCTTCTTTGCAATTTTCCAATGACTGCGTTAACCGAACCACACGATGCGACATCACTCATTCGTCCTGCAGCTTCAGGGCAGCAACACGAAACTGAAAACCATGTCAAGCCGCGTCTCGACGGGTCGTTATGTTACTGGCGTCTGTGCCAGGGTAGCAGCGGATGTGCTTTGTAACAACTGACGGCTTATACATTACTTTTAGATCCGACGGCCCACATCATTTACATTCCTAAGCCTCATAGACCGATGAATGGCGTCATTGCCTCACTGAAGTTTCCATTTCGCAAAATTACGCCTTTTTCAAATCTCTCTTAATGAATGCCCGAATTTGGTTTCGGAAGTTATGCTTCACGCGACTAAAGTTTTTTTTTGCGTTGGCTCTTCAGAGAGAAAACAGGCCTGTAACTTTCGCATTGTCTGCATGTGATACTTTTACAACTACATCTGTACCTACATCTACTGTCCGCAGCCCATCTTACGGTGTGTGCCGGAGAGTACTTTATTTATCAATGTCTCTTGCCCCCTATACTGTTTCAATCGTGAATGGTTGGCGGTAAGAACGATTGATGTTAGCCTCTGTGTGAGGTCGACTCGCTCTAATTTCATGTTCACGTTTTCTTTCCTCAAGATACGGGTAGGAGGAAGCAATATACTGACTGACTCTTCTAGGAAAGAATGCTCTCGGGATTGTAGCTCTAAACCACACGGTAATACAGAACGTCTTTCTTGCAGCGTCTGCCAATAAAGGTGGCTGAGATTCTGTGTGTCGCGTTCCCACTTACTAAAAGACCTCCTAATGAGACCTGTTGGTGTTCTGTGTATCTTCTCTATTTCCTATTTGAAACCCACTTGGTAAGAGTCCCAGAATGACGAACCATACTAAAGTACCAGACTGACTCTCCTTATGGAGTGAACTAGATTTCATGAGGCTTCTTAATATGAATCTGTCTAGCAATTGGACTTCGTACGACTAGTTTTGTGCGGTCATTCTACTGTAAATGGCCCCTTCATTCAGTAATCAAACAATACTATACCTATCCGCCTCTACGACGCTGAAAGCACGTTCTGACGTAACTCAGAGAGGATCAGTGCCGTGTCACATAGTGTTTCTTATTCCTAGATGAACACTAATACCTAGATGAACAATGAACGAACGCCGCTTCAGTTATTCATATTATCTTCAGTTTCCGCCTTCAGTTTATCGTGGTGAAATAACATTCATCATTCCAGCTTAGCATCTTGAAATCCCTGTTACTAAATAACTGCCATCAAATATTTCCACATAAAAACTTTCACCTAACGTGTACTTTAGATATCGTATTCACCCGCTGAGCGATACGAACTGCTGGTTGGCACTTTGTTGAGCACGTGAACAGTGGCGTGAAACCAAACTTTAAACGTATTGAAATACTTGATTTGCAGTAATGAAAACTAATACAATCAAATGGCAAGCCTAATTAATCGTGTACTCAGTGAAAAGTATTTAACTGGAACTCAGTAGTGAAGAAAATTACGAAAACTGCGATACGTGAAGTGCAATTTCTGACTTGATATGTCCACAAAAATAAAAAATGCACTACTCAGACGAAAAATAACTCTTGAGATCACCTACACTGTCCACTGTAAATTAATCTGCTTCTTTAGCACAACACCTGGTAATTCTGGCTGCGAAGTGTTTCTTCATATGCTTGCAAAGTGAGAACTGCCCTGAAATAAAAGTGTCTTACCTCGCGCTCAGCATGTTGTTTTGTGTCTGGTGTCGTGATGTCCTCGAAAGCTAATATAAATCAGCACATGAAGTAGCTAAGCAAAAACTGCAAATACTTTTTATTTTTACTTTTTTTAATTTGTTTACGAGACAGGAACCATCTGTTATGGCCTAAAGTGCAACGTACACATGCCAAAATATTCAAAACTTTACTAAGAGTAATGGGGTTTTACTTTACAGATAGATGTTTTTTTAAAAAATTGAACTCTGATTATTGTCAAAAAGATTGTACAACACAAGAAGACCCCAACAGTTACAAAATTCTCTCAGAACAAAAATCACAGACATTCCAACCAGTTGTGTTATTTATGACGTAATGACAACAAAGAGAACAAATTAGCACTAATCTTGAATGTTAATAGATTTCTTAGGGACAAAGATTCCCTTCAGTTAATAGTCCTGACAAGCAGACATTCCGTTCTTGCACAGGCGTTGGTTACGTTGACAAATTTCTCCAAATAATCTTTTCCATAAATAGAATCAGTAACATTTGCTTACAAACAGGTTTTCATCTGCATAGTAAAGTATTCTAGGTAATTTCTCTCAGACTTACAAATCTCAAATCTCCTTTTCTAAAAGCTGAACTGCTCGCTAGTATGCCTAAAAAGAAGAAGAATGCTCCAGCGCTGCACATCTGACTAGTGAGCCAGCAGACGGTAAATTACATTCAACACTCAAGGAACTTACTCACTATTCGTGCAGCGCGCTCATGCATTTTTGTCCCATTACAGTACAGGTGAATTATTTACAGTGGCAGAAAACATATGAAAACCAGACATTATCCCTTCTTCCCCAGAAAAATATTCTTACGGACTGTCTTAGGTGTGGTAAGGCAAGAACAACGAATTTTTTTTAATTACAAAGAAGTGTGTAAAGTAAGATGAGATTATAAAGAACATTACAAGTGTTAGCACTTTAAGTTACAAAATGTGCAAGGAAAAGCTCTTAGTTGTGTTTTATATATGAAGATTTTCTTTACAGATGGAGAGAGCACATACACTATTTGCCGAGCTTTGTACATTGTGGGTATATATTGCATCACTTATAACTATCGAAGATTTGCTTTAATGTCTCATTTCGTTAATACTGAGGCTAGTTTGAGAGTACAATTGAAGGTAAAATGTTGCATCACGTAGCACCAACGAAGATATTGTTTAATGTATCTTGTCATTAATGCCGTGGCTAAAAAGAGGAATGTAACTAGCACAATATTGACATATTTCTTGAAGGTTTTATGAAGATGTATCAGAGATAGACACAGAATGGCAATTGATTATCCACCACTGGCAACACTCTGAAGATTGGGTATAAATGTAGAATCAAATATGAGTAGACACAGGGAAGTAATTTTCCACTGACAACTCTTATGTCCATTTGAAGTCTTGTGTGCACCTTTGCACTCACTACTAATATTTTCTTTAAGTGTGTGTTAAAGTTAGTTACACCTCTCGCAACTTCACTGAATGTGTGGTTCTTTCATAGTGCATTACAAAAATCTGAACTATGAATATCTACGTGAAGTAACCAAAACAATATGAAGCAGTCATGTATAGTAAAGATATGACCTTATTCCTAGAAAATATGTGAAATAGTACAAGAGCGTTGCGTGAAAATGTAAGATGAAGCAAAAGATACAAAACCTGAATATTTATGGATTACAAAAATCAGTGTGATCAGAAAACATTTGTATAAACAAATAAGTACGCAGTATTCTACAAGGTACAAAAGTAAAATTTAACAAGTGGAGCAACTGACAAAATATTAGTATATTCTAATCGTAAAAAATGGCCGTGAAAATGTACAAGATAAATCTAGTCTGCACACAATAAGAGATCTTACGTTACTTAATCATTCAGAAAATGTCTTGTTACACAGAACAAACGATTAACATATAAAACACAGGAATAGTGGTAATAAAAATACATACATGAAAAACATACACACAACGTAAGAGCAAGAAGGTGTAGTATAGATCAGAAATTAAGGACAAACGCACAAACAAATGGATCACACTTCGTGTAAAGGTTAAGGAAATTGAACTGAGTGTACGTCAGAGTCAAAGTCTCAGTCTCTATGGTATTTTATTCTATTGTGATTATACTACTTGACGTAATGATCAGCTTTCTAACTTCTGTACTGTATACATACTTTAGGAACTTTTATTTTCACTGAAACCTCGTACTTTTCTCATTATATCTTTTGTCTCAATTTGCTTGTGAAAACAACATATTCAAACTTTCTTCAAATATTTCGCAATCAAATCATCATAACCACATAATACAACCATTATTCAACCTACCTACAATCATTTTTATTTCCACATTGCTGTCAACGTCTTTCTTCAACCAAAGCATATATGCAGTTTTATTTGACCTCCCTGCTTACATATTTTACTACATGCAACTTTCTGTACTCATTTCTTTCGCATTTCTGGGTGAACCGGCTATATTGTCGATTTGCTCTTTTCTTACCCCCAATTTTGATAGTACTCTCATTAGTCATCACATTTAACCTTTTTTATAACCTGTAACAGTAAATGCTTATCCTAAGTTTATGAGTCGCCATAATATACATATATTCACAAAAATACTTCATCAGAAAAGCAATGCAGACAAATACATTATCATACACATGTCAACACGACAAATATTTCATCAGAAAGACAACACAGCAAAGTATGGTATCGTACATGCAGCAAAAAATCTTTATGGTAAATCAGTAAACAAAAAGAAGTACATGTTCTTAAGCTAAGACAAATCATACACAAAAAGTTTCATCATAAAAACAATTAAGCATCCAAAGCAAAGTAAGTCGTCACAGAAATCCAAGACACCAATCTCATCATTAAATGGCAATCCGATATCAGTGTGATGCAGATGTTCACATAAGGCACTAGCTATGTTATGCAACAAAATTAGGTACATTTCACAACATTACCCTAATCCGTGGCAAGAAAATTAATTAATCAATACTAAAACTGGGAAAGAAGGGAAAAAGGCATTATGGTTTGGCAGCGTTTTGTTTACGAAACTACTCATTTTACCACAGAAATACACCTATATTTCAATCAATAATCTTCTCGTTCGTGTTTTCCATCTCTGCTCAGTGTAATCATATAGTAGCAAAAAAATCATTAAACAGTGCAGTTCCATGATCAAATATGTCTCATAAATCTGGATTATATGCATAATAGCCATAGTCGTTTTAACATATGTGTATGTCATCATATTTGTCAAAATCTGAGTTGAAGATAAAAAAGTGTGTAGTTAGTTACAGAAGAAAAAAGTGTTTCAACAGGAAATGCTCTCATATGTCATATGCAGCAAAGTAAAAGGAAATTATCACAAAACATCATAAAGAACATCGTATGTCAAACCCGTGTGGCATACTAGTAATGTTTTGAGGTAGTTTTGAAGATGATAATACCTGAGCAAAACACAAAAATCACTATTCTACAAATTGTTTTATATTTGTTGTATGAAGAAGTCTTTACTTTTTTAGTGCTTATTGTTTCCACTTCAGCTGCATTGTCATGTGCTATTGGACGAATTCTGTAAAGTCCATTGCACACCAAGAAGACCTTAAGAGTTATATGCTTCTTTTTGCGTGACAAAGGATGGAATTTTACAAGTAGTTTCTGAACAATGTAAAGCATTTTGACAGTTACTTTATCGTGTTGCAACTTCTTCTTTCGCTCTGCAGCTTTCCCGATGTTTCTTATTGCTAAGTCCTCTTTGTGACGTAGTTCGTGTGTATTAGAAAATGACATAAGCTCTCTGATTTGATCTGGTGGCTGTTTGTTCTGATATTGTCAGAGACAGTACAATCAGCAACGTTTATTGATTTCTCGCATTAGGTATTTAGGAGGATTACCTTGTGGCCAAACGAAAGAGATGAACATGGGTTTAATTTTGATTTCTTCAACTTTTGCCCACATGCCTGACCGAAACTGGGAACCATTGATTGAAATTATCTTGTCAACATGTCCAACGTCACGTAGGAAATATTTTATATATGCATGTAATGTGGCGCTCCATAATGGGGTGAGTGAGACAAATTTAAAAGTCAGCTCTACAGCAACAAATACATACCAAAATCCACTCTGGGTTCTTACGACTGGGCGTAGAAAATCTACAGCTGCTAATTCTTTTAACTTTGTAGGAATGATAGGAAATAGTGGTGCACAGTGTGTAACAGTAGATGGGTTTATTGTTTGACACAGTTTGCAAACAGATAAAACTTTTGTCTTTTCTGCTTCACTGAAGTAATAGGCTGTGAAGAATTTTTTGAAATACTTACGTGGTCCAAAATGAGCGTAACTGAGATGCTTGTACCAGATGAGTTTGTTTACGAAATCACCAGCAATACATAAGGCCAAAAGTGAGTCACTGATAGTACGTTACTGAAAGACAATGTTCTTGTGTACAAGGCAATACAGTCTTATCTTCATGTTTGTTTAGTCGTGCTACTTATTTTCCAGGTCTCTCCAGACAGTGTCCTTAACCTGTTACTGTGTAATATCTTTTAAAGAGGAAGCAGTAAAGTTCTGAAAAGCAACATTCTGTATATACCGTATACTGAATCTGTTCTCAAGATTTTTTTCTGTATTACGTTTTTCTAAGCCAATGGTTACACGAGATAAAGTGTCAGGGACAACATTTTGTTAGCCAGGAATATGAACTACAGTAAAATGGAATTCGTGAAGGCTCAATGCCCAAAGTTTTGATCAATCACGAGTCAGTTTTGAAGACATTAAAAACTGTAGTGCACGATGATCTGTGTAGACTTTAGTGTGTTTGCCAAACAAGAACAAACGAAATTTGGAAAATGTCCAAATGATTGCTAAAGCTTCTATATCCGTTGCCGAATAATTTCTTTACACAATTTCTTTGGATAGATGAGGGCTCAACCTAGTCTTTGATGAATTTGTAGCAAGCACAAATCGCTTGAGTGGTCTGAATGGACAAGAATTGGAGCATTCAGAAGTGCATCCTTCAAACTTAGGAACTTTACTTTTGCCCGTTCATTCAATGCCATATTGTGTTTTTAGCAGTAGCAGAACAAAGTAATGGTGTGGCAAGAACTTTGATACTTAAGAAGCGGCGATAAATGTTTTTTAAACCAAGGAAGCTACGTTCTTATCTTTTGGGTGGTAGGAACTTGAATGGCTCTGATTGCTTCAAGTTTTTCGGGATCAGGCTCTATCCGTCCAGTCGAGATGATGTGTTCTAGAAATTTCACTCTGTTCTTTCGAAATCCTTATTTTTCCCGACTGACGGTAATTCCGGATTCTCCAAAAATCTGTAGCAAACTACTGGGGATACGTTTATTTTTTGATCAAGATCTTTCAGCTGCGAGGTTCTCATAAACGTATGAAGTAATGTGCCGCTTGAAGTACTCGGATAAGATGGAGTTTAAACTGCGAATGAAGGTGGCAGAGGAAGTGTTAAGATCAAACGGTCATTTGCGAAACTGATAGAGAAACGCAGTACATTTTCTGCACTATGGGTCTAATTCTATTTGCCAGAAAATTCCTCTCAAGTTGACCGAAGACAGAACTTGAACACCTTAAAAATTCTGAAGTAAATCATGTAAGGTTTGAGGTCTTTCTGTCTCAGGTAAGATAATGTTGTTAATTTGGCTGAAATCGAATACAAATCTGATCTATGCATCTTTTTCTCTAGTGTGTGCAATGGGCCGTTGTATGGGCTAGCTGCCAGTTCTATGACACCGGGCTGTAACATTTACTGAATTTCAACTTTCGGTTTCTATCTGTCGTACGCTGGGATACCTATGGCTTAGCACAAAATTTGTTGTGACCTTTGCCTTGAAATGTGTACTGAAAATCTTTTGTAGTTCCTATATGTTGAATAAAAACAAGTGAGTGTGAACGCAAAGTGTCAAAAAGATTCCTCCTGTCTGTATCTGTGCAATGCTCTACTTCGTCACCGAGCGAGGTGGCGGAGTGGTTAGTACACTGGACTCGCATTCGGGCGGACGACGGTTCAATCCCGCGTCCGGCCATTCTGGTTTAGGTTTTTCGTGATTTCCCTAAATCGCTTCAGGCAAATGTCGGTATGGTTCCTTTGACAGGGCACGGCCGACTTCCTTCCCTAATCCGATGAGACCGATGACCTAGCTGTTTGGTCTCTTCCCCCAACTCATCTCTCTACTTCGTCTATTTTCTCTTGCATCAAACTGTGTGTATCTACTTTCTCATAAATGTCATCACAACTACATAAACACCACTTCCTCATCTTGTCTTGAGATCCTACCTATATATTTCAGAATAACTGACGTGCTTTCAACTTGTAAGATTGTCTGAGCATTATTAAAGTTTAAAATTGCTTTATATGAAATGTATTCGCAGTTGCGAATATGGAAAACTACCAGCTTAATAATGGAATGACTACAATGAAAATTTGTGCCGGATCGTAATCGGGACTCAAACCCGGATTTCCCGCTTATCGCGAGCGATTGCTTTATCATTTGGCTGTCCGAGCACGACTCATGGCCTGACCCAAACTTCCATATATCGTCATCCGTATGCCTGCAACCTGTACTCGTACATCTATTATGTGTATTCCCACACAGGGGAGACACATTTCTCAAAAGGCGCTTTCTCAGTGTCGGTGGATAAATACGATATTCCTCTCCACTCGCTTTTTGGTAATTCTGTTATTAGTCATAATATTTATCTTATTTGTGACCTCTACTAGTAAATGCTATGCTATTTCTGTCGACAAAGGCGATAGAATAAAGAAACTCTTTAGAAATTTATAGCCTTGACATGAGAAATCCAAAGAAGTTTGATGTCGTACGTCAACACTTTTCCTGAAATAACGTAAAGGTAACGTGGAGCAGCCTGTCGTCTTTGCAAATCTGTTGAATGCAATTTCACTTATCACAGATATGGGGCTCCGCGAATCAAGAATAGCAAATAAAGTGATTTACCTAAAGGAACATGTATCACTGGATGAGCGATAGCTTTCCGTGTATTAACTGATTCCTGTAGTGAAATATCTCTAATGTCTTCAAGACGTACGTAGTTTACTGTTTCGGCTGCGATGTTTCCGGTCCTGTCTATAATGACGTCAGCTCCCGGCGTTGCGAGTCACTGCTGTGTATCATGTATTATTTACACTCCATTGATTGTTCGCCAGGTTAGACGGTCTCACTTAAACTATCTAAACGCGGCGCGGCGGACTTGATCTGCTAGCGTTTTTCCAGCGTTGCCTGTGTTGTTGTCTGTTATTTGTTTGATAATAGTGCATATTTTGATGACTGCCTCCGTAATTCCTGCTCTGCCATGAGTTATGTGGGCATAATCTACCAGAATCGTATCCGTTAGAATATGAATTGTGGCTGTAGTTGTTGTGGTTACTGTGATAGAGTCTGTGCTAGTTTTCATAGTCACTGCTCTGGCGATTACCGTTACCATGACCGTTATTACGGAAATGGCTTCTGTTACGATAATTGTTTCAGACTTGTCAGTGTGAATCGTGCCTGTTTTGTTGTCTGTAATTGTCTCTGCGATAACGAGTTTTGCGAGAGCGTTCGTCATTTCCTACGGCGGAAATGAATGTCGCGAGTTACGAGTTCTGTTGCCATGTTTTCTAGTAATAACGGTTGTCGGAGTCTAGTTCCAGTTCTTGTGGCAAACCTTGGACAGTATCTAGGTCGTCCTTGCATCTTCCTGCTAATAGTACGTGACGCAAATGTGAAGGCAATTTTGTTCAGCAAATGCGTATAAACTCAGACGGACTGTATGGGTTTGTGAGATATTGGTTCCTACGTAACATCTCCTCAAAATAACAGTCTGAGCTAGAGAACTCGGATTGCGACCAGTGCTTGGACGGGAAAGCGTCCTAAAAATCAGCTTCGCATTGACAATCTCTGATTATTATCAGGATCCTCACAGCTGGCTCGCTTTCGAGACATCCACATATGAATTCCAGTTTGTGACAAAAAAATTGATCCAACCAGGCTTGGCGGTGGACGTCATTGCTAAAATTCCGAAAAAAATTTGGATTTACGAGCAGTAAGAAAATGATTATAAACTAAATTGTCGGTTCAGTGAGAGGCGGAGTGTTCTGTGTCATGTCTTGGTGTAAAGTATTGTTCCCTGTGAAAGTCACCAAGACGCCACAAATTGGTATTTTCATCACAAGTTTCTGATCGTGGGAGTGAGTGTGAACGCATGAAACCATTGATATCGCCATTACTATTTAAGTTGCGTTGGATACGAGTCAACTGTTCTCACATCTACATCTACATCTACATCCATACTCCGCAAGCCACCTGACGGTGTGTGGCGGAGGGTACCCTGAATACCTCTATCGATTCTCCCTTCTATTCCAGTCTCGTATTGTTCGTGGAAAGAAAGATTGGCGGTATGCCTCTGTGTGGACTCTAATCTCTCTGATTTTATCCTCATGGTCTCTTCGCGAGATGTACGTAGGAGGGAGCAATATACTGCTTGACTCTTCGGTGAAGGTATGTTCTCGAAACTTTAACAAAAGCCCGTACCGAGCTACTGAGCGTCTCTCCTGCAGAGTCTCCGTAACGCTTTCGCGATTACTAAATGATCCTGTAACGAAGCGCGCTGCTCTCCGTTGGATCTTCTCTATCTCTTCTATCAACCCTATCTGGTACGGATTCCACACTGCTGAGCAGTATTCAAGCAGTGGGCGAACACGCGTACTGTAACGTACTTCCTTTGTTTTCAGATTGAATTTCCTTAGGATTCTTCCAATGAATCTCAGTCTGGCATCTGCTTTACCGACGATCAACTTTATATGATCATTCCATTTTAAATCACTCCTAATGCGTACTCCCAGATAATTTATGGAATTAACTGCTTCCAGGTGCTGACCTGCTATTTTGTAGCTAAATGATAAGGGATCTATCTCTCTATGTATTCGCAGCACATTACACTTGTCTACATTGAGATTCATTTGCCATTCCCTGCACCATGCGTCAATTCGCTGCAGATCCTCCTGCATTTCAGTACAATTTTCCATTGTTACAACCTCTCGATACACGTGTTGTTTACGTCCTTTGTCTGACGTTAAGTGACTTTTCTCTGACTTTCTTTAAAATTCTGAAGTGCCTAATATTCTGTCGTGTCTAAAAATGATGCAGGATGGGTGACATTAGAATCGTTGTCCGTGTCGTTAGATCTTCAACATTCTTTGTTCGTCAATGTTCAGTTTTATTGCATCTATCTGTTCACTAACTGCTTCAACGGTAGTCATGACGTTCTGTGAGTCGCGGGACTACTACGCTCGGTAAAGTGGTATTTATTTTTGCGGGTAGCTCTTCTTTGTCGTTTCTGTCGTGTAATTTTTAAATTTATTTTATTCAGTTTCAAGGCTGCATTGCCTGGCCTCAAACCTCGTCATAATAAGTTGTAAGTCATTTCTCATCTGTTGCTGGATTTATATAGAAATGTTTGCTGTTTGTCGGCCGATGTGGCCGAGCGGTTCTAGGCGCTTCAGTCTGGAACCGCGCGACCGCTACGGTAGCAGGTTCGAATCCTGTCTCGGGCATGGATGTGTGTGATGTCCTTAGGTTGGATTAGGTTTAAGTAGCTCTAAGTTATAGGGGACTGATGACTTCAGATGTTAAGTCCCATAGTGCTCAGAGCCATTTGATCCATTTTGTTTGCTGTTTTTTCTCAAGTTCCTTGATATCTTTACTTATTACTTATTGTGATTTTGCATTTTGTCTATTTTCTGAAATAGTCCTGTGTTTTGTTCAAGTGTTTTATTCATGTTTAGTAACAGCTGTAACAAAGTTACAGCTGTAGGCTCGTGTACTGTTTGATTGAAAGAAAAGGCATCAGAACTCGAATCGACTGTCTCAATAAGTGGTTGTTGCAAAATTTCGTATGGATGAGGCGATTTGCCTTCCGAAATTTCTTGTTCACTTTGCAAACATGTTCTGTTCCAATTACTAACAAAGACTTGGAAAGTTATTTGCATTCTCTAAAATCTCAAGTAACTTAATTATGTGTAAAGAGTGTTGTGCTTGTTCTGTTTCATTAATTATTGGGTCATTACTTTGTGACGTGTTTGCGATCTGGTAGCACGACGGAATACTTTGTTGCTAGAAATGTAGTAACGGAATTACCAAAAAAATTTCTACTGTAGCCGTGCGAAGTGAATTTTTGGTTAAATAACCTAAAGTGATATCTCTTTTTATGCAACCCAAATATCTGCGAAAACTAGAAGTAACACTGAAATATTTCACAAGGCGTGTACTGTTGTCTATCTGCCTAACAAAGATCCTCACACTCAATATTTCTGCAAAAAGAAATTCACATAAAACCAAACACAAAAGTCACAATGAAATTACAATAGCTTAAAGAGAAATAACAAATTTTAGTGCAAATACGCATAATGCTGATTTGCTTTCGAGAACCTGTATTGCAACTACATAACGACACAAAAACCAGGGGACTATTCTACGCGAAAAGGTTCGACAAGTGTAAGCTTTCAATAAACATTTATCTATAAATGAAAATACTGAATATTCGTTTGCCAAAAGCTTTCTCCTGCAACGTGTGCATTAGGTATGGTATGCAGCTGTTGAGCAATACTGACAGTTGGCTTTCGCTGTGTTGAACATTTGAACTGTGTCGTGAAATAAAACTCTGAACTCAGTGAAATACTTGATTTGAATTAATAAAAACTAATATAAGTAAATGCCAAAAGAAATTAAGTGTGTACCCAGTGAAAACTATTTAACTAAATCTCAATACTGAAGTATTTTATGAAAGTTGCGTGACATTAAGTGCAATTTATGACTTCAGATGTCCAAAAAAATAAAACAATGCTCTAGTCAGAAAAATTGATTGAAATTACCTACGCTGTTCACTGCAAATGAATCTGCTTCTTCAGCACCACACCTGATAATTCCGACTACGAACTGTTTCCTCATAAGAAAGCGAAGTGAGATCTGCCGTGAAGTAAAAAAGTATTTTACCTCATGCTCAACATGTTGTTTTGTTTCTGCCTTACTGATGTTCTCGAAAGCTAATAAAAATCAGCAGATGCAGCAACTAAAGAAAAAATACAACAAAATTTGTTTTTTTGGTTTCTTTTGTTTTGGTTTCCAGAAACAATCTGAGACTTCGTGTGGCGTAAAGTGCAATGCTCACACGACAAAATATTCAAAACTTTACTAAGAGTGATGGAGGAAGGTTTAACTTTAAAGAAAGTCGTTCTTCAAATGTTAAACCCTAATTATTGTCAAAAAGACTGTACAACATAACAAAATCCTAAAAATTAGGAAATTGCACCAATACAAAAATTACAGACATTCCAACCAGTTGCGTTATTTGTGACAAAGTATTAAATTAACACTAATCATGAACGTTATTATTTATCTGATGGCCGAAGATTTCCTTCAGTTCATAGTTCTGACAAACAAACACTTCGTTCTTACGCATGCATAGATTATCTTGACAAATTCCTCCAAAAAAACTTCTCTATCAACAGAATCAATTACATATGTTTACAAACAAGTTTTCATCTCCGTAGTAAACATTCCAGAAAATTTCTCTGAAATTGGCTCAGAGCACTATGGGACATAAATTCTGAGGTCATCAGTCCCCTTGAACTTAGAACTACTTAAACCTAACTAAGGACATCACACACATCCATGCCCGAAGCAGGATTCGAACCTGCGACCGTAGCGGTCGCGCGGTTCCAGACTGTAGCACGTAGAACCGCTCGGCCACCCTGGCAGGCTCTTTGAAATTCATAAATATCAAATCTCCTACTCTAAAAATCGAACTGCTCATTGCTACACTTCAAATAATAATGTCCCGGCGCTGCACAAATGACTGGCAGGAAAGTGAATCACATCGTCATGGATCTTATTCGCCAGTCCTGCAGGGCGCTCATGCAGTTTTGTCCCAGTACAGTAAAAGTGAATTATTTACAATGGCAACAAACATATGAAAACCTTGCACATTAGTCACTAGGCCTATAGTATCGTACACTGTGAGGGGTACGCCACACTTTTAGAAAGTGTAGTATTTAGTAACTTTCTGCTGGGCGGCGTACGATTAAAGAATGTTTTGAGTTTGTAGAGGCTGACATTTAATTAATGAACATTAAAAGTCAAGATACTTTTCCCTCAGTCCTTGTTTCTTCGCGTAAGTCATTTGATGTAAAAAAGCTCAATCACTTTTATTTTAACTACTGTGCTAAGTGAGTACACATTAACCTCAAACTGGAGTTTGTACAGCTTATCATTCTCAACGGAGAGAGTTCTTCACACGTAAAAGTAACTTCGGGTGTACTACTAAAACCATTAGTTTTCACAGTGTGTACTGGTGTGGAACACTTAAGTAAGAAAGTAACTTTTGCATTATGTGTCACTGCAAAGTAACAGAGCTCGATCAAACTTGGAAAACGCGTACAAAGAACTGCCACAGTGTAGAACAGATGGTAACTGAAAGTAATATTCAACGAGACGATCAGAAATGATGTTTTTATTAGAAAACAATAATGACACTTAAGTTATCGCAATTCACGATTGTCTCCGGCACATAAGAAACCGAGGGACATAGTCGTTAATAGGGTGTGTGATCACCACGGACCCCCACTGCATGCTCTACATGTCCCCATGCCGGACACATGATTGGCAAGTAGTTCTTGTCGTAGGGTGTTTCATTCCTCCACCAGTGCCGTTCAACAACACTGGACGTACCCTCATATCACGAGAGGTGAGAACACGTAATGCACGCAGGAACGTAGTCGAACGTGATCGTTTTGTAGGTCCAGGTATTATAGTGTGAGAGGCATAATATTGCACGGGCGTATCGACTTCCAAATCTTTTTGCACGGTACACTCAGCGGTCTATGTTATTGTGAGACTGTACTCCTTCGCCATGTGGGTATTTTAAGGGGTGCATTCAGCTCTAACGTCGTTTTTATGGATAACAACGCACTATCGCATCGGACAGTCCATTTGGCGGAGCCCTTGGAACGAGATGATATTCGACGAATTGACTTACCCTGCCCGTTCCACTGACTGAAACCCCATCGAGCGCATGTGGGATGCGTTGGTGAGCCGTATCGTACCACATCCGCATTCACAAGCGACCATCAGCAGTTGTCATCCGTGCTGATGAACGAATCGAACGGCCTACCACAAGAACCCATTAACAGCCATATGAGCAGCATTGGAGCACGTTGCAGAATGTGCATTTACATTCGTGGTGATCACGTACCTTGTTAAGAACCATGTCCCGCCTTTGTAATGTGCAGCGGTCCTTCGCGAATCGGGGTGACTTCAGTCTAGTTATTGTCTTCGACTGAAAGTGTCACTTGTGTTCATCTCAGTGTTTCTTTCAGTTACCATCCGTACTGTTCTATACTGTAGCAGTTGTTTCTGTGTATAGGCCAAATTTGATCGAGCTATGTTACTTGACAGAGACACAGCATGCGAAAGTTAGTTTCTTCCGTACGTTTTTCTCAACAGTGCATATAAATGGCATAGCAGGCAACGTCAGAAGTTCCACGAAGTTTCACGGATAATGCTGTTGTATACAGAGAAGTCGAATGCTAGAAAAGTGTAGCGAAATTGCAGTTAGACGCGCAGAGGATAGATACTTGCTGTATGAAACAGCAGTTGATCGTCAAAATAAACAAATGTAACAAAGACCTATTACTGTGTACTTACACAGTTGCAGATTGTAATGGTTCTTTATTTACGTGATCATTACGGCACTCCAACCCCAGTTCTCGATACCAGTAATATCGTACTACTTTTCTGCGAAGTAACAGACATATTTTTGTGACAATATTCACATTTGGTTTTATTAATGTATAGCTACTTCGATGTATCAATATAGTACAGTGATATGGTTCTTGTGTATATTCATTTCTGTCAGACTGTCATAATCTTTGACTTACTTGTAACCGTTTTGGCGCGAATGCGCACAGAACAGTCTGTGTTTCACTTTACAGAAGTTAAGTTGTTATTTCACTTTGTAAAAGAACAGTCAAGTATTGTGCTTGGTTAAAGTGGAAATGAAATATATGTTTTCTTGATGATGTGACAATTAAGAAGAAGTATATGTGAATTTACAAGAGGTTTAATAAAAATGTGGATCGTGAACGCCAAGTCAAAAATTATTTCTGCCATACCATTGTTCTGATCTGGGATTGTTTGACCATTAAGAATTTCCTGAAAAACGCGTTTGTTAGGTCTTCAAATATTGCTAAAATACAGATCTGGACTTTCTAGCAGTCAAAGTGGAAACACCCTAGAATCAACAAGATGAGCCATAACAACTTCGACGAAATCTACGTGGGAATCCATTCAAGATAAGTGCCAAAATTAATGACTTTTTTACAGTGACTTCATTATTTCCATTCTGACGATACCATCCATAGTCAATAAATTTGTTGTTGCCCGAGAAAGCGAACATATGCTGCTTGAGCAACATTATTAATCTGATTTCTAACCTACTTTGCAAGTGGTGATACTGTTAGAAGATCAACCACTGGAAGCAGTTACTTCCATGAAATTTGTATGAGTATGCGACTAAGGAAGATGCCAGACTGAGACTCACTGGAAGAATTATCAGAGAATGTAGTTCATCGACAATGGAGGTATCTTACAAAAGCCTTGTTCGACTATTACTACAATACTGTTCGTCGGTCTCGAATTCGTACGAAATACGGTTGCCGGCCGGCCGGAGTGGCCGTGCGGTTCTAGGCGCTACAGTCTGGAACCGAGCGACCGCAGGTTCGAATCCTGCCTCGGGGATGGATGTGTGTGATGTCCTTAGGTTAGTTAGGTTTAATTAGTTCTAAGTTCTAGGCGGCTGATGAGCCATTTGAAATACGGTTGATAGAGAAAGTAAAGAAGATCCAAAGAAGAGCAGAGCATTTTGCTACAGGTTCGTTCAGTACGCTCGAAGCCGTCTCGGAGATGCTCAGCCAACTCCAGCAGAAGGGACTGCAAGAGAGGTGTTCTGCGTCAGGGTGCGGTTTATTGTTAAAGTTGTGAGAGTGTATGTTCCCATTAAAGCAAACCAATGTATTGCTCCCTTCTCCGTATATCTCACGGAAAGACTCTGGAAAGATTCGGGCCCACGCAGAGACTTAACAGCAACCATTCTTTCAGCGGACCATTAGCAACAGGAGGAGGAAAAGTGGGAAAGTTACAGTGGTACACAAAATACACTCTACCGTACAAATTAAGGTGACTTGCAGAGTATAGAAAAGCACTTATACTTCAGGCCACATGTGGCCCAAAGGGACCATCCTACCGCCGTGTCATCCTCAGCTGAGGATGCAGATAGGAGGGGCGTGTGGTCAGTACACAGCTCTCCCGGTCGTTATGATGGTTTACTGTGTTCGGAACCGCTACTATTCGGTCGAGTAGCTCCTCAATTGGCATCAAGAGGCTGAGTGCACCCAGAAAAATGGCAACAGCGCATGGTGACCCGGATGGTCACCCATCCAAGTGCCGGCCACTCCTGACAGCGCTTAACCTCGGTGATCTGACGGATATGCGGAATATAGAAGCGAATTTAGAAAAAAAATGGACGTGACCAGACCGAAGTTAAGTCCCCTTTCATTGATTTGTGTTGTAATAAAATTTGGAAAGGAATCGGTAAAAATTACACCGCCTGAAAAAAAAAATAGTGAAGCACCGAAGGTAGAGGAATCGAAATGAAACTTCACGGGTTGAGAGAGTATGTGCTGTTATTTCAGTGATCACAGAATCGAGTAAAATTTACGAAGAACTTGTCAGTACGAGCCTACTTATCAGAATGACCCGTGTAGCTTGCATGCACGTGTTGAGTAGGTTTGTTAGGGATGTAATGAAACTATAGTACCGTCTCCTGAGGCAAGCTGGTCCCCAGATGTTATAACTGGCCTTTAATATCATGGATTCTGGCACTGGCACCGAGTTGACTTCCAAACTGGTCCCATTCATAGCCTACAGGGGACAGATCTGGGGAGCTTTCTGGCCATGGGAGCACCTCAACATTACACGGGCTGTTTGTCCGTAGAGGCACGTTCCGTGTGCCGAGGATCACTGTCCAGTTGAAAAATGGCACCTATGTGCTGAGGATGCTTGATAACTGGGACGTACGGTTGTGCTGTTAAAATGCCCTAAATCACTATCAGCTGTGACCTGAAGCAGTACGCCATGGGTCCCACACTGTGACGTTACGTCTCTGCAAAGTATTGGAAGTATGCGACGTTTCCCCAGATCGCTGCCATACTCGCAGTAGTGCAGAAATGCGGTTCATCGCTGTACACAGTGTGAAGCCATTCATTAGCAGTCCATCCGTCCCATCCAGGACACCACTCCAAACAAAGCCGTTTGTGTTGTGGTGCTGAAGGCAGCTTAAGCATGTGACGGTAATTCCTTATTCCGTCTGCTGCTAGTCTGCAACCAATGCTGCAGGATGACACAGAGTGTTGCGAAGTACATTACTTGATCTTGGATGGCACGCTAAGATGTGAAGGGATTGCGATGTGCTTGGTGCGCAACACGGCGATTTTCACTTGCAGTGGTGGGCCTGGTGGACCGGAACTTTGATGACGAGTATTGCTGACCTCACGTTCACATCCAGCCAAACTCTGGGAGACTGCCACGTACGAACGCCACATATATGTGGATATTGCGCATTTCGGTCAGCTGGGTAAATGGAGAGCCATGAGGCCCCTGTCAAACTCTGCCAGATTGTGATAACGGTGTCTCAGACGAGTACGCGGCTTCTCCGTAGCCCTGACATTGTTCGCGTCCCTCGTATACCCTACCATGCCCGGCAGCATGGCTAAACATGAACAACACCTATGTCCTCTGGTAGCCGTTCTACCTCTCACAGAGAACTGCAGCTCTGGTCATTTACGTACCTGCCGATGGTGTGTAGCTGTACGAATTGTATTTTCCTACATCCGTGCATGTCTTCTAGATTCTTCACTTTTTTATCAGACTGTGTATATTCAGTGTGACAAATTTTAGCGGATGATAAGAGAAATTGGTCTGTAACACAAAATAAGGCACCCCAACGCTGTATTACGACATGCTATTTTGACGGATATCTCGCTGTCTTCACCATCCTCGAGTCCCGATACCACGTTGCAATGGCAACAGTGATGTGAGCAGCGAGAAGTCGTAGAGTCGATTTCACCGATGTACGAATCCAGCCAAATACAGCAGTGGTTTTGTTTTGTGAGGTCACTACCGATTCTTCCCACCTTCGTAAAGTAAAAGGAGGTGATGTTTTATCTGTGTTAACATGTTAGTTTTTGCAAGAGGTAGGAAATATTGGCCGTATAACGAGGATTTCAGTTTGTTGTCTTAACCATATATTTTCATTTCAGTTTTCCGTGGTTTCCTCGAGCCATTACGTCAGAGTGCCGGAATGGCTTCTCGCAGTAAGCTATAGGTATCATCGTGCGATTTCTCTTTCTATAATGTTTGTAATTAGAAAGTATAGAGACATATTATACGGTCCAATCATATTAATGTGATCGACGTCAACGTGTAGTAAATATTCACAGTGATAGGTGGTAGCACTAGCAGTGGAGGAGATATAAGGCGTCTTCGGAGGGATTTCCGAAATACACTCATGCTCATAAATTAAGGATAATGCTGATACATGGTGAAACAACGCTCTCGTCGGCGGTTTGCGGGTTTTCCGTGCAATTGCCCTGCGATCGTTGCACGGTGGAACTGGAAGCAGTCCACATACGCAGAAGTGTGTTGGTGCCTGTCAGAGTACGGTGCAGCGAGTAAGTGTGCAGACGTTTTCAGATGTGCTATTGGTGACTGTGTGTTGAAAATGGGTCAAAGAAACATACTGATGACGTTACAACGCCACAAGAAGACCGATATCTTACCATCATTGCCCGCTGACGGCCACGGAGTACAGCAGGTAGCCTTGTTCAGGATCTTACCGCAGTCACTGGAACAGTTGTCTCCAGACAGACAGTCTACAGACGACTGAATAGACATGGTTTATTCGTCCGGAGAACTGCAAGGTGCATTCCTCTGAGCCCTGGTCACAGGAGAGCCCGTAAAGCCTGGTGTCAAGAACACAGTACATGGTCATTTCAACAGTGGTTCCAGGTTATGTTCACGGACAAGTCCAGGTATAGTCTGAACAGTGATCTCACCGGGTTTTCATTTGGCGTGAACCAGGAACCCTTGAAAGGGACCTGTATGGAGGTCGTGGTTTGATGGTGTGGAGTATGATTATGATTGGTGCACGTACAACCCAGCATGTCTTTGACAGAGGAACGGTAACAGGTCAGGTGTATCAAAATGTGCTTTTGCACCAGTATGTCCGTCTTTTCAGGGGTGCAGTGGCTCCCACCTTCCTCCTTATGGATGATAACACATGGCCCCACCGAGCTGCCATCGTGGAGGAGTACCTTGAAACAGAAGATATCAGGCGAATTGAGTGGCCTGCCTGTTCTCCCGACCTAAATCCCATCGACCACGTCTGGGATGCTCTCGGTCGACGCATCGCTGCACGTCTTCAAACCCCTACGACGCTTCAGGAGCTCTGACAGGCGTTGGTGCAAGAATGGGAGGCTATACCCTAGCAGCTGCTCGACCACCTGATCCAGAGTATGCCAACCCGCTGTGCGGCCTATGTGTGTGTGCATATCCCATATTGATGTCGAGGTACATGAGCAGCAAACAATAGCCTTTTGTTGCACATGTGTTTAGGGACGGTTTTCTCGACTTATCGCCAATACCGTGGACTTACAGATGTGTGTCGTGTGTGTTCCCTATGTGCCTATACTATTAGCACCAGTTTTGTGTAGTGCCACGTTGTAGGGAACCACATTGTGCAATTATCCTTGATTTATGAGCATGAGTGAACGATTTATCTGAAGTCCAAATCGGCATGAGCACTGGCTTTCGGGCCAAGGGGCGAAGCATTTTCGGCGTAGCTAATTTGTAACTTGTTCGCGTGCCGCCATGGTTAAGGCATTATAATAAGGCGCCATCCAAGAGTGGCGCCGAGGCAACTGTACTAAACCACGGGACATAGATAAGTGATGAATGTTGGCTGCGGAGATGTATGCAGGCGACCTGTTGAGCAATTAACCTTCCAGTACCCAAATGACTATTGACAGCGTGTCCTCCACGACCGTTCAGCGAACGTTCTGCAAATGGGTTTCCGCAGCACGTGCCTGGTCCATGCACCATGCTGACTATTATCATTGGCGGCGAAAGAAGGAGTTTGCACGCCAGTACGCCAATTGGACGTCCACTGAGTGGCTACTGGTGGCCTTTTCAGGTGAACCACGTTTTACACATAATTGGACAGACGGCCGTTGGCGTGTAAGGCATTAAACGTCTGCCGGCACACACTCTGCATGCGTAATGGTCTTCGAAATGTTGTTGTGGCAACCCCTGGGTAGTCTCGTCGTTCAGCATGGCACAATGTATCAACACAAGCATGCACCTATTCTTGGGGACCATGTTCACCCCTACATGCGGTTTATATTTCCTCGGTACGATGGCAACTACCAGTAGGACAATGCAATGTGTCACTCTGCTCGCAGTGTACGTGCGTTGTTTAAAGAGCACCAGGATGAATTTTAACGTACCGTCCTGGCCTCGAAACTCCCCGGATTTAATCCCAATCGAGAATCTGTGGAACCGTGGATCCTCAAACGAGGAACCTAGCGCAGCCAGCCGTGACACTGGAGTCGGCTTGGCTCGATATCTTCCAGAACTTCGTTGAACCTCTTTCTGCACATCGCACAGCGGCCCGCGTGCAGAAGTTGGTTCTTCAGGCTTAGACAGGTGGTCACATTAATGTGACTGGACAGTGTGTCATTATTTGTATTGCTATCGTTACTCAGGGTACTTAATGAATAATTCTACCTAGAATCTTTAAGATTTTTAAACAATATTAATCACGGTGTTTGGGCTCTTTTCATCTTCGTACTCCACGATTTGGAAGAAAAGCAGTATGAAAACGAGGCATATTGTGTCTACAATTGCTGCTAATAACAGAAAAATCTGTGCTACCAAATTTAGATGGTGCAGATGGCTCTAAGCACTATGGGACTTAGCATCTGAGGTCATCAGTCCCCTAGACTTAGAACTACTTAAACCTAACTAACCTTAGGACATTACACACATCCATGCCCGTTGCAGGATTCGAACCTGCGACTGTACCCAAATTTAGAACAAGCAAAAGAAAGCTCAGCGTAAAAATATAGTAAATTGTAAACGGGTTGAAGTGTCAACCAACAACATGACTCGATCGCTTGAACATGTAAAAGTGCCAATCGAGACGTGGCAGTAATGAGGTACGTTTTTATGGTGACATCCAGACAGCCATACAAAAGCAGGTGTCAGAAACTTCAAGGATTTATTCTTGATATCAAAACGTTACGAATAGTTCACACGAACATGGGTCCCACAATCCTTCATTGGCGAGGTATGACTACTGGTTGTGCAGTTTATCTCAAAGTGCATTTTTACTCACTTTCGTGTGTGCAGTTGGTCATGGCACTTGTTTTGTTTAGTGTGATGGTCTTTTGTTCTGCTTAGAGTAACATCCATCTCAACACCACACAATGATGTGTTCAGTGTCTAAAGTGTATGTGCACAACAATCACTGCCTACCAGACGAGAATGTGGAGCAGCACGTTAATTTCATGATGAACGTTACCCTGGGATACAATTACATTGTGCAAGAAGGTTTGTAAGACTTCATCAACGCTTGCGGAAGACAGACTCATTTGAGAACAGAGTGGCTGATGGTGGGAAACGATGCGATGTATGAAAGCCTGAGCTTGAAGAATGGGTACTTCGTACTGTGGAAGAAACTCCATCAATTATTAAAGGGAGAAATGTGAGAATGGGACGGCTCAATCGGAAGACGATGTGGAAAATAGTGCATGGAAATATTCTGTACTCATATCGGCTTCAACGGGTGCAAATATTAAATGAGGCAGACTTTCAGCCAACAATAACTTTCTATCAACACATCTTAGGGCGGTGTGCTGTGTTATTCACTAATGAGGCTGCCTTTTTACGTGATAAAATGTTCAGTTATAATAACAATCACGTCTGGGCTTGTGATGTCCCTCATGAAGTGCGACAACACGGACAGCAACACAGGTTCAGCCTCTGCGTGTGGAGTGGTATCATTCATGAACGACCAATTGGCACCTACTTCTTTTCGCAGTGTCGTACTGAACAAACGTATCTGCAGTTTCTCAGACATGATTTGCTTCATTTACTTGATGATATACCTCCAGACGCCATCCAAGGAATGTGGTTTATGCACGATGATGTTCCTCCTCCCTTTGCATATTCCATTGTTAAAAACAATTACATTTGTTAAATGTTCCTACGAATTATTCGTTCGCTTTACCATGAAGACTACAGATAAAGCAACCAATAGTTGTAATCTGAAACGCTCTTAATATCATTTTTATTTCTATGTGACCAGGGTGACATAAGAATGTACTCCTGTTAACAACTCTTTTCGGTTGTCACATTTCTTTGCTGGTGAAGGTTATGCAATCATTTTCTTTATTTTATTACTTTTGTTCTCAATCACAAGATCAGAAAACAGCAAGAGGCGAAGCATGTAGTATGGAACTCTTCACCCCCTCCCGAGATAAAGCAAATTTTAATGATGAGTAATGGGTGGCGTTTCTTTTTGTGTTATGATATTCCGGTATTCTGTCTGAACTTCAATGGATTGTTCACAACAAATTTCCTTCGCAAGTGTATGTACTTTGATGCTGTAAATACCAATCTCAAACACTTGTGTGCAAGACGCTCCTTGGAGAGTACCACATATTATTCGTAGGGTACTCTTTGGCACAATGAGAACTTTCTATTGACTATGATATTATTGTATGAAAATATACGAAGCATATTAATTTAAACTCTACGAAAGTAGAGTGCCTCTGCCAGGCACTTAAATGTGATTTGCAGAATATCCATGTAGATGTAGAAAGTTGATGGATGGAGCTATTTAAGACGCTCTGAAACTTGTTTCTCCCAGTTAAATTTCTGGGCAGCATGTACGCTCCAAAATTTGAAGTTACTTTCTTATCCATTGACTCTCTGCTATACATTAAATAGTGACTTAGTAAATGATTTAAACAAACATTTCTTATTTCTAGTCTTGCTCCATGTCTATTAAACATGATTGTGGTGTTCGTGTCGTCTTCAAAATGAATTATATCTTCTTGATATACCGGGTGTTTGGAAATCAACTGAGGACTATAATTTAGGTTACCTGATATATGTTGCTCCATATGTTATCATTTAACACCTGAAGTTATTAGTTATCACTCATAATGTCATGTAGCAGATATGCGCCGACTACCATAATGGACTTCAGTCTCCACCACAATGTCATATTTAAACAGTTTTCTACCCTGTCTACGCCTCTCGTAGAACCACATGAAGAACAACAGTGGCAATTATGTCTGCTTGGGAAACCACGCCATTGTTATCACGTTCAGTCCGAAGACTGGTTTGATGCAGTTCTCCACACTGTGTTATCAATCAGTCCTTTCTTTTAGTCAGGTTATTCCATAAATTTCTTTTCTCCCAAATCGATTCAGTAATTAATAATTAGTAATTCCGTTTATCAGTTTAATTTTCAATATTCTTCAAAATTAAGTAACTTCCTTTAATTATTATTTCCTAACCAAATTCTGTGAGCAACATCTGCTTTAATTCGACTGAATTCCACTACCCTTTTTTAATTTTGTCGTTGTTCATGTTATAACCTCATTCTAAGACATTATCCGTTTCATCCAACTGGTTTTCCAACTGCTTAATCGTCTCTGACAGAATAACGATGTCACTGGGAAACCTCGAAATTGTTATTTCTTCGTAATTAAATTAATTCCCTTTTAAAAGTTCTCCTTCGTTCCTCTACTACTTACTCAACTTACAGACTGAATAACATCGGATAGAGGCTACAAGAATGTCTTAACTCCATTCTCAACTACTGTTTCCCTTTCATGTCCCCCGACTCTTGCGCCGGAAGGTTTGGTTTTCTGTAGAAGTTGTAGATAACGTTTCCCTCTCTATATTTTATGCCTCGTACCTCCACAATTTCAATGATTCCTTCAGCAGTCAAATGTAAGATTAAAAAAAAATTAAAACCTTTTTTATAAAACTATTTAAAAATTAAAAAATTTTATTGTCTGAATCGCATTTAACATTAAAAGTATTTTTACAAAGTGACGACCAATATCAGAAGTTTAACTACCATCTTCAGATCTGGAAATAGACAAACTGAAAGAAAAATTGCCTGAAGTAACAAAGTTACAGAAGGATTGATTTTGGCCTATTTTTAAAGTTTTTATCGGGAATTAACGAACAACATATAGCATTATAAATGTGTGTACAACACCGTTGAATCCTTCTTTCTTTAAGTCTTCCGGTAAAATCTGTTATGTACAGCCTAAAATGAACGTAAGGGCAAATATATTATGCGCTGGCAACAAATACGAATAAGAAATATTTATATAGAACAAGGATTAATTCGTTGAAAGTACCATGCCATTTGTGACATCAATTGAAACAAAAAGTCTGTACAGCGTAGTAAAAAAAAAAAAAATTATGCGCTGAAACGTCCATACAACTGTTTGTGGTACAGTCCGTAACAGTAAGCAGAGATTTGCCTATGAAAAAGAGGAAGCAAGTAACGAATGTTTGCTTTTAGGCAACAGGGCATAAAAGTAGTATGATTATTGAAAACAGTAAAATATTCTTATTGAAAAATACTGTGTACACTGTACTTGAAATCAAAACTAAAACGTAAAATAGATGTACAGCATCGCCATACTGGGTTCAAATGGCTCTGAGCACTATGGGATTCAACTGCTGAGGTCATAAGTCCCCTAGAACTTAGAACTACTTAAACCTAACTAACCTAAGGACATCACACACATTCATGCCCGAGGCAGGATTCGAACCTGCGACCGTAGCGGTCGCGCGGTTCCAGACTGTAGCGTCTAGAACCGCTCGGCCATTCCGGCCGGCGCCATACCGGGTAACTTGTCCAGACAACAAATATATTCACTGATCAGCCAGAACATTATGACCAAACCTACTATCAGTATAAAGCAGTCCAGCCGATAATAGCAGCATCTGGTGAGGACTGCTAGTCCGAGACACGCACGGTGCATGTAATATCAGTCCGTGTTTAGAATGCAGAAGGCGCGCGATCTGAGTTTGACCGAGGGCAGATTGTGATGAACTGGAGGCTCGCCACGAACAGTCTCGAAACTGCACTACTTGTTGGGTGTTCGAGGAATGCTGTGGTGAGTGTCTTCAATACATATGGCGAAATCAAGGTGAAATCACGTCCAGAAGTCGTGGGATTGGGCGGCCGCTTCCCATCATTGATGTAGGGCGTCGTAGGCTGGGCAGCGAACTGTGGCGGAACTAACATCAGTCTTTAATGCTGGGCAGAATACAAGTGTGTCTGAACAGACACTGCACCGAACACTCCCAACGATAGGCCTCCACAGCCTACGACCCATGCATGTGTCAATGTTAATACAATGACATTGGCACCTACGACTGAAATGAACATGTGAGCTTCGGCATTGGACACTGGTGAAATGGCGGAGCGTTGCATGGTCTGATTAATCCTGACATCTTCTTCATCATGCCGATGGGAGGGAGCGAATGCGTCGCCTTCCAGGGCGACCACTCCTTGATACCTGTACTGACAAGCCGGCGGCAGCTTCATTATGCTCTGGGGAACATTGACGTGGGCATCCATTGGTCCATGGAGCTCGTGCCATGGAGTATCGTACACTGTTTATAGACCATGTACGCCCCTTCATGATTACCATGTTTCCCGACGGCAGTGGCATTTTTCAACAAGATAATGGGCTACTTCAGAAGGCCAAGAGTGTGATGGAGTGGTTCGAGGAACACAGCGGCGAGTTCAAATAGATGTGCTGCCGCCACCCCCAGTCCACCAGATCTGAACCCGGCTGAACACATCTGGGATGTGATTGAACGTGGCCTCAGAGCTGATCGTTCACCTCTCCGGATTTTGCAGGAATCAGGTGATTTGTCTGTGCAGAGGTGGTGCCAAGTCCCTCCGGCGGCATACCAACGTCTCATTGTTCTCATGCCACGAGGTGTCGCCACTGTTATTCGTGCCAAAGGTGGACATACCGGCTATGACGTAGGTGGTCACAATTTGCTGGCTGATCTGTATACAACACTTTCACACTGTGTAACTTGCCCAGACAGCAAATACATATCTACACTGTGTGACACATGACCCCCCACGTGCACATAGTTACAGAAGTACTGTCCGTAGTGTTTCATGAAAATTGCAAGTTAACAGGTAGAGAAATTGGCGGTAGTTGGCGTTTTGGTATATAAGCGATAATTGTGAGAAAAGATTTTTCTTCTCCTTTTTTTGACAGAAAGTAATTAAATAAAAATTATGCTAATGCATACTGCAAAGCATAGAAAACATGAAACTACATTACAAAGTTTGCGACACCGTAAATATAGTGTGACTAAAATAGATGATGCAGACAAGGGCTGTAATTTATTACGTGACATAATTGATCGTGATTCATTAGGAAAAGTATATAAACTAATAAATTTATTCGTCAGTAAATAACATGTAATGTTTTTTATTGCAGTCTTTGATCACAGTATCAATTTAGACGATGACCGGTTTCAGTCCGTAATGACCATCCTCAGATCTACAATTTACAAACATATGCACATAGTGAGCAGTGTGTCTTTCAACACAATATAGCAATACGAATCGCAATATACTACCATACAACCAGGGAAATGTACAGATAACATACGGTAAAACATATCTTTTTTACACCATGTCCTAAAGTCCTAAGGCCATATTGGCATCATCAAAACACACAAAACACATAACCGATAACCAAATAATGCCTCGCATATTTATACCTAGCCTTACTTGATGATTTATATCGAGAACAGTAGAATTAGCCTTACCTCCATACATTAGTCGCTCTAAGCCTGTAATTGATTATGTCCTACCTATTCATGGAATGTATAGCCAGACTATAATTATATTTACATTATATAATTATATTATATAATTTTATTTATTGACTGTTAATATGTTGCATAAACGTTTTCTGTGGGAGACATATCACGATGTATGTAAAGCCCTCTAGTGGTTAAATTCTTACGATCTGTGCGCGCCTACATAACATCCTACGTATATTAATTGTTGACCGTAAATTCACCATAAAAACGGTCGGACTCATTCTCTTCATATATTTTCTTTTAATAATTTTATATGGGTAACTATATTCGTCTTTCAATATATCACAATTGGTTACTATGACAGTTATCAATTTTAAAGGTCTGTTACATGTATTGTACATAATGTGTTTTTATCAGATTATGTTTTTTGCGTAAATGATGACTTCATCTAATCCCACAGTTGCGACATCTAGGGAGGATGTAGGCAAACGGATTTCTGGTTGCTACTGTACTTCAGTAGCCAGTTGCAATAATCACTATGTGGACGATGTGGCCTATTCTACACCTTATTTTATATCTATATGACGATGCTGTGCTGATTATATTTATGTTTTGACGATGCCATTATGGCCTTATCACTTTAGGACATTGTGTAAAAAAGGTACGTTTTACCGTATTTTATTCGTACATTTCCCTGGTTGTGTGATAGTATATTGTGATACGTATTGCTATATTATGTTGAAAGACACACTGCTCACTCTGTGTATATATTTGTATATTGTAGATCTGAGGATGGTCATTACGGACTGAAACCGATCATCGTCTAAAGAATTGATATTGTGATCAAAGACTGGAATAAAAAACATTTGACAGTATTGAATCACTGTTTGTATACGCGACTATGTCGCAGTTGGTGAATAACATGGAACAACTGATAAGGTATATTTGATATTAATGAATTTAATGAGGGCGACGCGCCATCTCGTGGGCAGTAACAACAGGAAGAGACGTCGTTGAGTTTGCAGACGCCGCTAGACGGAGGTCGATGGCATTACAGCCCACGACCTTCGGGATTCCACTGTCACCTTGTGTCTTTTGCGATGAATGCCGTCAGTTACAGTACCGCGTACCAGATACTAAAATAATGGTTCTGAGTAAATTTAGTTTGTTCATTTAATATACGATCCGGCGCGCGCTTGTTACTGCTATATATTTCCATTTCCTCCAACAAATTTAACCTTATCCCCTTTGGCGCATTGTCTAATATTTTCATTGCACGTGTCATCTTGTACTGCATGCTTCATAGTATTAATGTGCGTATATTAACGTGTTTACCAAAGGCTGTTTTATTTTGAGGGTACGTGTGTTCCCTCAACTGGACTTCGTATGAACTACCCGTCTAGACAACTCAATAATGGTCACAGTCGTTACAGCTTAATTTGTACACCCATTTATCCAGTTTCGGACCTATTCTGAGGCGTAAGCGTGCGTTCATCGCATTAGCTGTCTGGAAACCTATCTTAACTTTCGTTTTCCGGAAACACTGTTCAGTCTTATTAGAAACTGGACCGTTATAGGTCATGGGTGTATATCTAGTCTTAGCTATATGGCAGCTTTTATTGCTTGCTATGTTGTAGCTGGTATAAGAAACTAATTTCTTATTTCTTAATTTATTGAATATTTTGGTCATCTCAAAGGCGTGATATCCGTTGGCAAACGCAGTCTGTTTCAAAACACTATTTGTTTTATTAATTTCGTTTTGGTGTAAAGGCAAACGTAATGTCTGATTAATAATTGAGCAAAGAAAAAGAAACGCTTCTTTATACTGTGGTGGATGAAAAGAATGAGCAATTATGATTGCATCAGTACAAGTTGGCTTACTGAAAATTCGGAAAATTCCGAGTATTTCGAAAACAAGCCTGTTGTTTCGCCAAGTGATGGTCAGGTCGTGATAGTTAGTAGCAGAATCTTGTTCTACCTCCCTGGTAAACTTAACTTTTGATGGCATACTGTTCGTAAGGGAAGTGAAATTATGTTTGGTTTTTCTGTGTTCAGATCTGTAGACGGTAGTTAAGCTACCGGAACTGGTCATCACTTTTGTAAAAGAAGTTTTAACGGTAAATGCGGTTGCTACAATATACAGAAAATTTCTGAAAATTTAAAAAAGATTTATAGAAAGTTTTCATAATTCCTATAAATTTTCCGGTTGATTATTCGCTTACGATCACTTTCACCTATTCTGATAATACCTGATATATTCAGAGTGTATCTAGTCAGCACTGTCAAAAGCTTTCTAGAAAGCTACGAATTTTGTATATGTAGTCTTGCTTATTTTTTTAACTTGTATCCTAAGACTAGTAAGGTCAGTATAGCCTAGCGACTTAGTACATTTCTTCGGAAACCAGACTAATATTTCGCCAGGTACACTTCCAACAGTTTTTTCATTCTCCTGTAAATAGTTCGTGCCAGTATTTTGCTATATGAATTACTAAACTAATAGTCCGATAATATTCACAATTGCCAGCACCGGCTGTCTTTGGAATTGGAATTATGACATTCCTCTCGTAGTCTGAAGGAATTAGTCCTTCTGATATATTTCACATACGAGGTGGGCTAGTTTCGTCATAGTTGGGTTTGCCATGGACTTCAATAGTTTTGAGGGCGTCTGTTAAATTCTTCTGGCAGTATCATTCCTCCCATCTGTACGGAAGAGTGTTGTCGTTGAGTGACTGTAGGAGGATACAAGATGACTCAGAAAAAATTTCTAGTTGGTGTGATGAATGGCAGCTAGCTCTAAATCGATAAAAATTGTAAGTTAATGCAGATGAGTAGTAAAAACAAACACATAATGTGAGAGTACAGCATTATTAATGTGCTGCATGAAACAGTCACGTCGATTAAATATCCAGGTGTAAGGCTGCAAAAGAATAGAAACGAAACGGGCGTGTAAGGATTGTGGTAGGGAAGGTGACTGGTCGATTTAAGGGAGAATTTTAAGAAAATGTGGACCATCTGTAAGAGAGACTGCAAACACGGCACTAGTGCTACACTTAGTTGAATATTGTTCGAGTGTTTGGATCCGCACCAGATCGGATTAAAGGAAAACATTGAAGCAATTCAGAGGCGAGCCGCTAGATTTGTTAGCGGTAGGTTCTAACAACACGCAAGTATTACGGAGATGCTTCGGAAACTCAAATGGGAATCGCTACACGGAACCCAACGTTTTTTTCGAGGAGCACTTTTGGGAAAATTTGGGGAATCAGGATTTGAGACCGACTGAGGAACGACTATACTGAAGCCAAAGTACAATTGGCGTGAGGACCATGAAGATAAAAATAGAGAGATTAGGGCTCGTACGGAGGTATATAGACAGTCGTTTTCCCTTGCTCTATTTGCGAGTGGAACAGGAAAGGAACTGTCTAGTAGTGGTAAAGGGTACCCTCCTCCACGCACCCTACGGTGACTTGCAGAGTCTGTATGTAGATGTAGACATAGGTATTCTTGAACTCTTTGTTCTGTTTCTATAAAAAAAATTTCAAGTTCATCACAGTTGTGATGACCTATATCTTCCTTCCACCTTTCAGACTTCCGTTCTTTTCACACTACGGGTTTGCCACCTGTGCTGTTAATACTCATACAGCTGCTCATCTTTTCTCCAGTGGTTTCTTTAATTTTGCTATAGGCGGCATTCTTCTTTCCCCTATTACGCTTGCTTCTACGATCTTGCATTTGTCCTCCAGCTATTCGTTGTTAGACGTAATGTAATCTCCAGGTATCTTCCACGTATACAACGAAGCCACTGACATGGAAAATAGTTTCATTGGACGACATACTGTTTCTGTTCAGTTGCTGGCAGTACTCCTCTCAAGTCGAAATAAACTGTCCAGATTCCTTTTCTGCACGTAATAGTTTCCAAGGGCAAAATCTGAAATCTTTATAGAGAACTGTACGTACTGCTTATCACGTAAAGGTGCTTTGGCATTCGTCCCGACACACCGATGTACGTGAGCTGCGTCTAAGTATTTTCCGAATCTTTCCCACGTTTCCCTCATACCGTAACGTCTGTGGATGGCCACTTATAAGTGCGCTTCTCACCGAACCTGTGTTCAAAAGCCAGGAGTGGTGCTCCCGGATTAATCATGGATCTACTCATATATTTGTATTCTCCCCATCACCGCTGATTGTTTCTGGATCTGCTTTTTGTAATCCTTCTCCTCTTTCTACACCACCATTTATACATAGCAACGTCTACATTCCAGATCTCATAATCCAATGCAAGCAGTGCCCTCACCAAAACTATCAAATAGCCGGTCATCTTACTCGTGCTGAAAAATGGGAAAACAGAAAACCAAGAAATGGTGAAATTCTACTTAATTGTCTACTTCAATAAAAATGTTTGCATATGGCTCTAATTTTATAGGAATTGTAGTGTTTCTTTAACGCCAAGTTCATTAATTTTAACTGTTATATTAAATGGAAGGATATTCACCATGAGAAACAAGGTGTGACCTAATACTGATCGTTGTGGAAGTCCATTGTCTACAGTTGTTGAATTATGTAGTAAACTTTCTGCTGTTATCAGGTTTTGTGTTGTAGCAAATCATCATAACGCTTTTTTCTGCTGACTGTTCTACACCGATTAATTGTCAGTGTAGCGCATCAATCAGCATTAATTATTTCGTAGAATACATTTTTGACGAGGTTCTCGTTAGTGAATAGCAAATAATATCACAAACATTTTTTAATTCGAGGCCCGCTTTTGTAATGTGTTATGCATGTGTCATCAGCGTTTGTTGTTTCCGTAATATGTTATTGGAGAGAAGGAAAGCACTTATTTTCAGACTATGCGTACTTGTCCAAAATTAAAAAGAAAGTTTTTAGTGTACGAAGTTGTATTTAGATTTTTCAAAAAAAATAAAATGGTTCAAATGGCTTTGAGCACTATGGGACTCAACTTCTCAGGTCGTTAGTCCCCTAGAACTTAGAACTAGTTAAACCTAACTAACCTAAGGACATCACAAACATCCATGCCCGAGGCAGGATTCGAACCTGCGACCGTAGCAGTTTCGCGGTTCCAGACTGCAGCGCCCAGAACCGCACGGCCACTTCGGCCGGCAGATTTCTCATAGGAGCTAACCAAACTTGCAGGTTATGAATCAAAAGTAGAGCGTTCGAACAAAAAAGAGAGAAAGAGAGCGAGAGAGAGACAGACAGAGGGAGAAAGAGAGAGACAGAGAGAAGAAGAAGAAGAAGAAGAAGAAGAAGATAAAGAAGTAGAAAGCCATGCGGGGATATAATGGAAGTTAGCAATTAATACTATTAATACAAAATTCAGCTAATAGTCTTTTTCAGTTAAAAAAACCGAGGATTCTCTACGTGGAAGTGTACATGTAATAGCCCGTATACGTTTTTACTGATGTCTGGCAAAGGTCATTACATCAGATACAATTATTCCACATAACGATACAAACAATACACGGTTTGACTTCATTACAAAACATAAAACATAATTACCCGAGGTGATTAGTCTAAAAAACATATTAGTCTACTGCACCATTACAATAAAAGCCAGAAAATTTTAAAATAAAATCCCGTTACAATAAACATAATGAAGCAGAAGAACATATCCCCCAATTGTAAAGTTCTCTTTTACAAAGCCGAATGAAATAGGAAATATATTTGAAAACGGTCCTATTGATGCAGCTAAGAGCTACCCTAACAAGGAGAAGGCCTCAGACACGGCCATCAGGTTCGGTTCATTTCTGGCAGGTCTCTTGTGTAAAGCCTACAGTGGAATACTGTAAGATATTTTGGCTCAACATTCCCCACCAACTCCCCCCCCTTTCCCCGTTTTTGAGGAAACGGCCCCTAAATTGCATGGCGCAAAGCCGACTCAGAATTTGCGGGAAAACTGAGTGTTTTTCATTGTCATTTATGGGAGCCGCAACACATATTTTCATAGAAACCGAGGAAAAAATCTTTTAGAACAGTCGGTTATATAAACATAAGGTATAGAAAATTCTACGAAATCATCTCTGGTGTAACGACCAAGGCGTCTAGCTGCGGATCAGAGAATCCGTGTTCTATTTCCTAACGAATTCTGCCTTTTTGTCATTTTTTATTTTTTCCGTGTGGAATTTGGTCAGTTAGAAGGTTAATAAGAAAAGTAAAACAATAACGGATATTAACAAGGTAGGCAAATAAATTTCTAAAACCTTTTGATTAGAAAAGAATTAAAATTTGAATCCTGTTTGCCGTGTAACGGCTCTTTCACTCACACATTTTTCTCGAAAGCCTGCTTTAGATATTTTAATTTGGCGGCCAGGCATTCCGGCTTGCAAATCCATTAGGCTCTATCTACGAGAGTTTCAGTGACATCTGTCTTTTGTTGTGGATGGTGATTAGAGTTCTTATGTAACTATCTGTATGTGTGCGTCTTCTTTCGAAAACGTTATGTTCCAAATGCACACGCACGCGTATGTACATAAGACCTCTAATCACCATCCACAACAAAAGAGAGGTTTCATTAAATATGTTGCCGATATGGCCAAAAAGATTTGCACATTGGAATGCCTGGACGCCGAATTAAAACATGTAAAGCAGGCTTTTTAGAAAAATGGCTCCTCGGGGAAGGAAGTAAACAGAATTCTACGACCAAATAACTGAAGAGGCCATCAAACTTAGCGACATTTGGACAGTAGCTCTGTAGAATCGCTAACAGTTTTGAATCTTTGACAAGACGACAATCGATAGTTAGGTTTTATTTTTGACAAGGATCGTCTATGCTATTCACGTGTAACTCCGGCCATGCCCCTTTTTCTACAGCATGTATGTCGCTCTTGGACCTCGTACACGTCAGTCGGCAAGGCGCAACGGAGGAGCAACGCCTCTGAAGATATCCGGCGCAGTTCTGGACGAAGCGTTAGGAACAGAAGAGTTTCATGGACCACAACCTTATACCCCGAAAGGTTTACCCGCAGCAATGTCATCCGATCATGAAAGCTTTCATTACATCAGTATATGGATCATTCCAGCGTGACACGGAGTATACTAGTGCCTTCCGTTGCTTGTCAAATACTTCAGTCGGCTTCAGGTTGCAATCCAGATCGGATCTCTGTGTCACCAATGCCCTCAATTTTCCACAGTGTTTGAGATTAGTTATATGTAATTGAGTCCTTGTGAATCACTTTTGGTGTTTGTTAATAATGCTGTAATGGCATCCTGGATCATTATTTAAAGTATAAGGGCCTACAAGATGTTTCCGTTCGAGTGCCAGACTTACCCAGTGTATAGCTTACATACCGGTGCTTATGTACCTGTATCGGAGTCGCGCTAGATTGCATATACGCTGTAGCACCGTGATCAAATGGAAATTTTCTGATCGCCCCATATACATTAATTGACCGCAGTTCCATTCATAGCCACATAGGTAAATACTTTGCATCTCTGAATGACTCCAACACGCAATGAGATCTGCTACAACGAAATACATCTGCGAGAGAATCTCACGGAAAACGTTTGAAGAAGGTCTTTGCGCTGACTTGTTAACGTAACCTGGGAAAGGTTATCTTAAAACTTTCATTTCCAGGTTGTAACCTCCCCACAAAATAAAAAAAATAAATAATATGGATAATGTTTCTAATTCTAGTGTAACCTCAAAACAAAATTCTTTCTCATTTGTTACCTCCCTACAAAAATCTTTCTCATTTAATCCAAGCTCAAAATTCATTCACATTTAGCGTAACCTCAAAACAGAAAAATTCCTAAACCTCTCAACAGTAAAAATTATAATTATGTCGTTCAAATTCAGTATAACATCCCAATAAAATAAATAAATTCAGTAACCTGGTAATAAAAGAATGTAAGTAACCTCTCAATTAAATTGTCGCTCGCTTATGACTTTTCAATAATTTACTGTGAATTTAACCTGGTAAATTTTGGACGACAGTAGTGCTGCGTCATGGCCCTGAAAGATGTAACCTGGTAAATTTAGGACGACAGCAGTGCTGCGTCATGGCCCTGAAAGATCATTCCGAATAAAAAAAGGAAAAATTCTTACCTCAATGCAGTCGCCGGATATACCTGCTCTTACAATAAATTTTTCCGGCACAGCTCTGTGCAATGCTGGCCTACCTATCTGTCATTTATGAAAGGGAGCAACTGATTTTTCTATTGCAATAATCGGCATGATCATGGATGGGAGAAATTAGTAAATTCTTTAAATCGAAATGAATGGTTGTTAAAAGTTACTTTTTATGAGGAAGATTATTATTATGAGAGTTATAAAACATTTATATGCGACTTGAGATAACATTACTACATATGCGCGTGGCTGCTTTTTACCTTATACAATAATACTCAGGCTCCGGCATCGCTGCACCGCGGCCGGGCCAGCCAACACGATACACCATACCAGAGCAGAGCAGACTCCAGACTAGCAACAACTTACTGCTACAGCTACACAGTTCCTACTGCAGTCAACACTGCTCTCTGGTCAGAGACCTTGCATATCGCAGGCAGCGCATGAGCAATACATCGAAATTACATCTGCTCGGACCTCTTACAAGGTGAATATGGCAGAAGATACTGTGAACAGAACAGAACAAAATTGGCTGATGTAATGCTGACATCTTAGAAAAATGGAAGAGGAAAACAGGTAGCACTGAAATATGTTGAATTTAATCCATTCTGAAAGAGAAAGACAAGAAAATCCTGTGGATTATGTGCAGCCAAGGAGTGCAGGCAGCTGCGCAACGACTACGCTCACACCGGATACCTACGTCGTATTGGATGCAGTAGTCGGCGGACGTTGTAAAACACTTGTTAAAAGTATGTTTCTGTGCTTTCTGTTTATGTTTATTACAATTATTATTTTTTTATTTTTGCTTTGGATTTTTTATTTCAATTTTTGAGTGGAAGAAGTTCAGGATGATTGATGACATCTCTATGATCGTGTATCATTGGTACAGACGTATTATAGAAGAAAAATTTCGTTACTTGAATAAACAATTGATTTATGAAAAAGAGACGATAACGTCTTCTGAAAAACAGGAGACCATTTGGTGGAGGATGTGCATTGCTTGAAGAAGTGCGTCAAACGTGCAACGACAGCAGAGCGGGCGAGTCAACGCATCATGAATAACGCGTTCGGCGACTTCCGACATCTTAGCCGAACAGGAAAATCCTTATGTGGGATGAGATCTGACGTAGGGTCGGGAAGAGTCAGGACACTGAACGGTGAGGAGGTTATTGAGGCAGCAAGACGCTGGCTCTGACGTTGACTAGTATAGTGGTAACATGCATGCGTACAGGGCCTCCCAGTAAGATGGTCTATGACCGTCACACTGAACAGAGATAATGCTGAAAAATATGGTATTGTAGACAAAACAGTAAGGAATAATGTGGTGTATTGGAAACCTGAATAAAGCCAACCTGCTTTCAGAAAAAAAATGTATTACATTACTTACTAACTCCCCTCGTGGTGCCTTCGAGAGGAAATTCAATGCTTAGTTACCAGCGATATAAATTCATTTACTGCTCATTGCTGCTGCTGTGATTCGGTGACCAAGGGCGTAAGTGTTAGACTAAAATTACGAAGGTTCGTAGTCCAGTCCTAGGTCGGATTTCTTTCGTCTCTGGCGACAATCTGTATACGAGGGTAATCCCAAAAGTAAGGTCTCCTATTTTTTTTATAGGTACAGAACTCTGTTTGTGTGGCCGTTGGTCACACTGTTATGAAGAGAGCTTCACGCGCTGTGTGTAAACATGCGCACGCCGCGCTGAGGCGCTCAGTCTTGGCTTGGCAGCCGTTGAGAATGGAGCTCCCATTGGATGTTAACGCCAAGTGCAAATTGCGCGCAGTTATTCTATTTTTGAACGCAGAGGGCACTGCGCCGATTGAAATCCATCGCCGATTCACGGAAGTGTATGGCGAGTCATGCATGAATGTCAAAAATGTTCGTAAGTGGTGTAGACAGTTTGCAGCTGGTCGGACCCAAATTCACGGCGAACAAAGGAGCGGGAGACCGTCAATTTTTGAGGAGGATCACCCTGAATGATCTCTACACGTTGGCTCCTGAGGTTTCCCGAAGCACCGCACACAGAATTTTGATGGAAATATTGAACTACCGGAAGGTGTGCACAAGATGGGTGGCACGCATGCTGACTGAGGACAACATGCGGCAACGAGCTGATGCTCCCGCGCATTTCTTCACCGCCTTGCAGCCGAACAGGACAACTTTCTGGACTCAATTGTCACGGGTGACGAAACCTGGGCATACGACTTTACACCTGAGACCAAATAACAGTCACGCCAGTGGCGGCATCCTTCTACGCCAAAGCCGCGGAAATTCAAACACAACCGTTTTTCGGGATCGGAAAGGGGTATTGTTGGTCGACTTTATGCCTACTGGGACCACAATTAACACTGACAGGTACTGCAAAAACTTGAACGGGGAATTCAGAACCGGAGAAGGGGAATGTTGAGCAAGGGCGTACACATTCTCCATGACAACGCTCGCCCACACATCGCTCGGCAAACCGTTGCTCTCCTGCAACAGTTTCAGTGGGACATAATCACCCACTCACCCTATAGTCCTGACTTGGCGCCCAGTACACTGAGTTCCCTAAATTAAAAGAAGATTTGGCCGGAAAGCGATTCAGCTCCGACGACGAGGTGAAAGAAGAGGTTCATAACTTTCTGAACAGCATTGGCATACAAAAACTGCCACAGCGTCTACAAAAATGCATCGGCGGAAATAGTGATCATGTAGAAAAATAGGTAAATGTTCAAGCTGTAAACTAATGTAAACCATTGTAGTAATAAACAGGTCTATGTACTTATAAAAAATTGGAGACCTTACTTTTGGATTACCCGCGTACATGGTCTCCTAATCCTTAAGAGTGAAAATTACGGAGTTAGTGAATGAACCGAAAGTCGAAAATAAATAATTAGTTGAGTAACCGACATAAATAGTTATTCTTCTAGCACCTACTTAAGCTCACAGTATCTGTTCCAAGTGGCTACTGTGGGTGTTAGTGCTGGCGACAGCAAGGACATCCGGCGACGCAACACAAGTAACATTGCCGACCCCGTGGAGAAGAAGAAGCAGAAGAAGAAGACGCCACTTTATCAGTGGGCTACGCCATTCTCTTTTGACTCCCGTAATGACGTGCAACAGTATTGTGGCGTGAGAATTTCAATGTTCACGAAGACCGACGGCATGCACCTACGAACAAAGAAAAACTTAATCACAAAACCTGATAATTTAAAATTTGCGTGACTGCTCGTAATAAAACCTCCAAGAAAATTAAATGCTTATAGATAACTAGATAGAGAGTAATGGATTTTAAGTCGTAGAATACTTAAATATAATTCGGGTAAATCCATTTGTACTGTGGCACAACTTAATAAAAATGAATTTCATTACCTTGGTTTCCGCGGTCACAGTCAGTTGATATAACTGATCTGAACTGTGGACGGGAACGCGTTATGGAGGTCTTGGAGTCATTCACGTACATCTAGAAAAGGTAAGGCCTTATCATAAAGCTTCGGCAATATGATTCCATTTCTGAGCGTCTGATCACTGGTGAATTTTCTTATCAGTTTTCGAGTATCGCACCGCGCCAAAAAAATGTCATTACTGATCACGTTGCGACAAAATTTTAAGGTATCGTTGTAACGACTGGAAGGAGCGGGAAATATGTGGTAGTAGGTTGCTACGCTGGATCCCCATTAGCTCCTCCGTAGCGAAGTATTATAACCACAATGTTTAAAATTATGATGTTAAGTCCAGCTCAGTGAACAGCAATAACAAAATATAAGCGACTCCACACAGATAAAGAACATCAATAGACTTAGAAGAAGGCCACTGTAACCGCCGCCGAAACGTTACTTTCTCCACCAGAGATATTTTTGTTTTTATATTTTTTTTTACACAGTGACGCGGTAAGGCACTCAACAAACTTTTATGTCAAAAGATGGATTTTTCACGACATATTTTGGTCGCGTCAGGGAGTGGGAGTGAAGAGTAACGGGAAGTTGTTCGTTCATTCAGTAGTCTTTCAGGATGGTTCTTGTGCTACCAGTCGATGACCAGTATTTCAGGCTGAGGCAGTCTTTTTCGCCCATAACATAACTGCAGTTTCCATACAATACCGCGCGCAGAGGTGGAGTCCATTTTCAGCAGCTACTGTAATGTACTTTACGTCTGATACACATCGAACACATTTTGTTTCTCCTGTTGAATGAGAGAGAAGGTAGAGAGTAGATGCCAGAACACATCCCACTCCTCCTGAGCAGATGGTCGCTTAGCTCAAAGTCCCCATCCGACGACTGGATCGTCAACGATTATTTCAGATGTTGTCACTCCACGAGACACTTCGTTGTATTGAAGGACATTGGCGCAAAGTGTTAGGAACCTTACAGCACCGCCTCTTGTCCGCCTTATAACAATACCTCCACTAACAGTTAGTTCAAAAATTATCGCGTCGTGCACTCAAAGTATGATCTTTTTATTCCGCAACTAAAATGTCTTTAATGTGGCAGATATTGCTACATCAATTGGTTACAGTCACTGAAGAAAATTAACAATAATATCACTTATATTGTATTTGCAATCCAACGACGATCTCGCTCTGGCTTTGGCTCGTAAATAAAATTGTTGTCTAGGTAGCACGACTATCGCTGTTGGTGCGAAAGGCACTCGGATGTTAACTACGCCGACTTGAAGAACTTACGAAGACAATCTTTCGGGATTAATTTGATGATTTATGTCTTTCATAGCAATGTGCTTCATACTTTTTTAAACAATGGTCGCTTGAAAATAATCCTTGACGCTCACTTTTCACAAAAATTCACATTTATTAAACTTTTTATACTTTCCCATGTTCAAAACATTATTTCATCATACAGTTTCGCAGCCGTTACTGCTCTTAATAAAACTCACATTTTTCATTGCCCACAACTCAGACTCATCTTTTCATTTCCAACACCAAGTCAAGACTGTTCATATTCAACACAAAAATTTGACTACCCTGTACGCTTCCGCGCCAAAAGTCACAAACCAGTATCAAAGATAACAATAAGTACAAAGATATCCACACTAGATATTATATCGACTTGAACATCCCAAAATGTCGACGTACATACATATAAAAATGAAACCAAATTTGAATAGAGTGAAAAATATGAGATATTACGTAGAAAAATATTCATTAATCTATGGTATCGAAAAATAGGGTTGGCGGGTGGCAATGGTTCCGCAAATAAAGAACCATTACAGCCTTCTTGGTCAATCGCTACTGATGAAAATGTATTCGACAAGCGGGATTGCAAGCAGCAGCTGCTTCACCTGCACGTGCGGTCGATAGTGACCTCAGCAACAGAGGTGGACTCTATTGGTTTGTTGTGATGCGTTAAAGGTAGAGAGAAGTGAAAGGTTGGTATGCCCCTGGGAGCTAAAGCAGTCCTGACATGGGACAAGTTAACTAACATTGACGTGGAGCTGTACGGGTTTTGTGACGCCACTTCCTGCTATTGGGGAGCCATTGCCTCACGTGGAACACAAAATAAGTTATGCGATAGTTCGACAACGTTCTGGGGAAACCTGCACCAATAAGAGGCAACAGTGCTCTCTACGTCACGAACAAAACGCTATATTGTATTCATCATTTTCGCCTGAAGTCCATATTTGGTGGTATGCTGTTTTCAAGCACCAGCACATTCAGGATCTCACGAAAACGCGTCGTTATTGGTATTGTAATAAAAACGTGGAAAACATTATATTGGTGATTAAAGAATTTTCATAATTAGCTGTTTTCGTGCTATAACTCGCGTGTAATGAAAGTATGCTATTATACGGCAACGGCACATTCAACGAGCTGTTCTTGGTAGGACTAGTTAATAACATACCGGCGATTAAAGGCTACAGAAGGTCGTGACATAAAATTCAACGGTGTTTGTTGTAGACATTCAGCGCATCTGATGATGGTAGCATGCTACGATACTCGTCGTGCTAATAATATATTAATAACAAGTGACTATTACAGTATACATTAGTTCATAAAAATCTGTATTTATTATTCTGCAAATGATGTAAATATTGAAGTAATGTTGCTCGGTACACCGTCCTCAGTCACAAAGAGAAGAGTCTGCATTTACACTTGTTACACCCGTATCTACTACGGCCATAACGACATGACTAGCGATTGGCGACTCCATAGAATGCTGTGTGCACAACGACCATATGATAAATGAAATTAGAAGGAAGGTCAGCATTGTATAGGTGAATGTAAACAGCGGCTTCAGTTATTGTGATCGTTTCAAAGCTTGTGTTACTGCTAATAACTAGACACCAGTGCCTACGAGCTTTGATTTGTACGCTAAAGGTATGTTCTTACCAACAGTTGGTTTATACTCAGGTGCATTTATGGTCTTTTGTTTCTTATTCACTGATCGCTGTGTGAAATGTTTACCTTCCAGGACTGAAGATGATCATTATGTGATCGAAAATCGATTTTGCTGTTAATAAACCATTAAAATTACGGCCAATGCTGACCTTCCTTCTAATTTTAACATGACTAGCATCATCACAAGGGAGGGAATGTCGATATCAATAGAGCCAACGTAGGAATTTTAAGCCTATTCGTTTTCATAACCAAAATGTGTAGTTTGTGAACCAGATACTAGTGACAGCTGCTGCTTGATAGCACTACAGTCGCAAATCGCGTGAACTACCATATCGCACGTCACGCGGGTGCTTTATCTCGCGAGTCCGCAGCTCGTGGTCGTGCGGTAGCGTTCTCGCTTCCCGCGCCCGAGTTCCCGGGTTCGATTCCCGGCGGGGTCAGGGATTTTCTCTGCCTCGTGATGACTGGGTGTTGTGTGCTTTCCTTAGGTTACTTAGGCTTAAGTAGTTCTAAGTTCTAGGGGACTGATGACCATAGATGTTAAGTCCCATTGTACTCAGAGCCATTTGAACCTGTACCTCGAGACGTTGGCTTTCCCGTCCGCGCACACGTCAACGTTAGCTGTCTCGACCCGTGTGAGGATGGCTTTAGGCTGTCGGCAGGAGAGGCGTACGTGTCGTCGGTGACTTTGTCCGCCGGGCACCACAACAGTGCATGCACCACATACCCTCCCTCTGGCTGCAGCTGCGTAAATAAGCGGGCGGCACCCCCAACGATCCGGATAATCACTCGGCTCGCCTCGCCTTCCGCCACCAGCCCTGATAACGAGCGGGCGGCCGCGCCGGGCTTTTTTGTGGCGGGTGTCCGGCGGCGGAGGACCGGACCTTCTCAACAGCGCGGCCAGAGTTAGGTCATGGCGGGGTCGTTGCCCCGGAGCGGCGCGGCGCGGCCGTGCTGTGTTGTGGTAGGGTGGCCGCCGGAATGCGGCCGGGTTATCGCCCTCCCTCCACTTCTTCGGCAGCCAATTACCGCGGGTCCCCCCCGCGCACACCGCTGCTGTCACATATATACACGTACACGCATCGGGACACGCACGCCCGTGCCGATAAACAAGGCTCTCCCGGGATCCCTTACGACGTCTCCTCCTCCTGGTCAACGACCTCGTGTTTACCATTGTTGTCTGGTAAGGCGATCGCTTCTCGCGAGACAAAGAGAGCGTGTGATGACCTGTCCCACTCACACAGGGCTGTCCCGGTTCATGAAGCCACACATCACACAAGGGCCCAATTACGGTAAGCGTTACCATTGGAGCGTATCTGTTTCACACTAATCATAGCGTCTAGTATAGCTATAGAAAGTTAATGCAACTATCTACCCGTGGCTTTGTAACTGCGCACAGTATCAAGTATCGTATTCTTCAGTTTATTCTCTTTCGTTTTGTCTGCGAGGAGCGTCCAGTAAGTAATGGAACACATTTTTTCTAGGCCAATTTCAGTTGAAAAAGTGCGGAATTTGCTGTGAGACATCGTGGAATATTCCAGATCCAGCCTCTATAGTTCCAGAAATTTCCGATAGGTGGCGGAGCTACACGTAGCTCTCAAAATGATGTCTTTAACGGAGATGCAAAATGTTCAAATGTGTGTGAAATCTTATGGAACTGCTAAGGTCATCAGTCCCTATGCTTACACACTACTTAACCTAAATTGTCCTAAGGACAAACACACACAGCCATGCCCGAGGGAGGACTCGAACCTCCGCCGAGACGAGCCGCACAGTCCATGACTGCAGCGCCTCAGACCGCTCGGCTATTGGAGGTGCGATCCAAGAAGAGGGCTATCATTGAGTTTGTTTTGGCTGAATAACTGAGCAACGTAGATATTCATAAGTGCTTGCAGTATATCTATGGAGGTCTGCCAGTGGAGAAAAGCACGGTGAGCCGTTGGGCGAGGAGTCTGTCATCATGCTAAAAAGCCCACGCCAACCTGTCCGATCTCTAGCGTGCCGCCCGCTCGCACACAGCTGTGACTCCTGCGGTGTCGGAATGTTCGCTCGTCAATTCGAACCGGGAACAAAACGGCAGTCGACGGAGTGGCTCCACGCCACCTCTCCTCCGAAGAAAAAGTTCAAAGCAGTCAGCTGGTAAAGTCATGGGAACGGTCTTCTGGGACTCTGAAGGGGCTATTTCCATTTGATGTTCTCCATCATCGTGCAACGAACAACTCTGGAGTGTATTGTGCTATCCCCAGGAAATTCAAGACACAACTTCAGCGAGTTGGCTCAAATGGCTCTGAGCACTATGGGACTCAACTGCTGAGGTCATTAGTCCCCTAGAACTTAGAACTAGTTAAACCTAACTAACCTAAGGACATCACAAACATCCATGCCCGAGGCAGGATTCGAACCTGCGACCGTAGCGGTCTCGCGGTTCCAGACTGCAGCGCCTTTAACCGCACGGCCACTTCGGCCGATTCAGCGAGTTAGGTTAGGTTAGTGTTGTTTAACGTCCCGTCGACTTCAGCGAGTTCATCGCCTCAAAAATGCAAACGAACTTCTTCTCTATGATAACGCCAGAGCTCAAACAAGTCTGCGCACCAGAGAGGAGCTCATCCACCCTACAGCTCGATATTCCGACTTCCGTCTGTTTGCTCCAACTAAGGATGAACTATTCGAAAACCAGTAAGTCAGAGATGGGGAGGTTATTTTCCGATTTCGACCAGCAGAGTTGTACTATGCAGGCTCAGAGCCCCCCCCCCCCCCTCCCCCCCCCTCCTTCGGTAAGGTAGCGTAGCGGCGTCAAACTGAACGGAGATTATGTTGGAAAACAAATTTTTGTAGCCAAAAGAGTGGGGATTAATTTGCTTTATCGGAATCATGAACAAAACCAAGCTACTTATTTACTGAATGCCACTGGTAGTAGAATACCGGGGGGAAATACTAATGGAGTGTACCAACTGGAAACTTGAGGAAAGCAATCGAAGGTAAAATGTTTCTTCAGTTTGTATCAAGGCAGTGGAACAACTTCATAAGAATAATAAAAATAGAGTCAAAATAGAGAAGAACCTGTCGTAAGCGTTGTTTATGCGGTTGTTTCACATATATAAGATGTACCCTATCGCAGCCCGCCCGGTTAGCCGAGCGGTCTAACGCACGGCTTTCGGAACGGGAAGGAGCGCCTGGTCCCTGGCACGAATCCGCCCGGTAGACTTATGTCGAGGTCCGGTGAGCCTGCCACTGTAGGCGGTTTTCCATCTGCCTTGGCGAATGCGGGCTGGTTCCCCTTACTCCGCCTCAGTTACACTGTGTCAGCGATTGCTGCACAAACAAGTTCTCCACGTACGCTTACACCACCATTACTCTACCACGCCAACATGGGGGCTACACTCGTCTGGTGTGAGACGTTCCCTGGGGGGTCCACCGGGGGCCCAACCGCACAATAACCCTGGGTTCGGTGAGGGGCGGCGGAGGGGTGAAGTGGACTGCGGTAGTCGCCGTGGGGTTGTGGACCACTGCGGCTGCGGCGGGGACGGAGCCTCTCCGTCGTTTCTAGGTCCCCGGTTAACGTACAACATACAACCCTATTGTATCTCAATTGGCAGCTTAAATCACCAGCTCTAATCCTATGGAACACATCTGGAACTATCCAGAGCAACGGGTGAAACTTAGCGATCATCACCACCGCCCTTCTTGTCACAACCCCTCCTTCGCTCGTCCTCTCATCGGAGAGGGAATTGTGTACCCCACGTGTCTGCGTCTAGCTTTACGGGATGTAATCTTTAGTGGTTGGCATCAGCTGTATTTGGCACACTTGAAGATACTAGTGGTCTCTGTTCTTTGCCGAATAGAAGCCTTTGTCAAGACTAGAGCTCGTGCTTCACGATACTAGCGGTATGAGCCCTGATGGTGACGTTCTTTTGTCCGCTGTGTTTTGATGTCGTTCAAGAAGTATGAGACACAGTTTTATTTCTGAGGTTGAGGAAGTTGAAAAGAGACGTAAAGTCTGAACCATGTTCTTCACTTTGAAGTTTCTCTTCTTCGTTTTTCTAGCCTTTGTCCCATACCGTCATGGGATCCGCATGTTAATTTTGATGTGGGTGTTTTAGTGGTGTAATTTATCCACATACTCTCCTCTCGTCACACTTTCCCCCTCTCTCCTTGCCACCAGCCCGCACCATCACCATGCTCACGCGCCACTCCCTCCGGAACGGTAACTGTGTACCCCATCTGATTGCCTCTAGTGTTATCCATGTGAGGACGTTTTCGAAATGTTCGCGTATCGTGTAACTGAGCCAGGATGTGGGTTGGTTGGTTGGTTGTTTTTGGGGAAGGAGACCAGACAGCTAGGTCATCGGTCTCATCGGATTAGGGAAGGATGGGGAAGGAAGTCGGCCGTGCCCTTTGAAAGGAACCATCCCGGCATTTGCCTGGAGCGATTTAGGGAAATCACGGAAAACCTAAATCAGGATGGCCGGACGCGGGATTGAACCGTCGTCCTCCCGAATGCGAGTCCAGTGTCTAACCACTGCGCCACCTCGCTCGGTGGGATGTGGGTACTAGCCCAGTATTCACCTAGGCGGATGTGGGAAGCCACCTAAAAATAACATTCAGGCTGGTCGGCACATCGGTCCGCATCATTAATTCGATCAGGGGCCATTGCTCCTCCACAAATCACGGAAGCGACTAGATAACACTCGTAGCTATCGAAGGGGGTCGTCCTTTGCTTTGAAGTGATAATTGAAAACAAATGCACCGTACGCGCAAGGACCTTGTTCATGTATCTTCTTCATCAAACCAAGCTGCAACGAGATTCTTGAGCAAAACATTCAACTCTCCTTTGATGCCATGCTATAATGTTTCGAGGCCGTAGTAGGAGATCGTGAAGGTTTTACACTCTGCTGAATCTTTTTTTTTGTCTTCTAACATCTGTCTTCTAACTTGCAACTTAAATCCTCAATTATTTGCTGAATTTATTCCAGTTCCAATGTATTTAGAATTTTACCCTCTACAGCTCCCTCTAGTACCATGGAAGTTATTCCGTGATGTCTTAACAGACCTCCTACCATTCTGTCCCTTCTCTCTGAGAGTGTTTTCCACATATTCCTTTCCTCGCCGATTCTCCGGAGAACCTCCTAAGTCCACTTACTATTCAACATTCTTCTGTAGCTCACATCTCAGATGCTTCTGTTCTGTTCTGTTCTGATTTTCCCACAGTCCATGTTTCACTGCCATACTATGATGTACATTCTCGGAAACTCCTTCCACAAACTGAGGCGTATGTTTGATACTAGCAGACTTCTCTTAGCCAAGAATGACCCTTTTGCCAGTGCTAGTCTGCTTTTGAAGTCCTCCTTGCTCCAATCGTCATGGGTTATTTTGCTGTCTAGGTAGCAGAATTCCTTAACTTCATCTATTTACTTAGTGGACAGTAATCCTGAAGTTTCTCACTGTTCTCATTACTGCTACTTCTCATTACTTTCGTCTTTCATCGATTTACTCTCAGTCCATATTATGTTCTCATTCCATTCAGGAGATCCTGTAATTATTTTTCGCTTTCACTCAGGATAGCAATGTCATCAATGATTCTTACCATTAATATCTGTCTCTTAAACATTTCTTTTATTTCCCTCACTGCTGCTTCCTTGTACAGATTAAGCAGTATGGGCGAAAAACCTACATCACTGTCTTACACCATTCTTAAACCGATAACTTCGTTTTTTGTCTTCCACCCTTATTCTTTCACCTTTCGATTTTTGTACATATTGTGTGTTACCCCTCTTTCTCTATAGCTCACCCCAATTTTTCTTAGAATTTCCAACATCTTACACCGTTTTACGTTGTCGAAATCTTCTTCCAGGTCAACCAGTCCTATGAATGTGTCTTGATTTTTCTTCAGTCTTGCTTCCATTGTCAACGTCAAAGTACGAATTGCTTCTCTGGTGCTTTGCCTTTTCTAAAGCGAAACTGACCGTCACCTAACACATCCTAAAGAGTTTCGTACTGTCTTGTATGTAAGCTGTGATATAAAGATCGTTTAAGTTACATGTATCCTTTGTGGTCTTGCAATTTTGACAAACGCTAGTATAATTCTTTTCTCTCCATAACTATTTTAAATCTGGCTTTATGAATTATGGATATGACAAACTTGCGAAACAAAGCGCTTATCGAAATATTTTCTGATATGTTATGATATATCTTCACGCTGTTTCTTTCCCTTTTTTCTTTATTTCGATTTCTTTTTATGTCCGTTCGCAATTGTTTAGTAGTAGCTTCACGTAATAAATGTTCCACACTCACTGTTTGGTGAACATTTGCGAGCGTCTTTTTACACGTTGATAATGAACTAGCTTACGTGTTCCATTAGTTACTTGATATTTAATAGCTTTTCCATTGAGTGAACTATAGCATACGCTCAGTTTTATATTTTGATAAATACGGCTTTCATTACAAACAACCAGAGCGCGTTTAAAATACGAGAGGCTCCCCTCACTTTTTTTTTCTTATTTTTGGCGAGTTATGTGCATGAATCGCATGTGAAATGTGGTTTGAGTTCTTAGTTGTAACGACATTTGGAGAACGAAAACACATGTAACGCCATGTCCTACTGATTTTCTATTTATGTTCCATCATCGATACAAGTAATGTAGAATTTTCTCTAGTTAAAGGGGAATTGCCGTGGACGAAACGTTAAGTAAAGTACCGGGGACTGTTACGGTCGCAGGTTCGAATCCTGCCTCGGGAATGGATGTGTGTGATGTCCTTAGGTTAGTTAGGTTTAAGTAGATCTAAGTTCTAGGGGACTGATGACCACAGATGTTAAGTCCCATAGTGCTCAGAGCCATTTTTTAAAGTACCGGGTGATCAAAAAGTCAGTATAAATTTGAAAACTTAATAAACCACGGAATAATGTAGATAGAGAGGTAAAAATTGACACACATTCTTGGAATGACATGGGGTTTTATTAGAACAAAAAAAACAAAGTTCACAAAATGTACGACAGATGGCGCTGGACAGCAAAAAGTCAGTGACGGCGCATGACAATCGTGCATAAAAGGAGCTGTAATGAGAGAGAGAATCAGATGCGTCAGCAGTCGCAGCATGTTGACGTTGCCTGAAAAGGCGCTCTTAGTGAAGCTGTATTATCAGAATGGGGAATGTGCTAGTTCACCTTACGATCCTATCGACATAGGAAGGGGATTCGAACGGGTAAAGATCCGTTGACAAATGCAGCTGTGGCGAGAATGATTTCGAAGTTCGAAGCCACGGTTTGTTTAGACGATAGACCACGTAGTGGCCGACCAAGCACAAGGCGCAATGCTGCTGAGACGATAGACCCCGGATTGGCCGACCGAGCACAAGGCGTAATGCTGCTGAGACAGTTCAGGAAGAAATGGAGACTGTAGCGGCTTCGTCTACGCACGGGGAAGTCAACGCTCGTGCAGTAGCACGTCGCACCAGCGTTCCATACACTACTATTTGGTTGGCACTTAAGCGTACCCTCCGATGCTATCCGTACAAAATCCATCGGCATCATGAACTGTTAACTGACGATTTAGTGAAGCGCAGGGCATTTGCGGTGTGGGCGTTTCAAAAGATGGCGGAAGATAACGATTGGTTGAGTAACGTGTTGTGGACCGACGAAGCTCATTTCATGCTCCGAGGGTCTGTCAACGCTCACAACTGCAGAATTTGGGCTACCGAAAATCCTAGAACTGTCGTGGAAACTCCATTGCAACACGAGAAAGTCACGGTATGGGTTGGATTTACCACATCTACCGTTATCGGGCCTTTTTTCTTCGAGGAAATACGTGATTCTGGTTTTGTAACTGCTACCGTGGCGGTTGAGAGGCACGCCGATATGTTACAGAATCGCACATTTCCCAGCCTGGCTGATAAACACCTGCTGGAACGTACGATGTTTATGCAGGATGGCGCTCCACCCCATATTGTTAGACGCGTGAAAGATCTGTTGCGCGCGTCGTTTGGTGATGATCGTGTGCTCAGCCGCCACTTTCGTCATGCTTGACCTCCCGGGTCCCCAGACCTCAGTCCGTGCGATTATTGGCTTTGGGGTTACGTGAAGTCGCAAGTGCATCGTGATCGACCTACATCTCTAGGGATGCTGAAAGACAACATCCGACGCCAATGCCTTACCATAACTCCGGACATGCTTTACAGTGCTGTTCACAAGATTACTCCTCGACTACAGCTATTGTTGAGGAATGAGGGTGGACATATTGAGCATTTCCTGTAAAGAACATCATCTTTGCTTTGTCTTACTTTGTTAAGCTAATTATTGCTATTCTGATCAGATGACGCGCCATGTGTCGGACATTTTTTGAACTTTTGTATTTTTTGTTGTTGTAATAAAACCCCATGTCATTCCAAGCATGTGTGTCAATTTGTACCTCTGTGTCTACATTATTCCGTGATTTATTCAGTTTTCAAATTTATACTGACTTTCTGATCAACCGGTGCTTTACTTGACGTTTCGTCCACGGCAATTCCCCTTTAACTAGAGAAAATTCACAATATGAAAGTGTAGATAGAGATTTCTTAAGTGTGTTCTGGTCGTTACAGAATCACCTCGCAATAAAAATTTATCTTTGCACCGCTATAAATCATTTATCAAGTTAAAAAAAAGATGCAGATCATAACTGAACTTTTGTAATTTCTTGTAGCGTTTATGATATTTAAATGTAAAAATATAATGCTATGAATTAGCTTTGTTAGCTAACACGAAATTCGTGTTGCGTGCACTGACTGCAGGAGCATGTATTTGAAGAGTTTCTCCTTAGTCCGAAGAGTTGCTTGCAGTCGCTTGTGAAGGCACGATGAGGTTCACCAGAGATAATTCTCACAAGAGAAAGTGTGAGGCGTAAAAAGTAGTGAAACCGAACAACCTAGCAGTTATTCGTTGTTACGTGCTCATTAATTCTAAGTCTGGCAGTGAAAGCCAGCGTTACCGACGTCCGAACACGGCACTGACCTGGCACCGACGTGGCTTGTTAGACCGCCGTATGTAACTGCTAGCTCTCTCGTTAATCACTTGTTTCGTACAGAGGTTGACTTACAAATTAATAATACCTAAAGAGCAAGCAGTGAATGGGTATCGGCGGTTGCCAATAATGTCACAGAAGGTAAACGTTTTCTTTGTTGTGAACTACGCTATGTATAGCTTACTGATAGCCGAGAGTGGTAGAACTACCCCGATGAAAATTTTGCGTAGCAAGTACAGCTCTAAATAGTCCAGTGTGGAAGATTATGGCCACAACGGAAGCATTGGGCGATTAACCTTTCCTGCATCTTCATTTTGCATTTTGCTGATTACCATGTCATTTTTGCAGAGAATGGGGATGACAGGAGTTATATGGTTAGAAATCTGCACAGAGAATATCAGAAATGAGGATGAACCATTTATTTAGAGAAAATGGATTATTTGGCTACTGGAAGAGTGAGTCAAGACCTGGCATTAGATTTTGTGATAGTCACCTCTACGGATCCATAAATATTTGGGAATCATTATTAACAAATATTGATCCAGTAAAAGCGAAATTAATTATCTCGGTGGCGAAGGTAGACACTCAAACAAAGAATTTTTTTAAATTTTATTTTATGGGACTTAACTTCTAATGTCATTAGTCCCTAAGCTTCACACTACTTAATCTAAATTATCATAAGGACAAACATCCATGCCCGAGGGAGGACTCGAACCTCCGCCGGGACCAGCCGCACAGTCCACGACTGCAGGGCCTAGACCGCTCGGCTAATCCCACGCGGCAAACAAAGAATTAAATGCAGTTTTATGGAGCACATACATTAGATCAGAAACGAAAATTAGAATACGAAGTATCATCCAGAGATCGAGGTGCCACACCAAAGTTGGCAGTGTATATCGATACCATGGACGATAGCGAGGTTCCACTGCAAACTGCGACGACGAATCGCAGTCGCTTCTGAGGACCGCGCCTTCCCTCCCAGCACAGCAGAGCGCAGTCGGTATAGAGCCGGGCTTGGAAGAGCTCTGCCCCATTTCGTGACCTTATCTGAAGGAGTCAGTATCATAATGTAGGGCCAACGAGTTGTTAAAGTTCCTGATGAACTTGTACTTTAGTAAATCTTGAGTACATTATCTCAACATAACAGTTTGTTAATCTGTGCATCAAGTGATGTTTACATAGTCAGTGGCAGTTGCGAATTATCCAGTAATCCTGTGGCAAAGTTGTGAGCCAAAGTTAAGTAAATATTTTATTCATTCATACACTGAAGTGCCAAAGAAACTGGTATAGGAATGCGTACTCAAATGAAGAGATATGTAAGCTGTCAAAATAATGCAACGCCTATATAAGACAACTAGTGTCTGGCGCAGGTGTTAGATCGCTTACAGCTGCTGCAATAGCACGTTATCAAGATTTAAGTGAGTTTGAACGTGGTGTTATAGTCGGCGCACGAGCGATGGGACACAGCATCTCCGAGGTAGCGATGAAGAGGGGATTTTCCCGTACGACCATTTCACGAGTGTAGCGTGAATATCAGAAATTCGGTAAAACATCAAATCTCCGACATCGCTGCGGCAGGAAAAAGATCCTGCAAGAATGGGACCAACGACGGCTGAAGAGAATCGTTCAACGTGACAAAAGCGCAACTCTTCCGCAAATTTTTGCAGATTTCAATGCTGGCCCATCCACAAGTGTCAGCGTACGAACCATTCAACGAAATATCCTCGATATGGGCTTTCGGAGCTGAAGGCCCACTCGTGTACCCTTGATGGCTGCACGACACAAACCTTTACGTCTCGCCTGGGCCCCTCAGCTGCGACATGAGACTATTGATGACTGGAAACATGTTGCCCGTTCGGACGAGTCTCGTTTCAAATTGTATCGAGCGGATGGACGTGTACACGTTTGGAGACAGCCCCATAAATCCATGGACCCTGCAAGTCAGCAGGGGCCGTTCAAGCTGGTGGAGGCTCTGTAATGGAGTGGGGCGTGTGCAGTTGGAGTGTTATGGGAACCCTATACGTCTAGATAGGACTCTGACGTGTGACACATACGTAAGCAGCCTGTCTGATCACCTGCATCCAATCATGTCCATTGTACATTCTGACGAACTTGGGCAATTCCAGCAGGACAATGCGATACGCTACACGTCCAGAATGAATATAGAGTGGCTCTAGGAACACTCTTCTGAGCTTAAACGCTTCTGCTGGCCATCAAACTTGCCAGACATGAACATTGTTGACGATATCTGCGATGTCTTGCAACGTACTGTAGAGAAGAGATTTCCACCCCCTCGTACTCCTACGAATTTATGGACAGCCCTTCAGGATTCATAGTGTCAGTTCCCTCCAGCACTACCTCAGAGATAAGTCCAGTCCATGACACGTCGTGTTGAGGCACTTCTGCGTGCTCGAGGGGCTCTACACGACATTAGGCAGATGTAGCAGTTTATTTGGCTCTTAAGTGGTAATAAACTGAAATAATATTTAATGAGATAAAACTGCTATGTACTACCTCACTGAGCAATCAAGGAACCCACAGCTATAAGCGGACAAAAGTAATTTAGTTATTTAAAACTACTGTAGAAACCATAGCAACGTACGGAGCAGAAACGTGGTAAATAACTGAAAGAATTATGGTAAGAGTATGAACTTTGGCACATCTGTAATGGATACAGTCGAAGCAAAGAGATTGAGATGGAATGGGCATGTATACCGTTTGGGTGACAGCAGATGGTCTAAGAAGGAATGGAATGGATTCCAAGTAATAGATGAAGGTGAGGATGCCTGGAAACAACATCGGAGAGAGGAAGTCAGAGGGGAAAATGAAAGCGGCGGAGAGGAAAGATAGGAGACTTTGGAAGTTAGGATATGAGGAACAAATACAACGTTGTATGAAATTGGAGTAGTAGTAAAACAATTCGATGCCACAAGGTATTTTAAGATGATATACGCCATTAGATACATTCAGACGTTGTTTAGTGGTAGCATGTAGTGTATTAAAGCTAACCATTTTATTATTAGTGCTCTGCTATTGGAAAACAGAGATGTAAATCACTGTCAAAAAAACGATTTTTGCAGTGTGAATCGTGCTGATTTCTTTTGCATCAAAGATGTACAATGTTTTCTACAGCAGAAGAAGTACATCGATGGTCGTATAAGGGGAACTATATAAAATTTGCAGCTGAATAGAGTTTATAAACTGCTAAGTAAACCAGTCAGTGCGCTGTAGATTCTCCTGAGCACCAGAGTGCGTGTTCCCAGGAAGTAGTTCAGCGGGTACTTTCTGCTGACCAGGTCTCAGCCGACTGTGGTGAGATTCACACCGTTTAACGAGGTACCCGAACAATAGTGGTTATCGGAAATTTTAATCTTTTTTCCTGCGTTTGTATGCCAAGGTTGTGGCAAAGCCGCGAAATTCCCCATTAATTAATTCTGCGGTCGCATAGTCTTTCTGTCGCCGTAATCACGAGTTATCAAAAGGAAGGACGTGAAAAGCCCGTCGTGGTTTAACAACCAAATTAAGAATATGCTGAGAAAGCAAAGGCTGTTGCACTCTCGGTTCAAAAACGAACGCGCGAATGACGACAGAAACAGGTTTGTAAAGATTCATGGGTCTGTGAAAATATCTATGGGTGAAGCATACAACTATAGCTGTGATACTTAAGCAAAAGATCTGGCAAAAAACCCAAGAAAACTCGGGTCCTATGTAAAATCTTTAAGAGGGCATACGGTTTCCATCCAGTCACTCTTTGACCAGTCTGGTGTGGCAGTTGAAGACAGCAAAACGAAAGGCGAAGATTTGAATTTCGCGTTTAAGAAATCGTTCACGCATGAGAGTCGTACAAATATACCGTCGTTTGACCATCGTACAGAGTTCGGTATAGACGACATAGAAATAAGCATCCCCGGCATAGAGAAACAAATGTGAGTTGAAAAAAATAAGTCACCAGGTCCGGCTGGAATATCAGTTCGATTTTACAAAGAGAACCTTATCACACTGACTCCTTATTTACCGCCAATCTCTCGCCAAGCGCAAAGTCCCAAGTGACAGGAAAGCATGCACAGGTAGCTCTTACGTGTAAAAAGTGTGAAAGAACCGACGCGGAACATTTACAAACTAATAGTCATAACATTGGTTTGCTGCAGAATTCTGGAATACATTCTCCGCTCGAATACAACAAATTTACTTGAAACCAAGAAGATTCGGTCCATGAACCAACACGGTTGTAGAAAGCGTTGCTCGTGCGGAACTCAGCTTCACCTTTTCTCACATGATATCCTGCGACCTAGGGATGAAGAGCAACAGGCAGATTCCATAGATTTCTAGATTTCCAAAAAGCATTTGACACGGTGGCCCTCTGCAGACCGTCAACGAACGTACGAGCGTATGGAATAGGTTCCTACAAATGTGAGAGTTAGTAATAGACCAAGTAACGGAACCCACTATGTTCTCCTCGAGGGCGAGAGTTCATCAGAGAAAAGGACATTCTCAGGAGTGCCATAGGGATGTGTGATAGGACTACTGTTATTTTATACACGTAAATGATTTGACGGACAAGAGGGGGAGGGGCAGCAAGCTGTTGTGATGAATAACAGCTAGCTGCAAATGTAGTAAAATACAAGTACACTATTGGCCATTAAAACTGATACACCACGAAGATGTGCTACAGACGCGAAATTTAACCGACAGGAAGAAGATGCTGTGGTATGCAAATGATTAGCTTTTCAGAGCATTCACACAAGGTTGGCGCCGGTGGCGACACCTACAACGTGCTGACATGATGAAAGTTTCCAACAGATTTCTCATACAAAAACAGCAGTTGACCGGCGTTGCATGGTGAAATGTTGTTGTGATCCTTCGTATAAGGAGGAGAAATGCGTACAATCACGTTTCCGACTTTAGTAAAGGTCGGGTTGTAGCCTATCGCGATTGCGGTTTATCGTATCATGACATTGCTGCTCGCGTAGGTCGAAATCCAATGACAGTTAGCAGAATATGGAATCGGTGGGTTCAGGAGGTTAATACGGAACGCCGTGTAGGATTCCAACGGCCTCGTATCACTAGCAGTCGAGATGACAGGCATCTTATCCGCATGGCTGTAACAGATCGTGCAGCCACGTCTCGATCCCTGAGTCAACAGATGGGAACGTTTACAAGACAACAACTATCTGCACGAACGACGACGTTTGCAGCAGCATGGACTATCAGCTCTGAGACCATGGCTGCGGTTACCCTTGACGCTGCATCACAGGCAGGAGCGCCTGCGATGGTGTCCTCAACGGTGGACCTGGGTGAACGAGTGGCAACACGTCGTTTTCCGGATGAATCCAGGTTCTGTTTACAGCATCATGATGGCCACATCCGTGTTTGGCGACATCGCGGTGAACGCACATTGGAAGCGTGTATTCGTCATCGCCATACTGCCGTTATCACCCGGCGTCATGGTAAGGGGTGTCATTGGTTACACGTCTCGGTCACCTCTTGTTCGCATTGACGGCACTTTGAACAGCGGACGTCACATTTCAGGTGGCTCGTCACAATACGCCAGTCACTACTCTTGATGAACTGTGGTATCGTGCTGAAGCTGCATGGTCAGCTGTACCTGTACACGCCATCCAAGCTCTGTTTGACTCAATGCTCATGCGTATCAAGGCCGTTATTACGGCCAGAGGTGGTTGTTCTGGGTACTGATTTCTCAGGATCTACGCAGCCAAATTGAGTGAAAATGTTATCATATGTCAGTTCTAGTATAATATATTTGTCCAATGAATACTCGTTTATCATCTGAATTTCTTCTTTGTGTAGCAATTTTAATGGCCAATAGTGTAATTGCGGACGACTAGGAAAGGCAAACCTGTAATGTTCGGATACAGCATTAGCAGTGTCCTGCTGATGCGGTCGTATCGTTTAAATATTTTGAGGGTAACAGTAGAAAACGGTGTGAAATGTAACGAGCATATGATAATTCTGGTTGTGAGGGTGAATAGTTGACTTCGGTTTATTGGGATAATTTTAGGAAAGTGTGGTTATCTGTAAAGGAGACTGCATATCGGACGCTAGTGCGACCAATTCTTGAGTACTACTCGAATGTCTGAGATATGCACGAGGTCGCATTAAAGGAAGACATAGAAGCAATTTAGAGGTGGGCTGCTTTATTTGTAGCTTACGTAATGTGTTACGGAGATGCTACATGAACTCATATGGGAATCCCCGGAGGGTGAGCGACGTTCTTTTCGAGGAAGACTACTAACAAAATTTAGAGACTCAGCGTTTCGGGCTGACCGGTGAATGATTCTACTGTCGCTACATACAATTCACGTAAGGACCACGAAGATAAGACGCAAGAAATTAGGTCTCTTGGTGAGGCATATGGACAGCCGTTGTTTCGTCAATCAGGAGAGAAAATGGACAAGTAGTGGTACAGAGTACCCTCCGCCACCCACCGTACGGTGGATTGCGGGGTATGTACCTAGATTTAGATGTAGAAATGGAGACATGCGCGCTACATGTTTGTGATGCGTGTATTGGATTGGAGAAGGATGAGGGAAGAAAACAGGAGTACTTTGTTTTTGTATTTATGCCTGTTTATCGGCAGTGTTTTCAGACGGCGTTGTGGTACGAGCACGGCGTTTGCGTGTACGAGTGTGGGAAACGCCTGAAAAACACACTCAGGCTGACCAGTGTACCAGACCAACGGTCGTTACTCTGGCATACAGGTTTGATACTGATCAGTTTCACTTCCTAAGTCTCTCAAACAAGCGCACTGCGTATTAGACTACTGGGTGGGAGCAGATCAAAATGGAAAGTTATGACGTACAAAAGGCAATACAGTTACTGAATGTCATACGCAAACAGAAGGAAGGGGCTTCTCATCCAGTCGACGCTAACATTACTGAAGACAACGCACCAGATTGGATTGGAGAAGGATGAGGGAAGAAAACAGGCGTACCCGCACTGAACGAGCCATTCAGAAATTATGGTCAGATGATTTAGCTAAACTTCAGAGCTCTTAATTCCCTAGAACTAAAAGACGAACTGAACGCCTTTCTTCTGGAGTCGTAATGACTGCACCTCCAAGCTCAGTTCGCATTAAGGATCAGTATCAAACTTCCTGGCAGATTAAAACTGTGTGCCCGACCGGGACTCGAACTCGGGACCTTTGCCTTTCGCGGGCAAGTGCTCTACCAACTGAGCTACCGAAGCACGACTCACGTCCGGTACTCACAGCTTTACTTCTGCCAGTACCTCGTCTCCTACCTTCCAAACTTTACAGAAGCTCTCCTGCTCTCCTGCACCGGGCGTGAGTCGTGCTTCGGTAGCTCAGTTGGTAGAGCACTTGCCCGCGAAAGGCAAAGGTCCCGAGTTCGAGCCTCGGTCGGGCACACAGTTTTAATCCGCCAGGAAGTTTCATATCAGCGCACACTCCGCTGCAGAGTGAAAATCTCATTCTGTAAACATCCCCCAGGCCGTGGCTAAGCCATGTCTCCGCAATATCCTTTCCTTCAGGAGTGCTAGTTCTGCAAGGTTCGCAGGAGAGCTGCTGTAAAGTTTGGAAGGTAGGAGACGAGGTACGGGCAGAAGTAAAGCTGTGAGTACCGGGCGTAAGTCGTGCTTCGGTAGCTCAGTTGGGGCCGGCATGGTAGCTCAGCGTGTTCGGTCAGAGGGCTGCTCACCCTCTGTAATAAAAACACTGAGTAAAAGAATCAACGTTCAACTTGAACGGATGTCTTGTGACGTCCGCCCAGACCAAACGCCACGAACAATACGCACAAAAAAAAGGTTGGTAGAGCACTTGCCCGCGAAAGGCAAAGGTCCCGAGTTCGAGTCTCGGTCGGGCACTCAGTTCTAATCTGCCAGGAAGTTTCATATCAGCGCACACTCCGCTGCAGAGTGAAAATCTCATTCTGGAAGGATCAGTATCAGTTTCCGAATTAAAGAAGATTTGAAAGAGGCATTTTGGGATACCGTTCTGCAGTAACTTACCAGTGTTCAAATGCTATAAAACGGAGGAATGTTGCCTAATCCGCATTTAGTCGTAGGAAGGAAGGTATATCAGAGAAAAGCATGAAGCAAGACCAGAGTACATCTACTGAACTTTTTTTATTAGTTCTGTTGCAAATTAACATTGATAATCAGTAATGAAGTGTGAAATCATTATGAAATTTTTATAATTACGAAACATTAAATTCAAAAGAGCCTATGGGTCAGTAAAAAGACAAACATTGTTTCAATTTATATAAGAGAAATAAATTCCACTGAACTAGTTAAAAACATACACTAAAGAATGCGACATGAAAGGTTAATTTCAAAGGAACGCTTTTAGAATCCTTCGAGATCAAATTTGGAGTGAGGCAAGGGGACAGATTGTCTCCGTTGCTCTTTAATTACGTGCTAAGTCCTTGGACAAGTACCAGGGAATGACGACGAGAAATTCAAGTATTGGATGGACTACGACTGGAATGAAATAAAATATGAAAGAAGACAGATTGTTTGGCTTTCACAGACGGCACTGCCACACTGTCAGAATCATTTGAAGTGGTAACCAATCATACAAGGCAGCTATAGGCACAAGCGGCTAAAGCAGGTTTACAGAGCTCTGTTGAGAAGATTCAGACATCAAGGCAGCACATAGATGTATAACATGTACACGAAGTAGGTGGGGGGAACTCAGAAAGGAGAATGAATAGAAAAAGAAGCAACGGGAGCATGAATAAACATGATAAATTTACCGCACAACTTCACTATCAACATCTACTACAAGAAGAATCTTTCGTTCAACGCAAAATTAAGACATTACCAGAAATTTGTACACCCTGAAACGTTATACATTGCAGCAAGTCTGAACTTTGTAAGAACAAGGTTAGCTTTGAGGAACTAAGGATTCTCAGGATTTTCGGATTCTGAATATAGACGACAATCGAACGAAGAACTATATCTATATCTGTACGTAATCACGACAAGAAGGACTATGTTGTTCGGAAACATAGCATGCATCAAGAGAGGTTGACATATCAAATTATACAATTTCTTGTGAGCAAGAGGGGCAAAATATGCTCAGTATAAGACGGACAAACCGACCTCCAATAATTGAGAATGCAGGAAACAGATACGTAAAACAGGATAACTTTCAAGTAAAAAGTTGATGCTGCCGAAGCTTTCCAGGGAAGAATTTCATCCAAGACAAAAACAGTATGACAGAGAAAGGAAGAAGATCGCCAAGTATGAGAATTAAAGAATAATACACAAGGATGCATATCTGTAGAAAAACAGTCGATAGCCGAAAAGGAAAGAACAAGCACAAGAAACGAGCTCACTACTGGATCCATTCCACATTCGTCAGAAAGACCTATGTGACCGTTTGTCATAAAATACCGTATACAGAAAAGCGTACTGAGAACAATTGTATGTCGTAGTATCACGTCAAAGTCATCAGTGCCCCACAGAATACCACACATTGTGAGACAAATGGAACATTGCGGGTTAGTATCTTTTTAATCAGCTCCTGTCAGCCGGCGTTGGTGAACAGAGAGAACAATTTTCGACACGTCTCGGTGTAAATTAGAACTCTTTAATTCTATTGTAGTGATCATGGCGTGAAATGTGTGTACTTTATAGCAATATGTGTCTTCATTGTTCTTCATTGTTCATTGTTCCGGAATGTACGTTTTAGGAATTCCATGGATCAGACATGAAATAAAAACTTGTGTTGTAGTGTCTTGTGTTTCTTATCGTCGAGCATTTCATTGGAACTTCGACACCTCTTGCATTTATTCAACTTTGCATGCATTTCACACTGGCGAACATTATTCAGTAATCATTTGGAACCCTACAACCAGTGAGGCAGAAGTACTCGTACTTTTACTTCCTATTCATCCACAGAATTTTAGTTCGGCATTTGCTTTCCTAGAGCTAGGTATTTATTGTCGTTCTGCAATAAAACGATCTTCATGGGTGCCACTAGGTACTTGAGGCTACTTGAGGCTTGTGTATGATTTCAGTAATGACTCGCCGAGTCAGTCATAAAAAATATCTGATCTTTTTATTCGTGTCACTTGACATTTGTCTGAGTTAAGGGTAATCTTGGTATCGTGCGTTGAACCCAGCCGCTTCTCACGTTTTCGTTTTACCTCGTGGTTCGTTATACACACAATAGTCGTTGTTGAATAACACTGTGACGTAGGATTTTATTGTCTTTCCATTGTAAATAAAGGTACTTTATACAACCTTCCCTGCAGGTTAGAGACCGTCGCAGTACCGGGCGTCTAATACAGACTGTGATGTGTGGACTACAGCGGACGCCAAAAGCTGTTAAGGCTAAGGAAAGAACTCTTCATACGAAGTGTAACAAGCTTTCGAGCGGAGAAAGCTAGAGAGAGCGAGAGGCTCACACCGAGGTCATTTTGACTCACGTTTTGAGGTCAGCAACACTCTTCGTGGTGGAGCGGGCTGAATTGAGCTCTATCAAAGGGCGTTATTGTGGCGTGAAGGACACCTCGAACGACCGGTACGTCTTCCTGGAGAAAATGAGTTCAACGGGAGGTCCGGGGAGCTAGTTCGAAACCTGCCCCAAGGTCAGTGAAGGAGACGGAAGGTGTGCTGTTGACTACAGGACGTGTGAATACAATCAGAAGTGAGAAGCATGACTGATGCAGTATTCACAGGAGAATCGAATACAAAGTAATAGCTCAAAAGCTGCTCCTTGCTATCTGTTAAAAATGTTTAGAAGACTGGGAATCCCTAGAAGGTTTAATTACAGGGCATAACTAAGACACTGCAGTAGTTATCTACAGTCGCTCAATAAAACAGTAACAGATGTAGTGCAGGTTTGAAAATGGAATCGCTCCCTAGGCTTCACGTGCAGCGCCACGAATTCATGAAGGTTGTGCCATTAAGTGAAAGTACAAACAATATATTTCCAAAAACAACCTTTCTGTTTAAAATCATTGTGGAGGGTTCTGGACTGCTTTCGAGAGCTTTGGGATGGGGAACTAATGGTCAGACATGAATCTTTAATTTGTTTGTTGAAAACGATGAAGTTCACAAGTGATTACTGACGAATTTTTTCCCACACTATCCAAAAGCATATCCACAGATTCTGCTGGCCTCACGACTTTTTGCTGTCCAGTTCGCTGTGGCTTAAACGACATAAAGTTTCTTCCAATTAGGATGACGCCTTTTGTCGTGATTTCATCTGTAAATACGTCTGGCTATGCGGGGGCTACATCCCACTGATTAACTGTAAGTTTTTGTATCGACTAAGGCTCCAGCTTTGACAAATAGGCATAAACTCTTAACAGCTGAACCTCCACCACGGCCACATCAGACAACTGAATATTGTGTTTCAAGGTTAGTCCACTACCATCAGTAGAGTAGTAGGTGTTTAATATCAATCATAAGCAGTCTGCAAACACGTTTCTTCGATACATTGTTCATTCGAGACCTCGAGCCGCCTGAAACATTCATTTAGAGGCATTAAAATACCCAGCTTAGAATACTCTACTGTCTTGACAATTTTGGCCATTAAAGTTCGCGAATAACCCGTACATCTCTATTTTTCTTGGGGAGTGCATGACTTTTATCACAGTCCTTGCATTTTATATTCCTGTCACGAACGAAACAAAAGTACGACTCCCTGCATACTTTCGTGTGGCTCCCAATCGTATCTTAACAGCACAGTTCTTGCTCACCAAACATAATAGAGGAAACAAACTCACCTTCATGCGTAAATTCCCTCAGCAACCAATCTTGAAAGAAATTTCACTGACATTTTAATTTTTCTGACGTAACGTTGATCATTTCCATACACTTCCTCTGGATTATAGAAGCCGTCCAGTGCCGGTGATTCAATTACTAAGTCACAAATTTAGCACTCTACGCGTGCAACACATGAAAACTCCACACTTTACACTTAAGTACTTTACAAAGGGCTTATAGAACTACTTTTAGACTATTTCTCCACCGTTCCACTCTCGAATTGCTCGGGAGGGAAAAGTAACATGTGAAATTTCCCTCCCTGGCTCTGTTTTCTCTCATTTCATTACTGTGGTAATTTCTCTCTCTGTAGAGGAGAGACATCAAAATATTTCCGCATTCCGAGGAGAAAGTTGTTGATTGAAATTTAGTGAAAAGATATCGCGGCAACACAAACTGCTTTTGTATTAAAGCCGGACAGTTCAGCTCGCGTATCATGTCGGTGACACTCTCCTATTTCACGATGATACGAAACGATCTGCACTTCTTTGGGCTTTTTCGATGTCCTACGTCAGTCATATGGCTCAAATGGCTCTGAGCACTATAGGACTTAACATCTAAGGTCATCAGTCCCCTAGAACTTAGAACTACTTAAACCTAACTAACCTAAGGACATCACACAGATCCATGCCCGAGGCAGGATTCGAACCTGCGACCGTAGCGGTCGCACGGTTCCAGACTGAAGCGCCTAGAACCTCTCGGCCACACCGGCCGACTCAGTCATATCTGGTACGGCTCCGGTACAGCTGTGTAATACTACAGAAGAGGATGGACAAATGTAGTGTAGGCAGTATCTTTTGTAGGCTTATTGCAACTTCCAATAATTCTGCCAATAAAACGCAATCCTTTGGTTTTTCTTTCCCACAAAGTTTCCTGATTGAGGGCTCCAATAGAAGTTGTTAGTATATGCAATCCGTAGGTACCTAGCTGAACGGACAATTTTTAAATTTATGTTATTTATCGTGTTACCAAAATTTAATGGATTTATATTTAGTACTCATGTAGAAAACCTCACTTTTTTATTCTTTAGAGTCAGTTGTCACTTTTCTCACCATACAGTTATCTTGTCTAAAGTATTTTCCAATTCTTTTTTTGTTCTGATGATGTTATTAAACGGTTAGTGACAGTGTCATCTACAAACAATCTACAACGTTGTTTATATCGATTTCGAACAGAAGGGACCAGATAACCCTCACTTGGGGAACCAGAGATATCAATTCTGTTTCACTCAGTCACTTCTCGTCAATTACTACAAATTGTAGCCTTTCTGATAAGAAATCACGAATCTAGTCGCACTACTGAGACGATATTTCATAGGCTAGGAATTTGATTTAATGTCGCACGTGGGGAACGGTGTGAAAAATCTTCTGGAAACCTGAAAATATGGAATCAACTTGACATCACGTGCCGGTAGCACTCATTACTTCGTGTGAATAAAGATCCAGTCGTGTCTCAGTTGAAATTCTACGTTCTTCACTATTCTACACACTCCAACACTTTCTGAGATAGTTATATAAAATATTTGATGGTGATAAAGATAAACCATCCATCAACTGGTAAATTTTGGTCTGAGTACCATAGTGGTTTAGTAGACAAAGCTGTATTGTAGACGAAATATTTTTGGATTTCTACGACATGCGCCATGCAATTAGCTATTATACGCTGAACTGAAACTTAACAATGCTATCCGTATGCAAGTCAGGATGCAGCGTTTACTTTCCGCATCTGCAATATTTGTGTAGAAATTAAAAGTTACGTCTGTGTTACAAGATTCCTTGGACCTACCGAGATCAAACCACGAATTTTCATACTTACTTGCTCAGTCAGCAGTCCGTTTTACGTCTATAATAATCACCATCTATTTCATTAGTGTTGCTGAATCCAATTCGTGCTGAATTAGAATAAGTCTGACCTATCTGGCTACTACATCGAATGCGACCATTGTGACCGAACACTAGTTGTATTGGTGCAACATACGGAAACTGGATGCCTGATGACAGCGCGAATATGATAACAATATGACATTATGCACGAAATGGAAATGAAACGAAGGAAACATAAGTTTTAAATCTCCGTAACATGGTCGAGTTACTATCAATAGAGTTTTATTTGCTCTCACTCTATGAGAAACTACAGAGAATTTGTGGTCCCAGTAAACTGGCACCCAAGCTAGTGCGAAAGAACACCTCGGCAACACTTCACCTTACCTCTCCCAAATATTGACGCTGAAAATTATTTCAGTTTCAGAGATATGGATACGTTACCTCCGTCTGCAGACTTATCGTTTTATTGTGCGTTTGCTACCTCTGTTACGTATTTTAAACAATATATGAAACAGTGCGTCCTAATAGCCTGAGTCTGCTGTCTATACAGTGACAGAAATCGATTGCTACCCTGGTAATCATTACATCTGCAAAAAAGATAATATGACAAGAAAACCTACTACGCAATCTGTACAGTATTTAGCGCGTCATATCATGCTTTCATTTTCTCTTCCACTGATAGGCCACATCCTGTCTCACTTCTACAAGACTTGTAAGCATCAGGCATTGCCAACATATGAGGAAGTTAGTTTCCAGTGTAATAGTTACGAGATTCTCTATGACTTGCCTATTCTTTTTGACAACAGATGTTGGAGAGTGGAATATAATATTTCTTGTGCATTATACTCTGTTTGACAGCTTACTGTATACCCAATTTATTCTTCTGGCAAGCAGGCAGTAAGTGTTACGCGTAATTTAGAAACACCATGTAGAAACAAGTACAGTATAACCGAACCTTATGAGGGTCGCATATTTATCTTAGAGGTAGTTCATGTAAATGTGTCGTCAACGATTCTGTCGTGTCTCCTTATAAAATGGACAGCACTATTTTTGTACTACATGAAGTCGTGCCATTGAAGATAATATCACGAGATGTACTTGTCATAAAGTACTTAACGCACTTGCTTATTAGGCGGGATGTTCCTTACGTCAAGACTTTCGGTACTAACCGACTGTGAGAGATAAAGCTTCAGTTTGTAACCGGTTTGAATATGTATGCAGAGCCCGTGTTCTTGTTATCTGTTTGGGTTCAGAAAACAGTTGTGAATAAGAACTCTTAATTGGTGAGGAGAACACATTTTCTTGTCGTGTTCCTGCCTACATTTCTTATTTGTTAATCCACTCTGTTACGTGAAATAAATATACCCTATCAGCTTACCTTTGAGCATTTTTGCCTTCTAAAGTTTCCCACAACGAAGACTTGAGTGTTAATGGGCGTTTCCGGAGTAGCGAATTACAATATTCGTGTTTTCCTCTTTCTGAGCGGTTCGGTCCTCGAACCGAAATTTTATGTTTTAAATAAATTAATTAGATGTTGCAACATCCCATTCTGTGGTATCGTAGCTTAGGGCTACGAACTAGCAAACAGAGACAGCAAGGGCGTATTACGATAAGGCTTTTTTCTGTAAATATCAAGTTTCCTTCTCTAAATGAATGTATTTTTCATTTAAATATTTTTGTATATTGAAAATTAGTTTTAGTTCAACTGTTATGTGTATATTACGCGAAAGCGCGCCCTTTTCAGGAGAGCTTGCGCGTGTGAAGAAGTTGGTCATGGGAAGGCGCACGATCGAATGATCGAATTGCCACCTGGTGGGCACTGCGTGAACCAACGATCACAGCGAAGAGATAGAGGCCACGGAAATTGCATAAAACAAAAAAATACCACTATTACCTGCTGTTATTATTAACATTATTTAAACACATTGTAAAGAGCCCGTAACTATTTTAAGTGTGAAGCTAGTTCAAGTCTAGCAAGAGGGAATACGTATTGCGACGAGAGCGTAAGTCTATTGATTTCTTTTTCAAAAGCTGGAGACTTTGCAGGTTGATAATGCACATTTAGTCAGGAAGATATGATTGCCCTCCAATCGAGCAGCTTTACAAGGAATGGGGAAGTGAGTGAAATTTTGCTTTTTGAACGTATAAGAGAAAGGAATCAATAGGCCCCATACTCTTTAAAGAATAGAACTCTCATCTACAAAGCAGCTTCAAACGTCTGATTGCTTTACAAATGAGTTAATGTTTTAAATTTTTGGTTTTAAGTATATAATTGAGGAAAATTTAGGTAAGTTTTGAAATTACTCTCGAAGTTTGTTGTTAGACGCTAAGTGTCCCGATTGTGAAACAATGGAGGAATATAGTGTGGGTAATTTGCACTTCATTTTAAGCGAAGCTAATTTTCCAAGCGTATCAACATTTACGACATTATTTCTCATGAAGTGTGTCTCGTACGATGATATAATTTTGCTCTGAATCCTGTGGTATATGTGGGTACTGTCAGCAGACTGTGTAAGGAATAGAATCGGTAAAAGAGAAGTAATAAATTAAAACGTCATGGCTGCATGAACTGCGAAAATGTAGTATGCGGTAAAATTTTATGTTTCCATCTTTTGTGGGTGGTATTGGCGAGAAAAACTTTCGTAAATGTTTGAAATTATATGTAATGTTCTCTCATTCCTAAATACTGTATGAATAGAGATCGAGTATTTGCGCGCCTTCAGTTACGCTGCCTCGAGACAAACACTCAGTTTCTAAGTATAATATTTCTCTTATTACTTTAACTTACAACATATTTAACTTATAATGCATCATTAACTTACAACATATTTAATTACAACATATTATGTCATGATTATATTATGACATAACTTTAAATTTTTAAATTCACTAAATAATCACGCAAAATACTGAAAATCAAATTTCTGTTGCCCCCGACAGCCGTTAGATAAGCAAGCTGCAACTTGTACTGGCTTCCGGGATAGCGGTTTAGTAATATAGATACGACTGACACAGTATCCAGTATGTGTCTGTCCGATAGGAAGGTGTCGGATGTCATTAATTGCTATTTTTTACTCTTTTCCTGGTTAGACTAGAATTAGTTACTTTTAAGTAAGAGACATAGGAATTATGCCTCACACGACTACTTTGCTTGCATCGGAAGTGATCTAAATGTCTGTAGAGATCTGACCAATTAATCTCTGAAATATTTTCGCGTGCTAAGTTTAAGTCAGCTTGTAAGTGTATCATACTTTTACATTTACGTAATAACGTTTGAAAGCAGAACATTGCACTAATCGTTTTCTCGGCGTGCTAACTTTCACCTAAAGCAATAGGAAGTGCGTTATTTTACTACCATACAAGTGAAAAAAAGAAAAAAAAATCATTTCACTACGGTGTGTAATTAAATTTTTCTCTCTCTGTCAAACAGTTTCATATTTAATAGGCTATTCCTCATATTCAAGAGATTGCACAGTTATGCCACATACGCCTATGCAGTGGGTGTGTTGTTGGATTTCATTCGTTATATTGCTGTTTCTTTAACGCTACACTATCCTATTTAAGTGTTGGCTTATTTTGTATCCTAGTGATTTTGTCTTTTGGTGTCTGATGGCAAGTGTCCTTTGGTTTTATTTCATAAGGATCATACAACGTTTATCATACGTACCAGTCTTCTATTTCCTATTACTGGCATTTATTCCACTACTTTCAGTTCTTGCCAGTTCGTAAAGTTTCATGCATGGTGCCATTCAGTTGTTGCGCCAGTCAGTGGGCTTTCTTTGTTTGCCGATCCGATTTTGTGATCTTTCATGATTATGGTTTTTGAAACTTATTATGATTAGCTTTAGAGTGTCCTCCTTTGGTGAATCCGGTTGCGGTATGGTTGTTCCATCGTTTGGAAGAGGTTTCTTTATTCCACTCTCTTTGTATACCTCAAGTTGTTGCACTATGTATGGTTTCCTGTCTTTGTGCATACTGAGACACGAATCTTGTTTTGTGTCTGCGTATTCAACATGTGTCGTGTTGCTTCGGTTTTGGTGTGTACAAACTGGAGATGAGGAGTCGTAATTATCTTATTCATGTTGGATTCATGCGTGTGTGATAATGTTTTCTTAAGATACTTTTGATTTTTAGTTGAGTGAACTCATGTTGCGGGTTGCTTGATTTATAGCTTGTGCAGCTACATACGTGCGTTGATTCTGGAATTATTGCTTCTGCCAGAAGGTTCTTCTAAACCTTCTGATATTTTGCATACCATGTATCCCAGAGAATTTTTGATGATGGGTGGTCTGCGTGGTTTGCATTGCGAAGGGCCTATTTTCTCTTGAGTATTGTAGTTCATTGTGATTTTATTTATTGGCACATGTCCTAGTATTTCAACGACGGAGTTTTGCTTCAATGATTCACGCTATACTCGGCAATCTTTACACCTGCGTGTTCAGGCGGACACACTTTCTTATTATGGGGTTTCGTTTTATAGTTGGATATTGGTTTACGAAGTTGCAATTAGTTCGCCTTTCAATGTTGTAGTTTTTCACGATATTAGTGATTTCATGACAGATCGACGTTGCACTGATAATTTTGTGCCTTTGTCCTCCCTACAGTATTTTTATAGTGTACATATGTCCAATTTAGGAGTGTTCTTTTCCTTTCATTTTCTTGGGACTGTCCTTGTGGGGACTGTACAATGGACACAGTGCCCTCCCATTTGCGCACCAGCCAAGCTGTTTTCTGCTCCTGTCGTTCCGATTTTATGGTCTTTCAGGGCGATTTTGCTCTTCTGAACTTTGTTACTTCACAATACTGTTACGTGTATTTTGGTGTGATGGTTTCATTCGAAGTATGCTTATTTCTACTTTTCACAAACTATCCTTTATTCCAGTATTCCAGTCGCTTGGTGTTCCTTAAGTATTTTACGGTGGACAGTTTCCCGTCATTATTTATGGTGAGACACAGATTTGATCTCGAGGGATTGTGTGCTGACTTTCGGCTGTAATTGTTCTCTTCAGATGTCTTAATTTGTTTCGCTTAGGTGGTGGCGTGATACAATTTGTTTGGTCGAAGATTTGAGAAACTACATGTGGATTAGTGTTGCTTCATTTCTTATTGGGCTGCAACAATTGCTGCAACCTGCAGTTTCTCCGAAACGATCTACTGTTTCGTGCATCCAAGAGATCTTTTGATAGTGGACGTGCTATGTGTTTTGTAGTGCAAAGGGTCCGATTTCATTATTTCATTTGTGGATTTTAGTTCATTATGTTTTTGCTTATAGACTTTTATCCCAGGGTTCCGATGACATAGTTTTGTTTCAATATTTGATTTTTCGCATCGGCAATCATTGCAATTACGTGTTTTGGCTTGGGACACTTTCTTGAGTGAGATTTCATTTGTGGTAGGATTTTGGAGTATTTTCTAAATATTACAATTAGTGCTCCTTGGTATTTTACATTTTTCACGGTATTTGTGTTATTTGTTTAGAGCGGCACTGCATTGCTGATTCTGTATCTTGGGCCTTCTTATAACGTTTCTTGTGGTGTAGGTATATAAAATTTATGAGTGGCTTTCTTCGGTGCTTTTTCTTGGAACTTGTCCCTGTAGCCGGCCTCGGTGGTCTCGCGGTTCTAGGCGCGCAGTCCGGAACCGTGCGACTGCTACGGTCGCAGGTTCGAATCCTGCCTCGGGCATGGATGTATGTGATGTCCTTAGGTTACTTAGGTTTAAGTAGTTCTAAGTTCTAGGGGACTGATGACTACAGCAGTTGAGTCCAATAGTGCTCAGAGCCATTTGAACCATTTTGTCCCTGTAGCGAAAGGACAATGGATATGTCCCGTTCCTTGTGCTGTCCTGAAATACAGATTGTTTCGGAGTTTCATCACTGACTTTCTTCGGACATCATCAATCGTATTCGCACGTGCATGCTCATTATACAGTTTATCTTGTGGACGGTCTCATTACTTGCATAGGACTGTCAGTTTGCTTTATTTCTGGATGGACTGTGGTTGTTTCTCCTGTCAGGGGTTTCTTCGAGTGATCAAGCATCTTTGGCATGTCAGGTGTCCAACAGACTTTTGACAATGCATCTGCTGCATTTACAAAATGTCCTTCTTCCTTCAAATATAATGGCTTTTGTGATTTTGCGGTATGACAGCATAACATTTGGATGACAGAGGTCATGCATCAATACCGGTCGTTGCTTGTCACATATTTCGTTCACAAGTTTGGCACGGAACACTTTTTAGGATTGGAGGTTTCGTGTTATTAATCGAGTATTGAGTTGATTTGTAAATTGCATCTAGTGTTGTTTTAAGCGTTATGCTTCTTCACAATATTTCTGATTCACACTGCAGGGCGTCGATGCACTGTGACTTGTAATTCCCGTCTGTAACATCTTTACTTGCCTATGGTGCACACATGTTCATTTTGTGGGTGGCCCTCGTCTTCTGTTTGGGATTCTCCCCCCTTCTCACGAGTGAATGGTAGACGTATCTGTGTCCTCGTTTTGTCTAGAATTACAGTTTTCTTTGAGGGGCGCACAGAGTAGTTTTGCTCATGACATTTCCCCGTATAATTTTCTTGTTTGCCTTTGTATACCTAAGTTTGAGTCAGGCCCTTATCTTTCATTTCAGCCCTTCTCCCTTTCTTTTTTGCGACTGATAGTTGACTTGTCTCTTTTTCCCCTTTCATCTAGAAATACAGATTTACGTTAATGATTCACAGAAATGTTTTTAATTAGTTGTATTTCAGAGCTTTATTTTTGGCTTGACAAGTTGCTGTTTTAATAGGACTGGGTTCGAGTTACTTATTTGGTAGCTAAACCTTTCTTATACCTGTTTCTTCTGTTGTTATGCCCAAAATAGCACTGTATAGTATTTTTGAGTTTTACAACTACATGGTAGCACTCCATAAGTTAATGATCTTCACCTTATGACTACTGACACAGTGGTTACCGCTATTTCGTTGTATGAAGTTGTTTAATGAGCCACTCTACGGTACACTGTCATAGTAACGATGTTATTCACGTTGTATCCCCAACTTCGAACCATAGAAGACATCAGTCGTGTTTGTCCTCCATGATTCTATGGTTTATATTTTTCTATCTCAGACTCCTTTTCCCCATTCAATGACTAAGCTCAAAACGTATAATAATAAAACGACTCATGTACGGACGTAGTCTTTTACCACATAATTCACCTTAGTAATAATAAATAATAATCTTATAGCATACGTTTTGCCTTGATGCTGCATTTGCAGTAATACCTTTTCAGGCCCAGACATTAAAAAAAAATGCATGTTGACTTACACTGAAGCGCCAGAGGAACTGGTATAGGCAAGCGAATTCAAATACAGAGATTTGTAAAGAGACAGAATGCGGAGCTGCGGTCGGCAACGCCTGTGTAAGACAAGTGTCTGGCGCAATTGTTAGATCGGTTACTGCTGCTACAATGGCGGGTTATCAAGATTTAAGATTTAAGTGAGTTTGAACCTCGTGTTATAGTTGGCGCACAAGCGATGGGACACAGAATCTCCGAGATAGCGATGATGTGGGGTTACCCCGTACGACCATTTCATGAGTGTACCGTGAATATCAGGAATATCGTAAAACATCAAATCTCCGACATTGCTGCGGCCGGAAAAATATCCTGCAAGAACGGGACAAAAGACAACTGAAGCGAATCGTTCAACGTGACAGAAGTGGAACCTTTCCGGAAATTGCTGCAGGTTCCAATTCTGGGCCTTCTACAACTGTCAGCGTGCGAAACATTAAATGAAACATCATCGATATGGGCTTTCTGAGCCGAAAGCCGACTCGTGTATCGTTGATGACTGCACGATACAAAGCTTTACGTCTCGCCTGTGCCCGTCAACACTGACATTGGGCTGTTGATAACTGTAAACATGTTGCCTGGTCGGATGAGTCTCGTTTCAATTCGAGTGGAAGGTTGTACTCATGAATCCAAGGTATTTGCATATCAGCAACGGACTGTTCAAGCTGGTGGAGGCTCTGTAATGGAGTGCGCGTGCAGCTGGAGTGATATGGGATCCCAGATATGCCTAGGCACAACTCTGACAGGTGACACGTACGTAAGCATCCTGTCTGATCACCTGCATCCTTTCATGTTCATTGTACGTTACGACGAACTTGGGAAATTCCAGCAGGACAATGCGATGCCCTACACGTCAAGAATTGCTACAGAGTGGCTTCAGAAACACTCTCCTGAGTTTAAACATTTCCGCTGGCCTCCAGATTCCCCGGACATGAACATTATTGAGCATATCTAGGTTGCCTTGCAACGTGCTGTTCAGAAGAAATCTCCATCCTCTCATACTCTTACGGATTTGTGGACAGTCCAGCAGGATTCGTGGTGTCAGTTCCCTCCAGCATTACTTCAGACATTAGTAGAGGCCAGCCCACGTCGTGTTGCAGCACCTCTGCGTGCTCGTGGACGCCCTACACGATATTAGGCAGGTGCACCAGAGTATTTGGCTCTTACGTATGGTTTTGGTGCAACGGTGTTTGATTTACACTGAAGAGGCAAAGAAACTGATACACCACCGCAAGTACGCAGAGGTGCCGTAACACGAAGTGGCATGGACTCGACTAATATCTGGAGTAGTGCTGGAGAGAACTGACTCCATGAATCCTGCAGGGCTGCTCATAAATCCGTTAGAGTACGAGGGGGTGAAGATCTCTTCTGAACAGTACGTTGCAAGGCATCTCGTATATGCTCAAACGGAAGTGTTTAAACTCAGGAGAGTGTTCCTTGAGCTACTCTGTGGCAAGTCTGGACGTTTGGGGTGTCACATTGTCCCGCTGGAATTGCCCAGGTCCGTCGGAATACACAATGGACATTAGTGGATGCAGGTGATCGGACAGGATGCTTACGCACGTGTCAGGTGTCAGAGTCGTACCTAGACGTATCAGGACTTCTATATCACTCCAACTGTACACGTCCCACACTATTACAGAGCCTCCACCAGATTGAATAGTCTACTGATGATATGCAGGATACATAGATTCACGATGTTGTCTCCATACGCCTACAGTCCATTCACTCGATATAATTTGAAACGAGATTCGTCCTACCAGGTAACACGTTTCCGATCATCTGCAGTCCAATTTCGGTGTTCACGGACCCAGGCGAGACGTAAAGTTTTGTGTCGTGCAGCCATCAAGAGTACTAGAGCGCGCCTTCGGCTCCGGAAGCCCATGTCGATGATGTTTCGTTGAATGGTTCGTACGCTGGCACTTGTGGATGGTCCAGCATTGAAATCTGCAACAATTTGCCGAAGGACTGCACTTCTGTCACGTTGAACGATTCTCTTCAGTTCCCGGTCCCATTCTTGCAGGATCTTTTTCAGGCCGCAGCGATGTCGGAGATTTGATGTTTCACGGGATTCATGATATTCAAGGTACACTCGTAAACTGGTCGTCCAGGAAAGTCCCCTCTTCATCGCTAACTCGGAGATTTTGTGTCCCATCGCTCGTGAGCCGACTGTAACACCAGGTTCAAACTTACTTAAATCTAGATAACCCGTCATTGTAGCAGTAGTAACCTATCTAACAACTGCGCCAGACACTTGTTGTCTTATATAGGCGTTGCTGACCGTAGCCCCGCATTCTGCCTGTTTACATATCCCTGTATTTCATTATGTATGCCTATACTAGTTTCTTTGGTGCTTCACTGTATTTTCACATATTTTTGTATAGTACAATTAAGAGATTTAAGTAAGGGCCCTCCGCCACACACCGTTGGGTGGCTTGCGGAGTATCAATGTAGATGTAGATGTATTTATAAAGCTCAAAATATTGTGAGTGGGGCGGGGGGGGGGGGGGGGGGAGGTGGGGAAGTGTCACACAGACTCATTGAATGAATTTTTAAACGAAACTCTCCAAAGTAGTTTTTCCATATTCTTTATTGATAAGGAGCTTTTCGTTCAGAATATTTCTTAAGGAACTTTAGAAATTCTGAACTTATGAAAAGGGTGTTATCTGAAACAAATGCTCTGCAGATATTTTTCAAAAAATATCCATTGCCATCGTTTCTACTTATATTTGCAGAAAATTCTGCTGGTAAGTTTATTTGGATCTTGGAGACATTTTTATTAACAGCAGTTTTATGAGCATCTGTTAGTAAATTTTGTGTAATCTGGAATGCTTTGTCACAGGGAACCTGTAACAGTGGTATAAAGCTCATGTGAGTTTATTTTGTATAAATAAAAACAACATCACTAACTCGAATGTCGAATTGATCCCCAAAATACTCTGAAAATCCAAACATATACGTACGTGTTTTTCACATACTTGGCGCAGTAGTATATTTCCATCTATTGTTAGCGTAGGATTTTCATCGACCCATTGTTGAAGCAAATAAGCTTTAATGTTATTCTCCTTCGACCTTATAATATTCTGTCTCCTCCTGCTCAAAGTTCAAAAATTACGAATAAGGTACAGATTTAAAAGTTAACTGAAAATGGCACGTTTTTATTCTTGGGAGTGTTATATCTGCTGCAGACTGCATTGTTTATAACATAACACAAACCGTATCGAGTTTTGTGATGCGACGGCCGCATCACAGTATATATAAGAACAAATTAATTAAATACGAGCTAATCCGTTATATATGTATTTATATGCACTACCACACAAATTTGCACAAATGTGAGCTCTTTAGTCATTACCAACCATAGTGAGTGCACGCTGAGTCGTTAAAACATCATAAAAATGCTACAGGTATATGTTTAAAACGTTTCAATGCTAACTCCTCTATGAAACGTAATTATAGAGCTGATGATGGCAGTGTAAGAAGCGATTTAAATGCAACAACTTCTTCAACTACTTCAAGTAAATAGTTCGACTGGCTTCTAGATGTGTTACAAATTCGTCACATTACTCAATAAACTTTCCACAGTTAATAAAAGAGTCAATCTGCATAAAAGTTGCTGAAATTAACGTAGGTGATGTTTGTGTGTATTAAGATAAAGTTCAAACAAAGGCAACCTGACGGCAAATAGCTGTTCTATTTCGATACGAACAGTTTCTTTCACACTTTAAAGATCCTTACACGATTCATAGAATAACATCACAGTTCCAATCTTACGAAGTACTGCGTAGTACTCCACGAAATGTTCGTAGCTACCGGAGTCTGGAAAACTAAATACGATAATAATTCTAAGCCTCTGTCGTCACAATTCCTGATTTTCGGTAATTTTCAAAGTGCAATTACTAGGTTGATCATTTTCAAAATCTTACTAACGTATCTCGTCATTTTTTACGGTAAAGCTTAATTCGTTTCCTTGTTACTACTAAACTAATCTTAATCCAAATTGAATCAATGTACACACCTATCCGACATTCTACAAGATAGCCTTCCCATCGTAATTATCTTCGAAAAGTTAATTAAAAAAATTAGTTCAAATGGCTCTGATCACTATGGGACTTAACAGCTGTGGTCATCAGTCCCCTATAACTTAGAACTACTTAAACCTAACTAACCTAAGGATATCACACACATCCATGCCCGAGGCAGGATTCGAACCTGCGACCGCAGCAGTCGCGCGGTTCCGGACTGGGCGCCTAGAACCGCTAGGCTACCGCGGCCGGCAGTTAATTACAAATTATGTCGGAAACATGGGTACACTTTCCACAAAGAGAAACTATAATAAACTTTATTGCTAACATGTGTATCATACACGAATCTCCAGAGTTTTCATGTCAGAACGTTGAGTATCTACAGACACATAAGATTATATTCTATCATAAAATAATAAACAATGAAATAAACTTGTAACGAAATAATAAGCAACCAGTTGCATGAAAGAAATCTAATTTCTTTACCGGTTTCGGGCGCTTAGTGCAGTTCTTCAGATGGTTATATCTACCTCATTATTTGCGAGTGTCAACAGTAAGACGCATGCAGTAAGATGTGCAAGTCAACGATCGCGGCGTTTTGGTATATGCAGCTTGTTACTGACAATCGCAAATAATGAGATAGGTATAACCTTCTGAAGAACGGCACTAAGTGCCCGAAACCGGTAAAGAAATTAAATTTCTTTTAAGGAACTGGTTGCTTGTTCTTTCGTTACATACAACTACAGCTGCTGAGGATGAATAAAAGACTATAATAAATTTGTTTTACGTGGATGGCTAGAGGCGAAAGCCTGAAAATTGTGATAGCCCTTCCCTTACAGTATCTAATAACACGTAGTTTGCTGTAGTCACATAACACGTTAGAAATTACAATATTTTTCGGTATCATGAATATCCCATACATCCTGGCGTATCCAGACTGTTATACCGAACTGCTCTTTATGTATGCTTAATTGTCTCTTTACAGATTTTCAAATGGTACTGCTGTTTCATTTGCATCTACTTTGGTTCCAGTTTCTACATTGTGGCGTCCGAGAAATCTGTAGTGCTGCTACCCAGTCTCAAAGCGAAAATTATAAGTATTTAGCAAAAGTAATGAGAAGTAATGTGGAAGCTGCCATGGAGAGTTGTGTTAACAACTGCGAGTCGGTAGCTACCAGTTTGGTAACATGTAGGTTGCGGTAACAGACGTGCAAGGGGATTGCGAAGCCAGTATAGCCAAGCACAACAGTAAACTGTACTGCACAGTGTTAATGCATAGCCAGTGGGCCAATGTCACCACACCAGGGAAAGTCTTGTTATGAGTGTCATCACTAGGTGCTGAGTTTTAGTGGAACAGATATGCACCAAAGCCATATAAATAAGTCTGAATTTCGGGGCAGAGGATCTCTTCTTGTCGCCAGAAACTAGAAGCACCAACATGACGCCAGAGCTATGCTGGACAGCGAGGTGACTTGGCACCGCCAACAGCAGTCACGGGTTCGAGGCCAGGCAGCAACTGCCGCCGGCCCAAGTCCTTCGTGGGTCCTGGTGCCACAGCCGCGCTTACGTGCCATCTGTACCAGGAACTGCGACACTGAGTTCCTAGTGGAAATTGGCACCACTGCACCACCCGCCACGCGACTCCTGCCAGAGGGCAGCGAGTTGAACCTTGTGCACACAGTGTTCTTCACATAATGCTGCAGTTATGCAAGCAGAGTAAGGGGCTGTGTAGTTTCCACGACACCGGAAAGTAGCCCGCTGCTGACGACAATGACTGTGGCCTCTAAAAGTAGCAGGCCCACCACAGGTCTGCCGTCAGCAAGGCAGGGAACCGGCTCAGCAAGCGCCTGCATACCAGCGCCGGGCTGGGACAGTAGAGACACGTATGGTTCCCTCACTATATCATGTTTGGTTTCCATAAAAGTCATTATTAATTATCAACAGTTTGAAACTTACTGGCAGATTAAAACTGTGTGCCGGACCGAGACTCGAACTCAGGACCTTTGCCTTTCACGGGCAAGTGCTTGGGTAGCTCAGTTTGTAGAGCACTTGCCCGCGAAAGGCAAAGATCCCGAGTTCGAGTCTTGGTCTGGCACACAGTTTTAATCTGCCAGGAAGTTTATCAGCGCACACTCCGCTGCAGAGTGAAAATCTCATTCTGTCAACAGTTTTTCTGCTGGGTCCACCAACCCACCCCTGCCATAATACCCTTCATAGTTTCCATGTAATTTTTATGCAGCCCTTGCTGTGTACAAAAATCAGAACATGAAAGACAGTGCTTGGAAGGAAATTGTAGAATATCCGCAGAGATTAAGTAAGAATAATACTGTATTTACTCTATTTATGTGAGTCATTAGTAATCTGTGCCAACGGTCTTGCCACAGTGGTAACACCGTCTCCCGTCAGATCACCAAAGTTAAGCGCTATCGGGCTGGGCTAGCACTTGGATGGGTGACCATTCGGTCTGCCAAGCGCTGTTGGCAAGTGGGGTGCACTCAGCCCTTGTGAGGCAAACTGAGGAGCTACTTGATTGAGAAGTAGCGGCTCCACTATCGTAAACTGACATACGGCCAGGGGACGCGGTGTACCGACCGTAAGACACTCCGTATCCGCATCCAGTGACGCTTATCGGCTGAGGATGACACGGCGGCCGGTCGGTTCCGTTGGGCCTTCATGGCCAGTTCGGAGGGATTTTTATTATTAATCTGTACTACAATTACATCAAATTTCATGCAATCACTTAAATCTATGCTTATGGCCACCAATAACCTCTTTATTTTATCATGCTATTGTCCCTATGAGGCTGCTGAAATGATTCATGTATGAATCTCGCACAGGGAAAGTTCCCATATTGGCAAAACTGACACCCCAAGCAAATGGTATAACATTTTTAGATGGTGGTGGTTCAGATTGATCTACGTCATCATATGGTTCGTTGGTGCTCTCCAGGAAAGCATCCAAAAGTAGACTGGACAGACAGCAACTTGTAAAGATTAAATCAACTGTTGTATTAGGTTTTACAGCAACCAACAAATAACACTGGATAATATCTACTCAATATCTTTTTCAGACAATCTACGAGCTCTGCAGAGACTGTAATTAAAATTGCTTTCTTTCTGTCGACACTTGCAGCTGACCGAGAATGGGATTTCATCATGTTTGTACTCTACCGAAATGTCTCTTCCCCTACAAGAAAATGGAGCACAGCGATGTCAGAATTGGGCAGTTTACAATGAGATGGAAATACAGTGTCACTACTGAAACATTAGCCTATATTACTCTTGTCAAAAATTCCGCGGTCGTCTTCCTTTCCGTCGGACCCAACATTAGAGAACGTGAACTTGTAGTTACCATCGGCGATAGCAAGTACCACAGTGGAGAAAAACGTTTGTAATTATCGAACAAGCCAATATTGGCTGGAGAAAATCCACACATGGTTTCTATCGATAGCTCCAATACCATATGAGAAATTCATAAAATAAGATCGAGATGAATGTTGCATTGAAAGTTATACGTAACTGTGCTGTCTAATTTAAAATTGGGAGCGACTAAGGATTTGTTAATAATTAACACTGACAAATTCCAGGTGAAGAATGTAAAAGAAGATGGAGGAATGCTAAAGATGTGTATCAAGAAATGCAAAGAAGGACAAGTAACACGATCTTCTACTTCTAGTCAATGGGTAATATGTTGATCTTTCTTGGAAGGATGGATCATAACAGAGAGTAAGTTACTGTTCACCACTGTCTGTCCCCTTAACTTTTAATCATGAAACTGCGATTTATTTTATTACAAATTAAATTGTGTATTTCATTCTGCTTCACAGAAGTACGTCGAAAATTCGACATTCTGATGTCAGTGCGTAGGAAGATGTGAAGTTATAGTTGTTGATTGCCTGCCGTCAGCTAGTAAAAGGAAGAAACGATATGATAAAATTATGGAACTTTTGGCAGCTAGACGCTTCGAAAGATAAGTTATTATTAAGATCATTAAACAGATCCCTGATAAAGATGTCGATGTATTTCTCAGAAGTATTGCAATGTCTGTCAAAAACCTGAGTCCAGACATAATTAATTAGGCAAAAATGATGTCACTGCAGACGGCTTTTGATCTAAAAAGTCATAAAGAACAAACAACGTGTACAGCAGTCCCAGACATTAATAATGTAACATAAATATCATCACAAAATGTTGATTTTACTAACAAGTGTGTCAATGAATGTAACTGATTATTCACAATCTGATATTCACAATTTTCATTTCACTGTTAAATGTTTTAATTGTTAAACAGCGAAACAAATGTTAAATAAACCACCGTAGCCTTAAAAGTATTTTGACTTTTCTTACCTTAGTGTTATGGCTCATTTTTCGCCAGGTGTTATTGGGTACGCCAACGGTCTTGCCGCATTGGTAACACCGGTTCCCGTCAGATCACCGCAGTTAAGCGCTGTCGGGCTGAGCTTGCACTTCAATGGGTGACCATCCGGTCTGCCGAGCGCTGACTGAGGAGCTACTTGACTGAGAAGTAGCGGCTCCGGTCACGAGAACTGCAAATGGCCGGGAGAGCGGCGTGCTGACCACATGCCCCTCCGTACCCACATCCAGTGACGCCACTGGGCTGAGAGGATGACCCGACGACCGGTCGGTACCATTGGGCCTTCCAAGGCCTGTTCGGACGAAGAGCAGTTATTGGGTACACATACGTGTTTGATGAACCCTTCCTGTGATCATATTTGACCAGGTCTAGGACGTACCTCAATTGGGTAGTTTTAACCTCAAGAACTCGAGCAACTTTTTGTCGTCATAAATGACGATTGATAAATGTAAGGAAAACTTTATCAAACCTCGTCCTGAAGACTGGATGTGTTTCAGCTTTTCCATTGTGTAGCTGTTGCAGTAGAATGTCTTCTTGTTCTTCATCATTTTCTTCCAGCAGTAAGTACAACAATAAATCGTGATTACTCATTTTAAGAAACGTGCGTACTGCGAACCGTCCACGACTGAGCTGTACCCTACTTCCACGCGGAGCGCTCAGGCAGCCCCCTCCAACAAGATGGTTCAACTCACATTTTCGCCATAATGTATTGGAGATATGCCTTTCGTTCAGGCGTTAAAACAATTTCGATATGTAAATTATTATTAGTACGTAACAACATGTCACCTAAAATGAAATAAACACCGACTAGCCGCGACCACATTTTCCCTCCAAATCCTTCAAATTTTATGCGATATGTTGTTTGTAATTTGTTTTTGAGTCATCATTCTTCTGAAAAAATTGTTCAAATGGCTCTGAGCACTATGGGACTCAACTGCTGTGGTCATAAGTCCTCTAGAACTTAGAACTACTGAAACCTAACTAACCCAAGGACATCACACACAGCCATGCCCGAGCCAGGATTCGAACCTGCGACCGTAGCGGTCGTGCGGTTCCAGACTGTAGCGCCTTTAACCGCTCGGCCACTCCGGCCGGCCATTCTTCTGACTGGTTGGATGCGACCCCCCACGAATTCCTATCCTGTGCCAAACTCTTCATTCCAGAGTAGCACTTGCAACCTAAACATTTAATTATTTACTGGATATATTCCAATCTCTGTCTTCCTCTACAGCTTTCGCCCTCTACAGCTCCCTCTAGTATCATGGAAGTCACTCCCTGACTTAAGAGATATACGGTCATCCTCTCCCTTCTCCTTCTCATTGTTTTCAACATATCCCTTTCCTTTACGGTTCTGCACAGAACCTCCTTATTCCTCACATTATCAGTCCACCTAACCTTCAGCATTCATCTACAGCACCACATCTCAAATACTTCGATTCTCTTCTGCCGGCCGTTGTGGGCGAGCGGTTCTAGGCGCTTCAGTCTGGAACCGCGCGACCGCAAAGGTCGCAGGTTCGAATCCTGCCTCGGGCATGGATGTGTGTTATGTCCTTAGGTTAGTTATGTTTAAGTAGTTCTAAGTTCTAGGGGACTGATGACCTCAGATGTTAAGTCCCATAGTGCTCAAAGCCATTTGAACCATTTTTGATTCTCTTCTGTTTCGACTTTCCCACAGTCCATGTTTCAATGCTGTGCTCCAAACGTACATTCTCAGAAATTTCTTCCTCAAATTAAGGCCTATGTTTGATACTGGTAGACTTCTCTTGGCCAGGAATGCTCTTTTTGCCAGTGATAGACTGCTTTTTGATGTCCTCCTTGCTTCGTCCGTGACTGGTTATTTTGCTGTCTAGGTAGCAGAATTCCTTAACTCCATCTACTTCGTGACCAATAACCTTCGTGACCATCAAACCGGATGTTAAGTTTCTCGCTGTTTTCATTTCTGCTACCACTCGTTACTTTCGTCTTTCTTCTATTTACTCCCAGTCCATATTATGTACTCATTAGAGTATCCATTCCATTCATAAGGTCACTTAATTCTTCTTCACTTTCACTCAGAATAGTAATGTCATCTACGAATCGTATTATTGGTGTCCATTCACCTTGAATTTTAATTCCACTCCTGAACCTTTCTTTTACTTCCATCATTGCTTCTTTGATATGCAGACTGGACATTAGGGGCGAAAGACTGCATTCCTGTCTTACACCCTTCTTAATCCGAGCTCTTCGTTCTTGGTCGTCCACTCTTATTATTCCCTCTTGACTTTTGTACATATTGTACTCGTATATTACCCGCCTCTCCCTTTACATTACCCCTATTTTTCTCGGAATTTCGAACATCTTGCACTATTTTACAATGTCTAACGCTTTTTTCAGGTTGACAAATCCTATGAACGGTCCTTTATTTTTATTTATTCTTGCTTCCCTTATCAACCGCAACGTCAGAATTGCCTCTCTGTAGTCTCTACCTTTCCTAAAGCCAAACTGATCGTCATCTAACACATTTTCAATTTTCTTTTCAATTCTTCTGTGTATTATTCTTCTAAGCAATAATTCTCGCACTTGTCGGCTCTTACAGTCTTTGGAAGTGTGTGGATGATATTTTTCAGGAAGTCAGACAGTTTGTCGCCAGACTCATGCATTCTACACACCAATGTGAATAGTTGTTTTGTTGCTACTTTCCCCAATGATTTTAGAAATTCTGATGGACTGTTACCAATCCTCTCAGCCTTATTTGATCTTAAGTCCTCCAAAGCTCTCTTAAATTCTGCTTCTAATAACGGATCCCCTATCTCTTCTATATCGGCTCTTCTTCTATCACATCAGACAAATCTTCCCCCTCATAAAGGTCTTCAATGTACTCTTTCACCTATCCGCTCTCTCCCCTGCATTTAATAGTGGAATTTCCGTTGCTCTCTTAATGCTACCACCCTTGCTGTTTTTACTTTCCCAAATGCTGAGTCAGTCCTTCCGACGGTCTTTTCTCTTCGATTTCTTCACATTTTTCATGCAGCCATTTCAGCTACCCCGTACTTCTATTTATTTCATTCCTCAGCGACTTGTAATTCTATGTTCTTGAATTTTCCCGAACAGTTTTGTATTTTCTTATTTGATCGATCAACTGAAGTATTTATTCTGTTATCCATGGCTTTTTCGCAGTTACCTTCTCTGTGCCTATGTTTTTCTTTCCAACTTCTGTGATTGCCCTTTTTTAGTTATGTCCATTCCTCTTTAACTATACCGTCTACTGGGGTATTCTTTAATGCTGTGAAGAATTTTTCGTTTGAGGCAACCAAGTTTAAGCCACTTGTGAAAGCGGTGACTCGTTTAACCCAGCAAGGACTACGGCATGATCCAAGAGTTAGACTTTCTGGATTAACGTTATGCCATAACTGACCTCCGATGACATTTGACGGAATTTAGTGGAAAGAAATGCCAGCTATGTTAAAATGTTGTCAGCGTTGATCCATTGTGATGAGTGCGTAGTGTACGAGGCAGTGCAGTTAAACTGCGAGCAATGACTTTAAGACTTGATTCACATGAGTGTGTCTCGCGAGGAAAGTCGCTATGGGTAAATGTGAAGCCTGGCTTACTTGTTGAGGTGTAATGTGTAGTAGAAAAGCTGTAAGGTAATGAAGTACTGGATATAGCTTGCTGTCTGGTGAAATGCAACGTTTTACGCATATGAGAGAGGGAATGAGGCAAAGTAATACCCATCAGTGTGGATAATTTTCGCAATGAGGAGGTTAAGTTGTTCGAGGAAACGTTACTGGCTTCACTGGAGGTTTTGGATAAGGAAGATGGCCATATGAGTGATGTAGGCTGTAGGAGGGCACAGGATGCAGCTAGGACTGTATTTAGCAAGAAATTCAAGCTTTTAAATGGGCAGAAGGGACACAGATAGAGGACCCGTTACTTGATTTACAGGATCTGTGTTTCTCGCAAGCGCTCTTGCCTGCCAGTAACGCCACACAAAATTCCGACAGGGAATGAAGCACCGGTGTATTGAAGTCCATGCAGAATACCTCTGTTGTTACAACCAGATTTGGAGGAACTTATAAATCAAAATTTGGATGATGGGATGACAGAAGACAGTGGTAGACCCTGGGTGGAAGGGAAGAACTGTGATCATGTCCAAGAAGTCTATGGATGGCTCAGAGAAGTATAACTTCCGTTTCGTTTGCCGCCACTTGATTAGTAAGACTACGACAGATGCCTACCCAATTCTGAACGTCACAGGAACAATAGATAACGTAGACAAAGCCTGTACTTCCTGTTACCGACAATTAGAAGTGACTCCAAATGATGACCCATAAATGACATTTTCTGCACTGTGGAGACACTGTCATTATAGAATGATGTCTTCTGGATTGGAAAATGCACCTGTAACATCCCCGTGTTTGCTGTACAGAGAGCTGAAAGGAGTGAAATCGTATCATTGTCTAGTGTGTCTTGATGATATAATCCTCTTTTCAAGGGATATGCAGTAGCATAGACAACGTCTGAGGGAGGTATTCAAGGGATTACTATCTGCCCGTTTGAAACTCTGCACGGAAAAGTCACATTGCACTGTAGGAAGTTAACTATTTGGACCATATCATTAGTAAGGATAGAGTAAGAACTGATCCAAGGGTAGCGCAAGCTGTGCAGGTTTCTCCGGTAGCGAAACAACCAAGAAGTTGCAAACATTTCTGGGCCTTGTAAATGTTTATAAGAATTTCATGAAGGGATTTGTGGGTACTGCAAAACCACTTACACAGCTCTGGAAAAAAGTGTTTAAGTTTGTATAGTCGGAGGAACGTCAGAGAGCACTAATTGAATTAAAGAATATGTTGACGTCGAGCCAGGTGGGTGTTATCAAAATTTCCAAATGGTGTTCATATTATTATGTGATGTGTCGGATAATGCTCTGGGTGTGTTCTAAGTCAGGAAGTGGGTGATCAGGAAAATCTTATTGCTTTGTATAACAACAGCCGAATAGAGCGGAAATGAATTGCTTTACAACAGAGAGGGAGGTACTTAGATTGGTGTAATGGTAACACACTTCTAGTGACTGACCATGCTGCTTTGTACTGGTTACTAGGCTTGAAAGATTGCAGTAGATTCGTGAGGTGGGCATTGAAACTCAGTAATCTGAGTACAAAGTGATCCACAAACCAGGGAAGAAACATGGCAACGAGGACAGGTTGAGCAGGAAGATAGCGGTAATACAGGCGAAGGTTATGACCTTGAGAAACGGCATGTAGCACAGAGCACCAATGAATAGTGTGGACAGTATGGAAAGCAACCGCGGTTTAATATGCAAGACAGATTATGATTAAGAGAAATTAAATAAGGACAACTACTAGTGGTGTCAGCAAATTTGAAACTACAAATATTACGTGAAATGCATGATCACATCTTACTGAGCCATGGAGGAGACACGGTGACGAATTGGAGAGTGGCAAAAAAAAGGTATTGCTGGAAGGAAAGTGTAATAGTGTTGATCAGTACGTCAGAAGTTTTGTGGATTGTGTGGTGTCACCGCCAGACACCACACTTACTAGGTGGTAGCCTTTAAATCGGCCGCGGCCCGTTAGTATATGTCGGACCCGCGTGTCGCCACTGTCAGTGATTGCAGACCGAGCGCCGTCACACGGCAGGTCTAGTCTAGAGAGACTACCTAGCACTCGCCCCGGTTGTACAGCTGACATTATTAGCGATAGTTCACTGTCTACATACGCTCTCATTTGCAGAGACGACAGTTTAGTATAGCCTTCAGCTACGTCATTTACTACGACCTAGCAAGGCGCCATATTCAGTAACTACAAGAATGTATTCTGAACAGATAATATTGTGAATCATGTACCGTCAAGAGCGACGTTCATCATTAATGGATTAAAGTTAAGTATCAAACTAATTACGTCCGCTTTCTGAATTCTAATTCCTTGTCACCTTCCAGACCTCACGTCAGTATAGTCCTTCCCTCCTCACGCCAGCCTGCGTGAGCTAAAACGCGTGCATTTCGGCCTCCTCTAGTAACACGGTGTTGACTCTTCTGCCAACACAACAGATTGTGCATATTTCGTGGATTTAAAACGGAAGCAGGTACTGTTACAGAGATTGTCGGAACCAACGAAGCCGTTTACTTCTATTATGATGGCTGTTTTACGCTCATTCAGCCGAACACCAGAAAGTAACCATTTTATGCTGACCGTACTAGACCATTTTTCTCGTTGCATAGAGATGGTGCCAATACTGGAGCAGTATGCAGTAACAGTCTGCAGGCATTGGTTATTAGATGGATACTGAAGTTCAGGATTCCAGCGACAGTAATTACAGACCAAGGGACGAACTTTATGTCAGACTTGATGAAATAGCTGAAAACTGAAAACTAGTCCATCAATAAGCTAAGGATGTGATAATTTCATCTGACAGTTGGAAACTTGCACCCCATTTAGATTGGGACACTTATCTATCCTTCGTAGATAGTATGTACAACTCCAAAATTCACACTACCACCTTGAATGGTAAAGAGCAGAAAATAAAGCATTCGAGAAAAGGGAGAGGCAATGAAGCGAGTGGGAACATTACTTCAGTTCAGAGTAGCCAGTGGGTGATGTTTCCAAGCTAATATACTTCCAAGGGAGAAACGAAAAAGTTCCCAACACTGTACTAAGGCCCATACCAAGTAATTGAAAGAAATAACATACACTACTGGCCATTAAAATTGCTACACTACGAAGATGACGTGCTACAGACGGGAAATTTAACCGACAGGAAGAAGATGCTGTGATATGCAAATGATTAGCTTTTCAGAGCATTCACACAAGGTTGGCGCCGTGGCGACGCCTACAACGTGCTGACATGAGGAAAGTTTCCAACCGATTTCTCATACACAAACAGCAGTTGACCGGCGTTGCCTGGTGAAACGCTGTTGTGATGCCTCATGTAAGGAGGAGAAATGCGTACCATCACGATTCCGACTTTGATAAAGGTCGGATTGTAGCCTATCGCGATTGCGGTTTATCGTATCGCGACATTGCTGCTCGCGTTGATCGAGATCCAATGATTGCTAGCAGAATATGGAATCGGTGGCTTCAGGAGGGTAATACGGAACGCCGTGCTGGATCCCAACAGCCTCGTATCACTAGCAGTCAAGATGACAGGCATCCGCATGGCTGTAACGGATCGTGCAGCCACGTCTCGATCCCTGAGTCAACAGATGAGGACGTTTGCAAGACAAAAACCATCTGCACGAACAGTTCGACGACGTTTGCAGCAGCATGGACTATCAGCTCGGAGACCATGGCTGCGGTTACCCTGGACGCTGCATCACAGACAGGAGCGCCTGCGATGGTGTACTCAACGAGGAACCTGGGTGCACGGATGGAAAAAGTCAGTTTTTGGATGAATCCAGGTTCTGTTTACAGCATCATGATGGTCGCAACCGTGTTTGGCGACATCGCGGTGAACGCACATTGGAAGCGTGTATGCGTCATCCCCATACTGGCGTATCACCCGGCTTGATGGTATGGGGTGCCATTGGTTACACGTCTCGGTCACGTCTTGTTTGTATTGACGGCACTTTGAACAGTGGACGTTACATTTCAGATGTGTTACGACCCGTGGCTCTACCCTTCATTCGATTTCTGCGAAACTCTACATTTCAGCAAGATAATGTACGACCGCATGTTGCAGGTCCTGTACGGGCCTTTCTGGATACAGAAAATGTTCGACTGCTGCCCTGGCCAGCACATTCTCCAGATCTCTCACCACTTGAAAACGTCTGGTCAATGGTGGCCGAGCAACTGGCCCGTCACAATACGCCAGTCACTACTGTTGATGAACTGTGCTATCGTGTTGAAGCTGCATGGGCAGCTGTACCTGTACACACCATCCAAGCTCTGTTTGACTCAATGCCCAGGCGTATCAAGGCCGTTATTACGGCCAGAGGTGGTTGTTCTGGGTACTGATTTCCCAGGATCCTTGCACCCAAATTGCGTGAAAATGTAACCACATGTCAGTTCTAGTATAATATATTCGTCCAATGAATACCCGTTTATCATCTACATTTCTTTTGGTGTAGCAATTTTAATGGCCAGTAGTGTAACTAGTAAATGTGAAACTGCAGCTGCCAAAAAAGACAACGATTGTGCTTGTTGGGCGTCAACGACTTTTCGGGGGTGCACCAAATTCCAAGGGAGATACTAGAAAAGCGAGGAAAGAGGTCAAGAGGAGGAAGCGGTAGGATGAGCAACAGGAGGGAGGGGTTCAAATAACTCATAGTTGGTACACACTGACGCCAAGAAAGTAGCTGATATTTATTGTGATTACATGATTAGGGTTATTTTTCTTTTGTGTGTAAGGTAGGGCATTTTCGTGGTCTTGGAAAAGGTTATATGTTTGTTTTCGGGCAGGTTTTATCGTTAGTGTGTTAAGACGTGCTGTTTGGAGACAGCGTGCTTATGGGGGTGGGGTGGGGAAGTTATATTGATCCCCGTTCTCAGATTGCGTATGGCATATTGGCCAGCAAAGAAGACTGCTAGTTTTGGCAGTGCTGTACCTCTCCATTGGGGGATAGGGTGGAGGCACTGCAAGATCATTGCCTGGATGGAGGAATTTTGTTTTACAGGCAAGCAGACATTGTGTTCTACAGTCACAGATTGTCATTAGGTTTAGTGTTTAATGTGTGGAAGTTGCGGAATGAAATCAGAAGAGTGGAGGAGGTATTTTAAGGGATACAATAATTCGCTTTTAGTAGCAGGAGGCCGTGGAGGTCTCAAAGGAGCACAGGTAATTGGTAGGAGCATGTGGAGGAGGTGACCGGAACTGTACTGCATGACTCCAAGAGAGTAAAGGGGTTGTGAATTGACGATGAGAGTGGAATACTGAAAGCTACATTCAGAATGGCAAATGTAAGAGACAAGCAAACTGAACGCAACGATAGAAGACGCAAGGGAGTTAGTGTAGGTGAATAAAGTAATGAAGGAGTGGCGTTCCACACATGTTGTGAGCTTGGAAAGCAACGTGTTGAACAACATGCTCATGCTTCGCCAGCTGAGTAAGGAAATAATGATTATGCCAGGGCCTCGGCTAGAACTGTGAACTGGTACCGGGAGCAGTACAAACGTGGATTCAAGTACTAGATGCGAGACTAACGATGACGAGACTATTGCACTCACTAGGGGACAGCATCTGAGACACATGAGTGAATGAATTTGCAGGAAGCCGTTCATTAAGTGCTACACGTGCAGTTAAGTTCCATCTTGTTGCCACCAGAGCAGTATCTGAAAGGGTTGAGAGAGGTGCAAGGAGAATTACCCCTGGGTTCACAGCTAGCATTGGAACTGCCATTCTACTTCCATGATGCTGTGGTGAGAATAACAACAGATAGGGTACAGTTGTACGTATCGGTGACGATACTGGTAGTGGGCAAGCATGCAGTCTGTAGGTGTTATACGGTGCACACTTACCCAGCGAAGTTCGCAGCATTTGGGAAATTTGTATAATTGAGAGGGGAAGAGTGTTACTATTAGCGGACATATGGTGATGATAGAGACTGGTATCCAGCAATGTCAGAGTGGCGTAGTCACCATATGTCCAACTCGTGAGGTTACGACGAGTGGGAGCACATGCATCATGCGACTCTTCAGGGGTGAATGGAGACAAGACCTTATCAGGAGGAGGTGGCCAAACCGGAACCATGCTTCGAGAGAGCGATTTTACATTGGGCATACTCAGTTTAGAACGACGTAAAGGTAGTTGCTAGTCTCCGTGAGCAAAGGAAACTCGTGGGGCCGAGATATTTAGAACTGCAAGGTAGTGGGCTGTTAATCAATGGGAATGTATGTAAAATCACAGGACCCATATTCATTTACTCTGTTGAATGAAACACAGCCACAGGTTTATTAACAGATGAACCTCTAAGCTGTTGTCCAGACAAAACTTTACCTTCCTTAACGACACCTGAAAACTGAGCCTATCATTAATTCGGATGATAGCAGCACAGAAGAGGCAGATCACCGCAGAGTAATTGTTGGAGCATGTAGAAAAATATCAGGATGGTAGACGTCAAATGATTGCGACCTTGAGTGTCACAGTTTATAGCGTCATCGCGACTCTGATTTTGCTCTGCCACACTTTTAAGTATTTGAAGCGATGAGATGTGCAACAACCCAATCCAAGGGTAATTGAAGTTCCTATAGACTGGATCCCCCGAGCCAGGGATGGAAGATAGAAATTAATATAGTAATTTGTGAACCAGTTAAGAGCAACCAATTTAAGATTGTCTACCTGTTTTACAGATTAAGGGTAGGAGTTATTGCAATGGAGAACAGGGCACGGGCAAGACCCAACGAACTGAGTCTTCTATGTGGAGGTGGGCAGTATAGCTGTTCAGCAAGAATTATAAGTATTTGCAAAAGTAATGAGGAATAGTGTGGAAGCCCAACATGAAGTGTTGGGTTAAGTCTACAAGCCAGTGGTTGCCACTGTGGCGACGTGTGGGTCACAATAACAGATTTATGAAGCCAGGATAGCCGAGTGCAGAAGTAAACTGTACCACACAACAGTAACCATTTAGCCAATGTGGTGAAGTTGCTAAACCTGGGCAAGTCTCTTGTCACGGGTGACGTGAGTGGGTGCTGGGTTTTAGTGGAACAAAACTGCACCAGAGCCATACCGAAAAGCCTGAATTACGAGGCTGGGATCGCTTCTTATTGCCGGAAACCAGCAGCGTCGTCATGATGACAGAGCCGTACTGAAAAGCTAGACACCTGGGCGTTACCAGCAGCAGACATGGGTTAGAGATCAAGTTGCTGTAATGCATACATGCATTCCCTTCACGTGTTTAAGCCACGTTTTACGCACATTTATGCGATCGGGAATGCTCAGTAGCAGCCAGGCTACATGTATATTTAACAATTAAGCGTCAGCAAGGTATGAAATCATAGGAGGCAATGTTGTGCAACCTTAGTAGGGACAGGATCCGACTATTACGGAGTAGTATCTTACAATCTGAGACAGTGTTCCGAGACAAACTTCCGTCACAATGTCCTAAAACGTGACGTCAGATCAGCCTAGCAACAGCGATCTGAACGCCCATTGGTTGAGAGAGAAAGGTGGGGTGGTCTCTCTTGTCCTTCGGGAAGACAGGGCGAGGTAGTCGCGAGGAGCCACGCAAAACGCACGGTCGAGTAACCGGGGCGGCTCTAAAAAAACGCTCGCGAGTGCATATTTCAGATGTTAAGCAAGATATAAAGTGAAGTTATTAGTTATAAGAACGCCACGTGTCATGGGCAGTGGCTATCATTATGTAAAGTCAGAAAACTATGTTAATGTGTAAAGGGTCGAATATAACGGCGTAGTCCAGAGCCGCCATATTGCAAATACTGATTCTGTGACGTGTGTGACAAAGTAATTTCTGTATTAAAAGAAATATAGTACAAACGTTGTTGACAATTAAAAACTGGCATCCCTAAACACTCCAATTCAGCAGGATCACCACCCACATGGCATCTGGCGACTGAGCGCTACAACTGTGCGACGAGGGACTTACCGAAGCAGCGAAACACCAGGTTAGTGATACCTCCCAGAGAAGTACTTCCTTCTCGCTACAATGCCAATGAGGGTGTTGTATTGCCACCAACAGTAAGTCCTTCATGGGACCTGTGCCACACCCTTGCCAACCTTCCATCCGTGTCTGCTTCTGCCGGCATCCACTACCCGTACATTATCGCTGCTCTGGGACTACAGAAAGAGGAGTGGTTGTTCTGACTATGTCATGTATTGGATTCAATAGAAGTCGTTCTTAACTATCAATAGTGTTTCCACTCGACCCTCGACCCCAACACTCACCACCCTATGGTCCTTTAAATAAGTCATGACGATTGCAGTTTATCTTTCCTTCCTTCCTTTGTGTGAGTGGCGAGCCTGTAAGTATGGCACCTGCAGGTAAACCCACATCAAGAACGGCCATCACTACATCAGCCCTCATACAGCTCGGGTTCCAGCTTGTGGTGGCGTCTGTCTTCCTACTTGCACCAGCCCCTGTGTGTTTTGCCATGAACTAACATACCAGGTGATCAAAAAGTCAGTATAAATTTGAAAACTGAGTAAATCACAGAATAATGTAGATAGAGAGGTACAAATTGACACACATGCTTGGAATGACATAGGGTTTTATTAGAACCAAAACAATACAAAAGCTCAAAAAATGTCCGACAGATGGCGCTTCATCTGATCAGAATAGCAATAATTAGCATAACAAAGTAAGACAAAGCAAAGATGATGTTCTTTACAGGAAATGTTCAATATGTCCACCATCATTCCTCAACAATAGCTGTAGTCGAGGAATAATGTTGTGAACAGCACCGTAAAGCATGTCCGGAGTTATGGCGAGGCATTGGCCTCGGATGTTGTCTTTCAGCATCCCTAGAGATGTCGCTCGATCATGATACATTTGCGACTTCAGGTAATCCTAAAACCAATAATCGCATGGACTGAGGTCTGGGGACCTGGGAGGCCAAGCATGACGAAAGTGGCGGCTGAGCACACGATCATCACCAAACGACGCGCACAAGAGATCTTTCACGCGTCTAGCAATATGGGGTGGAGCGCCATCCTAATAAAACCCCATGTCATTCCAAGTATGTGTGCCAATTTTTACCTCTCTATCCACATGATTCCGTGGATTATTTTCAAATTTATACTGACCTTTTTATCACCCGGTATATAAACATCACTATACACAGATTCAACAATAGACATAACTCAGAAATATACAGGGGACAAATACAAACATTATGACTCCTCCAGTCACCCATTTTACATAAAACACTCATGCTTTAGGGACATGTAGGACAGAAGTCCCTTTACAAGAAGTAAATACAATATTCCAAATAGTTAGCGTAAAAGGATGCAGCTTACAACCAGTAACCAAACTAAAGAAATAATTAAAAAAAGCATTTGAAAAGCGAGCAAACAACAGGTAAATTACCATACGAAAAACAAGAACAATATGCTGTAAGAGAAACAATACATGATGAGTACTGGCCTACAGCAACAAATACGTTCACTGGCTTGGGAACACATAGAAGAAATATGGATTCCAAAAAGAAAGCTGAGAAAATAACGCACTGCATTATGAACAACACTAGCTAAGATAAATTTAACGAGGGCAGCATTTATTAGCTAAACTATAATTTTTAGTAATCTATATACATTCTTAAAACACGCATAAATTGTAAATCTGGGCAATTTGAGCACCTCAAAGCATTAAAGAGTTGTGGCACAAATTCTACTTGTGTTGATCAGTTCGTAGGCCAAATCCGTCACCCAAATAATACTCAGACGGCTCAATAAGAGAGGATAATTTCCTTGTACAGAAAACAGTAATGCAGACGAAGAAGTTGCTGAATGAATGTACAACGCTGTGCAACAGTACAGTAATTGTCTCTCGAAAGGAGATATAAAAAGACACTTCCACGAACGAAACAAATTGTTCCAACTTTTCCACATACATATGTCTCCGTACCTCTTACCATCTCTCTGTTCTCCTTCATCACTACCACTACCAATTTAATCTTCTCTCCTTCCCCCCACTCCTCCATTTAAACGTCTCTCTCTCCCTCCCTCTCTCTTTCTTTCTCCCTCTCTCTCTTTCTCCGTCTCTCTCCTTCCCTCTCTTTCTCTCTCTCTCTCTCTCTCTCTCTCTCTATCTATCTATCTGCTCCCCGCCTCCCCTCGACCTATTACATATGCGTATCTTGGTTCTCTATTATGCACACTCGGACACTAAATACAAATTAACGCCACACTGGCCAAAAACAACACGATTCCCTACCGCACTTAGACTTGTGAAGTTTCACGCTCCGACTCGTAGAATGTTACCCCTTCACTCGTTATTCAGTCTTTTTCTCGTGGTCACGTCTCCCTTTGCTGCACCCTCCCCGACATGCTAGTGGTGATTCAATCGTAATCTTTCGCCAGTAGAGAGTTCATCATTCCATTTTTCGGTTACATCCCGCATGTCCTATGTGTAAGAACCGTGTGTCCTTAACACAGTGGTTTCCATTGCCTTCTGCGTCCCCATGCCGTTACTGAGTCTTCAGACTTCTAGGGAGAATTTCGCACCCAAGGGCAAGAGGTTTGCCATGAATCTACTCCATTCTCTTTGACAAGACCTTTGGCAGAACGAGGGTGACCACGTGTATTGGAAACCTTCGGTTGCCGTTACTGATGATTTTTATGCTAAATCAAAGCAGTGGTTTGGGTCGAACCTGAGGCCCAAGACGTTTTGATTGCTAGTGGAATACGCTATCCTTAGTGTTTGTGGGCTGGCAGGAGAGCCAACCCGTATGAATAGAGGAAGCCGATGGGCACACGTTTTAGCTCACGCAGGCTGGCGTGAGGTCTGGAACAGGACAAGGAAATTAGAATATAGAAAAACGGACGTAGCTGGTGGAATACTTAACTTTAATCCGATAAAGGTGAACGTCGGTCTTGCCGTTACATTATTCACAATATTAATAGCAACTGATAATGGCGCCTTGCTAGGTCGTAGCAAATGACGTAGCTGAAGGCTATGCTAACTATCGTCTCGGCAAATGAGAGCGTATTTTGTCAGTGAACCATCGCTAGCAAAGTCGGTTGTACAACTGGGGCGAGTGCTAGGAAGTCTCTCTAGACCTGCCGTGTGGCGGCGCTCGGTCTGCAATCACTGATAGTGGCGACACGCGGGTCCGACGTATACTAACGGACCGCGGCCGATTTAAAGGCTACCACCTAGCAAGTGTGGTGTCTGGCGGTGACACCACACTTAGCTCACGGTGTTGTTTGCTTATGGCTCTTAATGTAGTGCTTATATGAATTGTTACAGACGCTACCTAAGATGAAAGTGGTTAAAATATATAAAACGCAGACTTTTCAAAAGCTACATACGATCATATTTGCGTTCCCAGTGTCTTTCTAACATTGTAATTACTACAATACCCCTTCGTTATTATAAGGGGCGATCAAAAAGTTTCCGTGCTCACCATAAACTTGTAAGAACCTTTACCTTATCATAATGTCCTCCCCTCACTTCAGAGATCTTAGCAAACCAGTGTTCGAAATGCTCAAGGCAGAAGGGGAAAATGGCCACTAAATTAAAATAGTTATTTATTGGAAGGAAACGGGGGATGATGAAGGGTTCACGTTTACTCTCTGAACTATCACAGCCATACACAGTAGACGCAGGCCTGCTTGTGTGAAATTCCAAATCGCAATTCTATCACGTGGCGAGTTGCAGTGTTACGATCCTTGAAGTTTCAACAACAGCCATGTAGGAGGTCAAAGCGCTAGCATCGCTACAGCCGGCGTCCTGGCCGCGAATTTAACAGCACGTGACTGACACCGGTCGGAAAACGGAGGTGGTGCAGCGGGGCAGCGTCAGGTTATTTGTTAAGTTTTGTGTTTGTGGATGAGAATTCTTCGAATTTGACCCGAATACAGAGAGGCAGGTTCCTGCTCACTTCTACACAACAACGCCCCAGCCCGCAAAGCGAAGATCGTACCCAAGTTTTTGGGCATAAAACAGGCCACTGTCCTGGATCACCTGCCTTATTGGCCGTGCGGTCTAGGGCGCTGAGTTCTGGACTGTATGGCTGGTCCCGGTGGAGGTTCGAGTACTCCCTCGGGCATGGGTGTGTGTGTTTGTCCTTAGGATAATGTAGGTTAAATTATGTGTAAGCTTAGGGACTGATGACTTTAGCAGTTAAGTCCCATAAGATTTCACACACATTTGAACATTTTTGATCGGATTTGGCCTCAGCCGACTTCTGATTGCTCGACAGATCGAAGCTTGCAATGAAAGATCACCGTCACGATGCATTTAAGGACATCGAAGAAAATTGTACTCCGGTACAGTTCCAAAAAAGGACTGCAGTGGCTGTTTCAAAACACGTTTAAAACAATTTCATCTCTGTATTGTTACATGGGGAAATTATTTTGATAAAATGCAGTGATTTTGTGAACTTAATCCTCGACTTTGATTTTGTATAGCCACAGTGGCACCGGAACTGGGACACAGTGTCTACTCGAAGCTTAAGCCTTCGGCATACGGACCGTGCTGTCGAACGTTACGCTGAGAGCGCCAAGTTCAACGTGCTGCTGAACGCTCAGAGACGATGCGACTCGTGCATACGGTACGTGGGCCCCAACGTGGTATACGCGATCGCAACGCACTCCAGCGCCAGTTCAGGGATGCTTCTAGTTCGTAATCACACTGTTTACTCAACGGGCGCGCGTAAAATTCCCACGTTACCTCTATGAAAACGTACTTTTACTCCATCGTCCACGAAAAGGAAAGTACCATGTCCAATCAATAAGGACACAGACTTATAAAAGTTCCATTACAAACAGTGCGGTACAAATTTGGAATACTTTTCCGCATAAGATAAACATTATTTCATCATTCCCACACTTTAGTAAAACCCCAAGGTCAGTCTTAGTTAATCACTGATCCTACCCAGTAGCAGAATCTTTGCAACGTGTGAATTACGAAGCGTAAAAGGAAAAGGAGCAAAATATCTTTATACAAGTAGCGCAAGCTGTCCTGTAGATTAAGCCAATCGAACAAAGTCATCCCTAAAAAAAAATGTGAACTTATATTTACATAACATCAAATATTATAGTATATACTTATATTAAACTAATAATGAAGTATCAGAACCTAATAAAAACGCGAATGTTAGGAAATAAAATTTACGAGTGTCAAGAAGGGAACTTCCACCCCAACTAATCAAGTCAATACAAGACAGCGACGCTACTCATTACGATTTTTTTTTTAATCTCATTTTGTTCGTTTTCGTTCGTCGTATTTGCTCGGTGCGGACGTCGCGAGACACCCGTTTATGTTCGTTGTTGCTCGATTAACTCCGTTTTTTTATTACAGAGGGCAGCTAACCCTCTGACCGAACACGCTGAGCTACCGTGCCGGCTATGCTATACCAGCAACAGACATACTGCTTGCAGTTAATCAAAGTATGTTACCCGCTGCAGAACCTTATCGTACATATGTTGCTAATTGAAATTTAATTATAAGAAATTATACCAAGAACAATGTGTTTGGGTGGATCTTCCGTGTGTCGCTGCCTTGATAGCCTACACTCATAATACGCAAGTTACAATAATTCTTTTGCCACGAATATGATGTTTCTCGTTATTTTATTGGAACGAATCACACAGTTAACAACGGGTTTTCCAGTGATTCTGAATTTTCTCGTGCTCAGAAACGGCATTTGTACATATAGATTTGGAATGAATCCCAATATGGCGCCTCACAACTCTGTACTGAAGGGAGACGGCGCGCGTGTGACGTAGGTGGCGTTGTGCCATCACGCCGTCTCCCTTCAGTACAGAGTTATGAGGCGCCATGTTGGCATTCATTTCAAGCCTATATGTACAGGGTGTTTCAAAAATGACCGTTATATTTGAAACGGCAATAAAAACTAAACGAGCAGCGATAGAAATACACCGTTTGTTGCAATATGCTTGGGACAACAGTACATTTTCAGGCGGACAAACTTTCGAAATTACAGTAGTTACAATTTTCAACAACAGATGGCGCTGCGGTCTGGGAAACTCTATAGTACGATATTTTCCACATATCCACCATGCGTAGCAATAATATGGCGTAGTCTCTGAATGAAATCACCCGAAACCTTTGACAACGTGTCTGGCGGAATGGCTTCACATGCAGACGAGATGTACTGCTTCAGCTGTTCAATTGTTTCTGGATTCTGGCGGTACAACTGGTCTTTCAAGTGTCCCCACAGAAAGAAGTCACAGGGGTTCATGTCTGGCGAATAGGGAGGCCAATCCACGCCGCCTCCTGTATGTTTTGGATAGCCCAAAGCAATCACACGATCGTCGAAATATTCATTCAGGAAATTAAAGGCGTCGGCCGTGCGATGTGGCCGGGCACCATCTTGCATAAACCACGAGGTGTTCGCAGTGTCGTCTAAAGCAGTTTGTACCGCCACAAATTCACGAAGAATGTCCAGATAGCGTGATGCAGTAATCGTTTCGGATCTGAAAAATGGGCCAATTATTCCTTTGGAAGAAATGGCGGCCCAGACCAGTACTTTTTGAGGGTGCAGGGACGATGGGACTGCAACATGGGGCTTTTCGGTTCCCCATATGCGCCAGTTCTGTTTATTGACGAAGCCGTCCAGGTAAAAATAAGCTTCGTCAGTAAACCAAATGCTGCCCACATGCATATCGCCGTCATCAATCCTGTGCACTAAATCGTTAGCGAATGTCTCTCGTGCAGCAATGGTAGCTGCGCTGAGGGGTTGCTGCGTTTGAATTTTGAATGGATAGAGGTGTAAACTCTGGCGCATGAGACGATACGTGGACGTTGGCGTCATTTGGACCGCAGCTGCAACACGGCGAACGGAAACCCGAGGCCGCTGTTGGATCACCTGCTGCACTAGCTGCGCGTTGCCCTCTGTGGTTGCCGTACACGGTCGCCCTACCTTTCCAGCACGTTCATCCGTCACGTTCCCAGTCCGTTGAAATTTTTCAAACAGATCCTTTATTGTATCGCCTTTCGGTCCTTTGGTTACATTAAACCTCCGTTGAAAACTTCGTCTTGTTGCAACAACACTGTGTTCTAGGCGGTGGAATTCCAACGCCAGAAAAATCCTCTGTTCTAAGGAATAAACCATGTTGTCTACAGCACACTTGCACGTTGTGAACAGCACACGCTTACAGCAGAAAGACGACGTACAGAATGGCGCACCCACAGACTGCGTTGTCTTCTATATCTTTCACATCACATGCAGCGCCATCTGTTGTTGAAAATTGTAACTACTGTAATTTCGAAAGTTTGTCCGCCTGAAAATGTACTGTTGTCCCAAGCATATTGCGACAAACGGTGTATTTCTATCGCTGCTCGTTTAGTTTTTATTGCCGTTTCAAATATACTGGTCATTTTTGAAACACCCTGTATATATGCCGTTTCTGAGCACCAGCAAATTGAGAATCACTGGAAAACCCGTTGTTGTGTGATTCGTCCCAATAAAATAATGAGAAACATCATATTCGTGGCAAAAGAATTATTGTAACTTGCGTATTATGAGCACCCAAAACGCATTTTTATTGGTACAATTTGTTAGAATTAAATTTCAATTAGTAACATAATTATCAACAATTATCTTTTTAAAAATACGTAAAATAATATTATTAGGTTGTACGGTTTGATGTTGGTTTAGCGTAATGCGTAGCGTCCCTGCCCAATAGTGAGTTTTTGTTGCGGCGGTGGTTCGCGTCCTAACACTTCCAAATTTATTTTTCCTAACATCGAGTTTTTATTAGGTTCTGATACTTCATTATTAGTTTAATATAACAATTTGCTATAGCATTTGATGTTATGTAAATATAAGTTCATTTTTATTTGAGTGGTGACTTTGTTCGATTGGCTTAATCTGCATGACACCTCGCGCTACTTGTATAAAGATATTTTGCTCCTTTTTCTTTTAAGCTTCGTAATTCACATGTTCCAAAGATTCTGCTACTGGGTAGGAACAGTGATCAAGTAAGACTGACCTTGGGGTTTTACTAAAATGTGGGAATGATGAAATAATGTTTATATTATGCAATGAAGTATTTCAAATTTGTTCCGCACTGTTTGTGATGGAACTTTTATAAGCCTGTGTCTTTATTGATTGGACATGGTACTTTCCTTTTCGTGGATGATGGAGGACATGTGCGTTTTAATAGAGTTAACGTGGTAATTTTACGTGCGCCCGTTGAGTAAACAGTGTGATTTACGAACTAGAAACATCCCTCAAACTGCCGCTGGAGTGCGTTGCTATCGCGTATACCACTTTGGGGCCCACGTACCGTATGCACAAGTCGCATCGTCCCCGAGCGTTCAGCAGCACGTTGAACTTGGCACGCTCAACGTAAACGTTCGACAGCACGGTCCGTGTGGCGACGGCTTTAGTCGGCCGTTGCAGCTCCTGTGAAGCCCGCTGGCTGAAAACACCTGTGCGACTGTGCGCCGGAGTAGGCCTCGCCGGAGCGCTAATTGGAACCCGCGGGCCGTGCGGGACATCCATTGCGCCGCGCCGTGGCTCGGGTTAATTTCGCCACGGAGCGCTCTGCAGGCGCTGCGCCGAGCCTCCTTAATTAGAAGCCCGCCCTCTGCGAGGCGAGCGTGCCACAAGGACTCGTCCCGTGCCCCGCCTCGCTTCTTATTCGTCGCGAGCGACTTACTGCTCCGCCTAGCTGATTACGGCATTAACCTGCGTAGCTTTTCAACAGCAAGGGGCTGCTTCTTACAGAACACTCCTCCACTCTGATGAGACTGTCATACAATATTGTAAAAGTTGAAGATTGTGGTGAATAGAGTCCGATTAGTTGGTGTCATTTGGGTATCAGGATTTGAAATGAAACTTAAATTTATTGGCTGGCTGCTATTTTTGAGGTAACGATAACTATTATACACAGTTCCCTCACATTAATATGACCACCGCCTATGCTCGACGTCACCGTGCAATAGTCACTTGCAGACTGTAGGTGGCACCACTATCAGTGGAGGGGGTATAAAATATCTCGTCACGACACCGAAAGCAATGCAGTCGTTGTCGTAATATGGAAATGGAACCATTTACCTGATGTCCAAAAGGAGACAATCATTATCCAGAAGTGGAAGTATTGGGAACGACTTCATACACAATGGTAAGATGATAATGAAGTACTATAAAGCGAGAAGCGTAGGGAACGATGCGGGAGACCCGCCCCGCCGCCTAGGCAAGGTCGTAGCGGAGGCGGTTTGCCATTGCCTTCCTCCGACCGTAATGGGGATGAATGATGATGATGAAGACAACACAACAACAGCCAGTCATCTCGAGGTCTGACCCCGCCGGGAATCGAACCCGGGACCCCGTGCGCAGGAAGCAGGAACGCAAGACCACGAGCTGTGCACGGTGGTACGAAGAGATGGGATACAGAGCGGTGCGGCAACTGTCGTTCTGGTAAAGCTGGACAGGAGAAGAAATGATTAGTGAACGAGTTAAAATAGCAAACAGAAGATTTACTTGTGTTTCTCCAACCGTAAGAGCCCGCATCTCGTGGTCGTGCGGTAGCGTTCTCGCTTCCCACGCCCGGGTTCCCGGGTTCGATTCCCGGCGGGGTCAGGGATTTTCTCTGCCTCGTGATGGCTGGGTGTTGTGTGCTGTCCTTAGGTTAGTTAGGTTTAAGTAGTTCTAAGTTCTAGGGGACTGATGACCATAGATGTTAAGTCCCATAGTGCTCAGAGCCATTTTGAACCATCCAACCGTAAGAAGACATTACAAATAGTGCAGAAAGAAACAGAGTCCACCTTATACAACAACTTTTGCCGGCCGGGGTGGCCGAGCGGTTCTAGGCGCTACAGTTTGTAACCGCGCGACCACTGCGGTCACAGGTTCGAATCCTGCCTCGGGCATGGATGTGTGTGATGTCCTTACGTTAGGTAGGTTTAACTAGTTCTAAGTTCGAGGGGACTCATGACTTCAGAAGTTAAGTTCCTTAGTGCTCAGAGCCATTTGAACCATTTTTTTTTTAATGAGGCTTTCTGAAGTGAAGCACGACTGATGGTGTGGAGCCGCGAGTAGGTGATGTCTGCATAGCGTGACGTCAGCGAAGATTCTCCGAGTGCGAGTGGGTCGCGTGGCTGCGCGGACCTTCCTATATCGAGGAAGCAGAGGATGCTCGCGGTAAGCAGCCTCTGGAGGCATAGCTCAGCAGGCGTGCAGCATTGGGTCCACCAGATCTCTCATGACCGCTGCTGGCGTCTGATGGAAATTTGCGATTCTGCTGCCAACTCTGATCCACCGGTAGGTTGGTATCGATAAGTGATATCACAGGAACCATTTCCAAAACGCTGTCTGTAAACTTTTCACATGACGTCATGGTTAAATTACACTCTGGCCACCGTAAATGCAACACCCTGAAGGAAGCATCCGAATCAAGTGAAATTTACACCATGGGTTTGCAGCGATGAGATATGCAACTGATTAGAATTTCAGCGCAGACGCACATCACGCGCGCCTGTGGCGCCACCTCATAGCGCCATTTAACGCTTGGCGAATTCGACGAGTGTACGTTCGGCACGTGTGTTTACCTTGTGGTTGTTTCACAAGACGATCAGTTATGCCTCGTAGACAACAGCGAACGTCGTTTGATCAAGTATCCGAGTTCGACAGAGGAAGGATAGTGGCTTACCGAGATTGTGGATTATCATACAGAGAAATCGCTAGTCGTGTTGGACGAAACCAAACAACTGTAATGCGGATATGTGACCGTTGGATGCAGGAGGGTACGACGGACCGACGTGGTCTATCGCATTCACCTCGGTGCACTACTGCACGTGCTGATAGGCAAATTGTGCGCATGGCAGTGACGGATCGCTCAGTGACATCCCGAACCATAGCACAGCACATTGCGTCTGTAACGCATCATCCAGTGTCTGCGCGTACCATTCGACGCCGTTTACAGCAGAGTGGTCTGTTCGCAAGACGTCCATTGCTTCGTCTACCATTGACGCAGAACCACAGACGTCTCCGTCGCCAGTGGTGTGATGACAGACGGATGTGGACGGCAGAATGGAATGACGTTGTCTTTACTGACGAGGCACGCTTCTGTCTGCAGCACCACGATTGTCGGATTCGAGTGTGGAGACACCGTGGAGAGAGGATGCTGGACAGCTGCATTATGCACCGCCACACTGGTCTTGCACCGGGTACTATGGTATTGGGCGGTATTGGATATTACTCTCGCACGCCTCTAGTACGCATTGCCGGTACTTTAAATAGCCGGCACTACATATCCGAGGTGCTGGAGCCAGTTGTCCTTCCTTACCTTCAGGGCTCGGCCACAGCCATATTTCAACAGGATAATGCGCGACCACACGTGGCACGCATTGTCCAAAGGTTCTTCGTCAATAACCAGATTGAATTGCTTCCCTGGCCGGCTCGCTCTCCGGATCTTTCGCCGATAGAAAACATGTGGTCCATGGTTGCTCAACGAGTGACCCAGATTATATCCCCAACTGCCACACCAGATGATCTTTGGCAACGTGTGGAAGCTGCTTGGGCTGCTGTACCCCAGGAACACATCCAACGTCTCTTTGACTCAATGCCGAGACGTGTGGCAGCGGTGATCTCCAACAATGGCGGCTACTCTGGCTACTGATTCTGGCAGGAACCTTATGTCACAGACGTCTGTAAACGTAATCATTTGATACTTGGTCAACATGTTATCTACAAAATAAATTTTATTGTGCTACCTCTTGTCTTTCTTGGTGTTGCATTTACGGTGGCCAGCAGTGTATATCGTGCGTGAAGATGGCGCTATCGAAAACTGGCTCTGAAGCAGCTGTAGTTCACCATGGGCCATAAATAACACAGGTGAACAACGGCTGTAGAGATCTGCACAGCCGAAAAGACGTGCAAATATTGATAAACTAACCGCCCAGATAATCCATGAGGCTACAAAGAGTGTGTCCTCAATGACAGTTCAACCAACATTCCTGCATAAGGGCCTCCACAATTGGCGGCTCGATCATGCAGCCATGCTGACTGCTGTTCATCACCAACGAATACGCAATCTGGATACCTGTACACCAGTTGGACATCTACTGGAAGGTGACAGGTGGACCCTTTAGGTGAATCACGTTTCATGCTCCATTGGGCAGATGGCCGTTGGCGTGTACAGGATGAAGCTTCTGAAAGCAAACACAGTACAACAGTCATCGGAAGGGTGAAGGTTGGAGGGAATTCCCTGGATGAATTCATCATTCTGGAAGGCACAGTGTACAACAAAAGTATGCACTATCCTTGGGGACCATACCTCCCCTACATGGAGCTTGCGTTCGGTGAGCGTGATGGCACGTATCAGAAGCGCAGTTCAACTTGTAAGTAGGCTGTTAAGGTTTTTATGTTGGTAACACCACGTAGCGCTCTGTATGAAAATCACTGACTGTGCTGTGTGCAGTCTGTGGCTGGTTGGCATTGTTGGAATATTCGCTTGTGTAGTGTTGGGCAGTTGGATGGGAACGGCGCGTAGCTTTTTGAAGTTGGAGGTGAGCCGCCAGCAGTGATTGATGTAGGGAGAGAGATGCCAGAGTTTTGAGCGGACGATCTGGACATGCGTCTGTCAGAAAAAGAAAATTTGTAAGACTGGATGTCACGAACTGATATATATATATATATATATTATGACTTTTGAACACTATTAAGGTAAATACATTGCTTGTTCTCTATCAAAATCTTTCATTTGCTAACTACGCCTGTCAGTAGTTAGTGCCTTCAGTAGTTAGAATCTTTTATTTAGCTGGCAGTATTGGCGCTCGCTGTATTGCAGTAGTTCGAGTAACGAAGATTTTTGTGAGGTGAGTGATTCACGAAAGGTATAGGTTGTTGTTAGTCAGGGCCATTCTTTTGTAGCGATTATTGAAAGTCAGATTGCGTTGTGCTAAAAGTATTGTGTATCAGTTTAGTTATGATCAATATAAGCAAAGAGAGAAATGTCTGAGTACGTTCAGTTTTGCTCTCAGCCGTTTGAAAATCAAATAACGTAAGAGGTTTAGTGGCACAGTCATTCGTAATTTTCCAAAGGGGGCGCTTCAAACTTAGCACACAGATCGTGGTGTATGTGCATGGTTTGAAGAGAACCAGAATATTCCCTTGGTCCCGGAACCGATCAGAGTGAAACCCAATCGAGAATCTGTGGTACCACCTCGATCGGGCTGTTCGCATCACTGTAATATAGCGCAGCTGGTCACGACACTATAGTCGCCATGGCTCCATATCACTGTTGGTACCTTCCGGAACCTCTCTGATTCTCTTCTTGCACATCTCCTAACAGTCTGCGCTGCAAGAAATGGTTATTCTGGCTTCTGACACGTGGTCACGTCAATGTGACTGTACAGTGTATGTATCTTAAGGGCGTCCATACTGGCAAGCCACTATACTGCGGGAATGTCTCTTTTCACCGTTCATTTCCTTTCTTACTCACGCTCCAACTTCTAAATATCCTGGTGGAAAGTGCTCACTCTGTTCATCACTCATATCATCACAACTTGTCCGAAAAAAGTTCAGCTGATTGTAACAATTGCATTTCTACAAACAAGTGACAATGCAGTCGTATATGCGAGCGCACAAATTCTTCGAACTTTAAAAAATTCTCTGTTCTGCGGACCGATAAACGCACCTGTCTTTGCTTTTTACAAACTGAGGTAGGAGAACTTACGACTTCAGCAAGTGAAGTGCAAACATTTTCATTAAAAGTTTATAAAACCTCTTCTCACCTCTCAAATATTTTTGTAGTGCCGGAAGCTAAACTTTGTTTCGCTATATCAGTGGTTCACATACAATTTTTTCGTTCCAGACGTTAGTGGTTGTCTATTCTGCTAACTTTTCTGTTAATATGGTGTGTCCCTAGCTCGTTTATCTCAGTCACACAGTAAACGGCAGTACTTACTGTAGCCGTGCTGTAGTCGTAATAATGTGGGAGTAGTTCTTCACGAAGTTCCCATTCCTATCTCATGTACTCGACTTCTTTCAGGACCTACCCTGTATGTGGATGTGGAATCTTTATTTTCAACTGGTACCATACGCCACAAGTGCAGTATAAATGTACTGCTTCAAGATTTGCGTTCGATTCGTCAAATCACAGTGGCCATTGAACAGGGCGGCGGAACATATTCAGTACATCCAAAAGACCCTCTTGTTTTCTAATATGTGACGTCACCTTAATTCTTTAGATCTTTTACGAAATGTAAACGTGTAGATACTTCCTCTGTTTTAACGTAATTCTAAAAGCCCTGCCTAGTTTTTAGGTAGTTCTAGAGGACTTGTTAGGTCTTGAGACCCCTTGGGTCCATTTCTTTTTCTGTAGAGGAGTATATGATTATATAGCAGTGTGCATGCCTCGAATTGGATAGTTATTCACGTTAATGTGAGGATTCGTTATAGTTCAGAAACAAAACGTCGTTTGTCGTAAGGTACGAAGCGAATTGCAGGACGCATATTAACGTAAACATGTCATGTTTGTTTCTTGACGCAGACTCGTTTTTTTATATGGGATACAATATAGGAATAACTGTCAGTAGTAAGGTTGGTGGGCTCCCTACAAATCAGCAACACTCCAACGGCAGGCAGTATTCGTTTTCATTCATCACACGTTTAGGTTGGACAGACACTAGTACAGCATACATGCATTGCCCATTTCTTATCTTACATTCAAAATGTAGTCTACTATTTAAATAGAAAACATGACTTATTGCTTCCTAGAAAACGATGTAGCTTCACAGCAAAAACAGTTGAATGGTTTGATAACATTGTCTTGCACCATTGCATACCCACATCTTCCAAGCTTGAGAAACCTGGGTTCTGAGTACGAGAGAAACATGGGGAACTTTCAGCCTGGTCAGGTGATAGAGCTGACATGGCTAAAATTTTGGCACGGAGCACTATAACGTAAGTCAGAGATCACCTTCACCTCCGGAACAGTATTTTTATACATCTTCTTAATTCAGTTTCTGTGTGCGTGTGCGTGCGTGCGTGTGTGTGTGTGTGTGTGTGTGTGTGTGTGTGTGTGTCTTTTTTGTCGAAATGGATAATGTCCTCATAAAATTATTTTTTTGTGATGTTTTACGCCGATGGAAATTTATCCAAACTATGTGAACTACTAGAAGAAGTCTGCTATTTCATTTACTGAAATTCATAAATGAAATGCCAGAAGACGATCCATAAGGACGTAGTCCCAAAACTAAAACGTCAGATGAAAATAGAAAGTGTGCACGCAGTGTCATATTTAGAGAGGAAAGGTATATCACAAGAAAGTGTACAGAACTTTTGGCATGAAGAACTGATAAGAGAGGTTTGTGTTTATGTATGCAGCATTTGTTGAATGGTGGCCGAAGTCAATCACGGAAATAAATGTTTGGTACTTTTTAAAATAATCTAACTTGATTTGAACGCCGATTTATTGCTGTGGATAAAACATGGATCAACGACTTCATACCCAAAATGTAACAACAATGAAAACAGTGCGCTGGAAATTCCTAACCCAAGGCCAAAAAACATACGAAATGGACTTAAGGCAATGGAAATGTTTTGATCAATGTTTTCTGGAATTTAAAATCGAGACTTATTATCGATTGTGTTAATGACTGTAAATCAATTATTGTAGTTTACTAAGCAGGTTTACCTAGAGGATGGTAGGATATGTGCTGTGTGGCTCAAATTATAATAAAGAAAATTATAATGAAGAAAATCAGGTGACATGTTTCCGTTGACCGTAAGTCCATTCTCGATGATCTAATGCTCTCTGCAATCCTAATTGATGATGTCGCCGGGTACAAAGGGGAACACGTGAGTAAGTAGGAGTCGCCTGCTGCGGGGCCCCATGTTAAACTACGTGGGCTAAATCGTGTGCTCCAAAACAGTTGCACCATCATTTTATCGTCAGACTTGCTCAGAGCCCAGCCTGGTGTAAAGAGTCGGGAACCTTCGACCTCTACGTTCCGAGACGAGGCGTGGATGTCCCTGAGATTGTCACTTACTATAGCGTCCGTCACGAAAATAGGCACCTCAAGGTCATCTCATCGTTCTACAGGTTTGTCAGTTGGTGATATTTTCAAATGTTAGTAAGTATTAAAGAAAAAAATACACATTCCTGTTTTTACCCTAGAATATTATGAAGTACTTCCCAAAAGAAAATTAATGCCAGCTACTGTGAGAAAAAGTAAATTAAAACTAACGTTACAAGAAACGTTGGAGAAAAAATATAATTTTACATCACCCTGTGAGAAAACAGAACCACTGACATATTTGAATTTGAAACGTCCCCTTTTGAACAATTATAAATGACTGTGCTTAAACTGACACACAATATTTTGTTAGCGCAACGCAATCTGACTTTCAATAATCCCTACAAAAGAATGGGCCCTGACTAACATTAAACTATACCTTTCACAAATCACTTACCTCACAAAAATCTTCGCTACTCAAGCCACTGCAATACAGCGAGCGCCACTACTGCCAGCTAAATAAAAGATTCAAACTACTGAAGGCACTAGCTACTGATAGGGATAGTTAGCAAATGAAAGATATTAATAGAGAACAAACAATGTATTTACCTTGATATCATCATATATAAATATAGCAGTTCATGACAAATTTCAAAACTCCGCCATCTCTCTCCCCACATCCACCACTGCTGGCGGCTCACCTCCAACTGCGCAACGCTACGCGCTGTTAACATCCAGCTGCCCAACACTACAATGGCAGACAGCAATGCAAACTAGACACAGACTGCACACAGCACAGCCAGTGATTTTCATACAGAGGTGGCGTTACCAATAAAAAAACCTAAACAGCCTACTTACAAATTGAAAATTATATCTGAACATCTCAGAGTTTATACATGCATGTGATACATATTTTATAGTGAAAACGTAAAAGTATTCCGAGATTAAAGACGACGTGCTGTAAGAGATGTGAAACTGCTGCAACTGTGGAACGAAAAAGTCATAGCAGATGAATTTGCGCTCTGTTGGACCTTACAGAAATTTCCAGCGAGGAAGTTGTTAAGAAAGCTATGAAATTGATTTTGGTAACGTCTGAGACGTTATTACTGTATAGTGTCACGTATGGTCGGATTTTGTTTGCGAGAGACCCCTTTCACGACAGCGCGTGTGTACTTGTATGCCGTCGTCAGGATTTTAGTTCCGACGGCTCGAGTTAATACGACCGAAAATATTCCCTACCTCCCGAAATATTTTCATTTTCAGCTCGAACAGAACCATCAGCAGGAAAGGTTATGCTGACTCTCTTTTGGGACAGAAAAGGCGTCATTTTGGAGCAATACATGGTTCGATTAGATGGGTAGATCACATAACTAATGAGGAAGTATTCAATAGGGTTGGGGAGAAGAGAAGTTTGTGGCACAACTTGACCAGGAGAAGGGATCGGTTGGTAGGACATGTTCTGAGGCATCAAGGGATCACCAATTTAGTATTGGAGGGCAGCGTGGAGGGTAAAAATCGTAGGGGGAGACCAAGAGATGAATACACTAAGCAGCTTCAGAAGGATGTAGATTGCAGTAGGTACTGGGAGATGAAGAAGCTTGCACAGGATAGAGTAGCATGGAGAGCTGCATCAGACCAGTCTCAGGACTGAAGACCACAACAACAACACATGATTCAAATGGCTCTGAGCACTATGGGACTGAACTTCTAAGGTCATCAGTCCCCTAGAACTTAGAACTACTTAAACCTAACTAACCTAAGGACAGCACACACATCCATGCCTGAGGCAGGATTCGAACCTGCGACCGTAGCGGTCGCGCTGTTCCAGACTGTAGCGCCTAGAATCACTCGACCACCTCGGCCGGCAGCAATACATGCCTAGAGGGACCACTGTCACCAGTGCATCATATACAGATCTCCTAAAAAATCATCTGCGGCCTGAAATCAAATCAAAGCGGCGTGGGTTGCTGTCAGCAGTTTTCCTTTTGCGACATCAACAAAGGAGATGGGTTACAAAACACTCGTTCGTCCTATACTTGAGTATTGCTCATCAGTGTGGAATCCGTACCAGGTAAGGTTGGCAGAGGAGATAGAGAAGATCAAAAGAAGAGCGGCGCGTTTCGTCACAGGGTTATCTGGTAAGCGTGAAAGCGTTACGGAGATGTTTAGCAAACTCAAGTGGCATACTCTGCAAGAGAGGCCCTCTGCATCGCGGTGTAGCTTGCTGTACAGGTTTCGAGAGGGTGCGTTTGTGGATGAGGTATCGAATATATTGTTTCCCCATACGTATACCTTCGGAGGAGATCACGAATGTAAAATTAGAGAGATTCGAGCGCGCACGGAGGCTTTCCGGCAGTCGTTCTTTACGCCTACCATATGCGACTGGTGTGTTCGTGATGTTTGGGGGAAGAGACCAAACAGCGAGGCCATCAGTCTCATCGGGTTGGGGAAGGACAGGGAAAGAAGTCGGCCGTGCCCTGTCAGAGGAACCATCCCGGCATTTACCTGGAGCGGTTTAGGGAAATCACGCAAAACCTAAATCGGGATGGTCGGTCGCGGGATTGAACCGTCGTCATCCCGAATGCGAGACTGGAACAGGAAAGGGAGGTAATGACAGTGGCAAGTAAAGTACCCTCCGCCACAGACCGCTGGGTGGCTTGCGGAGTATAAATGTAGATGTAGATGTAGATGACAATGCAAGGCCCCACACTGCCCGTACAACAATTGCAACAGTCACAGACCTGCATTATGAGTGTCTTCCTCATCCATCACACTCACCAGACCTTGCCCCAAGTGATTTCAAATGTTTGGACCACTCAGAGACGCAATGGGAGGAAGAAGTTCCGTTCTGATGAAGAGGTACGCCACGCGGTGCATGAGTGGTTGCGCGGACTACGAAAAGAATTTTTTTCTAAAGGAATTTATGCACTTTGTAAGCGCTGGAGGACTTGTATTGAGCGTGGGGGAGATTATGTTGAAAAGTGATACAGCTTTGTACCACTTCTGCACAATAAATAATATTTGAAAAAAGTTTAAAGTTTTCATTTGACTCGCCCTTGTACTCGTATGGGGTGTATTCCAGAACCTTCTAGACGTCTTCAATTTCCTCACGTTTGGCTGGAACACTTTCGTTGTACTCTGGACTATGAAGAATCATCATAGTGTTTGTCATTTTCATATTTCATTCGCGAGTGAATTCGGCGAGTCCAGTACTTAAATAAAAGCCAGTCACATGTCTGAATGTTGAAAAAGTACCATCACTGAATGCTGTCTACGACTGAAGGTCCAGTTCTGTTTTTCGAGACTCTATGAAGAGTCGACTTCCCTTGTAGAAGTTTGGCCACCATCTGTTAAAACCTAAAATTTCTCCTACATGCACCACGATTTATGATTGTCCCCTTTACATTAAGAAAGGCGGGACAATGTTCTTAGTGAGTGTGTGATCACTGAAATTCATGCTCTTTAACGTAATCCCATCCTGACCAGGATGTTTCTGAATAGTTCTAGTGGTAGGGCGTTCCATTTCTGCACCAGCGTGTTTGACAGCTGCTGGATGGTCCTTGGTGTATGTGGAGGTGCTGCAATGCACCTCCCCTCTACACCCCACATTTGTTCAAATTGGAGGAACTGACAGGCCAGTCCTTTCACCGAATATGCTCTCGTTCCAAGACTTCCATTACTTGCGCTATTCAATATGGTCACACCCTGTCATACATAAAATTGAAGTCACGGCCAAACGCCCCTGAAACTAGACACATGGGGAAAATATACAATGTCACGATAATGGCGACTTTCGAGTGTACTGGGTTCAAAGATTTGGAGGCCAAAACACCCATGGAACATTATGCCTCCCCATACTGCCAGCCGGTGTGGCCGAGTGGTTATAGGCACTTCAGTCTGGTACCGCACGACCGCTACGGTCGCAGGTTCGAATTCTGCCTCGGGCACGGATGTGTGTGGTGTCCTTAAGTTAGTTAGGTTTAAGTAGTTCTAAGTTCTAGGGGACTGATGACATCAGATGTTAAGTCCCATAGTGCTCAGAGCCATTTGAACCTCCCCATACTGTAACACCTGGACTGTTTCCTTGGTGCATTAAGTTTTCCCCACCTCTCGCCATACAAGTGTACGTCAAAAATCGCAAAAGCAGGTGTCAACGGTCCTCAAGGTACTGGTCGTGTGGCAAAGAGACCACCCCAACACAGTCACCGTGCCACTGTGGAGCGTGAGATTGCGTGCCTTGCTGTTTTGTTACACATGGTTGGTATTCCACCCGCTGTTTGACGTGGGTCCCCAGTTGTTGCATAATGTAGCGGTCACCTGCTGGTGCAGTTGACCGTGATCGACCAGTCGACCGCCTTCTCTGCCTTGGGCAGCAGTGCCTGTGGTTCGGAGCGCTCCCCATGCACGAGAAACAATGCTGTGAGCGATACCAAATTTCTGTGCTACGTTCGTTACACTTCGTCCTTCTTCCAGCTTCCCGACGATTTTTCCCCATGTGAAGTCATTCATATTAGCTCCGGCCCATGTTGTAATGAAGAACATCATCACCGTGCACCGTAACAGCTTGCTGATTAACACACACTTTTTTTTTCGTGTAGTTCAACTGCCTCTTGTTGCAGGGCTGCCACCTTTGGGACTATAGTCACGCTGACCTCACGCCATGTGGCGTTCAGTTGTTTGCCCACCTCTGGCAATATGCTCCTGACCTTTGATTCATTTCTAGCGAGAAGTTATGTTTTATGGAGAAACTTACGTTAAGTACCTTATTTCTGTGCACAAAGTGATAATTGTGTGGATGATCCGAAGATTATTTTGTTGGAAATGAGCGGCGAGAGAGGTAGTTTCCGGCGATGCAGCGGATCGCTGGGAACGGAAGTTCGGGCCGAGAAGTTGGACAGCTCGCGAACGCACAGTGTCGAGAGGACGCAGCAGGGCGGGGCTGCCACTATTTATTTCCGGGGAGTGCGACCGCCGCTCGGGAGCCGTTGTCTGCCCGTATCAGCACACAATCTCTCCCAGGGAACAATTTCTCTGATGGAGTATTGACAGTCTTTCTCTCTCTATTATTGGCCGCTTCTGCAAACAAGCCGCGTGACAGCCTTTCCGGGCGATTTATCTTTTGCGCCGCTGGCGCTTCTCTTCTCCGTCTCCTCTCCGCCACTTCCCGGCGCCCCCTTCTTTCTCGCCGCGCAGCCAGAGAGCGCCGTGTTTTTGCATTACGGAGGCGGCCGGGTCGCAGCCAGCCACTGTGCGCAGCAGAGATGGATCGTGCGGCCGGCTGAGCCGCCGGCAATACGTCTTCCCCGCTCGCTCCCACCACTTGACAGTCGCGACGCAACGAATGGCTGGCTTCGCACGCCTGACCGCTAGGACGGGCACTGATGCTGGAGGAATGCCTTCCAGTGTGGGTAGTTCGCTTTCCGTTAAATCCTGACACATACTAAACACAGGGTCACGAATAAAAAGTCTTATCAAGTTTTGGTCTACTACGACGTAATATGTGTTGGCAAATTCGTGTTACCATGTTTATAACACACAATCATAAATTTAACACGGAAGGTTTTCGAGGTGCTTTCCTTCTCCAGCAATGATTGTGTAGAGGCTTGAACTGTGTAATATTCACGACAATTTGTTCTAGCCACGAGATGTTAAAGTGAACTAATAAGGAGACGGCACGACCGTGGGGTCAGGGATTTGTTCGAAATTTTGTGTGCTGAAAGAGGACCCCTAACACCTCACGTGGGTAAAATATTAGGACGCACTTCTCGGAAAATCCCGAGAAAAATCGATCCAAAGTTTCTTAGGTGCCTTATGAGTATAAAATGTTACTCCACCGCCGAGCCGCCGTCTGGCCTATATGGTTAGCCGGCACGGTACCTCAGCGTGTTCGGCCAGAGGGTTAACTGCCCTCTGTAACAAAAAAACTGAGTTAATGGATCAACGACGAGCTGAAACGAGTGTCTTGCGACGTCCGCCCCGAGCAGATACAACGAACGAAAACGAACAAAATGATATATATATATATATATATATATATATATATATATATATATATATATATATATATATATATATGGTTAGTGGTCGGAACCTTACGCCAGAGGTCTCGGGTTCGATTCCTTCTCCGGCACTTTGTTTTCCTTCTGTTGCTTGCAAAATTGCAGCGCATTGTTACAGGAGAATCGTCAAATTAATTCCCGGGAAGACTGTATAAAAATTCATTCTATTATTCACCATCAGTTATCCTCACCAATATTCCGAGACATGATTCAATATGCCTGGTTTGCCTCAAAATTATCAGAAACTCAAAACATTATCGTAAATGTTAATGGGGCATATTTTTGTACAAAAAATGGCTCTGAGCACTATGGGACTCAACTGCTCTGGTCATAAGTCCCCTAGAACTTAGAACTACTTAAACCTAACTAACCTAAGGACAGCACACAACACCCAGCCATCACGAGGCAGAGAAAATCCCTGACCCCGCCGGGAATCGAACCCGGGAACCCGGGCGTGGGAAGCGAGAACGCTACCGCACGACCACGAGATGCGGGATATTTTTGTACAGATTTATTGCAAACGCCCTGTGATTGTACAAAATCAGCTTTTATATGTTGTGCAAGATGTCACAAAACTTATTGCTTTGTTTGTTTTTACGATAATTACCACTGCGGTTCTTGTTTATAATAATTATATGTATAAAAATTGAATGTTTCCCAATCTAATTTGTTATTCTGATTAAAAACCCAATGATTCTCCGTATATACTTTTCAATGAAAAATGGAAAACCACCGCCATGAATTGTGTTGTTGGACAAAAAGAAAATAATTTTAATTCAATAATGTAACTAATTTGTTAAAGATAATGTAGGTTTGGGAAACTTTCTGAATAACTGGTGGAATAACAAAAGAAAATGAAACAGAAGAAAAAAGTGCCAGAGGAGGTATGGAACCCGAGACCTCTGGGATAAGAGTCCAAACCCCAAACATATTTTTTTCGCGGGCAAGTGCTCCACCAATTTTTTTTAAGTGCTCTACCATCTCTTTTTTCTTTTTTTGGTTTTTATTTTTTTTTCAAGAGAACGACGTTTTTTATTTTTTATTTTATTTTATTTTATTTTGTATCCAATGTCAGGCTTACCACCTTTGCTGACATACATTTTGTTGTTCTATCGCATAAGTAGTGTCTACAAAGTCCATATATTGACAAATAGTGGCTAATTAGAAATTAATTAATTAAGGAAATGAATAAAACTGAAAATGTCGAAATGAAAGACATGAAGACATTGCGGATAGTACAAATACAAAAGAAACATGCTCCTGTAGCAATGAAATGAAATTCGTGGCGGGGGCGACACCTGCTCACGACCCGACGTTCGATAGAGCAAGAGAGCCATCTATCGACTCGTTCTCCAGACGTTGGCGTAAGACTGGGTCGTCTTCTCGAAATTAACTAAGGGTCCGTAAGTGTGATCGATGTCTATCTCGGCTTCTTCGTCTATCTCATCTCTCACCCGTCACACCCCATCTGGCCGGCGGGTCGGTAAATGTAAGTCGCAAGTAATTAGCGAAGTCTTGCCTATATTTCTTATGCTGATGCAGCTTCGTGTGTCCATCCAGGAGAAAATGCCAAAAATCAATTTTGTCCTTTTCCGATTCGTTATACACGTAGCCCACCACCATTCCCGTACCCATGTTACTGCATTGGTTTTTTGGACCAGGAAATAAGATTCTTGGGGGAAAAAAAGTGTGTCTGATGAAATTGTGGGAGGGGCGGAGCGTAACAGGAACGCCAATATCTGTTGTGCCAAGTGCCACACTGGAGCCGTCCCACTACATGCTAAACGATGTTCATCAGTGTCCACTGTTGCGCAGCCTAAACATAGTGGAGTGTCCGCCAAATGAATCGCGTGCCGCCGTTGATTCGTTGCGAACTTCCTATTTACCACCACATACCATGTTGAGCGTACCGACGTTGGGAGGTAAACGTTCCGTATAACGCGCCATATCTGTCGCCAGTTCTTGTCTGGGTACTTCTTTTCCAGGGTATTCCTGGGGCACCGGCGCAGTAAGAGTTGGTATACGTCTCGCGTCGTCGGTAGTCGTGTTGTTGGGAAGGAATCTCTGACATAGCTAAGCTCCAAAAAAAAAAAGACTTGAAATGTGACAGCTTCGGTGAAATATGGCCCACATTGACTGGGGGCAGCATTGAAGTGGGCGCTAGTACATCGGCCAACGCACCCGAGATATTGCGAAATTGACCGCGCCACTGTCGGAAAACCGTACTGACGAATAACGCCCGCGCCTTTTCATATACGTTCACTAGACCAGGTCCACCCTCTCCAGGTGGTAGCGTAAGTGTTGAGTATCGGATCTTAAACAGGTGTCCCACACTCACGTAGGTTCCGAAAGTTGCTTGTATCCGTGATGCCATTGTGCGCGTTAAAGGCAGGACATGCGCTACGTGAGTATCTGTGCTAGATATACGTTAACATAGGTCACCCTCTGAATCATATCCAACGCTCTTAATTTCTGTAACAACACCATTGTCCGCATCAGCTTCAATATGCGTCGGTAGTTATCCGCTGCTGTCCGCTGCACATCCGTGTGGAACGTAATACCTAGGCATTTTATGGTCTTAACTAAGATGAGCGGGCCTTCCTCCCCCGGTTGTAATCCTCGACCGACATTCATGCAGCGTGATTTTTGTAGATTAAGCACGCTTCCTGCCGCCATCCCGTATCGCTGTATCCATGCCAACGCCGTACGTACTTCTTCGCCTGTCCGTGCCACCAGCATCACATAGTCAGCATAAGCGCGGCAATGAAAGGTCAGTTGTGGCAACGGCACTCCCTCCAACCGTCTTCGGAGACCATATAGACAGGGTTCCAAAGCCATTGCATACAAAAATATCGAAAGGGGGCAACCTTGACGAACTGACCTTGAAATAACAATGTAGTCAGTACCCCGCCCATTCACCGAGACCTTTGATCGTACGCCGTGTAACAGTCGCATGATCACTAGGATGACGGCCTGTGGGATTCCCAATCTGCCCATCACCGCATGCAAAAAGGTATGATCCACTCTGTCGAACGCATGATCGAAGTCAATAGCGACGATTGCCCCACGCACTCGGCATGCCGCTGCTAATGCGATGATATCTCGGTAGTCACCGAGCGCCGTATGTACGTTACTCTTACCGCCGAGGCAAGTTTGATCCATGAGGAGTCTATCAGAAAGTGAAGACCGCAGGCGAGCCCCAAGGATGCGCGCGAAAATCTTATAGTCGCAGTTCAAGAGAGTGAGTGGTCTATAATCTCCTGGATTTCTGCCACCGTATGGTTTGGGTATTGGGATGATGATACCCTCCGTGAATTCGGCAGGTATCTCAGTCTGCGGTAACAGGAGTTCGTTGTACATCTGAATCCAGGTCCGTCCCATGAGGTATGCAAAGGCGCGGTAAAATTCAATTGGGAAGCCGTCCTGTCCTGGGGACTTGTTCGGAGCCCCCCTGGCAATTGCGTCTGTCAGCTCGCCCTCTGTTATCGCTGTGATGAAAGTCCTCTGTCTGGCATATCCGAGATGACATCATGTAGTGTCTCGTGGTTCACATGTACAGGTCCATATAACTGGCGGAAATAGTCGGTAAACACATGCGCAATATCACGCTGGTGCACAACTTGCTGGCCAGTTTCAGAGATTAGTTCCCTGATCAATGTCCTGCGTCGTCGTTGGCGTTCACATACCACGGGGTGCATGGAGGGGGTTTCGGCAGCAACTGTGTCCGCCAATCTCGCCCGGACCATTATACCTTCCATTCTTAGTCTCGTAAGCTCTAATAACTTGGCTTTTATCCTGCGCATGGCCGTGTGCCTTTCCGGCGATGGTTGTTGGGTCATCAGCTCCCTCAGGGCTGTAAAATAAAAATCAGCCGTCGTGCGGTTCCACTGCGATTTGTCCTGCCCGTACCGTATCAACGTTCTCCGTAACGTTGGTTTTGCGCATTTAATCCACCACTGGAGAACCGAGGTGTATGCTCGTTGGCGGCGAACGCAGGTCTCCCAGGCCGCCTCTATCGACCGGTGACATTCAGTGTCACGTGTTGTTGTTGTTGTGGTCTTCAGTCCTGAGACTGGTTTGATGCAGCTCTCCATGCTACTCTATCCTGTGCAAGCCTTTTCATCTCCCAGTACCTACTGCAACCTACATCCTTCTGAATCTGCTTAGTGTATTCATCTCTTGGTCTCCCTCTACGATTTTTACCCTCCACGCTCCCCTCCAATACTAAATTGGTGATCCCTTGATGCCTCAGAACATGTCCTACCAACCGATCCCTTCTTCTGGTCAAGTTGTGCCACAAACTTCTCTTCTCCCCAATCCTATTCAATACTTCCTCATTAGTTATGTGATCTACCCATCTAATCTTCAGCATTCTTCTGTAGCACCACATTTCGAAAGCTTCTATTCTCTTCTTGTCCAAACTATTTATCGTCCATGTTTCACTTCCATACATGGCTACACTCCATACGAATACTTTCAGAAATGACTTCCTGACACTTAAATCAATACTGGATGTTAACAAATTTCTCTTCTTCAGAAACGCTTTCCTTGCCATTGCCAGCCTACATTTTATATCCTCTCTACTTCGACCATCATCAGTTATTTTGCTCCCCAAATAGCAAAACTCCTTTACTACTTTAAGTGCCTCATTTCCTAATCTAATTCCCTCAGCATCACCCGACTTAATTAGACTACATTCCATTATCCTTGTTTTGCTTTTGTTGATGTTCATCTTATATCCTCCTTTCAAGACACTGTCCATTCCATTCAACTGCTCTTCCAAGTCCTTTGCTGTCTCTGACAGAATTACAATGTCATCGGCGAACCTCAAAGTTTTTATTTCTACTCCATGAATTTTAATACCTACTCCGAATTTTTCTTTTGTTTCCTTTACTGCTTGCTCAATATACAGATTGAACAACATCGGGGAGAGGCTACAACCCTGTCTTACTCCCTTCCCAACCACTGCTTCCCTTTCATGTCCCTCGACTCTTATAACTGCCATCTGGTTTCTGTACAAATTGTAAATAGCCTTTCGCTCCCTGTATTTTACCCCTGCCACCTTTAGAATTTGAAAGAGAGTATTCCAGTCAACATTGTCAAAAGCTTTCTCTAAGTCTACAGATGCTAGAAACGTAGGTTTGCCTTTCCTTAATCTTTCTTCTAAGATAAGTCTTAAGGTCAGTATTGCCTCACGTGTTCCAGTGTTTCTACGGAATCCAAACTGATCTTCCCCGAGGTTGGCTTCTACTAGTTTTTCCATTCGTCTGTAAAGAATTCGTGTTAGTATTTTGCAGCTGTGACTTATTAAGCTGATAGTTCGGTAATTTTCACATCTGTCAACACCTGCTTTCTTTGGGATTGGAATTATTATATTCTTCTTGAAGTCTGTGGGTATTTCGCCTGTTTCATACATCTTGCTCACCAGATGGTAGAGGTTTGTCAGGACTGGCTCTCCCACGGCCGTCAGTAGTTCCAATGGAATATTGTCTACTCCGGGGGCCTTGTTTCGACTCAGGTCTTTCAGTGCTCTGTCAAACTCTTCACGCAGTATCATATCTCCCATTTCATCTTCATCTACATCCTCTTCCATTTCCATAATATTGTCCTCAAGTACCTCGCCCTTGTATAGACCCTCTATATACTCCTTCCACCTTTCTGCTTTCCCTTCTTTGCTTAGAACTGGATTTCCATCTGAGCTCTTGATATTCATACAAGTCGTTCTCTTATCTCCAAAGGTCTCTTTAATTTTCCTGTAGGCGGTATCTATCTTACCCCTAGTGAGATAGGCCTCTACATCCTTACATTTGTCCTCTAGCCATCCCTGCTTAGCCATTTTGCACTTCCTGTCGATCTCATTTTTGAGACGTTTGTATTCCTTTTCGCCTGTTTCACTTACTGCATTTTTATATTTTCTCCCCCATCAATTAAATTCAATATTTCTTCTGTTACCCAAGGATTTCTACTAGCCCTCGTCTTTTTTCCTACTTGATCCACTGCTGCCTTCACTACTTCATCCCTCAAAGCTACCCATTCTTCTTCTACTGTATTTATTTCCCCCATTCCTGTCAGTTGCTCCCTTATGCTCTCCCTGAATCTCTGTACAACCTCTGGTTCTTTTAGTTTATCCAGGTCCCATCTCCTCAAATTCCCACCTTTTTGCAGTTTCTTCAGTTTTAATCTACAGGTCATAACCAATAGATTGTGGTCAGAGTCCACATCTGCCCCTGGAAATGTCTTACAATTTAAAACCTGGTTCCTAAATCTCTGTCTTACCATTATATAATCTATCTGATACCTTTTAGTATCTCCAGGGTTCTTCCATGTATACAACCTTCTTTCATGATTCTTAAACCAAGTGTTAGTTATGATTATGTTGTGCTCTGTGCAAAATTCTACCAGGCGGCTTCCTCTTTCATTTCTGTCCCCCAATCCATATTCACCTACTATGTTTCCTTCTCTCCCTTTTCCTACACTCGAATTCCAGTCACCCATGACTATTAAAGTTTCGTCTCCCTTCACAATCTGAATAATTTCTTTTATTTCATCGTACATTTCTTCAATTTCTTAGTCATCTGCAGAGCTAGTTGGCATATAAACTTGTACTACTGTAGTAGGTGTGGGCTTCGTATCTATCTTGGCCACAATAATGCGTTCACTATGCTGTTTGTAGTAGCTTACCCGCATTCCTATTTTCCTATTCATTATTAAACCTACTCCTGCATTACCCCTATTTGATTTTGTGTTTATAACCCTGTAGTCACCTGACCAAAAGTCTAGTTCCTGCTGCCACCGAACTTCACTAATTCCCACTATATCTAACTTTAACCTATCCATTTCCCTTTTTAAATTTTCTAACCTACCTGCCCGATTAAGGGATCTGACATTCCACGCTCCGATCCGTAGAACGCCAGTTTTCTTTCTCCTGATAACGACGTCCTCTTGAGTAGTCCCCGCCCGGAGATCCGAATGGGGGACTATTTTACCTCCGGAATATTTTACCCAAGAGGACGCCATCATCATGTAATCATACAGTAAAGCTGCATGCCCTCGGGAAAAATTACGGCTGTAGTTTCCCCTTGCTTTCAGCCGTTCGCAGTACCAGCACAGCAAGGCCGTTTTGGTTAATGTTACAAGGCCAGATCAGTCAATCATCCAGACTGTTGCCCTTGCAACTACTGAAAAGGCTGCTGCCCCTCTTCAGGAACCACACGTTTGTCTGGCCTCTCAACAGATACCCCTCCGTTGTGGTTGCACCTGCGGTACGGCTATCTGTATCGCTGAGGCACGCAAGCCTCCCCACCAACGGCAAGGTCCATGGTTCATGGGGGGAAGCAGTGTCACGTAAAAGTGCACAATTCATTTTCCAGTGACCCTTACTCCGCCATATCTTCTGACGCGTTAGTGAAATCGTACAGACGTACGCCATATGATCCGTAAAAGCCGCTGGCCAGATTTCGGCATCCAGTATCGCCGTCCGTAGAGCTCGTGTCACATACACTCTATCAAGTCTACTCGCCGAGTGTCCCGTGACAAACGTATAACCCTGTCTGTCACCATGCTGCAGTTCCCAGGTATCCAGAAGCGCCATTTCGGTAATCAACGCACGCAGTTCCATGCATGGCACATAATGAGGTACTTGGTCCTTTTTGTCGACGACACAATTAAAGTCGCCGCCCACTATATAGTTATCATAGCGTCCAGCGAACAACGGTGCTATCTCTTCGGTGTAAAAAGTCGCCCTTTCTCTTCGTTGTGTGGAGCCAGATGGTGCGTATAAATTGATGAAACGAACGCCGTCGACAGTGATCGCTATGCCACCTGCCGAAGGGAGAGACCTGACGTCCTCCACTCCTATTCCTTCCCTGGTGAGAATCGCCACACCGCATCCACTTTCATCGTGCACTGAATAATGTGCCTCGTAACCGTAGAACTCTGGCGGCGATGTGAAACGCACTTCTTGTAGGAGTTCAATATCCACGTCCGCAGCGCGTAACATATCTTTCAGCATTTGAATTTTAAGCGGTGTCCGTATGCCATTAACGTTTATCGTGGCAATGCGGTACGCCTGGCTTGTGTTCATGACTTGTAGGGCGGTGCCATTAAGCGTCTATCTGCACCCCCGGCGCTCCTCAACACACTAAGTTGTTCAACATTTCCAGACCCCTCTCGGCCTCTGGCCAGGACTGTCCTCAATCGTCGCGTTCGTATTTTCATTCTGTTCCTGTTGTTCCATTTCTTGCGCCCAGTCCCCCAGCATATTTCCGGAACTGGTCGAAGGATGGGAGGTAACGTTGTCATCGCTCTGATGTTGGACAGTTGTCATCTCCACTTCCGCCTTCTGGTCGCCAGAAGGAGAGTTCAGGGTATCGTCGCTGTGCAATTCCTGCATCGTCATCTCGGTATCTGTTGAATCCACTGGTCTCAGGTCGATACTGTCGTTGTCGTCCACTGTCCCCTCGGGACTATGGCTACCGTCAGCAAAAGTCAGTCGACGCTTCTTTCTTCTCTTCGGCGAACGCTGTTTCCGTTGCCTTGCTTCCGCATCGGCTGTTTGGGTTGCGTATCCTCCGTCTTGGGCCTGGCCTATCACGCTCTCGGTGGAGCTGCATCTCTTGTGTGGTGTCCTGTGTCTGCTGTGGTTGAACCGGTGGTCGGAGTTCCAGTCCGTTGGTGTCCATGTTTTCTATAGCGGGCAGCTTCTGGTGCCCATCGGAAATCTCCCTCACGTCGCCTCTCAGGGCTTCCACAAAGGTCAACGGCAAGCAAGACAGTCGTCTGTTGTGGCGCCTGAACGTCATCCCGTGGAGTTTGCACTAAACGTCCCTGGAGGCATTCCGAGCAGACGTGACCTTCTTTCCCGCACCCCGAGCAAGTGCGAGGTTGCCCATCATAGATTATAATCGCTCGACAACCTCCTATGTACAAATAAGAGGGGACGTGCTTTCGCAGTTCTATCCGTATTTGTCTCACCCCATTTAAAACGGGGTACGTGGTAAAACTCGTCCATTTTTCGGCCACATGGGATAGAACTGTACCGTATGGTCGAAAGGCGTCGGTAACAAGTTCAGACGGGACCTCAAACGGAAGTTCGAAGACTCGTATAGTGCGGATCCCCATTCCCGCGTGATCGACTGTAACCGCACCAACATTCCCGTCGGCATGACAGAAACGATACCCGTTCGGTGATCGTTGTAGAAGTCTTTCGCAAGCAGCTTCGTCAACAAGCTTGACATAGACGACGCTTGAAACGAGCGATAAATTGATTCCCACGATTTCCCGTGGATCGATTTTTACCTCTTCTCTGAAGAAATGTTCAATCTCGTGTGCCTTTGGTCGTGTATAGTCGTTCGCAAAACTGAACTTCAAGGTCGTTTTTCTGTACGAGTGTGCCATCTCGTTCTAGACTCACAACACCGCACACGCGAAGCCGCTCCGGCGTAAACAAACAGGCGCGCCCACCACAGCGCGGCCGGCAGGCAACGCGGTCCGCACTGTGTCACTGCCGAAGGCAGACTGTACATTTAGGCCAGACAGCGGCTCGGCAATGGACTATCATTTTATACTCATAAGGCACCGAAGAAACTTTGGATCGATTTTTCCCGGGATTTTCCGGGTAGTGCGTCCTAATATTTTAACCACGTGAGGTGTTAGGGGTCCTCTTTCACCACACAAAATTTTTGACAAATCCCCGACCCCACGCTCGTGCCGTCCCCTTGTAAGTGTACAAACTTCAAGCAATATTATCGATAACACGTATAAAAAGACTGTATCGTGTAAAAATGATGGTAATTATTTCATTATTTCTGTAATAATTTAATTTCTGTGTGAATTAAAACTATTATCAGAGAACTACATTCATAGACAACGACAATTATAATCTTCCTTTGTTATCTTTGATAATTGTGGTTCAGTTGTTCTTCCTGTGCTAACCGATGAGCTGTTTGGACGTGAGACGTGTGAGGTCCGTAAAGAGAAAACCTGTAACTATATATTGTTAATTATTATTTGAAGAATAGAGTCGCTATTGCCTAGACGTGGATTTGTATTTATTTCAATTGTAATCCAATCTAATTAATGTTTTGAAGTGTTAACTTTCAGCTCCGCAATTAGGAGCTCAGCCGTTAGCGCTAGTAACTTACAGCGGAGTTTACTAGTAGCTGGTATAAAAAATGTGTCGATATTTATTATTGAAAATGATTTTAAATACTGAAGAATAGAGATAGAAGGCTTAAAGAGTTTTATCTAAATATATTACCTTTGTAACATAAACCGGGGACGATCACCCGTGGTCTAGGAGTAGTGTCTTTGATTCATAATCAAAAACGTCTTCGGTCCCAGGTTCGATCCCGCCACTGCTTAAATTTTGATAAATAGTCAGCATTGGCGGCCGAAGACTTCCGGCATAAGAAGTCAGCCTCATTCTGCCAACGGCCTTGTCAAAGAGGGCGGAGGAGCGGATAGAGGTTCAGGCCACTCTCTTGTCCTAGGGGTGGGAAATTGCCCATAAAGGCGGAAGAATCAGCAATGATCAACGACATGAGGATGAAGAAGGCAATGGAAACCACTGCATTAAAGACACGTAACGTGTATCCACAGGACATGTGGCCTGTAATTGAAGAAGTGTCATGATGGTCTCTCCATTGGCAAAAGATTCCAGAATAGTCCCCCATTCGGATCTCCGGGAGGGGACTGCCAAGGGGGAGGTTACCATGAGAAAAAGATTGAATAATCAACGAAAGGATAACGTTCTACGAGTTGGGGAGTGGAATGTCAGAAGCTTGAACGTGGTAGGGAAACTAGAAAATCTGGAAAGGGAAATGCAAAGGCTCAATCTAGATATAGTAGGGGTCAGTGAAATGATTCAAATGGCTCTGAGCACTATGTGACTTAACATCTATGGTCATCAGTCCCCTAGAACTTAGGACTACTTAAACCTAACTAACCTAAGGACATCACGCAACACCCAGTCATCACGAGGCAGAAAAAATCCCTGACCCCGCCGGGCATCGAACCCGGGAACCCGGGCGTGGGAAGCGAGAACGCTACCGCACGACCACGAGATGCGGGATCGTCGGTGAAGTGAAGCGGAAGGACGACAAGGATTTCTGGTCAGATGAGTATCGGGTAATATCAACAGCAGCAGAAAACGGTATAACAGGTGTAGGATTCGTTATGAATAGGAAGGTGTGCTACTGTGAACAGTTCAGTGACCGGGTTGTTCTAATCAGAATCGACAGCAGACCAACACCGACAACGATAGTTCAGGTATACATGCCGACGTCGCAAGCTGAAGATGAACAGATAGAGAAAGTGTATGAGGATATTGAAAGGGTAATGCAGTATGTAAAGGGGGAATGCAGTTGTAGGAGAAGGAGTAGAAGAAAAGGTTACAGGAAAATAAGGGCTTGGGACAAGGAATGAAAGAGGAGAAAGACTAATTGAGTTCTGTAACATGTTTCAGCTAGTAATAGCGAATACCCTGTTCAAGAATCACAAGAGGAGGAGATATACTTGGAAAAGGCCGGGAGATACGGGAAGATTTCAATTAGATTACATCATGGTCAGACAGAGATTCCGAAATCAGATACTGGATTGTAAGGCGTACCCAGGAGCAGATATAGACTCAGATCACAATATACTAGTGATGAAGAGCAGGCTGAAGTTCAAGACATTAGTCAGGAAGAGGCAATACGCAAAGAAGTGGGATACGGAAGTACTAAGGAATGACGAGATACGTTTGAAGTTCTCTAACGCTATAAATACAGCAATGTGGAATAGCGCAGTAGACAGTACAGTTGAAGAGGAATGGACATCTCTAAAAAGGGCCATCACAGAAGTTGGGAAGGAAAACATAGGTACAAAGAAGGTAGCTGAGAAGAAACCATGGGTAACAGAAGAAATACTTCAGTTGATTGATGAAAGGAGGAAGTACAAACATGTTCCGGGAAAATCAGGAATACAGAAATACAAGTCGCTGAGGAATGAAATAAATAGGAAGTGCAGGGAAGCTAAGACGAAGTGGCTGCAGGAAAAATGGGAAGACATCGAAAAAAATATGGTTGTCGGAAGGACAGACTCAGCATACAGGAAAGTCAAAACAACCTTTGGTGACATTAAAAGCAACGGTGGGAAAATTAAATGTGCAACGGGAATTCCACTGTTAAATGCAGAGGAGAGAGCAGATAGGTGGAAAGAATACATTGAAAGCCTCTATGAGGGTGAAGATTTGGCGGATGTGATAGAAGAAGAAACAGGAGTTGATTTAGAAGAGATAGGGGATCCAGTATTAGAATCGGAATTTAAAAGAGCTTTGGAGGACTTACGGTCAAATGAGGCAGAAGGGATAGATAACATTCCATCAGAATTTCTAAAATCATTGGGGGAAGTGGCAACAAAACTACTGTTCACGTTGGCGTGTAGAATATATGAGTCTGGCGACATACCATCTGACTTTCGGAAAAGCATCATCCACACAATTCCGAAGACGGCAAGAGCTGACAAGTGCGAGAATTATCGCAAAATCAGCTTAGCAGCTCATGCATCGAAGCTGCTTACAAGAATAATACACAGAAGAATGCAAAAGAAAATTGAGAATGCGCTAGGTGACGATCAGTTTGGCTTTAGGAAAAGTAAAGGGACGAGAGAGGCAATTGTGACGTTACGGCTAATAATGGAAGCAAGGCTAAAGAAAAATCAAGACACTTTCATAGGATTTGTCGACCTGGAAAAAGCGTTCGACAATATAAAATGGTGCAAGTTGTTCGAGACTCTGAAAAAAGTAGGGGTAAGCTATAGGGAGAGACGGGTCATACAATATGTACAACAACCAAGAGGGAATAATAAGAGTGGACGATCAAGAACGAAGTGCTCGTATTAAGAAGGGTGTAAGACAAGGCTGTAGCCTTTCGCCCCTACTCTTCAATCTGTACATCGAGGAAGCAATGATGGAAATAAAAGAAAGGTTCAAGAGTGGAATTAAAATACAAGGTGAAAGGATATCAATGATACGATTCGCTGATGACATTGCTATCCCGAGTGAAAGTGAAGAATAATTAAATGATCTGCTGCACGGAATGGACAGTCTAATGAGTACACAATATGGTTTGAGAGTAAATCGGAGAAAGACGTAGGTAATGAGAAGTAGTAGAAATGAGAACAGCGAGAAACTTAACATCAGGATTGATGGTCACGAAGACATTGAAGTTAAGGAATTCTGCTACCTAGGCAGTAAAATAACCAATGACGGACGGAGCAAGGAGGACATCAAAAGCAGACTCGCTATGGCAAAAAAGGCATTTCTGACCAAGAGAAGTCTACTAATATCAAATACCGGCCTTAATTTGAGGAAGAAATTTCTGAGGATGTACGTCTGGAGTACAGCATTGTATGGTAGTGAAACATGGACTGTGGGAAAACCGGAACAGAAGAGAATCGAAGCATTTGAGATATGGTGCTATAGACGAATGTTGAAAATTAGGTGGACTGATAAGGTAAGGAATGAGGAGGTTCTACGTAGAATCGGAGAGGAAAGGAATATGTGGAAAACACTGATAAGGAGAAGGGACAGGATGATAGGACATCTGCTAAGACATGAGGGAATGACTTCCATGGTACTAGAGGGAGCTGTAGTGGGCAAAAACTGTAGAGGAAGACAGAGATTGGAATACGTCAAGCAAATAATTAGGACGTCGGTTGCAAGTGCTACTCTGAGATGAAGAGGTTAGCACAGGAAAGGAATTCGTGGCGGGCCGCATCAAACCAGTCAGTAGACTGATGACACAAAAAAAAAAAAAAAAAAAAAAAAAAAAAAAAAAAAAAAAAATCGAGAATAACAACAGACAAATTGGCAATCGTCTGTCTGGCGCCATCTTAGCAAAAATATCTCCGCGGCAGTTTTGAATCGAGAATTTGAAACACGTATGTAACGTAGCAGCGATGGTGAGGCATGTTAAAATCTTTGACCAGAGAGCCTTTTATCGTGGTTAGTATGCGCTTGACCGCGCGAGTGTTACGAGCAGTACTCTGTCAGTAGTCGTCGGTAGCAGTCGTCGGTCGGTAGTAGTCGTGCAGTACAGTTGCGAGCAGTCTGTCAGTGGGCAGTCTGTGAGCAGTGCAGTATGTCGGTAGTAGCAGTCGAGTGCAGTTGTGTGTGAGGAGTCGGCGGGCGTCGACATGGCATTCTGGTCAAGATACAGGATGAGGTATATTATTTTCTAATGCGCTCAGCTAATAATGTAAATTAACTGTAACTAATTTGTGCAATAATCGCCCCAATAATAATTTTGATTTCAAAGCAATTTTTTACAAAAAAACCATTTAATTGAACCAATGATTTCCTTCCATTTCCTTTAAAGAAAAGTTTCAGTTAAATTTCAAAAAAAAAATTATTATTTGCAATGCATTTCCTCCAAGCAGTAGCTAACAATAAGAGCAGAAACCTGACATGCAGTTATACTGAGGTAAGAAATTAATTCTGATTTTTGCACAGGGCCAAAGACCGATATTTCGGTTTAATTGAATTTTCATTGTCACTGAAGTTTCATCAGCATTGAATTGTTTCTCATTATTTTCGTGTGAGTTTACACTTTGAGTCAGATTGCGATTCTCATTTTTATTGTCATTAAATTTATTTGGTGGGAGCTTACATTAGGTTGTGTTCTAGTTAACATTCAATTATTGTGTTTCAAAAATTTCTCTGGGAGGTTACACTTAGCTCAATGATCATTAGCAGTCTTAAATAATATCTTTAAAATTTCGGTGAGGAGGTTACACTTTGCGGCACCCAGTCCAGGATCGTATTTCGTTGAGAGTCTTTTGAAAAACAGTCAGATATCTGCTCTTATTTGCTTAGATATAATTAGGATTTGGCGCAACGCTTCTACTAATTTTGTGACTCTCTTTCCACAGATCAACGGCAATTCTTTGCTCTGTTGTATTTGTGTCTTGCTTTTGCATTTGTGATTATTTGTTTTGTGAATAATCGACTGTTGTAAAAATGCCGCGAATGACTATGAATAGTGTATCGCGAGGTATTGTGAATGAATTTACCGACTTAAACAACGTGACTGATAATAATTGTGACACGCAGAGTAATGATGACAATCCTGCGTTCACTGACAATCAATGCATTCCAACCACTAACGATGATTTTTGTCTTAATGGTGAACAAACGAACTCAATTGTCTCTTCTGTTAATTTGACGACAATTGATGACGCGGGACGCTCTATTGTAATGAGCGCTACCCAGCATAACACACCCGATTTGGAAAATTCAAATAACGTACAGACAAATTTTTTGAATGAAAATGGTCAGTGTACTGAAAATACGACGGATTCATTTAATTCCGAAATAGTGACTGACAATGTACGTTCGAGTGACAGATCTTTTTGTAAATTACAGAATGACCAAATGGTCACACAAAACGAGACATTTCCAGATCGACCATTGAATAGCACAGAGAATATGAATGCTAATTTTGACTTGGTACGAATTATGAGAAGTTTGCTACAACAGCAAAGTGAGAAAATAGACAACAATTTCAAACAACAGAGTGAAAAACAAGACAAACTTAGTGAACAGGTCAGACAATAAAGTGAAGAATTAAACAACTTAGGGAAGATAACAAACACTTAAGTGAAAAACTTGACGATAATGACGAAAATCTCAAACAACTTAGTGAACATGCCAGACACTTAAATGAAAAATTAGACGACAATTCCAGACAGTTAAATAAAAATTAGACGACAATTCCAGACAGCTTAGCGAACAAATTAGAGCCGTTGCCGCGCAGTGCCATGACACTAAGGAACGGTTGCGCGTGGAAATTGAGGCTTGTTCAAAAAAAAGTAGCGAAGAAATTAGGTCTCTTGCTCAGGAATTAAGGGAAATGCAAACAGCTGCAACAGAAACACTCAGAGACGAAATTAGCGGTGTCACTAAACAATGGTCTGAAAAGGCTACACAATTACGCGACGAGTTTAAAACAATGACAGCAGAACTTTCGCGCACAATGGATGAAAAGATAGACGCGAAATTCGAACAACAGAATACTCAGATTGACGAACGCTTTAATCTTCACATACAAAACAGTGATACGCGTTTCCGCCAATTTATTCAAGATCAAAACAAAGTAAAACGACAAGTCATGGAAACAATCACTGCACAAAGACAAAAAGACAAACGTAAAATGTTCGCGAAAGCGAAGACGTATGTAGACAATAATATTACTTAAGTGTCCGACAAAATTAATACCATAGAACAGTTGAACGCGGAATTACGTGATGAAATTTCTGATCTTAAATCAAAAACAGATACACACACAGTAAATATTCAAACAGTGACAGACAGATTCGAACAATTACAACTAACACAGGATTGCGATGTCATCAAAGCTGATGTTAAAAAACTGAGCGAAACTACACGTAAGTTGCAAAAACAGATTAATGCGTCCGATTCTAAAACCGATGATCAGGCAAAAATACTGACTGAAAAATATGATGAATTAGCCAGTCGTATTGATGCTATTGAAAGTAATAATGATAATAAATCAGACGATACTGCACCGGTTTCATTTAACCAAACACCTGAATTTCAAAATCTACAACAGACAGTCAATGAGATAGATTCAGCTAATCACTCATTACGGAGAAATTTGTCAAGTTTACAGCAAGAGGTAACAGAGATAAAAAATATTTCAGTTAATAACACATCACAGCAGACGCCACTTTACGAACATTTGTCAGACTTACGCAGTGCGTATAATTTGAGCAATTTACAGCAACTACGCGACTTAAAATCCGAAAAGCCACGTGACTTAAAATCTGAAACGCTACGCAACTTGAAATCCGAAATGACACAGACGAACAGATTCACACACAAACCTGAACGTATTATCAAATTCAGTGACGAGAACGTTGATTGTAAGCAATTTGCATTTGTAAGAAAATGTAAGGAATTTAATAATGGCAGAACACAGATACACAATTTGCACTGTATACGACAATTTATTTTTGTACTTTCACCGCTATTACCTGTAATGGAGAAACTAGCTTTGAACCAGATGCGACAATTTATTTTTGTATTTACAACAGCATTGCCTATAATGCAGAAATTGGAATTAACATGGATACAACTATTTCCTTTTGAATTTTTACCGCTATTGCCTACAACGCAAAAGCTAAAATTTATTTGCAGTGCGTAATTGACCTCAGGGGATTCATTACGCTTTAATGAATATGTGCCGTAGCGTGCATAGGACCCCGAGCTGTAGTAGTGCTGTTTCATCTTTAGTTTTCTGCACTGCTGCCTTCTCTTCTACTATCCTTTATATCTATCAAAACTGCTTTTTAACTATTGCTCTACCTAGAATTAAGAATATGTAATGAAAACCGGATATGACAAATCTTTTACCGAAAGTGACAATTTTCATTAGGCACTCCAGAACTACCACGAGAACTTTAATAACAGATAAAATCGTAATCATCAGTATGTGTAAAATTAATAGCAAACCACATTTTAGTAACAATAGATGTTTTTCACCACAATAGCATGAAAGTCGGCCGCTTAGCATACCTAACCAACAATGCAGTCTACAAGGTCAACCAAACTTTAATGTTTCGCCGCGTTCATGTATAGTCCCAGATCCAACAAATAGTAACGCACAGCAGCAAGGAAATAACTACGTACAGAAAACTCAGTATTTCAATTCCTATCGCAATGCACCGTATAGGAATGACTATTACGAAAGACGTAAAAATAATGAACACAATTATCAGCGTACATTTAATAACAGTCTATCTTATCAGCAGCAAGAACATTAGCAACAACAAATAATCATGAATGAACCAGGCAATAGGTGTCATCTATAGCGTAACACGTCAGTAAGAAATAACAGAGCAGTTCAAATAGTCGAAATGCCACAGCATCCTCCCGTGAATAATAGCACGTACGACAGAATTTGACCAGACGGTACAGGTTGCATATTCCAGTAACGTAAGCAATAATCTAGACACGCAGAATCTTGTTCACGAAAATGTTATTAATTTTGACGCCATCCGACACACGTTTGCATTAAAGACAGAATCACAACGTATGTAGACGACATTCTTATCGCAGAAACTAACTGGTCTGAACACAATCTGATTTTAGAACAACTGTTGCAAACTTTTCATGCACAAGGACTCACAGTTAACCTCAGTAAATTGCACTTTGGCAAAACTTCCATAAAATTTCTGGGACACGTAATTTCAGCAGAAGGCATTGCACCAGATCCGGAAAAACTTCAAGCTCTACGTGACATTACTGTTCCTACGACAAAGAAGCAATTACGCAGTTTTTTGGGCTTAATTAACTTTTTTTCGTAAATTTATTCATCACTCTGCTTTAGACACACCCAGATTATGCCAATTAACAGGTAAAAACAGTATTTGGTCTTGGGATAAGCAAGCACATTCTGAATTCATGAACCTGAAACATGCTCTGTTGAATGCACCACTTTTATCGCACCCAGACCTTACCAGAAATTTTTCCATTGCCACCGACAGTTCCAATACCGCTTTAGGCGTACACATTTTCCAGGAAATTGAAGAAGAAGGCTCAACAGTAATTAAAAACATCGCATTTGCAAGTCGCATTTTGTCACCTGCTGAACGAAATTATTCTGTTACAGAACTTGAAACATTATGTGTTGTATAGGTTTTTACGAGATTTCGGCATTTTCTTTATGGCAGACATACCACCGTTTACACAGACCACAGAGCGATACAATTTTTACTTTCGGCTAAATTCACTCACGACAGATTAAGCAGATGGAAACTGTATTTACAGGAATTTAATTTTACAATAGTTCACATTCCCAGCACACAAAATGTTATAGCAGACGCACTATCGCGTTCTCTGAGCAACAATCAGCAAGACGTAGCAACCAACTTCTGCAAAGCAAATTTCAGTGTCATGTACATTCAGCAAGTTGCATTTGAAAACTTTATTTCATCATCATTACAGGACATAGCAAAGGAGCAAAATAAAGACAACGTGTGGAAAGAAATTAAACACCTCTGGAAAGATAAGAATAATGTTACGATTAGGAACCACTACACTGTACGCAATGACATTATGTTTCGCCGCTCTCATCCTGACAGCAACAATTGGTTATTATGCATTCCTGACGAACTGGTTAACAAACTAATCTGGTACACTCATTTAAGTTACGCACATTACGGAGCACGAAAATGTTTTCTTATACTGAGACAGAACTGTTATTTTACCAACATGGAAAAACGTATACGACGAGTTTTAGCGTCTTGTAGAATTTGTCAGAAAGCTAAATCAGACACCACTTCACATATTCCTCCTTTATATCCCATTGTACCTGTTAAATTAAAACATATGGCCGCTGTAGACATTTTTGGTCCAATTCCGAGAACTAACAGAGGTTTTTGCTACATCTTTGTCGCTGTTGAGCTCACTTCAAAATTTGTTACTTTCACTCCGTTACGCAAAGCTATTGCTAAAACTATTTCGAAAGCATTTGTAAAACATTTTCTATTTCATGTAGGGCATGTGATGAAAGTAATTTCTGACAATGGATCACAATTTCGTTGTGGCATATGGACACGCATGTTACGAGTTAGAAACATTTCTCCGATTTATATATCCAAGTACCATGCTTCTTCGAACCCTTGTGAACGGTTAATGAAAGATATTGGTAAGCTGTGTCGAATATACTGCCACAAAAGACATATTGATTGGGATACACACATACTCTCATTCCAAGATGTAATCAATTCCATTCCAAATGAATCCACTATGCTAACTCCGTCTGTTATACTGAAAAACGTTGAACCACCAAACAAAATTAAAGAATTAGTAAACTTCCCTACCTGTCGTCGACTAAGACACCACGAAATAATTGACATTGCGCTGAACAACATCAAACGTGCCGCAGAGCGCCGGAGAAGACAGCAAAAACAGGTTTGTACACGCCGCGACTTTCACGTTGGACAGAAAATATTAGTACGTACACATTATTTATCCAGCAAATTAAAAGGTAAGTGCAGTAAATTTGAACTTCTATACGCAGGTCCATATTGGATTCGCAGCATCCCTCACCCCAATGTTGTACACGTCGGAACTTTGAGAACCAGAAAATCGAAAGGCAACCACCATTGGTCAAATATTAAACCCTTTATTGAACGAAGACACTTTATGATTCAACACACTATGATGCCATTTACTAATTTTTTTATGCCCACTTATGCAATTATATTCACATGACTAATTACTGATGATCGTATTTTTTCTTGGCAAGTGCCCGACAATGTAAGGTTAGCAGGTCGCTTTTCTTGTCGTTACACATCAGACCGTGCACATTTTCCATCTTTTTTGTGTATATGATTGTATTCCAGTTTTGTTTGTATGCACTGTGAAATAGTTAAGATATAACACACACCAGTTGACTTTGACATTTTTGTTGCCCTATGATATCTCAACATCGTGACTGTTTTACATTTTTTTTTTTTTTTTTTTTGCTGCTGCATTGTATTATTCTGTGTACATTTTTGCATCTGAACACTGTCAATGTCTTTGACATATTACGTTTTCTGTCATATTATGCTGTATGGTTAATTATGTCACCATAAACCAGTCTTTATTTAGTGGGTATATGATTTAAATGCAAGACATTAATCTTTGTTCATCAATTTCAGAAAGAAATAACGTGTAAAGGAAATAAATTAAATAGAAATGGGAATTTCACCTACGGAATAAACGAAAGAAGATGCAATAACTTTATGAGGAAGAGTAAATGGATCAAGATTAACAAGCATTAACAAGAATATACTATACTCATCATAGAATAGCAGTCTTAACTAATTTTTTCTTTCAGAATACAAGGCGATTGATGCAGGCTGTCAGACAGAACTGCACATCTTAGTTTCAGTGATGAAATATGATAGAGATAAGGAGTAGTTGTGTAATGAGTAATGAAGTGAATTTTTTGCAGATGATAATGAATGCTGGTGAATAATGATGAAGGATATGCTGTTATGAATAATGAAGTTTTTCTTTATAGGTGATAATAATAATGAAGTTATGATAATATGGATAATGAAGTGATTGATAATGAAGTTTTTTCTTTACAGATGAGGATAATGTTGAAGTTATGTATTTATGCTATGTAGTTATTTAAGTATTTGTTGCAGTTTGCTTTGACAGCAGGTGTTATATTGCATAGTAGGATGACGGAAAGTTTGGGAAAGGACAGCTATGGAACACATTTTTATACACATTTCACTACCTGTTAATTCGAAGTTCACTACTTTTCAGCATAGTATGTGTTTCTTCTTTCAGGTCAATAATCCATTTTGCATATTTTTTTTTTCCAGAAGAAGCTTTTCATGATACTTACTAAACCTGTTACTTATTATACCTGTTCTAGTACTTGCATTTTTATTTTTTTTACCCATTTGTGTCTATCATTTATAAATGTGATCACATATACTGCCTTGTTACATAACCTTGCTACAGCTGACTCATGACGAATGACGTTACCTATCCTCATTTGCAGCAATAGGTCAAAGCAAATATTATTATGCCTCAGCAATTAATTATCGATCCCAACGCAATGCATTGCTAACAAAAAAAAAAAGTATTACCAGTCCCACATAATGTCACTAGTTTATGATAATTCTGAATAATACTGATTAGCTCTGAATAGTATGTCACTTGAGTAATGACTTCTTAATGAGACAAAAAATGTATATATATATATAAAATAATGCTTTGTAACTGGCTAATAAGTGCCACTGTTTATTGTAATGAGACTACTTATAATGCCCGTGATTATTAATGCTATGACTGTAATTAACTGATTTTGAATAATGACTTCTTAATGATCTGAATAATACTGAATGAGGAACAATGTTTTATTGTAATGAGACTACTTATAATGCCTGTGATTATTAATGCTATGATTGTAATTAGCTGATTTTTAATAATGACTTCTTAATGATCTGAATAATACTGAATGAGGAACAATGTTTTATTGTAATGAGACTACTTCTATGCCCGTGATTATTAATGCTATGATTGTAATTAGCTGATTTTTAATAATGACTTCTTAATGATCTGAATAATACTGAATGAGGAACAATGTTTTATACTATTCGATACTTGATGGCCACTGAGTGCCAATAATTAGTGTCACTTAATGAATTATATATTAATTATGTCATCAATTAGTTCCTGTTTTCAATTATGACTTTCTTGTTATAATAACTGGCCACTGAGTGCCAATAATTAGTGTCACTTAATGAATTACGTTATTAATTATGCTATTAATTAGCTCCTGTTTTCAATGATGATTTTTCATGTTCTATTACTGGCCACTGAGTGCCAATAACTAATGTCACTAAATGAATTATGTTATTAGTTATGCCATTAATTAGCTCTTGTTTTCAATGTTGACTTTTCATATTTTGGCAAATGGTCAATGAGTGCCAATAATTTGTATCACTCAATGTATTAGGTTAATGCTAGGCCAATAATTGACTTTCCTTTTCAATTAAGACGTCTGATGAACATTATTCTGTCATTCTAAATATGCTTTGTAACTGGCCAAGGACTGCCACTGTTTATTGTATTACGATTACCCATGATGCCAATAATTTAATTTTATGAACATTATTCTGTAATACTACATACTTGGTACAGAAATGTTCAATAACTAGGCTATGAATGCCGCAAACTACTACTGTAATTCTCAATATTATGTGACAATGTCCTTCACCTTATGAGCTAACTACCCTGAATTACTAGAATGTCGATTTGTCCTGTCCATCCACATGATCATGGAGCACTATATTTGGTTTTTGCACTAATTCTACGTTGGTGTGCCTTGTAAGAGCGTGGTGTTGACACGACATGCTGTCCACCACGGTAAGCGGTGAAGACGTTATTATGGTCGCACTGTTTGGTGTACCTAGTGTACTGCCAAAATGAAAACATGGAACATTACTACGACAGTTCAGTGTCTTGGCTACGCTGATAAATTCTGATGGAAAAAGAACTTCAAATTGTGTCACTTGGTATTGTACTTCTGTGGAAAGATATGGACTTTCAGAACAGCTGTGTGCAATCTAAAGTGCTACAACCGTGATGCAATCCTTCCCTTTCCTATCCTAATTCTTGTCACATAGTGAAGATCATTTTTTTGCTAACATCATTTATGTTCATGGGTTATACATTTTTTTCGATTCCAGTGCGAGTACACTTATGTCACTTGTCGACATGATTTTTTTTTGCCATTATGTTTATTTGTTGTGAAAATGTTAAAGACATTTTTTCGATTTGTTCTGAAGTACAGTATATGTGCACTCTTGTCTTTTATATTGTATATACATTTTTATTTTGATGATATGTTCTGAACTACAGTGCATATGCACTTATGTTATGTGATAATATGTTTTCTACTGAACTTCAGTGCCTGTGCACTTTTCTCATTTTTCAATATGATTTGTACTCATTCTGTATGTTCAATACTTCAGTCATTTGTTACTCATTTCGTCATTTGCTGATATTTTCTGAATTGCAGTGCATGTGCACTCATGTCACTTGTCAACATGACTTTTTTTTTGCCGTTCTGTTTATTTGTTCTGCAAATGCTAAAAAATTTTTTCAGTGCGTGTGCACTTTGTTATCTGTCAAATAATTTGTATATACAGTTTTCTGATTTGCTACTATGTTTTGTACTCACATTTTGTCTTTGTCTGATATTTTGTACTTGGTGTGTGTACACCACATTTAATTTATGTACTACATTTGAATATTCTGTAAAGTGTAAAAATTTCTTGCGATGGCAAGTCCAAATGACTCACCATCGCTGCCAAATTTTTGCCCCCCCCAGTGGACGGTTATGAAACACGTATGTAACGTAGCAGCGATGGTGAGGCATGTTAAAATCTTTGACCAGAGAGCCTTTTATCGTGGTTAGTATGCGCTTGACCGCGCGAGTGTTACGAGCAGTACTCTGTCAGTAGTCGTCGGTAGCAGTCGTCGGTCGGTAGTAGTCGTGCAGAACAGTTGCGAGCAGTCTGTCAGTGGGCAGTCTGTGAGCAGTGCAGTATGTCGGTAGTAGCAGTCGAGTGCAGTTGTGTGTGAGGAGTCGGCGGACGTCGACATGGCATTCTGGTCAAGATACAGGATGAGGTATATTATTTTCTAATGCGCTCAGCTAATAATGTAAATTAACTGTAACTAATTTGTGCAATAATCGCCCCAATAATAATTTTGATTTCAAAGCAATTTTTTACAAAAAAACCATTTAATTGAACCAATGATTTCCTTCCATTTCCTTTAAAGAAAAGTTTCAGTTAAATTTCAAAAAAAAAATTATTATTTGCAATGCATTTCCTCCAAGCAGTAGCTAACAATAAGAGCAGAAACCTGACATGCAGTTATACTGAGGTAAGAAATTAATTCTGATTTTTGCACAGGGCCAAAGACCGATATTTCGGTTTAATTGAATTTTCATTGTCACTGAAGTTTCATTAGCATTGAATTGTTCTCATTATTTTCATGTGAGTTTACACTTTGAGTCAGATTGCGATTCTCATTTTTATGGTCATTAAATTTATTTGGTGGGAGCTTACATTAGGTTGTGTTCTAGTTAACATTCAATTATTGTGTTTCAAAAATTTCTCTGGGAGGTTACACTTAGCTCAATGATCATTAGCAGTCTTAAATAATATCTTTAAAATTTCGGTGGGGAGGTTACAAATTTTAACAAACATATATGTTGTCAGATATAAATGAATGGAAGTAAATGTGCACTTGTGGTCCCGAATCTACTTAGAAAACACAATTCAACTCAGGCTGAATCCTTAAATACAGTGCTCACAGCACGTTACGTAATATCAATTTCTTATTTACTGATGTGTGAAGCCTAATTATTTCTGGCGGTTTACATGAAATATATTAATAGGAGACATACGGCAGTGTTGTGCGCGGGTAGTATTTTGTGGCTAAATGTTCCTTTGGCTAAGGAAAGGGCCTCCATATTAAGTAACAGTTGTGTAAAATCTGATAAATGATATGCAATTTAGTGCCACACACACGACTTTACCGACAACATTTCTACCCAACGTCAAGTGGAGATTTCTTTAGCAGAGTGACAAATATTAGCCGGGATAATCATTTTTGAGATCAAACGAATTGTTACTCTGACAACAGGTACCTGGTGTTATATTTTTCTTGATCTACCTGAAATATCATTTATAAGTAATTAAAGTCACGAAATACTACAAACCGGTTCCGCCTCAACTGGATTCCGTGATGACTTTCTGAAGAGTATCATTTTCGACTGCACGAGTGTCTCTGGAAACAGCGGGTAAGAAGATCCTGGAGTGTTGCAGGTGCATCTTTGGAGACTGTGTCCTTTAGATCCTAGCATAAAAAATCGGGACTATGAGGGAGGCATTCCTTACTATATACAGTGAATGCGAAAGTGTCCAGGTCAACGATCCAATCTCTGAAAGTCTGCTGCAGGAAATAGAATATGTCCGCCGTACGATTAGACGTGCTCCATCCTGAATGAACCACTAGTTTCGGAGCATTCGGCGGCGGCGTGGAATCGTTAGAAAGTTGTTTTAAACTGTCTGTATTTGTCTGCTGTGACAGGTCCCTTTGTAAAAACTGGCCCAAAAATGAATTGTTCACTGATTGCTCAACAAACAGTGATTAGTTTTTTTCTGGATGAATTGATGCAGTAGCTTCAACGTGTGCGTCCATAGTGCGTCAATGGCACCAATGTGTTTGTTGACATATCCATGGATACGGGAGTGTGCCTCATCACTGAACCAGATCTGATCCTCATCGACTGTTCCTTTTTTAATGGTCTCAGTCATCTCATTTGCAAAAGAATATCGCCGCTCCGCATCCCTGCTGCTCACAGGTTGTCACAGCTAAAGCAAAAGGTTAAGTTTCTTTTTCATTATTCTCTGGAGAGTCCGTCGTAATGTACTAAGCTGTTGGGCTGTATGTCTTGATGAAGCAGTGGGCTCATCACCGTTGCTTTCAAGAAGCTGGGGCACGTCCTTCTGTCCCCCTCATGAAGGTTCCCGAAAAATGAACATACATGGCCAACTTTTTCCTTCTTTTCCCTTCATAAAAAAGTTAAGCCAATGCTCCTATCTTCTCAAAGCGACTCCTAAACCACTCTTCCTTTCTTAGAGAGTCGCGCCACTTCCTTTTCCCTTATCTGTTTTAATTACGTGTTACCACGTTCTTAGTTCCCCTTCTTTTCAACCCTGTCCATTGCTGCTAGCGTTTAACATTTAAACATACCTTCCGCTAAATTGTCTTTATTGTCGTAATAACAATGAATGAATCGAAACTGTGTGTTTTCATCTGCGCTACTGTAATTACTGAATATAATGTTCTCTAATAGATGCAACTTATAATACGCTTATCATAATAAATGTAATTTGAAATTTTGTGATATGCCAGTCTCATGCCCTAAAGTTGTCAGGTTAAATTAGTAAATAAATAAAAATATATACCGAGCGTTTTGTACGGAACAGTAATATTTCATGGTATGCTGATATATATGCTTCTTCAAATTAGTTAATATAAACATGGTATTCAATTTTCAGTGGATGAATTTGACACCTACAGTCTTGACATTTCAATATTTTTCTGGAGATTCTGATTAGTTTCTTGAACAATCCATTTGGTACGGAAACGGACAAAATAAGCCTATAACAGAATGACGCTACCGTTTTGATGTAGTATACCTTGAGACAGGAATCAGCAACCACAAGGTTTCTTAATGGATACTTATCTATTCCCCTTCATAGCACGAGCATCTTTATTGCCTTTACACCTCCGATGCATATCCACATTATTCCACAGCTTATTATTACACTATAACGAAGTTCCTGTCGCAAGTGAGCTAGTGAGTTTGGAATATGATAAAAATAAAAACTGAATAACCAGCTCGCCACTATGATTTACTACCAGAAAAGGATGAAATACGTTCTACAGCTTTTCATGTCCACGTCACAGCAACGAGTCAACGTCACTAATCACATGTTATCAACTGGAGAAGCTAACAAGTTATGTTGGCACTTTCGTCTCTTCTATCTACATCTACGTAGTTACTCTGCTATTCACAATAAAGTGCCTGGCAGAGGGTTCAATGAACCAGCTTCAAGCTATCTCTTTACCGTTTCACTCTCGAACGGAGCGGGGGAAAAACGAGCGCTTAAATTTTTCTGTGCGATCCCTGATTTCTCTTATATTATCGTGATGATAATTTCTCCCTATGTAGGTGGGTGTCAACAGAATGTTTTCGCCATCGGAGCAGAAAACTGGTGATTTAAATTTCATGAGAAGATCCCGTCACGACGAAAAACGCCTTTCTTTTAATGATTGCCACTCCAATTCATGTATCATGTCTGTGGCACTACATCCCCTATTTCGCGATGATACAAAATGTGCTGCCCTTCTTTGAACTTTTTCGATGTCATCCGTCAGTCCCACCTGATGTGGATCGTACACCGCACAGCAGTACTCCATGATAGGACGGACAAGAGTGGTGTAAACAGTCTCTTTAGTAGACGTGTTGCGCCTTCTAAGTGTTCTGCCAATGAATTGCAGTCTTTAGTTTGCTCTACCCACAAAATTATCTATGGAATCGTTCCAATTTAAGTTATTTGTAATTGTAACCCCTAAGTATTTAGCTGAATTTACAGCCTTCAGATTTGTGTGACTTATCGCGTAATCGAAATTTAGTAGATTTCTTTTAGTACTCATGTGAATAACTTCACACATTTTGTTATTCAGGGTCAATTGCCGCTTTACGCACCATACCGATATCTTATCTGAATCATTTTGGAATTAGTTTTGGTCATATGATGACTCTACAAGACGGTAAATGACAGCATCATCTGCAAAGAGTCTAAGACGGCTACTCAGATTGTCTCCTATGTTGTTAATGTAGATCAGCAACGATAGAGGACTTATGACACATTCTTGGGGAACCCCGGATATTACTTTTGTTTTGCTCTGTGACTTTCCTTCTATTACTACGAACTGTGACCTTTCTGACAGGAAATCACGAATTCAGTCGCACAACTGAGGCGATATCCCATAGGCACCGAGTTTGGTTAGAACACGCTTGTGAGGGACGGAGTCGAAAGCCTTCTGGAAATCTAAAAATGTGGAATCAGTTTGACATACCCTGTCGATAGCAGTCATTACCTCATGAGTATAAAGAGCCAGTTGTGTTTCACAAGAACGATATTTTCTGAATCCTTGCTGACTATGTGTCAATAAATCCGTTTCTTCGAGGTAATTTATAATGTTCGATTACAGTATATGCTCCAAAACCCTACTGCAAATCGACATTGGTGATATGGGGCTGTAATTCAGCGGATTACTGCTATTTCCCTTTTTGGGTATTGTTGTGACTTGAGCAATTTTCCTGCTACGTATGTATCTTTCTATGAGCGAGTGGTTGTATATAATTGCTAAATGTGGAGCTATTGTATCAGCATACTCTGAAAGGGACCTGAGTGGTATACAATCTGGACCGGAGTCCTTGCCTTTATTGAGTGATTTAAGCTGCTTTCCTACACCGAGGATATCTACTTCTATGTTTCTCATCTTGGCAGTTGTTCTTGGCTGGAATTCAGGAATATTTACTTTGTCTTCTTTGGTGAAGGAGTTTCGGAAAACAGTGTGTGATAACTCTGCTTTAGCGGCACTGTCATCAATGACTTCACCGTCGTTATCACGCAGTGAAAGTATTGATTGCGTCTTGCCACAGGTGTGCTTTATTTATGACATTGTGGTGCAGTGAACATTCGCCAACATTTAATTTAAATTTATTACCACGTAGTGACAAAAAATTCTTACAAATAATTCAACCGTTAAATCAATAAATAGCGAATTGTTGAAAGCGCTAATCGCAGAGTTTCGTCTATTTGCGCGTCCACACTTCCATGGATCCTACACGTTATCTGATCAAAACGCTCAGAAAACCCCTGTGTAACTCAGAATTGATACCTAGATGTCACGACAAACGGAGATGTCAGTATAAAAGGATGCGCGGAGAGTTTTGTCTTCAGTGGAGAATCAGAATGAGTCGGTCGGAGAGTTCAGAACATCGAACAAGGACCCTTCAGTGGATGTCACGTGATTAACAAATTCATCAGTGACGTTACAATCCTCATGAAGCAGCCCAAGTTGACTATTGGTTATGTGACTGTGAGAAGGAAACAGTCGGCCGCTATGGCCGAGCTGTTCTAGGCGCTTCGGTCCGGAACCGCGCTGCTGCTACGGTCGCAGGTTCGAATCCTGCCTCGGGCATGGATGTGTGTGATGTCCTTAGGTTAGTTAGGTTTCAGTAGTTCTAAGTCTAGGGGACTGATGACCTCAGATGTTAAGTCCCGTAGAGCGTAGAGCCATTTCAACCATTTTTTTGAGAAGGAAACGCCAAGGAACACCAAAGTTAAACAAAAACTAGACACACCTCATGTACTGACCAACAGGGATCAAGAGCATTGTGCAGGGCTCTTCTAAAAGACAAATCGCATAAAATCAGTGGAAGGAATCACTCGTGAGTTTCAAAGTGCTACCAACAGCCCAACTACCAAAATGACTGCGTGTAGAGAGCTAAAAGGAAAGGGGTACAAAGTGACGCGTGGCGCCTTACATTGCTCCTGTCTAAAGCCTGTGTGTCAGGACAATGACTCATGCACCAGTGACAGATGGTCTGAAGCAGGTTCAGTCGAGTACGTAGTTCTAATTTCCATCCATCAGAGTACAGTAGCCGACAGAGACATTCAAGAAGCAGGTCAAGAGAATGTTTTTGTGAACTGTTCTGTTTATTTCTTTAATGCTTTTTTGTTTATATTTCTAAAGTTTTGTATATGCTTTTAGTAGTCTGAATGATGCATGAATGTGGACTAAAGTAAATACCAGTATGTAGATCATTGATCTGCTATTAATGAATGCTGTAATGTGAGAAAGTTTTAAGACAGTGTGAATGCAGATGACGGGGAATTTTGTATCATAATATGTTAAGTAAGTTTAAGGTAAAAGGAAGGCTAGTTCGAGTGCAAATGAAAATAGTTAATACCGTAAAGTGTAAGCATAATATCAATATGTTAAATATTTATTTCGGGAAAAAGTGCAGTTCGAAAGTGTATTATTTGTTGATTGGTTAGTCATGAAAAACGCGGAATGTTTTATATTCGGCTTAAAGTAAACTGACCAACCAGATTGGACTACTCTTCGCGCGTTTTTTTTTGTTGGAGATAGAGAATGCTCACAGCAGTCTAGGCCTAGGGGGTCGCAGCCCAGCCTTTCAATAGCACGGTCGTGTGTAGTATGAGCTCCGAAGGAAGTTATAGTTTGCCGCTTTTATATGCCTCAAAAGTGCTTTAAAGTGAAGGCATATATATTCGGTTTTTTTTTTTTTTAGATGTGTGTGAGAAAAGACAGTAAGTCCGCGTGGCATATTGAGCAGATCGGTGACCAAAAACTTGAATGCATTAGACACCGATAAACTTAATAGTGTGGTGAGCATTTTCGTTTAAGAACAAGCCGTGTTTAGTAGCTGTTCAGATTTCGGGAAATACGTTACCATAAACTTGCTAACGTGAACGGAAGGGTTTGCGCGTGACTGTGTTAGGACTAGCACGGGCTTGGCAGTGAATCTGTAATTCTCAACTTCAGAATATACCGAAGTTTTGCCAGTATTTCCGACTTTCATTCAAAATTAAGACCTTTTCCCGATTTTTAGAACAGTTGCGTTGTATACAGCCTGGTGCAAGTCGCAGTACGGTAGGTTTCTGCTCGGCTTTCCTACCGGCGATCTGCTGCAGCGAGTTTACGGGTAGATGCGGGTAGAAGGACGGAAAGGAACCGCGCCGCCGCAAATGTCTAGCAACTCGTCGTAAATCACGAATTTTTGTAGTCAGTGGTATGCAGTGCTTGAGGAGTCGGAGTAAAGAGCGACGCCACGTGATGGTGATCGAATGGAAACGAGTGATTTGAGACGATGAACCATGTAACAATCGGATGGAAGGGTTTGGGTTTTTCGAATGAATAAAGAACGTTCCTACCATGTGAGGTACAGAGTAGGTGGTGTTACGATGTGGTGCTGTTCGTGGTTAGATGCGGATGGGGTGACCGTACACTGATACTGATGCTTCTGAAACAGGGGTTGTGAGCTGGACGTAGCATCATCGTGGCCGGTGATGCGAACATTTGCTCTCATTATCCGAAGGTGTCAGTGGACTTCTCTCCACATTGGTTTCTCAGCTATTGTCAGTTTCCCATGCCTTTGCGCTTTCCGTCAGTGCTAGGAATGCTTGGTGCGGGCGAGCTCCGACGTTACCTTACGGCTCCGTAGTACAAGGCTCACAGAATAACGTATAGGGTGCTGTCGTGATGCGCCGTTTGCTCCTATTGCTAATCTCGGTCTGCAAATGTACTGCGAGAGACGCCTTGCTTCCTGCAACATGGGCACTCTTTGCGTGCACCAGATGCTGAATGAAACACACGGTATGAACTGGATCTGATTCTCTGCCATCTGTGCCAATAGTAATTAAAAAAAAAAATTATACACCCCTGGGGATCCACTGCTCTACACAAGTAACTAAGTACAGCGCACTATCTGGAAATTTCCGCTGGTGCATTTTCCTAAGCAGTACGTCAAAGATGCCTATATAAAATGCTTCCTTAAATAGTAGTGTCAATATTGCAACCTCAGTGTTATTTCTGGCATGTTTCAGGTCATCATTTATGTTGATTAATGTTATGTATACTCTTTAATGTTTACGTAAACTAGACTTAAACTTTTAAACTGAATTTGCCTAAGTATTCCGTCACTTGCTTGTGTACAGTATGTTCCAAGGCTCGGTAGTAAACAGGTAAAATGCTAATTGGCCAATAATCACAAGTGGACTGGGGGTTCCTTTCTTAGGAATAAGTCGAACTACGCCTCTTTTCTAGTGAGTGGGATGTGTCCCTCTGACGCGAGAATTTTTAAATATGCCTTCCAAGACTGGTAGTAAGCTACCCGCAACATTCATGATCGTGGTAATGCTGATACTGTCATTTCCTATCATTTCATAAGAGATTAGCATTAACGTTTATGTCGTCGTCTTTATTGTAATGGGTTTTAGATTAAAAATGTCGGAGTTTGTTCCGTAATACGGGGGCTCGTGTAGTTCATTGCAGTATGAAGGCTGACTGCTGTTGAAACATATTCACTCAGTTTGTCAGTTGAAACAAAAGAAAAACAATTTCCGATTATTTATTTATTTTCTGTTTCCTTCACACTACCCACGGGGATTCTTCAACAGAATCGCAGGACTCGTATCGTTACATAAAATGGAACGACCGTCCCAAATTTTGGCATTACGGTGTTGCGCATATTTCTGTGTTCTTTGCAACGTTCAAGCCTTGGATATGACTTGAAACTTTGTAACATATTTTTGTGTTCTGGCAGGTAAAAGTGAAACAAATATTTAAATGTTGCTAAAAATATGAAATACACGAATAATGGTTTACCTCCGGGAAGACACGCTACAAATACGATGCCACGTTGTGGTTAATAATGTCACACAAATCGGGATGCAATCAATTTTTTTTTTTGCACTGAATCACCGTAATTTAAACACTTATGCCATCGGGCATCATGTTTGATGTATCTGGCCCGCGTGACTAGCCAACATTATCATTGTTTGAAGGGTCGTTGACCGTAAAAATAGTATACTGACTTCCACGTAAAACTGATAATAAATATTAATTCGGACTTCGTAGAAACAGATCTGCAGGTTCAGCTTTTGGAGTATATAATGCTTAAATGACACGATGCGATAAGTAATTGGCCGTTGTGCGTTCAAGCAATGTTTGAACAATTTCCTGACACATCTACCTGAAACACATGAAATCATTGAATAGAATTAATATGGCAATGACGGAAGTTTCTACGATAATTGCTGACACCAATAATAATTAATAAAATGATTATTATTCTATAAATCAGATATGACACTGAGGTAACAACACGTATCTACTAATACAACGTGATTTGAAACGTAAGTGAACAGCCATAAGAGGAAACCTCAGCTTCCTAATACATCGTTCGTTACTGAAATAAATTTATGCTATACAGGGGTTGCTTAATACGCCTTATGCATACGTTCTATGTATGGTAATTGACATTTGTTCTTCAATCCTAGATATCACATGTGCATTTTGTGACATAAGAGTTTCTTACAAGATTATGGTGTCTTCTTAAATATAATAATAATAAAAGAAGACTTTTTTATATCACAGCTCTCTTGAATTCTGAAAATTAGCGAACTGGAAGTGGAGCTTAGTCGCTTGACTTCCTCATAAATAGTTTCTTTCGTCTGTACCTTTTTACAAGTTAACGAAATATGATTTTCGGTGCAACAGATTTCAGTGTTTAATGGCTCGCTCAGAAAGTCTGGAATCATTTTAACTATAGCCCGGATAGCTATTTTGGTTTGTTCACCCATTCGGGTGAGGGACTGAGCAAAAACCGACCTTAAATATCCAGTATGAACCTTGAGACTCCGGTATTTTCAATACTTTTTAATTCCAAATTACGTAAAGTGAAAAATAATACTGAATTAATCTCAGTTTGTAAAAAGCAAAGATTAATTTTAATTTTCAACTTGCAAGAGAACAAAAATCGACTTTTTCGTTGACTTTCTCGGTGGTTTGAAAAAGTTCGTCGGAATTTAATGTTTATATATATTGTGGTCCTGAAGCTTATTACGTTTTCTCTCTCGTGTTTCAGCTCTTCTCAGTCTGTTCAACCAGAAGTTTATGTTTCAATTTAAATGTCTTTTACAGTGCACTTTCTACTTCTACGAGTGTGGTTTACAGAACAAGATTTTATCGTTGTATCCCCACGTCGGAAAGTTGGAAGCGATGTTGTGCGACGGGCAGCGCGTCTGCATGAAATGCTGTGACGTCGGAGAGATTGGACAGCGATCCGGCTATCATAGTTGCCAGTGCTGCGGAGTCGCAATCCACTGACGTCAGCAACGCTCGGTTGACCTTCTCCGTTGGGTTGAATAGCCACTCCTCGGGAATGATTACATGCAATAATAGTCCGGCAGTTTCTGTTTCCTACACTACTGGGTGGTTATAATTAAAAAAAGCACTCCGTCTTCAGGCCAGAAGTGGCCCATCGGTACCATCCGACCGCCGTGTCATCCTCAGTGGAGGATGTGGATAGGAGGGGCATGTGTTCAGCACACCGCTCTCTCAGTCGTTGTTATGGTTTTCTTTGATCGGAGCCTCTACTATTCGGTCAAGTAGCTCCTCAATTCTCATAACGAGGCTGAGTCCACTGGGTGGTTATAATTAAACTCCCTCTATTTAGCACGTTATAACACGGAAACTAGTTACCGTGTGAGGACCAAACTTGGTAGCATTAATGCCAAGGACATGGGGAACAGAAATAATGCAGAATCAGTTCAATTGAAAAACTTTAATGTGCTGTTATGGTACATCATACCATTACGTATCGCTGCCATTACCGCTGCAAAAGGGTGTAAATATGGCACCCATCAGTGTCCAGGGGAGTCTGAAAGCGCACGATTGCATTCTGCACACCAGAACGATGGATGACCATAGGTATGCTGGCTACCTCGCTTGATATGCTGCGCTTCAATGTTCCCCTGGTAATCCCTGTCCTTCAGGTAGCCCCACAACCAGAAATCACTGGAAATGAGATAAGGTGATCGTCTCTGCCAAGCATTTGGAAACGATCGAATTACCAGGAGAAGTAGGTGAACTTCACGAGCAATGAACGACGGGGCCCCATCCTGCATAAATACTACTGAGTTCAATGCGTCATTCTCCTGTAGGGTTGGTACGACATGCTGGTGAAGCCACGCTGGCCAGTAAAGCTGGCCAGTCACACTGCGCGTCTTTTGTCCTTGAGCGCCAACCTGTTCAGAAAAGAATGAGACAATGATGAACGTAGCCGTGAAGCCACACCATACGGTCACACGTTCACCATATGTACGAACTTCATGAACAGTGGCTGGAGGTGAATATCCCCACTCTCGGCAGTTCTGTGTGTTCACCTCACCCGTCAGACAAAAATGAACTTCGTCTGTTCATAGGATGGTCCAGGGCCAGCCTTCGTCACCTTCAATCCTTGCGAGAAAGTGGAAAGCGAAGTCAACACGTCGTTGTGTGTCCTGTGGTGTAAGCTGCTGTACGATGGGGATCTTATACTGATGCCATTTGAGAATGGTTCGAAGCACCTTCCGAACAGTGGACCACTGGATGTTCAACCATCGTCACACAGCACGCACGCTGCCTGACGATCGGGAATTACGCGCAGCGTTGTCTGCGATAGCAACAGCGATTTCATCAACCACCTGTGGTGCAACCGGAAGTCGGCTTCTTCCTGGAGCGACGTCCAGTTCTCCAGTTAATTTCTTCATCATGCTCCGCACAGCAGGTGGAGAAGGAGGACCCTTCCGTAATCCTTTCAGCCGGCGATATTCTCGTAGTGCAGCTGCAGCATTACTGTTGTTTTGATAACAGTGCTTCACCAATAATGTCCTGCTCCTTTGTTCAAGCACATGGTGACACGTCAACAAGTGCATTGTGAATGGTCAGGTGTGTGAGACTGGACCGTGGCGCTGTGAGGCATGGAAACCAGGCACCCCACACTCTGAACATTAACTATACCAGGTTAGGTACCAGTACAGTTTCCATGGTATAACATGTTAAGTAGGGAAAATTTAATTACAACCACGCAGTATACAGGGTGTTACAAAAAGGCAGGGCCAAACTTTCAGGAAACATTCCTCACACACAAATAAAGAAAAGATGTTATGTGGACATGTGTCCGGAAACGCTTAATTTCCATGTTAGAGCTCATTTCAGTTTCGTCAGTATGTACTGTACTTCCTCGATTCACCGCCAGTTGGCCCAATTGAAGGAAGGTAATGTTGACTTCGGTGCTTGTGTTGACATGCGACTCATTGCTCTACAGTACTAGCATCAAGCACATCAGTACGTAGCATCAGCAGGTTAGTGTTCATCACGAACGTTTACAAATGCGGAGTTGTCAGATGCCCATTTGATGTATGGATTAGCACGGGGCAATAGCCGTGGCGCGGTACGTTTGTATCGAGATAGATTTCCAGAACGAAGGTGTCCCAACAGGAAGACGTTCGAAGCAATTGATCGGCGTCTTAAGGGGCACGGAGCATTCCAGCCTATGACTCGCGACTGGGGAAGACCTAGAACGACGAGGACACCTGCAATGGACGAGGCAATTCTTCGTGCAGTTGACGATAAGCCTAAAGTCAGCGCCAGAGAAGTTGCTGCTGTACAAGGTAACGTTGACCACGTCACTGTATGGAGAGTGCTACGGGAGAACCAGTTGTTTCCGTACCATGTACAGCGTGTGCAGGCGCTATCAGCAGCTGATTGGCCTCCACGAGTACACTTCTGTGAATGATTCATCCAACAATGTGTCAATCCTCGTTTCAGTGAAAATGTTCTCTTTACGGATGAGGCTTCATTCCAACGTGATCAAATTGTAAATTTTCACAATCAACATGTGTGGGCTGATGAGAATCCGCACACAATTGTGCAATCACGTCATCAACACAGATTGTCTGTGAAGGTTTGGGCAGGTATTGTTGGTGATGTCTTGATTGGGCCCCATGTTCTTCCACCTACGCTCAATGGAGCAGGTTATCATGATTTCATACGGGATACTCTACGTGTGCTGCTAGAACATGTGCCTTTACAAGTACGACACAACATGTGGTTAATGCACGATGCAGCTCCTGCACATTTCAGTCGAAGTGTTCATACGGTTCTCGACAACAGATTCGGTGACCGATGGATTGGTAGAGGCGGACCAATTCCATGGCCTCCACGCTCTCCTGACCTCAACCCTCTTGACTTTCATTTATGGGGGCATTTGAAAGAGCTTGTCTACGCAACCCCAGTACCAAATGTAGAGAATCTTCGTGCTCGTATTGTGGACGGCTGTGATACAATACGCCATTTTCCAGGGCTGCATCAGCGCATCAGGGATTCCATGCGACGAAGGGTGGATGCATGTATCCTCGCTAACGGAGGACATTTTGAACATTTCCTGTAACAAAGTGTTTGAAGTCACGCTGGTCCGTTCTGTTGCTGTGTGTTTCCATTCCATGATTAATGTGATTTGAAGAGAAGTAATAAAATGAGCTCTAACATGGAAAGTAAGCGTTTCCGGACAAATGGCCACATAACGTATTTTCTTTCTTTGTGTGTGAGGAATGATTCCTGAAAGTTTGGCCGTAGCTTTTTGTAACACCCTGTATAATCTATTTTACCGTATGCCGATAAACACTAGTGTTAACACCTCAATTCTCTAGGCTTGTAATACGCTAGAATGTTTCTTTTAGGTGTCTTCTTTTATTTATTTGATTCGTCTTTGTTAGTGGGGATTTCAGTTCTTATCATGTACATTAGTGTACTTATTCAAAGTCGATATTCTTTCGTTTTTTTTAATTACGTCAAACAGTTTCTTGTTTTTGACAAGGTTTCGTGTCCTCTGTGTATATGTGTCTGTACATTTTGGAAACACCATCACAAGCACTTTTTATAGCATACTCGCATAGTAGGTCTTAGCAACAGTTTTCCATTAGTTCATAACTGCAGTGGTGACGAGGGTATGTTTTACAAGCGATAATTTACTATCGCTGCATTATCGAGGACGGTTGTCCTTCGTCGTGACGGCGGAAGTCCATTACTTAAGTTAAAGAGTCCATCCGCTGCAGAATTTGCTTCTGAATTTGCTCTAAACTTCACAGTTCGAGACCACAAAGGTGACTGATCACTTGACTGATTTCTCCGTCACTGTTCTCTGTGCCATTGCACATGCATTAAGTTACGAGTGTCATTCACGTGAGCGTACGCGATTGTTCCACTTGTGTTAACACGAATACTTTATTCGCACATCGTGTTCAATATGACACATTTCGCTATTACTTTTCACACAACTCGTATTCTAGATACTTTTTTGCGTTGTCGATCCCTGTGTCCTTTAATCCTGAACAAAAATCATAAGGTTTCTCTTTTATCCTGAACGGATCAGAATTTCATTTTCATTAATATTTTCATCATTAATTAAAATTTTAATACTAACATTAACATGTAAATTTTAAGATCTGTATAGTCATTTCTTTTACTTTCGTATGTGTTCAAGGGCCTGATGCGTACAGATTGGTCTCTGTATTCTCTTTTATTTTATTTTTAATGTTTGTCTTAACTGTATATGTACCTATATTTATACAATTACATTATCATTCTTGTTTGTTTCAACAGATGCCATCATCTCTACTGCCGATTCATAAACGAAAACAGATTTTTCTAAAACAAACCAGACACATAAAGCTTCTTTGGTAACGCAAATGCTCATGCTAGACTCGAAATTTGAATTCTGAAGCCTACAGAAGACCAACACAGTCCATTTTGTTTGTGAACAAGATAAAGTGTATTTACATGAAAATAAACGTATAAAGTCACTTACTAAGTACTTGTCAAATTTCGTTTCTCTTACGTATCTATGTGGATTATGTATTTGTTACTTTCATTTTTCTGCATTTGTTTATTACTTTAATGAAATTACCTATTTTGTTGTTTCAGCCTTGTGATCTTACACCTTTGACAAGTACTCAACTACTTTACCTTATACCAATGTCTTGACACACAGTTCACTGAACTTTGTCTTTTATTCACAAATGTTGTATTGACGTCACTTTAGTGATAACTGTGCATTAAGAAGTTCGCTCGTTTTAAATCCCATTTCTTAAGCATGTAACATACAAAGTTAGTGCAGCCAATGTTATTTTTGCTTGTGACCACCGTGTGTATTAAACTGTGTCTATAATCTTTCATATACTTGCATACTAACGCATGCTTGGTTACTAAATTACACAAGATAATTATCCTTGAAATGCAGAAAGGTCAAATGTTCATTACTCTATTTACGACAGAAATTACTTAATAGGGCTTCTCTTGCCATTATATTCACTTGTCAGACGTATTGCATTCTAGAACACATGCTTGTTACTTGTTGATTACCTATGTACACATACATACTTCTATTGTTTTGGTTGAGTGTGATTAACAGGTGACGTTCTGACGTAATAGTCTATAATGAGCTATTTACAGTTATAAATACATCACATCATACAAGACAAAAATATAAAATCTTATTACTATTGTAGTTGTTTAGATATTTGTGAGGATATACTCCTTCTGTTTTCTCTGAGTCTGGATAAACTATCAGGTAGCGGCCTCCATGAGGGATTCTTAACACTCTGATAGGACAAGTACATATCAGTTGTCATTTTTTATTCCTCTTCATCCTTAGTGAAAGTTTTGGGTGGGTTCTAAATAGTGCCTTGACCCCTATGTTAAACTCTGAGTTTTCTGTAACATTGTATCATAAGCCTCTTGTACCAGAAGGTAATATGGAGTGAGTATTGGGTGTTAGAAGCACTGGCACTTTCAAATTTTTATTAAAACTAAACATTTGTACAAATTATTAAATCATTAATCATAATATTGCTCTCTGGGTACACTTGTGGATTATGTGCCCCAGCAAATATTTATCAAACTACTTTCAATTAAATAAGTCACAGAAACTCGCAACTAAATAGAACTGCTCCTTTTTAAGATTTTAATTTACTTCAAACGACTTAACCCAAGAGTTGTAAAACGATAATGACCGTCTGCTTAACTAAATCTTACTTGAAACTGCTTTATCAGGTAAACGTAAAACCACAATAATTATTTACACAGCTATGTTCAGCAGGCACAATTTTCTATTGATCAAGCCACAGTAATTTTTTTACATATTTATGTTCACACCTCACACACCAGGCAATGAAAGCACTTCTTGTAGGGTCACTATCAGGTAGGCTTTATCAACCCTTAAGGCTACATTAATTAGCAACATTTGACAAGGATTAGTAAATCTATTTTGGCGATTGCTTGGTTGACAACCCATGCGCCTCAGCAGGATCAGACTCCACTATCTAGAAACCGCTACACAGCAGACAGCAGTAAATATCGGCGCACTAGCACTATTGATAATTTTCACTGGAGGTCCAAGATCGTTACATTATACCACACATCTCATCAGGTAATCTAGAAACAACCATAATTAGTTCCTGGTAAACAATATCACTAAGATCATATACCCACAGGATTTCACCAGGTTGCGAGAAAGCTACAGTGGCGCCACTGAGAGACTAATCTCCATCAGATAAATTTTTTCTAAACAATAGCGCCGTGATCACGCGTTATAATTTTGTCAGTCACATCGCACAAGAGGTTTTTCACAATCTCAGATAAAGCTGACCCGTAATTAGTCAAAACAGACTGTGGTAACAGCGTGAGTCAAATAATCATGCCTGCCTCCTTTTGATCGTTTTTTAAATGGAAATATCTTTTCAGCATACTTAAATACCACATTCTACACACAACTATATTTGAATATTTGTCACTGTAATACGAACCTTTAAAATCGCTCTGCTTATATCATATAGAAATATCTCATTCCACATCACTCTGCTCAGGCGTGGCATATGTCATAATCAGAAAGGTTACGGTGAAGTAATGTAAGGCTCGATCCAACATACGAATTACAACTGTTCCAAACGAGATCAGTTGTGTGATGTATGCACAACCGTTAGCAACAAAATGAAAACAGAATACTGATTTGTCACCACTAGTATCCACGCAGGCTGCATAAGTAGAAATGTATGCACACATTATGCAGTAGTAACGCTAGCGTAGAACACACGATTAGCTGTACTGCCTAAATCATTTGCTGTCCGTAGCTCACTCAGCATAGTAATGTCGTTCAGAATTCAACAATATCCGCTTCAGGTCACAGATGCACATCTCCATATGCGTACCTGACCTAGAAATCTGGATAAACACCGATCTCTCCCAAGATCCACTGAGTGCCTTTGACATGACAGTTTTCACACAATCTGTACCGAATACGCCCAGGGCAAACCTGGCATCTCCTCGTGCCAATTTACGCTCTGATTACCACTCTGCACTTCCAGCCCCGGGTTCAGGCCCAGGATGGGACCATTGCCAAGTGTCAAATACGCTTCCGGAAAAAAGTTCGCCAATCCACGGAACACTCTTTTCTCTTACGAACACTTTCGGTTTATGAGATCATAGCCTGCGAGACCTTTTGCTCCCACAGTTCATCTTCTTGCTTTAAGTTTGGCGATGCAATTAACCATTCATTGTAATCACGTTTTGCCAATAACATTTACGCTAGTGTTCACGATTGGAAGTGTGAGGTAGTTTGTTGACAATTTCCTCAAACGGTGCTAAGTACTCTACCCAGTTTGTTTCTTTATTTGATGTGTATGAGCATAATAATCTGTTGAATTCTCTTAATATTCTCCCAGTGGGATTAATTGTTATGTTGGGTGCATTGTTGGATAAAAGTATTAATAAAAGACTATCTTTTCTGACAGATTAAAGACATTGTCATAACCAGTCGTACCTGGATGTGTAAACGTGGAAAACAGTACTAGTTTACCTATCTTACGCGCACATTCTGAAATTCCAAAATGCTCCCACGTATAGTGTGTATACCGTATTAAATTTTCCTTTGATGCTGTTGAGAAGCATACACACCACAGATATCTATCAGGATTACACCATTGGAATAAAGCGTTGTTCTGAATTTTGCAGTGTTGTGCTAGTCTTTCTGAAGTGTTTTGCATTCGTGTTTGTTTTATTTTGCACTTGTGGTCATTGTCCTGCATTTTACCATATTACGACACATGTCTAGAAAGGATTTTTATGCCAAGGATCTTAAATTAGGTACAAGTTTGAAATTTCATTCCTGTTACACAATTTCTGAAAATTCTGGCAAACCTTCGGGTAATCTAGACGGAGCATCAGCTGTGATGTTATCCTTACCACTTCGTCCAGTATTTCGAAATTGCATTCTTGCAATGATAATGACCATCTTGCTAAATGTGGTTGTAGCAGTCTGCAGCTGGGCAGAAGCCTTAGAGCTTTGTAATTACCGCATGCCTTAAGGTGTTTTCCATACATGCAATAGCGAAATTTTTTGAGAGCCCAAACCACAGCTACGGCCTCTAGTTCTGTCATTGAATACATTTCACATTATGTCAACACTCTGTTGGCAAAACCTACTATGTGTACTTCATTTGTTCCATTGACCTCTATAATGAGTAACAGACGTGATGGAAGAGATGAACACGAAGTCTTGGAGGCTATACAAAAGTCTTTCCTCATGTCTCGATGGAGTAATATTTTTTAATGGGCAAAAGCATTTTTAATTTAACTCAATACTGTCCGACTTTCCTCTCTGCAATACCACAGAGAATTCTTTCTTGACGGCCGGAGTGGCCTAGCGGTTCTAGGCGCTACAGTCTGGAACCGCGCGACCGCTACGGTGGCAGGTTCGAATCCTGCCTCGGGCACGGATGTGTGTGATGTCCTTAGGTTAGTTAGGTTTAAGTAGTTCTAAGTTCTGGGGGACTGATGACCAAAGAAGTTAAGTCCCATAGTGCTCAGAGCCATTTGAACCATTTGAATTCTTTCTTAATCACTTTAGAAAATTATCGTTGTTCAGTAATTGCTGTGATACAAATCTTCCTAATTATGACAAGAGACCGATAAAAGTTTTCAGGTGTTTCCGTATTATTGGTGGTGGTAAATTCGTCATTGGTTTGATCTTATTTGGGTCGGGTACAATGCATTCTGTTGATATATCACCAGAAACTTTAATTTTTTTACAAACTCCGTCACCTCTAAACCATATAGCAAAGGACTCTGACTCATTTGTTTCACAATGATTTCTGGTCATAACAACAAAGTGTATTGTACACGTAAAATACGACTGACCCATGTCCAGGTTGTAACATTGTTCACTTGAAATGTGTGATAAGCAATCACATCTCTGCTATTAAAACTCTCCAGACCTGCAACGGCTTTCACTATATCACTAGGATATCTCACAATTGCAGCAGTGATCCAACAATTACCACGAGAAGCTGCACCATTGTTCATAACTGTCAAGTTTACAGCACTGTTCTTATTTACTTTTTTGTTTCTTTCGTTGTTTGTTTTGCGCATAATTGGAATCGAATATTATACAGTGTTAGTCCATCGTGTAGTTTATATCCTCACAGAACATAAATAACACTTTATAAGTAACAAAAATCAATTGAACGGCAACTTCCACGATTTGATGTAGCCGGAGCAATTACTTTTGATGCAAGTAGAGTTACATGCAAAAAACAAAGAGTATATATAATTATTGTTGTTTTTTGCACTCAGAAGAACGTTCTTCAGCATTATCAAAGGCAAGATTTCCTTGTTATTACTGATAAATGCGAAAGTTGTTTATGAAAAACCGAAACATGTTTTACATAAGTTCGACAAGTACTGAAGCGATGTTTGATATATTTTTGCTTTGCGTTTTCTTTACCTTTTTATTGGGGAAATTGGGGTTTCTAGCGCTATATGATAAATCTGTATTGTTTTCTTTATTTTTAGTGCAACATCCCTACGTTTCAAGTTACAAATCAACAATTTTCAAATAAAAGCGGAATTAAAACATTGGCAGTTTGACTTTTGCTATAAGTAATGTTTATTTTAAGTAAGAGACAGCAGGATAACTATGTGGAACTACAATGTAGCCCTTTACATATCATCATTCAGTTCCTAGGTGATAGACTGCTTCCGGGTTTTAGGCGACTCTAGGAAGACACTGATCGCATATGTTTTAAGATAGCAATCGTTATGAAGAATGCCCGAAACGTATACAATACACCTGACATACACGTAACTCGGGTAAGACCTTTACTGACCATAGCTGCTAGGAAAATGATCGTATTCTACGCATACGTATGATAGTCTATGATAGATTACGGTAGTTTTGCAATTCTGAACGTAACTAATTACCTTTTTAATTACAGTCAAGTCCAGTGCCGTGTCATCATCATCAGTTATCTGCTATATTAACAGGTCCTTTGCTTCTCCATTTTCTGCGATCCATTGCTTCCTTCCTAAGGGTGCTGTATGTTGTATCGTCCATCATGTCATCCAGTATCTGGAATGTCTTCCTTCCTCGCTTCCTTTTCCCTTCTACATAACCTCCTAAAACTGCTTTTATCAGTCCGTCATTCTTTCTTAATATATGCCCAATCCAATTTCTTTTTCTTCTCTTTATTACATCTAGTAACTGTCTTTCCTCTCCCACTCTTCTCAGTACCTCTTCTGTCCATCCAACTTATTCTTTCCATCTTCCTCCATGTCCAGATCTCAAAAGACTCCAGCCTTTCTCTGTTTTTTTTCCTCATAGTCCATGTTTCAGCGCCATATAGAAGAACATTCCATACAAGACATTTTATGAGTCTCTTTCTGAGTTCTCTGTCCAGACCGCTGCAGAAGATTCTCCTTTTCTTATAAAACGCCTCTTTTGCCATTGCTATCCGTGTTTTAATTTCTGTGGTGCACTTCCAGTCGGTGTCTATTCTGCTTCCAAGATACTTAAAATTTTGCACCTGTTCTAGTGTTTCTCCATTCAGCATAATTTTTATTTCCTTATTTCCTCCTAGTGCCAATACTTTTGTTTTATTTGTGTTAATTTTCATTCCATATTTTTTTCCGTTAGTTGCAATGGTGTCCACTAAATCCTGTAATTCTTTTTCCCCTGTGACTAGAAGGACCATGTCTTCAGTAAATCTCAAACACCCTACTGTTCTTCCTCCAATTTCTACTCCTTTGTCATCTAATGAGCATTGGTCAATCATATTTTCCGAGTAGAGGTTGAAAAGAGTAGGTTTAAACAGCATCCTTGTCTTACTCCTTTTCCTAGTCTGATCCAGTTTGTACTTTCTCCTCTCACTTTAACTGAAACTTTTTGATTAAGATATAATGAGTTTATAAGTCTTCTGGTTTTCCAGTCCACTCTCTTTTCCCTCATTATAGTCGCCAGCTTGTCCCAAACCACATTGTCAAATGCCTTTTCTAGATCGATGAAGCACATATATAGGACTCCTCTTTTTCAATAAACCTTTCTCTCAAGATTCGTAGGAGCCCTATTGCATCTCTGGTGCCCGTATTCCGTCTAAAGCCAAACTGCTCCTCGCCAAGATTCTCCTCCATTACTTTTTCAAGTCTTTTATTAATTATTCTTAACATCACTTTGGCTGCATGTGAAGTGAGGCTGATTGTCCTGTGCTCGCTGCATTTCTTAGTTCCTTGTTCTTTCGGTAATGGAATCATTACTGTCGTCAGAAAGTCCTCAGGCCATTCACCACTGTCATATATTTTATTACATAACCTCAATATTTCTCTTATTCCATCGTGGTTCAAGCATTTTAGTATTTCTCCCGGTATTGTATCTGTACCTACCGCTTTGCCATTTTTCATTGCAGCTGTGGCAGACCTTACTTCTTCCATTATGATGGTCGGTCCTTTCTCGTCATCACTTACACTGTTGTGTGATTCAAACTCCAGAGTTTCTGGTTTGCTATTTGTGTCATATAGCTCTTTTATATATCCTTCCCATCTCTGGAATACATCGTCACGATCTTTGTACACTACCTCTTCGTCTTTACTCAAAATTTCCATAGTAGCACTTCCTGCTCTGTTTTGTTCCCATGTCATAGTCCTTACTCTGTTGTATAGTAAGTCGTATCTTCCCTTCCTGTCCAGTTCTTCAATTTCATCACATTCCTCTTTTAGCCATTGTTTCCTAGCCTGCTCTGTTTTTCTTTATTTTCATTATTTAACCTTCGGTATATCTTTCTTGCATCTTCAGTGTCCTTGTTTTTCAATTTTCTTCTCTCCTCCATCTTGGAAATCATTTCTTGTGTGACCCAGGGTTTTTTTGACCTTTTCCCTTTTACATATCCTATATTTTGCTGTCCTGCTTTAATGATTCCTTCTTTCAGCATATTCCAGTACTCGTTGGCATTATCAGGTGCTTCTTTGTCTCGTAATGTGTTTAGAAAGTCCCGAGACAGCATTTCTGTAATTTGTTCTTTGTTGGATCTTATCTTCTCTAAATCCCACTTCTTCACAATGGTCGCCTTCTTCAGTTTTTTCATTCTTATTTCTATTTCTGCCATAAGTAAGTTGTGGTCACTATTAATATTTGCACATGGTAAAGTTTGAACCTTCTTGATTCCATTCCAGTGCCTTGTACACGTCGGAAAATTTTGGAAATTTGTGGTAAGTTCTATGGGACCAAATTGCTGAGGTCATCGGTCCCTAGCCTTACACACTACTTAGTCTAACTTAACCAAACTTACACTAAGGACAACACACACACACCCATGCCCGAGGGAGGACTTGAGCCTCCGATAGGGAGGGGAGAGGGGGAGGGGGGGGTGCAGCGCGAACCGTGGCAAGACGCCTCGGACCACATGGGTAACCCGCGCGTCACACTTCGGAAAAGGGTCAGTTTCACAGTCTTGTCTATCACATTTTCAGCATTTCCTTCTGCCTTTTCCTTTCAGTTGATCTTTAAGCTCCAGATCATTCCTCTAACTCTCGAATGCCATGAAAGAATACATCGTTCCATTAAGAAGACAGTTGTTTCAGTATCTCAACAAACAGAAAGTTAGGAATATTAACGTGCATCAAAATATTCGTTCATGTACTGTCTCTTTTATAAGAAATTGTTTCTGTAAGTTCGTCCATTGCATTGTGATTCACTGCACTCGTCGTTTTGCTTATCCATCTCTCATTTAATCCTAATTGTCGTAGAATATTGAAATTTCCATCACCGCACTCTGCGACTATTATAAATTTAACAAAGTTTACTGTGATCCTCATAAATCGCTTCTGAGACATTATCAATCGAAGATCAAACTTCACATGGGCTGCTTTTAGATTATTTTGTTTTTATTTCATCTGCAGTGCAAGAGATTTTCACGGAAGTGGTTTAGAATCTGCAGTTTCAGTGGGGAACACTACTTGTGTCTAATGCAACGGTTTGCGCGTCTTCTGCATCCTCATAAGACGCTTTCTCTTCATGAAGTTCAAAGACAATTACTTTTAGCTTCCTCTGATTCTACACCCTCTGATTAGGAGAGCTTTGTCATATTGGGAGGGGGTCTTTCACAGGAAGTCGCGGAATGCACTGACTGTGGCTTGTTGGCGACATGAACCGCCATGGTCCAGTTGTTACCGTATTACTTTTGAGAGCGAAAATAAATAAAAAGAAAAAAAAAATAGTGGGCTATTTAGCTTCATTCTGAAGATATGATCTCCTGATATGAATGGTTACGAAAGGAACACGATAAAAACAGAAACAAAATCGTATATAATTTTGGTATATTTCCAACAAAAGTACTTGTACGCCTCCATAGCTCAGTGGTCAGCATGATCAGCTGCCAAACGGATGAGCAGGTTCGATTTCGGTACTTCCAGAGAATGTAACGGTGTTCAGTTACACTCTTTACACTGACTGAGGAGCTGCTTGAATGGGAAACAGCTGCTCCAAGGTCAAGAAAGTCGACAACAGATGGGAGAAGGATGACGGTGATCGCATGTCCCTCCATACTGCAGCTCTTGAAGCTTTTGGCAGAGGAAGGCACTGTAGCCGGTTGGTCCCGTTTGGCACAGTAGAGTACATACTTATCTAACAATATACACTACCGGCCATTAAAATTGCTACACCACGAAGATGATGTGCTACGGTCGCGAAATTTAAACGACAGGAAGAAGATGCTGTGATACGCAAATGAATAGCTTTCCAGAGCATTCACACAAGGTTGGCGCTAGTGGCGACACCTATAACGTGCTAACATGAAGAAAGTTTTCAAACGATTTCTCACACACAAACAGAAGTTGACCGGTTTTGCCTGGTGAAACGATGTTGTGATGCTTCGTGTAAAGAGGAGAAATGCGTATCATCACGTTTCTGACTTTAATAAAGGTCGGATTGTATGCCTATTGCGATTGCGGTTTATCGTATCGCGACATTGCTGCTCGCGTTGGGCGAGATCCAATGACTGTTAGCAGAATATGGAATCGGTGGGTTCAGGAAGGTAATACGGAACCCCGTGCGGCCTCGTATCAGTATCACTCGAGATGACAGGCATCTCATCTGCATGGCTCTAACGGATCGTGCAACCACGTCCTGATCCCTGAGTCAACAGATCTGAACGAACAGTTCGACGACGTTTGCAGCAGCATGGACTATCAGCTCGGAGAACATGGCTACGGTTACCCTTGACGGTGCATCACAGACAATAGCGCCTGTGATGGTGTACTCAACGACGAACCTGGGTGCACGAATAGCAAAATGTCATTTTTTCGGATGAATCCAGGTTCTGTTTAAAGCATCATGATGGTCGCATCCGTGTTTGGCGACATCGCGGTGAACGCACATTGGAAGCGTGTATTCGCCATCGCCATACTGGCGTATCACCCGGCGTGATGTTATGGGGTGCCATTGGTTACATATCTCAGTCACCGCTTGTTCGCATTGACGGCACTTTGAACAGTGGACGTTACATTTCAGATGTGTTACGACCCGTGGCTCTACCCTTCATTCGATCCCTGTGAAACCCTACATTTCAGCAGGATAATGGACGAACGCATGTTGCAGGTCCTGTACGGGCCTTCCTGGATACAGAAAATGTTCGACTGCTGCCCTCATCAGCACATTCTCCAGATCTCCCACCAACTGAAAACGTCTGGTCAATGGTGGCCGAGCAACTGGCTCGTCACAATACGCCAGTCACTACTCTTAATGAATTGTGGTATCATGTTGAAGCTGCATGGGTAGCTTACCTGTACACGCCATCGAAGCTCAGTTTGACTCAATGCCCAGGCGTATCAAGGTGGTTGTTCTGGGTACTGATTTGTCAGGATGTATGCACCCAAATTGAGTGAAAATGTAATCACATGTCAGTTCTAGTATAATATTTGTCCAATGAATACCCGTTTATCATCTGCATTTCTTCTTGGTGTAGCAGTTTTAATGGCCAGTGGTGTATTATCTAAGTGCACCGTAATACACGGTCCAATCCCATTAATGTGACCACTTGTCAAAAGCTTGGATAATCGCCTTTTGCTGCCCGAGACTGCAGGAAGAGAGTCAGCTTGGTTCTGGAAGGTATGGAAAGAGATATGGAGACATACCGCCTCCAGGTGCCGTGGCCAGTTACGCTAGGTTCGGTTGAGGATCCATGGTCATGGTGCGAACAGCCCGATGGGGTGGGAGGGGGCGGAGTCCCATGGATTCTCGACTGAGTTTAAATCCCAGGAGTCTGCTGACTAGGGGAGTACAGTAAACTCATGTTGATGCTCTTCGAAACAGGATAGTAGCGTGTAAGTCTAGGGATCTGTGACCTCAGCAGGTTGGTCCCTTAGGAATTCCTTCTGGTAGATGCCGTCACAACGAGGAAAGACAAGCTACTGTACGGGTCATGGCCTTCATGGATAAAAGCGTGCTTTTGTTGATCCATTGTGCCTTCCAAAAGGACGAGATCACCCAGAGAATGTCACGAAAACATTCCCCAGACCACCACGTTCCATCCTGGTTGAAGGATGTCTGCTTTCAGACGTTTCATGCCGTACACTCGAACGGCCGTCTGTCCTATGGAGTATAAAACGTGATTCATTTAGAAAGGTCGCCTGTCGCTCGTCAGTGGGCGTTCCGTTGCGGTATTGGTGTGCAAATTCCAGACTTCGCCGTTGATGGACAGCAGTCAGCGTGGTTGCATGAAGCAGGCGCCGCTGCGAGAGCCCATACGCAGGAACGTTCGCGGAATGGTCGCTAAAGGGACACTGTTGGTAGCCCCTAGGTTCATCACGTCGGTCAATTGCTCAATAGTTTCACGTCTCTTCGTCAGTACACAACACCGCAGCGTCGTTCACCCCTGGCATCTATGAATAGTGGTGAGTTGCCTCGGCACCGAGTTTGGATAGCACCATTTTGCCATCCACAGTATACTTTTACCACAGCGGCATGAGAACAGTTTACAAACTGAGCCGTTACGGAAGTGCTTTCACCCTTTGCCCGAAAGCCAATGATCACGGCCTTTCTGACGTCAGATAATTCACTCCGTTTCCGCATTAGGAAACGACAGCAATGTTTTTCCGCGTCTCCCAGACACTTATATACCCTCCACTGCTAGTGCTACCACCATCCGTCTGTGAGTGGTTATGTCACGTTAACTTCGAACGTAGAGGATGGACACGTTAATGTGAATGAACTTTACGGCATAGCTACCTATAAATAAGTTTTCCTATGATAGTGTCTAGCCAGGACCGCGTGGAGTGGCAGAGTGTTTTGAGGCAACATGTCACGAACTGCTGGGCCCCTCCCGCCGGAGGTTTGAGTCCTCCCTCGGGCATGAGTGTGTGTGTGTGTTGTTCTTAGCATAAGTCAGTTTAAGTAGTGTGTAAGTCTAGGGATCGATGACCTCAGCAGGTTCGCCCCTTAGGAATTCACACACATTTGAAGATTTTTTTTTCTAGCCAGGAAATCAATAATACATACATCAAAAAATGTTTTGCATCACATTGGTTCCGAGAGTTCCGGAACCTGTACAGAAAACTGGAACAGAGATCAACACAAACAACGAAACTTCATGGAAGATTAAAACTGTGTGCCAGGCCGAGACTTTCAGGAGTGCTAGTTCTGCAAGGTTCGCAGGAGAGCTTCTGTAAAGTTTGGAAGGTAGGAGACGAGGTACTGGCAGACGTAAAGCTGTGAGGACGGGCCGTGAGTCGTGCTTGAGTAGCTCAGTTGGTAGAGCACTTGCCCGCGAAAGGCAACGGTCCCGAGTTCGAGTCTCGGCCTGGTACACACTTTTAATCTGCCAGGAAGCTTCATATCAGCGCACACCGCTGCAGAGTGAAAATCTCATTCTGGAAACATAAACAACATTTTCGCCCTTTTTATTTAGCATGAATACCACACATTGTATGTTGTACCATCATACAGCGCTACCTAAATTGTAAGAAACTGGATGAGGTATGTAATCACGACGTTATTTATTACAATGGTAGAGCAATTAGCTCTAATAGATGTACCAATCTGAATGTGTACCAAAAATCCCTTGGAAGCAGCTTCAGACTAAGACCTTGAGAGGTGGTGGTCCAGATTGCTGTGTACACCGGTACCTCTAATACCCAGTAGCACGTCCTCTTGCATTGATGCATGCCTGTATTCGTCGTGGCTTACTATCCACAAGTTCATCAAGGCACTGTTGGTCCAGATTGTCCCACTTCTCAACAGCGATTCGTCGTAGATCCCTCAGAGTGGTTGGTGGGTCACGTCGTCCATAAACAGCCCTTTTCAATCTATCCCAGGCATGTTCGATAGGGCTCATGTCTGGAGAACATGCTGACCACTCTAGTCGAGTGATGTCGTCATACTGAAGGAAGTCATTCATAAGATGTGCACGATGGGGGCGCGAATAGTCGTCCACGAATGCCTCGCCAATATACTGCCGATATGGTTGCACTATCGGTCGGTGGATGGCATTCACGTATCGTGCAGCCGTTACGGCGCCTTCCATGACCACCAGCGGTGTACGTCGGCCCCACATAATGCCTCCCCAAAACATCAGGGAACTTCCACCTTGCTGCACTCGCTGGACAGATTGTCTAAGGCGTTCAGCCTGACAGGGTTGCCTTCAAACAATTATCCGACGATTGTCTGATTGAAGGCAAATGCGACACTCATCGGTGAAGAGAACATGATGCCAATCCTGAGCGGTCCATTCGTAATGTGGTTGGGCTCATCTGTACTCTGCTGCATGGTGTCGTGGTTGCAAAGATGGACCTCGCCATGGGCGTCGGAGTGAAGTTGCGCATCATGCAGCATATTCTGCACAGTTTGAGTCGTAACACGACGTCCTGTAGCTGCACGAAAGGCATTATTCAACATAGTGGCTTTGCTGTCGGGGTTACTTCGAGGCACAGTCCGTAGGTAGCGGTCATCCTCTGCAGTAGTAGCCCTCGAGGGGCCTGAGCGAGGCATGTCATCGACAGTTCTCGTCTCTCTGTATCTCCTCCATGTTAGAAAAACATCGCTTTGGTTCACTCCGAGGCGCCTCGACTCTTCCCTTGTTGAGAGCCCTTCCTGGCACTTCCTTGTGGAATGACTGGAACTGATCGGCTGTCGGAGCCCCTCCGTCTTTTAGGCGCTGTTCATGCATGGTCGTTTACACCTTTGGGCGGGTTTAGTGACACCTCTGAACAGGCAAAGGGACTGTCTGTGATACAATATCCACAGTCAACGTCTGTCTTCAGGTGTTTTGGGAAACGGGGTGATGCAAAACTTTTTTTGATGTGTGTATTATACTTTGGAGTTTAGAAGTGTTGTTGAACTGAGAGTGCCATCTCAAATTTCTTAAGTATAACAAAGGTACGATTAGACAACAAAATTGCACTGTCTGGTATTTGGTGTTACCATTCGAAGCCTTAATAATATATAATTTGTGAAATTTTGCTAGAAAACTCTCAAAATTCTCTAGCAATGTAGCAATCAACTAATATACTTCATAATGTGGCAGAAGTGCTTCTACATCTACAGTTAAAAGTATACTCTGCACCTTACGGTGTGTGGTTGAGGGAACTTTGTGTACAATTTTTGTTTCTGTTCTTTCCTGTACCGAAGTGAATGGTGGGTGGGAACAATGGCTATCTGCGTGAAATTGAATCTCTCCAATATTTTCTTTACGTCTTTCTCCGAAATATACCGGGTGATCAAAAAGTCAGTACAAATTTGAAAACTTAATAAACCACGGAATAATGTAGATAGAGAGGTAAAAATTGACACACATGCTTGGAATGACATGGGGTTTTATTAGAACAAAAAAAAAGGATTGCTAGTGAAAGATGTCTTGCGCGCGTCGTTTGGTGATGATGGTGTGCTCAGCAGCCACTTTCGTCATGCTTGGCCTCCCAGGTCCCCAGACCTCAGTCCGTGCGATTATTGGCTTTGGGGTCACCTGAAGTCGCAAGTGTATCGTGATCGACCGATCTCTAGGGACGCTGAAAGACAACATCCGACGCCAATGCCTCACCATAACTCCGGACATGCTTTACAGTGCTATTCACAACATTATTCCTCGACTACAGCTATTGTTGAGGAATGATGGTGGACATATTGATCATTTCCTGTAAAGAACATCATCTTTGCTTTGTCTTACTTTGTTATGCTAATTATTGCTATTCTGATCAGATGATGCGCCATCTGCCGGACATTTTTTTGAATTTTTGTATCTTTTTGGTTCTAATAAAACCCCATGTCATTCCAAGCATGTTTGTCAATTTGTACCTCCCTATCTACATTATTCCGTGATTTATTCAGTTTTCAAATTTAGACTGACTATTTGATCACCCGGTATGTTGGCTGAAGCAATATGTGGGTTGACTCTTCTAAGATCGTACGCTCTCGATTTTTAGCAGCGAATCACACCGTAATACATAAAGCCTGTCTTATATTGCCTTCCACTGAAGTTGCGTTAGCATCTCCTTGACGTTCCCGCGCTCAGAAAGCGGACCTGTGACGAAACGCTCTGCTCTTCTTTGGATCTTTATTTCGTCTACAAAATCTGATCTAATTGAACCAGCGCAGCAGCAGAGATCGTTATGATTGTTTGTAGGTGTTCACAACTTTTACACTTGTATGTACATATGTATGGTATACACAACAAACACAACATGGATTTCCTGTGATGAAACATCTGCTTTAATCAAAGGGAACAGAAATCTACTAGCCGCGAGACTGGAAGATTACGTTTTATGATCACGCATGCCGGTTCATTGTCTCGGTATAACGAGTATCCTGATTTACAGCAGTGTGCTCGGAAACACCTGCGCTTTCCCCACCACTTACTCTGCTCTCTGCTGTGGCTCACATCATCGCACAAACTGATTTACAGACGAGGCAAACGTCAGACGTCCAAGTCCATTAATCTCATTCTCTTGTACCGGCTTCATAGGCATTCACCCTTGGGAGAAGTGTACGTGGCAAGGACCTGTTTGCTGTTGTGATGGTTATTTGCAGCCGCCATGTCAGTCTGACAGAAAAATTCTCGAGTCGGATGCATCTCGGATACGCATTTTATTGGTATCATAAATCCTCATTTAATGTTTGCTTTGTCCCTGTCACAGTGCTGCGGGTAATCAAAATGTTCTCGCTGATCGATGTGTTTTTTGCAATAAATTTACTTTTATGCGTAAACCATCCAAATGAAACATTACGTCTAGTCGTTAGATCAGGAAAAAATCGGGACCGCTGCGAGAATAATTACTTGTCACTTATGCACTGATGTAATGTACCTGAGAAACAGCTTTCGATGCAAACGTGTCTGTTACTTAGTGGAATCTTTATGCCCAAAATTTTATCATATATTGTAAACGGATAAAATCTTTAACTGCTGTTTTTAAACTAAAGTATGTAAATGAGGAGGAAAGACTCACAAGCATGATGTCAAAAGCATTCCTTTACATTTTTTCGGAGAGTAGATAAACATATCGTTTTAGCCCAGAAAAATCTATGCGCAACACTTTTCCCCTGCTAGAGATTCTTTAAACAAGTCTGGACTACGAACCAGTTTCTTAACGTACTGAAACAGGTATGAATTTTGGGTTCCATACTTATCCGTCTACTGCGACTTCGCCGTAGAAGGGTGTTAAACATCAGTCTTCATTCCCCTTTTTCAACTGTTGGCTTTCATCTCCGTCGTTGGTGGGACCTTGACGATTATTTTGTGTTATTCGTTTCGATTTTGAGCTTGTTGCTATTGAGACAGAGGTCTCGGAAGCTGAAAACGGTTGGGAGAGCAGTGTACTGACTCTATGCCCACATGTACTGCATCCGAATGACGCCATTGACAGATAATGACACGGCGGCAAGTCATTGCTGAAGCCGCGCGGGGTAGCCGCGCGGTCTAAGGCGTCTTGTCACGGTTCGCGCGGCTCACTCCTGTCGGAGGTTCGAGCCCTCCCACGGGCATGGGTGTGTGTGTCGTCCTCAGCGTAAGTTAGTTTAAGTTAGATTAAGTAGTGTGAAAGCTTAGGGACAGAAGATCTCAGAGAACTATGGGACTTAACATCTGTGGTCATCAGTCCCATAGAACTTAGAACTACTTAAACCTAACTAATCTAAGGACATCACACACATCCATGCCCGAGGCAGGATTCGATCCTGCGACCGTAGCAGCCGCGGGGTTCCGGACTGAAGCGCCTAGAACCGCTCCACCACAGCGGCCGGCTGACCTTAGCAGTTTGGTCCCATAAGACCTTACCACAAATTTCCAATTTTCGTTGCTGAAAGGCCAGTCGTTGTCAATACACTGAGCTGGTATTATTAAAACAGAAGACATTTTCAGCAATATCATTAGAACAAACAATCCTTTATCGCAAGGCAACTTGAGCACAATGTCAATAATATATATATATATATATATATATATATATATATATATATATATATATATATATATATATATGTTGTGTCGGTAGCTGGGCCGACACCGTGAAGTTGAGATGGCTGAAAAGGCAAGCTAGACTAACGCAGACGGGCGTGAAGTACTGGAACAGGATACGTAATTAATGTTAGGAAGAAAAGTACGGAGCAGGTTTAATACTTAACTTTACTCATTGATTGAGGTACATCGATCTTGACGATACACAGGAGACTTTAAGTACAATCACTGTATGGCTAATGGCGCCTTGCTAGTTCGTAGCCATTAACTTAGCTGATGGCTATTCTGTCTCTCGGCTAATGAGAGAGAAAAGGCTTCGTACATCTGGTCGGTAGCTAGGTTCTCGTACAACTGGGGCGAGTGCTCTCTCGTATCACGAGACCTGCCTTGGTGGTGGCGCTAGGTCTGCGATTACACAGTGGCGACACGCGGGTCCGACATGTACTAAATGGACCGCGGCCGATTTAAGCTACCACCTAGCAAGTGTGGTGTCTGGCGGTGACACCACAAAATATATATATATATATATATATATATATATATATATATATATATATATATATATATATCCTATCGGTTCGCAGCATCTCGATACTACAAGAAAACCCGTGTACAACAACTGTATTGACACTTTGCATAGAAATTCTGTCACATAGCCTGTAAACTGAAGCGTTTCACATCGTTAGGATATTTTGAGCAAACGAGCTGTGGAACATGTAATTCGGTAACTAACACGGTAGATTACTTTCATAATGTGACAGAATCATTTCTCTAGTGCATTCACGTCGGTACGCTTCTCTGAGGGGGCTAGTATTATTGCGTGCGTTTGGCGAGGCGGTTCGCGTTGAATGAGCGGCACTGGTGACTTTTGGGCCGGCTGGAGCGAGCGCGTCATGTACACCAGGCACAAAGCAGGACAGGACAGGCCGAGCGGTGGAGATGGACCGTGTTTGCGTGCCACATCAAAGGGGTGGGCGCCAGGGAGCGTGCTCGTGTGTGTGTGTGTGAGCGCGAATTTTCCCGCTCTAGCCGCGTGATTAAATGACGGTTTCAAATGGGACGGCGTTTATTAATTGATTTCATTATGCGACTGCATTGATTGATTGATCCCGTAGTGTGTAAGTATCGTATGAATGGATTAAATATGTGGTCGTGACAGAATGTTGGCTACGAATTAATGCCCGCCTCATAACGGTTTGGTTTATTCAGTCAGGGCTCCGACCGCTGCTCGTAAGCCCTCGCTGTGTCGCCTGCCAGTGATGGCTCCACGTTCCTCCCCCCTACCCCCCCCTCCCGCCATTCCCCACCCAACCCATCCCGTTTCCCTACCCACTCCATAACGCAGCCCACTCCACAGTACAACTCGCAACATATATGTCGTTCATCCGTTCCGCCAGACACGCTTAGCTGCGGTCACCCCATTCCAGACTTTCCGGGTTGGCTGCTGCATATTGAGGTTAAACAACATTTCCTCCAGAATTAACGCATTTTATTACGACTGCCGTTTGATGGTGAGATTTCAGTACAGTGGATTCTACTCCAGGGGAGCATGTGGGCTCTTAATTGCACTGGAATTCACACTGCCTGGCTGAGGGAGAGATGCACGTCTTACAGACTGTGTCTCTAAAATGTTCTGGCCTAGACGACGCTTGACATACTTCATGTGTTTCAAGATATGTACACTCCCTAGCACAGTGTTTACACTATGACGACGTAATTTTTATTACGATATGATGAAAGTGCATTATTCATAGTTTTATCACGACACGATAATGATTTTTATTTCGCTTGACATGAAGCTGTGAATACTTTTACGAACCTGATGATGATCAGAAGTCTGGATCTAGTTGTATAAATATAGTATCTTACCAACAGGTCAAGGCGGTGGTAACACATTTTTTAAACATATGAAAGCTGTTTGGCAACGCGTCCTGAAATATACGAGGGTCACTCCAAAGAAATGCACACTATTTTTTTTAAAATACACTTTTTATTCTACATGTTTGAAAGTTTTACAGTGTGTAGATACATCCTTTAGGAACAATATTTTCATTTCTCCATATAATTTCCGTCCCTCTCAACTACCTTACGCCATCTTGGAACCAGCGACTGTATACCCGCACGGTAAAATTCTGGACCAATCTGTAGTAGCCACTGTTTGGCAGCGTGCACAGGGGATTCATCATCTTCAAACCTTGTTCCACGAAGAGAGTCTTTCAGCTTCCCAAAGAGATGATAGTCACATGGAGCCAGGTCAGGACAGAAAGGCGGGTGTTTTATTGTTATCCATCCGGGTTTTGTGATCGCTTCCATGGTTTTTTGACTGACACGTGGTCGTGCATTGTCGTGCAACAGCAAAACATCCTGCTTTTGCCGATGTGGTCGAACACGACTCAGTCGAGCTTGAGGTTTCTTCAGTGTCGTCACATATGTATAAGAATTTATGGTGGTTCCACTTGGCACGATGTCCACAAGCAAGAGTCCTTCGGAATCGGAAAACACCGTAGCCATAAGTTTTACAGCAGAAGGTGTGGTTTTGAATTTTTTTTCTTGGGTATATTTGCATGATCCGACTCCACTGATTGCCTCTTCGTCTCTGGTGAAAAATGATGGAGCCATATTTCATCACCAGTCACAAATCTTCCAAGAAATTCATCTTCACCATTCTTGTACTGTTCCAGAAGTTCGCTGCATACCGTTTTTCTTGTATCTTTGTGAGCCACTGCCAACATCCTGGGAACCAACCTGGCACAAACGTTTTTTAACGCTAACACTTTCAGTATTCTGCAAACACTTCCTTCCCCTATCCCAACGTAGCGTGACAATTCGTTCACTGTGATGCGTCTGTCAGCAGTCACCAATTCGTTAAGTCTCTGCACCGTCAGGAGTGAGTGCAGTACGAGGCCTGTTCAAATAACTTACGGGTTTGCTGCCGGGTGACGTCGTCGAACACCGGCGATATTTCGACAGGAGCACACCCTGCCATTCTCAAGGCACAAATGCAAGGAAGAACAAATGTGCAAGCAAATTTAATACCTCGGTTCACAGAGGAGAAGCAAGGAAGACACCACACACAGAACAAGAGTCAACACAACCAAAGATAACCAACATCAGAAAGATCGATAGTTACTACTAATCAACAGGTGAGGTAGCACTAATTCTGTCCCTCTGTTTTTTGATGAGAGACAGAGCCGGATTCCAAGCAGCATTTAAACAAAATCCACCATCTCTGTTAATAAGGTTTGCTAAGGTTGTGCATCATATTAATTCTCCTGCCGCCAATCGCATCAAGCAACGTGCTGGTTTAGCTCTTGTTCGTGAAAGGATCCATTATACTCGCCGTCAATTAGATTTTGTTTGTAAGGAATTATTTCAGCTTCATTTAATGATGGCGTCTAACGTTTCTGAATTTTCTTGGGATTGGGTGGACGGTGCCTCTTGGTCGCAGTCTGACTGGGAATTTCAATCTGTAACTGCTCGTCATTCGGCGAAGTTTGAACGTTTCCTTGGCTCAGTGTCTAATTCTGATTCTCGACGTTCTGTAATCAATCTCACGGAGAAAACGTTTGACGACGCACCTTTGTCTGTGCTGGGGAAAGGTTTGAACTTCGCACCGACGCCTAAGAGTTTGCCAGTCGTTGATTTTATTAGTTCTCTCGAACAGGCTGTTTATAAACTACCTTCCGAGGCTGCGGAAGAGGTTAGGAGGGAAGCTTGTCGTGTGTTGACTGGGGCCCGTCCACCCAAGTGTAACATTACAACAGCTGAGGCGGCTGCTTTACGTTCACTTAGAATGGATCCCGATAGTGTTATTTTACTTGCGGACAAGGGTAACGCCACAGTTTTGCTGAAAAAGCACGATTAAATTCAAAAGATGCAATGTCTACTTTCTGATTCGGCGTATCGCAAAATCGGTGCTGACCTTACTAAGAGTGTTGAGAGAAAGACAAATAAACCCCTGAAGAAAAGTTCTTTGTCACAGGAGACTATCAAGAGTCTTAATTCTTACTGTGCTGTACCACCTAGATTATATGGTCTCCCTAAGGTCCATAAAGAGGCTCTCCCGTTGAGGCCTATTGTTTCTAATATTGGTGCTCCAACATATCGTGTAGCTAAACATCTTGCTAGTTTGTTGAGCCCACTAGTAGGTAGGTGTGAACACCACATTAAGAACTCTGCAGATTTCTTACGTCGATTGCAGGGATTGCGTTTGAATGACTCTGATATTTTAGTCGGTTTTGATGTGGTTTCTCTTTTCACTCGCGTTCCTCTCTCTGATTCGTTGCAGCTAATTGAGGTTCAGTTTGGTATCGAGTTAACATATTTGTTTCGACATGTGCTGACTTCCACTTACTTCTTATTCAATGGTCAGTACTACGAACAGACTGATGGAGTTGCAATGGGAAGCCCGTTGTCACCTTTCGTGGCCAATTTGTTTATGGAGGACTTTGAGGAACGTGCATTGGAGTCAGCGACCTTGAAACATGTGCGTTTTTTCAGATATGTAGACGATACTTTCGTTGTTTGGCCTCATGGGAGTGAGAATTTAAACCGGTTTTTGGAACATCTGAATTCAATCCACCCGAATATTCAGTTCACTATGGAGGTGGAAAAGAATGGATGCCTTCCCCTCCTTGGTGTGTTGGTCAAAAGAAAGACTGATGGTACGTTGGGACATTCTGTTTATAGGAAGCCCACCCACACTGACTTGTATCTGCGAGCTGATAGTTGTCACCATCCAGCTCAGCGTGAAGGAGTACTCCGCACCTTGGTTCACAGGGCCCACGTTATCTCAGACCCTGAAAGTTTGGCAGCTGAGCTAGCACATCTCTAAGGCACCTTTCGTCATAATGGTTATAGTGAGAGGCAGATCAAACGTGCGTTGCGCTATCAGCCTTCTGTGCAACGGGTGAGTGACGATAGCAACCAAGTGGCACCTAAGTCTACGGCCTTTTTGCCTCACGCAGGGAGCATTTCCAACAGGATTGGCCGTATTTTGCGGGAATATGATGTAAAATAAGTTTTTCGACCACTTTCTAAGATTAAGGCCCTGTTGGCGTCCGTAAAAGATGATCTTGGTTTGCGTAAGGCTGGGGTCTATCGTATTCCCTGCAGCTGTGGCATGTCATCTATTGGTCAGACAATCAGCACTGTGGAAGACCGGTGTATTGAACGTAAGCGCCACACACGCTTACAACAGCCGAGCAAATCCGATATTGCAGAACATTGCCTTGACACCGGTCAACCTATGGAATACAACAACACGGAGATTATGGCTTGCACGTCCAGCTATTGGGATAGTGTTATTAAGGAAGCTGTTGAAATCAGACTATCAAGCAACCTTATTAACAGATATGGTGGATTTTGTTTAAATGCTGCTTGGAATCCGGCTCTGTCTCTCATCAAAAAACAGAGGGACAGAATTAGTGCTACCTCACCTGTTGATTAGTAGTAACTATCGATCTTTCTGATGTTGGTTATCTTTGGTTGTGTTGACACTAGTTCTGTGTGTGGTGTCTTCCTTCTTTCTCCTCTGTGAACCGAGGTATTAAATTTGCTTGCACATTTTTTCTTCCTTGCATTTGTGCCTTGAGAGTGGCAGGGTGTGCTCCTGTCGAAATATCGGCGGTGTTCGACGACGTCACCCGACAGCAAACCCGTAAGTTATTTGAACTTTCAATTCGCCGGGAAAAGTTAAGGTCTCACAATCCTCAATATTGCCGTTCCCGCTTTCATCACCTAACCTGCTTGCCCACCGACTAACTGTACTGTGATCGACAGCAGCATTTCCATACACCTTTTTCAATCTTTTGTGGATGTTTATCACTGTCTCCTTTTCACAGCACAGGAATTATATGACAGCACGTTGCTTCTGACGAACGTCAAGTGTAGCAGCAATCTTGAAAACATGCTGTGACGGCGCCACTTACGGGAACAGGTTGAACTAAGTTTTAAAACAAGCGGGAAGGATGTATCTACACACTGTGAAACTTCACACATGCAGAATGAAAACTGTATTTTTACAAAAATAGTGTGCATTTCTTTTGGAATGACCCTCTTACTTCACGTACTTTGTGACGGAATGTGATATATGATGTGTATACCATGTTTTTAATATACATGATGCTTGTGTTGACAGGCGCACACATTCACAACACTATCAAAACTACCTAGACACCTACTAGTGGACGTTAAAATCGAGTTCAGCCACTCTCCACATTTATCATGGCTTGAACTCTGCTGAGGATACTTTCAATGAGTTCTCTGCGGAGGAATGGAACCCTATTATTCTTGAAGAGTCAAAACCAGAGCTGGTTGGATTTTGAGGTCTGGAGCGAAGTCGACTTTCTAACTCATCCTCGAAGTATTGCATTGGGTTCACATCGAGACTCTGGGCAGGAAATCTCGTCCAGGAACGATTTGTTTATAAGTCACTGCCTCACAGATATTGCTTTATGACAGAATGCTTTGTCATGATGACACAAAACCATCTTCGTAGCCGGCCGGTGCGGCCAAGCGATTCTAGGCGCTTCAGTCTGGAGCCGCGTGACCGCTACGGTCGCAGGTTCCAATCCTGCCTCAGGCATGAATGTGTGTGAAGTCCTTAGGTTAGTTAGGTTTAAGTAATTCTAAGTTATAGGGGAGTGATGACTTCAGATGTTAAGTCTCATAGCGCTCAGAGCCATTTGAACCATTTTGAATCATCTTCGTCTCCGAGCTCCACTGTACTCAGTACACTATGCTGTAAAATATGTTCATACCTTTAACTGTTTAGCGTTCTATTAAGCACAGTAAGGATACCACGAAAAATACCCCAATGTCGAACATCACTTCCTCTGTACTTCACGGTTGGCACTGCACATGATGTCAGGTAACATTTTCCAGGCATTTGCCAAACCTTAATCCTTCCATCGGATAGCCACAGGACATAGAGCGATTCACCGCAACAGATAATTCGTTTCCGGCCATCCACTGCCCAGTGGTATCGCTCTTTGCAGCTCTTTAACCTCCGGTTAGCACTGACCTCAAAATCTGTGGCTGATGAGGAACTGTTCCACCACAGTACCCCATTCTTTTTTAACTCCATGTGCACAGTCATTGTGTTAGACTGCTGATAGCACTTTGTATTTCAGAAGCGATTCCTTCGACTCACTTCAAGCGATTTTTACAATCGCCTTCCGCTGTGGTCGACAGACCGTTTCCGTCAGTGCAAGAGGCCTGCCTGGTCTTGGTTGTATGTGGTTATGCCTTCGTATTTCCACTTCACATTCACGTCACTACCAGTTGACTTGGGCAGGTCTGGAAGGGTTGAGATGTCCCCGACGAATTTGTTACACGGATAACATTCAATGAATAGTCCACATTCGAAGTTACAGATCGACTCATGTTGCTGTTACTGCTTCTCTACTGAAGCTCCACGCGCTTTTTGTGCTGGCAGGTCCGAGTCTTGCGACATCTAGTGGTCAATTCCGCATTAAATAATGGTGTCCAGACACTTTAGATCAGACAGTATATATCTCACTTATTCTAAAACAGACATGTGGTGTATACTATTTCAAAATTAAGTCTGTTGGATAAAGATAAACTGTGGTATCTGTTTTTAGAACAACAATAATTTCTATCTCTACCGCTACCACTATCAAAAAGTGCATGTGAAGGTCTTAATCTTCCCGAACGAGTTCTGATGTCTCTTACTTTATCGTGATGTCATTAAAATTAAACTGGAATCAATTAATAATACCTTACAATATTTAATTTGTTCCTTTCCCTGTGCTCCCTCTCTCCCTCCTTCCATCCTGTTCGTCCCCGCCTTTCCTCTCTTTGACTCTCTTCTCTTTCCCGAGTCCTTTTGCTTTCCCCTCCACTGCCTTCCTCACTCCTTCTCGCGTCCGCTCTGCCCCCTCCCCTTTTTCTATGTCCTCTTCCCCCATCGGCTCCCCCCTTTTTCTCTTCCACTACCCCCTTTTTTCCCGCTCATCGGTCCGGGTCCTTCCCCCCGCCCCCATCTGCCGCCGTGTCGTCTATAGTGCTGTTTTCAGTGAATGTACAGTGTTGTGCGTCCTCTGTCATTGTTGCGAACAGCCAGCATAATGTCGCTAGTTGTGTTTTTTATCTCGTGCGAACAGACACCAGACTGTAGCCGTGTTTTTTAATTGTGCCTGTCTACTTACTGTGTGTCTTCATCCACATCGTCAACGCCGTATTTTTATATTTTAAATTCCCCAACTTTCCACCATTTTACTGTTATTAATAAAGTCACCGTTTTATTGCCTTTTTATATTGTTTGTTATCTTACCATTGTTTGATTAACTCTTCTCTCGGCTGCAGAGCAGCGTATGAAGCTGCTGTCAGCCCCCCCCCCCCCCCCCTGCAGGGGGGATCGAAAATCAATAAAGGAAGAAAAATAATTTGTTGTTTCTTCCATTGTCAGTACTCTGTTGGGCTTGATTATGATGCTTGCATCATCAGCAAAGAGCCCTATGTCTTCTCTATGAGGTAGAGGGTAGTTTGTACACTGCTGTTAATCAAAATTGTAAGAACAAGAAAGGTAGAAAACAATGAAAATTTACTTACCGTGTGTACACAGTACAGTAGGAAGAATACATTATTAAAACTGTAGGTGATTTGAGAGTGTATAGTGTGCAAAACTTAGTACAACGGTGCTAGGATGGGCTAGGTGTCAAACTGAACTGCACTTTGATTACAGATATGGGTATGTTTCCCGTACTACGTGGGCTGTTCGGAAAATAAGTTCCGACTGGGCACTAAATGGAAATGACAGTGAAAATCCGATGAAGCTTTGCACAGATGTGTTGGGCTGTGTCTCTAGTATGCCTGTCGATCGCGTCACGTCGCTCTTTTCAGTTCTAAACGTACGGTGAGCTCGTAAATGTCCCTTGAAAACAATGTCTCCCGCCAAGTATGGAGGCCTGGTGAGAGATTTCGCCTGATATCATGCCGCCCACATAACATAATGGTCACGCATTTCCTTCTCGGCCGCGTTCTGTAGGGGCAATGTAAGATGCTGCTGCAGCGTTTTCGGCTGGAAATGTTTGTTCACCCACAGTACAGCCCGTAGCTGGCTGCCCGTGAGTTTCATTTCTGCTTATATAAACAGCTGTGTGCGAAGACAACTTTTTGGCACAGACAACGAACTGCAGACCAGCGTAGAGAATTGCCAGAAAGCACAGGTGGCTGTCTTTTTGACGAGGTATAACGTAGCGAATTATTACGAGTTTTCACCTTGCGTTGAAAGCATAGCTTGTAGTGGAGACGGGCGAACAGCAGATGTTAGTTCTCACCCTGGTACAGCAGACAAACTCTGGCTACTGGACCCAGCGAGCAGTGTGCTTGCTTAACGCTGGGTGCAATACGTTACACATATTCTGTATGAATCTGAAGAAGTACTATTAAATATTAATCGATCTCTTTCATACATAGTATATCAAGGTCTATGGATTACACTATCATACTGTTAAAATGTCAAAGTAGTAACTTCAATACTTTCGGAAATATAAATTTTTACCTAAAACACATACTAACCCTGCTGGTATTGTGAAACATATTAAGGCGCTGTAATGTATTCATCTTTAATATCAATTGAAGCTACAACCAAGAGGAGAGGTCCACATAATTAAATTTTCTGGAATTTTCTTTAGTTTCATTACCACAAATTACTGGCGCAATTAAAAAGAGCTTGGAAAATTATTATTTCATCTTATTTTTGATGTGTGAGTGTTTTGGAGGGAGTGAGAGTGTGAATGGATGACATACATAAAGTGAAAATGTAATATTTTATTAAAACTAAGCAAATGTAATCATGATAAAGTTGTGTAATAGCGAAATTTGTGACATATGGCCGGCTGAGCTAGATTTTGTAAAGGGCAGCCAGAAGGGGCGTTGAGTAATTTATTTTGTGGAAAGCAGTCATATTTTGTTTTTATTCAGTTTTATTTAGTTTCGGTATTACGTAATCTCTAGTCTAAATATTTGTGGTAATGTGTCTGGCTGACAATAGAAATACCGCGAGAATGGAAGTGCTCGAGATGATCTGAATGGCTGCTTAACATACTAGCAAATAGGAATTCATCATTTCCCATGTGTTTGAGAAAGGCTTTCTGCCTGAGATCTACGAGTCGTGTTAATCGCTCGGAAGCTGTCTTCTGGTAACCACCTACGTTAAGCCGCGCTGATCACCTTTGTACCAAAATGAAGTAATACTCGCGTTTGATCGGTTCTCAGGTTGTTGACGAAAAGTGGCTACAGCAATAAGTATTTTGTGAAAGTTTAGTTTTGTGAATGATGTAATTTTAGGACATATTTACATGTGAACAGTTCATGTTGTACATAAACTCCGCGAGGCGTGTTTCGTGCAGAGATAACGAGACATTACAATGTGCACTTCATTAGAGAAATCCTACTGAGCGACTGAACGTCTTAATTCGCTAGTGTTCTTGGGTCAGTGACTGTTCAGGACTTTAAAATATCGGATCGTACTGGCCGGCCGGGGTCGACGAGCGGTTCTAGGCGCTTCAGTCTGGAACCGCGCGACAGCTACGGTCGCACGTTCGAATCCTGCCTCGGGCGTGGATGTGTGTGATGTCTTTAGATTAGTTAGGTTTAAGTAGTTATAAATTCTAGGGGACTGATGACCTCAGCTGTTAAGTCCCATAGTGCTTAGAGCGATTTGAACCATTTTTTAAATACCTTATGGCTGCTTTCGGATCTGAACCCGTAGCAGAGACAATCAATAACATTGCATAATTGATTTCGTAGTATTAAATACGGACTTGATAATCATTTTCCTTGTTTTAAGGATATTAAACCAAATTAAAGGAAATTTTTGACACTTTTTTCAAACGACTCATGCAAGAATTCCGAACGCCCGACAGTTAAACTTTCAGCTACTGCCCATGGACTGGAGTTAAATGGCCTTTGCGTGGTTGGTGTTTAGTTGAATTTTGTCAACGCTGCTTTTGTCGGCTAAATCAATACCTACCATGGCAGAGTGAAGCGGTAGACAACCTGAAGCCTATCCAGGTAGGTGGATAGATTGTTTAATGGATAGTGAGAACACATCCCGTCCCGCTGCAGGAGTAATGGAAAGTTGGTAACCATGCTCCGATAAATGCCTACATCGGAGCGGGGACTACGTACAGAAGCAGCTGGAAGGTGTAGGCAACTGTTGCAAATAAAAGTTTCTGGCAGAAGTAAAGCTGTGAGGACGGGCCGTGAGTCGTGCTTGTGTGGCTCAGTTGGGTCGGCAGTCCGGCTTTCGCCGCCGTGCAGTGCGGACGTGTTGTTATTTCCGCCTGCGGAGCGCGCGCGCTCGCTGTTGTTTACATTTCAGCGGCCGTCCCTTACGTGTCGCTTACGTGCACTAGAATCATGGCCAACCGTTTTCGAAAATCAACTTTACGTTTCAACTTCTGCAACGAATACGCACGACCAAAGGCCTTGGAAGTGGAACGCTTCCTACGCGACGTTGCTAAGATCCCAGCTTCTGACATCTTGGGCATCCATTTGTCCATATTAAGCAGTACTGTGTACGTCAAAGTCGTCAATGACGCGGTATGTGAAAGAATACTTCGTGATACCAACCATGGACTACGCTTCTGCCACGCCGACGGCAATGTCGGAGCGGTCACTGTCGACCATGCCGGCTTAGGAATGCGCACCATACGAGTTTTCGAACTCCCGTTCGAGCTCCCGGCGGAAGACGTTATCGCGGCTTTCCGTCCCTATGGCACTGTACATGGCCACACTGCCGAACGTTGGGCGCAATTCCAAACGTACCCTGTTCTTAACGGTGTACGGCAGATCACCATCGACCTCCATCGCCACATACCATCTTACCTGCAAATTAGCGGGTGCCGCGCGGTTGTCATATACGACGGCCAACCCAAGACCTGTTCCGGGTGCGGCAAAGAAGGCCACCTCAGATCTGAGTGTCTTCAGAGACGAATCACCCAACTGCCAGCCGCTACCGTGGCACCTCCGGCACCGACGACGGTTTTACCGATCACCTACGCATCGGCGCTCTCTTCTCCTCCCACCGGCCGCCGCCCATCGGACCATGCACCAGTGACCCTTCCAGCTGCTACGGTTACCGCTGGGGCCGACGTGTCGCGCTCAAAGCCTGACGCTACTCCGGCGCCACTACCAACAGCGACGACTTCCGACACCCCCCCGCCTGAACATATGGACGCCCCTTCATTGGACGTTCCCGCGACGGCCTTCCTCTCAGAGCGACGCGACTCCCTCCCGTCTTCCGACACGGAGGGACGAACCCGCAAACAACGTTCACCTAAGAGGCGCAAGAGGAGGCGCCGTACGGTCTCGGAACGAGACGGATCACCACCCCCCGATGCTCCAGAGGCCGTCCGACACGACGAGGCCTCGGAGAACCTGCACGACGATACGAATGACGACAACATGACGCCGACTGTGGATACGTCGATGCCTACTCTACTGGCTCGCTCAGGTGCTCCTGAACCAATGGACTCCACAGATGCGACTGCCGCCGGGACGTCCTCTGCCCCTACGACCGAAGTGGAACGTACGACCATCACAACGACAACGCCTTCAATGGTGTGGAGTGAGGACGTCGATGAGGCCCCGGACCACACGCTGGGGACAGAGTTACCCCAGACGGAAGCATCGTTACGCCGATGATAATGCCGTCGGGTGGCGTACGGCACGACTCACCGTTGCCTCGTCCCTCTTCATCATCCGCCGGTGGAGTTCCCCTCCACGGCGGGGTACGGCTCCAAACCTACCGAATAGCGACGATCAACACTAACACCATTAGCTCACCCGTGAAACTTCAACTACTGCGAGAGATGATATGGGCGTCGGACGTCGATATCGCACTACTACAGGAAGTACACCTGGCCACACTTCCAGACGTCGCGGGATATAACACTTATCCTTCTCCTGGTGATCACCTGGGACGCGGCGTAGCCATCTACGCCAGAGAAGGTATTCCAGTGGCCGATATCACATACCTTCCATCTGCCAGAGGCATGGCCGTCACCGTCATGGGGACGCGTATCGTCAACATTTACGCTCCGTCAGGCTCCACCCGCAGACGCGACAGGGCACTCTTCTATTCAGAAGACATCGCTCCTTTGTTTCTTGGACGCTGCGACCATTACTTGCTTGGGGGTGATTTTAATTGTGTCTTGCACCCTAAAGATCAAGTGCCCCACTACAACACCTGTCAAGAACTGCGTCTTGTCGTCCGAGATCTGTTGCTCCGCGACACTTGGGAAGTTCGGCACGGCGACGCGCCTGGACATACTTACCAGACGAGTCACTCCGCGAGCCGCCTTGATAGAATTTACGTCTCTCGGGAACTCACACCTGCAGTCCAAGGTGCAGAACTTTGGCCCCTGGCCTTTTCGGACCACTGTGCCTACATCTGCAACATTCTCTTCCCCAAGCAAGTGGTTTGGCGTAGTCGTGCACCCTGGAAGCTAAACACCTCCCATCTTCATGATCCCGAATGTCTTCAACGTGTTACCGAGACATGGGCCACCTGTGAACGTCGCTTACCTAAATACTGCACGACCTTGACCTGGTGGCTAGAATGTGCCAAACCTGCCATTCGACGTACTTTGATTCAGTATGGAAAGGACGTAGCTATGTGGCGCCGGCACACTACCGACTATTTCTACGCCGTTCTCCGCGACCTGGACGCCCAACCGCCCACCCCCGACACCCAGAGGGAACGCAGCAGGATTAAGGCACAAATAGTAACTTTGACACGCCGTAGACTGCAGGGGGCTATGGTGCGAACCCGACGTCAAGATTCGGCGGAACAAGAACACCCGACCATGCGTCATATCGCCTCCGATAGGAAACATCGACGACGACAACTCATCACCGAGATCACCACCTGTCGCGGCCAGCACGTCACTTGCCAGGCCGAAATCGTCAGTGCCTTTGTCGACCACTACCGCACAATGTACCAGGAGGAGACTACCAACAACCACGCTGAGGAGTCCGTGTTACCACACGTAACTCGCACCCTCACCAGCGACGAAGTGGACGAGCTGATGGAGCCCATTACGCGTGACGAAACCCACGATGCAAACAAAAAAGGTGCTCTGAATAAGTCACCTGGTGTCGACGGATTGCCGATAGAATTTTATCGCGCTTTCTTCACACTAATGGCGTCACGGTGGACAACGATGTTTAATGAACTGCTGACGATGGGGAACGCCGTACCGCCGTCCTTCGTCACGGGAATTATTATACCCATCCACAAACCGACACCAGGTATGACGACAGCACATTACCGTCCCCTGACTCTGCTTAACGCAGACTGTAAAATTTTTACACGCCTACTGGCAACGCGATGCCGCAAGATCCTGCCTAGCATTCTATCCCCGGAACAGACAACTCCGGGCGGCTCAGTTAATATACAAACGGCCACAGGAGAATGTCGCGATTTAATTGCACTGGCAGCGGCGTGCAGACTCCGCGCCGCAGTGGTTGCCATCGATTTTGACAGCGCATTCGACAAATTGCGGCATCCTTTTCTGTTCTCAGTGATGAACCGCATGGGTTTTCCACCAGCCTTTATCGACGTGATCCGGCGCCTGTACGGCACCGCCGAATCTCTGATTCAGGTTAACGGCCGTGTGGCGGGACCAGTGGCGATCCGGCGTTCCGTACGGCAAGGCTGCCCACTTTCGACCCTACTGTATGCCATAAGCCTGGAGCCACTCATCGGGAGTCTGACGAGCCACCTTTCTGGTCTCACTTTGCGACAGCACAGTTTTCGATGTCGTGCGTATGCGGACGACCTCCTCCTCTTGATCCGCTCACGGAGTGAAACACACACGGTACTTGATTTGATATCAACGTACGGCATTGCAGCGGGCAGTAACATGAATGTGGCTAAATCCGCGGCGATGCCCATTGGACGCGGCCTCTCACACGAAGACCTAGCACCTCTCCCGTGTGTACAACAACTACGATATCTTGGTATCATTTTCACCTCCACCGTGCGCCGCTCCGCTGCCATCAATTTTCGGCGTGCACTCCAAACTATCCGCACGACGGTGCGACAAAATCTTCTCCGACGACTCGATTCTTTACAACGTGTCCAATACCTCAATCAACATGTGGCGGCCAGAATGGTCCACATCGCACAGGTCCTCCCGCTGCCATCAACTATTGGACGCAGCCTCCAGGCTGCCCTCGGATACTTCCTTACGGCCGGTACGATCTTTAAGGTCCGCTGCGACACGCTCACCCTTCCCCCGTGAGCAGGAGGCCTCGGCCTTGTCAATGTGCGACTCCGAGCGGCGTCCTTGTACATGTCCACCATGCACAAGCAGTGGCACGGGGGCACCTCCCTTACGCGCAGCTTGCTGGAAATTCTTGTGCCCGCGACCATAACACCACCAGTACCAGTCGGACACATCAAGCATCATTTGACGCACATTTCTGATTTCATCGTCGACTTCAGTTATGCTCACACACACCGACCACGCGTTCTCCTCGACCTAAACATTTTTACACCCCTCTCCTTCGTTCCATATCCAGCAACAATATCGAACTCAGACATCCGTCCAAGCGGTGGCCCACGGTTTGGCGTCATATCCACCAGCCTTTTCTTCCCTCCAACGTCCGGGCACCATGGTACCAAGTCGCAAATGAAAAATTCGCCACAAACCATCGCCTTCACGCCATCGGACTACAGGACTCTCCACTTTGTTCCATTTGCCACCTCGTGGATGACGATGTCCATCAACTGACTTGTATTGCCACCAGTGACGTCTGGAAACTTGCCCGACAGTTCGTTGCCTGTTACCTCCGCGTTCCGCCGGACTCGATTGACCCACGGATTTTTATCCATCCTGAGAATACTTATTTCCCCGCCTCCAAAAATCATGCGATTGTATGGGTCAAGGGATGGACGATCAACTACATGTATAATGGTGGCGACAAATCACGCCTTGATTTCTGACAGTACTTACAAACCGCCCACAGTGAAGTCGAACAGCGACCGCGCTACCGCGCCTTCTTCGCCAATTACCTGCATGCGATCTTTACTTCACCCCCGCTCAGTTGGATGGTGCCACACGCCGACAGCACTCCCGCCCCCCCTGCTGACATCTGAGACTCCCCGCGCTACTTTTTACATTGTAACCCACAGTGGAGTAGGCGCATGGACACGCGCCTCCTTTCTTTAATGCACTACCCCGGACAACACTGGTCTTTCCCTCACTCCACTGTATATTGCTTCACACCTCTTAGATTACATCAGAATTATTATTCTTTTTTTCCCTGCACCTTGTTCATAAAAAAAAAAAAAAATTCCTCGCCTTGTACGAGTATATTGTCTTGTGTTATTTTCGCCGGTAGGATGGCATTTCTGTTGTATTTAAGTTTGTACCAATAAAGAGCTTCTTTTTCATTTACCCTTTTCCTGGTAAAAAAAAATAAAAATAAAAAAAAATAAATAAAAATAAAAAAAAAAGTTGGTAGAGCACTTGCCCGCGAAAGGCAAAGGTCCCGAGTTCGAGTCTCGGTCCGGCACACAGTTTTAATCTTCCAGGAAGTTTCATTTCAGCGCACACTCCGCTGCAGAGTGAAAATCTCATTCTAAAAATTTCTTGGGTTCCACAGTGGTTTTCATTTCGTGACCGATCTGACCTTGCCGCCGGAATGGCGCTCGTAATTTATTTATTGCAGAGATTATCAGGCGTAATGGCTGCCGCGTGTTGGTGTCCTTGTCTCCAAGCAACCCATGACCATATGCTTTCAGTAGGTAAGAGATATGTAGAATATACTGTCCAGGGCTACAATCGAAAGCTCTCCATACTGAGGAGTGGCAGGATGGCACTAGAAATATTGTTTTAGTTGCATTTTGAAAGGTGACGTCACGGAGACCCTAAAGATAGGACACAGGTGCCGGCGTTAGCACTTCGGAAATGTAGAGGATGTTGCCCAAATTGTTCTGACTAGACGAAACTACTTTCATCCAGGCAAAACTGTGGATTATACTGTTCTTTGATTGCTCTGGGAGATGACGCATCATACTAGAACACATGAAATATTAATTCACTTTATTACATAAATGAATGAAACATTTGCTAAATTTTGACACAGTTCTTTCCCACCGGATTGCTCGATAACTTACAACTGATTCACACATTAACAAACAATTCTTTTGCAGTACGGTGTTCCATATTTAAGAAAGGACATTTCATCTGAAAATTTAGCTGTCACTGTCCTACACGATGATGTTGATTGAGTAGCTGATGTCTCGAACTGTGCAGAGCTCTTTCATGTTCAGTACTATATTGACCTCAGCGTGAGGGCGCGGCTGTTCTGAGAGGGAGGTGTGATCTTCTCGAATGCCTCTCACACACCGTTAAGGATTGCAGTGGGACCTTGCTAACTGCTATGGTATCGATATGCGTTCCCAGCACTGGTGTGGCACTGTGATCTCTGGACGATATCACACAAATCACCAGCTATGCGAGCCAGAGGTGACCCTGTTGTGTAGCCAGTCGTGGGCCCATGTGATGCTGAAATTGGCATCGTTTATAATTCTCGAAACCCTTACACACTGGCAAGTCCAAAGTCATACAGTATACAGAGCTGCTACGTCTGAACAGACGATATGGTAGTCCTCCTGTGTCCAGTGTTGTTGGGTGTATCACTACTGGAATCGCTCTCTATGTCTGATGTCGCATTCAGGGAAACCACAACAATGGTCGCTATGCTGACAGCTCTTGGTGCTCCAGAAGTCGTCATATGATGTGGATTACCTCACTGGAAAAGAAAAAGAAAAGAAATCCTAGTTCGTGTCATGCGTTGTAGCTGCATGACCCAGCACAGCCAAGAGGACCGCCAGTTGCGTGGCCGTAGTGGGATTCCGATCGAAGCGAGCATCGGTGTAGTGGAATCACGAAGCACAGCCCGATGTGTCGCGATACTGCTACTGTCAAATTTTGACCCATGCCTGTAACGTTTCTCCTCTTACACTATCTTCTCGCAAACGACCAACAATAAATAGCAATTTCGGAATAAGAAACCCTCTACGTAATCTTTCCCCATAGAGAGAATGCAGACTGCTTTGCTTCTGCCTGCTTTTTTCGGTAGCTCTGAATTTTTTATACATCCAAGCATAAAGTACACATCACACCAACTGCACGTTTCTCGCATGGTGCCTTCTTGGCGTTGTAGTTCTAATTGTCCGCACTGCATTTCAGTGCGCAGAGGAAGAAGTCGCTGATTGAGTTTCAAAAAATGGCTCTGAGCCCTATGGGACTTAACATCTGTGGTCATCAGTCCCCTAGAACTTAGAACTACTTAAACCTAACTAACCTAAGAACAGCACACACATCCATGCCCGAGGCAGGATTCGATCCTGCGACCGTAGCAGTGATTGAGTTTCCTGGGTGGATTTTGCCGTAATGAAAAGCTCTTTTGTTTTAATGACTAACATCGGAACTCGTGTATCACATCCGTCACACACTATCCCCCATTACAGGGTAATACAAAACAAAGCACTTCTCTTTGAACTTCTCCGGTATTTTCTCTCAGTACCAACTGCAAAAGATCACATCCTGCGTAGCCGTACTCTAGAAGAGGACAGAAAAGCGTGGGATGAGCAGTATCAAGTGGTGTGCGCATCTGCTAAGTGTTCTACCGATAAATCGCAGTCTTCTGGTACTTCCCTAAAATTTATGTGTGCGAGTTAAGTTGTTAGTTAACTGTAATGTGGAGGTGTAAGGGGCTGAAAGGAAAGAAAATGAAATGGAAGAAACGACTGGTGTCAGCTGCATTGCGACTTCATGCGGAATCAGCGGCGACGAGTGAAAATGTGTACCAGACCAGGATTCGAACCGTGGATCTCTCGCTTACGGTCAACTTGAACGGATGTCTTGTGACGTCCGCCCAGACCAAACGCAACGAACCACATCGAACAAAAAAAAAAAACAAAACAAAACGAAAGGTTATCGCAACTGCCTTTTTTTTTTTTTTTTTTTTTTTTTTGTTCGATGTGGTTCGTTGCGTTTGGTCTTGGCGGACGTCACAAGACATCCGTTCAAGTTGATCGTTGATTTCTTGACTCAGTTTTTTTATTACAGAGAGCACGGAGCCCTCTGACCGAAACCAAATGCGCCATCCGCACGAAGTGTATACCTAGCGTCATCTACCCGCAATCCTCGTCTATGTCGTCCATGCTCGCTACCTCGAGATTCCCACAGGAGGCCGAACGTCATTGTACGTCCGCTCTGAAGATGGTGGATTCACTGCAAATCGAGGAAAATCAATGAATGTGGAGTGTCTGTTCTTCAGGACATATCCAAAAGAACAGACACCACCCAGAATCGGCAGGTATGATACATCTCCCGTAAATTGAAGGTGGAATGGGGAGAAAGCACAGGAAAGACACCCCGCTTTCATATAACTGATTCGCCTCGATGGGCAGTGAATGCACCACCTTCGTTGGGGTTGCACAATTAAGTTCGGCCTCCTGCGGGGTTCTCGAGGTAGCGAGTACGGAGAGCATGGACGAGGACTACGGCTAGATGACACTAGGTGGGAATGTCGGTGGGACGAAAGGCGTGCCGAGATAGTCCGCTCAATTGCGGTAAACACTGCTTGAGGAAGGCGTATTCGTTAACGCAACTGCCTCGTAAACGAGAGACCCAGGGTTCGAATCCTGATACGACAGGCATTTTCACTCGTAGCCACTGATTCTGCATGAAGTCGCAATGCAGTTGACATTTTTTGTAAACCCTCGTCGCCAGTTTCCCAAAGGCCTCGTCGCTACTACTGTGAAGGTCCAGATGCCACTGTTGTTACTGTAGGCCGAGATTGTGGATTCGTGAAACGGCTTCTGGTGCAGTACACCACTAAGACAAGTTCTCACTGCCACTATTACACAGCTATACCCCAGGGCCAGTTAATGATATATAAGATCGAAGATTCTACAACACGGAGCCGTGCGCGGCTCGCGGTCATGCCGTTTTTGCTCGTCATCTTGTTTTGGTGGTTCTGTCACCTCGTTTTTCTTTTAATTCGATTTACTGGCGTCTGCATCTACATCTATATCTACATCCATAATCCGCAAGTCACCTGATGGTGTGTGGCGGAGGGTACTTTGAGTACCTCTATCGGTTCTCCCTTCTATTCCAGTCTCGTATTGTTCGTGGAAAGAAGGATTGTCGGCATGCCTCTGTGTGGGCTCTAATCTCTCTGATTTTATCCTCATGGTCTCTTCGCGAGATGTACGTAGGAGGGGCAATATACTGCTTGACCCCTCGGTGAAGGTATGTTCTCGAAACTTCAACAAAAGCCCGTACCAAGCTAATGAGCGTCTCTCCTGCAGAGTCTTCCACTGGTGTTTATCTTTCATCTCCGTAACGCTTTCGCGATTACTAAATGATCCTGTAACGAAGCGCGCTGCTCTCAGTTGGATCTTCTCTATCTCTTCTATCAACCCAATCTGGTACGGATCCCACATTGGTGAGCAATATTCAAGCAGTTGGCGGACAAGTGTACTGTAACCTACTTCCTTTGTTTTCGGATTGCATTTCCTCAGGATTCTTCCAATGAACCTCAGTCTGGCATCTGCTTTACCAACGATCAACTTTATATGATCATTCCATTTTAAATCACTCCTAATGCCTACTCCCAGATAATTTATGGAATTAACTGCTTCCAGTGGCTGACCTGCTATATTGTAGCTAAATGATAAAGGATCTTTCTTTCTATGTATTCGCAGCACATTACACTTGTCTACATTGAGATTCAATTGCCATTCCCTGCACCATGCGTCAATTCGTTGCAGATCCTCCTGCATTTCAGTACAATTTTCCATTGCTACAACCTCTCGATATACCACAGCATCATCCGCAAAAAGCCTCAGTGAACTTCCGGTGTTATCCACAAGGTCATTTATGTATATTGTGAATAGCAACGTCCTACGACACTTCCCTGCGGCACACCTGAAATCACTCTTACTTCGGAAGACTTCTCTCCATTGAGAATGACATACTGCGTCACTAGGTTGCTGGTTTGCTTCCCCGTGAGTGGCAGTAGCAGCGTTTATCGATAAGTGCATTATATATGGAGCGACCGCTAGTATTTCCCGGTCGTTGTGTGTCTGGAGTTCAGTCGGGGACGCAGCGCCAGTGAGGTCCGGACAGACAGTACTCGCCGACCGCTGCCTACACAGATGCACTGTCCGACGGAAGGGGACTGGAGCGGGAACGACCGTTGGTTGGTCGTTCGGTCGGTCGTCTTATTGGGCGACGTGTGCCTGGTCTTTTGACCGTTTCTGGGCCTCGTTAGTTGGTCATTTTGCCGGACGTGGGCCGGTTCCTTCCTCGTGCAGAGATGTCGTCGCCGATGGGCAAGAGTTACCTCTGCATGGCTGGATCCGAGCCAGCGGGCCCGGCTCGCCGTGTCTCCGAGTTCCGAATGGACAACAAGGGAGTCGGGATGGAGCTGCAGTGAGCTCCGGACAGCCATGACTCATCTAACTTCTGCCGACACACATAACTTGGGTGGGGACGACCTTGGTTGGTCGTTCGGTCGGTCGTCTCATCGGATGACGTGTATGTGGTCGCCGACCGCTTATGGAAACTTTGCGTGTGTCGACTTGTGATTCGTCCTTGTTGTTCCACAGTGATTGGTTTTAGGATTGTCAGAGTTCTTGGTGCGAGTGTTTTCGTGGTACTCCGTCTAGCTTGTGTAATTTCGACTGAGCAGTTATGAATGCTGTCTGCATACTGGTAGGCAGTCGGTCGATTGGGACAGAGTAGCACGTTTGTGTTTCCTCGCCGTTTTGATGCTGTCCGAGACGGCGTGTAGTTCGACAATCTCTGTGTTTTTTCATATTTTTGAGTGATTATTGTGCCTTGGCTGTTTTTAGACACCAATTTGAAGACGTAGTGCTCCCGGTATCTTCGTACTCGGCTGATATTTGCCGCTGTCGTGCCGTTGGTCGGCGCAGCGGAATTGATTAGGTCATTGGTCGGTCCTTCAGCCGTCCCTGGGTCCGGTTTCCATCTGATTACTTAATGTTATTCTTGGCTGCCTATCTCACCTAACCTTACGTTAGAGTTACCTCCTCAGGCCGACCCTTGGAACACTTCTGAGTACCATTGTTCTGTTGTTTGGGATTGTGATTTTCTTTTGTCGCAAGTACTGTGTCAGGCCTTCAGCCGTGTATTAATTTTGTTGTTCTATGTTTAGTATATGGCCTTCAGCCGAACCTTATGTGAAGTATTTTAAGATTAGGCCATCAGCCGTGTTTTATTTAAAATTCTCGTTTGCTCTGTATTTAGGTCTGCAGCCGCATTTCTCTTAAAATTTGTGGCTTTCAGCAGTAATGTGTAAATTCCTGTTTGTAAGGTTTCTCTTTAATTATCATGAATCCTTAAAATGGCCTTCAGCCGTACTGTGTAAATGCTTATCTTAAGGTTTGTCTTTAATTATTTTGAATAATTGTTTGGGCCTTCAGCCGTCAAGATATTTCATGTTTTCTTAAGATGGTTTTCTTTTGTACTGTGTAATTGCTTATCTTTAAAGGTTGCCTTTTATATGTTGAAATATTATTGGGGTTTCAGCCGAGGAATTAATTAAAATTTTCCTTAATATGGTTTTTAGCCGAAATTGGTAAATGCTTGCCTTTTAAAGAATTTCCTTTGCTGATCTCAAATATTATTTGGGCCTTTAGACGAGAAGGTATTTTAAGTTTTCTTAAAGTAAAGCCTTCAGCCGTTTCTCTAAATCCTTGTGTTTTAAAAGGGATTATTTAAACCCTATTATTGAGAAGTTACTTGCGCCCTCAGCCGTGAATTGATCCTTGTTATTTTAAAGAGAAAACTGTGCAATGTGTTTTCGAGGAATAAAGTTCTGTGTTCTTGTGTAACCAACAGTAAGGCCCCTTTCCACAACCTGATCCGCTCTGTCATTTGCGAAACCAGATTTCAAACACTCCAACAAATTAGTAAAAAAGTCACACAAATGAGTTAAAAAACTTTCCTGATCTTTGTGACTAGTTGAATAACGAAGTCTGCCACACTGCATGTAATGTAACTCAAAAAAGGCCTTCATTGGCGAAATGCAAATAATCGGAGGTAAGCTTCACAGTACAAAGCAAAAGCAATTTACAACTGCTATCTGTTCACTTCTAAGGTTTCACTAAACGACGTTCCCTGTGTAATTCAAAGTGGACGATGATCTGTAACCAAGTGGGTGAGAGCTTCTCTTCTGTCTTCCGAGCAGGCTTCTGTCCGTTGTCGTCCGGTCATTGGCGGATTGTTCAAAATGGTTCAAATGGCTCTGAGCACTACGGGACTTAACATCTGAGGTCATCAGTCCCCTAGAACTTAGAACTACTTAAACCTAACTAACCTAAGGACAACACACACACATCCATGCCCGAGGCAGGATTCGAACCTGCGACCGTAGCAGTCGCGCGGTTCCAGACTGAAGCGCCTAGAACCGCTCGGCCACAACGGCCGGCTGCCGGTTAATACTGGGCTGGCAATGGCCGAGGCGACGTCGATATCTTGATCCTTAGCGCCGCCTGTGGCGCTGGTGGAACTCTTGCAAGTGGAGAGTCTCTATGGCACTGGCACCAGCTCGCATCTTTGCGCCTGTGGTGCTTTTGCCCTGGCTGTGTCTCGTTCGGACAACACAGCACTCCTCCCCCTCAAACCTCTGCACCGTCGTCACGTACGGCCGAGAACCATAGTGACGGTGAGGGGGAGGCGTGGGTGCGGGAACCAGTGTCGGAGAGGCGACCGTTGCTGTGGCCGATGCTAATTGGCAGCTCGCACCACGACATCCGACTTGAGACTGTTAGGGAGCACTGGCCGAAAAACGACGCAGAGGATGCCTCCCATCTTCTTGAGGGCATGAATCCGCATCGGCAGGTGCCGCCGGAAGTCCGTTAGTGGACGGACGCGGCGTCGGACGATGTCCAACGGCTCGAGGTCCGGAAACAGCGTCACGTGACGCCATTCTTATGGATGGCGCTCGGGTTGAGACGACAGGGAAGGCCAGGAATCTGTGAACATACGAGAAGCGGCAGAACTATACAAGCGACAAGGGCGAATTTGTTTTAGGTGCCGCTTCTGCATTCCATAGTTACCTCGAAACTGAACCATACGCGAATCAATTGAATCAGTGATTACGCGCACGCTCCCATGACTCCTTTCTGCCACAGATTCTGTAAAACACAGGTTGGCTAATCCGATATGTTGGCTGGAGTGTGAAGGCACCGATCGCAGCGGGGTATGGAGGAAATGCAAGAGCGTGCTCTGGAGTCGCCCATGTAGCAGTTCTGCGGGCGAAGGGCCGTTGCGGGGCTGGGAGCGATAAGTGGACAACAAGCGGAACAAGGCTTGTTCGCGTAGATGGTGCAAGTGAAGTTTGTCCATTTGCTGTTTGAACGTGCGAACAAAACGTTCAGCCTCACCATTCGATTGTGGGTGGGCTGGTGCTGAGATGGCGTATGCCGTTCGCTGTACAGAAATCTTCAAATTCTGCAGAGACAAACTGAGGTCCACTGTCTGTGGCGAGCAATTCAAGCAGAACTTCGATGTAGAATATAGACTGAAGTGCTTGCAAAGTAGAGCGAGATGTTGTCGGTGACATGGGAACAACAAAAGGGAATTTACTATACGCGTCGACAACTGCTATGAAACGTCCCCTTAGAAAAATTTATCAATTACTGTACTGGTTAACCCCTTACATTATTTGATTTTGAAACAGATGAGCAAAACTGAACGTACTCAGACATTTCTCTTTTTAGTTATTCTGATAATCACTAAATGACACACAATACTTTTTTAGCGCAACGCAATCTGACTTTCAATAATCCCCACAAAAGAATGGCCCTGACTAACAATAACCTATACCTTTCATGAATCACTTACCTCACAAAAATCTTCGTTACCCAAACTACTGCAATACAGCGTGCGCCAATACTGCCAGCTGAATAAAAAATTTTAACTACTGAAGGTACTAACTACTAATAGGCATAGTTAGCAAATGAAAGATGTTGATAGAGAACAAACAATGTATTTACCTTAATAATGTTCAAAATTCATCATATATATGTCAGTTCATGATATCCAATATTACAAATTTACTCTTTCTGATGGACACACGTCCATATCGTCCGCTCTCAAAAATCTGCCATTTCTCTCCCCACACCCACCAGTGCTGGCGGCTCACCTCCAACTGCGCAACGCTACGCGGTGTTCACATCCAATTGCCCAACATTACTATAGCGAACATTCCAGCAATGCAAACCAGCCAGAGACTGCACACAGAACAGTCAGTGATTTTCACACAGAGCGCTACGTGACATTACCAACATAAAGCCCTAAACAGCCTACTTACACTGCTAACCATCATGTGCTCTAGTAATGACCAGCAAAGTCTATGTGAACACGCTGCGAAGGCGCTTCTGCCTTGGGCCACTCAAAAAAACGTTGTATAGCAGCGGCCTGATGTTCCGCACATGCTTGACACCTTCAGACATCCTTTCTATTTGCGCGTCCATGCTAAACCGTGTGCGATGTCTGCGCGCTAATTGTTTTCTGCGGACAATACCCCAGTGACCTTGATGCAGTAAGCTGAGTACGTGTCTTTGAAGCACTTTCGATGTCACCACAGGCGCATGCCCTGACTCTGTGCCGCGCGGGTTAGCCGCGTGGTCTAGGGCGCCTTCTCACGGTCCGTGCGGGTTCTCCCTTCGGAAGTTCGAATCCTCCCTCGGGCATGGGTAAGAGTGTTGTCCATAGCCTATGTTAGTTTAAGTTTGATTAAGTAGTGTGTAGGCTTAGGGACCGATGGCCTTACCACAAATTTCCAAATTTCCTGACTCTGTGGGAAGCAAAATGACGCCATGAACAACGGAAATATCATGTCGACGTGCAAAATATCGACGAACAAAGGGGCTGACAATGTGCTTGATAGAAGATGGCCATCCGGTACGAATGTATCGGAGTAAAATTTGCAAATCAGGATCTGAAGAAGTGGCTTGCGCTACTTTGCGATAATCCAGGGGAAACTGCTCAACAATGTTAGTTTCTTGTGCATTAGTCTGAAGCCGGCCGGAGTTGCCGAGCGCTTCTAGGCGCTTCAGTCTGGAACCACGCGACAGATACGGTCGCAGGTTCGAATCCTGGGGCGGGGCTGGATGTGTGTGATGTCCGTAGGTTAGTTAGGTTTTAGTAGTTCTAAGTTCTAGGGGACTGATGACCTCAGATGTTAAGTCCCGCAGTGCTCCGGGCCATCAATTTGAAAACATGCTGCTTCGGAAGTGTCGAATTCAGCATCAGGTGCCATACGTAGACGTGAGAGAGCGTATGCTTTCGCATACGTAGAAGTGCGCCGATAATTGACCTCGTACTGGTAGTGGGAGAGAAGAAGATACCAACGTTTGCAATTTCCATCAAGTACGAACAGGTATCGGTTTGTCTGGACTGAAGAGTGACTGCAAAGGTTTAGGGTCTAGAACCAAATAGAATTTTCGATCATATAGGTACAGGTGAAATTTAGTCACTCTGAAAATGATGGCGAGAGCTTCCTTTTCTATTTGCGAATAGTCCTGCTGAGCTTTTCTCAGAAGCTTGGGGGCGAAGGAAATAGATCAACCTGACGAGCCAATATGGTGTGACAAAACAGCAGCAATTCCAAAGGACGACGCGTCCGTGGTCAAAAGACAGATTGGTTTGGATCGAAATGAACCGAGCGTAGATCACTGAGCAATGCCGCTTTCAGTTTCCGAAAGGCTGTCACGATCTTGGGACCAATCAAAAGGAACATTTCTGCTGTGAAGACGATGTAAGGGAGCCGCTATATGAGCTGCGTTAGCAATGAAGCGAATGTAATGATTAAGCTACCCTACGACGGACTGCAATTTTTTGACATTCTTAGTGGCTTTCAGAACACGTTTTTCTTGCAAATGTGCCTGTGTCGGATGAACACCTCGAGAATTGAATACATGAACCAAGTATTCTATTTCCGTCTGGAAAAAGGCGCACGTTTCTTTATTACTTGAGTCCAGCCTCAGACAGAAATTGCGCAAGTTGGCAAGACGTTATTCTGCTGTGCGGAGAGCAAGTACAGTATTGTCCAGGTAATTTGTACATGAAGGTACATAAGTAGTCAGCTGTCGTAGATAGCGTTGGAAAATGGCAGTTGCAAATGCCGAAATGCAAACGATGGAACTTGAAAAGTCCTAAATGTATAATGATGAGAACCACATTTTGTGATGATTCATCAAGAGAAATCTGAAGGTAAGAATCGCAAAGGTCAATTTTTGAAAAATAGCGAAATGCGCGTAAGCGATCCATGAGTTCGTCAGGTCGAGGCAATGGATAAGTATCCACAGCTATCTGAGGGTTGACAGTGACTTTGAAACCAGCACAAATCCGAATTTTACCTGATGGATTGCGAACATAAAGTACTGGTGAAGGCCACTGACTCGCAAAGATTGTTGCGATTATACCAATTTCTTGCCAGTGAGCCAGATCTTTTGTAACCCGTTGACGAAGTGCAATAGGCACTACACGTTCTTTGGAAAAGAGCGGCTGCTCGTTGTCTTCAATGAAAGTGTAAATTCAGAAGTACCACAGGTTGTACACCAAACAGCGAGTTAAGTATTGTTATAAGGAGGCACTTCGCGAGAGGTCACTGAAACAGAATCGAATCAAATTAAAGCAGCGATAAAGACCTACCGAAGTGGCGAGAAAACGTCGGTTCGCATATTAGTAGTATTAAGCAAGAACACATGGCCACTGACCCGTCGGCCTCTGTTATTAGCTTGGAAGGAAATCATACTAATCCCAATGTTTGATGAGAGATATGGTAATAGTTTATATAGCAGAGGCATATCACCTAATCTTTAAATGTGGTAAATGGTGAGGGGCAGCACTGCCCTGGACATCTGTTCTGTTACATGAAAGTCTACTAAAAAGCAGGCAATTTTAGGTGTTCACACAAGACAAAAGAAGTATACAGCCTGTCGTTTTCATAAAGTCTTTCAAGGGGGTACTGCCTAGGTCATGGTCTCATGAACAGCGCATTCATTTCATCACATGCTTCGTAAAAGGCGAAACCACCATTTAGACCAATGAGACCGCAGAGAACTGTCGAGAATACGAGCAGTTAGAGCGAGCATTTTTAGGAAAGTCTTGGTCCCAATGTGTCCATGAAAGATTCTGAAAGATTTTCAACAGAAAACATTGTACGAGGCCTCCAAGAGTATTTTGGAACATGCATAAGGAAAACGAGATACTGCAACGAACCCATATCTAATCCTGACGTCCTCAGAGTGTTAAATGCAAAACTGCCACTTGACCTCAGAGACAAATTGATTCATTTACCTAAGAATTATCTTAAAAATTGTATGTTTATGGCTCTCTAGACCTCATGCAAGAGGATGCTGATCTGAACGGTAGTAACAGTAACCATACTGAACAATCCTCTCCACTGCGTTCGCAGTGTTGTAATCATGGCAGAACAAGACAGCATCGAATGTCACACAGTCATAACCTGCTCTGGCGCACAATGCGCAGCGTATCGAACGAGGTCCACAAAATTCACACAAAAAGATATGGAATGATAACTGGTACCATCCTGGATGTCATAGTACTGTTAACAGACATTGAAAAACTATAACACAGATTACAACAATAATGGGTGGAATTTCCATATGGGAAACCACCCATGCATGGCACAAGCCACAAGCCACAATACAAGCAGCAGTGGGTTCGCAGTTCGTGGTCTAGTGGCTAGCGTTGCTAGCTATACATTTTTGACAGTATATACATATCACATATTTAGTGATTCATCACGAAATTGTAGGAAACAGTTCTTTTTCTCATTGCAGCAAAAATACACTTTGCATGTACGACATTGTGAATGTGGTCTCGACTGCATTTTATTTTTCGCACACATTTTGCGATCGTTCTCTTTTACAACTGAACACTACAAAATATTTTCCTCGGTTGCCAAGACGTACATCCTTAGGAACAGAAAAGTTACCTTTCCTTATCTTTGGGGGAGTTATTACATCTTTACCAGAGTTTCTCTTTTTGAGATTTGGCACTTGCTGTTCGTTCATTAGTCCTAGTACCACAGCACGCCTGAATTCCAGCAATGGCAGTGCCCCATGTAGATCACTGAAAACGACGTAAGCATTGACAAAAGCAATTTCTATTGCTCCCCAGAAGAGACGGTGCCACCATTTCTTTGATCACCTGTCAAGACCATAAGTTGAACGTAACCTGTCTACATGATCCACACCACCCATGTTTTTATTGTAATCACATACAATAACTCGACATGCTATAGTCGTACTAGTTCCATCTTTCTGTTTTCTTGACACTACGCTCTGTTCAGTGGCATGGAAGTTTGACGCAAAATACACTACTTTACTGTCCCTCCATTGAAATACTGTTAGGTCTAAAGATGACAATCTGTGATTTGATTCCCTACGCTTTAGACATTTTTCTTTAGGTAAATTCGCTGGCTAACCTTTCCTGTTTGTTCTAATTGTTCCACAGGCAAATGTATTTACGGATTTTAATTTCTCCGAAAGTGGAATAGAAGTAAAAAGATTGTCAAAGTATAATTTTCTGTACTGACCCCAACACGGTTTAGACAATTTCAGTACTACACTCTCCCGTAAACCGTACCCTTCAAAGTCCCTCTCCAGTGTCTCATTTCTACCTTGATACACTACAAGATTGAGTGTGTATCCTTTTTTATCACAAATTGCCCATAGTTCATAGCCTCGTTTGATTGGTTTTAATGGGTTATATTGCTCTATGCTACTTCTTCCCTTGAAGACAATAATTGATTCATCAGTATTGAGTACACTAGTGGCCCTGTATATGGACATAAATTACTTATTCAAAGCAGTCAGAAGCAGGCGTATTTTATACAATTTATCACTGTTTCTTTCTGGAATTTTTGTGTTGTCACTAACATGTAAATTATTCAAAATAAAACCAAACCTGTCCCTACTCATGCATCGCCTTACAATAGAAATACCAAGGTCATCACATGCAAACCAGTAGTGCGGCAGCTTGTGGAAACCCATAAATAAATTAATTCCCAAAAAAGCAAACAGCTCATGTTCCTTCAGATTTCATATTCTTCCCTTCTGTGTTGCGTAAAGATTGCTCTGGAAAATTACGTCTTCTGCAATTGGCTTCAAAATGAAAATAAAAACATCAGTAGCTGTGTGGCAGTCCTGAAATAATTCTTCCATAGGCCCTGCAAAATGAATACATGAATGGAAATAGTACTGCAGTTGTCACAGACGGAACAGGATTCTAGAGTAATTCGTGAAATGAAAAAGGAGAAATTGACTAATGCTGAAAAAGAATTTATGATAATCTAAGTGTAAGACGATACCTTCACTATATCTGTATTCACAGTTCCTTGTTTCAATGTGTTTGTCTCTCCACGTTCTGTTTGTCCGATATTCACATTGAGGTGAAGGAGTAAACGGCAAAGAGCTCTCTGATGCATCATTATCCGAACAAGTGGAGTTTGTTTCACAATCTGCCTCTTGCAAATTGCACGAAAAAGCTTTGTCAAAATTATTAACATTTTCGTCATAATCTTCGATGGCAGTATCCTCTGCAATATCAGAGGGAATGTCCTCATACAAAATTGCTTCAATCTCTGCATCATTCAAAGGTCGAAAGTAGCCACCAATTTTACGATTTTCGTCCATCTGTGTGAGAAAAAGTGGACAGGACAACTAGTGAGATGTAACGCATTGTTGCTACAATAAAGTGTTCGCACAACCTGACGGTACTAATAAGTCCGCTTTATATTTTCCACTTTATCTCATTCACTTGTAACGTAATGCTTTAAACTATTATAAAAAAAAACAGAGAAGGTAAGTATTTACAATGGAAAACTCAACGGAAGTTTCAATAAATTGCGCACAAATTCAGACAACGCCATGGAAACAAGCACATACAATCTTCTGTTTTCATAGCAGCGCGCGAAAAACAATTTCAAGCTCTGACCGCCAGAGAGGTCTATGTATTGCACAATAATATCTATGAAACAGTAGATCAGAGTACCGACAGGCTCTCAGAGCACGAAACTGCACCACGAGAAAATAATGAGAGTCAAAATTTACTGGTACTTTTAAGTTCCGTCAGGCAACAAAGGGTTGAATATCGATAGCTATAACGTTCTCATAGATTTAATGAAAACACAATTGGAATATGTTAAATACAGCCAGCTTAAGACAATGCATCAGAATCAAACCTTCACACTGAGCCAAGCGGAAGATATTGAAAATTTGCTAAAAGGCTAGATTACTGACTCCACTAATACTGATACATTGGAACAAGCAGACCTTAGGGAGATATTATGTATACGTATACGAAAGTAAACCTGGTGTCATCGCAACATGCCAATATAATACGGAAGTCCACCCCCTTCAGATTTATAACCATAACATGCCTTTCATCCCTTGGGTCAAAAGGATAGCCATCACTAATGAAATCAAATAGATGCTTGAATAGAGAATAATTGAACTTTCCATGCCACTATCAGTTGTGGCGACTCCTAATGTAGGTCTTCATCCAGTTTTGGACGTGAGGGCCATTAACAAGATAATTAATAAACGAAAAGCAACAGTTTGCTTTTGTTCCACACCAGTTTGCTCTTTGTCCTACAATATTGTAGAACAAAAGCAAACTGGTGCTTTTCATTTATTGTAATGTTCCAAGAACCGACGGAAGATTCTGTTAACAAAATTGTTCTTGTAAGAATCCAATCAGAAAAATTAAATGAACAACTGCTGATATTCAAGGAGTCAAATACCTTACTTGCATCGATATAAGATGTTTCTACTGCCAGGTGAGCCTTAATAAAGAATCTAGAAAGTATACAGCCTTTACCTTTAGGGAGGTAAGTGGTTCAAATGGCTCTGAGCACTATGCGACTTAACTTCTGAGGTCATCAGTCGCCTAGAACTTAGAACTAATTAAACCTAACTAACCTAAGGACATCACACACATCCATGCCCGAGGCAGGATTCGAACCTGCGACCGTAGCCGTCGCTCGGCTCCAGACTGTAGCGCCTAGAACTGCACGGCCACTCCAGCCGGCTTTAGGGAGGTAAGCTATCACTTTTGTGTACTGCCATTTGTTGTAATTGTGACTTCAGATGTGTTCATAACCGCACCGGATGCTGCATTACGACCTGAAATACTTGACAGAGTATGTTGACGATGTATCAATAGTGACTCACACCTGGAAGGAACACATGGATTTGCTAGAAAAGACACTGGAGGAATTTTTTGAAGTAGGGATAACTGCAGACTTAAAGGACTCGAAGTTCAAGGGGGCAAAATCGTCTACAGGAATCGTTTCATACCCCATCAAAATCAGTGCAATAAAACATTTCTGTTACCCCAGCACAAAAAAAGCGTAAGGCATTTTTTGCTTTATGTTATTTTTTCGAAGATTTGTGCCAGAAAACTCTTGAATGGTACGGTTATATTAAGTCTGTTGAAGATAAAAGGGCCGCCCGATGTGGCCGAGCGGATCTAGGCACTTCAGTCTGGATTCGCTTGCCGCTACGGTCGCAGTCTCAAATCTTGCCTTGGGCATGGATGTGTATGTTGTCCTTAGGTTAATTAGGTTTAAGTAGTTCTGGGTTCTAGGGGAGTGATGACCTCAGATGTTAAGTCCCCTAGTGCTCAGAGCCATTTGAACCACTTTAAGATAAAAGCACCATTAATGTGGACCAATGTATGAAGAAGAGATATTGATGCAACAAAAGATGTCTTAGTTAATTGGAACATCACGTGACTAAGGATTTTTGTCTCGTAATTGACGCTTCATTTTCTGGCATAGAAGAATGCCTATTTAAGGTAATCGAAGAGGATAGAAAGCAGAAAATTTGCGTTATTAGTTTCGGAAGTCGAACGTTCTTGGAATTTTAATGTGCATACTCCATCACAGAACTGGAAACAAATTTGGTATGGAGATTTAAAATGGCTCTGAGCACTATGGGAATTAACATCTGAGGTCATCAGTCCCCTAGAAATTACAACTACTTAAACCTAACTAACCTAAGGACATCACACACATCCATGCTTGAGGCAGGATTCGAACCTGCGACAGTAGCGGTGGCGCAGTTCCAGACTGTAGCGCCTAGAACCACTCGGCCACCCCGGCCGGCTAATTATTACACTTGCGGAAAGGAAAAGCAGGATAATTATCTCATAAAGCGTTGAGTTTTTTGTCATCTTGCAAATTACGTCATCTGTGCTTAGTATGCTGGTGGCATTCACATTTTACGTAAAGGTAACCTTGTCGTACGGCTCTGTACGACTACCACAGAGCCTACCAGAATTTATAGATCTTACTGAGCAATCTAATTATGAGAGGATAATAATTACCACCAGGATTACTCTGATACGTACAAACGTATGACATCTACAAAATGCTGATCCACATTGGTTGAAAGCTAAGACGCTGCTTGCACTGAATCCAGTAGATAAACTAAAACAATATTACTAATAGCTGAATGATGTTCTATTTTATGGGGGTGATCCGTGATCTGACATTTGGTTCGTCTGTATACTAACTACATCTGAGAATGCGTTAATCAGATACACGCATAATGCCTGGGATCATTTTGGCGCATCCACGGTCTCCCTCTACTATTTTTACCCACCACACTGCCCTCCAATACTAAATTGGTGACCCCTCGATGTCTCAGAACATGTCCTACCAACCGATCCCTTCTTCTAGTCAAGTTATGCCACAAGCTCCTCTTCTAACCTAATTCTATTCAATACCTCCTCATTAGTTATGTGATCTACCCATCTAATCTTCAGCATTCTTCTGTAGCACCACATTTTGAAAGCTTGTATTCTCTTCTTGTCGAAACTATTTATCGTCCACGTTTCACTTCCATACATAGCTACACTCCATACAAATACTTTCAGAAACGTCTTGCTGACATTTAAATCTTTACTCGATGTTAACAAATTTTACTTCTTCAGAAACGCTTTCCTTGCCACTGTCATTCTACATTTTATATCCTCTCTACTTCGCCCACCATCAGTTATTTTGCTCCCCAAAAAGCAAAACTCCTTTACTACTTTAAGTGTCTCATTTCCTAATGTAATTCCCTCAGCATCACCCAAGTTAATTTGACTACATTCCATTATCCTAGTTTTTCTTTTGTTGATATTCATCTTATACCCTCCTTTCAAGACGCTGTTCGTTCCGTTCAGCTGCTCTTCCAAGTCCTTTGCTGTCTCTGACAGAATTAGAATGTCATCGGCGAACCTCAAAGTTTTTATTTCTTCTCCATGGATTTTAATACCTACTCCGAAATTTTCTTTTGTTTCCTTTATTGCTTGCTCAATATACAGATTGAATAACATCGGGGATAGGCTACAACCCTGTCTCACTCCCTTCCCAACCACTGCTTCCCTTTCATACCCCTCGACTCTTATAACTGCCATCTGCTTCCTGTACAAATTGTAAATAACGTTTCGCTCCCTGTATTTACCCCTGCCACCTTCAGAATTTAAAAGAGAGTATTCCAATCAACATTGTCAAAAGCTTTCTCTGAGTCTACAATTGCTAGAAACGTAGGTTTGCCTTTCCTTAATCTTTCTTCTAAGATAAGTCGTAGGGTCAGTATTGCCTCACGTGTTCCAACATTTCTACGGAATCCAAATTGATCTTCCCCGAGGTCGGCTTCTATCAGTTTTTCCATTCGTCTGTAAATAATTCGCTTTAGTATTTTGCAGCTGCGACTTATTAAACTGATAGTTCGCTAATTTTCGTATCTGTCAACACCTGCAATCTTTGGGATTGGAATTATTATATTCTTCTTGAAGTCTGAGGGTATTTCGCCAGTCTCATACATCTTGCTCACCAGATGGTAGAGTTTTGTCAGGACTGGTTCTCCCAAGGCCGTCAGTAGTCCTGATGGAATGTTGTCTACTCCCGGGGCCTTGTTTAGACTCAGGTCTTTCAGTGCTCTATCAAACTCTTCACGCAGTATCATATCACACATTTCATCTTCATCTACATCCTCTTCCATTTCCATAATATTGTCCTCAAGTACATCACCCTTGTATAGACCCTCTATATACTCCTTCCACCCTTCTGCTTTCGCTTCTTCGCTTAGAACTGGGTTTCCATCAAAGCTCTTGCTATTCATGCAAGTGGTTCTCCTTTCTCCAAAGGTCTCTTTAATTTTCCTGTAGGCAGTATCTATCTTACCCCTAGTGAGATAAGCCTCTACATCCTTACATTTGTCCTCTAGCCATCTCTGCTTAGCCATTTTGCACTTCCTGTCGATATCATTATTGAGACGTTTGTATTCCTTGTTACCTGCTTCATTTACTGCATTTTTATATTTTCTCCTTTCATCAATTGAAGTCAATATTTCTTCTGATACCCAAGGGTTTCTACTGGTCCACGTCTTTTTACCTATTTGATCCTCTGCTGCCTTCACTATTTCATGCCACAAAGCTACCCATTCTTCTTCTACTGTATTTCTTTTCCCCATTCCTGTCAATTGTTCCCTTATGCTCTCCCTGAAACACTGTACAACCTCTGGTTCTTTCGGTTTATCCAGGTCCCATCTCCTTAAATTCCCACCTTTTTGCGGTTTCTTCAGTTTTAATGTACATTTCATAACCAATAGATTGTGGTCAGAGTCCACATCTTCCCCTGGAAATGTCTTACAATTTAAAACCTGGTTCCTAAATCTCTGTCTCACCATTATATAATCTATCTGATACCTTTTAGTATCTCCAGGGTTCTTCCATGTATACAATCGTCCTTCATGATTCTTGAGCCAAGTGTTAGCTATGATTAAGTTATGCTCTGCGCAAAATTCTACCAGACGGCTTCTTCTTTCGTTTCTTAGCCCCAATCGATATTCACCTACTATGTTTCCTTCTCTCCCTTTTCCTACTCTCGGGTTCCAATCATCCATGACTATTAAATTTTCGTCTCCCTTCACTACCTGAATAATTTCTTTTATCTCCACATACATTTCATCAATTTCTTCGTCATCTGCAGAGCTAGTTGTCATATAAACTTGCACTACTGGAGCAGACGTGGGCTTCGTGTCTATCTTGGCCACAATAATGTGTTCACTATGCTGTTTGTAGTTGCTTACCCGTGCTCCTATTTTTTTATTCATTATTAAACCTACTCCTGCATTACCCTATTTGATTTTGTATTTATAACCCTGTATTCACATGACCAAAAGTCTCGTTCCTCCTGCCACCGAACTTCACTAATTCCCACTATATCTAACTTTAACCTATCCATTTCCCTTTTTAGACTTTCTAACCCACCTGCCCGATTAAGGGATCTGACATTCCACACTCCGATCCGTAGAACGCCAGTATTCTTTCTCCAGATAATGACGTCCTCTTGAGTAGTCCCCGCCCGGAGATCCGAATGGGGGACTATTTTACCTCTGGAATATTTTACCCAAGAGGACGCCATCATCATTTAATCATAAAGTATAGCTGCATGCCCTCGGGAAAAATTACGGCTGTAGTTTCCCCTTGCTTTCAGCCGTTCGCAGTATTTTGGTTAATGGTACAAGGCCAGATCAGTCAATCATCCAGACTGTTGGCCCTGCAACTACTGAAAAGGCTGCTGCCCCTCTTCAGAAACCACACGTTTTTCTGGCCTCTCAACAGATACCCCTCCGTTGTGGTTGCACCTACGGTACGGCTATCTGTATCGTTGAGGCACGCAAGCCTCCCCACCAACGGCAAGGTCCATGGTTCAGAGGGGGGGGGGGGGGTACAACAGTACACTATATAGTAACAAGAAAACCACTGGGAATCATAGCGTTTGGTGCCAGAGGGCCCTGCCCACAGTTAGAGGTGGATTTTCATGCACCAATAATTGGCAAGTGTGCCACCTTCCTATCAGATAATGCTTCAAATTTCACCTGTCGCACATGGGAAATATTGTTCCAAGAAAATGGAGTTAAACAACACATTAGTCTTGAACGAAATCCTTGTGAACATGACTGTTGTACCCTGCCTACTTGTTGAATATAGGGTGCCTAGGAAACCTGCTTTCTCGGATCGCTAGACAAAAATTCAAGCAAATTGTATTAATGAATTTTATTTACAGAAAATAAATGACAATACTTTGAGAAATTTACAATGATGTGTCGCAACCAAAAGGCGACAAGCGACATAAGCAATCTCTTCAGCACATGTAATTCGTAATACAAAGAGAAGTAATACAGTTCCTAAGTCGCTGCTATACAAATGCCTGTTCTTGACTCCGCTGTCGAAATAGGCGAAGTGGACTAGTCTTCAACTGGGCCGCGGCCCGGTGGCGCTGCGCTAAGTCCTCTTCGTGTCGAGGGCGCTGCCTTCGGGTTGTCGTCGTGGACAGGAGTCAGTGCGCGTGCAATTGGCTGACGTCGTCTTAGAGCCGTCTCTGCTCTAACGTTCCCGACCCGTGTGCTGGCGCTTGACTTTACTCTGGAACAATAAATTTCGAAAAATCAACAGATTATCAGAACTTGTGCACATAGTAGTAAGGTACGATGGATAAAGCGTAAGATGCATAAAGCACTTCGACCGTTTTGAACTATCTGCAATTGTGCAGGGTGGTCCATGGATAGTGACCGGGCCAAATATCTCACGAGACAAGCATCAAACGAAAAAACTTCAAAGAACGAAACTCGTCTAGCTTGAAGAGTGAGACCAGATGGCGCTGAGGTTGGCCCACTAGATGGCCCTGCCATAGGTCAAACGGATATCAACTGCCTTTTTTTAAACAGGAACCCCCATTTTTATTACGTATTCGTGTAGTACGTAAAGAAATATGAATATTTTAGTTGGACCACTTTTTTCGCTTTGTGATTGATGGCGCTGTAGTAGTCACAAACGTATAAGTACGTGGTATCACGCAACATTCCGCCATTGCGGACGGTGTATGCTTCGTGCCGGCCGCGGTGGTCTCGCGGTTCTAGGCGGGCAGTCCGGAACCACGCGACTGCTACGGTCGCAAGGTTCGAATCCTGCCTCGGGCATGGATGTGTGTGATGTCCTTAGGTTAGTTAGGTTTAAGTAGTTCTAAGTTCCAGGGGACTGATGACCATAGCTGTTAAGTCCCATAGTGCTCAGAGCCATTTATATGCTTCGTGATACATTACCCGTGTTAAAATGGACCGTTTACCAATTGCGGAAACGGTCGCTGTCATGTTGATATATGGCTATTGTGATCAAAATGCCCAACACGTGTGTGCTATGTATGCTGCTCGGTATCCTGGACGACATCATCCAAGTGTCCGGACCGTTCGCCGGATAGTTACGGTATTTAAGGAAACAGGAAGTGTTCAGCCACATGTGATACACCAACCACGACCTGCAACAAATGATGATGACCAAGTAGGTGTTTTAGCTGCTGTCGCGGCTAATCCGCACATCAGCAGCAGACAAACTGCGCGAGAATCGGGAATCTCAAAAACGTCGGTGTTGAGAATGCTACATCAACATCGACTGCACCCATACCATATTTCTATGCACCAGGAATTGCATGCCGACGACTTTGAACGTTGGTATACAGTTCTGCCACTGGTCACAAGAGAAATTACGGGACGATGACAGATTTTTTTGCACGCGTTCTATTTATTGACGAATCGTCATTCACCAACAGCGGTAACGTAAACCGGCATAATATGCACTACTGGACAACGGAAAATCCACGATGGCTGCGACAAGTGGAACATCAGCGACCTTTGCGGGTTAATGTATGGTGGGGCATTATCGGAGGAAGGATAATTGGCCCCCGTTTTATCGGTGGCAATCTAAATGGTGCAATGTATGCTAATTTCCTACGTAATGTTCTACCGATGTTACTACAAGATGTTTCACTGCATGACAGAATGGCGATGTACTTCCAACAAGATGGATGTCCGGCACACAGCTCGCGTGCGGTTGAAGCGGTATTGAATAGCATATTTCATGACAGGTGGATTGGTCGGCGAAGCACCATACCGTGGCCCGCGCGTTCACCTGATCTGACGTCCCCGGATTTCTTTCTGTGGGGAAAGATGAAGGATATTTGCCATCGTGATCCACCGACAACGCCTAACAACACGTGTCAGCGCATTGTCAATGCATGTGTGAACGTTACGGAAGGCGAACTCTTCGCTGTTGAGAGGAATGTCATTACACGTATTGCCAAATGTATTGAGGTTGACGCACATCATTCTGAGAATTTATTGCATTAATGTGGTATTTACAGGTAATCACCCTGTAACAGCATGGGTTTTCAGAAATGATAAGTTCACAAAGCTACGTCTATCACATTTTAACAACCGAAATAAAATGTTCAAACGTACCTATGTTCTGTATTTTAATTTAAAAAACCTTCCTATTACCAACTGTTCGTCTAAAATTGTGAGTCATATGTTTGTGTCTATTACAGTGCCATCTATCACAAAGCGAAAAAAGTGGTCCAACTAAAACATTCATATTTCATTACGTACTACACGAATATGTAATAAAAATGGGTTGATATCCGTTTGACCTATGTACCGCCATCTAGCAGGACAACCATAGCGCCATCTGGTTTCCTCCTTCAAGCTAGAGAACTATCGTTCTTTGTAGTTTTTTCGTTTGACGCTTACTTCGTGAGATATTTGGTCCGGTCACGATCACCCTGTGTGCGGTCACGGTCACCCTATATATATATATATATATATATATATATACTCCTGGAAATTGAAATAAGAACACCGTGAATTCATTGTCCCAGGAAGGGGAAACTTTATTGACACATTCCTGGGGTCAGATACATCACATGATCACACTGACAGAACCACAGGCACATAGACACAGGCAACAGAGCATGCACAATGTCGGCACTAGTACAGTGTATATCCACCTTTCGCAGCAATGCAGGCTGCTATTCTCCCATGGAGACGATCGTAGAGATGCTGGATGTAGTCCTGTGGAACGGCTTGCCATGCCATTTCCACCTGGCGCCTCAGCTGGACCAGCGTTCGTGCTGGACGTGCAGACCGCGTGAGACGACGCTTCATCCAGTCCCAAACATGCTCAATGGGGGACAGATCCGGAGATCTTGCTGGCCAGGGTAGTTGACTTACACCTTCTAGAGCACGTTGGGTGGCACGGGATACATGCGGACGTGCATTGTCCTGTTGGAACAGCAAGTTCCCTTGCCGGTCTAGGAATGGTAGAACGATGGGTTCGATGACGGTTTGGATGTACCGTGCACTATTCAGTGTCCCCTCGACGATCACCAGTGGTGTACGGCCAGTGTAGGAGATCGCTCCCCACACCATGATGCCGGGTGTTGGCCCTGTGTGCCTCGGTCGTATGCAGTCCTGATTGTGGCGCTCACCTGCACGGCGCCAAACACGCGTACGACCATCATTGGCACCAAGGCAGAAACGACTCTCATCGCTGAAGACGACACGTCTCCATTCGTCCCTCCATTCACGCCTGTCGCGACACCACTGGAGGCGGGCTGCACGAAGTTGGGGCGTGAGCGGAAGACGGCCTAACGGTGTGCGGGACCGTAGCCCAGCTTCATGGAGACGGTTGCGAATGGTCCTCGCCGATACCCCAGGAGCAACAGTGTCCCTAATTTGCTGGGAAGTGGCGGTGCGGTCCCCTACGGCACTGCGTAGGATCCTACGGTCTTGGCGTGCATCCGTGCGTCGCTGCGGTCCGGTCCCAGGTCGACGGGCACGTGCACCTTCCGCTGACCACTGGCGACAACATCGATGTACTGTGGAGACCTCACGCCCCACGTGTTGAGCAATTCGGCGGTACGTCCACCCGGCCTCCCTCATGCCCACTATACGCCCTCGCTCAAAGTCCGTCAACTGCACATACGGTTCACGTCCACGCTGTCGCGGCATGCTACCAGTGTTAAAGACTGCGATGGAGCTCCGTATGCCACGGCAAACTGGCTGACACTGACGGCGGCGGTGCACAAATGCTGCGCAGCTAGCGCCATTCGACGGCCAACACCGCGGTTCCTGGTGTGTCCGCTGTGCCGTGCGTGTGATCATTGCTTGTACAGCCCTCTCGCAGTGTCCGGAGCAAGTATGGTGGGTCTGAAACACCGGTGTCAATGTGTTCTTTTTTCCATTTGCGGGCATATATATATATATATATATATATATATATATATATATATATATAGAGAGAGAGAGAGAGAGAGACTTTTGAATACTATTAAATATATTGTTTGTTTTCTATCAAATTCTTTCATTTGCTAACTATATGCCAATCAGTAGTTAGTGCCTTCAGCAGTTAGAATCTTTTATTTAGCTGGCAGTATTGGCGCTCGCTGAATTGCAGTAGTTCGTCTATAGAAGATTTTTGTGAGGGAAGCGTTTCATGGAGGGCATAGGTTATTGTTAGTCAGGGCTATTCTTTTGTAGGGATTATTGAAAATCAGAATGCGTTGCACTAAAATATTGTGTATCAGTTTAGAAATGTTGAGCATAAGTAAAGAGTAAACAGTCTCAGTGTGTTCAGTTTCACTCTCTAGTCTGAAAATTAAGTAACGTAGAAGTTTTATAAGGTCAGTCATTCTTCTCACTCAAAGGGGACGTAGCTTTAGGAAATGATTTAGTTTTAGTACTCGGCAAAACTTTGTAAATATTGGTCTTAGTAGAACAAGCAGGTTTTGTATGAGCGCAGTTTGGTAGCTTCTCGCTGTTTTAGCTGTTTTTTGCTCAGCTCTGACGCACAAATTACAACAGAGTGAGTTTACAATCATTAGTCTCGTTTTATACTCGCTTCTGACTTGACCACCAAGTAAAGCAAGTGCATAGTAAGCATATCGTATTATTTGTATTAATTACTTTGGGCTGTTTACGATTACATAACAAACGTAAGCGATCATGTAACTTGACACTTAAAGTAATGTAACAGGGTTACCTCTATCATGTACCACGTCATATGAAACAAACCTCCAAAATGACGTACCTGAATGGCTTTTCCTACTTCGTTAACAGTAGTGTCACAGCCATTCAGTGTGATTAATTAGTTCACTCTACAAAGATAAAATTGTATAATACCACTACGATATTTCCACAGAAATCGTTGCTTTTAATTTCGACGTTCGGTTTGCGAAACAGGAGACGCATGAATCGTCTCCTAACTGCTGTCTGTCTTCTTCTGCCTTTCTGAATGTGAGTAAATCTTGATACTTCTTGTAGTAAATTTGAAATAATTACTGGAAATTCTGATCTTGCCTACGTTTTATTTTTATGTAAAAATTACGTCGCTACCTTTCACTAATGACGTACACAGTTTTGTTATGTTTCAGTGTTAATTACGTTGGAAGGAAGCAGATCAGTTGGTGAATAGTCGATTAGCGCAACCATCCGCACGCCTCTGTCCAGATTCACACGATATGAATCGGTCATTTTAGAAACAAAGGCACTCCACATTTTATGTAAAATGAGCTATTTATTTTCAAGCCTTCTTTAAGGGTAGACGCAGCGTTCTGTCTAGAAACGACGTATTTTCCCTCCGCCTTTGTATATATTTTGTGTCTGGTAAGTGTGTGCTAGTTTTAGAAACAACGTAACTCCTGTTGTTCTGGTGTTTATAATTTTAACGTGGCAGCAATGTTGCTTCTGTTGGCAGTGCCGTATGACCTGCTTATTCCAGTGAGAAGATCTGTCATTATTGAAGAGTTGGTTGTCTTTTAGACAGAACAGAACATTCTTGGTATTGGTTATCTTAAGTGATCACAAGGTGCAGGTTGATAGCAATTTTGTTTTAAAGTTCTGTGATAATGCAAATGGGTACGGGGAATGACGATGTACACACGAGTAGAGTTATTAGAAGGGTACGTGGTCAGGGAAATGAGTACATAAACTATTCAGGAAAAACAATTCCGGAAAGAAAAGTAGGTAATAAATGCAATTGTACGAAAGAGTGTTTTACTAGTGTTGACATATTTCATCACGCATCTTTGTTAGATGGATTTAATAATTTCAAGAGTGAAGATGAACAGAATATATACTTACAAGATCTCATCACCTGTTTTGTTGTGGTCTTCAGCCCAGAGATTGGTTTGATGCAGTTCTCCATACTACTCTATCCTGTGCAAGCTTTTTCATCTCCCAGTACCTACTGCAACCTACATCCTTCTGAATCTGTTTAGAGTATTCATCTCTTGGTCTCCCTCTACGATTGTTAACCTCCACGCTGCCCTCCAATACTAAATTGGTGATAGCTTGATGCCTCAGAATATGCCCTACCAACCGATCCCTTCTTCTAGTCAAGTTGTGCCACAAATTTCTCTTCTCTCCAATTTTATTCAATACCTCCTCATTAGTTACGTGATCTACCCATCTAATCTTCAGCATTCTTCTGTAGCACCACATTTCAAAAGCTTCTATTCTCTTCTTGTCTAAACTACTTATCGTCCACGTTTCCTTCCATACATGGCTACACTCCATACAAATACTTTCAGAAACAACTTCTTGACACATAAAGCTATACTCGATGTTAACAAATTTCTTTTCTTCCGAAACGCTTTCCTTGCCATTGTCAGTCTACATTTTATATCCTCTCTACTTCGACCATCATCAGTTATTTTGCTTCCTAAATAGTAAAACTCATTTACTACTTTAAGCGTCTCATTTCCTAATCTAATTCCCTCAGCAACAACCGATTTAATTCGACTACATTGCAGTATTCTCGCTTTCCTTTTGTTGATGTTCATCTTATATCCTTCTTTCAAGACACTGTCTGTTCCGTTCAGCTGCCCTTTCAGGTCCTTTGCTGTCTCTGACGGAATTACAATGTCATCGGCGAACCCCAAAGTCTTTATTTCTTCTTCTTAATGGATTTTAATTCCTACTCCGAAATTTTCTTTTGTTTCCTTTACTGCTTGCTCAATATACAGATTCAATAACATCGGGGATAGGCTACAACCCTGTCTCACTCCCTTCCCGACCACTGCTTCCCTTTCATACCCATCGACTCTTATAACTGCCATCTGCTTCCTGTACAAATTGTAAATAACGTTTCGCTCCCTGTATTTCCCCTGCCACCTTCAGAATTTAAAAGAGAGTATTCCAATCAACATTGTCAAAAGCTTTCTCTAAGTCTACAATTGCTAGAAACGTAGGTTTGCCTTTCCTTAATCTTTCTTCTAAGATAAGTCGTAGGGTCAGTAATGCCTCACGTGTTCCAACATTTCTACGGAATCCAAACTGATCTTCCCCGAGGTCGGCTTCTATCAGTTTTTCCATTCGTCTGTAAAGAATTCGTGTTAGTATTTTGCAGCTGTGGCTTATTAAACTATTAGTTCGGTAATTTTCACATCTGTCAATGCCTGCTTTCTTTGGGATTGGAATTATTATATTCTTCTTGAAGTCTGAGGGTATTTCGCCTGTCTCATACGTCTTGCTCACTAGATGGTAGACTTTTGTAAGGCATGGCGTTCCCAAGGCTTTCAGTAGTTCTACTGGAATGTTGTCTACTCTCCGAGCCTTGTTTCGACTTAGGTCTTTCAGTGCTCTGTGAAACTCTTCACGCAGTATCATATCTCCTATTTCATCTTCACCTACATTCTCATCCATTTCCATGATGTTGTCCTCAGGAACATCGCCCTTGTATAGACCCTCTGTATACTCCCTCCACCTTTCTGCTTTCCCTTCTTTGCTTAGAACTGGGTTTCCATCTGAGCTTTTGTATTCATGCAATATTGTTCTCTTTTCTCCAAAGGTGTGTTTAATTTTCCAGTAGGCAGTATCTATCTTGCCCCTAGTGATATGCGCCTCTACATCCTTACATTTGTCCTCTAGGCATCACCGCTTAGCCATTTTGCACTTCCTGTCCATCTCATTTTTGAGACGTTTGTATTCCTTTTTGTCTGCTACATTTGCTGCATTCTTGTATTTTCTCCTTTCATCAATTACATTCAATATCTCTTCTGTTACCCAAGGATTTCTATTAGCCCTCGTCTTTTTACCTATGTGATCCCCTGCTGCCTTCGCTATTTCATCTCTCAAAGTTACTCATTCTTCTACTGTATTTTTCCCCCATTCTTGTCAATCGTTCCCTAATGCTCTCCCTGAAACTCTCTACAACCTCTGGTTCTTTCAGTATATCCAGGCCCCATCTCCTCAAATTCCCACCTTTTTGCAGTTTCATTAGTTTTAATCTTCAGTTCATAAACAACAGACTGTGGTCAGAGTCCACATCTGCCCCTGGAAATGTCTTACAATTTAAAACCTGTTTCCTGAATCTCTGTCTTACAATTATATCTATCTGAAACCTTCAAGTATATCCAGGCTTCTTCCATGTATACAACTTTCTTTCATGATTCTTGAACCAAGTGTTAGCTATGATCAAGTTATGCAAAATTCTACCAGGCGGCTTCCTCTTTCATTCCTTACTCCCATTCCACATTCACCTACTACGTTTCCTTCTCTTCCTTTTCCTACCGTCGAGTTCCAGTCACCCATGACTATTAAATTTTCGTCTCCCTTCACTATCTGAATAATTACTTTTATTCCATCATACATTTCATCAATCTCTTCGTCATGTGCGGAGCTAGTTGGCGTATAAACTTGTACTACTGTGGTAGGCGTGGGCTTCGTATCGATCTTGGCCACAATTACGCGTTCACTATGCTGTTTGTAGTAGCTTCCTCGCATTCCTATTTTCCTATTCATTATTAAACCTACTCCTGCATTACCCCAATTGGGTTTAATGTTTATAACCCTGTATTCTCCTGACCAGAACCCTTCTTCCTCCTGCCACCGCACTTCACTAATTCCCACCATATCTGATTTTAAGCTATCCATTTCTCTTTTGAATTTTATAACCCACCTGCCCGATTAAGGGATCTGACATTCCACGCTCCGATCCGTTGAACGCCAGTTTTCTTTCTCCTGATAACAACGTCCTCCTGAGTAGTCCCCGCCCGGAGATCCGAATGAGGGACTATTTTACATCCGAAATATTTTACCCAAGAGGAAGCCATCATCATTTAACCATACAGTAAAGCTGCATGCCCTCGGGAAAAATTACGGCTGTAGTTTCCCCTTGCTTTCAGCTGTTCACAGTACCAGACAGCAAGGCCGTTTTTGTTAGTGTTACAAAGCCAGATTAGTCAATCATCCAGACTGTTGTCCCTGCAACTACTGGAAAGGCTGCTGCCCGTCTTCAGGAACCACACGTTTTTCTGGCCTCTCAACAGATACCCCTCTGTTGTGGTTTCACGTATGGTACGGCTATCTGTATCGCTGAGGCACACAAGCCTCCCCACCAACGGCAAGGTCCATGGTTCATGAGCGGGTCATCACGTGTAACAATGCACAAAAAACTCGTCCGTCTAAAAGTGCGTCGTCCATTAAGCGTGATCACAGTTTTAAGTACATCATAATCAACGATGATAGAAAGGAGGTGTGACAGAAGGCATTTTTAGTTTTCAATGGTCTTAAGAGTGACAGTCTACTCCGTCGTCTAAAAGAACCGTTGATAGTCCGTAAGACTCCAGTTGTTTTAAGCGGAAAAGGACCCACAGCAAATTCAAAGCCTGCCGAAATTACGATGCTCATGCACCAACATATTGAATCTTTGCCCAGAAATAACTAACTATTAATCCGAAGTGAAAAATAACCTTGATGCAAAGTTAAATTTGAAAATCATGGTTCAGATGTTTACATATCAGTTCAGAAGTTTACATACAGTACTATGCTAAAACATCTCAAAGACTAATTTCACCCCTGTTTTGGGAGGCCTGAGACAGATACTTGCTGTTCACGTGAAGTTCTGGAACAGGAACTGACGTCCCCATTCCTTAATGAGAAGGCGAAGAAGATTGCTGAATCAGCATTAATGATCCACAAAAGAAGAACAAAAACTTTTACAGTATCCTTCAAGCTTCAGTGAATAAGTTCAAAGAAGGGGAGGATCTGGCTGTTATAACATATGACTACATGCAGAATATTGCACTCTTTAATATTCTGGTGGACGAGTTGTTTTATATTCGACAGTTAACTCTGAAAGTTTTGGAAATTCATAATATAATATCAGGAGAAAGTAATTTTTACTTCTATGATGTAACCAGGGGTAACAAAGGACCAAATGAAGTAACTTGTCTTCTTCTCTATGACATACATAATTGCATTCCTAAGGATGTGAAGAAACTGCACCTCTTTAGTGATAGCTATGGCTGTCAAAACAGAGATCACACCATAGCGAGGTTTTTAAAGGCTCTTGTAGAGACAGAGCTTTTTTATAAAATCCAGCACTTCTTTCAACTGAGAGGACATTCTTCTCTCCCCAGTGACCGTGACTTTGGTGTTGTGAAGTTGCTTTTGTCAACGCGCGACCGAATTTATCTTCCAAAGGAAGTGTGTGAGATAACAGTAAAGTCAAGACACCATGGGACGTTCATGGCTACTGTGTTAAGCGCTGAAGGAGTAATTGACTTCAAGGATGGTGGTCTCCTCTGTACAAGAAGATAGTAAATTCACGAGAAAGCGAACACCTTCCAAGAGACAAGCGTATAGCATTCCAGATATCAACATTAAGGCATTTCAAGTACGCATATCGGCATCCAGAGCCAGTAGTTATATCACCATTCATCAACACAGCAGTGAAACACACATTCATCCTGAGAGGTACTGAAAGCGAAATGTGTGTTTGCCGCAAACAAGGGCATACAACAGACAGCTGTCAATCACTGAAGCTAAATATGCTGACCTAAAGAAGATACTGCGGTATATTTGTAAAGAATATCATCAATTTTGCTTTGAAATTTTGGACAACCACTGATAACTTGAAGTAATTGTTTCCAGTCTTGCATTTTCATTGACAATTCATAGCATTATAAGACTATTTTTGTTGCGTAATTTTTTAAAAAAATGTTATATACCTCAAGTTAATATTATTGTTAAAGCCAATGTATTACTAATGTCGTATAAATTTGTATAGGTTTCCTGTATAAATCAGTTTTTACATGTTTCATAGATTTTGAAAGTAAAATTATTATTAACTTGATTACAACAGCAAATTTCTGTGATAAATTTTCACAAGCATTTGAGTTAATTTAAGAAACAACGTAACTCCAATCACTTTGATCACTATTATGGCTGAGCCTACTAGGAGCTGGAGAACATGCTATATGTTAAGTTGCTCAATTAACTATACTATTTAAAAAGAACGAAACAGATTTTTATATATGTAAATATTTTAAAAACGGTTGTTTACATGTCCTGAAAATATCTATTTAAGGAGCTACACTGTTTCTTAAATGAGCGAATTTTATAGAAAAAGTCCCGTCCATGAACCATGGACCTTCTCGTCGGTGAGGTAGCTTGCCTGCCTCAGCAATAACCATAACTGAACCGCAGGTGCAACCACACAGGACAAGTACATGATGAGAGGTCGGACAAACGTGGGGTTCCTGAAGAGGGGCACCAGGCCTTTGCAGTAGTTGCAGGGGCTACAGTCATTGATGAATGATTGATACGGTGTTGTCACCATCAACGCAACGGCCTTCGGTGCTGGTACGGTGAACGGCTGAAAGCAAGGGAAAACTACAGCTATAATTTCTGCCGAGTGCATGTAGCACTAGTGTGTGGTTAAATGATGGTGGTATCCTCTTGGGTAAAATATTCAGGAGGTAAAATAGCCCCCATGCCGAACTCCAGGTAGGGTCTGTTCAGGAGGATGTCGTCCTCAGGAGAAACGAAACTATCACTCTGCAGATCGGAGCATGGAATGTTAGATCCCTTAATCGGGCAAACAGGTTAGGAAATTTTAAAGGGAAAAAGGATAGGTTGAAGTAACATACAATGGGAATTAATGGAGATCGGTAGCAGGAGGAACAGGAATACAGAATTCTAATTACAAAATCAAATAGGGGTAATGCCTGAGAAGATTTAATAATGAATAAAAAAATAACAGTGCGGCTAAGTTAATGTGAACAGCGTAGTGAAAGCGTTATCGTAGCCAAAATATACAGAAACTCAACACCCACCGCAGCAGACAGATTATAAAGAGGCTGAAGAAATGTACGATGAGGTGAAGAATTTTTCAGATAGTTAACTGAGACGAAAATGTAATGTGGGAGTGGAATTCGGTAGTAGGAAAAGGAGGAGAAGGACAAATCGTAGATGAATATGGACTGGGGCAAAGCTATGAAGAGCAAAATTTAATCATCGCTAAAACATGGATTAAGGATCATCAAAAAAGGTGTATAGATGGAAGAGACCAGGAGACACCGAAAGATTTCAGACTGATTATATAATCATAAGAGAGAGATTATGGGAAAAGATTTTAAATTATGAAACATTAAAAGGGGTAGATGTCGACTCTGAACGCAATTTATTGGTTATAAAACATACATAAAAACTGAAGAAATTGCGAAAAGCCAGGAAATTAAAGAGATGGGACCTGGATAAGTTGAAAGAACTATTTGTTATTGAGAGTTTCGGAGGGAGCATTAGGCAACGACTGACTAGAATAGGTGAGAAGAATACAGCAGAAGACGAATAGGTAGCTTTGAGAGTTGAAATAGTGAAGACAGCAGAGGATCGAATAGGTAGAACGACAAGGCCTAGTAGAAATTCTCGGATAACACAGAAGGCAATGGATTTAGTTGAGGAAATATAAAAATGCAGAAAATGAGGCAGAAGAAAGGAAATACAAATTCTAAATAATGAGATTGACAGGAAGTGCAAAATGACTAAGCAGGACAAATATAAAGGATTTATAAGCAGATTTCACCGCAGAAAGATAGGTACAGTCTACAGGAAAATTAAGAGTCCTTTGAAGAAAAGAGTAGCATTTGTATGTAATCAAGAACTCAGGTGGAAAACCAGTCCTAAGTCAACGAAAGGTGGAAGTAGTGAGGAATATATACAGGGTCTATACAAGAGAGATGAATCTGAAAGCAATGTTATAGATCTGGAAGAGGACGAACACGAATTGCGAAAAGAATTTGACAGAGCAGTGAAAGACCCAAGTCGAAACAAGGTCCCGAGAGTCGACGACATTCCCCCAGATATACTAATAGCCTTGGGATAGCCGCCCATGACAGAACTCTTCCACCTGGTGTGCAAGTCTATCAGACAGGCGAAATACCCTCAGACTTCAAGAAGAATGTAATATTTACAATTCCAAAGAGAGGAAGTGCTGACATGTGTGAATATTATCGAACTATCCCTCTGATAGCACATTGTTGCAAAATACTAACCCAGTCTCTTACATAAGAAAGGAAAAACTGGTATCAACAGACCTCGAAGGACGGTCAATTTCGATTCCGGAGAAATGTAAGAACTTGCGGGGCAAACTGATCCTGCGACTTATCGTAGAAGATAGGTTAAGGAAAGGCAGAGCTAAGTTTATAGCATTTGTATAATTAGAGAAAGCTTTTGACAATTTTGGATTGGAATAATCTCTTTGAAATTCTGATGATAGCAAGGGTAAAGTACATGGAGCAAAATGATGATTACAGCTTGTACAGAAAAGAGACGGCAGTTATGAGAAACGAGAGGCATGACAGGGGAGCAGTGGTTTAAAAGGAAGTGAGACAGTGTTGTTGCCTATCCCCGATGTTATTCAGTCTGCGTGTTGAGCAACCAGTAAAGGAATCCAAAATTTGGAGTAGGAATTAAAGTTTTTGAGGTTTGCTGATGACATCGTAATTCTGTCAGAGACAGAAAAGGACTTGGGAGAATAGTTGAACGAAATGGACTTCAACAAAAGCAAAAGAAGGAAAATGGAATGTAGTCGAATTAATTCAGATGATACAGAGGACATCAGATTAGGAAACAAGACACTCAGAATAACAGATGAGTTCTGCATTACTGGCAGCAGAATAACTTATGATGACCGAAATTCAAATGGTTCAAATGGCTCTGAGCACTAATGGGATCTAACATCTGTGGTCATCAGTCCCCTAGAACTTACAAATACTTAAACCTAACTAACCTAAGGATATCACACACATCTATGCCCAAGGCAGGATTCGAACCTGCGACCGTAGCGGTCACGCGGTTCCAGACTGAAGTGCCTAGAACCGCACGGCCACAGCGGCCGGCTGACCGAAGTAGACATGGTATAAAACGTAGACTAACAATGACAACAAAAGCGTTTGTGAAGAAGATAAATTTGTTAACATCGAGTACAGATTTAAATGTTAGGAAGTCTTTTGTGAAAGTATTTGTATAGAATGTAGCCATGTATGGAAGTGGAACACGGACAAAATGGTTCAAATGGCTCTGAGCACTATGGGACTTAATATCTGAAGTCATCAGTCCCCTAGAACTACTTAAACCGAACTAACCTAAGGACATCACGCACATCCAAGCCCGAGGCAGGATTAGAACCTGCGACCGTAGCGGTCGCGCGGTTCCAAACTGAAGCGCCTAGAACCGCTCGGCCACACCGGCCGGCAACACGGACAATAAACAGTTTCGACGAAAGAGATTAGGAGTTTTTGAAATGTGGTGCTACAGAAGAATGTTGGCGATTAGATGTGTAAATAACGTAAATAATGCGGAGGTACTGAATAGAACTGGAGAGAATAGAAATTTGTGGCACAACCTAACTCCCGAAGAAGGACGCGATTGACAGGACACTTTCTGAGACATCAAGGGATCACCAATTCAGTATTGGAGGGAAGTGTTGGGGGTAAAGAGATTAAGAAAAATGTAAGTTGCTGTAGTTATTTGCTGATGTAAAGGTTTGCACAGGATGGAGGAACATGGAGAGCTGCATCAAACCTCTCTTCAGACTGAAGACCACAACAACAACAAGAACGGAAAAAGTCGAAACTTGCAGTCTAAATTTCTAAACAAAGTCCTGTTTGTTTTTTCTAATGTAATGAAAACTTTTTGTCTTATTATGATTCGTACAAACAAGATCCGCCGTTTCCAAACTTATCTGACGACCAGCAAAGATTCTGAGCCTGACGACTGTCAATTCAGGTAATCAAATTATCTTAAACTGACCATCCTTAGTAGTGGCAATTCAATATTGACGTTATTACTGTCACTTATGCTTCGCATATCCTTTTCCTGCAGTGGTCATTGTATTCCAACTTCCAAACAATGGGACTTGGAAGAATACATCAGCATTTCAGTTTAAATTTCCTTTCTGATTAGGACCTACTACAACCATTTAATGCCCTGTTAATTGTACCACAAATTTTTCAAAACTTATATATTTTGTGGATTACCTACCTTTGCTCAAAGAAACAATACTTTATACTGCAACTAGGTGAACTTGCATACTTCATTTCAAATTGTATCATTTCTAGCTGTTTTACATCTAAAATGTTGTCTGTCTTGGAAGCTCACTGTTTTGTTTCTTTTTATTAATGTCTCCTATTTCATCACTGTTAATTTCAGATCATGTTCTGAACAACTACAAACAACTTCAAATAAAAGGGTGTTTATAATAACTCTGCCCACTTTAAAATTACTGGTCAGAGTAGTGACGACATTGGAGATATATATTTTGCTCCCAGATTAACAACCATTTTGTTTCTTCAGCCTGTACTTTTACTGACCTGTTCCTACATACACTTCCGATTATTTTAATCAGATGTTTAAAAATGTTCTTTAGTTTCTTTTATTTCTCCCAGTTAACTCCAAATTGTAGGATCAAATGCTCTTTAAGGGATTGTGAAAAACAAGAACTTTGGCAAGTGGCATTCCTTCTTTCTAGAATCGATTGCTTTAACAAAAATATGTAATCCGAGCAGAAACGATGCCGTCTATAACCACATTGCCACTTCCTCGCAAAGGCTTCATTAATTACATTTTTAATGATCTTGTAATAATTGCTGAATATGTTTTCCTAATTGTAAGATTAAATTCTCCGCACAACTATTGGCAAAAAATATTATAAAAACGTAATTATACCATAACATAAAAGCACTGTTGAAATTAACCAAATACGTACAGATAACATGAAATATTAACTATTTTTCAAGACATAAAGAGGCAACAGATGAAGCAGTGAAGTTATGGACTTCTGGCTTTTTTTTTAATGTTTCAAACTTTTTCTCGATTGCTAACGTCAATTCGCAAGACCCAGAATGCATTGCAGAATGCATGCATAGAAATCTCTCTGCAATGTTAATCGCTAGCTTCTGGTACACTGCTCCACAATATCCTAGTCTTTGCTGCAGTTCTCATAAGTTTCACTGTTGTTCATCATCTTCCATTCATTACCTTTCCCTCATCTTGCACCATTACTCTGATCTTAAAGTCTTCTCCTCCCATTGTGTAACTTGAGATGAGATGCAACTTACAAGTCAACTGGCGAAGGTATTTCATTTCATGTTTATTATTTGGAAGGAGAACATGTATTGAAGAGACAGTGTAGTATGTTTTCTATTACTGCCACAACGCATAGCGTTGGGTTTCGTGTGCTACGCCTTTTTGTGAAACACGTACCTGCATAGCTTTAAGTCAAATATATTGTGTAACTTTGAGAAAATGGTGCCGACGTGAAATTCCAGCAGCAGACGATAATGGAAGGAAGAGATTAACACGAGTCTTACGATTATTTTTATGTGAAAATTTTTAATTTTGTAAATAAAATAAACGTCTTTATCATTCTCCTTCTTTATTCTTAACGTATATATATTTACATCTCTCTGCCGTTAGAAAGCCCGGAACCGTAGAGTGTAACATGGTGATGTATAACGCAACTACGTAAGTCGGCGTTTGAGAAACAGCGCTCTGTAATCGAGTTTCGAATTCGAAGAATTCGTCCACATGTAGAGCACCCTCTCTTTCAGCATTACAATACCAGACCACACGCGAGTGCTTCGACATCTGCAACGATCCAACGTCTTGGGTTCACTGTTATCAATCATCATTCATACTGTCCGGGCTTGGCCCCATCCTGTTTTACTATTTTCTTCTGTTTACAGAACTTATAGAACACCTTCGAAGACTTCACTTTAATAACGATTAAGCGGTGCAAGGAGAGGTGTGGTTGTGGTTCCAGCAACAAAGTCAAATATTCTACAGCGGCGGCGTCAACAAACTGGCCTCTTATTGAGAGAAATGTTTCCGGCGCTAGACTGAATATGTTGAGAAATAAATATGTCGACATTGAGAATAAAAGTGTCGAATGTAAGTAACGTTAGTTCTATTTCAAAAATCTAAGACGTTTCCCATTAAAAAAATTCAGATGCATTGTTTTCCTGTACTCGATGGTCAGGTTGCATATAGCTATCACAATAATTAAACCTTCCCGACAGCGACTCGGACGCCCAACATTGCGTTTCGCGTGCAGTACTCGGCTGTCATGACCGCTCTCGCATTTGAGAATTAATTTACAACTGGAATCATGAACCTACTGACAAATTCAAATTTTCGAGTGATCGTCAACGGAAAAGCGCCAATTACATTTGCGATCAAGTGCTCAGTAAAACGAGGATTCCCATTATCAGTGGCACTATGCGCCATATCGCTCGAGCCGTTACTACGCACAATTTCGTCATCCTTAGCGGCTCTGCCAGTAGGACACTGACACGCTGTTTGTTAAATTCATGCAGATGATCTAGAGATATATACCACAGATATCCAAGGGCTGGACCAGCAAAAGCAGGATTTATACCTATACGAAAGAACATCGGGTGCAAATCCTATTAAAATGGTGTTCATACCCATAGAAACAAACAAAGACAATTCCGGCGGTCATAATACGTAATGAACAAAATACATAAAGTCCGTGCTCAGAGTTCACGTACAACAAGAAATGGCAGCTTACAGCTAACGAACAATAATATATTATCCAGAATGAGATTTTCACTCTGCAGCGGAGTGTGCGCTGATATGAAACTTCCTGGCAGATTAAAACTGTGTGCCGGACCGAGACTCGAACTCGGGTCCTTTGTCTTTCGCGGGCAAGTGCTCTACCAACTGAGCTACCCAAGCACAACTCACGCCCCGACCTCACAGCTTTACTTCCGCCAGTACCTCGTCTCCTACCTTCCAAACTTTACAGAAGCTCGCTGGAGACCTGTAAAGTTCGGAAGGTAGGAGACGAGGTACTGGCGGAAGTAAAGCTGTGAGGACGGGGCGTGAGTTGTGCTTGGGTAGCTCAGTTGGTATAGCACTTGCCCGCGAAAGGCAAAGGTCCAGAGTTCGAGTCTCCATCCGGCAAACAGTTTTAATCTGCCAGGAAGTTTCAATAATATATTGTATCTGAACAGTAAGTAAAGCGAACGCAACAACATACCTGACATTGTCAGAAGAGGTGAAGTTAATGAATATATTTTTATATTTTCACTGGAAAAGTCTTGGTGCATGGTCCAGATTCTAAACCGGTCCAAAGAAGTGGGCCGAGCTATAACACAAGCCGTCTCCTGGCTACGTCGGTGTGAAGACGTATTTAAGGGTGCGTAGTCTACTTTGCAGCTTTAGAGAGGATGAAATGTCCGTTGTGGATGTGCTGTGCAGTGAGTAGTCCACGTTCGAAGTCACTGAGCTCTCGTAACCCACCCTCTCTGCTGTTACTACGTTTTGCTGACAACGCAATAGTCCTTGCCTCTTTTAATATTGGCAGATCCGCATCACGTGAGATCTAGTGGTCAATTTCGCATTAGATAGGGGCGTCACGGTAAGCTTGATCAGACGTAGTGTAGAACAGAGTCGACAACAGCACTCATGGACCATACAAAGATCCCATCTACAATCGGTCACATGCGACAGTACTGTATGCAGAAGAGCTGGATAACAGTCATCTCCCCCACTTCCAGAGTGAAGATTGTAAAGAAACTATTCGACACAGTCACCTGCATCCAACTGCCATGAAAACATTGATGAATGGCTCAAATGGCACTGAGCACTATGGGACTCAACTGCTGAGGTCATTAGTCCCCTAGAACTTAGAACTAGTTAAACCTAACTAACCTAAGGACATCACAAACATCCATGCCCGAGGCAGGATTCGAACCTGCGACCGCAGCGGTCTTGCGGTTCCATACTGTAGCGCCTTTAACCGCACGGCCACTTCGGCCGGCCATTGATGAATCTTGGCAGCTATGTAGAGAGGTCAAAATAATGCAATACGTATTATTTCGTTTTTACCCACTTCAATTTTTAAGGGGTAAAACACACCCCGAAAAGCATTGTAGCATATTAAGTTTAGAGGGAATATCTTAGAAATCCTAATATCTGACAAACCATGACATATCGGAACTGTTTTTTATACAGAAGTTGAAATGCAATTATCATTCCTGAAAATTGTGTAATAATCTTTTGTATGACTACTTAGGCTTTCCCGGTGTAAAATAATTGGTAATATTCTTCTCGGGTCTGCAGCCGAATCATGAAGTCGTCTTCTTGGCGCAATATTTTCGCGGTCCACCTGGTCGCCATCTTCAGGTGAGTATGTTGTTGTACGAACTCGCCGGAACCGAGTTCGGACTGTGAGCGGATGCTCCTTCATAGTCAGAGAAGGCCAACAGCGGACGCGGAAGAATCAGTCGTAAAAGCCCTCTAGCACAAGTGGCCACATAGCGCCCCAGTGGTGGAAGCGAGCAAAATCCACAAATCGCTATTAAAAAGTACTCTGATGCTACATCAGAGACCATTGTTTGTAGTGTCTGATAAAACATGGTTCCAAATCTTACTTAAAGGGTAACTCTTCTCTCTATTAATGAGATTGGCACATATACCAATTTCAATGGATTCTTTTAAAACACAGTCCCAATAGCGTTAAGCATGGGCAATCATTTGTGTCTCTTCATGTAACAGTTTGTATCCGTTAGTAAGACATCGCTCTGCCACTACAGATTCCTTAGGTTGAAACAAATGTGTGCCCTGGTGCTCCACACTTCAGTCATGAATGGTACACATTGTTTGACCAATACAAACTTTCCAACAGTGGCAAGGGATTTTGTACACACCGAGATTCCTCAACCCAAGTCATCCTTTAGTGAGACAAGGAGCGCTCTAATCTTAGCTGGCTGACGAAAAACACATATTTTTAAAATTCTTCCTATTTTAGAAGATATATTCCCAGCAAAAGGCAGGAAAGTCACCGATGTACATATATTTTCTAATGCTTCCCACGAGGTCCAAACTGGAAAGGAAAGACGGTTCTGTTTGGCGGTATAGCCATTCTGCTTGAACACGACTTTAAGATAACCCACCTCTTGCGTCAAGCTTCCTGCGTCTGAAATCGCTTAAGCACTTCTGGCCAAAGTCCGCAGACAACGGTGATTTGGAAATACGGTGTGTACAAAATCTCCTACCCTTGTAGGAAAGCTGGTATTGGTCGAAAAATTCGAACCATCTACGACCGATGTGTTGACCACTGACGCCACACACGATTGTTTCAGCCTACGGAATCTGCCGGGGCAGAGCACTGTCTTACCAACGGGTATAAAGTGTTGTATGAAGAGACACAAGTGATTGGGACTCTGTTTTAAAAGAATCCATCCAAATTCGACTATCTGCCAGTCTTATCAATAGAGAGAAGGGTTACCCTTTAAGTAAGATTTGCTACCTCGTTTTCAGCCATCTGATTCAGCCATCATAATACTTTTTAATAGCGGTTTATCTATTTTTCCAGCTTCCACCAAAGGGATGCTATGTGCTAGAGGGCAGTTACGACGATTTCTTGTGCAAGCGCTGTTGGCCTTCCGCGGAGTATAAAGGAACCTCCGCTTGCAGTCCGAATTCAGTTCCATCGAGTTCGTGCAACGGCATGCTGACCTGAAGATGGCGGCTAGGTGGATTGTGGAAATATTGTGTCAAGATGACTTCATGATCCGGCTGTTGATCCGAAAAGAATATTAAATTTTGTAGTAATTTGAAGTTTTGCAAAATCCTAGACTACCTTTAATTAATTCTGGAAAATAAAAACTCTGTCTGCAACATAAATTAAAGAAGCTTTCGCGCCACATCTGTCAATGTATAATAAAGCTGGTCCCAGAAACACGATATTTGGAAAATAAACTGTACACAGTCTTCTGTAAGGAGTATTTTTATTTTTTATGCTTTCAGCTGTTGTTGAGATCTGAGTTACCTATGTAAGACGACCGTTTGCTTCTTAGCGCTCAAATTTGAGGTGAACTATTTGCTCATTGTAGCTCGAAAGTCACAAAATGCGAACGGTGTGGAGATCGGCTTTCTCTTCACCCTGATTCTATACTGTGGACTGGCACAACTTCAGTGTCATGTCTCACCACAGAGGTGGAAGATAATCTGAGCTCGTGGTACGAGTTCTACGCAATCTACTGCGTTCCAAAGCAGCAAGTTGCTCGTTGATGCGGGAGGCCAATATTTTATCCGTGGATATTACGTACCAAGAACAACAGTGGTCCTACAATGGAACCGTGTGGAACACCAGTACTAATTTGTCGCCGCTCACAAGGAGATTCATCGTGAGGGCTCAACGAGTTATCTGACGTGATCAATTATGTATGAAGTGCACCGCTTGCTGTTTATACCTCAAAATCCATAAACAATAAACAATGTGGAGAGTAGGTTTCTCCGCGACCTTCGTAAAAACTGCACCGACGAGCGGAGCCTTATGAAGGTAGGCCAGCAGCTTAGCAGCGGCGCGGCGCCTGCGGCCGGCAGGACGCAGCCCGTGCAGCACGACCGCCGCCCTTACTTCTTGCGGCGCGGCTCTCAACTCCGACCCTGGAGGGCGCTACGGCCTTCTTCGGCAGTCGCGCGCCACGTGCAGGCGAGGCGCCGCCGCCGCCCTATCGATCGCCTGGCCGGCTCGACCAGGCGCCCTTCTTGGCCGCGCCTTGCCGCCCACCCACACAGCCACCTGCCCTGCTCTTCTGCCTCTTCGACCCGGCCTCCTTATCCCTCTCCCGCTCTGCTCTGCTCTGTTCGGCTCTCTCCTGTCCCGCCAGCTCGCTGCTCGCTGTCTGCCAGCCTGCCTACCTGCTCCGTGTATTCAGCTACTGTGTAGCCGCTTTCCCTTCCCTAGTTCCAGTGACCTTTTTCTACTCTACAGACTCCGTTCATGCTCTGGAATGAAACTTACAGCTTGGAGATTTTCTTTCTAATTTCGCTTATAGAACTATCATGTAGCCGTGTCAGCTTTTCAACTGTGTCTCTTTCAGTTCAAGAAACACGCTTTCTCTCTTCCAGCTGACAGCTCATCGTAATATTAAAGAGAGTGTTCAAAAAGTGAAAACTTTTCAAGGTGCTGGTAGTCGTCAGAAAATAAGTTAGTTAATACACAAAAGGCGGAGTGGATAGCACACTGGACTCGCATTCGGGAGGACGACGGTTCAATCCCCATCCTGATTTTTAAGTTTTCCGTGATCTCCCTAAATCGCTCCAGGTAAATGACGGGATGGTTCCTTTGAAAGGGCACGGCCGACTTCTTTCCGCGTCCTTCCCTAATCCGATGAGACCGATGACCTCGCTGTCTGGTCTCCTCCCCCCAAAACAGCAAGAACAACAACAATACACAAAAAATTAGTGGTACATTTCTTCAAGTCAAAGTAGTTCCATACTCAGGAACTGAGTGTAGCGGAGCAGATCCAGGAATCCTGCAACGCCATTCAAGGCAATGTCTTAACGGACGTAGTTTGCTGTTGCATTCGTCCGCCATTGCTGTGAAGTGTGAAGTGTTCGTCTGCGGCTTGTTGCCGACTGAGATGAATACTTGTACGGTGTACTGTTGGGTTTGTGTTGTCATGGATGAAAAGAAGAGTGATGATAACACCTGGTGCTGGCACAAAGCCTACACCCGTCGATTAGCAGCAAGCGGACCGTCAAACCTAACATCCCCATCCGGCAAACGATCACCATGCCCTCACTTCATGAGACCCAGCAGAAAGATTTGGAATTTAATTCACGACATTGGCGCAACGATTGTTGATCAGGAAGTTTATGCCACTACCTCTCCTGCACTAGCCGGCCAAATACTGTCAGCGAAAAGTTTTCCACCAAAAGGATTCCATCAGGCTTACATCAGGGTCGAGAGCCAGCGCACAGGCGTGCGTTAGCGACCTCTAATATGGAGTTGGGCAAACTGCTTCAGTCATATTAATTTTTATTTTTAGCACTGTTGCGCATTTCGATAGTCATGTATCATCAACAAGTTGTAGCGTTTCCTTCCCTTTTCTGTTTGATTGTAATTACATAGCCTAGAATAACAAACATTGTAAGCTTTCTTAATAATTAAATATCCTCTTGGAAAATTATGTTTACCAGTAGAAAAATCGTAATCCGAATCCTCGACTATCGTCTCACTGTATCATAAAATTCCGCCTTAAAACTCATAACAAATAATGTGCAGAAATACGTTTACTAAACATGAACGATTCTTCGTGAGGTGTCAGCAGAATGTGATTGCGCGGCGTTTTGTTCTATCACAGTATTAATTATGTCTTCAGAATATTGTTTAAGCTCTCAGAGCTATATTGTATCCATAGTAACGCCTGTCAGCATCGAAAACAGAGAAATGTCGTTTTTCTATATTGCTGTTGCTGATATACAAAATCGATATCATAGCACCTGGCGGCCTTTGTGTATGCAACCAGCGTAGCGCTTGCGCTTCACTTGGCAGGATTTCTGCAAACGGTTCCGAATCGCAGCATCTGCAGTCTTTCTCTCTGAAGGGTAGTTAAAATTGTCAGGGACATTCTCCTGCGTTAACCTCAAGTGAGAGGTGTCGTGTAGGCCAAGACAAGTTGCCTGTTATACGCAATCCTGATCTGGGAGGAATGCACCATCATTGTTCCTGTAGGAAAAGTTACAGATGTGTGAATTAAGTATCACACGACTTACTGTTGATGAACAATTATTGAAACTGAAAACTATACTGTATGTTCCTTTTGAATTAGAGTATATGTAATTTTTTGCAGCGTCATTCTATGAACAAGTACCCGGAAATATGCGGTATACCACCCACACATCCTTTTATTACCAAATAACTATTCCTTGACACCTTAGGAGTTACCTGTTCTTTCTGCCGGATTTTGCAGGAACGTATAAACTAGTGTGTTCCTTAATAATGAGCCGCATTTATCTGAGATTATTGATGGATCTTTCAACATCCATTTCATTTGATGTTACCAAGATATGTGCCATATAGAATGTTGGAAGATCGTGTTGGTTTGGCTTAATGTAACCCAGCCAAATTAACCTGAAGATGCGATTCGTTTTCGCGAAACTTGTTGTACCTTGATGTCACATTAAATGAGGACTAGCAGCTACAAGCAGACTCTACAACTTTTTAGTACATTTCACCATACATTTTAAAAATACTTTTTAACTAAATGCTGCAGTGCACCTCCCTTCAAAATTCGAATTAGTATCTCTTCATTAATCATCCGATCTACGTATCTAATCTTTAGCATTTTTCTCTAGTACCCTATTTTGAAAGCTTCCGTCCTCTTATTGTCCACATTTGACTTCAGTAAAACACCACACATCTAACGCAACCCTGCTGCTAGTGGTCAGACATCACAGCGCCACCTGCAGGCATCCCTAGCATCTGCGTTTATGTTCGACTGAACGTTTCTCGCAGTGTTTCCATATTTTTCCCCTATAGACAAGTTGTCACAGCACACACTAAATCTCTCTCGCTCTCTATATACAACATACAAATTTAGAAAAATATATATGCAAGTGATAGGGGAGTTCACTGTTGAAATACGGCATCCGAAGACGAATAAAATTTTCTCGTGGTTTCACCTGTGTCGTGCACGAGATTTCGCTCTAATTCTCTGCGACTACTATCAGGTGTCTACTATCTGGCCATCACCACACATGTATAACGCAATATTGTCGAACTGTAACCTCTCTATGGTCAATTTCCACGTATACCGAGCTGCAAGCCGCAAGTTGCTTTCTTTATACGATATTCTGATGTCTATAGCTTCTTTTATCACGCTGTCCTTCCCAGCAGCCCGTGTGATGACAGAGACGTCCTCGAATGGAATTTAACGTCAATTTTCCAAGGCATATTCAGCTACCACTGATTTCTAAGGACAGTATAATCGGATACATCTCTCATGTTCAATCCCTCATTGTTGTATCCTGTGCAATGTCTGCCCGTTTAATACTATCCTCACTCACACTCTATTCTGTAAAAGCGTGGTCAATTTTCTTTTGCACGGGCTTCAGAAACTGGCGTATTTTAGCTGAAGGTCTGAAGACTGACTTGATGTTATGTCTCTTCAGCAAAGTGGTAATCTCCCGGTCATGTATATAAATGATCCAACCCTTCTATTATTTTTCTCAGTGATGTTGTGCTTCCTAAAATACTTCCTAAAAATGCTATCGACACTTTTTTGTTGTTTTAGCCTTTCTCATCAAATACTTTGTTTAGGTGGAGTTCATTTTTTGTGGCAAGTTTTCGGCACCAGAGACCCCTTCCATCCTCTGAACCAAGGTCGTTGGGTACGTGTGCTTTATGGTAGCGAACGGCATAAGCGTGTATATAAAGTTCGTATAAGTGGCTACAGAAAAATGGAAATTGTTCATAAGATTTTGTCGACCTATAAAAATCTTTCAACAATGTAAAAAGGCGAAATATGTCTGAAAGGGTATTTGGGTAAAGACAGGTAGCATACAATATGTACAAGGAGAGAGAAAAATAAAAATGAAGGCCAAGATGGAAGACCACAAAAATATGCTCACATGAAAAATTGTTTAAGGCACATTGAGTTCAACCTAAACCGTTCCTTAAATTTTGAATAAAGTCAGTAATGGCGGCCAAAAACTTCCGATATAAAGAATCTCCGTCGTTTTACCAACTGCCTAGTCAGAAAGCGCTGGGGTGAGTGTAGAGTTTCAATGCAACCTCTTGCCCTTGGGTCAGTAGAAAAACTCAACAATAGACTACATGCAAAAACAGAAGCCAATGGAAAACACAGTATTAAAGAAACATACTGTCAACAGTTCAGTGATGAGGTTGTTCTCGTAAGAATCGACAGTAAACCAGCATTAATAATTATAGTTCAGGCATAGATATCGACTTCACATATAGAACTTAAAAAGGCAGAGACAGAATATGAACATATTGAATAGGGATCTCAGTACGTAAAAGGATATCATAATGTAATGATTATTGGGAATTGGAATGTGATGGTAGGAGAACGAACTAAAGTAAGAGTTACTGGAGCATATGTGGAGATAATAGTAGGAGTGAGAGAGGATAAAGCCTAATTGAGTTCTGCAATAAGTTTCACCTAGTAATAGCGAATAAATTGTTAAAAAATCCTAAGAGGAGGAGACATGCTTGGGAAAGGCCCAGAGGCATGGGAAGATTCCTCCTGGATAACATTATGGTCAGACAGAGATACCGACACGAGATATCGGATTTCAGGGTGTATCCAGAAACAGATGCAGACTCAGATCACAATTTAGTAAAGATGAAGAGTAGACTGGAGTTTAAGAGAGTCGTCCGGAAGAATCAGTGTGTAAAAAAGTGAGATGAGTTTGAAGTTTGGTTAGTTCATCGGTGCTGCGATAATTACTGCCACAGTAGGAATTTCATCTGAAGTGTAATAAACTTCTAGGGGAATCGCAGAGGCTAAAGAGAGAAGAATAGTTATAATTAACGCTACTGTGGAAAACCTTCGATACCAGACGAAATACGTCAACTGATGGAAAAAAGAAATCGAATAATGTCGTTGGAGGGACTCATTCATATACAGAGAATTCGAAGAAAATAAAAGCAAGGGTGGCAACGTTAAGAGCACAACAAGAATTCCACTGTTTATTGGGGAGGAGGTAGAAAATAAGCACCTACGATGTGATAGAAGAAATGAGGTTAGATATGGATTCAGTATTAGATTCGTAGTTTAAGCTCAGCACCTCATACGTCGAAGTTGCTGACAAGAATAATATAAAAAAGAATGCAAAGAAATTGAGATTGTGTTATATGACAATCATATGGATTTCAGGAGGATAAAGGCACCAGACAGGGAGTTATGCCGTTGCTCTTACTAATGCAAGCAAGACTTCAGAAAAATTAAGACTTTTCATAGGATTTGGAGAAAACGCAAAATGATGCAAGATATTCAAAATTCTGAGAAAAATAATTCTAAACTATAGAGAAAGATGGGAAACAGACAGTACGCACAAAAACGAAAAGCGCACAACAAGAAACGGAATACCAAGGACCATGTGTTCGACATAGAAAGAGTGAAAGACAGGTTTGCAGTGTTTCGTCCATACTGTACATACACTCTCGCAGGCATATACCTTCAATCAGATGCTCGAAGGTTTCTTGGGGAATGGCAGCCCATTCCTCACGGAGTGCTGCACTGAGTAGTATCGATGTCGGTCGGTGAGGCCTGGCACGAAGTCGGCGTTCCAAAACATCCCAAAGGTTTTCTGTAGGATTCAGGTCAGTACTCTGTTCAGGCTTGTCCATTACAGGGGTGTTATTGTCGTGTAACCTCTCTGCCACAGGCCGTGCATTATGAACAGGTGCTCGTTCGTGTTGAAAGATGCAATCGCAATCCCCGAATGGATATTCAACAGAATCAAGAAGGTGCTTAAAACATCAATGTAGGACTGTGCTGTGATCGTGCCACGGAAAACAACAAGCGGTGGAAGCCCCCTCCATGAAAAACACGACCGCACCATAACACCACCGCCTCCGAATTTTACTGTTGGCACTACACACGCTGGCAGATGACGTTCACCGGGCATTCGCCATACCCACACTCTGCCATCGGATCGCCACATTGTGTACCGTGATTCTTCACTCGACACAACGTTTTTCCATTGTTCAATCGTCCAATGTGAACGCTCCTTACACCAAGCGAGGCGTCGTTTGGCATTTACCAGCGTGATGTGTGGCTTATGAACAGCTGCTCGACCATGAAATCCATGTTTTGACACCTCCCGCCTAACTGTCATAGTACTTGCAGTGGATCCCCATGCAGTTTGGAATTCCTGTGTGATGGTCTGGAGAGATGTCTGCCTATTACACAACACGACCTTCATCAACTGTCGGCAGTCTCTGTCAGTCATGCAGCCATGGACTGTGCGGCTGATCCCGGCGGAGGTTCGAGTCCTCCCTCGGGCGTGGGTGTGTGTGTTTGTCCTTAGGATAATTTAGGTTAAGTAGTGTGTAAGCATAGGGACTGATGACCTTAGCAGTTAAGTCCCATAAGATTTCACACACACACATCTGTCAGTCAACAGACGAGGTCGGCATGTACCCTTTTGTGCTGAACGTATCCCTTTCTTCACTATCACACTGGAAACAGTGGACCTAGGGATGTTAAGAAGTGTGGAAATCTAGTGCACAGACGTATGACAGAAATGACACCCAATCACCTGACCACGTTCAATGTCCGTGAGTTCCGTGGAGCGCCCCGTTCTGCTCCCTCACAGTGTCTAATGAATACTGAGGTCGATGATATGGAATACCTCGTAATAGGTGGCAGCACAGAGCACCTAATCTGAAAAACGTATGCTTTTCGGAATGTCTGGATAGATTTGATCACATAGCGTATGTTAAGAAAGTATTTCATTCGTTATGATGGCTAAACATGTAATAGTTTACCATCTGACCTATTATTTGAGGCACACATCTTGTTCTTCCATTAGTCTGTGGAAGTAATTTGCTTATTCTCAATTTGTGAATGTGTAACAAATGATGTAACCGCTTCGACAATTCTGACATAAAGTTAGTGACCTGATCTATGATTATTGTTTTTGTAACACTGAACTTCAGTAACCAATAGCATGTTTACAGCTTCCACATTCGTGTCTGGAATAGTGATCAGTGCATCATAGTGAGAAAAATAGTCTATAATAATTAGAATGTAGCGGATTCCCATTCTTGTATGGGTAAAGGGATCTAAAATACACATTATGATCATTTTGAAAGGTCTAGTTGCTAATGACAATTTCTGCAGTGACACTAATTGACGAATTAATTTTGCATGGTGTGCACATAGTACATAGTTTTTTACACACTGTTCTAACTTCTTGTTTATGTGTTCTTCACCAGTAAAGCTCAGCTATTATTCAATCTGTAGCACTATCCTCACCATGACTGGGTAACATTTGGTCATTCGTTTCCTTCCAAACTTCTTATTTCAGCATGATGGGGTGTACTACAAGAAGTCGAAGTCTTGTCTTCTTGCACAATGACCTTTTATACATGGTGAACTATGTTTACATCAAAAATAGTTTGCACCCTGCATCAGCAGGTTGTGCTCTCTGCCACGCCACTGGGCTAAAATATATTGTCTGCACTAAATCAGTGTTCCTGCTAGGTCTGTCCTTATTACCATCTTTCTTACCAAGTTCATGAATTACTTCAAAATAAAAATCACTTAAGTATAACGTCCAGCATTTTAGTCTGCTTAGTGCATCTTTCAGTTTATGAAGCTGATGATCTATGAAAATGTAGAATTTCTTCTGATACAGATAGCAGTGGAAGTATGTTATGCCATACATTAGTTTTAAAATCTCTTTTTCAGATGCAGAATAATTCTTTTCTGCTTTATTCATCTGCCATGATGTGTAGGTGACTGAAAGTTCCCAACTTAAAACACAACCCATCACATGGTAGCTGGCATCACATGATAAAACGAATTCCTTTTCATAATCTGGAAAATCAACACAGATCTAGTTGTTAATAATTATTTTAATTTTTCAATCACATTTTTGTTCTCTGACATTCGCTGAAACTTTACAGTTTTCTTTAAAAAGTGTGTGAATAGATGTGCTGTTTCTTCAAATCCAATTATGGACTTCTTATAAAAAGACTTCAATTTTTATTCTTCTCAGATGTTAGAAAATTATACACAGCATGCACTAATTTCAGATCTGGTCTCTTGCCTAATTACATTCCCCAACTAACTCATTTTCTTCAGTATGAAACAGCACTTCTCTATACTAAGCTTTGGGTGCACTGAATATAATTTTTTTTTAAATTTCTTTTAATTATTGTACATACCCCTTCATATCCTCCACAAACACAATAACATCATCAAGATACACCATACATTGTTGGAGGTTCAATCCTCTGGTAACTCCATCCAACAATGACTCCATCCTCAATGATGACATCACAAAACTATTTGTTCATGAATTCCTCCACTACCAGTTGTAAGTTATGGGCTACCATGGATGGCTTAGAGTACACAAATGTTTGATGCCCAGTTGGAGTCATGTCTTGTGTCACTATGATTCCTGACAAAGGGCCATGAGGATTCAATAGATCTTTGAATTCCAGCAGTTCCATAATGCAATAGATAAAACCTTCTGAAGAAGGGCGCTGAGTGCCCAAAGCCAGTAAAGAAATTAAATTTCTTTTATGCAACTGCCTGTTTATTATTTCATTAGATAAGACTACAGTTGCTGAGGATGGATAAAATACTATGTTCAACTTTCACCTACAAGCAGTTATCTTGGTGGCTTGCTCATGGGTACGTTCTGAATGTGCTCTGTTTAAGTGACCAGCCGACCAGTTACCCTCTCAAATGTGTCAATGTGCCAACATCTGCGTCCGCTCTGTCCCTCATATACATGAAAAGTTATGAAAGGTTAAGTTCAAAGCCTTATACAGAATATCCATATGGTGCAGAGAACCATAAGAACCTAAAGCATACCATTGTCAATTCTGAGACTGTAAAATGTCTGCATGCTACTCACATCTATGGATCTTATGGCGAACCAGTTTGGTTTATACTTTTGGCCCATACTGTATATACGAACATGCATGGAAATCTCTTCCACTGAATTCTCTGACCATGATTTCCACATGGGCCCAAAACATAAATCATACTATTGTTGCTCTGCTCTCTGCTCAGTTGGTATCTAAGATTGCGAATATAATAATTTAGTATCCGCATAATGTTCTTAGCAGTAGCACTTCGTAATTGGAGGTGTATTGGCAGTTTTATATGGACCTCAAGACACAGGAAGTACTTAATGAAAATGATGATTATCATGATCATTAAGTGTTGGAATCTGTCATAATTGTGTGTGTGTGTGTGTGGGTCTATTTAGTATGTGTTATTTATGTTCCAATTCCAGTTTATAATTAATTACAAACTTTAAATCTGTCAAAACATGCTATTTTTACTAGCCTACATTTGGAAATACCGTAAATTAACATTAAAAATACATATTATCGTAAATATTAAATGATATTTAATAACAAATTGAGCACACTCTTTTCAGGACTTTCGGGCTTGATTAATAAAGAAGGCCATCCTAAGAGATATGACTTGTTTCTGTGCTTTAGGTACGTACGGTTCTCAGTGATTTTTATACAAACATCATCAACAATATCTCATCTAAGGAATTATAGTATCGTCTTTGGACAATATTTTTTCAAAATCTCGCAGTTTCCAATACTCAAAAATATGTAAGTGCAAAACACAATACATACAACAAATATTCATACTCAACTGTACAAATGCACAGTGTCATACATATAACCGCAAGAAAAAAATTGTCTTATGAGAATGAAATATTACTTCGATCCATGTGTAAAATATCCACATAATTATTGTTAGCCATCATTCTTGAACGAATTGTACGCAAACATTATCTGCAGTTTCAACACTATTTTCTACCAAACACCACTATTCACTACCATCTACTCTCTTCTGTAGGGTACCTTCTCTTCTGATAGAGTAACCTTTTCTGTTAAGTTAATTATATACAAAACAAACAATGAGTTATTACAAAAATGAAACATAATCATATGTATTCAAATAGTTTTTTTAACATCCTACAGCTCATTGAAAAGAACATCAAATCCAAAACATGAAATACGTACAATTAACAGTAACCTCAGACTTTCTGCAAACGTTGCTATTGTCTACAGTGAAGTACTATCTGAAAAAGCTAAGGAGACATTGATAAGACAAAGGCGCTGGTAGTGCAAATATTGGCAAGTGTAAAATTAATCTGTTCACGAAATGCAAGAAAACGTGATAGTTTTTGACTACGGTATCAGTGAGTCACCACTGGAATCTATCACCTCATACAAACACCTCGATACAACAATTCCTAGGGACATTAAATGGAACGCTTACATAGTCTCAGTTGTGGGTTAAATAGGTTGCAGACTGCGAATCAGTGGCAAGATACCAGGAAAATATGATGTCTACTGAGGAAATGCTTACGAAACACTCGTCGACCCACCCTAGAATATAGCTGAAGTGTGCGGCACCCACACCAAATAGGACTCACAGACGAGATTTAACATATAGAAAGAAGGGCAGCACAAATGGTCACAAGTTTGTTTGATCTACACAAGAGAGCGACGTAGACGCAAAGAAAATCTGAAGACAGATGTAAACTATTCTGTAAAATCCCTGCCATAAGGTTGGCACAAAGAGTTTCAAATGAGGAATATAGTAATACATAACCCCTACGTGTCCCTATGGTACAAATAGCGAAGATAAGTTAAGAAATTACAGCATGCATAGAGGCATTTAACAGTCCTTCTTCCCGCGCTACGAACGTGATTGGAACGTGAAGGAGCCCTAACTAGCACCGTAGGAAGTATTCTCTCCCATGTACTTCACAACTGCTTTCAGATTAGTAGATATACAGGTCTGTCACGTCCATGGACCAAAAAATACTACATTCATCAAATTAAATTATAAATTATTGCATACCATTACATACATCGACTCTCTGTCTGTCGTCTCTCTCTCTCTCTCTCACTCTCTTTGTCTTCGTCTCTCGGTATTTCCGTCCCTATAAACTACAACATGAGCTTGTACCCTTATCTCGCTTTATTGTCGTTTTCGAGATTCTCTTCATGAACCCTTCCAACTCTCTCTGCATGGTTTACATTACATATCCTTTAACTATCCGTGAAGATATTTTTCAACGCTTTCCGGTTAGTAACCAACAATGTAATCCAGCGTGCAACAGCCGTGCGTGTTGAAGCGACTTTTATTCTATGGAGAGGTGCGCCGCCCGTAATCGAACCTGCTCGGCTGGTTAACGAGGAGGGTCTGTATACCGGACAGTCTAGATGTGGTTTTTAGATGGTTTTCCACATACCACTAGATGAATACCAGGATGGTACCCAGCTTCCGCCTCAGTTACCAGGATTCGCAAATATTTAGAAAACTTTCGTTCAGTTTCACATGAATAACACTACACGCAGATAGTGGGGTAACGGGGTGGTGACAGGAAGGGCATCCGGCCACCCCTTACCTTAACCTTGCCAAACCCTTTAATAACCACGCCGGCCCTGTACCGATGCAAGACGAAGGCACAAGGAAAAGAAGAAAGAAATTGGCTAAGTGCTAGTAGGACTCGCTCACTGACGATTCGGTACAAACTTCATTATGTATATATGTAGTTCATAATTCCTTCGGAATTGAGAAACTCGGCGAATTTTGCCTGTTATCGGCATCGATACTGGTAGTTTATTGGTCCCAGGAATTCCAAGACCGTATCAAAATCTCGACATCAGTTCCTCAGAATGGCCTGGACGCACAAAAACAAACGAGTGGGGGGCTTCAGTTTACATTCACTGAAGAGCCAAAGAAACTAGTACACCCGCTTAATATCGTGTACGGCCCCCGCGAGAACGCAGAAGTGTCACAACCCGACGTGGCATGGATTCGACTAATGTCTGAAGTAGTGCTGGAGAAAACTGACATCATGAATCCTGCAGGGTTGACCATAAATACTTAAGAGTACGAGTGCAGCACGTTGCAAGGCATCGCAGGTATGCTTAATAATGTTCATTTCTGGCGAGTTTGGTGGCCAGCGGTAGTGTTGAAACTCTGAAGTGTGTTCCTGAAGCGACTCTGTAGCAATTCTGGGCGCGTTGCATGTCGTATTGTTCTGCTGGAATTGCCCAAGTCTGTCGTGGTGCACAATGGACCGTTAGTGAAGTGATAAGCAGAGCGAATGAATACAAACTGCCTCTCTGCATTGCCTTTGTTGACTTTGAAAAGGCATTTGACTCCGTTAGCCATGTAGCTGTCCTCCAAGCTTTGAGTGAGCAAGGAGTGGGAGCAGCATACATTAAAGTGCTCAGGTAAATCTACGAGAATTCTTCAGCTTATGTTAACATCGGCGGATCAACTCAAGAATTCCGCATCATGAGGGGTGTCAAGCAAGGCGATCCCATCTCCCCAAAACTGTTCTCTGCTGTATTGGAAATGGCTATGTCAAAGCTGAGCTGGGAAGGTAAGGGAAATAGAATTAATGGAAGAAGGCTTACCAACTTGAGATTTGCTGATGATATTGCCTTAGTAGCCAAAGACTTCGCAGAGCTCCAAAACTTAGTTACAGATCTTGCATCGGAATGTCAGCTGGTTGGCTTGAACGTAAGCCTTTCCAAAACAAAAGTAATGTCCAACAAATGGGTCCCAGCTGGAGATGTGAAAGTCAAGGACAGTCTACTGGAAGAGGTCAGTGAATATGTCTACCTTGGCCAGATTATAAATATGAAGGGAGACATAAGGCCAGAAATCTATCGACGCACCAAGCTTGGCTGGCAAGCATTTGGGAAGAATTCAACAGTACTCAGATCAAAAATGCCAGTGAATCTGAAGAAAGCAGTATTTGATCAATGCATTCTTCCTGTAATGACGTATGGCTGCGAGACATGGACACTGAACTCATTTACAAAAGGCAAACTTAGGACAGCACAGAGAGCCATGGAGAGATCAATGCTGGGCTATACAAGAAAGGATAGGAAAAGGGCAGATGACATCCGGTCAGTGACGAAGGTTAATGACGTCTTAGAGACAGTTGGTTCTTTGAAACGGCATTGGGCTGGCCACGTCGCAAGAAGAAAAGACAACAGATGGATGAAGCTAATACTGGAGTGGAGTCCAAGAGAGCACCGGAGGCCTAGAGGAAGACCACCAGACAGATGGGACAAAGACATCAATAAGATCGCTGGTAACACCTGGCAGAGAACTGCCCAAGACCGTCCCACTTGGAGAAGACCGCTGAAAGCCTACCTGAATCCACGACTCGTAGAGGCCACATCATTTAATGATTGAATTGGCTTATGATGATGATGATGATGCTGATGATACCAGTTTCATGACACTCCAGTGTATGTAAAGAAGGAATATTTAATATAGCATTTTATGTACTTTTTAAACCTTAACTGCAACCTACATTTTATTTTTTCATTCAGTAATGTTCGTCTATTACGCTTTTGACAGACGATGAAAGCTGGGTGTGTTCAAATGGCAAAAGATACTTTTATGCGATATAATTACAGTTTAGCAAGTATCAAGTTTTTTTGGTTTACTTGCAATGTGACACCGCGCTTTTTGTTGAATTTCATGATTCTAGGCCAACGGGAAAGACGCTGTGAATTTTTATGAATGTGTTTGCGAGAGTGAAAATATGTGACGTTAAACGACCATATCTTTTGATTGAAACGATGTTAAATACGTCTGCGCTTCAGCAACTGTGCATGCAAGAGCTTCAGTGACTTGGAAATATCAGCCAATCCGTTGGTTATCAATTATTTTTAATTCATGGAAGGTTGTGACTGAAGTGACTTAGAAAAAAATGTTTACGCAGCCAGGGGACGATAGACCTTAATACGTGACATAAATCTGAAACTTATACGTCTAGCCGTTTCTGAGAAAAAAAGGTTCTTTTGAGTCGGACAGACAGACAGACTGTCAACAAAACGATCCTATAAATTTTCCATGTTTAAAGGTTGGGACACGGTACCCAAAAAGAGGGCAAATATGGTACAGACTTGGTTATTCATAATTTTCTCGAGCCTTATGCAACCTGATGTTAAGAACGTCAAAATATGAGTAGACGTTCGCCAGTGTGACGGCTCTGTCAAGCTGGGTGTGAACGTGTTTACCGGCCGACGCGCTGCCGGAGCAGGAGAAGTCACGGCGCGACGCCGTCATCACCTTTAAGAGCTGGGTTCGTCTATACCCGGCTGGCGTGGCGCCTCGTTATCTGCGCATCTGCACAGCCCTTGACTTGTGCCTGGCTGGCTGCCGGCATCTTCCGAGACCCCCCCCCCTCCCCCTCCCACCAGCCTACCAACCTCGGCAGATCTTGTCTGCCGCTCCAACGTCACGAGTGACGCCAAATTGTCACGCGCTACGATCTTCTTCTCTCCCTGACCCCGCAGCCTCGAGTTGTCTATTCTGAGTCCAATGAAAGAGATTTCCGGCCGTACACGGAAGGAATTTGCAACGCGCTTGCCGGAAGTAGCAATCTTTCTTACATCTGTTACTGAGGTAATTTTTGAGTCACGCGGATGCATAGCATGAAGAGATTTTCACTGCTAAGAGACTCTCTGATGTTGCAGATACTGCTGATTTATGTTCCGTACTGAGGTTATTTGCCAACTGGCATACCTCCATCTCTGACCAACATTCAGATTAGAGTTCCAAAATTCTGGTAACTTCCTTTTTTTGTCATATTTACTTCCTTTAGATTTTCTTTTCGTTGCAGCGATTATCCAGTTTCACACGGCGTCGGAAACTAGTACATACCAAAGTGACATAAACTACACTACTGACCTTTAAAAATGCTACACCAAGAAGAAATGCAGACGATAAACGGGTATTGACTGGACAAATATATTATACTAGAACTGACATGTGATTACATTTTCACGCAATCACGAAATCAGTACCCAGAACAACCACCTCCGGCCGTAATAACGGCCTTAATACGCCTGGGCATTGAGTCAAACAGAGCTTGGATGGCGTGTACAGGTACAGCTGCCCGTGCAGCTTCAACACGATACCACAGTTCATCAAGAGTAGTGACTGGCGTATTGTGACGAGCCAGTTGCTCGGCCACCTTTGACCAGACGTTTTCAATTGGTGAGAGATCTGGAGAATGGGCTGGCCAGGGCAGCAGTCGAACATTTTCTGTATCCAGAAAGGCCCGTACAGGACCTGCAACATACGGTCGTGCATTATCCTGCTGAAATGCAGGGTTTCGCAGGGATCGAATGAAGGATTGAACAGTGGACGTTACATTTCAGATGTGTTACGACCCGTTGCTCTAAGTGCCGTCAGTGCGAACAAGACGTGACCGAGACGTGTAACCAGTGGCAGCCCATACCATCACGCCGGGTGATACGCCAGTATGGCGATGACGAATACACGCTTCCAATGTGCGTACACCGCGATGTCGCCAAACACAGATGCTACCATGATGATGCTGTAAACAGAACCTGGATTCATCCGAAAAAATGACGTTTTGCCATTCATGCACCCAGGTACGTCGTTGAGTAGACCATTGCAGGCGCTCCTGTCTGTGATGCAGAGTCAAGGGTAACGTCAGCCATGGTCTCCGAGCTGATAGTACATGATGCTGCAAACGTCGTCGAACTATTCGTACAGAGTCGGAAACGTGATGGTACGCATTTCTCCTCCTTACACGAGGCATCACAACAACGTTTCACCAGGCAACGCCGGTCAGCTGCTGTTTGTGTATGAGAAATCGGTTGGAAACTTTCCTCATGTCAGCACGTTGTAGGTGTCGCCACCGGCGCAAACCTTGTGTGAATGCTCTGAAAAGCTAATCATTTGCATATCATAGCATCTTCTTCCTGACGGTTAAATTTCGCGTCTGTAGCACGTCATCTTCGTGATGTAACAATTGTAATGGCCAGTACTGTATATGAATTAATTCTTCTACGCAACTTATATATATATATATATATATATATATATATATATATATATATATGGCCCACGGTACTGCACTCCATTTCACTAACCATTAGGGCTAACTCTTTCATTTTAATATGTGGATAGAGAATACTAAGTGATCAGCATATAAGTACGGCAAACACCGAATCACATATTACCGAGTTGAGAGACGCACATGCTTCAGAGAGGAGTGTGATATCTGTATGTCCTCAATGTTCAATATGCCCATGATGTCTTAGTTCGAGTATTCTACGGCTACACACACATTTCGTTTTGTTGAACTGTACCAAACTGTAAACGAACTGTATGATACAGTGATATACGCAGTCACCGCTGTTTATCTTCATCTTCATACATCTTTCTTCGCATGCGCTTACTTCATGGCAGAGTGCTCTCATGCTGACTGCCTTACACCCCCTGCAAGTGATCGCCAACTTCTAACTGTAGACTCGAGAGTTTCAGACTTTCCTACATCTACGGCTGTAAGGCGAACACTCCTCCCACAAAATATGAAAATACTGTCCCAACCTGCTTCATCGACAGGCTACCTTGTCGAGACACCTCCTCAGGTTCTACTCGCACCTAATATCATTCTCCAAACCGTTAATCCCGTTGGGCCCTATATCCTCCAACAACTCTGCTGGCTGTCCGTTTTATATTATACCTGAATACCACATCCGCATAATCCCAGAATAATCCCAATCCACTTGTCCCACATGTTGTGGCCGAGAGGTTCTAGGCGTTTCGGTCTGGAACCGCGCCACTGCTACGGTTGCAGGTTCGAATCCTGCCTCGTGCATGGATGTGAGTGATGTCCTTAGGTTAGTTAGATTTAAGTAGTTCTAAGTTCTCGGGGACTGATGACCTCCGATGTTAAGTCCCCACAGTGCTCAGAGTCATTTGAACCATTTTTGTCCCACATGGCTACTCTTGTTTAATTCTACTACTACCCTATCACGCACAAAATCTGTAATTGTAAAATTTTGTGGCAGATTAGAATTGTATGTCGGCCCAGGACTCGAACCTAGGACCTCTGCCTCTCGTGGGCAATGGTTCTTACCGACTGAGCTACCGAAGCACGACTCACGATCCGGCCACACAGGCTCCTTTCCACCAGTACCTCTTCTCTTACCTTCCCCATTTCTTCGCAGTATCCTTTCTACCACAAGTGATTGTCGCGCAAGGTGTACAGGAGAACTTCTGCAAAGTCTGGAAGGTAGGAAAAGAGGTAATGACGAAGTGAAACCATGGAAAATGGGGGATGGTGGTTATGAGTTGTGCTGGGATATCTCAGTCGCAAAAGACAAAATTCTCATGTTTGAGTCACTGGCCAGCACACTATTTTAATATGTCAAGAAGTTTCAAATCAGTGCACATTAGATGCAGTGTGTGTTAAATCCAGCCTAGTCGTCAGATATGGGGTGTCTACAAATCAAGCTTTCTCGGAATCGCTAGACAACAATCAAACAAATCGTATTAATTAGTTTTATAACAACATGAAAAAATACAACACTTAACTTTGTGTTACACACATGTGTTGTAAGCAAAGGGTGACAGACAAAATAAGAATCTCTTCAGTATGACAATTCCCAAGTCCGTGTTACATAAATTGTATGAGTAAGTAATTAGAGTCGACAGTTCTATACAAGTCACTAGTTTTGAAGCTACTGTAGAGCTTGCCGCTATCAGTCGGGCGCGGCGCTTGTGTTGTTAGCATAGGGGCCGCTGCTGTTGTGTTGTCGTCCTGGAGAGGGATCGGTCAGCGTGCGATTGGCTGACGTCTTCTCACAGCCCTCTCTGCTCTTTCGTTCCTGAATGCCGTGCCGGCGCTTGACTTTACACCGTAGCAGGGTGGAAATTCATTGTCGATCTCCAGTTCTACCATACCACAAGCACGACAGAACACCACCCATCGAAATGCAACGTAACAAATTCCGCCCACCAACAACCGAGACCTGCTCCTCTTCCTATACTCTTGTATCCTCGTGACGTCTTTTAATTCACTTGTTTAGCCAGAGCTGGTCACCAAGCTTTCGCACACCATCCTACAGTCGACCAACATCCAATATATTATTAATCCTAGATAGCTTACCCGAAAATAATCGTAACAACATCAAGATATATGTTTTTAATATCTGTGTGAAGATTTCTTTTTGTGACCTCTTTCAGAAAATTGACCAGGGTTCTCTGTTCTCGGGCTGAGAGAAGGTTCTAAACCAAAGCCATTATCGATTCTGTGACAAGCACAGAGTCCATCCTCCTCAAAAGCTTGATGGCTGTCCGAGTTACACTGAATAGGCCAAATTCATACTAAACAATCGGTTGCTTGGATGACACAGCACTTTTAGAATACAGGTGGGCGTTTTTCAGATCCCCAGAAGAAACCCAACAGCTCAGAAACCAGTTATTAAAAATGATCGGATATGAACGGAATGTATAAATGTGCGGGCTGCTAAGTCATTAACAGACATGGCTTTATGTTCTGCACATGACTTCTACTAAATTAAAGTTCTCCGTTCTTAGACTCAGAACTCACCTCTTCTCATTACAGTGGTCTCTCTCACATGATACAAGGAACTGAGAACTGGTTGAAAGTGAAACAGGAAAGGTATAGTATTTGTGGGAACGAGCTGTCCAGACTGTAACCATTGCGTCACTGTCTCCTGGAAGCAGTTTGTATACACAGCTTGTTACTTAATAATTAGTTGACCAAGGGCTAATCAAAAGTAGCCGGCCGCGGTGGTCTCGCGGTTCTAGGCGCTCAGTCCGGAACCGCGCGACTGCTACGGTCGCAGGTTCGAATCCTGCCTCGGGCATGGATGTGTGTGATTTCCTTAGGTTAGTTAGGTTTAAGTAGTTCTAAGTTCTAGGGGACTGATGACCACAGATGTTAAGTCCCATAGTGCTGAGAGCCATTTCAACCATTTGAACCATCAAAAGTACCCAGACAACAATAGTGGACTTTAATATAGGGTGCACTCTTTCTACTCGAACTGTGCTGGGTAAACATTCAGTGAGGTGTCTGAATGTCAGTGGAGGGATGGCAGACTATTCTACCTCAAGATCTGAAACCAGAGCATGTGGTGATGTTGGACACCTGGGTTTGTAGTCAAGTCGACATTCTAACCGATCTCAAAGGTGTTCGACTGCGTTCAAGTCGGAACTGTCGGCAAGCCAATACCTCACAGATGCTTTTTTATGACGACGTATATTTTCATGCTGATGTAAACAATCATCGCTCCCAAACTGTTCTTCTGTTGTACGCAGACTACAGTGTTGTAAAATGTGTTCATATTGTCCGCATTTAGTATTTTTTAAGCGCAGTAAGAGAATCATATCTTAGTCATATCTTAGGCCTCATAACGTAACACTATTTGTCTTTTGACACAATGATAGCAATTAACGTAATCATGGTATTCGCCGAATCTAAGCACATCCATCGTGTTGACACAGGGTACGGCGTGATTCATCATTCCAAATGACTCGTTACCAGTCATCCATTGTCAGTGGCGTCGAACCATATATCATATCGTAGTGTCGCTTAACATTGAGTATAGGAATATATGTCTTATGAGAAATTGCACGACCATTGTAACTACACTACCGGCCATAAAAATTGCTACACCACGAAGATGACGTGTTACAGACGCGAAATTTAACCGACAGGAAGAAGATGCTGTTATATGCAAATGATTAGTTTTTCAGAGCATTCACACCAGTTGGCGCCGGTGGCGGCACCTACAACTTGCTGACGTGAGGAAAGTTTCCAACCGATTTCTCATACACAAACAGCAGCTGACCGGCGTTGCCTGGTGACAGGTTGTTGTGATGCCTCGTGTAAGGAGGAGAAATGCGTACCATCATGTTTCCGACTTTGATAAAGGTCAGATTGTACCCTATCGCGATTGCAGTTTATCGTATCGCGACATTGCTGCTCGCGTTGGTCGAGATCCAATGACTGTCAGCAGAATATGGAATCGGTGGGTTCAGAAGGGTAATACGGAACGCCGTGCTGGATTCCAGCGGCTTCGTATCACTAGCAGTCGAGATGACAGGCATCTTATCCACATGGCTGTAACGGATCGTGCAGCCACGTCTCGATCCCTGAGTCAACACATGGGGACGTTTGCAACACAACAACCATCTGCACGAACAGTTCGACGACGTTTGCAGCAGCATGGACTATCAGCTCGGAAACCATGGCTGCGGTTACCCTTGACGCTGCATCACAGACAGGAGGTACTGCGATGGTGTACTCAACGACGAACCTGGGTGCACGAATGTCAAAACGTCATTTTTTCAGATCAATCCACGTTCTGTTTACAGCATCATGATGGTCGCATTCGTGATGTGGCGACATCGCGGTGAACGCACATTGAAAGCGTGTATTTGCCTTCACCATACTGGCGTATCACCCGGCGTGATGGTATGGGGTGCCTTTGGTTACGCGTGTCGGTCACCTCTTGTTCACACTGACGGCACTTTGAACAGTGGACGTTACATTTCAGATGCGTTACGCCCCGTGGCTCTACCCTTCATTCGATCCCTGCGAAACCCTACATTTCAGCAGGATAATGCACGACCGCATGTTGCAGGTCCTGTACGGGCCTTTCTGGATACAGAAAATGTTCGAGTGCTGCCCTGGCCAGCACATTCTCCAGATCTCTCACCAATCGAAAACGTGTGTTCAATGGTGGCCGAGCAACTGGCTCGTTACAATACGCCAGTCACTACTCTTGCTGAACTGTGGTATCGTGTTGAAGCTGCACGGGCAGCTGTACCTGTACACGCCATCCAAGCTCTGTTTGACTCAATGCCCGGGCGTATCAAGGCCGTTATTACGGCCAGCGGTGGTTGTTCTGGGTACTGATTTCTCAGGACCTATGCACCCAAATTGCGTGAAAATGTAATCACATGTCAGTTCTAGTATAATATATTTGTCCAATGAAGACCCGTTTATCATCTGCATTTCTTCTTGGTTTAGCAATTTTAATGGCCAGTAGTGTAAACCTCCCAACGCGCATCAGTGTGCTAACTTGCAGCACTCTGGACACCACGAGTGATTCCAACTGTTGCTTTCATGCAGTGTCTTAAGCACCTTTCGCAATGCTCGACGGTACCTTTCTGTCAGTTCATGAGATCTTCCTGGTCTAGGTTTATCTGTGGTTGTTCCTTCACGTTTTTAATTCACAGTCACAACACCAACGATCTTCTTGGGCAACTTTAAAAGGTCTGAAATGTCCTTGACGGACTTGTCAGTCAGGTGACATCCAATGAGTGTCCACGTTCTAACTTACTGAGTTCCTGGTCGACCCATTCTGCTGCTACTATGTTTCTAGACTGACAACACGATACTCCCCACTTCCGTTTGTCCTGGCGGATCTGCCTCTTGTGACTCCTAGTGGTTATCTGTATAGTTTTGGTCAGACAGTGCACTGCTTTATTAACCACTGATGGTTACTACCAACCGAGGTGGTGCAGTGGACTCGCACTCGGAAGGATGCCAGCTCAAAGCCGAGTCCGGCCAAGTAGATTAATGTTTTCCGTCGCTTCCCTAAATCACTCGAGGAAAATTTTGGGATGCTTCCTCTGAAAGGGCACAGCCGATATCCTTCTCCATCCTTGAAGCAATTCGATCTCTAATGATATCAATATCGACGGGACGTTAACCTTAAGCTTCCTTCATGTTTGAAGGAAAGTTTCTAGCTTTGCACGTTCTCTGAAGTGCTTTGATAGACGTAAATACATCAACCCTGTAAGTTATAGTAAACGAAAGACAAATGCGATGTAACCTTCTTGCATAAGAAAGTCGTCAACATACACAATCTTGGTCTTGGTGTACAGGTTACAAATGGTGGATTTATAAGTGGTTACACACATGTGTGTGTGTGTGTGTGTGTGTGTGTGTAACCTATGAATGCCTATTCCAAGGTCTGCACGAACTGTGTGTGGTGCGGGACGTAGTTTACATATACCTTACGTGTACGATGACACACTTTTTTTTCTAGGGCACATATTCAAATTTTATGAACTTGAGAATGAGCAAAGATTGAAACTAGCCAGTGGCGCTTAGCAATGTTCTGTTTCGAAAAAAAACCCTGGTTGAAAAGACGCCATTCTTCTAAAATGAAGGTCATTCTGCGCACCATTTTGCTCAGGCTTCAAGATTAAGAATTGTTGTCGACTTCGTGCGAGGGTAGATCGCTCGGACCGAGCATCTCGGTGCGAGATTTTCGATGGATTTCAGAGGTCCTCCAACGGCGGGAGAGAGGACCGGCATATGTATACGAGGCGGGGTGGTAGGGGGCCAGGTGCGCGCGCTGGCAGGCTGTGTACCCACTACCACTAGCACGGCGCGACGCCGCAGAGGAAGACAGAAGCTGACGGAACGGCAGAGGAGAAAGCGAGGAGCGGAAGACCGGCTGGAAGGGTTGGTTGGCGGGTGGCGGGTTGGGGAGGGGGGCGGGTTACGGTAGAGGGCGAAAAGTGGAAGAGGACAGAGAGAGAGAGAGACGGAGGGTGCGCGCCGTATTGCGTCACAGGACGTCAATGTCTCTGCCACTGCAGTCCAACGCATGAGCAATACTATTGGATCTTGGCTGTTATTGATGTTTCTTGCGTCTTACTTCTCCTCTTCCGAGTGGTGCTCCTCTTCTCCGTTCTCGCCGCGTCGCTTCCTCCGGCGTCGCTGAGCCGCGCCGGCCGTCAGCGTTACCTCTCTCCTTGTCTCCGTCTCTGTCTCTCTCTCTCTCACTCTCTCTCTCTCTCTCTCTCTCTCTCTTTCACACACACACACACAGAGAAGCACTCATATTGTTTCTGCTTCTGCGACCCCCGCCGCCCACCGCCGCCCACCGCCGGCGCCGCCCCGCGCCGCCCGCCGATCCCCGCCGCCGCCCACCGCACTCGGGGCAGCGCTGGAAGCTCACTCACCTCGCACACAGGCTCAGCCGAGCCCGACTGTCGGAATTTTATTCGGTCGCGCAGTTTTCTAACCTCGTTACGAATTTAGAGGGAGGCTGGCAGGCATAATTCGGTTTTTTAAAAGGCGAGATTAGATTACCGCCACCCCGCCCGCTTCCACCACCACCCTCCCTCCTCCCATCACCCAACTCCCCCCCCCCCCCCACCCACCCCCACACCCGCAACGAACCTAACGGCGTCGTGTCCGCTGTTTCATTTCCGAAGGCTGCTCCTCTCTGACCACCCATTAGGCTTTAGCGAAAACAAAAATTCACTGGCAGAACTAATCATTTTTACGTAATCTCGTTAAGCCGTCACGCTTCGAAATTATACTTTTTTTTCCTCGCTTCGGAGACTGCGATGGGCGAAAATGCAATTTGTGCTGTCGTTTCACCGTCAACAAAAGGAGCAACGTTTTTCGCGTACGGGAAGAAAGTTGTGAAATACTCTGACGTCATTAATCATATCCCAGATGTTGTGAAGGTTTTGCTCCGCTCTAATTTCAGGCGGCAGCTGGTTAGTATGTATTCACCGATGAAATGCTTTAAACACGCGAAACATCCTTCATTTGTCTGTTACGTAGAGTACCCTTATTACTTTGTACTGTGATAAAAAGTGTTTGCGTATCAGTAGTATAGATGCTTAAGAGCAGAGGAGCTAAGACGGATCCTTGAGGAAGACCATTATCCGATTCCATTTGTTTTCCGTTTATACTTGCAATATAATCACTTGGAATGTTGTATTGCTAACCATATTTTCTACTAGTCTTGCCGCCACACGACAGGGAATAATACGAGTACGATGCTACTTACATATTAGTCCTTGTCTCCATACAGTGTTTTGTAATGCTGTTAAATCTAAAAGTACCACAGATGATTTCAGTTGCCTTTGATATCTATCTTCAATATAAGTATTCAAAAAGGAAACCTGGTCTGAGCAACTTCTGCTTGGTGGGATTCAGCTTGTTCAGGCGGAAATGATGCTAATATTTTGTGGCTAACCTCATTAAGGGTGATTCTCTCTAACAGTTTGTAGACTAAGCTGATTAGGACAGCTAGACAACAGCTTTCACGTCTTTTCCGCAGGTTTTAACATGATCATAATATTTTACTTTTTCTTTTTTTTATGTGCTATGGTTCTTGTTAAGAATGTATCGGAAAAGAAACTAGCGAGCCATTTTCATGCACACAATCCACAACAATGAAGAAACTCTGAATGCAATCCTGGAGCTTTATCGAGCTTAATTTCCTTCATAGCTTGAATAACGTCAACGACCTTAAAGATTCAGAATATAGTGACTTTTTATAAGATATTATTTTCCGTTGTTTGAATACTTTTTTGACTGCAGCTGTGTGATAGCCTTCCCATGGGGCTCTTGAAGTATTAACTACGTGGACTACAACCACGTTAGGCGAGATGAACATCCTGTGCCGAAGTAAGTAGCTGGCTCTCCCAAGGTTTCACAAAACTGTCGAAGCTACTCTGCTTGGTTTTGTGAACCTCATATTTCAACCGCATCTATCCATTTAAACCGTATTGCTGGATTTAAACTGTTCAGAAATTCATTCCCTACATCTGTCACCGCCGTCCACTATTTATCACTGTTTTTCTTCCATCGAGGTATGTACTCTTTCCTGTATCCTCGTGGGATAGCTTCCTTTGCGGACATAATGACGCTATCTGTCTATTTTACTGTGTGTACTCATGTAAATGCAGGTCCACCCCAATAGCTGAGTGGTGCTCAGCGCGAAGGAATGCCACGCAAAGGATGCCGGATTTGATTCCCGGCTAGGTCAGGGATTTTTCTCCGCGCAGGGACTGGGTGTTGTGCTGTCCTCATCCTCGTCATCGTGTTGTGTTATCTTCCTCATAACCTCATCCACCGGGGAGGGGGGGGGGGGGGCGACAGGAAGGCATCCGGTTCAAATGGTTCTGTGCACTATGGGACTTAACATCTGAGGTCATCAGTCCCCTAGAACTTAGAACTACTTAAAACTAACTAACCTAAGGACATCACACACAGCCACGCCCGAGACAGGATTCGAACCTGCGGCCGTAGCGATTGCGCGGTTCCAGACTGAAGCGCATAGAATCGCTAGGCCACAGCGGCCGGCTACACTCACCAGCAGCTAAATTAAACACTGACAGGAATGGAAAGTGAAACACCAAGATACTTTGACCGCACACTGACAAACTGGTACTCCGGTACTTCCATTCCCTTAAGTATTCTGTATTTCTTCGTACACAACGGTAAGGAGAAATAAGTTACAGAATGGTGCAACAGCTGTCGTCGTATGGAAGCTGGACAGGAGAGGAAATTATTAGCGAATACGTGAACACAGTGGTCCCCGCTATGAATGCAATGGGAGGCTTCCGCTACTAATACTCGAGCGAATTGTCGAAGGCTGACGAAGACTGAACAGTGTCGAAGATTGGCCATCCCACATCGCGGCGGCAGAGGCACTGATAGTCAGTGCCGCTGAAGGTGTGGGACATTGGGTGTGCATCCTTGGATACGCCAGGTCCGCGCACGATGGCTATAGGCATCTATCGGAAACGCGAGTTTCCATTCCCAACTGTGAGACGCTGGTAAGGGTTCTATGATAGCACATTAGAGACATGGGAGCATCATACTGACAATGGCACAGCTAGTTGGCTCTAGTTAACCGACTGCAGAACAGTTGGTGACGAGACAGGGGGCAACAGTGTGGTACAAAGAGTTGGCGTTTGTCCTTCTACAAGTCCTATATCAAGAGAAGATTGTAGGGTTTTTCGACACGCTCTGACGAAGTGACGAATGAGAACAGCGTAAATCTGAGCAGATGTTACAAGCCAAATGTAATGTCGGGAACAAATTACTACCAGCTAGGGTGTGATCTAGAGTTGACAGGCGCCTTTTACAGATGAGATCATACCAGAGTCAACACAAACTTACATGCTGTAGAGCCAGATCAACTGAGGCATTGAGTGACGTTCTACGGAGGTCAGTGATGGGTCTCGCTTCGGTTTGTGGCAGTCAGATGGTCACCAACACGTCATTAGACGATTTGGTGGAAGGCCACAACTTTCCAACTCCTGGACTGACGGGCGCAAGAATGGTAAACTTTGTCATCATACTCTTCACGACCAGGGTCCAAAGTGCATATTGCACAATTATAATGTAGGACATTACGCTTTAATTCAAACAGCAAACGCCTTGAGAAATGTGCAGATTCTATACTACCCTGCTTAGTCCTCCTACTTTTCATCCAAAAACATGTTTGGGTTGCGATACCAACCGACAGCCAGCATCTAGTCCAACATAAATATTAACACAAAATATTATTTTATACACTCGAGATTTCCTATATATTTGACTGTTAGGAAGTTTTAAGCATTTCGTGTGGGCAGTTACCGTGGGTCTGCGTGATGCTGTGACATTGCTACAAAATGTTGTTGCCCATTTCGTCTGAATACTGCAGTTACATTGGTAAAATAATTACGAAACAACCCACATCATATTTAGAACCATAAGGGAAATAGACTCAGCTCTCTTCAATCGATAAACAAATTTACACTGAAGAGCCAAAGAAACACCAGCCGAATACCGTGTAGGGCCCCCGCGAGAACGCAGAAGTGCCGCAACACGACGTGGCATGGACTCGACTAAGGGAATTGAGACCATGAATCCTGCAGGGCTGTCCATAAATCCGCAAGAGTACGAGGGAGTGGAGATCTCCTCTGAACAGCATCCCAGATGTGCTCAATAATGCTCATGTCTGGGGAGTTTGGTGTCCAGCGGAAATGTTTAAACTCAGAATAGTGTTCCTGGAGTCACTCTGTGGTAATTCTGGACGTGTGTGGTGTCACATTGTCCTGGTGGAATCGCCCAAGTCCGTCGGAATGCACAATGCACACGAATGGACGCAGATGATCAGACAGGATGCTTACGTACCTGTCACCTGTCAGAGTCGTATCTAGACGTATCATGTGTCACTTATCGCTCCAACTGCACGTGTCCGACACCATTACAGAACCTCCACCAGCTTGAACAGTCCCCTGCTGACATGAAGAGTCCATGGATTGATGAGATTGTCTTTCGTACAGTGCGTCCGCTCGATGCAATTTGAAACGAGACTCGTCTGATTTGGCAACACGTTTCCAGTCATCAACAGTCCAATTTCGGTTTTGACGGGCCAAGGCGAGGCGTAAAGCTTTGCGTCGTGAAGTCATCAAGGGTACACGAGTTGATCTTCTGCTCCGAAAGCCCATATCGGTGAAGTTTCGTTGAATGGTTCGCACGCTGAAACTTGTTGATGACCCAGCATTGAAATCTGCAGCAATTTGCGGAAGGGTTGCACTTCTGTGACGTTGAACGATTCTCTTCAGTCGTCGTTGGTCTCCTTCTTGCAGGACCTTTTTGCGGAAGGAGCGTTGTCGGAGATCTGATGTTTTACCGAATTCCTGATATTCACGGTACACTCGTGAAAGGGTCGTACGGGAAACTCCCCACTTCACCGTTGCCTCGGAGATGCTGTGTCCCATCCCTCGTGAGCCGACTGTAACACCATCTTCAAATTCAGTTAATTCTTGTTATCCTGCCATTGTAGCAGCAGTAACCGATCTGACAACTGCGTCAGACACTTGTTGTCCTATATAGGCGTTGCCGACCGCAGCGCCGTATTCTGCCTGTTTCCAAATCTCTGTACTTGAACACGCATGCCAATACCACTTTCTTCAGTCCTTCAGTGTGTAATCAAATAAGATGAGCGAGTGCAACGCTCGTTACCTTCACTGAATAATAAAAGAATGACTGATGAGTTTATCTGTTGTCCACAATGATAACATCGTCACAGTGAAAACAACACGCTTAAGTATGCACCAGATGCAGATTGGAAAAGTTGTAGCATAGTTTAAGTGATCTTATAATTTAAATCAAGTCTGAATACAACGTATTGTTAATTGCTTTAATTATTGGGCACAATTAACAAGCAAGTTTCTAAAAATCCGGATTGAATTCACAGAAAAATGACGCTAGCACTATGGAATGATACGGTGTTATATTTGGAAGACAGCCTGGAGAAAACGGAATAGCTTATCTATCTCTGGGCAGCTAACGAATTTAAAGTTGACGATACACAACCCGAAACTGTAATCAAATGGACAACTGAAGTAGCATGCTAGAGCAAGTGAGTAGCGAGTTGCTGGGAGTATCTGTCGCTCTACCACAGACTGCTGAACTTACATTTCCCCCAAAATATTTACCCGTTAGTTCCAGTCAGAGACCAGCAGACCAACTGTACAGTAGACAGAACACAAATGCCTCGAAACTTGCTCCTCCATCCCTAGCACTCTACATTTACAAACTCTACATGCAAGAGACGACTCAATTTTATTTCCAATGTGACGGATGAGAGTATCGCTTATTTCATGAAGAACCAAGACTAATGCAGCAGAAATTTACTATTTATGGCATATAATACACCTGTTAAGAACTACGAGATTGAGCTGGTCCCACAGATTCTTGATTGAGTTTAAATCCAGGAGAGTACGGTAAACTCATCCTGATGCTCGAACTGCGCACAGCTGCCAGCTGTGTGACAAACTGCTCTGTCCTGTAGGTAGATGCCATCGTGTCGAGAAAGAGCAAACTGCATATAGGAGTGGAGGGTGTCCACACATAGACACATACTGGTTTGGGGGCTAATTTTGAATTTGATTTGAAGAAAATTATTGCTCTTTCTACTTTAAGACAACTTGGTTTAATAATAAGAATTTTGGCTATGGGTTATCCAAAACTTGCATTTTTTCATTTATTATTGTGTTTATCCACTGTACCTTCGAGAATGACTAGATTACCCAGGAATGCCATGAAAACATTCCCCAGACCACAACAATCAATTCTTGTTTGCTTTCAGAGTTTTAGGCTGTGCATATAATGGCCATCTAATGGAACATAACTCATGATTCATCTGAAAAGGCACTCCTGAAAAGGCACTCCTGAAGAGGCACTCCGTCACCACTAAGTGGACGTCCAGTTGCGGTATTGTCGTGGAAATGGCAGCCTTCATCGCTGATGGACAGCAGTCAGCATGGGTGCATGAATCAGCTGCGTCCACTGGAAGCCCATACTCAGTGTCGTCCACTGAGCAGTTACTGAGGATGCGCTGTTGGCACCCCTTAATTCATCGGGATGGTCAGTTGCTCAACAGTTGCACATCTACTCATCCGTACACATTCCTGCAGCTATCATTCAGCCTAGTCATCTATGGCCTGTGCTGCACCAAATTTCGTCAGTGCCGGTTTTGTATAGCGCATTTCAAAAATGCTTCCACCCTTGTCCCAAGCCAATTATTGTACTCTTTCAGATGTCAGGTAAACTACTCCATGTTCATATTATGACAATGACTCCAATGTTTTCTGCGTCTCCTGATTGTCTTTATATATCCTTCACTGCTAGTACTGCCACCTACTGTCAGAGAGGTTACTGCACGATGACATCGGACAAAGGTGGTAGTCACGTGAATGTAAGTGGACTGTGTGTATCACAGCAATTTCACATGTTATCCATGTTGAGTGTAATGTGTGATCCTATAGTGTTCCCTGTCTGACAATCAAAACGCAGACTAGTTTTCTGCAAGCAGTATCGTATTTTGTCAAACATATATTCCTAGTACGGTAAAAGCTCTGTGATAAGCTTTATCTTGGGGAAGTCAGGAGGAACTTCAAAACAGGGCTTACAGAACATGTTAATGTAAGTGAGTCCAATCTGTCAGTATTGAGTGACCATTTCAGATAGTACAAACATTCTACTAATGATGTAACAGAGAATATCGCCACACTTCACTCGGCAGAATGAGGTAGACGTTGAAGAAACAAAGTATAGATATACACTCTGAAGATACTACACTATTGACCATTAAACTTGCTACACCAAGAAGGTGACGTGCTACAGACGTGAAATTTAACCGACAGGATGAAGATGCTGTGATATGCAAATGGTTAGCTTTACAGAGCATTCGCGAAAGGTTGGCGCCGGTGGCGCCACCTACAACGTGCTGACACGAGGAAAGTTTCCAACCGATTTCTCATACACAAACAGCAGTTGACCGGCGTTGCCAGGTGAAACGTTGTTGTGATGCCTCGTCTAAGGAGGCGAAATGCGTACCATCACGTTTCCGACTTTGATAAAGGTCGTATTGTAGCCTATCGCGATTGCGGTTTATCGTATCGCGACACTGCTGCTCGCGTTGGTCGATATACAATGACTGTTAGCAGAATATGGAATCGGTGGGTTCGGGAGGGTAATACGGAACGCCGTGCTGGATCCCAACGGCCTCGTATCAATAGCAGTCGAGATGACAGGCATCTTATCCGCATGGCTGTAACGGATCGTGCAACCACGTCTCGAACCCTGAGTCAACAGATGGGGACGTTTGCAAGACAACAACCATCTGCACGAACAGTTCGACGACGTTAGCAGCAGCATGGACTATCAGCTCGGATACCGTGGCTGCGGTTGCCCTTGACGCTGCATCACAGACGGGGGAGCCGGCGATGGTGCACTCAACCCCGAACCTGGGTGCACGAGTGGCAAAACGTCATTTTTTCGGATGAATCCAGGTTCTGTTTACAGCATCATGATGGTCGCATCCGTGTTTGGCGACATCGCGGTGAACACACATTGGAAGCGTTTATTCGTCATCGCCATACTGGCGTGTCACCCGGCGTGATGGTATGGAGTGCCATTGGTTACACGTCTCGGTCACCTCTTGTTCACATTGACAGCACTTTGAACAGTGGACGTTACATTTCAGATGTGTTACGACCCGTGGCTCTACCCTTCATTCGATCCCTTCGAAACCCTACGTTTCAGCAGGATAATGCACGGCCGTATGTTGCAGGTCCTGTACGGGCCTTTCTAAATGCAGAAAATGTTTTGCTGCTGCCCTGGCCAGCACATCTCCAGGTCTCTCACTAATGGAAAACGTGTGGTCAATGGTGGCCGAGCAACTGGCTCGTGACAATACGCCAGTCACTACTCTTGATGAACTGTGGTATCGTGTTGAAGCTGCATGGGCAGCTGTACCTGTACACGCCATCCAAGCTCTGTTTGACTCAGGCGTATCAAGGCCGTTGTTACGGCCAGAGATGGTTGTTCTGGGTACTGATTGCTCAGGATCTATCAAATTGCGTGAAAGTGTAATCACATGTCAGTTCTAGTATAATATATTTATCCAATGAATACCCGTTTATCATCTACATTTCTTCTTGGAGTAGCAATAGCCTATAGTAATTTTTCTTTTACTCTTATCTTTTAACATTGGAGATAGAACAGCGCTATTGGTGATTTTGTGTTTCTTCCTCTCCCATTTGTTATTTGAATAAAAATCGAATTTGCATCTCTCTTTCATAATAGGCTGGAGGGAGATGGGGAAGGAGAAGGAAAACAATGTAATCTTATTAGGAGGACAGGTACCACCAATTTTTGAACAATGAAATAGAAGTAGACATTGAAGAGAAATTTAATGTTTTCATCACTGTCGAGGGTTACGGTAGCGACACTTGTAATGAGAAACAACTAGGGTTGTGTGCCGGTGTATGGAAAGAAAACAGTAGGTGCTACTGATAAATTGAATAAAGTTGTTAAGCATCACATGCTTACGGAGTTTGAAATTTTGGGGCTTGGGTTTGGTACAATTTCTTCTGTAGTAACTGGGTTAAGTGTAGATGTAACTCTAGGTATGGAATGTTGAACAGAATATAAAGCAGAGTTTAATTCCGAGGTTAGTGTTGTTAATACTGAAATTGAGTTATGAGGAGAAAGTAAAAATTTGATGACTTTCTGGTGGAGATAATAACTTGTTGGAATATCTCAAGGTAAAAGTAATGCCAACAGAACCTGAATTTGGGCAGCTAAAAATGAATTTGTGTTACAGCTATGATAAAGATGAATGTAGGATTTTAGAAGAACTAAAATACCAAATGCCGTAAGTTGACACATTAAGTGAACCACTGAAAGAGGAATTGAGAGAAGTTTTATTGGTAAATAGGGAAATATTTTCTGACAAAGCAGGTAGAGATAAGACTTTTGAGAATAAGTTGGACATAAAACCGCGTTTGGAGTTGCATGACTATGTGAAGTACACAATGCAACATACCTCATTTGTGATAGAAACATTTCAGTACGATGAGTTCAAGAGACGTCATATGATAAAATGGGGGTACATGTGTAGATAATTTGATATAATTTTTTCTTTTCTTTTCACACTGAAGACAGAACTGCAATATCGCAGGTTTAAGTTTCTTTATGTGTACATTCTGTAACTACCATCTATAGAATTATGATGAACAGAAAATTGTAATTTGAGTGTTAAATTTTAAATCATTCTAATATGTATAGTATGCCGACAGAGAGATGAGCTTTTAAATGTAATCGATAGGTCACAATGTGAAGCGAGAACGAAGGAGTTTGCAGAGAATTGAAGAGACAGGCTACTGTCACGTGTAAATGAAGGAGCGGTGTCTTAATAGATTTTACAGATTGTATCTTTTGTGTTTAGTATGAACTGTTTTCAACCCATAGAGTTGACTGGGAAATTAAAGTCTAAATATGTGATTACGTAGGCTTTCCCGGCGTAATAAGTCTTTAAAGTCTCTTCAGGTTTGCTGCCGGATCCTAAAATCAACTTGACTCGATATTTCGGCTATCCAACTGGTCGCCATCTTCAGGAAAATGCTGCTTCAGCTGATGAGTCCCGTTGAGAACTCTTCCTTGTCTCTCGAGAATCAGCGTGGAAAGGAATATAAGGAAAACACTGATGAGAAGAAGGGCAGGATGGTAGGACGTTTTTCAAGACATCAAGGAATAACTTCCATGGTACTAGAGGGGAATGTAGACTGTACAAACTGTAGAAGAAAACAGAGATTGGAACACGTCCAGCAAATAATTGAGGACATAGTTTGCAAGTGCAACTCTGAGGTGAAGACGTAGGCACAAGAGGGCATTTCGTGGTGGGCCGATGACTCAAATTGAAAATGTTATTCCCAGATTACTTATTAAAAATCATGTCTTCAGTTCCTTAGAAAGGTATTAGGTTTCTTACAATTTTGATGTTTTCCGCTCAAATTCTGCTTCAGTCTGAAAGATCAGTTCCTTTTATCAGAATTTTTTTAAATATAAACATAGACGTAATCTTAGGGAAACGCTTATTCCGTTACAACACAAACACAGTGAAACACCCAATCAACGCTCTTGACAAACAGAGGTATGCAGTAAAAAGTATCTGCTGAATTTAAACAGTGTTTTAATGGATAAATTCCAATTGGAGTTTTCTCCGGTTTTCTCAGTATAAATAGACTAAACACTGACAAGATATGTTAGTTCTTCCTCAGATCTATATTCAGTTGTCAATCTCGTTATGTAGTTTATTGCATTTACATCCATCTTGTTCAGTCTATTGCTCAAAACAGCTGGAATCAATTTTAGTCTCCTATATGTCACCCTTCCAACACCCATGAACCATCGACCTAGCCAAATGGGGTGGGTTGCATGCCTCAACGATACTGATAGACGGACCGTAGATACTACAGTGGAGAGGTACCTGTAGAGAGGCGTGATAGACTGATGGTTCTTGAACAGGTGCAGCAATGGTGGTATGATGGACGGCAGTCTGGATGATTCACTGATTTGCCCTTTTCACTTCAGCTAACATGGCCTTGCTGAGCTAGATCTCCTTATAGCTGGAAATAAGGGGAAAACACAGTTTTTGTTTTCCCCAACAGCATGTAGCGCTACTGTATGATGATGGTGCCCTCTTGGGTAAAATATTCTGCAGGTAAAATAGTCGTTCATTAGGATCTCCATATTTGGCTACTCAGGAGGATGTTGTCATAAGGAAAAACTAAACTGTAATTTTATGATTCAAAACGTGGAACATTAGATACCTTTACTGGGTAGTTATGTTAAAGAATTTAAAAAGGGTGCTAGGGTGAAATTAGATGTGGATGAAATTACAGAATGAACAGGACTTCTGGTCAGGTGAGTGCAGGGTTATAAAGACAAAACAAAATAGGAGTAAAACAGAAGTATGTCTGATAATGGATAAATAAATAAGAATGCAGCTAAGCCCAGTGAACGCATTATCACAGCCAAGACAGTCATGAAGCCATCACCCACAACAGTAGTACATCCTATTATGCCAGCTTGCTCCACAGGTGCTGAAGTGATTGAAAGAATACGTGATCACTTAAAAGAAATTATTCAAATATTTAAGGAAGAAGAAAATTTTACTGTTATGAGGACACTGGATCTCGACAACAGGAAATGAAAGAGAAGGAACAACAGGATGACAACATAAGCTGGTTGGAAGGAATTAAGGAGAAAGCCACCTGGTCCAGTTGTGCACAGAGCTTGATTTAATCATTGCTAATAGATGGTTTAAGAATTATATAAGAAGTTTGTATACATGTAAGATATCTGGAGTGGCTGGAAGGTTGCTGATTGATTTTATAGTTGTCAGACTGTGATTTAGAACGAGATTAGAAACTGTAAGGCATTTACAGGTGCAGATGAGATTCCGAGCGTAATTTATTGATTATGAGCTGCAAATTGAAATTAAAATAATGTGGGAATATCTAGTAAATTAAGGAGAAAAGACCTGGATAAACTGATAAAAATTAATGTCGTTCAAAATTTCAGAGGGGGAATTAGGCAATGATTGACTGAGACAGATGAAAGAAATGAAGAAGCTCGATGGGTAGCTTAGAGAGATCAAATAGTAAATACAGCAGAGGACCAAATAAGTAAACACACAAATAACTAATAAGGAAGTTTTCAGAGATGATAAGGCTTGCACAAGATAAAGTGATGTGGAGGGGTGCCTTAAACAAGTCTTCGGATTGGGGACCACAATAACGACAACATATATTCATCTCTTATATACTCTCACTGATTGTCCAAACGCGTTTTCAATGTGCTCTACCGACTGAGCTACCCAACTAAGCCTCACGACCCGTCCCCACAGCTTCAGTTCTGCCAGTACCTCGTCTCCTACCTTCCAAACTTCACAGATCACGTATGTCACAGATCTGTCCTGGTACGGTCTCAGAGATAATGAGAGAAAGTGCTGTGAGACTCTTTGCTTGACCCAAAGTTTCACGGTCTCTTACTTAATAGCAGAACCCTACACGACCGTAAAGTGTGGCTGAGGCTTGATGAAAGTCTTCCACTATTTTATACTTTAACGTGGGTGGCTCCTCTGTTTAATCCGCAGCTCGTGGTCTAGTAATTAGCATTGATGCCTGTGGGTCAAGGGGATCCGGGTTCGATTCCCTTGTTTGTGTCCTCATTGTTTCATCATCATTCGGGGAAACGGCGAGAGTGGACAGTGTAAAGATTCGGAATTTGTACGGACGCTGATAATAGCCTCTTTGAATCCCCCACTAAGCAAACATCATCATCACCCACTGTTTAATGTCCCGTTTATAAGTAATACAATCCATGTACGAATAAACAATATCTGCCTTTCTTCAAAATTTCGTTGTTGCTAGAACTTTCTCTTGGTGCAAGGAAATAATTAAAAGGAGGTTTAACAGGAAGAAAGACGAAACTGAAACCTTAATCTATACAACTCATCTCATGCTGCTATGCACTGAATACGTCTACAAATTACACCTTACATGAAACTTCCTGGCAGATTAAAACTGTGTACCGGACCGAGACTCAAACTCGAGACCTTTGCCTTTCACGGGCAAATGCTCTACCGACTGAGCTACCCAACTACGCCTCACGACCCGTCCCCACAGCTTCAGTTCTGCCAGTACCTCGTCTCCTACCTTCCAAACTTCACAGAAGTTCTTCTGTGAACCATGCAGAAGAACTTCTGTGGAGTTTGGAAGGTAGGAGACGAGGTACTGACAGAATTGAAGCTGTGAGGACGGGTTCTGAGTCGTGCTTGGGTAGCTCAGTCGGTAGGGCACTTGCCCGCGAAAGGAAAAGGTTCCGCGTTCGAGTCTCGGTCCAACACACGGTTTTAATCTGCCAAGAAGTTTTATATCAGCGCACACTCCGCTGCAGAGTGAAAATCTCATTCTACACCTTATATGCATAATATGTGTATTCCAAATGGCGCTCTGTAACCGACAACACCTAGCAAATGGACAATATGTGAGCTAGTGTGATAGCAGAACTTCAGCTCCAAGTCTTCCACAGCCCGTTCTGCAGCAACACGAAATAAACCGCATAGCTGAAAATTTCATTTAAAATAAAGATCTCATTACTGCTGAAGAAAGCTTATTCCCTCTCGGCTTTAACTGTAGTTAAAGTGAACGTAATACGTTAGAGAACTTGATTCTTAAGTGAATACATAGAGGGATATGGGACGCATGAAAGGGTTAACTTGAATGAAGATCAGGGAGCGAAATGAAATTTATAAGAACCCCAAATTTCATGTACGCTTAATGAAGTGTTCAGTAATTGAATAAGTAATCTTAAGTTTCATATACAAATTCCATTCAACGTCTATGTACCTTTATATGACTACCCATACGTAATAGACAAAGAATATTGTCATATATTAGTGTCAATACCCGAAGTGCAATATTTGACGGGTGGAGGAGTAACGAGATCTGGATGACTGCATAGAGGTTGGATATTTATTCCAACGTGTTCTAAGGAAGTTGTGAATTCGAAAAATGACCTAACATTTCCCACATTAAACACGAATGCAAATTATCTCGCGGAAGGTATCTAACACTCCGCAACCTGAATATCCATATAACATACAATCACTTAATTGTAGTGCCAGCAAGTCGCCAATAAACATCTCACCATAATTCAAAACCAAACAGCTTCAATGTACCCATTTCTTCATAACGAGAGAGAGAGAGAGAGGGAGCTTATATACTGGAAAGATCGGATTAACTAACAACGGGAAACGGAAGAACCGAGCCCCCAGACAAGAGTGACCTATCTACGGACCACACGACCCTCGCTGATCGATTCTGCCCGCCGAGCTTTTCTGTTGGCTGGGTAAAAGTTCAGACTATTTGCTAAGACATGATTTACAGTTTCCACGTAGCGATATACTATCCCGGAGACAGCTAGATGAGTACAGGTGCTATGAGACGGACAAGTACCTACGTATTATCATATGAGTACTCGGCATGAGATGTGTCTGACGGCAGACGATTTTCAAGGGCAACGTTGTGCTTCGAACTTAATTGATTGAATAAATTTCCTAACGATCGTTTTTACAAATATTTTAAAGAGATGGTTATTATCATTTCATTTAGCAATTCACAGTTTTATGAAACACACGTGCTCGACGATCCGTGTACAGCAGAGTTATGAGACTCTGTTTTTACCTGGAGATTATGGCCCCACTGTGATCGTGTAGGCAAGTTATTTTCAGATTCACAATTATATTTTAAATATTTGCGGGACTTCTGCGTTTTATAGAGCACCATCATGTTAAACCATCACAAAAATTTTACATTTGACAGACACGTCGTTTGATGAAGACATGTACAGTACTGAAACAATCTTACGGTTCTGTTTCAAGATATACAAAGTGTTCTTGTGTTATTCACATATTATTGTTGCTTATCGTCTGTATACGACAATGGTGATGGTGGCCTGCATGCTCAAATTCCAGTATGCAAAGTACATAATAAATACTTTTTTAATTGCAGCTGATGATGTGTGTCAAGATGTCCTTTAGCAAATACATACAAGCTCTGAAACACCCAGCATACAATATTTTCAGTCAAGATCGTCCAGTAAGCTGACTTCGAGCTCGGTGAGTATGCACCGTGCCTTAGTTTAAGGTTGCCTCTTGCCTGAACATACGATTTTCCATAATGCTGCAATACCGTAGCGAAATTTCTTTTAGTTGCTTCTATCATACATCTAAAGTAGTTTATTAATAGTCATGTGATGCGCGACATACATCCGGACGAATAGTTTCCTGTAATCATTTGGCACTGCTCTCCGAGACGTTAATAGATTAAAGTGAATCGATTTCTAATAAGTACTGTATGGACTGGACTATAGCTCTGGGTAAATAAGAAGGAAGGAGACCAAAAACACTTTAGCTACAGTTCTCACCTATACTAAAAGGCACGAATAATGATAAGTTTCGGTTTCTTGTTTAAACATAATTTGAATCGTAACTTAGGGTGTAATAGATGGTCAAAAGACACACTTTACTCATTTTGAGGTTATTTTCGTGTCACTATGAAAAATGTATCGGATTTGTAAATACTATATCACTTATAATTTATGAAGTCTCTTATGTATTGAGCGAATCATGACATCAGATGGAATTTTTCCCGTACTTCTTAAGAGGCACTTACGCAAACCGTAGAAAGAGAAAAGAAAAAAAATGTAATGAATGTAGTATTGGCGCTAAGTGTTCGTATTAAATTATTCACAATATGACGAACTGGAAGGTCATGAAGCGATATGAATGCTAAAGCAAATCCCCGTGGCCTTGTCGACTGCCAACAAGGAAACGTAAGGCATTGAGGATGGAAGTCAACTCGTTCGTTTCGTAAAAGGACAAAGAGAGCACAGGAACTACAGGAAGAAGCCTACCCTCAAAATTATCAATCGGCTAATGGGTGATTCGTGAAAGATGTAAGATTCGCTTTGTGGCGAAGACGGAATTGAACTGATTTCATGTCGTTTCTTCTCTAAAAATATTTCTGGTAATGTCTGAAAACTAGTTGACTATTGCTGTCAAAGGTACTCTAAGTAGCTAACTAGAATGACAGTCGGCGTTTGACAGCCGTGGCTGTCTAAATCAAAGCTGATAATCATCCGAATAGGATGCAAAACAGTTGTTCGTCGTAATACCACGCGTCATCGGCTCATGCCATCTCGTCCGTCATCGTGATGCAAACTTTAGCCGGCTTTTTTTAGAAAACGGGACGTGTTACCTTTCAGAAGCAGCTGTTTCAAGCGTCAGCGTAAGCCCGAAGTGTGGTTTTTTTCTGGGCCATGCTATCTCACAACGCTGCGTTACACCAACAGCAAAACTGAGTGCATTCTTGGAAATATCATCTGATACAACATGCTGATGTTTCGGACAGCTGCCGCTTGCAATGACGTGCGGAATCCCAGCAAAATTTTCCATCCAGACATCGACTGACCCCTTGCTCTCTGAGAGTTACCTGTCTTGTTTGCTTCTCGTCCTTTCTTTTCTGTCAACAAGAAATCACGGCTTTTCTACATTTGATTGCTAGATCAGTACGTTATTTCAGTTATCAATAATATTACCCATGATGCAGATTGGACTATATTGGAATGTATGCGAAAAAGTACCACCACAACTGTATCTTGAGAATGTCTTTATTCTAACACACTGATAGTTTCGGCGGCACACCATGAGCTATTCTTATCCGAATAGTCGTAACAAAACTGCTGGTATGTGAGAAAATCTGTGGATAGCAGCTAGTTTTTAATATTTCCATCACACAGATAAAATTTATTTACAAAAACGTGACTGTTAACTCTAATAGCAAGCAGTACAGAGAAATGAAAAAAAAAAAAACACGAAGGGTAACCTCCATTCAGTATCGATATTATTGGAGACATTACCGGTCAGAATATATGAATGGCATAGAAAGCAACTAACCATTTCGCGAAGACATTATTCCAATGTGCGCTTGCATTGATTTATGGAAACGACGGCAAATCTAACGACAACCAGTGTTCGAGATCCTGGAAATTTTCTGGCTAGATACTGGAAAATATGAAAATTTGTGTTGTTAAGTTGTAAACTTCGTGCCTCAGCAGGAGTAATGCGTGTGGTCTAGATGTAGGATGAGGGTCATATCCTACCTGAGGGACGGTCCTGATTCGTGTGAAGTTGCTCTTCTTAGCTGCCTCTCTAGTCAAGAGAGGCACAGATCACTGTATGTTGGTATTCTGTAAGGAAGGAAGAAATGGAAATGGAAACTGAGGGTGTGTTAGATGACGGTCCGTTTGGCTTTAGGAAACGTAAAGGCACCAGAGAGGCAATTGTGACGTCCCGGTTGATAACGGAAGCAAGGCTAAAGAAAAATTAAGATGCGTTCATAGGATTCGTCGACAAGGGAAAAGGGCGCACCAATGTAAAATGGTGCAAGATGTTTCAAAATATGAGTAAAATAGGGGAAGAGATGCGAAATATAGAACATATACAAGAGCCAAGAGCGAATAATAGAAGTGGAAGATCAAGAACGAAGTGCTCGGTTTAAAAATGTTGTAAGACAGGGATGTAGTCTTTCGCCCCTGCTGCTCGATCTACACATCGAAGAAGCGATGATGAACATAAAAGAAAGGTTTAAGGTAAAAGCATATCAATGTTAAGATCCACTGATGGCATTCTCAGTGAAAGTAAAGAAGAATTACAGGATCTGATGAATGGAATGAACACTCAAATGAGTGCAGAATACGAATTGAGAATAAGTCGAAGAAAGACGAAAGTAATGAGAAATGGCAGAAATGAGAACAGGAAGAAATTTAACATCAGGATAGATGGTCACGAGGTAGATGAGGTTAAGGAAATCTGCTAACCAGGCAGCAAAATAACCCATAATAGTCAGAGCAAGGAAGAGATCAAAAGCAAACTATCACTAGCTAAAAGGGCACTCCTGACCAAGAGAAGTCTGCTAGTATCAAACATAGGGCGTAGTTTGAGGAAGAAATTTCTGAGAATGTACGTTTGGAGCACAACATGGTATGATAGTGAAGCATGAACTGTGAGAAAACCGGAACAGAAGAGAATCGAAGCATTTGAGGTGTCGTGCTACAGAAGAGTGTTGAAAATTAGGTAGACTGATAAGGTAGGGAGTGAAGAGGTTCTCCACAGAATAGGAGAGGAAAGGAATATGTGGAAGACACTGAGAAGAAGAAGGGACATAATGGTAGGATACCTATTAAGATATCAGGGAACGACTTCGGTGGTGCCAGAGGGAGATGTAGAGAGTAAAAACTGTAGAGGAAGACTGAGATTAGGATTCATCCAGCAAGTGATTTAGGATGTAGGTTGCAAGGACTACTCTAAGATGAAGAATTTGGTAGAGTAGAGGAATTCGTGGCGAGCCACATCAGACCAGTCAGAAGACCAACGACGCTAAAAAAAGGTCACTGATGACCTGTCGTAGCATAGAAAATCATAGTGTTCTGTAACACTGACACAAAAACTGCTGGCCTTCTGCCACACAGGTGTATATTTGCAGTTGTTAATGTCGTCTCTAACCATCCTATAATTTGTCTTTATCAAGAATCGATGAATACAGGTGGCTAGCTAAATCTCCGCCTTATACGCTTTAGAGCAACATTAAATCTTTTCAGCATGATTTGCTATTATCAGAAAAGTCCTGAGACTGCAATCAGTGCCTTGGGTGAGGAAATCTACTCGCGCTATCAGACGACTGGTGGCGTCGCCTTGTTCCAGCGTTCTAGTGAGTTTCGTGCCCACCATTTTCAGATGAAGTGGTATAGTGCCTTGGGTATTTGAAAGTCGCTGATCTTATTTGAGACGTACAAGTGACAGGTTTTCAAACGTAGTGTTCTGCTGTTAAGGTGTGACTCCACAGTTCGTACAGTATTAACCTGCTGTCAACATGGAAGAGCCTGGTAGTCTTGCGATAGCAGACGGGATAACATATTCAGTCAGAGGGCTACCTGGCCTCTTTTCATTTTCCTTCTTTTGTTTGTTTGAAAAAAAGAAATCCTAAGTAAAACATTCAACGATGAACTTGAAGGAGTATTGTCATGTGAAGTTCGCCCAGTCCTAACGATGAGTGGGGAAAAAAGGCGGTAAGGCGCTGGACTAGCAACAAAGAAGTCTCGGGATGGAACCCCAGTCAGCTGTAGGATTTTGCAGTCCGCGTTTTAATGTAGCCTTCACCTCTCAACGATACGACGAATCACTAGAAACGACACGTGGTTCGGATTCCACGTTAAACTGTAGCTCTCTTTTCCCGCAGTTGGTAAGTGGGGTAGGTTATGGACACACAAGTCTCCAAAGTGGCGTCGAATTGAAAGACTTGCACCGGGCCAGTGAAGCACACGAAATAATAATGATTACTATTATTACTTGGAAGATCGGCCGAGCGGAATGGATAGTGCTGTGAAACATATTGTAAGATGAACAAAAACAACAGCACGAGAAGGAAAATATGGTCGAATTAAATCCATTGGTGCTGAGGGAATTGTGTTAGGAAATGAGACACTAAAAGTTGTACATGAGTTTTGTGATTTGGACAAAAAGAAAAAAAAAGATGATGGCTGACGTGGAGAGAATGTAAAATACGGACTAGCTATAGCATAATGAATCGAAAATAAAATTAACTGTTAGGTAGTAATTTCTGAAATATTTGTCTGTACCCTAACATGATACGAAAATAAACTGCACCATAATTGGCACAGACAATACAAAAATAGACCGTGTTATTATAGAAAATTGCTGAAGATTAGGTGAGTAGGTCACATAACTAATGACTATTTACTGAAGGAAATTGGAAAGCAAAGCGAAAGACGGCACAACCTGACTAAAAGGAAAAGGAGGGAAACACACTCAGGCATTAAGGAGTAGCAGCTAATTGAGGGACATATGGAGGTGTAAAAATAGTATAGGTAGACGAAATCATCTTTACAGTAAGATGTGGATCGCAGTAAATATGCTGAGATGAATAGGCTTGTCCAGTATACACTAACGTGGGCCGGCCGCGGTGGCCGAGCGGTTCTAGGTGCTTCAGTCTGGAACCGAGTGACCGCTACGGTCGTAGATTAGAATCCTGCCTCGGGCTTAGATGTGTGTGATGTCCTTAGGTGAGTTAGGTTTAAATAGTTCTAAGTTCTAGGGGACTGATAGCCTCAGATGTTAAGTCCCATAGTGCTCAGAGCCATTTGAACCACTAACGTGGAGAGATACCACGAAACCTTTCTTCGGAATGAACACCACAACAACAACGGCAGCAACAGTACTGTCGTAAGAGAAATGGATAAATATTAAGGATTTTCCTTGTGTAGTAGGTGGTCAGCGATTGGCCACGTTAGTCCCTTCTTTTATCCTCGTATACACTGATGGAACAAAAACAAGACCAGTGCACTACGGGTGTCGAAGCTTGACTGAAGCGAAGAGGTAAAAGTACGTACATTATACATTCTGCATGCAACGTTCTGCTGCGGTATTGTGCCCGTGTATAACCACTGCAGTCTTGGAGTCTGGCAGCAGACGCCAAGTTCGTAACATCGCCTGCAGCTCGTCGTTCCTTTAAGGGTTGAACAATCGTTAATATCGTGCGCCGCGTTCCCGGAGACATTTAAAGTTCTCCGAGAATTTCGGGTGTTCCCGCTTTGCGCCTCCTCGTGAGTTCGCACTCGGAATTACAGCGAAGTAGACTCTGGACGTGTGTGCGTGCGTACGTGTGTATGCGCGCGTGCGTGTGTGTGAGAGGGAACGGACCAATGGGAGTGGGCGTTTCTGGGACCGCGCCCGCCGGCGCCTGAGACGGAGAATGCTATTCGTCGACCCAGCGAGCGGAGAGTCGCGCCGCGCCGCGCCGCAGTACGAATGGAGAAACGGAAAGAGACGGACGGAGAAGGGCGGCGAGAGGGAGACAGCGCTGGGTGGGAGTGGAACGGACGGAATGAGAGAGAGAGGATGCGAGACAGGGAGACTGTGAGAGAGAGAGAGAGAGAGAGAGAGAGAGAGAGGGACGAGAGGAGAGCGGAGGCCGGGAGAGACGCAACGCGCTTTCCGCCCCACCAGCCGAAATCCGCACCCGGGCAAACGTCCTTTTTCTCCGATACCGTTCTCCTTTAAAATACGGCAGCCTGCAGTGAAAGAGGAAAAGAGGGACAGTCGGTGGAGAGAGGTCGGAGGGGTGGGCCGCGAAGGGCGGTTGGGGGGTGGGGATGGTGGGAAAGAGGGATATATCTGCATAAGCCAGGCTGTGAGAGGCGAAAGGAAAGAACTCTGGCCGGTGGACGCACGGTGTTCTGATACGAAAACCGCCAGAGAAAACTACCAATTCAAAACGTTTCGTTGAAAACAACAAACGGTCCCTAATATGTGTAAAAACTGTTTTATCAGAACAAGTATGAGTTTCACTTCAATCATACTACAAGAGGGTTGCTGCAGAGGATTGACTATAGTGACTGCATGCTGAAATCCATTTTTCTTAGAACACTGTGATGTTGAGAGGAAAATGCTTTGCCTTCTCACTGTCCTATCAGAAACTGCGTGACTGTGCCAAACCAAAGAAATACCACGAACTTTTTCAACAGGTCTTATTTTGCGTGTGTCAACAGCTTGTAAGACTGAATTGTAAATACTTATTCATTAACTTTACTACACGACAGCAACATAGTCGAACGAACCGTTACACATTTGTGCTCTTGATTCACAAAAAGAAAAAACAAACCCTAACACTTCTGGGTTCAGAGATATTCAGGCTACGCTGTTTAACATTTTAATGTTCGGATAATAAGTTGGCGTCTCTTTAATCTAAGAATAGATGATCAATGCAGCTAGCCGCTATCTCTGTGTAATGTCTTGTCTGTATAGGCGTGTATCTGTTGTCTTTAAGATCCCTTCACCTTCACACATAGGGCTATACAGTAAAGTAAGGCCCTCCCAGATCTTGGCTGATCCGTGATAAGACAGGCGAAAAATTAAACTAATGGAGGATTATTAGTATTATCTCTATTTTCATTCGCTCTCTCTGTCTCTTTCTCTCCTTTATCTATGTATAGTTTTTAATATAAGATTTCATTACGTGATATAGTGATAAAAAGAATCAGCCAAATAGAATCTTTGGTGGAGTCCTTCGTCTTGGTAATCAGCGGCTGGCTTGCTGTAAGAGATCTTTACATTTATTATTACTGTTAAACACTGCAGTCAGTCGGGAGAATCAATCGTTTGGACAATTTGTTCCTTTTATTAAAGATTGCGAATCCCAGATGTGTACGAACCCTTTTTGGATGATTTAAGACAGACTCAGTGATTGCAGGCTCTCTTCGACACAGCTGAAACTTACCCACTAATTAAAGGGCCAACGTGATCAACAAATGATTCAGAAAAAACTCATTCGTTCATTCACTCCAGAACAAAAAAAGTCACAAACCTTATTTATGGAGGAAATCGTGTATTAAATCCATTTCCATTACATGTCCAGATCTCTGGTGATTCCCCGCCTTAATTATTTTCCTTTTACAATCTCTTTCTCTTCAAAACAAACCGCTAGCGGCACAAATGTTAATTTGCTCGCTTTAGCGAGAAGAAAAGCAGAATATGTATCTCTGAGAAACAAGTCAATCCCTCAACAGATACTCCAGAAGCTGTCCTCGTTACCACTCCAACAACCATGGAGAATGCATATGTGCATCTCTGTTATTTCAAAGAATAAATGCACTAGAAAATACTTTGGCGTCGACGAGCTGTCGCCGCATATATTACGAGAAAATCAGATCAGATAACTTTTCCAAAGTGAATGAATGTGGATGGTTTGATTAAAAACGATTAATTGGTGCGTGGTAGAGGGTATTTTCTGTGGGGACATTACAGCTGGGGACCTTTCTTTTTGTAATACAGTCTCTTTACTAATTCGTTTACTTGAAAAGCGTCATAAGATCCACTCTAACGACATACTTCTTTAAGCAAACCTTTTGCTTCAATTAACGACTATCATCGTGCCTTTTTCCTGTTGTAAGGCATGTTAAAAATAAAAGACCCCGTACACTTCTCTACAGAGGTCGTAACTTTGTTCTCACTTTACATGAGTAACTTCTGTAATTTCAATATTGTAAGCGTGCATGTGAGAAAAGGAGTGCACTGTTGATAATTAAAAGCAAGAAATGTTTGGTCCATCATAGTTGATAAAAATGCAGTTTCCTTTGAATGACGTGACTGACGTACAGTCAGAGGTCAACTTATACTTTGCTAAGCTCTTACTTTCGTCTAACTTACTCTTCCTCACTATCGGCGAAGAACATAATCTATACCACTCGTTCATAACATTCGACGCAACATAAAGATGTGAAAGTAAATTTATGACGTTGGAAGAAATAGAAAAGAAAAAAATTGAGGAACTTGAAGTATTCACGATGTGCATAGGCCTTGACCAGACGGAATACAAAAATATTTCCAAAAACAAGAAGTGCCAGCCGTTTCATTCACACGTTATTTCGTAGTTCAATAAAACACTTACAAAAAAAGTATGAGTCATTTGAACATATCTGTCATTGCTCTTACGACAATACGTTTGCTGCCGTTGTTGTTGTAGTCTGCATAACTTACATTTTGTCATTTGAGAAAAAGCCAGTAATTTTCAGATAGGTGCTAAGTTTGTCGTGCTTTTGCCTGATACGTGATCAAAGGCATTTGTCTCAGAAAGGTTGAAAATCTCTGGTTTAGAATCGTATTTGCTTTTAATGATGTCTGGTGAAAATAAATAACTGGTCGGCTAAATACTCTTGTAGAATATCCTGCTGTCTCTTTTTTATAGGAAAGAGTTCAGGTGATGCTGTAGCTATTGGATAACAAGCGAAGCTTACAGGTAGCCTCTCAATATGATAGAAATGCAGGCTTTGCAAGCGACATTGTTGGAACATCACCCCGTCGGCAGAAACAGCGTGGACGAGAGGAAGCTGGATATTTTCAACATAGCAGCAACATGCAAAGGAGCATGGAGTGAACATCATAGGTGACTTGACGTTCTCAAACGGAGCATACCCTGTATGACAACCAGACTTAGAGCAGCGACGACCTCCATAATATACAGTGTTACTTAGAGTCCCCCAGGAGGCTTGTGGGTACTTCGTAGGAGGACTATACTTCCTGAGGATTCTTCCACTCAATTTCATTTCTGTGTCTTTCGTACCAATAATTTAATCTGGTCTTTCCACTTCAAATCGCTCCGAATTCACGCTCTAGAGTATTTAACTAATGAGACTGTTTGTAGTAGTTGTTCGGATAATGTGTAATAAAACAATAACAATTCTCTCCATAAATTTATATGTACTACATCACATTTGTTTGTGGCGTGTGTTTCTGCTCTTCGCTACAATTTTCTGTCATTATGACTTTCCTGTGAGCAATTGTGTTGTCCGCGTATAGCCTGACAAACCTCCCGACATTGTGCACTAGGGCACTGTAAACAGTAAAGGTCCATAGCAGTCCCTTGGGATACACTCGAATCTAATTTTACGTCGGACGGTTTCGGTCTTTAACGAGCGACGCGGTGTGTTCTGTTTGTTGGAACTTCTTAGTCCAGTCGCAAAGCCGGTCAGATATTCAGCAAACCCTTATTTCGTTCATTAGGCGACAGTGCGCAACTGCTGTGCGAACGCCAACCGGTAGTCATCAAATACGGCGTCGACGTAGGCTCCGCTATGTGTTGTCTTCTAAGTCTATTGGATGAAGGGAGGGAGCTAGGTTTCACAAGACGATTGTTAACGGAATCTGTGTTCATAAGTATAGGACATTCGGTCTTCAAAAAGGTCATTACGTCAGATCACAAAACGTGTTCAAAAAACCTGAAACAGTTCGCTTTAGCGACATAGGCCTATATTAAGTTTATCAGGGGCATGTCTGAAATGTCTTTGAGGGAGAGTATGAGATACTACTGATGATGATATGCTCTTCATATGGGATGGAAGGAAGATAATGGTTTGATGTCCCGTCGACAGCGGGGTTATTGAAGACATAGCACAAGATCGGATTAGAGCAGGATGGGACGGAATCAAGGACAACCTTAATCATGATGGCCGGACTCGGATTTTAACCATCCTCTCCAATTCCCCCCTCCCCCACTTCCCTCGGAAAGCGATTCCAGCGTGATAACCACTGCGCTACCTCGTTCAGTTTTTATCTATTTGTCGCCACTTTGGGGGCCTATGTAATTAACTTCATCAAGTAGCTACTCGTTTGCGTAACAGCTCAATCTGATATGGTCAGCGTCAGTTAATCTCGGGCCATAGTCGCTGACTACTGTATCATGGAGTCGGACGTCAAATGAACACTTTAAACTTGACATGCCATTCGTTATTCTTCATTTCCAGGAAGCCTTCGATACAGGTCCAGACCATACGTTCTTCGAAATGTTGAGGTTTATGTCAACAGATAAAATAATATGCAGTGTATCTCAAAGTAGTATGATAGGACGACTGCTGTTACCACGCGACATAAGAAAAATGTGTCCCATATTCAACAGGGAGAGAGCACTGATGAAAATTAGAGTAAAATACCTATGAAAAGGTACTGTTGGAATAAGGCTCGTTTTATTTGTGTCGATAGTACATCCTTCTCTGTGGGTTAGCCTGTCTTCCTGTTGAGGTTCATTCCACTTCTTAATGGCTGAATTTGTCTGTGTACTTAGTTCTCTGACGGCAATCACACATTCGGTACATATCTTTTTGAGATTGTGCCGATATCAGAGAGGGCTTTGTGTGAACAACGCAAACAGCGAATGGGGTCTCATTCTTCCAAGCGGGAAGTGACAGACTGATCCAGTTAAGAGCGTTAATAGCCAGGCATATTTGACGTAGAAGCAACGACATAGTCATCGCTGTATTCCATCACAAGGTTCTTCCAACGACTTTCCGACACGGGATGATTCGAAACAAGACACGAGATTTCGGTAGACCTTAGGACCTTCTTACGCCGGTTGTGAAAGAGCGGGTGTTGCAACAAGTGTGCGAAGATCTGAAGTTCATAGCATGGGTTTTACTTTCTGATGAGTCGGACTTCACGGAGAGTGGAAAATAGATTATCACGTGTGGGCAAATGCAATCCCTCGAGAGATAATGGAACCAAGAAATATGTCTCTCTTTAGTAGCGATGTACGAGTAGGAATAGTGAGCGATCATACGCTTCACTGTACAAATTAACGGTCGCTGTTTACCACTTATCTGTGCCCAACAAATTGCCTGCCGCAGAGTGTTTTCCATATCAGTTGGAACTGCTCACGTTTTACGAGCGGGCGTCAGACGAATGAGGTCAGCTCTCCAAATGAGATCGCACGAGTTTGTGGTTGGCGGCTAATTATGTTAAGGGTGTCAGGTGACTATAACGACTACCTCCTGTAAACAATCGGATAGCACAAGAAATAATGACCTCCACAAAGTAGTCAGAAACAGTCTGACAAACTTGTAAGGGTGTTGCAGGGTAGGCTGTGCTTGGAAACAGTTATTAAGAAAAAAATATGTACGTTGCGACGTTTTCGAGTGCGGATGCGCACCATACCCGAACTCTTACGGAAATCGACGAAATACCGCGAGTAATGAAGATAAATGGCAAGTGTGTGGATAAGTTGAGAATTTGTGTCTGGCGGGAGCCGTGCTAAGGTAGTCCGTGCAGTTGCGATGATCACTGCGTCTGCAACAGGAAGCCTGGGTTCGAGTCCCAGTCCGGCACAAATTTTCTATGTTCCCCATTGATTTAAATTAATGTGCACTGGAAACTACTGTCATTAATTCCTTTGTGTATTGTTTCCGATTTAATTAGAATTGAAGTTAGCCAATTAGGCCGTTGCACACGCAAATTCAAGTAGTCTACCAGAGACAGTATCACCAAATGTGTTCTTCGTTTGGTTTCCTGAAATGAAACAAGAGAGCGATACAACTAATGAGTGCGGGACGGTAGTAAGGATCGAACCCGAGTCAGAGGCTGAGCAGTGTCGTGCACTATCATCTACCCTATGAAAAAAAACTGACACTAAGCGTATCCGGAGGGTCACTTGAATTTGCAACGGCATGTTTGCCTGACTTCGATGCTAATTAACTCGGAAACGGCGCAATGTATCTAACTTTTTTCTTAACAAGTATTTCTCAGCACAAAGTACCCTGCAAAACCTTTCCTTACACTCTCAGGGATCGTATTCTGCAATTTGTGCCCATTTATAAAAATCACCCTGTGTATTTCTGTGCTGGCGCCGTTGTATACAAGAAAGTGACATCATCTGGAATTGGAGAGACGCCTGAAGGCGATCAAAACCTGTTGGAAAATTGTGGAGTTGATACTGAACATACGTAAGTTTAGTGTTTTGTGCGTTACTATAGGAAAAGTCCCTGTATGCATAGAGAGCAGTATCTGGGTCAGCCGTCAGCCACTGATGTCAGTCACAACCAAGAATCATATACGAGTATCTGTTGGAAAGATGTATTGTGCAACGACCACATAAAACTCACCTTGGAGAAAGCAGACGGACCTAAGAATAATTGTAATACTCCTAGGGTGAATGTTAGTCATTGTCTGGAACAATTATGAACATGACTAACGAATAGGATTGAGAAGCTTCAAAGAAGACTTGCACGATTCGTGACAGGTTCGTTTGGTATACGTGAAAGTGTCACATGATTCGTCAATAGACAGCCGTTGCAGACAGTAGATCCAACGCTAAGTGCGATGTGGAGAGCCTCGTCCATAAAATTCCTGCAACCCATGTTACAATAGGCCAAGAAATGTTACACCCTCCATCGTGCATCTAGCGTAATGAGCAAGACGTTCCTTGATCTATAACCTGTGCTTATACAGCAAGACCTTCAAAACGTTACTTGTTGTATATCACACGTGAATAATATAGCAATGGATATGGCACACTACGGACCTTGTGTCAGAGACCGTACGTTGGTTTGAGGATACAGATGTAGATGTTGAAGCAATATAAAACACCACATGGGCTCATCAACTACCACACTCAACGTCCAACACCTACAACTCGAACTTCACACAGGAATGGTTTAGAGTAAATAAAGAATATCCAATTTAGTGTAAAGAAAGCTTCACATATGAAGTTTTTATTCTCTTGATCGCGCCAACGGCTTTGGCTCAGTGGTAACACCGGTTCCCGTCAGCTCACCGAAGTTAAGCGCTCTCGGGGTGGGCTAGCACTTGGATGGGTGACCATCCGGTCTGCCGAGCGCTGCTGGGCGGTGGGGAGCACTCAGTCTTTCTGAGGCAAGCTGAGGAACTACTTGATTGAGAAGTAGCGGCTCCGGTCTCGTAAACCGCGATACGGCCGGGAGAGAAGTGTGCTGACCACATGCCCCTTCGCATCCGCATCCTGTGACGCCTGTGGGCCGAGGATGACACGGCTGCCGATAGGTCCCATTAGGCCTTCCAAGGTCTGGCCGGATGGAGTTTAGTTTTAATTGTCTCGATCGCAAATAGGTACGCTGGATCACTAGTGTCGACAGGACTATCGAAGCTAGCAATCCAGTGTACCTACGTGAGACCAAGGCAATAAAAACTTCATGTCTGAAACGTTCTTTATACTGAATCCATGATCGCTCTCCAGCTGACAATGTAAGGTTTCTATAATAGCCTGTTTAGGTAAATGACCTCTTAGGAAACCTGTGAAATATTTGTGGCTATATTTGGATCGTTTCAGATTTTCTGTTATAAACTAGCGGTCCGCCCCTGCTTCGCCCGCGTAGCACGAAGTATCAACGGTCGGGCGGCTCGTCTGGGATAGCGATAATAAATTGTATACACAAACCTCCTTGGGAATCTGTTGGCATAAACTGTTCGGAAACCCTACAGTAGTTCCTGATATATGCCTTCGCATACGAAAGGAAAACGAGGGACGTGGGCTGGGCGAACTGCAATTTATAATGTGTATAGATGCAGTGCGAATTCAGTTTGTAGGAAAACTTTTACTGGAGGGATATTGATGGAAAAAAATGAAAGGGATTTCAATTCGGGGTTAAACATGACGACATGATTTTCTGTTGACATCGCCGTCCTCTGAGAAAGTGGGGAAGAATTACGTGATCCGTAGAACGGAAGGGAAGTCTGCTATGCACTTAATATGGATTGACAGTGAACGAAAGAAAGACGACAGTATCGTGGCTACCAAAAACGAGATCAGCAAAAAATGTAACATCAAATGTGTGGTAGACGAAATGAAGAAAATTTGTTACCTTGCGAGCAAAATAGTGCACGACAGAGGAATCAAGGGGGGAGTAAGAAGTAGGATATCGCAGAAGAATTCACCATTTGTCACCAAATATAGACTACTAGCATGAAACACAGGTCGTTATTAGGTAATGAAATTCCTGATATTGTGCCCCTGGAGCACGGCACCGCATGGACGTGAAAGGTGAGAAAGTGGGCGTTACAGAATGCTGCTGAAAATTATGGATTGATGATGCAGGAAATAAGAAGATTCTCTGTACAACGGCGAGAAAGGGACATGTGTAAAACGGTGACAGTGGGACGGGATGAGAGGAGTCTGCTAAGATTTAAAAAAAATAGTACTGTTTTAGAGGGAGTCATAAAGGTTATATGTGTAGACAGAGATTGGACCTGTTCTTTCCCTCCCGCTCGTTCAAAAATTATGTGGGATGACTGGGAGTGTGAACTCAGATCAAAATTATTCATTGCTCCGTAGACTGATTCCAGAGGGCATCAGAGACCTTTTTTCTGGACTGTGATGGCTGTAAGTAATCCACGCTTGAGGTAACTGTTTCGACTTTTCGTTTAATGACTGACAGGTCCTAAAGTTTTTTAGAACTTGTTTCCGGTTGCAAGGTTGTTTGATTACTACTGTGGATCAGTTATGATTATAATCCGATCAGTATATGTTAATAAAATTTATAAAAATGTTATAAGTGAGAATACCAAAATCAAAAAAGGATATGATACATCTCAAGGAAAAATAATTTTACATGATCCATAATATGCGACCAGCGCAGCCAAATACAGTCAAATACTGATATATTTCTATAGATTCAGGTGTATAATGGATCTACTATGAATTGTGTCTGCCACATTTAATGCCTGTATATTTTTTCCCGGTTAACTGAGCCCTAATCGTTGTTACAGGCCTACTCTGTACACTAAAGATTCTTTTTTTTTTACAACTGAGAACATTTTCGGAGCAGTTACCCTCAAAGAGAATGGGACCAATCCTCTACAACGGTAACATTTGCCACAAGCAATAATACAGGTTTGTCCTTGAAGCGGAAAGCTGCAGAGACCGGGTCGTCGCGCAGCCGCTGCGAACCAATGGGAACTGGCGACTCGAAGACGATTCTGCGATTCGCCGGTCAGATTCCGTGAGTTGCCGCGAATTTACGAATGGGAGGGACAGGGCGGTGCCGGCTGCGCGCCGACGCTCTTTTTCCATTTCCAGCGCGACGGAGACAGAGAAACGCACTCGTCGCGAGGGGAGAGACAAATGAAAGGGGAAAAAAGGCCAGAATCAGAGAGACAGAAAGAGAGAGTAAGAGGGAGAAAGGGGCAGTAGGATAGCAAGGTGGGAGAAAGGTGAAAGGGGAGGCGGACTGACTGCCGCGCTCGTGGGCGGGTCCCCGGGCCGGCGGCGGCCGCATTGGTAAACCGTGCAGAGCAATGCGAGAAACTCGGGGGCGCGCCCACTGTGCGACTGCGTTCCGCGTTCTGCGTCTGCGCCCCCGACATTCGGCAGTAGCGGGGGCGGTGGAGGTGGCGGCGGCGGGTGCGGGGGCGGACCCGAGTACGAATCGGACTCGTCGCGGCGAGGCTCGCTATTGGGCGGTGCCGACTCTCTCCCGCTCTCCGCTTTTATTTGTCTGTCCGACTGCCGACCTGGCGGAGCTGCAGTCGGCGCCGGGACGCCGCGTCGAGCGGCCGCCCGCCACCTGCTCCGTGTGCACCCCCGTGGTGGCTGCAGCCGTGACGCTGCACACACCGTCCTCTTCACGAAGTGCCTACAGCAGTCCTCGATGTTTTGAAGTGGTGTTTCCACGGCAAGACTGCAGTTACTATTAAATCCTCCAGGAGTGTTTACAGCGAGAGAGGAACCATTCCTAGAGTTGTCGATTCATCCCTCCTTTTCTTTGGTCATCATCATCGTCATCATCATCATCGTCATCATCATCATCATCGTCATCATCATCAGTGTGCGTTGCAACTATCGCCGATTCTTGCGTCCCAAAAGCCATTCCTTTAAAGCTTCCCAGTTCTCCACTTGAAGTTCTTGCACTCGCATTTCTTCCTCAACAATTATTCTTTTGGACCAGCTGTCGAAAGGCGTTCTACAGACGGGTTCAGAAAAATGTAGACATTGATAGCATTAACGGAACAAAATGACATACCGCTACAATTCTTGCACGGGGTAAGTTTATTTTATGCGTTCATAGTGAACCCTATTAGCAGCCAAACAACGTTGATGTTGCTGAACTGTTGATCGAACAACGGCTGTCAGTGTTGCCGGTGAGATAGCCGCCCAGAATGCCCCGATGGTTTCTTGTTGCTCGTTCAGTTTAGCTGGCTTCTGTTGATAAACTTCATTTTCCAGAATCCCCATAGGTAAAAGTCAAGAGGTGTACCGGGCGTGATGACGCTGTGGTTAACATACTGGAGTCGATAATTGGCAACCAGTGCTGTACAATCGCAATAAAGTCATGAAATGTTCAGTTGACTCTTTTATTAGAACATGTTACGCGTTTCGTGATTACACCCATCTTCAGACATCACAAACGTTACTCCTTCCTAACCAGCCAGGCTTACAGCCTTGACAATTCAAAGGCTGTTTGTGATGTCTGAAGATGGGTGTAATCCCGAAACGCGTAACATTTCCTAATAGAAGAGTCAATTGAACATCTCATGACTTTATTGCAACTGTACAGCATTGGTTGACAATTGTTAACATGAAAAAGGAACGCAGGCCTCAGACGGCATTTTATGTCCTATATATCATACTTGAGTCGCATTCGGGAGGACGATGGTTCAAACCCGCGTCCGGCCATCCTCATTTAGGTTTTCCGTGACTTTCCTAAATCGCTTCTGGGAAATGTCAGGATGGTTCCTTTGAAAGGGCACGGCCAGCTTCCTTCCCCATCCTTCCCTACTCCCAGGGACCGATGACCTCGTTGTTTGCTCCCCTCCCCCCAAACAACCAACCAATCAACCAAGGTGTAAGGTCTGGAGACAGTGGTGGGTTTTCAACAGCTCCTCTTCGACTCATCCACCGCCCATGTAGATTTTCACCCAAGTAGGCTCTGACACCTCTGTGGTAGTGAGGCGGTGGTCCATGTTATTGCAAGAAAAAATCTTCCATTTCCAAACATCTCTCTGATAGCAGGTAACATTGAAGTTTGTAGCATATGGATATACATCTCACCAGTTACTCCACCTTCAAAGAAGAATGGACCAATCAAACCGCACGATGAGAGACCACACCACACTTCAACACCAGGTCGATTAACACGGCTGTCCACGTGAACGTGGGGATTTTCAGGAGTCCAGTGCATGCGGTTGTGGCGGTTTGAACTGCGCCTCGTCAGACCAGATAAGCATCGCTGCAAACCGCTCATCCTCGCAAAGCACGCCTTCAAACTACTCGCAGTACTCCTGCCATCGATCAGGGTTGTCCTCGTTCATAGTGTGCAGCGATCTTGGAATGTACACTTTCCACTTTTTCAGGCTTCAGGTTTCGTAGCACGCTTGATCGACATACCCCGCTTTCATGTGCACCCTGTTTCACAGAACTTTGGAGTGACCTTGTAAAATGTTGCAAAACAACTGGGCTGCAAGCTGGACTTGATGTTTTTGGTCGGCCAGACCTTTCCTTATGCACATTCTGAATAGTTCAGTCGCCTTCAACTTTCTCCCCAATATGATAAATTGTTTTACGTATTGGTGGCTGAGTTCTGTACTCATTACGCAACTGCCTTTGTACCTCCATCATGTTTTCGTACTTACAGTACCATTTCAGTACGGTCTTCCGTTGCTCAAACGACAATCTTACTTCATTCATTGCTTCACTGTCATCTGGTGCGAAACGCACACCAAGATCTGTTGAGAAAACAATGGACTACGCTACCGCGCCAAAATACAACGATATGTCATTCTGTTCCAAAGATATCAACTATCAAAGAGTGTGTAATTTTTATGCACTCATTTGCATCAACGTAGCCAAGCCGTTTTGTTTCAGTTGTCTCTACAGGGTGTATCGTAACAGTGAAAACACTCGCTTATGAAATAACACGTGGTGTATGAGAGAAGTAAAGAAACAACTTTTACATAACAAAGCATTTTCTTCTTTTTTCTCAAACAACAGTATCGTCCCCTTTAAAGTAATAAAGTAATTTCCTTCGACAGCTATACACCGGCGGAATCGTTCTCAGTCTTGTTTGCAGCGCTGAAAGACACCAACTTGTAATATCTTATACATGCCAGTCACATTCTTTTAAATGTTCTCCAGAATCTAAAAACGACGTCTTTTTAAAATATTTTTTTTTAATTTAGAGGAAACAAAAAGGTCACAAGGACTAAGATCAAGTGAATAGGGGGAGAGGGTATGTATATGTGGAACAACATTCGGGTTTGGTTTAAATAAAACTCCATGTCATTTCAGGAACGTGTGCGAAGTTTTATCTATCAGACTACACTATACCCAAAATTAGTGCATTTTCAAATGTTAACAGGCTATTGGTCACCCTGTAGATCTAAATTTACGTAAACACTCCGCAAGACGCCATATGGTCCACCACAGGTGGTACCTTGTATCACTGTTGGTGATTCCCTTTCCTGTTGCACTCGCAAATGGAGGATGGGAAAATGGCTACATATACACTTCTGTACGAGCCCTGATTTCTCTTAACTTGTTTTCGAGGGGTTTACACACGATGTGTGGTGGTGTCAGTAGAATAGTTCTGTAGCCTGTCGCAAACGCCGGTTCTGAGAAATTTCTCAACAGAGTTTCACGAAATGAACTTCCTCTTCCGCCCGGAAATTTACATTTGAGTGATTGAAGCATTTCCGTAATACTCGCGTGTTGCTCCAGCCTACCAAAACACCTGAATTGTTTCGATGTCTTTCTTTAATCTGACGTGGTGGAATTCCGCAACACCCAAACAGTACTAAAGAATTGGACGAACAACAGTACGCATCCACCTTTGTAAATGAACTACACTTTACTAAAACTGTCCCAAATAACCAGAGTCGACCATTCGTCTTCTCTGCTACCGACATTAAGAGCTCGTTCCATTTAATGTCGATCTGCAACGTTACGCCTAGATATTTAATCGACATGACCGGGTCAAGAAACACACCACGGACACTGTATTCGAACTTACAGATTTATCTTTCATATACATCTGCATAAACTTATATTTTTCTACATTTGGAGATTTAGAGCTAGCAAGCATTCATCATACCAAGTAGAAGTTCTATTCATGTCGTGTCATTCTCGTATCCTCCTACAGTATATCAACAATGACGGTTCCCTGTACACAGCAGGATAAACAGCGAAGAGTGGCAAATTGCTGCTCATCCTATCTGTCAGATCATTTGTATATATACAGAACGAGACCAGTCCTATCACACCTCTCTGACGATACCTGTATCTGATGAACACTCGCTTTTCAGGACGACATACTTGGTTTCATTACTTAAAAGTCTTCAAACCACGAAAAGTACCTAAGAACCTATTTTGAGTTCTATAAATGCTGGTTTGCGTAAAAAAATAGTTATTGCTAAACCTGGTAGGTGAAGACTTCTCGTCTGATAAGCTGTCAATTTGCTTGTAATTCTGAGCATTTAATGTCTTTCATATTCACGGCAGCCTACGTTAAAAATCTTTCACGGTAGGGCGGCTTTCTGTTTACAGGAACATCCTAAACCCCACTAACTAATTTTCAGAGCGTTGTCCATGGATATTTTCTGAGTGCTTTAATGTAGGGCACCCACCTTTAGCCGGACAAAGAAGCTATATGTGGAGGTCGGAAAAAGTAGCCATGAGGAAGACAATACATGGCCTATACATAAAGGGAAGACGTTCACTCTGCCTTGCGCACATGCAAGAAGTATGGCGTTTTAAACGTTACGGACCTCTTTCCAGTGGGTCACTGCTGAGATATTCCAGAATTTTGCGACAAACGTGCTACGTTTAGATAAAGGAGCTCCATGAAATCTTGATAGTGCTATCATTTTACGTAGGAATTACTTTTCGGTAGCTTCTTGTACAAAAGGAGCAGATAGATGTGACAACTATCACACAATCATCTTAACGGCTCATACATCTGAGATGCTGAAAGGAATAACAATCAGCTTAATGTTTCATGCATCCAATGGTTGATGGGAATAATGTACAGATGAATCGGAAAAGAAAATTGAGGATCTATTGCATGACGATTAATTTGGCTTTCCGAGAAGTAAGGCCACCAGAGCGGCAGTTCTGGCGTTGCGACTGATAATGGAAACTAGACGTAAGAATAATGAAGACGTGTTCGCGAAATCTATCACTCTAAAGTGTTCGACAAAGTACAGTAATACAAGACGTCCGAAATCCTGGGAACGATAGGTGAAACGTCAAGGAATTATCTACAAGAAAGAAGAAGGGACAATAGGAATGAAAATCCAAAAACAAAGTTGTCGGACTAAAAAGGATTTAAGACAGGGATGTAGTCTTTTGCCCTTACTGTTCAATCTATACATCTAAGAAGGAATAACGGAATAGAAAGATAGCTCTAAGAGTTCGATCAAATTCAGGGTGAAAGGATATCGATGATAATTTCGCTGACGGCACTGCTATCATCAGTGAAAGTGAAGAAGAATTACAGTCTCTATTGAATCGAATGAATAATGAGAACATAGTTAGTTTGCGTAAAACATGGTACAAATGATTTTGGTTTCTGACAGCATTATATGTACGTCGTTTGATTTTACACACACATATGTTTGAGGACTTTTTGAAATACTTCAACAGTGGGATTGATAATATGAACATTGTACAAAACTAGTGGCCAGCTCCGTTTAAAACACACTCCAGATCGAAGCAAACTGTGTTACGGATACACTTCGGGAACTCAAATGGGAATCCTTGGATGGGAGAAGACATTGATTTCGAAGAACGCTACTGAGAAAGTTTAGAGAACCGGAATTTGAAGCTGACTGCAGAACGTTTCTACTGCCGCCTACACACATTTCGCTTTAGGGGAAGATAAGATACGAGAAATTAGGGCTATTGCGGAGGCATATAGACAATCGTTTTTCCCTCATTCTATCTGCGAATGGTAAAGGAAAGGACTTCAGAGGTATGTACGTAGATGTACACGAATATTCTTATGAAATTTAAATCACCAACTTTCCCCTCCGAATGTGAAAATGGTTTATGGCTCCAGCCTGCATAGCGAGAGGCGGTCGAATAACAGGAACGACACCTACGCCACCGCTTCCACGTCTGCTAAAGAGTCTGAGTTCAACCATGAGATGGAGGGACACACAAGTAGAAAACTTTTAAAATGGTATGGAAGAGGTTCTCCTAATGTAGGACACTTTGATGCTAGATTTATGAGAGAAACTTCGCTGTTAGAGATTGGGCTAGACTTTGCTTGTCCACGTACTTGATGGCTGTCAGCGGTCACATTCAGTAACCACTTGGTCAGTTCTACCTGCCTGCCGCCACGCTCACCACATGCAGTACAGCCTTCGTGAATGGCATTGTGCACGTTGCTAGCACTCTGTGTGCACTGCACAGTAATAGCCTGCACAAACGTGGTCCCATCATAGCCCATCTCCCAGGGATACTTTTGTCTCATAGTAACAAAAACTGAAAACCTAGGAGAAATGATCCTCAGAAAATTTTTGTTTATACACTCCTGGAAATGGAAAAAAGAACACATTGACACCGGTGTGTCAGACCCACCATACTTGCTCCGGACACTGCGAGAGGGCTGTACAAGCAATGATCACACGCACGGCACAGCGGACACACCAGGAACCGCGGTGTTGGCCGTCGAATGGCGCTAGCTGCGCAGCATTTGTGCACCGCCGCCGTCAGTGTCAGCCAGTTTGCCGTGGCATACGGAGCTCCATCGCAGTCTTTAACACTGGTAGCATGCCGCGACAGCGTGGACGTGAACCGTATGTGCAGTTGACGGACTTTGAGCGAGGGCGTATAGTGGGCATGCGGGAGGCCGGGTGGACGTACCGCCGAATTGCTCAACACGTGGGGCGTGAGGGTTCCACAGTACATCGATGTTGTCGCCAGTGGTCGGCGGAAGGTGCACGTGCCCGTCGACCTGGGACCGGACCGCAGCGACGCACGGATGCACGCCAAGACCGTAGGATCCTACGCAGTGCCGTAGGGGACCGCACCGCCACTTCCCAGCAAATTAGGGACACTGTTGCTCCTGGGGTATCGGCGAGGACCATTCGCAACCGTCTCCATGAAGCTGGACTACGGTCCCGCACACTGTTAGGCCGTCTTCCGCTCACGCCCCAACACCGTGCAGCCCGCCTCCAGTGGTGTCGCGACAGGCGTGAATGGAGGGACGAATGGAGACGTGTCGTCTTCAGCGATGAGAGTCGCTTCTGCCTTGGTGCCAATGATGGTCGTATGCGTGTTTGGCGCCGTGCAGGTGAGCGCCACAATCAGGACTGCATACGACCGAGGCACACAGGGCCAACACCCGGCATCATGGTGTGGGGAGCGATCTCCTACACTGGCCGTACACCACTGGTGATCGTCGAGGGGACACTGAATAGTGCACGGTACATCCAAATCGTCATCGAACCCATCGTTCTACCATTCCTAGACCGGCAAGGGAACTTGCTGTTCCAACAGGACAATGCACGTCCGCATGTATCCCGTGCCACCCAACGTGCTCTAGAAGGTGTAAGTCAACTACCCTGGCCAGCAAGATCTCCGGATCTGTCCCCCATTGAGCATGTTTGGGACTGAATGAAGCGTCGTCTCACGCGGTCTGCACGTCCAGCACGAACGCTGGTCCAACTGAGGCGCCAGGTGGAAATGGCATGGCAAGCCGTTCCACAGGACTACATCCAGCATCTCTACGATCGTCTCCATGGGAGAATAGCAGCCTGCATTGCTGCGAAATGTGGATATACACTGTACTAGTGCCGACATTGTGCATGCTCTGTTGCCTGTGTCTATGTGCCTGTGGTTCTGTCAGTGTGATCATGTGATGTATCTGACCCCAGGAATGTGTCAATAAAGTTTCCCCTTCCTGGGACAATGAATTCACGGTGTTCTTATTTCAATTTCCAGGAGTGTATAATGGGAAAATTAAGAAACTGGAAATGCCGTTAAGTTTTTTCCTTTTAAGGTTCTACCTTCATACAATATTTCATTCAGCTGCTTTACGTATTTTGAGGATTCGGATGTTCGTTTTATTCAAATGAAAATTGTTCTACACACAGCTTTGAAAATTAAGAAATCGAAACTTCAATGTTTAGATGTTCTTTGTGGCGTACTATCTACTAAAAAAAAAATCACTCGGATCAGATCTATATTTTAGGAACTGTACATATCGATGTATGCACACAGACATTTTTTGACAATGATCCATTTTTAGGGAAATGTATTATTCCACCTAATGAAGCTGACCATGACAGAGCACGCTGCTAAGATATGATTTCCTAAAACAGTATTTTAATACAACAGTTTTAACTATTGCACGAAGACTTCAAGCTTTCAAAGTGGTTCCTACCTCACTTCACAATTATCTAGTTTAACAAAAGTTTCATTTTTGGTACGCACCATTCTGTCTACTGATTTTGTAACTCTTGCGCTTAAACTGTTTTTCACAATAATGTAAAATCAAACAAGTGAGTTATATCGAGAAAAAAAAATGGGATTCCAAGTGAGCGAAGTGTGGACGATACGTTCCAAAGATTGGTGAAGCGCCGCAAATGTTCTCGTGCACTCACTCGGTAAGTCAGACTCACACTACTCACTCATTCGTTGGCCTGTTGATGCTCTCCCGTTCAATTGAGAGTGTTACATCTGAGTCATGCAGCCGAAATTTTGGGTAAATAATGAAAATGTAACAAATCTTTACTAGGATCATTTGGTACGATACCTGCTGTCAAGTTTTGGTATGAGCAAGAGCGTCAAGTATCGAGAAAAAAGTATCGATATCGAAATGACCGTACTCTATACGAAGAAGTGTCTGTTCCCAGATAGGTCATTTGGTAAGAATATAGCCCATAAAGGGTGAAGTTGCGAGTCCGAATTTGGGCCCAGTACACAGCGTTAAACCGTCAGGAAGTTTCAAAACAGTGCACACTTGGCAGAAGAGTGAAAGATTCAGCTTAGAAATGTATTAGTATTTAACTACAATCTACCACTGCAGCATTTATCACTTGCATATGACTCGTGTTTCACGATGCGGTACTCGACAATACCGTCCACGGTGTCGCTGATACAGTGCAGGATTTACTGGCGCACTGTGTGCATTTGTTTCACCGGCAAACAGGGCCTCCCGGGACCACGCACATGAGGCCCGGGCGTCGTAGCCCCTGGACAGCAGGCAGCCCGCGACACAATGCCACCAGCTCCGACGACAACGGCGGCCGTGATTTACCCAAACAGCGCCTGCGGTCTCCCTCGCGGCCACTAAACGGTTTGTCTGCGTAATTATTGGAGGCGAGGCGAGGTACGTTTAGCACCTCCTGCCCATCTCCATCCGCGACTCACCTCCTGCTGCATAATGTGTTCACTCACCACGTAATGGACCCACGTAATATTGACCACCCCACCGTAATCTCTGCTGTCGTTGACCGTTCCTCGGAAACAAATGTGAGTCTTAAGTAATAGTTTCGATAAGTTCCGGGACTCAGTTTTTACACATGTAAAAAGTGGCAATATTACTCGAACAACTGTGTAGCCTGTAAATCTACGGTTCACGCTAGCCTGGGCGAAATCCCATTTCTTCAGCCATTTCTTTGATCTATCGCACGGCTTGTGCTACGACAAGCATTATTAGTGTCAACAGCGAGGAGTATGGACGCAAGGCGGGATCAATACGTGAAAGTGGGTAGGAAACAGATAGCAAACAGGGGAGATACAAAATAATAAATTCTAGTGATTTACGTTCATCATTTCAGACAACTAGAAGAATTACCGCTGGTAATGACAATGAAAAGTAGGATTGTGTTTTCAATAGTGTGCGTTTTTGGAGGCTAATATTTGATAACAAATTCCAAAATGTTGTGAAAAGGGCCTTGAACTATTATTATTCAGTATTTTTCATCAGACTCTTTCCACCTTGCGTTTATGATTTGTCGTGCGTACCTGTAGTGCCAATTCTATATCACATATCACACTGTCAGGTTTATAATCAGCCTTTGGAGAAGAGATAAGTCAAAGTATTCGTTTAGTTGAAGGACACATATATATTTATCCCGTAATTCACTATGAATGAAGAAATGTGTACGCGTGCAAGTAGATTTCAAATGTTTTCGTGGACTGTCACAGTTAGCAAATGTAGCCTGTTGCCCTTTCCAACTAAACCCTGTGGGAATATACAGCATATAACTAAAACCTGTGAGCAAGTCCAAAGATAAGTGCTATTTCCGACTTTGATGGGGTGTGGTTGGTCAGTCGTAGCAGTATTTCTCCCATAGAAATGTTAACAAAAAGATAACTATTTCGGATAGGCGCCATGTTTACTTACTTTTGCAGCTGATTGGTAAGTGAACGGACATGCTCTCTTCACCTGTCTTGTTCGGTTGTGGATCCTGTATTTGAATGTGATAGTGTAGTTTTTAGAAATATTTACTAGATTCTGTTTTAATTTCGTTACCTAAGGAAAACATTTCATGACCCCTTCTGCAATATTCGTTATTTAATTTCTTGAGATCAGGGTACTTAGGTGGGACACTGCTTTGTTCAATTGTGCGCTGCCATCACATCCATGCTGAGTCCTATACATTAGGTATCGTGAACTCCTCCCGTCTGCTACTTTCATTCCATATTAGACAATGTGTCGTGTGGGGAATGGCGTGTTAAATCCAGCTCTATTATGATTGGTGAATCTTTGTGATTGATAACACCGTCTTTGTGCGTTAGACCACGCGTTTTCGAATCCATAGTTTTCAATTAACGTGGTCATGCATCTTGTAGCATGTGAATTTTTTTTCCTAATGAATATTTTCATGTGCACAGAATTATTACCAGTTGGTTACTTTTTTATTTTGTTTTAACAAAACGTTTGCAAGGGCGCATTTTTCTCGCTATACTGATTGGCTGTCCCCTTTGTTCATTCTTTTTTTTTTTTTGCCTCAGTAGGGGTAAATAGTAACAGTGTCGCCCGCTCTCGCACGGAATGAATGTGTGTGAATTTAAATGATTCTCATCCCATGGTGCATGGGGGCTTAATTAAATGCAAGATTGAAAATAATTTTGGTTTTTAGTAGCTGTATGTCCGATTACGCTGTGTCTCGTAATCGGTTGGCCCTGACTAGAATTATTACGCAATCTGACTGCAACAAACAATGTAAGAAAATTTTCGTAAACAGAGTTCATTAATTAAGTCCCCAGCAACTATAAAACCTACAAACCAATAAGCACAAGAGTAACTGTTCTGTATGTGGGAGTGTGACTCAACGTCCACATCTGGCACGGTTCTTCTCCATCAAGACAAGAATTTTTAAATACCAACTATACTGACGTGACAAAAGAAATTTAGAAAAACTATAATTACGCAAGAAAACCAGAATTCACTCTAATACAAGAACACAAGCCAGATGCTTTGTTGACTGAACCTGTAGTGACGCATTATTTCAGACACACAAATAATAAAAGAACATTGTGGTTTTTACCTTCATATATATATTGACGAAATGCACACAATAACATCTGCTATCTCTCCCATCAAATAACTGCATAAAACATGGAACAACACTCTTTACTACAACATCTTACTCCGACTTCACGACAAGCAGTGCCCACTAGCACATCTCGGTACGACTCTTAACACACACTGTCCTCTACGAGCTCTCGACAGGCACTGACTACGACGAGCTCTAAACAAGCACACTGCCATGAACTCTCGACAACCACTGACTGCTACGAACTCTTAACACGCACTGTGGAGGCGGCTTAATAGTACTCTTTGGCGCAATCTCTGGCACAGTGGCACAGTGTAGCCACCTTTCATATGCCCCTCCTCCACAGGCCAGAATTTGATGGTATTTTTGCCAGCATTGGTGGTGAAAATACCACCAAATTCGTCCACAAAAATACAGATAAAAATAAAAGATAATATTAATACCTAAATATCACATAATTAGTTAAAAATTTTGGCTTTGCACTGACCTTTCACTAACCTAATATATGAAATACAGTAAGCAATACAACTTCTTTTCATACATGTGACTTTACATAATAGTTTACACAATATACAAAAGATCAGTTTATACAAATGTTCACATAAAATGCTTTCAATGATTAGTTTATACAAAAAAAAAAAAACACTAACAGGTGACATCTTTTCAGTAGAAGCAGTTCATCAGTTGCACCCAGTAAAGTTTAGCAGGTACACCCAGCAACAAGTCACATTAGTTCAGTAGAACCAGTCCATCAGAGGTACCCAGCAATGTTGAGTAGGTGCAGACAGCAACAAGTGACTTCATTTCAGTAGAAACACTTCATCAGTTGCACCCAGCAATGTTGAGTAGGTGCAGACACCAACAAGTGACATCATTTCAGTAAAAACAGTCCATCAGTTGCACCCAGCAATGTTGAGTAGGTGCAGACACCAACAAGTGACCATCATTTCAGTAGAATCAGTTCATCAGTTGCACCCAGTAATGTTGAGTAGGTGCAGACACCAACAAGTGACATCATTTCAGTAGAAACAGTCCATTAGTGGCATCAGCAATGTTGATCAGGTACACACAGCAACAGGGGACATCTTTTCAGTAGAAGCAGTCCATCAGTGGCACCCAGCAATATTGAGTAGGTGCAGACAGCAAAAAGTCACATCTCTCAGCAGAAGCAGTTCCAAAAAATTCACTAGCACTGATCACACTGTTTATCAGAGTTTATGAGCAGAAATTAAACATGTCCTAGTGGCACCAATCATGTAGAAAAGGTACAAGTAACAGTCCATAATTTTTTTTACAATCACTGATCACACAGTTCATCAGCAGAAATTAAACACGACCAAATGTCACACATCATGTTGAAAAAGTGCAGGTAACAGTTCAGAATATTTATCTTCACTAATCAGACAGTTCAGGCATGAACAATAGTTTGAATGCACATACAAATGCTTTTACAGTAACATACAAATCATAACAAACACACAAATGATGTCAGATAATTGTCCTATTAACTATTACAATACACAAATACCAGTAAACCTATAATATTCATGGGTGTCAGTGCAAGCCACTACAAACTAATAAAATAATATTTAGGAGATAGGTGGGTAGGATTAGTAAAGGAAAACACACAAAACACACTCACTCATCTCTCATCCACATTAAGTACCACTGTGTAACTGAATAGTGTTACTTGTGTAAATGCAATTCTGTCAAAATTTGATGCTCATCATGTGTATCAAGTGGTAATGGCAGCAATGTATAACAGTCAATAATAGTTAGGTCAACGTCATAGTCATCATGTCAAGACCAATGTTTGCCAAGCCAGATCAAAATGTACTGTTGTTGAACAACTGTCAGTGAGCCAAGATATGCAATTACTTCCTCTCTCCAAAAAAAAGTATATACTGCTTAGGTATTTAACAAAGTGTGTGTATAGACTATCTTCCTTCTATTTTAGTGTTCTAGTCTGGTATCTTCATCCTCCTTGTTCCATAAGACCAACAAAAAAAAATATGCTCCTCACTTACTTTACCTCTTATACACCAGAACTCCAATAATCATCAACTTAATCTCAATACTTCACTAATACCTCTTCAATACGTCTTATCATCAATATCATTTACCTTACCTTTTGTCCACAAAAACTCCAATAATCATCAACTTCATATAATCTCTATACCTCAATAATACGTCAATACATATAAACCTCAGCACCAATATCATTTCACTTCCATAACAACTCTTTCCTCTAGTCAATCTCCTCGAACAAGTACAGATAAAATCCTAATGCAACTTCAATTCAGCATCCCATACAATCCGAAGACACAGTGTCCACACACAACCTCTGTGTAATCCATCTGACCCAAATTTTCTACTCATTATAAATTATAAGATACATTTTGGTTCCTTGTCCATCATTAAATAAAAGAAATGCATACCTGACCTCTAACAGACTTAGTTCGAATAACTCTCAGTAATTAAGTACGATTACGGAGTGTGAATGATCATAATATTTCACAGTGTGTACACCACTTCAAGAATTATGGCAGACAGAAGCAAACATGTGGAGTATTTCTTGTGTCAAGTGTCACTTCCTATTTCAATTGCTCACGAAAAATGCAGTGTAATAATTGTCAATGGTCTAAACCTAGTATTGGTATGTCATGTCGTTAGCTTCCTTCCTATTAGCATAAATTTATACAGCTTCCATAAAACCTCAGCTCATGTGACTTCTATGACTTTCTTGTACTAATGTCGTTCGTCGAATGATAGCAGTTAATTTTTTTATCTTAAAAATATGGCACTGAGCGTAAGCAAAACATGCAATAGCGAGTAAATATACCAGTAGAGAACAGAATGTCAACAAGTGGATGCAGCACAATTCCTACAACGAGGCTCTGCCAAGCGAACAATCTATAATTAATACCATAGTGTGACCTAAACTCTATGTTTGTACACCTTATATCAGCATTTCTATATACCAAATTAAAGAGCAGTTATGGCAACAAAACAGAAATGTGTAAATATGTAATCCATACAAAAAGCAGCAAACATATATCTTACGTAATAAACAGGTCATTAGCATCATATCAGCCTAAGCAAATAAATGTTCATATGTCATCTTAATAAGTAAACATGAAGGCGCAAGCAGATAAATCACAAAGTACAACATACATACATAATCACAGTCAGCACAATTAATCAGATAACAATTATAATTTAAATAAATAAGCACAGCAGGCACATAATAGAAAAATATGACATCAGTGAAAAAGCAGTGCAGCCAAGCGATGCATAATATATACAAATAACAACCCTGTTCATTAATCAATAATTGCCAAAATCAGTAAATGTACGCAAGCACGCCGCTTCACAAGTAAATTCATAGAACATGAAATTAGCACAAAGTATGAATCACGTAATCGCGAGCAGCAAATTACGTCTAAAGTACGTACCTAAGTGGAAATATGTTACCTGAAAAATGAACTCAATTAATAGTTACCTTTTTTAGTTAATTACTTTCTTCTTCGAAATTACATTCTTCCTGAAAATTTCTCGATAGCAGGTCGTCTTAACGTCGGAGACACACAGAGTTTACCTGAAGTTCTTAAATATTTTATACAACCGTATCCTGCAAAATACTGAATGTTAATAACACAATTCAACAAATCCTTATAGCTTTATACAGAATTTAGTCGGAGAAATTAGACTGTGTATTTGTTTATGTCTGTCAGTGCATTCGCACTGAGCGCTCGATCAGCTGTGGGCGCGTGACGTAGGAAGCTATTGTTCGCGGTCAACGACTGCCTTGTGCGGCGCGCAGACTTGACTGTTGCTTTGAGTATGTGCCGCCGCCAAAACACAGCGCGGTATCCTTGTACTCTCCGCGTGTTTACATGTAGTTGTTAGTTTCTCACAAGTATGTCATTCCACAAAAATTTTTACGTTAGATATATGATGTATTCCTTTAGAGCGTCGAGATTTAAGAGTTTCTACTTCGACAGTGTTATCATGAATAATTTTACGAATTCTATATGGACCGTTATAAAGCAGAAAAAATTTGCGACACAAGCCTTTTCCTTTGTGCGACAAACGGTGGGACTTAATTAATACCTTTTGACCAACTGACAAGATTTTTAAACGACCAGGACGCTTAGCTGATTTCTCTCTTCTTGCAGCCGCAGACGCAATATTTCGTAGAGCCAGGTTGACAACTTCAGAATGCCGCAGTTTCCGTGAAGGCGGAAAAGGAACTATTTCAGAAATGCGATTTGTCGGTGCTTTATTTTTTAATACCAGTATTGGCGGTAAAGAAGTTGAATCATTAGGAAGTTCATTCAGAATATTTTGAAAAATATGAAGATACTGATCCCAAGTTCTGTGATTCTGATGACAATAAAGACGACACAATTTATTGATTTCCTTCATCCATCTCTCTGAAGCATTAGATTGAGGGTGAAAAAGTGAAATGAAGATTGGTTTAATTTTACGACGCTGTAGAGTACGAAGCCAAATTTTAGAACGAAACTGTGATCCATTATCTGATATAACCTTATCAACGTGACCGACTTCTTTAAGAAAATGTTTGATAAAAGCGTTAGATACTGAACGAGCTGTTGCTTTGCGTAAAGGTGTAAAACACACATATTTTGATGTCAGTTCCACTGCTACGAAAATGTACGCAAAACCATTAGTAGAACGAACCACTGGACCAAACAAATCGACTGCAGCCATCTCCTTTAATTTCGCTGGAATGATGGGAAACAACGGTGCTCTGTGAGAAATCGTTGGAGGCTTAGCCATTTGACATAATTTGCATTTGGCAAGAACAGATCGAATACGTTTTTCCATATTACTGAAGTAACAATTTTCTCGTAATTTGTGAAAGCATTTTCTGGGACCAAAGTGCGCATAACTGAAATGCGTATACCAAATCAATTTATTGACCCACTCATCAGGAATACAAACTAACCAAACGGAGTTGTCGACCGAATTTCGTTTAAAAAGAATGTCATTGCGAACTAAATAATGCTGTCTAATCGCTACGCTTTCATTTCCCCTCCACTTCTCCTTAATGTCCTTCCAGATAGGATCCTTATTTTGCTCCTTAGCGATGTCCTGGAGCGAAGACGAAATAAAGTTCTCAAACGCAACACCTTGAATATACATCAAACAATAATTGTTTTCTTTGCAGTCCTCTTCAGCACTTCGTTTCAAACCCATAGGTGCACGTGATAAAGCATCAGCAACAATATTAGAAGAACCCTGTATGTAAACAATACTAAAGTCAAATTCCTGTAGGTACAACGCCCATCGTGACAATCTGCCATGAGTTAATTTTGTTGACATAAGAAACTCCAGAGCTCGGTGATCGGTGTAAACCTTAGTATGTCTGCCAAACAAAAATGTGCGAAATTTTGTAAAAGCCCAAACAACAGCCAAAGCTTCAAGTTCCGTAATCGAATAATTCTTTTCTGATTTAGAGAGAACACGACTTCCAAATGCAATAGTTTTCTGTACTACAACGCCGTTTTCTTCTATCTCTTGAAATAAATGTGCACCTAGGCCCTTGTATGATGAGTCCGTCGCCAAACAAAATTCTTTAGATAAATCCGGATGTGAAAGAAGTGGAGCAGCAACTAAAGCATCACGAAGCTGTTCAAATTCTGACTGAGCTTCCTCATCCCAACACCAATTAGATTTCTTACCAGATAGTTCACATAAACGAGGTGTGGCCAAATCGTCCAATTTAACAAAGCGTCTAAGAAAATTACAGACACCAAGGAAACTACGAACATCACGTTTTGTAGTAGGAACAGCATAATTACGAATAGCATCTAATTTTTCTGGATCAGGAAGAATACCTTCTGTAGAAATAATGTGACCGAGAAATTTCACCTGAGAACGACCAAATTCAGATTTTTCCAAGTTCACTGTCATGCCAACTCGTGCAAAAATACGTAATAATGAATCCAAAATTTTGTTGTGCTCACTCCAAGAACGTTTAGCAATAAGAATGTCGTCAACATAAGAAGTAATGTTGTCACGAAGATAAACAGGTAAAATTTCATTTAAGCTACGAATGAATGCTGCTGAAGATACAGTAAGTCCAAACGGTAATTTCCGAAATTGGTAACAGTTACCAAAGGCTAAAAAGGCGGTGTATTTTCTACAGTCCGGGTGGAGTTCTATTTGCCAAAAACTTGCGCGCATATCAATCGTGGATAAAACTTTAATTCCATGGAAATGTTGAAGAAGTTCATCTAAATTTTGTGGGCGGTCAGTTTCAGGAATGATGATGTTATTTATCTGTCTGGAATCCAGAACCAGACGAATTGATCCATCCTTTTTAAGAACAACGTGTAATGGGCTAGTATAAGGACTGACTGCAGGCTCAATAATGCCCTGATCTAACATGTACTGAAGTTCATTCTTAACCTTGTCTCTGTAAGCCAAAGGAATAGCGTACGTTTTCCCGCGAAATGGTGTGTGTTCTTTCACTTTAAATAAATATTGTAAGCCTTGTATAGTTCCTGTGTGATGACTAAACACTGTAGCATGTGAAGTCAAAATGTAGTGCAGCTCTTCTCTTGCAACGTCATCTGGCACTTCAGCTTTCTTAACCTTTTCATTAATTAATTCTTCGCTATTAATTATATCATCCATCGCGTCTCTGTATCTATTGTCATTATCATGAATAAACACATTGTCGTCATAATGCTCAACGAAAACATCAGAAGTAAGAAACCTTAAACATTCTGTATCTGACTCAGATCTTGTTAAACACTCGAAAAATTTTAAACATTTCGGCATTCCAGCAACAGTCAAATTTACACTTCCTTCTTTAAAGTTCAAAATTGCCTTATGTGCGTTAAGAAACTCCATACCTAATATAATTTGTGTACTGAGTAATGGAACAATAATAAAATTAGCAGAAAATTCGTATCCTTGACAAATGAAATTTAAATTGGTCTGTTGTTTGACTTCCACACTTTTTCCAGAAATAGCACCTCGAATTGTAGTTTTAGAAATAGGTAACACAGGACAGGCAATAGTTCTTTCACATATACGAAAAACTGATTCACTAATGACATTCAATGGGCTCCCAGAATCTAAAACTGCAGTGAACTTATTCTTATCCACACATACTTCAATAACAGGATGTAAAAATGCGTCTACATTATTTTCCTTTTCATCTAACAAAATGTCTCTCATGTCTTCCAGGCGTACGTAGTGTAAAGTCGTAGTGTCATTACTTTCTGAACCGTCTATATTGCCGCCAGAAGCCGAAGCTGCAAGTCATTGTCGATTGTTTGCGTCACGTCTTTGAGTATTCGCGTCATTTCGTGGATCAATTTCTACGATTTGCACTTGTCTCTCTGAAGTTCTGTCACGTGGAGGATGCCAATTAGGTCCCTCCTGTCTGTTGGATGCAAATTCTTGGCTGTGTCTGTTATTAAAATTTCTGTTTTCCTGTCTGTCTGCATAACTACTTCTTGTATAATTTCGACTGTCACTTCTGAAATTATTGTTGTGTCTACTACCCTGATTGTTTCTGTAGTAAGAATTTCTATTACTGTTTGAATAATTTCTGTCTTGATAATACCAATTACTGTTTCCGTATGATTGATCATTCCGATACGAATTACCGTTGTTATAGTTGTCTGTGTAATTTCTGTTAGAACGTCTGTTATTGTCATAGGGCTGGTATCTATTGTCGTGTCTGTTACGTCTGTCATTCCCAAAATTACCCATATAACGCCCGTTCCGATCACTATCTCTTTTCTCTGAAAGTCTATTGTAAATACTGTTACTGAAAAAGTTACAAGAAGTCCCGTCATCGTTGTCATACTCAAGTTCTTGCAACAAAGTCTTAAAAGTCTCGATGTCGTCTTTACATCTTCCAGCTAAAGCAATTTGTCTTATGGATTGTGGCAACTTAGTTAAACAAATGCGAATTAATTCAGTCGGGCTATAAGGGTTGGACAGGAACTGATTCTTTCGAATCATGTCTTCAAAGTACTCTGCCGGGGTGCGGAACTCAGACTGTTTGAAATTACGCTGCATAATAAGACTGTGTTTGACTCTGTCTTGCGTGTTTTCGGACCAATATGCCGATAGAAATGCATGATAAAAATCATTTAGATTATTACAATCTCTAATGAGTGCGCGCATCCGCGTCGCCGGTTCGTTTTCTAAATATCCACACATAAATTCCAGTTTGTGACTTAGTGGCCAATTTGGTGGAAGTGCGTATATAAATTGATCTAACCATGCACATGGATGTATGTCATTCTTAGAGTTGCGGAAGATCTTAAATTTCCGGACAGTCAAAAAGTGTTTATAGTCAAAGTTTTCGCCTCGTGGCGACAAAGACCTACCGCGTCTGTCCCAGTCCGAATGTCGATTATTGTCAAGTTCACGCGCCTGGCGCTCTCTTGTTGCTTCTCGTAAATGAAATAAATTACTTTCTTCATGCCCCTCTGCTATCTGTGATTCTAAGTTCCTTCTACTGTCCTTTCCTACAATTTCGCCTTCGATCTGCTTGACTTGCTTTCGTAATGCCTCAAATTCCTTTTTCACGCGTTCATTAAATTTTCCCTGATTTTCAACATGCTTATTTATGTTCTGATACTCTTCGGTTTCTGCAAATGGTAATGGAGCTGTATCATCCGAATCTCTGTCCCCATGTAAACTAAGATTTGTCAGTTTATCTGAAATTTCCTCAACTCTTTCCGATAAGTCACCTAATTGTTCTTTCTGTTTATTTACGTCTTCCGTAAGTGTCGCGACTCGGGTTTCAGTATTGTCACATTTGGTAGCTAGCTGTTCATATTGTCGTGTTAGATTATTTATTCTGTCATTTGGTACGGATTCCTCGATTCTTTCAAATATTTCTTTCTTATCGTTTGCACGTTGTAAATTTAACTCTGAAAATTTTTGTACTATCACGCGATCTCTTTCTTCCTGTTCTCTATCCTGTTCCCTTTGTCTGATTTCTACTGCAATTAATCTATTATTGTGAGAATTCAGAATCGGTTGTACTTCTTCCCTGATTTCTTTCTTTAATTCATCTTTCATATTTTTGAAACATGTCCCTATTCTTGAATCTAACCGTGTTTCCAAAGTTCCCATCTCTGTTTTAATTGTTCCAATCTCTGTTTTTAATTCAGATCCAAACCGTGTTTCCATTGTTCCCATATCAGTTTTAATTGTTCCCATCTCAGTTTTAATTGTTCCTATCTCTGTTTTAAATTCAGATCGAAACTGCTCCATTGTTCCCCTATCTGTTTTTAATTCAGATCGTAACTGTGATCCCAAATTTAATATTGCACTCATCAACTGCTCCGTACTAACTTTTTCGAAATTCCTTTCGCCCCTAACATTTCCCACAAAACTAACTTCCTTCTGCATAGCCATAAAGCTATCTGTGTTCGATACTATTTCAGAATCTTCTATCGCTAATCTCGTATTCTGTGAATTTTCTGATTGAGAAAAATTTTGAAATGGTTCCGGACTATTTTCCCGACTTATTACATTGTTTTCCACTTCATTATCCATCATACTGTTTTCCTCTGTTGGCGAGTTCGCCATGTCAACAATTTCGTCATTCTCACTATTCATCATTTTTCCCTTTTTCATCGATCGCGTAATCATTTGCAAAACATACAAAAAATTCGTCACTGTACGAAAATTACACACAATGACTCTTTATCTCCAACAATACCATTCAAATGCAATGACTCCCTCAAACACGATCAATCGAACAATTGAAATAATTGCACTAAATTGTCAAACCCGTTGACAAGACAACAAATTTAATTCTGAGAAAAAAAATACCATTAGAAGAATGACAATTACCAAATCTACACATGCAAAATAGACTACAATTACTAACTACAAATTACTACAACAGTACTACCATCTACTATTTTTACAATCAGAAGAATCCAAGGGACGATCCGAAGCAGCGGTCGCCACGTGCATGGGGGCTTAATTAAATGCAAGATTGAAAATAATTTTGGTTTTTAGTAGCTGTATGTCTGATTACGCTGTGTCTCGTAATCGGTTGGCCCTGACTAGAATTATTACACAATCTGACTGCAACAAACAATGTAAGAAAATTTTCGTAAACAGAGTTAATTAATTAAGTCCCCAGCAACTATAAAACCTACAAACCAATAAGCACAAGAGTAACTGTTCTGTATGTGGGAGTGTGACTCAACGTCCACATCTGGCACGGTTCTTCTCCAACAAGACAAGAATTTTTAAATACCAACTATACTGACGTGACAAAAGAAATTTAGAAAAACTATAATTACGCAAGAAAACCAGAATTCACTCTAATACAAGAACACAAGCCAGATGCTTTGTTGACTGAACCTGTAGTGACGCATTATTTCAGACACACAAATAATAAAAGAACATTGTGGTTTTTACCTTCATATATATATTGACGAAATGCACACAATAACATCTGCTATCTCTCCCATCAAATAACTGCATAAAACATGGAACAACACTCTTTACTACAACATCTTACTCCGACTTCACGACAAGCAGTGCCCACTAGCACATCTCGGTACGACTCTTAACACACACTGTCCTCTACGAGCTCTCGACAGGCACTGACTACGACGAGCTCTAAACAAGCACACTGCCATGAACTCTCGACAACCACTGACTGCTACGAACTCTTAACACGCACTGTGGAGGCGGCTTAATAGTACTCTTTGGCGCAATCTCTGGCGCAGTGGCACAGTGTAGCCACCTTTCAATGGTCCGACAACAAGGAGAGTTGCCCCCACCAATGATCGATGTATCCTCATAGTTCCGTTGTGATGTATGTCAAGGTACCCCCTAAAGAATAAATCAATTACGTATTGTAAAGGTAAGTTAAATTGTGTGCTATTGTTTACACCTAGAAAATCTCGTCTACTGAATGTTTTATGAAGCATTGTCAGTGGCAGTATGATGTTCTGACTTGAATAAACGGTCATCATTCATGATACAAGAATTTATTGTCTCTGTAAATGATACTGCTAACAATCATCTTCCAACATTCTCTTCACCCCGAAACATCAGTGTACATGTAGTATTAGTGTGTTTTTGAAAGCAAGTAATAAACAGAATAAGAGACCTGCAATAATAAAAAAGTCTGTGGCGATTTCTGTGACGTTATATTCCTGACATGCGTGTTTAGACTTGCGTTGTCCGTTGTGCAATATATTAATTGTCTTACTTGCCATATTGAAAAATATCAAATATTCTGTCATATGGTCTTGTTAGACGCTGAATGTAACGTAACTAGAAAAGCATGTTACTCGTCATCATACCTACGGAAATCAACCCACTTTCTTTAATATCCCTGGTCAGGATCTATCATACACCAATACATAATAATATACCGGCTCCATTTATTTGGTGAGGCTGCAGAGAGTATTTCTCCATTGAACATACACTCCTGGAAATGGAAAAAAGAACACATTGACACCGGTGTGTCAGACCCACCATACTTGCTCCGGACACTGCGAGAGGGCTGTACAAGCAATGATCACACGCACGGTACAGCGGACACACCAGGAACCGCGGTGTTGGCCGTCGAATGGTGCTAGCTGCGCAGCATTTGTGCACCGCCGCCGTCAGTGTCAGCCAGTTTGCCGTGGCATACGGAGCTCCATCGCAGTCTTTAACACTGGTAGCATGCCGCGACAGCGTGGACGTGAATCGTATGTGCAGTTGACGGACTTTGAGCGAGGGCGTATAGTGGGCATGCGGGAGGCCGGGTGGACGTACCGCCGAATTGCTCAACACGTGGGGCGTAAGGTCTCCACAGTACATCGATGTTGTCGCCAGTGGTCGGCGGAAGGTTCACGTGCCCGTCGACCTGGGACCGGACCGCAGCGACGCACGGATGCACGCCAAGACCGTAGGATCCTACGCAGTGCCGTAGGGGACCGCACCGCCACTTCCCACCAAATTAGGGACACTGTTGCTCCTGGGGTATCGGCGAGGACCATTCGCAACCGTCTCCATGAAGCTGGGCTACGGTCCCGCACACCGTTAGGCCGTCTTCCGCTCACGCTCCAACATCGTGCAGCCCGCCTCCAGTGGTGTCGCGACAGGCGTGAATGGAGGGACGAATGGAGACGTGTCGTCTTCAGCGATGAGAGTCGCTTCTGCCTTGGTGCCAGTGATGGTCGTATGCGTGTTTGGCGCCGTGCAGGTGAGCGCCACAATCAGGACTGCATACGACCGAGGCACACAGGGCCAACACCCGGCACCATGGTGTGGGGAGCGATCTCCTACACTGGCCGTACCCCACTGGTGATCGTCGAGGGGACACTGAATAGTGCACGGTACATCCAAACCGTCATCAAACCCATCGTTCTACCATTCCTAGACCGGCAAGGGAACTTGCTGTTCCAACAGGATAATGCACGTCCGCATGTATCCCGTGCCACCCAACGTGCTCTAGAAGGTGTAAGTCAACTACCCTGGCCAGGAAGATCTCCGGATCTGTCCCCCATTGAGCATGTTTGGGACTGGATGAAGCGTCGTCTCACGCGGTCTGCACGTCCAGCACGAACGCTGGTCCAACTGAGGCGCCAGGTGGAAATGGCATGGCAAGCCGTTCCACAGGACTACATCCAGCATCTCTACGATCGTCTCCATGGGAGAATAGCAGCCTGCATTGCTGCGAAAGGTGGATATACACAGTACTAGTGCCGACATTGTGCATGCTCTGTTGCCTGTGTCTACGTGCCTGTGGTTCTGTCAGTGTGATCATGTGATGGATCTGACCCCAGGAATGTGTCATTAAAGTTTCCTCTTCCTGGGACAATGAATTCACGGTGTTCTTATTTCAATTTCCAGGAGTGTACAAAATTTTGTGCACCCCCTTTCTCGTTACAACCATGCGTAGGATATTCGTCCATAAAATATAGGAAATTTTATACACCGTCCTTTCACTTTCCATTAACAATACGTAGACCTATTCTAATAATGACTTTAACGTTGGTCATAATGGTTGAATCATACAATCATTTCTAGAAGCGAATGACGGCCTTTCTCTGCCTCGTGATGACTGGGTGTTGTGTGATGTCCTTAGGTTATTTAGCTTTAAGTAGTTCTAAGTTCTAGGGGACTGATGACCATAGATGTTAAGTCCCATAGTGCTCAGAGCCATTTGAACCATTTGAATGACGGCCAACTGACGTGAGCTCTGCTACTAATTGAACTGTCAAAAGTTAAATTGTGCTAACAATTTACTAGTTAAGAGCTAACAAACTGTGCAAGCAGAAGTTTCCTGAACTAAATATTTTTGTTTATTTGTAGGGACTGACAACAATTTGCTACGGTCGCAGGTTCGAATCCTGCCTCGGGCATGGATGTGTGTGATGTCCTTAGGTTAGTTAGGTTTAAGTAGTTCTAAGTTCTAGGGGACTGATGACCTCAGAAGTTAAGTCCCATAGTTCTCAGAGCCATTTGAACCATTTTTGACAACAATTTGCTTTGAATACACGAGCTCTTTGAGGGCGCGTGTTTACTTTTTGTCATTGTTGTCTGCCCATATTCCTACCCATGTCCGTCAGGTTTCGGTTGAAAGAAAAGTAACAGTCCTTAAACATCCTTCACAGTCTCCTGATTTGCACCCAGAAGGCGGGTGTCATACTCTTCCCTGAACATAAATGTACTTTGAAGGGTAAGGATTACGATAACGTTGAGTCTGAAATATCTCAAAATCATCACAAGACAGTACACTCAATTCTATTAGTGGAAGATACGAAAGGCACAAACAGAGAAATAAACAAGGACAATCTTCTATAATTTTATTTTAAAAAATAACTCTAACAAAAAGTGGCAGCTTAAAATTTAAAAGAATAAAGCCTATCAAAGGGTATAATAATATTTTTAAGACATCTGAAATTTCTACGTTAAATCAGATATAATTTCTTTGTGGAATACAACAACTCACAACAGCTTCAGAAATAACTGCCAGGTTCGGTCTTCCAAACGTTCCCTTCTCAAACAGACTTTTTACGATACAGAACTTATCACACTAATCAGCGATCTAAAACACATAAGAGACAATTACAACACATGTCTTAAAATTAAGTAAGCAACGTAACCTTTCAGTCTAAAAGAAGGAGGAACATTTTCTTGGATAACGTGATCTGAAAACCAAGTGACGCAGCTAAAACAGATGTTAAATAATGGACCCCACTGAATAAAATTCTGGTCTTAACTATGACTTAAATGACAAGGTTTTACCTATACTTTAACAAAATATCATGCGTTAAGAGATTAAAACAAGTTTCCCACCTCATGATCTCAAAAGCACCTTGCGTGACATAAAACACAAGTTATCCAAAATGCTTTTCTCTCTAATAAAAACGGATCACTAACCTTAACCAAGAGGAGAGCTATAAAATATATTTATTTTAAAACAATTTAAAAATAGATTTAGTAAGAATAAAGGTTCCAGCTCATGTATAATTGTTAAAAACATAGCGTCAATAAGCATCAACATGAGTTCACAAAACTTTATAAAACACTGTAAGATCGGGAAACCGCCTGACCACACAGTGTACCAGTCACAATATAGACTTAAACACAACGCTCTCAAACATCGTCAGACTAAGAAACAAGATTAATCGACAGTGTACATTAATAACAAAACCGAGGAGTGTCTGCGTTAAAACTGTAAAGCTAGCCGCTTATTCTTTTGTATTCTCCCTTCTTTTGCTACAGGTTTAAATCCACATGCAATACAGTGAAATTCTGCCAAATTATCAAATGATGCGAGGCGTACCTGTTTCCGTGTTGAGCTATCGATAAGACAGGAAGTTCATACACAACTAGCAATTTCGAAGGAGAATTAGCTGGAGCAATAAGCATAACACTTTCTTGTCTCTTGTCAATGTTCAGTTTACGGCACCAGCTACACGTGTGAACTGCCCCCCCCCCCCCCCCCCCCTCGTCCCACAAGACTCACGCTCTTGCATTCGCTGAAGGTATGTGTGTGTGTGTGTGTGTGTGTGTGTGTGTGTGTGTGTGTGTGTGTGTGTGTCTGTGTGTGTGTAGTTTGTACTCAAGAGGGACCATCTTGTGTCTGAACGATACAATGAGAGCATCCTGAGCACTCAGATGGATCCGTGAAACTTCTGTACAAGTAAAATACTATAAGACAAGGTGAAGTTTCTGGAGACAGTTCCGTGGGGAGGTGTGGGGCAGAGGAAGGATGCGGGGTGAAGACATGGAGGTCGCCGCCGGATGTCCTCGGCGGACGGTGTTGTGGAATGGCCAGCGGAACTTCATATTTATGCCATGGTTGTGGGTGGACTGTACCGACGTGTTGGATGTGATGTACAAAATTCCTTGAAGCGTCGATTCTAAGGAAGACAGATATGGCATAGTCCTTAGTCTTCTCGTGAAGGTTCATTTCTTCCAAGTAGGCTTACAATTCTCATTCTGTGGCCCAACGCGGCGGTCCCAGCGTCCATCGCAGACAGGGGTACTGGAGTGGTTGCAGTGATGATACGTTCAAGGCGCAGGTCCAACCATAGACGAGTTTGGGCTGGACAGTACAGTTGTATAATTGAAGATTCACCTTCAGCCCCGGATCCTTACTAAGGAAGAATGGCAGCAGTGGATTAATAGCCATGTATGTTGATTGTTTACGTTCTCGAACATGGTATGTCAACGTCAAGGACGTGTCGAGGTCGACACTCTGGTATCTCGTGGCTGATGACCATGGGATCATGTCCAAGTACTTGCATGAGTAGCCACTTGCTAGTGAAGGTACCGCTGCTGTCTTGGTGCAGTTATCTTGTTGTTGAAGGTCCACGTGTCCATTACACCGATCTAGCGGTGCGCACTAGCTATCAGCTGTTCGGTACTACATGCGGAAATCAGGAAAGCAGTATCATCGGCATAGAGACTGCTGGTGATCATGGGTTGTAGGTCGTTCACATAAAGATTGAAGAATAACGGTGCCATGACTGATCCCTGCGAAACACCCTCCTGAGACGATAGGGGTGTAGAAAGTTTCCGATTCACAGACACGGAAAACGTGCAGTCATTTAGGAAACTGTCAACTAGATGGATATAGCAGTCTGGAAGTGATGTCTGCTGGTGAATTTTCACGATCAGCTTGTTGCGCCACACCTTATCGGAGGTCTTTTCAACGGCAAAGAAGATGACAACTGTAGACTGCCGAAGAATGAAGCGCTGTTTAATGTGTTCAGTTTGGCGTTTAAGCTGGAGTTCGGCTTAGACATTTGGTTGAGGGCCAAGTTGGTCTGGGCCGACGAAACCGTGCTGTAACAGGTACTGTTTGGGTCGTTCCAGCACCTCTGTCTCCCGGACCATCCCCAGTGTGGGCAACAGAGTGATGGGGCTGTGATTCATTGGCTGCGCACTATTTTGACCTCTTCCATGCCACGGGGAAGTAAGTTCATGTGATACATCCTTTGTTGATCTGAATAAGGAGGAAAATTACCTTGTGCATAAACTGGCGTAGTTCTGTGATGGTGATGAAATCGATCCAGGGTGCAAATTTGTTGGTGTTTCGGATGATTTTTGCAATCTCCCGTGGTAGGAATGGTCTGTCATGGAGAGGCGTCATTCGGATGTTTGCGTGAGGTTCTTGGATATGAAGTTTATGGCGACGCGCGTCGTCGCGATAGGCCTAATCGGGGATGGTTATTTGGTGGACATAGATATCTTGAAGACCTCTTGGTGAAGGGCCGATGATCACCCTCTTCATTGGCGTTGGTTGACAGATTCGTCCGACGAGTTACCATTCGTCACGAATCCTCAGTAGTAATTGTGACATCGGTGTTGGGCACTTCTGTTGACGCCATTCAGCGGCACGGTTGTGCAGTTCTCGTGACAGGCGTTTGATCTCCCGCCTGTCCGCTGGGTCGCGGAAGAGTTGTCAACATCGTCCGTAGTGGTTGCAGTTTTGAGCTCCTGTGGAGTCAGTGGAAAGGTGTCAAACTGTGATTCAGGACGAACATTGGTAGTAGCTGCTCGCTTGGAGCTCTTTTTACTTTGTTGGTGAAGGGCCGATGATAACCCTCTTCATTGGCGTTGGTTGACAGATTCGTCCAACGAGTTACCATTCGTCACGAATCCTCAGTCGTAATTGTGACATCGGTGTTGAGCACTTCTGTTGACGCCATTCAGCGGCACGGTTGTGCAGTTCTCGTGACAGGCGTTAGACCTCCCGCCTGTCCGCTGGGTCGCGGAAGAGTTGTCAACATCGTCTGTAGTGGTTGCAGTTTTGAGCTCCTGTGGAGTCAGTGGAAAGGTGTCAAACTGTGATTCAGGACGAACATTGGTAGTAGCAGCTCGCTTCGAGCTCTTTTTACTTTGTTGGTGAGTGCCACCACGGAAACGTCGATTTCTTCCGGTGTGAACACATGGAGGGTCGACCGTACGTTGTTATCAAGGAATTTTCAATAAAAATTGGTCCCAGATGACGTCCGACCAGCGGAGAGGTAGGAGGAGGGGATCTCCGCATTCCAGGTTGCCAACTACCGGCTAGTGTTCGGTGGACAGATTGTTAATTGTGCGTATATGATTGTCAGGGTATGTTCCCTTCGCGAGGGCAATGTCCAGAACGTCGTTTTCCTGGTGGTGGAAGTAGCTAATTCGCATAGGATCCGATGGCGCCTGGAAGGCACATCGGAGCTCATCCTGCATGTCGAACAGTGCTTGTCCTTTGGCGTTCGTTTGCCGTGAATTCCAGGAGACATGTTTAGCGTTCAGCTCTGCCGCTAATAAAGAGTTCGTCAGTGAAGCCTCGGAGCTGATGTAAGCTGCGACGACGGGAACATTACCTACTGCTGTGCTGATCGTCACAGCTGCTGTTTCTAATGAATGTAGCGCCGGTAACACTTCTAGATGATTACAGAGCAACTTTTTGACTCAGATGGCCCTGGCCCCCTCCCACACTCGCCTTCTTAGACAATCAGTGCGATAGATGTGTATATTTCGAAGGCAGAACAGGATTGTGTTCTTAAGGTGCGTTTCGTTGATACGTGCAGCATCGATGGGATGTCGAGAAATAAAGTCGTTAATCTTAGATTTCTTTGATCGCAGGCCATTTGCATTCCAGACTGTACGCCATTTAAGGCGCTGCAAACCCTTCGATGATTCCTTCAACAAGACTCAGGAAGAGATCTTCGGCTGAAGGCAGTTGAGTAGCGTGGAAATATCCTGTAGCGCCTGCGAGAACAGTTGTGTGATGTTTCGTGATGTCAAAACACTGACGTCTTCGGTGTCGGGAGAGGCAGTGCCAGGTAGACGGTGACATGCAGCCGAATACGTCCTTCCAGCAGTGTGTTCACTGGCAGTTGGCGGCTTCGGTTGTGGTTGGTGTGAGTGTCTGTGGCGGAGAAGAGTGAGTAGCCGGCGTGGGTGTTGCATGTAATGAACTGCGGTTGCGTCCTTTTCTTTGGCTTCTGGTTGCTGGATTTCTTATTTTTTCGCAACACAGCCTAGATGCCGGGTGGTCTTCGTCTCAGTCAACACATTTTGTCTTGGTATTACGCGGCACTGTGCACACCCTGGACATGTGGTAACCAGCCAGCGAGCACACCAAGCCGGAAGTGAGTGTTGGGTGTGTGTTCGAAACGCTGGTACTTCTTGCATTGGGCTGGGCGCTCCCTGTTCCTGTACGTCTCCACCCGGACGTGTGTGTATAGTAAATATTGGACTCGGTAGCTCTTGTTGTTATCCTTTGATTTTCGTAGGCTAAAGGCGAAACTGGCTGCAGCACCAGGTCGTTTGTTTGTCGTCGCGATTTTTGTGCTGATGTACACTGGCTGCAGGGAAGCCCCTATCATGTAGCGCATTCGTCGACTGTTCACAGTTACCTGGGCGGGAAATCGTCTGATAACGACTTTAAGGTCCATCTCTTCGCACGGCTGGTGCATGAACAATGGGATGTTTAATTTTCCGAATCACTTGAGGAAGTTTTGAAACTTCCTTTTATTTCCGTCATTGGTTCTCCGATGTGCAAATTGAACAGTATGGGCAAAAGGTTGTATCCTTATCTTACACTCTTTTTTATTAGAGAATTCGTCTGCATTTAACAGTGGAATTCCCATTGCACTCTTAATATTACCGCCCTAGCTTTTAATTTCACTGAAGTATTTTTCACTTTTCTGTTTGCTCAGGCAATCATTTCGACGATTATTTTCTTCTCGATTTCCTTACATTTTTCCTGCACTTGTTTTGCCTTCGGTTCCCCAGTCTTCCTATTTATTTCATTGCTAAGTGAGTTATATTGCAATATTTCTGTCTATCTGAAACGTTCTGCACATCAGTCTTTCAGTGGCTCGAATGGCTCTGAGCACTATGGGACTTAACATCTGAGGTCATCAGTTCCCTAGAACTTAGAACTACTTAAACCTAACTAACCTAAGGACATCACACACATCCATGCCCGAGGCAGGATTCGACCTGCGACCGTAGCAGTTGCGCGGTTCCGGACTGATGCGCCTAGAGCCGCTCGGCCACCGCTGCCGGCCCATCTATCTTTACCAATCCCTCTAATCCCAAACCTACACACTGTCCACATACGTTCCAATCTCATACCTGGTCAAGATATCCGTCCACAGATATTACCATTGTTCCAGATTGAACAGTATTCTCCATATCCCCTCCATGTAAGTGTTCCGCTTTCACTTTACTTTTTAACAGCGAAGTTCTGAAATGCTCCCCTATCATTTCTATCCGACATCCATTCTAAAACACTCTACCACTTACTCCTTACTACGTACTGTTAGTATCTATCTGAAAATCAACAAATCTCATCTCTTATCCTGCCCTATTCCCTGGCAGAACCAAATCTTGCACCGCCAACATCACTATCAGTGTATGTTTTGTATTATCCATCATCGGCTTTTATCTTTTCCAAAAAACTTACCGTGGGTCCACTTGGAGACTATAATTAATTTAAAATATCAATACTATTTGAAATCACTTTTGTATATTTTCAACTCTTTCTAGCTGAATATCAGACGTAAGTGCTATTGCTGAGGGGCCATCTACCAGACAAATGGGGAAGGGGGATGAAGCAACAAAAATGAAACGGTCAATAACAACGTCTAAGTCGCGTTTGATCTGATGAGGACCACCTAAGCTGCCTTACTTTCTTATAGAAGCAGAGCGATGTGACGCAATGATAGCCACACTAAACACGCATTCGGCAGGACGATGATTCAAATCAGCGTCCGATCATCCAGGCTTATGTTTTACGTGATTTCTCTAAATCACTACAGGCGAATATTGCGATGGTTGCTTTCAAAGAACAAGGCCGAATCCCTTCCCCTTTCTGAAACAAGCCGAGCTTCTGTTCCGTCTCTGATGACCTCGATGTAGATGGACGTTAAACCTTAATCTATCTTACTTCTTTTTCCTTCTCTTGCAGAACAATAGGATTTCCGAAATTCTCTGCCCTCCCAGTACCTTTTATGGATCGTCACTATTCTTACCTGTAAATTTGGAAGATTTATATCTCTGCAATTCTCCTTCTAAGGTTTATACGTTTGAATGACAACGAAAAATTTACGTTGCTCCTCTAAAGGAACGAAGAAATAGCAATTTGGCTGCCGTGAAAAACATGAAATCATTCACAAGCGCTCCTGTGCAGTGATTCTCATATCATCCTTATTTCGATAGTGAAAAAGTAACTTTTTTAGTGTCCCACACTACAGTTGGTTTTTAGCTGTCCTACAGCGTAAGGCAGACTGTCGGAAATCCAACGAAGTGGGGTGTGACAGAAAAGTTTTCCAGTCGGGAAGGGCTACGAAGGCATATGTCGTGCAGTCAAGGAAAATTTCCTACAAATCCTAGTCTTAACCGGAGTTCTGAGCTCTTTATAATTTATTTCTGGATTAACATGTTTCAGAAAAATATACATTACTAGTGAGTGTAAATGGATCTGTTAGCGTGTGTGCTGGGATGAACTAAATAAGTTGCTCGACTTGCAGTGTGGCGTACAGGTGTTATCACCGGAGGAAGTTAAGTGACATTCAGCTAACATCCCAGGATTTTTGATGTGGTGACTAAAGTAAACAGGTACATATGTACTCTACTGAATGACCGTACTGTGTCCCAATGCCCAGCACTAAATTTCAAAACGCAGTACATGGCCTCATCTCAAGCCTGTTACCGCTTATGATCAATTGCCGACAAGTCGTGGGTACCAAGCTCTTTGCACCGCATACGGGAGGCTATGTACCAGCATCTATCTTAGCCATAATTAATATGAACTGAATATTATAATCCATAAAATTTCTAACAAGCTTTTGTTTCCAAGCAGCCACTTCGCTTCATAACGCGCTACTTATCAAATATCTGCGGTGGGCGGAAAAGCTTAAAGATCGACACTCCTAAGTTTGAGAAGGGAATGTCTCACTTCATTTTCAACTAAACAAGCTTCAGCGATCTCTCAGCGAATAATGTTGTAAGACTCTTAACTGAACGAAGCAGAACAGCAGTTTGCACTTTTGGTTTCGTATTAATTAAGAATAGAAGCTCCTCACGGTTTCCCTAGAGAGGATTAGCGAGTACCAGATGTCCTTCTGAAACAACCGAAGCCAATTTCTTCTCTAAAACTTATTTGTAACGGAGTTATTGCATCACCGATAAATCCGAGTTTCCATATGGTGTTTAACTGTGACCTCGTTGCTTTACTTTTGCATGTAGTATGCCAGCAAACACTGTTGTTGTTGTTGTGGTCTTCAGTCCTGAGACTGGTTTGATGCAGCTCTCCATGCATACAGTAAAGCTGCATGCCCTCGGGAAAAATTACGGCTGTAGTTTCCCCTTGCTTTCAGCCGTTCGCAGTACCAGCACAGCAAGGCCGTTTTGGTTATTGTTACAAGGCCAGATCAGTCAATCATCCAGACTGTTGCCCTTGCAACTACTGAAAAGGCTGCTGCCCCTCTTCAGGAACCACACGTTTGTCTGGCCTCTCAACAGATACCCCTCCGTTGTGGTTACACCTACGGTACGGCTATCTGTATCGCTGAGGCATGCAAGCCTCCCCACCAACGGCAAGGTCCATGGTTCATGGGGGGGGAGCAAACACTAATGATAATATTTTCAACTCTCTTCTGAAGACCTATTCGTGCTGCACGACATTCCAGATTAGTCGATTCCGATCGCTTGGAAGTCATGTTAAGGTCACTTGCCTATGAACATCTGGAAAAGGCTATCGGCTTTGACGAAGTTTGCATAGTTGTAACATAAAAGCCTATACTCAAAGCACAATGTAAGCAATAGGACAACAGAATTGAATCTCTGTGATTACTTTTATACACATCTAATTGCTCTAATTACATGTTGACTTTTTCATAATATGTTAAGATGTTAAATACAGTATCTTATATTTTATTATTATTGTCGTTTGCGGTTCCGTAATTAGAGATTCTGTAGGTTTAATTGCTTTATTTGGATGCTAGAAACTAATCACACGTTTACAGATCCGTCTCAAATGTAGAACGCTCCAATATCATTTGTGTCACACCTTTTTATGTAAGAATTATTTGCATCTGAGGAATAAAACAAGATATCTCTCCTCTCGTGGAAGACAGATTGGTATGCGAAACATTCAAAAAAGTTTTCGTTTTCTACATCTCTTGTGTTCAAGAGAAGCATAAAACGTAACTGTTTGTAAATTTAATTACCTTACTCGTCTTCTCTCTTTCTTTTCTCGTTTCTCCTTTCTGTTTTGGCTCTATTTGTTGGTTCAAAATCCCATTTTTCAGCTTAAGCCAGTCTCAAACAGTTAATTAGCATATGTGACGTATTCAGTATAGTACCTAGGAGACATCCCTAACGACTACAAGATTTCATACCTTCTTACTACCCCATCATTAAAACAAATACAGTAACTAATACATGTAGTTTCACGGTGCAGAAATCAACAAATAATGGTTTTGGCAGGCGTTACTATATCAAATGATTGAAACGTTCACCATGTTTTGTGTTATCTCACCCAAATGCCGTGACAATAGGTTGTTATAATGTAGGTCCCTGTATACAGATTTTAACGCTTCCAATACTCCATATGGCGAGGAGTAGTAATACACATAAACCTGATCAATTGCAGATGGTTTTTTCCCGAAAATTTATTCCGAAACTTATGACGAATAAAAGTGGTAAAAATGGACGCAACTGCGAGGTGAGAGGTCTTTATACCGGGGTACAAAGATTTCCCCGCTGACCGACTTACTCGTATCTACTTTGACATTTAAGATGGAAAGTTAAAAGAAAATTTAAGAGAATTCACAAACAAGTCACTGTGGTTAGTCGTAGTTACCGAGACTGACTGTGAAGAGCGGATATACAAAGAAATGAGTTTGTGTTGTTTTTATGATTATTTGAAAGTATTGAGAGTTTTAAATAAGTGCTGTCACGTAGAACACTTCTCTCGAGTAGCGCGTAAGAATTAAGGTCTCCATCCGACGAATGGACCACTATCATCAATGTTACAAGCGGTTACTACATAAGTTGCTGTGGATAGGATTGGAATGTATAGGATGTTGGTACATTTAAGCATCACCTCTCCTCCCCTAGCAGGCCAAATTTCAGTGCAAGTTTCTTCCATCACCAAGATTCGAATCGGTGTCCCAGAGGTCGATGACTACCGCAGATTCGTGTATTAGCGGCTATGTCTATGTGGGTGCATGTCACACCTCATCTAACTGGTTAAAACTATTGCTTTTGCCCTGTCATACGCCACAGCCCTTACGCATTTATTCTTTTTCTGTACGAAGGTCCTCCCACCTCATCGCTTAACACACTTGGCGGCAGACACTGAACGCTTGGGCGTGCAGGGAGGCGCTTCTTGCAGATCATTCTCTAAACGCGGTAATCTGCCTCGCCGGGCTCCACACAGCGGATTTTATAATTATTTTAAACAATTCAAACAGGCAGATTAAAGTCAAATATTGGCTCTGGGAGGCGCGATGCAAGTTTCATTGAGACGGTAGTAATATTAGCAATTATTGCCGCGTCTGGCTCGCTGCCCCCGGGGGCGGCAGCGCCGGCCAAGTCGGCGTCCGGCGGTGTGTCAACAGCGCAGGTAGCCGGCCGGGCTTGGGCGGCGCAAAGTTTAATAGGATTCCAGCGGCGGCTGCGTCTTCCGCTACCCACAGCCTGCCGGCGCGTCCCTCTCGCCTCCCGCCTACGCACGATGGCCGCAGTACTCTCTAATAACCTCGACGTCGACGGCACTATCGACTATTAACCATACCTCCGATGTGTTAAGTGAACTGAAAGTCAGCAGTCTCGACATTTCAGAAAAACTAAACCTTACAACAGGTATCATAGATCGATACCACCCCCAGCAGTATCCCACAGTTAGCCACGGAAACGCACGTTTCCAGCAGACGCTGACAGCGGTCGTGCAGGCACCTGGCAGATCCAATGAAGCGTCCCCGCCGGCCGGAGTGGCCGAGCGGTTAAAGGCGCTACAGTCTGGAACCGCACGACCGCTACGGTCGCAGGTTCAAATCCTGCCTCGGGCATGGATGTGTGTGATGTCCTTCGGTTAGTTAGGTTTAAGTAGTTCTAAGTTCTAGGGGACTTATGACCACAGCAGTTGAGTCCCATAGTGCTCAGAGCCATTTGAACCATTTTTTTTGAAGCGTCCCCGCTGAGCCACGCCTACACTGGCTCCGACCACGAGTGCCTCATGCCGCCGTGATATCGTATGGTCGGCGACCGCTACACAACCTGTCCCAGTCTTTTGTCTTATTCAGCTTTTGGCCGTTCGCTCGTGCATTAGTAGGGGGAGCGTCATGCTACAAGACGCTCTGTTCTTGCTTCTTGTACAGCTGGACTTCATTGCTATTTGCTCTTTTGTAAAGTTTCTTTATAACACATGGAGATAGCTACAAGTTAAGTAAAACTTCTATTTACAGTATATACAGTAATAATTTCTCTTCCTGTCCAGCTTGTATACGACAACATTTGCTGCACCACTTTTTAGCCCACCTCCCCTTATCGTTGTGTATGAAGTATCACATAACAGATAATATCTTTTCACTCTTTATGTCACACACTCAGCAGTCGTTGTTGTGGTCTTCAGTCAAGAGACTGGTTTGATGCATCTCTTCATGCTACTCTATCCTGTGCATGCTTCTTCATCTCCCAGTACCTACTGCAAGCTACATCCTTCCGAATCTGTTTAGTGTATTCATCTCTTGGTCTCCTACGATTTTTACCCTCCACGCTGCCCTCCAATACTGAATTGATGAGCCCTTGATGCCTCAGAATATGTCCTACCAAGTGAACCCTTCTTCTAGTCAAGTTGTGTCACAAATTTCTCTTCTCCCCAATTCTGTTCAATACCTCCTCATTAGTTATGTGATCTACCCACCTAGTCTTCAGCATTCTTCTGTAGCACCACATTTCGAAAGTTTCTATTCTCTTTTTGTCTAAACTATTTATCGTCCACGTTTCAAATGGTTCAAATTCCTCTGAGCACTATGGGACTTACCATCTGAGGTCATCAGTCCCCTAGAACTTACAACTACTTAAACCTAACTAACCTAAGGACATTACACATATCCATGCCCGAGGCAGGATTCGAACCTGCGACCGTAGCGGTCGCACAGTTCCAGACAGAAGCGCATAGAACCGCTCGGCCACACCGGCCGGCTCCACGTTTCACTTCCATACATAGCTACACTCCATAAAAATACTTTGAGAAACGACTTCCTGAGACTTAAATCTGTAGTCGATGTTAACAAATTTCTCGTCTTCAGTAACGCTTTCCTTGCCATTGCCAGTCTACATTTTATATTCTCTCTACTTCGACCATCATCAGTTATTTTACTCCGCAAATAGCAAAATTCATTTACTACTTTAAGCGTCTCATTTCCTAATCTAATTCCCTCAGCACCACCTGATTTATTTCAACTACATTCCGTTATCCTCGTTTTGCTTTTGTTGGTGTTCATCTTATATCCTCCTTTCAGGACACTGTCCATTCCGTTCAGCTGCTCTTCCAGGTCCTTTGCTGTCTCTGACAGAACTACAATGTCATCGGCGAACCTCAAAGTTTTTATTTCTTCTCCATGGATTTTAATTCCTACTCCGAATTTTTCTTTTGTTTTCTTTACTGCTTGCTCAATATACAGATTGAATAACATCGGGGATAGGCTACAACCCTGTCTCACTCCCTTACTGACAACTGCTTCCCTTTCATGCCCCTCGATTCTTATAATTGCCATCTGGTTTTTGCTTTCCCATCTTTGCTTAGAACTGGGTTTCCATCTGAGCTCTGGATTTTCATGTAACAGACATATAGAGAAAACTTCTTTGTGATTGACCGCTAGGAGATCCTGGTAGTGCTTATTCAGACATCTTTGGTCCTCAGTATTCAGAATCATCATAATTTTGTACATTTATTTTCTTTTTGTTACATGTTACTTATTTTTGGTGTACAGCTGTCTAGTACCAATGTAATATTACTTCTTTTGGTTTCTATGTTAGCAATGTTTTTGTCACAAGTATTAGTGTTATGTCTCTTTTGTCACTAACACGTTAGTCTGCAAGTCTTATAGTGCCTACCATGATTTTTTTTACTATTTATAACGTTAGTAATTCCTGATGAATGCGTATAATTAGAACTCCATGTCTGATAGATACAGACACTGGAATTAAAGATGAGGGCCACAACACTTATAGTAAGCAATGAAGAAGACATTATAAACATGCTGCAAAAAATAAGCAAATCAAGTGAAAAAAGTTGGCCAAAAGCTAAATTTGAAGCAAACAAAAATTCTGACAGCAGAAATTAAGACTTTTTCAGTAAAGGATGGAGAAACCACTCAGGAATCTAATAAATATTTATTTTTAGGTTGTACTACACTGAGGAAACAAGAAGAAGATTGCAACTTGCAAATGCCACTGCAATCAAATTGAGATGCTACAGGAAAAGAAACTGTCACCTGTAAGCAAGATAGAAACAACTGAAACTTTGACTTTCCCCATAGTTTTCTATAGATGTGAGTTGTGGGTAGTGAATAGGTAGCTCACAATAAAATTTATTCTTCTGAAATGTGAGTTTGGAAAAAGCTACTGAGGAGTTGATCTACTGCGAAAATGAAAGAGTGAAACAGACCCGGAAAAACAAAATAAAAAACATCAAAATACTGCAGATGAAATTAAGGTTCTTCGTTCATATCGTGAGAATAGAAGACATACTAGAATGCTCGAAAGATCAGGTATTCAGAGACGTAGAGGAAACCCAAAGGAAGGTGAATAAACGGCCTGAAAGAAAGCACCACACTGATTCTGAAAGAACGTTAACACCAAACAAATGTCCAGAAATACATGGACGAATATCATTTATCATGTCACCAAGACTCGGAGATGACTTCGTGCACAAAAGTCATGAAATTCAGTACAACTAAACGCCTGCTGTTTTGGTCCAGAAATTTAGTTTACATTAGCTGGACGGTGTGAAATGTCAGTTGAAAAGTTGATAATAGTAGTTGTAATAACAATAATATACTAAAATTGTGACATAATAACTCATTAAATTCACGTCAGTAAAAATTAACAGGAAATGGAGAATGTGACGGCCATGTCCTGTTGTTAGAAAAGATCTCGGCATTCAACCGGAATTAGTCGTGAAAACGCTCTAAAACTTAAATCTGGGTCAGTAGGCCCGATAAAAAAACCTACATCCTGTTGACAAGATCCATATCAAATTTCCTGTCGTAAATTATAATAACAACTATAATTAAATGGACTTAGTATTTTACTGCGGATAGTAAAAGGGCTTTGGCTGGAAAGAGGACCTGAAAGTATGCTGTCTGTCAATGGTCACCTCGATATTTGCAGGAGTCTGTTGCAAATATAAGCAGGAGAGTAAATCAGACGTTTCCAAAAGACAACAAAGACAAGCTCTCCACATAATGTTTGTTCCTCTGGTTTTTGTTCTCTAAATGAATCCAGCTGTTCCTTAAGAAAGCATCTGTTCCTTAAAGACACCTGTTGTTGACAGAGAGCAGCTGTACGGAGTTGCGTGTACTGAGTTTACAGTGTTGCAAATAGCAGTTGTAATCTACGTCGCCCTAACATAATTTATTGAATGTCACTGCCTTTATGATTAACTCTTTTAATAAACTTCGAGAGGAGTAAGATTTACAATACACTTTTTACTTCTTTTTTTTCTCGAAGTTGGCTCCAGTTCTTCAGGTCTAGGGGCTGATTCTTGAAGCTGAAATTTTTGACATTATAGGTTCTGATGTTTCCAATCGACATAAAAAATTTGAAGTGAGCCTGCGCTGTATTTTTTGTTTCACTCGAAAATTTTATTCTCTCACATTTTCTATATCACACTGACTTTACAATTTCCACGTCATCAAAGCACAGTATTTGCATAGTACTAGTGCTGTGTTCACTGTGCACCGGGAAAGTTTTAATATTTGCTTCCCATGACAGCTTCTCATCTATCTTAAACCCCAGAAAACCAGTGTACTGTACTTCACCTTTAACGCCACTGTTCTACCTCGTCCACATCTGATAAACAAACTGTGAAGTGTTTCTTCCTCTTTTCAATTTGGTGACAGCTTATTAGCAATGATTCGAGAAGTCAATCCATGCAATCGTTATCTGCTGTATTATTCAGTTACTAGGCTTAATGTGTAGTATCTTTACTGTCATAAAAATGTGAAGAAAGTAAATGATTCAAGAATGGAAACCTGAAGACCTTACGCGATGTGATGTCCCAGTGAGGAATGCCTCTGTACGCTCTTACGTGGCTGCATAATGCTTCCAGACACACAACTAAAAGAGAAATTAGGTCATTCCTTTCCCATAACATAATGCTGTAATTTATTCAGTAATACATCATGGGATAAGTAACGAGAAGCCATCATTAAGTAGACAAAATCTTTGTTTGTTTATTGAAACCTTTCTTTGTTTTGGAGGATGTAATAGATTTTCTTGCCATCTCAACAACTATATCAGAAGACTAATTCTGAGCCTGTTGGCACATCGCTTGAATTAAGTAGCAATTGTGACCTACGCTGTTATTTCAAAAGTTATTTCGAACATTAATTATGTTATTGACCTGTATTTATAAAGCTGAAAGTCATTTACTTAAACTTATCTCTGAGGAAACGACATTAACGAATAGGTGATTCGGGCAGAGGTCTGCCTGAAAGAATGCGTTGCATACAAAATCAAGGCAGAAAAAAATGGTTCAAATGGCTCTGAGCACTATGGGACTTAACATCTGAGGTCATCAGTCCCTTAGAAGTTAGAACTACTTAAACCTAACTAACCTAAGGACATCACACACATCCATGCCCGAAGCAGGATTAGAACCCGCGACCGTAGCGGTCGCGCGGTTCCAGACTGAAGCGCCTAGAATCGCTCGTCCATACCGGCCGGCTAAGGTAGAAAAGAAGAAATGTTGAATTGTTTCGTTTCGATGACGATAATGACGGAAGAGATGAAGAGAGAATTCGGATATAAAAATTATGCCGAAAAAATTTGTTCTTAGCGTTTAAAAAGGAACCATCTCGATATTCCCCTTCATTAGGGAAACCATGACCAAAGGGATTCTTCTCCCACAGGCAATTCAAGGCCTTAATTACTGGGCAGTCGGCATGTTCACTCGGTGTAAGAAACGAAGGTCATTCCTAATACACGGAAAACACATGTTTAACATCATCCCTGATGATAGCTACAAGGCTCCTTAACACGGCTGTGATTTGAGCTCTGTATCAGTTCCTTCGATGGTACTCTCCAAATATAGGTTTCCAGTGATCCTCACCGTTGCCTTGATTCGCTGTAACTAACTTTGCTTGCACTTTTAATATTGCCAGATCTCGCTGGCTGGAATTAATTCTTATTTAATTTACTCTTCGTTGACAAGAAGTAATCATTGACGATTTTGCGTATTAGTCCTCAGAAAGTGCGATATCACCCTATTCCTCTTGTTAGCCACGTTGTACCACAAATATGTTGTCCCCCTCATGCTAATCAGTACCTCCTCTTCAGCTGTCCGTTCCACCCGTCCAGCCTTCTTCTGCAGCACCGGATTTCAAAAGCCTCTCCTCTCCCCTTGTGTGTGCTGTTTATCCTCCACGTTTCTCTGCTGTACAAGGCAATATATCAGACAAATACATTCAGAGACTTCCTCATAACATTGAAACTGATATTAACATTGATATTAAATTTATGTTGCAACAGTTCTCCTATTCAACCAAACTTTGCTTTCTATTGCTGTGCTCTACTTTATGTCCTGTTCACTTCTGCTGCTGTCAGTTGTTTTGCTGTCTAAATAGCGAAACTTAGCTACTGATTCCAACATTTCATTTTCTAATGTAATTTATTCAGCATCGCTTGATTTAACGAAAATAAAATAAAAATAATGAGGTGACGTATTACCTCATTATTTTTATTTTATTTTCGTTGATGTTCGTCTTACACCTTTGTTTTCAAGACAGCAACCATTCCGTTGATCTGATTTTCCAAAGTTCTTTGTCATCTCTGACACAATCACACCGTTATCACACAACAGTAATGTTTTTATTTCCTCTTGAATTTTCGGTTCCGTTACAGATTTTGGCTTAGTTTCCTTTTTTTACTGGCTCTATGTATAGTTGCATCCGTAAAAAGATGCATCACACAGTTCGTAATTATGCCAGAACCTTTTACATCTATCCCCTTCTATTAGCAATCACACTAAAACTTACTGCCGGACATTGTGGCCGAGCGGTTCTAGGCGCTTCAATCTGGAACTGCGAGACCGTCACGGTCGCAGGTTCGAATCCTGCCTCGGGCATGGATGTATGTGATGTCCTTAGGTTAGTTAGGTTTAAGTAGTTCTAAGTTCTAGGGGATTGATGACCTCAGATGTTGAGTCCCATAGTGCTCAGAGCCATTTGAACTAAAACTTACTGTGATCCACACCGTCATTACTACGAATATAGTTTAGTGGAAAGTTAAAAATGTTTACAGGGACCGTATCATTGTGAGGTTCACTTCTTGCTGTTTATGGTGCTTCGTGTCTTTTCACACTGTTGTGGGAGGGTGCACAGTGAAAAGCGCATCGGCGGTAGTCCTGACCTCTTGGTGTCCGGCTAATGGCTCCCCGCTATTCACGACCACGTGCGTTCGCCTCGGAGCGTCTTATCTGCAGCCGTGCAGTCAAACGCCACCACCTCCTACCAATGGGGTACAACACTGCCGACGCAAACAGACGGCTGCACACACACACAATTGTCTCCTCCGTCCAGGAAGGGTACGATTCCCCCCGAAACCGCCCTTCTGCCGCATGGCCTGTTCTGCCGTGAATTTCACAGCCTTCCGGTTACAGGACGGTTATGTAAACACCAGACAGAATGTTTAATTGCTTTTCTCTCTGGAGGAGCCTGATTTTTGTCATGTCTTCACAGTCTTGCCGGCTTGATTGAGACCGTTAAATGACTTAACGTCAGTATAGTAGGCAGAAATGTTCACCATGGAGTCACCTAAGTTAAGACTTTTGTTATGGAATGGTGATCGTAAGTTCTTTCGACTGATTTGACACGACTCGCCACGATTTCCTGTCCTGTGTCAACCTCTTCATCTCAGAGTTGCACTTACTCACAACGACCTAATTTATTCTTTGGACTTATTCTACACTACTGGCCATTAAAACTGCTACACCACGCAGATGACGTGCTACAGGCGCGAAATTTAACCGACAGGAAGACGATGCTGTGATACGCAACTGATCAGCTTTTCAGAGCATTCACACAAGGTTGGTGCCGGTGGCGACACCTACAACGTGCTGACATGAGGAAAGTTTCCAACCGATTTCTCATACACAAACAGCAGTTGACCGGCGTTGCCTGATGAAACGTTGTTGTGATGCCTCGTGTAAGGAGGAGAAATGCGTACCATCACATTACACACTTTGATAAAGGTCGGATTGTAGCCTATCGCGATTGCGGTTTATCGTATCGCGACATTGCTGCTCGCGTTGGTCGAGGTCCAATGACTGTTAGCAGAATACGGAATCAGTGGATTCAGGAGGGTAATACGCAACGCCGTGCTGGATTCCAACGGCCTCATATCACTAGCAGTTGAGATGACAGGCATCTTATCCGCATGGCTGTAACGGATCGTGCAGCCACGTCTCGATCCCTGAGTCAACAGATGACGTTTGCAAGACTACAACTATCTCCACGAACAGTTCGACGACGTTTGCTGCAGCATGGACTATCAGCTCGGAGACCATCACGGTTGCGGTTACCCTTGACGCTGCATCACGAACAGGAGCGTCTGCGATGATGTACTCAACGACGAACCTGGGTGCACGAATGGCAAAACGTCATTTTTTCGGATGAATCCATGCTCTGTTTACAGCATCATGATGGTCACATCCGTGTTTGGCGACATCGCTGTGAACGCACATTGGAAGCGTGAATTCGTCATCGCCATACTGGCGTATCAGCCGGCGTGATGGTATAGGGTGCCATTGGTTACACGTCTCGGTCACCTCTTGTTCGCATTGACGGTACTTTGAACAGTGGACGTTACATTTCAGATGTGTTACGACCCGTGTCTCTAGCCTTCGTTCGATCCCTGCGAAACCCTACGTTTCAGCAGGATAATGCACGACCGCATGTTGCAAGTCCTTTACGGGCTTTTCTGGATACAGAAAATGTTCGACTGCTGCCCTGGTCAGCCCATTCTCCAGATGTCTCACCAATCGAAAACGTCTGGTCAATGGTGGCCGAGCTACTGGCTCGTCACAATACGCCAGTCACTACTCTTGATGAACTGTGGTATCGTGTTGAAGCTGCATGGGCAGCTGTACCTGTACACGCCATCCAAGCTCTGTTTGACTCAATGCCCAGGCGTATCAAGGCCGTTATTACGGGGTACTCATTTCTCAGGATCTATTTACCCAAATTGCGTGAAAATGTAATCACATGTCAGTTCTATTATAATATATTTGTCCAATGAATACCCGTTCATCATCTGCATTTCTTCTTGGTACAGCAATTTTAATGGCCAGTAATGTAGTTTTGAATCCGCCTACACTTTTGCGCACTGGTGTTTCCTCTACTACAGTGAAAAATATTCACTCACATTTTAACACATGTCGTTCCACACTGACCCTTCTTCTCGTCAGTTTATTCCACACATGTATTTGTTTCCTCAACAGTCCCGCAGAGGACCTCATCTTATCAGCCAAATTAATTTTCAGCATCTTCCTGTACCGCTTCATCTCAAACGCTTCGACCCTCTTCTTTTCATATTTCCCACAGTCCATTATTGACCTCCTGACATTGCTACGCCCTAGTTGCAGACTCTCATAACATACTTTCTCAAATGTTAAGGCCTTGTTTGCTAGATACTTTTTGTCACTGATTATTCTCTTTGTTTGTGCTGACCTGCTTTTTATATACTCCTTCTTTGTCTGCCAAGCGCTATTTTGCTTCTGGGGTAGCAGAAACACTCATTTTTCACTTTATTCATTCAACTTTATCTTTCGACCTCTCGAACTCCTTCAGCCTTGCTCTAAGATCCAGTGCCACCTCGTGGCTAGTCCACCCAAGCCAGTACGGCTTCCATCAATGGCTGAAGTTGTAATCGCCACGTCTCCCCCTCCTACCGACAGATACCACCAGGCCCAGACCGCTGATACCGATAACCTTGGATGACGCAACAACCCATAGCCCCAACGATGTTCTGAAGACTTGTTCACTGCCCTCACTGTGGCGGTAGGGCTGGCGCCCAGATGATGTCATTACCACTCGGTGCAGCTGGCTTACCTATTACACCCACACATTCAGACCCAGACCACAAAAGGACAATCACAGTCGCCTTGCCAATCCTTGGACCTAAACACATGCCATTGGCTTGTGCACTGCAGTGGCGCTGAACCCCAGCTGGGGTTGTAGTTAGGACTCGGAGCAACTGACGCTCTTCTTTCTCTGACACATTCAGGCCCAGCCTGCCACTAGGACAACCTCAGCTGACACACTGATCTTTGCCTCACTGACATGCAACAGGTTATCCACTGCTTTCAGTGTGTTCACGGCGCTCACCCCTAGACGATGATGTCGTCACCACTCAGTGCAGTTCAGTCTCGTCTTACTCTGAAACAACCAGGCTGAGCCCTCTGCTAAGGTAAACCTCAGTTACCCCACTGATCCGTGGCCCACAGGCTTGGCCACACTGCTCCCACTGTGGTGTTAGCATTGATCACCATATGATTATGTCGTTATCATCCGGGACAGCTGACGCTTCTCTTACTCTGACACACGGAGACTCAAATGGTTCAAATGGCTCTGAGCACTAAGGGACTTAACATCTGAGGTCATTAGTCCCCTAGAACTAACAACTACTTATACCTACCTAACCTAAGAACATCACACACATCCATGCCCGAGGCGGGATTCGAACCTGCGACCGTAGCGGTCACGCGGTTCCAAACTGAAGCGCCTAGAACTGCTCGGCCACATAGGCCGTCTACCGAGACTCAGCCCGCCACTATGACCTCAGTTGTCACACCAACCTTGGCCTCGATGACATGGCACAGGCTTCTCTGCTGTTTCCACTTCAGTGGTGGCGCTGGCCCCAAGACGACATTACCGTCACCGCTCAGTGCAGCTGACTCTCGTCCTCTCACACATACAGGCTCAGCCCACCCATCTCCCCAGCTGCGAAGCTGATCCTTCACTTCAGTGATACACCATGGCTAGTCCAATGCATCCAATGCAGTGGTGGCGCTATTTCCCAGATGATATTGTCGTTACCATTCGGTGCAGGTGACACTCCAATCACTCCAAAACATTCACGCCAAGCCAGCCATCACCTCAGCTGCCACGTCAATCCATGGCCTCGATGACAAGCCACAGACTTGTTTACTGCTCCCATTGACGTGGTGGCGCTGGCCTCCAGATGATGATGTCATTACCACTCAATGCAGATTACTCTCCTCTTACCGTGACACACCCAGACGCTGCCTGCCGCTACGACAATCTCAGCTGCGTCGCCAGTCCCTGACCTCAATTACGTGGCACAGGCTTCTCCATTGCGTCCCCTGCTGTAGTGGTGCTGGCCCCCAGGTGATGATGTCGTTACCGTTGGTTGCAAGTAACTCTACTATTACTCTGATACATCAAGACCCAGCCCACCACTAGGATAACTTCAGTTGCCGTGCCAGTCCTTGGCCCTGATGACATGCCAGAGGCTTGTCCACTGCTCCCAAAACAGTGGTGGTGCTAGCCCCCTGACGATGCCTCTACCACTCAGTGCCGCTGACTCTCCTCTTACTCGAACTCATCCAAACTCAGCCTGCCATTATGATAACCTCAGCTGGCACGCCAATCCTTGGCCCAAATAACATGCCAAAAATCTGTCAGATATCGCGAGGGTGGTTACTCTTCCGTGCAGCTGACACTACTGTTGCTCTGACAATCCAGACTCAACCTGCCACTATCATATCGTCAGCTGCCACGCCGGTCTTTATCCTCGATGACACACTGAAGGCTTGTCCACTGCTGCCTCTGTGACGGTGGCTCTGGTCCCCAGATGGTGTTGTCGTTACTTCTCTGTGCAGCTGACTCTCGCCTTAGTCAACATTCCCAGGCGCAGCCCACCACTACGAGTCCCTCAGATGCCACGCCGACTCTTGCCCCAACTTCACACCACAGCTTCGTGCGTGACTCCTCATGGTGTCATCGCTGGCCTCCAGCTGATGTGTATGGGGTGAGTCGTGGAGGCGACTGACTTCCTCCATTCCGTGCCGCCCCAGCTAGACTTGGAATGGCGCTGCTGCAGCACAAAATGCAGCCGACGCACGCCCTCTGGCCAAACTATGAATGCTACAGCAGTGCTGCCGCAGCCGGCTGTGTGGATAGTAAAAACAACGTGTCGCAGTTTTCAAAGTCACGGCACAAAACTAAAATCAGGGTCGCAGAGAAGTGTTTTGTTTCTCCATTAGACTGTGCCACAAGTTGCTCCCAAAATCGTGACACAGCACACGCCTATGTCATACTAACAAATATACATCCACCTGATGATGGAGGTTTAAACTTTGGAAAAGCGTCGTGGAGATAAATAAACAGTGTCTGGTAAAAGTAAACTTGTTGGTTCATTCGACGTCAATAACAGCTGCGGTAAAGCATAACCCTTCAGTTGTAGGCTCTACCACCACCTTACTCTGATGGACTTTACTAGTGACGTGGGCTTAGAAATTAATAAAGAATTAAATCTGACTCAATACAATCGGAAGATTTTATGAACATCGTTGATATTACAAACCTCTCTTGCTACACTGATAACCTACGTATCTTTCTTTATTTCATCCCCCGCATCTCGTGGTCGTGCGGTAGCGTTCTCGCTTCCCACGCACGGGTTCCCGGGTTCGATTCCCGGCGGGGTCAGGGATTTTCTCTGCCTCGTGATGGCTGGGTGTTGTGTGATGTCCTTAGGTTAGTTAGGTTCAAGTAGTTCTAAGTTCTAGGGGACTGATGACCATAGATGTTAAGTCCCATAGTGCTCAGAGCCATTTGAACCATTTTTTTTTTATTTCATCGTAGCTTCTCTACAACGTTCACATTAATTCAAGCATTGGTGTCATTCGAATGGATCAGACGCCGACAAGAGCGGAACTGCTTAGGACGCGGGGCTTTGACTCGGAACAAAGATGCGTGGTGACCAAAGTTTCCAACGAATTTATGCAAAAGATGGGAGTGCAAGACAGGATGTGAGGATTTTATGTCTTAATGGTGTCTAGGCTGTCCATGTTAAGCAAGTAACGTCTATATCGACAGAGAAAATTACTGAGTTATGTAACTTTGCGTTAATGCACGTTAGAACAAAGGACTGAGATAGGAAAGAGAGTCTGGAAACTATAGATGGTGAGTCAGTGCTATCTGTGGTATCTGTTCGTATGGTAGCTTTTGGTCATCTGGTGGGGTGTCAGCGCTGCATCTTTTATGGGTAGCCAGCTGAGATACTACGCGTGATTTTTTGAGTAAGTACTGATTTGAAATTAAAAAAGACGTGCTAAGATATTCAATAATTTTATTTTTACATGAAAGCCTGTACCTTAATCTACTTTTCCGTCAATATTGTGGTAGCGGCGATAGAGATATAGCCAATGATGGCGAACCGGCTGACTTGCAATGAATGATGGCGACTGCGTCGATGACGGTGACGATCGTAAAGTTCCATTAGAATTCAGTGATACGTTGCGGGCGACAAGACGTCATTCATACAGGGAAATGACCTGAGACTAACCCACGGTGGTCACTCAAAGACCGATTCCAATCCTTGAACATACGGACGTTGATACAGTAGATATAGCTTATTCTCGAGACCATTGTACCAGATAGGACGAATGTGAATAGGGTTGTTGAACTATTTAACCTGGACTGCACTCTCCTACATAGCCTCGAGTGGTATCACCCAAGAACAACCCTGGGGAATAACTCTGTTGCAAATACTCTCCGTCTACTAGGTAAGGAAGAAGGGAATTGTCTACTACTTTGCCGTCCACATGCCATTCTCGTGGTCAACTTCTAACACGTTGCTTCATAATAGGTCAAAAGTATGCTGGGGGCCAAGACCCAGTCCGTTACTGAAACAAATTATTTCTTCATTTATTTGATTTAGAGATTTATTTATGCTGACACTAGTAATATTACGTCCATGTGTTCTCTATTACATTGCACTCATACACGTTATAAAAGATCCTGTCTCTAGTTTTGAATTTATCACTTACAAATAATTATGACAGAAATAGTTGAAACTATAAATAATACATATACAAAATAATCGTGTCTTACGAAAGCTACAATAATGAAGATGATTTACATGCAGTTAAATATAGGCACTGGCTGTGGGAGCAGTGGATGTGAGAGAAGATAAAGGATGGAGAAAGAGAAAGAGGAACGTTTCAGAGGACAAGAAAAGAGTAAAAATAACTAAAAAAACGAAAAGGTTAATACACGTAACTAAGAGAAAAGAGCATTTGCATCTTTGTTTGACAATTCCTGTATATGTTAATGGTTGAGAGAAAAGCTATGAGCATTAAAAAAGTGTTCAGCTGTTTCGTAAATGCAACAGGCTTCTGAATTGTGCGTAGCGCGTAGGGTAGTCTGTCCCAGAGAAGGACACGATTGATAACATTTTTCCCTTAACGATTGACGCACCTGTAATATTAGATAATCGGGCACGCTGAAGAGGTGTTGAAGTATACAGGCGACTTAGTAGCCAGGTATCTGGTCTGGCCGCAACCATCCTAACTAGGAAAATGCTTCACTCACACTGTCGAACAGGTGGATGCTCACATAACCCCCTCAAGCATACATCCTTCTAACTACCTTAAGTTTTAGCTATCTGTACAGTAGGTTACATTACAATAGCAAAACTTAGGCAGAAACGAGAAACTGCATATGTTTTCGTTTCCACCAGTGGAAATATATCCCGAACCTTCTGGGGACATAAACAGAGGACTTCCTCTCGGTAGCAAGAGCGTTTTCTGCCCATTTGAAGCGCTCATCCACAATGACACACAAATACTTCTCTGTCTTCTTATACGGTACTTGAGTACTGTAGAGAGGAATAATGGGCGATTCTTCGCTGAACTCAGGACAGCTTAAAATTACTTGGGGCTTCTCAGCATTTAGTTGTATGCCCATACTTTATGCCTTGTGAACTCTGAAGACAGGTCATTGTTCATCTATGCGATGCCAGTCTTGGCATCTCCACGTTTGGTAGCTGAGTTATGTTGGACGTATTCAGCATATACAAGTTATTTACAGGGAATAACCGCCGCGATATCATTTACATGTAAGTAGGACAAAAGAGGTCTTCGGGATGACACCGGTGGCATTCCTTAGAAAAGTTGCTCCCAGAACGACTTTACACTCTCACAGACGACATGCTGCTGTTTGTTTCTCAAGTAAGTTTCAAACCACTTCACTGCGCACACTGAGACGCATTGTCAAAAGCAGTAACGGTTTGAAATACTTCTCTGAAGCGTAGGAATTTCAACATTGTAGCCCCACGGTTGTCTATGGAATATTTCAAGTTAGGCCGGCCGGGCTGGCCGAGCGGTTCTAGGCACTACAGTCTGGAATCGCGCGACCGCTACGGTCGCAGGTTCAAATCCTGCCTCGGGCATGGATATGTGTGATGTCCTTAGGTTAGTTAGTTCTACGTTCTATTGGACTGATGACCTTAGAAGTTAAGTCCCATAGTGCTCAGAGCCATTTGAACCATTTCATTTCAAGTTATCAGTTACCTTAATTAATGCTGTATTTGTACTATGCTTCCAGAATGAGATTATCACTCTGCAGTGGAGTGTGGGCTGATATGAAATTTCCTGGCAGATTAAAACTGTATGCCGGACCGAGACTCGAAGTCGTGACCTTTGCGTTTCGCGAGCAAGTGCTCTGTCAACTGAACTACCCCGCCTCACGGCTTTAATTCTACCAGTATCTTGTCTCCTACCTTCAAACTTCACAGTAGCTCTTCTACGAACATTGTAGAACTAGCACTCCTGGAAGAAAGGATATTGCGGAGACATGGCTTAGCCACAGCCTGGGGGATGTTTCCATAATGGCAGAATTAAAGCTATGAGGACGGCTCGTGAGTCGTCCTCGGGTAGCTCAGGTGATAGAGCACTTGCTCGCGGAAGGCCAAGGTCCCGAGTTCGAGTCTCGGTCCGACACACAGTTTTAATCTTGTACTATGCTGCTTGCGATACTGACATCCGTCATGAAATCTCAGTGTGTCTAGGTATTCGTTGTGATCGACATATTTCAAAGATGTGCAGAAAGCGGATGCACCGCTGATTCGCCGGTAACTATCGGTTTACCTTTTATGTAGGATTATGCGCCTGGATCTAAAGAGGAACGAACATAAAGTTGCAAGAAAAACATGTTCTAACGTGAGATTCATTACCATTATGGTACCATAAGAATTTTCTTTTCGTTTTCAGTTAGGATTAACAAAAGAGATATTAAAGTTCTAAAGAAGACTTATCACTTTTCGTCCCAGGTCCTCTCTGTAAGTGCGAGAGCGCCACCCAAGTGCCAGGTGACACAAGAGAATCTTTATGCATCACGGATAGGCTGAATGCAACAATTACAACAGAGTATGTTCCAAGAAGAGCCGGAAAGCATGCTATTTCCTGTACTTCTTTTAGTCAATTTGTGTCATAAATTTCTTTCTCCCCCAGTTTGATTTAGTACCTCCTCATTAGTTATTCGATCTCCCCATCTCCTCTTCAGCTTTCTTCTATACTTCTGCATTTCAAAAGCTTGTGTTCTCTTCTTATCTTGTATATCGCCCATATTTCACCCCCGTGCGGGTCTATACACCATAAAAATACCTTGAAAAAAGATTTTCTAATACGTAAATTTATGTTATACATTAACATTTTCTTGTTTTTCATAAAATCTTTTCTTGCTATAGGCAATCTACATTCTGCATCCTCTCTGTTTCACCCGTCATCAGTTACTTAGCAGTCCTAATCTCATCTACTACGTTTATCGTCTCATTTCCTAATTTAAATCCCACAGCATCGCCTACATTCCATTATCCTAGTTTTACTTGTGTTGATATTCGTCCTATAATCTGTTTTCAAGAAGCCATCCATTTCGTTCAAATGCTTTTCCGAGTCCTTTGTCGTCTCTGACAGAATTACAGCGTCATTGGGAAACAACAAAGTTTTTATTTCTACTAGAGTAGCAAAGAGGGCTGGGAAATGATAGTGTTACACGAAGTACTCTTCACAACATCCCCTACCTACCAGAGTATAGACTTAGACGGAGAAATCTAACACGAAAATGTGGCCCTTGGCAGGCAATTTTGCCATCTTGTTAGAGAATCGTGACTTCCACTCGCCAGCGTGGTAGGTAGCGACTGCGCGGAGACCCGCTTTAAGCCGCTGTGCGGACCTCCAGACTGCGCGCAGAGGAGAGCCAGAGAGCAGGCAGCGGCACGGCTGCGGCGAGGCTCCGGCGGGGGCGGAGGCGGAGGCGGAGGCGGCATCGATCGAGCCGCCATCTGCAGCGCCGGAGCCCCGCACGTGCCACTGCTGCCGCCGCCCCCGCCACCTCCCTGCCGCCTCTTATACACGTGGGCATTCTGCTCTCGCTGCCGTCTCAAACAGACGGCGCTCTGCCTTCCTGCACGCGCGGCAGTGATAAGCCTCTTTGTAACAAGAGCGCCACGAAAGACTACAATAATTATCGTTCAGTTCCTAACGTCTTTTTCCCACATACGTATTGTACAAGTTGTCTCAGAAGAAGAAATTATTTATTTAATCCATACCAGCGTGGTTTTCAGAGGGGCTGCGCGACTGAGGTAGTAATTTTTACGTTTACTCAGCAAATACCATAAACATTTAAAACAAAATATAATCATGTTTGTTGACTTTATCATCCAGGAGATAAGTAATCTGTTGGAAATTTTTTTCTGTTTATGTTAGGGATTTAAAGCTCGTGGAACTAAGGTCGCACATGAAATCTTCGTTATTTGGATTAATTACTAGTTTCAGCAAACAATCTATCCATCTTCCGGTCTTGATTAGTGTTACGCTTTCACATCATCAAAACTTTTCCTATAATGACAACATCCGTACATGACAGCTTTTCATCGTTCGTGGCCTGTGTAATTGAACGAAGGTCATAAAACAAAGGCGTTATACCGTTACAACTTAGTAACTGACATGATCAGTATTTACACCATTTCGTAAGAGAGATCGTCATGTATATGTTGCTGTAACATGGTACATGCAGATACTATGGCAGCTGATGCCCTTTACTTTCTTGAGCTTTATATTGGGTATCAGCTGCCATACTATTTACATGTAGCACGCTACAGCAACGCTGATGATCTCTATTACGAAATCGTGGCCGGCCGTGGTGGCCGAACGGTTCTAGACGCTTAGTCCGGAAACGCGCGACTGCTACGGTCGCAGGTTCGAATAATGCCTTGGACATGGATGTGTGTGATGTCCTTAGGTTAGTTAGGTTTAAGTAGTTCTAAGTTCTAGGGGACTGACGACAACAGATTTTAAGTCCCATAGGCTCAGACACATTCGAACCATTTTGAACGAAATGGTGTAAATATTGATCGTGTCAGCTACTAAGTGAAACAGCATAGCGCACTTTTTTATGCCCATAGTTCAATTACACAAACCACGAACGACGAAAAGCTGTTTTAAATACGTCATATAAAGAAATGTTTTAACGATGTGAAGCCGTAATGGCACCGACACTAATCAACAATGGTTTATGATGGGAAAGTGGATAGATTGTTAGCCGAAAATAGTCCAAATAAAGAAGACTTCATTTGAAACATGGGCTTCAAGAGGTGTCAGTAAATAACATAAATTTTTGAAAAAATAAATATGATTTGGTTTCTTCTGTGATTCGTCCAAAGCACTTCTTCATGGAAAAATTTAATGAGCAACCGAAAATATGATTTAATGTCCCGAAGGCAACATTGCCATTACGGAACGGAGTGCAAGCTCGTTTTGTGTAAGGGTGGGAGAGGAAGTAGATCGTGTCCTTTTTCCGAGGACCTATTCGCGCAATTGCCTTAAGAATTTGAAGAAATCCATGGGAAACCTGAATCAGTTGAACCGGACGCAGTTTTGAACCATATAGTTCAAATGGCTCTGAGCACTATGCGACTTAACTTCTGAGGTCATCAGTCGCCTAGAACTTAGGAGTAATTAAACCTAACTAAACTAAGGACATCACACACATCCATGCCCGAGGCAGGATTCGAACCTGAGACCGTAGCGGTCGCTCGGCTCCAGACTGTAGCGCCTAGAACCGCACGGCCACTCCGGCCGGCTTTGAACCATAGTCCTCTTGATTCTAGGTCCAGTGTCAGGACAAATGCGTCCCTTGTTCGGAACAAGAGCATAAGTTTTATGGCATTAATGTTTTTACCAATAACTGGCTTGTATGATACTTAACGGAAAATGTAAAAAACGAAAGGTTGCTCAGAAGTAGTCAAACAAGTGCTACAAGGTGAAAATAAATTAGTGACATGATTTTGAGTACTGTCCATTTCTTATGTAGTGTCGCATTGAGCTTGATCAATCCAAATAAAAAAAAAATTGTTCAAATGACTCTGTGCCCTATGGGATTCAACTTCTCAGGTCATCAGACCCCTAGAACTTAGAACTACTTAAACCTAACTAACCTAAGGACATCACACACATGAATGTCCGAGGCAGGATTCGAACCTGCGACCGTAGCTGTCACGCGGTTCCAGACTGTAGCGCCTAGAACCGCTCGGCCACCCTGGCCGGCAGTCCAAATAACATTTTGCCCACAAGCAAACTAAAAGTGTGTTAAACAAAGTTGTTTGGGTACCATGGGCACATTAACCAGATGATTGCTTTCCTTGTAAATTTGTTCGTTACGAAGATATGAAAATTTTTTGAATAGCACCCTATATTTTTTATTCTGTAATCCATCCCTCTCCTCAACAACCGGTTCAAAAGCATATCACAGTTTACCATTCACACAAACATAACGTTGTCAGAAACATAACAAATAACTAGGTTTTACTATCCTGCCGCAGCATACAGCGCAGTTACACGGGATAACGTAACTCGCATACCTGCTCGGGTTGACAGCACAGAAATAAAAACACGAGGAAAATGCACACCGGCCATTGTTCCTCTAACTTACGTTCTACATAGACAAGTATCATTTCCATCTTCCCTTCGGTGGTACACATTGTACCCACACAAACTTTCAACTTAAGACTGACTGAATGTGTGGTGTGTATTTTTCTTGGGTTCCTGTTTGTTTGCTATCAACTCCAGCAACTGGACTAGTTACTTTACGTGCGGTTCCTGCACTGTGTGCCAGTACAGGAGAGTCAGTCAATTCTTTGTTACTTTTTTTTATTAAAGTCATGTTTACGTGAAATACCATACTACAATACGATTTGAACAAGTCTTGAAGAGAGAGCAAAAATATAGGATGCTATTCAAATATATGTACTGCTGTTCATATCATTGTAATGAACAAAGTTGCAAGAAAAGCACTCATTCTGGTTATTGTCCACCTTATAGGTAAACATTTGCTTCTTTCCATTTTATTTTGCTTCTGAACAGAAAGTAGTCGAGATAAAGCGGACACTCTCTATATGTGAATCACCTTGTACTTGAGATTCATTATGCAGTATTAGTACTTTCTATAGATGACACAAGTATTATAGGTAATTCTGTCACAGATACATCTACAAAAGTAGTTTTAACCATATAATTACGAAGCGGTCTACTCATAATGGGCTCTCCAATAATTTCGAAAAAGCACAGTATCCTCAGTTCAGTAGAACAGATAATATAACATCAATTATGGGTAGGGCACAAACAAGAGTAGGTGTCATTGGATTGACAGTTTTTAAACGTTTTAAGTGTAACACGCTATTGAACGTCTACTGCTAAGCTAAACAACTTCTGCTCTGCTCATAATTACGTGTTCCGGTCACAGACGTTTTCTCGGTAATATAAGGGTCGATAAAAAGTTTCCTTTTGAGGGTGTTGCTGTGGCGTATATGCAACCCAGCACAATTTCGAAGCTGCTACAACGACATGTAGGTATGGGATCAGTGTGGCCTTCGAATGGGCCATGGAAACCCTTCGATCACCCCTTATACACTATGGCGTAATTTTATTCTGTAACTCAGTCTTAGTGACATTCTGATTGTGCAAATTAGAGCAGAATAACGTGTTGTGTTCCTCTGTGTCTTAAGCGTTCCCGATACCCACAGTACGTAAAAGTCCCAGACCTAATTTCGTCTCGATTGGCTACCTGAACTAGAGGTTCACCTCTAATGATCTCAGTGTCGACGGATCGTTAAACTGCTAGCTTCCTCTCTGCATCTAAAACTTCAGTCTCTCTATACTTCTCTATTTCTTTGCCAACTTTAGAGAACCTTTCGCATATGTCTTGCTCAACTAGCAACGTTGGAAGGCAGTACATGTCTTAAACGTTTGAATATACGATTTTGTGGATACTCAGTCGCTGTTAATAGTTAGTTTTTCAATACACTGAACACACTGATGGATCAGATTGAGTCAGAAATGCAATTGAAATAAAGGTGGTTAAATTTTCAGTAAGCAGTACGTCTTTTAGTGAGAAATGACAACAAGGCCTAATGTTTAACACCTATAGCATGCTTGAAATAATTTGAATGACTTCACATTTCTTTGCACAAAGAACAAACTACCAGAAACATAAAGGTATTGAGCAGTCGTAAACCTTTAGAGGAATACAGAATTCGTAAATTGTTTTTGAGATTATGTTTCCATCAATGATGCTGCTGCGAATGACAAAGCTGTCACTCCAGATTGCTACCCCGGTATTTCTTAAACAGATTTGTTGTTATAACGGCGGAAATGGGTAACGAGTTTACTTCATTTGCTCCTTTTATCGTTTACTTTTTGGGTTTTAGCAGTAGTAACAGGTTTTTTAAAGTAGATTAGCCCTGTGCAAGGTTAACATGATTCATAACATCGTTTTTAAGTTTGCTGTGAGTAGTTGTGTTCATGAAGAACACCCGAATTAATGCACTCTGTGTACTTCAGCCTGTTACTTCGAACAACGTTGTGTACGAAAATGGTTTAGCTACTTCAAAAGAAGCAGCTGTCTCTGGTCTTTCAATTAAAGCTATCTGCATTTACTCGTAGATCAGTATGGGCGTCCGACATTAATGAGAAAATGGAAACCAACATGCCACGAACAGTTCAGTGAGCTTATCTACTTACGCTACCCAGTATATTTTACAAGGGCTGATAGAGCTGACTAATTCTGAGCTAGCTAGTGTCTCGCGCTCAAGCCGGCTAGGGCAAAGACAGCAATATGAACTTTCTTCATAACTACTTATTACTTACTATTATTACAATCGGTTACTAGCTTCCATTTCTGAATTTGCAGGAACATAAACTTACAAACAAAATTATATTTAGGACCTATATGGGAAACTTTACTGAGCATACCCAGCTGAGAATCATATATTTTTTTGCAAGAATTGCGTCTGCTTTTTTGTGAAAGTGTACCACTTCTTTATGATGTTACATAAAATTACACGATTGAATGTTTCAGATCTTACCAGCCCTCTTTGAATTTAGCACTTCTAAAACTTGGAGTGGTTTCACTTTTATTTCGGCGACTTTTTCGGACAACCTCACCGTGCAGCTTCATGAATACATTTTTGATCGTGTGAATATTCCCAGAAGGCCTGTCTTTTATTTAGATTTTTTTGTTACATCAGGCGAAATGTCTGACGTAAATTTTTGTGAAACTGTTTCTGTCAGCTTCATTTAATAATGAAAATTATTTGAAATTGGCTAACTTACTCCTACTTGACAGCTAAGAGACGATCTGTAAATATTCATCCTGGGGGAGAAAAATCTTCTCTGCCAAGATCGCATTTGCAGAACCTTTATTTACGATTACCGCTTTCGGTGAACAGAATTACCATAATCCGTTCCATATACAGGTTAACACATGTGGTCAATCTGGTCTATAAATGTACTTCATACCTTATTTAGTTGAACGGTTGACGTAAGATTCATTGGAATGCCAAAGATAAAACCAGCGTTCACAATATGTTCAAAGTTAAAACTAGTATTACCAAATTTTTCAACAAGTGCATCCGTACCATGTACAAAAAAGTGGTTCAAATGGCTCTGAGCACTATGGGACTTAACATCTATGGTCATCAGTCCCCTAGAACGTAGAACTACTTAAACCTAACTAACCTAAGGACACCACACACATCCATGCCCGAGACAGGATTAGAACCTGCGACCGTAGCAGTACCATGTACAGACGGCGTAGTACATCACTAATGCAAGAGTGCCACTCACCTGTAATATGTGACGGATGCACTTGGTGAAATATGTTGTAAATACCTGTTTTAACTTTGACTTACCGTCAACTGTATCGCTAATTGAGATATGGAACACATTTATAGCTCAAATTGGCCACTTGTATAGAGCTCAGAGAAGGTAACTGTGTTTTCCGATATTCGTCTTCATAAATAAAGGTTTTACAAATACGATCTTGGCTGAAAAGTTGTCTCTCTTTTCGTTGACTATTTTAAATTATTGAGAAGTTGATAGATCCTAACTACTACCATTGCTATTGCTACAACAGCAACAACAACAACAACTACTACTACTACTGCTAGTAATAATAGCATCACTAACACATTTTCAAACACTACTTGAGATACGGCATATGTTTATTCATTTCTTAATATCACTTTGTCATTGAGCGGAGCCCTGGAGCATGTAGTACATTTTCTTCTTCTCATCCATCTCCTTATTTCTTCACCGAGCGAGGTGGTGCAGTGGTTAGCACACTGGACTGGCATTCAGGAGGACGAAGGTTCAATCCCGTCTCCGGCCATCCTGATTTAGGTTTTCCGTGATTTCCCTATCGTTTCAGGCGACTGCCGAGATGGTTCCTTTGAAAGGGCATGGCCGATTTCCTTCCCAATCCTTCCCTAACCCGAGCTTGCGCTCCGTCTCTAATGACCTCGTTGTCGACGGGACGTTAAACACTAACCACCACCACCACCACCCTCCTTATTTCTAGTGTTAGTAGGCGAAAAAGAAAAAGAAAAAGATCGATAAAAAGCAGTCTGTAACGCATTTTTCCTCCTCATCCATGTTTCTCTTCTTTTTCATCTAGTAATACCCAATATTACTACTACTACTATTACTACTACTACTACCAATACCACTACTAAAGCAGATGGACCAGGAGGAAGAAGATACTACGTGCTACAGTTCTCCGCTAAGTTAAAAAAGACATTTAGTGCTAAATATACGTATGTCATATCCGAGACTACGATTTGTTAAAAATACGAAAAATCTTAAACTAAAAAGAGACAATAAGATAGAGACAGTGGATGAGAAGCGGTACAATATTACGAGCGAAAACATTGTTGTTATTTAGAAGCAAATACATATCTACGCTGCAGGCCTTAATCAGAATGAAGAAAAGTTAAACTAGAGCAACAAGCATTTTTGCTTCACTGAACAGACTCGTATTTTAAAACCCCGCCCTACCCGAAACGTAAGCGCCACCTTGTCGCAGCAGCCTCGAGACTTCCCCATCGTTTCGCTCGGTTCCCTTTAAAGCTCGCAGAATCGATTCAGATTCTTCGGATATTTACATCCTTTTTCAACTTTGTTTTACTAAAAACTTGACGTTACCGCCGCCTGACCAGGACGCGAATCTGACGAAATGGGATACGCGTGTTTATCGCGACACTACCCCACTCTGTTGGATACTGCAGCCTCGAAAATTAGCTCAGAGAAATATTGGTACATCATACAGTACCCGGGGCGAATTTTCATTCCAGGATTACAATTTTATGCTGAGATGCCCGTCAGAGAAGTCGCTGTTGAAGAGAACACATATGGAGGACAATCATTTTGTAAACTTCTATAAACTAGATCATACTTAGCTCTTAGATTCGCTGTAGTCCCTGTAGTAGTAGCAGTGAGAGGTCTTTGGACAACTCATTGATTCTACGACTTTCCTTTGGTACAGTTATGTTGTATTGAATAATTTATTTTGCGTCCCCAAAATGATTTGTATGGCTGTTGGTTCATTTCTTCATCCTTCGGCTGCTATTGGTCAGACCATTTTTTCAAATATTTTCTGGCGGTTGAGTACATTCATAGGTTAACGCGTGTAAAGGCTCTTCACCCACATCAAATCGCCACCCTTACTGACAAATCTCAACCTTCTCCAGAATTTAACGTCACACTTACGAGAACTAACACTTGCAAGTCGATCTTGGATAGATGTTTTCTAACGGCTGGCGACCCGTGGAAAGGGGGGGGGGGGGGTGTTCGCAGATCGTGGTCTAGTGACTAGCGTTGCTGCTTCTGGATCACGGGGTCCTGTGTTCGATTCCCGGCCGGCTTGGGGATTTTCTCTGCCAGGGGACTGAGTGTTTTTGTTGTCCTGATAGTTTCATCATCATCATCATCATCATCATTCGTAACACTGGCTGGATTGGATTTTGTAAATACGAGGTTGGTTGGTTGGTTTGGGGAAGGAGACCAGACTGCGTGGTCATCGGTCTCATAGGATTAGGGAAGGATGGGGAAGGAAGTCGGCCGTGCCCTTTTAGAGGAACCATCCCAGCATTTGCCTGGACTGATTTAGGGAAATCACGGAAAACCTAAATCAGGATGGCCGGACGCGGGATTGAACCGTCGTCCTCCCGAATGTGTAAACACGAGTATTGGGACTTTGTATGGGGGCTGATGACCGCGCAGTTGAGCGCCTAACAAACCTGAGTGGGTCACTGTAAAAATACATTTTTACTCCGTAAATCATCGAACACTGTGTGGAGGGCCAACCTCTATACTTCGTGACATGGCTATAAATAGTATTACGGTTTAACACACCGCTGCGGCTAAGTGGGCTGTCTGAGGCTACACACTCAATCTACAGTCTGCCCTAAGATTATTTTTCTCTCACTCTCTGCTTCCTGAAGACGGCAATTCTACGATCACATCATACAGAAATAAGCAAAATAATTAAAGATCCAATTTTTTGAAACCTAGTAATTCTTCGCTAGTCGCTCCATCCTGCATACCACAGCAAAGTTTTCGGTCGTGCTGCACTCCAAAGTGATGCGACCGCGATCACTGGGGTCGCTGACCCACGGTGGCCTTAAAGAAGGGTTGAATCGTCCGGTGCGTGTCAGAGGTCGTTCAGTTCCACATCGCACTGAAAAACTGTCGTTTTCGACTGGTGTGTGTGTGTGTATAAATGAACGAACCAAGTGAGGGGGTGTTTTAATTGACGCCCTTTGTGCTCCGTCCTGAGCCCTTTTCATGTCAAGTCTGAGCGGTGGCGTCTCCGGAATGTTTGCCTCGTCCACCCATAAGAAAGCCATGTGATTTCGACGCTGGGTTTCGGGGTTCAGACCTCCACCACAGAGGCGTCAAGAGAAAGGGTGACATGTGGTTAAGGGTCGTGTGACGACGTCCCCATCGTAATAAAATGAAACACCTGCAGCAGTCTTTTTGATATTTTTATTATAATGATGTTATTTATTATGATATAATAAATAACTTCAAACCAACAACTCAGTTGTCTCATTTCATTACGTAAGTAAACGGTCGAAGTCCCACAAACCATCAGTCAGTAGGATTTACATACAAAAACCTCCCATCGAGTGACGTGTCCAAGGTGGCTTTGGGCGGAGTTTTGGCGACATTGTTGCCACTGTAACATCACTAGCCCACCTTACACATCATATGAACTTCTGAGATATGGTATTTTTCTCGCGAATATCGACACATTGCTGTTTAATTCGTCGCCGAGTCAGAAGGTGACATCGCAGGAAGCCATGAATGGCGTCACTAAAGAGGAAGTTTGGAGGCATCTTAGTTCCGACTTCCACACTTTTGCGTCGCAGTGGGGGAAAATGACGGGTTTTAAAAAAGTGGCCCTTTATTTCGTTGGTGCAATGTATACTCAACGAGTCAATAGTTTTTCAGAAAGAGTCAACGCAACCAAAACACCCACCGTTATCTCCTTCACACTTCGATCTACAAGGGATGGGCAAAATAATATGAACACCTGTACTTACTTTGGAATGGTTTATTAATAAAAGGTTGGACCCCCATTTGTACATAATACAGCTGCAATTCTTCTTGGAATGCTGGCATATAATGATTGTATAGTCTTCAGTGGAATGTTACGCCACTCATCAGAACTTGTGAGGGAGGCGAAAATCTGCTCCGGTGTCTGCCCTCTAATAGCGTCCACAAGGGCTCGATAATGATCAAGTCCGGCGACTGTGCTGCCCAGGGAAGACGCTGCAGGTCAGTTGCATCCTCCTCATACCACGATTGTACAGTCTTGGCTGTGTGAATGGGTGCATTATCTTCCTGAAATATGGCATCATTGTTGGGGAACAACGTTTGAATTGTGGGGTGTACCTAATCACCTAAAATGTTCACATAATCTTCGGCTGTAACACGGCTCTGAGAGTTATGATGGGACCAGCAGAATACGACGATATGGCTGCCCACACCATAACACTTCCACGTCCATGTTTAACCGTTGGTATAAGGCAATCAGGATTGTAGACTTCTTTTGGTGATCCCTAGACGTAAACCCAGCCTGATGTTAGAAATAATGAAAACCTTGACTCGTCAGACCATAAGACATGTTGCCACTGATCCACCGTCCAGGATTTCTGATCCTGACATCATGTTTTACGCTTCTTTTAGTTAGTTGTCGTCACTAATGATTTCAGTATAGCAGCTCTTCCATGAATATTCGCTTTGTGGAGTTCTCGGTGGACAGTGTCGATAAATACGATGTCTCGAAGATGGCTGTTCAACTCTGCAGTCACTTTATCCGCCGTAGTTTTGTGTTGTTTTGACAGAATTCGTGTTAGCGTACGACGATCTCCGTAATTTACTTTTGATTTGCGCCCACTATTACGTTTACACGATGATGTCTTTCCATGTATCGTGCAGGATGTCATGACTCTTGAAACATATGCTTGTGGAACACACAACAAGTTGGCTGTCTTGGTTACTGATGCTCCAGCTAATCGGGCCCCCACAATCTGCACCTCTGTGGAACTCCGTTACGTCTTTCATTGCACGTCGACCTCGGCTTCTAAACGCAAATACGAAGTGTGCGCTTCTCGTACATAACCTGCACTGATGCCTGGTCCGTGCTGAACACGCACAGTCCAGCGCACACGTGCCTCACCTGCGTTGTTGACTGTCAAACACAACCATCCCATCACTACCAATGTTCACGCTATTTTTCCTATTCCCTTTACCTACTGCTTCTTATAAATGGCATTAACTCCATCCTCCACCAACAATATGAAACCCCAAATCCACAAGTTTTGACAAAAATGACTCCCATTCGACTGATACTAGTCAGAGAAATCCTACGTCAGGATTACGAAATGGCTAATGATTTAAATTTTGCGTACATTTAATCTACACTGATATCTAAGACAAGAGACAGTTCATTGCATCCAAACGACACTGCGAAGCTCCCATAAGAATTACCTGTTATGGTTGTATGAAAATTGTGTTTATCTTGATTTGATTGAACTGGGTTGAAACGGATGGAAAGGGATAAGCTCAAAAAAGCACAAAGTTCAAAAGAAAAATATAAAAATAAAAATCTAACAATGTTTGCATGAATTTGTCAAACGATTTTGTAGGATCAGAAATGGTTCAAATGGCTCTGAGCACTATGGGACTCAACTGCTGAGGTCATTAGTCCCCTAGAACTTAGAACTAGTTAAACCTAACTAACCTAAGGACAACACACACATCCATGCCCGAGGCAGGATTCGAACCTGCGACCGTAGCGGTCTCGCGGTTCCAGACTGCAGCGCCAGAACCGCGCGGCCACTTCGGCCGGCTGTAGGATCAGAGGATTGCAAAACGGTAATAGGATTTCGTCTAGTCAAAGTGTTTTGAAAGTTAGTGATATGTCGTTATGATGTTTTAATAGGTTGTTAGTAGTTAAGGTATCGTTTTAGTTATCAGAAACGATGTATTTTGATCTCTTGCTTCGTTTGAAATACATCAATTGCTTCACAAGGTTTTCCTAACGAAGTGTTAAAATTAAGATGAGCAGTATTCTCGTATCAGACTTGACAGGATTAGTAGACAAAATCCCCCCCCCCCCAATTCTTCCCCTCTCGAATCCTCAAGACCTGTTATGTCAGTGTGAATAAGAAGCGGTTCTGACTTCCAAAAAGTTTGAGTAAAGTTGGAGATAGTTTCTAAAAGAGAAGCCACACAGGGAGATGATATAGTAAATATAAGTATAACGATCGCCGGCCATTGTAGCCGAGCGGTTCTAGGTGCGTCAGTCTGGAACCACGCTGCTGCTACGGTCGCAGGTTCGAATCCTGCCTCGGGCATGGATGTATGCGCTGTCCTTAGGTTAGTTAGGTTTAAGTAGTTCTAAGTCAAGGGGACTGATGACCTCAGATGTTAAGTCCCATAGAGCTGAGAGCCATTTTTTTAAGTAAAATGATCAATATGAAAACAGGTCGATAATTTCAAGCAATTTTGCGAGGCTGCCGAAAGTCTGTGTAACGTTATTTCAGAACCAACTTTTATGACGTACATATTGTGACGAACAAATCAGTTATCATTTGGAGTAGTCGATTTGGACTCGATCGATCAGCCACAATGGAGCTCAGTTTTATAAAATCATGGGGAGTTGAGTAAAACTGTATCACAACACTTCGGAATTTTCGGACTACGATAAATGTGCCCGTATCTTCATAGGAGTTCTTCTCTTTTTCATATGTTGTTGTGAAATCATTATAATTGACGGTCAGACTGTCTTGATAAACTACGGTCGCAGGTTCGAATCCTGCCTCGGGCATGGATGTGTGTGATGTCCTTAGGTTAGTTAGGTTTAAGTGGTTCTAAGTTCTAGGGGACTGATGACCACAGATGTTAAGTCCCATAGTGCTCAGAGCCCTTGTCTTGATAAAGCGACAACAGCTAGTAGTACCCTCACATTAGGTGGGTACACTGCACGTATCGAGCAAGTTATGGACTTCACTGTTACACAAACAATTGCCTGAACATCTCCAATGCATACATATTTATATGAAAAATTGACTCAGATATAATAACAAATTCTAATCCTCCGCTTGCTACAACAGGTCTTGTTGTAAGGCATACGCGAGGACCAGTAGTCCTCTTCCACTTATTCTCAACTGTGATTCCCACAGTGCCACTATCATCTCGCCTGGTTTTTTGATTTTTGTACGTTAAGAACTAAGGCCTCGAATGGGTAAGATCTCGAACAGCTCCCTCTAGCACTGGGGATGGCGAAAGAAAAGTAAAAACAAACAAACAATAATGCACCCCTCCTTTCACTCAGCTGTCAGAGATAATGACATTGGCTGACAGCTACCCTGCACTATCTGTAAATCTCTAGACTAAATGAGGACAGGGTTTCAAGGTGCAAAGGTAGGTTCTTTGAACGAGGCTACTCTGTTTAGGATGACAAATTCTCGAGCAATCTGGTCCCGAAACTCCCTCAACGTAACTAACACTCGCACACGAGGTCTAGTGGAAGCCAACGACAACTTACTCTTCCTGGCTGACCCTACTGAATTTCAGTTTCTTTGTCTTCTTCGTCTTATTGTTATTACAGTTGTTGTTCAGTTGTGTATTCCACATATTCCAGGCAGAAAGAATGTCCGCCGGGTTTTCCTGAGTTCACTCGTGAAGTTTGAAATGTGGCTCAAAGGTGGCTTCAACCTTCCTCTGAAATTATTTACTTCTGCAGTGGTGCAAAAAGCGTGTCGTCCTGTGATGTCGCTCTCGGGCTCGACGAGGCTTCAAACAAAAAGATCTCGACACATGTGTAAAAAAGCCAGAGCTCAGAAGTTCGTATGGCGTGTAAAGGAGGTTAATGATGTCACATTGGTAGCAAATATGACCACAATTCTGCCAGCGCCATCATGGACATGTCTCCCTATGGGAAGATCGTCACAGACGTATTACTCACACCTCATTCTCTCGATACCTCTGCGATGGAGAACAGCACGGCGAGGCCCAGCGTTGATATCTCGCGGATTCCTTATAGACGGTCGAGAAAACCATTTTAGACAAACGGCGCTCAGAATCGACACAGAAAGACAGTAGAGGATGGAATAAAGTGCGTCAGCGAAACCACCCTTTCCCTTATATTTCGCTGTCGGAAACGACAGTTCGCAGGCCGATGAATAACAAGATGCCGTTCTTGTCAACCTTAGACACTGCTGATATTCTGCAGATAAATCAGACCTTCTCTAAAGACATTGTGGACCTGCAACTCAACTGAAAGTGATCTGACTCCTTTCTAGTGTAGTGCAACCGCATGTTTCAGATCTGCTATACAGGGCAGGGCCACTAAAGACCGTTTGAAACCATCCGACGGAATCTGAACCAGCAAAGGTTGCTGATACTTTTTCAGCCCTCTTCTTTCGCACCCACCTGTGGCATCATCAAACGGGGCAGGGGGTAGGGGGAGTTTCGACAGTAACACGTGTGTGAATAAAATAGCAAGTGGTCCCTCTAACATTCGTCACCCCCTCCCATCCTCCCAGTTTGGCAACACCCTCAGTGCCACCCAACTGACTTTGTTCAACCCTTGAAAAATGTACCTGTGCAGAGACAATACGTGTCGGAGTCCTAGGCACCGGCAGGTAGTCCACACTGGTGCTCTAGAGTGTGGTGGCGGGTGTAAGTAATCATAAGAGTGTTGACGGGTTGCCTGCCTGCAGGCGCTGTGGACTCCATCATGGGTTGTCTCACAGGTACCTTTTTAAGGAACTCAACTAAGATGTGGGAGTGTCACCGAGGGTATTGCCAAACTGGAGGTCTTAGAGGGACGATTTGCCATTTTATTCACGTATAAGCTAGTGTCACACACGTTGTTCTTCCCCCCTTCCCTCTCCCGCCATTTCTCCCATCCTCTCCCCCCCCCCTCCCCCACAGTAATCCCACCACAGGAGAGCGCGAAACAGGAGGGCTGTAAAAGCATAATTTGCCTTTAATTCTTCAAATTTCGCTCAAATTACGTCGAATGCTTCCGGACGGTCCCTACTGGTTCTACCCTGTACACCAGACGAAAAACAGCAGTCACTCTGCTCCAAAGGGGTCTGAACACGATCATTGGGGTTGCTGGACGACGATTTTCTAAGGGAGGAGGGTTCAATCGTCCTAGTAGTGCCGAAGGTTGTAAAGAGTGTCGTCCTGTTGCTCACACACTGCGAACTGCCTCTTTCGACTGCGAAATGTATAGGGATCAACGGCCTACGGGAAAGGGGTGGTTCCATTGACCCCCTTCATGACACCCCATGCGGCCTTTCCGGGTCGATTCTGAGCAGCTGTGTGTCTTGAAATGTTTTCTCCGGTCACCCGTAAGAAATTCGCGTCATTTCAACACTGAGAGTCGCTATTCTGACCTCCATAAGAGAGGCGGCAGAAGGTGGGGAGAAATGTGAGTAACCTTGCTTCGACGCGCTTCCCATAGTGACAGCTTCGCATAGTGTGACGCCTTCATGGAGACGCTGGACAGAATTGTGACGAAATCTGGTGCCAATGTGATATCTATAATCCAACTCACACCACACATCAACTTCCGAAATCTGGTCTTATTTTCACTTGCGTCGACACTTTATCGTTTGAAACGTCGCCGAGCCAGAGAGTGAGATCGCAAGGCACCACTTATGTGGTCAGGCGATTGGGTGTCACTTGTGTCATACGTCTGTACGCGAGATTTACACACTCTTAAACATCCCAAGGTCCACTGTTTCCGATGTGATAGTGAAGTGGAAAAGTGAAGGGACACGTATAGCACAAAAGCATACAGGCCGACCTCATCTGTTGGCTGACAGAGACCGCCGACAATTGAAGAGAGTCGTAATGTGTAATAGGCGGACATCTACCCACACCATCACACAGGAATTCCAAAGTGCATCAGGATCCACTGCAAGTACTATGACAGTTAGGAGGGAAGCGAGAAGACTTGGATTTCATGGTCGACCGGCTGCTCATAAGCCACACATCACGCGGATAAATGCCAAACGACGCCTCACTTGGTGTGAGGTGCGTAAACATTCGACGATCGAACAGTGGAAAAACGTTTTGTGGAGGGACGACTCACGGTAAACAATGTGGCGATCCGATGACAGGGTGTGGATATGACGAATTCCCGGTGAACGTCATTTAACAGCGTGTGTAGTGCCAACAGTAAAATTCGAAGGCGGCGGTGTTATGGTGTGGTAGTGTTTTTCATGGAGAGGGCTTGCACCCCTCGTTGTTTTGCTTGGCACTATCACAGTGCAGGCCTACATTGATGTTTTAAGCACCTTCTTGCCACCCACTGTTGAAGAGCAATTCGGGGATGGCGATTCCATCTTTCCACACGAACGAGCACATGTTCGTAATGCTTGGTCTGTGTGGTAGTGGTTACACGACAATAACATCTCTGTTATGGACTCTCCTGCACAGAGTCCTGACCTGAATCGTATTGAAAACGTTTGGGATATTTTGGAACACCGACTCGCGCTAGGCCTCACCAACCGACATCGATACCTCTCCTCAGTGCAGCACTCCGTGAAGAATGGGTTGCCATTCCCCAAGAAACCTTCCAGCACCTGGTAAGACAGAGATTTTAAATTGTAAAACATTTCCAGGGGCAGAAATGGACTCTGACCACAATCTATTGGTTATGAACTGTAGATTAAAAGCGAAGAAACTGCAAAAAGGTGGGGATTTGAAGAGATGGGACCTGCATAAACTAAAAGAACCAGAAGTTGTAGAGAGCTTGTTAGAGTGCATTAAGGAATGATCGACAAGAATGGGGGAAGAAATACAGTAGAAGAAGAATGGGTAGCTTTGAGAGACGAAATAGTGAAGGTAACAGGGGATCAAGTAGGTTAAAAGACGAGGGCTAATAGAAATCCTTGGGTAACAAAAGAGATATTGAATTTAATTGATGAAAGGAGAAAATATAAAAGTGCAGTAAATGAAGCAGGCAAAAAGGAATACAAACGACTCAAAAATGAGATCGACAGGAAATGCAAAACGGCTAAGCAGGGATGGCTAAAGGACTAATGTAAGGATGTAGAGGGACATATCACCAGGGGTAAGATAGATGCTGCCTACAGGAAAATTAAAGAGACCTTTGTAGAAAAGACAACCACCTACATGAATATCAAGAGCACAGATGGAAACCCAGTTCTAAGCAAAGATGGGAAAGCAGGAAGGTGGAAGGAGTATATAGAGGGTCTATACACGGGCAATGTTCTTGAGGACAATATTATAGAAATGGAAGAGAATGTAGACGAATATGAAATAGGAGTTAGGATACTGTGTGAAGAGTTTGACAGAGCGCTGAAACACCTGAGTCGAAACAAGGCCCCGGGAGTAGACAACATTCCATTAGAACTAATGACACCCTTAGGAGAGCAAGGCTTAACAAAACTCTACCATCTGGTGGGCAAGATGTATGAGACAGGCGAAATACCCTCAGACTTCAAGAAGAATGTAATAATTCCAAGCCGGCTGGAGTGGCCAAGCGGTTCTGGGCGCAACAGTCTGGCGACCGCTACGGTCGCAGGTTCGAATCCTGCCTCGGGCATGGATGTGTGTGATGTTAGGTTAGTTACGTTTAAGTAGTTCTAAGTTCTAGGGGACTGATGACCTCAGCAGTTAAGTCTCATAGTGCTCAGAACCATTTTTTTTAAATAATTCCAATACCACACAAAGCAGGTGTTGACAGATGTGAAAATTACCGAACTATCAGTTTAATAAGCCACTGCTGCAAAATACTAACACGAATTCTTTACAGACGAATGGAAAAACTAGTAGAAGCCGACCTCGGGGAAGATCAGTTTGGATTCCGGAGAAATGTTGCAACACGTGAGGCAATACTGACCCTACGACTTATCTTAGAAAATAGATTAAGGAAAGGCAAACCTACGTTTCTAGCATTTGTATAGAGAAAGCTTTTGACGGTGTTGACTGGAAAACTCTCTTTCAAATTCTGAAGGTGGCAGTGGTAAAATACAGGGAGCGAAAGGCTATTTACAACTTGATAGATGGCAGTTATAAGAGTCGAGGGGCATGAAATGGAAGCTGTGGTTGGGAATACAGTGAGACAGATTTGTAGCTTATCCCCGATGTTATTCAATCTGTATATTGCGCAAGGAGTAAAGGAAGCAAAAGAAAAATTCGGAGTAGGAATTAAAATCCCTGGAGAAGAAATAAAAACTTTGAGGTTCGCCGATGGCATTGTAATTCTGTCAGAGACAGCAAGGGACCTGAAGAGCAAATGGTTCAAATGGCTCTGAGCGCTATAGGACTTAACATCTGTGGTCATCAGTCCCCTAGAACGTAGAACTACTTAAACCTATCTAACCTATGGACTTCACACACATCCATGCCCGAGGCAGGATTCCAGCCTGCGACCGTAGCCGTCACGCGGTTCCAGACTGAAGCGCCTAGAACCGCACGGCCACACCGGCCGGCCTTGGAAGAGCAGCTGAACGGAATGGACAGTTTCTTGAAGGAGGATAAAAGATGACTATCAACAAAAGCAAAACGAGGATAATGGAATATAGTCGAATTAAATCGGGTGAGGGAATTAGATTAGGAAATGAGACGCTCAAAGTAGTGAATTAGTTTTGCTTTTTGGGGAGCAAAATAACTGATGATGGTCGAAGTAGAGAGGATATAAAATGTAGACTGGCAATGGCAAGGCAAGCATTTCTGAAGAAGAGAAATTTGTTAACACCGAGTATAGATTTAAGTGTCAGGAAGTCGTTTCCCAAAGTATTTGTGTGGAGTGTGGTCATGTATGGAAGTGAAACGTGGACGATAAATAGTTTAGACAAGAAGAGAATGTGGTGCTACAGAAGAATGCTGAATATTAGATGGGTATATCACACAACTAATGTGGAGGTATTGAATAGAATTGGAGAGAAGATAAATTTGTGGCACAACTTGACTAGAAGAAGGGATCGGTTGGTAGGGCATATTCTGAGGCATCAAGGGATTACTAATTTAGAACTGGAAGGCAGCGTGGAGGGTAAAAATCGTAGAGGGAGACCAAGAGATGAATACACTAAACAGATTCAGAAGGATGTAGGTTGCAGTAGGTACTGGGAGATGAAGCTTGCACATGATAGAGTAGCATGGAGAGCTGCATCATAGCAGTCTCTGGACTGAGAACTACAACAACAACAACACTTCTATTTTACTACCTCTATTTGCAGCGGATATTGCAGATCATTGTGCAACACATAGTTCAGGAGATATGACGTGATAAACAACCCTCGAGAATCATTGTAAACCTACGTGAGAATAGTTGGTGTATCGAAGCCAGCTGCGTCCGATTAAAAGTGTTTTAACTTTTATGCTGCTTCATTCTTTTGAAACTCTAAGTAAATGCTGCTGATTGTTGACATTTTCTACCATCAACTAAGTTACAACGTGCATCATGAATCTCTGAAACAGAAATCGTGATAAATAGTCGTCGTCGGAAATAAAGTTCGCCAGTAATGGAGCATATTGGTGACTTGAGATAGAACGCGGAAGAGTGAGAAAGAGAGAGAGGGCGGGGGAGAGGGACAGAGGGAGGGAGTGAGAAAGATAGAGGGGGAAGAGGGAGAGGGAGAGAGAAAGAGAGAGAGAGAGACCGAAGCTTGGATCGAGCGCAATGGTCGGGAAAGAGATAGCCTGAGTTCGTCGGGACCGCAAACAAAATGGCTGCAGGCTTGCGCCCCGTGCATATCTTTAGGAATGAAGCGGGACGACTCACGAAACGTGAACGGAATTTAAATCAGCCGCGGCAAATTGATGAGATGGCAGTGGGAGAAGGAGGCCCAAAGAAGTGCGACGATCGGGGGAAAGAATCGAATGGTCTGAATATAAATGAACCTGAAAGTTACCCAATCAGTTCTGCGGTTAAGTTTCTCCACCTCCGTAATGTGCCCCACGGAGAAGGCGGTTGCCATCCCTGTGCGCGTTAGTACTGTTAGAACTGCAACTGGCATTACAACGTCAAGGGGCCTTCGGGAAACTAAATAATGTCATCGCATATACCAACATCAAACGGAATGTGACCTTGTAAATTTTATGGAGAGGGGAAAGTGGATTTTGAATGCAGCAGTGGCAAGTATGAAACATTCACCAGAATGGAGCGTGTTTACGTAGAACTGGCTAAAATACACTTCAGTTAGATGAGACGAGACGTGACTGATGAAGTTTTGTTCTTCCTTGTTAGTATTCAACTTTTGCGAGAGGAGTAAGAAACTGACGATCAGTTCCGATGAACAAGAACAGATGAATAAATTAGGTGTGGTCGTTGCGAAGGCACAGTCATAGCATTTGATCCAAGTGATTTTACAAATACGCGGACTTGATGAAACACAATGATCGAATCCCTGTCGAACAAAATTGTTCTGTACTTGGATGACAGCAGAAGTTACATTTCTTATGTATTAATTTCACGTCTTTGTGTACTCGATAATACTCAAGAAAGTTGCCCTCGCAATGCTAAATTGTTATTACTTAACTGTCATTCTTAAGCCAATGCATCATTTACGAACTTTGCAGTGCCTATAAAGCGATACAAGGCGCGAAAACTCCAACAAGAAGTCTGCAGTTTACACACTATGTTGCAGAATCAACGTACGACACCAGTGTCCCATGCTGTGTCGCGTATGCTTTGGAAATTCTTCTAATTTTGTTGCGAAGATTTTTTATTTCTCTGACGACCTTTTGCTATCGGTTACGCGTTGGCGGTCGTTAAAGTGAGACGAACACCACAACCTGTTCGTATAGATTTCAACTTAGACTGTGAAAGGAATATACAAAAAGAAGTTTCTTATAACAAATTATTGACTTAGTCTCCAATTTTGGGTGTCCAACCTATTTCACCTAAAACCTTGGCATGTAAAAGTTATCTTAATGTTCGTTTTCTCATTTTGTAGGATGAATAACTTCTCTCCTTTTAATCTCTGTATGTCCATCTTTTTCGTGATGATTGCGGGACTCGACTTTACGATAGACGATGTCAAATTAAATACCTTACAGCCGTCAATTATTTGGCCAGTTGGAAAACGTAGTTGTCATCTACTGATGCAGTTGAGCGTGCGCAACCGCCTCCTCTCCTCCGGGCAGAAGTATTTGTATTACGAAACGCTGCCCAAGCTCGTGAAACAATGCTATGAACACTGGGCTACAATCGTCACACTTCGTCCGGCTTCCAGTTTCCCAATGATTCTTCCACGTGTGAAATGCAAAATTTGTGTCCGGACCATGTTGCGATGAAGAACATCGCCACATACTTCCTTTACCCAACCCTTCAACTACCTGGTGTTGTGAGGACCGCCGTATCTGGCACTATAGTAAGGTTAGCATTTCACGCCGTGTGGCGTGAAGCTTACTGTGCACGATTGGGAAACCTCTGCCAACATACGCCCATATTTTCAATCATTTACACTGAGTAGCTAGTAGATCATGTTACTTTATCTATCTCGTCCTTAAGTTTTGCAGACCAGTGTAGTTAGAAGACTGATGCAGTTCCAGTAAGACAAAATATTACAGAGACAAGGTTAAAGATGATGTTTTGTTGCACTAAAATTACCTCTGCAATGGAATTCTGCCATCTCGATAGAATAATTACAGATAACAGATGTTTAATCAAAGTGAAGAGAAAAACATCTGATGTAAGGAAATATTATTATTATTATTATTATTATTAAGCATCAGATTGAGAAGGGGAAGCAACATATACTTGCGTAGCTCCCTTTCCCGCGTACCATTGTGGAACAGTGAGGCTTTGTGCGAGCGATGTACGATTTGAGAAGTGAAGTTTGCTAAGAAATTCCCGGGCGTCACTCGCACTGAAAATGTACCTAAGGGCCAGTTTAAAAGTGAGTTTGAAGAATATTACAAGGGGGGAATGTAAGTAGTATGGTAACGTCGGCCTCGACTGTTCTGTCCGCACAATAACACGTCGGAAACGGTTGGCTCTATAAAAAAATTTGGCACATAGAAAGTAAATGATTAAGCAAACACAAATTTAGAGTAATTGAAACTATAATTACGAACTTGGACTTAACGTACATATAATATGTTAATACTTACGTCAAGAACAATGACAAAGCTTGAGTGGTTTGTAATGTCTATTCATTAACCACTCTGCGCTTTACACACATGCTATTCCCACATGAAACAAAATGACAGTATTTATCTGCAGGGCTTAACAAATTACAAGTCTAATAATGACGCTTATGTAATGATGCGTCCGTATTACACAGGAGACAAAAAGAGTGTGATATCGTCCGGCAGTGGACGATGGGTTGCGCGCATGTTTTTTGGTAATATTCAAATGTCTTCAGAGTCCGTATTTAATGTCGATGTTTTTACATGCGCGTTGAATTAGTCTATAGTTCCTCGGGCACGTCAGTGGCTCTGGATTCACTTCTCCTTGTAAATCGTCAAAATACATCACTACAATGAGTAGTTAAATATTATACTTTGACAAATAAGTGGCTCTTGGCCTCTTGCGTTACTGAAATCGGTGATTAATGTGACGAGATGTGGCGGTGTGAAAATACAACATCTCAAACAGCATCAACTAAGCATTTCCGGTTAAGGAAAATATTCTTATAGATAACATATTAACACAGATGTATTGAAATCTTTCACAAAATCTGCTGTGTGAAATTCATTTTTCCTACTGACTTTAAAGCTGGACACTGGGGAAACAAGAGAAGACGCGATAAGCGCCAACAGTGATGTGGTTGTGACAGAAAATGACATGGACTAACTGGCGGCTAATAGAAAGAAATAGAAAAAAAGGCAAAGGAAATTTGTAAAACATATTACTAGACTGACACCTTTCACATAAGAACATTTGCAGGCAATGTATTCGGGAATGAACCAAATGACAAGTGTGAAAAATATTATTTTAGGGCACCAAGCGCAGAACAAACGCGGAAGTGATGAGATCAAAAGAATAGCAAGTAATGGCAGAAAATGCTTGCTTCGACAAGATTCAGCCATTAGGAAATGAATGACTATTAAAGAAAGTGATGTTCAGTTTTCAGCCAGACGAATGAAATATAATGATCAAAATATTTTAGCAATGTTATAAGCTTGTCAATACAAAAGTCTGAACGAGGCAGTGTGGAATCATTTCAAACGGTTCAAATGGCTCTGAGCGCTAAGGGACTCAACTGCTGTGGTCATCAGTCCCCTAGAACTTACAACTAATTAAACCTAACTAACCTAAGGACATCACACACATCCATGCCCGAGGCAGGATTCGAACCTGCGACCGTAGCAGCAGCGCGGCTCCGGACTGGAGCGCCTAGAACCGCACGACCACCGCGGCCGGCTGTGGAATCAGTATCTACGGAAAACAGATCAGGAGGTACAGCTTCACTGAATGGACGAAAGGCAAAATTTGTTGCAACTGCACGATAAATAATACGCGTGCAGTAAATTAAAATACTGTTATTCTAATTTCAAACCCAACCGTAAGGGTCTGCATTTTGTTAAACATAGACGGCTGTTTCAGTTTTCGTCAAATTTAAAATCCATATTTAATAAGTATAGAGACAGTACATTATAAATATAAACAATGCTAACTTCTAGTTTAAAATTATCGAAACCAGAGGAGTTTTTGGTGTACGCTTTCCACCTTTCTTTACGAAAGTCGTCAGTGGTGGGAAAGAAATTTCTTCCGCGCTCACTAATTTAATTTTTTTCGCCGACCGCATTCCCCGCCATTAAAACCCCGCTGGGAAATTGTGGGCAATTTCGGCGGACCGCACTGCTCTCATTCCCTCGACGCGTACACACACACACACACACACACACACACACACGCTGTCCTCGAGCTCGGTGAAGTTCGCATAGCAAGGCGGAGTAACAGACATAATGCATCGCCCCATTACGGCCGAGTGTAACTTCCTCCGCCGCCGTGACTAATTAATGAGCGGCGCACTTTAAAATTTCCGTCGGTATATTTCCGCGCTTTTTACGCCCGCCAGCAGCCGCCGCCTTCCGTCTTTCTCGCGCTGCGAGGGACCGAAATAATCTAAAATACCATTTTATATTCTTGTTTATAGGCGCAATATACCGTTATTCGCCGTTGCTCCCTCGATTCGCGCTGCGTGTCTCCTCGCTCGCGAGCACCACCACACCGCCCTCCTAGCCCCCTGCCGCCGCGAGGCGCTGGGAAACGCTGTAATTTTCTTTATGCCTGCGGGATTCCTATCATGGCTGTGGCGTCGAGATGCGCCGCCGCAGCAGGTGAGCCCAGCACGGTGGGACGGGGCGTGTAGGAGGGCAGCCGGTCTGTAAAGGGGCTGCGGGTAACAGCCACATCTAACGGTGAAACACTTGTTTCTCTTCGGTATGGACATGATGGAAGCTTCATCATCACGAACACTATAGATTATTCGCAGCCAAGCTGTCCAATTACTATGACGATTTCTAACAACTACCACTTAGCGAGAACTGATGAAAGAAATAGAACCCAACGAAGAGGACACAACGCCTGTCATGTAGTCGTTTACTCTTCAAATTCCCAGAGATTTAATCGTGATCCCCATCTACATACATGCCCTACAACTCATATAAAGTGTATGGCAGAGGGCACTTAGCATGCGCGCTGACTACGTGGGTGCTCCGAGGCTCGAGCACCCACATGTCTTAGCCGGCCGTTGTGGCCGAGCGGTTCTCGGCGCCTCAGTCTGCGCGACCGCTAAGGTCGCAGGCTCGAATCCTGCCTCGGGCATGGATGTGTGTGATGTCCTTAGGTTAGTTAGGTTTAAGCAGTTCTAAGTTCTAGGGGACTGGTGACCTCAGATGTTAAGTCCCATAGTGCTCACAGCCATTTGAACTATATGAAGCAACATGTCTTGTGTGTGCGCCACACCCACAAAACTTTTAGTTTGATAAAAACGAAATAAATATTTCTCACTTTCCTTTATCAGAAAGGTAACGGAATATTAAAAGACAGTGATGGAACTTAAACTTATCGCCTCTGACACGTATCTGTGTGTTTCAGATGTCTTTGTGCAAAAGCAACCAAGCAGCACATTCCCCGTTCCTTCTAGTTTCTGTGGCCTAGGCAAAGGCACTCTCCAGAATAACAGTCGCACTATACTGTGAATGGATCCAGTCTTTTCGGCTTGCTTTCATGTTTCGCTACAAGTGATACGCTACAATACGCCCCTTCCATTCATCAACCACTGTTTTATAATATCTTCTTACCAATATTGAGCAATTATAGAGAATTATCAGAGAAACCGATTGCTATAGTCCACCTCAATAGTTTCTTTCAAACATAACAGCGGTGTGGTTTAAGATTTCAGTGAAATTGAAACTTCCTGGCAGATTAAAACTGTGTGCCGGACCGAGACTCGCACCCGGGACCTTTGCCTTGGAAGGTAGGAGTTCGAGTCTCGGTGCGGCACACAGTTATAATCTGCGAGGAAGTTTCATATCAGCGCACACTCCACTGCAGAGTGAAAACCTCTTTCAGTGAAATTTTTTTCGCCTAATCTGGATTATTATATTCTTGTTTGTTGAAACAGTGGCTTTTCAGGAAGAGGGAGCTTATATTGCAAACCGAAGGTTACGTGGTCAAAAATTTTAATTTTTGCTGCCAGGCCCGTATCACGTACGTCACGCCTCTGGGTTCGTCCAAATACATTTGAACCCGAGTCTGATTTCATTCCTTTGGTTTTTATCAGCTGTGTTACCGTATAAGTTAGGGCAGACTCAACGAATGTTTATAGTACCGGTATATTTTCGCGTGACCGCTACGGTCGCAGGTTCGAATCCTGCCTCGGGCATGGATGTGTGTGATGTCCTTAGGTTAGTTAGGTTTAAGTAGTTCTAAGTTCTAGGGGACTGATGACCTCAGTAGTTAAGTCCCATAGTGCTCAGAGCCATTTGAACCATTTTTTTTGGTATATTTTACTTTATCACAGCACAGATATTTATGACACAGACACTGTTCATGAAAGAATGTACGAGTAAATGACAGGTAAGCAATTTAAACAATATCGAGACCCCTCAGAAACCATGTACTATATTACGCCGCTGATATGCATCCACAGAAATTTTGAAAAGTCGGCACCCCTAATACTCAACATGGCACCACATACACTATGTGATCAAAAGTATCCGGACACCTGACTGAAAATGACTAAAAGTTTGTGGCGCCCTCCATATGTAATGCTGGGATTCAATATGGTGTTGACCCACCCATGGCCTTGATAACAGCTTCCACTCTCGCAGGCATACATTCAATCAGGTGCTGGAACGTGTCTTGGGGATGACAGCCCATTCTTCACGGTGTTGCTGCACTGAGGAGAGGTATCGATGTCGGTCGGTAAGACCTGTCACGAAGTCGGCGTTCCAAAACGCATCAAAGGTGTTCTAAAGGATTCAGGTCAGGACTCGGCGCAGGCCAGTCCATTACAGGGATGTTATTGTCATGTAACTACTCCGCCACAGGCCGTGCATTATGAACAGGGGCTCGATCGTGTTGAAATATGCACTCGCCATCCCCGAATTGCTCTTCAGCAGACGGAAGCAAGAAGGTGCTTAAATCATCAGTGTAGGTCTGTGCTGTGATAGTGTCACGCAGAACAACAGGGGCTGCAAGCCCCCTCCATGGAAAACATGACCACACCGTAACACCAGCACCTCCGAATTTTACTGTTGGCACTAGACCCGCTGGGAGATGAAGTTCACCGGGCATTCGCCATACCCACACCCTACCATTGAATCGCCACATTGTCTACCGTGATTCATGGCTCTACATATCGTTTCTCCACTGTTGAAACGTCCAATGTTTACGCTCCTTACACCAAGTGAGGCATCATTTGACATTTACCGGCGTGATGTGTGGCTTATGAGCAGCCACACGACCATGAAATCCAAGTTTTCTCACCTGTCGCCTAACTGTCATAGTACTTGCAGTGGATCCAGATGCAGTATGGAATTCCTGTGTGATGGTCTGGACAGATGTCTGCCTATTACTCATTACGACCCTCTTCAACAGTCGGCAGTCTCTGTCAGTCAACAGTCGTTGTAGCCCTGTACGCTTTTGAACTGTACGTGTCCACTTCACTACCACATCGGAAACAGTGTACCTAGGGATATTTAGGAGTGTGGAAATCTCGCGTACAGACGTATGACATAAGTCAGTCAATCATCTGACCACGTTTGAAGTCACTGAGTTCCGCAGAGCGCCCCATTCTTTTCTCTCATGGTCGTTGATACGGAGTACCTGGCAGCAGGAGGCAGCACAATGCACCTACCATGAAAAACGTATGTTTTTGGGGGTGTCCAGATACTTTTATTCACATAGTGTATAATGCTTCCAGTTCCAATCGGTTATGAAGCCCGGAAAGACTGCTACCTAAATGCCTCTGTGCGTGCAGTAATTACAATGCCCGTTAAAAGAATTGTAGCACCCAAAGGATTGATCGATTGCTCTTGTAATTTCGTATTCGTACACGCCATATATGGGTATTTAAATGATTAGGATTGCAACACTCTGTGACAGGCAATAGGGCCACAAGAGTGCATTACGGTTTTTCATGTTTAGTGATGTTACGAGGCCTGATGGGGTATAGGGGCCGTGAACGGCATCAGATGTTGAGTGATCACTGTGAACGACATGCAGATGCCATACGACAGTGTTGTCGGCACCCGAAAGAGTTTGACTGAGACGTCATTGTGGATCTACACTTCACGGCTGAAAGAATAGTACAGTATCGAGAGTTGTAGGGATTGTGACTTGACAGTGGCTGTGATTAGTACCAGATGAGTGATCACTGTGAAGGACACACATATGTCGCGTACTGGTGTGAGACCGCGTTGTCGACACCTGAGAGAGTTTGACAGGGGCCTCATTTTGGATCTCCATTTGACGGCTGGATGAATCGTACAATATCCACATATGTAGGGATTCTGGTGTCACAGTGGCCCGATATTGGAATGTGTAGGAAGAAATTTCTGAGGATGTACGTCTGGAGTACAGCATTGTATGGTAGTGAAACATGGACTGTGGGAAAACCGGAAGAGAAGAGAATCGAAGCATTTGAGATGTGGTGCTATAGACGAATGTTGAAAATTAGGTGGACTGATAAGGTAAGGAATGAGGAGGTTATACGCAGGATCGGAGAGGAAAGGAATATGTGGAAAACACTGATAAGGAGAAGGAACAGGATGAGAGGACATCTACTAAGACATGAGGGAATGACTTCCATGGTATTATAGGGAGCTGTAGAGGGCAAAAACTGTAGAGGAAGACAGAGATTGGAATACGTCAAGCAAATAATTGAGGACGTAGGCTGCAAGTGCTACTCTGAGATGAAGAGGTTAGCACAGGAAAGAAATTCGTGGCGGGCCGCATCAAACCAGTCAGTAGACTGATGAACAAAAAAATAAGAAAAAAAAAAGGAACGTGAGGCAAGACGTACTTATGGTCAGGATATTAGTCGACCACGTCTGATCCCCCTATAACTGAATGGTCAACGTGACAGTATTGCCGTCCTAAGAGCCCGGGTTCGATTTCCGGCTAGGCCGGGGATTTTCTCCGCTCAGGGACTGGGTGTTGTGTTGTCTTCATCATCATTCCATCCCCATCCAGCGCGCAGGTCGCCCAATGTGGCGTCGAATGCAGTGAGACCTACACCAAGGCGGCCGGACCTGCCCTGCAAGGAGCCTCCCCACCAATGACGCCAAACGCCCATTTCCATTTACCACAAGGGGGGAGGGGGGGGGGGTCGCCGTGTGTGCACCAACTACGTCGTAACCTCTTCACATCTGCGCCTGCACCCCACGCATGGAATGGACTCACTGCGACGTTGCGTGTCATCCTCCACAATTGGTCAGAGTGTAGCAGCAGTCGAAGTATGGAATAACCATCTCGTACATTGCTGTTAACACCTTAATTCAAACGACTGCGTTTGGAGTAGTACCGTCACTGGGATGCATGGACGGCTGGTGGCTAGCGTCGCATTATGTTCAGCGATGAATCGTGGCTCTGTGCTACTCCAGATGATCATCGTTAGCGAGCACAGTGGTGACCAGTCAGCGGTTGAGGGAACTTTGGTGGCGCAACGGTAACTCACGGACATCCTTTGTCCTCATGCCACCTATTGTAGTGTCATTTTTAGCAGAACAACGCTCTTACAAAAGCATTGTAAGAGACTCCATGAACAGTAAGGGTATGCTGAAGTAGAACCATGGCCAGCTGGATCCCCAACTGTGTCCCAGATAGAATATGCGTGCAACCAACTCGGTGATCAACTCCATCCCGTTACCAGTAGCCAATATATCACGGACTAGCTACGAGGGTTGAGGGCCAGCTTTCCTCAACAGCTTTATGGCACCCTTCCCAACTGAATTGGTGGATGCATCTAGGACAGAGTGTGTCTAATGTAACACTGATAAACAGGTTCATCCTGCCACGTTCTTTGTAAATTTGACTCGATTTTGTAACCACTGCAGTAACATCATACATCTTCTCAACACGCGAAGTTTCATATCACTTCCTTCTCCGCTCCGCCGCCCGGTGTGGTCGTGAGGTTCTAGGCGCTTGAGTCTGGAACCGCGTGACGCTAAGGTCGCAGGTTTGAATCCTGCCTCGGGCATGGATGTGTGTGATGTCCTTAGGTTAGTTAGGTTTAAGTAGTGCTAAGTTCTAGGGGACTGATGACCATAGATGTTAAGTCCCATAGTACTCAGAGCCATTTGAATCATTTTTTTCTTCGCTCCTGGGTGCTTCACCTTGTTTTGTCAGCTAGTGTAGTCTAATTTTGTATTCACGATCACAAGAGGAGCGATAAGCAGAGGGCTGGAGAATACAGCTCTTAAAATTTTCTAAGCTGGATTTCACAGGATAAGTTGCATCTATCTTGAAGACTCTGCTAATTCAGGTTCTTCAACATTTCCATGAATCAAATAAACCTGTGACTGTATCGTCCTTCTATATGTTCAGTATCCCCTTTTAATTCTATTTTGTATGGGTCTCATGTACAAATTATCGGTGTTCTGAACTTTAAGTAGCTCTTTTGAAGATCGACTGCGTTTTCCCAGTGCGCTACTTGTGAAGTCTGCCACGTGCATTGTGCATGACTGAACGTATGTGATCATTTCATTTCAAGTACCATATCATTTGTTACCACTTTAGATATTTGTATGAGATGACTGATACTAACAGTAAGTAATTCATATTATACTCATCGGACACTATCTCGCTCCATTTGGTGAAGCAAATAATTTTACGCTTCTGTTCATTTAAAGGTCATTGCATACCTTTGCTCCACTTTGAAAAGTTATCAAGATCAGACTGAATGTTTGTACAGCATTATGCAGACAGTACTTTGTTACAGGTAACTGCACCAACTGTAAAAAGTCTTATGTTACTCCTGTTGCATGTCAGTTTCAAACTCTCATGCAGCCTATTCTACAGTGCAAAACGCACATGTCCGCAGTCAATAATGTCAGTCCTTTAACGCTGCATAAAAACTGCATACAGTATTCACTGCTACCAATTATTGCACTGTTATTTACTTCTTCTTCTTCTTCTTCTTTCGTGTTATTGTAGGAAGAGATCCCCTAATTTTCTGCAGCCATGGGAGCTTGCCTTTGGTGGCTCGTGAAAGGGCTTAGAAAGACCAGAGTATCATAAAATTGTTCAGTGCTGAAATCTGCGCCCCCTCCCCTCCCCCCACACCAAGCAGGTATAGGAAAGGAAAGTCGCAGCATTCTAATTCTGCTTAGCAGGCACGTAGGAGGGCAGTCTGCATTCTGAAAAGCTGCATCGTGCGAGACGCCGGAAGGAATGCTTTTTGGTGTGATAAGACCTGAAAAGAAGATGAAAAACTCAGAGTTTGTTACCTCAGGACTGGCATTTGGTGACGCTGCACTGGACAGGAATGTTCACCTGGATTCAAGTAAGTAAGTTCCTGTATGGTTCACAGAATCATTTTGCTTGGCGTATTTTCGCGTTCGTGTCTATATGTAAGGATTTCGATTGACCAGAGAGAGATTTATTGTCTAGTGGGAGAGACTCCCTGCACCACACCACTATTGATTAACCATGACAAAATCTATGACAGCAGGAACTTGTTAAACTTATTTATAAAATTATTATTCGTCAGAACTCAAAAGGTCTGCTGCAATTAGGTAGCGAAATTTCTACCCTGGTGGTACCGGCTAAGTTTTGGGGAGTAAAGTGAGAACACACTTGCTGCAGGTATGACAAAGAGTATACTTGCTTCAGGGATGCTGAGCAAGATTTTTGTTGGAGAGAAAGATGTCTCCAAGTTAGAGCACAGTATTAAGGAAAGGCTGTATTCAGCATTTCGAGCCGCTACTGCAACAGTCATCCAACACGACCCGCTGATGCCATCACTGAGGCGAGGGGAACATGATGCTAATTAACTTGCATCAGGGTTCAGTTGTGAACTTCTGACATTCACAGCCAGCGAGTTGCACACATCATGCACTTTCTCCAAATAGATAACCGTTTGTGCAGTCATTGGTCATAGTCATGTTTATGTTTTCATGTGTCCACCCACTTGCCCCTAGGCTACAGCTCATAAAGTTTATATACAGGATTCAGTGACTGAACCATTTTAACTGATAGCTTATGGTAATAAACTAAACTGTTATTTTGAGCGCTAGTTTCCTTTTGTAGGTAACTATATCTCTGTAACGTGTGGTACCAGTATTTTCATGATTCATTGGGCTGTCCCTGGTAATTTTCATCCAATAAGATTTTATCCATTGTATGACATTGTTTCCCCTAGTCCCTTCTCTCTAGGTTGATGGCATCGACTAATACCATTTTAGGGGTATGGTAACACCTCATCCAACACCTCACACTATCAGTATTCTTTCCAAGGCTATTTAAATACAATGTGAATAACAAGGGCCCCAAAATAATTCCATGGATCGATGACTCTCCATCCTACATAGCATGATGCATCCTCCCTACCAAAAAATCCTAGCTACAAACCTCGGTTGATACTCCATACGACTGTACCTAGGATAATAAGGGTTGGTGCAATAATGAATCAAATGTTTTTTGAAGTGAACTAATACTTTCGTTGTGGAGCAAGTCAGTTTCTCCCTGACATATCTCACGTAATGTCCATGGTAGTAAAAGCAGAGAAATACACCGAAGCTTACCGACATTTGTTCCTCCCACACCCTACCCGCGAGCACAGTGTGAAGGGGACAAAAATAGAATGGCGCGCAGTTTCCCTCCACCGTGCCTTTCACAGATAAAGAGTGAGACGGTACAGTGCCTAAGCTGGCATTAAGCACCGTACACTGATACACGAGAAGAGAGTGTCACTTCCCCATCTCTTCGATTTAGATTTCTCTGTATCACAGTGGTTCCCGAAGTTTCCGAAACCCTTACCACTGAATAACATCAGATACTAACCAATACCAAGATACCTTCAAACTAATTAATCAACACATAAAAAATTAGACTCTCCTTGTTTTAGCTAGACGTATCACAAATAATTTTCTGTCAACTAAAATTCACGTGTTCTAGCAATTATTTTGTTAAACCAAAACAAAATGAAGAAATAAAACGGTTGGTGTTGCTTATTTTCGACAATCCATTTTACATTCAAGTACGCCTTAAAGCACGTCCTAAGTAGCTCTCCACATACTGGATAATCCTCTTCCAAGCATGTCAACAGTAGCAAATTAAATCAATGTTCTGCACTCATTCCCAGAATATAATTGGTAATGGGCCAAAGTATTGGCATTTCCTTTTTATCTGGGTCTATTTTTAGAGTGTAATCTTCGTGTGCTCTAGGGTGTGAGCTCTGGACCGAATGTCGCTATTTGAAACTATTCCCTTATTCACGGAAATAGTCTAACCCTCTCGCTTACATTTCGACTTTCCAAATCAGAAAAATAGATGAGAACTGAATTAATTACTGCTGGAAAGTGGCGACTACAGTAAATGGAGTACAAATAAGAGTACAAATGGCGTGCGGTGTTTTTGGCAAATAAAAAGGAGATCTTTGAAAACGGAACTTCCAATCCATCTGATACTGACAGTGTTGACTCATCGTAATGAGAAAAGCATTTGTAAGACAGCGATCCTCAGCGGAAAATGATAGGCGCCTCTTCCGAATTAATAAGAGGGACTGGAAAACAAGCAAATGGAGCGAGGAACAAAATGAAGTGGAATATGGATTGAATGTGAGTGGGAGGAAGGCGGGCTGGGAGTCGCGAGAACTGAGGAAAGACCGAGGTGAAGACCTGACAGATGGTGGACACATGCAGCAGCGGCAATGATGCGTACAACTGAAGACTGCAGTACGTGGGAGGGTCTCAAAGATATATTACTCATAATGATGCTGATCTAATAAACACTGCGGTCTAAGTATATGACGATAGCATAGATCAGTGATCGTCAAGCTGCGTCCTGTAGACCGCACGCGGATCGAATCAAGAATTTGTGCGGCCCACGGGTCTCTGCACTATTTTACAGTAATATACGTGTAGCAGCTAACATCCGCATCCAAAAAGTCAACGAGGGTTAAGAGACTATTAAGAGTGTAATTTTACAGCTCAATAACTAACAAAAGAACAGAGACAGTAATATTTTAAGATGCATTAAATTGTAATTCATGTTGGTGAATTACCCCGCTTACCTCAGAGCCACTCTGAGGTTAGAGGATGTGACAGTGGGTATACCTGATGTCTTCCAGTACTGGAAACACACTGGCTGCGTGAATTGTACCGATCAGTTGCTGTGGTGTACACCGAAGCGCCAAATCATGGTTATCACGTGATTAATAGCTTGTTTGTCCTCTTTGGAACGAATGCATCACTGATTTTGCGTATCAGCGTTCCAACAATTTGTTGGTAGGTTTGTGGAGATATATAGCTTTAGATGTCTACGCACAGGTCATGTAATGTGCGTAAATAAGCAGCCGCTGAATTGCGTACACGGTGCTGGTCCCCGACTGCAAAGGATTTACATCAGACGCCGAGATATCAACGTGAGTTCACTTTACTGCTCCTCTAACCGCTGCAGTACGGTTCTGGCTACGGGAAATGCTCAACTACGCTGCTGAAAGATGACATCGCCGTCGGAGAAGACATCAAGCATGAAGGGATGCAGGTGGCTCGCAGCTGTCAACGTGTCTTACAAGGGGAGGCCGCCAATTGTGAAATTCAGATTCAATTCATACTGCGCATAATAAAAGCTCATGGCCAGAGGTGTAATGTGGCAAAGCACCAAGATGCACTTCTCAGCCGTTGTCGAGAAAATCGACAGTTAAAAGAAACCGTTGCGGTGAAATACTCTCTACGATTAACGATTTTCGACAGCGTCGCGGCGCAACGGTAAACGCTCGGGTTCCTAGTCCGAAGGTCGCCGGATCGAATCTCGCGCCGTGAAACTTTTTTTTTTGTAATTCAAATGATATATATATAATTCCCGGCAATCAGTTGCAACAATTATGCATATAATAAGTTGTTGAAAGTCGTTTGTCGCGGAAAAACTGGCGACTTCGAACATCATTATGTTTTCCGCAAACAAAGTTGTATTTCACAAATGTTATTAATTGTCTTCATAATGTTAACCACGTATAGTTAACGGAAGACGTAGAAACGATATTCCGAAACGAATACGTATAGCGTAAGTCAAACGTTCGAATTAGAATAGAATTTTTTGTGGCAGGTACGAAATACACTCCTGGAAATGAAAAAAAGAACACATTGACACCGGTGTGTCAGACCCACCACACTTGCTCCGGACACTGCGAGAGGGCTGTACAAGCAATGATCACACGCACGGCACAGCGGACACACCAGGAACCGCGGTGTTGGCCGTCGAATGGCGCTAGCTGCGCAGCATTTGTGCACCGCCGCCGCCAGTGTCAGCCAGTTTGCCGTGGCATACGGAGCTCCATCGCAGTCTTTAACACTGGTAGCATGCCGCGACAGCGTGGACGTGAACCGTATGTGCAGTTGACGGACTTTGAGCGAGGGCGTATAGTGGGCATGCGGGAGGCCGGGAGGACGTACCGCCGAATTGCTCAACACGTGGGGCGTGAGGTCTCCACAGTACATCGATGTTGTCGCCAGTGGTCGGCGGAAGGTGCACGTGCCCGTCGACCTGGGACCGGACCGCAGCGACGCACGGATGCACGCCAAGACCGTAGGATCCTACGCAGTGCCGTAGGGGACCGCACCGCCACTTCCCAGCAAATTAGGGACACTGTTGCTCCTGGGGTATCGGCGAGGACCATTCGCAACCGTCTCCATGAAGCTGGGCTACGGTCCCGCACACCATTAGGCCGTCTTCCGCTCACGCCCCAACATCGTGCAGCCCGCCTCCAGTGGTGTCGCGACAGGCGTGAATGGAGGGACGAATGGAGACGTGTCGTCTTCAGCGATGAGAGTCGCTTCTGCCTTGGTGCCAATGATGGTCGTATGCGTGTTTGGCGCCGTGCAGGTGAGCGCCACAATCAGGACTGCATACGACCGAGGCACACAGGGCCAACACCCGGCATCATGGTGTGGGGAGCGATCTCCTACACTGGCCGTACACCACTGGTGATCGTCGAGGGGACACTGAATAGTGCACGGTACATCCAAACCGTCATCGAACCCATCGTTCTACCATTCCTAGACCAGCAAGGGAACTTGCTGTTCCAACAGGACAATGCACGTCCGCATGTATCCCGTGCCACCCAACGTGCTCTAGAAGGTGTAAGTCAACTACCCTGGCCAGCAAGATCTCCGGATCTGCCCCCCATTGAGCATGTTTGGGACTGGACGAAGCGTCGTCTCACGCGGTCTGCACGTCCAGCACGAACGCTGGTCCAACTGAGGCGCCAGGTGGAAATGGCATGGCAAGCCGTTCCACAGGACTACATCCAGCATGTCTACGATCGTCTCCATGGGAGAATAGCAGCCTGCATTGCTGCGAAAGGTGGATATACACTGTACTAGTGCCAACATTGTGCATGCTCTGTTGCCTGTGTCTATGTGCCTGTGGTTCTGTCAGTGTGATCATGTGATGTATCTGACCCCAGGAATGTGTCAATAAAGTTTCCCCTTCCTGGGACAATGAATTCACGGTGTTCTTATTTCAATTTCCAGGAGTGTATAAACTCCGTTACTCGCTCTTGACACTTGAAGGACAGATGTTGAATGGGCCGAAACGAGCCGCCGCTTAACAGCCTAGTTGCCTGCTAACTTCGAAAGAAGGTAGATGCGGTCCCTAGCGCAACTTATAACATCGTCGAAAATCAGTGCGGACGTGAGAGCTTTGGTACACCCTGTTAAACAATCGGAATAATGGAGGCGGTACAATTGGAGAGCGATCAGCCTTCACCAACATGCATAAGCAATTCATTAATATATATATATATATATATATATATATATATATATATATATTGAATTACAATAAACTAATAATAAAAAAAAAGTTGCACGGCGCGAGATTCGATCCGGCGACCTTAGGATTAAGAACCCGAGCGCTTACCGCTGCGCCACGACGCTGTAGAAAATTATTAATCGTAGAGAGTATTTCACCGCAGCGGTTTCTTTTAACTGCTGATTTTCTCGACAACGCCTGAGAAGTGCATCTTGGTGCTTTACCACATTACACCTCTGGCCATGAGCTTTTATTATGCGCAGTGTGAATCGAATCTGAATTTCACAATTGGCGGCCTCCCCTTGTTAGATTACTGCCACACATTCCATGCAAGCGTAGGAGAACGTCTCTCATAGCATAACACTGCTCCCACCAGCCTGTGTACGTGGCGCACTACACGTTTCGAGCCGCCGTTCACCTCGATGACAACATTTGTGGAGACGAGCATCGACATAGTGTAGCAAAAAATGTGATTCATCCGAAGAACAGATACGTTTCCATTGAGTCGACGGTCGAATCCCGATTGTCCTGTGTCCACTGAAATCGTAATTGACGATGTCTTTGGGTCAATAGCTCTGAACACATTGGGGTGGTCTACTGCAATGAACGATGAACTGTGTGCTCCGAAACACGCGCGCAAAAACCAGCATTGTGCTCTTTCGGCAGATACATCACAGATCACCATCCATCCTACTTCACAGAGCAGACAACCCTCCGAGCCCCTCAAAGTGAAGAGTATTGGACGCCCAAGCATTCAGCGCCTAGTGGTAGTTTCACTGTCCTATGTCTTTCCGTAGGTGCTCACAACAGTAGCACGTGAACATTCGACAGGATTTGCCGTTTTCGAGATACTCGTTCGCAGGCTCTGCGTGATAATAATCTACCATTTGTCAAAGTCTCTTATCTTAACGGATTTCCCCATTTTCAGGCCAAATTTTCGCTAGGATGATCCCTCGTCCGTGTCTTCTCCGCTTACATACTTCTCATGTACTTTTGTCACACGTCACGTGCTTGTAACGCCACCAGGCTGCACCCAGCGTTACGATGGGCAGTGGTCGTATTGTTTTGGTTTCTCATTGTAAATTTTAAACAAGCCGAAAGTTACAAGCGAAAATCTTTCTCATATCTCTTTTTGTGGCGGTGTTCGTAGCGACAAGCAATTCGCTGTAGAAACGGCTTACGAAGTCACCGCCACACTTTTAATAGCGGGCCGACCGGTCCGCTGGAACAGTGAACAGAAAGATGAAAACCCAAACACTCTGAATAAATAAAAGTCGGTACTTATCTTTATTAACGAAGATACAGAAACACAGTAGTGAACTCCGTGTCTACAGAAATCTGTCTAGTTCGAGTCGGAGCGGCTAGGTCAACGTCGGCTGACGACAAACAACAACTCTGCTGCGATGAACACACAACTGACTAGCAAGTACACAATTCGGTGGCGAGTATACAACTGAGCGGCGAATACAGAACTGTCCTAGCGCTCGCGACTCCAGCGCTTAAGAAACCAGAAGCCAGCGGTGGCGCGCGCAGACTTGCGGCGATTTCCTGTCTCGCTGGCGCTGCTTATGCGGACGGCGTCCGGACTTTGATGCTGCCAACCTTTTGGCAGCGGGCTCGGGTGGCATTACTGGGTAGGATATAACACCTCTGACAGGGTTATAAGTGTACCGGTACTGTTGTTGCTCAGATTTAAGGTTAGGCTACTTTCAGAGGTGGCAATTTATACGAAAACAAGAAAAAATGTGTTGTTAACGTAGGCTCTAAAATGAATGCCTTGTCAGCTATGTGCACTTGTTCATCAACGATACTGTAAAATAAATCTCTTGTACTGCAAACTCTTTGATTTGCATGTTTTTAGAAAGGTAATATGGACCAAAACCAGAGAAAAGTGTCCCATAAATAATGCCACTAAATTGGTTACTGTACTTTAAGAGCTATCGATATTTGCTCAGTAGAAGAGATATTTTCCACAATTACGAAGATGAATAAATATTAGTAGCATTTTAAAGCGCATACCTACTAAACGTTTTTCTTGGTTTGGGCTATGCTACCACCTTTGAAGGTTACGTATCCAACAGCCTAGCGACAACAGTACAGGTGTACGCATTCGACTTTCAGAGGTACCAGAAAGATTGCCACTTGTAATTTTCGACTCTGTTGTTTCCGTACCGGTGACCCTTATCTCAAACTGATACATCTACCCTCCTCCATGAGTCTTGGAAGTTCGCAATAACGCAGAATCCCTCTGTTTTAGTAGCACGGAATACTGAAGTTGTAATACAACGTGATAAGCTGGAGAAAAATGACATTCAAAAGATTTGTGATCTCGTCGCATATTGCACAACGCTTACGGATATAAATACCGTTATCAATGAGCTAATTTTCGGCTCACAAAGGCAACACAACAACACTTTATCAGGCAATTACCGTGACACAGTTTTGCACTGTGTTCACGAGAGCTTCCTGTAGCACCTGACCTGGCGTTGCCAGGAAGCACTCTTAGAGCCGATAGTTACTTCGAGAAACACCGGCTTCGAGCAACACCGCCTCGAGAAACACAGAAATACAGGAAAATAAATCACTTACGAATGAAAAAAAGAAAGAGGATGGAAGTGAAGATGAAACGGTTGCAAAAAAAAAAAAAAAAAAAAAATGCCAAGAAATCGAATTAGAAATGGTCTTCGGAACACGATTCAGCTTATAGAAAAGTCAGAACAAATTTAAATGGACGTGAAAGTGTAGACAACTTTAGAAGTGCAAGAGGAATTCCACTGTTAATCGCAGAGGAGAGAGCAGATATGTGGAAATGGTAGGCTGAAGGCCTTTGCGATGTGGGTGAACACTGTGATGACTTAATACACCAAAAAATGGGATTCAGTATGGAAGACAGGGGACATCAAATTATAGATCAGGGTTTAAAATAGCTTTGGAAAGTTGCGACCAAATAACGGAAAGGAATAGATAACATTTCTTCGGAATTTCTAAAATAATTGAGGGAAGTGGCAACCAAACGGCAATTCAAGTAGATTTGTATAATCTGTGAGTCCGGAGAATAGTACCAGACTTCCGGAAATGTATAGTCGACACTATCTCGAAAGCAGAAGGACAGATAGGTGCTAAAACTGTGGCACAGCCTGTATAACAGTTTATGTATCCAAGAATAATATACAGATGAAGGGAAAAGAGAGTTTAGCGTCCGCGAAACGACGATCAGTTCGCGTTTAGGAAAGTTAAAAGAAGCGGGGAGTTGGTTCTTACGTCGTGCTTGATAATGTAAACAAAGCAAGAAGGATCAAGACACTTTCTTTCACTTAGTCGACATAGAAAAAGCGTTCAACAATATAAAATGTTGCAACGTGTTCGAAATTTTCAACAAAATTGATGTAACTTGTAGAGATCGAAAGATAATGTACAGTGTTTACAAGAAGAAAGACGAAGAATAAAGTACTGAACTGATGAATGGAATGAGCAGTCTAATGAGCACGCTGAAGAAAGACGAAAGTGAAAGTAATGAGGAGTTTAAAGAATGAGATCAGTGATAAACATGGACAATTGGTGACCACGAAGCACAGAAAGTGAAGATTGCTACTGAGGAAGCAAAATTGCACGTGGTGGTAAAAGCGAGGAGGACATTAAAAGCAGACTAGCACAGAAAAGGAGCGCATCCCGGACCCAAGAAAGTCTACTGAAATCGAACATTTGCCTTGATTTGAAGAAGACATTTCTGTAAATGTATTCGTAAGTTTTGGAGTACAGCATTGTACGGCAGTGGATCATGGACTGTGGTGGAACAGGAAAAAGGAAGAGAATCGATTCGTTTAAAATGTGGTGCTGTAGAATAATGATGAACTTCAGGTTGGTGGAGTGATGAGTTTCTCTGCAGAGCAGGCCAGGAGAGAAACATTTGTAGGATGTTGGCTACCTAGAGGAATAACAGTTCAGTATGACATGTGTTAAGACAAAAAAAGAGTAACCTCCATGGTGTTTGAGGGACATCTAGAGGGTAAAAACTGTAGGGGAAGACCAAGATTGGAATATGTCCAACATATAATTGAAGACGCTGGATACAAATGCTATGACAGAGAGAAAATAGTTGGGAGGGAACTGCAACAGGCTAAGCTTACGGTTAATCATAGTAGAGACAAAGTACATATTATGATAAAAACATCAAATGATATACTGGAATATTTCAATTGTAGGCTATGAAGCAGTCATCCACAAATGAATATTTTTTCTTATTGTAATGTAAATGGAAATTACAAAGAAACCTGTCTTCAGTATTTGACAGCGATTCAAGTTTGCTTGTTGTTGTTGTGATCTTCAGTCCTGAGACTGGTTTGATGCAGCTCTCCATGCTACTCTATCCTGTGCAAGCTTCTTTATCTCCCAGTACCTACTGCAGCCTACATCATTCTGAATCTGGTTAGTGTATTCATCTCTTTGTCTCCCTCTACGATTTTTACCCTCCACGCTGCCCTCCAATACTAAATTGGTGATTCCTCGATGTCTCAGAACATGTCCTACCAACCGATCCCTTCTTCAAGTCAAGTTGTGCCACAAGCTCCTCTTCTCCCCAATTCTATTCAGTACCTCCTCATTACTTATGTGATCTACCCATCTAATCTTCAGCATTCTTCTGTAGAACCACATTTCGAAAGCTTCTATTCTCTTCTTGTCCAAACTATTTATCGTCCATGTTTCACTTCCATACATGGCTACACTCCATACAAATATTTTAAGAAACGATTTCCTGACATTTAAATCTATACTCGATGTTAATAAATTTCTCTTCTTCAGAAACACTTTCCTTGCCGTTGCCAGTCTACATTTTATATCCTCTCTACTACTTTAAGTGTCTCGTTTCCTAATCTAATTCCCTCAGCATCACCCGAGTTAATTTGACTACACTCCATTATCCTCGTTTTGCTTTTGTTGATGTTTATCTTATACCCTACTTTCAAGACACTGTCCATTCCGTTCAGCTGCTCTTCCAAGTCCTTTGCTGTCTCTGACACAATTACAATGTCATCGGTGAACCTCAAAGTTTTTATTTCTTCTCCATGGATTTTAATACCTACTCCGAACTTTTCTTTTGTTTACTTTATTGCTTGCTCAATATACACATTGAATATCATCGGGCATAGGCTACCACCCTGTCTCACTCCCTTCCCAACCACTGCTTCCCTTTCATACCCCTCGACTCTTATAACTGCCATCTGGTTTCTGTACAAATTGTAAATAGCCTTTCGCTCCCTGTATTTTACCTCTGCCACCTTCAGAATTTGAAAGAGAGTATTCCAATCAACATTTTCAAAAGCTTTCTCTAAGTCTACAAATGCTAGAAACGTAGGTTTGCCTTTCCTTAATCTTTCTTCTAAGATAAGTCGTTGGGCCAGTATTGCCTCACGTGTTCCAACATTTCTACGGAATCCAAACTGATCTTCCCCGAGGTCGGCTTCTATCAGTTTTTCCATTCGTCTGTAAAGAATTCGCGTTAGTATTTTGCAGCTGTGACTTATTAAACTGATAGTTCGGTAATTTTGACATCTGTCAACACCTGCTTTCTTTGGGATTGGAATTATTATATTCTTCTTGATTCGCTTACCAGCCTGAATATCGATATCGACGCGCAGACAGAGATACTCGAACTGCCCACCTGGCATGTTGTTACTGGAGCGCTATAGGGAGGGCAGCCGACATGCGAGGTGAGAGTATCGGCAGACACCATACAGAAATACCGTGAGAGGGGTCAGCTCCGAAACACTCATACCTTCTAATGAAGCTACGGTTGTCGTGCCATACGGATAGCTAGCAATTCGGTATTACTTAATTGTCATTCTCGATTAAGATTTATCTCCGGTCGGATTAGCGATCAGATCTTACGAATAGTCAGGAATTCGCTATTACCTGGTTTTGTACTCGCTTAAGATTTCTCTTCTGTACCAAAGAGGTTGTGCTATGTTGATGATACTGCCATTGCATTTCAAACAAAGCACCTAGAGGATGGAGGAAATGTGTTCATACAAGACCTGATACTACTCGCTGATTTTTGCAGAAATTGTAGATTGTGCCCTAACTCTATAAAAAGTGAAATGATTACTTTCAGCCTCAACAATCGCTAAGCAAGCCAGGCACTAAACATCACTTTCTGTAAGAAAACGATTGAGAACAACCCTGACCCTAAGTATCTCAGAATCACACTGGGTCGTTCACCACCATTCAGGACTCACCTCACCTCACTTGTAGAAAAGTCAGAGACAAGGAACAACATTATCTGGAAACTAGCTTCGACTTTGGAGGGAGGGGGGAGGGGAGTTTCAAGTCCTTTCCGTCTGTAAAGTGGCCTTGTCTCTTGCGTATTCTGTGGCATTAGAACGATACCATGGGAATCGTAACGGACACCTCGAGATCAACTCCACTATCCTGGCACTATCCTATTCTCAATAACGTTGCTCCATCACCTTTGGGACGACAAGAAGCAATGAGCCGTGGATGTGAAAGGATTAATAATTTAGGGTTTACCCAAAGGAAATTGTTCTCCATCTACGCAAAATGCATTTCAAGTTAAGAAAATCATTCTGCACAGCTTGTGAGATCCAACACCGAAGACCGAAGATGTGTGGAAGAAGTCGTGAAAAAACGCTGACATACGTCGTTGTGGCTTCTAAAATCCTACGTGTATATGAGACTTGCAGCTGTCTAGAAGAATCTGGTCAGCAGACAGAATCCGATGTGGACACGTAAGAACAAAGTCTTCATGCACAAATGGGTATTCTTGGACACCCCGTTGGGTGACTATGGAGCTTCAGCGCAGACTATTCACCAAGTTATAGACGACTGTCCCAAGAGATGTTTCAGTGGAGACTGGAAGGATGTCATCAGTGCCTCGTCAACGACACTGGAATGTTTCATGAAGCCTTTATCAACGATAAAATGCTGAAATTGAAAAACACATTGCCGGCCGGGGTGGCCGAGCGGTTCCAGGCGATACAGTCTGGAACCGCGCGACCGCTACGGTCGCAGGTTCGAATCCTGCCTCGGGCATGGATGTGTGTGTTGTCCTTAGGTTAGTTAGGTTTAAGTAGTTCTAAGTTCTAGGGGACTGATGACCTCTAAAGTTAAGTCCCATAGTGCTCAGAGGCATTTGAACCACTTTTTTTTGTTTTGAAAAACACTTTGGAAAGGATCGACTCACTTGGCATCACTCTGTAAAGTCAATTGAGTTCAGAATCTTGCATATATCTTTTGTATTTCAATGTATAAATATTGCAGTGATTTGTGTGTGTACATCCATACGGTAAATAATAATAATAATTTCTCTCTGGGTGGATTTATCATGCTTTACACCTACTTTCTACATTTACATTATTGAGTCAACCAGATGAGGATGCCGAGCAGTAGGTGGGTGCTTAGACAGAAAGCAGGAATTATTAGCAGCACACGTAGCTCTGAAGAGCAAAATAGCTTAACTTGAACAATTCAGAGAAACTGCCCGTTAATCAGGACCTAATCGTCATAACTGATCACGATACAGATACGCTACTGTAAATTGCTGAGGTTTCGGCAAATTCCGTTCGTATACTGCTAGTAAACTGGGCTGGCATCGTTGCAACGTCGTCTTACACAGGCTGGACAGGTGGGACTACGTGCACGTACAGCAGGAGGTGTGTTCTCAAGACGGCTGCGGACGGCTGCCGATTGGATTACTTTCCATCTCTGGAGTCGTTCTGTCTAGTGTGGTATCGATACTGCACGACATTAAATACATGATATATGTGTTTACATGAATACAATCAGATGCAGCTTCAAGGCTTTAGCGGATTGGCGAGGCCGTTACTATTTACTGCCGACCTCTGGATGTGTTCTGTCTGGTGTGATATCGATTACTGCCAACCTCGGGATGTGTTCTGTCTGGTGTGGTATCGATTACTGCCACCCTCGGGATGTGTTCTGTCTGGTGTGGAACGATTACTGCCAACCCCGGGGTGTGTTCTGTCTGGTGTGGTATCGATTACTGCCAACCTCGAAATGTGTTCTGTCTGGTGTGGTGTCGATTACTGCCAACCTCGGGATGTGTTCTGTCTGGTGTGGTATCGATTACTGCCAACCTCGGGCTGTGTTCTGTCTGGTGTGGTATCGATTACTGCTAACCTCGAGATGTGTTCTGTCTGGTGTGGTATCGATTACTGCCAACCTCGGGGTATGTTCTGTCTGGTGTGGTATCGATTACTGCCAACCTCGGGGTGTGTTCTGTCTGGTGTGGTATCGATTACTGCCAACATCGGGATGTGTTCTGTCTGGTGTGGAATCGATTACTGCCAACCTCGGGATGTGTTCTGTCTGGTGTGGTATCGATTACTGCCAACCTCGGAGTGTGTTCTGTCTGGTGTGGTATCGATTACTGCTAACCTTGGGATGTGTTCCGTCTGGTGTGGTGTCGATTACTGCCAATTTCGGGATGTGTTCTGTCTGGTGTGGTATCGATACTGTATGACATCACATACATGTCATGTACACTGAGGTGACAGAAGCGATATGCTCATATACAGATGGCGGTAGTATCGCGTGCACAAATCATGAAAGGGCTGTCATTTGTACTCAGGTGATTCGCGTAAAAGGTTTCCGACGTGATTATGGGTCTTTAAACGCGGAAACGTGTTTGAAGTTAGATGCATGGCACATTCCATTTCGGAATTCTTTAGGGAATTCAGTATCCTGAGATGCACAGTGTCAAGACTATGCCGAGAATACTAAATTTCAGACGTTACTTCTCACCAAAGACAAGACAGTGGCCGAAGGCCTTCAGTCAGCGACCGAGAACACTGGCGTTTCCGCAGAATCGTTTATGTTAACAGACAAGCAACATTGTGTGAAATGTCAGTGTGCGACGTACGGCTAACGTAAACGTTAGGACCGTGCGTCGAAATTTGCCCTTAATGGGCTATGGCAGTAGACGACCGACCCAAGTATCTTTGCTAACAGCACGACATCGCCTGCAGTGCATCTCCCGGGCTCGTGGTTGTATCTGTCAGATGAGTCTCGACTGCAGTTGGCAAACTGTGATGGTAGCGCTGGAGTGTGGCGCAACCCCCACAAGGGCGGGGACACGAGTTGTCATCAGGAAACTGTTGAAGTTGGTAAGTCCATCATGGTGTGGCCTATGTGTACATAGAAGAGATTGGGTCCTCTGATCAAACTGAACCGATCATTGGGTGGAAATTGTTACGTTCGGCTAGTTGGTAACCAGTTACAGCCATTCGTTGGCTTTGTTTCCCACACAACGATGGAGTTTTTATCGATGACGATAGGCTGTATCAGAACACTCTGGACAATTCGGGTGATAGATTTGGCTACCCAAATCGCCCGACATGAATCCCTTCGAACATAAATGGGACACAATCGAGAGGTTCAAACGGTTCAAATGGCTCTGAGCACTATGGGACTTAACATCTATGGTCATCAGTCCCCTAGAACTTAGAACTACTTAAACCTAACTAACCTAAGGACATCACACAACACCCAGCCATCACGAGGCAGAGAAAATCCCTGACCTCGCCGGGAATCGAACCCGGGAACCCGGGCGTGGGAAGCGAGAACGCTACCGCACGAAATCGAGAGGTTACTTCAGTGGATAAAATACTGCATCGACAAGACTGTCGCAATTATGGACAGCTGTAGAGGCAGCATGGATCAGTACTTCTGCAGGAGACTTGCACCGACTTGTTGATCCATGCCACGAAGAGTAGCTGCACAACGCCGGGAAGAAGGAGGTCCTAAACGATATTAGGAGGTATCACACAACTTTTGTCACCTCAGTGCATATTTGGATGACTACTCTGAATTCCCACTTGAGTATTTGCCAGACATTTCAAATAACCACATTCACGTTATTTTCCAACTATTCTAATTTCGAATAGGACGTGGAAAATGTGAACACTTGAATCTTTCCGTGCGAGCTCTCATTCCTCGTACTTTATCACGACTGATTTCTCCTCATGTAGCTGGAACTAACAAAATTCTGAGACAGATAATTGAAAATCGTAATTTTCTGGAAAGCTCTAGCCGCGACGAAAAACGCCTTGTTCCAGCAATAGCCATGCCAACTCACTATCATGATCCGTTCACTCTCTCCGCTATTTTGTTACAATACAAAACGAGCTGCATTTCTTTCATTTTTGTCTATGTCCACCGTCAATTCTGTCTCGTGAGGATCACATACCACGCAACAATGCTCAAGAAGAGGAAGGACACGCTCAGTATAGACAGTCGCTTTAGATGATCTGTTGCAGCTTCCAAGTGTTCCGTCAGTAAAATGCAGTACTTTGGTCACCTTCACCCCAACATTTTCTATGTAACGGTTCGAATTTAAGTTTTTTGTGACTGTAATCCCACACCGTCCCTGAGACCTGGACTTCGTTTAATTCTTACTGTTTACTACGTGAACTCTGTTGCTACGGACAACTCGGAATAGCCTATTTGTTTCTCAGGTCTCCAGAACATTTTTTTTTTCTAGCTACCCCAAAGCATGGCGAAACTCTTGTTAAGTCCAAACAAGCGACGTGCACAGTGGAAGAAAGCTACCTGTACACTCGGCTCTCCCGCCGGCGTAGCTTACGCGACAGACCACGGCAGGCATTTAACACTGCCGGCGGCGTCTTTAAAAAGCGAGGGAGGCGGCGACTGCTTGCTTCCCGAGGGGCGGTAACGCCCGCCCCCTTCGCGGCTTTTCACACCGCCGCCGAGAGCCCGGGAATGCCAAACACGGTCCGCCGCCCCCATCTGCGCCTCATCTCTTATTTATTCAATGAGCGGCGGTTTCTTCAGGCGCTTTTGTTTACTCATCCCGCGGATGACACCTCGCGGGACTCCCCCCCGGGATGGGCTTCGCACCTCTGAATGCCGCCCGCCCAGCACGCACACCCCTGCTTTCCTTTATTCTTAAGAGGCTTTCACTTAATTTCTTTCCAGCGCCCCGGCGCCGTCTCTCGTTTCACTCACCTGACGCTCCGTCCGCTAACCCCGCCCCCCCCCTACCCTTCCCTCCCCCTCACCAACTCTCCGACACGGATACTCCAGGTCTTGCTATTTCCCTTCCGCGTGCTAATTTTTGCGGACTGAAAATCGCGGTGTATTTAAATGTAAAATTTTGAGACATTATGAGTTACGTAACTTCAGAAGCCAAAAAGAGCGCCGGCCGGGGTGGCCGTGCGGTTCTAGGCGCTACAGTCTGGAACCGCGCGAACGCTACGGCCGCAGGTTCGAATCCTGCCGCGGGCATGGATGTGCGTGATGTCCTTAGGTTAGTTAGGTTTAAGTAGTTCTAAGTTCTATGGGACTGATGACCTGATGACCTCATAAGTTAAGTGCCATAGTGCTCAGAATCATTTGAACCATTTTTGAACCAAAAGCAGCAGACAAAATGTTGCTCAATAGGTAAACTTCGAAGGATTTAATGTATCCACGGAAGGCACCACAAGAAAAATATACAAATGTCGAATACGTTTAAAAAGACCATTAAACAGTCAGCTCCAACAGGATGATATGTTAAACACCAAGACTTCAGTACAGCTAGTTCTTGAATATTTATCGAACATGAAAACATACGATTTTTACTGTTTTAAGACTTGGATATTTAACGAATGACTGACTTCAACAAGTTGATTGTGTTATATTTACGAAAGAACGCATGGCTGAAGGCCGGTAGCTGTCTTCACGTGTCAAGTGATGTGTGCTGAAACAACTACGAAACCAAAAGAACTCCAATTATAATTAAAGAACACAAATAATGTTACTGATCTTTCCTTTATTGGGGGCAACAGTCACATAGAATTTTTTGAAAGAAATTTCTGCCATTAGACTGTATATTGTTCAGTTATCATATAGCGGAGATGCTGAGTCGGAGACAGCCACAACAAAAAGACTGTCAGAAATAAGCTTTCGGCCAGGAAGGCCTTCGTCAAAAATAGACAACAGACACACAAACACACACACACACACACACACACACACACTGTCGTTTATTTTTGATGAAGGTCTTGCTGACCGAAAGCTTCTTTGTGGTAGTCTTTTTGTTGTGCCTATGGTTCAAATGGATCTGAGCACTATGTGACTTTAGTACTGAGGTAATCAGTCCCCTATAACTTAGAACTACTTAAACCTAACTAACCTAAGGACATCACACACACCCATGCCCGAGGCAGGATTCGAACTTGCTACCGTAGCGGTCGCGCGGTTCCAGACTGTAGCGCCTAGAACCGCTCGGCACCCCGGCCGGCGTGCCTATCTGTGACTCAGCATCTCCGCCATATGGTGAAAAGCAACTTTCCTTTTCATAACACTGTTAAATTCCATCTTGGATTAACCATTGTTTAATTGTTCATTTATATTACACAAGCATGATTTTGGCGTTATACAAATTCTCAAGTGCATGTTGAACTGAAAATTAATAAAGCGTCGCATCGCACATTGCAGAGATCAGTAGAAATAAGATATTACATATCTGAAAACATTACTCAAAAGTTAAAATATATCTGACCTGTCTGTGAGGTGTCATCATGGCAAAAACATGTATCTGGTCTCACAGACCATTTATCGTATTACGTGTATGAGGACATATCGAAAATACATAACATGGCTGGCATTGTGCATAGCGAAAAACCACAGTATGACGTATTTAACAGCCAATATTGGTCCTGTGTGCTGCATTCGTCACTCCTGTCCATCAACTGACATTAACATATGTCAAAACAGTGGCAGAGACCGTATCAAGGCCGGCCGCGGTGACCGAGCGGTTCTAGACGCTTCAGTCCGGAACCACGCTGGTGCTACAGTCGCAGGTTCGAATCCTACCTCGGGCATGAATGTGTGTGATGTCCCTAGGTTAGTTCGGTTTAATTAGTTCTAAGTCTAGAGGACTGATGACCTCAGATGTTAAGTCCCATAGTGCTTAGAGCCATTTGAGCCAAGACCGAATCAAAGCGAAATCATAGTGTGACCTACATGATCTTTGCGTTACGAAAGGCATTACTAGGAAAGGGAAGGTGGAAGTTTATTTAGCTACGCGCTTAAGATGTCCTTGTAATACAAGTTCGCAACATCCTCTTACACGAATGCATTGTAATATGTCATATGCAGAGTGCAAATATGACCATTTTAGTTGTACAATAAAATTTTTATGTCAAAACGATAACCTGGGTGCAATATTATGAAATCTTAATTCACATATTTATGAAGATTTACTTAAAGATGTCACACCTGTGCAACAACTTGCACGACTTACGTGTAATGGCGGGATTGCCACAAAGCACAGAAACTGACAAATCCTTAACCTGAAATACTCAGCGACATTCTCTGCACATTCACTGCGCACAATGTCAAGCATATTATGTGCCTTCGATGCGTAATCATAGCCTGCAATATGACAAATGGTCTCTAAGACCAGAAATACTCGTATGTTTTATCAAAGGTGACATGTGACAGATATATCAGATATATTTTAACAAGTAAATAATGTTCTCAAATATGTAATAGTTTTTTTTTTTAACTCTCGTCGCTAGTTTTGTAAAGGCGTCATCGCTGCTGCTGTGGAGGCCGAGTTGCCACTGTGTTATGATAGGCCGAGTTTGTGAGTTCGTGAAGCGGCTTCTGATGCAGTACACCGCTTTCCTCCCTGCCACTGTTACACGGCTATGCTCCACGGTCAGGTAACAGGATAGGAGAACGAAGGCTCTACAATACTCCACCAAATTAGTAACAAAGTCACACAAGTGAGTTAAAAATATTTATCTATCTTTGTGACTTGTTGAATAATGAAGTCTGCAAAACTGAATGTAAAATAACACAAAAAAAGGCCCTCAATGGCTAACAGGGGGAGGCCGCCAATTGTGAAATTCAGATTCGATTCATACTGCGCATAATAAAAGCTCATGGCCAGAGGTGTAATGTGGCAAAACACCAATATGCACTTCTCAGCCGTTGTCGAGAAAATCGACAGTTAAAAGAAACCGTTGTGACGAAATACTTTCTACGATTATTCATTTTGTACAGCGTCGTGGCGCAGCGGTAAGCGCTCGGGTTCGTAATCCGAAGGTCGCCGGATCGAATCTCGTGCCATGCAATTTTTTTTTGTTATTAGTTTTTTGTAATTCAAACATTAATGAATTGCTTATGCACGTTGGTGAAGCCGGATCGCTCTCCAATTGTACCGCCTCCATTTTTCCGTTTGTTTAACAGGGTGTACCAAAGCTCTCCCGTCCGCACTGATTTTCGACGATGTTATAAGTTGCGTTAGGGACCGCATCTACCTTATTTCGAAGTTAGCAGGCAACTACGCTCTTATGCGGCGGCTCGTTTCGGCCCGTTCAACATCTGTCCTTCAAGTGCAACGAGCGAGTAACGGAGTTTACATTTCATACCTGATACAGCAAATTTGTGCTCGTGGGGTCTCTATTCTAATTCGAACGTTTGACTTACGCTATACGTATTCGTTTCGGAATATCGTTTCTACGTCTTCCGTTAACTATACATGGTTAACATTATGAAGACAATTAATAACATTTGTGAAATACAACGTTGTTTGCGGAAAACATAATGATGTTCGAAGTCGCCAGTTTTTCCACAACACACGACTTTCAACAACTTATTATATGCATAATTGTTGCAACTGATTACCGGGAATTATATATATATATATATATATATAATCAGTGCGGACGTGACAGCTTTGGTACACCCTGTTAAACAAACGGAAAAATGGAAGCGGTACAATTGGAGAGCGATCCGCCTTCACCAAGATGCATAAGCAATTCATTAATAGTTATATATATATATATATATATACATATATATATATATGTATATATGTAATGGAAGGAAACATTCCACGTGGGAAAAATTATATATAAAAACAAAGATGAGGTGACTTACCGAACAAAAGCGCTGGCAGGTCGATAGACACACAAACAAACACAAACATACACACAAAATTCAAGCTTTCGCAACAAACTGTTGCCTCATCAGGAAAGAGGGAAGGAGAGGGGAAGACGAAAGGAAGTGGGTTTTAAGGGAGAGGGTAAGGAGTCATTCCAATCCCGGGAGCGGAAAGACTTACCTTAGGGGGAAAAAAGGACAGGTATACACTCGCACACACGCACATATCCATCCACACATACAGACACAAGCAGACATATTTAAATACCTGGGGGTGTTGTGAGGGTGACATGGTATTAGAAGGTGGAAAGTGTACATGAGGTGAAATGAAAATGAAAATAAAAATAAAAATATATGGGGAGAGATAAAGGTGAACCGGAAAGAAACTGGCGATCTGGAATGAAAAAAGGCGAAAAGGTGTTGGTTACAGCTGGGCTATGTTGGACTTGGGTTGGTAGACAACGATGTGCATAAAGGTTAGGTGGTTGTGTTGCCGCCAAAACACGTTAAAGGACGGAGAAATTCGGGAAAATTTCGAAAAAACTGCGTGTAGTATATTAAAAGGAGTGGTATTGTGGTGGCAGATTATGAAAATGAGGCTAACAATTGTCTGACGAAGAAATAATGGCGTTAAAACCTGTGGGAAGCGGCTAAAAATGATCAGTGATGTGGGAAAAACGGAAATGGAAATAAAGCGAAAGTTATTAGAACTGGCCGAAATGGTTGTTTAAAAGGTGAAAGGAGCTGTTTGTGAACTAGAAACGGTGGATATTATATCGGCGGTAGTGCTGAAAGCCGCAAAAAAAAAAAAAAATATTTTTTTGGTTATGGTTTGGAAGTGGGTTACGTATTATTGGGTATATATATAGGCGGGATAAAATAGTATAGCAGATTACGGTAAAAAGGAGAAGGTGAATACAAAGTGAAACTACTGGCAAAAACAGAAAGAGGAAAATAAGACGACAGAAAAGATTTCGAAATGCAACAGTGACAATAACAAACGTAATTGTTGGATTCAAATTAATGATATCAATGTAATGGAAGGAAACATTCCACGTGGGAAAAATTATATATAAAAACAAAGATGAGGTGACTTACCGAACAAAAGCGCTGGCAGGTCGATAGACACACAAACAAACACAAACATACACACAAAATTCAAGCTTTCGCAACAAACTGTTGCCTCATCAGGAAAGAGGGAAGGAGAGGGGAAGACGAAAGGAAGTGGGTTTTAAGGGAGAGGGTAAGGAGTCATTCCAATCCCGGGAGCGGAAAGACTTACCTTAGGGGGAAAAAAGGACAGGTATACACTCGCACACACGCACATATCCATCCACACATACAGACACAAGCAGACATATTTAAAATATATTAAAATATATTAAAATATAATATATAAATATATAAATATATAAATAATAAATAATAAATAATAAATAATAAATAATAAATAATAAATAATAAATAATAAATAAATAATAAATAAATATATAAATATATAAATATATAAAATATATTAAAATATATTAAAATATTAAAATATATTAAAAAATATTTGGTATTTAAATATGTCTGCTTGTGTCTGTATGTGTGGATGGATATGTGCGTGTGTGCGAGTGTATACCTGTCCTTTTTTCCCCCTAAGGTAAGTCTTTCCGCTCCCGGGATTGGAATGACTCCTTACCCTCTCCCTTAAAACCCACTTCCTTTCGTCTTCCCCTCTCCTTCCCTCTTTCCTGATGAGGCAACAGTTTGTTGCGAAAGCTTGAATTTTGTGTGTATGTTTGTGTTTGTTTGTGTGTCTATCGACCTGCCAGCGCTTTTGTTCGGTAAGTCACCTCATCTTTGTTTATATATATATATATATATATATATATATATATATATATATATATATATTATTAGTTTATATATATATATATATATATATATATATAAACTAATAATAAAAAATGTTGCATGGCGCGAGATTCGATCCGGCGACCTTCAGAATACGAACCCGAGCGCTTACCGCTGCGCCACGACGCTATAGAAAATTATTAGTCGTAGGGAGTATTTTACCGCAACGGTTACTTTTAACTGTCGATTTTCTCGACAACGCCTGAGAAGTGCATCTTGGTGCTTTGCCACATTACACCTCTGGCCATGAGCTTTTATTACGCGCAGTATGAATCGAATCTGAATTTCACAATTGGCGGCCTCCCCTTGTAAGTACAACTAACCAAAGGTAAACTTCACAGTGCAAAGCGAATGCAATTTACAACAACTGTCCGTTCACTTCTAGGAGTTCACTAAACGATGTTCCCTGTGTTAGTCAGCCCTGGTGATGATCTATAACCAAGTGGGTGAGAGTTTCTCTTCTATCTTCCGAGTAGGCTTCTGTCCGCTGTCGTCCGGTCATTGGCGGATTGTATTCGGCCAGCAATTGGCCGAGGCGAAGTCGATATCTCAACGCTGCTCGTGGCGCTGGTGGAACTCGCGAAAGCGGCGAGTCTCTACGCCACTGACACCAGCTCGCCTCTTTGTGCCTGTGGTGCTTTTGCCCTGGATATGCCTTGTTTGGATGAGGCAGAAATTTCTTGTTCCTATGCCCTGCACTGCGCTGTATGGCTTATTTATTTTCAGTTCCATATACACTTGAGGATGGCTACGAAGGTGAAATCACTATTGCGTCAAATTCTGGCACTCCACTCCTTTCCAAATTCGTCAGACATCAGCAAAAACACCCTAAGGGTGCGTTAGTGTCATTAGAATAAATTACTGGAGTTAGGAGTGGACCCATATTCTATGACATAGCACATCGGTGTTTAGCTGTGAAATTTATTATCTCAAAGAAGCACACGGGTTTACATAGATTGTGACATGACAATTTCAGGACAGTTTTCAAGATAATGTATTACGTCCTGATTAGCAGAAATAACACTGAACACAACAATATCAAATTTAAATAGGTTATCTACAATATTTTTCTTACTTCTAGACGGTGAAGGACTGTCTGAGTTATTCAAAATTACCACAAACCATCCGACTCCAGTTCTAAGTTCAGTACTATTTAGAATGACAACCAAGTCTATGGAGGGTGGTTAGTTTTTGTGACAAGATGAGCAAAAGAGTACTCAAGGTTACTCGAGTTCACAGTGGACGCAAACTGGTGATCCAACAATTTTACGCCTCTGCGTGCGGCATTTGCCTTTAGCTGTAACGTGCTGCCGGCTGCATGGCTGCTCTCGCCCTCTGAAAATCCTATAAAAATCTAATCAAAATCTTTAGTGCTGAAACTATCCTATGTTTCTCATTAGGAGAGAAAACATACCTTCAACTATAGTCTGGAAAATATAGCGATATACACGTGCATAGATGGAACAGCATGTGTACTTCAATGCCCTCTCAGTTTTTGCAAGAACAGTTAACTATGTGGTAGTTTCGTTTCTCCGCTATCGGAGCTCAACGACTCTTCAATTAATTCTAGCTGGATGTCAGCCAACGTAAACGCAGTGTTCACACAGAAATTCCTCTTTTGCTGTTGTACAGAGCATGATGTGCCCTATTCTACAGTTGACACTGGTTCAGAGGAGAGTCCCCAATGTTTTCCGTATTGTGGCTTTTGTAACAAACTGTCCCCCACATGTGTCCTTTCGTGCTTCGCATCATAGCTTTTTCAGACCAATGGGAGCATTCCTTTCATCTTGTGGAAACTACCCCTGCCAATCGCAAAGGGCCTACCTTTAAACTGCATCGCAACATCGCCCCTTTTTTCTTCTTCCAAGTTTATTTTAGCCAACTGTTTTGTGCCCACTCCTGACACCTAAAAGTTACACGTATACATTGTAAGGTGCCTCTTATGTAAAGAAGACGTTTTTACCAGTTTTAATAAATTATTGTCTCTCATTGATGTATTGACGATAGTTAGGAAGAGCTGTAGTCCGTAGCCGGCCATGAATCGGAGAGCATTTCCCACGCTGGCTGGCTAGGTGACGAAGCGACCATATGTCGCGCGTAGTGGGGTGGGGCTCGGCGCTGGACCGTAGCAACAAGCGTCAGCCAGGGAAATATACATGACGGGAAGTACCGCCATCTTGGCGCCAAAATCACCGGTTTTGTTCATTTATATTTAATAATTAAAGTCGTTTATGACAACATGAATACTAGGAGGGGCCTGTGGATGTTTAATACTATTTATCATAATTTTGCCTCGTTAAAATTCACATCCGTTCATTAACAAATGCATATCTTAGTAAGTACGAACTTGATCGGAAATCCACGATCTGTGTCGAAACTAGTAAGAGATACGCACTGCGCGCCAAAGTCGGCAGTCGGCGTTAAGAGCTCTTCCTGTCCTGTTCGATGGTAGCCGTGCTCTCGCTTACGAGTAGTTTGTGACATGAGTGTTTCATTATTAATCTAATAGGAATAAAAGTGATATTACGGCATTCTGAATGTTAATTTCGAGTAAATACACTCCTGGAAATGGAAAAAAGAACACATTGACACCGGTGTGTCAGACCCACCATACTTGCTCCGGACACTGCGAGAGGGCTGTACAAGCAATGATCACACGCACGGCACAGCGGACACACCAGGAACCGCGTGTTGGCCGTCGAATGGCGCTAGCTGCGCAGCATTTGTGCACCGCCGCCGTCAGTGTCAGCCAGTTTGCCGTGGAATACGGAGCTCCATCGCAGTCTTTAACACTGGTAGCATGCCGCGACAGCGTGGACGTGAACCGTATGTGCAGTTGACGGACTTTGAGCGAGGGCGTATAGTGGGCATGCGGGAGGCCGGGTGGACGTACCGCCGAATTGCTCAACACGTGGGGCGTGAGGTCTCCACAGTACATCGATGTTGTCGCCAGTGGTCGGCGGAAGGTGCACGTGCCCGTCGACCTGGGACCGGACCGCAGCGACGCATGGATGCACGCCAAGACCGTAGGATCCTACGCAGTGCCGTAGGGGATCGCACCGCCACTTCCCAGCAAATTAGGGACACTGTTGCTCCTGGGGTATCGGCGAGGACCATTCGCAACCGTCTCCATGAAGCTGGGCTACGGTCCCGCACACCGTTAGGCCGTCTTCCGCTCACGCCCCAACATCGTGCAGCCCGCCTCCAGTGGTGTCGCGACAGGCGTGAATGGAGGGACGAATGGAGACGTGTCGTCTTCAGCGATGAGAGTCGCTTCTGCCTTGGTGCCAATGATGGTCGTATGCGTGTTTGGCGCCGTGCAGGTGAGCGCCACAATCAGGACTGCATACGACCGAGGCACACAGGGCCAACACCCGGCATCATGGTGTGGGGAGCGATCTCCTACACTGGCCGTACACCACTGGTGATCGTCGAGGGGACACTGAATAGTGCACGGTACATCCAAACCGTCAGCGAACCCATCGTTCTACCATTCCTAGACCGGCAAGGGAACTTGCTGTTCCAACAGGACAATGCACGTCCGCATGTATCCCGTGCCACCCAACGTGCTCTAGAAGGTGTAAGTCAACTACCCTGGCCAGCAAGATCTCCGGATCTGTCCCCCATTGAGCATGTTTGGGACTGGATGAAGCGGCGTCTCACGCGGTCCGCACGTCCAGCACGAACGCTGGTCCAACTGAGGCGCCAGGTGGAAATGGGATGGCAAGCCGTTCCACAGGACTACATCCAGCATCTCTACGATCGTCTCCATGGGAGAATAGCAGCCTGCATTGCTGCGAAAGGTGGATATACACTGTACTAGTGCCGACATTGTGCATGCTCTGTTGCCTGTGTCTATGTGCCTGTGGTTCTGTCAGTGTGATCATGTGATGTATCTGACCCCAGGAATGTGTCAATAAAGTTTCCCCTTCCTGGGACAATGAATTCACGGTGTTCTTATTTCAATTTCCAGGAGTGTAGATACCCCAAAGTTGATCGACAGCAATTTCAGATAATTATCTTCCACCGACAGAGACATCCAATGCGCCAATGAAGGATCTGCACGGGACGACATTTACGAGAGCTGCACCGGGCACAGGTAGGAGGAAATCCGACGACACGACCCACCAAGGCGGATCAAGGAAGGTCCGACTTACACTCGCAAATCCCGGGTGGAAATGCTGACCAGTTATACTGTACGTCACATATATCACCCTCTACGGGCTCGCGGCTAAGCTGAGTAATAACAGTATCAGTTTAGAAGCGAGGGGATCTTGCAACATCACGAGCATACCACAGGGCTTTCGCATAATCAACTGCATCTCTGGCTTGTTTGTATCCGTCTGAAAATTCCCCAATGCAGTTTTCTAAAGAATTCCTCCGCTGCAGGCAGTGCTGGGCCGCTACCTGCTTCCTTCGCTGTATCACCAGGCTCGTTGATTGTCTCTCTCACTGTGGGTCACCAAACCCTGTTAGAAGCGTTTCATAGTATGCGGGCTGCGACGGCGCAACTCGCGTCTTCCCCCAAAATAATGCGTTTTTCCAGCAGCATTTTTCACCTTTTGCTCTTTGACATGCAGGATTTGGGCTTGGTGTCGAATCGACTCTCATCCCTTTGCATTACTTCCTGTACATTTTGTAGGCAAATCTGCTCACTATTCCTGAAGTATGTCAGGTAACATATCCATCTACTTGTTATGACATGTAAAATCTCATGTAAGGTCCGGAATTAACATTCATTCAAGCTGCCACCTTACAAAATAAATGAACAGATAAGTGCCAAATGGCAGAAATTAGAAATGTGTTATCACGACCGAGACGGTCCCAGAATCTTGGATCTTTGTAACTCAAAGGGCTTTGACTAAGAATGACTCATTCCCACAGTCAGTAAGAAACATATATTTGGTTAAAAATGCGATAGGAGGAACCATAGTGAATGTTCTAAGTCAGGCACAATGTGAGAGCCCAGTGGCTGGTTATGGTGAGGGTGGCCACGTCTTCTGTTGCGAAGGTCATGTCAAAAGTTCCGGGTGGCAGAAACTGGCATGAACAGTTTTGACGGTATCGTGCTGGATCTGGATGAGTTCCTAATACTTGAAATGTGAGTGCCTTTTTTCGCCTGGCCCAGGAAGCTCACTCGGAGTGAACTGGCCTCCGAGAGTCAGTGTGCTGACCTAAGTGCAGCCCACAATGCCGGGATACAGATAGTCCTGCTTCCTGTCACGTGACCGGCATAAGAAAGAGGACCATGGGGCTAGCGACCCTTATCAGCACTTAGGTCGCCGTCTGGTGGCCATGTGTAGTGTGGCCACTCTTGTGCGTCATCTGCAAGGAAGCCGGTTGCCCTCACAACTTGGACGTAATGTGTGTTGCTGACAGAGCAGGCATAAGCCCACGATACAGCAGGCTTCCCTTACAATTTTCAAAATTGTGATACTGACTGAAATTTGATTGTTATTTTTCTATATAGACTGCTGGACATTAAATATTTCACACATGGACGGATAGCAAATGGGGAAATTTTATTTATTTTGTGTATATGATACAGTAGCAAGAAAATATGCTAAAATTTATAGGTGGATTGGATGCATACAGTGTGCGGAATTTGGTACCAGAGCTGCCAACACAGGCTGCAACAACGGCTCATACATGGTTGAATGAGAAACACACATTCGTCATTCAAGGCTACTTTAACTCTGTGTCAAAGTTTATCATTGTAGATCCTGGCGAATGCTGGCTCTCATGACACTCTCTCAGCACCCATGATTTTCAACGGGTGAGAGATTCTGTAAAATGTGCTGGCCAGGGCAACAGCTGAACACCCTCTATATCGTGGCAGGTCACAGTCGATTGTTTCTTCTTTCTGGCGGTTTTTTCCATTAGAAGAAAACAACCAAATGAAACTAGTCGCTGAGACCATGCCTGCTATATGAATGTTTTCACTCACTTTGTTTCACTTAATGTAAGACAATCGACAGACAAAAGTCTCTGACAGGTACACCAGTTATATGAATCTTTTAGCTCTGTCTCCTGGGCTGATTTCGATCACCCAATTTTCCGCCCTTTCGGTTGTACATGAACTATGACTAGGGTTTCCAACTTTTTTGGTGCCAAAAAAATGGACCTAATTTTAAGGAGACGTAAATAAAATGAATATTTTTAAAAATTAAATATTTTCAAAGTTCATGTATTTATTTTTCGTAATTATGGCATTAACTACGGATATTCGGTTAATTTTAAAACGTCAATAAGTGATGCAATATTATTAATTTATGTTTAAATAAATGTGCAGCCTTTTATTAAAACTTTGTTGAAGCTCTGTCTCCCTCTTCCCACTGGTTTGTACGCATTACCGATAGTTCTAGTTCGGTAAATCCCAAGGAATGGTGAAAGGAAAGCGTAAGAGGTACAGTTTTTTTTAAACTGTTTGATGATTTGGCTTGGTTCAAATGGCTCTGAGCACTATGGGACTTAACTTCTAAGGCCATCAGTCCCCTAGGTCTTGGAACTACTTAAACCTAACTAACCTAAGGACAACCATGTCGGAGGTAGGATTCGAACCTGCGACTGTAGCGGTCGCGCGGTTCCAGCCTGTTGCGCCTAGAACCGCTCGGCCACCCCGGCTGGCTTTGATGATTTAATCACTTGCTTTTCAACCATATATTATTACCAGTCAGAAGTATTGTTTCCGTGATATATTTGTCATCATCGTCATTTTCCTCGGATTTCTTTAATTAATGTAATTTCAGAATATAAATCATTCTAGCAGACAGTATAAGCCGCAATGAATCATTTTTTGTCCAGACATACAATTTTTTCCATTCTAACGCCATAGAGTGTCTCTGCATTCTGATCATATACAAAATTCACTATTAGGAAAACGCCTATGCATTAAAATGGACAAAAACTGAACTAAAAGCTGATTTTCGACATTCAATGAAACGAAAATACCTGAACAGTGACGACAGAGGATGGTAAAACGCAGTCTACAATAATGATTTAACAGTGGCAAAACGATTGGATTTTCCGTTCTGAACTGAATGCTCCGGGCTGCAGCATCCGTTTTCATTCTGTTGTCCCCACAGACTGGGTTCACTCAAAAGAGTGAATGGGTAGTCCAACTGATAGGTAAAACCGGAATCAAATGGACATTTTTTCAACAACCAACTGAATCGATTTTTTCGTTCCGATCCTCCCAGTGCTACTCAGGATAGCATGGAAAACATGCAGTTTTGAGTTATATTGTTGAAAGACGAAATCACGGATACCTCCAGCATGGAGAACATCCTTAAAACGTGAGAAATGCAACGACCACTATCCAACATACCATCTATGAGTGCTGGGTATCCAATGACGTCCCACGCTAAGGCCGGCCAGAGTGGCCGAGCGGTTCTAGGCGCTACAGTCTGGAACCGCACGACCGCTACGGTCGCAGGTTCGAATCCTGCCTCGGGCATGGATGTGTGTGATGTCCTTAGGTTAGTTCGGTTTAAGTAGTTCTAAGTTCTAGGGGACTGATGACCTCAGAAGTTAAGTCCCATAGTGCTCAGAGCCAGCCCACGCTACGTTCCATTATGCACCAGTATGACGATGACAAACAGTCTGGTGTGGTCCGTTTTGCTCTGAGCCGCCGCTCACGGATACGTCCATCAGAGAACCTGGACTGTTCCGAATTTTTTTTTTATAGAAATCTCTGAAATCGGTTCTGAGAAAAAGGTACATATATTTTTTTTAAATAAAATTTTTAAATCTTATGAGAAAGTTAAATATAAATCACTCAAGGAACTTAACAATAAATATGTTAATTTAATGTAAAGCATAGTACAAAATTTCATTGCCGTAATCCTCAAAACTATGGGTGTTAAAATAGTGAGTTCTTTACACGAACGTTCCCCCTTAATGATTCTCCGACCGCGAAACGTGATTGTTGCTGGGGCGTCGAAGGGGCTTATATTTCCAGAGAAGGTCTCCCATTTCTCAGATACCACAACCACTGAAAGATTTAATAACAATTATTTCATAAAATTACACAGGACTGTATCTTCTGCGGCAGTTATAAGAGTCGAGGGGCATGAAAGGGAAGCAGTGGTTGGGAAAGGAGTGAGACAGGGTTGTAGCCTCTCCCCGATGTTATTCAATCTGTATACTGAGCAAGCAGTAAAGGAAACAAAAGAAAAATTCGGAGTAGGTATTAAAATTCATGGAGAAGAAGTAAAAACTTTGAGGCTCGCCGATGACACTGTAATTCTGTCAGAGACAGCGAAGGACTTGGAAGAGCAGTTGAAGGGAATGGACAGTGTCTTGAAAGGAGGATATAAGATGAACATCAACAAAAGCAAAACGAGGAAAATGGAATGTGGTCAAATTAAATCGGGTGATGCTGAGGGAATTAGATTAGGAAATGAGGCACTTAAAGTAGTAAAGGAGTTTTGCTATTTGGGGAGTAAAACAACTGATGATGGTCGAAGTAGAGAGGATATAAAATGTAGACTGGCAATGGGAAGGAAAGCATTTCTGAAGAAGAGAAATTTGTTAACATCGAGTATAGATTTAAGTGTCAGGAAGTCGTTTCTGAAAGTATTTGTATGGAGTGTAGCCATGTATGGAAGTGAAACATGGACGATAACTAGTTTGGACAAGAAGAGAATAGAAGCTTTCGAAATGTGGTGCTACAGAAGAATGCTGAAGATAAGGTGGGTAGATCACGTAACTAATGAGGAGGTATTGAATAGGATTGGGGAGAAGAGAAGTTTGTGGCACAAGTTGACTAGAAGAAGGGATCGGTTGGTAGGAAATGTTCTGAGGCATCAAGGGATCACAAATTTAGCATTGGAGGGCAGCGTGGAGGGTAAAAATCGTAGAGGGAGACCAAGAGATGAATACACCAAGCAGATTCAGAAGGATGTAGGTTGCAGTAGGTACTGGGAGATGAAGAAGCTTGCACAGGATAGAGTAGCATGGAGAGCTGCATCAAACCAGTCTCAGGACTGAAGACCACAACAACAACATATATTCTGCGTGAATGAAAATAGAGGCTTGGGTGATTTTTAGCTCATACATTGAAATTGAATGTTTATCTGGGTGCCAGTTGTGAGTTGCTGTTTGATGTGGTTACCTGTAAGGGACTCTCCGAAGCAGCTAGCTCACTCGTTAATTTAGAAAGATGTGGCAGGTCATGATGCGTGTTACGTTCTCCGTTTCAACAAGTACAATTCAGTGGCAATTGTTTGGCTGGTTGTCGTGGAGAGTACGGTACTGCAGATCCTGCAGCAGGTACAAGACGATAGTCCTCTCTGTGAGGGGTTAATCCACAGGTCACCCCTGCGTGTTCGCTGAAGACGTAGACTGCACTCAACAGCGCTGTGGAAGTTCTTCACAGAAGTATACTCGTTGTTTCACCTACGAGTTAGCCACTCATTTTGTATTTGCCCGGTGTACTTGTAGATGGCGTTTGTGTTTCAAACCATACGGGAATCAGTTGCCGCAAGTCCCAAATGAAGATGATAAACAACAAGTTTCTGATCTTCTACATCTACATCTACATCCATACTTCACAAGCCACCTGACGTTGTGTGGTGGAGCGTACCTTCAGAATCTCTATCGGTTCTCCCTTCTATTCCAGTCTCGTATTGTTCGCGGAAACAAAGATTGTCGGTATGCTTCTGTGTGGGCTGTAATCTCTCTGATTTTATCCTCATGGTCTCTTCGCGAGATATACGTAGGCGGGAGCAATATACTGCTTGACTCCTCGGTGAAGATATGTTCTCGAAACTTCAACAAAAGCCCGTACCGAGCTACTGAGCGTCTCTCCTGCAGAGTCTTCCACTGGAGTTTATCTATCATCTCCGCAACGCTTTCGCGATTACTAAATGATCCTGTAACGCAGCGCGCTGCTCTCCGTTGGACTTCTCTAACTCTTCTATCAACACTATCTGGTACAGATCCCACACTGCTGAGCAGTATTCAGGCAGTGGGCGAACAAGCGTACTGTAACCTACTTCCTTTGTTTTCGGACTGCATTTCCTTAGGATTCTTCCAATGAATCTCAGTCTGGCATCTGATTTACCGACGATTAATTTTATATGGTCATTCCATTTTAAATCACTCCTAATGCCTACTCCCAGATAATTTATGGAATTAACTGCTTCCAGTTGCTGACCTACTGTATTGTAGTTATGTGATAAATGATCTTTCTTTCTGTGTATTCGCAGCACTTTAGACTTGCTACATTGAGATTCTCTGCACCACGCGTCAATTCGTTGCAGATCCTCCTTTATTTCAGTACAATTTTCGATTGTTACAACCTATCGATACACTACAGCATCATTCGCAAGAAGCCTCAGTGAACTTCCACAATGTCATTTATATATATTGTATATAGCAACGATCAAACGACACTCCCCTGCGGCACACCTGAAATCACTCTTACTTCGGAAGGCTTCTGTCCATTGAGAATGACATGCTGCGTTCAGTTATCTAGGAACTCTTCAACCCAGTCACACAACTGGTCTGACAGTCTATACGCTCTTTGTTCATTAAACGTCTGTGCGGAACTGTATCAAACGCCTTGCGGAAGTCAAGGAACACGGCATCTACCTGGGAACCCGTGTGTATCTACGTCTACATCTACATGGATACCCTGCAAATCATACTTAAGTGCTTGGCAGAGAGTTCATAGAACCACCTTCACAATAGTTCTTTATTATTCCAGTCTCAAACGTGATTGCTGTGTAATTGGTATAACAGGTGAACCTTTATATTTCTGCTTTGAACTATGGTATCATATATCGATACCACCCCATAGGCGTATTTCAGTCGGTAACAGACATGCAAATTCCTGTCAGACGCCGATAGCGTTCGTGCAGGATCTGGCGGGTCCAATGTAGCATGCCTTCTGATGCACGCCTCCAACGAGCCGGTATTACGAGCGCCCTCTGCCGCCGCAGTATAGGAAGACCGGTGGCAGCGACCCAGCCGGAGCCATTTCACTTCGCAGACGCCGCCTAGTCGCGGCTCCAACATCTCTGTTCGTGCCTAGTTCAGGGAGCCTCCTCCTTGTTGACATTCTGATAGGTGAATTCCGTTTCTTGCTGCATTATTTGTAACGAGTTTTGCCGGCCGGTGTGGCCGAGCTGTTGTAGGCGCTTCAGTCTGGAACCGCGCGACCGCCACGGTCGCAGGTTCGAATCCTGCCTCGGGCATGGATGTGTGTGATGTCCTTAAGTTACTCAGGTTTAAGTAGTTCTCGTTCTAGGGGACTGATGAACTCAGATGTTAAGTCCCATAGTCCTCAAACCCATTTGAACCATTTGTAATGAGTTTTCGTACGCTTTAACGTGTTCGCTAACGATTTCTGCTCCTCTCCAGCTTTCTTACGACGACGGTTGCCGCATCAGTCTCTATCCACCTTTTTGTATTATTGTGTATAAAGTCATACACAGCACTAATTACGTAACTTTAAGGAGTACACTTCTATTGTACAGCTTTCGTATGTAAGCTATTTTTGGTAACCTGTATTTGTGTAGCCCTCTGTGTGTGTGCTTCACAGTGTATAATTTTCGTGAGTGACTGTGTAATGTTCATGTGTGATGACTTTGCTTATTTATGAACATGCAACGTGCCTGGGCAACACTATGAATAGATTGGCAAAGAATTTTCTAACAAATGCTGCTTTTGGCAGTAGTGCTGTAAAGCCAGTCTCCAGTCTCTATTAAACTCATTACGCCAGGTGCAACCCATGTGATCACGTTTTAAATCACCCGTCTGTGCATGGCGCATAAGAATGATCTTCCTAAGCAGATTTTCAATTGTCGAACGAGAATGTGGAATTACAAGGTACAGAGTCCGCCCCTGGTAGCTGAGTGGTCAGCGCGACAGAATGTCATACCTAACGGCCCGGGTTTGATTCGCGGCTGGGTCGGAGATTTTCTCCGCTTAGGGATTGGGTGTTGTGTTGTCCTTATCACCATCATTTCATCTCCATCGACATGCAAGTCGCCGAAGTGGCGTCAACTCGAAAGACTTGCACCAGGCAAACAGTCTACCCGACGGGAGGCCCTAGCCACACGGCAACTACAAGGTACAGAGAATAAAATCCTGTTTCAGTTTAAAGTTATTTTATAGTTCAACATATACAAAAAGTGGAAGTATTTCAGTTACACTTTTGAACGAAAGCTGCGCGCCTCTTCCAGAAACTATCGATAACAATCACATGGATATATAAAACAGAAAGTATATTAATCCTTTACATCGTTTTAGAGAAAACGTGACTACGTCTTTAGGCACACTGAAAATGCTAAACAGTGATGTAATGAATTCCCGAGTCCAAGCATGATAATCATGAAACAACTGCCCCAACAATCTTCTCTTAACCATAAATTGAACTTCTATATTATGACCAGCGAAATGAAAAATCTGGCCCAAGCATGCCACTGAAATACTTGCAATTGAAATAAATGCAAATGCGTTACCTCAGTCAGAATACCCCAAGATGGAGGAAACGACATCCCAAAAGTAAGTTTCCACGCAATCACTGTCAACAGTACAAGTCCCACTCCAAAACGTGCGTCCAACCAGAACCAAGCAAACCAGTAAAAGTGACTGTCACCAGCCCTTAACAACAGTAAATCTGGTAGCTCAAAGTGAACTCATCCATTCACGTGTTCAGCGATAAGACTCCCTGAACCAAAGATTACCTAAACTTCTCTTCATACAGACACTGTACAAGTTATGTGAATCCATTCCGGGTGTGGGCCTGCAAGATAAGAATTTCGTTTTGTGTTCAGTGTTTAGTGATGAAACTACGTTCCATTTACGTGGAAGACTAAATGTCCATAGCGAAAAAATATAGCAAACACAGCAGGCACATAACTATTGTCGAACACGAGAGATGCTCTCCGAAACATAATATGTTTGGTGCCGTTTCCCGAAGAAAGATTTAGGAACCTACGATTACATAACTCACGTACCTGGTCATGTCAGAGATCTGTCGAAAACATACTGACGGTTTTTCGACACAACACTCCACCGCCGTGCAGGAACCTGAAGATCATTTCTTAATAATTAGCTGCTACAGTAATGGATCACCAAAAGGGATCCGGCATTGCGCCTTTGGCCTAGGAGGCCACTTGACAGGTCGTTATGTGGGGGCTGTGAAAGACTCCGTCTGTACGCCTTCCTTTGAAAGAATTTTGTTGAACTACGAGGACGCTTATGGCTCACGATGTGTATCAAATAAACATTGGCCTTCTGTGTAGTATAACTCTATGGAAAAGAAGTTGATACATAACATAAATGCTGAGCACTCAATGTAACATTACCTAGTATACATAATGACCAAATTTATTTTCAAGGTGTTCTTCAAGGTATATTTCTTCCACAGAAGTCTCTTCTGGATGCTATCCACTGGTAATAACTCTAATAAGCCAAAACCCAGTTGGGAAAAAAACATGTATTAATGTAGAAAAACACAGTTTGTTTACTGTTAAACCTTAAACGTGAAACTGTTTACTCAAGAAATGACGGGAGAAACCACTAACATGATTTAACAGATATATTTTGATATGAGCTTAAAAACGTTTCGTAACTTATCAGTAACATCACAGAGCGCAACATCTGTTCGAGCTTTCGAGAAAACTGCTGCGCGTTGTTTCAAACGCGTGGGAGAATGAGGTGGTGAAAACATTGGAATCAGTAAAGTAACTGCAACATGTAATAGGATATACAGGGTGTTACAAAAAGGTACGGCCAAACTTCCAGGAAACATTCCTCACACACAAATAAAGAAAAGATGTTATGTGCACATGTGTCCGGAAGCGCTTAATTTTCATGTTAGAGCTCATTTTAGTTTCGTCAGTATGTACTGTACTTCCTCGATGCACCGCCATGATTTCATACGGGATATTCTACCTGTACTGCTAGAACATGTCCCTTTACAAGTACGACACAACAGTGGTTCATGCACGATGGAGCTCCTGCACATTTCAGTCGGAGTGTTCGTACGCTTCTCAACAACAGATTCGGTGACCGATGGATTGGTAGAGGCGGACCAATTCCATGGCCTCCACGCTCTCCTGACCTCAACCCTCTTCACTTTCATTTATGGGGGCATTTGAAAGCTCTTGTCTACGCAACCCCGGTACCAAATGCAGAGACTCTTCGCGCTCGTATTGTGGACAGCTGTGATACAATACTTCATTCTCCAGGGCTGCATCAGGGATTCCATGCGACGGAGGGTGGATGCATGTAGCCTCGCTAACGGAGGACATTTTGAACATTTCTTGTAACAAAGTGTTTGAAGTCACGCTGGTACGTTCTGTTGCTGTGTGTTTCCATTCCATGATTAATGTGATTTGAAGAGAAATAATAAAATGAGCTCTAACATGGAAAGTAATCGTTTCCGGACACATGTCCACATAACATATTTTCTTTCTTTGTGTGTGAGGAATGTTTCCTGAAAGTTTGGCCGTACCTTTTTGTAACACCCTGTATAGAAGTGAAGCATGAAAGACGGCATGCTACAAGCCATGTACGTTGTCGCATCAAGTGAATCGTTAGTCCAGCCAGCCGGTGGGTGTTCCAGCTTCCATGGTGGTAGGTAGGTGGTGGGGTTTCAAAGATATTTGCATTACGTTTTCATAAAATTTTGACAAATTATTTGGTAAATAACTGTTATTGTATGCTTTAACCTAGTGTAACTTTGCTTTATAAATTTTATGAACTAAAGTTGATTCCGTATTTTGTACATCAGTATTCCTGTTGAACCGGCTAGAAAATTTACTCTAAGGGGGATACAAAAGTGGGCGCTAGGAAAAAAAAAGATTGACTGTCACTCGCTTAGATAGTTCTATTTCAATTTGTTAGCGTTTCAGCCAACAATACGCGAATGGGAAATGTACTTTAACTGTCCGCTCCCACTTTGTTGCCACTTCGCGCAAAGCATTCTGCCTGCGAGTTCTTAAACAGAAAACCTTTCCGGTCACAAAAATTTCACCCATTTCAAGAAGAACCTAACTCCGGCCCGAATTACAATTAATAACTGAGTTCCGACATTTCTAGAGCTATACACCATACTGAAATGAAGAATTTTTGGGTGATTGTATGTAGGAGATACAAACTTGTTAAAAGTTAAATATTGAAACACAAAAAAGCCATATCCCGAAGCATGCAGCTGGAACGTGCAGTGCGATTTGAAATTTCGGTAACATTATGACTTGACTTGTTTAAAACTGTCTCCTGAACTGGAAAACGTCTTTCGTTAAAAAAGAAAAAAAGAAAAAGAAAGCTCCGCCTCTATTTAAGATTAAGAACAGATTTTCGACTTGTTTGCACGCACTATAGAGATGTATACCACAGGTAAACTTCACACTTTTAAGCGTTTTTTGGTGATAGAGAATTTGAAGAGATTTTGTGGACAGTGAATTACATAATAGTATACAACATATGGGATTATTTCTTTTCCGAATCCTTCATAGAGCTTTAGGACAGTATTGGTGAGTATAAGCTACGAGTTCTGTTCGTTTAATGACTGCTGCAGTTATCTCTTAACTAATCTTTGGATTCAGACAGTATCTGTTATTATAAGGTGATGCTTCATGGGGGTTTCTTTCCATTGATATAACAAAGACTGAGACTTAAGCCATGTATTGAGGTGATTTTTAACTGAAAACATTCTATGTTTATTAGCGAAAAACAAGCAATTTATTCAAAGTTTACGTTTATACTATAATCATACTGTCCTATAGTACATGTCAGTCTTCGAATGGGGAGTGTAATTTTGCTTGAAAAAACTTGTTGCACTCCACTTAAATATCAAAAACTCGTGCTCTCCATAATCTGCCCATTTTGTATTTCGGATAGCTTGCCACGAAGTCCGATTGCTTTTAAAAACGCAAAGTAACACGATCGCGATGGAAATTGTTGTTTCCGTGGCAGTTCCTTGTTATGCTGTTTAGAGTCGTGATGTGCTATGCATGATTTTGTAAACATCTGGTAACTCGAACGACTTTCAGTTCATTTAAAGGAAATGTGAATTGCTTTTCCGTCTGATGTACTGTTTTTCGTTCCTGTGATGATGGTCCCTACGACTAAAACCGCTAAAGAACAGAGTGTAATTCGGCAATCTGACGGCTAAAATGCTGCTCTTCAAATTCATAAAAGTATTTAATTTTACTGTCAGTTTCTCTTATTAGCTTAGCTACAGAACACACATAAACAATTATATCGGATCATTAATAAACCGCTTCAGCAGTATTTAGTCTTTGATTTTTAGATTACTACCACTTTCATGACACTAAAAGCCACATCTTCCGACGAACATCTGCATAACAATAAATCAAGGAAGAATAACAACCCTGAGATGTCCTCTGATATGATAATTTCTAAAATTATATTAAGATTTAGAAAAAAACTGTTAAAAATTTTCACATGAAAATATTAAAAAGTTTGTGCTCACATAACTATAATATCAGAACTGAAAAGCTCACAACTTTGTACCAAACATTCGTTGTCCGTCAGACGATAACATCGCTAATAGGCGGTTTGTCACTAAATAAAACAACCGGATGCATGGGTTTCAATCCAATATGGAGGATGGTGCCTGCAGGAATTATTCCGCAGTGATCTATTGCGCAAAAACAGGCTCTTGGAAAGGGTCTCCCTTGTCATACGGTCTTGCCAGTACATTCATGACGACTGTTGAGTCACATGCCATGACTCAGTTTCCGATACATGCTAGCAAGAGCGTAGCTTGGTACAGGTGCATATATGAAATCCTCCTTTTTCTTTTTATCAATGGGACATGCGAAGAACGCTGTCAGGTTGTGGACGAGTTGAATAGCTTAGACGAGAAGGTTCATTTGCTGCACAGTACAATGAAGGGAGTATATTACCATACCTGTATGTTAAGATTACCTTACGTGTCAATGAAGTTGGAGTTGATGTTTACGTGAAGGCAAACACCACTGATATATCGATTCATAACTCCTCCAACCACCCTACCAAATACTAGACGTCAACCTACAGTCTATACAGCCTCCGTAGTGACCCGCTGTCAAAGGAAGTCATGGCAGAGAGCTCAAAGCCTACAAATATGGATATGACATTAAGTTTTTCATGGTATTAATTGGCGTGTCCTGAGAGAAATAAGAACTAAAACTAATACAATGGATAACATCCTTATCAACCCTGATAGTTGCATGGCTGCTGGTACCAGGCATCATAAAATTCCATATTTCGGCAATATTTTTTAAAAAAATCAGAAAACAGTTCTACTTCAAAAATATTGAACCGGCTTTCTACATTCTTTGTAACCTTGGCATAAAGTATAGGCACAGAGAGCATTCCACTTGACTAAGATAAAATGCAGTCGGGATGTACTGTGTAACTTACAATGATTGCCCCATGCCTTACATTGCACAAACTGGCAGGAGATTAAGTACCACGTTTAAAGAACATCTTCGGGTTTCCAACTCAAAATCTGCCTTCAGTACCCACTTCAGTGAGCAGGGACATTCCATACCGACCTCCCCAATAACTTGAAAATTTTAGATCAAGAAAACAAGGGCTACACATTAAGCATCTTGGAGATGGTCGATATTATGAAATCCTTAAGATGTTTTCCACACCAAACCCTGAATGGAGAAATGAAGTTAAGGCAACGTGGCATTTTATCAGATTTCAACCACCTAAGTTACCTGACGCAATACTCTGCACTTCTGGGCCTTTCCATCTTCATCACTTCCCCCTCCTCCCCCTCACCACTTCGCGTCCTGCACATCTCCCTTATCTTATGTTTTGCACGTCTTCCTTTCATGTTCGTTTACACATTTTTTTTAGGTTTTAACCATACTTCAAATGGTTCAAATGGCTCTGAGCACTATGGGACTTAACATCTGTGGTCATCAGTCCCCTAGAACTTAGAACTACTTAAACCTAACTAACCTAAGGACATCACGCACATCCATGCCCGAGGCAGGATTCGAACCTGCGACCGGAGCGGTCACGCAGTTCCAGACTGAAGCACCCAGACCGTATGGCTACACCGGCCGGCTAACCATACTTAAGAAGTATCAAAATTCAGTATAGTCTTGAATCCTTTTAATAGCAAAAACATGAAAATTTTTTAAACATTGTTCCAAAAGAACTATTTTATAATTTTAAAATTTTCAAAGTTTCTTTAAGGTTTATTCAGAAGACCATGTCGGTAGATCTATTCGTTTGCGGTAATATTTGCATCTGATGTTTATCTTTTAAGTCATTAAACACCCTTCGTTCAAGAATTTCTTTAGCTTAACATAATTTACAGGCCTTACTAATGAAAATAAATGTCAACTGCCACTATTGTATGCTATGGGTTGTTTCTTTTAAAAAAGTTGTTATTCCAATATTCCTTGTTTTCATTCACCATCATGTGTTCCCCCAGAAAATCACCGCGTCATCAGCGCATGCGTGAGACGTCTATAGGCCAGTTGCTTTCTTTCATGCCATCGGTATACGACAGCGCATCACCTGCTCCGCGACTGCGTGCAGACCAGAGAAGCAGTAAGAGGGTTTTTCAGGTACCATTTACCCGTCGACAGATATTTACTTGACGCATTTTATCCATTTTGCTATAACCACTCCTTGGCTTTTAGTTGCAAATTAGGTCTCAATAGTTTCTCATATATTTTCACCTTACCAATGGATCACTGTGGTGTAATTTGTATAGGCTCAATCCTACATATTGGATTGGAATCTGTGCACCCGGATATTTTATTAAATGACAAACCGTGATTTAGCAGTGTTTTGTTCTGACGGACAACAAATGTGTACAAGATTGAGAGCTTTTTAGCTCTAATGTTTTAGTTATATGGGTGCACATATTTTAATATTCTTAAGTCAAAGTTTTTAAAAATTTTTGAAATTCTTAAACTAACTTTAGAAAACTGTCATATCAGTGGATGTCTCAGAGTTGTTATTCCTTCTTGATTTACTGTTATGCAGATATTCATCTGAAGATGTGGCTCTTAATGCCGTGAAATCGGTAATACCCAAAAATAAAGGACTAAATATGGCTGATGCGGTTTATTAATGACCAAGATAATTACTCAAAGCTGTGGTTGCCCTGTCTACAAGGCTGTCTGCACAAATTAAACAGGAGTCGTGCAAGCACAGAGTTGAGGCGGGTGCCTGAAAACAATAATCTACATCTACATCTACATTTATACTCCGCAAGCCACCCAACGGTGTGTGTCGGAGGGCACTTTGCGTGGCACTGTCATTACCTCCCTTTCCTGTCCCAGTCGCGGATGGTTCGCGGGAAGAACAACTACCGGAATGCCTCCGTGCGCGCTCGAATCTCTCTAATTTTACATTAGTGATCTCCTCGCGAGGTATAAGTAGGGGGAAGCAATATATTCGATACCTCATCTCGAAACCTGGACAGCAAGCTACACCGCGATGCAGAGCGCCTCTCTTGCAGAGTCTGCCTCTTGAGTTTGCTAAACATCTCCGTAACTCTATGATGGTTACCATATAACCCTTTGACGAAACGCGCCGTTCTTCTTTGGATCTTCTCTATCTCCTCTGTCAACCCGACCTGGTACGGATCCCACACTGATGAGCAATACTTAAGTATAGGTCGAACGAGCGGTTTGTAAGCCACCTCCCTTGTTGATGGACTACGTTTTCTATGGACTCTCCCAATGAATCTCAACCTGGCACCCGACTTACCAAGAATTAATTATATATGAGCATTCCACTTCAAATCTTTCCGTACTCATACTCCCAGATATTTTACAGAAGTAACTGCTACCAGTGTTTGTTCCACTATCGTATAATCATACAATAAAGGATCCTTCTTTCTATGTATTCGCAATACATGACATTTGTCTATGTTAAGGGTCAGTTGCCACTCCCTGCACCAAGTGCCTATCCACTGCAGATCTTCCTGCATTTCGCTGTAATTTTCTTATGCTGCAACTTCTCTGTATACTACAGCATCATCCGCGAAAAGCCTTATGGAACTTACGACACTATCTACTACGTCATTTATATATATATTGTGATGCTTCAGCATCGCCACAGGTTCGAACCCTAAACGTCAGATGTCAACTAGTTTACATTGGACGGTAGTTAAGCTGAGAAGCAGCACGTCGGTTAGTAGAGATATCTTACTTTCCTGACACAGGAGACTCTGTTAACAATGCTTTGCGCGGTGCAGCGTTAACGTGAACTCCGAACAGCAGAGGCCCCGAAATCGACCCCTGCGGGACGACAAGCGCAGCGCGTAGGCAGCCGTGAGCCGCTGACGCTGTCAGCAGTGCCTCAGAGCGCAGGCCCGCCGCTGACAGGCTGAAGGCTGGCGGGTCGCCTCGGGAGGATATTACACTGGGAATTTGTAAGGCGAGGGTAACCTGCCCGGCGCATACATCAGGTAAAGCCGCCGCGCCGCGCCGCCCCCACTTACTCTGCCGCGGCTCGCAATTAAACATTGACGGCGCGCAGGCAGCATCTTTGTTTTAGCGCTTCGCTAACGAGCCGGAATATGGTGCGCCCGCCGTATCGCGAATGAGCTTTCGCACTGCCGATTAATTACGCCGTGTTGAAGCGGTGATTGCTTTCCTGATCGTGCAAAAAACGTAATTTCCTGCTCATAAATGTAGCTTTCACCGGTGAAAGCTAAATGCAGTACACAGTATTTCTTGATAGTTACTCTTACTATTGAAACGTGTAGCTCGGGGACTGAATTCCAACACAAATACAAATATCGAAGTTGACCCCTTATGCTCTCCAAGTATCTTCTTACGACAGGTGATACTACTGTTTTAAGGGGGCGCTTTCATAAAATTGACCATAAAGTGAATTTTAAATTTATTTTTTACTTGTCAGTAGAGCTCAAGGTCAATGAATTCCCGAAGTTTGACTGCTGAAATCGCATCCGAAGTGCATGAAAAATAATTAAATGTGTGACGCCACCTTCCTGCCACACCAACTTTCTGAAGCAACACTTCAATATATGTCAGTGAATACTGATCCCGTGGATTACATTCTAGCAGGTTTGCACGGTGTACATCTAGAAGGCTGTGATACATATTCTTTGGTTTATAGATAATTTACTACTCTGTTCAGTTTCTTAGAGACAATAACAAACAATCTGTTTTGTTTATGAAGAAGCAGTTCTTGTTTTGCCTTGTGACACTGACGGAGGTAATTGAAGTTCTTGAAGTGAAAGGCTCAAATGGCTCTGAGCACTATGGGACTCAACTTCTGAGGTCATTAGTCCCCTAGAACTTAGAACTAGTTAAACCTAACTAACCTAAGGACATCACACATATCAATGCCCGAAGCAGGATTCGAACCTGCGACCGTAGCGGTCTCGCGGTTCCAGACTGCAGCGCCTAGAGCCGCACGGCCACTTCGGCCGGCTTGAAGTGAAAGGTGACAACGCTATCAGACAGAACATATCCAGTGCAAGTGACATGAAGAGTGCGGTATGGGTGACATATTTCCACATGGTGTTATCAGACGAATTTCACTTTCATCATGTGTGTAAATATCTACAGCCTGACAGAGATAACAACCCCTACATTTACATGGAGACGCTTCCAAACTGTTTCCTGGGTCAAGCCACTTATAGGTTTATGGGAGATTCTGAACTTCTAAATGAGCGTGTTCATAGTAAAATCCAGAATCCAAACGTTTTAATTCACACATATAGAAACAATGCCCTGAAACCACATTTCAACTCTTACAGTTGTCAGATTTGCAATTTACGACACAGTTCTTGTATTGAATAATGGGAACGTGGGAAGGATGAAGGTCTTAGAGAGTTCGAGATAGGGAATTTGACTCTTGAGACATCTTGTGAAAAATAGATTTACAGCGCCTGTCTGCGGTTGAAAAGTCAATTGAAGACGTGGTAAAGGAAAGAAGGCGGAAAACGAGAAACAACAAAAGAAGCCTTGAAGGAAAAGAGAACCATGAGCACAAATCTGGGGCCTTCCGAAGAGGTGGCACAAGAAAAAACAGTAGGTTTAACTTCAAATTGCATTTCTTGAAAACCATATTTTTCAAAGTTTATGTACCTTTTACTCAGAATCAATGAAAGCTAGACTTACGAAATAGTGCAAACTTATTTCTATCAAGGCAATAAGTGTTGTTTCAAGAGTAAATTTCGGAATTCTGAGTGTAAGCTGAGATATGGGGCAAAGTTCTTGGAATTTTGCATGAATTTTATGTTATACTTACAGAGTTACAAGTAAAAATTAGTGAGTTTCTCCCATTCGATATGTTCAAAAAACTTCATAAGAGAAACTTAATCTGTGCTAACACATTAAACACAGAAAATTTTGTACAATTCTCTTGAATAGTTTTTGGGATAAAGGTATACAGGGTGTTACAAAAAGGTACGGCCAAACTTTCAGGAAACATTCCTCACACACAAATAAAGACAAGATGCTATGTGGACATGTGTCCGTAAACGCTTAATTTCCATGTTAGAGCCCATTTTAGTTTCGTCAGTTTGTACTGTACTTCCTCGATTCACCGCTAGTTCGCCCAATCGAAGGAAGGTAATGCTTACTTCGGTGCTTGTGTTGACATGCGACTCATTGCTCCACAGTACTAGCATCAAGCACATCAGTACGTGTCATCAACAGGTTAGTGTTCATCACGAACGTGGTTTTGCAGTCAGTGCAATGTTTACAAATGCAGAGTTGGCAGATGGCCATTTGATGTATGGATTAGCACGGGGCAATAGCCGTGGCGCGGTACGTTTTTATCGAGACAGATATCCAGAACAAAGGTGTCCCGACAAGAAGACGTTCGAAGCAATTGATCGGCGTCTTAGGGAGCACGGAAAATTCCAGCCTATGACTCGCGACTGGGGAAGACCTAGAACGACGAGGACACCTGCAATGGACGAGGAAATTCTTCGTGCAGTTGACGATAACCCTAATGTCAGCGTCAGAGAAGTTGCTGCTGTACAAGGTAACGGTGACCACGTCTCTGTATGGAGAGTACTACGGGAGAACCAGTTGTTTCGGTACCATGTACAGCGTGTGCAGGCGCTATCAGCAGGTGATTGGCCTCCACGGATACACTTCTGCGAATGGTTCATCCAACAATGTGTCAATCCTCATTTCAGTGAAAATGTTCTCTTTACGGATGAGGCTTCATTCCAACGTGATCAAATTGTAAATTTCCACAATCAACATGTGTGGGCTGACGAGAATCCGCACGCAATTGTGCAATCACGTCGTCAACACAGATTTTCTGTGAACGTTTGGGCAGGCATTGTTGGTGATGTCTTGATTGGGCCCCATGTTCTTCCACCTACGCTCAATGGAGCACGTTATCATGATTTCACACGGGATACTCTAACTGTGCTGCTAGAACATGTGCCTTTAAAAGTACGACACAACATGTGGTTCATGCACGACGGAGCTCCTGCACATTTCAGTCGAAGTGTTCGTACGCTTCTCAACAACAGATTCAGTGACCGATGGATTGGTAGAGGTGGATCAATTCCATGGCCTCCACGCTCTCCTGACCTCAACCCTCTTGACTTTCATTTATGGGGGCATTTGAAAGCTCTTGTCTACGCAACCCCGTATTGTGGACGGCTGTGATACAATACGACATTCTCCACGGTTGCATCAGCGCATCAGGGATTCCATGCGACGGAGGGTGGATGCATGTATCCTCGTTGACGGAGGACATTTTGAACATTTCCTGTAACAAAGTGTTTGAAGTCACGCTGGTACGTTCTGTTGCTGTGTGTTTCCATTCCATGATTAATGTGATTTGAAGAGAAGTAATAACATGAGCTCTAACATGGAAAGTAAGCGTTTGCGGACACATGTCCACATAAAATATTTTCTTTCTTTGTGTGTGAGGAATGTTTCCTGACAGTTTGGCCGTACCTTTTTGTAACACCCTGTATATACAGTTTCCTGAAATTAATTTTTTTAAATTCCATAAAAATGGAACTTAACAGTAAATGAGTTAATTTCATGTGTAACATGGTACAAAATGTCATTGCCAGATATTCAGAACTGTGGATTTGGCGTGTGTTTCAAATAGTTTGTGTTTTTCATAAACATACCCCTCAATTATTACCTCTACGAAACAAGCTGCAACCATGAAACCTGATGGTGCTGTTAGGCCCTCTCTCTGTATATTCACTGTTCATTGTCTCACACTTTTTCGCAACAGTGGATGATGTGATGGAGACGTTGGTTGCAGGAGTCAGCATTTTGATTGTTCAGAAAATTTCCATCTGAAATTTATCCCATTGTCATTCTGAAAATGCCTGTCAGACAAAGTTTTTTTCATACAAGAAAATACGTAGAGTCACTGGGTACCATCTAAGGAAAATATGGCACCTAAGCGAAACTACAGGGTGTTTCAAAATTAATATCAGGGTTTTAAGGCTTTTCAGTATTTACTAAATTCGTCTTATAATTATAAATAACACATCAGATGAAACAGTAACTCAAGCAGCTTCTCTTACAACTATTCAGTGTGAGCATCATTCATCACACGGCGCACATCAAGTCGACAGACGAGTTCTCCCTAACGCTTCATCGGCGAGTGTCTGGAGTAATTGTTGCACCAACTGCGACAATCCTGTTTCTTAAGACGGGTACATCAGCTGCTAGCGGACGCACATATGCATGATCCTTTATGAACCTCCAAGTGGCTTCCGATGGGATAAACGTGGAAGCCATTCGAAACAATCTGTGTCATTTTGCGGCTAATCCAACGGTCGGTTATAACGTCGTTCAACCAGTCGGGCACTGAGTTATGTCAGTGAGGCGGCGCACCATCTTGCTGCCAAATATAAGTTCTATGGTTCGGCTTCTTCCAGACGAGGAAAGCGCCATAGTTCTAGCGCATCAAGACAATAAATATCACTTACAGCTGCTTAACCGAAAAAGAAAGGCCTATAAACTTTTCGCTGGGATATGGCACAGAAAGAATTCAGTTTAGAGGACTCACGTTGCAACTGTACCATCTTGTGAGGATTTTCTGACACCCAGATGCTCGCATTATTTTAGGTGAAATGTCGATCCATCACTGACGACGATACGGTGCAGAAAATCTTCGTCGTCATTTAGCAACATTTCGTTTGCTCGTCTGGTACGTAAACCGTATGCTGTAGGCTTCAGAGCTTGTAACAATTGCAAACGACTAGCACGTGGCTCTAAGAGTCCCCTTGAAAGTACCCACACAAACGTCAGTTGAAGTGTTAATTCACCTTCCGAACTGACTTCTTGGGCTGCACGTGAACCACTCTCTCACTCGTTCAACACGTCATTCAGGCACAGTTGATCGTCCCGTACTCTTCTTCTTGCAAACAGACCCGCTCTCTTCAAACTGATGGTACCGTCTATTGATTTTATTTTCACTCGGGGGATTATAATGGAATTTAATACGGAACAAACGTTGCACTGTACCAACAAATTGTTCAAATGGCTCTGATCTCTATGGGACTTAACTTCTGAGGTCATCAGTCCCCTAGCACTTAGAACTACTTAAACCTAACTAACCTAAGGATTTCACACACATCCATGCCTGAGGCAGGATTCGAACCTGCGACCGTATCGGTCGCGCGGTTCCAGACTGTTGCGCCTAGAACTGTAAAACACAGAAAGCTTTCTGCTCACTACTCGCCATATTTGCTACTACCGCTTTTAGGAACACACGATATGACAGTCGAAAGATGCTGCACGTTGACCTGTATCTTGCACAAAACAAGCATAGGTGTTGTCGTGGAGCGAAAATACCGCCTTGACAAGCTTCCCGCCATGTACTTCTACTTGAAACTTCCCGTAACCTCGCTAGGGTATTTCCATAATGTCTTCCCGTGACATTTTACCCTTTGCGGACATAAACTGCTTCCACCACACCATGGCACTCCCAAAAACACTCAATAAACACCTTATCCGGTGATGGTTGCGTCTTTGCCTTCTTCATTTGCGGTATAATCCACAGGTTTTCTCTGACTCACAGTGATAGACATGGTGTTCGTTTATGGTGATTACGCATCTGAAGGAGTTATCTGAATTGCCCTCATCTGAATTGGCCCGATAAAGCTGTCACATTTCCTCTGAGCCCTGGGTTCAGCGGGATTTATTAATGGGGATGAGCAGTCGTAACCTCTGCGGCCGGCTGCGTCTGCAATATCCAAAATTTGGTGCAAGGTAATGAAATTTGATCCACGACTGATTTTTCACTTTCTCACAGTCCTGTCGACTGTGATACGCTGGTCTTTTAGTACCAGATGCTCAGTTTCTCATGCGGTTGTTCACTTCGCAGTTCGCATTTTTGCAGCGTTGTTCGGCGTCAGATGCTGAAACTGACTTACCGCGCGCTACTCCGATTTATCAGTGGGTTTCGCCATTTTGTTTTGGCTCTTCTAGCGCAGTAGTACGGTACTGTGGCATCTACATACATGGAAGCCACCGAACGTGGAGGGTACCATGTAGCACTACTACTCATTTCCTTCCCTTTCCTGTTCCACTCGCAAATAAAGCGAGCAAAAAACAACTACACTGAAGCGTCAGAGAAACTGGTATAGACATGCGTGTTCATAAACAGAGATATGTAAACAGGCACAACACGGCGCTGCGGTCGGCAACCCCTATTTACGACACCAAGTGTCTGGCGCATTTCTTAGATCGGTTACTGCTGCTACAATGGCAGGTTATCAAGATTTAAGTGAGTTTGAACGTGGTTTATAGTTGGCGCACAAGCGATAGGATACAGCATCTCCGAAGTAGTGATGAAATGGGGACTTTCCCGTACGATCATTTCACGAGTGTATCGTGAATATCAGGAATCCGATAAAACATCAAATCTCCGACTGCGGCCGAAAAAAGATCCTGCAAGAACGAGACCAACGAAGACTGAAGAGAATCGTTCAACGTGACGGAAGTGCACCCTTCCGGAAATTGCTGCAGTTTTCAGTACTGGGCCATCAACAAGTGTCAGCGTGCTAACGATTCAACGAAACACTGTCGATATGGACTTTCAGAGCCGGAGGCCCACTCGTGTACCTTTGACGACTGCACGACACAAAGCTTTACGCCTCGCCTGGGCCCGTCAACACCAACATTGAACTGCTGATGACTGGAAACATGTTGCCTGGTCGGACGAGTCTCGTTTCAAATTGTGTCGCGCGGATGGACGTGTACGGGTATGGAGACAACCTCATGAATTCATTGACCCTGCATATCAGCAGGGGACGCTTCAAGCTGGTGAAAGCTCTGTAATGGTGTGGGGTGTGAGCAGATGGAGTGATATGGGACCCCTGATACGTCTAGATACGACTCTGACAGGTGACACATACGTATGCATTCTGTCTGATCACCTGCATCCATTCACGTCTGTTGCGCATTCCGACGGATTTGGTCAATTGCAGCAGGACAATGCTAAATCCCACACGTCCAGAATTGCTAAAGAATCACTCTAGGAGCACTCTTCCGAGTTTAAACACTTCCTCTGGTCACCAAACTCCCCAGACGTGAACATTATTGAGTGTATCTAGGATACCTTGCAACGTGTTGTTCAGAAGAGATCTCCAGCCCCTCGTACTCTTATGGACAGCTCTGCAGGATTCATGGTGTCATTTCCCTCCAGCACTACTTCAGACATTATTCGAGTCCATGCCACGTCGTGTTGCGGCTCTTCTGCTAGCTCGTGGGGGCCCTACACGATATTAGGCGGGTGTGCCAGTTTCTTTGGCTGTTCAGTGTATATGCATGCGTATGAGCGCTAATTTCTCATGTTGTATCTTCGTTGTCCTCAAGCGCAATATATTTTGGAGGCAACGGTATCGTTCTGCAGTCAGCTTCAAATGCTGGTTTTCTAAATTTTCTCAGTAGTGTTCCTCGGGATGGACGTAGTCTCCCCTTCAGGAATTCCAATTTAGTCAGTCTCTGAATTACTTCGTTGTCTCTCTCTAATCTGACCTAGTGCGGATCCCAAACACTCGAGCAGTACTCAAGAATAGGTCCGACTAGCGTCCTATATGTGGTCTCCTTTACAGATGAACCGCAATTTCCTAGAATTCTTCCAGTAAACCGAAGTCGACCATTGGTTTTCCCTATCACAATCCTCACGTGCTCATTCCATCCCATATCGCTTCGCAACGTTACGCTAAGACGCTTATCGACTGATGCTGTATACAAACATTACAGGTTTCTTTTTGCTACTCATCCTGATTAACTTACATTTTTCTACATTTAGAGGTAGCTGCCATTCATCACACTAATTACAATTTTTTTTTTTTTTGAGTCGTATCCTCCTACGGTCACTCAACTTTGAAACATCTCCTTACACCTGTGCTTCATCACCAAACAACTGCAGATGTTGCCAGGTCGTTTATGTATATAGAGAATAGTTGTGGTCTTGTAACACTTTACTGGAGCACTCTTGTTCATACCCTTTTCTCTGATGGACAGTTGCCGACAAGAACAGCACAGTAGGTTCTTTAAGACAATTCTAATTTATTGCTCTGTCTCAGTTCCATATTAGTAATTAGATCACTTGTTTCGCTCACTCTGGATCAACTTCAGATTACACTGGACTCGCATTCGGGAGGACGACGGTTCAATCCCGTCTCCGGCCATCCTGATTTAGGTTTTCCGTGATTTCCCTAAATCGCTTCAGGCAAATGCCGGGATGGTTCCTTTGAAAGGACACGGCCGATTTCCTTCCCCATCCTTCCCTCACCCGAGCTTGCGCTCCGTCTCTAATGATCTCGTTGTCGACGGGACGTTAAACACTAATCTCCTCCTCCTCCTCCAACTTCAGATTTAAAACATAGTAAAATCTTTTGGCAGTGGGGGGGCCTGAGGACGGCGGTAATGTGCAGCTGAAACTAGTCTTTTAAGATAGCAAAGACATTCTGAGGATACAGCTGTGGTGGTACTTTTCTCATATCAAACTAAATATGTACCGTGTAATATTTTCTAATAAGTAAAAAAGGCAAGAATTGTACATCACGTAGAAATTACCTAAGCTTTGCGTCAGCAACTCTTCGTGTCTACTCAGAACCACGTGTCAGAGTACCGTGTCGTGCCGCTGTCGTCAGTGTTTTAAATAGGTATCATGTTGACGGTAGGGGGTGGAAGGGGTAAAGGGGAACTGCAGTGTGGCTGAGTAGAGGGGGAGGGGGAAAGAAAGCAGGGAGGGAGCGGTGGAAATGTCATGAGCCGAACTCACTATAAACAGTGAAAAGACGCCAGCAGTACTTCTCTGTCTGGTTTTAATCCAGGCAGCGGATACGAATAACAAAAAAGGTGCAATTACAGCTCCGCTGTTCATCTAAAAGCACACCAGGAAATAGTCACGCCGACATAACCGGAGAGACTACGACCAAATGATTCTTTCACAGCGTAGATCTTAACGTGAATGCGACAGAATTATGACCGTGTCACGTAAGTTTTCACCTGGTAGGACATCACATATATTGTGAGTGTCTTCGTAAATTGCTTAACAGATAGTTCAGTCTCAGAGTGCTGAATTTGCCAAGCCCGTTGGTACGTGAGGGATTAAATGCTTCCAGGAATACACTGTCAAGATTGCCAGTTCAGAATTCTCACACTGCTTCGTTCATTATGTACGGTAATTTAGTATGAGAAATGATTCAAACTAGTAAAATGTTGAGTTACATTATTTCTGCAGTGTTTTGATTCGCCACATTTATAACAATCTATTTTGATTAATAACAAGTGGCGTTTTCAACATAAGCCTTACTATGTAAACTATAATCAGTATATTTTCCGCCTAAGATAAAAGTTTTTCCTGATTCTTTGTGTCCTGCTAGGTATTAATTTTGTATACCAAAGTGTATAAAGTGCACTATATCGTCTCTTATAAGGCATTTCCTAAAACCAGAGTATCCATGGTGTCTGGAATTACGACGCTCATTTGCTGTAATTATTAGTGTCCTTCTCCGTTTGCAAATTAATTGTGAAAAGTTTAGTTTTCCTTGTGCGTTGGTTTCGAATTCTTGTGTATTTATTGGCAGTAGCATAAATAACTAAATATTCGTGTATTACAATATTATTTACCTCTTCAAATTATTAATCATTTAAATTTTCACATCTGTGAGCGAGTAGTATGCTACATTTATCGTCTTTATCTTAATATCCGAAGAGCAGAAAACCATTTCCGATCCTAGCGATTGGAGCGACGCCTGGAGACGACAGTTATGAACTTGGTGGGAGTCATGGTACCTACCGCAGCCAACAGATGGCTCCAGCGTCAACGCACGCTACATTTTCTGCCGCTTACAAATCTGTGGCTTCATCTTTGTTATATGCTATAATTTTACCTTCTACGCTTGTTAAGCGAGATACGGTCCTAGTGGAAAGACATAGACGAAGAAGAGAAGAAACGGATGCAACCAATCCAAACAGAACTCGCAATACGCAAGTGTGAAGTTGTAGCCAATCAGAGACCTCAAAATTCTCTGCTTTGCGCCGACTCCCTCTTCACTTCCGATATGGACATTATGTACAAATGCCAGTTATGCGTATTTCTGTTATGGTGTCAGACGAAGATATTTATTCCGTTTCTTTTCTTCATTCAACATTCGCTGGCAGCTTCCGATTCATGATTTGTTTCCCACAAAGCCGAAAGTCCCCAAGTCATACCCAGAAAATTCACGTGTGTCTGTTTTAAAATGTGCAACTGACAAAAAAAAACTGTTTAAAAATCGCTAATTGTTGGTGGAGTATAACCCGGTAGGCTTTAAACTTTCTGTTTCCTGAAACTTAACAACCGAGACGGAATGTTACTCCACCATGTTAGATGCAGTTTAAAATATGAATCCCCGTTGAACTTAATATGTGACAGCGACAGGGGATCCCTCGTCTTTGGTAACTCCGTTACACTGTGATTTCGTTCACAAAGCTGCCATTACAATTGTTGTTTTCGTATTAAACAGATTTATTTCCTAATCCAAAGCACATTTTCGTATTTTTAATAACATACAAACTGTTCAGAGTCATATGATCTATTATTGCTGCAATGAAATAATGATGATCATTTCCAAAGCTATGAAAATCAGGAAACAGAGGGTACAAATTTCAAAACTTCTCTGTTTGAGATTTAGACAAATTTGAACACCCAAGATCGAAATACTCATAAATTTCAATTTCCGTACATGGTAATGAGAACGCTAGATTTAGTCTTTCAAAAGACAGTCGGAAAAACTGGACGCGAAGTCGGAGTATTACTTGGAGACAATGTTACTGTGAACACAATGAATTGTTTCTTTTGTCTTGTCTCTTCTGTGTTATTTAACAAATTGCTCACAAACCTTGGTTGTGCCTAGTGGAATATACTGTAGTCTGTGCGACAGAATGAGATACAGCGCTTTCTCTCTGGAAGCATTAGTGTGTATTGTAACCATCAACGAAATATCAAAACTAATTTTGTACGTGAATTAAGAAGTGACTGTAAATGTACATCTCCGTCTGAGATAAAAACAAACATGATGCCAAGTGTACACATTCTACGTGCGCGATAGATTATCAGCACATCGTAAGTAGAAGAACTGTTTTCCAAGTGTTTAAGCTTTCGTGATCCGCTATCTGTCGAAAGTAATTTAGTATACCTTTGTACCGACCGGGGTGGCCGAGCGGTTCTAGGCGCTACAGTCTGGAACCGCGCGACCGCTACGGTCGCAGATTCGAATCCTGCCTCGGGCATGGATGTGTGTTATGTCCTTAGGTTAGTTAGGTTTAAGTAGTTCTAAGTTCTAGGTGACTGATGACCTGAGATGTTAAGTCCCATAGTGCTCAGAGCCATTTCAACCATTTTTTAAACCTTTCTATAACGATATAACCCTATCGGGTACTATAACCCTCTGGCATATAACTTATCTAAAGTCAAATATTCTTCATTATTATAATCTTCTTCATTGGTTTGTTTGAGTGGCATTCACATTGACGTATTCAGAAGAAAGTTGAGCCAGTATAACTAACAGACATTATTTTAATGATATTAGATTGAATGTACGCGCTCACTGAGAAACTTTTTGTCCAAATAGCATAATTCTTATTCACAACAGTGTTGATCAGTTGCCAAACATATTCACACAAATATTACAGAAAATTTTGTTCCGTGGTAGTATAAAGCGATGAAAGCTATTACTGACTAAAATGACATGTAGTTTTTCCTCTGTCTCACGAAAATTAAATCGCCACTGTAATTTCAATTGTTTAATCACCCAAACCTCCATTCCTTGTCTTCACGTACACATTAAGAACTATAAGACGCACCTTACTTTTTAATGATTTTTAAATACCTTTTTTACCATTTTCATTATTACATTCCAAAGCCAGACTAAAAAAATTCTTAGTTTATAAAACCGTACTCGCCATTAAAATCCATGACAATAGCCATCTCAACTTTCTTCTTTTTCTTCTTCTTCTTTCTCTTCGTTGTCACCGCTGTCCTCTTGACATATAAGATTGTCTTCACTGCCATTGAGAGCGTTACTTATGCTGCACTTCTTGAAAGATTTAACAATAATGTCTTCTCTCACTCTAGATCACAACTCTCTTATCCGATAACACATTTGTTTGATTGAAGGTCGTTTACAGCTCCCTCCGGAGTGAATTCATGTTAATTTTCATCAATCATCCATTTGTTCCAGTCCTCTCTCATATACACTATAAATGGTTTATCTGTCGAAACATGAAGAGGTTGCACTGTGAAGTAAGCTCTCCTGGAATAGCAGAAAGATATGTATTTTCCTGTCTCAATTGCTCTTTCACAGGATTTTTCAACGGATGGATAAACTGTCGCAGTACAAGAAGAGAACTCTTCTTCAGTAAAGTACCTTTCCTTCTCTCTCAAAGTCTGTTAATCCACAATTTCATACCAGCCTCGTACATCTAACCCTTGTCACGTGCGCGAACAACTACTTCTGGTGGTATTTCAGAAGGTTCTGCCATTGCTGTTGCGCTTGGAAATGAGCATTGTATTAAGTTTAGTATCGTCAGCATAACATGAAAGAACAACAGTGTTTCATGTGCGTCTCTTTTTATAGTTACAGTTTATCACCTTTCATGGCAACAGTTCTGTTACTAGGCACATCAAAGATTGACGGTAATTTTAAATCAAACATTGGACATTTTAATATTAACTTATAGTGCAAGACGCACCGAATTTTTGAAGGCAATTTTTCACAGAAAAAAGTACGTCTTGTTGCTCGTAAAACACGGTATTACTTTTTTTTTTGAAAAATTTCTTGTTGATGCCGTGAATGTCTTTTGTTTTGTTATTATTAAGCAATATAATTCGCAACCCAAATAAAACATCCAAGACATTACATTTTTCTATTGAGAATGCTTAAGCAGTTGGCATAAAAATTATAAAAAAACACTTCTGATTTGTAACCACATCTGCTACGTGATAATAGATCGCAGTATCGCCAAATTCATAGTAACGCAGTTCACAAAGTAACTATAAAATGGAATTTCCTCTGTGGCTACTTAATTTTATTTTTAGTAACGGACGATCTCGAAGTAAGCGGGTAAAGAATATTTTCCTTGAAGTGACTTATTTATGAAGAAGAAATTTACTTGGACCCCACCTAACCAATAGGAGAATAAAATTCTCTAACGCTAACCACAGCGCTTGAGACATCTACGGCAACACGGTCTGAAATTTTCTAGTCTTGAGGTCCTGATTTGTGCAAAACAACGATCTGCGTCTAACAGCCCTAGCCGAAAATTCTAGTGATAAAAAGTGTCGAACGCAGTAGACGATTAAAAATACAATGTATTTTACTTGTGACACTACGATGGTATTAAATATCCCGTGAATATAAACGTCCTAGAGTCGAAAGCAAACTGTTCGACGATCTCTCGTATGAGGCGCCGACGGCGAGTTAGTGTTATAGAAACTGCTGAGTAAAGTGCGGGAAAATTTTCTAGTAAAAATTCGTCCGTGAACGGTGTGACCCTGAGCTACAGGGTGAGATTCAGTGGCTTCCGCCAGCGCAGAGTGCTTAGTCAGTGGTCGTGCCATTTCTAAACCTACTGAAATTTTTTACCTCTGGCTGTTACTAGTTTTTATCTTAAATATTAGCGATCAATGGCCCATGCCAAATTAAAGAAAGAGTGAGAAGACATTTCCCTTTTTCGCAGCTAGCGAGTTGCGCTTTAGCCCATGGAAGAAGGTCAATAAACAAAGCAAATAAGCAAAGATTCAATCTAATACTAAAATTTTCTTTTGCCAAACCTTAAGACATTTACGAGCTTGATTGTCCAAAATACAAAAATTTAGCGGAATGAGGAGCAGTCGACAGCTTTCAGAGCTTCGTGTAGTGCTTCTGCGTATTTGGTATACATACACTACACTAAAAATGTATTATGTCCTCTTCAGCTGAACAATTCGCTGAAGGTTTTAGTTTTAGCAGGTGATTCATTCTAATGGTAACGATTAAGACTGCTTTTAATCTGTTAGTGATATTAATAGGTTAGTACATAGTTTATTTGAAGTTAATGTTGTCGCCAATATTGTACTCTTACGTTGAATACAAGCAGACCTTCGCAGTTACATTACGGATTAAAAGTAGTTAAAAATTGTTGCTCCATTTCAGCATTCTGATCATCACGTAAGTTCACACTTACGACAATATGACGTGGTGTCCACTAGAAGCAGACGAATTTATAGACACTATCCTTAGAGTGTATTGAGCTGACTAGTTTAGAACTATCTTCGAAGCTTCCCTCGTAGGAGGGAGTACAATATTTAAGAAATCTATCAAAACTCTTCCGATTAGCAGCTCTAGTTAAAGTCAGCTAAAATCCGCACGTCGAACTGTTATCACCGATACACAGTGGAAGGTACTTTAAACTATCTCAAGAAGTAAAAGAAATACATTTCTTGCTGTGGAGTTTCCAACAAAGTGATAGATACCGCTGGATGTAGTTAGGTAGGTGATATTTCGGTAAACTTTGCGTATGTCATCGGGAATGTAACAACAGACGAAGAGCACATTGAAGAAGAGAATTAGTTAAAGGTCAGTCGAAAACGAAGCAAAATATTTTCTTTTTATCTTTGTTACACTGTCTTTCACATTCTTCCGTGCCGGCCGCGGTGGTCTCGCGGTTCTTGGCGCGCAGTCCGGAACCGTGCGACTGCTACGGTCGCAGGTTCGAATCCTGCCTCGGGCATGGATGTGTGTGATGTCCTTAGGTTAGTTAGGTTTAAGTAGTTCTAAGTTCTAGGGGACTGATGACCACAGCTGTTAAGTCCCATAGTGCTCCGAGCCATTTGAACCAGCCATTCTTCCGTATTCCTCATCAGAATCTTGAATTTCAAAATATATTCTTTATATTCACTGTCGCTGTGCGGGTGAGAAGAAATTCTGTCACTTTTTTGTTGCTAACAATGGTTAGATATAACAGATGCCACCTTAAGCCATCAGCAGGAACTATCCGTGAAGATGTGATGTTCGGAATGATCAGAAAACCTTTCAACGAGATCGCGGGGAATAGTTCTCGTCTTGGTGCACAGATGGTGAATAGTTTAGATGCAGTTGTGTAGTGTGTGTGTGTGTGTGTGTGTGTGTGTGTGTGTGTGTGTGTGTGTCTCGTTCAGATAGATAACCTGGAATACTGTGCCGCTATACGATTCTCTGTTTCGAAAAGTTAAAGTCAACGGAATTTCACCCAAAGTTGGTCAGCCGTTCTCATATTTTCCACGGCTAAGGAGAAGGCAGTGGAATTCAGCGGAATTCAAACATCCCGTATCTCTGTTCAAGGTAATCCACGAGGATGATGTCCCATCACTGCCCCTACTGATGAAAATACAAACTACCGTCATTTCCATCATGCATTTCGGAAAAATATACCTCCGTTACCTTACGTATTTATTTCAGTTAATGAGGCATACATGTTATACATGTACGATATTCAGCGTCATTAACTTTAGTGATAAGAGGTTGCTTATCCAGTAGTGTTTACATTAAAGACACTTTCTATACATATTACGCATCCTTTCTATTGTAGTGTAGTATATGATGTAATTGTCCCATTAATTGAAATAACTCCACATAATAAAAGGGCGGTATAATTCTCCGTATCGAGTTCTGGGAGGAACAACTAACGCGACTGGTTATAGTGGTTATAGTAATCTGTATTTGCAGTCGATATTCACAAAGGTCACCTTCAAGTATAATCTAAAAATTTCCCATTTAAACTGCAACTATAGATGAAACCACTAACACTGTGTACGAATTAGTCATCGTCAAGCAAAGATGAAAGGTGTATGAAGTAGCTGACGGTGTAGACATATCGGAGGGGACACTTCAGTGCACTGTACACGAAGGTGCTGTAGTATGCACCTTCGCGCTCAACGGCAGGAGTCGACTGGTTATTATTTTTATTATTGTTTACATTTTAGTAGAATTTGTTTAGTTAGTGTTGACAGGTTCAAACAGTCTGTCATCTGCGTAACTCTTTTTCCGGAGATATTGTTGTGGCTGCACTTCTCTGACGAAAGAAATGATAAAAATCCGAATGTAGCTCTTCTTTCTCCGACATTGAATGAAACAGACGTATTTGTAGCTACAGAGCATATGATACTCATGGTACAGATACAAACTTACAATTTATTACAATTTATCCATTTAACTGGCTAACAGAAAAATATGTGAGCATGCCATTTCTAGGAAAACAAAGAAGCAAACCTTTTTCGAGGAAGGAAGCCCAGAATCAGTTTTTACAGAAATAATAGAATTAAGGACAAAGCCATCTATAACATTAAAAATAATAGTAAGCCTTACAATCGACCAGGAACATACAAACATAAGTGCAGTTGATGTGTAAAGATATACATTAGCAAAACAGGACGAAATTTCAGGGCACGATTCGGGCAACGCGCAGATGTCCTTCGTTTAAAACTTAAGCAAATCCACATTTGCCCTGCATGTAGATGAAGATGAACATCAAGTGACAATCATAGCTCACAAATTACGAACATTCCACATGGCCAACGAAGGAAAAAGAATGAAATTAGTTGAAGAAGTCGAAATTTAGTCTCACAAATGCGTAATCGAAATGACATGTTAATTGATCAAGCAGAGTTTCGAAACAATATATTTCTACGGAATTTTCATAATTACTGTTGTTCTTTCTTTATTGTTTATAAATGTCATACCAACTGTGAGAGAAAAAACAGAAAGAAGGAGAAAAAAGTAATGTTAATTCTTCTGCATAAAAGATGTTATACTACTGTTATTTTTTATAATGTACCATATAACCTAAACAATCACTATGTAATAACCATATACTCAGCACAGCCATGTTAAATAGTTTTCATTCTTTTTAGTCACACAGAAAGTGTAAGCAAAATATAGCTTTGACCATAGCAGAACCTTAAGGAAAATGTAAACTTTGACCGCAGATGTATTTCCCGATGTAAGTAAAGATGTCAGTTGGCGACATGGGAGATACTCGGCTGTTTTTGTGCAAAACAGAACAAGAAAACTGTTAGTGCCACATTCATAACGGCAAGAATCGGAATAACAACAAGCAGAGTAGAAAGTAAGTACACGTAAACAGCAGTACATCGCAAATGTACAATTCGCGAAGCGTAGTAGCTAAACAATATTATTATTTCGCGTAGGGCAGCTGCAGCGTCCATTGCTGTTGATTTTGCCAGTATGTGCTGACTGAAGAGTCAAATATGTATTGTGGTGACTGAAGATGAGTGAAAGCCAGAAACGCATTCCTGTGCATTAGATTTGGCTCCACCACCTGAAGCCAGACACGAAATCGTAATAAATGCGGTAGGTGGAAGGCGTTGGCCTGTACGAATAGATGAAGTTCGTTATACCTGGCCAGTGTTTTGCAGGATGCAAAAGGAATTCGTCTGATTATCCTGCGAAAGATGAAAAGCTCTTTTTTACTTAATTTCCGAGGTGAGAATTTTTCGCCTGTCTCACTTGATGTACATGTTCTAGCAGCTAAAACACTCGACACTGCAGACTAAGAATCAGTCGATGGCGAGGAAACCAGTAACACTAATGTTGCTGAAACAAGTACAAGTCACAGTGTGAAATATAGTAACACTTTCGAAAGAAAAGTCGGATGTTAAAATTGTCTCACTGTTAGAGAAACAGAGTGGTGTAATGGTTGAAAGGTGGGATTAGGGAATGATATCATCACTGTTCCGAAGAAATTTCGTTTTTGTTGTCCCATCGTGGTGTGTGAAGATGGAGACACTCTTCCAGATCAACACGGGAAAAGCTTACAAATAAAGATGACGTTAAATTCGAATATTACTTAGACTTTGAAGTTTCAGCGAACCAGGTTATCTGCTCATAAACAACCAGTTTTGTGCCTAGCAGTATAACGAAGTTTGCAACAAGAAAATCGTCGGAGAGATAAAGAATATAAAATAAAATGATAGAAACTTTTTTTTCCAGGTGCAAAGGACACTATCTCTATTTTTTGAAGAATTTTTAGTGTATAGTGCAGAAAAAAAAAAAACGCTTGGCAGTAGCACCGTTTTTCGAAAGCGGAAAACATCTGGCATCAATTACCCAATCTATGTATATACTTACTCATCCATTTACAGTACAGCTCCCGTAAGAACTAAACCGGAAACTTCACACTTGTTTGAAAGTCAGTGTTAGGTGCAGAACATCTTTCGGTATACGCGCTGATGTGAAAATATTCGAAAACAACTTTTAACACTTTTCTTGAGACTTTCGTGTGTTTAGTTTTGTGTGAAAAGTTCGATTCCCTGTGAACTAGTCATACAATTTCTGAATCAGCTATCTTCTGAACACACTCATCATAGTTTCGAACTTCTTTCGCTTGAGAAACATGATCATATGTTCGTGACATTCAGGAAGACATACAGATATTAGACTGGAGACATGCGGCGCTCCTGATAAGTTCGTTATGAAAAGTGTAAGTTTGTTTCCGACAACTCACGCATCGGCCTTACATTTTGCGACACCACCTCTCGCTTACGTTTGGCCCTGTGTAGTAATATTTCACAATTTTGAAACAGGAATAAATGCTGACATGTTGTAAATCATGTAGTATTTGAGTGTACTCCTCACAAATTTGAAAAAAGACTACTGTTCACGGAACTATTTCTCAGTGAAACCGTATTTGTCTTCCAATCTGATCAATTCAAGCTGCCTTCCAGAGAAAATGTTGGCAAACGTGCTCTTCGTTTCGTCTCTTAACTTTTATCGCTTCCAAAAAAGGCACACTGTAACTGGTAACGAGCATTTAAACAAGTGGTAACTCACGGACCGACAGATGTCTTTGCTTTACCGCATTTTTGCGCGAGCAAATGCTTGAATTTGCGTGCGCAACGACCTGGTTAGCTAATTTCAATGCTAAATAACTCGGAAACGGCGCTCAGCAAGCCCTCCCCTGTAACACCCTTTCTTTTGAGATTGCTTCTGACCACTCTGTATAATAGTAGTGGAACACAAACTGATCCAGTGTGGTTACCTTGGGAATGGAGTAAGTTACAGGGATGGTAATATACTTAATACAGAGGAGCATTTAGCCTAGACCGTGAAGTGCAGGTTACGGAGGACGAAGACCATAGATACTAAGCTGAAATGAAGGCACTGACACAGGGAAATTGCTTATAGTGACATGCGTGTAGTTAAAAAATTTAACTACTAATCTAAGCTATAGAAAGAGATGGCATATAGATTTCAGTGAAAGATACAGAATACGTTACTTGCTACGTTACCAATACATATAGAAACTGAATACTTCAAAATAAAATGAGTGAAATTAGTACCTCGCGAAACCAATTCAGAGAGAGTAAAAGAAGTTAGTGGCAATTCATTGACGATAGCATGTCACACCAAAAAATATCTGCAAGGAGTGTGTTTCCAAACACACTGTAAGAAGGAATGACGACTTTATACGTCGCAAACACTAATTTTGATCACCAAAACTAAATCTGAAACGTCGAGGAAAGAGAGATATAAATTATACAAGTTGTTCTGGGAGAAAATTTATAAACCATCAGCTTAGAAATCGTACAGTAGACAAACGGTCACAGTAACAATAGAAAACGAAGACTGAAATATGACGACAATATCCGAAGAATGTAATCAGATGGCCAACAAAATCATAAAAAGATACCAGTCTCGCAAATATGGATTAGGAAAATAATGATCTCAGACTGACAGGGATTACACAAGAAGACATACAGAACAAGGAATTTTTTCCGTCTAAATTTCAGTAGTGCCAACTAGAGCAGAAGGGAAATCTGCAGCTGTAAGACCATTGTACGCTGGCACGAAAAGGAGGTTCAAAGTCACTTGTAGAAAGAAACGTAGTCTACAGCTCAGCGTTCTCACAGATCTTATTTGCAAGCATAATAATAATAATAATATTAACAATAACACTGTCTTGTCGTTTTATGGAAGATTGTTAAAGGGTAATAAAGTCGGCAGATTTTCCGTTTTGTGATACACCAGTGAACTTTCTATAGGGAATTATTGTACTTTGATGCAATATTCTACTGACTAATCTCTCCAGTACAGATGGTATGATTTTACAATTGAAATCAAAAACTTCCCTCCTTGGCGTGATGAAGACATTGGAAATTCACTGATTAATCCGAAGTAGAATGACTTATTGACATTTTATCTATACCAGGGCTCAAACTATGATCGTAGAGAACATCTCCCATCTTCTTCTAAGATCATATAAAGTTCCGAAACGATGACAGCAAAGTAGTTTACTATCATGGATACCTCATTAGGGATCCGTTGGTGACCCGTAGGACTCCTCTTGTCAGGGGTGCACTACATAAACGAAGCAGCTACTAGGATAGCAGAGTACTTGAGGTACTCAGATGAACTCTCTCCAGTCGATACGCAGCAACGGAAGTCAGACCATTTTCAGAGTCAAGACACATGATTGTCAAAATTTTTTCAGTAAACTATCGAAGTATTCGTAACAAAGTTACTGAACTTGCAGCCCTCCAGAAAAGCTGTGGTTCTCATATTATTCTTGGGACCGAGAGCGGGCTACAACCCGAAGTGCAAAGCTCTGAGATGTTTAGCGACTCATGGAAGTTTTATCGGAAAGACAGATTGCAGGTCATAGAAGAGGGAGTGTTCATTGCAGCTGACAGAAATATTGTCTTTATCGAGTTCGAAGCTGAGTGTGACGGTGAAGCTATAGGGTTGCGAATAACAGGTCTAAGTGAAACCAAGTAATTGTTTGATCTATTATCCAACCACCCAATTCTGCTGCAATAGTTCTACAGTCATTCATAGAGTCTACGGTTAGTTGTGCCTAAGCGTTCAGCTCATATATTACTGGTTGGAGTCGACATTAATCTACTAAGTATGAAATAGGATGTCTATGGATTCATTGCAGGGGGTAAAGACAGTCGTGCGAAGCACTTCTGAAAACGGTTCCTTAAAACTATCAAGATCAGTTAGTTCGGCAGTCTACACACAATGGAAATATTGTAGCTACAAATACGCCAGACCTTATCGACATCGTCTGTATAGAAAAGAGGAGTAGCGATCATGATGTCATTATAACAACTATGGTTTCGAAAGTTGATAAATCAGTTAAGAAGGCTACGAGAGTGTTTCTTCTATAAAGAGCAGAAAAGCAGTTGTAACCATCTCACTTGGACGGTGAACTTGCACACTTAGTTTCAGTAAGATAGACGTAGAGAAATTATGGGCAAAGTTTAAACTGATCGTAAATCGTGGCCTTGAGAATTATGTGTCTAGGAGATGGATTAAGAACGGAAAAAATCCACCACGGCTTAATAATCAGATTCAGAAAATGCTGGGGAAGCAGAGGCTGTTGCGTCCTCGGTTCAAAACGGAACGTGCAAATGACGACAAGCAAAGGCTAGTAGAGATTCGTGAGTCTGCAAAAATATCTATGTGCGAAGCATACAACAACTACCACTGTCATACCTTAGCAAAAAATCTGGCAGAAAACACAAGAAAATTCTAGTTCTATATAATATCGCTAAGTGGGTCTAAGGCTTCCATCCAGTCACTTGCTGACCAGTCTGGTATGGCAGTTGAAGACAGATATTTGGAAGCTGAAGTTTTAAATTTCACGTTCAAGTAATCGTTCACGTAGAAGAATAGTACAAACATACCGTCGTTTGACTATCGAACAGACTCCCATGTGGACGACACAGTAATAAGTATCCCTGGGGTAGAGAAGCAACTGAAAGAGTTGAAAACAAATGAGGATGGAGTCCCAATACGGTTTTTCAAAGAGTACACTACATCAATGGCCCTTTACCTAGCTTGTATTTTTCGCGAATGTTTCGCCCAAAGCAGAGTCACAAGCGACTGGAAAAAAGCATCCAGTGTATAAGAAGAGCAAAAGAACGGACCCGCAAAATTACAGACCAATATCCCTAACTTCGGTTTGCTGCGAAATCCTTGGACATATTCTCGGTTCGAAAATAATAAATTTCCTTGGGACCGAGTATCTTATGTCCACTACTCAGCACGATTTTAAAAAGCATCGCTCGTTGGAAATTCAACTTGCCTTTTCTTACATGATATACTACGTACTAAGGATGATGGCAACAGGTGGATTCCATATTTCTAGATTTCCGGAAAGCGTTTAACACAGTGCCCCATTGCAGGCTGTTAAAGAAAGAACGAGCATATGGAATATGTTCACGTATATGTGAGTGACAGGAAGACTTCATAAGACTGGGTTATATGCCCAGTACGTTGCCCTCGACGGCGAGTGTTCATCAGAGACAAGGGTATCGTCAGGAGTGCCCTAGGTAAGTGTAGTGTAGTGTACGGTAAGGCATCGAAGTTGGGTGACTGTAGGACGATTCAAGATGACTTAGATAAAATTTGTAGTTGGTGTGAAGAATGGCAGCTAGTTCTACATGTATAAAAATTTAAGTTAATGCAGATGAGTAGCAAAAACAAACCCGTAATGCTCGAATACAGCGTTAGCAGTGTTCTGCTTGACACAGTTACATCGTTTAAATATCAGGGCGCAACGTTGTAAAGTGATATGAAATGGGACGAGCATGCGAGGATTGTGGTAGGGGAGGTAAATGGGCGACCTCATTTTATAGGGAGAATTCCAGGAAAGCGCGGTTCATGTGTAAGGGAGGCCGCATATAGGACGTTAGCGCGACCTATTCTTGAGTACTGCTCGAATGTTTGGGATACGTATCAGATGGGATAAAGGAAGACATCGAAGCAGTTCAGAAGCGGGCTGCTAGAATTGTCACTAGTAGGTTAGAACAACACGCAAATGTTAAGCAAATGCTTCGCGTACCTCAAATGGGAATCCGTGGAGAGAGAGTGACCTTTTTTTTTTTTACTCTTGTAAGATGTGTCGAATGCTGAGGCATTTGTGTGTGAATGGAGTCGTAGGTACGTGTAAAACTCACATTCTTTATGTCGCTATGATTGACACCCGGGATTATCGTTGATCGTCACTCCTGTCTAAAAAGTCAATAATCAGAACACTTCCCCGTCTCAGAAGCTTGTTCATTCAATTTCCGCGCCGAAATGATCTGCTTATAGTCCTGGGCTGAGATTCGGTGTGAAACAGATATATCGGTTTCTGCTTAATTTTTGAGATGAAATCAGCAATTCATGTCTCATTGCCTGTGACGATTTTGTACAAGAACTTTGGCGGATTCACTTTACCGTTGCGGAAATGTAAGTGGTCATATGCGTACTAAAAGACTTGTACTACTACTTGTTCTCAGACAACTTCCTGCCCCTATTGTATTCGTTAACACTGTTCCACAAATTTTAATTGAACTTGTAAAACGTTGATGCAAAACACAATACCTCCTTCTGCAAATGAAGAGTATAACAGAATCCAGTACTCACACCTCATTTTCTATAGTGCATTAGCAAGAAGTCTACAACATACTGATGCAGTCACTTAACGCACCACAGTACAACGTGTTCACAACCAACCTATAGGGCAAAATCAATACAAAGTGCCACGTCCCTTTTACAGGTTCAGATTAACACAGAGCGATTCAGATCTGAATAAATATACCTATGAAATCCTCTCGTGGGCAGTTTTCCTCTTACATTCGACTGGTATGTCAAAGAAAGTCTCAAGCAGCCACATTCATTCTACAAGATTATGAATACAAAAATATACCTAAATATACATATATCAGAAGGCCGATTGTGATGATCATTAATAAAAGGCTAACTGTTTGCTGTTTAAAATAGCTGTTTAGTGTAGTATATCAATTAGGCCTACGTGTATTATGTAAAGAGCAAACGGATAGATATGCACTACCGACGTGCATTGGCTATTTAGTCTTTTGTAAGACATCCAGATCGAAAGTAAATTACATAATAATGACTACTGAAAATGTTGGTTGGATATCAGTGTGCGAAGCTTATCAAGAGTTAGGTTACTGCATTGCAGAACGACACTTAATACAATGACTGACAGACAAATTTATGAAATAAAATCTAAGATCAAAGTTGCTGATAAGTGGACGTTACATTTTGGTTATTCCAGTTCTGTATCACATTTTGTACTATCTTCAATCCCGTTTTGTTGAACATAATTACCGTTGATCATTTCCGTTTACAATTCGCAGACCTAGAAGTACACTATGATAATTCGTAAACAAGCTCAAATGTTTACACAGTTCCAGTTAAACGGTATGACTGGAAAGTCAAACAGTGAGACAGGGTTCTGTATTGCTAATGTAATGACATGCAATGAAATTCTGTTAACTTACATCGTATTTTCTTAGGACATGCCAACACTGTTCTTCCAACTTTGGCGAAGTTTACTTAACAGCTTATCAACATATTGTTTTCCATATGACGCAAGACAAAGACGGTGGTGCCGTGACAGCAGGTATAATATTCATTGGCGGCTGAAGACTTTAGACATAAGAAGTCACCCTCATTCTGCCAACAGCCTGGTCAAAGAGGGCGGAGAAGAGGATAGCGGTTCAGGACACTCTCTTGTCCAAGGTGTGGGAAACAGCCCTGAAGGTGGAAGCATCAGCAATGACCAACGGCGTGAGAATGCATAAGGCAATGGAAACCACTACATTAAAGGCACGTAACGTGTATGCACAGGGCATGTGGCCTGTAACAGAAGAAGTGTCATGATGATCTCTTCATTGGCAAAAGATTCCGGAATAGTCCCCCATTCGGCTCTCCGGGAGGGGACTACCAAGGGGGAGGTTACCATGAGAAAAAGATCGAATAATCAACGGAAGGGCGTGGAATGTCAGAAGCTTGAACGTGGTAGGTAAACTAAAAAATTTGAAAAGGAAAATGCAAAGGCTCAACCTAGATATAGTAGGGGTCAGTAAGGTGAAGTGGAAAGAAGACAAGGATTTCTGGTCAGATGAGTGTAGGGTAATATCAACATCAGCAGAAAATTGTATAACAGGAGTAGGATTCGTTATGAATAGGAAGGTAGCTCAAAAATGGTTCAAATGGCTCTGAGCACTATGGTACTCAACTGCTGAGGTCATTAGTCCCCTAGAACTTAGAACTAGTTAAACCTAACTAACCTAAGGACATCACAAACATCCATGCCCGAGGCAGGATTCGAACCTGCGACCGTAGCGGTCTTGCGGTTCCAGACTGCAGCGCCTTTAACCACACGGCCACTTCGGCCGGCAGGAAGGTAGCGCAGAGAGTGTGTTACTGTGAACAGTTCAGTGACAGGGTTGTTATTATCAAAATCGACAGCAAACCAACACCGACAACGGCAGTTCAAGTATACATGCCGACGTCGCAAGCTGAAGATGAAGAGTAGGAAAAGTGTATGAGGATATTAAATGGGGAATACAGTATGTAAAGGAGGATGAAAGTCAAATAGTAATGAGGAGCTGGAATACAGTTGTAGCGGAAGGACTAGAAGACAGGGTTACAGGAGAATATGGGCTTGGGACAAGGAATGAGAGAGGAGAACGACTGAGTTGTGTAATAATTTTCAGCTAGTAACAGCGAATACTCTGTTCAAGAACCACAAGAGGAGGTGGTATACTTGGAAAAGGACGGGAGATACGGGAAGATTTCAGTTAGATTACATCACGTTCAGGCAGAGATTGCGAAATCAGATACTGGATTTAAGGCGTATCCAGGAGCAGATATATACTGAGATCACAATACAGGGTGTTACAAAAAGGTACGGCCAAGCTTTCAGGAAACATTCCTCACACACAAATAAAGAAAAGATGTTATGTGGGCATGTGTCCGGGAACTCTTAATTTTCATGTTGGAGCTCATTTTAGTTCTTCCACCTACGCTCAATGGAGCACGTTATCATGATTTCATACGGGATACTCTACCTGAGCTGCTAGGACATGTGCCTTCACAAGTACGACACAACATGTGGTTCATGCACGATGGAGCTCCTGCACATTTCAGTCGAAGTGTTCGTACGCTTCTCAACAACAGATTCGGTGACCGATGGATTGGTAGAGGCGGACCAATTCCATGGCCTCCACGCTCTTCTGACCTCAACCCTCTTTCATTTATGGGGGACTTTGAAAGCTCTTGTCTACGCAACCGCGGTACCAAATGTAGAGACTCTTGGTGCTCGCATTGTGGACGGCTGTGATACAATACGCCATTCTCCAGGGCTGCATCAGCGCATCAGGGATTCCATGCGACGGAGGGTGGATGCATGTATCCTCGCTAACGGAGGACATTTTGAACATTTCCGGTAACAAAGTGTTTGAAGTCACACTGGTACGTTCTGTTGCTGTGTGCTTCCATTCCATGATTAATGTGATTTGAAGCGAAGTAATAAAATGAGGTCTAACATGGAAAGTAAGCGTTTTCGGACACATGACCACATAACGTATTTTCTTTCTTTGTGTGTGAGGAATGTTTCCGGAAAGTTTGACCGTACTTTTTTGTAATACCCTGTATACTAGTGATGAAGAGTAGGTTGAAGTTTAAGATTTTAGTCAGGAAGAATCAATAGGCAAAGAAGTGGGATACGGGAGTACTAAGGAATGACGAGATGCACATGAAATTCTCTAAGGTTATTGATACAGCAATAAGAAATAGCTCGGTAGGCAGTACAGTTGAAGAGAAATGGACATCCCTAAAAAGGGCCATCACAGATGTTGGGAAGGAAAACATAGGTACAAAGAAGTTAACTACGAAGAAACCATGGCAAACAGAAGAAATACTTCAGTTGATTGATTAAAGGAGGAGATACAAAAATGTTCCGGGAAACTCAGGAATACAGAACTACAAGTCGCTGAGGAGTGAAATAAATAGCTATGACGAAATGGCTGCAGGATAAATGTGAAGACATCGAAAAAGAAACGTTTCTCAGAAGGACAAGCTCAGCATACAGGAAAGTCGAAACAACCTTCGGTGACATTAAAAGCAAGGGTGGTAACGTTAAGAGTACAACGGGAATTCCACTGTTAAATGAAGAGGAGAGAGCAGATAAGTGGAAAGAATACACTGAAAGCCCCTATGAGTGGGAAGATTTGTCGGATGTGATACAAGAAGAAACAGGAGTCGATTTACAAGAGATAGGGAATAACAATATTAGAATCAGAATTTAAAAGAGCTTTGGAGGATTTAAGGTCAAATAAGGCACAAGGGATCGATAACATTCCATCAGAATTTCTAAAATCATTAGGGGAAGTGGCAACAAAACGACTATTCACGTTGGTGTGTAGAATATATGAGTCTGGTGACATACCATCTGACTTTCAGAAAAGCATCATCCACACAGGTCCGAAGACGGCAAGAGCTGACACGTACGAGAATTATCGCACAATCAGCTTAACAGCTCATGCGTCCAAGTTGCTTACAGGAATAATATACAGAAGAATGGAAAAGAAAATTGAGTTTGGCTTTAGGAAAAGTAAAGGCACGAGAGAGGCAATTCTGTATTTGTAGTTAATAACAGAAGCAAGATTAAAGAAAAATCAAGACACAATCATAGGATTTGTCGACCTAGAAAAAGCGTTCGACAATATAAAATGATGCAACATGTTCGAGATTTTGTAAAAAGTAAGGGTAAGCTATAAGGACAGACGGGTTATATACAATATGTACAACAACCAAGAGGGAATAATAAGAGCGGACGACCAAGAACGAAGTGCTCATATTAAAAACGGTGAAAGAGAAGGATGTAGCCTTTCGCCCCTACTGTTCTACCTGTAAATTGAAGAAACAATTATGGAAATAAAAGAAAGGTTCAGGTGTGGAATTAAAATTCAAGGTGAAAGGATATCAATGATACGATTCGCTGATGGCATTGCTATCCATAGTGAAAGTGAATCAGATCTGCATGATCTGCTGAACGGAATGAAGAGGCTAATGAGTACACAGTATGGATTGAGAGTAAATCGAAGAAAGACGAAGGTAATCAGAAGTAGTAGAAATGAGGACATTGAGAAACATAACATCAGGATTGATGGTCACGAAGTCGATGAAGTTAAGGAATTCTGCTACCTAACCAATGGCGAACGAAGCAAGGAGGACCTCAAAAGCAGACTAGCTGTGGCAAAAAAGGCATTCCTGGCCAAGAGAAGTCTACTAATATCATATATTGGCCTTAATTTGAGGGGGAAATTTCTGAGAATGTACTTCTGGAGTACAGCATGGTATGGCAGTGAAACATGGACTGTGGGAAAACCGGTACAGATGGGAATCGAAGCATTTTAGATGTGGTGTTACAGACGAATGTTGAAAATCTGGTGTACTGATAAGGTAAGAAATGAGGGGGTTCTACGCAGAATCGGAGAGGAAAGGAATATGTGGAAAACACTAATAAGGAGAAGGAACAGTATGATGGAATGATGGAATGACTTCCATGGCACTAGAGGGAGCCATAGAGGACAAAAACTGTAAAGGAAGACAGAGATTGGAATATATGCAACAAATAATTGAGGACATAGGTTGCAAATAGTACAAAATAGTTCAAATGGCTCTGAGCACTATAGGACTTACTTCTGAGGTCAGCAGTCCCCTAGAACTTAGAACTACTTAAACCTAACTAACCTAAAGACATCACACACATCCATTCACGAGGCAGGATTCGAACCTGCTACTGTAGCGGTCGTGCGGTTCCAGATTGTAGGTCCTAGAACCGCTCGGCCACTCCAGCCGGCTGCAAATGCTACAGAGGAGAGAAATTCGTGGCAGGCCGCATTAAGCTACTCAGAAGACTGAAGATCTTCTTCATATACGTAGATTAGGCTTACCGGCCAATGATTTTCCTTAGTGCGGACGCACGCAATTTGCCCGAACTCTTACGGGAATCGGTAGATTGACTGCCTTGAGTAATGTGTATAGTGGATGGGGCACTGCAAATGTAGTTTGTGGACAGTAAGTTGGGAATGTGGATCTCAAGGGGATCGTGCCATCGATAAGTACCTGCAGTCGCTCTATCCTCTGTGTCCTCGATGGCGCACGCCAGCACGGTAGCTCAGCGTGTTCGGTCAGAGGGCTGCTCACCCTCAGCAACAATAAAACGGATTAAAGGAAGCAACAATCAACTTGAACGGATGTCTTGCGACGTCTGCCCAGACCAAACGCAACGAACAATACCGAAAAAAAAAGAAAAGGTGGATAAAGCATCTGCTATGTAAACAGTAGATCCCGGGTTCGAGTCCCGGTCGAGGCACGCATTTTTAACTGTCCCCGTTGATATTTATCAACGCTTGTAAGCAGCTAACGGCCTAGTTTTCATTGTAATTTCATTCTTCGAGAGCTGCAAGATCACCAATGGTATCTGTTCTTTCGGACGTGTTCTTTCTTTCAGACTTGTCCGAAAGAGCAGATACCATATTCATTCGTTGTTCGTTGTGGTCTTCAGTCCTGAGACTGGTTTGATGCAGCTCTCCATGCTACTCTATCCTGTGCAAGCTTCTTCATCTCCCAGTGCTTACTGCAACCTACATCCTTCTGAATCTGCTTAGTGTATTCATCTCTTGGTCTCCCTCTACGATTTTTACCCTCCACGCTGCCCTCCAATGCTAAATTATATCATACATTTGGAACAATGGTTGAAACAAAGGAATCAACATCCCGGATATTTCGTAGCTGTATGCGACCTATCAATGAGTGACTTCACCTGTACACGGAGGTGAGAAATGTCATGGGATAATGATATGCACGTACTTAGATGGCGGTAATATCGCGTACACAAGGTGTAAAAGGGCGATGCATGTGAAAAGCTTTCCGACGTGATTGTGGCCGCACGACGAGAATTAAAAGAGTTTTAACACGGAATTTTAGTTGGAGCTAGACGCATGGGACATTCCGTTTCGGCAATCAATATTCTGAGTTCCACAGTGTCACCAGCGTGCTGAGAATACCCAGTTTCGGGCATTACCTCTCACCACTGACAACGCAGTGGCCGAGAGTCTTCCCATAACGACCGAGAGCAGCGGCGTAGAGATGTCAATGGTAAAAGACAAGCAAAACAGCGTGAAATAACCACAAAAATCTGTGCGGTGAATACAGAGAACGTATTCGTTAGAGCAGTGCAACGAAATATAGCGTTAACGAGCTATGGCAGCAGAAGACCGAAGCGATTGCCTTTGCTAACTGCATGACATCGCCTGTTGCGCCTCTCCTGGGCTCGTGACCATATCGGTTAGACCCTAGACGATTGGAAAACCGTTGGCTGGTCAGATGCGTAACGACTTCAGTTGATAGGAGATGATGGTAGGGTTCGAGTGTGGCGTAGACCTCCACGGACCCAACTTGTCAACAAGGCACTGTACAACCTTTTGGTCAATCCATAATGGCGGGGGCGGTATTTACGTGGAGTGGACTGTGTCTTCTGGTCCAACTGAACCGATCATTCACTGGAAATGGTATTGTTCGGCTACTGGGAGACCATTTGCAGCCAAGTGACGACGGAAATTTTATGAAAGATAATGCGTCTCGTGTCCACGCCACAACTGTTCACGATTGGTTTGAAGACCATTATGGAAAATACGGAAAAATGATTTGGCCTCCTAGATCGTCCGACATGTATCTCAAGAAAATTTATGGGACGTGGATGAGAGGTCACTTGGTACACAAAGTGCTGCTCCAGTAACACTTTCGCAATTATGCGCGCCTGCAGAGGCAGTATGGTTCAGTTTTTCGTACAGGGGACTTCCAACCAGTGTGGTCCCTAAGGACACACCGAAATCATATTCGAAATCAGATACAGTTGCCACACACTTCTTTATTACAAACACATTGCTCATAATACATTCACATAACCATATTTACAACAAAGCTTGTCTTATAGAACACAAAAATCTTTTCAAATGTCTTCCACATGTCGTTTTCTTTCTACCACTTACTTTAATTTAAACCATGTCCATGGACCCATAATTAATTCAGTGTGACTGACAAATAAATCACACCTGCTTCATCACTTACATGGAAACCCTTTAATCTATCTTTTCATCACATCCAAGTTGGTAGTTCAACAGACAGTAATGTTTTAATACTTCTTTAGCCTAATTTTCATAATTTAAAGACAATATTCATAAAAGCTTCCTTCGTAAAATATGATTGACTTAACTAGCTGAGATAAAAGTTCTGAGTTCAACAAACACCAACATTTTTAAGGTTTACTCGGCCAAATTTTCATTAACTAATACAATGTTCATAAAATCCTGATTCATCAAATAGGACTAACAAGACTAACTCACATCAAGTTTCTGAGTTCAACAAGCCCCAAAATTTTTAAAGTTTACTCGGCGAACTTCAAATTCATTAGAACAATGTTACTTGTATATACCAGGTTCGAATGATTTCATTACCTGACTATAACGAGAAGATATTCCCAAGAAAAACTTAACACGGGCTGCTTCCACTCTACATGACAATCAGTGATGCACGCGAGCATCCCAAAAGATTTTAACCAATACAAGAAATCCACGGGACAGGAAATGAAATAAAAAGGTACTCAACTCTGCACTGCGACTGAGCTTCAGAAGGCACAACTCTCCACGGAAAGGATGGAATTACAAAACAGTAACAACACAACCCGAGACGTGGGCGGGGTGGGGGGTGGGGGGGGGGGGTGGATGGGCTGGGCCTTCAATATCAATCTGCCACCGTGGTAGTCCGATCCCAATTTGCTCGCGTCAACCACTGCCAGTTATCTGCAACATAAAATACGCCTGCGACAGACAGTATTCTGAGGCATGAGATACACAATCCTAACTGCACAACTAGTTATCAATATATTTCAATGATATACTCCACAAATTAAACCAACAGAATTAACCTCCGTGATTTACTTGGGCAGTTACGGCTCTTAAAATTTGGTTAGCCAATCCCTTAAATCCATCCCTAAAATAAAAGCATAAAAGAATAGCAAGAATAATCTCGGCGCACATTTAAAGGCCAGCTTTTCCTAGCCTTCTCTAACGTTCTAGAAGACAACGGCGTGGAGGACGTTTCTCTCGTAGTTTCGGTAACACAAAGATGAATTGGTCTTATTAATACTAAATCAGTCGATGTGAAACAGTGAACTACAAATTCAGGTCCATTAAATGTGTTAAATAAACACGTTCAGTATTAAAACCAGCAGAAGGAAACATGAATGTTTTGGCGCAATGTTATGCACGCGGACATTTTCCCCAGCCAGTTCCTAGGATCTTTGTCCCATGGCGCTAATTCCTGAACGCCTAGTATCAGCTTGCATGTTTGCTACTTCTTAAACCAAGCGTGAGCTAGGTTAAGTACTTACATACGAGGTATTAGAAATTCTTTCGGATTTTGTTGTAAGAGACTGATAGCTATCAATTACATGGTAAATACTTAGATGGAAAGTTCCAAGAAATTAAGTCACTTCGTATCTCGAAAACTCCAAAGCGCAAACCACTGACCAACACATCTGACACTACCGCCCTAAAATCTTTCAACCTAAGATTCAGGGCTGCCACACTACACTCACAAGCAGGAGAAAAAAATCTGTGATTAAAACAACAGTCGAGATCGCAATAACGTTCGTTTATTATTACCGGTTTCGGCTAATGTTAAAGCCATCCTCAGATACACAACTGTTAAGGCTTTCGTGGCCACTTCTTGAGAAACTGCCTATTGGCTTCTGTCTCGGATTATTCGGCCGACGTTCATCTAATGATTCTACTGACGTTTCGCCAGCACGAGTGGCTGGCATTGTCAAAGCTTCGCCGTCCATTGCCGATGGTGTACTGGAGCTGAGCTCGCGGCCGCAGGCTATATGTACGTGGCGAGCCAACGTCCGAGGGCTTATTCGCGCTCATTTCCGGTGCGGTTCTCCTCTTGCTACCTGCGACGGTCGTTCGCTGCAGTACGGGAAGCCAGGATCCGTTTACCTTAACGCTTTCCTCTTTCGTGTTGAAGCTGCTCGCGTGTTTTTGTATTTCTACAGCTTCTCTGAACAAGCGCGTGTGATAGTGCTTCTCTACAGCCAGAACTTCCTTCTCGGCGAATTTTATTACGTGGTCGGTCTCACTCAGTGCGTGCTCTGCCACTACCGATTTCTCCACCTCCCCAATCTGCAATGTTGCTTACGTTCTTTGATCCTGGTGTTGATTGATCGTCCAGTCATTCCGACATAAACTTTTCCTCATGTGCATGGTATAAGGTATATTCCCGACATTGCAAGTGGGTCCCTTTCCTCTTTTGCCGATCTAAGACACACTTTGATCTTCCTTGTCGGTTTGAAAATCGTCTTTAAGCCATGTCTGCGCAACATACGCCCGATACTGTCCGTCACTCTGGGAATGTATGGCAGAAAGGCCGCGTCCGACATTTTTTTTCTGATTCCCTACTTCGACGAGTGTTTGGCCCTGTTACGCTTCTAATATAATATGTGGAGTACCCATTGCTCCTCAGAACACTTTCCAGGTGTTGCATTTCGCGTCTGAGATGCTGTGGCTCACATATTCGTCCCGCTCACGTTAAGTGAGTGTTAATCATGCCTCTTTTCTGGCTCGGGTGGTGGTTTGATAGTTTGTGTAGGTATCGATCCGTGGGTGTCGGTTTTCGGTACACGCTGTGTCCCAGGTTTTCACCATCCCTTGTGACCAACACAAGTTTGTTGTCCTTATCCTCAGATACTTTAGGTTCCATCTGGCTGGTGCCGTCGGCACCTCGGTTCTTCACGTGATACCACGATCGTACACTACACGTGATTTCATTAAAGTTAGTACCAAGTCGCTGCGCTCCAAATACAATGCTGTCTAAATTTAGGAGAAACACTACATCCGTATCTTTGCCCCGTGGGCACGTTTGCTCCTGCCCACACTTACTCTTTCCAAAGAAATCACACATTTGGAGGTATTTTATACGTGATAGTTTTTTAATATATTGGGGGAGGGGGCTTGGGGAGGTTATTGGTTTAAACTAACAAGGGGAAGGCCTCAGACACGGCCAACCGATTCGGTTGAGATTTGGTAGGTCGCTTGTGTACAACCTAAAACGAAGGAATCTAAGATATTTTGGGTCAACACCCCGCGTTTTTGAGAAAATCACCCCTAAAGGCTATGACGAGCGATCGACTCAAAGTTGGCGGGATCGATAGATAATTGTAAATAGAGCACTTTTCATCACCAGGTATGGGGTCCGAAAACGCATACTTTTCCGGAAATCGAGGTAAGAAACTTTTACAACTTCCGCGTCTGTACCCACACGGTCAACGCTTTTCGCCGACAGCACCGATAGCGCAACGGCCAAGGTAACTGGCTGCGAATCTCGAAGAAACGTAGTGGATGTTATTCTTTTCGTTTTTATTTTTCCATATCTCAATTGATAAGGACAGGAGGGTTAATAATGTAAGTAAATCAACAAGGAATGATAATAAGGTAGGCAAATAAATTTCTCAAACCTCTTGGGATAGTAAACAACTAAAATGCTACTCCAGGTCACTTTACAATGGCTCTTCCAGTCACCGTTACGTGTCCTCACTTTTCTTCGAACAACTAGATGGATGGTACTTGTCATATAAGCATTCGAAACAAATATACTCACGGCACCAGGAGCATCTAATGAATGCAATCTTTCGACAGCTTCACTGTTCCTCCCCTATGATATGACGAAGAGGCAACCGGGACAACATAACTCGCCCCGCGTGCATTCTATCCCGTGCCTCGCTGTAAACTAGCGTCGCACGGTTGGCTGTCTGTGATCCCTCGTGAGGTAGTCGCAGCACTTTTACTCGGAGTTGTTTTCATGTGACAAGGCTTCAAAGTTTAATACTTTACTAACCCACGGCGTTTGGGAAATTAGTTTGCCTACCTTATTATTAACATTCCTTATTGATTTACTTACCTTGTTAACCCTCCTATCGCTATCAATTGAGATATGGCAAAATAGAAACGAGAAGAATAACATCCGCTAGGTTTCTTCGAGATTCGAACCCGGGTTTTCCCGATTCCTAGCCAGTTACCTTGGCCGTTGGGCTTTTTTTTAATCTCAATTTTGTTCGTTGCATCTCCTCGGGGCGGACGTCGTAAGACATCCATTTAAGTTCGTTGTTGATCGATTAACTCAGTTTTTTTATTACAGAGGGAGCTAACTCTCTGACTGAACACTTGAAACGTCCCCTTAGAACAATTATATATGACTGTGCTTAAACTGACACACAATATTTTTAGCGCAACGCAATCTGAATTTCAAAAATCCCTACAAAAGAATGGCCCTGACTAACATTAACCTATACGTTTCACAAATCACTTACCTCACAAAAATCTTGGTTACTCGAACTACTGCAATACAGCGAGCACCACTTCTGCCAGCTAAATAAAAGATTCAAACTACAGAAGGCACTAACTACTGATATGCATAGTTAGCAAATGAAAGTAAAGAGAACAAACAATGTATTTACCTTAATAATCATAAAAAGTCATAATATATATAGCAGTTCATGACATCCAGTCTTACAAATTTCAAAACTCCGCCATTTCTCTCCCCACATCCACCACTGCTGGCGGCTCACCTCCAACTGCGCAACGCTACGCGCTGTTAACAGCCAACTGCCCAACACTACAATAGCGAATATTACAACAATGCCACCCAGCCACAGACTGCACACAGCACAGCGAGTGATTTTCAGAGAGCGCTACGAGGCGTTACCAATATAAAAACCTAAACAGTCTACTTACATAGCCCCCCTGCTCCCCACAAAAAATTTTACAAATTATTTTGGGCAGTGGCCAATACAGATTTGAAAAAAATTTTCATAATTACAATAACAAAGAAATCAAATGCACACACTTATCGATACAATGTTGGTCAAAAGCTAAAATTTTCTCACAGTCCATAAAGACAGTCCTGATCGTTCATCACAGTAAAATTGCAGTGTTTTTCTCAAAGTCTGAGCAGTAAAAGACAATGCACACAGAAGTAGTGGATTTCCATGCAGTCTTGAAGAAGTAGTGTTGTCCTTCCAACGGAAAGACAGTGCTGACTCGACATGCAGGTAGGTAATGGGCCACAACAGAGCAAACCCACCGCAGAGTCGGTCGAAGTTTTGAAGAATACTGGTAGGTAGGTCATCACAGAGTAGACTCACTGTAGTCCTGGTAGAGATTACGGTATTGGTGGGCCATCAAAGATGCAGACCCACTATAGTCCTTGTAGACATAATGGTATTGGTGGGCCATCAAACGTGCAGACCCACTGCAGTCCTTGTAGAAATAATGGTACTGGTGGGCCATCAAAGATGCAGACCCACTGTAGTCCTTGTAGAGACGGCCAGCAACCATCTGTTGCGACTGTGCAGGTGCACAATAACCATCGAAGAGTCTTGCGGAGAATATAGCAAGTCCATAAACCACCACTTGTCCACCCACAAAAAATTTGTTTGAAATGTCCTTAGAACCAGCAATGCTGTTATCCAGTCCCTTGCTGAATTATTAACACACGTTCAAACACTATCAGTCCCTAAATCTCACTTATTGTCCATATACTATGACCAACAGAAATGTGTGCAGTGAAATGAATGCTTACAAGTTACTTAATTTGATGAACTGGTGTCAATTACCATTTCATAACATGAGAATACAATGACAGATAACATTTGTAGTAATAGGGGCTTTACAAAAGAATAGAAATAACATATACATCACTGTTACAGTAATTATGACATAAGTACATACATAAAATAATGAGAATAGTTTTCAAAACATTAATTTCACACACGAGCATTGAAACAGAACAGAATGTCTAAACATCTTTACAAAGTAAATAACATATTAATGCAAATTATAATTGAGGATAATAGTATTCCTCATCATAGTGAATGTTGCTGAGTATTAGAAAAATTCTACAACATAAGACTTATCAAATAAACATATAAAGACAGCAAGAACACAAATACACATGGGTACACAAACACATAGCGAACTAATACAAAAGGAAAGGACAGGGTTTGTTTTACTGCAGTATTTTGCAAACAAAACTTTCTTTACTTCTTGGAGATCTCCCTTCGTTCATCATTTTTCCCAAAACGTCCTATCTATACCTGCTTTCTGTACTTCTTTCGTATAACTTCTCAATGCATTTCTTCCAATTCATCCCAACTCATTCTCTTATATAGTCCACCCCCTCTTAAGCTAACTTAAATCTACTAAGCTCAGATGCAAAAAACTAAGGGATGAGGCAATGCAGCAGCACAAAACAATTAATACAAACAGCAATGACAAAAAAATGGAAATTGGCGAAGCAAGCAGCATTATAGAAATTAGCAAAGCAATTGCAATATTACAACTAATATAAGGCAATGCGCAGCAAACAATAAAAATAAATCAGTAGTAAAACTGGCTTAACAGAGTAATACAAAGTCAAATTCAGTAACACTATGCCTGGCAAGCAGCAGCAGCAAATGAAATAACTTATACCTAAACATGATAAAGCTCAAGCAGAAAAAATATTACACTAAAAATGGCCATGTCTAATACCTATGTCACATCTTAACACTAGAGTGATGCATCACAAAAACTTACTCTGCAATAAAGTTATCAAGTCATTAAAAATTATTTATACAATTCCTGTGAAGGGAAATGTCTCTTTGTGCTCTCTTTTATATGAAAGTACATCATAAAATTATTCTTTACTGGGTCTGCAGATAGAAAATAGTGATATTAGTACATATATTAAATTTTATTTTAACCAGTGCTGCAGTGCAGCTAGAAACTAGATATTAAACAAAATGAGCAAATATGTACAAAGGAAGGCATGAAACATCATTCAATAGCCATATGGCATTTCATAAGGTAGTAAAAAAAATCTCTTAACTAGAAAGACAGTAGACACAACCAGGTGTATAGACATAAAATATTTCTCGTCATTTCATTAGACATTTCAGCAAATATCATAAATTAAGAGTTCCACAGTGTAATCATATGTTTTCAAGTTTGAGCGTGTCGTATTTGCGATGCTTTCTACAAAGAACTGTCAATAGCGAGGATAATGGCCTCTTTTTTTCATCACCTGTGCCTCTGAAAGGCACACTCTAATGGCTTTTTTCCAGGCGACTTACGCGCAGCTGGGTGCTTACAGTGACCTACCGAAATATTTACGACAGCAGTTTGCGCTACAGTGACAGTCTCATATAAAAAATTTCACAGGTCGAGAATATGCGTTACAAATGTTTAGAAACAAAATCCTATAAATACAATAGTGTCCAAATAATTTTCAGTGGCATTGTGATACATTCACACATGTACACACATTTCATAATTCTAAAGTACGATTCTTGGTTTCCAACACCCTTTTCATAAATCAGAGTCCCTAATCACTACTCCTTATTCCTTACCTTATTACACATGTACATATTCGTTGACACGTCAGTCTTGTGGCGACGCTTCAATATTTCATCATAATAAATACATAGCATAATCAAAGTCCTCATATAGCATCAGCTTATTGATCATAAACATACCTCGAAAGCATAACACATATCGTCGTCGTAATAATAACACCATAACACCTCAGCCAAATCTCAAAAACGTCGTAGCTTTCTGCAATAATTTCAAAACCTAAAAAAAATTCTCTGCTCATTTCAATAGTGTCCTCTACCTCAAACGTACTTTAAAAATCATGACCCCATACCAAATGCGACATTCAAAGCTCTCATAGTATCACAATGGTTCCAAAAAGTATGAACATTTCACAAAGTACAGAAAAAATACAATTTCATAAGTGTGAAGTTATCCAGCTGTGTAATTACGTAAACATCTGTCACTAATGTAGTAAAATAAATATTTGTCTCTCTCAGTTAAATGATCAGATAGCTGTGTAGTTCTGTGTTAGAGAAATATGGTACCAATGTGTAAAGTTGTATAAGCAAATACCATATTAGCTAGGGCTCCTTGTGCTTGCCACACACATGGTACACAAAGTAAGCGTGTACCCCCCTGAGGATTAATGTAATTATACCCTCAGGTGTTACAGATTACAGCAATGGAACGAAATGTATCACGGAAAACCTTTGTATCATTGTACTTCAAATATCTTTAAAAATAAATGATTTAAGTGCAAAATTAATCACTCAAATACGTGTCCTGCAGCGCTAAATGTGCGTCTTGCTGTAAGATAATCTCTGTGGAAGTGTCGTAGTTATTGTCCTCCGAAAGCTAAGTTCTGCAGAAGCCAATGTACTTACCTCATGATAAACAAAAGTGAAATGCTTTGCGTATAGATATCTTAGTTATTACTCTTATTGCCATGATGAAGGAAGTACTGTGCTGTAACGTATTGTTGTGCTACGGAAAAGGCAGTCTCATTGTAGCTATACCACAAAAGTTACTACTAAAACATGTTTTACTTTCCAGAATAATACAGAAAAACTGTGCAGATATAAAACAGAAACACTGCAAAAGCAACATAGTAAATTGTCACTCATTAGTAGCGTCGTGATAAAATCGTGTAGCTGTCACATAAACTAACCACTGTCTCATCTGGTATCTCACAGAAAGTACTTTAAATCCAGAATGTATTTTCAAGTAAACCAAAATGTTGCCGGCCGAAGTGGCCGTGCGGTTAAAGGCGCTGTAGTCTGGAACCACAAGACCGCTGCGGTCGCAGGTTCGAATCCTGCCTCGGGCATGGATGTTTGTGATGTCCTTAGGTTAGTTAGGTTTAACTAGTTCTAAGTTCTAGGGGACTAATGACCTCAGCAGTTGAGTCCCATAGTGCTCAGAGCCATTTGAACCATTTTTTGAAACCAAAATGTTGCATTAAAATCTCATTAGCAGTACCAGTATATATCCTAAGTATGTAAGCCTTATAGTCCTTACGTAATTGTGCAACTAACAAGCAAGAATGTACACACACAATAACACTGTGTCGTCTGTTCACAATAACAATGCATTCGTAATTTCTGTTTAAATAAGTTCTCTTGGTTCTTGACTGGATATTTAACTTGAAACATTGTTGCATATTAACAGATTCTAAGTCTGACAAAGCATACTAGTAATGTAAAGTGAAAAGTTATATGGCAAAGACGAAGTTAAAAAGCAGATTATCTTTCAACAAACGGTTTTACATGTGAAATGTGGTGTAAACCTTTACTCTTCCTAGTACGCAGAGTTTCAACTTCAACGCAATTATCGTGTGGTATACGTCGGATTCTGTAAGGTCCATTGTAACCTAGAAAGAATTTGTGAGTCAAGTGTTTCTTCTTATGTGACAATGAATGAGCTTTAATGAGAACTTTCTGACCAATATATAATTTCTTTGCATTTGCTTTACCGTGTGGTTTTCTCCTTTTGTCTGCTGCAGATTTTATATTTATAATAGCCAAATCAATTATGTCTTTGTGTCGAAGTTTACATGTATTCGGGAAAGGTACAAGCTCTCTGATTCTGTTCGGTGGTTCTTCATTCTTCAGTACAAGGGTAGGTGGTAAAGCAGTGGAGTCCTGAGGCATTTCATTCAGCACGTTTTGAAATAAGCGTAAATATCTGTCCCAATGCTGATGCTTTCTGTGACAATAAAGTCTGCAAAGCTTATTGATTTCTTTCATAATCCATTTGGAGGGGTTACAATGTGGTGAGTACAATGAAATAAAAACAGGTTTGATTTTATGATTCAAAATGGCTCTGAGCACTATGGGACTTAGCATCTCTGGTCATCAGTCCACTAGAACTTAGAACTACTTAAACCTAACTAACCTAAGGACATCACACACATCCACGCCCGAGGCAGGATTCGAACCTGCGACCGTAGCAGTCGCGCGGTTCTGGACTGAGCGCCTAGAACCGCGAGACCACCGCGGCCGGCTTTTATGATTCCGAAGCATGCGTGACCAAACAGCAGATCTGAATTGCGGTCCGTTATCTGAAATGACTTTACTAACGTGTCCAACTTCACGTAAAAATTTTGTAACAAAGGCGTTGGATACACACCGTCCAGTGACTTTAAGTAACGGTGTGAAAGAAACAAATTTTAAAGTAAGTTCAACAGCGACTAGAACGTACGAAAATCCATTAGATGTTCTGACAAGCGGTCCCAAGAGATCAACAGCAGCAAATTCTTTTAATTTAGAAGTTTACAAATAGACAAGACTCTTCGAATTCTCTTTTCCATATTGTTAAAATAACAAGTCGTTCGAAGAATATGATAACATTTTCGTGGGCCAAAATGTACATAGCTGAAATGAATGTACCAAATGAGCTTATTAACAAAATCGTCAGGAACGCAAAGTACCCATAGCTTATCATCAACACTGCAGCGTTTGAACAGTATGTTGTTTCTAACCAGATAATAATGCCGAATCTGTGTGTGTGTCTTTTCATGACATTTGCTTTTGATGTCTTTCCAAATCGGACCTTTATCTTGTTCATGAGCAATGTCCTTTAAAGATGTGGTGATGAAGTTTTCAAAGGCGACTTTCTGAATGTAAAGAATACTGAAATTTTTTTTGAGGTTGCCTTCTGAGTTACTTTCCTCAAGCCCAGCCGGTGCGCGTGACAGTGCGTCCGCAACAATGATCTCCTTGCTGGGAATGTAGACTATTGTGAAGTGGAATTCTTGCAGAAACAATGCCCAACGTTTTAACCTGTCATGATTTAATTTTGAAGACATAAGAAATTGTAATGTACGATGATCACTGTATACTTTTACGTGCTTACCAGAAAGAAAGAAACGGAATTTGTTAAATGCCCAAACGATAGCTAAAGCTTCTAATTCAGTAACGGAATAATTTTTTTCAGATTTTGTTAGCACTCGGCTAGCAAAAGCAATGGTTTTCTGAACGGTAGTGTCACTTTCTATGGATTCTTGAAATAAATGGGCACCAAGACCGACTTTAGTAGAATCCGTGCAAAGGCATAAATCTTGTGACAGATATGAATGAGCTAGTATTGGCGCGTTAAGTAGCGATTCTTTCAAAGAATTGAATTCCAACTGTGCTTGTTCGTCCCAGTTCCAAATGGTATTTTTTCCAGTGAGAGAACAAAGTTTTGGTGTAACAAGAATTTGCGTATACAGAAAACCACGGTAAAAATTTACAAGACCTAGAAAACTGCGGACTTGTTTTTTTGTGGATGGAACTGGAATGGCTCTGATTGCTTCTAACTTCTCAGGATCCGGCTGACTGCCTTCAGAAGAAATAATATGTCCCAAAAACCTCACCTTTGACCTACCGAATTCAGACTTTTCCAAGTTAACTGTAATTCCAGATACTGCAAAAATACGTAACAAACTGTTGAGGATGTGATTATGTTGTTCCCATGAAGCTTCTGCTATTAGAATATCGTCCACATATAAGGTGATGTGACGTTTTAAGAGCTCAGGTAATATGGAATTTAGCCCGCGAATGAATGCTGCCGAAGAAATTTTCAAACCAAAAGGAAGTTTCCGAAACTGATAACAAACGCTGAAACAAAGGAAAGCTGTGTATTTTCTACGTTCTGGATGAAGTTCGATCTGATAAAAGGTGGATCTGAGATCAATGGAAAACAACACTTTTACACCATTAAAATTTTGAAGAAGTTCTTCCAACGTTTGCGGCCCGTCTGTTTCAGGAATAATGATAGTATTGATTTGTCTCGAATCTAAGACAAGCCTGATCGATCCATTTTTCTTCTCAACAACATGTAATGGATTGTTCTATGAGCTTACTGCAGGCTCAATAATGCCCTCGTCAAGCATAGATTGTATTTCTGTTCTAGCACGGTCCCTATAATGTGCTGGAATTATGAATGCTCTAACACAAAATTTAGTATGCTCACGAACACGAAATTGGTATTGAAATCCCTTGATTGTTCCTGTTTTGTGAGTAAAAACTGTGGAATGTGCTTGCAAAATCTCAAAAAGATCCTGCCTATCACTGTTATTACAATTGTCAATTGTTTGAATTTTATTCTGAATTAACTCATTAGTTTCAAATATGCCGTCGATATCATCCCTGTCAGTACTTGCAGAGTGATTGTTAGTGTCTAGTTCCGTAGAAAATTCCGAACTGTTGTCTAACAGAAGGTAAAGCCGATTAATTTCCTCGTCATGGTTTGAGAGCCAACCTTCTAATTTCAAAGCTATTGACTTACCTTCTTTCTCTAAACTTCTTTCAGCATCGTGAAAGTTTAAGATTGCTTTGTATTCATTCAAAAAGTCTACTCCCAGTATAATTTCCGTCGACAATAATGGAACAATAAGAAAGTTCATAGAGAAGCTGTGGTTTTGACAAAAGAATTCTAAGTTGGTTTGTTGGTGTACATCTACACTTTTTCCAAAGATTGCATCTTGTAATTTAATCTTACGTAACGGAAGTGCGGGGCAATCGTTCGATTTGTTGCATTTGCTAAAGGCTGTTTCACTAATTACTTAAATGGGACTGCCAGAGTCAAGTACTGCCGTAAATTTTACGTCATTTACTGTAATGTGAATCACAGGATATGCAATATTGTTATGTTGTACATCGTGTTCCTGGAGTAATATGTCCCTAATGTCTTCCACTTTTACTTAATTACTAGCTACGGCAGCTGCGTCGTCAGTTTCATAAGTACGTTTTGTGGCTACCAGCAGTATGAGTCATTGCCTATTGTGTCTTTGTTGGCGCGCATCGTTATTGGGCTTTGGAGACCTAACTTCTACAAATTCACCTTGTCGAGAGGGCCCTGCTCTGTTTGAATCCCGCCAGTTCAAATGCAATTCAGGTCTGGCGTTACGATCATATCGTCTGTCTCATGTCGGTAGATTCCATAGTTTCTTTCTTGTCGGTCACGTGGTGGAGAATTTCTCCCTGAATCGTAACTGCGCGCTGGACCGTTGCATCTAAAGTTATTCTGTCTCCCTTGATAATAATTATTTTGGTTCCCATATTGTCTGTTTCTCTGATTGTCTTTGTGATAGTCATTAACGCGGGGAAGTGATCTTTCCCTGTAATTATTACTACTGTGCCAACTGTTGTCATACGGGTGGTGTCTGTTTTGATCACGATTTACGTTGTAAGAATAGCCTTGTCGTGTGTTATTTCTGCCATCGCGGAATTGTGACAGATGTGACCTGTAATTGCTGCGCTCCTGTTTTCGCGTTCCGCGATTGCCAGTGTCAATTTCCAGTTCTTGTAACAGTCCCTGAAAAGCTTCAATGTCGCCTTTGCAACGTCCTGCTAAAATAATATGTCGTAAATGTTCAGGCAATTTGATTAAGCAAATGCGGATGAGTTCTGCGGGGCTGTATGGGTTTGAAAGACACTGATTCTTATGCAACATGTCTTCAAAATATTTCATAAGACTGGAAAATTCAGATTGTTCGAAATGTTTCATTATTATGATGCTATGTTTTACTCGGTCTAGTGTAGCTTGAGACCAATACGCTGAGAGAAAGGCATGATAAAATTCTCCTTCACTGTGACAATCGTGAATGATCGATCGCATTCTTACAGCTGGTTCATTCTCCAAGTAGCCACACATAAATTCTGACCTGTGCTCCAATGACCAGTTGGGAGGAAAAAATGAGAGAATTGATGAAGCCATGCTTGTGGATGAATGTCGTTGTCAGAATTCTTAAATGTTTTGAATTTACGTGTAGTAATGAACAGCTTATAGTCAAAATCATCGTGTCGGCGAGTCGCACATCGCTCATTGTTACTTCGTTTCGGCGGTTCCATCTCAAAATCCAATGCGTCTTGCCAATTTCTTTCATAATTTCTGAAGTGTCCTGCGTTATTATTTTGTGGTTGTTCCGTATTTCTATGTCCCTCTTCCCGTACTGGAGCGCGAGTGTCCTCTGAAATATGTAATTCTTGCATTACTTGTGCCAACTGATCTTGTACTTCCCGTATTTCTCTTTTGTACTGTGTATTGATGCGATTTTGATTTTGTTTGAATTTTCTGATTTGTTCATACTCTTCAGTGTCCGTGAAGGCTACAGGTCTTGTGTCATTCAGATCATCATCTACCTTTGTAGGTAAGTTAGTGAACTGATCTGAAAGTTCGGCTGCTTTATCCGTTAGTGAAATTATTTCTTCTGTGTGTTTTTCTGAACCTAGTTTCAGAGTGTCCATTTGTGTTGAAATCGTATCTACCGTGTCCTTTAAGTTTTCCTGAGTTTTTGCAAGTTGCTTAACCGAATCGGTAGATGCAGCTGAGTCAATTTTAGCTTGCAAGGTGTAGTGATTTTCATGAACAATAGTTTGCAGTTCTTTTATGGCTGCTTCGTGATTATGTAATGCATTTTCTTGACACGAAAAAATAGGTTGGAAATGCTCACATATTTGTGTTTTTACGTCATTACAGACTTTTTGACATCACGATTCAATGTTATGTAGCTCAGTAGTTAAATCTTCAAGTGTTTGTTCAAGTGTGGTGTCTAACTTCCGAAGATTTTGTTCCATTGTGTCTAACTGTTGCTGTGTTTGTCTCTGGTGTTGTTCCATTGTGTCTAACTTTTGAAGATTTTGTCCCATTTGTTTCTGATTTTGTTCAAGCGTTGTCTCTAACTTTTGTAGCCTTTGTTCCATTTGCTGCATTAACTGTAATAACAGTGCACTGGTGTCTGAAACATGTTCCTCAGTGCTATTCGGCAGTGCATTTGAACCGGCAATATTCGCATTTTGAAAAGCAGAAAATGTGTCTTAATTTATTTGAGAAAACGGTGAGGACGCAAAACCTGAATCTACAGTATTTGCAAGATTGTGTCCTGTCATTTCGGAATCCTGAGGCGAGCTGTTGCCGACCGATCGATCGATAATGCTTCCCTGTTCACTAATTGTTTCACTGCCTACACCATTTCCCTATGCACAATTCCCAAATTACTACTTTGAACACTAGTTAATTCATTACATGGTGGCGCTAACACACTGCTTTCGTCTTCACTGTCATTTCTCAGTTTACTTTGGAGCCTAGTATTACGTTTTTCACACGCCATTATTGTCACAATATTTCATACGACAACACATAAAAACACAATTTGAAGAGGAAAAATAAGAGGACACATTAACATAGCACTGAAAATAATATCTAGTTAATTGCAAGTGCAGCTGCAAAATACTTGGTGCAAATTTAAGAAAGGAGATTCTCTCTACAATTATTTGCTAGCAATAAACAAAATCTACACTAATTACACAAACTACAAGAAAAAAATCAGAAGATTCCAGTGAGGTATCCTGGCAGGGTCGCCATATGAAATGTCCCCTTAGAACAATTATACATGACTGTGCTTAAACTGACACACAATATTTTTAGCGCAACGCAATCTCAATTTCAAAGATCCCTACTAAAGAATAGCCATGACTAACATTAACCTATACGTTTCACAAATCACTTACCTCACAAAAATCTTGGTTACTCGAACTACTGCAATACAGCGAGCACCACTTCTGCCAGCTAAATAAAAGATTCAAACTACGGAAGGCACTAACTACTGATATGCATAGTTAGCAAATGAAAGATTTTAATAGAGAACAAACAATGTATTTACCTTAATAGTCATCAAAAGTCATATTATATATAGCAGTTCATGACATCCAGTCTTACAAATTTCAAAACTCCGCCATTTCTCTCCCCACATCCACCACTGCTGGCCGCTCACCTCCAACTGCGCAACGCTACGCGCTGTTAACAGCCAACTGCCCAACACTACAATAGCGAGTATTACAACAATGCCACCCAGCCACAGACTGCACACAGCACAGCGAGTGATTTCAGAGAGCGCTTCGTGGCGTTACCAATATAAAAACCTAAACAGTCTACTTACACACTCTGAGCTACCGTGTCGGCTACTATCGGCGCTGTCGGCGACAGGCACTAACCATGTGGGTACAAACGCGGCAGTTGTAAAAGTTTCTTACCTCGATTTGTCGAAAAGTATGCGTTTCCGGATCCCATACCTGATGATGAAAAATGCTCTATTCACAGTTATCTATCGATCCCGCCAATTTTGAGTCGATCGCTCGTCATAACCTTTAGGGGTGATTTTCTCAGAAACGTTGGGGTGCTGACTCAAAATATCTTAGAAGGGAACCTCCCCATCGCACCCCCCTCAGATTTAGTTACAAGTTGGAACAGTGGATAGGCCTTGAAAAACTGAACACAGGTCAATCGAGAAAAGAGGAAGAAGTTGCGTGGAACTATGAAAAAAATAAGCAAAATATACAAACTGAGTAGTCCATGCGCAAGATAGGCAACATCAAGGATCGCCGGAGCCCAGGTGTGTCGTGGTCCCGTGGTTAGCGTGAGCAGCTGCGGAACGAAAGGTCCACGGTTGAAGTTTCCCTTCGAGTGAAAAATTTACTTTCTTTATTTTCGCAAATTTATGATCTGTCCGTTCGTTCATTGACGTCTCTGTTCACTGTAATAAGTTCAGTGTCTGTGTTTTGCGACCGCACCGCAAAGCCGTGCGATTACTAGACGAAAGGACGTGCCTCTCCAATGGGAACCGAAAACATTTGATGGCAAGCTCCTAGGTCAACCGATTCCCTCCACAGGAAAACACGTCTGATAAGTTCTATACGACACTGGTGACGGCATGTGCGTCACATGACAGGAATATGTTGTCGACCCACCTAATTTGTAGACTTAGCGAACCTTCCCGATTTAGGTTGTTGGTTGTTTTTGAGGGGGAAGGAGACCAGACAGCGAGGACATCGGTCTCATCGGATTAGGGAAGGAAGTCAGCCGTGCCCTTTGAAAGGAACCATCCCGGCATTTGCCTAGAGCGATTTAGGGAAATCACGGAAAACCTAAATCAGGATGGCCGGACGCGGGATTGAACCGTCGTCGTTCCGAATGCGAGTCCAGTGTGCTAACCACTGCGCCACCTCGCTCGGTCCCGATTTAGGTGTTTCGATGTTTGTTTAGGTGTAGCGTCCCCATACTACGGCGCAGTTACCTCGCATCGGACGGACGGACGGACAGATAATGATTGTCTGAAAATAAAATATTTAACTTCTCACCCGAGGGAAGACTTGAACCAAGGACCTCTGGTTCGACAGTTGCTGACCCTAACCATGGGACCACGGCGCTCCTGAGCTCACACTCTCCTTGATGTTGCCTATCTTGCAGATGGATTACTTAGTTTGTATATTTTGCTTATTTTTTTCATAGTTCCACACAACTTCTTCCTGTTTTCTCGATTGATCAGTGTTCAGTTTTTCAAAGCCTATCCACTGTGCCAACTTATAATTAAATCTGGAGGGCGTGCGATGGGGAGGTTCCCTTGTTAGATTCCTTCGTTTTAGGTTGTACACAAGCGACCTGCCAAATATGAGCCGAATCGGTTGGCCGTCTCTGAGGCCTTCCCCTTGTAAGAGGATGAAATTAAAAGGCTAGGGTAAATAACTGTGGCATTTGCTCCGCTAATTCTCGTTAAGTGGTGGCGCTCGCATTGCGTACTGTGAATGCGCGCCCCGCACAAATAGAGCCGTTAGGTGTAGCCGCTGGCCTCTTTAGCGGCTTGGCGTTGCTGTGCCCTTACACTCGCGGCTCTGTGGCGATAAGTAGCGGCGGAGTGCTAGAAAATTGCAGCCACTCGCGGAGAGGCTCCTCTTTCCGGAGACGCGGGCAAACGTTTACTGCTGAGGGCCGGCAGATGCAGATCTCTGGCCTCGGGGCCGCAGACGTTCTCTCGGTGGCAAATAACAGGCATTAGGGAGAAGCGGCTGCAGGCCCGTGCCGTCCCGACTCATCCAGTCTGCAGGCGCTGTGCTGGCCGCCAGCTCTGGATGGCCGCTCCACGCCTCGCCGTTACGGCCGAGCCTTTATTGGTCCGGCAATATTGTCTTAGAATTACTTTCTGTATTGCTATCTCGCCGCTCTTCTCTCGCCCCTACCCGCCATCTCCGACTGAGTGCCGACCGAGACCCGTCTCGCCTCTTACCCCTCCCCCCCTTCCCCTCCCCCCACTCCCTTCCCCCATCAAGCCCCTCTTTCCCACCGACTCGTAGTTCACGAGTCGGCAGTCGTGTGAACACCTCGGTGCGGGGCTGCCCGGCGTTGTTTTTAGAGGGCTCTTAACCCCGACCAGAGAGATACGTTTCCAGGCGAGTCGAGACGTGGAAACAATAAATCGCGGCGCGGCGTCCGGGATCTCGGCGCCCCGTGATCCGCTGCCGGCTGCGCGCCTCGGCCGCGGTCACGACCGCCGGTGCTGAAGACCCAGTTCGATGCCCGGCGGCGATAAAGTCGTGATGATGCCGGCTGTCAGTGCGGGGTTACTGACAGCCAGGGTGTCTGCCCCTTCTATTGTGCTATTCGGCCCGTGCTGCCCTTTCTTCCTCGCACCTCATCCACAGCATACGTAACACAAAACGCATTACATTTCGCCAAATGGCGTTACTGGGCTATGGAAATTTCAAGGGGAGGGGTATGACATGCATACAAATCGTAAACCTTAAAACTAACAATATGAAAACTGTGAAATATCACCTCTCGACGTAGACTCTTTGTAGCCTTACACGTTTTTCGCGATGTCGAAACCATGATTATGGGGACACTCTGGCCAACCGGTATGGCCGAGCGGTTCTAGGCGCTTCAGTCTGGAACCGCGCGACCGCTACGGTCACAGGTTCGAATCCTGCCTCAGGCATGGATGTGTGTGATGTCATTAGTTAGGTTTAAGTGTTGTAAGCTCTAGGGGACTGATGACCTCAGATGTTAAGTCCCATAGTGCTCAGAGCCATTTGAACCATTTTTGGACACTGTGAACGCTTCTTCAGGAGTGGTTTGACAACGGGAAAATCTCTGATACAACAGCGGCAAGGCTGGTGAATGTGCGACCACAGGGAATGTCTTCTAACTTTGGGAACCGCCAAAAGTCACTAGGAGCGAGGTCAGGTGCGTAGGGAGCACGAGAAATCACTTCAGAGCTGCTACCACCAAGAAAGTGCAGCTGCGTGGTCACTCGGGGCGCTAGTGCTTTGTCTTGGTGACATAGCCCACGTGCAGTCTTTTCCAGCCGTTTTTCATGCAACGATAGAAGGTGCTTGTTCTTGAAAACTTTTATATAGGGTGTATCGTCACTGTAGTACCCTCTGCAACACAAGGACTAAGGATTACGCCATCACTGTCCCGAACATGGCCACCATCATTTCTTGGCGCTTATTCAAAAATTTTTTGGTAGCGATGAGTGTGAGCGGTCTTACTGACCTGGCTGTCACTTCGTTCCATGTCTGAAAAACGGGCGTTCATGTCTAAGTCATTGTCACCTTCAATGGAAAGAAAATCCCATTCACCCCACCATCACTCATTAACATTGCCTAGCAACGTGTTATGCATGCAGGCTTGAGGCCATCAACATTGGTGTCACCCACCTGGATGACACTTTGCTCATGTTCAGGTCTTCATACAGAATTGTGTGCATAAACCCCACAGAAATGCGAACTTTGGTGGCGATGTGTTCCACATTCGTTCGGGAATCATCCAAAACAACTTTCTCCACTCGGTCGCTCATGTCGTCAGACGGACTGGTGTGAGGCCTCTAACAACCCTACCACAGCAAAGGTCAAAAATTAATTATGATTGTAGTATTGTTCACGCTGCTAAATATTGAATTTTCGGGCAACAACAAAGTTGTATTATGTGGCAGGTGTCTTTAGAGCACAGTTAATAAAGTCATTTCTTGAAGTAATGTATAAACTAGGCACTCATCTTTTCGTCTTTCCCACGCTGGTCTCGTTGTGAACTCATAGCTCAATCGTCGAAAATCTAGGTAGTGATGTTTCCAAGCTCGGATGCAAAGTGGCCTAGGTGTTATTCTGCGATATTCAAAAGTTTTATAGATGTGTTTCATAAACCATTCTTGAAGATTAAACGTTTGCAAGTTACGACAATGGTGATGTAAAAAAGTAATCAGCACTCCGAATTTAAGTTACACTTCTTTTTATTACTTTTGTTGCAATATCACGTATCTCGTTCCAAAACATCACTTCACAATATGAAACTTACTTGAAAATATCTTCCTCACTGTTAAAGTTCACATTTCATAAACTGACTACAATTTGCTTCTTTTTAACATGACGACCATAGCTTGAATCTCTAATAACCGCTTACGAGGCAAAAAATCAGAGTTACAAGTACGCCAAAGATCATAGTGACAAAAGAAAGAATACGCATAAGAGTAATATCATTGCAATATATACATATAGATGTATCGAAATACCTCTACATTAATGAAATCAAATCTGAATGTTGTCACAGAAATATGTTAACTATTTTACAGAGACACAGTAGAATATTGCTGGTATCGAGAGGCTGAGGTGAGGTGCCGTAATTCAAGTACCATTACAGGCCGAAATTGTTTTCGTCTATTGCCACATGACGTTCTGCTTTCTCTGAACTGTCGCACCCACGAGCGCACGTTAGACACATTCATGGCTCCATCATCACACGTCTCCCTTAACTGGTGATGAACTTCAGTGTTGTTACATCACATAAATGGAGAAAACTATTGATTACGCGCTGTTCTTATAATAAATCATTTTATGTATCAAAGACCGTCAAACCCTCGCTGCTGCCGCTAGAGTTCTGTGTAGCATCCAGTGCTGCCATCTCTTTTGCGCATTCACAACGACTACACGCATATTTTAAAACTAACTGCATGTTTTTATCTGTTTACCGCCATGAGAACAATAAATCAGAGGTGTTATAACTTGAATCCATCGCTTACTTTGCTCGTGTTTTACGTTTTTTTCTATTTATTGTTATTCTGCTGTAACTACAGATACATATTATATGGCAACTTAAAATGACCAATAATTTGGCGTTTATAAACATCATGCTACAAGATTGTCAGTATCCATAACTCAGTTCAAAAAATTGTTCAAATGGCTCCAAGCACTATGGGAATTAACATCTGAGGTCATCAGTCCCCTAGACTTACAACTACTTAAACCTAACCAACATAAGGGCAGCAAACACATCCATGCACGAGGATTCGAACCTGTGACCGCAGCAGCTGCGCGGTTCCGGACTCAAGCGCCTAGAACCGCTCGGCCACAGCGGCCGACCGTAGCTCAGAGATCACCGTATTTGGCTACCATGCGGTACTGTCATAAATTTTTCCTTGGTGGTAGAAGTCTAATGAGATTCACTCAGCCTCGTCAGGCCAATAAGGAGCTGCTTGATTGAGAAGAAGCCACTGCAAAGTCAAGAAAACCGACAACGCTCGAGAGAGCTGTGAGCCGACCCTCTGCCCCTCCATACCGTACCGAAATGACGCCAATGGCTGAGGATGGTGTAGCGGTCGGACGGTCCCGATTGGCTCGTCTGTGCCAGAAAGTGGAGCTTTGCTTGCTTTGATACGGTAAAAGTTTAAAGACGTTCTTCACGACTTACTTATTCGCAAAGAAAGAGCCGTTGCATGCTCCTATAGGTAAAGAAGCAGCGTGTCACCTTGAGAGACAAGAGGCAAACGGGATGTGAATAGAATCCAAATGATCGATGTACGTCCTTTGATCTGGTAGCCCAGTCAGCGGTTTCAGGAGGATTTTCACTATCGTTTAGGTAAATGCTGGCCTGGTTGCCGATCTCTGCTTACGAAAATATGATGCTAAAACACTTAAAATGTAGTAAGACACAGAAATACACACGATTCACAGACGGGTAGTCCATTACCGGACGAACGGACAGAGGTTCAGGAAACTCTCATGCCCTTGGGGTGGAAAACTGCCCTAAACGGTGGAAGAACCAGCAATGATCAACGGCATGAGGATGCAGAAGGCAATGGGAACCACTGTATTAAAGACACATAATGTGTATTCACAGGACATGTGGGCAGTAATTGAAAAAGTGACGTAATGATCTCTCTATTGGTAAAAGATTCCAAAATAGTCCCCTATTCGGATCTGCGGTAGGGGACTGCCAAGGGGATAGTGACCATGAGAAAAAGTTTGAAAAAACGACGAAAGTGAAACATCGGCTCATAGGTTGGACAAAGGATAGAAGACGTGGAAGGGCGAACTCAAGCTGAGGACATTACTTTTCTTTAAGAAATTACAAATTTATTTCAAAATATGCCAGCATACAGCATGACAATTTGAAACCGTAATCTTCTCTTGCACCTGATGTATAATAATGAATAACAAGTTTCTCTTTCATAACCAATCCTTTAGATAAGAGAAATATCAGTTTAAGCAACAAGCTTCACTTGCAGAAGCAAATTTAAAACGAAGAATCAATATTTAAAGTAAAGACTGTTTATCATAATACGTAGGCTGGTTAAAACAGTTGAAATGGCTCTGAGCACTATGGAACTTAACATCTGAGGTCATCAGTCCCCTATAACTTAGAACTACTTAAGCCGAACTAACCTATCACACATGTCCATGCCCGAGGCAGGATTCGAACCTGCGCCTAGAACCGCTCGGCCACACCGGCCGGCCACGTAGGCTGAAGCCACCTTTACCCCCACAGGGACCACTCTTAAAATTGAGTAGACAACAAGTAGTCATCCAATAAAACCCACACAAGTGTTAACAGTGGAATTAAGTAAGGACTCCTAATTTAAATTAGACAAGAACCAAGAACAAGAATCAAATCTTCGAGAAAGAGGGCAAAGTCTTATAATCTTCCAGTGAGTTACAAGGAGTGTGCCACCAAGTTAGGCCGAGCTGACTACCAAGATAAGTGATTTGCGGATGGAATTTAAACGTTCAAGAACTGAAGTACAGTAAATGTTCGTGAACTCAAGTGCAGAAAATAGAATCTTTCTTACGTTAGATCAGAAGACAGGGCAATTTCGAAGCCGCAGTTACTTAAAACAAACTATCAAATAGAATATCCGGAAAACTTAACATATTCAGCATCTGCAGCTGGAGTCATAACTCCAGAGAGAGCTAACGATCATTGGAGATGTAGGCCGGCCGCGGTGGCCGTGCGGTTCTAGGCGCTGCAGTCCGGAACCGCGGGACTACTACGGTCGCAGGTTCGAATCCTGCCTCGGGCATGGATGTTTGTGATGTCCTTAGGTTAATTAGGTTTAATTAGTTCTAAGTTCTAGGGGACTGCTGACCTTAGATGTTAAGTCCCATAGTGCTCAGAGCCATTTGAACCACTTTTTTGGAGATGTAGTCCGGGTATGTGCACAGGCCGAAATACAGGAGTACGTACAAGCGGGCAAGCGCCGCTTTAATTACAACGTTACAGCTGAAAAGCCAGGGCTGTCAACAAATTGCACGCACATTACAACAATAAAGTCAAGAGCTCCGAGAATAAGGTCTTCAGATCTCTCAAGACTTAATAAAGTAAGGTAACGTTCCCTAAGAAATTAGTGCTCTAAGTCAAGTGAATGAGGAGGAGGAGGATATTAGCGTTTAACGTCCCGTCGACAACGAGGTCATTAGAGACGGAGCGCAAGCTCGGGTGAGGGAAGGATGGGGAGGGAAATCGGCCGTGCCCTTTGAAAGGAACCATCCCGGCATTTGCCTGAAGCGATTTAGGGAAATCACGGAAAACCTAAATCAGGATGGCCGGAGACGGGATTGAACCGTCGTCCTCCCGAATGCGAGTCCAGTGTGCTAACCACTGCGCCACCTCGCTCGGTACGTGAATAAGGCTTAAACCTTTTAATTACAAGCAGAAATTTCAATTACTGTACTACAACTGCCCATACAAAAGGATAAGACACTTGTGATAAGCAACAGCAGGTTTACCAACAGACATCGGATGCTCTTTTGAAACAACAGAATAATACACTCCTGGAAATTGAAATAAGAACACCGTCAATTCATTGTCCCAGGAAGGGGAAACTTTATTGACACATTCCTGGGGTCAGATACATCACATGATCACACTGACAGAACCACAGGCACATAGACACAGGCAACAGAGCATGCACAATGTCGGCACTAGTACAGTGTATATCCACCTTTCGCAGCAATGCAGGCTGCTATTCTCTCATGGAGACGATCGTAGAGATGCTGGATGTAGTCCTGTGGAACGGCTTGCCATGCCATTTCCACCTGGCGCCTCAGTTGGACCAGCGTTCGTGCTGGACGTGCAGACCGCGTGAGACGACGCTTCATCCAGTCGCAAACATGCTCAATGGGGGACAGATCCGGAGATCTTGCTGGCCAGGGTAGTTGACTTACACCTTCTAGAGCACGTTGGGTGGCACGGGATACATGCGGACGTGCATTGTCCTGTTGGAACAGCAAGTTCCCTTGCCGGTCTAGGAATGGTAGAACGATGGGTTCGATGACGGTTTGGATGTACCGTGCACTATTCAGTGTCCCCTCGACGATCACCAGTAGTGTACGGCCAGTGTAGGAGATCGCTCCCCACACCATGATGCCGGGTGTTGGCCCTGTGTGCCTCGGTCGTATGCAGTCCTGATTGTGGCGCTCACCTGCACGGCGCCAAACACGCATACGACCATCATTGGCACCTAGGCAGAAGCGACTCTCATCGCTGAAGACGACACGTCTCCATTCGTCCCTCCATTCACGCCTGTCGTGACACCACTGGAGGCGGGCTGCACGATGTTGGGGCGTGAGTGGAAGACGGCCTAACGGTGTGCGGGACCGTAGCCCAGCTTCATGGAGACGGTTGCGAATGGTCCTCGCCGATACCCCAGGAGCAACAGTGTCCCTAATTTGCTGGGAAGTGGCGGTGCGGTCCCCTACGGCACTGCGTAGGATCCTACGGTCTTGGCGTGCATCCGTGCGTCGCTGCGGTCCGGTCCCAGGTCGACGGGCACCTGCACCTTCCGCCGACCACTGGCGACAACATCGATGTACTGTGGAGACCTCACGCCCCACGTGTTGAGCAATTCGGCGGTACGTCCACCCGGCCTCCCGCATGCCCACTATGCGCCCTCGCTCAAAGTCCGTCAACTGCACATACGGTTCACGTCCACGCTGTCGCGGCGTGCTACCAGTGTTAAAGACTGCGATGGAGCTCCGTATGCCACGGCAAACTGGCCGACACTGACGGCGGCGGTGCACAAATGCTGCGCAGCTAGCGCCATTCGACGGCCAACACCGCGGTTCCTGGTACGTCCGCTGTGCCGTGCGTGTGATCATTGCTTGTACAGCCCTCTCGCAGTGTCCGGAGCAAGTATGGTGGGTCTGACACACCGGTGTCAATGTGTTCTTTTTTCCATTTCCAGGAGTGTAGATGCGAGCTTACCCGCCTGGCACAGTCGTTAGGCTCAACCTTTATGGATAAGATCGAGGTTGCCGATCCTCAGGATTTAAACCCATCTACAACGAATTTAAAAGACTATTAGTTTAAAACATCAAAAGCTAATTCAGCATTTCTCACAACTTACAACAGCTAAGGAATGACTGAAAAATGAGGAACAGCAAATGGAAACACCAGAGCACATTAAGTACCACCAGCAAAATTGGAGCAGAACAGTTCAAAAACAAACATACCACTTCAGTCAGTGGCCCAACTAAGTAAGCCGGCCGGAGTGGCCGAGCGGTTCTAGCTGCTAAAGTCTGGAGCCGCGCGACAGCTACGGTCGCAGGTTCGAATCCTGCCTCGCTCATGGATGTGTGTGATGTCCTTCGGTTAGTTAGGTTTAAGTAGTTCTAAGTTCTAGGGGACTGATGACCTCAGAAGTTAAGTCCCATAGTGCTCAGAGCCATTTTTTGAACCATCTAAGTAAACATTCGTGTAACCCGAGACTAACTCGGAGATTCTAACAGATCAGCTACCTGTACAACACTTCTCATACACACATAAACGGAAATCACTAAGCAAATCAGCAAGCTTACACTCGCGGCTTCAAATAGGTTACAGTAAGTGCAAGGAAACCTCGTCTTTCAAACTCCACAGGCGGGGTTCACTGGGGGAATAAACACAATACGCACCATAACCTCTTTAGTACTCCATACCCCATCATTCAAAGCACTATACCGGCCGCCAACATCCAAACTGCACCTGGCGAGAACATTCCAGAAGGCGAATTGTCTTTCCAAAATCCAGAAATCAACCACAGTGACTCCTGTCGTGCATACGGCTCCAAATACACCAAGAGGCCGCAATGGTCACCATGTCAGCAGACTGGCCCCTCAGTCCATATCATCTGCCGCTTCGTACCAACACCAACTCGCCAACCGCGACACAGGTCCGATCTTTCCCTCACTTGCAAACTGCGATAAACCGGGCGAATCAGTGCGGCGCACGCGCCTCCTACCAGGACCCCATTCAGAGGATCCAAAGATAGCACAATGGCGCCACGTCTCAGAAAGGATAACATTCTGAGGGTCGAGGCGTGGAATGTCAGAAATTTGAACGTGGTAGGGTACATAGAAAATCTGAAAACGGAAATGCTAAGGCTCAGTCTGTATATAATGGTGGTCAGTGACGTAAAATGGAAAGAAGACTAGGATATCTGGTCAGGTGGGTATGGGGTAATATCAACAGCAGCAGGAAATGGTGTAACTGCAGTAGCCTTCGTTGTGAATGGGAAGAGAGGAAAGAGAGTGAGTTACTATGAACAGTTCAGTGACGGGGTTGACAGTAAACCAACACCGGCAGCAACAGTTAAGGTATACATGCCGACGTCGCAAGCTCAACATGAAGAAGCAGAGAAAGTATATGAGGATAATGAACGGGTAATTCAGTAAGTAAACGGAGATGGAAATTTAATAGTCATAGGGCTGTAAGGGAAGGAGCAGAAGAGGGGTAGCAGAGAATATGGGAATGGTAGTAGGTATGAGAGAGGAGAAAGTCTAATTCCGTTCTGCAATAAAAATCAGCTAGTAATAGCGAATACTCTATTCGAGAATCAAAAGAGGAGGAGGTATATTTGGAATAGGAGATGTGGGAAAATTTCAGTTAGATTCCGTCATGGTCAGGCAGATGTTCCGAAATCAGAGACTGTATTCTAAGGCATACCCAGGAACTGATATAGACTCATATCACACTTTAGCAGTGATGAAGAGTATGCTGGAGTTTTAGCTAGGATGAATCAATACGTGAAGAAGTGGGATACGGAATTACTAAAGAATGGAGAGATTGTGGCACATTAAGTGTCTGGGGGTATATTTCAGGGCATAAGCCGTGTCCAAAATCTTCTATGAGCTTTCTAATATAGTTTCCGAAAGCAGTGGTAACTCATATCCTGTTGATAAATCTTCATTTAGATAGTAAACTTTGCTAGATACCTCATATGAGCACAGTTTTTATGTATTATCGATGCGTGTCGTGTACCAGGTCTTAGGATGACATGTAGTATGATGATGTCATAAACAGTTACCGTTTACACTTCCTGACAGACTAAAGTTTCAGGGCTGATAGTCCAGAAAGGCACGGAAAAGAGAATGTCTGTGATGTTTGGAGGGAAGAAAGACGCTCTGGCAGATGTGAGGCTGTGTGAGCGGGTCGTGAGTCGTGCGTGGATAGCCCAGAAGGTAAGAGCGTAGCCGGCCGGAGTGGCCGTGCGGTTCTAGGCGCTACAGTCAGGAACCGAGCGACCGCTACGGTTGCAGGTTCGAGTCCCGCATCGGGCATGGATGTGTGTGATGTCCTTAGGTTAGTTAGGCTTAATTAGTTCTAAGTTCTAGGCGACTGATGACCTCAGAAGTTAAGTCACATAGTGCTCAGAGCCATTTGAACCATTTTTGTAAGAGCGTAACCCGCGAACGTTGAGGTTCCCAGCTTGAGTTCTGGTAAGACAAATGAAGGATTCATTATAGACAGCCATTAAGAGTTTCACCAGAGGATGTAACAACTTTTTTTCCGTATGTTCGGAATTTATATGTTCCAAACATATGCCATCGAAGCCGGGTGCCTTGCCTTCGTCGCTTACTTATTATCTTACCTAGCTATGTGATTTTGCTCTGAATTAGCCAGGTGTACCTGTTGCCCAGGGGACGCCCGGATACGTTCTGCTGGGAGGCTTCTCTAGTGGGAGGGAATGCCGCTAGAGCATTACGCAACTCCAACTTAGAGCCACACTTACAGGGAGCACTGCACGAACACGAAGCGTGAAGTAACAGCTGGAAACAACCCGTGCGCAAACTAGCAGGCACTACATGGGGTGTACAACCCAGGACAGTAAGAACTACAGCTTTAGCCGACTGACAAGCCTTACCGTCAAGCCAGTATCGTAGGCCCTGGCATCAGACGCGAAGTGGCAACGAGGAAGGAAGAAACCGTAGGCTTCTATCGCTTACCCCTATTTGGATACCAGCAAGCCCGCCACAGAATTGAATGAGGAGACGCTTTCTGCACGCAACAGGAAATCTTACCCTTTTTTGGACTGGGGGAGGGGGTCCTCAGTCTTCTGACTAGTTGGATGTGGCTCAGCACGAATTCCTCTCCTGTACTAACTTCTTCCTCTCAGGGTAGCAATTGCAAGCTACGTTCTCAATTATTTGCTGGGTGTATTTCAGTCTCTGTCTTCCTCTACAGCTATTACCTTTTGCATCTTCCTCTAGTAACATACAAGTTATTCTTGCCAGGCGGTTTCCGTATTCTTCTTTCCTCGGATTCTGTAGAGAAGCTCCTCATTCCATACCGCATCAGTCCACCTAATTTTCAGCATTCTTCTGTTGCACTACACCTCAAATGTTTCGATTCTCTTCTTTTTTGATTTTCCCACAGTGCATGTCCCACTAACGTGCAATTCTGTGCACCAAACGTACACTCAGAAATTTCTTCCTCGAATTAAGGCCTATGTTTTATGCTATAGACTTCTCTTTACCAGGAATGCCCTTATCGCCAACGTTAGCTTTTTATGCACTTTCTCCGTCCATACGGGTTATTTTGCTGTCTAGGTAGCAGAATTCCCTAACATCTTTACTTTGTGATCACCAACACTGGTGTTAAGTTTCGCGCTGTTCTCATTTCTGCTACTTCTCATTACTTTCGTCTTTCTTAAATTTACTCTCAATGCACATTCTGTACCCATTAGACCGTTCATTCCATTCAGCAGATCCTGTAATTCTTCTTCATTTTTTCTCAGGATAGCAATGTCATCAGCGAAGCTTATCGCTGATACCCTTTCGCTTTGAATTTTAATTCCATTCTTGAACCAGTCTTTTATATTCGTCATTGCTTCTTCGACGTAAAGATTGAAAAATAAGGACGGCAGGCCACTTCCCTGTCTTACGCTCTTTGTAAAAAATGGTTCAAATGGCTCTGAGCACTATGGGACTTAACTTCTGAGGTCATCAGTCCCCTACAACTTAGAACTACTTAAACGTAACTAACCTAAGGTCATCACACACATCCACGCCCGAGGCAGGACTCGAACCTGCGACCGCAGCGGTCGCGCGGTTCCAGACTGAAGCGGCTAGAACCGCTCGGTCACTCCGGCCGGCACGCTCTTTGTAATCTAGCACATCGTTCTTGGTCTTCTGCCCTTATTGTTCTCTCTTGTCTCTTGTACATATTGTATATTACCCGTCTTTCCAATAGCTTACGCATATTTTTCTCAGAATTTCGAAAATTTTGCACCATTTAACATTGTCGAACGTTTTTCTAAGTGGGCAAATTCTGTGGAATTGTGTTGATATCTTTGGTGTTACTTCTATTATGAACTGCAACTTCAGAACTGCCTCTTCTGTATCACATTTATTCCATTCTTATATAACCAGAGCAAGAAAAACTTTCCATCTCCGAAAGAGGTGTATACTAAAGGAAGAACTGTCCCCATGAGACGTAGAGGAGAGAGTCATTTGCAGACCTTTGAAAAAACTGCGCTCCATAACTGCAAAAAGCAAGTGGGATTTATCAGACGCACCGGTGCTATGCGACCGAGGCCCAAGTACTTGTACTATTGAGTGCCTCACGAAAGCTAGCACCAATACGTTCGACGGGGCCGATTTTGTTCCAGAATTTGTTCCTCTTAGAGTACTGAATGTGAAATGTGTAGTGTTGGCAGAAGAGCCAACACTGTGTTTCTGGAGGCGGCCGAAAAGCACGCGTTTAATTACGCACTGACTGGCGTGAGGTCTGGAACAGGACAATATCTGGAGAATTGCAAATAAAGTACGTAGATGATGTAATACTTAACTTTAATCCACAATTGTAGAACATCTCTCTTAACGGTACATGTTATAACCACAATATATATAGCAAAGGATTATGGCGCCTTGCTAGGTCGTAGCAAATGACGTAGCTGAAGGCTATGCTAACTATCGTCTCGGCAAATGAGAGCGTATCGGTCAGTGTAGCTTCGCTAGCAAAGTCGGCTGTACAACTGGGCGAGTGCCAGTACGTCTGTCTAGACCTGCCGTGTGGTGGCGCTCGGTCTGCAGTTACTGACAGTGGCGACATGCGGGTCCGGCGTATACTAATGGACCGCGGCCGATTTAAAGGCTACCACCTAGAAAGTGTGGTGTCTGGCGGTGACACCACATTATGTATGCCTACAAATAGTTTGCAGCTTCAGACATTTGATCTTTACAAATTACATCCACTGTTTGTTTTTATACACAGCTCTTGACACTTCGGACACAACTAAATACTAAATGATGTTCTTGACAGTCACTGTTCTCGATGATGACACTCGCCCACACATGTTCTTTGGGGAAGACTTCATAATCTTGCCTTCTGTGCAGATCATTCAACGTTTAAGTTACTTTGCAGAGACTTTGAGAAACAAACTCATTCGGACATAATTTGGCCACGGACGAGGATGTGAGGGGTTGGATGCATTTCTAGTTTCGCCAGCTAGCTAACAACTGCTTTTACAATGGCTTTCAACACATACAGGTATTATTACTTGGTAGATAATATTTAGTAATATATTTGGAAACTTACCCGTTTTCATTTACCCTTACACAGCTGACTGGGGTGTATATGTCATCCTACACTGAAAAAAAAAAAAAGGTTCAAATGGCTCTAAGCACTACGGGATTTAACATCTGAGGTCATCAATCCCATAGACTTAGAACTACTTAAACCTAACTAACCTAAGGGCATCACGCACATCCATGCCCGAGGCAGGATTCGAACCTGCGACCATAGCAGCAGCGCGGATCTGGACTGAAGCGCCTAGAACCGCTCGGCCACAATAGGCCGGCCCTAAAACTGAAAGACGATACGGTACTATATTTGTATAACATGTCAATGGTCGTAAGGAAATGTGGGTTGGTGCGTAAGTTTAATCATCAATAACATATTCTCCTTCACTATTTAAAACAGTCTGCCAACCCTGGGGTAACTCTTGGATTCCGCGACTGCAGAAATCACGCAATTTTCAGGCGAAGAACTCGCCGAGTCATCTTGAGAGCGCATTTTCATCTTGAAAGGAATTTCCTTGAAGGTTGTTTGATACAAAGCGGGAAAGATGAAAAATCTGTGGACGCAAAATCAAGTGACTAAGGTGGTTGAGGAATGACTATCCATCCCTCTCCTGCATAAGTTTTTTGTCAGTTTAGCAGAATGCTGGATGACGTTATCGCGGAGTAGCAACACTTCACCGTCGTTATTCATCAGATGCAGAACATTATCTTCTGCTGATGCGCGCTAGTCTCTGTACGGGGAGCTACTGCATTGTTTGGGCTCCGTCATTCCTTTCTTTTCCTTGTTGTTGTGGTCTTCAGTCCTGAGATTGGTTTGATGCAGCTCTCCATGCTACTCTATTCTGTGCAAGCTTCTTCATCTCCCAGTACCTACTGTAACCCACATCCTTCTGAATCTGCTTGGTGTAGTCATCTCTTGGTCGCCCTCTACGATTTTTACCCTCCACGCTGCCCTCCAATATTATATTGGTGATCCCTTGATGCCTCAGAACATGTCCTATCAACTGATCCCTTCTTCTAGTCAAGTAGTGCCACAAACTCCTCTTTTCCCCAATTCTATTAAATACCTCCTCATTAGTTATGTGATTTACCTATCTAATCTTCAGCATTCTTCTGTAGCACCACATTTCGAAAGCATCTATTCTCTTCTCCTCAAAACTATTTATCGCCCATGTTTCACTTCCATACATGGCTACACTCCATACAAATACTTTCAGATACGACTTCCTGACACTTAAATCTATACTCGATGCTAACAAATTTCTCTTCTTCAGAAACGCTTTCCTTGCCATTGCCAGTCTACATTTTATATCCTCTCTACTTCGACCGTCATCATTTATTTTGCTCCCCAAATACACTCCTGGAAATTGAAATAAGAACACCGTCAATTCATTGTCCCAGGAAGGGGAAACTTTATTGACACATTCCTGGGGTCAGATACATCACATGATCACACTGACAGAACCACAGGCACATAGACACAGGCAACAGAGCATGCACAATGTCGGCACTAGTACAGTGTATATCCGCCTTTCGCAGCAATGCAGGCTGCTATTCTCCCATGGAGACGATCGTAGAGATGCTGGATGTAGTCCTGTGGAACGGCTTGCCATGCCATTTCCACCTGGCGCCTCAGTTGGACCAGCGTTCGTGCTGGACGTGCAGACCGCGTGAGACGACGCTTCATCCAGTCCCAAACATGCTCAATGGGGGACAGATCCGGAGATCTTGCTGGCCAGGGTAGTTGACTTACACCTTCTAGAGCACGTTGGGTGGCACGGGATACATGCGGACGTGCATTGTCCTGTTGGAACAGCAAGTTCCCTTGCCGGTCTAGGAATGGTAGAACGATGGGTTCGATGACGGTTTGGATGTACCGTGCACTATTCAGTGTCCCCTCGACGATCACCAGTGGTGTACGGCCAGTGTAGGAGATCGCTCCCCACACCATGATGCCGGGTGTTGGCCCTGTGTGCCTCGGTCGTATGCAGTCCTGATTGTGGCGCTCACCTGCACGGCGCCAAACACGCATACGACCATCATTGGCACCAAGGCAGAAGCGACTCTCATCGCTGAAGACGACACGTCTCCATTCGTCCCTCCATTCACGCCTGTCGCGACACCACTGGAGGCGGGCTGCACGATGTTGGGGCGTGAGCGGAAGACGGCCTAACGGTGTGCGGGACCGTAGCCCAGCTTCATGGAGACGGTTGCGAATGGTCCTCGCCGATACCCCAGGAGCAACAGTGTCCCTAATTTGCTGGGAAGTGGCGGTGCGGTCCCCTACGGCACTGCATAGGATCCTACGGTCTTGGCGTGCATCCGTGCGTCGCTGCGGTCCGGTCCCAGGTCGACGGGCACGTGCACCTTCCGCCGACCACTGGCGACAACATCGATGTACTGTGGAGACCTCACGCCCCACGTGTTGAGCAATTCGGCGGTACGTCCACCCGGCCTCCCGCATGCCCACTATACGCCCTCGCTCAAAGTCCGTCAACTGCACATACGGTTCACGTCCACGCTGTCGCGGCATGCTACCAGTGTTAAAGACTGCGATGGAGCTCCGTATGCCACGGCAAACTGGCTGACACTGACGGCGGCGGTGCACAAATGCTGCGCAGCTAGCGCCATTCGACGGCCAACACCGCGGTTCCTGGCGTGTCCGCTGTGCCGTGCGTGTGATCATTGCTTGTACAGCCCTCTCGCAGTGTCCGGAGCAAGTATGGTGGGTCTGACACACCGGTGTCACTGAGTTCTTTTTTCCATTTCCAGGAGTGTACCAAAACCCTTTTTCCTTATGTTAACACAAAGACACCACTTCTCGTCACCTGTAACGACACACGGTTGGAATGATCGCTGTTGTTCACAAGCCAGTTGATGATGAGCAAGCAGAAATGCACGTATGGCCACCCACTGATTCTTGTAATTTTTGGATTAGAGCATTTCTGAAATTGCCGTCCTAAGTGGCTGTGCGGTTAAAGGCGCTGCAGTCTGGAACCGCAAGACCGCTACGGTCGCAGGTTTGAATCCTGCCTCGGGCATGGATGTTTGTGATGTCCTTAGGTTAGTTAGGTTTAACTAGTTCTAAGTTCTAGGGGACTAATGACCTCAGCAGTTGAGTCCCATAGTGCTCAGAGCCATTTGAACCATTTGATTTCTGAAATTCCCCCATTGCATACAAATGTCGTTCGATGGTGGAATGATCACAGCTAATCACTTTTGCCATTTATTTGACGTGGATCATTGTGAATAAATGTGTTCAAACAACCTTCATCAAACTCCGAATGTCTTCCTGAACGTGGAGAGTCATTAATCACCAAACGATCCTCCTTAAAACGAGAAAAATTTTTCTTGCTATGCTATGCCAAATGGCATTATCCCCGTACACAGAGCAAATTTTTCTGGCTGCCTCCATTGCCATCATCTCTCTACTGAACTCAAACAGAAGAATACGTGGGAAATATTCTTATTCCTCAACTTGGCACTCCAGTTTGCAGCGTCCACAGCTCCACTCACTGTCTCAAAATTAGAAAGTGATAATATGTAAACTCGAATGGCAGCAGTGAAGTAGAAATAAGAAATGATAGTTGACAAATGGTTCAAATGGCTCTAAGCGCTATGGGACTTAACATCTGAGGTCACCAGTCCCCTAGACTTAGAACTACTTAAACCTCACTAACCTAAGGACAGCACACACATCCATGCCTAAGGCAGGATGCGAACCTGCGACCGTAGCAGACGCGCGGTTCCGGACTGAAGCGCCTAGAACCGCTCGGCCACAGCGGCCGCCAGTTGATAAATCAACCCATAACAACCGGAATACCAACATGTAAAACAGAAACGCTACGAACGTATGCAGCAATCTAACAATTGTCTCTTATTTTACGGACTGCAATTTCCTCTGATTAGTTTCTTGCAATTTCGTTTCAGCTCTGTTTTTCTCCCGAGCGACGTCGTGGCGAATAATCTTCTTAAGCTGTTGCTGCAAGGGCTCCCTTGAGAAAGGAAGAAAAAGTCGTCCATTTTCCGCTGCGCCGTATTTCCATGCGGATCGAATCTCGGGCGACCACTCGTTCCGGCGACCATAAATTTCCATCAGAACTCATTCTATCATAATCATCGCTGCCCGTTCGTCGGTAGGCGAACAATATATCTCACAGAAACGTAACCATCAAACAATTCCCGGGCCAATAACGGGAAAGCGTCTCCAAGCGTCTCAGGATTTATGAACTCTCGGTCGGCGCATTATCATATCGAGATCTCCACGCAGGCCCACTACCGGAAATTGAAGGTCAGCCGGCTGTGTCTCAAATGTTGACAGCTAAATTTCTTTATTGCGTGAGCGGCGTTTCTGAAGCCGGGATCGACCATCTGGTTCCCGGTTCCACATTAAGTTGAGCAGCCGGTACAACGTGGAGTGTTCCTCTGTGAGGGCAGATCTCCGCTTCCTTCCAGTAGCTTCTGGAGCTGAGTTAACAAAGTTCGCACTCCATAATTATGAGATTGAGATTAAACGTTAATTCAGTAGGGCATAGCGATGAATGCAATCGGTGAGCCGCAGTCTCTGGACATACATTTACTTTCTTTCAAAGGTACCAGTCTTATTCGTAATAACGCCGTAAGAATTATGTTTGCTACTGTCGGAATGTTTAATGTTTTGGAAACATTTTTTAACAGACTCCCAATTTGGTTCTCACGCACTGCTGGAGACAGCGTCATGTGTGAAACTCATTGTAGTGCGTTAACGTGCAACTGTTTTGGATAATGAAGATCCAAAATCAAACTAAATATCTACACTAGCAGCAACTGTGATGTTTCACACAAGATCTCGTACAACCGAATTCGGTACATTTTTGAATCAAAACAGTCTGGGTTACAAAAGTGTTTTTATTAATAATAATTTCACGTTTCACCCTTGTAAGGCGTCATGACATTATGTAGGTCTAGCTTAGCGCCGGCTGTTTCGTTTTCGCATCCTGTATGATATGCACATTTTCTCTAATCGAATTTTCATGTTACAGATTGCAACACCTAAGTCATTAACGTTAATTAAGGCCATAGAATGATGGTACTTTTCCAAGTGTACTTTTGACCAAAACGTGATTCTGGTATCCGGAGTACAAGGTCTTTATTAATTAAGAAGGATTTCCCGTTCTTATTGTGATATTTCTATAGAAACTTCCACTCCCTAACACATATTTCTTTGTATCGAACCGAGCAGTGAAATTCAAATTTTCACAGATTTATCTTTAAAATGTTTTAATACAATGAAATATTTTCTGAAAAATTTTCATCACTTATTTCACGCCCATAAGGGTTGAATGTCCCAAAACAGTGATACCTTGTAATTTTTATTTCCAACAGAGTGGTCAAATTGGAATTTTCATAGATTTAAAATGTTATCATAACGAAGCACTTTTATAAAATTTTTGAGCCCTTGTTTCAGTCCTCTACGGGTTACGTCTGAAACCAAGATGTCAGATACGATTTTTCATAGATGTAGCCTTAGAAATGCTTCAGTAGTTCTGTTCAACGATTTATTTAAAGAAGCTTTTACCCACTATTTAACCCCCGTAGCGGTTAAATTTCCAAAAAACACTCATGAATGTTTCCTTATTTTTAATCATCAAACATCATCGAACATGAGTTTTCGTTAGTCTGACTCCAAAATTGCCTTCATAGCGAGATATTTTCAGAAAACCTTTCGTCCACTACTTCATTCTGTTAGGGATGGAATTTCGAAAAATACCTTCTTAATCGACGCCTGGAGTATAAGATCGACACGTTCTCATAATTTTAAGTTTCTATCTTCAGTTTTTGGGCTGGGCAATGATGAGTATGCCTATCAGGACATTGTCTTTTCTAAATACATGTAGGCATAAAAACTTAAAGAGATAACCTTCATCCGTTAGTAGTCGCCGACAAGCATCTGAATATATCCGTTCGTCAACTGACGTATCAGATTCGTGAAAAACGTTAGGTGTAGTAAAGCAGACTCAACACGGTGCGCACAGCACAGAACATGTGAATGTAGAGCAGAAAATGATCAGCTAAGCAGGTCCGCCCAGCACAATAATAGTTCTGTGCATCTACGAGTGAAATAGGAAGGAGTAGAGGTATGAACATGTAACGTAAGTACCCTCCGCCTCACACCGTATAGTGGCTTTTGGAGTGAATGCAGATGTGCCATAAAGTGTTAGGGACCATCAGTAGCCTACAAAGGGGCTTGGTACATAGTTGTACTTGTGTCACATGTGAGTCAAACTGAATTCATCTGGAACAATAGTTTCAGTCATTTGTTTTCCATTCACACTAATATATATATATAAAATGTGAGCAAGTGAAAGTATCTGTAAATATTACAGCTGATGACGATCACTATCCAAACAAGTCTAATAACAATGGTGTCTATAACTGTAAGAATTTCACTTGAAAATTTTTCATTCTCTTTTTGCTTTCAGGTGAAAGAAAGAAGTTTGAAGCAACAGAAAGAAATATCCAAAGAAAAAATTGTCCAGTCAGCTGCATGAGATCTAAGTGTCCCTCCACCAGAAAAATCGATAGTGTTGCAATTTCTACACATTATGGCAAATTTTGGAGGAAGAAAATTTGTATATTAATTTTTTCACTCAGATTCGGAGCTATATTAATTTCCAGCACGGTAATACTTCAGTACATATTACTCAATAAGAAACACATAGTAACATTGACACAATTAATCTACTGTAATTCACTTTCGAAGAAAAAACGCATGTTGATGTAGATTCATCTTTTATCTGTATTCTCATCTTATCCCGCAGTCAGTCGTCTTGCTCCTCGTCCCTTTCCTCTCAGCACTTCAGCAGGAATTTTTAAAACTGGCAGAATAACTGATCACTTTGACACAAGGAAAAAGTACAGTTAGTTACCAGAATAAAAGCTCTTTCTAGTAATAAGTACAGAAACATATCTTCAAAAATGAGTTTATTAAAATAGTTCTTGTTTTAACGTCATCCGTTCATCCCAGTCTCGCCTACCACACCCGTCTTTATTTTCCTTTTACGCAACATGTAACATTAGACGTTTGAAAGCAGATATCAGTACATGGCATCCATTGGTACCTTCGAGTGAACCATCATTCTTACGACCACTGACGCTATTTAACTGTTTCCCACTTTAGTTCAAACTAATTTGATTTTTCATTATGTCCTCGCACGCAATACGGCGCTGAACTTTAGAAAATTTCACCAAAGATTTCGAGCGTTTACATGGAGGAGGCACGGAGTGCTTGTCTGCAGAAAAAGGAAAAGTAAGACCAGATTGAGCAAGAAAGAGAGTTAACGCTGTTAAATAAGCTCTAGGTATCTTACATGTTTTGGAATTTTTCTAAAGCATTTTACCACGTTTATTTAAAATGTGGAAACCATTTCACTGTACCTGTTTTGAAAGTAAGCTGGTTTACTCAAGTAGGGTTGGTCAATATGAGGTGTTTGAGAAAAACAAAGAGACTGATTTTAAATCTACCAAAGTTTCTATTTTTTCCTAACAACAATATTGTCCCCTTCAAAGTAATTCCCTTCGGTGGCTATACAGCGGCGAAGTCGTTGTTCCCGAACTTGGTAGCGGCGCTGAAACGCTTCAGCTGGAGGGACCTTTAACATGTCGATCACATCCTTTTTAATTTTCTCCAGAGCCACAAAATGACATTCTCGTAAGACATTTTTCAATTTAGAGAAAAGCAAAAAGTCACAAGGACTCAGATCAGGTGAATATGGGAGCTGTGAAACCACAGGAATGCTTCTGAGGTCAAAACTTCCGTGATGGAAGTGGCCGCGTGACATGGGGTGTTGTCACGATGCAGCATCTACCTTTTGCATGTGTGAGATTTGGGTCACAGTTCAATGTACGGAGACAGTGTTTAACAAGTCACCCTTCACCCTCACTGTTAAACGTTGGTCAGATCTCACAAGAGCACGCACACATTCGACGTTTTCATGTGGTTTTGAAGCTGAAGGAAACCTTCAGCGAGGTTCATCTGCAACGTGTTCTTTCCCTTCCAAAAAAGATTTGTGGAAGCGAAGAACTTGTGCTCTTGATAAGGAAAGTTCCTCATAGGAGTTTCAACTTTTCAAATGTCACACTCACGGATTCCCCAAAGTTTAACACAAAACTTAATGGCATAATGTTGTACTAAATTCTACTATTTCATTTTCGTAACACTCAACAAAAACACGACTTCACACATGGCGCTCTCAAAAATCACGTACTGGCTGCACAGAACTGAAACTAGAACTGAGCGTCTGTAAGGAAGGAATACACCAGCAAGTAGAACAACACAGCGTTACCAGATCGCTAGCAGTGTTGTTATTCTCATTACTTTTCTCACACACATCGTACGCATCGCGTGCGATGGGTCCCTGAAAGCAAAGAATGAATGGCGCAACAATACTGTGTCGAGCCTCTCGCTCGGCGATGACAGGCACATCGCAGCGATCCTACAACTTCTGCAATTCTTCGTCGTCAGACCTATCCACATTGCTGGGTATCGCTGTTAATTGCCTGGGAAACAACACCGAGGCAGATCGAGCAATACTGAATACAAGCTTGAGGGAGACGACTAAAGTGAACATCACTGTTATCAACAGAGAATACCGTGAATGAATGGAACAGCTCCGTTCGCGAACAAGATACATAGTGCATAGCGTCGAAATGTCGACAGTTGTGCAGATTATATGAATGCATGGTGTCTGTTCTTTCGGACGTGTCCGAAAAAAGCAGACGCCATGTGGGATCTGCATCTGTGGTATATATTATGTAAGTTGATGGGAAGGGGAGGAGGAAAGAAAGGAAAGGGAAGGATCTAATGATACCAGCTCCATCAGGACTTTGTGTGGACAGCACTACCCAGACGCAGCTGTCTAGTAAGCAGGAAATCATGGGTTTGAGTCCTCATGTGACACACATTTTCACTCATCGCCGCTGATTCCGCACAAAGTCCTGATGCAGCTCATATCCTTTACTCCTAACCTTTCACATCCTTTCTCCCCCCTTCCCCTTCACATCATTTAAGCTTTGCAGATATTTTAAGTGAAATTTAGACGCAAAGATAAATGGGGGTTAGAAATCAAACGATACGCAATTATTTCTTAGTGAGTCACCATTCGTCTGTCATACCAAAATACATCCTTTACAAGGTGACTCTGCATTTTTCTCACTCAGAAATGGGACTTGAATGTTGTTTGTTTGTGAAAAAATTGCGTCGTACCTCAAGTAAGATGGATTTATTGCTACTCGTGTTGCTATCGAACTACAGACTTTCATAGTAATATGGAAACAGGAAAGCTGTGTGCCGGATCGAGACTCGAACTCGGGATATTTGCCTTTTGCGGGCAAGTGCTCTGCCGACTGAGCTACACAAGCACGACTCGCGCCCCGTCCTCACAGCATTAATTCCGCCAGTACCTCGTCTCCTACCTTCCAAACTTCACAGAAGCTCTCTTGCGAACCTTGCAGAACTAGCACTCCTGGAAGAAAGGATATTGCGGAGACGTGACTTAGCCACAGCCTGGGGGATTTTTATAGAATGAAATTTTCACTGTACAGCGGAGTGTGCGCTGATATGTCCATGTCTCCGCAATATCCTTTCTTCCAGGAGTGCTAGTTCTGCAAGGTTCGCAGGAGAGCTTCTGTGAAGTTTGGAAGGTAGGAGACGAGGTACGGGTGGAATTAAGGCTGTGAGGACGGGGCGTGAGTCGTGCTTGGGTAGCTCAGTCGGTAGAGCACTTGCCCGCGAAAGGCGAAGTTCCCGAGTTCGAGTCTCGGTCCGGCACTCAGTTTTAATCTGCCAGGAAGTTTCACATCAGGGCACACTCCGCTGTAGAGTGAAAATTTCATTCTAGGAGAGCTGTGGTCAACGTCATGCAGGACTTTGACGTCCCCAGGCGTCTAGCGTCCACAGTGACGGACGTGTTGTCCACTGGGCCACCCAGAATCGTACTACCACGTCGCGCTCTTTGAGTGACCGAATGGGCTTGTCTGCTGCGAGACGAGTACACACACAATTAGAGCGAGAACGCGTGGAACACCACTGGGTGTCAGCCTGGAGATCATTGTTGCGGCTTTCCTTGATGTGGAACCAGAGAGAAAATGGCCGAGAACAGCAAAGTTCGGCGCCATGTCCTCTCTACAGGTGAGTCCCAGTACTGCACACGCATCGTGTGGAAACTCCGAGGAGAGCGAACGTGGCGGGTCGTTGTTTTCATTATGATATGGGCCCAACACAGCTCATGATACCCGTCTGGCAGCGTCTTTGATTAGTGACGAAAAATGTCGTCGGTTCTGCGTTCGTAACCTGCCACCACCTTCGTACTGGCGCCCAAAGACAACCCGCATAAAAAGCCACCCTCATTCAGCCAACGGCCTTGGCAAAGAGGGCGGAGGAGCGGACAGAGGAAACTGCCCCTAAAGGCGGAAGAATCAGCAATGACCAACGGCATGGGAAGCATTGCATTAATGACACACGTCATTCACCCACAGCGCATGTGGCCTGTAATTGAGCAAGTGTCATGATGATGTCTCCATTGGCAAAAGATTCCGGAATAGTCCCCCTTTCGGATCTCTGGGAGTGGACAACCAAGGGGGAGGTTACCATGATAAAAAGACTGAATAACCAATGTAAGGATAACGTTCTACAAGTCAGGGTGTGAAACGTCAGAAGCTTGAACGTGATAGAGAAACTAGAAAGTCTGGAAACGGAAATGAAAAGGCTCAATCTAAATATAGCAGGGGTCAGTAAAGTGAAATGAAAAAAAGACAAAGATTTCTGGTGAGATGGGTATAACGTAATATCAACAGCAGCAGAAAATCGTATCACAGGAGTAGGATTCGTTATGAATAGGAAGGTAAGGCAAAGAGTGTGTTTCTGTAAACGCTTCAGTAATAAGATTGTTCTTATCAGAATCGATAGCAAACCAACAACGACAACGATAGTCCAGGTATACATGCCGACGCCGAAGGCTGAAGATGTAGATATAGAGGATGTCGAAAGAGTAATACACTACATAAAAGAAGATAAAAATCTAATAGCCATGAGGGCCAGGAAAGCGGTTGTGCGCCGGCCGAAGTGGCCGTGCAGTTCTAAGCGCTGCAGTCTGGAACCGCGAGACCGCTACGGTTGCAGGTTCGAATTCTGCCTCGGGCATGGATGTGTGTGTTGTCCTTAGGTTAGTTGGGTTTAACTAGTTCTAAGTTCTAGGGGACTAATGACCTCAGAATTTGAGTCCCATAGCGCTCAGAGCCATTTGAACCATTTTGAACCAATGCGGTTGTAGGGAAAGGAGTAGAAGAAATGGTTACAGGAGAATATGGGGTTGGACAAGGAATGAGAGAGGAGAAAGACTAATTGTGTTCTGTAATAAATTTCAGCAAGTAATAGCGAATACTCTGTTCGGGAATCACAAGAGGAGGAGGTATACTTGGAAAATACCGGATGATACGGGAAGATTTCAGTTAGATTACATCATGGTCAGACAGAGATTCCGAAATCAGATATTGGATTGTAAGGTGCACCAAGGAGCAGGTATAGACTCGGATTACAATGTAGTGGTGGTGAATACCACACTGAAGTTTAAGAGATTAGTCAGGAACAATCAATAAGCAAAGAAGTTGGATGTAGAAATACTAAGGAAAGGCTAGATACGCTTTAAGTTCTCTAACGCTACAGATACATCAATAAGTACAGCTCACTATGCATTTTAGTTGAAGAGGAATGGACATCTCTGAAAAGGGTGGTCACAGAAGGTGGAAGGAAAAACATAGGTACAAAGAACGTAACTGCGAAGAAATCGTTGAAAGAAGGAAGAACAAAAATATTCAGGGAAATTCAGGAATACAGAAATACAAGTCAATGAGGAATAAAATAAATAGGAAGCGCAGGGAAACTAAGACCAAATGGCTGCGTGAAAAATGTGAAGACATCGAGAAGGAAATGATTGTCGCATGTGAAACGTCCCCTTAGAACAATTATACATGACTGTGCTTAAACTGACACACAATATTTTTAGCGCAACGCAATCTGACTTTCAAAACTCCCTACTAAAGAATGGCCCTGACAAACATTAAACTATACCTTTCACAAATCACTTACCTCACAAAAATCTTCGCTGCTCAAGCTACTGCAATACAGCGAGCGCCACTACTGCCAGCTAAATAAAAGATTCAAACTACTGAAGGCACTAACTACTGATAGGGGTAGTTATCAAATGAAAGATATTAATAGAGAGCAAACAATGTATTTACCTTAATATCATCACAAATCATAATATATATATATCAGTTCATGACAAACTGCAAACCTCCGCCATCTCTCTCCCCACATCCACCACTGCTGGCGGCTCACCTCCAACTGCGCAACGTTACGCGCTGTTCACAGCCAGCTGCCGCTGCCCAACACTACAATGGCAGACAACAATGCAAACTAGCCACAGACTGCACACAGCACAGCCAGTGATTTTCATACAGAGGTGGCGTTACCAATAAAAACCTAAACAGCCTACTTACATAAAGAAAACATAAACAGCCTACTTACATAGCCCCCATGCTCCCCACAAAAAATTTTTACAAATGGTGTTGGGCACTGGCCAATACAGATTTGACAAAAATTTTTCACAATTACAGTAACAAAGATATAAAATGCACACACTTATTAATATTATGTTGGTCAAAAGATCAAAATTTCTCACAGTCCATAAAGACAGTCCACATTGTTCATCACAGTAAAATAGCAGTGTTTTTCTCAAAGTCTAAGCAGTAAAAGAAAATGCACACAGAAGTAGTGGATTTCCATGCAGTCTTGAAGAAGTAGTGTTGTCCTTCCAACGGAGAGTCAGTGCTGACTCTCGACATGCTGACAGGTATTGGTCCACAACAGAGCAAAACCCACAGCAGAGTCATTCGAAGTTTTGACGAATATTTGTAGGTAGGTCATCACAGAGCAGACCCACTGTAGTCCTTGTAGAGATAATGGTATTGGTGGGCCACCAGAGGTGCAGACCCACTGCAGTCCTTGTAGAAATGGCCAGCAGCCATCTGTTGCGATTGTGCAGGTGCACATTCACCATCGAAGAGTCTTGCGGAGAATATAGCAAGTCCATAAACCACCACTTGTGCACTCACAAAGTTTCTGGAATTGTCCTTAGATCCAGCAATGCTGTTATCCAGTCCCTTGCTGAGTTATTAACACACGTGCAAACACTCACAGTCCCAACTTCTCACATATTATCCATATACTATGACCAACAGAAACGTGTGCAGTGAAATGGAACTTACAAGTTAATAATAACATGAACTGGTGACAATTACAATTTTATAACAGAAGAATACAATAACAAAGGTACAAAATACATCATTAAAGAACATAACAATACAGATAACATTTGTAGTACAGGCTTTACAAAAGAATAGAAATAAACATATACATGAGTGTTACAAAAATAGTGACATAAGTACATACATAAAATAATGAGAATAGTTTTCGAAACATTAATTTCACACATGAACATTGAAACAGAACAGAATTGTAAACAACTTTACAAAGAAAATAACATATTATTAATGCAACTTATATTTGAGGATAACAGTATTCCTCCTCATAGTGAATATAGCTTAGTATTAGAAGAGAAAAAAAATTCTATGAAACAGTACACAGAGACAGGAAGAAAACAAATACTCAAGGGTACACAAACACATAGTGGGATAACACCAATAGGAAAGGACAGGGTTCGTTTTCAGTGTAACATTTGGTACTGCAGTCCAACCCAAAACTTCATATATCTTTCCTCTTATTTCATCCTTTGTTTCCACCAAAAAAATTCTATCTAAGCATGCTTTCTGTTTTTATATGTTCACACATTACTTACCTCAACATTTATTTCCAAGAAAATCCTACCTAAACCTGTTTTCTCAATGCATTTCTTCCAATTCATCGCAACTCATTCTCTTAGAGGCTACCCCCTCTTAAGCTAACTTAAATCTACTGAGCTCAGACGCTAAACTAAGGGACGAGGCAATGCAGCATCACATAACAATTAATATAAACAGCAATTACCAAAAAATTGGAAAATTGCAAAGCAAGCTACCGTAAATCTAAATTAACAGATGAAATGCAAAATTACAACTAATATGAGCCAATGTGCAGCAACATGAAAAATCAATGAGTAGTAAAATTGGCTTAGCAGAGTAACACAAATTAAAGTTCAGTAGCACTATGCCTGGCAAACAGCAGCTTATATCTAAACATGACATAGCTCAAGCAAAAAAAATATTACAGTAAAGACAACAATGCAGATAAGGGAAATGTATATTCACATCTTAATGTCTATGTAATTAAAGTGGTGCACCACAACAACTGATTGTAAAAAGAAATATTACCATGTACTTGAAAAGAATATTATGTATGCAGTTACTAGTTCCTTCTTATTGTTCTTTCCTTTCCAAGTGCTCCTTTTTTAAAGAATGTGGATCATAAAATAATTATTTAATAGATCTGTTGACAGAAAGTGTTCACATTAGCAAATGCATTTTATTTTATAAAAGCAATGCTGCAACACAGCTGGAAACCAGTTATCAAGTGAAATAAGCAATTACGCAAACCAAAGCATAAAAACATCATTCAATAGTCATGTGGCATTTCGTAAGTCAGTAGCTCTCAACTCTCGTAGAAAGACACTTGTCATTATCAGGTGTGCAGATGTACGAATATTTCCCATCAATTCATAAGCATTTCAGCAATTAGCACAAAGTGCGAGTAATCATATGTTTTCAAGTAACGAGGGTGTCGCATTAGCGATGAAAGGCACACCCTAATGGCTTGTTCTCCAGGTGTTTTCCTGTGCTCTGAAAGGCACGCGCTAATGGCTTTTTCTCCAGGCGTCTGACACAGCTGGGTGCCCACGACGCATTATGTGTAGGTGGTCCGTTAACTTTCTTACGGAAATATTTACGACAGCAGTTTCCGCTACAGAGACAGTCGCACATAAAAATATTTCACAGGTCAAGAATTAGCGTTGCAAATCTGTAGAAACAAAATCCTATAAATATAAGTGTCCAAAAAAAAAAAATTGGTCAGCATTGTGACACAGTCACACATTTCATAACTCTTAAAGTACGTTTCTTGGTTTCCAACATCCTTTTCATAAATCAGAGTCCCTGAACACTACTCATTATTCCTTACCTCATTATACATATACATATTCGTCGACACTTCTTCAATATTTCATCATGAGAAATACGTAGCATAATAAACATTCCTCAACAACATAATACACATCGTCGTCGTAATAATAACATCATAACACCTCAGTCAAATCTCAAAATCGTCGTAACTTCCTCCAATAATTTCTAAGCCTAAAAAAATTCTCTGCTCATGTCAAAAGTGTCAGCTGCCTCAAACGTACTTTAAAAATCATGATCTCATACCAAATACATCATTCAAAGCTCTCATAGTATCACAATGATTCCGAAAAAATATGAACAGTTTACAAAGTACAGACAAAATACAGTTTCATAAGTGTGAAGTTATCCAACGGTGTAATTGCGTAAACATCTGTCACTGATGTAGTAAAAAACATGTTTATCTCTCAGTTAAATGATCAGATAGCTGTGTAATTTGTGTGTTAGAGAAATATGGTACCGATGTGTAAAGTTGTATAAGCAAATACCATATTAGCTAGGGCTCCTTGTGCTTGCCAAACACATGGTACACAAAGTAAGCGTGTACCCCCCTGAGGATAAACGTAATTATACCCTCAGGTGTTACAAATTACAGCAATGGAATGAAATGTATCACGGAAAACTTTCTTTGTAATTAAAAAATCTTTGAAAATAAGTGTTTTAAGTATAAGATTAATCACTCAAATGCGTGTCCTGTAGCGCTAAATGCGCGTCTTGCTGTAAGATAATTCTGTGGAACTGTCGTAGTTATCGTCCTCTGTAAGCAAAGTTCTGCTAAAGTCAATGTACTTACCTCATGATACACAAAAGTGAAATGCTTTACGTATAGATATCTTAGTTATTACGCTTATTGCCGTGATGAGGAAAGTACTGTACAGTAACGTATTGTTATGCCACGAAAAAGGCTTTCTCATTGTTGCTATACCACAAAAGTTACTACTAAAACATGTTTTTCTTCCTAGAAGAATTCAGAAAACTGTGCAGATATAAAACAGATACACTGCAAAAGCAACATTGTAAATTGTCACTCATTAGTAGCGTCGTGATAAAAATCGTGTAGCTGTCACATTAACTAACCTCTGTGTCATCTGGTATCTCTCAGAAAGTACTTTAAATCCGGAATGTATTTTCAAGTAAACCAAAATGTTGCATTAAAATCTCATTAGCAGTACTGGTAAATGTTCTAATCGTACAACTAACAAGCAAGAATGTACACACACAATTACACTGTGTCGTCAGTTCGCAATAACAATGCATTCGTAATTTCTGTTTAAATAATTTCTCTTGGTTCTTGGCTGGATATTGAACTTCAAACATTGTTGCATGGTAACAGTTTCTAAAGCATACTAGTAACGTGAAGTGAAACGTTTTATGGCAAAGACAAAGTTAAAAAGCAGATTATCTTTCAATAAACGGTTTTACATGTGAAATATGGTGTAAACCTTTACTCTTCCTAGTACGCAGAATTTCAACTTGAATGCAATTATCATGCGGTATTCGCCCGTAAAGAATACTGGAATCTTGCTCAAGGTTAGCGTCAATGTTATTTTTCTCTGAGCCAGCCGGCGCACGCGGCTGCCTGCGGTGTGAGTCATTGTCTGTTTCTTTGTTGGCGCGCGTCGTTATTGGGATTAGGAGACCTAACTTCTACAAATTCACCGTGACGAGAGGGCCCTGCTCTGTTTGAATCCCGCCAGTTCTGATGCAATTCAGGTCTGTCGTTACGATCATATCGTCTGTCGTCATGTCGGTAGATTCCATAGTTTCTTTCTTGTCGGTCACATGGTGGAGAATTTCTCCCTGAATCGTAACTGCGCGCTGGTCCGTTGCGTCTAAAGTTATTCTGTCTCCCTTGATAGTATTTATTTTGGTTCCCGTATTGTCTGTTTATCTTATTGTCTCTGTGATAGTCATTACCACGGAGAGGTGATCTTTCCCTGTAGTTATTACTACTCTGCCAACGGTTGTCATACGGGTGGTGTCTGTTTTGGTCACGATTTGTGTTGTGAGAATAGCCTTGTCGTGTCAAGTTATTACTTCTTTCATCGCGGAATTGCGACGGATGTGACCTGTAATTGCTGTGTTCCTGGTTTCGCGTTCCGCGATTGTCAGTGTCAATTTCTAATTCTTGTAACAGTCCCTGAAATGCTTCAATGTCGTCTTTGCAACGCCCTGCCAAAATAATGTGTCGTAAATGTTCAGGTAATTTGATTAAGCAAATGCGGATGAGTTCTGAGGGGCTGTATGGGTTTGACAGGTACTGATTCTTGTGCAACATGTCTTCAAAATATTTCACAAGACTGGAAAATTCAGATTGTTCGAAATGTTTCATCATTATGATGCCATGTTTTACGCGGTCTTGTGTGGCTTGAGACCAATATGCTGAGAGGAAGGCATGGTAAAATTCTCCTTCACTGTGGCAATCGTGAATGACCGATCGCATTCTTACAGCTGGTTCATTCTCCAAGTAGCCACACATAAATTCTAATCTGTGTTCTAACGACCAGTTGGGAGGAAAACAATGAGAGAATTGATGGAGCCATGCTTGTGGATGAATGTCGTTGCCAGAATTCTTAAATGTTTTGAATTTACGTGTAGTAATGAACAGCTTATAGTCAAAATCATCATGACGGCGAGTCGCATATCGGTCATTGTTAGGTCGTGTCGGCCGTTCCATCTCAAAATTCGGTGCACATTCCCAATTTCTTTCATTACTTCCGAAATGCCCTGTGTTATTATTTTGCAGCTTTTCCGTGTTTCTAAGTCCCTCTTCCCGTGTTGGAGCGCGAGTGTTCTCTGAAATACGTAATTCTTGTATTACCTGTGTCAGCTGATCTTGTACTTCCCGGATTTCTCTTTGGTGTTGTGTATTAATTCGATTCTGATTTTGTTTGAATTTCCTAATTTGTTCATACTCTTCTGTGTCAGTGAAGGCTACAGGTGTTGTGTCATTCAGATCATCATCTACCTTTGTAGATAAGTTAGTGAACTGATCTGAAAGTTCGGCTACTTTATCCGATAGTGTACTTATTTCCTCAGTGTGTTTTTCTGAACCAAGTTTCAGAGTGTCCATTTGTGTTGAAATCGTATCTACTGTGTCTTTTAAGTTTTCTTGACTTTTTGCAAGTTGCGTAACCGAATCGGTAGATGCAACTGCGTCAATTTTAGCTTGCAAGGTGTTGTGATTTTCATGAACAATAGTTTGCAATTCTTTTATGGCTGCTTCGTGATTCTGTAATGCATTTTCATGACGCGAAAAAATAGGTTGAAAATGCTCACAAATTTGAGTTTTTACGTCATTACAGACTTTTTGACATTTCGATTCGATGTTATGTAACTCAGTGGTTAAATCTTCACGTGTTTGTTCAAGTGTAGTGTCTAACTTTTTGAGATTTTGTTCCACTGTGTCTAACTTTTTGAGATTTTGTTCCACTGTGTCTAACTGTTGCTGTGTTTGTCTCTGGTGTTGTTCCATTGTGTCTAACTTTTCAAGCTTTTGTCCCATTTGTTGCATTAATTGCAATAATAATGTATTAGTGTCTGGAATCTGTTTCTCTATGCTTTTCGGCAGTGCATTTGCACCGACAACATTCACATTTTGACAAGCAGAAAATGTGTCTTGACTTATTTGAGAAAACGGTGATGACCCAAAACCTGAATCTACAGTATTTGCGAAATTGTGTCCTGTCATTTCGGATTCCTGAGGCGAGCTGTTGCCGACCGATCGATCGATAATGCTTCCCTCTTCACTAATTGTTTCACTGTCCACGCCATTGTTTGCCGCCCGCTCCATTTCCCTATGCACAATTACCAAATTACTACTTTGAACATCAGTTAATTCATAACTCGGTGGCGCTAACACACTGCTCTCATTTTCACTGTCATTTCTCAGTTTACTTTGGAGCCTAGTATTACGTTTTTCACACGCCATTATTGTCACAGTATTTCACACGACAACACAGAAAAACACAATTTGAAGAGCAAAAATAAGAGAACACATTAACATAACACTGAAAATAATATCTTGTTAATTACAGCTGCGAAATACTTGGTGCAAATCTATATGCATGCCACAACTGTTTTACTGTACAACAATGAAAGGCTACAACTACAAAGGAGATTCTCTCTACAATTACGCGCTAGCAATAAACAAAAGCTACACTAAATACACAAACTACAAGAAAAATCAGAAGATTCCAGTGAGGTATCCTAGGCTAAGGGTCGACATATGAAACGTCCCCTTAGAACAATTATACATGACTGTGCTTAAACTGACACACAATATTTTTAGCGCAACGCAATCTGACTTTCAAAACTCCCTACTAAAGAATGGCCCTGACAAACATTAAACTATACCTTTCACAAATCACTTACCTCACAAAAATCTTCGCTGCTCAAGCTACTGCAATACAGCGAGCGCCACTACTGCCAGCTAAATAAAAGATTCAAACTACTGAAGGCACTAACTACTGATAGGGGTAGTTATCAAATGAAAGATATTAATAGAGAGCAAACAATGTATTTACCTTAATATCATCACAAATCATAATATATATATATCAGTTCATGACAAACTGCAAACCTCCGCCATCTCTCTCCCCACATCCACCACTGCTGGCGGCTCACCTCCAACTGCGCAACGTTACGCGCTGTTCACAGCCAGCTGCCGCTGCCCAACACTACAATGGCAGACAACAATGCAAACTAGCCACAGACTGCACACAGCACAGCCAGTGATTTTCATACAGAGGTGGCGTTACCAATAAAAACCTAAACAGCCTACTTACATAAAGAAAACATAAACAGCCTACTTACACATGGACTGACCAAGCACACAGGAAAGTCAAAATAACATTCAGTGAAATTAAAATCACGGCTAGTAACATTAAGATGGCAACGGGAATTTCACTGTACAATGCAGAGGAGACAGGGAAGTGCGCCTGTCCCGGATCGAAATTGCCTGACGTTTTGGCTACGATATTAAACGTATTCGCAATTGCGAATTTGGACAACCATCAGCTGTGGAGTGGAATGACGACAATGGAAATGTACGCCGTATTGGGAGTCGAACCCGTATTTCTCGCATATCGTGAGCGGTCGCCTTACCATCTGGCTATCCGCGCACGACTCACTGGCAGATCCAAACTTCCACGTATTATCAACCAAGCGTCTACAACCTGTACTCGTACGTCCGTTGTATTTATTCCCGTACAGGTGAGACATTTTGCCTGGAAGTCTCCCGCCCGGTGTCGGCTGATGCATACGATAGTGCAGTGCCTGTGTTATTCTGAATTACGATGCAAAGTTCCTTTGGACATGCATCGTGCACCGATAGCCAAATGGTAAGGTGAGCACTCGAGATAAGCGGGAAATACGGTATGGTATTGGTATTGTGGTAAGGTCTTATGGGACCAAACTGCTGAGGTCATCGATCCCTACTACTGACGCACTACTAAATCAAAGTTAAACTAACTTACGCTAAGGACAACACACCTACTCATGCCCGAGGGAGGACTCGAACCCCCGATGGGGGCAGCCGCGGGGACCGTGACAAACGCCTCAGGCCGCGCGGCTACATATTTTCATTGTCTTCATCCCATTGTGCAGCTGATGGTTGTGCGTATTCCCAATTGCGAATACATTTAATGTATTTCACAACGGCTGCAGTCACCGCAATGCGTGTTACTTTGGACATCCATGCGTGTCCAAAGAACTTTTGCACCCTAATTCAGGCTAACACAGGCACTGCACTATCGTGTTTAGCGACGAGATTCGGTGTGCCACTCAGTATGGTTATAGTTCTTAGACGGTGTCTCACATCCCAATAGGTGGTTGCCGGACTGCTACCTAAGTCCGCCTCAGCCCCACGATTTGCAACCATTTAGAAAATTTTCGCTCACTTTCACATGGACAAAGTTAGTAGCGGCAAGTTGTGGTATACATATCCTCGCCCACGAATGGGGTTAACGGTGTGGCTATAGGAAGAGAATCTGGCCACCCCTTAAACTATATCAAGTTCGTCCAGCAACGATGCAGGTCAAAAGTACAAGAAAAAGAAGACGAAAAATATTTATTGAGCAGTCTATCAGTTACCTTATTACTCTCCTACGCATCAATAACAGGTAAGTGAAATAAGATTAAGAAGAAGTATTGTCAAAAATCAGTTGCAAGTTAAATACACTAAGAAATGGAAGCTATTAGAAACCATCTTCAAGACAGGTAAAATTGTGAAGACTTTAATGAACTCAGTTAATCTGCAGATATCCCATGTTCCACAGTGAAAGACCGTCTTCTGTTTCAAGGTACAAGATGCTGCAAAACCGAGGAAGTATTCGTTTACCGTTCACATGTTATGTAACAAGTTTTAAAAAGTATACAGAAATAAAATCTACATGAAAAGGTACCCCTCACGTTCAAGCCACTTATTAATTTCCTTATTTTCCAATTTTACAATTTTGTACCGTGTCTGCATATATGGTGCAGTGTTCAGTGAGTAAAGTGGTACTGCAGAACGCACACAGTCGGTAGTAAGATTTCAGTTCCCACGCTGGCTGAAGGAGCCGGCGGACCATATGGCGTGTACAGTGAATGGTGCTGTGAGGTGCTGTGGCTAGACATGGGAACACCCGGTGCGTCAGCAGCGAGGTACGTAGGGATAGCACAGTTGAGGTAATCTGGCGCGAAGGAAATTATCTTGCTTAATATTTGCTAGTAGGAAGGGCATCCGGCCAGCCCTTAAGCTAACCATGCCAAGACATATTAGGAGAAGGCCATAAGTACTTGCTGACAACAGTATTACAACGCTACAAATTGATCATCCTAATAAATAAATGAACAATGTTTGAGTTAACGAAAATGTACGAAATACTACGAAATATCACGAGTGTAAGTACGAGGTACAGCTTGCGCACCGTAGTCACCAATCATTGATAGGATGCCTTTCGATGTAGTTCTGTCGTTAGACAATGCTCTCAAGAAAATTTTAGTTTTCAGTTAATCGTTATTAATTGTGTCAATATTATCAATTTATGGTTTTTAGTAGATAAGTAAATCATAATATCATCCCGGTTCATCACTTATAAACACAGGAAGTATAATTGCACTTTACAGAGAATACGAGGTCGCTGATACTGCTTCTGCGAGGGACACGAACTTCGAGAGCTTATCGGAAAAACAGCTAGAAAGAATCCGACACGACGACTCTTAGTCCAAGGACGGATTGTCTTAATCTCCTCAACACTCGGATGGCAAAGCGCGGGTAGACATACTGTACGCTTCTGATACCATCCTCTACGGACTGACTGGATAAAGTGAGACATTTCTGGTGGTTTAATACACGAGGGTTTTTTTGCAAACTGAAGAATTGACGATACTGTCCAAATAAAAACTGAGACACTGTCTGAAACGACATGATGTTTCTCTGAAATCGAAAGCCAGAGGAAAGATCGTCAACAGGGGTCTGAAATGTGTCAGTGACACTTGGGAATCGAATATTTAAGCTACTGAAAATCCTAGAACTGTCATGGAATCCCCATTGCGTGGCGAGAAAGTCACGGTGTGTTGTGGGTTTACCACATACGTCGTGATCGGACCTTTATCTTCGAGGAGCGTGTCGGGTGCGAGGTACGCTGCTATGTTACAGAAACGCACCATCCGTAGCCTGGCTGTTAAACACTTGCTGGAAGGTATCACTTTAATTCAGAACGACGCACCACCCCATATTACAACATGTGTGAAAGATCTATTGTACACATCATACGGTGAGGATCGCGTGCTGAGCCGTCACTTCCGTCATTCTTGGCTTGCGAGGTCCCCAAGCCTCAATCCTTGTAATTATTGGTTGTAGTTTTTGTGAATCGCTATCGTCCGACTTCATTAGGGATACTAAAAGAGACGTCAATTTCTGACCATAGCTACTGAGATGCTGGACAGTGTTGTTCACAGCAGTGTCCCTTGAGTGCCGGTATTGTTGATGAATGACAGCCGACATGTTGAGCATTTGTTATGAAGAACATCGTCTTTGCTAAAAATAAATTGTTATGTTAATTATTGCCTTCTATCACACGAAGCTCCTTCTATGATCATTTTGTGCAACATTTTTTGGTTTCAATAAAACCCTACGTCATTTTGCGCATGTTCGTCAATATTTAACTGTCTACCTACAGTACTCACGCTAAGGGAAGGAGTAAGTAAGCCGGCCGATGTGGCCGAGCGGTTCAAGGCGCTACAGTCTGGAACCGCGCGACCGCTACGGTCGCAGGTTCGAATCCTGCCTCGGGCATGGATGTGTGTGATGTCCTTAGGTTAGTTAGGTTTAAGTAGTTCTAAGTTCTAGGGGACTGATGACCTCAGAAGTTTAGTCCCATAGTGCTCAGAGCCATTTGAACCATTTTTTGAAGGAGTAAGTAAGGAAAGATCGGATTTGTGGAAGAACGAGTCATGGATTCTGCATCAGGACAACGCACCAACCCACAAAGCCGTTTCTGCGAAAGAGTTGTTAGTGGACAAGCCTGCTGAAGAGCTAAGAGAAGAACACTGGCCAGGTGCAAGTAGGTCTAGGGCACTGAGGGTTCCGTACAAACTTAATTAACGCAACGGTCGCAGGTTCGAATCCTGCCTCGGGCATGGACGTGTGTGATGTCCTTAGGCTAGTTAGGTTTAAGTAGTTGTAAGTTCTAGGGGACTGATGACCTTAGAAGTTAAGTCCCATAGTGCTCAGAGCCATTTGTACCATTCTTTTTTTTTTAGGATACTGACGATTTTTTACCGTTCCCAGAGATTCCAGAACTTTCGAGAATGTTTCAAGTTTGAAGTCGGATAACAAAAGAAATTCTTTTTCGTATGATGTAATTATAAATTAACAATTTTAGGATTTTTTTCCTTTGGTTGTACTGCGAAATATTTCTTTCTTCTTGCCAAATTTCACGATTATTGGCCAACGGAAATTACCACTGAGGTTTTCATGAGTCAGTTTGCGAGGAGTATCAAAATATGTGACATAAATCGCCTATCTTTTCATTGCGTCGGCTTATAAGCTTGCGTTTACTACACCACCAAGTGACCAGAGACCCCAGTATGTGACTACAATTTCAGCTTCATACATCGACCATTTTCTGAGAAAAGGTGGCTTAACGGACGGGCGGAAAGACGAACAGATAACGATAGACAAAAAAAAATTTCTTGTGATAAAATTACAAAGTAATCGTTTTCGGATTTTTCTCGCTTGGTTTTAGTGGGAAACCTTCCTTATTGGCAAGTTTCATGATTGTAGGTCAATGGGAAGTAGCCCACAGGCTTTGCAGAGTGAGTTTGAGAGTATCAAAATATATGTCATACGAATGAGTGGCGGTATCTTTTCACTGCATTTACTCACAGCCTTACATCAACAAGGGTCGGAGACCTTAATATGAGACATAAATGTCAACTTGATATGTCCACTAGTTCCAAGGCAAAAGGCTCTTGAACTATCTAAAATACAGACAATGAAGTGATCCTGTAATGGTTCCGCTTTTGGCGATCGAGTTACAGAACCCTAAGAACGGCAGAGTTTTGAAGAGGGTGACAACGGATGCGATGTATAGATACCAGAGGGTAGTATTTTGAAGGGGAGAAATTTTAGATTTCTGGTGATATGGAGCTTTATAGCTATCAAATAATTGTGAGACTTAATTGTAGATGACCACCAGCTGTTTATTTTTATGTGCCGACCACTGTGGCCCAGCGGTTCTAGGCGTTTCAGTCCAGAACCGCGCTGCAGCGGTCGCAGGTTCGAAGCCTGCCTCGGGCATGGATGTGTGTGATGTCCTTAGCTTAGTTAGGTTTAAGTAGTTCTAAGTCTAGGGGGCTGGTGACCTCAGATGTTAAGTCCCCCTCAGAGCCATTTGAACCATTTCTAGGGGACTGATGACGTCGATTCCAATAGGGCTTAGAGCCATTTTTTTGTGTTTATTTTTATGCTCAATGCTACCTATTTCTATCAGTAGATCACTATGAAGACGAAGCAAAGCGTAACCAGCTTCTCACTACAATAACTTCGATGCAGGAAGTTGTTCTGCTTGATAATGGTCCGCTGATCGAAATCGGTAGCACTGAGCATAAAAATAAACAGATGATCGCAATCTGCAATGATGTTTCACGGGGATAAATTTTAGTTGTAATTTTGTTTGAAATAAATCATATTTTTGACACCAGTCTCGTTATTTACCCGACACATCTCGTATAAAGACTGATGTCGAAAGTTTGTGGTACGGTAGGCAACAGAGGCAACTGGTATACGAGTTATACAATCCACATGTTTCAATTATCCTAGAGGATTGGTGTATAACAAGGTATACTTGCTTCCGTCAGTGAGGTAAACCTAACTCATATACAGGGTGAAAAGTATTTAAACCAACAAACTCTGGGAGGTTGTAAGGGACAGGAAAACAAATATTTTTCCCTAATGTCATTTTTTTTTTACGAGGATTATTTAAACAGTTGGAGTCCGTAATACGCTTTTCAGTTGGTACAGGCCGTATTACGCTCTTCAGTTGTAGGCAACTGCTGTCCACCAGTGTAGTAGTGCATTGTCTCTGTTTACTAATGGAGAGATACACCTGGAGTGAGTACACTGATATGGTTGGTGCGTACTACATAGCGCACCACAACGGACGAGCTTCACAGCGGGTTTATCAACAACAATATCCTAATCGCCGTATCCCGCATCATACGGACCTTTGATGCTGTGTACGAACGTCTGCGTGAGACCAGGTCATTTAGCAGATTACCTGGACAGGGATGCCGTCGCACGGTAAGAACGCTGCAATTTGCAGCATGTGGTGCGGGATCCTTCAATCAGCACTCGTGCAATTGCACGTCACATGGGGACGAATCAGACGAATGTAAGAACAGCCCTTCGAGAGCAATTGTTACGTCCATTTGACTTACAGCGAGTCCACAACTCGAAACCAGTTGATTATCCACCCAGAGCACAGTTTTCCCAGTGGTACCTGGAACAGTGTGAAATGCATCCTACATTTCCATCCTCTGTGTTGTTTACCGATGAAGCAACGTTCGGGCCTGATGGAGTCTTCAACACGGTCAATTCGCATGTTTGGAGTGCGGATAACCCACATGCCACAGTTACTAGCGCTCATCAAGTGCGGTTCTTCGTTAATGTGTGGGTCGGTGTTGTTGGAGACTGTTTAATTGGGCCGTATCTGCTACCGAGTTGTTGTCTCTTTGTCATAAAAAAATGGAAAAGTGTTTGTTGGTTTAATCAATTTGCCACCAGAGAAATCTTCCTCTACCGGTTTAAATACTCCTCATAGTAAAAAATTACATTTGGGAAAAATATTTGTTTTGATGCCCCCCCCCAAACTCCCAGAATATTCCAGAATTTGAAACACGAACAGCTGCTAGCATAAGTTTCCTAGAAGTAGATGCCTTAGGGGTTGCGAAACAGCTCAAATCGCTTGATATGGGCAAGTCTTCAGGTCCAGATTGTATACCGATTAGCTTCCTTTCAGATTACGCTGATACAATAGCTCCCTAGTTAGCAATCATATGCAACCGCTCGCACACCGATAGATCTATACCTACAGGTGGGAAAATTGCGCAGGTCGCACCAGTGTTTCAGAAGGGTAGAAGGAGTAATCCATCGAACTACAGACCTATATCATTGACGTCGGTTTGCAGTAGGGTTTTGGAGCATATACTGTATTCAAACATTATTAATCACCTCGAAGGGAACGATCTATTGATACGTAATCAGCATGGTTTCAGAAAACATCGTTCTTGTGCAACGCAGCTAGCTCTTTATTCGCACGAAGTAATGGCCGCTATCGACAGGGGATCTCAAGTTGATTCCGTATTTCTAGATTTCCGGAAAGCTTTTGACACGGTTCTTCACAAGCGACTTCTAATCAAGCTGCGGGCCTCTGGGGTATCGTCTCAGTTGTGCGACTGGATTCGTGATTTGCTGTCAGGAAGGTCGCAGTTCGTAGTAATAGACGGCAAATCATCGAGTAAGTGATATCAGGTGTTCCCCAGGGAAGCGTCCTGGGACCTCTGCTGTTCCTGATCTATATAAATGACCTGGGTGACAATCTGAGCAGTTCTCTTAGGTTGTTCGCAGATGATGCTGTAATTTACCGTCTAGTAAGGTCATCGGAAGTCCAGTATCAGTTGCGAAGCGATTTAGAAAAGATTGCTGTATGGTGTGGCAGGTGGCAGTTGACGCTAAATAACGAAAAGTGTGAGGTGGTCCACATGAGTTCCAAAAGATATCCGTTGGAATTCGATTACTCGATCAATAGTACGATTTTCAAGGTTGTCAATTCAACTAAGTACCTAGGTGTTAAAATTATGAACAACTTCAGTTGGAAAGACCACATAGATAATATTGTGGGGAAGGCGAGCCAAAGGTTACGTTTCATTGGCAGGACACTTAGAAGATGCAACAAGTCCACTAAAGAGACAGCTTACACTACACTCGTTCGTCCTCTGTTGGAATATTGCTGCGCGGTGTGGGATCCTTACCAGGTGGGATTGACGGAGGACATCGAAAGGGTGCAAAAAAGGGCAGCTCGTTTTGTATTATCACGTAATAGGGGAGAAGTGTGGCAGATATGATACGCGAGTTGGGATGGAAGTCATTAAAGCAAAGACGTTTTTCGTCGCGGCGAGATCTATTTACGAAATTTCAGTCACCAACTTTCTCTTCCGAATGCGAAAATATTTTGTTGAGCCCAACCTACATAGGTAGGAATGATCATGGAATGGTAGAGAGATAGTATGATTGTGGTTCGATGAACCCTCTGCCAAGCACTTAAATGTGAATTGCGGAGTAATCATGTAGATGTAGATGTAGAGTTTGTCGGTTTAAATACTTTTCACCCTGTAGACACTGGCCCATCGCTGCAACCAGTGAGCGCCTTCGCTGAGTCGGGTGACGGACTAGCGGCGCACCACGCCGAGCATTAAACTGTAGGTAGCGTAGCCGGCGGCGCCAACTTGGCCCGGAGATTCCCCTTGTTATTAGTTGGATCCGGTAAGGGAACACTCCGCCCCCCGCAGCAGCCATCAGCCCCGCGGCCTCCTCGAGGCTCGCCTTCTCTATCAGTTAAGGGATGAGAATCCTGCGGGGTCGGGCCGCAGCAGATGCCGCCGAGGCCTGTTTCCCATATTTCAAAATTCAGTCCGCCGCTCACCCGGCCGCGTCCAGTAATGATAGTTTAATTTGTTCTCATTAGAATCGTAAGGCCCTCGATCTTGGCTGCGCCGCACTCCTGGGACCGAAGCCAGTCTTCTGTTCTCCTCCACTGTGCCCCTTTCCCGCACTGCTTCCCCACTCCCCCCATCCCCACCCCCAAAACCCCCTCACCCACCTCCAGCCCTACTGGAGCCGTTCTTCCGCTGCCTTGTTAGATTCCTTCCTCCTTTGTGCCGAGTGAGGGTAATTCTAGCAGAATTCTGAGGGGAACATGGCGAAGAATATGTAATGCTGCCGGAGTTCTCGTTTTATTCGGGAAGCCTCGGAGAGAGCCAACTTGGTTCTACAACCACCTTCGCGAAAACAACGTCTCGCTCCTCTGTCTTCTGGCAACGCCACCGCACCGTATCGTATCCCCTTCCCTTCACCTTAGAGCACCAAGCTTTCACTTTCTTCAAGTGCATGATGACGATACATCCTTTGTTCAAAATGGCAAAATATGGTGTGTGTGTGTGTGTGTGTGTGTGTGTGTGTGTGTGTGTGTGTGGTTTGGGATTTTCGGGCGCTAAACAGCATGGTAATCAGCGCCCAAACGCATAGAAACAGGAACACATGCGATGAAGGGACGAAGACGGACAGCGTACAAGGAGAACCGCTAAAAGACACAGACCTGACGCAGTTCCAAATCCTCACATACAGAGACGAAACAAGAGGAGAAGAAACGCACTAAAAAAGGAAAGGATACACAAGGAAAAGAGAACAGAAATCGAAGTGAAACAAGTAGGTAATCGTGACTGGGGGACCTCTTACCTAAAACGGTAACAAACTCCTGATGTATAATTAATTTCCAAGGACGCAATGCACAAAAACAGTAAAATTGAATTTCTACTCTCATTTGAAAAACTTCATGACTGGTATCAAAACCACATTGGGTGAGCTAGAAATCAGCAATAACAAAGTACTGTGTACTAAAGAATTTAGATACTTAGGAGAATTGTAATATTTCTGGCTTAGTCAGCCATCATACCATCCAAGAAGCTGTTCACAGAGCAGTGGAGATGCAAGAAGTATATAGATGACGAAATGTGGTTTGGCAGGTGTTAGATTCGGTATGATTCCCGTGAGAAAGACCGCCTGCATAATGCTACTGCTCTGTGATTGGCTGCTGTGTTCGGAGCATGGGCGCCAAATGTTAAAGTATGATTATTATTATTACACTCCTGGAAATTGAAATAAGAACACCGTGAATTCATTGTCCCAGGAAGGGGAAACTTTATTGACACATTCCTGGGGTCAGATACATCACATGATCACACTGACAGAACCACAGGCACATAGACACAGGCAACAGAGCATGCTCAATGTCGGCACTAGTACAGTGTATATCCACCTTTCGCAGCAATGCAGGCTGCTATTCTCCCATAGAGACGATCGTAGAGATGCTGGATGTAGTCCTGTGGAACGGCTTGCCATGCCATTTCCACCTGGCGCCTCAGTTGGACCAGCGTTCGTGCTGGACGTGCAGACCGCGTGAGACGACGCTTCATCCAGTCCCAAACATGCTCAATGGGGGACAGATCCGGAGATCTTGCTGGCCAGGGTAGTTGACTTACACCTTCTAGAGCACGTTGGGTGGCACGGGATACATGCGGACGTGCATTGTCCTGTTGGAACAGCAAGTTCCCTTGCCGGTCTAGGAATGGTAGAACGATGGGTTCGATGACGGTTTGGATGTACCGTGCACTATTCAGTGTCCCCTCAACAATCACCAGTGGTGTACGGCCAGTGTAAGAGATCGCTCCCCACACCATGATGCCGGGTGTTGGCCCTGTGTGCCTCGGTCGTATGCAGTCCTGATTGTGGCGCTCACCTTCACGGCGCCAAACACGCATACGACCATCATTGGCACCAAGGCAGAAGCGACTCTCATCGCTGAAGACGACACGTCTCCATTCGTCCCTCCATTCACGCCTGTCGCGACACCACTGGAGGCGGGCTGCACGATGTTGGGGCGTGAGCGGAAGACGGCCTAACGGTGTGCGGGACCGTAGCCCAGCTTCATGGAGACGGTTGCGAATGGTCCTCGCCGATACCCCAGGAGCAACAGTGTCCCTAATTTGCTGGGAAGTGGCGGTGCGGTCCCCTACGGCACTGCGTAGGATCCTACGGTCTTGGCGTGCATCCGTGCGTCGCTGCGGTCCGGTCCCAGGTCGACGGGCACGTGCACCTTCCGCCGACCACTGGCGACAACATCGATGTACTGTGGAGACCTCACGCCCCACGTGTTGAGCAATTCGGCGGTACGTCCACCCGGCCTCCCGAATGCCCACTATACGCCCTCGCTCAAAGTCCGTCAACTGCACATACGGTTCACGTCCACGCTGTCGCGGCATGCTACCAGTGTTAAAGACTGCGATGGAGCTCCGTATGCCACGGCAAACTGGCTGACACTGACGGCGGCGGTGCACAAATGCTGCGCAGCTAGCGCCATTCGACGGCCAACACCGCGGTTCCTGGTGTGTCCGCTGTGCCGTGCGTGTGATCATTGCTTGTACAGCCCTCTCGCAGTGTCCGGAGCAAGTATGGTGGGTCTGACACACCAGTGTCAATGTGTTCTTTTTTCCATTTCCAGGAGTGTAGTTAAACTACTCATTCGAATATCCCTCAACAGCTGACTATCAATCAGTCATTTTAGAATTATTGAAAACAATTTAAATCAAAAACAAAAGACTGACGAAATTGCAGACGAAGCACTTCGGAAGCGTTCGGGTCCCGCCTTTTCTGGTATGGCTCGCGAAGTGTTTCGGGCTGTTCGTCACTCTGGATTAGGCAGTTGAGAAGAACAGACATGTTGTCTGTCGTAGGGTGTGTTTCCAATTTTTATTTTTTTTATCGTTCTGGATTAGGCAGTCGAGAGGTACAGTCATGTTGTCTGTGGCAGGATGTGTTTGCCGGTATTTAGTATTAAAAGATTCACTCCCGGTAGTCATGAGGCACAGACACGTGCCACAAATAGTGCAAAGATGCATTTTCGTAAACGTTGTGTTTGATCATGTACTTTGCTGTATCACAAGGTGTTGTATTAAGATCATGTAGTCTTCTCGTGTGGCTATGTTAAAATACGTGAGTCGCATCCCAAAGAAATGTGAAACGTCCCCTTTGAACAATTATACACGACTGTGCTTAAACTGACACACAATATTTTTAGCGCAACGCAATCTGACTTTCAAAAATCCCTACAAAAGAATGGCCCTGACTAACATTAAACTATACCTTTCACAAATCACTTACCTCACAAAAATCTTCGCTATTCAAGCTACTGCAATACAGCGAGCGCCACTACTGCCAGCTAAATAAAAGATTCAAACTACTGAAGGCACTAACTACTGATAGGGATAGTTAGCAAATGAAAGATATTAATAGAGAACAAACAATGTATTTACCTTGATATCATCATATATAAATATAGCAGTTTATGACAAATTTCAAAATTCCGCCATCTCTCTCCCCACATCCACCACTGCTGGCGGCTCACCTCCAACTGCCCAACGCTACGCGCTGTTCACATCCAGCTGCCGCTGCCCAACACTACAATGGCGAGTATTACAACAATGCAAGGCAGCCGCAGACTGCACACAGCACAGCCAGTGATTTTCATACAGAGGTGGCGTTACCAATAAAAAAACCTAAACAGCCTACTTACATAGCCCCCATGCTCCCCACAAAAAATTTTACAAATTGGATTGGGCAGTGGCCAATACAGATTTGAAAAAATTTTTCATAGTTACAATAACAAAGAAATCAAATGCACACACTTATTGATACTATGTTGGTCAAAAGCTAAAATTTTCTCACAGTCCGTAAAGATAGTCCTGATCATTCATCATAATAGTAAATACAGGTTTTTTTTCACAAAGTCTCATTAGTAAAAGAAATTGCACACAGAAGTAGTGGATTTCCATGCAGTCTTGAAGAAGTACTGTTGTCCTTCCAACTGAAAGACAGTGCTGACTCTTGACATGCTGACAGGTAATGGGCCACAATGGAGCAAACCCACAGCAGAGTCATTCGAAGGTTTGAAGAATATTGGTAGGTAGGTCATCACAGAGCAGACCCACTGGAGTCCTGGTAGAGATTGTGGTATTGGTTGGCCACCAGAGGTGCAGACCCACTGCAGTCCTTGTAGAGATGGCGTTGGTGGGTCATCATAGATGCAGACCCACTGTAGTCCTTGTAGAGATAATGGTATTGGTGGGCCACCAGAGGTGCAGACCCACTGTAGTCATTGTAGAGATGGCCAGCAGCCATCTGTTGCGATTGTGCAGGTGCACATTCACCATCGAAGAGTCTTGCGGAGAATATAGCAAGTCCATAAACCACCACTTGTGCACTCACAAAGTTTTTAGAATTGTCCTTAGAACCAGCAATGCTGTTATCCAGTCCCTTGCTGAATTAGTAACACACGTGTAAACACTAACAGTCCCAACTTCTCACATATTGTCCATATACTATGACCAACAGAAACGTGTGCAGTGAAATGAATGCTTACAAGTTACTTAGTTTGATAAACTGGTGTCAATTACAATTTTATAACATGAGAATACAATAACAAAGGTACAGAATACATCATTAAAAACATAACAATACAGATAACATTTGTAGTACAGGCTTTACAAAAGAATCGAACTAACATATACATCAGTGGAATTATGACATGAGTACATACATAAAAGATCACAATAACTTTTGAAACATCAACTTCATACATGAGCATTAAACAGAACAGAATTAATAATGTCTAACATCTTTACAAAGTAAATAACATATTATTAATGCCAATTATATTCGAGGATAACAGTATTCCTCATCATAGTGAATGTAGCTTAATATTAAAAGAAGAAAAAATTCTATGAAACTACACAGAGACAGGAAGAAAATAAATACACAAGGGTACACAAACATATAGCGGAATAATACAAGGAAAGGACAGGGTTTGTTTTATTGCAGTATTTTGCAAACAAAACTTTCTTTACTTCTCGGAGATCTCCCTTCGTTCTTCATTATTTCCGAAAGTCCTATCTATACCTGCTTTCTGTACTTTTCTCGTATAGCCTCTCAGTGCATTTCTTCAAATTCATCGCAACTCGTTCTCTTATAGGCTACCCCCTCTTAAGCTAACTTAAATCTACTGAGCTCAGATGCTAAACTAAGGGACGAGGCAATGCAGCAGCACATAAAACAATTAATATAAACAGCAATGAAAAAAAAATGGAAAATCGCAAAGCAAGCTACAGTAAATCTAAATTACCAAGCAATGCAACATTACAACTAATATGAGCCGATTTGCAGTAACAAGAAAAATAAGTCAGTAGTAAAACTAGCTTAACAGAATAATACAAAGTCAAATTCAATAACACTATGCCTGGCAAACAGCAGCAACTTATACCTAAACATGACATAGCTCAAGCAGAAAAAATATTACAGTAAAAACAACAATGCAGATAAGGGAAATGTATATTCACATCTTAATGTCTAAGTAATTAAAGTGGTGCACCACAACAACTTATTGTAAAAGAAATATTACCATGTACTTGAAAAGAAAATTATGTGTCCAGTTACTGTTACTAGTCCCTTCTTATTGTTCTTTCCTTTCCAAGTGCTCCTTTTTTTTAAAGAATGTGGATTACAAAATTATCATTTAATAGATCTGTTGACAGAAAGTGTTCACATTAGCAAATGCATCTAAGTTTATTTTATAAAACTAATGCTGTAACACAGCTGAAAAACAGGTATCAAATGAAATAAGCAATTACGCAAACAAAAGCATAAAAATATCATTCAATAGTCATGTGACATTTCATAAGTTAGTAGAAATTCTCTCAACTCTCGTAGAAAGACGCTTGTCGTAATCAGGTGTGCAGATGTAAAAATATTTCTCGTCATTTCATTAGGCATTTCAGTAAATATCAGAAAGTACGATATGTTTCCAAGTAATTAGCGTGTCGGATTTGCGATGCTTTCTCTAAAGGAATGACAATGGGCAGGATAATGGCCTCCCTTTTTTTTCTTTTTTTCTTCCTGTGCTCTGAAAGGCTAATGGATTTTTTTCGGGCGGCTGTCGCCCAGGTGGGTGCACGCGACGCATTACGTGCAGGTGGTCACTTAACTTTCTTACGGAAATATTTACGACAGCAGTTTCCGCTACAGTGACAGTCTCACATAAAAATATTTCACAGGTCAAGAATTAGCGTTGCAAATCTGTAGAAAGAAAATCCTATAAATATAAATGTCCAAATAAAATATTCGTCAGCATTGTGATACAGTCACGCATTTACGCACATTTCATAACTCTTAAAGCATGATTCTTGGTTTCCAACATACTCCTTATTCCTCATATACGGTAGCATCATCTTATTGATCATAAACATATCTCAACAGCATAGTACACATCGTCGTCGTAATAATAACATCATAACACCTCAGTCAAATCTCAAAAACGTCGTAGCTTTCTGCAATAATTTCAAAACCTAAAAAAAATTCTCTGCTCATTTCAATAGTGTCATCTACCTCAAACGTACTTTAAAATCATTCTCCCTTACCAAATACATCATTCAAAGCTCTCATAGTATCACAATGATTCCGAAAAAATATGAACAGTTTACAAAGTACAGACAAAATACAGTTTCATAAGTGTGAAGTTACCCAACTGTGTATTGCGTAAACATGTGTCACTGATGTAGTAAAAAAATGTTTATCTCTCAGTTAAATGATGAGATAGCTGTGTAATTTGTGTGTTAGAGAAATATGGTACCGATGTGTAAAGTTGTATAAGCAAATACCATATTAGCTAGGGTTCCTTGTGGTTGCCACACACATGGTACACAAAGTAAGCGTGTACCCCCCTGAGGATTAATGTAATTATACCCTCAGGTGTTACAGATTATTGCAATGGAATGAAATGTATCACAGCAAACTTCCTTTGTAATTCAAAAACTTTTAAAAATAAATGTTTTAGGTATAAAATTAATTACTCAAATACGTGTACTGTAGCGCTAAACTGTGCGTCTTGTTGTAAGATAATCTCTGTGGAAGTGTCATAATTATCGTCCTCCGAAAGCTAAGTTCTGCAAAAGTCAATGTACTTACCTCATAATACACAAAAGTGAAATGCTTTGCGTATAAATGTCTTAGTTATTACGCTTATTGCCGTGATGAGGAAAGTACTGTGCTGTAACGTATTGTTGTGCTACGGAAAAGGCAGTCTCATTGTAGCTATACTACAAAAGTTACTACTAAAACCTGTTTTACTTTCCAGAATAAAACAGAAAACTGTGCAGATATAAAACAGAAACACTGCAAAAGCAACATTGTAAATTGTCACTCATTAGTAGCGTCGTGATAAAATCGTGTAGCTGTCACATAAACTAACCACTATGTCATCTGGTATCTCACAGAAAGTACTTTAAATCCAGAATATATTTTCAAGTAAACCAAAATGTTGCATTAAAATCTCATTAGCAGTACTGGTAAATGTTCTAAGTATGTAAGCCTTATAGTCGTTCCATAATCGTGCAACTAACAAGCAAGAATGTACACACACAATAACACTGTGACGTCTGTTCACTATAACAATGCATTCGTCATTTCTGTTTCAATAAGTTCTCTTGGTTCTTGACTGGATATTTAACTTCAAACATTGTTGCATGTTAACAGTTTCTTAAGTCTGACAAGCATACTAGTAATGTGAAGTGAAAAGTTTTATGGCAATGACAAAGTTAAAAAGCAGATTATCTTTCAATAAACGGTTTTACATGTGAAATGTATTGCAATCTTTTACCCTTTCTAGCGCGCAGCGTATCAACTTCAACGCAATTATCATGCGGTATACGTCGTTAAAGAATACTGGAATTTTTCTTAATGTTAGCGTCTATGTTATTTTTCTCTGAGCCAGCCGGCGCACGTGGGTGCCTGCAGTGCGAGTCATTGTCTGTCTCTTTGTTGGCGCGCGTCGTTATTGGGATTAGGAGACCTAACTTCTACAAATTCACCGTGACGAGAGGGCCCTGCTCTGTTTGAATCTCGCCAGTTCTGATGTAATTCAGTTCTGTCGTTATGTCGGTAGTTTCCGTAGTTTCTTCCTTGTCGGTCACGTGGTGGAGAATTTCTCCCTGAATCTTAACTCCGCGCTGAACTGTTGCGTCTGAAGTTATTCTGTCTCCCTTGATAATAATTGTTTTGGTTCCCATATTGTCTGTTTCTCTGATTGTCTCTGTGATAGTCATTACTACGGAAATGCGATCTTTCTCTGTAACTATTATTACTGTGCCAGCGGTTGTCATATGGGTGGTGTCTGTTTTGGTCACGATTTGCGTTGTAAGAATAGCCTTTTCGTGTCAAGTTATTGTTTCTGTCATCACGGAATTGTGACGTATGTGACCTGTAGTGATTGTTTTCCTGTTTTCGCATCCGGCGACTGTCTGTGTCAATTTCTAATTCTTGTAGGAGTCCCTGAAAAGCTTCAATGTCATCTTTGCAACGTCCTGCCAAAATAATATGTCGTAAATGTTCAGGCAATTTGATTAAGCAAATGCGGATGAGTTCTGAGGGGCTGTATGGGTTTGAAAGATACTGATTCTTATGCAACATGTCTTCAAAATATTTCACAAGACTGGAGAATTCAGATTGTTCGAAATGTTTCATCATTATGATACCATGTTTTACTCGGTCTTGTGTGGCTTGAGACCAATATGCTGAGAGGAAGGCATGGTAAAATTCTCCTTCACTGTGGCAATCGTGAATGACCGATCGCGTTCTTACAGCTGGTTCATTCTTTAAATAGCCACACATGAATTCTAATCTGTGTTCTAACGACCAGTTGGGAGGAAAACAATGAGAGAATTGATGGAGCCATGCTTGTGGATGAATGTCGTTGCCAGAATTCTTAAATGTTTTGAATTTACGTGTAGTAATGAACAGCTTATAGTCAAAATCATCATGTCGGCAAGTCGCATGTCGGTCATTGTTACGTCGTTTCGGCGGTTCCATCCCAAAATTCGGCGTACCTTGCCAACTTCTTTCACAATTTCCGAAGTGCCCTGTGTTATTACTTTGTGTCTGTTCCGTATTTCTAAGTCCCTCTACCCGTGTTGGAGCGCGAGTGTCCTCTGAAATACGTAATTCTTGTATTACCTATGTCAGCTGATCTTGTACTTCCCGGATTTCTCTTTGGTGTTGTGTATTGATTTGATTTTGATTTTGTTTGAATTTTCTAATTTGTTCATACTCTTCTGTGTCAGTGAAGGCTACAGGTCTTGTGTCATTCAGATCATCATCTACCTTTGTAGATAAGTTAGTAACCTGATCCGAAAGTTCGGCTACTTTCTCCGATAGTGAACACATTTCCTCAGTGTGTTTTTCTGAACCAAGTTTCAGAGTGTCCATTTGTGTTGAAATCGTATCTACTGTGTCCTTTAAGTTTTCCTGAGTTTTTGCAAGTTGCTTAACTGAATCGGTAGATGCAACTGAGTCAATTTTAGCCCACAAGGTCTCATGATTTTCATGAACAATGGTTTGCAGTTCTTTTATGGCTGCTTCGTGATTCTGTAATGCATTTTCATGCCGCGAAAAAATAGGTTGAAAATGCTCACAAATTTGTGTTTTTACGTCATTACAGACTTTTTGACATTTCGATTCAATGTTATGTAACTCAGTAGTTAAATCTTCACGTGTTTGTTCAAGTGTGGTGTCTAACTTTTGAAGATTTTGTTCCATTGTGTCTAACTGTTGCTGCGTTTGTCTCTGGTGTTGTTCCATTGTGTCTAACTGTTGCTGTGTTCGTCTCTGGTGTTGTTCCATTGTGTCTAACTTTTTAAGATTTTGTTCCACTGTGTCTAACTTTTGAAGCTTTTGCTGTGTTTGTCCCATTTGTTGTATTAATTGCAATAACAATGCATTGGTGTCTGAAACATGTTCCTCAGTGCTTTTCGGCAGTGAATTTACACCGGAAACATTCACATTTTGACAAGCAGAAAATGTGTCTTGACTTATTTGAGAAAACGGTGAGGATCCAAAACCTGAATCTACAGTATTTGCGAGATCGTGTCGTGTCATTTCGGCTTCCTGAGGCGGGCTATTGCCGACCGATCGATCGATAATGCTTCCCTCTTCACTAATTGTTTCACTGTCCACGCCATTGTTTGACGCCCGCTCCATTTCCCTGTGCACAGTTACCAAATTACTACTTTGAACATTAGTAAATTCATTACTCTGCGGCGCTGATAAGCTACGCTCGTCGTCACTATTATTTCTCAGTTTAGTTTGGAGCCTAGTGTTACGTTTTTCACACGCCATAATTGTCACAATATTTCACACGATAACACAGAAAAGCACAATTTGAAGTGCAAAAATAGGAGAACACATTAACATAGCACTGAAAATAATATCTAGTTAATTGCAAGCGTAGCTGCGAAATACTTGGTGCAAATCTATATGCATGCCACAACTGTTTTACTGTACAACAATGAAAAACTACAACTACAAAGGAAATTCTCTCCATAATTACGCGCTAGCAATAAACAATAGCTACACTAATTACACAAACTACAAGAAAAAAATCAGAAGATTCCAGTGAGGTATCCTAGGCTAAGGGTCGACATATGAAACGTCCCCTTTGAACAATTATACACGACTGTGCTTAAACTGACACACAATATTTTTAGCGCAACGCAATCTGACTTTCAAAAATCCCTACAAAAGAATGGCCCTGACTAACATTAAACTATACCTTTCACAAATCACTTACCTCACAAAAATCTTCGCTATTCAAGCTACTGCAATACAGCGAGCGCCACTACTGCCAGCTAAATAAAAGATTCAAACTACTGAAGGCACTAACTACTGATAGGGATAGTTAGCAAATGAAAGATATTAATAGAGAACAAACAATGTATTTACCTTGATATCATCATATATAAATATAGCAGTTTATGACAAATTTCAAAACTCCGCCATCTCTCTCCCCACATCCACCACTGCTGGCGGCTCACCTCCAACTGCCCAACGCTACGCGCTGTTCACATCCAGCTGCCGCTGCCCAACACTACAATGGCGAGTATTACAACAATGCAAGGCAGCCGCAGACTGCACACAGCACAGCCAGTGATTTTCATACAGAGGTGGCGTTACCAATAAGAAAACCTAAACAGCCTACTTACAAATGATACATTATTTCAGAACAGAACCTCGCTAAAAGTCAGTTTCAGCCTCAAGATACAGAATCTACGACCTGCGTGCTGTTTTCTGCGATGTGGACATCAACTTGAAGACAGCAGGTTAGTGATCTATAACAGAACCTTCGTATTCCACACAGTGCAGTGGAAACAACTAGGCGCCTCGAGTGTACTGCATGCACAGAACAAATGTGCTCAGTGACACGTCATCTGCAGTAATACAGAGGAGGTAAAGGGGGATGATCGTTATTGACACCAAAAATTGTGACAAAAAGGAGGCTAGAGACTTCAGATTTCACTAGGAAGATCCAGAAATTAAATGAGCTCGTGGTGTCTGTAATTTCGGACATATCCGAAAGAACAGACAACATGCATTCGTATAATTTATATACCTCGACGGCTATGAATAAACATCCTCCAGTGCAGACGCACATTTACGTTCGACCTGCATCCGGAATCTAAAATTAGCAAACACATGGACAGCGACTGTAGATAGGTGGTGCTAGGTGAGAATGTGGCTCGGCTTGGAAGCATGGCAGTGTAGTCCGTGCGTTTGCCATAAACGCTGTGTCCGGGTGGCGTAATGTTTAACGCACCTGCCTAGTAAGCAGTACATTCCAGGCTCGGCACTCATTTTCCCTCGTTGTCGCTACTTCTACATAAATTCCCGACGCAGCTGATATAAATAGCTCCTTCCCTTTCCTTTCCTTTCTGCCCCCTCCACAAAATCCATAAAGTATTATAAAAATGGATGTGTCTATGTGTGCGTATGTATATGTTACACATGTCCTCCTAATCCGCAGGACTGATTTCTACCGAACTTGGTGCAAATACCCTTAATGTCAGGCAACAATCGCTTTGGGGGTAAGAACCACCTGCCTGTCATAGTCAGGAAATAAGACGTGCTGTGAAAAATACCGCATGATGTACTACATTTAAATTTATTGCTTCTGTGCCACTAACTCTGTTCGAAATTAATTTCACAGAGGCAGTATCCACATATGCCGCTAAACGCACCTACAAAATTATATGCCGTGCGGGGTAGCCGCGCTGTCTTAGGCGCCACACCACGATTCGTGCGGCTCCCCCCGTCGGAGGTTCGAGTCCTCCCTGGGGCATGGGTATTTGTATTGTCCTTAGCGTAAAAATTATTTTAAGTTAGATTAAGTAGTGTGTAATCCTAGGGACCAATGACCTCAGCGGTTTGGTCCCATGGGAACTTACAACAAATTTCCAAAATTTCCAACAAAATTATATCTTGATACCACATATAGTTCAAGTGGTATTACGTCATAAACGCTGAGATGCGTGAAGAACTGCGCTATTGTGCATGACGTTCCAATTTATTGCTTCTTTGCTTTGCTACTGACTCTACTCGCAACATATGTTGCAGAGAATATTCACATATGGTGCTGAACGTACCTAAAAATCATATCATTGTGTGACCCATAGATCACCAGAGATGACGTCATAAACACTGAGATGCATGAAAAACTGCCACAACGTGCTTGAAGTTTTAATACAGTTCTTCTTTACTGCCTTCACGAAAGAAGACGAAGTAAATATTCCAGAATTCGAAACCAGAACATCTGTTAGCATGAGTGACATAAAAGTAGATATCTTAGGTGTTGCGAAACAACTCAAGGCACTTAAGAAAGGTAAATGTTCCGGTCCATTCAGGTTCCTCTCAGAGTATGCAGACACAATAGCGTCTTTCTTAGCAATCATATGCAACCACTCAGTTGACGAAAGGTCTGTTCCTAAAGACTGGAAAGTAACTCGGGTCTCACCAATATTTAAGAAAGGAAATAGGAGTAACCCACTGAATTACAGACCCCTATCACTGAACTCAATTTGCAGTAGGATTTTGAGCATATACTGTAATCGAACATTACGAATCACCTTGAAGAAAATTTATTGATACATAACCAACACGGATTCAGAAAATATCGTTCTTGTGCAACAAGTAATGAGTGCTGTCGACAAGGGATCTAGAGAGAATTTCTGTATGGTGCGAAAAGTGGCAGTTAGCACTAAACAAAGAAAAGTGCGAGGTCAGCCACATGGGTACTAAAAGAATTCCGATAAATTTTGGGTATACGATAAATCGCACAAACCTAAGGACTGTCAGTTCGATTAACTACATAGGAATCACAATTACGAGCAACTTAAATTGGAAAGACCACATAGATAATACTGTGGGGAAGGCGAAATAAAGACTGCACTTTGTTGGCAGAACACTTAGAAGGTGCGACAAACCCACTAAAGAGACAGCCTACACTACGCTTGTCCGTCCTCTGGTGGAATATTGCTGAACGGTATGGGATCCTTACCAGGTAGGATTGACGGAGGACATCGAAAAAGTGCAAAGAAGGGCAGCTCGTTTTGTCTTATTCTGAAATAGAGGTGAGAGTGTCACTAATATGATACGCGAGTTGGGGTGGCAGTCACTGAAACAAAGGCATTTTTCTTTGCGGTGAGATCTATTTACGAAAGTTCAATCAGCAACTTTCTCTTCCGAATGCCTAAATATTTTGTTGACACCCACCTACGTAGGCAGAAATGATCATCATAATAAAATAAGAGAAATCAGATCTCGAACGGAAAGATTTAGGTGTTCCTTTTTCCCACGCGCCATTCGAGAGTGGAATGGTAGAGAAGTAGTATGAAAATGGTTCGATGAACCGTCTGCCAGGCACTTAAGTGTGAATTGCATAGTAACCATGTAGATGTAAGACATTCTTGCAGTTGAGTCATCTTAAGAAAATCCCTGACACCTGACAGCGCTATTGACAGCTTTCAACTTCGAAGCGCGAAAGGCTGTAGACGAAAACAGTAACCGTCTATACAGCTATGAAGAACCGTTTCCATATAAAATTTTACAAGTTTGTGTTGTAGACATTTGATGCAGCTGCGTCCAGGGTATAGAAGCTGTCTGGGATCATGTTTCTTAATTCGGGTACTGTACTTACATATTCCTACATTATGCATATTCCTTTGTATGACTGCTTGGTGATTTCAAAAGTGTTTTCACGAATACATGTAAATGAAATTTTTCGATATTGCACTTCAAACGCAGTTCACTTTTTGTTTCCGTTTCTAAATAAGAATTGGCAGAATGAATACCAGAGAAATGCCGGGTTTGTCATCTAGTACCAAATAAAAAGATAGTGCCAGTATTTGTTGACTTATGATTCGATAGACGGAGGCCCACTTCCCAAAACACCGACGAAATTTGCAGTAGATAGGAAAGCTCTGAAAAAAATTAAGCGAACACAGTATCTAAAGTTAAATTTCTTGGGAAAGGTCTAGCCTTCTCCAGGTTGTATGAGGAGTCAGACAAGGAGACGGTTTGTAACCACTATTATTCAACTAATGCCTAGAATAGACAATAGAGGAAGAAAATAAATACTTAACAACTACATATGGCTGGTCAGATCGAAAGAAGCAATAAACTGTTTCGCTTTTGCAGACGATCTCTTAACAGTTGCTGGAACCTCAAACAATGCATACAAAAGACTAGAGCTTAAGAAGAAGACAGCTACAAAAGCAGCTCTATAAATATCTTTTAGAAAGAGAGAATACAGGACCAATGAAAGTGACTCTCCAAGAAATTTAAAAACCAAGTATCTGAACATGAAAAAAAAAAACAAATAACTTCAAATAGTCCAGTCAAATAGTAGATATACCTTGCAAAAGGTGGGGTAGAAGAGTTTATTTTTTCAACTCGTTCATATGGTTGGGAAAATTAGAAAACCGAGTTTTGCCAACAATATTTCGCTTGAGAAAACTTTCTGCAGTCAAAAAACTTCGAAAATTTCGGACTTTTTTAAGTTTCTTTCAAAATATCCCAGTTATATCCCAGTTTCATTTGCTCCTATCGCTTAACGTCTAGTTTCTTTTTTAAAAAACACAAAATTCTCTACAAATTTGATTCTTGCCATTTTTTTCTACTCCCAATATCTAAGGCGCTACAGCGCCTCAAAAAATACCAATTTTTCAAATTTTGAACATAGTGGCAAGATACCTAATTTTTGAACACTATTTTTTCAGTTTCTGTTTGTGTAGTATAAATACATTATACATCATGTTATAAGTTGGAATTTGCCACCTCACTTTCAGGTATTCAATTTCTCTGTATGCAACATGAGAATTGCTGGGCACCGAACTATTGTGATTCTTACATCACTACCTGAAGTTCACTATGGGCCACCTCGGCGCTGGTATTTGTAAAACTATAAATATAAAAATATATCATTAAGAGACATAAACACACACACACACACACACACACGTACACACACACACAAAATAAATTGTATCAGGAAACTGAACTATTATTAGCTGCAATAAGCAACCTAATTAGGTAGGTAATTATTCTTGGGTATAAAAGCCACACAGTTGACATTAAAAATAAGTAGCTTTATTACAATTAAAATGCATTGTCAGTTACTAAAAAATGTTGACAGTTCTGGGTGTGTAACACTTGTAATATTGCACTTAAGCGCACTTGAGACAAATATGAGCATCACTTTCAACGTTTTGATGGGCCAGGTTCCTCAGTGTCACCAGAAATACCTTGAGTTACGGCTTCAGGGTCTGTACATAGAGTTGATCCCAGATTGACCTCTTCTTTAAACAGCGAGTCAGCCTCAGCAAGTTCGTTGGTTTCGTCAGCGGTTTCCTCAACATCCTCCATAACATCTTCTTCACTGTCTTCATATAAAAATTTTGGCACGTTTTCACAGTTGACCCCAATACATTTCTTGCAAATTGAAGAACATTTCAAACCCACTTTTCCGCAGGAGCCCGCTCCGCCACAGATCAGCTTGCATGAGCATGAAACAATGTGAAGAAGTGCTTCAGGTGCTGGATCTTGGCTCATTATAACGGGTATTGGACCGTGGTCACTGTGATTCCAGCACCATTTCTCAGGAGGTTCCCAGTTTCCCATCCAACTTTGGACTTGTTGGTAAGTCCGTACCGAATGATGTTGTGCAGCATCTTGTGTAGGTGGCACCCGTGCAAGATTCAGTTTGCTTTTTGCTGCAGACTTGGCGAATAGCCGGTACCGCAAATGGTCTAGTGTGTGGGAACTGCTGACACCTCCACTATACAATGCGATAGTAATCTGTTCTCCTGCAGTTATTATTTCTTCACGGGTAGCATGTGGTTTATTGAAAGCGCTGAGGTTAGGTCTTCATTTTTCGCAACAATATTGCAGCACTTAATTTTTCCTTGACCAAAAAAAGCAGATGCTGTATCACATCCGCTAAAGGCGTGAGTGAACAGAATACATTCACTGCCAAACTTGTAAGATGCAGTGGAAAACCACTTGTCTTCTGCATTTCCTCTTCCTGGCTTTAAGAAAAATAAGTTTTCAATGCCTTGCCCCAAACCGGTCATGAGCACAAGCAGGTCAACATCTTCTCCTACAATGACAACACTTCCAAAATCTTTGGTTCTTGAAATGGCGGGTGTTACAATTATAACGTCAGCATCTTCTTGTGCCTGGTGCACTTCAATGCTACACTCCAGAAATTCCATTTTAAGAAGTGTGATCAAACGCCTCTTGTTTCGTTCGTTGTACAAGAACTTGTCCTGAGGGACTTGGTTCACCATCTCTGTTCCAACCACAGCGTCAACCGAAGAATGTTGTTTGGACCTACGAATCCTCTCAGCACTCTTTGTGCTACATTTGTCTCCCTCACATGGACACACACCAAATACAATAGCAAATTGAGATCCAAAATGACGTTGCAGATAAGAAACATAGCTTTGGGCTATTGACTTGAAGCAAACATTTCGAGTCCAAGTCACTTTGTGTATAAGGTACCCTCCATCAATGACAAAAAATTTACTCAGTCCACCTGACTTCACATCTTCCACTGGAACGAAGGCATTGTAGAATGAAGATTTTGTTCCTTTTCGCATGCCTTTTTCTGAGAATAGGGACATTGGGTAAGGAGCAAGTTCATACTTCAGAAAGGCTTTTAACTCTTCTTCACTTTATTTCATTAAACAAAACCTTTGGAAAAGAGTTAAAGGATCTACAGGAGTAATTTTAGTGCTCCCAGCTTTTACAGAATTGAACGCAGAAAGGAGAGTAGGAGAGTCACAACTTTATCTTTTCTACGGAACTTTACATCGTGGAAATTGTCACCAACTATTCTTTGCTCGAAATTTGAAAAATTGGTATTTTTTGACGCGCTGTAGCGCCTTAGGTACTGGGAGTAGAAAAAAATGGTAAGAATCAAATTTGTAGAGAATTTTGTGCTCTTTAAAAAAGAAAATAGGCGTCAAAGCGATAGGAGCAAATGAAACTGAGATATTTTGAAAAAACTGAAAAAGTCCGAAATTTTCGAAGTTTTTTGACTGCAGAAAGTGTCCCCAAGAGAAATTTTGTTGGCAAAACTTGGTTTTCTAACCTTTCCAACAATATGAACGAGTTAAAAAAATAAAATCTTCTACCCCACCTTTTGCAAGGTACAGGCTTTCTTTCTGACAGTTTCACTGGACTAAAATACGTGAGTAAAAATATAAACGCAAAAAGTGAAAAAGCAGCAGTAAAAAGAAGAACTTAAGAAATGAAAAGACCATACGTGAAAGAGGAAGACCTGTAAACTAAAAAAAATGCTTTTCCATGTATGTTATAATAAGGCATTCCAGTACAGTCGTAAAACCAGAAGTCCTCTATGGGTCAGAAACACTACTTTTATTTGGATGCAAAATGGCATTGGATTTGGTAAAGAAAGACAGAAGAATCTTTACAAAAATATTAGGTTCAATCAAATGGCAACTGAGTTTTGAGACCAAAGAAGGGAATATAACAGATGAATGCATTCACACATCTATAAGGAATGAAAGAAAAGAGATAAACAAAGAGGATGCACGCAGACACACAAAGAAGTGAGTGGGAAGGCAAGAAATCAAAACTTTGAAGAAATGTAGATTGAACAGCATCCCCAACTCAGTTACATACAATATCACGCTGGCAGTCAGGAAACAGAACGAAGGAAAACAAAAATAAATAAGTTGCCTTGAAGCACTTCCTGGAACTATACATTTCTGTAGAATACAACAGCAACCAAACCATAAGAACTATACATATCAGAAGCACTCAAGTCCCTAACATAAGACACTGAAGGTGAAAGGATGTCATGTTAGACCACAGTCTTCAGACTACGAATAAAAGATGGAATGCGTTAGCCAAAACCCATTGCAGAAAAATCACTAAAAACACGGTTATAAAGATGGTGCCAAGAATCCATCTCACGGGATGTGGAGAAAGAGGGAACCCAAACGGATTCACACATTCATGAAAATTAAGATTACTATGCCCAGTTGCCGGCCGGGGTGGCCGAGTGGTTCGAGGCGCTACAGTCTGGAACCGCGCGACCGTTACGTTCGCAGGTTCGAATCCTGCCTCGGGCATGGGAGTGTTTGATGTCCTTAGGTTAGTTAGGTTTAAGTAATTCTAAGTTCTAGGGGACTGATGACAGAAGTCCCATAGTGCTCAGAGCCATTTGAACCATTTTGAACTAGGTCCTGTTGGTGGAAACAAACTGGAGAAAGGCCTTAACGCATTACTATCACCAAATCTATAGGATCGCGATGCTATCAGAAACGTCACACAAACACAGCTTTTCGAGGAAGAAGAGGGAAAGATCAAACACGTCCCACTCACAAAAGAAAAAGACAGCAAACATCCACAGTATTATGATTATGATGGAGTCTTATTGAACTAAATCTCTTCAGATTTATTTTTTCAAGTTAAGGATGTTGGTTATCCTTTTGTAGGCAGATAAGGAATCACATTAGGCGCGTAAAATGGTGGTAAAATATTTTCGTAACTTTGTCAACCAACGAGTTAAAGGCTTTTTTTTCAAATACAACTATATTACTTTTTGCCTCTACAACAGCACTTCTTTGTGAGTGATTGCTGCGAATTTTATCATAAGGACATAGAAGTTCCTTAGCAGAATCTCACGCTATTAAATATGGAAATAAAAATAGCATAGATTTACCAACTTCTTCAACTTCACAGGAGAGGGTAAACAAAATGAACTTCCAAAGTCTTTTGATTCCGTTGATGTAAAATTATGTTTGAAACTAAACAAATCATAACGCAAACACATGACGACATCTTAAGTCGGCGAGGCACTATCGTGAACAACTATTTAGGAGCCAATGAGCACAATATTTTTGCTGCAAAGTATTTGGTGTTTTACCCTGAAGTTACTAAAGATTATGTAAATCATAAAATTTTAATTCTTTTCTTTGAACTATGATTCCCTTTCCCAAATTTTAGTTGGTTTTCTTTACCTCTTGCTCTCAGTTATTTCTCAACAACTGATTCCCGATCATGTCCTTCGGCTTTTAGAAATAAAATCTGGTTTCCGTTCAAGGTGAAGACCACCTTTAGATCATCTCCTTTTATCCCTGCTACCATCAGTGTATTCCAGTCGATATGATGTTGTACACGTAGGTACGCCGTTTTCCAATCTACCGTCTGAGTCGTAAAGTCAGTATTGCCTTGCACGTTTCTACATTTTCCGGTAACCGAAATGCTCTCCCATGGGCTCAACTTTTCCATTATCCTTTAACTAATTCGCGTTAGCATTTTGAACCCAAGTCTCAATAAACTCATGGTTCTGCAATATCCACACGACTCAGCCTCCGTCTTCTTCTAGACAGGCATTGCTCTTCTTGAAGTGTGAGGTTGCTTCAGCCGTCTCGTATATCTTGAATGCCAAGTGGAATAGTTTTGTCACCGTTTTCTCCGGGCAAGGATTTCGATAATTGTGAGGGAACTTGATCTACGCCAGGTACCTTGTTTCGACTGAGGTCTTTCAGTGCTGTGTCAAAATCTTCTCACACTATTATATCTCCCACGTCATCTTCGTGTGCTCAATTTTCCCTTCCAGTAACATTGTCTTCATATCCCTTGTATATCTCTTCTCTATATTCCTATACGCTTTTAGCTTTCACTTCTTTCCTTAGTACTAGCTTGCCATCTGATCTCTCGATGTTCACACAACTGCTTCTCTCCTCATTTTTGGTTTTCCTACAGGCTGTGTTTATATTTGCCACAGTCATGTATACTTAGGCAGATTTTCATTTCCTGTCCAGCCATTCCTGCTTAGCCATTTTGGATTTTCTCTCATTTTCATTTTTAGACTATATTTCCTTCATTTGCTACATTTTCGTATGTTTTCTTTTGGTGTATTAACTTCAATATCTCGTGTGTTAGTCGAGCATATTTAGTAGTCCTTGTCGTTCTGCTTATTTGAGCATTTACTGTCTTCTAAGCTACCCATTTGTCTTCAACTGAGTTTCTTGCTTCCTTCGAATTTCTTAACAACCACTGGTTCCTTCACTTAATCCAGATCTCATTTCGTTAATTTTCTTAAGTTCTGGAATTTCGTAAGTTTTACTCTACAATCCAATAGTAATAAATTGTGGCCAATGTCTGCGTCTGCCCCTGAACTTGTTTTGCAGTTTAAAATCTGGTTTCTGATGCTGTGCAATACTTTTATATAAGATTCTGAAACCTTCCAGCGTCACCTGCATTCTTCAAGATGTAAAACGTTATTTCATGATTCTTAAAATAAGTGTTTGCAACGATTATTTCAACCAAGCAGGTTTCCTTTTCATTCATTTAGCCCGTGTTCTCCTACTATGTTTCCTTCCCTTTCTTTTCGTATTATAGAATTCCAGTCTCCTGACAAAAATAAATTTTCGTCTTCCTTAATAATCTAAACGTCCGCCGCGCGGGATTAGCCGAGCGGTCTCAGGCTCTGCAGTCATGGACTGTGCGGCTGATCCCGGCGGAGGTTCGAATCCTCCAGGTGTGTGTGTTGTCCTTAGGATAATTTAAGTTAAGTAGTGTATAAGCTTAGGGACTGATGACCTTAGCAGTTAAGTCCCACAAGATTTCACACACAATCTAAATGTCCGCCTCCGCAGCTGATTGGTCGGCGTGGATGGCTGCCATGCGGAGGACCCATGTTCGATTCCCGGTACAGACAGAGATTTCTCCGCGGTGGGAGGATGCCTCTTGATGCCAACTGATGCGGTACGCAAAAGAGAAGCAGCGGCTTAGAGGACTGGTAGGTCGACAAAACGGCCGGGAGAGCGGTAGGCTGACGCCATGTCCCTCCATACCACCTTGGCATTACCCTGAATACCAGGGGGTGACATGGCGGCCGGTCGACGTCCATTGGACCTTCGGGGCATCAACGAAAACAAGTTCTTGAGGAATGATTAGCCACTGTTTGATGTTCAAAATTCACTTCCTTTGCACCTATATTAAGTAAGTATGTATGTTCATGACTATTTCGTTAAGATTGGCGACTCCATGGATTGTTGTGTGCACCACGACCAAATAGTGGATAGAATTGGAAGGAAAGTTTATGTGATCGCTCTACGCTTGTGGTTACAGCTTCGTACCAGTGCCTACCAATTTTAATTGTATATTATAGAACTGAGGATGGTCACCAAGTGACTGAAAATCGATTTTTCTGACAATAAAACAACAAAATACGGCCAATGCTGATTTCCTTCCAATTCTATTTCATTAAGCATTTGCCGTCGGATCGCGTTTTAGATTGTTTTCTGGGACATGAATTTTCATGTAGTACAGTACAGTTCAATAGTTCAGGGCTTTATTTAACTGGTCATGGAAATAGTTCAATCTTTATCACACAACACATCGTTTGCAAAGTGACAATCCTGTCGCTCTCGAACGCATGTCCTCAGCTGTTATTCCGCTCCGTAGAACAGGTCTTTGAACTTTATCTGAAGACAAGAATTCTTTATGCAGTCAGTCTTTAACCTTCATCAATGAGGGCATTTTTCTGAAAATGCTTTCTTTTGCCGCTTCTATAGCTTTTAAATGTTGTAAAACATACGTGACTGATTTCATAGGAGGCAACTAGTTTTTGAAGTGCTGACGTTAGTCTCATTAGAATTTCTGAAATTTATGATCGTCATCAGCAGTACCACTGCATAGTCTTCGGAATCAAGTGAGGCTACACAGTGGTATTAACACAGCACCGCCAAATTGCAGGAGCGTTGTTCACATCCCCTTGAAACCGTGCAATGACAGACAAGGTTTTGTTAAACCAGATTAGTCAAATTGAAGGATAGTTCCTATCTCACTATACTAACGGTTACAAGTGCTAATACTTTCATATGTGCTACCTTAGTATGTACACATTTCAGTGTGTTGGTTCTTTTCTTCCTGCAATCAAATCACGAACTTTACGACCTGGTGTTTTCCGCATGACCGTAACTGCACCACTAAGTGGGCTATGCTTGTCAGTGTAGACTAACCGTTTTGCTCCCACGGGTCCATTCTTGAACATCTGACGTGTTGCCCAGGGGAAGACATTCATTAACGGAATGCTCTTGCCACATGTATTTTGAGGTACTAACTAACCTAAAAGCGTACTACTGCTAACAGCTATAATTATTAGCCTGCAAATAAAATATGTTGTTCAGCACACTTTCTTCAGTCACCAAAGAAATATCTGCACTTACGTGTGTAGTACGCTGTAGTTGTCCCTTCTCTAGAAACCTCTAAGTCGACAAACTGAATATTTATAAAAACAGATTATTCTAATTTACATCGAACCGTAGTTTCATGTTCATTTGTATTGACTTCATAGATACCCTTAGCCCTTCTGATGGGTGACTGTAGGAATTTATACAAGAAGGAGTCAGGTTCCAAATTTCCATTCACAATATAACTGATTTCCTTCCGTTCTGTCGAGCGCTGTTGCCAATCGGGGTGCACTCAGCCCTTGTGAGGCAAACTGAGGAGCTACTTGATTGAGGAGTAGCGGCTCCGGTCTCGTAAACTGACAAAACGGACGGGAGAGCGGTTTGCTGACCACGTGCCCCTCCATATGCACATCCAGTGAAGCCTCTGGGCTGAGCATGGCATGGCCGGTCGGTACCCTCTGGGCCTTCATGGCCTATTCTGGCGGCGTTTAGTTTAGTTTAGATTAGTTTGGTTTAATAAAACTGATTCGGAGATTTTATGAACTAAATATGACAAGATGTGTACTAAACGTATGTTAAGGAATTGATAGGTTCAACCCAATATTTTGAGGTAGATTTTGAGAGCTAAAGGCTAAGCATCTACATAAATATATGCAAAATATATCTTTTATATTATCAATATGAATATATATTACACATATAAATTTAACAATATGAACTTACATTCCCCATATGATACAAATCTTGCACGTTCAACAAGTTAGAAAATAGAGCTAGAGAAGTTTATATAGCAATCTACATCTACATATATACTCCGCTAGCCACCAAGCGGTGTGTGGCGGAGGGCACAATTCGCGCCAAAGTCATTTCCCCCCCCCCCCGCCCCCCCCCCCTGTTTCACTCGCGGACCGCACGAGGGAAAAACGACTGTCTGAACACCTCAGTACTAGCTCTTATTTCCCTTGCTCTACATCCTCGGTGAAGATTGGATTTCGGAATTTAGTGAGCAGCCCCTTCTGTTTAGCGCGTCGTCTATCTGCAAGTGTGTCTCACTTCAAACCTTCTACGAGATTTGTAATGCTCTCGCGATGGCTAAACGTACCAGTCACGAATCTTGCCGCTCTTCTTTGGACCTTCTCAATTTCTTGTTGGTTTGACCCTCAAAGATAAGAAATCGGAAATACAAAACAAAATCTGAAGACTAGCGAATATTCTCTTGGTTACTGACAGAAATAGCCAGCCTAAATGTCACTGAGTTTCAAAGTACAGAAACAGGATGTAAACTTTAAAAACTGTTATCAACTCCGATGCCATCTACAGCACTTCGTTTACTTATAAAGCTATGCGTCACATAATATTCATTGATTTATGGACATATTTTCAAGCCTTCGATTTGCCGAAGTTGACTGGCGTAAATAAAATGGACATCTACGTCTACATCTACATGGCTACACTGCATATCATATTTTAATGCCTGGCAGAGGGTTCATCGAACGACTTTCCCACTAATTCACTGTTATTCCACTCTTATTATTATAATTTGCAACATGAACTCAGTACATTCTAGTACGATTCTGGTTAATACGTCTTGTGTCGCAGTAATATTTAATTACACCATGCTTTCATGAAAAGGCGGCTAAATGCGTAAATCGGTGTTTTCCGAAGAAACTTCTAGCTTCTTTGACTAATGAACTAAAACTAATTTCTGATATTGCCAGCATCTGCGCAAGGAAGGAAACAGCTAAAAATGGAGACAGTAAAATCACATCGCTGCCTTGCTAAAAGTCGCAGAGGACAAAATACTAAAAATATATCGATAGGAAACTGTACTTTCTTTGCTGCAGGCGTTAAAATAATGCTGGTATGTTACAAGGGCCACCGGATGAAGATTTGCCATGTTTGGTAGCTAGCCCCTTAAAACAAAACAGTCTCTATGTGTTCGCAGAATGCTGCGCCATTCATTAACAACGTTTAATTGCTAAAAATAAGAGTGGCAAATGCATCATTGTTTTCACTTTGTCAATAAGCAATAAACAAAATTCGAAGCCAGACATCGAATTTTTGGTTATTTGCTCATTTATATAAAGAAAATCGATCGATTACAACTCCACACTTAAGCATTCTCGCTGTCAAGAGGCTTGTGATTGACAAGTTTTTACACACTTTCTGAGAGTGTTTCAGAACTATCAGATGCTAAAAATTCAGTTTTAAAAGAAAATTTAATCCAATGGAAATCAGACAAGGCTTATTTAACACATTTGTTTGCAAAATTTAACGAAATTAATTTTAAGTTCCATGGTGAGAGTCTAAATCTGATAAAAACAAAATCCATCATTTCAGTATTTCTTGCCAGTATTAAACCAATCAAGCAAAACATTGGAGCGAGTGAATTTTCCCAGTTATCCACACTGTCACAGACAAACTGCCACTATGGTCACGCTTCACAGTGCGCTCAACTACTAAATATCCTTCACACTTCGAAACTAGGACTCGAAATATTTTACCTATTGGGATACCACAGCGGATTATCAGTCCATACAATGGTAATGAAGAAACGGAAGTCAAATTACAAGAAGATCTGACCGGAATAAGCATTAACGAAGAAGTGAATATGCGATTTAGAAGGGGTATCAGCTATTCTGGCTTCGTAGAGACATGCATGTCACTTATCTTGCATTATGAACTATGGTGAGAAAGTTTTTCACAGCTTTTCCGTTTTTATACCTTGTGGAAATTTTACCACGTGGAAATGTGTTTCAGCGCTGTTGGCGACCTTCCTAAAAGAGAAACACACTGAAAATCGCAAACCGAGAAAATTTAAGTTTAAACTTAATTAAATTGAAGCCTAATCTTGACACTTTGCTAGTAAAATCAACCCACTCATTAAAATCACTTATGTAATAAATTTCGTGTCGTTTAAAGTAATAAATATACAGGGTGTCACAAAAAGGTACGGCCAAACTTTCAGAAAACATTCTTCACACACAAAGAAAGAAAATATATTATGTGGACATGTGTCCGGAAACGCTTACTTTCCATGTTAGAGTTCATTTTATTACTTCTCTTCAAATCACATTAATCATGGAATGGAAACACACAGCAACAGAACGTACCAACGTGACTTCAAACACTTTGTTACAGGAAATGTTCAAAATGTCCTCTGTTAGCGAGGATACATGCATCCACCCTCCGCCGCATGCGCACGGAATCTCTGATGTGCTGACGCAGCCATGGAGAATGGCGTATTGTATCACAGCCGTCCACAATGCGAGCACCAAGAGTCTCTACATTTGGTACCGGGGTTGCGTAGACAAGAGCTTTCAAATGCCCCCATAAATGAAAGTCAAGAGGGTTGAGGTCAGGAGAGCGTGGAGGCCATGGAATTGGTCCGCCTCTACCAATCCATCGGTCACCGAATCTGTTGTTGAGAAGCGTATGAACACTTCGACTGAAATGTGCAGGAGCTCCATCGTGCATGAACCACATGTTGTGTCGTACTTGTAACGGCACATGTTCTAGCAGCACAGGTAGAGTATCCCGTATGAAATCATGATCACGTGCTCCATTGAACGTAGGTGGAAGAACATGGGGCCCAATCAAGACATCGCCAGCAATGCCTACCCAAACGTTCACAGAAAATCTGTGTTGATGACGTGATTGCACAATTGCGTACGGATTCTCGTCAGCCCACACATGTTGATTGTGAAAATTTACAATTTGATCACACTTGGAATGAAGCCTCATCCGTAAAGAGAACATTTGCACTGAAATGAGGATTGACACATTGTTGGATGAACCATTCGCAGAAGTGTACCGGTGGAGGTCAGTCAGCTGCTGATAGTGCCTGCACACGCTGCATATGGTACGGAGACAACTGGTTCTCCCGTAGCACTCTCCATACAGTGACGTCTTTAACGTTACCTTGTACAGCTGCAACTTCTCTGACGCTGACATTAGGGTTATCATCAACTGCACGAAGAATTGCCTCGTCCATTGCAGGTGTCCTCGTCGTTCTAGGTCTTCCCCAGTCGCGAGTCATAGGCTGGAATGTTCCGTGCTCCCTAAGACGCCGATCAAATTCTTCGAACGTCTTCCTGTCGGGACACCTTCGTTCTGGAAATCTGTCTCGATACAAACGTACCGCGCCACGGCTATTGCCCCGTGCTAATCCATACATCCAATGAGCATCTGCCAACTCACCATTTGTAAACATTGCACTGAGTGCAAAACCACGTTCGTGATGAACACTAACCTGTTGATTCTACGTGCTGATGTGCTTGATGCTAGTACTGTAGAGCAATGAGTCGCATATCAACACATACACCGAAGTCAACATTACCTTCCTTCAATTGGGCCAACTGGCGGCGAATCGAGGAAGTACAGTACGTACCGACGAAACTAAAATGAGCTCTAACATGGAAATTAAGCGTTTCCGGACACATGTCTACATAACATCTTTTCTTTATTTGTGTGTGAGGAATGTTTCCTGAAAGTTTGGCCGTACCTTTTTGTAACACCTTGTATAAGACTTATTTTTTTAAATAACTTTTTTAAAGTTTTTCCTCTATCCTACTACAACTATACGTATAAAATTCAGTAGCACATTATCAGCTGTCAAAAATGCATTTGAAGTTAATGAATTTGTAAAAATTGAATGTACGAAAGACTGGGTATCCGCCCAAAACTGAAAAAAAAGTGACACGTGGCCTCCGAGACAAAAAAAAAAAAAGTTTTGGGACCTCTGACTTAGTGCAATCACAGCAATCTTATTGCAGCGTATCATGTGTCTTTTAGTATTTTAGTACGTAAGTTCTTGTTGGCTCTAGGTTCGACACCTCCCCCACTACCACGTGGATTTCCTGCATGTCTCATTTCGGCCTCCGATTTACGCAACATTCACACCATGGTATTCTGTAAAACCAAACACATTAGCGTAAGATAACAATAGCGGACTTTGTCTGCAAATAGCATCAAACAACTTTAATCACGTTGCGCTTGATCCAATAATTAGAAATGAAACGCTTGTAGTCAGAAGTTTATTCTGCCTAACCAAGCGATCAGCTTGGGATGGCATCGACATGTAACAATGTAACAATAACATAAATGGACTTATATTTACAGTTCGAAGGATAGGAAGCATCGCTGCACTTATCCAACAGCCACATACATTACCCATGTGTGTTATTAAACTACGTCTGCCTCCCAGCTCATTCCGTCATGAACTAGCCGAGTATCGGACGGTAAGCACGCTCCTCTTGCCCTGGAACGAGGTGAAGATGCTTTGGCCAATATCCTGCCTAACTCCCTGGAGGTTATTTAAACTTTGAAAATGATGAATTCACATTCGCACTGAAATTTTGCGCACATTCAATGGTAAAGCTGACTATGTCTTATTATATGTCACCAGTTCCGTTAAGGATAGCTTGGTAGTAGGTAGGACGCAGCATTTTGTCTTGGAGGGACAGTCATCGACAGATGTAGAAGTGTGAATGTAGTCTCTCTTTGCGTGTCCTCTCGGTGAAAAACTCTCGAGTTTCGAATCGGGTGGCAGTATTAAAACACCTGCGTTTCGACGAGCGTCTTACTCATCATCTTCCGGTGAAGTGTTGAGCTACTGCTGCGGCTGTTCCAAACGAGTCTACCATGGCTCGTGTTAGTGCCCGTGTACTGCTCGTGTATTGTCGGGCGGAGAGGGGGCTAAGGCTGCAGTGACAGGGGTAGCGAGTACTCCGTTCGCATCTCTGTGAGGGCATTCCGGCCGCGTCTTGAGAGGTGAACAGTGCTGGTCGCGTTCTCGTCCTATTGTCGGTAACGCCGCATTCCATGCCGCACTTTGGAGGTATCCTTTGTCTCTGTTGACAAGATTGTGGCGGACCCGTACATCAGTGGATTCTTTTATGACGCCGGATCAGTAGCCGGTTGCTCGACAAAGGACCTTATTGTTCTGGAGGTCATAAGTGTGGTCTTACTTTATGGTATGTTCTGCTATCGCTGCATTTTCTGTCTGTCCCAGTTGCACATGCGATCAGATGGATGGAGAGGCCTGAGATGCCCACTGGCTCTAGGGATCGCTGGTTCTTCAAACCGCTCACCACTACTTCTCGCACTATGTCGATGATATTTTCGTGGTATGGGACTGTGGCAGACAGGCACTGGACGAGATTCTGGACCACCTGAACAACATCCATAAAGACAATGCTTTCACCATGGAAATAGAGGAGAATGGTTCTCTCCCTTTCCTGGACACACTAGTAAGGAAAATAGGCAGATGTTACACTTGGCCATTCAGCGTATAGGAAGAAGACCCACACAGACATGTACATACATGCAATGACATACTACAATGCAGCGCAACGGCAGACACTATTACTTAAGGGCCCACGAGAAATCGGCCCCTGCGACGAACTTGTGATGTAACGCTAGTCAGCTTATCCGCCACACTTCGCGAACGCTCAGCTTTGTGCAGGACACATGGGAAATCAATATGTAATTGAAAAGGCACCCACTAAAGATCTTAATTCTTTTGTGTGTTATAGAGGGCATGCATGCATTTAAACGCGCAGTCAAGAATTATTAAACCCGTCTGAAATAGTTACACGCTCCCCGCCGAAGACGGCTCCAGTGTTACCTGGTGTGTGACGTACGCGCCCCTGCCTGAATTATTCGTGCGTCTGGAGTTACATAGGGCGCACGTCATCTGCGATAAAAAAAAAAAGAACTTCAACACCTGAAGGAAGTATTCTACAAGGATGTGTGCAATTAAACGCAGGTTAGTAAGACATTCAAAACGAGACATGCTGCTGAAAACTGGGAACAGGAGAAGAAGACAAGAGACTCGCTTCCCTGCCGTACCTGGAAGAGCCGTCATCAAAAATTGCGAGGCTACTGCTCGAAAACCCTCAACATTTAAACCGTCTTCTGACACCGCCGAAGATGAAAGAGTGGCTTGGCTTTGCGAAAGACCCACTAAAAGTGGACGTACCGGGAATATACGGCATCGCCTGTGAATGTGGCCAACAGCACATTGGGCAAACGCAGTGCTATATTTTCAAACGTTGTGAGGAGCAAATAGGCAGCGACAGACAGAAAAGCCAGCGATAGCAGAAGATAGCATCAAAGAAGACCACACTTTTGACTTCAGAAGACCAAGGTGCTTTACCGGACAACCAGCTGTTGGGATTGCGTCGTAAAAGAATTCATTCTATCACGACAGTGATAGAGGCGGAGGACGTGTGGCCTGCAGTCCGGCAAAAATACGACGAGAGCGCGACCAGCACAGACCAATTCGCAAGACGCGGCCGAAATGCCCACACACAATATCCGCTACCCCCACCACTGCAGTCTCGCCTCCCCACCCTTCCCGTCTCCCAGTCCCCTTCAGAATCACCAGGCCTACAGAAATTGCGACACTTGGTTTCACGGTCACCAAATGCCTACAATCCCAGTACTGTTCCGTATGCAGCAATTGCTCTACAGTCACCCCCTATCCTGGGCTGATACCATCATGCTTAATGAATCGTCCCAGTTAGGTTTCCATGTACGAGGGCAGTTCAATAAGTAATGCAACACATTTTTTTTCTCGGCCAATTTTGGTTGAAAAAACCGGAAATTTCTTGTGGAATATTTTCAAACATTCCCGCTTCGTCTCGTATAGTTTCATTGACTTCCGACAGGTGGCAGCGCTGTACGGAGCTGTTAAAATGGCGTCTGTAACGGATGTGCGTTGCAAACAACGGGCAGTGATCGAGTTTCTTTTGGCGGAAAACCAGGGCATCTCAGATATTCATAGGCGCTTGCAGAATGTCTACGGTGATCTGGCAGTGGACAAAAGCACTGTGAGTCGTTGGGCAAAGCGTGTGTCATCATCGCCGCAAGGTGAAGCAAGACTGTCTGATCTCCCGCGTGCGGGCCGGCCGTGCACAGCTGTGACTCCTGCAATGGCGGAGCGTGCGAACACACTCGTTTGAGATGATCGACGGATCACCATCAAACAACTCAGTGCTCAACTTGACATCTCTGTTGGTAGTGCTGTCACAATTGTTCACCAGTTGGGATATTCAAAGGTTTGTTCCCGTTGGGTCCCTCGTTGTCTAGCTGAACACCATAAAGAGCAAAGGAGAACCATCTGTGCAGAATTGCTTGCTCGTCATGTGGCTGAGGGTGACAATTTCTTGTCAAAGATTGTTACAGGCGATGAAACATGGGTTCATCACTACGAACCTGAAACAAAACGGCAATCAATGGAGTGGCGCCACACCTACTCCCCAACCATGAAAAAGTTTAAAGCCATACCCTCAGCCGGTAAAGTCATGGTTACAGTCTTCTGGGACGCTGAAGGGGTTATTCTGTTCGATGTCCTTCCCCATGGTCGAACGATCAACTCTGAAGTGTATTGTGCTACTCTTCAGAAATTGAAGAAACGACTTCAGCGTGTTCGTAGGCACAAAAATCTGAACGAACTTCTCCTTCTTCATGACAACGCAAGACCTCACACAAGTCTTCGCACCCGAGAGGAGCTCACAAAACTTCAGTGGACTGTTCTTCCTCATGCACCCTACAGCCCCGATCTCGCACCGTCGGATTTCCATATGTTTGGCCAAATGAAGGACGCAATCCGTGAGAGGCACTACGCGGATGATGAAGAAGTTATTGATGCAGTACGACGTTGGCTCCGACATCGACCAGTGGAATGGTACCATGCAGGCATACAGGCCCTCATTTCAAGGTGGCGTAAGGCCGTAGCATTGAATGGAGATTACGTTGGAAAATAGTGTTGTGTAGCTAAAAGATTGGGGAATAACCTGGTGTATTTCAATGCTGAATAAAACAACCCCTGTTTCAGAAAAAAAATGTGTTGCATTACTTATTGAACTGCCCTCGTATTATTAAGGAAAGTATGATTTTGTTTGGCCAGTACAACTGTGGCCATGTCACATTCAATAGCATAACTTTCGTCGTAGGAGCTGGTAAATGAAATGTGTGTCCCATAATACCACAAATAGTCCGGGTGATCAACAGTCCACTACCACGTAATTGCAGACATCTCGCCCCCATAAGATTCTCCTCTTAATACCAACCAGCAACTACCACTACATCATTGGCACCGGGCGTATCCAATGTAAATCTGCTATTTCGAAAGACAGTTCCAACTTTATCACATCCTTTTGGCAAGGATGTTCCTATGTTTGACACCTGAAGAGTTGCAAGATGCAGTTACTCATCCTCGTCACTATTTCGCAGTTGGGGTATACGGTGACTATCCTGCTGTGGCACTGCTGAGGCTCACTCTCGGTCTTAACATGTTCATTCGCATGTTCCGCTAATGGTAGCACACCTTCCTCTCCCACTTGGACGAATTTCCCAAATTCTGCTAATACTCGTATTACCAGATAAGTGCATTCCGTGTAACACCTGAACACTGCATGCTTTCTCGCTGCCAGAGCCTTCCCTGATATGTACCATCACGAGCTATCCATGGTCACATCCACACCAGTAGAATGGCGAGTTCTGGCTTCTCAGTTCCACCACTAGCTGTAATCCGGCGGCAGTTCTCCTAGCACCTTCGACAGTCCCCTCAAATACTGTTCATGGAACAGCAAGGTGGGGTTTAACAGACCATGTAGTGCTTGATGGACTGTTTGCTGCAAACTCGTTAATTTCACTCTAGCGTCCGAGATATCGTCTCCCAGTGACTGCAGTAGCCTCTCATCGTTAGTCTTATATATACCACCTTCATTTGAGCTTGTATTGCTTCGATATCCCAGTGAAGAGCGCTAGCGTAGGTTGTAACCTCCCCACAGAAATTTAAAAGACAGAAATAATAAATGAATGGGAGCCAAGCGTAACCTCCTAGCAATTAAATTTAATGACAATAAAAATGAGAATCGCAATCTGACTCAAGGTGTAAGCTGCCACGAAAATAATGAATAACAATTCCATGCTAATGAGAATTCAGTGACAATGTAAACTCAATTAAACCGAAATATCGGTCTTTGGCCCTGTGCAAAAAATCATAATTAATTTCTTACCTCATTGAAACTGCATGTCAAATTTCTGCTCTTATTGTTGGCCACGGCTTGGAGGAACTGCATCGCAAGTAATATATATATATATATATATATATATATATATATATATATATATATATATATATATATATATATATATTTTTTTTTTGAAATTTAACTGAAACTTTTCTTTAAAGGAAATGGAAGGGAATCGTTCGTTCAATTGAATAGTTCTTTTGCTAAAAATATTGCTTTGAAAACCAAAATTATTATTGGGGCGATTGTTGCACAAATTAGTTACAGTTAATTTACATTATTAGCTGAGCGCATTTAAAAATAATATACCTCATCCTGAATCTTGACCAGAGTGCCATGTCGACGCCCGCCGACTCCTCACACACAACTGCACTGGGCTGCTACTACCGACATACTGCTCTGCCCTACTGCTACTGACAGACTGCCCAGTGACTACTGCTCGCAACTGTACTGCACGACGACTACTGACAGAGTACCGCTCGCAACTCTCGCGCGGTCAAGCGCAGACTAGCCACGATAAATGGCTCTCTGGTCAGAGACTCTGCAATGCCTCGCCATCGCCGCCACACAACATACGTGTTTCAAGGTCCTGGCACAATCCACGATTTCCTTGACTAGTTTCTGGAGCGTTCATATGTTGTTTAATGTAGTGTTCTCCAAGTTCAAAGCATACGTGAAATGCCACTCCCCAGTTACTTTATACTAAGGTGACAAGAGTGCTAATCTCGTGTTGGATCTCCTTTTGGTTGGCTTAGTGCAGTAACTCATCGTGGCATGGATTCGACAAGTGACATGAGTCAAGCTGCTACTATAGCTGTCCTTTGCGAAAGTGTGGCCGATGCAGGATTTTGTGCATGAACTGACTTCTCGATTAAGTTCTATTTCGGGCGATGCGGGTGGCCAGATAATTCGCTCGAATTGTCCAGAATGTTCTTCAAAACAGTCATGAACAACTTTGGTCAGTGGAACTGCGCTTTGTCATCCATGAAAATTTCATCGTTGTTTGAAGACACGAAGTCCTGGCTGTAAATGGTCTCCAGGTAGCCGAACATAACCATTTCCAGCCAATGGTCGGTTCAGCTGGACTAGACGATTCTGTCCATTCCACGTAAACACACTCACACAATTATGGAAGCCACTACCATCTCGCTCAGTACCCTGTTAACAACTTGGGTCTTTTTTTTTTTTTTTTTTTTTTTTTTTTTTTTTTTTTTTTTTTTTTTTAGTCATCAGCCTTCTGACTGGTCGGTTTGACACGGCTCGCCAAGAATTCCTCTCCTTTGACAACCTCTTCATCTCAGACTAGCACATGCAACCTACGTGCTCTCCCAATACCTATCTTCCTCTACAGTTTTTTCCCTCATTCCCTGATATCTTAAAACGTGTCCTATCATCCTGTTCGTTCTCGCTGTCAGTGCTTTCCACAAATTCCTTACCGAATCTGCGCAGAACCTTCTCATTCCTTAACTCATAGGCCCACCTAATTTTCAACACATCTCAAATGTTTCGATTCTCTTCCGTTCCGCTTTCCCGCACTCCCTGTCTCACTACCATACAATGCTGTACTCCAAAAGTACATTCTCAGAAATTTCTTCTCCGATTAAGTCCTATGTTCGATACTAGTAGACTTCTCTTGGCCAGGAATGCCTTTTTTGCTTCGATTCTCTTCTGTTCCGGTTTTCCCACAATCCATGTCTCACTACCATACAATGATGTGCACCAAAAGTAGATTCTCAGAAATCTCTTCTCCAATTAAGGCCAATGTTTGATACTAGTAGACTTGTCTTGGCCAGGAATTAGCTTTTTGCCAGTGCTAGTCTGCTTTTCATGTTCTCCTTGCTCTGTCCTTCATTGGTTACTTTGCTGCCTAGGCAGTAGAACTCCTAAACTTCATCTACTGCGTGATCATCAGTCCCAACGTTAAGTTTCTCGCTATTCTGATTTCCGCTACTTCTCTTTACTTTCGTCTTCCCTCTATTTACTCTCGGTCCACGTTATGTAATTATTAGGCTGTTCGTTCCATTCAGCAGATCATATAATTCTTCTTCACTTTCACTCATGACAGAAGTGTCATCAGCGAATGGTGTCATTGATAGCCTTTCACCTTGAAATTTAATTCGACTCCTGAACCTTGATTTTATTTCCGTCATTCGATATACGGATTGAACAGTAGAGGCAAAACTGCGACCCTGTCTTACACCCTTTTCATTCCGAGCCCTTCGTTATTAGTCGTCTACTCTTATTATTCCCTCCTGTCTCTTGTACCCGTCTCTCCCTATGGCTTAACCCCATTTTTCTCAGAATTTCAAACACCTTGCATCATTTCTCAATGGCGAACGCTTTTTGCAGTTCGAGAAATCCTATGAACGCGTCTAGATTTTTCTTTAGTCTTGCTTCCATTATCAACCGCAACGTCAGAATTGCCTCTCTGGTGCCCTTACGTTTCCTGAAGCCAAACTGAGCGTCATCTCACATCCTCAATTTTCTTTTCCATTCTTCTATGTATCATTCTTGTCAACAACTTGGATACATGAGCTGTTAAGCTGATTGTGCGATAATTCTTGCACTTGTCACCTCCTACCAACTGAAATGGGGCTTCATCTGATCAGGCTACGGTTTTCAGTCGTGTAGTGTCATCCCTTTTTTTTTTTTTTCTTTTTCGCTTCTCTCCTCCCGTTTGCCAGCGCCTCTCGTGGAACTGCCTCTGGCACACCCTTGAATGCTCGTAGGCGTCCTAAACAGGCGTATTTGTTGTCCTTGTCCATAGTTCACATTGAACCTGGTAGCGTGTCACGAACTTCTTCGTCTTTCCCTTCTGGTATATAGGCTGTACAACATTACCCACTGACGAACTTTATACTGACATAACCGCTTCTCAGATGTCTTAGTATTTGCTCGCTGAACCTTTCTCCCTGCTTCCCTCGCCATGTCGGCAAACTCTTGTACCGCGTCTCCTATCCAGCATCCTTTCGAATAGTGCCGGCGTCTTTTTCCGGTACTCTACCTCGACTGGCTACAATCCTATGCCAGTGTGTACTTTGGAGGTGCAGGCAGTCGCTACAAAGAACAGATACGTTTTCCAATATGAATAATGTGCACTGACGTAATAACTAAGCATCTTTCCAACTGTCCGATGAACTCGATCCGCCCTTATGTTAGCTTATGATTAAAATGAAATGGTCTTCAGTTTTTTCATCTTTAGTAACTGACACAACTCTTTCATTAGGTGAGACATGAAGTTCGTTGCGTTTATGCATGATTATCGTATGTGCCATCCCAAACATCAATATCCAACTATTCACCAACGCTTGTGTGACTGTGGGAGCCTATTGGTGTGGCATCGGCATCATTTCGATGTAACGATAAAAATGGTCTATTATGGTCAGCATAAAACTATTATCTATTTCGGCTAAATGAGCCTAACATATTCACCCCAATGAAACTTAACGGTTCCGTTACTTCTGGCAGCCTCTGAAACAGTAACAGATTCGGGCTCAAATTCGCTCTCTGCGGACAGGCTACTGAGTTCCTGACGTACCGATCATGATCATCTTTCCTTACCTTCCACGAGTACTTTTCCGCCACTCTCTGATTCGTCGCCTAGCACCCCCTACGTCCCGATAAAATATGATGCATTTCACTTAATATTTCTCAATTCGGTCTTACCAACACCAAAACTCATGCTCCCAGTTTCGTCATTCTTCACAATAATCCGTCATGCATGGAAAACCTCTGTTACTTACCATAATGTTTACACTCTTGGTCGGTGCTCTGGTATGCTTGCTATTCCCCAAGCTATTGACCTAGTACTTGCACTACAGCGATTTTTCTGCTTAGCCCGTCTGCATTTCTCTGTTTCCACTCTAGTTTGTGGATTACTTGGAACTGAAATTCATTGACTTTGAAGGCCTACCTCGTTAATCCTCTGGATGGGTCCTCAGACATAGTACCACTTGAAAGCGGCATGGTATGTCACTACCTTGAATTCCCTTCCTTTCAGGTAACACCGGGAATGTGACTCCTTACTTCAAGCTAAGCACTTCTCTCTGTTGTAGAACAATTTTTCTCTGTCGCATTCAACTGTCTTGATGCAAAGGTTCCAGGGTGTTCGTAGCCATCGACCTTCTGGAACAAAACACACCCTACTGCCTTATTCGACGCACCGCATGATAATATGAACTTCTTTTGAAAATCTACAAACACCAACACCAGACTGGTTGCTAACACATCTCTTGTAAGTAGGCTGTTTAGGTTTTTTATATTGGTAACGCCACGTAGCGCTCTATATGAAAATCACTGGCTGTGCTGTGTGAAGGCTGTGGTTGGTTAGCATTGTTGGAATATTCGCTATTGTAGTGTTGGGCAGTTGGATGTGAACAGTGCGTAGCGTTGCGCAGTTGGAGGTGAGCCGCCGGCAGTGGTGGATGTGGGGAGAGAGATGGCGGAGTTTTGAGAGCGGATGATCTGGACGTGTGTCCATCAGAGACAGTGAATTTGTAAGACTGGATGTCATGAACTGATATATATATATAAAATGACTTTTGAACACTATTAAGGTAAATATATTGTCTGTTCTTTATCAAAATCTTTCATTTGCTAACTATGCCTATCAGTAGTTAGTGACTTCAGTAGTTAGAATCTTTTATTTAGCTGGCAGTATTGGCGCTCGCTGTATTGCAGTAGTTCGAGTAATGAAGATTTTTGTGAGATAAGTGATTCATGAAAGTTATAGGGTATTGTTAGTCAGGGCCATTCTTTTGTAGGGATTATTGAAAGTCAGATTGCGTTGCGATAAAAATATTGTGTGTCAGTTTAAGCACAGTGATTTGTAATTTTTCTAAGGGGACGTTTCACTCTTAATTCGACAAACGCTCCCTGGCCTTCCTCCGACCACTCAGACTTAGCCTCCTTCCGCAACAACTGCGTAAGCCATGTGGCAGTATCCGCTAGTCACATGGAGGACTTAATACAGACGGCAGATGCAGTCCAAGAAGTGCAATCAGTCTACAAAGGAGCTTCCTTACAAACCACTCGTGAAACCTGGTTTGGAATATTGTTCAGGTTTGTGCAACAGGTTATACATAACATAGACAGAGAAATGGTAACACGAAAAATCAGTACACTGTTTGACCCGTGGGAAAGCGTCACGGTCGTACTGAAAAACCTGAACTGGCAGACTCTTAGAGACAGACGCACACTATATGGAGAACTCTACTTACAAAAGTGCGCCAATAACAAACGGTGTGATCATGAGCCTACGTCGCATGCCCTATGTTCTCCCATACGGTTCTGTAACTCAGCCCGTTACAAAAATTCTAATAATAATGAAAAGATTGCAATATGCGAACACTTTTGTACGACATAGTAAATTTATTTCATTTTAATTTCAAGTACAATGTCCTCACTTGTTCTGATCGCACTTGCACTACAGTTACTGTCACTCATTTGTCACGAGCTTATACGAGTTTAAAACTGCTAATTTCTTACGGTACCGTCTCCCTTTCTAATTACACACATCAAAAAAGTGTTGTTCACCCTGGTTCCCAGAACTCCTAAAAACAGACGTTGACTGTGGATATTGTATCACGGACACAGTCCCTTTGACTTTCAGAGATGTCACTGAACCTGCCCAAAGATGTAAACAAACATGCATGAGCAGCGCCTGAAAGAGGGAGGGTTCCAACAACAGAACAGTTCCACTCATTCCACCAGGAAGGAAGTACACGGCTTTTGTTGTTCAACCATGCCTTGACTGTCAGTACCGCGGTTCCATCGCGTCCACATTGTTACTTTGTGCCAGGAAGGGCTCTCAACAAGGGAAGTGTCTGGGCGTCATGGAGTGAGCCAAAGCTATGTTCTTCGGACATGGAGGAGATACAGAGAAACAGGAACTGTCGATGACATGCCTTGCTCAGGTTGCCCAAGGGCTGCTACTTCAGCGTATGACCGCTACCTACGTATTATGACTCGGAGGAAACCTGACAGCAACGCCACCATTTTGATTACTGTTTTTCATGGAGCCACAGGACGTCGTGTTACGACTCAAACTGTGCGCAATAGGCTGCATGAAGCGCATCTTCACTCCCGATGTCCATGGCGAGTTCCATCTTTGCAACCACGTCACCATGCAGCACGGTACAGATGGGCCCAACAACATGGCGAACTGATCGCTCAGGATTGGCATCACGTTCTCTTCACGGATGAGTGTCGCATATGCCTTCAACCAGACAGTCGTCGTGTTTGGAGGCAACCCGGTCACACTGAACGCCTTAGACACACTGTCCAGCGAGTGCAGAAAGGTGGAGATTCCCTGCTGTTTTGAGATGGCATTATGTGGGGCTGGTGGTCATGGAAGGCGCCGTAAGGGCTGTACGATACGTGAATGCCATCCTCCGACCGATAGTGCAACCATATCGGCTGCATATTGGCGAGGCATTCGTCTTCATGGACGACAATTTGCGCCGCCATCGTGGACATCATGTGAATGATTTCCTTCAGGATAACGACATCGCTCGACTAGGGTGGTCAGCGTGTTCTCCAGACATGAACCCTATCGAACATGTCTGGGACAGATTGAAAAGGGGTGTTTATAGGCGACGTGGCCCACCAACCACTCTGAGGGATCTACGCCGAATCGCCGTTGATGAGTAGGACAATGTGGACCTTGATGAACTTGTGGACAGTATGCCACGACGAATACAGGCATGCATCAATGCAAGAAGACGTGCTACTCGGTATTAGAGTTACCGGTGCGTATAGCAATCTGGACCACCACCTCTGAAGGTGCCACAGTATGGTTGTACAACATGCAATGTGTGATTTTCATGAACAATAAAAAGGGCGGAAATGATGTTTATGTTGATCTCTATTACAAATTTCTATACAAGTTCCGGAACTCTAGGAGCCGAGGTGATGCAAAACTTTTTCTGATATGTGTATATAACCACTTCCCAATACGAAATTAATCCTGTACTTAAAAATTAGCGTTTGAAGCACTATCACTTTTCTCGCATCGCGGCTTTGGTGCGACTGACTCATTTCTTCTTCGGAAACCATCTCCAGGCGACACTGTGTCCCTTCTAGAACCGTGGGGAATCCCGTTCAGCGATGCCGCTGAGCTGTAGCAAAAAGGCGTCAGGATAGATTCGATCCTTCACGTACAAAGTGGATATCTGTACCTTTACTAGATGAATCGAGAAATGTACTGTAATCCCTTCCACGTCACCCCCGTAGGCATTGTACGACAAGATTAGATTAATTACAGAACGCACAGTGGCATTTAAACAATCATTCCTCCCACGCTCCGTACATGATTGGAATTGGATGAAGCTCTAATAGCTCGTGCAGTAGGAAGCACTATCTGCCACGCTCTTTATAGCAGTTTGTATTGGGTGTAGATGTAGATGCAGCGTAGATACCTCAAACGTCCCTTGGAAGTGTTTACTTGGCACCAAACTAGACTTCGCCGTTCCCGTCTAGCTTGGGTCGTTTGAACGCTATGCAACTATAAATGCAGCAATGTGGAGCTTTTCTCGTGTCGTGCACTAAGTGCTGATAAAAAAAAATTCCGGAAATCAGAACCCTGTGATGTTATTACGTGTCGTCTGGCCTCTAAGAGTTCGATAGCGCTTTTTCCGTACCGTTCCCATTTCAGCACATCGTTGTAACTTAAATTAAATGCTACGTGTTCCCTCTCAGCATCTGGATAAAAAAGGTCGGTTGACAAAGCCATGATTAAGACAATGGCGATAGCCTTTTTCGAGAGCAAGGACATGATTCAAGATTCATCTCTATCCGAGGAGGCCGGAAAGACGACGAACAACGTGCGATTTACTGTCGTTTTGTCTCCGTGTCGTATTGATAGCACCAGGTCACACCTCCTGTAATGCGGATATGTAACAATGCGTGTCCATGGTGCCTTTAGCGACTCCACAAGAAGCGTTTTCTGACAGTGGCCAATAGCTTTCCACTCGATGTCAGGCGTGTGTTGTAGTTAGTAGTTACTTCTTTGATGGCTGGTAAAGGTATTTTGATTGTAGTTTGTAACTCTCGTTTCCTTTATTTTCTCAGTCGACTCACTGAACTTTTCAAGACATACCTTGTAATTAAGGACATAGGGTGCATGCGCCATTCTGAGATGAGTAGGCTGATGCAAGAAAGAAAGTCCTGGCGCCCCACATTCAGCCAACCAGAAGAGTGATGACTCGAAAACAGGACTGATTTTGTCAAAGGGCAGTTTGCTATGGCCCAGCGCTTGGGAACGAGCATCTTCGAAACGGCGAAGGCGGTCAGCTGACCTCGTGCTACTGTCGTCAGAATCTGTGGAAAGTAGTTGGATGACGGTGAAACCACAGGTAGGCGATGGACAACAAACTCATCACGGACCGTGAGGTTCAGAAGCTGGCCCTCTCTGTAGATCCGATGAAACGCTAGAAGGAGGGTGCAGACACCATTCAGTGGACACTGCTGAACACAGGGCTCTGTAACAAAAGACTCTCCCGTGTCACCCAGTAGACGCTACGACATTGTCAATTCCGAACGCACCATGACAACTGCGGTCTGCGTGAACGTTATTGCAGATTACTTGCATACGTTCATGCCCGATGGTGATGACATCTTCCTACAATTGGTTTGAGGAAAATGATAATCAGCTCACGTTGATGTCTTGGCCACCAAATTCGCCTGATCTCATCATGATGGAACACATCTGCGGCACCATCTAGTGTCATTCTCCACGCCCACAACCAATCGGCCCATAATTTAGGGGAACAGCATGACTTGTACGTAGACATCTGCTGCCAAATACCTCCATGAAAATTATGAGTGGTTTCGAATCGATGACACACAGAATCGCTGCTTTTCAAAGGTGGACCTATACACTATTAACGAATGGGTCCTTAAGTTTTGGATCATCAGTGTTTCTGAACAATCATTAAGTCCCTCTTGACACTGGTGTCTGTTCATCTTTCTGCTATATATAAAGCAGCACGTAATCAGAAGATACAACAGTACATTCATCTAGAACAGGGAAGGCCAGGCAATGCCAAACAGTAAGTGACCCAGATGTGTAGGCCACATGCGGGCCGAGGTTCGGCCTGTCTCTGCTTTGCTCAATCCTTACCGGAAGTATTCGGTATAGCACGACATTTCATTTAGCACTGCGATGTGGCATTTTTCTGACGCCAGAACTCTCTTTAATTCGGCAGAATTATGGTGTCAGTAAAGTTTACCATTTTCCACTTGTGGTGTGAAGGACGTTCACGGGTAGGCATGGAGCACGAGTAGTAAAATTTCTGAAGCTCCACGCATTATTCCACTGTTAGTTCCAACAGTTTTAGATGGAACTACAGGAAAAGTGTGTAGACTTTGTATATTGCTACAAAGTATACTGGTTAACGCAAAGGGCGTGCATGTAACGATTTTTCGAATTAAAATACACTATTGTTGAATTTGTGATTGGAAAAGGAGTGCAGGTATGAAAATTTGAAAACGTGGAATGGATTGCAGACCTTGAGTTTTAAGTGGACATGATTGCACCCTGCCAACAGAAAGACGATGCGCGATGAGAAAAAACTTATTTCTGGTTCGATGGGGATGTGAAGAAAGTACAAGTTGTAATAAACACCATCCATTTCCCTAAGCTAAGTGGAGTTAAAGAAAACGCGAAACCTGAAGAATTCCTTATGGCCTTGAAGAAATTACAAAGATAATCTTCGTACATCCATAGTTGAAATGGAGGACAGTGGGACGTCAGCTGGTATAACTTTATATTAAAAATGAAGAAACTCCTCCAGCTGTATTTAAGGTGTCGATTTTATTTTGGCAACTAGTTTCAGCGTTGTAACAACGTCATCTTCAGGCCCATAAACTTGTTGACGTCTACCGCGTGCGGCTGATACTAGAAGTCAGTGTTGAGATACGGACGTATGCCGCATGCAGTTGACGTCAACAAGTGTATGAGCCTGAAGATGACGTTGTTACAACGCTGAAACTAGTTGCCAAAATAAAATCGACACCTTAAATACAGCTGGAGGAATTTCTTCATATTTAGTATACAAAGATAATTTTCAAAGCATTTTGAAGAGACTGTTAGCTTTACATGTGTTTAACAGCTGTTTTCGAGACCGTTTCCCTTTTCAGTTAAAAGCGCCGCTGCGCATGTGGAGATGTACCTGATTGATCTGCAGTCTACTTTGTTTTCCTCTGGTAGAATTTGGGTGGCTGTATAGCGATCTTGCAAAAATACTACAACATTTCGATGATCATACGTCTCTGAAAGACCTTCCTCGTGTTTGTGATCACATTAACGTCCCGTCGACAAGTCATTAGCGACGGAGCACAAGCTCGGATTAGGGAAGGATAGAGAAGGAAAAGCAGCCGTCCCCTTACGAAGAAACTGTCCCGGCATTTGCCCTAAGCAATTTATATATCATATATCTTCAGTGCTTCCAAAATAATTAAATAATACAGAAATTTTTTTGTGATCTATGCAGTTGAGAAATATGAAGCCCAGTCATATGCAGTGCGGCAGTATTGCCATATAAATACAGTGTACTTGTAGGTTCACCTTGTTCTCCCTCGTCCCACTCAGATAACGTGGCATGGCGGAAGTATGCAGGCAAGTTGAGCTCTATGTCACGGGAGCCAGGGCACAATTCGCGAACTGGATTCCTCGCCAACCCTGATATAAAACAACTCATTTCAATCGTTTCAGATGTTTAGGCATGAGTGCTGCTGTGGCGTTAGCGTCTGTTCCATGTCATATGACGCTCGTATTGAGAGCGCCTATAGAGGGTCTAAATGATAAGTGATAACATTGAGAAAGCTACTGCTTTTTACAGACAGACAGTGGAAGAAAACTGTATTATTTAAATTAGTTGATAAGTTATTAACTAGAAACTGATTAATTTTGAATGTGTGTTTTGTGGGTTCTTGGGTGCCGGTCGGTGTGGCCGAGCGGTTCTAGGCGCTTCAGTTTGGAACCGAGCGACCGCTGCGGTCGCAGGTTCGAATCCTGCCTCGGATATGGATGTGTGTGAGGTCTTCAGGTTAGTTAGGTTTAAGTAGTTCTAAGTTCTAGGGGACTGATGACCTCAGACGTTAAGTCCAATAGCGCTCAGAGCGTTTTGAACCATTTTTTGGGTTCTTGGAAGTAGCTAGTTCGCAGAAGTAACGAAGCACTCGGGTGATTTCATACGATATTGCTTACCTGCTACCACAGTAATACGCTAATCAGCTAGAACATTATGACCACTTAGCTAAGATTCGGTATGTCAGCCTTTGGCACGAATAACAGCAGAGACGCGTCGTGGCATAGAAGCAATGAGGCCTTGACAGGTGGAAGGGGGGAGGGGGGGGGGATTGGCACCACATCTGCACACTCGGGTCACCTGATTCCCGTAAATTCCGGGAAGGGGAGCGATGATCTCTGACGCCAAGATGTGTTCGATTGGGTTCAGATCTGGCGAGTTATGGGGCCAGTAGGAACTCACCACTGTGTTACTCGAACCAATCCATCACACTCCTGGCTTTGAGACATGGAGAGCTATCGTGTTGAAAAATACCGCTGCCTTCGGAAAACATGACCTTCATGGAGAGGTGTACGTGGTCTGCAACCATTACACAATACTTCTTGGCCGTCATGGTACTTTGCACGAGCTTCACTGGACCCATGGATGCCCACGTGAATGTCCCCCAAGGCATAATGGAGCCACCGCCAGCTTGTTTCCGTGCCGCAGTAGGAGTGTCAAGGAACTGTACTCCTGGAAGACGGAGGATTCGCGCCCTCCCACCGGCATGATGAAGAAGGTACCGGGATTCATCAGACCATGTAAAGCTCTGTCATTGCGCCATTGTCCAGTGCCGATGGTCACGTGCCCATTTCAGTCGTAGTTGCCGATGTCGTGGTGTTAACATTGGTACCTGCATGGGTCGTCGGCTGGGTGACCCATCGTTTGGAGTGTTCGGTGTACTGCGTGTTCAGACACACTTCTACTATGCCCGGTATTAAAATCCGAAGTCAGTTCTCTAACAGTCCTCAGCATGTCCTGTTTTACCGGCCCACCCAGCCTACGACGTGTGAACGTGGTTTCATCTTAGTTTTGCTATGTGTTGAAGACACTCAACACAGCAAGCCTCGCACACCTGACAAGTGCATTTTCCGAAATGCACTTGCCGAGCCTCCAGGCCATCACAATATGCCCTCGGTCAAATTCAGATAGACCGGGCGCCTACCCCATTATACACAAGGTCAGCGCACTCACTGATACAACATGCAGCTTGCGTGTGTCTGACTAGAAGTCATTCCTCGCCAGGTGACTCTGCTACCGCCTATACTAGTTTATATCAATAATAGATCGGTAGTCCGATCAGTGTATTTTTTAATTACTAAGCGACTGTCCTGGAATCCAGTACCAGTTGCTGGTTGCCTGTCTAACGTTTCCAGTATTCTACTTAATTAGTGACGGAAATCAAAAACGTAATATAGTATCATAACGTACTCATTAAGAGGTATAATATTAAGTGAAAAGTTTAACACAATAAGATGAGTATTACAGTTGGGGAGTCGGCCGGAGTGGCCGTGCGGTTCTAGGCGCTAGAGTCTGGAGCCGAGCGACCGATACGGTCGCAGGTTCGAATCCTGCCTCGGGCATGGATGTGTGTGATGTCCTTAGGTTATTTAGGTTTAATTAGTTCTAAGTTCTAGGCGACTGATGACCTCAGAAGTTAAGTCGCATAGTGCTCAAAGCCATTTGAACGGCTGGGGGCTATTTATTTGTGGTGAGGCAGCGAAACACACAGCACGTTAATACTCGAACTTTATCCAACTAGTATTCGAGAATGGGGGCGGTTAGCGACTTAAAACAAACTTAACACATAATTTCAAACCTTAGCCAAACTTTTTCTCACTGACAGCCCCGGAAAAATGATGGAAATAAAACAGTTTGCCAGTTACCGAATTTTCGGTGTTCATGAAGCCAAACTTCACCATGACGTGTGTCGTTTTAATTTGTTACTTATTTATTACCAACTGTATTCGCAACTCGATTTGCAGACAGTTTTCACATATACCACAGAATGCAGCGACAAAAAATATGTCATTGTACGACGTGTAGTTTAGGAAACATGAAGTATTACACACTGAGCTGCATGGAAAACTTTCCTTTGTTGAAAGTGGAGCGCAAATCACCGAGACTACATTTATCCAGTGTATCATAATGAGAGCACTTAGCGATTTCCGGTAAACTTTATGCAAAATTTCATACCATTTCTAAGCCGTTTTTCCCTCTTACATGCTTTATGTAAATATTTAATACATGAATGAAGCTGTACTACACATAGGAGCTCGAATCCGTAAGGAATCAAGGGCTTACGGGTACATTCTAATAAGACAGAAGACAAAGACAAATATGTCTTTGTGTGACGTATGTCCCTTTACCAGATGTGGATATCCAGTGAAGTATTAGAAGAGCTTTGGATGACCAGTCTGATATTTCTAGATTTGTCTCCTAATAACGATTACTGAAATTCAGAAACTAGTTCCTTTGTCTACTGTTAACGTTTGTATTCTAGCGCCCTCTTAGTTCAAGTTTTTCAGCTCTTCCGCGTAATTCTCCCGCGTGTCAAACTAACTGCTCACTGTTGGTGACGTCTTTATATGTACGTTCAATATGCCCTGTTAGTCTTTACTGCTTTGGGTGCCATTCGTCGATGAATCGCAGGAATATTTTGTAAGCAGTTGAAAGGTGGCTACACTGAGCCACTGCGCCAGAGATTGCGCCAAAGAGTATTATTAAGCCGCCTCCACAGTGCTTGTTAAGAGCTCGTAGTAGTCAGTGCCTGTTAAGAACTCGTAGTAGAGTGCTTGTTAAGAGCTCGTAGTAGTCAGTGCTTGGAGAGAGCTCGTAGTAGTCAGTGCCTGTCGAGGTCTCGTGGTAGTCTGTGCTGAGATGTTGTAGCAGAGAGTGTTTGTTGAGATGTGCTATTAGGCAGTGCTTGCTGAGATGTGATATTGGAGAGTTCTGGTTGAGATATAATGTAAGGATTAGAATGATTTTCATCAATATAAATGAGGTAACTAACTCCGTTTGTTTTTATTTCAGTGTCCTAAATAATGCGTCATTACAGGTTCAGTCAACAAAGCATCTGGCATGTGTTCTTGTATTAGAGTTTAATTCTGCTTACCTTTCGCAATTATCGTATTTCTAATTTTCTTTTATCACGTCAGTATAATTGGTATTTAAAAATTCTTGTCTTGTTGAAGAAGAACCGTGCCAGATGTGTACGTTGAGTCACACTCCCACACACAGAACAATTACATTTGTGCTTGGGTTTTGTAGGTTTTATAGTTGCTGGGGACTTAATTAATTAATTGTGTTAACGAAAAATTTCATTTCATTATTGTTGTTGTTCTTTGCAGTCAGATAGCGTAATAATACTAGTCAGGGCCAACCGATTACGAGACACAGCGTAATCGGACATACAGCTACTAAAAACTAAAAGTATTTTCAATCATATTTAATTAAGCCCCCATGCACGTGGCGACCGCTGCTTCGGATCGTCCCTTGGAATTCTTCTGATTGTAAAAATAGTAGACAGTAGTATTGTTGTAGTAATTTGTAGTTATTAATTGTAGTCTATTTTGCATGTGTAGATTTGGTAATTGTCATTCTTCTAATGGTATTTTTTTCTCAGAATTGATTTATTGCCTTGTATACGCGTTTGACAATCTAGTGCAATTATTTCAATTGTTCGTTAATTGTGTTTGAGGGAAACTTTTCATGTAAATGGTATTGTTGGAGATAAAGAGTCATTGTGTGTAATTTTCGTACAGTGACGAATTTTTTTATGTTTTGTAAATGATTACGCGATCAATGAAAAAGGCAAAAATGATGAATAGTGAGAATGTCGAAATTGTTGAAATGGCGAACTCGGCAACACAGGACAACAGTATGATGAATAATGGAGCTGAAAACAATTTAATAAGTCGGGAAGACAGTCCGGAACCATTTCAAAATTTTTCTCAATCAGAAAATTCACAGAATTCGAGATTAACGACAGAAGATTCTGGAATAGTATCGAGCACAGATAGCCTTATGGCTATGCAGAAGGAAGTTAGTTTTGCGGGAAATGTTAGGGGCAAAAAGAATTCTGAACCATTTAATATGGAGCAGTTGATGAGTGCTATATTAAATTTGGGATCACAAATAGGAACAATTAGAACTGAGATGGGGACAATGGAAACACAGTTAGGATCTGAATTTAAAACAGATAGGAACTTTACGATCCGAATTAAAAACTGATATGGGAACAATGGAAACACGGTTTGGATCTTAATTAAAAACAGAGATGGGAACTTTGGAAACACGGTGAGACTCACGAATAGGGACATGTTTCAAAAATATGAAAGATGAGTTAAAGAAAGAAATCAGAGAAGAAGTACAACCGATTCTGAATTCTCACAATAATAGATTAATTGCAGTAGAGATTAGACAAAGGGAACAGGATAGAGAACAGGAAGAAAGAGATCGCGTGATAGTACAGAAATTTTCAGAGTTAAATTTACAACGTGCAAAAGATAAGGAAGAAATATTTGAGAGAATCGAGGAATCCGTACCAAATGACAGATTAAATAACCTAACACAACAATATGAACAGCTAACTACCAAATGTGTCAACACTGAAACCCGAGTCGCGACACTTACGGAAGACGTAAATAAACAGAAAGAACAAATAGGTGACTTATCGGAAAGAGTTGAGGAGATTTCAGATAAATTGACAAATCTTAGTTTACATGGGGACAGACATTCGGATGATACAGCTCCATTACCATTTGCAGAAACCGAAGAGTACCAGAACATAAATAAGCATGTTGAAAATCAGAGAAAATTTAATGAACGCGTGAAAAGGGAATTTGAGGCATTAAAATAGCAAGTCAAACAAATTGAAGGCGAAATTGTAGGAAAAGACAGTAGAAGAAGTTTAGAATCACAGATAGCAGAGGGGTTTGAAGAAAATAATTTGTTTCATTTACGGGATGCAACAAGAGAGCGCCAGGCGCGTGAATTTAACAATAATCGACATTCGGACTGGGACAGACGCGGCAGGTCTTTGTCGCCACGAGGCGAAAACTTTGACCATAAACACTTTTTGACTGTTCGGAAATTTAAGATCTTCCGCAATTCTAAGAATGACATACATCCATGTTCATGGTTAGATCAATTTATGTACGCACTCCCACCAAATTGGCCACTAAGTCACAAACTGGAAATTAAGTGCAGCTATTAAGGTCCTCAGGGGATTCACTACTCTAAGTGAATATGTGCCGTAGCGAGCATAGGGCCCCGAGCTGTAGTGGTGCTATTTCTCTTTTAGTTTTCTGTACCGCTGCCTACTCTTTTACTATTCTTTGCATCTGTCAAAACAACTCTTCTACTATCAATCTATCTAGACAGTAGATAAACAATAACCGGATATGACTGTTTTACCCAAATGTGATTTCGGAAATTACCATGTGGACTTACTGTATCTTCATCAGCATTCATTCGTAGCTTAAACGAAATTTTACCTGTTTATATTCGTGACAAATTTATTTCATATGTTGACGACATTCTTATTGCTAAACGTTCTTGGAGTGAGCATAACAAAATTTTGGATTCATTATTACGTATTTTTGCACGAGTTGGCATTACAGTGAACTTAGAAAAATCTGAATTTGGTCGTTCTCAGGTGAAATTTCTCGGTCACATTATTTCTACAGAAGGTGTTCTTCCTGATCCAGAGAAACTAGATGCTATTCAGTTCGCAATGACATTCTTTTTAAACGAAAACCGGTCGACAACTCTGTTTGGTTAATTTGTATTCCTGATGAGTGGGTTAAGAAGCTGATTGGGTATACGCATTTCAGTTATGCACACTTTGGTTCCAGAAAATGCTTTCATAAATTACGAGAAAATTGTTATTTCAGTAATATGGAAAAACGTATTCGATCTGTTCTGGCCAAATGCAAATTATGTCAAAAGGCTAAGCCGCCAACAGTTTCTCACAGAGCACCGTTGTTTCCTATCATTCCAGCGAAATTAAAGGAGATGGCTGCAGTCGATTTGTTCGGTCCAGTGGTTCGTTCTACTAATGGTTTTGCGTACATTTTCGTAGCAGTGGAGTTGACGTCAAAATATGTGTGTTTTACACCTTTACGCAAAGCAACAGCTCGTTCAGTATCTAACGCTTTTATCAAACATTTTCTTAAAGAAGTTGGTCATGTTGATAGGGTTATATCAGATAATGGATCACAGTTTCGTTCTAAAATTTGGCTTCGTACTCTACAGCGTCGTAAAATTAAACCAATTTTCATTTCACTTTTTCATCCTCAATCTAACGCTTCGGAGAGATGGATGAAGGAAATCAATAAATTGTGTCGACTTTATTGTCATCAGAATCACAGAACGTGGGATCAGTATCTTCATATTTTTCAAAACATTCTGAATGAACTCTCTAATGATTCAACTTCTTTACCGCCTAAACTGGTATTAAAAAATAAAGCACCGACAAATCGCATATCTGAAGTCGTTCCTTTTCCGCCTTCACGGAAACTGCGGCATTCTGAAGTTGTCAACCTGGCTCTGCAAAATATTGCATCTGCGGCTGCTAGAAGAGAGAAATCAGCTAAGCGTCCTGGTCGTTCAAAAATCTTGGCAGTTGGTCAAAAAGTGTTAATTAAGTCTCATCGTTTGTCGCACAAAGGAAAAGGCTTGTATCGCAAATTTTTTCTGCTTCATAACGGTCTATATAGAATTCGTAAAATTATTCATGATAACACTGTCGAAGTAGAAACTCTTAAATCTCGACGCTCTAAAGGAATACATCATATATCTAACGTAAAAATTTTTGTGGAATGACATACTTTAGAGAAACTCACAGCTACATGTAAACATGCGGAGAGTACAAGGATACCGCGCTGTGTTTTGGCGGCGGCACATACTCAAAGCAACAGTCAAGTCTGCGCGCCGCACAAGGCAGTCGTTGACCGCGAACAATTGCTTCCTACGTCACGCGCCTACAGCTGATCGAGCGCTCAGTGCGAATGCACTGACAGCCGTAAACAATTAGACAGTCTAATTTCTCCGACTAAATTCAGTATAAAGCTATAGTGACTTGTTGAATTATGTTATTAACGTTCAGTATTTTTCAGGATACGGTTGTATAAAATATTTAAGAACTTCAGGTAAAGTCTGTGCGTGTCCGACGTTAAGACGACTTGTTATCGAGAAATTTTCAGGAAGAATGTAATTTCGAAGAAGAAACTAATAAACTAAAAAAAAGGTAACTATTAATTGAGTTCATTTTTCAGGTAACATATTTCCACTTAGGTACGTACTTTAGACGTAATTTGCTGCTCGCGATTACGTGATTTATACTTTGTGCCAAATTTTATGCTCTATGAAATTACTTGTGAAGCGACGTGCTTGCGTACGTTAACTGATTTTGACAATGATTATTAATGAACTGGGTTGTAACTTGTGTATATTATGCATCGCTTGGCTGCACTGCTTTTTCACTGATGTCATATTTTTTTTAATTATGTGCCTGCTGTGCTTATTTATTTAAATTATAATTGTCACCTGATTTATTGTGCTGATGTGGTTAGGTATGTAAGTTATACTTTGTGATTTATCTGCTTGCGCCTTCATGTTTACTTATTAGGATGACATATGAACATTTATTTGCTTATGCTGATATGATGCTAATGACCTGTTTGCTGCTATGCGTATGGATTGCATATTTATACATTTCTGTTTGTTGTCATAACTACTCTTTAATTTGGTGTATAGAAATGCTGATATACTGTGTATGAACATAGAGTTTAGGTCACACTATTGTACACTCCTGGAAATGGAAAAAAGAACACATTGACACCGGTGTGTCAGACCCACCATACTTGCTCCGGACACTGCGAGAGGGCTGTACAAGCAATAATCACACGCACGGCACAGCGGACACACCAGGAACCGCGGTGTTGGCCGTCGAATGGCGCTAGCTGCGCAGCATTTGTGCACCGCCGCCGTCAGTGTCAGCAAGTTTGCCGTGGCATACGGAGCTCCATCGCAGTCTTTAACACTGGTAGCATGCCGCGACAGCGTGGACGTGAACCGTATGTGCAGTTGACGGACTTTGAGCGAGGGCGTATAGTGGGCATGCGGGAGGCCGGGTGGACGTACCGCCGAATTGCTCAACACGTGGGGCGTGAGGTCTCCACAGTACATCGATGTTGTCGCCAGTGGTCGGCGGAAGGTGCACGTGCCCGTCGACCTGGGACCGGACCGCAGCGACGCACGGATGCACGCCAAGACCGTAGGATCCTACGGAGTGCCGTAGGGGACCGCACCACCACTTCCCAGCAAATTAGGGACACTGTTGCTCCTGGGGTATCGGCGAGGACCATTCGCAACCGTCTCCATGAAGCTGGGCTACGGTCCCGCACACCGTTAGGCCGTCTTCCGCTCACGCCCCAACATCGTGCAGCCCGCCTCCAGTGGTGTCGCGACAGGCGTGAATGGAGGGACGAATGGAGACGTGTCGTCTTCAGCGATGAGAGTCGCTTCTGCCTTGGTGCCAATGATGGTCGTATGCGTGTTTGGCGCCGTGCAGGTGAGCGCCACAATCAGGACTGCATACGACCGAGGCACACAGGGCCAACACCCGGCATCATGGTGTGGGGAGCGATCTCCTACACTGGCCGTACACCACTGGTGATCGTCGAGGGGACACTGAATAGTGCACGGTACATCGAAACCGTCATCGAACCCATCGTTCTACCATTCCTAGACCGGCAAGGGAACTTGCTGTTCCAACAGGACAATGCACGTCCGCATGTATCCCGTGCCACCCAACGTGCTCTAGAAGGTGTAAGTCAACTACCCTGGCCAGTAAGATCTCCGGATCTGTCCGCCATTGAGCATGTTTGGGACTGGATGAAGCGTCGTCTCACGCGGTCTGCACGTCCAGCACGAACGCTGGTCCAACTGAGGCGCCAGGTGGAAATGGCATGGCAAGCCGTTGCACAGGACTACATCCAGCATCTCTACGATCGTCTCCATGGGAGAATAGCAGCCTGCATTTCTGCGAAAGGTGGATATACACTGTACTAGTGCCGACATTGTGCATGCTCTGTTGCCTGTGTCTATGTGCCTGTGGTTCTGTCAGTGTGATCATGTGATGTATCTGACCCCAGGAATGTGTCAATAAAGTTTCCCCTTCCTGGGACAATGAATTCGCGGTGTTCTTATTTCAATTTCCAGGAGTGTATTAATTATAGATTGTTTGCTTGGCAGAGCCTCGTTGTAAGAATTGTGCTGCATACACTTGTTGACATTCTGTTCTCTACTGGTATATTTACTCGCTATTGCTTGTTTTGCTTACGCTCAGTGCTTTATATTTTTAAGATAAGAAAATGAACTGCTATAATTCGACGAACGACATTAGTACAAGAAACTTCATAGAAGTCACATGAGCTGAGGTTTTATGGAAGCTGTATAAATTTATGCTAATAGGAAGGAAGCTAACGACATGACATACCAAAACTAGGTTTAGACCATTGACAGTTATTACACTGCATTTTTCGCGAGCAATTGAAATAGGAAGTGACACTTGACACAAGAAATACTCCACATGTTTGCTTCTGCCATAATTCTTGAAGTGGTGTTCACACTGTGAAATATTATGATCATTCACATTCCGTAATCGTACTTAATTACTGAGAGTTATTCGAACTAAGTCTGTTAGAGGTCATGTATGCATTTCTTTTGTTTATAATTCATAATGAGTAGAAGATTTGGGTCAGATGGATTACACAGAGGTTGTGTGTTGACAGTGTGTCTTCGGATTGTATAGGATGATGAGGTTTGCATTAGGATTTTATCTGTACTTGTTCGAGGAGACTGACTAGAGGAAAGAGTTGTTATGGAAGTGAAATAATATTGGTAATAATGTTTATATGTATCGACGTGTTGAAGAGGTATTATTGAGGTATTATTGAGATTATGTGAAGTTGATGATTATTGGAGTTTTTGTGGACAAGAGGTAAGGTAAATGCTATTAATGATAAGGTTTATATGTATCGACGTATTGAAGAGGTATTATTGAGGTATTATTGAGATTGTGTGAAGTTGATGATTATTGGAGTTTTGGTGGATAAGAGGTAAAGTAAGTGAGGTGCATATTTTTTTTGTTGGTCTATATGGAACAAGGAGGATGAAGATAGCAGACTAGAACACTCAAGTAGAAAGAAGATTGCCTGCACACACTTCGTTAAATCACTAAGCAGTACATACTTTTTTTGGAGAGAGGAAGTATTTGCGTATCTTGGCACACTGACAGTTGTTCAGCAACAGTACATTTTGATCTGGCTTGGCAAACATCGGTCTTGACATGATGACTATGACGTTGACTTAACTATTATTGACTGTAATACATTGCTGCCACTACTACTTGATACACATGATGAACATCAGATTTTGACAGAATTGCATTTACACAGTTAACACTATTCAATTACACAGTAGTACTTAATGTGGATGAAAGATGAGTGAGTGTGTTTTGTGTGTTTTCCTTTCCTAATCCTACCCACCTATCTCCTAAATATTATTTTATTTGTTTGTAGTGGCTTGCACTGACACCCATAAATATTATAGGTTTACTGATATTTGAGTATTTGTAATAGTTAATATGACAATTATCTGACATCATTTGAGTGTTTGTTATGATTTGTATGTTTAGTGTAAAAGCATTTGTATGTGCATTCAAACTACTGTTCATGCCTGAAGTGTGTGATCAGTGATAGTGAATATTATGGACTGTTACTTGTACTTTTTCTACATGATTGGTGCCACTAGGACATGTTTAATTTCTGCTGATGAACAGTGTGATCAGGGATAGTGAATATTATGGACTGTTACTTGTACTTTTTCTACATGATTGGTGCCACTAGGACATGTTTAATTTCTGCTGATGAACAGTGTGATCAGGGATAGTGAATATTATGGACTGTTACTTGTACTTTTTCTACATGATTGGTGCCACTAGGACATGTTTAATTTGTGCTTATATACTCTGATGAACAGTGTGATCGGTGATAGTTAATATCATGGACTGCTCTCTGGACCTGCTCATCATTGCTAGGTGCAACTGATGGACTACTTGTATGGAAATGAAGTCACTTGTTGCTGTCTGCACCTACTCAACATTGCTGGGTGCCACTGATGGACTGCTTCTACTGAACCAATGTGCCCTGTTGCTGTGTGCACCTGCTCAACTTTACTGGGTGCCACAGATGGAACTGCTTCTACTGAAATGATGTCACTTGTTGGTGTCTGCACCTGCTCGACATTGCTGGGTGCAACTGATGGACTGCTTCTACTGAAATGATGTCACTTGTTGGTGTCTGCACCTGCTCAACATTGCTGGGTGCAACTGATGGACTGCTTCTACTGAAATGATGTCACTTGTTGGTGTCTGCACCTGCTCAACTTTACTGGGTGCCACAGATGGAACTGCTTCTACTGAAATGATGTCACTTGGTAGTGTCTGCACCTGCTCAACATTGCTGGGTGCAACTGATGGACTGCTTCTACTGAAATTATGTCGCTTGTCGGTGTATGCACCTGCTCAACATTGCTGGGTGCAACTGATGGACTGCTTCTACTGAAATGATGTCACTTGTTGGTGTCTGCACCTGCTCAACATTGCTGGGTGCAACTGATGGACTGCTTCTACTGAAATGATGTCACTTGTTGGTGTCTGCACCTGCTCAACTTTACTGGGTGCCACAGATGGAACTGCTTCTACTGAAATGATGTCACTTGTTGGTGTCTGCACCTGCTCAACATTGCTGGGTGCAACTGATGGACTGCTTCTACTGAAATGATGTCACTTGTTGCTGTCTGCACCTACTCAACATTGCTGGGTGCCACTGATGGACTGCTTCTACTGAACCAATGTGCCCTGTTGCTGTGTGCACCTGCTCAACTTTACTGGGTGCCACAGATGGAACTGCTTCTACTGAAATGATGTCACTTGTTGGTGTCTGCACCTGCTCGACATTGCTGGGTGCAACTGATGGACTGCTTCTACTGAAATGATGTCACTTGTTGGTGTCTGCACCTGCTCAACATTGCTGGGTGCAACTGATGGACTGCTTCTACTGAAATGATGTCACTTGTTGGTGTCTGCACCTGCTCAACTTTACTGGGTGCCACAGATGGAACTGCTTCTACTGAAATGATGTCACTTGGTAGTGTCTGCACCTGCTCAACATTGCTGGGTGCAACTGATGGACTGCTTCTACTGAAATTATGTCGCTTGTCGGTGTATGCACCTGCTCAACATTGCTGGGTGCAACTGATGGACTGCTTCTACTGAAATGATGTCACTTGTTGGTGTCTGCACCTGCTCAACATTGCTGGGTGCAACTGATGGACTGCTTCTACTGAAATGATGTCACTTGTTGGTGTCTGCGCCTGCTCAACTTTACTGGGTGCCACAGATGGAACTGCTTCTACTGAAATGATGTCACTTGTTGGTGTCTGCACCTGCTTAACATTGCTGGGTGCAACTGATGGGCTACTTCTATGGAAATGATGTCACTTGCCGGTGTCTGCACCTACTCAACATTGCTAGATGCCACTGTTGGAACTGTTTCTACTGAAATGAAGTCACTTGTTGGTGTCTGCACCTGCTCAACATTGCTGGGTGCAACTGATGGACTGCTTCTGCTGAAATGATGTCACTTGTCGGTGTTTGCAGCTGTTGACCATTGCTGGGCTGGAATTATCAACTATTTGTTTTTTTTTTGAACAATTAAAAGAATTTTATGTGAACATTTGTATAAACTGATTTTTTATGTATTGTGTAAGCTATTATGTAAAGCAACATGTATGAAAAGAATTTGTATTGCCTACTGTATTTTATATATTAGGTTATCGAAAGGTCAGTGCAAAGCCAAAATTTTAACTAATTATGTGATATTTAGGTATTAATATTATCTTTTATTTTTGTCTGTATTTTTATGGACGAATTTGGTGGTATTTTCACCACCAATGCTGGCAAAAATACCATCAAATTCTGGCCTGTGGAGGAGGGGCATATGAAAGGTGGCTACACTGAGCCACTGCGCCAGAGATTGCGCCAAAGAGTATTATTAAGCCGCCTCCACAGTGCTTGTTAAGAGCTCGTAGTAGTCAGTGCTTGTTAAGAGCTCGTAGTAGACAGTGTTTGTTAAGAGCTCGTAGTAGTCAGTGCCTGTTAAGAACTCGTAGTAGAGTTCTTGTTAAGAGCTCGTAGTAGTCAGTGCTTGGAGAGAGCTCGTAGTAGTCAGTGCCTGTCGAGGTCTCGTGGTAGTCTGTGCTGAGATGTTGTAGCAGAGAGTGTTTGTTGAGATGTGCTATTAGGCAGTGCTTGCTGAGATGTGATATTGGAGAGTTCTGGTTGAGATATAATGTAAGGATTAGAATGATTTTCATCAATATAAATGAGGTAACTAATTCCGTTTGTTTTTATTTCAGTGTTCTAAATAATGCGTCATTACAGGTTCAGTCAACAAAGCATCTGGCGTGTGTTCTTGTATTAGAGTTTAATTCTGCTTTCCTTACGCAATTATCGTATTTCTAATTTTCTTTTATCACGTTAGTATAATTGGTATTTAAAAATTCTTGTCTTGTTGAAGAAGAACCGTGCCAGATGTGTACGTTGAGTCACACTCCCACACACAGAACAATTACATTTGTGCTTGGGTTTTGTAGGTTTTATAGTTGCTGGGGACTTAATTAATTAATTGTGTTAACGAAAAATTTCATTTCATTCTTGTTGTTGTTCTTTGCAGTCAGATAGCGTAATAATACTAGTCAGGGCCAACCGATTACGAGACACAGCGTAATCGGACATACAGCTACTAAAAACTAAAAGTATTTTCAATCATATTTAATTAAGCCCCCATGCACAGTCTCATTCGTAGACTGACCTCATTTTTCCAATATCCGACCTATACAACATGCGAACGTTGTACGGTTATTGTTGGCTGGAATATCTCATGTGGTGGGTTCAGCCGCCTGTCGGATAGGGCGTTCTTCCTCTGAGTACACAGGGTCCTTTACTTGCAGACATGTGAGAGATGTGTCGTATGTCTATCTGCAGAGCTTAGGTTAGTGTAGGTGGTGTGTGAGTGTAGTGTAGTGTTATGACGTATGATAATGATAAGAGAAGGCAGAGAGTGAAACGCGGCTCCGGCATATGGCCTACAACAAGTTGACCGCTGAGCTTAACGCCCCCATCCGACAGACGGGTAACTATCAACAGTGTCACGAGCTCTCACTTCATGAGACTCTGCGGAGAGGTTTGGAATTCAAGCTCCAGGACTTTGTCGTATAGACCGTTGATCAGAAACTCTACACCACAACCTGCGCTCCCTTTGTCAATCGCAGTGAAAATTTCAGTCACCACCAGGATCAGAACCGGCGTACCTCCGAGTCGAGCGCCACTAAGCCGGTGTGGGTTAGCGACCTCGGCTACGTAGGTGGGTATCCTCCCAATCCACCGAATTAGGTCACCTGCTTTATCTACGCTTAGTTCAATGTGATCATTCTTTTTCACATCCCCACAAAGTCTTACCGCATCCCAATCCCGTTATTTGTTTACTGTTTAAGCCGACTGATTACAATTGCAGCCCATTGACATCGCAGCCATAGGACACTACAATTCAGCGTTTTGAGAAGAGCACAATTTTAAATTTCTTTTTTTCCCCCTTTCCAAGATCTTCCGGTACTATCGACTGAATTTTTTATGATAAGTGTATTATGTTCAACAGCTCTGAGGTTACAAATAATATTACAATACATACATTAAGTCATTTATGAATTAATATTATCTTGGTTGGTTGGTTGGTTTTGGGGAAGGAGACCAGACAGCGTGGTCATCGGTCTCATCGGATTAGGGAAGGATGGAGAAGGAAGTCGGCCGTGCCCTTTCAGAGGAACCATCCCGGCATTTGCCTGCAGTGATTTAGGGAAATCACGGAAAACCTAAATCAGGATGGCCGGACGCGGGATTGAACCGTCGTCCTCCCGAATGCGAGTCCAGTGTCTAACCAGTGCGCCACCTCGCTCGGCTAATATTATCTCCCAGATCACTAATATACAACTTGAACGCCAGGTATACTACATCTACATCTACAGCTACATTTATACTCCGCAAGCCATCCAACGGTGTGTGGCGGAGGGCACTTTACGTGCCACTGTCATTACCTCCTTTCCTGTTCCAGTCGCGTATGGTTCGCGGGGAGAACGACTGCCGGAAAGCCTCCGTGCGCACTCGAATCTCTCTAATTTTACATTCATGATCTCCTCGGGAGGTATAAGTAGGGGGAAGCAATATATTCGATACCTCATCCAGAAACGCACCCTCTCGAAACCTGGACAGTAAGCTACACCGCGTGCAGAGTGACTCTCTTGCAGAGTCTGTCACTTGAGTTTGCTAAACATCTCCGTAACGCTATCACGCTTACCAAATAACCCTGTGACGAAACGCGCCGCCTTTCTTTGGATCTTCTTTATCGCCTCTGCCAACCCCATCTGGTACGGATCCCACATTGATGAGCAATACTCAAGTATAGGTCGAACAAGTGTTATGTAAGCCACTTCCTTTGTTGATGGACTACATTTTCTAAGGACTCTCCCAATGAATGTCAATCTGGCACCCGCATTACCAGCAGTTAATTTTATATGATCATTCCACTTCAAATCGTTCCGTAAGCATACTTCCAGATATTTTACAGAAGTAACTGCTACCAGTGTTTGTTCCGCTATCATATGATCATAAAATAAAGGATCCTTCTTTCTATGTATTCGCAATACATTACATTTGTCTATGTTAAGGGTCAGTTGTCAACCCCTGCGCCAAGTGCCTATCCGCTACAGATCATCCTGCATTTCTCTGCAATTTTCTAATGCTGCAACTTCTCTGTATACTACAGCATCATCCGCGAAAAGCCGCATGGAGCTTCCGGCACTATGTACCAGGTAATTTATATATATTGTGAAAAGAAATGGTCCCATAACACTCCCCTGTGGCACGACAGAGGTTACTTTAACGTCTGTAGACGTCTCTCCATTGAGAACAAAATGCTGTGTTCTGTTTGCTAAGAACTCTTCAATCGAGCCACACAGCTGGTCTGATATTCCGTAGGCTCTTATTTTGTTTATCAGGCGATAGTGCGAACTGTATCGAACGCCTTTCGGAAGTCAAGGAAAATGGCATCTACCTGAGAGCCTGTATCTAGTATTTACTGGGTCTCATGAACAAATAAAGCAAGTTGGGTCTCACACGGTCGCTGTTTCCGGAATCAATGTTGATTCCTACAGAGCAGATTCTGGGTTTCCAGAAATGACATGATACTCGAGCAATAAACATGTTCTAAAATTCTACAACAGATCGATGTCAGAGACATCTGCTCGACGACCCTTCTTGAAAACTGGAACTACCTGTGCTCCTTTCCAATCATTTGGAACATTCCGTTCCTCTAGAGACTTGCGGTACACGCCTGTTAGAAGGGGGGCAAGTTCCTATAGTTGAGTCGGCGTAAGTATATCCCCGACAGCTCGTAGCACTGTTTCCAGCTTTTAACTGCGATGCCTTAACGACTGAGGCGTTGCCATGGAGGCGTTTACAAAATCACGTTACGTTATTGGTTGAGGTAGGCCCGCGAAGCTGCAGAGCCCAGCCCAATGCAACTGTCCGGGATCAACTTAAGTCGACTCGTCTATAGAGCATGTCCCAGGTTTTTCCACGTCTGTCGAGCACTCTCTATACCTACCAAAAAATCCTCAGTCCAGTCACAAATATCGTTTTGTTGGCATATGCGATGGTACTTCTCGAAATACGCGTTGCTGTGGTAGTGAGACAAAGAGTTGCTGGAAGCAAAAAGGTACTGCATCTAACGGAACGTCTTTATCCGTTACTTTCTTGATGTCACATGAGAACAGTGCGTGTTGGGGTTCTCATGGCCGCCGTCATTTCTTCCCGTCCATCTCCGTTTGTTGTCATGCACCATTGGTCTCCGGTTAGGCTCTATGTTGGCAGAAACTTCACTGTGAGGTCCGAAGGTCTTTCAAGAGAAGTTAACACCTAGTATATCTCGCCTCAAGCAGTGTTCGCGAACCAAGATAAGTAATCAGTTAACTGCTCGGATACAGTCCCAGAGGATTCCACAAGACTCCAAGACCTGCTGCTGAGTAATATCCTCCTACATGTAACGCCTGTTACTCTTATATTCCACGTTCTTATGCTTCAAGGCAAATGCAGTAAACAACTATTACATCCACCTTTGTCCGCACACCACGTGGCATAGCAAAGAAAATACATTCTGGTCTTGTATTATCCGGATCATTTAGACTATGTTTATTTACTACTCATATTTCGTCCAAATAACGCACTCTTGGCCGATATTTCAGTGATATTTACGGTTTGATCCATGTGTTGACACCAGTTGTGTTATTATGGAACGAACAACATGACTAACTGAGCTCTAGCACTTATTAGACAGGCCAACGATGAAAAAACTATTTTTAATGTGAGTGACTTCTTCTCATGGTTTTTAATTTGCTAACTCCCAATATGATAGCAAACCCAACTCGCACATACTGTTTTTATATTTAACACCCAGCCTAAAGAAATGCACACTAAGCGACTTTAATAACACACTACCTGATCAGAAGTATCCGCTGACGACTATGTAATGCGGAATTGACCACTACATCTCACGAGAAGCAGACCAGCAAGTGGAGAAAGGAGCCGGAGAATGCTGTGTTGTCGGGAGAGAGACTATAGCAGCAGAAAGGCTCTGCCAGCAGAGCTCGATTATTCAAACATGGACCACTCAATGGATCCCACATGAGTAAAAGAACCATCAGTGACATTTCAACACAGCTAAAGCTGCCCAATTCGACTGTTGGTGATGTGATGGTGAAGTGGAGATAGGAAGAAACTACCACAGCCAAATGAATACCAAGTAGACGTCATGCACTAATGAACAGGACCCGTCAAAACGGGGGAAGATAGTGGTAAAATATCGCATGAAATCAGCGAACGGAATCAGTCGAGAGTTCCAATGTGCCACCAGCAGTCCAGCTAGGACCATGACTGTGCATAGGCAGAAAGAATGGAGTTAATGGCCGAGCAGCTCCTCATAAGCCACACATTTCTACACTCAGTGCTAAGCGACGTTCTAGATGATCTAAAGAACGGCGCCACTTCACAGTGGATGAGTGGAAACGAGTGATTTGTAGCGATGAATCGCGCTATACCCTATGACAATCAGATGGAGGGGTTTGGCTTTGGTGAATGTCTGGAGAACATTGTCATCGTATGTACTTCAAACAGTGACGTATGAATGGGTGGTGTTACGGTATGGAGCTGTTTTTTGTGGTGGGTGCAGACCCCTTATTGCGCTTAAGGAAATGCTACATAATGAGGGAGGATATGAACGTATTTTAGAACATAGTCTAGGCCAGCCGCTGTGGCCGAGCGGTTCAGTCCAGAACCACGCTGCTGCTACTGTCGCAGGTTCGAACCCTGCCTCGAGCATGGTTGTGTGTGGTGTTCTTAGGTTAGTTAGGTTTAAGTAGGTCTCAGTCAAGGGGACTGATGACCTCAGATGTTAAGTCCCATAGTGATTAGAGCCATTTGAACCATTTTTAGAGCATAGTCTACCGCATACAGTAGAGGAACAGTTTGGAGACACTGATTCAGAGTATCAGCGTGACAATACACCCAGTCACAAAGCAGCATTTCCCTGAGATGGGCTGCCAAACACAGAGTCCCGACCTAAGCCGAATGGAACCCCTTTTCGGATGAGTTGGATTACTGATATCGCTTCAGACCCCCTCGTCCTTCATGACTACCTTATCTAGTTTCGGCTCTTGAGGAAAACTGTGCTGCTACGGACATTCAGACATCTCATGAAAAATGTACCCAGCAGCGTTCAAGTTGTCAAGAAGGTAAAGTTTGGACAAGTTTGGACACACCCCATATCAATGGTCACTAGTAGGTGTCCGGCCACTTTTGATTGGATGGTGTATATGATTCGTATACTGTACTACAATAAATAGTAATACGAAGTTGAATTCCGTTGTCAGTGATTGTTTTGGTCAGTATAGATCGTACGTGGTATGATAAGCCCTTTCAGTCTTCTTCTTTCTCCAGTACAATCTCAAAATCGGTTTTATCTTCTCTGCACATTAGGATGTGCATAATGAAACTTCACCGTATTATAGAGAATATTTCCAATATTACTGCGGGAAGTTCCCTTATCTGTCAGAATGAACACTGAAAGAAGGGGGATTTGTTGACATTCGCAAAAGCAAGGCGCTGTGGCCAAGCGGTTCTAGGCGCTTCAGTCCGGAACCACGCGGCTGCTACGGTTGCAGGTTCGAATCCTGCCTCGGGCATGGATGTGTGTGATGTCCTTAGGGTCGTTAGGTTTAAGTAGTTCTAAGTTTAGTGGACTGATGTCCTCAGCTGTTAAATCCTATAGTGCTTAGAGCCATTTGAACCATTCGGAAAATGAAGATTAATTGCAACTTTGAAAGGGAGACACAGGTATCTTTAGGTGATCATTTTGATCAAGACATCAAAGTGATGGAAAGACATCATCTGGACCGCTGGTATACTCATATAATGGAGGCTATTCTTGGTATCTTCACGAGACGTGCAATAGACATTACAACGGAGAAAATGTTACGTTACATGATTTGGAAAGAAGAGAGAAAGGAATTACAAGCCAATTCCCACGTAATCTGTGGTGTCGCCCAACGATCATGGTGGGACACCGAAGCCGGCAATGCACTTGTGTGATAAACCCTTTGAGTCTTCTTTTTCTCCCATTATAATCTCAAAAATTCTTTTACTACCTCTGTGCTTTAGGATGTGCTTAAAGAAACTGTCTCTGAGAGCTTTATCGAAATATGGAGAATATTTCAAATATTTCTTCGAGAAGTTTCCTAATCTGTGAAAAGGAAATTCGAAAGAAAGGGGGTTTGATGGAGCTGATGTTGCCAAAATGAAGTTTAATTTCAACTTTGCAAAAATAATGACTGCAGGTGAACCGGAGTCTCATGTTTACTTCGGTGATTACTTTGATAAAGACATTGAAGTGATGGAAAGACAGCATCTGCACTGCTGTTATACTCTATTGATATAATGGAATGCTGTTGTTGGTCACTTCACCGAGACGTGCAACAGACATTATATCGGAGAAAAGGCTATATTTGATGATGTGAGAAGAAGAGAGAAAAGGATTATAAGCCAATGGACAAACATTTCCTATGTAATCTGTGGTAACGTCGAGAGATGTGATGCCACACCAAAGTCGGCAATGCATATCGGTACCACAGGCACTAGCGATGTCTCGCTACAATCGACAGTGACGAATGCGAGATGTCCTGAAGTCACACCCTCTCTCTGACCATTGCAGCACCCTCACACAGAGGCGATGATGGACTTACTCTTCCCCAGTTCGTGACCTTCGATGAAGCAGAACAACATGTAGTTAGTTCACCGGTGCTATTCACGTCTGAGAAGGAACTGTACTTTTACAAATGTTGAACTTTTACATTAAGAGAAAAGTTTGTGATTGAGTGCATCCAGTGATGCTTTACTGTTCAAACACTGTTGTAAATACTCAAATGTGTGAATCCTAAGGGACCAAACTGCTGAGGTCATCAGTCCCTAGACTTACACTACTTAAACTAACTTATGCTAAGAACTACACACACGCCCATGCCCAAGGGAGGACTCGAAACCCCGGCGGGAGGGTCCGCACAATCCGTGACACGGCGCCTCGAACCGCGGGGCCAATACGTGCGGCACATGAATTGTATAATGTAAAGAAAATATGTTTATCCTTCTTATAATAAAGTCAATTAATGTTTCATATGTTGTAGTCTTGCTCAGCCATCTCCGAGAACAATCAAAGAACCAACAGCTATGACCAGACGATTGAAGTTTCGTGAGGTCATAATATAATAAGTAGTTGTTTCCATCTTTACTTCAGTTGAACCTTTGTTCTTATAGAAAGATTAAATCTCTTTTCGTTTCAATTTCATGTGTTCTGTTTGACGAAAAATGTATATGACAGAAAACCAACTGACAGGGGGCTCCGACGTTTGGATCGCGGATTTACGGCAAACTTCGTTCAATCGTAGTACTCCGATAGGACAACAAAATGTGTAAGCAGTAGCGCGTACTTCTCAAGCGTTATTGAGAAAATCGCAAAATAATTTCGATCGTCCAGTATATACCTATGCGTGGCCATTTTTATTACGAAGCGGTGGGAGCCGGATGGTGGCCGGCACGGTAGCTCAGCGTGTTCGGTCAGAGGGTTAGCTGCTCTCTGTAATAAAAAAACTGAGTTCACCGATCAACAACGAACCAAAACGGGTGTCTTACGACGTCCGCCCCGAGCAGATACAACGAACGAAAAAGAACAAAATGAGATTTAAAAAAAGTGTTAGCAGTCCTCTGTAATAAAAAAACTGAGTTAATCGATCAACAACGAACTTAAACGGATGTCTTACGACGTACGCCCCGAGCAGATGCAACGTACGATGGCGAACAACAAGATATTTATTTATTTTTTTAAAAAGTGGTTAGCGTTCAGGCCCCGTAACTGTTGGCTCGCTGGATAGAGTCCCGTTTGTCAGTTTTTTTTATTTCCAATACATTCATTTTATTTACTATTTATATAACAGTTGATATAATGGCAAAAAATACCTGTAATCGCATGAACTTTTATTAAATTTACAATGTTACTTGGCAGTCTACAAATTTTTATTATCACAAATAATATAATATTCGTAACTAGCGACTAAACGACCAAAGGCATAAAGTGCTACTGAAAATGTATGCTTGTCCGTTGTTCGAGAAATCCCTCTTACCTGGTAAGAGCCCGTAGCGACTTGTTACCTCCAACTTTATGAGCGGCACAGACGGCTTTCGAAAGACGTACAATTAATCGTCGCTTTCGACATTACGAGTACAAGTTGCACGATGGTATTTTTCGTAAAAACATGGAAAACATAAAGTTAAACGGCACCAGCTGCATTGAATAAATGCTATGTTTGCGCATACGCAAGATCTTTTGTGGTTTTCCGTGTGGAAACAAAAATCCGTTAACATTTTCAAAAACCTCTCTTTCAGACGATAATTTGGAAGCAAACCATGCATAACGCAGCATTTCCTTAAATATGGGCGCTTCTAATTGGTCATGCTAGGCGCTCAGTCCGGAACCGCGGGACTGCTACGGTCGCAGGTTCGAATCCTGCCTCGGGCATGAGTGTGTGTGATGTCCTTAGGGTAGTTAGGTTTAAGTAGTTCTACGTTCTAGGGGACTGATGACCACAGCAGTTAGGTACCGTAGTGCTCAGAGCCATTTGAACCATTTTTAAATGGTCATGCAATATCGACTGTATTTTAATAGCGTCTTCACGAGAAACAATTTCTCGTTCTCTTTCGATTAAATACGAACAATTTTGAAGACACGGACAGGCATACATTTGAGGTATCACTTTATGCGTTTGGTCGTTTACTAGTCGATAGTAAATTGTATTATTTGTGATAATAAAAATTTGTAGACTGACAAATAACATTGTAAATTTAATAAACGTTCGTCCGATTACACGTAATTTTCCCATTATACCAATTGTAATATAAATAGTAAAGAAAATGACTGTGTCGAAAATAAAAAAAGAAACAGTGAACGGGATTCCATCCAGCGACCCAACGGTTACGGGGCTTAAACGCTAACCAGTCAGCTGCCGCCGGTTCATGATAAAAATGGCGACGTCCAGGTGTATATTGGACGACCGAAATTACCTTGTGATTTTCTCAATAACGCTTGAGAAGTACGCGCTACTGCTTACACATTTTGTTGTCCTAATGGAGTACTACGAGTGTACGAAGTTTGCAGTAGATCAGCGTTCCAAACGACGTGGCCTCCCATTGTGAGTCCAGATTCACTTTGTGGTCATGTCTTCCCCCTGAACCCCTCACGCAAAGCCTTTAGTATTTACTGGGAGTTTGTTACAGAATATTTTCCTGCTAGTACGAGATAAAATTATATTTCTTGCTGACAGCGTTTTACGCAATTATCTACATTTCATGTTCTCAGATTCAAATTTTAAAAGACCTTACATGGTCCCATGTCACAACCACCTAACACCCCGTGTTGAGATGGTGGTTCAAAAAATAGTTCAAATGGCTCTATACACTATGGGACTTATCATCTGAGGTGATCAGTTCCCTAGAGTTAGAACTACTTCAACCTAACTGACCTAACGACATCACACACATCCGTGACCAAGGGAGGATTCGTACCTGCGACCGTAGCAGCAGGGCGGTTCCAGACTGAAGCGCCTAGAAACGCTCGGCCACAGTGGCCGGCGCTGAGATGGCGGTAAGATGAGATATACAGGGTGAGTCACCTAACATTACCGCGGGATATATTTCGTAAACCACATCAAATACTGACGAATAGATTCCACAGACTGAACGTGAGGAGAGGGGCTAGTGTAATTGGTTAGTACAAACCATAAAAAAATGCACGGAAGTATGTTTTTTAACACAAACCTACGTTTTTTTTTAAATGGAACCCCGTTAGTTTTGTTAGCACATCTGAACATATAAACAAATACGTAATCAGTGCCGTTTGTTGCAGTGTAAAATGTTAATCACACCCGGAGTGAGTACCACTCCTCCGTTGTTCGATCGTGTGTATCGGAGAGCACCGAATTACGTAGGGATCCAAAGGGAACGTTGATGGACCTTAGGTACAGAAGAGACTGGAACAGCACATTACGTCCACATGCTAACATCTTTTTATTGGTATTTTTCACTGACGCACATGTACATTACCATGAGAGGTGAGGTACACGTACACACGTGGTTTCCGTTTTCAATTACGGAGTGGAATAGAGTGTGTCCCGACATGTCAGGCCAATAGATGTTCAATGTGGTGGCCATCATTTGCTGCACACAATTGCAATCTCCGGCGTAATGAATGTCGTACACGCCGCAGTACATCCGGTGTAATGTCGCCGCAGGCTGCCACAATACGTTGTTTCATATCCTCTGGGGTTGTAGGCACATCACGGTACACATTTTCCTTTAACGTACCCCACAGAAAGAAGTCCAGAGGTGTAAGATCAGGAGAACGGGCTGGCCAATTTATGCGTCCTCCACGTCCTATGAAACGCCCGTCGAACATCCTGTCAAGGTCAGCCTAGTGTTAATTGCGGAATGTGCAGGTGCACCAACATGCTGATACCACATACGTCGACGCGTTTCCAGTGGGACATTTTCGAGCGACGTTGGCAGATCATTCTGTAGAAACGCGATGTATGTTGCAGCTGTTTGGGCCCCTGCAATGAAGTGAGGACCAATGAGGTGGTCGCCAATGATTCTGCACCATACATTTACAGTCCACGGTCGCTGTCGATCTACCTGTCTGAGCCAGCGAGGATTGTCCACGGACCAGTAATGCATGTTCCGTAGATTCACTGCCCCGTGGTTTGTGAAACCCGCTTCATCGGTAAACAGGTAGAACTGCAACGCATTCTCTGTTAATGCCCATTGACAGAATTGCACTCGGTGATTAAAGTCATCACCATGTAATTGCTGATGTAGCGACATATGAAACGGGTTAAAGCGGTGACGATGCAGTATGCGCATGACACTACTTTGACTCAGTCCACCGGCTCTCACAATGTCCCGTGTACTCATGTGTCGGTTGATGGCAACAGCAGCTAATACACCAACTGCACCCGCTTCTCCTGTGACGGGCCTATTACGGACCCGTTTGCGTGCTACGACCATACCTGTTGCATACAGTTGGCGGTAGATGTTTTGCAATGTGCGGCACGTTGGATGCTCTCTGTCCGGGTACCGTTCTGCATACACCCTGCAGGCGTCGACACTCGCCATAGATGAGTATCATCTCCGCCTTTTCAGAGTTGGAATACACCATGGTCACAGTTCCTACAACACTACACTATCACAGACGTCTGGTAACACGGTGTACTACAGTTGGTCTGCGTGCGGAGACGAATCCAGAATAACAATAGCAGAAAGCGCTACATGCGGACACTACGACAGCTAGACCAAACCACAACAGTGCACTACAGCCACACTCGTAAACACGGTCGTCATCGTAAACATGTCCCTGCAGATGCTACTCGCCGACCGTGGCCTGTGTTTGTTACAACACGCAACTGAACATTGAAGGTTTCAAGCGTCAACTTTATGTTACAATATCTCCGGATGTAATTAACACTTTACAATGCAACAAACGGCACTTATTACGTATTTGTTTATATGTTCAGATGTGCTAACAAAACTAACGTGGTTCCATTTAAAAAAACTTAGGTTTGTGTTAAAAAACATACTTCCGTGCATTTTTGAATGGTTTGTATTAAACAATTACACTAGCGCCTCTCTCCTCACGTTCGGCCTGTGGAATCGATTCGTCAGTATTTGATGTGGTTTACGAAATATATCCAGCGGTAACGTTAGGTGACTCACCCTGTATATGTCCGGTACGCACGCAGGGATATGACGCTATGAAGCCGTCGAATAATTTGTAATCACATCTTCAACTTTTTTTGTAATCACTCCGTGTGTTTCAGAGCGGAGACAAAGTGAAGTCCTGGCAGCATGTGGACACATCCGTCCCAAACAAACGACTGACAGCCATCGCATTGTCTCGGCCGCGGCGTTATTCACGGCTTTTAAGAGTCGCCGTCGTGCGTCGGGCGCGCATAATTCCCGGCAATTTGGCAAAGCGCGGCTGACGTTTACGAGATCGGGTGCGAGCGCGCGGCCGTTCCTCGCGGTCGTTTCGCTGCGGCGGGAACGCGGCCGCGACCGCCGCCGCCGGCGCCCGTAATGGCAGCTCGGCGGAAGACGCTAATGATAGGCTGGCGTGGCGGCGAGCGCGCCGCGTTAAAACCCGCGACATGCCGCGTAGACGGCGCCACGCGCTCCCTGAGGCCGCCGCGGGCTGCGGTGTCGGGCCGCCGTCACACGGCCCCCGGGAGATGCAAACGGCAAAAAATATCGCTGGTGCACAGCGAGCTAAATGGAAGCAGATCTACGATGTGGCGAGGCAGCCACCAGAAAATAAAACGGGAGTCATATGAATGCGTGGTTTCTGTTCTTCCGAACATGTCCGAAAGAACGCACACCACGCACAGTACGTAGCTGTGAAATATTATGTCAGCTGCAGTGGGACATTACGCGGAATAAGCGGCAACAAGTGTGAATGTGTACCAGACCGGGAATCGAACCTGGGAGCTCCTGCTTACAAAGCAGGTGTGTTAACCACCTCGCTTTCCGTGACACGGCGTTATCACAACAGCGCGGGGTATCTCGGCTCGCCTCACGGCCTATCCACATTCCCACCGATGACCACCTATCCACAGTCCCTGCCCACTGACTCCATCTTCGCTGCTCTGAGAGTCCCACAGGAGATAGGACGTATTTCTACATTCGCACGGAAAAAGGCAGATCCATTGCCGACCTAGGCGTATCAATTACACTACTTGCCATTAAAGTTGCTACACGACAAAGAAGACGTGCTACAGACGCGAAATTTAACCGACAGCAAGAAGATGCTGTGATATGAAAATGATTAGCTTTCCAGAGCATTCACACAAGGTTGGCTCCGCTGGCGACACCTACGAGGTGCTGACATGAGGAAAGTTTGCAACCGATTTCTCATACACAAACAGCAGTTGACTGGCGTTGCCTGGTGAAACGTTGTTGTGATGCCTCGTGTAAGGCGGTTCTAGGCGCTTCAGTCTAGAACCGCGTGACCGCTACGGTCGCCGGTTCGAATCCTGCCTCGTGCATGGATGTGTGTGATGTCCTTAGCTTAGTTAGGTTTAAGTAGTTCTAAGATCAAGAGGACTGATGACCTCAGATGTTAAGTCCCATAGTGCTCAGAACCATCTGAACCATTTGAACCTCGTGTAAGGAGGATAAATGCGTATCATCACGTTTCCGACTGTGATAAAGGTCGGATTGTATCCTATCCCGATTGCGGTTTATCGTATAGCAACATTGCTGCTCGCGTTGGTCGAGATTCAATGACTGTTAGGAAAATATGGAATCGGTGGGTTCAGGAGGGTAATACGGAACCCCGTGCTGGATCCCAATGGCCTCGTATCACTAGCAGTCGAGATGACAGGCATTTTATGCGCATGGCTCTAACGGATCGTGCACCCACGTCTCGATGCCTCAGTCAACAGACGGAGACGTTGCAAGGCAACAACCATCTGCACGAACAGTTCGACGACGTTTGCAGCAGCATGGACTATCAGCTCGGAGACCATGGCTGCGATTACCCTTGACGCTGCATAACAGAGAGGAGAGCCTGCGATGGTTTACTCAATGACGAACCTGGGTGCACGAATGGCAAAACGTCATTTTTTCGGATGAATCCAGTTTCTGTTTACAGCATCACGATGGTCGCATCCGTGTTTGGCGATATCGCGGTGAACGCACATTGGAAGCGTGTATTCGTCATCGTCATACTGGCGTATCACACGGCGTGATGGTATGGGGTGCCATTGCTTACACGTTTCGGTCACCTCTTGTTCGCATTGACGGTACTTTGAACAGTGTACGTTACATTTCAGATGTGTTACGACCCTTGGCTCTACCCTTCGTTCGATCCCTGCGAAACCCTACATTTCAGCAGGATAATGCACGACCGCATGTTGCAGGTCTTGTACGGGCCTTTCTGGATACAGAAAATGTTCGAATGCTGCCCTGACCAGCACATTCTCCATATCTCTCACCAACTGAAAACGTCTGGTCAATGGTGCACGAGCAACTGGCTCGACACAATACGCCAGTCACTACTCTTGATGGACTGTGGTATCGTGTTGAAGCTGAATGGGCAGCTGTACCTGTACACGCCATCCAAGCTCTGTTTGACTCAAGCTCTGTTTGACTCAATGCCCAGGCGTACCAAGGACGTTATTACGGCCAGTGGTTGTTCTAGGTACTGATTTCTCAGGATCTATGCACCCATATTGCGTGATAATGTAATCACATGTCAGTTCTAGTATAATATATTTGTCCATGAATACCCGTTTATTATCTGCGTTTCTTCTTTGTGTAGCAATTTTAATGGCCAGTAGTGTACATGTATGTTATTTCGGTACAGACAAAATGCTTTCATATAACTGATATGCCCGAAAGAATAGACACAATGTGTTCATTGTCATTGGACTATGGATCCACCTTCTTCAGTGCGGATGCACAAATACGTCCGACCTCCCATGGTAATCTCAAAGTATCGAACACGGTGTCAATGGATAGGGACTGCGGATAGGTGGCGCTCGATGGGAATGAGGACTGGCTGTGAGGCGCGCAGAGATAGTCCGCGCAGTTAAGATAATGCTATGTCCTGGAAGGTGCAGTGGTTCACGTACCTGCCTACTAACCAGGAGATACCGGGTTCGAATCCCGGTCTGGTATACATTTTCACTCGTCGCCAATGATTCCACATAACGTACCATTGCAGGTGAGAGCAGTGATCCTTTTCATCTACATAAAATGACAGTTTCTAATAAAGATGAGGGATCTTCAAAAAATAGCTCATGATTAGTCATGGAACGCTAACTAACTTTTATTGAATACTGCATTACACTCTGACACAGCTGCATGAAATAATTGTATCAAAATAAGTTTAGAGCAAAGAGTAAAATTTGGGAGGGATCTGCAACGATGTCTGGGTGTAGCGTGCCTGCCGGGATGGCAAGAAAGGAAGAATGAATTGATTGTTGGTGTTAATAACGATCATCCTCCTTTACCTCCTCTGCACTACTGCAGATGGCGTGTCACTGAGCACATTTGTTCTGTGCATGCAGTACACGTGAGGTGAGGCTGGCGCCTGGTTGTTTCCACTGCACTGTGTGGAATACGGAGGTTCTGTTATAGTCCACTAACCTGCTGTCTTCAAGTTGATGTCCCCAGCGCAGGAAACAGCACACAGGTCGTAGGTTCTGTATCTTGAGGCTGAAACTGACTTTTAGCGAGATTCTATTCTGAAATAATGTATCACTTCTTTGGGATGCCACTCACGTATTTTAATATAGCACACGAGAAGACTACATGATTTTAATACACCACCTTCTGATAAAGCAAAGTAGATGATCAAACACAATTTTTACGAAAATGTATCTTTACACTCATTGTGGCACGTGTCTGTGCCCCATGACTACCGGAGTGAATCTTTTAATATCGAATACTGGCAAACACATCCTGCCACAGACAACATGACTGTTCATCTCGACTGCCTAATCCAGAGCGACGAACAGGAACTTAAATAAAAATTGGAGACACATCCTACGACGGACAACATGTCTGTTCTTCTCGACTGCCAATTCCAGAGTGACGAACAGCCCGAAGCACTTCGCCCGCCGTACCAGAAAAGGCGTCACCCGAACGCTTCCCAAAATGCTTCGTTTGCAATTTCGTCTGTCTTTTGTTTTTGATTTAAATTGTTTTTATTAATTCTAAAATCACTGATTGATAGTTAGCTGTTGAGAGATATTTATATTAAAAAGTGAAGTCATTCCAATGAGTAGTTTAACTATACCTAAACACTATGCAAGTACACCTTCCATGCTGCAAACCTTACGTCCAAGGACGCTGTGCAGTTCTGCATCGAAACAATAGTCCAGCAGAGAACGCTGACAGGCAAGATAAACTGGAGCATATCGGATCACCTGTATAACCCTTCCCTTCCTACCTGAGTCTGGTCATTCAGCGATAGCAGTGGAAGGCCAACTTTATCAGTTGCAGGATGACCTGCTGACATACGACGAAGTGTTTTCAACCAATGGCAGTTTGCAATCTACTTCTGTGAGACCGCTGCTATCCAGCTGCGGGGAGGAATTTCAACTTGGAGAGCTGCCATTCCTGACAGGCACAACAATGACTGTAGATGAGCACCAGGTAGAACTTCCATGGATGAATAACTAACATGTCTGAGTGCGAGGTGTTTGACTTGGGAGCATTGCGCCTGTGTCGTCACTCCTTGGAAATGGAAGCACCGCCTTACCTACTCACCTACTATACGCTGGGATCACCCTTTGGTCTGTCCTCTGTATCGCTGTTGGTACTGCCATCTTCTCGTCATCATGCCACCCGTCGCCAGAGGTATGAAGAATTCTGGGGCAAGCCTAAGCTCAACGAGAGTGCTGAGGCTTCGGTAGACGTCCACAATCATACTAGGCTATGGGGATACGCCAGACACTGCCCCATCCTGCATGAGACTACAGAACTGACCAGGTAACACCAGGGTCTACGACCATCACGATGAGCGCTGATGCGCCACTGAGCATATTCTTGTGCCATGGACGCGGTATGGCTGATCCCAGGCTGTGGTGAGGAAGAGACTGAATCAGTGTAAAAGCTCTCAGAATAATGATATCTTATTGACGCCTTGGGAACCAAACAGGTCCTGACCAGTGCCTCTCCGTTTTAGTGGCCTCAATCCTCTTTGGGCGTCACATCCAGTGAACCCCTGCACAACGGTCGGAGTGCTCTACCATTAGCTAAATTCCTCCTTGGTCACAGAGCCATGCGTGAATGTCCTTATCATTGAAAAATCTGTTTTTCTCCAGATGTTCTTTCAGCTAACTAGAAATATGGAAATCACGTGGTGCAAGATGTGGACTATATGGCGACTTAGCATCTCGCACGGCTGTGCAGCTTTGATCAAATTGCCCGTTCCATTTAGATATGGTCCATGTACCGCCAGAACTCCACGGTGATCCGTGTGTTATTTACTCGTTTTCCCACGAGAATCGTACTGTCCTGCACATTTCCAGTCACCACGTCATTTCACTTGCACACTGTGATTCGCCTTTTATCCGTAGCGCAGCAGAACTCTGTCTGCTGTATATCCGGAGTATGTCCGCTCTTCTGACAATACACCGCTCTTGCTTCACAGTGTTCTCAGTGTACGGCAACATATACAGGGTGTTTCAAAAATGACCGGTATATTTGAAACGGCAATAAAAACTAAACGAGCAGCGATAGAAATACACCGTTTGTTGCAATATGCTTGGGACAACAGTACATTTTCAGGCAGACAAACTTTCGAAATTACAGTAGTTACAATTTTCAACAACAGATGGCGCTGCGGTCTGGGAAACTCTATAGTACGATATTTTCCACATATCCACCATGCGTAGCAATAATATTGCGTAGTCTCTGAATGAAATTACCCGAAACCTTTGACAACGTGTCTGGCGGAATGGCTTCACATGCAGATGAGATGTACTGCTTCAGCTGTTCAATTGTTTCTGGATTCTGGCGGTACACCTGGTCTTTCGAGTGTCCCCACAGAAAGAATTCACAGGGGTTCATGTCTGGCGAATAGGGAGGCCAATCCACGCCGCCTCCTGTATGTTTCGGATAGCCCAAAGCAATCACACGATCATCGAAATATTCATTTAGGAAATTAAAGACGTCGGCCGTGCGATGTGGCCGGGCACCATCTTGCATAAACCACGAGGTGTTGGCAGTGTCGTCTAAGGCAGTTTATACCGCCACAAATTCACGAAGAATGTCCAGATAGCGTGATGCAGTAATCGTTTCGGATCTGAAAAATGGGCCAATGATTCCTTTGGAAGAAATGGCGGCCCAGACCAGTAATTTTTGAGGATGCAGGGACGATGGGACTGCAACATGGAGCTTTTCGGTTCCTCATATGCGCCAGTTCTGTTTATTGACGAAGCCGTCCAGGTAAAAATAAGCTTCGTCAGTAAACCAAATGCTGCCCACATGCATATCGCCGTCATCAATTCTGTGCACTATATCGTTAGCGAATGTCTCTCGTGCAGCAATGGTAGCGGCGCTGAGGGGTTGCCGCATTTGAATTTTGTATGGATAGAGGTGTAAACTCTGGCGCATGAGACGATACGTGGACGTTGGCGTCATTTGGACCGCAGCTGCAACACGGCGAACGGAAACCCGAGGCCGCTGTTGGATCACCTGCTGCACTAGCTGCGCGTTGCCCTCTGTGGTTGCCGTACGCGGTCGCCCTACCTTTCCAGCACGTTCATCCGTCACGTTCCCAGTCCGTTGAAATTTTTCAAACAGATCCTTTATTGTATCGCTTTTCGGTCCTTTGGTTACATTAAACCTCCGTTGAAAACGTCGTCTTGTTGCAACAACACTGTGTTCTAGGCGGTGGAATTCCAACACCAGAAAAATCCTCTGTTCTAAGGAATAAACCATGTTGTCTACAGCACACTTGCTTGTTGTGAACAGCACACGCTTACAGCAGAAAGACGACGTACAGAATGGCGCACCCACAGACTGCGTTGTCTTCTATATCTTTCAAATCGCTTGCAGCGCCATCTGTCGTTGAAAATTGTAACTACTGTAATTTCGAAAGTTTGTCCGCGTGAAAATGTGCTGTTGTCCCAAGCATATTGCAACAAACGGTGTATTTCTTTCGCTGCTCGTTTAGTTTTTATTGAAGTTTCAAATATACCGGTCATTTTTGAAACACCCTGTATAACTTACTTTCCGGAATCCCTACACAGTAAAAGGAATGCTCCAATTATTAGTGGAACACCTAATGGTACGTAAACTATCTGGTCAAAAGTGTCCAACTATCCTTATTTAATGCGGAGTTGACTACTAGATGTCAAGAGAGGTGGACCCGCCAGTACCAAAGGATACTGAGAGTAGAGAAGCAGTAAGTAGATCGTGAATCAGTCATTGCACGTCATCTGAGTAACAAATCCATCAGGAACATTGCAGGTCTTCTAAAGCTGCAAAAGAAGACTACCGGCGATGTGATTTTGAAGTGGAAACATGAAGGAAAAACTGCTGGTAAAATAAGACCAGAAAGATCTCGTGTATTGGTGGACAGAGACGGTCGAGGATTGCAAAGGGTTATTGTAAAAAGTAGCATGAAAATGGGACGGAGAAATCTCTCGTTAATTCTAAAAACGCTACCAGAAGAACAGCTAGAACAATGACTGTGAGTATCGGGAAAGAATAGCTTACAATGGTGGTACACCTCCTCATAAGCCACACATTTCTGTAGGCAACGCTAACCGACGCTCGAGTTGGTGTAAAGAGCTACGTCACTGGACAGCGGATGTCTACAGGCGAGAGGTATGGAGTGGTGACATCACGCTGCACTCTGTGGCAAACCGACGGATGAGTTTGGGTTTGCCGAATGCGTGGAGGATATGACCTGCTATCATGTGTAGTGCCAACAGCGAACTATGGAGTAGGTGGTGTTACGGTATTTCGATGATTTGTGTGCAGTCTGTTTATTGCACTTAAGCAATCGGTAAATGCTGAAGGATATGAACACATTTTATGCCACTGCGTAACAGTTCAGGGACGATGATTGTGTCACCTTAACAACGGACCCTATCACTGAGCTGCTGATGTGACGCAATAGTTTGTGAATAATAACATGCCTGAAACGGACTTTTTTAAAGATATTTATTTAGCATTTAACAGTTTCCCATAATAACAGAAAACAAACTCATTTTAAAAATAATCATATACGTTAGAACACATTCACATTTCAGTCTTTTGTACGGAAATCTGCAAGAAACAGTCTGCCCTAAACCCGATGGATCACCTTTGGGATGAGTTAGGATGTCGACTTCGCACAAGACGCTACCACACAATATAATTACTTCTCTGGTATCGGGTCTTGAGGGAGTAAGCGCTGTATTCTTTCAAAGACAATACGACACCTCAGTGAATATATCTCCGTATGAGCTTAAGGTGTCATGAAAGCGAATGTTGTGAACGCCAACTGTTAATGTCCGCTAATAGGTATCAGGATATTTTTTTATCAGATAGAGCAACTTAAGGTGAATTTCGAGAATAAACTAAGGAACATTCCGAAATTAAAACAAGAATGAGATAATGTGAATAACTCTTCCCATTATTTTTCATCTTTATACTAGCTAAAATAAGCCATGAATGGGAAGAAAACTAATATGGATCTTATAAACGGCGAACGAATCAAATGAGGGAAAAACAATATTAAGATATGTCCACCTCAGTGGAAAAGTGGTCACCGTGTATGACTACCAAGTGGAGGACCTGCTTTTTGTGCCTGGCACTACGAGTGGTTTTTCCTCGTGAGAGTCTGGTGATGACATTTGAGGAGATACTTAGTGAGAAGTAACGACCCCAAGGTCTGGGAAGCTGACAAGAGAGAACGTAAGGTAATTAGGATAGTTTTAAGTCCAAATTATACTGAGAAAGGAGAACGAAAAATATAGAAAGTGTACGAACGTTTATTACATGAAAACACGCAGGCTGAATTTGTATGGACGTGTTATAAGAATGTAGCCAATCAGATTAACTAGACATATAGTGAAATTATAAGAAAGTCATACCAAAGCTCTAAGAGGACTACGTGTTCAAAAAACATAGACTACTCTGATAAACAGTAGTAACCAAACCATGATTCTTTCAAGATATGCGAAATGTGTAATTCCAACGTCCCAGTTAAATAATTTGAAAACGCTAACAACCCACAAATTTGAACACGCACTTTCATAAGACCAGTTCTTGTATGTTGCACACGGTGTATTGATTCGTAAAGTCAATGGACTACGGTGAACGTGTGTTGGCTTTCTGGTTGTAGCGTCCAGGTGCGCAAAGAGAAAGTCTCCTCAGTCTTGTAATTCTAGATTTGGTACGCAAAAATAGTTAAATCGTCTGAATCAGTATCTAAATCCTGGCTCATTCCTACGCATCTTCACAATAATTGGTGACATTACGCAGCACAATGTTTGAGAAACTGCAATCAGCAGAGCAGTATGCATCGGCCTACGTCTATCAGCACTTGAAACTTATCGCTTGAAAAGAAGCGGCGCTCATTATGTATGTCTTATTAAATCGGATTCATTAATTGATTTCCGATACGCCATGAGTGATTGTGGATAGTGAAGAGATCGTGTAATCTCCTGCAAGATGGCGGCCTAGGCAGTGATAATCACTATCGGCACAAAACAGAGAATGGTGAGGGATATTTTGTGATAACTTAGAAAGACGTCGGACGGTAAGCACTTATATTACAATTGAATACAAAATGACGTCATTACAACGCCGCAGGGCAACTCAAACAAACAAGTGTACGTTTTAGGTTTTCAATCAGCAATAGAAACATCGAATTCGCATCTCACGGTTCTTCAGTAAGTGAAAACTATTTTTGTACTTATGGAAAAGGTAATATTCTTGAATTTACGGTACGACGGAGTCAAAAAGTAATGTACGACGCTGTAACTAGCATCTACTCACCTAATTATTAGCAACATATGATCTCGCATTTTACCAAGCGTAAGCACATAGGTTGATTCCCATGAAAGGAATACCATTCTAGTCTTGGCACAGAAGAACCAATTTCACCATGGCAAATAAATCTAAATCATCTCACCCCAATCCCCCTTCATAGTAGAATCTGCATGGAATTTTGAATCTCTACCAGAAAAAATCTTCTCTCGAAATAAGGCTCCATCCGAACATCCAGTCGATCCAGAACAGCACATAGACTCGAATGTAACTCAGTAGCGGCGAATTATCTTTCAAACAAGGAAGACCATAATGGTAGCAATCCGCGAACGATTCTCATTGGTCGAAAGTTTCCTGACTCGCCAAAGTTGTATAACTGCATTACCTAAGCAGTGAGATTTATAAAGTGCTAATGCTAGTATTTACATAAGCTCTAACCTGCGTTCTGTTAAGGAAAACAAAGCAATCTTCAGTTAAAAGGTCTATTAGTATTCTGTTTAGATCTATCATCAACCACAGTTCCACTGCTTATGCACGTAGAAAATTTAATGTATAACTCTCAAGGGTAAATACGAAATAGGGAAACGATAGGGCATACTTCGGGTAGTACACCTGCCGTTCACGTTTTTCCTCGCATATTTTCCATTAAACTATTTTCTACGTCAAACACCTGTAAAAGCTAACTATTATTCCGTGTTCTGTTGATTAGTGACGATTGAAACTGCAGTTACGATAAGTACTCAGCTGAGTATTTTGCACTAAGTCGGTTAATGAGCGTAAAATGTGATTCAATTATATATGAATTGGGAATTTAATCAATATCTAGAGCATAATTACGCTAAAGTCGTTACTATATATTTTGTTTATTATAAATAATTAAATAAGAAATAAGTAAAAATGATAAAAATTTTATAGAACAAAACTGAAAGTAATAGTATATGGAACAAATACCATACATTAGTGTTAATTTTCAGCTCATCAGGTTCATCTCGTGTCTCATTTGAGGTTACAAGGAAAGAGATTTAGGCTTTTCTAACCGTTAGCTGTCAAGAAATTTGCTGATGATTGTTAAGAATATGAAAATTTCTTAACAGAGAAAAGTTTGATTACGAAGCGTAGCAATGTACATCTCCAGTGACTCTTGATTCTAGCGAAGGCTTTCGCACGCTGGTGGCAACAGATGTTAACATGTCAGCCGGCCAGTACGCCAAGCCCTACTGTGTAGTTTTACAATTGCAGATATTACGTACATACTGATGTTAAAGACATTTCTAGAAATCCACTTATTATGAATAACAGTTAAAGCTGGCAAGAATATCGCTGTAATACCTAAAGTAACCTCCAGAGTACACATACGACCTGAAACGAAGAATTCCATGATGAACAACTTCCAATCCGTTTTGTGTAAAACTCAGTGAAGAAATTGAACTATATATTCTATCATTAAATAGTTAAGTGAAAAGCAGTTTGGTTAAAATGATAAAATATGTATTCCTATCACACAGCCACTAGTATTTAATTTATTGGATGCCATTATTTTCAGTTGTATTATCTGAGTGAATGAAACGCTGAATGCCAAATATATATGAAAAGTTGAAGTTGTTAATAACAGTAATTTTAGTATGGGAATCAGATTTTGAAACCTTAGTGTGAGTCACATACATCGGGAAATATGACATACAGAACAGATGTTTTATTCAAGAACTTTTCTTCATCTATTAGTTGCAGCCAGACCCAATGAGATGAAAATGCTTTACGGGTGTAATACAGTTAATTAACTATACGAACTCTGTTGAGTCGTGTAGTGCACCTAGAATTTTATAGCTTTTCTCAGCTGCAAATGCCTTATTACTGAAGAAAGAAATGTGAGTAATTTGTACACTGTCAGAACGACGTAAGAAGACTTGTCATCGCAAGTACAGTGCCGGGAAATATGAGTCCGATATACTGTTCTTTCCTGTTGACACGAAGATGAGAAAGAACTCATTAGGTCGACTTGCAAGAGAATTTGAAAAACTTTTCGACTGGTCAAAAATAAATAAATAAAGACAACCGAGACTCTTCTTGTCAATTGCAGTCTCGCTGGACTATCATACACTACGCAAATAAGAAGCCGAGCTTCAAGAAACTTGCACACTTTAAAGACCGTGAAAGACGTTTCATCATCCATCCTATCTTAAGTAACGAGATATAGGAAAGATTTAAATTCGGGATAATCATTTTTCTTGATGGCAATGCATGTATGAATTATTTTGGGCACTCGATATCAAGAGGAACGTAACAAAGATCGAAAAACTAAACTCTGGCTTCCATCCAGTCACTCACTGATCAGTCTGGCCTGGCAACGGAAGACAGCAAAACGAAAGCTGAAATTTTAAATTTAGCATTTGAGAAATCTTTCACGCAGGAGGATCGTACGAACATACCGCTGTTTGAGTCTCTTACAGATTCCCGTATGGAGGACATAGTGATAGACACCCCTGGGGTTGTGAAGCAGCTGAATGGGTTGAAAATAAATAAATCGCCTGACCCTAATGGGATTCCAGTTCGGCTTTACAGAGAGTACTCTACTGCATTGGCTCCTTACTTAGCTTGCATTCATCGCGAATCTCTTGCCCAACGTAAATTCCCGAGCGACTGGAAAAAAGCGCAGGTGACGCCTGTATATAAGAATGGTAAAAGGACGGATCCTCAAAATTACAGACCATTATCCTTAACATCGGTTTGTTGCAGTATTCTCGAATATATTCTCAGTTCGAATATAACGAATTTCCTTGAGACAGAGAAGTTGCTGTCCATGCATCAGCACGGCTTTAGAAAGCATCGCTCCTGTGAAACGCAACTCGCCCTTTTTTCACGTGATACCTTGCGAACCATGGATAAAGGGTATCAGACGGATGCCATATTCCTTGACTTCCGGAAAGCGTTTGACCCGGTGCCCAACTGCAGACTCCTAACTAAGGTACGAGCATATGGGATTGGTTCGCAAATATGTGAGTGGCTCGAAGACTTCTTAAGTAATAGAACCCAGTACCTTGTCCTCGATGGTGAGTGTTAATCGGAGGTGAGGGTATCATCTGGAGTGCCCCAGGGAAGTGTGGTAGGTCCACTGTTGTTTTCTATCTACATAAATGATCTTTTGGATAGGGTGGATAGCAATGTGCGGCTGTTTGCTGATGATGCTGTGGTGTACGGGAAGGTGTCGTCGTTGAGTGACTGTAGGAGGATACAAGATGACTTGGACAGGATTTGTGATTGGTGTAAAGAATGGCAGCTAACTCTAAATATAGATAAATGTAAATTAATGTATATGAATAGGAAAGAGAATCCCGTAATGTTTGAATACTCCATTAGCAGTGTAGCTGTTGACGCAGTCACGTCGATTAAATATTTGGGCGTAAGATTGCAGAACGATATGAAATGGGACAAGCATGTAATGGCAGTTGTGGGGAAGGCGGATAGTCGTCTTCGGTTCATTGGTAGAATTTTGGGAAGATGTGGTTCATCTGTAAAGGAGACCGCTTATAAAACATGTAACCTCCCCACAATAATTTAAAAGATATTATTTTAATAGAAATGGGAGCCAAGCGTAACCTCCCTAGCAATTAAATTTAATGACAATGGCAATAAAAATGTGAAAATTCGCAATCTGACTCAAGGTGTAAGCTGTCACAAAAATAATGAAAAACAATTCAATGCTAATGAAACTTCAGTGACAATGAAAATTCAATTAAACCGAAATATCGGTCTTTGGCCCAGTGCAAAAATCAGAATTAATTTCTTACTTCAGTATAACTGCATGTCAAATTTCTGCTCTTATTGTTGGCCACGGCTTGGAGGAACTGCATTGCAAATAATATTATTATTTTTTTTTTGTTTTGAAATTTAACTGAAACTTTTCTTTAAAGGAAATGGAAGGAGATCGTTGGTTCAATTAAAAGGTTCTTTTGTATTAAATTGCTTTGAAATCAAAATTATTATTGGGGCGATTATTGCATAAATTAGTTACAGTTGATTTACATTATCAGCTGAGCATTGCTGATTCATTACTTTGTTTAAAAAATAATATACCTCGTCCTGAATCTTGACCAGAATGCCATGTCGACGCCCGCCGACTCCTCACACACAACTGCACTGGGCTGCTACTACCGACATACTGCACTGCTCACAGACTGCCCACTGACAGACTGCTCGCAACTGTACTGCACGACTACTACTAACAGACTACTGGACGCAACTGAACTGAGCTACTGCTACCGACAGAGTGCACTGCACGACGACTACTAGAGTACTGCTCGTAACACTCGCGCGGTCAAGCGCAGACTAACCACGATAAAAGGCTCTCTGGCCAAAGATTTTATCATGCCTCACCATCACTGCTACATTACATACGTGTTTCATAACCCTCCACTGGGGGGGGCAAAAATTTGGCAGCGATGGTGAGTCATTTGGACATGCCATCGCAAGAAATTTTTACAATTTACAGAATATTCAAATGTAGTACATAAATTAAATGTGGTGCACACGCACCGAGTACAAAACATTTCAGACAAAGACAAGATATGAGTACAAAACATAGTAGCAAATCAGAAAACTGTATATACAAATTATTTGACAGATAACAAAGTGCACACGCACTGAAAAAAAATCTTTAGCATTTTCAGAACAAATAAACAGAATGGCAGAAAATCATGTTGAGAAGTGACATGAGTGTACTTAATGAACATATCAGGAAATCATAAAAGGTATACAGAATGAGTACAAATCATATTGAAAAAATGAGAAGAGTGCACAGGCACTGAAGTTCAGTAGCAAACATATTAACACATAACATAAGTGCACATGCACTGTAGTTCAGAACATATCATCAAAATAAAAATGTATATACAATATAAAAGACAAGAGTGCACATATACTGTACTTCAGAACAAATCGAAAAAATGTCTTTAGCATTTTCACAACAAATAAACATAATGGCAAAAAATCATGTCGACAAGTGCCATAAGTGTACTCGCACTGGAGTTCAGCGAATCGAAAAAAATGTATAACCCATGAACATAAATGATGTTAGCAAAAAATGATTTTCATTATTAGGATAGGAAAGGGAAGGACTGCATCATGGTTGTAGCACTTTATATTGCACACAGCTGTTCTGAAAGTCCATATCTTTCCACAGAAGTACAACACCAAGTGACACAATTTGAAGTTCTTTTCCCATCAGAATTTATCAGCGTAGCCAAGACACTGAACTGTCGTAGTAATGTTCCATGTTTTCATTTTGGCAGTACACTAGGTACACCAAACAGTGGGACCATAATAACGTCTTCATCGCTCACGGTGGTGGACAGCATGTCGTGTCAACACCACGCTCTTACAAGGCACACCAACGTAGAATTAGTGCAAAAACCAAATATAGTGCTCCATGATCAGGAGGATGTACAGGACAAATGGATATTGCAGTAATTCAGGGTAGTTAGGTCAGTAGTTGAAGGACATTAAGTCACATAATATTGAGAATTACAGTAGTAGTTTGCGGCATTCATAGCCTAGTTATTGAACATTTCTGTACCATGTATTTAGTATTACAGAATAATGTTCATAAAATTAAATTATTGACATCATGGGTAATCGTATTACAATAAACAGTGGCAGTCCTTGGCCAGTTACAAAGCATATTTAGTATGACAGAATAATGTTCATCAGACGTCTTAGTTGAAAAGGAGAGTCAACATAATACATTGAGTGATACAAATTATTGGCACTCATTGGCCATTTGCCAAAACATGAAAAGTCAACATTGAAAACAAGAGCTAATTAATGGCATAACTAATAACATAATTCATTCAGTGACATTAATTATTGGCACTCAGTGGCCAGTAATAGAACGTGAAAAATCATCATTGAAAACAGGAGCTAATTAATGGCATAATTAATAACGTAATTCATTTAGTGACATTAATTATTGACACTCAGTGGCCAGTAATAGAACATGAAAAATCATCATTGAAAACAGGAGCTAATTAATGGCATAATTAATAGCGTAATTCATTTAGTGACATTAATTATTGGCACTCAGTGGCCAGCAAGTATTGAATAGAATAAAACATTGTTCATCATTCAGTATTATTCAGATCATTAAGAAGTCATTATTAAAAATCAGTTAATTACAGTCATAGCATTAATAATCAGGGGCATTATATGTAGTCTCATTACAATAAACAGTGGCAGTTATTAGCCAGTTACAAAGCATTATATATATATATATATATATATATATATATATATATATATTTTTTTGTCTCATTAAGAAGTCATTACTCAAGTTACATACTATTCAGAGCTAATCAGTATTATTCAGAATTATCATAAACTAGTGACATTACGTGGGACTGGTAATACATTTTTTTTTGTTAGCAATGGATTGCGCTGGGATCGATAATTAATTGCTGAGGCATAACACTATTTGCTTTTGACCTATTGCTGCAAATGAGGATAGGTAACGACATTCGTCATGAGTCAGCTGTAGCAAGGTTATGTGACAAGGCAGTATATGTGATCACATTTATAAATGATAGACACAAATGGGTAAAAAAAAATAAAAATGCAAGTACTAGAACAGGTATAATAAGTAACAGGTTTAGTAAGTATCATGAAAAACTTTTCCTGGAAAAAAATACAAAATGGATTATTGACCTGAGAGAAGAAACACATACTATGCTGAAAAGTAGTGAACTTCGAATTAACAGGTAGTGAAATGTGTATAAAAATGTGTTCCATAGCTGTCCTTTCCAAAACTTTCCGTCATCCTACTATGCAATATAACACCTGCTGTCAAAGCAAACTGCAACAAATACTTAAATAGCTACATAGCATAAATACATAACTTCAACATTATCCTCATCTGTAAAGAAAAACTTCATTATCAATCACTTCATTATCCATATTATCATAACTTCATCATTATCATCACCTATAAAGAAAAACTTCATTATTCATAACAGCATATTCTTCATCATTATTCATCAGCATTCATTATCATCTGCAAAAAAAATCACTTCATTACCCATTATACAACTATTCTTTATCTCTAGCATATTTCATCACTAAAACTAAGATGTGTAATTCTGTCTGACAGCCTGCATCAGTCACCTTGTAATCTGAAAGAAAAAATTAGTTAAGACTGCTATTCTACGATGAGTATAGTATATTCTTGTTAATGCTTGTTAATCCTGATCCATTTACTCTTCCTCATAAAGTTATTGCATCTTCTTTCGTTTATTCCGTAGGTGAAATTCCCATTTCTGTTGAATTTATTTCTTACACGCATTATTTCTTTCTGAAATTGATGAACAAAGATTAATGTCTTGCATTTAAATCATATACCCACTAAATAATGACTGGTTTATGGTGACATAATTAACCATACAGCATAACATGACAGAAAACATAATATGTCAAAGATATTGACAGTGTTCAGATGCAAAAATGTACACAGAATAATACAATGCAGCAGCAAAAAGAAAAATGTAAAACAGTCACGATGTTGAGATATCATAGGGCAAAAAACAAATGTCAAAGTCAACTGGTGTGTGTTATATCTTAACTATTTCACAGTGCATGCAAACAAAACTGGAATACAATCGTACATAAAAGGACAAAATGTGACGTTCGTTGTGTTCAGCTTGTATGTAGTGTAGTTAATAGAGGCGAGAATTAAAGACTTGAATGGAGAGAGAATTTGATAAAATTAATACGTCATTACATAGAATTGCATAATTATTCATAAAATACGTAAGTTCATCTGGAAAAATATGCACGGTCTGATGTGTAACGACAAGAAAAGCGACCTGCTAACCTTACCTTGCCGGGCACTTGCCAAGAAAAAATACGATAATCATCAGTAATTAGTCATGTGAATATAATTGCATAAGTGGTCATAAAAAAATTAGTAAATGGCATCATAGTGTGTCGAATCATAAAGTGTCTTCATTCAATAAAGGGTTTAATATTTGACCAATGGTGGTTGCCTTTCGATTTTTCTGGTTCTCAAAGTTTCGACGCGTACAACATTGGGATGAGGAATGCTGCGAATCCGATATGGACCTGCGTATAGAAGTTCAAATTTACTGCACTTACCTTTTAATTTGCTGGATAAATAGTGTGTACGCACTAATATCTTCTGTCCAACGTGAAAGTCGCGGCGTGTACAAACCTGTTTTTGCTGTCTTCTCCGGCGCTCTGCGGCACGTTTGATGTTGTTCAGCGCAATGTCAATTATTTCGTGGTGTCTTAGTCGACGACAGGTAGGGAAGTTTACTAATTCTTTAATTTTGTTTGGTGGTTCAACGTTTTTCAGCATAACAGACGGAGATAGCATAATGGATTCATTTGGAATGGAATTAATTGCATCTTGGAATGAGAGTATGTGTGTATCCCAATCAATATGTCTTTTGTGGCAGTATATTCGGCACAGCTTACCAATTTCTTTCATTAACCGTTCACAAGGGTTCGAAGAAGCATGGTACTTGGATATATAAATCGGAGAAATGTTTCTAGCTCGTAACATGCGTGTCCATATGCCAGAACGAAATTGAGATCCATTGTCAGAAATTACTTTCATCACATGCCCTACATGAAATAGAAAATGTTTTACAAATGCTTTCGAAACAGTTTTAGCAGTAGCTTTGCGTAACGGAGTGAAAGTAACAAATTTTGAAGTGAGCTCAACAGCGACAAAGATGTAGCAAAAACCTCTGTTAGTTCTCGGAATCGGACCAAAAATGTCTACTGCGGCCATATGTCTTAATTTAACAGGTACAATGGGATATAAAGGAGGAATATGTGAAGTGGTGTCTGATTTAGCTTTCTGGCAAATTTTACAAGACGCTAAAACTCGTCGTATACGTTTTTCCATGTTAGTAAAATAACAGTTCTGTCTCAGTATAAGAAAACATTTTCGTGCTCCGTAATGTGCGTAACTTAAATGAGTATACCAGATTAATTAGTTAACCAGTTCGTCAGGAATGCATAATAACCAATTGTTGCTGTCAGGATGAGAGCGGCGAAACAGAATGTCATTGCGTACAGTGTAATGGTTTCTAATCGTAACATTATTCTTATCTTGCCAAAGGTGTTTAATTTCTTTCCACACGTTGTCTTTATTTTGTTCTTGTGCTATGTCCTGTAATGACGATGAAATAAAGTTTTCAAATGCAACTTGCTGAATGTACATGACACTGAAATTTGCTTTGCAGAAGTTGGTTGCTACGTCTTGCTGATTGTTGCTGAGAGAACGCGATAGTGCGTCTGCTATAACATTTTGTGTGCCGGGAATGTGAACTATTGTAAAATTAAATTCTTGTAAATAAAGTTTCCATCTGCTTAATCTGTCGTGAGTGAATTTAGCCGAAAGTAAAAACTGTATTGCTCTGTGGTCTGTGTAAACGGTGGTATGTCTGCCATAAAGAAAATGCCGAAATCTCGTAAAAGCCCAAACAACACATAATGTTTCAAGTTCTGTAACAGAATAATTTCGCTCAGCAGGTGACAGAATGCGGCTGGCAAATGCGATGTTTTTAATTACTATTGAACCATCTTCTTCAATTTCCTGGAAAATATGTACGCCTAAAGCCGTGTTAGAACTGTCGGTGGCAATGGAAAAATTTCTAGTAAGATCTGGGTGCGACAAAAGTGGTGCATTCAACCAAGCATGTTCCAAATAACATTCTCGTGAACAAGATTCTGCGTGTGAAAATTATTGCTTACGTTACTGGAATATGCAACCTGTACTGTGCCTGGTCAAATTCTGTCGTACGTGCTATTATTTACGGGAGGATGCTGTGGCATTTCGACTATTTGAACTGACCTGTTATTTCTTATTGACGTGTTACGCTATAGATGACACCTATTGCCTGGTTCATTCATGATTATTTGTTGTTGCTGATGTTGTTGCTGCTCATAAGATCGACTGTTATTAAATGTACGCTGAAAATTGTGCTCGTTATTTTTATGTCTGTCGTAATAGTCATTCCTATACGGTGCATTGCGATACGAGTTGAAATAGTGTGTTGTCTGTACGTAGTTATTTCTTTGCTGCCATGCGTTACTATTTGTTGGAGGTGGGACTATACGTGCACGCGGCGAAACATTAAAGTTCGGTTGACCTTGTAGACTGCATTGTTGGTTAGGTATGCTAAGCGGTTGACTTTCATGTTATTGTGGTGAAAAAACATCTATTGTTACCAAAAATGTGGTTGCGACTGCTGAAATTTTGTACATACTGATGATTACGATTTTATCTGTCATTAAAGTTCTCGTGGTTGTCATTTCTGGAGTGCCTAACGAAAATTGTCACATTCGGTAAAAATTTTGTCACATCGGGTTTTCATTACTACGTTTCTTAATTCTAGGTAGAGCAATAGTTAAAGAGCAGTTTTGATAGATATAAAGGATAGTAGAAGAGAAGGCAGCAGTGCAGAAAACTAAAGATGAAACAGCACTACTACAGCTCGGGGCCCTATGCTCGCTACGGCACATATTCATTAAAGCGTAATGAATCCCCTGAGGTCAATTACGCGCTGCAAATAAATTTTAGCTTTTGCGTTGCACGCAGTAGCGGTAAAAATCCAAAAGCAAATTGTTGTGTTCTTGTTAATTCCAATTTCTGCATTACAGGTAATGCTGTTGAAAGTACAATAGCAAATTGTCTTATCGGGGTCAAAGCCAGTGTCTGCATTACAGGCAATAGCGGTGAAAGCACAAAAATAAATTGTCGTATACAGCTCAAAGCGTGTACCTGTGTTCTGTCATTTTTAAATTCCTTACATTTTCTTACAAATGCAAATTGCTTATAATCAACGTTCTCGTCACTGAATTTGATACACGTTCGGGTTTGTGTGCGAATTTGTTTGTATGTGTCATTTCGTACTTCAAGTTACGTAGCTTTTCAGATTTTAAGTCGCGTAGCTTTTCGGATTTTAATTCGCGTAGTCTCTGTAAATTGTTCACATTATACACGCTGCGTGACTCTGATAAATGCTCGCAACGTGGCGGATTCTGTGACGTGTTGGTGACTGAAATAGTTTTTAATTCTTTCACTTTACTACTTTCGACATTTTGGTTGTTCTGTCGTCCACTTTTATTATCGATTTCCGTATTCAGAGTGTGTGAAACTTCCAGTGACTCTAAATTAAACTCGTCGCATATCTGTACTGCGTTTTTAGGGCATTGTTCAGTAACTGCATTAACTTCGTCTTCATGTGATTCTGTTGTGCCTACACGTGTGCCACTTAATTCTTGTGCAACAGTGCCAACTTCTTTATTACTGTTTTTAGCACAAGCCTTAGTATTCACACGTAATGGTTCTTTAATGTCCTGACATTGCACGGTAACAGCTGTACTCTGTTCACTAACTTGTTTGTTCCGTTCGTTAAGGTTGTCTTGTTTTGCGTTCGGTTGTTTAAGACTTTCAGAAAATTCTTTGTTCCATTCTCTAAATTGTTTGATCATGTCCTCTTGTTCTTTAATAAGTTGTCTGAAATCTTCCCTATTTTGTAGCAATATTGCCATAATATGATCAAATCTAAAATGAATATCTCTATTCTCTTTACTGTGTGATGGAGTGTCTGCAATTGTCATATTTTGTGTATCGATTTGGACATTCTGTAATCTACCAGAGGGTTTGCCAGTCGGATGTACACTGTCAGTCACTATTTCGGGATTAAATAAATCCGTCGTACTTTTCGTACACTGTCCATTCTCATTAGAAACATTTGTCTGTACGTTATTTGAATTTTCCAAATCGGGTGTGTTATGCTGGGCAGCGCTCATTACAATAGAGCTCCCCGCGTCATCAATTGTCGTCAAATCAACAGAGGAGACAATTGAGTTCGTTTGTTCATCATTAATATAAAGGTCATCATTAGTGGTTGGAATGCACTGATTGTTAGTGCAGAATTGTCATCATTACACTGCGTGTCACAATTACTATCGGTCACGTTGTTTAAGTCGGTAAATTCATTCATAATACCTCGCGATACACTATTCACAGTCTTTCGCGGCATTTTTACAATAGTCATAAATATTCACAAAACAATAAGCACAAATGCAAAAGGCAACAAACACACATATAACAGAGCAACGAATTGCCGTTGACCTGTAGAGAGAAAGTCACAATATTAGTAAAAGCGTTGCGCCAAATCCTTATTACATCCAAGCAAATAAGAGCAGATATCTGACTGTTGTTCAAAAGATTCTCAACGAAATACGATCCTGGACTGGGTGTCGCCAAGTGTAACCTCCCCACAATAATTTAAAAGATATTATTTTAATAGAAATGGGAGCCAAGCGTAACCTCCCTAGCAATTAAATTTAATGACAATGGCAATAAAAATGTGAAAATTCGCAATCTGACTCAAGGTGTAAGCTGTCACAAAAATAATGAAAAACAATTCAATGCTAATGAAACTTCAGTGACAATGAAAATTCAATTAAACCGAATTATCGGTCTTTGGCCCTGTGCAAAAATCAGAATTAATTTCTTACCTCAGTATAACTGCATGTCGAATTTCTGCTCTTATTGTTGGCCACGGCTTGGAGGAACTGCATTGCAAATAATATTATTATTATTTTTTTTTGTTTTGAAATTTAACTGAAACTTTTCTTTAAAGGAAATGGAAGGAGATCGTTGGTTCAATTAAAAGGTTCTTTTGTATTAAATTGCTTTGAAATCAAAATTATTATTGGGGCGATTATTGCATAAATTAGTTACAGTTGATTTACATTATCAGCTGAGCATTGCTGATTCATTACCTTGTTTAAAAAATAATATACCTCGTCCTGAATCTTCACCAGAATGCGATGTCGACGCCCGCCGACTCCTCACACACAACTGCACTGGGCTGCTACTACCGACATACTGCACTGCTCACAGACTGCCCACTGACAGACTGCTCGCAACTGTACTGCACGACTACTACTAACAGACTACTGGACGCAACTGAACTGAGCTACTGCTACCGACAGAGTGCACTGCACGACGACTACTAGAGTACTGCTTAGAGTTGTGGCGATTCGTGAATGAGTCGTTCATCTGAATGACTCTAAATAAAGAATCGTAAGAATCGAATCGTGATACGGACGAATCGTCGTTCAAAAGAATCGTAAGAACGATTGCGTGTTTCCGAGTCGTGACGATTCCAAGTTCCAACGATTCATCGATTCTTAGTACGCTATGCTTCGAAGGCAACTTCCCGAATCATGCCGAGTCGTGCCGAATGATTACGACCGCCAGATGGCAGTCAAGTGGAGGATGCGTGTGAACAAAGGAAGCTCGGAAGGAACAAACGAAGTTCGTGGGCCGTAATATTACTCGACGTGAAAACCAAGCTGACACTTGGCGGTGGCTGATGGGAACGAGCGTAAAGCCATTTCCCATTTACTATCCCTACATAGTGCACATACGCGGATTCGTATCATCCTACGTTTTTCTGTGCTCTTTCCAATTCAACAGCACCTTATATTTCACAATAAAGCAACTGTCAGCCCTCACACACTGCAAATTTAGCTTAACTTTTGTTTCGTCGAAATACAAAGCATATGAATTTTGCTTTTAATTTGTCTGAGAAATTGCTTCTGCCACTACTATTTATGTGAGAAGACGACATACTTCTAAAGTGTAGGATACAATCGTATACAGCGACATTACTTCACTGCCAATTTGCTAATTCTGTTAGTTCCACCAGTCCCGCCACTAAATGGCTGTCGCACTAGACCTATATTACAGAGCCTCTATAGAGAGAATGTAGGCACTCTAACCAATACCTTTCTTGGCGGATCGATGTGTAATACCGTCTTTAAACAAAAGCTTTTTAATTAATAATTTCCATTTCGAGTTTTCCAATGTTATCCTGTTCAGATTCATACTAAATTTTAGTGAAGTAATGTCGACGTATACGATTGAATCCTATTGTTTAGAAGTATGTCGTCTTCTCACGTAAATAGTAGTGACAGCAGCAAGTTCTCTGACAAATTAAAAACCAAATACCCATGCTTTGTATTTAGAAGAAATGAAAGTTAAGCTAAATTTACTGTGTGGGAGGGCTGTCAGCTGCGTTATGAATTACAAGGGTGATGTGGACTTGGAAAGACATCTTAGCACAGAAAAACTTAGAATGATATGAGCCAAACCACGCCTGCCTCACTGCTAGATTTTGTTATTATAAAACAGACGTCTGCGCGTTCAAGCCACACAACCAAACTGGCATACCACGTAATTTTGCACCACCTTCAGCACAAATCGACTCCTCTTTCCTGGCATACTGAAATAAAACAATAGATGCAATCAAATCAAACGTGACCTTTCAACAATTAAGGCATTACACGTGTAAATCGAGAATCACGCTTGTAACGTCATATGCATGTTTACTCATAAATGAACTATTTCTGGCATATCTTATCAGTTCGATTCTAGCCACATTGACAATTTTAGACCTGTTCTGCCATCTGTGAGTAAGATGTAGAACTTTTTGCATTCCGTAAGAATCGTGCCATCGCGGACTAGAATGAATCTTGAAAGAATCGTGAACGAATCGTAGGAATCGATTCGCAATGTGAGATTGAATCGTAGGAATCGAATCGGGAAAAAGAATCGTGTTGCCCAACTCTAGTACTGCTCGTAACACTCGCGCGGTCAACCGCAGACTAACCACGATAAAAGGCTCTCTGGTCAAAGATTTTATCATGCCTCACCATCGCTGCTACGTTACATACGTGTTTCAAACACTAATACGACCTATTCTTGAGTACTGCTCGAGCGTTTGGGATCCCTATCAGGTCGGATTGAGGGAGGACATAGAAGCAATTCAGAGGCGGGCTGCTAGATTTGTTACTGGTAGGTTTGATCATCACGCGAATGTTACGGAAATGCTTCAGGAACTCGGGTGAAATTCTCTGGAAGACAGGAGGCGCTCTTTTCGTGAATCGCTACTGAGGAAATTTATAGAACAAGCATTTGAGGCTGCCTGCAGTACAATTTTACTGCCGCCAACTTACATTTCGCGGAACGACCACAAAGATAAGATAAGAGAGATTAGGGCTCATACAGAGGCATATAGGCAGTCATGTTTCCCTCGTTCTGTTTGGGAGTGGAACAGGGAGAGAAGATGCTAGTTGTGGTAGAGGTACACTCCGCCAAGCACCGCCTGGTGGATTGCGGAGTATGTATGTAGATGTAGATGTATTTTGTAATTTCTTAGAATTTTTTCACTCATTTTGTATCCATCACTTTTTCATTTTCAATAACCCTACAACATTTTTTCTGCTTCTTTGTTTTTAACTGTAGTTTCCTTTGGGTCAACAGTTCTTTCATTCTTCGAGAATGTTGCTCCTTCTACAATAAGCGTAAAGTTGAAAGTCTGTGCAGTGGCTGAGTTGAGCGTCCGTAAAGGCATTTCCCATTTACAGTCGCTCCCATGAGTTACTACACCGAGTGTCAACTTCGTTTGTACGAATATTACATCTATATACCTCCTCCGCAATCCACCACACGTTGCATAGCCGAGAAGGACTTCTACCTCTCATGTCCCCCTCGTAAATACAGCGAGGGGAAAACTACCGTCTGTACCTCTCTATACGAGTCTTAATTTCTTTTGCCTTGTCTTCGCGGTATTTACGCAAAATGTACGTTGCAGACGGTAGAACTGTTCAACAGTCAGTCTCAAATAGCAGTTCTCCAAATTTTATCGATAGCACTTCGTGTCATCTTCCCTTCAGGGATTCCGATTTGAGTTCACGAAGCCTCTCCGTAGTACTCCTGTGTCGATCGAAACTGCCATTAACAATCCTAGCATTACACCTCTGAATTATTTAGATGTTTTTCGGACTTAGGTGAGGATCCCAAACATCCCAGCAGTACTCAAGAATGGATCACACTAGTGTTCTCCATGTAGTCTCCTTTATACATGAATTACAGATACCTAAAATTCCCCCAATACAGCGAAGCCAACCATTCGACTTCTCCACTACCAACTTCACGTACTCGTTCCAGTTCATACCGCTTTGCAACGTTACGCCCACATATTTAATCAATATGACTTAGAGAAGCAGCATACCACTAATATTGTATCCGAACCCATACGCATTAATTTACATATTCCTATGTTTAGGGCAAGTTCCCATTCATCAAATCAAATAAAAATTCAGTGTAGTCATCCTTTGTCCTTATACAGTCACTCAACGACGATACTTTCCCGTATACCACATCGTCATCAGCAAACAATCGCAGATGGCCGCTCGCTCTCTTCGTCGGATCATTTACGTATTTGGAGAACAAGAGCGACCTTATCACATTTCTCTGGGACACTCCTAGCGATGCCTTGTCTCTCATGAACACTCTCAGTCCAGGACAATGTACTGGGTCCAGTTATTTAAGAAGTCTTGAAAGTCTTTTCGGGTTTGCTGCCGGATCCTAAAATCAACTTGACTCGATATTTCGGCGATCCAACTGTTCGCCATCTTCAGGAAATGCTGCTTCTGCTGATGAGTCCCGCTGAGAACTGACGCAAGATTGCAATTCGACGTCCTATATAGGCCACCGTTCAGTACACAGCGCATGCGCCGCCCATCACGGTTTCTGACTTCCAAAACAGGGAGGTGGCGCCGCCCTTAGTGAAACACTGCTGGCAACGATATATCGCAATCAAGACCGTACCGAAGAACGTTCAGTTTTGTTGCGAGATAATACAGGATTCCACGTTTTGCTAAGAGGAAACCCATTGTCCCTGTTGATTAAATTATCAGCCAACCTAATTTCGATCGCCTCTTTATACACACTATTCCAAAAACCGGAAATGTCGGCAATTACAACAGTTTCCTCAAATTTCATTTTGTGTCTCTCATTCAGGCAGTGTTCTGCTACGGCCGATTTTTCCGGCTGTTGTAGCCTCGTGTGACGGCGATGTTCCACACACCTGTCATTCACTGTGCGAATAGAACGGCCAACGTAAGCTTTCCCACATTGACACGGGATTTTGTACACCCCGGGTTTCCTAAGTCCCAAATCATCCTCCACAGAGCCAAGCAGAACCCTAATCTTAGAGGGTGGACGGAACACACTCTTAATGTTAAAACTCCTTAAAATTCGTCCAATCTTAAACGATAAGCCTCCAGCATAAGGAAGAAAGGCCACAGATCTATGTTCCTCTTCGGACACCTCCGGAGACGGTCCAAATTCCATAGCCCGACGAATCTGTTTCTCGGTGTATCCATTTTCCTTAAAAACAGTCATCAAATGCTCAAGTTCTTGGGTTAAGCTGTCTGCGTCGGAAATGGCATATGCTCTCCGTACCAAAGTCCTAAGCACGCCACTACGTTGGTGTGGTGGATGACAACTCTTAGGGTGCAGATACAAATCTGTGTGTGTCGGCTTTCGGTGAACGCTGCGTCCCAAAGTTCCATCTGGTTTTTTATAAACCATTACGTCTAAAAATGGAAGCATCCCATCATTTTCAACCTCCATAGTAAATTTGATACGGGAATGAAGACAGTTGAAGTGGTCCAAAAACCTGTTAAGAGCATCACGTCCATGCGGCCATACGAAGAAGGTATCGTCCACATATCACCAGAAGCACGTTGGTTGCAAAGCTGAAGTCCTCAGTGCCATAGCCTCGAAGTCCTCCATAAATAAATTGGCGACTATGGGTGACAAAGGACTACCCATAGCCACTCCGTCATTCTGTTCAAAAATGTTACCGTTAAATAAAAAATACGTGGAGGTCAGCACATGACGACAAAGCTTCACCCGCTCTTCATCCAGTTTTTCACTGATCAAACTAAGGGACTCTTCCATAGGAACTCGAGGCTACAACAGCCGGAAAAATCGGCCGTAGCAGAACACTGCCTGAATGAGAGACACAAAATGAAATTTGAGGAAACTGTTGTAATTGCCGACATTTCCGGTTTTTGGAATAGTGTGTATAAAGAGGCGATCGAAATTAGGTTGGCTGATAATTTAATCAACAGGGACAATGGGTTTCCTCTTAGCAAAACGTGGAATCCTGTATTATCTCGCATCAAAACTGAACGTTCTTCGGTGCGGCCTTGATTGCGATATATCGTTGCCAGCAGTGTTTCACTAAGGGCGGCGCCACCTCCCTGTTTTGGAAGTCAGAAACCGTGATGGGCGGCGCATGCGCTGTGTACTGAACGGTGGCCTATATAGGACGTCGAATTGCAATCTTGCGTCAGTTCTCAGCGGGACTCATCAGCAGAAGCAGCATTTCCTGAAGATGGCGAACAGTTGGATCGCCGAAATATCGAGTCAAGTTGATTTTAGGATCCGGCAGCAAACCCGAAAAGACTTTCAAGACTTATTACGCCGGGAAAGCCAACGTAGTCATATTTAAGAAGTCCTCGAGCCACTCACGTATCTGGGAACCTATTCCGTATGTTCGGACCTTCGTTAATTGTCTGAGAGGGAAACTGTGTCAAAAGTTTTCCGCAAATCTAGAAATATGGAATCTGCCTGTTGCTTTTCATCCATGGTTCGCAGGATACCCTATGAGAAAAGAGCAAGCTGAGTTTCACACAAGTAATCATTTCTAAATCCGTGCTTGTATGCGGATAGGAGCTTTTCCGTCTCTGTGAAATTTATCATATTATAACTCAGGATAATTTCCAAAATTAGGCCTATGTTACAAATCGGTGTTAGGATTATTCGTATGTAATTTTTTGGGTTCGTTCTTTTATCCTTTTTTACATGTAAGAGTCAACTAGACTTCCTTCTCTTCTTGTGTTCACTTTCTTCTAGGTCTAGATTTTTTTTTCTCTCCTGAGAGCCTACCTTCTCTATTGGTTCTTTAAAAAGTGTTTTGTTTCTTATTGAGCCCAAGTCGACTCTCACATTTCTTTTCTAAGCCATGCGATTTTGGTTTTGTAAATATTTAGTGAGACAACCATTTGACTAGTTGGTCTGTATTTATTCGTCATATGTGTCCATAGAATTTTAATCCTCCTTTTGTCATTCCGGCTCTTAATTTTCAACTTTCACATATAGTTTTGTTATAGATCTTAATCTGTGTTCTGATTTACTGTATGACAACATAAAGTATTTTTTCCTTGTTTTACCTGTGCTAATAAAGTCACTTTTTTTCTAAATATAATGAACTAATTGTGCACTGTGCCACTGATGATAAAGAAAACAGTCTTATATATAAAACATGAATTCACAGTGTTTTAAATTTACAAGGATAAGTCGAAATTACGATATTTGTGTGAAGTGACCTCTATCATTTGTCTGACATTATTCTTTTCTTACATCTTGCGTTAACTTTCTTCCTCCTGGCCTTGGTCTACTAAGACGAATGTATAACAGAAAGCTCATACAAGTAAGAATAATTCGTTATTTTAGTTCAAGTAATGATTCACGTTTTATTGTTATTACTACTAATCTCATTAATATGTTGTTGACAGGTTCCCAAGTGGAAATGTGGGTGAGTCGTCTTGTATAAAAGCCAATAACCGACTTGGACGATATCTGTTTAGCCGCCAGAGCGGCCATCTCACAGAGATAACAACGAATTGTAGTAATTGCTTATAACCTGCATATAATTTAATTAAAAATACAGTTACCCAGTGCCAATCAAATTAGCGCACTTGCAATATTTCAAAGTTTCACGGTCGCGAAAATACGAAGCCAAGCAAGTTATTCAGAGAGAATAATGTTTTAGGTCTCACAAAATATCAGTCTCTAAACTTTCCATCGATTAAACTCTCCCGATACTAAATAGGGTGAGTTAAAACTGCTGTTTTTGTATCGTAGATTTTTCTTTCTAATTTTTTGGGCTCTTCTTTAGCTTCGAGATTAAGAGTTTTTCAGTGCTTAATTTCTAGTCTGACCAAAGCTTCACTGTGTTTTAGTTTAGTCAGGCAAGATCACTGGAAATTGCCTAGCATTTAAAGACGACGTGACACTTACTACGGAAAAATTTGTAGGTGCTTCAGAATAAATCACAGAACTATGTAAGGCCACTAGCGTATTTGTGATATACAATACAAGTAATGTTAGCTCTATTTTTAGTCGATGTGTCACATTTCATATTTTAAATCGGATTTTTTGTCAAACAGAAATCTTCCAGTCAAGATGTTAGCCACAGAGTTTCTAAATACAAGCAGTGAGACCTCTGAGACCTTTTGCGCTACGGTACTGGTTTTGTCTAAAGTACCTGCTTCAGCTTGTGAAATTACGTCAGATAAATTTTCATTAATTTTGTCTCTTTTCTTTTATGCCACAGACTGATTCGATTTCAAGTGATGCTACTTTTAAAGTGAGTTCATCAATAGCTGCTGGTATATTTCGTAATCCTTCTGCAGTTCGTTTACTACGGTAGAGATGTTCTTTACTGTGGAAGTTAATTGTGTTTGTGTAGCTTCCAAGCTTGGGCGTGTGTCTTTAATCGCTTTTATTTGTTGCTCTACTGTGTCATTCTGCTCGTCTAGAGTGTCTAATTTCTGTTTTATACCCGTAATATCATTGTTTACTTCGGAAAGTACATCTTGGTTTAGCTGTTATTCCATGTCTTTAAATTTTACAATCATCTCCTCGCGAAAATTCTTTGTCAAATCACTGATCTGCTGTGTGACTGTATCCTGAAAATCTCTTAAAGCTTGTTTTTGCTCTTGTTTTATATCGTTTATGTCTTGTGTTACTAAGGTAAGGTTTTGCGACAAACTGTCAAATTTTGTATTTTGTCCGTTCGCAAACTGGTGTTTATGTTTTTTATTTCTGCACGCAAACTGGTGTTTGTGTTTCGTACGTCTGCACGCAAACTGGTGTAATTGGTGTTTGTATTTTTTATTTCTGTGCTCAAGCTATAGAGTTTTTGAAGTATAGCGGCAAGTGTGCTCTTATGGTTACTTACTAATGTACTTTGGTTGTTGACAACTGTACTCTGCAAATCAACATTTGAATTTCGTGTGATGAGTGACGACTAAGTGTCGTCAAAAATCATGTTATCTGCGCTTTCTATGTTTTCCTGTGCGAACATAATGTTGCTCGCGGAGATACGTGATGTAGTTTCATCTATTGTCATGAACGTATTGTCAAAGTTAGAACTCTGTGAAAGTTCACTAGCACTTGTTACTTCAGTTATGTTCATCTCTGAACTACTTAATACTTCTGAGTGTGTAAGACATGGCCCTGGTACTTCAGATGTTCCATCCAGCAGTTGTACGCCATCTTGGCTCATTGCGTTTTCACCATTGTCAGTAACAATGTGCCATTTTGCTTGAATATTAAAATTAAAATTTTGAAAAATAGAAAACTGAAATATATTATTTTTGTGAATTTAAACATACGATTTACGTGTCGTCAAGCGTTGAATAGCTACTGTATGACGCACGAAATGTTATGACACAAAAATTTCAATCATTTCTCTCGCTACTCATTAAGTAAAATTTCTGAAGAATTCACTACAATGCATTTAGGAAAGGAAATTAAGGAAAGCTACTTCTAATTATTACGTAGGCGGCGTTACCAAGCATAGCTAAGCAAACGGTTGCGTAGCGGTCCTACCCTTGCTGCGATGTAACAAACAGCGTATTTCCAAAATTTTCCACAAATTCCGGTTTCTTTTTGCTTCCTTTTTGAATTGGTTCTCTCCACAAGAATTTTTGGTTCTGGCTATTTTGCTCCCAATCGTGATGTTGCGCATGAAAATTTGAAAATAATTAGTACATGCGAAAAAAATCTCATACGATGTCATAAATAATTTTGAATAATTTACACAACTGGTATCGTGGCTTTCTTAATGTCCTGTCACGGTCGCCACTTCCGTGGTTTTTGCACAAAAAATGGATTTCTTTATCATCTTTTCTGGGCACTTGCAGCAGTTATCCTTGGCTTTTCCTACGTGCCAATACACCACCTTTCTGTCTTTCCTTCTTTGCTTGGATCTGGTTTTCCATCTGAGCTCTTGATACTCATATACGTGTTTCTCTTTTCACCAAAGGTCTCTTTAATTTTCCTGTAGGCAGTATCTATCTCACCCCTAGTGATATATGTCTCTACATCCTTGCATTTGTCCCGCAGTCATCCCTGCTTAGCCATTTTGCATTTCCTGTCGATCTTATTTTTGAGACGTTTGTATTCCTTTTTGCCTGCTGCAGTTAATGCATTTTTATATTTTCTCCTTTCATCAGCTAAATTCAATACCTCTGCTGATTTATTCTAGCCCACGTCTTTTTTCGTACTTGATCCTCTGCTGCCTTCCCTATTTCATCTCTCAAAGCCACCAATTCTTCTTCTACTGAATTTCTTTCCACCGTTCTTGTCAATCGTTCCCTAATACTCTCTCTGAAACTCTCTACAGCCTCTGGTTATTTCAGTTTATCCAGGTCCCATCTCCTCAAATTCCCACCTTTTTGCAGTTTCTTCAGTTTTAATGTACAGTTCATAACCAATAGATTGTGGTCAGAGACCACATCTGCTCCTGGAAATGTCTTATAGATTAAAACCTGGATCCTAAATCTCTGTCTTACCATTATATAATCTATCTGAAAACTTCCAGTGTCTCCAAGCCTCTTCCAAGTGTACAATCTTCCTTCATGATACTTAAACCAAGTGTTAGCTATGTAAAGTTGTGCTGTGTGCAAAAATCCACAAGGCGCCTTGCTCTTTCATTCCTTACCCTCGTTCCATATTCAACTACTACTTTTCCTTCTCTTCCTTTTCCTACTATCGAATTCCAGCCCCAATGACTATTAAATTTTCGTCTCCCTTCACTGTCTGAATAATTTATTTTATCTCATCATACATTTCATCAATCTCTTCGTCATCTGCGGAGTTAGCTAGCATATAAACTTGTACTCCTGTGTTAGGCTTGGGCTCCATGTCTATCTCTGCTGGAATAATGCTTTCATCATGCTGTTCGTGGTAGCCTGCAGGTGCTCATATTTCTTTTATTCATTGGTGAACCTACTCCTGCATTGTCCCTATTAGATTTTTTATTTATAATCCTATATGCACCTGACAAGAAGTCTTGTTCCTCCTGTCACCGAACTTCACTAATTCCCACTATATCCAACTTTAACCCATCTATTCTCCTTTTTAAACTTTCTAACCTACCTGCGCGATTAAGGGATCTGACATTCCACGCTGTGATCCATAGAATGCCAGTTTTGTTTCTCCTGATAACGATGTCCCCGCCCGGAGATCCGAATGGGGGACTGTTTTACCTCCAGAATATTTTACCCAAGGGGACGCCATCATCCTTTAACCATACAGTAAAGCTGCATGCCCTCGGGAAAAATTGCGGCTGTAGTTTCCCTTTGCTTTCAGCCGTTCGCAGCACCAGCACAGAAAGGCCGTTTTGGTTAATGTTACAAGGTGAGATTAATCATTCATCCAGACTGTTTCCCCTGGAACTACTTGAAAGGCTGTTGCCCCTCTTCAGGGACCACACGTTTGTCTGGCCTCTCAACAGATACCCCTCCGTTGTGATTGCACCTCCCCACAAACGGCAATGTTCACGGTTTATAGGAGGGAAAAATTAGTTATGTCATTGAAAATCCCGAAAACTGCACATTGAGATTCAAATTAATTCATTATCGAATCAAAGTGCTGTACAGAACAAACGATTGCGAATGAAGATAAGTCTTTGAGGAAAAATAGACAGGAGATGAGGCACCAAGAACCAGTGACGCTTCATAGCAAATTCTAACAGCAACGGTAGGTTCTGGATTTGCGTCAGCTTCTTTCGTGGGAACTGTACCCCCATCACCTTCTGTTGGCTCTAGTTTCGGTTCTGGTAACGGTAATCTTGTAAAATTGTTGCTAACAATGAGGAACGAAAGTGTTATTTTACAGGAAGAAAATACTAATAAATGGGAAATGTTACAATGTGAGACGGGAAGGTCAAAGAAAGAGATAAAATCACTTTATTAAGAAAAGTACAAAGTTACTGACAGAGACGATTTCGGCACAGGAAAGATTTTGTAGAGCACTGGAAGAGTCAGCTAGATCACAAGACGAATATATTCGGTCAGAGGAAGAGATAGAACTACAGACACAAAATTTGCCAATTCAAATTAGGTAAGAAGTTAGTGATGATTTCCAACCAATAATAAATAATATTGAGACTGGCCTTAGTAATATTGAGACAGAGCGGCGGCGACAGAACTAAATATGTTTAGAAAGTGGTGAAAGGTTATATGGAAGTTTTTCAAATATTGAAAATAATCAACCTCTGAACAAAGAAGAATTGTAAGCCAAACAAGACAGTATAGTGTGAAGTAAAGTGGAGTAAACGAGCAGAACGAGCAACCTGATGCCATTACTCGCGAGATGGATGACTAGGATGAAGTATTGGCGAGTAGGCCGAAGCAATGAAGTTAAAATTGTAAATGGAAAAAGAACAACTGGGTACAAATTCTGAGAAAGTTGAGGAACTCACTGTAAAAGTGACGAACTTGTCGACCTTCGCAGACAGGGATTCGGATGACATATTACCGGCTCATTTTTCGGCAACAGGAGAATACAAAACTTTGAAACAATTTACAGATGGTCGAGTGAAAATCGATCAACAACAGAAACGAGAATTATATACAATATGTGATAAACTCCCGCTAATCGAAAGTAAACTTAATCAAGGTGGAGATGATTTCGGTGACTCCCCTGCAGATGATTTAGATGATTATGGATACTTTTGGCATTTCGGCGATCACTATTGAAGTGAAATTTCTGTCGCAGGTAAGATAATGGGCGACCAAGGTGGAGCAACAAAGAACATTCGAGTACACCGAATAATGACGATTTCAATTACAACCGTCCCCTGACGGTTAGAAAAATTCAGAGTGCTCCGAAATTTTCAATTAAAAATACTGAATAGTTGATGAACATTTTTCATTTTGCGTGTTTGTACGTAGTTATATCCCTGCATCCAGTTGACTTATTTGCTTATGGAATATGCCTTACTGTAATTTTTTTAGTGTTGTAATTTCGAACGCATGTATTGCGTCGTAATGTAGAAAGATATGGTAATTATAGAAGTTATTTTGCTACACATCTAAATGTCTATTTTCAGTTTACGGAATTTACGCCAGCAAAGAAATTTGCAGTGAAAAATGTATTTTAAGGAATGCTACTCAGAAGGGACTAATTGTACTCACCTGATGGAAGTAACTAATAAAAAAATTTTAATAGTTACATAAGGGATGAAGACAAGAGAAGGATATACAGAATACATTTTTCCTTGTAAACTTTACATTACGTTATGTCTTTGAAATTCTTTTCGTCATGACTTAGTTTAACTTTTAAAGCTGCCCTGCGTGCATACATTTTCAGGTTTTATAACTTATCCTTTTAGGGACTAATACAATAGTTAATGAGAACGCAGTTCAGGGGCATAATGAATTTCATGCCGAAGTACCAAGGCTAGGGAGAAAATGACTGTACGTCATCCACTGTAGCACTGTTCACTTCACTGCAGTGTGCTATCACAGAATTTCACAGGACATCTTCTTTAGGATATAATTTCACGTTTTCTGGATGTTAATCCATAATACAGTTTCAGACTGATTTGGGGACTCTTTTTATCAAATAGCGTTTACGTAATCACACGACTTGCACTGTTCAGCTTAGTATTCAACACAGACATACGCGAAAGTTAACAATAGAATATTTTACAACAACAGTGCACAAGAAGAACAAGACAGAGTTACAACTACAGCATCAAATAGCAAAAGAAGACTTACAAATATCGTTTTAAAACCACCGTTCCTGGACAATGATCAATAAAACACCCCAAAAACTTAAATTAAATCATAACACAATATCTAAACTAGACTGTTTTAAATATTAGGAAAATGGATACTAAACAACATGACGGAAAAAACCGCAATATAAAGCAGAATACATAAAATAAAGACGGCTTTTTAAATAATTGAAATATGTGTACAATAAATCGTTATGCTGGAACACGCATCACTACGATTTTTAAACTTTTTACAGCAAGTCGGTAATCAGCATTGATAAAATACCAAGATATCTATTTTCGTAAAAATAATAGCATATATTCTAGATTATGTCTGCAGTATTGCACCATTCATTCAAAAAGTCCCTAGGCAGATTTTATACCTGGCGTATAAGGAACGTCAACCAATTAGCTACAGTGGCAGCTTGAAGAAACAGTTGTAACAACAGATGTGCAGTTGACCGTGAGCAAACAGTGTTAAGCAGTGTGCGTAAGACCGTAGTGTCTCAACGTCGTCATGTCACAAATCGCAGTGGAGTAATATCTCTAAATCACTTGTTCAAGACATTCTCTAGAATATTTTGAAGACGAGAAAAATGTGTGACAATTTTGTCGCACACACCTTGACTCCTGAACGAAAACAAAGACGTGTGAACGCCAGCTGCGACCTCATTGAAATGCAATACATGGACAATTCTTTTCTGGAAAAGATCATTAGTGTTGACAAGACTTGGTCTTATCAACACGAACCTAATACAAATCAAAAAAAGTGCAGAAATGCACAGGGGTAGTCAATGCTTTGACGCCATAAGCGACATTCAAACCAATGTGAGTCGTTAGTTGAACAACAACCGAAAAAAGAACTTTTTCGTATGAACGTACTGTGTGTGTTCTCAAATGATATGATGTGGGGGGGGGGGGGGGGGGAGGGGGCGATATGTAAGACACATGAAGTCTTAAAACCACCATCTTAATGTACCTCTTCAAAGGTCAACAAGAAGGTACTACTAAGCTTTCAGGAAATATTCCTTACACATTCACGAAAAGAATGTGTTATATGGACATAAGTCCAGGAACGCGTTATTTCTATGTTACAGCTCGTTTTCTACTTCTCTTCATAGTCATATTAACGATGGCAAACACACAGAAACAGATTGTACCTACATTTCACAGAACATTTTCTCGCACGAAATGTTGAAAATACCCTCTGGGTTGCGTTTGGTTAGAATGTATAGTACGTTGTCATTCTTTGGTTCACATCCAGTGTTCGTTGTTCCAATTGAACGAAGGTAATGTCACTAAGAAAGTAACTTCATTGATTGTGTTGACATACTACTATCTTCATTGTTCTACTAGCATCAGGCACGTAGCATCAACTGTTTAGTGCTCATCACGGACTTGATTTCAGGTACAGTGAACACGCAATGTACTGAAATGGGAAGTTGGCAGATGCCCATTTACCGGTAATGGCCGTGGCGCCAACATTTGAATGGGGAGAGATTTCCAGAACGACAGTGCCCTGGCAGGAGAACTCTTGTAGCAGCTGATCGTCGTATTAGGAAACATTTAAGGTTAAGTGTAAGCCTACTACTTGCGACTGGGGAAGGCCCAGAAGGACCAGTACACCTCAGATGGAGGCAGAACTTCTTCGAACAGTTGCCGACAACCCTAGTATCAGCGTAAGACCATTAGCTACAACAATTAATGTTGACCACGTGACTGTCTGGAGATTGCCACTTGAGAACCTGCTGTACAACGTGTGCAGGCTCTATCAGCAGCTGATTTTCCCACTCGGGTACACAACTGCGAATCGTTCATTCAACAGTGTGTCTGCCCTCACTTCAGCAGCTGATTTTCCCACATGGGACAATTCTGCGAGTCATTCCTTCAACAGTGTGTCCGTCTTCACTTTAGCGCAAATGTACTGTTCAAGCATGAGACTTCGTTTCAAAGTAGATAAGTGATGAGTCGAATAGTGGCAGAAACTGAACTCCAACATAGAAATAAAGCGTTTCCGGAGCTTTGTTCATATGAAGTATTTTCTTCCTCAACGTGTGAGTAATGTTTCCTGAAAGTTTGGCCATACATTTTAGTCACACCCTGTATTTTTAATTAAGCCAGTGCGGAAGTTTTCTGAAGAGACTGTTTTCAGGAAGTTAAAAAATTCCATTACACAGATTTTACACCACAGTGATTAAACATTTTTCCGAAATTTTCATCGTATTTTCGCAATTTTACCCACTGTGCGGCGAGTAGACCCTGTCATTTTTTAGAGGATGCCACCGTCTGTAGCTATAATAGTGGCCTTAACTGAACTCCGTTCGCTCAGCCCTTTTTGTCAACACGAGAATTCTCTGATTCTAACCACTTTGAGATCAGGCGCATTTTCAGATAGCCAATTCGTGGATACGAGCCCTATGTGATCAAAAGTGTCCGTATACAACAACTGGCCACTGGATGTTACGAGAAGTGGACCCATCAGTATAAAATGAGAAAAAGGTTTCCGTTTGGAATATAGAAGTAGTAAGAGCAGAACGGGTCGGTCAGGAGAGCCGAGTGGATTCGAACGTGGACTAGTCATTGGATGTCACCTACATAACAGGCTCATCAGGCTGTCCAAGTAGACTGTTGGTGATGTGAGCTGCAGTGGAAACGCGAAGGAGCAATCACTGTTAAACCAAGACCAGGCAAGCCTTGTGTTCTGACGTACAGGGAAAGTAAAGCACTGCGAAGGATGGTTCTAATAAGCCACATGATAAACGGAAGAAATCAGTCACGGACTCCAAAGTGCTAACAGCAGTCCAGCTAGAACAATGACTGTGCATAGGGAGCTAAGAAGAATGGGGTCCAATGATCGAGTAGCTGATGATAGGCCTCACATTTCCCTTGTCACTGTTAAGCGATGCATCAGGTTGTGTAAAGAGCAGCAGCGCTGGGCAACTAGTGACTGGAAACTAATGATTCGGAGCGACGAATCACTCTGTACCCGGAGTGGGAACGACAGATTTGGAGTGGCAAAAAATGGTTCAAATGGCTCTGAGCACTATGGGACTTAACTTCAGAGGTCATCAGTCCCCTAGAATTTAGAACTACTTAAACCTAACTAACATTAGGACATCACACACGTCCATGCCCGAGGCAGGATTCGAACCTGCGACCGTAGCGGTCACGCGGTTCCAGACTGTAGCGCCTCGAACCGCACGACCACCCCGGCCGGAGCGACCGTAACAGCAGCGCGGGTCCGGACTGAAGCGCCTAGAACCGCTCGTCCACAACGACTGGCTATTTGGATTTGGCAGATACCAGGAGTAAGTTGTTTAAAAATCACTTGTACAGTTTCAGAGAAAAATAAATATTATTTTTTGAAAATAAAATTCTTGAATAACATTCAAAAAAGTTAAATATGTATAGTTTTAAAGAGCAGCCGTACGTAAGTTTCAAGGTAGGAATCACACAGCCAACCGGTTACTAATAACTATGTTCAAATGTGTGTGAAATCTTATGGGACTTAACTGCTAAGGTCATCAGTCCCTAAGCTTACACACTACTTAACCTAAATTATCCTAATGACAAACACACACACCCATGCCCGAGGGAGGACTCGAACCTCCGCCGGGACCAGCAGCACAGTCCATGACTGCTGCGCCTTGGACCGCTCGGCTAATCCCACGCGGCTACTAATAACTGTCTGGTACATCGACCTAGTTTTCGACACGTCTAAGGATGTCTTCATCAAATAAACCCTATAAAACAATGTACAGAAAATCAAATTTGACCAAAAAATTAACCAAGGTAGGACTTGTCATGATACAAAGATTACTTACTTAAAGTTACATTGCGAGAAAGCAATGGTCAAAATTTGGAGCAATTATGCTCAAGTCATAATTTAAAATTAAATAAGTTCCAGCCTTTAGCACGTATGCCGTGCTACGAACATCAGACTGATCGGTCCAGTAACTTACATTGCGGCCCCGAAAACAATACATCTTGCGTCGCTTAAGGGACGCGGACAGTGACATGTGCCAATCTGAGACATTATAACAGAAATAATATAATTAAACAACAGTTAATTATAAAAACAAAATATAACGGAAGAGAGCTTAATGTATTTGACCTTGGCCTTCTCCCAACTTTACTTAACTAGCCTTTGTAAGTCATGACAATTGTCATCTTGGTTAATGTTTTTTGTTAAACTTAATTTTCTGTGTATTATTTTATAGGGTTTCTTAAAGTTTCATTCGGATGAAGAAATCCTTAGAGGTGTCGAAACATAGGTCAGCGTAAGAAACAGTTATTTGCAACCAGTTTGCTGTGTGATTTCTATGTTGTTAAATATATACAGGGTAGTCCATTGATAGTGACTGGGCTAAATATCTCACGAAATAAGCATCAAACGAAATAACTACGAAGAACGAAACTCGTATAGCTGGAAGAGGGAAACGAGATGGCGCTATGGTTGCCCCGGTAGATGGCGCTGCCATGGATCAAACGGATATCAATTGCGTTTTTTAAATTAGGAACCACCATTTTTACTACATATTCGTGTAGTACGTAAAGAAACATGAATGTTTTAGTTGGACCACTTTTTCGCTTTGTGGTAGATGGCGCTGTAATAGTCACAAACGTATAAGTACGTAGTACACGTAACATTCCGCCAGTGCTGGCGGTATTTGCTTCGTGATACATTACCCGTGTTAAAATGGACCGTTTACCAATTGCGGAAAATGTCGATATCGTGTTGATGAATGGCTATTGTGATCAAAATGTCCAACGGGCGTGTGCTATGTGTGCTGCTCGGTATCCTGGACGACATCATTCAAGTGTCCGGACCGTTCGCCGGATAGTTACGTTATTTAAGGAAACAGGAAGTGTTCAGTCACATGTGAAACGTCAACCACGACCTGCAACAAATGATGATGCCCAAGTAGGTGTTTTAGCTACTATCGCGGGTAATCCGCACATCAGTAGCAAACAAATTGCGCGAGAATCGGTAATCTCAAAATCGTCGGTGTTGAGAATGCTACATCAACATCGACTGCACCCGTACCATATTTCTATGCACCAGGAATTTCATGGCGACAGCTTTGAACGTCGTGTACAGTTCTACCACTGGGCACAAGAGAAATTACGGGACGATGACAGATTTTTTTCACGCGGGCTATTTAGCAACGAAGCGTCATTCACAAACAACGGCAACGTAAACCGGCATAATATGCACTATCTGGTAACGAAAAATCCACGGTGGCTGCGACATGTGGAACATCAGTGACCTTGGCGGGTTAATGTACGGTGCGGCATTATTGGAAGATGGATAATTGGCCCCCATTTTTTCGATGACAATCTAAGTGGTGCAATGTGTGCTGATTTCCTACGTAATGTTCTACCGATGTTACTACAAGATGTTTCACTGTATGACAGAATGGCGATGTACTTCCAACATGATGGATGTCCGGCACATAGCTCGCGTGCGGTTGAAGCGGTATTGAATAGCATATTTCATGACAGGTGGATTGGTCGTCGAAGCACCGTGCCATGGCCCGCACGTTCACCGGACCTGACCTATTCGTGTAGTACGTAAAGAAATATGAATGTTTTAGTCGGACCACTTTTTTCGCATTTGGATCACGATAGCAAATATCCTTCAACTTTCCCCACAGAAAGAAATCCGGGGACGTCAGGTCCGTTGAACGATTCTCTTCAGTCGTCGTTGGTCTCGTTCTTGCAGGATCTTTTTTTGGGTCCAGCAGCTTGAACAGTCCCTTGCTGACATGCAGGGTCCATGGATTCATGAGGTTGTCTCCATACCCGTACACGTCCATCCGATTGATATAATTTGAAACGAGACTCGTCCGACCAGGCAACATATTTCGTCTTCCGTCCAGGCAACATGCTTCCAGTCATTAACAATATAATGTCGATACTCACGGGCCCAGGCGAGGCGTAAAACTTTGTGTTGTGCAGTCGTCAAGGGTACACGACGGTGTGTCTGTGTGATTGTCTTGCATGAACTATTTCTTTGTCCCCGGATTTCTTTCTGTGGGGAAAGTTGAAGGATATTTGCTATCGTGATCCACCGACAACGCCTGACAACATGCGTCAGCGCATTCTCAATGCCTGTGCGAACATTACGGAAGGTGAACTACTCGCTGTTGAGAGGAATGTTACACGTATTGCCAAATGCATTGAGGTTAACGGACATCATTTTGAGCATTTATTGCATTAATGTGGTATTTACAGGTAATCACGCTGTAACAGCATGCGTTCTCACAAAGGTACATGTATCACGTGGGAACAACCGAAATAAATTGTTCAAACGCACCTGCGTTCTGCATTTTAATTCAAAAAACCTACCTGTTACCAACTGTTCGTCTAAAATTGTGAGCCATATGTTTGTGATTATTACAGTGCCATCATAGTCACAAACATTCACTTAGACAGCGAGTTAACATCATTTATTTCCAGTAAAATGGACGTACAGAGATTGTGGGAAAAGTTTAAAGAGATTGTGTTCTGGAGAAGTATGTGTTTAATAATTGGACAAGACCCACCGAGGTTTAAAAATTGGGAAAACGCTGAGGAAGTAAGGCTTTTACACTCTCGGGTCAAATGAATTCAGGTTGCAGATTTTCATGGGTCCGTAAAAAGATCTATGCACGAAGCACACAACAACTACCTCCGTAATACAGTAAACCGAGAAAATTGTGGTTTTTTGTAAAATCACCAAGCGGTTCTAAGGCTTTCATCCAGTCACTCGTTGACCAGTAATGTGTGGAAGTCGAAGATACCAGAAAAATGGGGGTTCCTATTTAAAAAAACGCAGTTGATATCCGTTTGACCTATGGCAGCGCCATCTAGCGGGCCAACCATAGCGCCATCTGATTTCCCCCTTCAAGCTGTTCTTTGTAGTTTTTTCGTTTGACGCTTATTTCGTGAGATATTTGGCCCGGTCACGATCAATGGACCACCCTGTATAAGTCAAGGAACTTAACAGTAAATATCTTAATTCCATGTAAAGCATGGTACAAAATTTAGTTCCTGTACCTTCAAAATTGAGAGGTCCATGCGTCTTTTTGGTGTGTGTGTTTTTCGTGAAGGTACCCCCTTTAAGAAAATAGTAGATGCTAAATGAAAAAACGCTTTTCACCCGAATTATGTATTGTGTAATGCACCATGTCCTAATGCAGCATCTAGGAGGCAACTGTTTCTGAACAATAACTATCCGAAGTGGTCTATGTTGCCCAGAGTCTAGACTTGGACACGATGGGAAGCGTTTGGGATGACGCACAGTGTCGACTTCGCTCCAGACCACAGAGTCCAACTACAGCACCTTCTCCGTTTTCGTCTTCTGAGGAATAGGCTGACATTGGTCCACAGATATTCAGATACCTCATTGAAAATATCCACATGTAAGTTGAAGCCGTTATGAAGGGGAATGATGGACAAATGCCCCCTCAATGAACATTTATATGTGTCCAGGTACTTTCGAGAAGATACCGTACAATTAAAATGCAGTTTTAAAATTTTGTTTTTCGTTTTCTTTCTGAGGCATCAGTATTCCGACTGGTTTGAAAGGCCCGCCACGAATTCCTCTCCTGTGCCAATCACTTCACCTCACAGTAGCAGTTGCAGCCTTAGTTATATGCTGGATGTACTCCAGTCTCTGCCTTCCGCTACAGTTTTTACCCTCCGCAGTTCCCTCTAGTGCCGTGGATGTTATTACCTGTTGTCTTAACAGATCTCCTCCTGTCCTATCCCTTCTCCTCGTCAGTGCTTTCCACATATTCCTTTCCTCACCGATTCGCAGCAGGACTTCCTCATTCCTTACCTTATCAGTCCACCTAATTTTCAACATTATTCTGTAGCACCATATCTCAAATAATTCGATTCTCTTCTATGGCGGTTTTTCCATAGTCCATGTTTTATTACCATACAATGCTGTGTTCTGAACGTACATTCTGAGAAATTTCTTCTTGAAATTAAGCCCTGTGTTTCATATTAGAACACTTCTCTTGGCGAGGAATGCTGGTTTTGCCAGTGCTAGCACGCTTTTTATGTCCTTCTTGCTCAGTCCATGATGGATTATTTTGCTGCCTAGGAATTTCCTTAGCTTCATCTCGTTCATGATCGCCAATCCAGATGTTAAGTTTCTATCTGTTCTCATTTCTGCTATACTCATTACTTTAGTCGTTCTTCGATTTACTCTCAGTCCATATTCTCTACTCATTAGACTGTTCGTTCCATTCAACAGATCCTGTAATTCTTCTTCATTTTCTCTGGGGACAACAATGTCATCAGCGAATCTTGTCACTGATATCCTTACACTCCGAATTGTAATCCCATATTCGGACCTTTCTCCACTTTCCGTCATTGTTTCTTCTATGTATGGATTGGACAGTACGGGCGAAAGACTACATCCCCGTCTTACACCCTTTCTAACCCGCGCACTTCGCCCGTGGTTTCCCAGCTTAATTGTTTCCTCTTGGTTCTTCTACATATTGTGTACTACCCGCCTTTCTCTGTAGCTTTTCCCTGTTTTTCTCAGAATTTCAAACATCTTGCACCATTTTGCACTGTTGAATGCCTTTTCCAACTCGACAAATGGAATGAACATGTCTTGTTTTTTCTTCAGTCATCATTTTGTTACAACCGCAACGTCATAACTGCCTCTCTGGTGCCTTTACCTTTCCTAAAGCCAAACTGATCTTTTCCGATCTTCTGTATATTATTCTTGTCGGCAACTTGGATGTATAAACTGTACCTTTCCTAAAGCCAAACTGATCTTATCCATTCTTCTGTATATTATTCTTGTCGGCCGCACGACCGCTGCGGTCGCAGGTTCGAAGCCTGCCTCGGGCATGGATGTGTGTAATGTCCTTAGGTTAGTTAGGTTTAAGTAGTACTAAGTTCTAGGGGACTGATGACCTCAGAAGTTAAGTCCCATAGTGCTCAGAGCCATTTGAACCCTTTTTATTCTTGTCGGCAGCTTGGATGTATGAGCTGTTAGGTTTATTGTTCGACAATCCTCGCACTTGTCGGCTCTTGCAACCTTGGTATTGTGTGGATGACATTTTTTGGGAAGTCAGATGGTACATCGGCAGACTCACACGTTCTACTCACCAGCGTGAATAGTCGTTTCCTTGCCACTTCTCCCAATGAATTTGAAATGTCGACGGAATGGTATCCATTCCTTCTGCCTTATTTGATCTTAAGTCTTTAAATGCCCTCCTAACTTCTGATCCAAATAATGGCTACCCTATCACTACTTTGTCGACTCCTGTCTCTTATTCTATCACGTAACCAGACAAGTCTTTCCGATTATAAAATTGCTCAAATGTGTGTGAAATCTTACGGTACTTAACTGCTAAGGTCATCAGTCCCTAAGCTTACACACTACTTAACCTAAATTATCCTGACGACAAACACATACATCCATGCCCCAGGGAGGACTCGAACTTCCGCCGAAACCAGCCACACAGCCCATGACTGCAGCGCCCCAGACCGCTCGGCTAAGCCCGCGAGGCTAGGTGCCTTCAAAGCACTCTTTACACCTAAGCGGTCTCTCCTCTGCATTTAACAGTGAAATTCCCATTGCGCTCTTAACGTTACCACCCTTGCTTTTAATTTCACAGAAAGTTTGTTTTGATTTTCCTATATACTGAGTCAGTACTTCCGACAATGATTTCTTTTTCGATTTGTTCACATTTTTCATGCAGTCATTTCACCTTAGCTTCCATGAACTTACTATTTATTTCATTCTGAAGTGACTTTATTCCCGAATTTCCCTGAACGTCTTCGTATTTTCTTATTTCATCGATTTGAAAATCAGTTGTCACCAGTCTTGAACATCCGCTCATTAAGTCCTGTCGTAAGAATGCTGACGAGGTTAGGAGAAGTTGCAGCCTCTTGGCTGGAGAGTCTGGAAGCAGCCGTCAGGAGCACCGTGGGCGGTTGTGCGGCGCAGCCCTGGCCGGCGCTCGTGTTACGGCGGCGGGCAGCCCGCCACGCCACGCCACGCCCCGCCACGCCACCAGCAGCACGCAGCGCCGACAACTTAGTTGCCGCAACTCCGGCGCGGTCCGCTAAGTAGCCCGAGCACACTGTAATCCCCTTTGAAGACCGGAGAATGCTCCAGACAAGGCGCTGCCAGTGTTATTGTTTTGCAAGTCGGACACACAATCCCCGGTCCCTCCTCCTCCTGCCGCTTCCAGAAATCCGCGCCGCCTCCTCCACGTACTCACGCGTCCGCGCAGACAACGCCGCCGAACGGTCGCTTGTTGCCAAGTCGGTAACTAGATTAGCCGCCTCCTCCCAGTCCTTCTCCTCGTCCTCTGGCCTCTGCCGAAAGGAAGGAAGGAAGGATGCGGCGCGGACGTTGGCTTAACTGGGGGCTAAATGCTCCGTGGAGGAAACTTGTGGCCCTCCGAGCCGGAGGGTAAGGCGATAGCGCCCTCCGCACAGCATCCAGGAGGAGGTCTGGGACGTCGCGGAGGCGAAACGGGCCGACGGAGGGCTGCAACGGGCCGGAGGAAAAACGCGCCCTTGTGGGGGCGGCGGAGGCGGAGGCGGAGGCGGCGGCGGCAGCGGTGGAGGCCGAAGACGGCGGGCGGGCGCCAAGTTAGCCCCATTGTCGGCGCTAATGTAATGAGCGGCCGGCTCGGCTTGCGGCTTCCTCTCAGCCGCCAGCAGCGGCGCCTCTTCCTCCGCGGGCCGTAAGAAACACTGTAGCGCGCGCGCATGCGCCGGACTTGCTAATCTAGTTGCAGCGCTGCGCCGATCTGGCCAGAGATTCCATTAACCCACGCGGACTGTCCGCGGCGCCACAGGCGTCCTTGGAGTCTTGCGCGTCCCCCCACTTGATCGGATATAGGCTGACGCATTGATTGACTGAATGATTGATTTTAACAGGAGAGCTAAGACACCTTAGATCTGACCCGCCACTATCCGCACCGAAACTAGGTTTACTGTGCGGTACTGCTCTGTATATCTAGTAAAGCCAACTAGTGCCCTTAAATAGTGCAAGGAGTCCCTCTACGTTTTTGTTAGACACAATTTCTTCAAGTCTACTTGTCCCGAAGATTCTATATCTTTTACTTTCCAATTCCATGCATTCAAAGATTAGATGTCATACAGTTTCTTCATCCTCATTACAGATCCTACATTTAGGGTCCTCTTCCATTATACCCATTGTGTGTAGGCGTTTTTTGAAGTTCCCATGGCTGGTCATCAGTTCAGTCATGAGTGTGATCTCTTTCCTGTTCATTCCCACGATTACAGAGCTTCTTTTAAAAATGGCTTGGGCACAATTACCTTACCATGTTTTTGTTTATGGAGCAAGTTCCGTAGTTCTAATTTGATCATAGCCTTGGTGATTGTCAAGACAGGTCTCGCTCCAATAAATGGAGTTGTTGCCCCCATCCTAGCCAATCTATCGGCTTGTTCATTGCCACAGATCCCTGAGTGGCCAGGGACCCACACTAGGTACAGCCTATTGCTTCCCCCTAGCTCCACCAGAGCCCTGTGGCAATCTGCAACAGTCTTAGATCTTGTTGCAGGAGCTGCCCATGATTTCAGGGCTGCCTGGCTGTCTGAATAGATGTAGATGCTACGGTCATTGTAGCACCTACTCCTCCTCCACACATGACCTGATTGCAGTAATTTCGGCTTGGAATACAGAGGCCAGTTTCCCTAGAGCAGGGCTTAACAACTGGCCGGTTTTGAGCGCGAGTACTCGCGTCTGCTCAGGCACGTGCTCGCCAGCAGCTGCAAGGTCGTGGAGTAGGGAGGGAGTGGAGGGAGGGAAAATGCGCGCGCACGTTTGAATAGGGCCGCAGCGTGCCTATTGAATTCGCGCCGACTGTGTAACGTTTAAAGTACTACGATCAGCTCTTAACAGTCACTTCGCTGGTTAAGAATCATGTGAAGTCGCCGTTGTGTAACCCCAACCATGCTTTCGCAGTTCAACCCCCATTGGGAGGAATTGTATCTGTTTACTGAAAAAGATGGTGTTGCAAAATGTTTAGTATGTCACAAAACGCTGAATTCCTTTACGAAATTTAATTTGCAGCGACATTATATGTCGTACCACGCGAAAGACTACGGGACATGGAAAATGTGATTGACCAGATCGTGCACAGGAAGTTATAAAACTTAAAAGGAAGCTATCCGAAGAAGATCTGGACGACGAAGAAAAATCAACTGAGGCAGCTCTCAGAGTGGGTTACAAAATTGCTTTGCTTTTAGCAAAATCCCTGCGCCCCTTAACTGATGGCGATTTAATAAAAGACTGTTTGGTAGTTGCAGCGGAACATTTGTGTCCATCTCAAGTTGAACAGTTTCGGATTGTGCCATTATCTAACATGACCATTATGCGTCGCATACAGGACATGGCAGACGACGTCCAGAGCCAGCTTGCAAATATCTGTAAAGATTTTATGGCGTATTTTCTAGCTCTGGACGAAAGTGTTGATATCACTGGAACAGCGCAGCTTGCCATATTTATTAGAGGTGTTCATAGAGATCTTCAGGTGAGGGAGGAGCTCCTCGATGTAGTAGCCATGAAGAACACTACAAGCGGAGGTGATATTTTAAGTAGTGTTGAAGAAAGTGTTGAAAATATGGGATTGTCGTGGAATTCTTTAGTTTCAGAGTCTACAGATGGTAGAAGCATACACTAAGCTAATAAAATTATGTGGCAGGTGTACATTCTCCTTTATTTGTTTCATTTGTCGCAGTAATAATTCGTGAGTGATATCCCTGCAGGTGGCCGCGGATTTACATCGACTGGCGGCAGCTGTTGTGTACCCCACGTGACTCTCCCCACACTCCGCTCTGGTCCGGTAGTGGGGGTAGCGTGCTCGTGCTGCTCTGTGCTCGCGCCTTGCTGCTCACAGCTTGCTTGGCGAGCACGTATGTTGTGAAGCCCTGCCCTAGAGAGATACTGCTCTCCAGTCTTACGCTGACCGAAATCGAAAGTGTTACATTATGAAGCCCAGTCTCATATTTATCAAACTTCGTCGAAATGTTCATCATGTAACCGGTATTAACTTTTAATTTGGAACGTCGACCATCGGTGTTATGACCCCTCCTGGTAATAGCAACGTCACATGGAGAGGAATGCCTGCTTATCAGACAGTTTCACAATGAATGTAGTATCAGTGAACGCGCTGTCCGTGTGGAGGATCAGGAAGGCACGCGATCTACCTAAGTTTGACCGAGGGCGGGTTGCGATGGCCTGGAAGCTCGGCACGAGCAGTTCGGAAACTTCGATTGCCCTGGGAGAAGGTTCATCTGAACTACAACATAGCATATGAAATATTAGTTCGCTTTATTACATGAATGCTAAAACGATTTACTTTAATATGTTGTTTTGTAGGGCGGGCAACCACAGCCAAACATCGACTTTTTCCAAAGAAAACTCCGCGCTGGCTGTATCAATGATTTTTATTAACTCTGCGACCGGTTTCGCACCACTCATCGGTGCATCCTCAGGCAATATACGCTATTTATAACATGGTAACGTTGAACATTGCCCTGTAGCCACTCCCCACCATTCATGTCCAATATACCGTTCAAAAAATGGTTCAAATGGCTCTGAGCACTATGCGATTGAACTTCTGAGGTCATCAGTCGCCTAGAACTTAGAACTAGTTAAACCTAACTAACCTAAGGACATCACACACATCCATGCCCGAGGCAGGATTCGAACCTGCGACCGTAGCGGTCGCCCGGCTCCAGACTGTAGCGCCTAGAACCGCACGGCCACTCCGGCCGGCTCCCAATATGCCGTCATCTGGTGAATGCGGGAGATAAAATATAAAAATCTTTTTTTAAAAACTTTTTTAAATGATGGGAGCGGCGATGACCATGCAAGCTGAGAGGAACCGCGCGGCAATCCTTTCCGTGAGGAGTGCTTGGTAGTTTGAAACCGTCGTTGACTAATAAAGCATCACTTTATCTACTAATTAACAAACGCTTCTCTTGAAGTAATTTACGGTAGCACTTTTCCATCTCAGGCTGGAATAGCTCTTTGTCCTACTCGATGATGTTGACTGCATCAGCTGAGGTCACGAACTGAGAAGGAGCGCTTCCACGCTCGGCGCCATATTGACCTCTGTGTGCGGGCGCTGCTGCGCTAAGAGACAGTGTGTGTCTTCTTTACCGTCTCCCATTCATCGTTGCGGATTGCAGTGAGGCTTCGTTATCGATGCGCACTGCCGACTATGGTGTGGCACCATGATCGGACGATACCACAAGCAGTATATGAGTTCTGACCCCTAACAGGCGTGAATATTTTCAAGCAAACAGCTTGCAAATATTACCTTAGCGAATTTCTTACCGTACTTCAAACACATGTTGTGTCAGCTCATGAGGAATGCAGGCTGGAGACTGACATGAAAGTATATGCCTTTCCATCACATTTCAGGTGTGCTCTGTTACTGACAAACCAGTAAACCCCCTGTTTTTTAAAGAATCCATCCCTTATATGTAAGACAGCATCAAACTTCGTATTACTTTACGAACGAGTTAATGTGTACAATATAAATGGAAAAAACGAAAAAGTAAACATTTTATTATTTAAAAAAGTAATCGGTGTAACAGTTAAGGCATTTATCCCACTGTGAGATAAGACATTCAATGCCTTTATGGAAAAAAGTTTGCGGTTGCATACAGAACCATGAGAGTACCCTGCAACAAAATTATGCCGTTCGTCAACATTCGTGCACGTTTTGACTTCCTGGCGCACTTAATTATATGCAAAGTGTACCGTCGTGAGTTAATTGTGGTGCTGTGTGCCAGAAACTCAATAAGCAGTAGGCTCTTGGAATCAAAGGGCAATATAACTTCCCCGGAGCTGGCGTGCCTGTTTTTTCGACACGGTGCAAACATTTCGCCGGGAAGTCCTTACCTCAACTTCCATAGAGTCCCGATCTCTCCCCACGCGATTTAAACATCTTTGGACACCTGAAGAAAGAAATTCCTGCCCGTCGATTTGCTGTGGACGAATATATGCACGCTTCGTTAGCATCATACTTCCACAGGCAACAGCAATCATTTTTTCTTGAAGGCACTGGCCGTCTTGTCTCACATTCAGATAAATATATTAACAATTAAACCGATAATTTTTTAAATAAACAGTTTACTGACTTTTTTCCGACCTGCCGCATTTTCGTTTCACTGCCCGTTATATTTGACGTTAAGCATGTAAGCGAGGAAAAGTTCAGAATTGTCAAACACTGCAAGAACATAACTTCGGTAATTTGCGCTCCGTTGAAAGACAAGGCTGGTTTTTGGAAATTGGAAATTTGTGGTAAGTTCCTATGTGACCAAACTGCTGAGGTCATGGGTCCCTAGGCTTCCATAATGCCTAAAGTAACTTACGCTAAGGACACACACTCATGCCCGAAGGAGGACTCGAACCTCTTGGGGGGGGGGGAGGGGGGAGGGGGGGGGGGAGCAGCGCGAACCGTGACAAGGTACCCGAGACCACGCGGCTACTCCGTGCGACGCTTATTTTTGGCGCATGCCGATGTTTATGACAGTGTGTCGTAGAATGATATGATTTTGCGGGCACATTCAACGGTATATTCGCGTACTGTCTGCGAAATGTGTTGTGAATAGAGTAAGTACCGAAGCAATAAGAAACTGATAATCATACTTGATGCTCAAATTTGACTGCATCAGAAGCGAAAGTGCAGCAAGCGATAAACTTTCTTTAATTATTTTGTGGAGGCTGTCAGCGAGAAAAAGTTTCATAAAAATTAAAATTTTAAGTACGACTTAAGTCAGTAAGTGCTCTTATTATCAAATAGTGGATGTATGTAGTCCGGGTATTTATTTACGCTGCCTCAAGACATTTACAGAGTTTTTAACTGTGAGACTTGTCTCATTGTGTTAAACCTGTACCATACGATTATACCTCTTAATGAGAAGACTATGCCGTCATTTTAAACTTCTTAATTCGGTCAATAATTATATGAAACACTGAAAATCAAATATGATGAACCTGGAAGCTATTACATAGCCGAGAAGGCCATCAAGATAAAATTAGACGTTAGAACAAACACAGAGGTGTACCAGAAATTGTTCTTCCTGAGCACCATACGCGACTGGAACAGGAAGTGGGGGGAAACTATACTTGTGCAAAAAGTACTCTCCACAACACATCGTAAGGTATGAATGTAGATGTACATTTAGAACCTGCAACGGGTCGGTGTTACTCGCTTGTTGCTATAGATGTCCGCCTCTGTAGCGCAGGTAGGGTTACCGTCTACCACGCAAGCGGGCCCGGGTTCGATTCCTGGCAGGCGACTGGGTGTTGTGTGTCCTTCATCATCATTTTCATCATCATTGACACGCAATTCGCCGAAGTGGTGTCAACTAAAGAGACTTGCAATACGGCGGCCGAATCCAGAAGGAGATTGGACAGGCCTTCCCAAAGGCGCACGTGGTATCAACAACAGTGTGGGGTCTAGCATTGTTCTGCTGGATGTATACAATGTCCAAGAGTAAGAGTTTCATGTTATTAAAGTAAAAGATGTACCAGTGGTAGACGTATGCATAATTCACACAATTTTCGGCATGTACCTTGCCTCGCTCTCGTTTAATGTAGACGCAGGCTTACTATTGTAGACCTATTTTACGGATTTGCATTGGCCACACTGCCAACATTGCAGTAGGTTGTACAAGGAAATAATTTTGCACTCAAAAGGCGACAATTTACAAAAATTTTATATAAGTTTAATGCTTAACTACGAGAACTAAATCAGAATATCTTCTTTTCTTTTACTTCGTGATGCCGAATTTTGATATTAAATTTTCGCTGTTCTTATTTCTGCTACTCCGAATCACCTTCATCTTTCTTTGGTTTACTCTTTATCCGTATTCTGTGTTCATTAGACTGTTCATTCCACTCAGTAACCCCTATACGTCTTCCTCACATTCACTGAGAATAGCAACTTCATCTTCGGAACTTATCGTTGATATCATTTCATCCCGAATTTTAATCTAACTCTCGTATGCTTATTTTATTTCCGCCATTGCTTCTTCGATGCATAGATTGAACAAGATGTGAGTAAGATCTCATCCCCGTCTTACACTCTTTTGAATCAGGGCTTCTTTCTTGATTTTCCATTGTTATTATTCCTTCTTGATTCATATACATAATGCGTATTACCCCTGTTTCCCTATAGCTTACACCAACTTTTCTGGTGAATTAAAACTATTTGCAACATTTTGCATTGTCGAACGTTTTTTCCAGGTGGACAAATTCGATGAAGGCATCTTGATTTTTTACGATTCTTGCTTCTTTTGTCAACTGCAACTTCAGGACTGCCTCTTTGGTGCCTTTACCTTTCGTCAGCTAACAAACAATCAGTTTCATCATTCATTCTTCTGTACGTAACTTTTTTGTCGGTAACTTGCATTCAGGACCTGTTCAGCTGATTCTTCGATAGTTTTCGTATTTGTCTGTTTTTGCAATCAAGATTATATTTTTAGATTTCAGAAAGCCTGCGTTTTTGCCTCCAATCTGATTAACTCAATAACTGATTGGGCGTTTGGTTGCCGATTCCTCCAATGATTTTAGAAACTCGGAAGAAATGTTGCCCATCCCTTCTGCTTTGTTTGTTCGCAGGTCTTACAGAACTCTGCCAATCTCTGATTTTTGTACTAGATCTCCTCTGTTTTGTAAATCCTCTTTCACGTCACCAGATAGTTGTCGCTCCCATACATTTTGGAATATCAAATAAGCCTACAAGAGCACGACAACTACTTTTCGCTCTTGAAGAACATAAATCTTGTGAATAGTTGTTACTGAAATAACAGTCATGCTGATGGTACAAAGTCGTGTAAGGGGTCCACTTGTACGTGAAGCCAGATTTTGTAATATAATTCATGAAAAATGACCAGAAACGATTGTCATACGTAGAAGAGATTGACACCACCGAACGAAAGAGGTTGCCTGAGAATCGATTGTAAATAGGGGTGCGCGGAGCTTGCCGTTGCCGTTCTCGTTGCACTCTTTCATAGGTAGGATGTAGGACTTAAAGCTGGTGGCTAGTTGGGAGAATTTGGTTTTCGGTCTATGGGCGAGTGATATTGTTTATACTCACACAGAGGCAGTAAATGATAGGTCGTGGTTATTTCTATAACAGTGTAAAGTGTTTTATTAATTTGTGAGGCTTTAAGAGTATCAAGAATTGAAGTGATACTGATCGTTAACAATATTGACCATTGTCCATTGCAATTATAGAAGAGTAATGAATTTATACTGTACTCAAAGGTAAAGGAACTGGAACAAATTTGTAAGGTAATGAAATTTGGTGTATTTAGTTTTAAGTATGAAGCTACACAATGTGGCTTTCGCTAATTTTTACAGTGCTGACCCTTGAATGTAGGAACCAAGTGCTTTCCATCAGATTTAATGTATAGGTTGATTAGGTATACCCGATTCGTAATATTTGGTGCATTTCGTAATCCTGATACAGAGAAGTTCAATTTTGGAACCTATTTTGTCAAACGATATCAGACTTTTTGCCATGTAACAATCCAAGTGTTTTTAAGTATGACAGTAAGTGAGAACTGTAGAACAGTTGAGAAGTTCACTGATTTTGAAGATAATGTAAAATCTTCCATATCAGATTTTGTGAAGGAGAAACTTTACTTCTAATGTAATTTTGAAACTGAAGCATTTGGTGTTAGAATATCCCCTTATCAGTACCTCATCCTCTTCCATGTCGTGTTTATTTAAATCCAATGAATATTTGTTAAAGGAATCTTTTTTCAATCAGAATCAGAAAAATATTAATGTGCCAGAATCACAAAACTATTAATGATTGTAACAGTTTCAATGCGAGCAGCATTGCACAGCGCTGAGCCATATCCAGTATTTTTACCGAACATTTGCAAGATCATTCATTTATCAACCAGTCTACTCATATTATTTGTATGAAGCTATTTTACGGCCAGGGTTGCCCTTCGCTGTGCCAAGATTGAATATTTTCTATGCCTACTGTGGAGACGACAGAATACCAAGATACATCCCTTGCGTCTCTAGAGCTAAGGAAAATTTATTTCATTGTTTATTTGCAGAGGGAATTTTATCAGTTTATTGCGCAGGGCCATAGAACTAAGTGCTCACGAGGCTGGATAAATTTCAGAGGGATTGATTTCATTACGAAAATTGCGTATTGCTTTTGCATATTTATTCATTTGCTCAACAAGACATCACACAGTAAATTTACGTAAGACAAACATTGTGCATTGCATATTTATTGGCAAACAAACACCCAAATCTTTCAAAAAAGAACATTACACTTGGCGGTAGCTCTGCCAGTTCGCTTTGTGAAATATTTGAAATTTAAAATAGTCATATACATATATATATATATATATATTCTTATGCTCCACTTTGTTTTCTATTGATTTGACTGTTTAGTACTTTGGTCTTTTGTTAGTACTCTGTATCTGCTTTACTATGCCGCGGAAAAGAGGCGCGTAGTCTGAATATTAGAGATACCGAAATAGACGATTTTCCGATTATTGACTACAATGTTGAGAATGATGGTAACTGATCTGCGGTGTAACAGTTGCAACTCACCAGAGGAAACATAAGTTCCGCTTCCCAGAGTTATGTACAGTTTACTGATAATATGATTTCTCCTAGTTTACCACCTGCTCAGACTGTCGATTCCGGAATAGCGGACGAAGCTGAGGTAGATATTACTAACACGCAGATGTCGGAAGAGGATCTTTTTCCGAATCAGGTTATCGAACTTCCCACTTCTTGTACAGTCAATCAGAATGCCAATAGCGTGTTAGAGAACACAGTAATGCAAAGTACTCAGCCTGTTTTTCGAAATCGCTCACATTTCATTACAGGTAATTATGCAGATACTGAAACAAACGAGACGTCCATGGTTGTAGATGATGTCTCCACACCACAAAACGCTAGTGACACCCGACGCATTACGTGAAACAAATAAGGAAACGTCGCTTCAAAATGTAATGTAACTGGTGGTTAAACAGTTTGCACACCTTAATGAACGATTTAATAAAAGTGATAAATCAACTGCCCATCACATGACACGAAATACGAGAAATACAAGTTGACACCACCACACAGTTCAGCGAACAATTTTAGACCATACGTGACGAGGTTAAATTGCACGCAGAAACGACTGATGACAGTTTGAAACTGGTAGATAACGGTACTACGGCCAGTGAAAAATGTCTTTGCGAATAAAAATTGAAACTATAGCCAGGCAGTTTGCAGACAGCATGAAATATTTGAGACATTATATTACTGCTTTGAGACATCAATGTAGTGAAACCTGAGCCGTGCGCGGCTCGCGTTTAACCCATTTATTGTTTGTTGTCTTCTATTACGGTAATGCCGCCTAGGTTTGTTATTCCATTTACTGGCGTCACAGACTTCCTGCCTTACTTGCCTGTGAGCGGCAACAGCAGCTGGTATCGATAAGTGCACTGTCGTACCATCTCTGGAGCGGCCGATAGTATTGCCGGGTCGTCGTGTGTCTGGCAGACAGTTGGACCAGCAGTGCAGTCGGGACGCAGCAGCAGTTAAGTCGACTGCTGGTGACACACATGAACTGTCCGATGGAGGGAGATTGGACCGGGACGACCGTTGGTTGGTCGTTCGGTTGGTCGTGTCATCGGCCGACGCGTATTTGGTCATTTCACCGTTTCCGGGCCTGGGCAGTTGGTCGGTTGGCTTGGAGCAGCGAGGAAGTCTCCCTGGCGCGTGTCTGGTCGGGGCCTGGCGGCGTCCACCCGCGGTGTGAGGGGCTGTTCTCGTTGCTACCAGGTTCGTGGCTCGCTGATCCCGGACACGAAAGATAAGTTATCCTATCGCTTGGTCCGTTGACTATCTGTCCGTTGGGTTGTCGTCGGATCGACAATGGTTGCGCCGACTGCCTGTCTCACCTAAGCGAGCGTTAGTGTTTGAATTCCAGGCCGATCCTCGAACATCTGGGCGCCCTTGCGTGTAGCACCTTTTTTCTATTTGTTCTTGATGTTTGTACTTGTGTGGCTTCTAGCCGATTTTTTAAAATTAAGGTTGTTTTGCCCTTAAGACGTAACGTTCTTTAGCCCTTCAGCCTAATTTAAAGAACCGTTTCGCGTAACACCTTTGACATTTTGAAGGTTTCAATGTCGTTTAATTTTAAGTGTTGGGCCTTCAGTCGACTTTGAGTTTGAGTTGTTTTGCTCTTAAGGCCTTCAGCCTAGTGGAAAGCGCTGTTTCACGTAAGGTCTTTGGCATTTAAAATTTTTTAATGTTGTTGAATTTTAAGTGTTGGACCTTCAGCCGATTTTGAGTTTGAGTTGTTTAGCTCTTAAGGCCTTCAGCCTAAATTAAAGAACTGTTTCACTTAAGGCCTTTGGTATTTAAGAAAATAACGTATGGAGTTTTAAGTGTTAGGCCTTCAGCCGATTTGAATTTAACTTGTTTTCTCTTGAAGTGTCTGATTCTTTGGGCCTTCAGCCTAACTGTTTTAAGATAAGGCTTTTCCTTTTTAAAATTCCGTTTTGGTTGAGTTTTGCCTAATTAAGAACCGTTTTACGTAAGGCCTTTTTTTAAACAAAAGTTTAATGTTGTTTAGCCTAAGTGTTGGGCTTTCAGCCGATTTTGAATTCAAATTGTTTGGTCTGAAAATCTCAGATTCTATGGGTCTTTAGCTTAAATAAAGAACTGTTGTAAGATAAGGGTTGCCTTTTAAATTTCTGATTATGCTTGCGTTTTAAGTTAATGGCCTTCAGCCATTTTTAAATTAAGGTGGCTTTCAGCCGGTAATTAAGTCCCAAAGAATAAAGCTGTGTGTATAAAAAAAATTTTTGGGCTCTTGTAATTTTTGATCAGATAATAAAGTCGTATGTTCGAGTGTAACTGATAGTCCTTATTTTGGGCCCTTCTCACAATTTAAACTACCTGTCCTGTCCTGTGGGTTAGCAGGGTGTCTCAAAACCTATAAAAGGCTATAAAATCCCAACACTTTATGAAAGAATAGACAAACAAGACACTTGATTAGATGCACGTCTTGAAAATTCACACTGAGACCTCAGAAAAGCGATACGAAGATTTTCTCTGTAAACACACAGAGTAGAACAAACAATTTTTAAACTCAATTGTAGTACAAAGGCAGGAAGCAGAACAGCAGTTGCTCACTAGTCTTACAACCCGTGTTGACGCTAGTATAAATTTCGCTACCGACGAGGTTAACACAGATTCCGGCACACTGACCCCGTACAGTTACCCGATAGAAACTGAAAACAGCTCTAATAACTTTCAGATATCTCAAATGTTACAAATTAGTCAAGGTCTAGGGCATCGGGTAGTACAGACTACAGGAAGCATAGAGGCCACGGACGGAGAGAGTATGATATCTGCAACAGCTAAGTGCCATGCCGTCCTTGAAACCAGCAACAATACCGTCGGGCTGCACAACGGCACGCCACACTTTACTTCTAAGCAATGTAACACCACGCCGCCCGAAACAAAACTCTCCTCCGCATTTTCCAAGCCCACTAACGTCAAAGTTACTTCCTTTTACTCGCAGTGCCCGTCGGATTTAACAGCAGTACACAGATCATATTAAATTAATCGCCAAGTCATTAACAGCAGATCAGTCCACAATAAAATAACCAGAGCTGATACCACTAGCGCTAAAGTGTCAAACATATTTCCTTGATAACATCGATTTCGAAATCTAATCACATCTACATTCATCTAAAAAATAATATGCCAAGCCAAACACAGAGCTAGATAAATTATATTGTTGTTGTTGTGGTCTTCAGTCCTGAGACTGGTTTGATGCAGCTCTCCATGCTACTCCATCCTGTGCAAGCTTTTTCATCTCCCAGTACCTACTGCAACCTACAGCCTTCTGAATCTGTTTAGTGTATTCATCTCTTGGTCTCCCTCTACGATTTTTACCCTCCACGCTGCCCTCCAATGCTAAATTGGTGATCCCTTGATGCCTCAGAACATGTCCTACCAACCGATCCCTTCTTCTGGTCAAGTTGTGCCACAAACTTCTCTTCTCCCCAATCCTATTCAATACTTCCTCATTAGTTATGTGATCTACCCATCTAATCTTCAGCATTCTTCTGTAGCACCACATTTCGAAAGCTTCTATTCTCTTCTTGTCCAAACTATTTATCGTCCATGTTTCACTTCCATACATGGCTACACTCCATACGAATACTTTCAGAAATGACTTCCTGACACTTAAATCAATACTGGATGTTAACAAATTTCTCTTCTTCAGAAACGCTTTCCTTGCCATTGCCAGCCTACATTTTATATCCATTTTATATTACGCTAGGTAAATACAACACAGCATATTCTGCCATCACATAAATTACTTTTTATACGATTTTGTTTTCCGGGACTGTGACGTGACACACCATTTCGACACTGATACAATGAATTTGTCCATTTTTTTACGTCTTTTGTTACTAAGCAACACCTGAATGATATGTACTGAACTTTCATTTCCACCATATAGCAATAATGAGAAACTACCTAAATACCAATAAGGTAAGTTTTAGCGCCAAGAATACGGCTGCGATTATGAACGATATTATATGCACACTTATTTCCACAGCAAGAGTTTGAAAAGAATATTATAAGTTAGTTATTCTACGAAATTTCTGTGTAACCAGCTACTTTATTTACGTTACAGATATGCTCCAGTTTAACGACATAAATTATTTATTCAGTTCGATGTCTTGCATTCTGAAGACATTACACTACTGCTATATATAAGACGTCGAACTGAATAAATAATTCATGTCGCATATATATATATATATATATATATATATATACTCTACAGGAAATGTGATACTTGACATTTGTCTTCCAGATCAGATGTCGTTATTTGCATTAGCAGTACATCTCAACCTATGCTTATTTTAATTTTACATGGGAGTCCACATACCTCTATACCAAAGCAGACTTTTTCTTGACACACTTCCTATGCTTATACAAATTCTATTGCCACATTGTTTTTACACTTCCTTGATTATTCTGCACTTTATTAGGTGGCGATGGGCCCGGTAGGGAGAATCTTGCAGGTTGGTTCTCTTACTGCAAGTTAAGGCCTTGCACATTTTCCTGTTTTCATATGCGTGTACATGAAAGCAACAGCTGAAAGAGACAAGAGACAACAGAAAGCATGACATAAGCAACTTATACGGAATACTAAACACCATTGAAACTTCTCACACTGTTTTCTGGCATGCGTTTATAAACATTTTCCTGTTAGTGTACTAGGTAAATCAGGCAGATTGCCTATAAAGACTTAGGATTAAGGATTTTTTCTCTGCATTTTGTGTTAGGTATAAGAGTATTGTAAAATGAGTGTTCACACCCTGAGCTACACCAATATTTGAAATAATGATGTAATGTGATGTTCAGTGAGTGTTCATGGTGTACTCCAATATTGAGGGTTATATTGATGATTTTCCTGTAACGATATTCTTTGATGTTAATATGTATTTTGTGTATGTTGTGTCCTTTCTAGGAAAAGCTGTCTTACCTTTTGCCATATGACTGGAGGTGTTTGTGGGAGACTGTCACAGAAACTTTGCACCTAAAAACAATTTTTAACCATTCCTTATGAGATTGCATTTGATACTGCCTTCTTATATTATCATGCTTCTTTTTCTTTTTTTTTCATGTTAATAATCACATTTCCAGGTTCCACTATTTCTGCAATTCCCCCTCATGTTTGCATATTTATCTCATGATTTACTGTGATATGTTAAATTTATCTAGTCAGTAAGCTATATTGCACTTAGTACTCCTGTCTTTATGCTTACCTACACTATAATCAGATTTTTCTTTGCTTTAGCCATAGCAGTTCTTGACTCAAGGTGAATGACAATTGACTGTTAATCTTTTTCTTTGCAGATAAAGTGCACTGCTCTTATCAATCCTTCTCATATCCTTCCCTATGGCAATGCACATTATTAGAGATATAGGTCATTTACTAGACTGAAATTTATGAAGTCTTGAGGGCTCTACACAACCTGTAAATATTGTGTCTTTACTCACACCACCCCATACTTAGATTCTATGATCCTGTTTGTCTGATATGTACTCATACAGGCCATGCAGAGCCATACTTCCATTTAATAATGCACATTGTTCTTGTAAAGGCCATCTCGAATTATGTATTTTCAGTATGAATTATGTTTCGGCCACTGAGTGCCATATAAAGTTATAGTTAATGATATGTTATGATACTATCTCAGCTTTGATGTTTACACTATGTTAAACTATGCTACTTGGAGCCCCAAACTTTTTATAGTTACTAAGATCAGCATTAATGTATGAAGAAAGACCATTTGGAGCCTCTGATTGATATTTTCTGTTCAGCCGTTTTAGATATTAAGATCTGCATGTATTTCATATACATCTACATCTACATTTATACTCCACAAGCCACCCAATGGCGTGTGGCACAGGGCTAGACCACTTGGAGCCCCAAACATTTTATAGTTTTTAAGACCAGCATTTATGTATGTAGGAAGCCCACTTTGAGCCTCTGATTGATATTTTCTATGACATTGTTTTAAATATTAAGATTTATATGTATTCCAAGCAGAAGGCCACCTGTAGCCATTCAATTCTTGATTTTACTGTCAGGGTTTCTTAAGCAATTATGTCGCAATACTGCCACTGGACGACCAAATTTATAATATTATTACAGCCCATGCATTTGTAATTATTTCCTTCACAGTAATGCCTATTATAATTGGTGGATTTGGTACAAGACTTGTAGTACTAATAATTGGTGCACCAGCTACAGCATTCCAATGAATAAATAATATAAGTTTTTGTTTACTACTGAGAGCCAGTATTCTAATTTTCATGTCACTTTGTGAGAAGTTAGTGTAAGCATTTATGTCAAATGACCATTGAGAGCCAGGAACTTTAAATTTACACTACAGTTTTAGGTAGTTATGTACTAATGCATACTCTATAACGGCCACTCGTAGCCAACCTTTGACCTTCCATTAATATGTATACTTCATATAATGGCCACAAGACCATGAGTATTTCTTATTACCTTCTTAAATATTTTGTCAGAATGTACACTATGTAAAATGAATTTCTAACCATCTCACCATTTTTCTAATATGTCTAACTACGTCTATATACATTATGATACATATATAGTCCATTGTAGGTCACTATGTAGGATTATCCATTACCAATAATTTTGTCCTGCCTTGTTTACTTAAGTCTTTATGTCTTGATTATTTAGCATGTATCCTAGTATTGATATACTCACAGACAGACTGATGCCACATTTCTTGAGAATTATTATACTTACAGGCAGACTGTTGCCACACTTCTCATTATATTGTGTAGAATTGACATGGCATAATGTACAGCACTATGGCTTAGTCCAGTTCATGGTTTTATTAGGATATTGTATCTTTACTGTTCACTGTCTGCACATTTACTAAAAGCTGTCATGTTGCAACACTCATTACAGGCTCATTCAGATTTTACATAGGCATTTTGCTTCATTTATTAGAATATGTTCCACTACCTTAACTGTTGTACTGCTTCCCACCTTTAACCATCCAATTTCTTCTCTCTTTTCATGGCATTGGAGCTATTGGATATGAGCATTCATACTTCAGTGTGGCTATGTACAATATGGATCGTTGAAGAATCTTCAATTTCAAATGTAATGACGATGATGATAATCACAATATTGATGTATTGAGAGCAATCAACTTTGGGTGTTGGTAAATTTGGTGCCAGGTACCAACTGTAACTTTGAACTGGAATGAGACTATGGTGACTTGTTTAGCTGTTCTTGACGCTGGGCCAACATACTATGACTAATGCTCAGATTTGAAACTGCAAAGAATTGGACTTTATTATAATGCAGCCATGTCTACAGGCCCATAAGCTTCAGCCATGCACCAAACTTTTCTTAACCATTTTCGCATTATTTTCTTGACGACTAGGGATATATTTTTAGTTTCACTAATGTTATGCATCTTCTAACAACATGAATTTAGAACATTTTTTTATATGACATGACCAGACTTTAAATATACTATTTATGCACCAGAGCACCAGTTTTCTCAAGAGTCCAACGATTTCTACTTTCTTTAGGACAATATTGTAATGATTACGTAACGCCAATTATTCATATTGTAGATACTGATCTAAACATTTGCCCTACATTTGGTCTCCAGTGCACATCCAAATGGCATGGCAAATTTAACAACCCCCCTGGAGGGTTATGTGAGGGCTCCACTTGTATGTGGAGCCAGATTTTGTAATATGATTCATGAAAAATGACCAGAAACGATTGTCATGTGTAGAAGAGATTGTATTTTTGACACCACTGAATGAAAGATGTTGCCTGAATGGTAGAACCAATTGTAAATAGCGGCGTGCGGAGCACAGTAGCAGTTGCTATTGCTTTCATTCATAGGTAGGATGTAGGACTTAAGGCTAGTGGTTATCGGGAAGAATTTAGTATTTGGTCTATGCACGAATGATATTGTTTACACTTACACAGATCCACTAAATGTTAGGTTGTGATTGTTTCTTTAACAGTGTAAAGTGTGTTTTAATTTTTGAGGCTGTAAGGTTATCAAGAATTGAAGTGATACTAATCGTTAACAATATTGACCACTGTCCATGGCAAATATAGAACAGTAATGAATTTATACTGTAACTCAAAGGTAAAGGAACTGGAACAAATTTGTAAGGTAATGAAATTTGGTATATTTAGTTTTGAGTATGAAGCAACGCAACGTGGCTTTCACTAATTTTTACAGTGCTGACGCTTGAATGTAGGAACCAAGTGTTTTCCATCAGATTTAATGTATAGGTTGATTAGGTACACTCGATTTGAAGTATTTTGTGTATTTCGTAACCCTGATATAGAGAAGTTAATTTCTGGGATCTTTTTGTCAAACGATATCAGACTTTTTGTCATGTAACAATCCAAGTGTTTTTATTTACGAAAGTAAGTGAGAATTGTAGAAGAGTTGAGAAGTTCACTGATTTTGAAGTTAACGTAAAATGTTCCATTTCAGATTTTGTGAAGGAGAAACTTTACTTTGAATACAATTTTGAAACTGAAGCATTTGGTATTAGAATATCCCCTTATCAGAACCTCATGCTCTTCCATGTCGTGTTTATTTAAATCCAATGAATATTTTTAAAGAAATATTTTTACAATCACAATCAGTAAAATATTAATGTGCCAGAATCACAAAGGTATTAATGTTTGTAACAGTTTAAATGCGGGCATCACTGCACAGCGCTGAGCTAATATCCAGTATTTTCACCGTACATTTTGAAGATCATTCATTTATCAACCAATCTACTGATATTATTTGTGCGAAGCCATTTTACGTCCGGCTCTGTACTTGGCTGTGCCAAGATTGAATATTTTCTATGTCTACTGTGGAGAGGACGGAATACCAAGATTGTATCCGTTGCGACTAGAGACCTAAGGGAAATATATTTGATTATTTATTTGCAGAGGGAACTTTATTAGTTTATTGCACAGGGCCATAGAACTCGGTGCTCACGAGAATGGGTAAATTTCAGTGGGGCTGGTTTCATTATGAAAATTGCGTATTGGTTTTGCACATTAATTCATTTGCTCAACAACATATCACACAGTAAATTTGCGCAAGACAAACATTACGCATTGCAGATTCATTAGCAATAACAAAAAACACAAAACAATTATAAAGAACGTTACAAACGCAATTGATTACGTTGATTGCACGATATAAGTGTACCTACCCTCGGGTATTCCAAAGACAAACTTTATAATAAATCTACCTTTGTGCTTAATTTTACGAGGGAAAGACGTATAAATAAACCCAAAGGTCTTTGTAATATCCGATGATTATTTAAACCCAAGAGGTATATCGTAAGTCGCTTGGCACTCATGGCCACAATGGCACAAAGTCTTCATCTACACAATAGTCGTATAACTAACGAAACGCAAGTAACCCATGGTGAATAAAGCACCTGTTTTCTCAACTCTAGTACGTGAAAAGAGAACATAAACTGACCCACGTTAATCGTAACCGTTAGTCTCACTCTGCTATTCATACTGCTTCATCATCCAAAGAAAACTCCTTTTCCAATAAGTCTCGCCATGTTCATACATATAGTTAAATATTACCTTTTCTTCCAGAGCAGGCTCGTGGCGAAATGTTGTTTATAGTTCTCAGCATAAACAAACCCAAGGTTGTGTTCACACATCACGCGCCTTCCTGCTCGGTATACGTCAAGACAGCGTGACCATACAATCCAGTACATACACTCAGTCGCCAGAGTATAGTCGAAGATAATGTTCTGAAGGAACCTTTCTATCTCTCGAACTTGCAAGCCATCTTCCTCGAACTTGCAAGCCACGTGGACAGAATCAGCGCCTTAAGTTCTCATTGGCAGAGCCAGTGCAGCAGAAGCAACTACAGAGATAATAGGCCAGTGGGCGCAGATAGTACAGCAATTATTGCTCGCGAGTAACAGACGCGAAAACCATATTCAGCGGGAAAATTCTCCTATCAGAGCATAAAAAAGGTGGATATGTTCCTGCTTCAAAGACTGTGGCTGAAAGGTGGACTACCAGCTGCCTTATTCAATCTCCCTGAGCACCTTCAAAAATTTTCGCAAAAATACATACTTGGCCTCGCGTTGTAGCCGTTCGGTCCAAGGCACCTTGAAACGGGTTGCGCGGCTCCCCACGTCGGAGGTTCGAATTCTCCCTCGTGCATGTGTTTGTGTGTTGTCCTAAGTGTAAGTTAGTTTAAGTAGTGTGTAAGCCTAGGGACCGATGACCTCAGCAGTTTGGTCCCATAGGAACTTATCACAAATTTCCAAATTGCAAAAAATATATTCGCGCTCTTTTTAACATCCAACTCACCTCTCTCTCCCACAAGATCCCCTAACTTAAGCTCGTTCACACCCACTAGCCAATCACTTTAAGACGCTCATACCCATTCATTCCCTCTAGCCAATCCTCACGCACTCATTCAGCCCATCTCATTGTCATTATCACTTTGTGTCAGTCTAATTGTCACTGCCTGCTGTCTCACAGCAAGTGTCCTTCGCTCTGTAATAATACTGCTGTCTTCTCTCACAGATACGTCACCGTCATCTTCTTGCTCTCTCTTAGTGCTGCTATCTCCCATTCCTTCACAATTCTGCTGTCTTTTCTTGTTGTCACTTCCTCGTTGTTATTGTCATAGACTCTATCATTGTCACCGGTTCTCACAAACATCCACTTTGTCTTTATCATCCAACAGCTCAATGTGGTAACACTGATGCACTTCCACGTTCTCAATTGGCCCTGCACCCGGGGTCTTCGGATAGCGTCTTTGATTCATAATCAAAACGTCTTTGGTCCTGTCTTCGAATCCCGCCGCTGCTTAGATTTTGATTACTAATCAACATTGGCAGCCGGAGACTTCCGGCATAAAATATCAACCTCATTCTGCCAACGGCCGTGTCAAGAGGGCGGAGGAGCGAACAGAAGGTTCACGGCACTTTCTTGCCCTAGGGGTGGGAGACTGCCCCTAAAGGCGGAAGAATCAACAAAGATCAAGGGCTTGAGGATGCAGAAGGCAATGGAAACAACTGTATTAAAGACGCGTAACGTGTATCCACAGGACATGTGGCCTGTAACTGAAGAAGTGTCTTGATGATCTCTCCCTTAGAAAAATGTTTCGAAATAGTCCCCCTTTTGGATCTCCGGGAGGAGACTGCCAAGTGGGAGGTTACCATGAGAAGAAGATTGAATAATCAACGAAATAATAACTTTCTGTGAGTCGGGGCGTGGAATGTCAGGAGCTTGAACGTGGTAGGGAAACTAGAAAATCTGAAAAGGGAAACGCAAAGGCGCAATCAATATATAGTAGGGGTCAGTGAAATGAAGTGGAAAGAATCCAAGGATTTCCGGTCAGATGAGTATAGGGTATTATCAACAGCAGCAGAAAATGGTGTAACGGGACTATGATTCGTTATGAATAGGAAGGTAGGGCAGAGAATGTGTTACTGTGAACAGTTCGGTGATAGGGTTATTCTTATCAGAATCGATAGCAAACCAACACCGACAACGATAGCTGCGGTATACAAGCTGACGTCGCAAGCTGAAGATGAAGAGATAAGGAAAGTGTATGAGGATATTGATAGGGTAATACAGAACATAGACGGAGATGAAAATCTAATAGACATTGGGGGACTGGAAGTCGAAGAAAAGGTGCAGCAGAATATGGGCTTGGGACAAGGAATGAGAGGGGAGAAAGATTAATTGAGTTATGTAATAAACTTAAGCTAGTAACAGCGAATTCTCTGTTCAGGAATCACAAGAGGAGGAGGTGTACGTGTGAAAGACCGGAGATACGGGAAGATTTCAAGTAGATTACATCATGGGCAGACAGAGATTCCGAAATCGGATACTGGATTTTAAGGCCTACCCAGGAGCAGATTTAGACCCAGATCACAATATAGAAGTGATGAAGAGCAGGCTGAAGTTCAAGATATTAGTCAGGAAGAATCAATACGCAAAGAAGTGGGATACTGAAGTACTAAGGAATGACGAGATATGCTTGAAGTTCTCTAAGGCTATAGATACAGCAATGAGGAACAGCTCAGTAAGTAATACAGTGGAGTAGGAATGGACGTCCCTAAAAATGGCAATAACAGAAGTTGGGAATGAAAACAAAGGCACAAAGAAGGTAACTGCGAACGAGCCCTGGGTACCAGAAGAAATAATTCAATTGATCAAGGAAAGGACGAAGGACAAAAATGTTCCGGTAGACTCAGAAATACAAGTTGCAGAGGAATGAAATAAATAGGAAGCGCAGGGAAGCTAAGACGAAATGGCTGCATGAAAAATGTGAAGAAATTACGAAAGAAATGAGTAGCACTGAGTCAGCATACAGGAAAGTCTAAACAACCTTCAGTGACATTAAAAGCAAGGGTGATAACATTAAGAGAGCAACGGGAATTCTACTTTTAAGTGCAGAGGAGAGATCTGATAGGTGGGACGAATACATTGAAAGCCTCTATGAGGGGAAAGATTTGTCTGTTGTGATAGAAGAAGAAACAGGAGACGATTTAGAAGAGATAGGGGATACAGTATTAGAATCAGAATTTAAAAGAGCTTTGGAGGACTTAAGATCAAAAAAGGCAGAAGGGACAGATAACGTTCCATCAGAATTTCTAAAATCGTTGGGCGAAGTGGCAACAAAACGACTATTCACGTTGTTGTGTAGAATGTATGAGTTTGGCGACATACCATCTGACTTTCGGAGAAACATCATCCACACAATTCGGAAGATGGCAAGAGCGACAAGTGCGAGAATTATCGCACAGTCAGCTTAACAGCTCATGCATCCAAGTTGCTGAGAAGAAAATATACAGAAGAATGGAAAAAAAATTGAGGATGCGCTAGATGACGATCAGTTTGGCTTTAGAAGAGGTAAAGGCACGAGTGAGACTATTCTGACGTTGCGGTTAATAATGGAAGCAAGACTAAAGAAAAATCAAGACACGTTTATAGGATCGATATCAGGATCGAAGGTCACAGAGTAGATAAAGTTAAGGAATTCTCCTACCGAGGCAGTAAAATAACGAGTGACGGACGGAGCAAGGAGGACATCAAAAGCAGACTAGCAATAGCAAAAAGGGCATTCCTGGCCAAGAGAAGTCTACTAATATCAAACATCGGCCTTAATTTAACGAAGAAACGTCTGAGAATGTAAGTCTGGAATACAGCATTGTGTGGTAGTGATCCATGGACTGTGGGAAAACCGGAACAGAAGAGAATCGAAGCATTTGAGATGTGGTACTACAGATGAATGTTGAAAATTCGGTGGACTGATAAGGTACGAAATAATGAGGTTCTGTGCAGAATCAGAGAGGAAAGGAATATGTGGAAAACATTGATAAGTAGAAGGGACAAGATGATAGGACATCTGTTAAGACATGAGGGAATGACTTCCATGGTACTAGAGGGAGCTGTAGGAAGCAAAAACTGTAGAGGAAGATAGAGATTGGAATACATCCAGCAAATAATAGAGGACGCAGGTTGCAAGTGCTACCCTGAGATGAAGAGGTTAGCACTGGAACTCATTACAGTGCTCGTATATTCTATGTAGCTTAAACTTAGAATTGTTATACTGTAGGGAGTTCTTGTTTTGTCTGTCGCCCTTTGCTTGCGACACATCGGTTTAACACACAGCTAAGTACTGCATTTTTTTCCTTTCGTAATTAAACTCATTAATACGAGTTGCTTGAATTGTGGTCTAGAGATCCGAGAAAGCAGGTTTCCGAGACGCCCCATATTTGACAAGTAGGCAGGATTTAACAGAAATAAATGAAACGTTCAATAGTGATATTAAAAGTCAAGGTGAAGAGATATCAATGATACGAATCGCTGATGACATTGCTATCCTGAGTGAAAGTGAAGAAGAATCAAATGACCTACTGAATGGAATAAACAGTCTAATGAGTACATAATATGGACTGAGAGTAAATCGAAAAAACACAAAAGTAATGAGAAGTAACGGAAATGAGAACAGCGAGAAACTTAACATCAGGATTGATGGTCAGGAAATAGATGAAGTTAAGGAATTCTACTACCTAGGCAGCAAAATAACCAAAGACGGACAGAGCAAGGAGGACTTTAAAGGCAGATTAGCACTGGCATAAAGGACATTCCTGGTCATGAAAAGTCTAGTAATATCAAACATAGGTCTTAATTAACTGAAGAAATTTTTGAGAATGTACTTCTGGAGCGCAGCATTGTGCGGCAGTGAAACATGGACTGTGGGGAAACCTGAAAAGCAGAGAGAGAAGGTATTTCAGATGTGATGTTACAGAAGAATGATAAAAATTAGGTGGTTCTGTGCAGAACCGAAGAGGAAAGGAATATATGCAAAACACTGAGAAGAAGAAGGGCCAGGATGGTAGGACATCGGGGAATCTCGTCCATGGTACTAGAGGTAGCTGCAGACGATAAATGCTGCAGAGGAACACAGCGAATTGGAATACATCCAGAAGAAATTGATGACCTATTTCCCAAATGCTACTATGAGCTGAAGAAATTGGTACAGGACAGGAATTCTTGGTGGGCCACATCAAACCAGTCAGAAAACTGATGACAAAAAAAAAAAATTGCTAGTTTCCATACAACGTTTATACTGTTTTTATTCCACGCACCGACTCTGAAAATATTGCTTTTGATTTGGGTTTTGACTCTTTCTCTTCGTCATATCATCCATGGTTGTCTGCTGCCAGCAATGTTTGCCAAGGTGGTGATTATCATCACACATTTACACTTAGGGGACACAAGCTCTGTGCACAATCATTACATGTCTCTAATGGAGTGGTTCATTTTACTTATGTTTTGTCACTGGTGATTAGTTTGCCTTTTAGGCACCGTTCTCCACACTGAGGGCAAAAGGGTGCCCAGAGACTCTGTGTAGTCCTCCATCCTCATTGAAAAGGTCGTTGGTAGAAAGACTTTGACCCCTTATACTGGAAGTCTTTGTCTGTCATTGATGACTATTTCTATTCAGAATTTGCCTTTTCTCCACAGCTTCGCCCATGTATACATTCAACACTTGTATTGAATGCACCTAATTCTCCCCCTCTCTCTGTCCACCTTTTCCTCTCTCTGCCATCTACCTCGTTGCACCTTTTTCTCCTCCACCCCTCTCTCTATCTTCTTCCCCCCTTTCCTCTGACCATATCCTCGTCTCCCTCCTTCTTTACATTGTATATCCCTCTTCCTTTTCCTCCTGAGCACCAACCCTTTACACATCCTCTGTCTGTCCATTTCCTCATCCCCCTCACTCTCTCCATCCCATCCTCTATCCTTCTCAACCCATCTATGGCCATGTTCACTGACACGTGTAGCCCCTGCAATACAGCTCCATAAATCAAGTTGCTCCAGCAACATGTTTGTCATGCAGGGCACACTACAGTACATGTCAGGGCCTGGAAAACTGTTCCTTGTCACTGACATGTAGGCTTCCCGGCAAAGCACGTTGGTTAGGAGACTATATTGTTCTCACACAACAAGCATGTCATGGAGGGCAGCCTATACGCCACATGCTATAAAAACACTTTTTCCCCATATCTCCTAAATGAAGGTAGGAGGTTCTAATTCAACAGTGCTGTACTCGTGAGGCCTGCTGTTTCTGTGCCAAATTTGGTTAAATCGACCCAGGTGTTTGGGAGGAGATCCCAGAGACACAGACATATACTCTGATGCTTATAACAGATTCAGGCATTTGCCAGTCTGAGACCATGATCGACAACTACGATTCCACGTAACAGATTTTGAATATTGCCAAAGATATATTGCAAGTGAAAGTTACCTGCAGATTCGCGTGTGTGTGGTCCTGTCTATGTGCTTTCCCCCAAGTGGTTGGCGGTTACAGTACACAAGCGAAAGACGTTCACGCACACGTACGCGTACCCATGTGGAGCGACCGCTGCGCCGCCGTCTTGCGAAGGAAGGAAGCAGTGGCTCCCTCAAAGGATTCCTCCGCTCGTGGCCGGCCCGGTAGGAATTCGTCTCGCAGTGCGACCGCCGCAGGTATTCGTGGTCCTCAGGAGCGCCCCCTGCCTCCCGCAAGAGACGGATTCTTAGCAGCGCCGTGGCACGCGTCTTACGTCGCTATCCGATACACACCGCGCGGATTCCGTGTGGGCCACGTGCGGTCTGCGGCCTGCCCTGCGGTGTTAGGGTTGCCAGCACACAGAACAGCGCTGCTCGCACGCCGGCAGAAAGCAGTTCAGTGCTGGCGCCCTACAGGTGAGCAAGCAGAAAAGCAGATCAGTAGTCAAAGGCGCTATCCATGGTCCACGATATAAAAGGATGCCTTCATCGATACAATTTCACCCTTATTACAGAATGAGTGCCTCAGAAATTTTTCCCACGATCTGAGAAGATGGAAGCAATACTGAATTAAAGTTTCTACTTGTGTTGGAAAAGTGTTGTTGTGGTGGTCTTCAGTCCCGAGACTGGTTTGATGCAGCTGTCCATGCTACTCTATCCTGTGCAAGCTTCTTCATCTCCCAGTACCTACTGCAGCCTACATCCTTCTGAATCTGCTCCGTGTATTCATCTCTTGGTCTCCCTCTACGATTTTTACCCTCCGCGCTGCCCTCCAGTACTAAATTGGTGATACCTTGATGCCTCAGAACATGTCCTACCAACCAGTCCCTTCTTCTTGTCAAGTTGTGCCACAAACTCCTCTTCTCCCCAATTCTATTCAATACCTCCTCATTAGTTACGTGATCTACCCATCTAATCTTCAGCATTCTTCTGTAAAACCACATTTCGAAAGCTTCTATTCTCTTCTTGTCCAAACTATTTATCGTCCATGTTTCACTTCCACTCTCCATACAAATACTTTCAGAAACGACTTCCTGACACTTAAATCTATACTCGATGTTAACAAATTTCTCTTCTTCAGAATCGCTTTTCTTGCCATTGCCAGTCTACATTTTATATACTCTCTACTTCGACCATCATCAGTTATTTTGCCCACCAAATGGCAAAACTCCTTTACTACTTTAAGTGTCTCATTTCCTAATCTAATTCCCTCAGCATCACCCAACTTAATTCGACTACATTCCTTTATCTTCGATTTGCTTTTGTTGATGTTCATCTTATATCCTCCTTTCAAGACACTGTCCATTCCGTTCAACTGCTCTTCCAAGTCCTTTGCTGTCTCTGACAGAATTACAATGTCATCGGCGAACCTTAAAATTTTTATTTCTTCTCCATGGATTTTAATATCTACTCCGAATATTTCTTTTGTTTCCTTTACTGCTTGCTCAATATACAGATTGAATAACATTGGGGAGAGGCTACAACCCTGTCTCACTCCCTTCCCAACCGCTGCTTCCCTTTCATGTCCCTCGACTCTTATAACTGCCATCTGGCTTCTGTACAAATTGTAAATAGCCTTTCGCTCCCTGTATTTTACCCCTGCTATCTTTAGTATTTGAAAGAGAGTATTCCAGTCAACATTGTCAAAAGCTTTCTCCAAGTCTACAAATGCTAGAAACGTAGGTTTGCCTTTCCTTAATCTTTCTTCTAAGATAAGTCGTAAGGTCAGTATTACCTCACGTGTTCCAACATTTCTACGGAATCCAAACTGATCTTCTCAAATTTACTGATTGTGCAAGACTACTGATATTACAGGTAAAAGGTAATACAGAATGAAACTTTCACTCTGCAGCGGAGTGTACGCTGATATAAAACTTCCTGGAGGGCTACAACTTTGTGCTAGGCCCGGTCTCGATCTCGGGACCCTTGCCTTTCGCGAGCAAATGCTCTACCGACTGAACTATCCAAGCAGGACTCACCGCCCTTCCTCACAGCTTTATTCTCGTCAGAACCTCGCCTTGTACCTGTGAAGTTTGGAAGGTAGGAGATGAGGTGCTGACGGCTGTAAGCCTGCGAGGAGGGTCCGCGAGTCCTGCTTGGGTAGGAAAAAGCCCCGAGCTCGAATCTCGGTGCAGCACACAGATTTAATCTGCCACGAAGTTCCAAAAGATGAGACATTCTGTCTCCATAGAAAACAGAAAGCTCTGCCTGATAAAAATAAACACAAGTGAGACTCTTCTGTAGTCGAGGAGAAGTGACTTTGTAACTCCGTTGAAACCGTCAGAAGAAATAGGAAATGGGGGAAAAAATAAAATGTCTTGAGCTAGGTTCCGGATCATTTGAAGTCACGTAGTCATTAGATTTACCTGCAAATGACGTCTTGGACTGTACTTCGCTAATACAAGTTTGAAGTTCACTTCATCAAATCCCACGATAATCATGATGCAGCAAACAGCGCATACCATCAGTTACAAACAACTATTGTTCTTCTATGCAGGAAACTATGACTACTAGCGAAAGACTATGTCTCTGTCACTCGATTATGGAGGCAGGCTGAATATACCAGTATCTATACAACATTTTTGTTTTTTTATTTCAACGGCAGTACAAAATTTACAGTAACATAGTTTTCCAACATAGTCACCATTATCTTCAGTTCACTCTGTTCAAGGCTTCACAAGCATTTACAGATTCTCAGAACGAAGCTTTTTCTTTGTGCTTCCTTCGTCAGAGGTGAATCAACGGCCTGTACAACACTTCATAAGTGGACCAAGCAGCTGGAAATTCCACGTAAGAAGATAAAATAACACCTGCAGAGAATGGAGTCAGTTGCGTGGTTCCAGACTGAAGTGCCTAGAACCGCTCGGCCACCGCGGCCGGCCTTGCTCACAGAACAGGGTAGTGACACTAACAGATTCCCCAAGTCTACTGAAGAGCCTCAAAAAATAAAAAAATAGAATAAATATTGACATTAGTCAAGAAGTCGCTACAGGTTAGTGAGCAGGCGTAGTAGCAAATTGACTGCAGAGTCCATGTCAGAGTGGCATCTTTTATAATAATACAGCAGAAAGCTTGAAAAAAGGAGCAATTAACTTCGACGGAATTCTAGTGATATACCTCCTCACCAAGAAATACTGGGCTTAATGGAAAAGCGAGAAACGACTGGCAGACGCAATGGGTTTCAACCATGTTCTCAAAAGAAGAGCATTATGTCCAGCAGCTGCCTAAAATAACATTAATCTCTTCGGGTTATTAATTGGAACGGAAGAGACAATTCATAGCAACAACTATGGGCATGAGCGTAAATCATGGCCGATATTCAACCTACCTGCCACGAATAGCCAGTGTAGACCATCTACAGGTCTGGTTACCGAGAAGCTCGTCGTAGAAATTATTGCGCATCGTCATTGAACTGAGTTCGGTTGACGAAGCACAACAGTTACTACGACGGGTTTTAGATCATCAGATCAAAAGGTAGGCTATACTGGACGAAACCGGTTATCAAATATAAATAATATTGTGATGTAGAATGTCTCTCTCAGACAGTCCACCGTCTTAGTACATTTAATTTATGGGGGTGTTTTCATTCTGTACGGAATCCCATAACTGCAGGCACGACATCAGAGTTAACTGAGTCTACTTTTTGTATAATGAAGACAGCCAGACTCCATCTGTCGGGAACTGCCTCATATTGTAGATGGTGCCCAACTACGTTGAGAAAACAGTCCAGTATATCAAATATCAGCGGTGGAAATAGAAATAAATTTTCTGCAAATAAATTTCAAGGAAGAAGCGCAGCTATTCGATGGAAGCTTTCCCCCTTCAGAGCTCTAATGAAAACTGAGGTAAGGACACTCGGTGCGAAACAGCGTTATTGAACATCAAACAATGTACGTGGCGTGTTTGGCCGGCCGGAGTGGCCGAGCGGTTCTAGGCGCTTCAGTCTGGAACAGCGCGACCGCTACGGTCGCAGGTTCGAATCCTTCCTCGGGCATGGATGTGTGTGATGTCCCTAGGTTACTTAGGTTTAAGTAGTTCTAAGTTTTAGGGGACTGATGACCTCAGCTGATAAGTCCCATAGTGCTCAGAGCCATTTGAACCATTCTGAACATTCAGAGGATGATACGGATCATTAAGCCTCAGGTAAAGATACTAGGTATGTTCCTGAACTCAGATGCGCTTAAAATGTTGTTGCTAATTAGGGAAATGCGAATTATACTGTAAGCAAGTTAGCAGTGTTAAGTTGCGTCCCTTAACACTGCTTACGTGAATTTACGTGAGAGAGTAACATCAGAAATGTTAAGGGCCCTCCTTAGCACTGTGCTGATCGAAGATTAATTTTTGAGGTTTCTGTACTTCATTATTGAAAAAATCTGGTAGCGCAAACCTTAATATTATAAACTGGAATAATGCAGAACTATCAAATTTGTGTTTTTTAGAGGTTTCACGGTAATGTTTCGTTAACTCGCCAAGCAAGTAAACTGTGGTAAGTCGATGGTAAATGATGTTATGTGCACTGGGTTCGCACGTACAAAACGGTAAATAAGCATTGATGTACTCTTAAGAATAATATTTTGCATATAATTTACAATTTGAAAGATACGTATTTACTCTACAAGCTTTCGAGAGCAATGACTCACCTGTGTAACAAAAAACCGCAGTTAATGCGCTTGAAGTATCACATTTATGAGAATTTATTGGAACTTTGCTGTGCAGTTCCTCAAAATAGTCATTTTGTGCCTTAGTATTGTTTACAGCCGTGTTCTTCAGTTCAGATGCGAATTCAACGCAGGCGTCTACCATTTAGGGCAGCAGCAGTTCGGTATGAATAGAAACATAACCTACAAGGGTGGTCTAAACTGGTAACCTGAATAAATATAAAAAGTGAACCGTTTTACTAGCGGAATGTTGCAGAGCAGCGACTTCTGATTCCAGTTTTGGGGGCTGATCGGTTCTGGCTGCAGAATCGCTCGTGCGGTAAGTTGTGGTATGGGTTCTCCCCTAGCGCGGCGAGCGCGGAGTCAGGAATTCTTACTCATCAAAGATATCCTTATTACGGTGCAAAAAGACGACCAGAGCTGCGAATAAATGAGATTTTTATTCAGTAGGTTGCCAGTTTCGAGTTAATACCCATTTTCGGACTAACGAAGACTTTCAAAGTTAAATATAGGCCCACCTCTAAAATAATAATAAATAATATCTAAACGTTTATGTCCGGTCCCAAATGAACATCACTGAACGGATGTATATGTATTGGTGTTATTCACTCTTATTTTATACGTACAGTTACCTTTGCAAGGCTTGATTGGTTCGAAAATGGATATTAACCAGAAACTAGTAAAAACTGAAAAAAAACATGTATTTTATTCGCAACTCAGGCTGCCTTTCTGCATCACAATTTAGCAAGAGTTGATGCCCTCTAATATTCAGGCGCTGGAAGTATGCACAATATTTATTGCTCGATGTCATCCATACAATACTTTGGTGTCAGCGTCCCAGGTGCGAGTCGTAGTTACTAAGCGCCGGGTGATGTGTCCAGTGGGATGCTGACGCAAAACATAAACTTGCTGATCCAGGGCTGTTTGAGCTCCACGGTGCGACGAACTCAGCTGTCGACGGCTGCTACCTGCGCCCCGTGGTGCTGGCAGGAATGTACAGGCGCCCTGAGTCGAACCGAGGACCCTCGGAGAAGGACTCAAGAGTGAGGCCATGGTGCCAATTGGGCGGCCGGACCTTGGCAGATGCAGATCGATACCCGGGCCTCTTGACGGCTTGTAAACCAGCGGCTCGACCTCGAGCAGCTCAGCTGCACATTCGACGGATGACTGGCGCAAAGAATACGCCAGTCGAATGCACGATACAAAAGGTACGTCGCTGCTGGCTGAGCTGGGAACATTTATGAGGTGTGGCTGTAAAATAATGGGGCTGATGCTGTCACAGAGGAAGTACTCATGCGCAAAAGATGAACGACCAACAGCTGTAAAGTGTGAAGCCTGCTCTATCCAATGTGACAGCCCTGGTGTCTGTAGATAAATCAGTGTGGCAATAACTTTCGTCTGCGTAAGAGCTAAGAGGTGTTATTTTGTTTTGTCGGAAAAAAAGTATAATAATAGAGCAACGAATTTTCGTCAGGTTTCCCATGGAACTTAGAAAAACTGCTACTGAAACCTACCTGTTACTAAAAGAAGTGTATGCCGAAGACTGTTTATCACATATACGACCTTTTGAGTGCTTCAAGCGTTTCCCAGATGGTCGAGAAGAAGCTGAAAATATCTCGCACCCGGAGCGCCCTTCAGTATCCAAAACGGACGAAAATATGGAAGAAGTAGGTAAACTGATTCGATATGATTGCTGAAACTATAGGAATTGACAAAGAAGGCATGTTGTTGTTGTTGTGGTCTTCAGTCCTGAGACTGGTTTGATGCAGCTCTGCATGCTACTCTATCCTGTACAAGCTTCTTCATCTCCCAGTACCTACTGCAACCTACATCCTCCTGAATCTGCTTAGTGTATTCATCTCTTGGTCTCCCTCTACGATTTTTACCCTCCGCGCTGCCCTCCAATGCTAAATTTGTGATCCCTTGATGCCTCAAAATATGTCCTACCAACCGATCCGTTCTTCTAGTCAAGTTGTGCCACAAACTTCTCTTCTCCCCAATCCTATTCAATACCTTCTCATTAGTTACGTGATCTACCCACCTTATCTTCAGCATTCTTCTGTAGCACCACATTTCGAAAGCTTCTATTCTCTTCTTGTCCAAACTGGTTATCGTCCATGTTTCACTTCCATACATGGCTACACTCCATACAAATACTTTCAGAAACGACTTCCTGACACTTAAATCTATACTCGATGTTAACAAATTTCTCTTCTTCAGAAACGATTTCCTTGCCATTGCCAGTCTACATTTTATATCCTCTCTACTTCGACCATCATCATTTATATCGCAAATTTTACATGACCAATTTAACATGAGAAAAGTACGAGGGTGAGTCAAATGAAAACCTTAAATTTGTAATAACAAATCGAAATTTCGCGCCGTTATCCTATAAGTTGGTAAGCGTGTTACAAACAGCGTGCAAAATAGCCTGTAGGTGGCAGCATAGTGCAGATGCACACATACCGTCGCAGTATCGGTATAAACATGGCCGCCCACTTGCGACTTGCACCAGGGAAGAACAGCGTTCTGTTATTCGGTTTTTGCGTAGTGAAGGTGTGAAACCTATTGAAATTCATCGACGAATGAAGGTTCAGTACGGTGATGCATGTCTGTCACAGCAGCAAGTCTACGAATGGAGTAGGAAGTTCACAAATGGTGTGACTTTATTGGAAGATGCTCTTCGTCCAGGTCAGACACAACGAGTTGTGACTACACAGAACATTGCAGCAGTTGAAGCCATAGTGAAGGAAAACTGCCGAGTGACACTGATTGACATTGCAGCATGTTTATAGATTAGTCATGGGTCAGCACACCACATTGTGCCTGATGTGCTCCAGTTTCACAAAGTGTCTGCAAGATGGGTGCCACGGCAGCTGACTCCTGAAATGAGAGAACGATGTGTTGATGCTTGTGAAGAACTTCTTCGGCGCTTTGAACGAGAAGGTGATGGGTTCCTTGCAAGAATAGTTACTGGGGACGAAACGTGGGTTCACTTCCACCAACCGGAAACGAAGAGAGCGAGCAAGGAATGGCGCCATTCCCCACCACCAAGACCAAAAAGTTTCGAACAGAACCAGCGGCAGGGATGTTTATGCTGTCTCTCTTTTGGGACTAAAAAGGCGTCATTTTGGAGCATTACATGCATTTTGAGGGTCTTCCTCATCCAAGATACTCACCAGACCTTGCCACTGGTGATTTCCATATATTTGGACCACTCAAAGATGCAATGGCAGGAAAGAAGTTTCGTTCTGAGGAAGAGGTACGCCACGCGGTGCGTGAGTGGTTGCGCGGACTACCAAAAGAATTTTCTTCTAAAGGTATTTATGCACCTTGTAAGCCCTGGAGGACATGCATTGAGCTTGGGGGAGATTATGTTTAAAGATGATACAGCTTTGTACCACTTCTGTACAATAAATAATACTTAAAAAAATATTTAAGGTTTTCATTTGACTCGCCCTCGTATGAGGGAAACTGGTGCCGGAAATTCTCGCGACTGAAGGAAAAGAAGGTCGCGAAAGTATGTGTACTGACACTTTGAGTACCATTTAAAATGATTCTAATTTCTTGCAAAGAGTGACAACATGTGGTGCAACTTCGTTTTTCAGTTATGATGCAGAAACTATGCTCCAATCCATGCACTAGCAGGGTCCAACTTCAGCGACAGAGAAGAATAGTCGAATGAACAATTCAAGACTCAAAACGATGACTTTTTTTTCCTGTGTTCGTAAAATTGTGATTCTTCACCGGGTTTCTGAATGTTACCGCCTTGAGTTTCAGGCTCAACACCTGGAATAAAAGAAGACCCAAATTTTGGAAGAACTAATCATGGGTTCTGCATCAAGACAATGCACCGGCTCATACCGCATTCTCTTTAAAGAGGTTTCTAGCGAAGTATAGCATCCTAGTTTTAGACTACCGATCTTAATCCCACAATGTGGCTTTAATGTAAAATCTGCATTAAAAAGGAAAAAGATTTCGGTCCTCTGAAGCAGTGAAAGGAAAAGCTGACACGTCATCAAGGAGCTCACAGAGAAAGACTTCAAGCATTGTTTCCGTCAATGGAAAATCAGCATGGATCGTTGCAGGGTTAGAGGATGGGAATATATTAAGGGTGACAATAACTAAATATATATGTTTTTGAAATAAAATATTTTACACCAGTAGTCCCTCTCATTCATAGGCACATCTCGAGTTGTCCCTGTACTCGCGAGCGTTGTGACAGGAGCAAGGCTCTCGTCACATAGTCGGTTGCAGAAACGCCACATTATGCTACACCATGAAGCAGCCCAGTCAACCACTGATGACAGGACGCCACCTTGCAGGCCGTTGCCCCAGCACTGTTGCAACGTCCGTCTCCAGAATTAAGCCGCCTACTGGCTGGTGTTTGTGGAGGTCTGCCGTAAGCTCATTCAGGAACAAGAAGTAAGCGTAGACTATGTATCTGTAGGTTAGAGCCAAGAGCTCAAAATAAGGCTGTCAATAGCGGTGAATTATACACATCCAAACTGAATTTGTAGTGTCAAGGCTGATTACACCGTATACTTTCGTAGCAGAAGTATGTTACTTCCTAAATGCATATCTTTCATAGACCATACTGATAAAATGAGAGAGATTATAGCTCACACGGAGACTTGCCAATCGATAATTGTTCTTCCCGGGTGCACAGTTCGCTGTTGGAAGAACGGAATAGGAAAGAGGCGAAGCGAGAAGGAAGGAAGGAAGATTGGATTTAACGTTCCGTCGACTACGAGGTAATTAAAGACGGAGCACAAGCTCAGACTGCCAAGGCCGGGGAAGGAAATCGGCTGTGCTCCGTCAGAGGAATCACCCCTGCATTTGCCTAGAGCCATTTAGGGAAATCACGGGAAACCCAAATCTGGATGGCCGGAAGGGGTTTGGACCGTCGTTCTCCCGAGTGTGAGTCCAGTGTGCTAGTATCTGCGCCACCTCTCTCGATGGGGAAGTTAGGGTGTTACACAATGTACCCTTGCATAGTAAGTAAATATGTACGTTTTAGAAATAAAATACTTTAGTAACACCCTTGAATAGTAAGGATGTAGATAACAGATTTACATGTAGATATAATTTTTCGGTTTGTGAGTGCTTGCGTGTGTGTGTGTGTGTGTGTGTGTGTGTGTGTGTGTGTGTGTGTGTGTGAGTGCGCGTTCGTGTGGTTCTGGAAATGTGAGAGATAAAAGGAGACAGAGAGATATATGATGGTGTGAGGTTGAGGAAGAGCATTGGTTCTGATGAGCCAGTATTATTGTTAGGAGGTGGATGAATACTTGTGTGTGTGGGGCGGGGGGGGTTGAGTGTTGAGTGAGTGAGTGTTTAAAACAAAAAGAGAGAGAGGGGGGGGGGGAGCGGGAGACGCCGCACTCATAGACTGATTATTTTGTATCGAAATAGAATAATTTTATCGTGTGTTGTCAGGTAAATAGCACCGTGGGTTCTTAATTCCAAGTGGCATTATTGGCTGGTTGATTCAGGGGAGGGGACCAAACAGCGAGGTCATCGGTCCCATTGGATTAGGGAAGAATGGGGAATGTAGTCGACCGTGCTCTTTCAAAGGAACCATCCTGGCATTGGCCTGAAGCCGTTTAGTGGAATCACGGAAAACCTAAATCAGGAGACCGGACGCGTGTTTGAACTGTCGTCCTCCCGAATGCAAGTCCAGTGTGCTAACCACTGCGCCACCTCGCTCGGTGTGTGTTAGTATGACAGGATTTATGTCACTTTTGTCATTGTTGTACACTACTGTAAAAAATTCAAGAGCCTCAAGAACTGTGTTCAATAGCACCGCAGTGTAATACGTGCATACTAAGGAGCGAATGTTAGTGATTCATTTGTCATGGTCAGCGGCTATCAGACGGCGGTCATGAGGTCTGTTTGGCCACCCTCCATTTTGACTATGAATGCAATAACTGTGCTTTTAGAGGTTAATAGTGTCTGCGACATTCATTACAGGGGGCAGCTATGCCCCGACAACGAGTACTCCTATTGAACAACTTCAGCGGCGTGAATAGGGCCTCATTAACGTCTACGGGAAGGTAGGTGGCCGTATTGACGGAATGCTGCATATGTTGGGCAAAATGTTTCGGGGGTGTGCCGCCGATTTCAGCTGTGCTCTGTGCAACATTTCCACATCCATAGACTATGTTATGGACGTCCGCGACGTACTGACTCACGTCAAGATCGATTCACTGTGTGAGCAGTGGCGGCCGACCGCACGTTATCCAGTGAGACATTCGGGCACACGCTGCACCTGCTGTTTCACCAAGGACCATGGGAACGGAACTGCCATCTCTGTCCAGGCAGCCACCGACACCATGACACAGGCGAGCACAGTTACTCTGGTGTCGTGGAGCAGCACTCTGTTGTCTTCAGTGATGAGAGTAGGTTCTGTTTATGTGCGAATCACGGACGTTCTGTAAACTTTTACAGCTTAGACCTGCTGAGCAGCCGCATATTCATGAGTTAATTTGTCCCTATTACACAAAGGTCCTATCCCAAGCTTGATGTTGAATGGGGTGGGGCATTGTGACGGGACAAAAGTTTTTAGGTGCCGTCACGGACTTTGATTCGCAGCAATATATTAAGTTAGCGGTTGGCAAGTATTACATACGTGATGAATAGTTATAAATGTATGTATGTACTGTAAATGTTGTAGAAAAGCGAGCTTTCGACCGCGCTTGACAGAACGAGCAAGTTGCGGAAAAAGAGTCTCATCTCGCCGGCAGCTGGCCGCTGTTCAACGAGACGATGACCGCCGCAGCACTTACATTTAATTGTTAAAAGCAACGGAATTGTAAAATGACTATGTAAACTGGTTCTCCTACTTTTTTTAGGATTTAGAAGTTCAGTTGTAATTTATGTCTTGGTAGGGAAGTCTACGCTAGAGATGATAGGTGCAAGCTCTGACTAATTATCATGTCTAAAAGTCACCAAGAAAGACAACAGATCGCCGATCTTGGTGGGATGTCGACTAACAAATTGTGTGAGCATATCGCCAAGAGGGTTTATTGAATTATTGAGTCATTATTCGGCGGTGTTGTCTATCTGTAACTTAGTGTGGTAGAGTTGTTAGACATGTTCAGCAGTGTATCTATTTCATTTTATATTGTTCCGCGAGTGAAAGTAGCGTACATTAAACTAACTAATTTGACTTTATTTTGGGTCGTAGGGCTGAAGAGAGTTTTGCTACGATCGAATGTGTGAAGGAACCGATTAACTGACGCTGCAATAGTGTGGATAAAGTTTGTGTAGGAAGAAACGGGCTAGCGCGCTGTTGTAAAGTTACGCGCTAATTTCGGGACACTGTGTCCCATTTTGGAGAAGCTGATGTTTGAAGGTGGTAGTCGATCATTGGACTGGACTTAGAGTGCGATTCGTGGTACTCCTGGTGCGCACGAGGCTCTAGAAGTCGTTGTGATTTAAGTTGGTGGATGTTGTAATCATGCACGCACTAAGATAATTGAGTAGTTGCGGTATTTGTGTGATTTTGGACGCCCACTCTAAGGAAGTTGAGTTCTGTGGGTGTATACATTTGAGTACGTACTGCAGCGTCAGTGGCGTAGTAATTGTGATTTTCTGACCCTTTAGTTTAAGTCTCAGTTGGTGTTTTATAAAGACAGGAGCTAGGATCGGCACGAATTATATTAAAGAGGACCCAGTTATTGTTGCCCTTAAAATTCGCGACACTAATCTTCGAAAACAGACTTCGTACCCTAGCGGAACAATAAATGTTATCCGTTGATATTCAGTTCCATTGCACAGTAAGGTGACCAGTGGCATATTTAAGTTAGCGACTGTTACAGGGAACGCGATTGCCAGCATCTGAAGTGGATGAGCCTTGATCGTTGTACTAAAGTTAGTACAAAAGTTATGGTGGTATGTGGGAGTTTTGTTTGTGTTTTTGTTTTGTCTTTTCTATACCGATTTGTGTGGGGTGTAGATTTTTTTAATGCCACTCGTTCAGATGGAAGATGTACTTGAGATAATAATTTGATCCTAACAAAGAAAAGTTAAACCGAATTCTGAGTTCGGAGTCTAATTGTACAATGGAAAGGATTAAATCCCCACTGAAAGATACGCAAGTGGCGTAAATAATTAAGAGCTACATTGATGCAAAGTAGTTAAAAGTCAGTCTTACGGAGACAAGTCAGTTATTCAGGTCAAGTTACGAGACTGAAAGAATCAGTGTCATATCGAGATTTTATTACGATTTAAAAATCAGTAATTAGAGAAAAATATTTAATTAGAGCCCATTACAGAAAGGTGTTAACTTCTTCATTCACGTAACGGTTATTTCAAGGATCAAAGAGAAAGAAATAAGAAAAAGGGACAGCAAGAAATAACGTTTACAGATCGTAAAAGAATTGATACTGTCGCAGAGATAGCTGTCGCTATATCGCTGGTTTGCAATGAAATTATAACTTTGGTTGCCACGTTCCACGTTCGCCATTATCGTAATAAGAAACGGTTTATTAAATTTAACTGAATAATGGAGATTTACCGTAATTAAGTGAAACGTTGGTCACGGTAAATATCTATTACGCGTTTTTAGGTAATTCTTTTTTATAGTAGTGATTGAAAGATCTTCACGTAGTAAAGTGTACCGATCTCTAACGTAAATAACAAGCGATATCTATTGTTATTTTGTGTTATAAAGCTGTTTGATGTCAGTAAGAGGTCTTAATCTTTTAAATAATCACTAATAACGCTATAATCAGCGCATGTTATGAATTGTAAGTACCAAATTTTACTGAGGATTGTTGACTGCTGTTATCAGAAGCAACTCATGTTACGGCTCTTTGAACGGTTCATTTAGGTTTCAGATTACGTGTAATGTGCACAAGATTTAATCAAATCCTAATTACTATAACGATAAGAACTGATATTAAGCCGGCCGGAGTGGCTGAGGCGATACAGTCTGGAACCACGCGACCGCTACGGTCGCAGGTTCGAATCCTTCCTCGGGCTTGGATGTGTGTGATGCTTAGGTTAGTTAGGTTTAAGTAGTTCTAAGCTCTAGAGGACTAATGACCTCAGAAGTTAAGTCCCATAGTGCTCAGAGCCATTTTTTTGAACTGATACTTAAGTGTGTTGGCCCCTCACCACTTTAAGGCATTGCAACACTATTGACGAGTGTAGTGCTGACAGTGTGTGTACGATGTAATAGGGGCATGTAGCCTGTATACTTCTGTTTTAGTCGGACGCGTGGTTTGTGAGCTGTTCCTATTACATTCCCTCAATTAAATATCGTGGTCTGACATTTAACGGTTTATATTAGTAATGGGACGGGGTGTGCCTAGTCTTGAAGGCAGGGCTATTGTCAATATACAAATTGGAGTCATGTCTCGACACGCCACTCGGCATAGTACTGCATCAGTTACAGCCTGTGGTCACATTTGGTGTTTCTGCACGCTAAATCAACCACTGCGTGCCACATTATGCAGGATGTTATTCCCCTCTTAATCCCATTTCTTCAACAGAAGGTAATCTAGTTTTTCAGCAGGATAATGGAGTCCACCTATGAGTGCTACGACGCAACGTGATCTTTGTAGTGTACAACTGCCTTAGCCAGCAAGATCACTAGATTTCTCGACAATTTCAAGTGTTTGGAACATGGGCAATCGGGAAGTTACTCGTTCTCCAGAACCTGGAAGAGCCGTTGCCAAACTGCAGAACTCTTGGGACAGGATCCCACCGGGCATCTTGATGATTATTTACATGCGAAAATACACGCCTGCGTTACTGTCAGAGAGCCGATACACTGTGTATTAATGTGAATGTTTGGGTATCCTTTACAGTGACAAGTATGTTTTATTTGGTCTGAATTTGTTGTCATATAATCTTACAATGGTGGAATACTTGTCACATCACTTATCCATGAAGGTGGTTCAACTTCAAATGGTTCAAATGGCTCTATGCACTATGGGACTTAACGACTGAAATCATCAGTCCCCTACACTTAGAACTACTTAAACCTAACCAACCCAAGGACAGCACACACATCCATGCCCGAGGCAGGATTCGAACCTGCGATCGTAGTAGCCGCGTGGTTCCGGACTGAAGAGCCACGAAGATGTTACATTGCTTTTCTTGGCATTGTGTGATAACGGCAGACTTCGAATGGTCACAAACGGTGTATTGAGAATCCTAGTGGTATGTCATCAAGTGTAGTGGCCTTCGCTCTATCGAGAGATTTATTTCATTTTCTGTTTGTGAAGAGGTGGAGCAGTTACTTCCCATTACCGTCCTGTCCCGCTTGTGCGCGCCCTCTGGACGCTGGTTTGTAGAGCTGGATTTCGCAGTGTGAGGTCGCTGTAGGTTAAAGTCTAGTTTACATGACGACATTGGGTTGCGCCTCTCGTTGAGTGGAATGAGTTGCACGCAAATGGTTTCATATTTGACTGTAGACACGGCAAAACCAGTATACACTTCAGTTTCGTCGTTTTGTGCGTTCCTGAGTCGTGTCGGAAATGAAAGTATTGGCAGCTGCACGTCGCACGAGTTGTGATGGTATTAAACTTGTTGCTTGCAATCGCTGCATAAGAAAAAAATAAGAAACGTGTTTCGATTCGTGACTCGATGAAGAAAAGACGTAAGCTCGGTTTGCTCAGCATCATTGCTGAAATAATTTATAATGGAAGACCCGAGAAATGCTTTTAATTATCTTAGAGTGTCACCAGAACTGTTCACGTTTCTTCTAAATAGAGTTAATTATGCCATAAGGAATAAAGATACTGTAACGCACGAAGCACTGTCGCCAGAACTGAAATTACATATCACATTGCGTGCATTACAATCGAGACCTCGCGGCATGCTATAAGAAGCGGTTTTAGTTGGTGACGACGCTTTTTCATTAACACCAATAATTATTAACATTAACAGCAGTAATTATTCGAAACAGTCCGCATTAAGAAGAGAATAGTTTGCAAACTACTCTCTTGAAGATAGATCTGTACAGAGGCAATGTTTCAAAATTCAAACATATTTGAATGGGGAGCACTGTTGCGACGTTTTTATGTAGATGAATATTGAATAAAGGATGCAGCTTCTTGATTTGTGTAACCTTCCTTCCCACCTGTCAACAATATTCCTTTAAAAAAAAAAAAGTCGGCCAACTCGAACGAGGGAATTTTAGTCTTGTAGCTTCCAGAGCTTCTAACAACCCTACCACAACAAAGGTCAAAAATTAATTATGATTGTAGTGTTGCTCACGCTACTAGACATTGCTTTTTCGGGCAACAACAAAGTTATATTATGTGGCAGGTGTCATTAGAGCACAGTTATTAAAGTCATTTCTTGAAATAATGGATAAACTAGGCACTCAACTTTCCGTGTTTCCCACGCTGGTCTCGTTGTGAACTCATGGCTCAATCGTCGAAAATCTAGGTAGTGATGATTCCAAGCTCGGATGCAAAGAGGCCTAGGTGTTATTCTGTGATATTCAAAAGTTTTATAGATGTGTTTCATAAACCATTCTTGAAGATTAAACTTTTGCAAGTTAGGACAATGGTGGTGTAAAAAAGTAATCAGCACTCCGAATATAAGTTACAATTCTTTTTATTACTTTTGTTGTAACATCACTTCACAATATAAAACATACTTTAAAATATCTTCCTCACTGTTAAAGTCCACATTTCATAAACTGACTACAATTTGCGTCTTTTCAACATGACGACCAAGACTTGACCCTGTAATAACCACTTACGCGCCAAAAAATCAGAGTTACAAGTACGTCAAAGATCATAGTGACAAATGAAAGAATACACATAAGAATAATATCATTGCAATATAAACATATCGATGTATCAAAGTAACTCTGCATTAATTAAATCAAATCTGAATGTTGTCACAGAAATTGCTGGTATCGAGAGGTTGAGGTGAGGTTCTGTAATGGTTACGTAATTCAAGTACCATTACAAGCTAGAATTACATTTGCCTGTATTTTTCTTAATTCAGTTGTATATGTGCTCCTAATTCAATAAATTTTGCCCTGCAGCTCAGATATTGTCAAACTATGTTCTGATCGAATGTGAAGGTCTCAAAAGCAGCAATATGTTGGTTATTTTTGTAATCAGCATCACTGAAATCCCACAAACACCTAAGCAAAGCACAGATATCCAAAAAGCTAACATTATTTTCCGTTCCCCACTTCATATTTTAGTTTTCCTACACTCTACGATCACACATAACCTCAAAACAACTCAGGCAACTAAAGTGCGCGTCATTTACGACGGCTGCCGAGTTTAGGTTCGTTCTGCGCATCTGACGTCACGAAACACAGTCAGCCAATGAACAGAGAACGACATTGCCAGAGCTCGACTGCAGTGCAGAGTGCAGATAAGTGTCTTCAGTTTTAGAAACGTTCAGTCATAAACAAAGTAATTGAACAGAAGCAATGTCTTGATAGCAGACTTCCTTTTATAGAAAGTTTGGAAAAAGCATTCTTTATACCAGTTGTTTAATATTCATTTAATTAATTAAACCAAACAAGCAATAAGCCTCCTAATTCAGGCAATAACTAGGAAAGGTGTTTGTATCATTCTCACTAACCACTTTTTCGCAATAAAGAACAGCGGTAATTGTTTCTTTCCTATTGTACTTAGACAAAACGGTAGTGATTCATAGTCAAACCAACAGTGTTTCTCGGTATTTTGCGTGCTATTTAAAGTCCTTAGGGAGGTCTATTGAATGGCGAGCTGCGTTAGTGTAATTGTTAAAGTGTTTGGCTGCTAAGCAAAGGGTTCTGAATTCAATCCTTGTTTGGTGCATATTATTTTCTTTATTTAAATACCGTATCAAAGTGTTTACTTCATGAATTTTATTCGTTTGAATGTAATTTTCGGAAATTTCTAGTGGCAACTAAAATCGACCATACGGAAAGCATACGCTGTGGACTTTTACCTCTGCAAACTCTTCAAAATTTCGTGCAATGGTTTACGTCATCTAATGCTGCACAATAACTGCGTTGAACATCAAAACAAAATTAAGTCAGTTATGGGGGGAAGGTATCAGTCAAGAAGATGTGTAAAAATCAAAAAATATTGGGCCAAATAGTTTTTGTGAAATCGAATGATAAAGTGTGTGAAGGCAGTCGAAACACCATGTGTCTGCACAGGCGAGCAGTGCAGTGATGACAAAATCGCGCACAGCGCGGAATGCGGGGAGCACGTCTCTGTGGCAGCGAAAGGGCTAATGCGGCCGTGGTGGCTTTACTTCATAAACTGCGCGCTCCCCCCTAAACGTAAGTTTGCGAACTATACTATGGCGCTGCTTGTCTTGGCGCGTACAACTGGCAACGCAGCAATCTCCCGCGTCTCGGCGGGCATGCACGAACCGCCAAGATAAAAGAATTGAACTATAGCAGGCCCGTGCAAACTGTGCCCCTGGGGCGCTAGCGCCCGCGATCGCCCGTACCCAGCGCCCCGGGCGAATTCGTATGTTGTTGCAGTGGACGAGCCGTGCCGCTTAGCTGGCCGGGCGGGCCGCCCGACCGCTCGCCGCGCCTCTCGACCTTATACCATTGTAAGACACAAGCACGGGTTTGGATATTTTTCTAGCCGTGGAAAACGTGTTAGAATCAATGGGTTTAAAATGGGAACGCCTGACCACTGTAACAACGGATGGAGCCCCTACGCTACGAGGGATACGCACTGGATTCCTGGGTTACGTCAGTTAAAAATGGCTGAAGTCGGCTGTTCCTTATTCGCGGCAGTCCATTGTCTGATATACCAGGAGGCACTTTGTGCGAAAATTGTCAACATAAAAAATGTTATGGACACAGTTCTTCGAACGGTTAATCATCTTCGGTCGCATGGACTCACACATCTCCAATTTAAGGAATTTCTGGCTGATATCGAAACGGAATACCAGGACGTCCGCTACCGCACCGAAGTAAGATGGCTGAGCAGAGGAAAGGTGCTTCATCGGTTTTTCTCCTTGAGGGGTGAAATAAATACCTTTTTGAAATGAAAGGACGTCCAGAAGAATTACTTTGTGATCCAAAGTAGGTGGCGAATTTGGCTTTTTTGAGTGACCTTACTGGTCATTTAAATACTTTGAACATATCACTCCAAGGCGAAAATCACTCTGCTGCTGATTTAGTGCAGACGATTCAAGCATTAAAAAAAAACTTATTTTGTGGGGAAAACAGTTGCGCGAGAAGAATTGTGGACACTTTCCTGTACTAGACAGTGTTAAAGAAGATGTGGATTTTTCAAATTATATTCAAATCATTTGCGAATTACAAGAACAGTTTGAAAAAATGTTTTTGGAGATAAGTGAGCTTCAACTGGCCTTATATGTATTTGTTCGCCCTTTTCCCCTTCGGGCAGAGGACGTCTCACAAGTGCTTGAACTAGAGCTGATTGACCTGCAGTACGATATCCGCCTGAAGAACCGCTTTCTTATGTGTAAAACTTCGGATGACTTTTACAGATGTCTTCCACGAGAGAAATATCCTCTTTTGCACAAGCACGCGGCCAAATTTCTCTCAATGTTTGGTTCTACGTATATTTTTGAGCCCTTTCTCTCTCTTTTAAAGCTTACTAAAACTAAGAACCGTTTATTACTTGGCGATAAAAATTTGACTAATTCTTTGAGGGTAGCAGTCTCACCTAGACAAAATCGCTTCCTCGAGAAAGAAAAACGTGTAAAATGTTAATTGTCTTGTTTAACAATGTTGACTGTAAGAATTAAAGAGCTTTATAACCTTAATTCTGTTTTTAATAAGTTTTCAAACTTGGTCATTTAAAATTATTACGTAAAATAAGGATCCAATTTCTAAACTCTGAAAACGGATACAAAAAGCTATAGCACGAAGTATAACAAAACATATTTACTTGTAACTACTAACAGTAAGAATGAGACAATATATCCCTTACATAAAACTATTTCTAAAATAGAATATTTTGTTTACGTTTGATGTGACCGCGGGACAGTCCAGCGCAGAGCAGTGCTGTGCGGTCTCACTCGCTCCGCAGCTATCTCTCTCTCTCTCTCTCTCTCTCGCTCTTCCTCCTATGCCGACACTAGCGACACACGGTCACGGACGGGGCGCTGAACTAACTACACTGCCTTGCGCCCGCGGGGCGCGGGCGCGCCCGCCGGGCGCAATTCTTGGATGACCCTGATCTACAGTGTCGCCAAAGTTGGCACACACTGAAAGTGTTTAGTTTCACCGACGAGTTGCGCAAAGGAACGGCAGGCATGTGCAGTGGCCGGTAGCGCAGTTGCCTGGATCCTAGTGTCGTCGTGTAAACTAGGCTTAAGACTCGACAGAGTAAGAATCGCGCGGCAGCAGCAGGCAGCAGCGGCTCCGCCATTGCCGGGTCCGCGGCGCCTCCAGCTGGGCAAAGTGCCGGCCGAGTGGGCAGCCGTGCGCGCGCATAGCACCGGCAAGCCGCGCGCCGCGCTGCGCTCCGTGGGCCCGCATACTGATGGCGCGCTAATTGGTAACGAGTGCCGTGCTGCCGGGTCGTGTTGACACTGCAATGCGAGCCCGCCGTCTCGTTACCGCCTGCGGCCTCCGCTGCCGACGAGAGCCAAATAATGAAGAGCGCAGTGAGCGGCGACGTAAGGCAGCCTCCCAGCCTCCCAACCGGCACTCGCGGCCAGATGTCTGCCGCGCCGCTGGACGAGCACCAACGCTGGCGGAGCGACGCGCCAACTCGCGCAGAGCCTCGTCCTGCCCGGAACATCTCCATACGAGTGTCTGCCGTCGTCATTAGTTTTGATCCTAAAAAAACGTATCACACCGGCGCCTGCGTGGCTGTCCATTAATTTCGGCTTCCTTCTTGATGACAATAAACATTTCTGTCACCAGACGCTTTGCTGATGGTTGCTTCACTATGCTCAGTACGGTATGTTTTCAGAACGGATACAGTATTTAAAATACGAGAGGTTCTTTTGTCTACCAGAGGCAGTCAATAAGTATCTGCACTTTTTTCTACATCTGCATCTATACTCCGCAAGCCATCTTACAGTGTGTGGCCGAGGCTGCTTCATGTGTCATTGCCTCTACCCACTTTTCCTGTTTCAATCGCGAATGGATCGGAGAAAGAACGTTGTGAATACGGACAACCGTCAGCTGTATGATGACAGTGGAAATTTGTGCCGGATCGGGCTTTGGCTGTAGGTGCACGACCCACGGCCAGACCAAAACTTTCATATGTCGTCGTTGCTGCGTCGCAGGCTGCACTCGTGCACTTACTGTAATTTCACTACAGGGGGGGTGGAGGGAAATATTTTAATTGAAAGTCGCTGTTTGGAATTGACTGATAAATATCATAATGCTGCCTGGAATTGGCGGATAAATACGGTATTGCAGTGCATCTGTTGTTAAAAAGTACGATACAATGTTCATTCAGTCATGCATGCACGGAAGTTTGAGTCTAGTCGTGACGTGTGTTGAAGCACCCAAAGCGGATGTCAGCACGGTAGCTCAGCATGTACGGTCAACGGACGGGCTGCCTTCTTTAATAATAATAATAATAATAATAATAATAATAATACGAGGCGTATTTTTAAAGTAAGTACCGTTTTGAAATTTAAAAAAGACGTGCTAAGATATCCCAATAATTTTATTTTTACATGAAAGCCTGTACCCTAATCTACGCACTGACGCCATTAAAGCCTCATTCTTTCTTGTTTACGTTGTGTCCTGAGTGTTTAAGATGCCTCCGATAATCGTGAGTCCCACCGACTGTGAAGAACGGCCTGTTATAAGATTTCTTAGTGCTAATGGCCTAAAAGCGATCGATATTGATCGTGAGATCTGTGCAGTTTACGGAGAAAACTTTATGACTGATGGAATGGTAACAAAGTGTGTGGGAGCATTTAAAAATGGCCACACTAATGGTGCATGATGTTAACGGAGTGGACGTCCTTCGGTCGTTAATGAAAGTTTGGTGCAGGAAGTGGACAATAAGGTGCTAGAAAACAGACGCTCTACGATTTCCTCCTTGCGGGATGACTTTCCGAATGTTTCTCGTAGTGTTTTGTATGGCATTGTGACCGAGCACTTGAATTACCGAAAATTGTGGGTACCGAAAATGTTGACGGATGTGCACAAAACCAAACGTTTAGACAGTGCATTGACTTTCCTGGAGTGGTACCACAACGACGGTCATGATTTCTTAAGCCACATTGTAACGGGCGATGAAACATGGGTGGCCTACGACACACTAGACTCAAAGCAACAGTCCACGGAAGCTGAGCAAGGGCATCGTTTCGCTGCAAGACAACGGCCGTCCGCATGTGGCGAATCAGACGAAAGATCTCATCACATCTTTTCTATGAGAAACTCTAGATCATCCTCCGTACAGCCCCGATCATGCGCCCAGTGACCACCATCTGTTCCTGCACTTGAAGAAACACCTGGGCGGTCAGCGTCTTCAAGAAGATGACGAAGTCAAAACAGTGGTGATGCAGTGGTTACCAAGTCAGGCGGCAGACTTCTGTGAGGAGGGTACTCAAAAACTGGTACAACGTTATGACAAGAGCCTCAATATTGACGAAAATTATGTAGAAAAGTAGATTAAGGTACAGGCTTTCCTGTAAAAATGAAATTATTGAGATATCTTAGCACGTCTTTCTTTAATTTCAAACCGGTACTTACTTAAAAAACACGCCTCGTAATAAAGAAAAGAACTGGATGAAATATTCAACGATGAACTTGAATGAATGTCTTGTGATGTCCGTCCTGACCAAATGCCGAGAGCAGTGGTGTACGAAATGGGAAAAAGAGGAAAAAAATAGCGGTTAAAGCGACCAGTCGCATAAATTCGGGAAATCGGGATTGGAGTCTCTGTCGTTATTTCCTTATATAGCTGATAGTCCTTCGTATTCGCAACTGTGAATACATTTGTAGTATCTCATAACGCGTGGAGTCGCTGCACTGGCTATTCCTTCGGACGTGCAGGCATGTCCGAAGGAACATTTACGTTGTACTTCTTAACAACACAGGCAATGCAATACCGTATTTATCCGCCAATACGAGGCAGCGACTTCCAATTAAAATGTCCCCCGCCCCTTCTGTACAGGAATTACACAAAGTGTACGAGTGCAGATTATGACGCATGAACGACGACATATAGAAGTTTGCGTCTAGTTGTGATTCGTGCACGAATGGCCAAAGCGCTTCCGGCGACCTCTCACGTAGAGCGGGAAATCCAGGGTCGACTCCCGGTCCGGCACAAATTTCGCCGTCGCCAGTCCGTTATAAAGCTCAAGCTTGTCCGTATAAGCTACTGCGAATACGTTTCATGTATTTCGTGACGGCTGTAGTCGCTGCAGTGCCTGTTCCTTTGGACATGCACGCGTGTTCGAAGGAACATTGCACCGTACTTCTTAACAACACAGGCACTACTGTATCGTATCGGAAAAAACGATTGTTGGTAAGCATCCGTATGGCCTCTAATCTATCTCTCTATCTTTACGGTCTTTTCGCATGATATACGCAGGAGGAACCAATACAACAGTTGACTCTTCTAGGAACGTATGTGTGCTGGTCGGATGGAGCGGAAGGTGGAAGCGTGCTGGGCCCATAACCCAGAGGTCCGTGGATCGGAACCACGCTCTGTTACCAGTGAGATCCCCTGTTATAGCCGCAGGACAGGACAGATAGTTTAATTTGTGGAAAGGGGCCAAAATGAGTGGCTGTCAGTTCCACTCGAACATACAACTTTATTCATTTGAAAAACTTTAAAAGAATAAGGAAACATTAAAAACAGAGCAAGCCAAACATTAACTTTAGAATTTAATTCCCGGCTAAATACGCCGTTCGGTCTCACGCCTCAAGAGCAAAACAGCTTTAATTGAAAACCGGCTGAAGGCCAATCACTTAAGACTCAAAAACAAGAATTTGAATTTTAAAAGGCAAAAGGCCTCATCTTAAAACATTTGTCTAAATTAGGCTGAAGGCCTAAACAATCTCACGCCTTAAAGGTAAAACAACTTTAATTTAAAATCGGCTAGAAGCCATACATAAACGGACAAGACTGGTAAATAAGAAAAGGCAGCACATCAAATAGCGCTCAGAATTTTCCAAGGGTAGGCCTGGAATTCAAACACTAACGCTCGCTTAGGTGAGACAGGCAGTCGACCCAGCAATTCTCAATCCGACGGCAACCCAACCGACAGACAGTCAACGGTCCAAGCGACAGGATATCTTCCGCTCCACCCGACCAGCACGCAACAGGGAGTTCAATGGAACAACGCTGAAGGTATCGGCGCCCCTCAACGGATTACACATTCAGCTGTCAAACTACACGCCGTGCTGGACATCCACAACACGAGGAGGAAACTACACTGCCTGAATTTACGTCAACGGGCAGGGCAGGTAACCGGAACGTTAACGGCCACAAGGCATAAGATTCCACTGGTGCTCTTCAATTCAGAATTAATCAAGTTAAGTTAAACTCCACAGGAGGGCGGCTACAATTTCGCCAACTTGAAAACACGTGTTTTTGCTCGCCGCAGTATCCCAACAGCCCACAACGAAATTCAAACGACACCATATGAACAGTTGGGCCTGGCTGGTAGATTAAGTAAAGACTCAACTTTCGTGTCCGTGATCGGTGAGCCACGGACCTCGTAGCAACGGGAGCAGCCCCTCAGACTACAACCGTGCCTGGACTCCGCCAGCGGCCTCGGCCAGACACTCGCCACGGAGGCTTCCTCGCTGCTGCACGCCAACCGACCAACTGGCCGCACACGGCGCAGCCGGAAACTATAAGCCCGAGGCCGAAGATAGTACAAGGGTGCTAATATCGATACACGCTGCTGCTGCCATTCGCGGAGAGGGAAGATAACAGCATAATCGCGATAGCCGTGGGAGACTAATCACAGAATATCAACCAATGTTTAATGCAAAGCATAACACGAGCCAGCCACGGCTCAGTATGCTCGCCGAAATTGTTTCTAGTCGGCTTTAGGTTACCGTACCTAAGGCTGTCTCCCTGTTCATGTTCATTATTCATTTTTTGTTTGCTGTGTTTGCCTCTGTACTTAGCCCTGTTACTGTGGGGCTCCTCTCACAAGGAAACATCACAATTGCGTGTATAATTTCTACGGAGACCTGGCAGTGAACAAAACCACGGTGAGTTGTTGGGCGAGGCGTCTATCACAATAGCAACAAGACCTCGCAAACGTGTCCGACTTCCCGTGTGCCAACCGGCCGCATACAGCTGTGACTTCCGCAATACTGGAACGTGGGGCACTTTTTCGCCCCACAAATGGGCGTCTCTATCAGCAGATAGCGTTGACATACTCATCCACCAGCGTTCAAAGATGTGTGCCTACTGATTTCTTCAACGCCTAACATAAGACCATAAAGATCAACGAAGAACCATCTGTGTGGGATTCTTTGCGCGTTAAAAGGCTCATCGCGTCAGTTTTTTTTTTTGTCGAAAATCGTCAGCCCGCATCTCGTGGTCGTGCGGTAGCGTTCTCGCTTCCCACGCCCGGGTTCGATTCCCGGCGGGGTCAGGGATTTTCTCTGCCTCGTGATGGCTGGGTGTTGTGTGATGTCCTTAGGTTAGTTAGGTTTAAGTAGTTCTCAGTTCTAGGGGACTGATGACCATAGATGTTAAGTCACATAGTACTCAGAGCCATGTGTGTGAAAATCGTCACAGGTGATGAAACATCAAATGGTTCAAATGGCTTTGATCACTATGGGACTTAATATCTGAGGTCATCAGTCCCCTAGACTTAGAACTACTTAAACCTAACTAACCTAAGGGCATCACACATCCATGCCCGAGGCAGGATTCGAACTTGCGACCGTAGTTGTCGCGCGGTTCCAGATGGAAGCGCCTAGAAACGCTCGGCCACACCGACCGGCGATGAACCAAACGTTCATCACTTTGGACTGCAAACGAAAATGCAATCCATGGGATAGGGTCACGCCGCCACTCCTCCGAAGAAAAGTTCAAAGCCGCATCCGCAGCCGGTGCTGTCCTGGCGCCGGTCTTCTGGCTCTCTGGAGGAGTTATTCTGTTCCTTGTTCTCCCTCGTGGTGCAACGTTTGATTTGAAAGTGCATTGTGCTACCTCTAGGAAATGAACTTCTCCTTCTCCATGACAACGCAAGGCCTCACACGAGTCTGCGCACCCGACAGGAACTCACAAAACTTCATTGGACTGTTCCTCCCCATCCACCCTACAGACCGAATTTTGCAACTTCCGACCTTCATCAATTTGGCCCAACGAGGGTGCACTCCACAGTAAGAGCTTTTCAAACACTTTGGTAGTTACTTTCCCCACGGCACCATTTCCATGATTAATTATTTTGTCTAGTGGTGTTTTCTACAGGGGCCAAAAAGTTATGATTGAGGTCTTTTACGGAAGTGCAGTCATAGTAAGATAGGAACAGTCTATATAGGAATTGGCGGAACCTCCCGTGACTGAACTGAAGGTGCGATGAAATCGCTTGATAATATCTGTCGCAACTACTATTTTCATACCAAGAACGTTTTCAAAGTTCGAGGGGCTGTGTAAGATAATGTATTCCCTGAACGTGTTTTCTGTCACCTCCATTCTCCTACACCTACCTGGACCACCACCTGTCACCTTGCATTTCTGTCGTTTGTCTTCGTAAGTTACAGCACTTTCACATAATTTCTGTGTTGTTTGAAGCGAAAGAGTTATGTGAATGACGCCATGATTTATGCAAACCATAGCGAGGTGTCATTTCTGTGGATTGAGTGAGTACTCACCGGTCATTCCTAGACTTAAGTTTTTTTACTTACATTTTTTTAATCTGAACAGATTATCACCTTCAGGACCGCCCATACCGGACGAGAATCATGCACGTATATCGTTTCGTACACAGTAGTTACTTAATGAGCGGCAGCTGTGCATGATTAATATTAATAAAAATGCTTGAATACAACTAAATATGTTGGAATGTATCTAACAATAATGTGGCATATCGGCGAGTGGCTCGTGAGGAGGTTACTGATATGCCGACTCCACCAGTAGAGTGGTACCATGCCGGCATACAGGTCCTCCCAGTGAGGTGGGGTAAAGATCGTCACACTGAACGGAGATTATGTAGAAAAATAGTGTTTTATAGTCTGGGTAATAATATGGTGTATTGGAATCCTGAATAAAATCTACCTACTTTCAGAATAAAATATGTTGCATTTACTTATAGAACGCCTCTCGTAATGTGAGGACGTATTAAGTCAGCTTCATTTTAACAATAATGTCATACTGATATTCTACAGCTCTGTACACGCCTCAAAATCAGAACGAATAGCCCTATGCAGTTGAATTATTATGAGATGAAGCTAATGATTGTTGATTTGCAGTCATATTGAAGAACATGAATCAACAAATGTACTTCACTATAACGGGGTCAACTTTAAATTTCAAAGAAAATAACGTATAACAGCGATGTTAATAATTATATAGCGCAACGCCTCTTGTTAATGACACACGCCTTCGTTTCATTCATTTGCACAGCATTTGTGAATCGCAACATAAAAATATTCAAAGCAAAGAGGTCTCTGGCAACAGCTACAGGTTAGAAACCGTGCACCTGCACAAAGCGAACGAAGGGTGTTACCAGTGTCAACGGCATTTCACAAACGTCTGACTGACTCCGCTGTACTGTAGGCCTACTTCGCGCTTGGGCACTAACCAGATGGTGTGGGGCGGATCATATGACAAACCGGTGCGCACGCCCTCTGACTGACTACTGGAACTGATAACTTGTAGTCGTGTTTTATTCGCCTTAAGATATGAGATCAAGTTGGTGATGTTTTCTTGTTTGTCATAGCTTATCAATTCCCTCCTAGATCTCTAATTCCATACGTATCTTGTGAGATTGTGTTGGCCTCTACATGTACTATACATCTACAGGCACATCCTTATTCTGGAAAGTGGGTCCGCAGCTCTTGCGGTAGCGTTCTCGCTTCCCGCGCCCGGGTTCCCGGGTTCGATTCCCGGAGGGGTCAGGGATTTTCTCTGCCTCGTGATGACTGGGTGTTGTGTGATGTCCTTAGGTTAAATGGTTCAAATGGCTCTGAGCACTATGGGACTCAACTTCTAAGGTCATCAGTCCCCTAGAACTTAGAACTACTTAAACCTAACTAACCTAAGGACATCACACACATCCATGCCCGAGGCAGGATTCGAACCTGCGACCGTAGCGGTCGCGCGGTTCCAGACTGTAGCTGTCCTTAGGTTAGTTAGGTTTAAGTAGTACTAAGTTCTAGGGGACTGATGACCATTTTTTTTAATTCTGGAAACCATTGTAAAGTGCATAGCACAGGGTACGTCACGTTGTACCAGTTACTACGTCTTTTTCGCTTTCCATTTACGTGTGGAACGAGGGAGGATTGATTGCTGAGTGCTTCTCTTCTAGTTAGTCAATACTGTCATAGTGGTCAAATGGGAGCGATACGTAAGAGGTTGTAATATATCACTAGATACGTCACACAGAGTTGGTTTTAGAAACTTTCTAATTATCTCTCCAACGGACAGTTTGCTTCAATTAGCAAGCGTCTGCCACTTCAATTGTTTCAGTAACTTAAGACACTGTCTCATGGATCAAACAAACATGTGATCTTTCGTGCTGCCCTTCTCTGTATCCGTTTAATATCACCTATTGGTCCTGCTTGGTACAGATCCAACACACTTGGGCAATATTTTAGGATGGGTGGCACGAGTGCCTCAGAGCAAGATTAGTGATTCCTCGGAGTGCGGACAAAAAAAAAAAAAAAAAAAAAAAAAAAAAAAAAAAAAAAAAAAAAAAAAAAAAAGGAACGAAATGTCCCCTCATCGTATGCGGGAAATGGCAAACACGGTATTCTGGAATGGTTTCAAAAAACGCGTCACCAGACAGACATTTATCATCTACGACAAACGAAATCCTCAATTCTGCATTCAATCTGGAAGAAAAGAAAAGAAGTTCCATTGGACTGTTGCAGCAGGTTGCAGGCACGCGACCATTCGAAACAAGAAAGAGTGATGGCGGTAGATCTCCTGCAGTTCGTACACCGGATATGGAGGAGTGAGTGTTGTCACGGGTTGATTGATTCCCTATGTACACACTGGCTGATTTAGCTGCTCTACAGTTCAGTTTCATGCAGCCCACAACGCTTTTCAACTCCCACACTCAAGATTTTCATATCTTCTCGCCTGCTACGTCTTGTAGTCCTATCGAAAAAATGAACAAGACCTTTTTGTACGAAGTTCAATTCAGTCACATCTTGTAAGGATACGTTTTCGCTGGAGGCCAGAGTTTTCGAGTTATAAAAGGAAAACGCATTTGAAGGCATTTCTTGAATCATTCGAAAACTGTTCTCTCTGGTGAAGACGCATCCGAGTATTAATTTGAAGGTGTTGCTGGTTGCTTAAAACTCGCCTGTAGGGGCGGCTCAATCATGCTGTACATTCTGTTTTATTATTGAAGGTATATTTTCCTCGCAGCAAAAGAAATTCTTTACAGCATTAATACATATTATATCTTAAGTATTTCGCGTTACAATGACGAATTCCTTCTCAAATACGTTCCTGCGTTACATTTTAGCTGTAACAGCACTTCATGCTATTTATCTAATGTTTAATTTTTTTCAATTACGTTACCACTACACTGTCAAACATTTACTTTCTCCGTCGATGTGTAGCATCTTTCTCAATATTGTTCACCAGTAACGTATCCTGACTGACGACAGTAGAAGGTTTACGTCTGATGAAGGGCATGTAAGGCGAAAATCGGTAAACGAGTATAACATCCATAGCTTTGAAAGTGCTGTGGACTGTAAAATTGTGGATTTTATTTTAAACAGTGTATGTCTTAAGAGAGTGTACTAATCAAGCCAGCGTAAAAAAGGTCTCCACATCCATTTCGACGAAATTTGTAACTGAAGTAATGATGTCCATAAAATCCTTTGGGGTATGTGACCGCGTGGTCAACATACAAAATTGTCCGACTTTTCGGTTACTGTTGCAAACGGCCTTCCTTCCTAAGGGTATACCACGAGGAAGGCTATTTGCAAAACGTTGGAGAATTCTATACGTTGATAAATACGGTCACGCACCCCAAAGAATTTTAGACGAAATGACAATGGCCGCGCAGTCCTTCCTCTACATAAAGAAATGATGTACCAGGGAAAGGCGACCAGTTATAATTACAAAAAAGAACGACACAGTCTGGATCACTAGATCTGCTTTATTAGGATAAAATGTTTCGAAATTCGATACAGCCCATCCTCAGAAGTACACATTTGATTACTACGAATTGCAGCGCTTCAGTATGAAGAAGATTCGGTTAAAAATGTTAGCTGAAATTTCACTAAGCTGAAAAGGTGTGGTTCTTACCAATTCATGCGCGGATCCAGGTTTCGGTTCTGATTTGGTGTCGGGTGGAGGGGGGTGCGCCCCAATGTCTCTCTCTCTCTCTCTCTCTCTCTCTCTCTCTCTCTCTCTCTCTCTCTCTCTCTCTCTCTCTCACACACACACACACACACATACACACACACACCTCCTCATTTCCCCTCCCGCGACACCTTCCACATTTAACGTTCCACAGCTGCCTACGATTCTTATAAAATCATTGAACGAAATTAAATATTTTAATGCAAGAACACTAATAATTGTTTACATCAGCGCATAGTACATTGCTTTGGCATAAAGTACATGATGTTGCAATTTAGAATTCATCTGACAACAAGCTGAGCACACCTGGGGACATACTGGAGGCAATGGAAACAGGGAAAATCCCTTTCCTATACGGGATTGAACCAAAGAACTGCCTGGCCGGGGTCTAATGCTCTGCCCGCTAGACCATCATGGACAATATTAAAAAAAACATGTATTCGAAAATTTTAGAAGCTCATGTGTCATCCGATTACTAGGAGAACTATAATCACAACTTCGACGACCTGACAACTTACACAACAGAAAATCAATGTGTGTTCACCACCTTAGATACACTGCACTGCAAAACTTAATGACAGGCTAGCAAAAATAAAATAGCAGATTAACAACGAGATAGCAATGAATGGCAGTGTCGGGGTAACGTTGCTAGAGGTCTCCCAATTGTGCACACTAAATTGTACGTCACATAGTGTGAAGATAGTGTGACAGTACCGCCAAATGGGGCTGGTTCTGCTGCACGAGGCAGTTGAAGGAACGGGAAAAGGTAGTGTTTGTCATTAGCGAGCAACTGTGGTGCGCTGTTGTGTTCTACAATACAACATGGAACGACGACAACGTTTCGATGACTTCACACATGGATGAATCATCGGGAAACTGGAAAATGGACGAAGTATGACGAGTGTAGCCCAGGATTTCGGTATTGCTCACACTATTGTTTTACAGGCACTCCTGTCCGAAGGAGAGGAGGTGGAAGACAACGAACAATTGAAGTTCCAGATCACCTTGTGCAGCAGGATACAAGAGACCCGCGTCAAACAGCAGATGCAATTGCAACTATATTTAACAGCACTGCAAGGCACTCAAACTCACATTCCACAGTCGCAAGGCGACTGCATGCGGGTGGTATCTTTGCCCGACGAGCAGTACACTGAGTTTCATTGACAGCCGCACGTCAGCGGTAATGTATGCGATGGTGCCGAGATTATGAGGACTGTATCAATGACGAGCGTGGTCGCGTGCTCCTCTCAAGTGAGAGCAGATTCAGTCTGAGTAGTTGTTCCGGACGTAACCTAATACAGAAAGAAGTGGGAACAGACAGTGCTCCCACGAACATTGTCGAACATGATTGTTTTGGCGGTCGACGTGTTACGTTGTAGGGAGGCATAATGTTGCATAGGCACACTAACCTCCAGACCTTTGAAGACGGTACACTCACTAGTCAACGTTATTGTGATACAATTCTTCCAGAATGAGATTTTCACTCTGCAGCGGAGTGTGCGCTGATGTGAAACTTCCTGGCAGATTAAAACTGTGTGCCGGACCGGGACTCGAACTCGGGACCTTTGCCTTTCGCGGTCAAGTGCTCTAGCGACTTTTCTTGTTTTATCCCTTTTTTCTTTGTTTATTCGGTATTGTTCGTTTTGTTTGGTGTGGGCGGACGTCACATGGCATCCGTTCAAGCTGATCGTTTATTCCTTTACTCAGTTTTTTTATTTCTTTTTATTTTTTTATTACAGAGGGCAACCAGCCCTCTGACCGAACACGCTGAACTACCGTGCTTTCGAAATGTGAGCCCCGACCGGGGAGACTGCGTTACCCAAGCACGACTCTCGACCCTTCCTCACAGTTTCAGTTCCGCCAATGCCCGTCTCGTACCTTCCAAACTTCACAGAATCTCTCGTGCGAATCTTGCAGAACTAGCACTCCCGGAAGAAAGGATATTGCGGAGACATGGCTTAGCCACAGCCTGGGGGGATGTTTCCAGAATGAAATTCTCACTCTGCAGCGGAGTGTGCACAGATATGATACTTACTGGCAGATTAAAACTGTGTGCCGGACCGAGACTCGAACTCGGGAACTTTTCCTTTCGCAGGCAAGTGTTCATGAAGCAGCACTTGCCCGCGAAAGGCAAAGGTCTCGAGTTCGAGTCTCTGTTCGGCACACAGTTTTAATCTGCCAGGAAGTTTGATACAATACTCTTTCCCCTTGTTCGTCGCTTCAGGGGTGCATTCGGCCGTGACTCATTTTTATGGATGACAATGCGTGACCGCATCGAACAGTGCTGAGGGAGGAGGTATTTGAACGAAAGAATATTCCACGAATGGATGGCGTGCCCATTCTCCAGATTTGAACGCATCGATCAAGTGTGGTATGCGTTGGGGAGCCATATTGCAGCACGTCCACACGTACCAACGACGATCCATCAGATATCAGAAGCGCTGGTGGAGGAGTAGAACGTCCTACAACAAGAACTCATTTGCAACATTTTGAGCAGTTCGGGAAGATGTTACAGAAGATGCAGTGCCGTCCGTTGTGATCACACACACTAACAAGAACAACGTCACGTCTTTTGTAACCTCGAGCATCCATAAATCTCGGTGACTTCAGTGCATCTATTGTCTTTGAATAAAGTCACATATTTTCGTCTCATAGCTTATTTCCTTCCTTTACCTTCCGTACTGTGCTGTAGGCGTTCCTTCTATGTATGGTCAAAGTCTCATCTAGATATGCTACTTAGCAGTGATGCATCATGCGAAAGTTACTCTCGTCCTTAAGTTTTGCATGCCAGTGTATTTCCTGGACCACTTTCCGCCTACGTCCGTGAAGTCATTACTGGATATTCTTTCTCTTTCTGTCTTGCTTTGTTCAAATTCCTGTGGTTTTCTGGTTCTACCTGTAGATACATAAATTGTGTCCGACTTTTCCGTTGACGGCAAGTGCTGTCAGCCTGTGAGTGTACTTCTTTGCCTGTCTGGAACGTTATCGACGACACTTCAAGGGCATCCATGTTGGTAGGTCTTCACACAAGCAACTAAATGTATGCAGCTCGTAATTTCAAGAACTCCTATCATTTTTGATACTCTTACTTTTTATGCTACTATATTTTACGCAGTTTGCTGTGGAATTGGGAAACTGACATACAAGTTGTTTTACTAGTATTGGTACAAACGAAAGGGGTAAGTAGAGGTCAATGAAACAAGCAGATAATCGTAATAAACACGGGTCCGAAAATCAATGATTTATTACTGACAGGGGCCGGCCGGTGTGGCCGAGCGGTTCTAGGCGCTGCAGTCCGGAACTACGCGGCTGCTACGGTCGCAGTTTCGAATCCTGCCTCCGGCATGGATGTGTATGAAGTCCTTTGCTTAGTTAGGTTTAAGTAGTTCTGAGTCCCAGGGGACTGATGACCTCCGATGTTAAGTCCTATAATGCTCAGAGCCATTTGAACCATTTTGAACTGGGGAATGACGCCTTGGCTGCGGCCAGTTTGAATGGTAAACGATAGCGCGGTCGTTGTGTTTATCAGTAGACTCCACTCTAAAAAGAATAGTTCAAATGGCTCTAAGCACTATGGGACTTAATATCTGAGGTCATCAGTCCCCTAAACTTAGAACTCACGAAACCTAACTAACCTAAGGACATCACATATATCCATGCCCGAGGCAGGATTCGAAACTGCGACCGTAGCAGCCGCGTAGTTGCGGACTGAAGCGCCTAGAACCGCTCGGCCACCGAAGGCCGGCAAGACTCCAGTTCCTCTTCGAGTTTGAGTGTTTTATTACTTGTTCCTGGTGACGCCGAGGCGTTCGTCTTTCCTTTTTCACCGTTCCTTTCAGTTTTCATTTAGGCTCGCTCTGAGCTGTAGTTTCCGTGCACCCCTGATGTGCCATTCCTTGTCACTGAAGTTTTGCTATACCTGAAAGATGCCTTTCATTTTACTGGCTTTTTAATATCTTATTCAGAAAGAGAAATTGTGAGTTGTTTCTGCTGTTATATCATAAAAGGTGTCCGGCTACTGTGTAAGATTTTCTCAGTTAATCATTTATTGTTTGTTTGGTTCTTAAGATTCGTGTAAAGAGAGTTTTAAAATTATTTATTGTTCGGGATGGGATTTGACGCCCCTAGACATTTTGTCTGTTTAGTAATGTTTCAGATTCTAGGGAAATTATGCATATTATTCTGGGGTAACAGCAGTTTGTTGCTGCTATACAATTGTTAAATACGATCTGTTGGAAATTGCAAGCCATAATTTGTGTTTGATTGGTAATTATTGCCTTGTTTTTATTGAGTTGAAGTATCCTTGAGCGTGTGTCCCACGTCTCAGTCATAACTGCTTACTGTCAGAATTATCGCTCAAATATTCGCGCGGGATGGATTTCTTGGGCTTGTATCTCGTTAGTGTGCTTTTTTCTCTCCTTAAAATTATGTCGTCAAACTGGTGACATGAGCTTGTGAGTACAAGAACGCCTTACAAGAAAGTCCACGAGGATCTAAACTGTAGATACGCAGTTGAGGACAGTCAGTCATATTACATCAGGTGCATCACTCGGCCAATGCTCATGATAGGGAAGGCTTCACCGCATCTCCTCATCGACGCCCGTGTAGGTCCGAAAGCCCCACGCGTGTTGGGAGTACACTGACTGTGGTGTCACCGCCAGACACCACACTTGCTAGGTGGTAGCCTTCAAATCGGCCGCGGTCCGTTAGTATACGTCGGACCCGCGTGTCGCCACTATCAGTGATTGCAGACCGAGCGCCGCCACACGGCAGGTCTAGAGAGTCTTCCTAGCACTCGCCCCAGTTGTACAGCCGACTTTGCTAGCGATGGTTCACTCACAAATTACGCTCTCATTTGCCGAGACGATAGTTAGTATAGCCTTCAGCTACGTCATTTGCTACGACCTAGCAAGGCGCCATTACCAGTCACTATTGATGCTATAAAACATGCACCGTCAAGAGCGATGTTCACCAATTATGGATTAAAGTTAAGTATTCCAGAAGCTCCGCACTTTTTTTACTAGACTCAACTCCTTTATCTGTTCCAGACCTCACGCCAGCCTGCGTGAGCTTCAACGCGTGCCTTTCGGCTTCCTCCTAGTGGATTGGCTGTCTTGCCAGTCCACAACACTGACAACCAGCAAGATTGCGCTCGCGGAGTAAATAGACACTACCAGCAGGGTTGGAATACACCAAAACTTTTAAATATATGCACTAAAATAAATATAACGGCTTGACTCGGGCGACCTGGCATGTCAATCGCACTTGTGTACAGGCATTCGTTCATGGGAGATGACATTCTTCCTTGCCAAACCTTGCATTTTTTCACGTATCTTTTGCCGCAGTTGGACCTGCAGCTTAGCGTAGTATTGTTGCGGCCCACGATTGGTACACTTATTGTCGCAACGCCATTTACCAGTAGATTTTGGAAATGATGATACAGTCAAAAGCGGAAACGTTGTCCTTTTGTAACTTACACCTCAGTTGTGGCGCTTCTAAGTAAGTGGAACGTTAGACAATAACCGTGTTGTAACACAGACATGCCTCCCCTTTTACATTTGCCGTGTAGAGGAAACCATTGTTTTTCAGACCAAAGTTCATTAGGATTATTTGATTGTTTCATTGTCATGTACTCGTCCCTTTCATCTCTACCTTCGAGAGTGGTTTGCAAAGTCCACCGAGGAAAATATTGAGCATGGGGGATAGATGGAAGTCTGCTGGAGCCAAATCAGGCGAATAAGGAGGGAGTGGCAACAATTCGTATCTTAGTTCACCAATGTTTGGCATGGCAACCGCACTTGTATACATGCACGCGTTGATGTGAGATGACATTCTTCCTTGCCAAACCTGGGATTTTTTCGCGTCAGTTGGACCAGCAGGTTAGCGTATTATTCTCAAGTAATCTATGAGTAGGATCCCATTCTCCCCGGTAGCTGAGTGGACAGTCTGCCGCCGGCAGTGCTGCGAGGCGGTCACGCGCCAGAGCGCTGCGGGCGAGGCGCGCACGGTGTGTTTGTGTTTACTTCGGCCGCTGTCAGTGCCGTTTTCCTTCTAGACCACCATGGCGCACAACTATCGGAAGAAGACATTACGTTTCAACTTTTGTTCCGACTTCGCCCGACCCAAGGCCCTGGAGGTAGAACGATTTATACGCGATGAAGTTAAAATACCACCAACGGATCTAATTGGTATCCACTTGTCCATAGTTAGCAGTACCGTCAACGTCAAAATGATCAACGATGCGGCGTGCAACAAGGTGCTCCAAGAGGCAAAACGTGGACTGCGCTTCTGTCATTCCGACGGCAACGTCGGACCCGTTACCGTCGATCACGCAGGTCTCGGCACACGGACGATAAGGATCTTCGAACTGCCGTTCGAACTACCTGCAGACGTCGTCATCGAGGCGCTCCGTCCCTATGGCAACGTTCTGGAACATGTTGCCGAACGATGGGTCCAATTTCAGACCTATCCAGTTTTAAACGGTGTTAGACAGGTCCGCATCGAGTTGCAGAAACACGTGCCTTCCTATCTACGTATCGGAGGCTGCCGTGCCATTATAATGTACGACGGCCAACTTCGGACCTGTTCCGGTTGCGGGAAAGAAGGTCACCTACGGTCTGAATGCATTCAACGACGTGTCGCGCAGCTCCCGTTGTCGGAAGCGTCCGTCACACCCACGATGACCGCCCTACCGGTCACTTACGCAGCGGCTCTTGCCACGTCTACAGTTTCGTCCAGTCCGTCGCCCGGTCCTTCCGATCGGCACGTCCCACCGTCCCAGTCACCAACGGACGGTGCAGACGTCCCACCTGACAACCTTGCCGCCGAACAGGCTCCCGCACCGGACGCTCAGGAGGCCAGTACATCTTCACAACACCTGTTTGACGATTTCATTGTACCCACCGACGCCTTCGAACCAGGTCGACGCTCCTCCTTGCCGTCGTCCGACACTGAGGAACACGTGCGCAAACAACGCTCGCCACGCAGGCGCAAACGCCGTCGCCGTTCACCCACGGGCTCTCAGAGCGTTGCCACCCGCGACGACGAATACGACACGCAAGCAGCCGACATTTCCACGCAGAGGTCGGCGGACAACTTACACGATGAACAAGACGTTTCGCAGGACGGGACCACTACGCGATGCAGAGCGCCTCTCTTACAGAGTCTGCCACTTGAGTTTGCTAAACATCTCCGTAACGCTATCACGCTTACCAAATAACCCTGTGACACTTATCAACTGTTAAATATACAGGAGCAGCGTTCTGAAAATCGGCATTAATTTCTTCTGATTTCTTACCTTTCTTCACGAAATAATTAATCACTTCTCGGATCTCGATTTCAACCATTTTTACAAATCACTGCACGGGAGCAGAGATGTCTGCACCACAGATCTCTACCCAGAACACTGACGCGATACGTGTTCCTTTATAAAGGATGACGTATTATTACGCGGGAACCCCGTTGCACTGGCGCTAACGTCCTGTAGTGATTCCGCAAACTACAAACTGCCCTCCTATCACTATCTAGCACCCTGTATTGTGCTTAAAAGTTCTTTTAGAGAGGGGGGGGGGGCAAATGGAGGGGCGGTCACGATCCTCTCCCAAATACTTGGATCCGCATCTACCTATATGCAAGATCTTAACTAGCTATTGTAATGAAACCTCAGCTACAGCTACATCTACATATATACTCCGCTAGCCACCAAGCGGTGTGTGGCGGAGGGCACAATTCTCGCCAAAGTCATATTTACCCCCCCCCCCAACCCCCACCTTCTCTGTTCCACTCACGGATCGCGCGAGGGAAAAACGACTGTCTGAACGCCTCAGTACGAGCTCTAATTTCCCTTATCTTTGAATGGTGATCATTACGCTATTTGAACGTTGGAGGTAATAATATATGCTCTACATGCTAGGTGAAGATCGGATTTCGGAACTTAGTGAGCTGCCCCTTCCGTTTAGCGTGCCGTCTATCTGCAAGTGTGTCCCACTTCAAACTTTCTATGAGATTTGTAACGCTCTCGCGATGGCTAAATGTATCATCACGAATCTTGCCGCTCTCCTTTGGACCTTCTCAATCTCTTGAATTAGACCCAACTGGTAAGGGTTCCATACAGACGATCAATACTCTAAGACTGGATGAACTAACGTATTTTAAGCTATTTCCTTTGTTGAAGGACTGCATCGCTTCGGAGTCGACCAATAAACCACGATCTAGAGCTTGCCTTACCCGTTACTTGTGTAATCTGATCATTCCATTTGAGATAATTTCGAATAGTCACGTCCAGGTACTTGACGGATGTTACAGGTTCCATAGCCTGGGCATTTGTTTTATACTCGTACATTAATGGGGATTTTTCGCCTTGTTATACGCAGTAGGTTACACTTACTAATATTGAGAGATAACTGCCAGTCATTACACCACACATTAATTTTCTGAAAATCCTCATTGATTTCTTCACTACTTTCGTGTGACACTACTTTCCTTTAGACTACAGCATCATCGGCAAACAGTCTAATTCAATACCATCAACCAGATCGTTTATGTAAATCGTAAAAATCGACGGACCTATTACGCTGCCCTGGGGCACACCTGAAGTTACGCTTGTTTCTATTGAAGTCACCCCGTTCAGGACGACAAACTGCTCCCTGTCAGTTAGAAAATTTTCTATCCAGCCGTACATGTCATCGGATAGACCTTAAGCGCGCACTTTTTGGAGTAAGCGACAGTGCGGAACTGAGTCGAACGCCTTTCGAAAGTCGAGAAATATAGTATCAACCTGGGAGCCGGTATCTAGAGCCTGTTGTATATCATGCACAAAGAGGGCCAGCTGTGTCTCGCATGACCGCTGAAGTAACCCATACGTTGTCTTTCAAAAAATGGCTCTGAGCACTATCAGACTTAACAACAGAGGCCATCAGTCCCCTAGAACTTAGAACTAACTAAACCAAACTAAGGACATCACACACATCCATGCCCGAGGCTGGACTCGAACCTGCGACCGTAGCAGTCGCACGGTTACGGACTGAAGCGCGTAAAACTGCTTGGCCACAACGGCCGGCCGTTGTCTTTCTTTACAATGTTCGATAACGTGCTGTCAGTTCGTTACGTCTTTAGAAAAGCTGAAAAAATAAGGGCACTAATATTTCTTGAGGCGGGTCAACGTAAAATTTAAGTTTCATTGTCATCATTTACAACGACTGGGTGAAGAGTGAGTTGTACAAGACCATTAGAATTGATCGTTACCTGTGATTCCAAATTCACGTATTATTTTTCTCTGTTTAAGTATAGGCCCGCCTGTTGGAGCCGGCATCGTAAGAGAATGTTGATGAGAGCCGCCTTCGACAATAGTGAGGGCGTGGAATGTCAGTTTGGTGAGAGCAGGGAGAGAGCGACGAGGGTATTGTGAGCGTTCGGGAGGCACTCGATATGAATGCTGAGGAGGCGCCGCCCGCTTTTATGTGCTGGAAATGATATGCGCGCGCCGCCCAGGAATGTCGAACGGCCGCGTATATTCCCGCTGCAGCGCTCCACGTACCTCTGGACTCAGTCACCGCGATGGCGCGAAGCCACACCCGCTGGGTGAAAGGTAATCACTTTCCTAACCAAACAAGCATGGAACTCCACCAGGTGGTGGGCACCGACATACGTGAAAATAAGGTATGGGTTCATTTTGCAAGGATTATGGAAAATAACATCGGCAACCGCACAGGTTAAAGAAGGTATGTCAGTATAATGATTTCTTGCGGGAGTTTTGATCATGAGAGACGGTAGACGTACTCATGTGGAAAGGAAGTAGCCCCTTTAGACGGTAAGCGTTATCTGCTCTTCCTGGGATGTCATAGCCAGCTACCTGTAACGGTTGTGGAGATTTGTCATAAGTTTCTAGAATTCATTCCAGAAACATCCCCCAGGCTGTGGCTAAGCCACGTCTACGCAATATCCTTTCTTCCAGGAGTACTAGTTCTGCAAGGTTTGCAGGAGAGCTTCTGTGAAGTTTCGAAGGTAGAAGACGAGGTACTGGCGTAATTAAAGCTGTGAGGACGGGGAGTGAGTCGTGCTTGGATAGCTCAGTTGGTAGAGCACTTGCCCGCAAAAGGAAAAGATGCCTCGGTAGATTTCGTGCTGCTTTCTATCCGATTATCTCCTTCTGAAGGCTGGCTGTTGGTTTTGCAACATAGAATCAATCACCAGCTGCGCATTTGAATTTTTTTTTTCACTTTCCTGTTTTCGATACGTTAACCTGTGATCTTCGGAAGTAAACAAAATTTGTGAAAGAAGGAGAAATTTAAGAAGAAGTAGTTAAAAGATCGCTATAATTGTGTGTGAAATACAAGAAACTTATTACAAAGTATATACTCAGTGCTGGCTTGTACCAAAAATGGTTCAAATGGCTCTGAGCACTATGGGACCCAACAGCTGCGGTCATCAGTCCCCTAGAACTTAGAACTACTTAAACATAACTAACCTAAGGACATCACACACATCCATGCCCGAGGCAGGATTCGAACCTGCGACCGTAGCAGTCGCGCGGTTCCGGACTGAGCGCCTAGAACCGCGAGACCACCGCGGCCGGCTGGCTTGTACCATGGACAAGCCCACGTCAAATTACTATTGGACGATTAAGAAGCCCTAAACTGATAAAGTAAAAAAAAATATATTACTTCTTTTAATTGTTTGATTTGAAAAATCTGAGTCGGAAAAATTACATACCTCTTTAATGATCAATAGTAAGACGACAAATCACAAAATTTACGTAGTGTACCACAAAATGTTGAGTTAGAGTGAATTAATTAGGCTTACGCACAGAGTTAAGTAGGTACGGAGGCAGCAAAAACATCATAAAAGCATATGAGATGTGTGACTAAGGCATAATAAAGAGAAAGATGAAAGGGCTCTACCGGCAATCATGTGTCAATAAAAAGTTTAGGTTAAAGAGGCTAACAAAAGGCTGGTGTAGAATTTGATTAATTTAAAGTTGATGGTGCCGCCAAGAGCAGACAGTGCATCGACAATACGTTGTTCTTCCAGCGTCTTGACGACACGGCTGGCAGCCGGAAACGAAGTTACAGAAATACAAGACAAGGCGAATTGGCTGCACGCAGGCTTTTCTGTCGACGAGTGGAGAATGCGCGAGGTCACAGTGTTTGCTCACGTTATATGCGGAAAGTATGCCTGTGGGCTCATATATGTGCTAATTACAATGTAGCTTACAGTACATGAACAATGGTAAAATGTTATAACATTCCCTTAATATCAATAACAAGACAAGCAGTGAAAGTTAAAGAATTATTCGTATAGCTGATTGCGCTGGTGAAAGCCTTTCAATTGGACGCCACTTCAGCGACTTGCATGTTACTAACCTACCCAAGGTATCCAACTAGGGAATGGGGACCTACAGTTTAACGTCGAACCGATTCTAGAGACGATTCACGTCGTTGAGAGGTGAAGGTTAGGTTAAAACAAAGACTGAAAAATTCATGGTCCGACCGAGATGCGATTCCGCGTCTCGATTTCCAAGTATGCGCTTTACAGCAAGACCACCACGCCCGACCATCTATGTCGCGCCTATAAACTGCCACCACAGTTTACAGAGTGTGGGTAAAATACATTAACGCAATAAAAGAAGATAGTGCACATTGAACTGAAATATTTAAGATATGATCGGAAGGAATCACGTAAGACCCATACGCGTAAGGCAATATCTGTGTATTATGGTAAGTATACCACATAGCGTCGTATCTAAAAGTGGATTAATTTACATAATTTTCTAAGCGGTGCTGCGCAATCAAAACAATGTCTATTTTTCAATGCGAGCTGTTGCAAGCCGCCTGCCACTGTGGCTGAACGGTTCTAGGCACTTCAGTCCGGAACCGCGTGACTGCTACGGTCGTAGGTTCGAATCCTGCCTCTGGCATGGATGTGTGTGATGTCCTTAGGTTAGTTTGGTTTAATTAGTTCTTAGTCTAGGGTACTGCTGACCTCAGATGTTAAGTCCCATAGTGCATAGAGCCATTTGAACCATTTGTTGTGAGCCTCTTGTTATCTATAAAAAACAGCTTGGTCTTATTATTTTTGGTAAAGGATGTTTTGACGTCATGTTTTTTGAAAGAAATTAGCAATGCGATATGAAGTGGCACATGTCCGCTAAACAAATCTTCAGATTTTAGGTGGGAATGTTTATATGTTTCAAGCTCTTCGAAGAGATTACTTTTAGCCCTTGTCACCTGCATAGAAATTTTCTATATTCAGTAGAGATGGTGGAGAAACAGTGCGTTTTTCAACTTCAAGACACTGTGCGAAATATGACATATGGATTTTCACGTTCTTCGTTGAGCAATTGCTCATTAAAGAAGGTCTTAAATGCCCTCTCTGTCTGTCCTACACAAGATCTCGGACATCCATCACATTGAATTTTATATATCTAAAATTAGAGCTAATGTTGTATTCCATTGTCAAGGAGAAAGACAAGCTGAACGTTGGATCAGATCTTTCATGATGTTGAAAATGCTGCTTTCAGTGTATTACGCTGTCCTGAAGCTTCATTTAAACTTTTATTTATTTTTTCTATACTATTCTAAATCAATTCTCTACCAGACAAATGGGAAGAATGAAAACAATTTGATTAATTACGGAGAACAAGTGGAGTTTAATGGAAAAGACTATGCATCATCCATTAACCCAAACATATTACATATCGCTCTTCAGTACAATGATGGGAAGAATAATTCAACACTAAGAAATAATTAATGCAGAGTTATGCAATTTCGGAAATACATTTACCTAGGTGACATATTTAAGCGATTAAAGTTGCAAGTTCACAGATTAATATAAGCGCCAGAAAAGCCATTGCCAATGTGAAATGCTCATACGTTAATACCAGAGTTGTCCAGAAAGTAAGTTACGATTGGTCGCGAAATGGAAACCACAGTGGCAACCAGAAATATTTTATTTGCAATAGTTAGGTACACCTTCCACGTACTTCTCTACATGGTCGCCGCTCCAACTTCGAGTTTTGTCGTAGTGTTGTATCAACTTTCCAATATCCTCGTCATAGAAAGCAGCCACCTGTGCATTCGGCCAGTTATCTGCTCGTTGTCTGTGGAAAAATTTTGCCTTCAGAGCCAACAGTTCTTGTGAGCAGATCCGAGACTTAGGGGGAGCCAATTACGGACTGTATTATGGGTAATCAAACACTTCTCATCGGAAACGCTGCAGGAGCGTCTTCATTGCCCATGCAGTGTGCGGCAGAGAATTGGCATTAAGAAGGGGAACTGCTCGACAGTTGTGTTATGCGGGCTGCATGACACAGGCGAAATCTCTAACCAGGCCCTCATACTTGGCGGAGACACTATTCCCTAAGCATCTTTACATGCTCACTGTTGACTCAGAACTGAACAGAGCGACACGACACGATCGACGGGCATACTAGAGACACTGCCCAACACATCTGTACAAAGCTTTACCGGATTTTCCCAGTGGTTTCCATTTTGCGACCGATTGGAACTTACTTTCTGGACAACCCTCACACCAGGTGCAACCACCACAATGTTGAATGCATGCTTGTACACGCGCATGCATTGTGTCGTACAAGTGCCGGATGTCAGTTTGTGGGATGGAGTTCGGAGTTCCAAATCTTTTACACTTGGTCGGTCAATACAGGGATGGTTCCCACTATTTGTGGATGACGCTGGTGTTGTCGTCCGCTAATACGTGCTCAATTGGAGACATAACTGGTGACAGAGCAGGCCAAGGCGTGTCGACATTCTGTAGATCATATTCGGGTACAACGGCAGGATGTGGGTGAGAGTTATCCTGTTGGAAAATATTCCTTAGAATGCTGTTCATAAATATTAGCACATAAGGTCAAATCACCAGACTCACAAGAGTGCCCCTGCTATCATATGCAGTAGCACCCTACGCCATAATCCCAGGTGTATGACCAGTGGCTGTACCGCAGATAGTGGGTGACAATTATTGAACTGTATGAAATAAAATCGTCATAACTTCTGAACGGTTTGCGTTAAGGCGTTCAAACTGCACAACTGGCCGCGGGGCATGATGGGAATTAGTATTCGCATACGCCTTGTTATTGTTGGTCATTTTCACGTGAAAAAGCCACAGTTTGCGTAAGCGTGTAGCGCTTATGAAGGCCTACCATGCGAGCAACAACTGCTCAGCCGTGGCTCAATGGAAGTTTGCGAACGAATTTAGACAGACGACAACCGGTCCAACTTTGAGAGAACGGGTAGTGTTCGTAATAAAAGTTTTGGCAAAGTCAGTCGTTCACAAAGAGTAAAAACGTCTGAAAACATCGAGAAGACACGTGTTGTGTTTCAAACTAGCCCCAGGAAATCGATCAGACGAGCTGCACAACAGGTGGGACTCAACCGGGAGGCACTGCGACAACATGGTGTTGAAGACCGGCATCTTCTCCCACATAAAATTCAAACCCATCAGCCACTAAATCTCATGGCCAGGGAACAGGGGTTGTGTTTCGCCAACACTACAGAACTGACGAACAGGACTTTGATGTGAATACGGCTCGGTTTAGCGACAAAGCCCACTTTCGCTTGGACTGGTTCGTCAATAAGCAAAATAGGCACATTTGGGGGACTTAGAATCCATATTTAGCGATCGAGAAGTCTCTTCACCCTCAATGGGTGACAGTGTGGTGTGCAATGCCCAGTAACGGAGTAATCGGTGCGATATTCCTTGATGGGACGGTGACTACCGAACGGTACGTGAAAGTTGTGGAAGATGATTTCACCCCCATTATCCAGAGTGAGCCTGGTTTCGCCAAGATGAGGTTCATGTAAAAGGGAACTCGATCCCATTGAAGCAGGAGAGTGTTTGACGTCCTGGAGGAAAACTTTGGGGATCGCATTCTGGCTCTGGGGTACACAGAGGCCACTGGCATTGGCGTCGGTTGACCGCCATATTCTCCGGATCTGAACACATGCGACACCTTTTTGTAGAGCTATAACCCCATCAATAACCCCAAAGCCATTGCTGAGCTGAAAACAGCCATTCAGAAGATCATCGACAGCGTCGATTTTCCGAGACTTCAGCGAGTCACGCAGAATTTCGCTAGTCGTCTGCGTCACATCATCGCCAATAATGGCAGGCATATTAAACACGTCTTAACCTAAATCCGAATATCTGTAGTGACGGTCAGATGTTGAAAAAAGTGCATGCACGCAGTAGCTTGTAACTAATTTGCGTTTCTTTTTAAAATAGTTCGATAAGTGTTACCCTGTACGTTGATCGCACGCGCTCGCCCAGCTTCCTCCTAACAGAGGAACCCCCCTCAGATTTAGTTATAAGTTGGCACAGTGGATAGGCCTTGAAAAACTGAACACAGATCAATCGAGAAAACGGGAAGAAGTTGTGTGGAACTAAGAAAAAAATAAGCAAAATATACAAACTGAGTAGTCCATGCGCAAGATAGGCAACATAACAGGTAGTTATTAGTGCAGGAGCCCCGTGGTCTCGTGGTTAGCTTGAGCAGCTCCGGAGCGAGAGGTCCTTGGTTCAAGTTTTCCCTCGAGTGAAAAATTTTTCTTTCTTTATTTTCGCAAAGTTATGATCTGTCCGTTCGATCATTGACGTCTCTGCTCACTGGAATAAGTTTAGTGTCTGTGTTTTGCGACCGCACCGCAAAACCGTGCGATTACTAGACGAAAGGACGTGCCTCTCCAATGGGAATCGAAAACATTTGATCGCAGCTTCATAGGTCAACCGATTCCTCCACGGGAAAACACGTCAGATATATTCTATACGACACTGGTGACGGCATGTGCGTCACATGACAGGAATATGTTGTCGACCCACCGAACTTGTACACTTGGCGGCCGGCCGGAGTGGTCGAGCGGTTCTAGGCGCTTCAGTCTGGAACCGCGTGACCGCTACGGTCGCAGGTTCGAATCCTGCCTCGGGCATGGATGTGTGTGATGTCCTTAGGTTAGTTAGATTTAAGTAGTTCTACGTTCTAGGGGACTGATGACCTAAGATGGTAAGTCCCATAGTGCTCAGAGCCATTTGAACCATTTTGTACACTTGGCGAATGGGTAAAAATATTGTTCTACCTTGCCCGATTTAGGTTTTCTTATGGATGTGATAATCACTCCCAAAAAAGTGATGAAAACATAAGACTTTGTCACATAAACTGCAACAAATGAATGCAACCGTTTCACAGTCGCACAGTTTTCCTTGTGTTCTGCCGAAACATATGTTTTTAACGTTTTCAAATTTTTCCGTGCGTAGACCGTCAAATCCTGCATATGTCCAAGCAAATCTGAACATGTCCTGGAATTTTGGAGAGCGAAGTTGATTATGTGTGAGTGCCTGAACTTTGATAATTGTCTGAAAATAAAAAATTAAACTTTTCACGCGAGGGAAGATTTGAACTAAGGACCTCTCATTCTGCCGCTGCTCACGCTAACCACGAGACCACGGCGCTCCTGGACTCAGAATTACCTGTGATGTTGCCCATCTTCTGCATGGACTACTCAGTATATTTTGCTTATTTTTCTCATAGTTCCACACAACTTCTTCCTGTTTTCTCGATTGATCTGTGTTCAGTTTTTCAAGGCCTATCCACTGTGCCAACTTATAACTAAATCTGAGGGGGGGGTGATGGGGAGGTTCCCTTGTAAGTAACATATGGCCATCGCTGCCACGGAGGCAGAATCAGCTATCAGAAAAGGCAACAGACTTTCAGTCCGCCCTCCAGTGAGGGCTTGAGATCAGTGAAGTCGCAAATGGTGGAGGTTTGGAGTCAGAGGAATTCACGCCACAGGGCGTTTGTCTCCGAGCTGTCCTTGAAGTAACCGATCTGTAACAGTTCTTTGTGTCACTGAGGTGCCAACTGTTGCTCCAGCCCCACAGCCATACGACAAACACGACGGTCTTCCCTTTCGGTAGAGCCACGAAGCCCAGTATTCTTGTGAGCGTACCTTCGCCTGATCATCGCTACCAGTAACAATGTACAGTGGGTACATTCCGACTAAGTTCTTCTGCGGTATCGCGGAGGAAACATTGAACTTCTCGTAGCCGTATTACACGACCTCGCTCAAACTCAGTTTGGGTAACCTTGTCTTAAAGGCATTCTTGACTAACATCATCTCACTACGTCTAATCCCAAAGTTAATTAACGCTCACGACCGTTAGAGCACGTTGGGGCCGCTCCTGTTCCTTATTTATATAAATGATACGCCCTCTAGTATTACGGGTAACTCTAAAATATTTCTGTTCGCTGATGACACTAGCTTGGTAGTAAAGGATGTTGTGTGCAACATTGACTCGGTTTCAAATAGTGCAGTACATGACCTCAATTCAAGATTGCAGAAAATAAACCAACGTTAAATCACAGCAAGACTCACTTTTTACAGTTTCTAACACACAACTCAGCAAAACCTGACGTTTTAATTTCACAGAACGGTCATATGATTAGTGAAACTGAACAGTTCAAATTTCTAGGTTTTCAGATAGATAGTAAGCTGTCGTGGAAAGCCCACGTTCAGGATCTTGTTCAAAGACTTAATACTGCCATTTTTACTATTCTAACGGTATCTAAAGTGAGTGATACTTCGACACGAAAGTAAGTCTATTTTGCTTATTTTCATTCACTTATGTCGTTTGGTATTATACTTTGGGGTAACTCTTCCCATTCTACAAGGATATTTTTGGCTCAGAAACGGGCGGTTCGGGCAATAAGTGGTGTGCGTTCACGAACGTCTTGTCGACCTCTGTTCACGAGTCTGGGTATTTTGACATTGGCCTCTCAATATGTATATTGCTTATTGTCGCTTCTTGTTACGCATGTCAGTTTATTTCCAAGAATAAGCAGCTTTCACTAGGCTAATACTCGGCAGAAATCAAACCTCCATTTGGATCTGACTTCCTTAACTCTTGTGCAAAAAGGTGCGCAGTATACTGCTGCAGCCATTTTCAATAAGCTGCCAACCGAATTCAGAAATCTTAGCAGTAATCCACGCGCTTTCAAATGGAAACTGAAGAAAAAATGGTTCAAATGGCTCTGAGCACTATGGGACTCAACATCTGAGGTCATTAGTCCCCTAGAACTTAGAACTACTTAAACCTAACTAGCCTAAGGATATCACACACATCCATGCCCGAGGCAGGATTCGAACCTGCGACCGTAGCGGTCACGCGGGAAACTGAAGAGTTTCCTCATGGGTCACTCCTATTCTGTCGAGTTCTTTGAAAAATTAAACTGATTCTTATTGTATTGCTGATAACGTTTACTCAAACTTATGGACTGACTGTTTTCAGGTTCATAAACATTTATTTTTATCTGTTAATACTTTTATGTTGTAATTTCATGTACTGACACGTTCCATGACCTTGGAGATTTGCTCCTCAATTTGGTCATACGGAACTTGACGTGTAAATGAAATATAAAATAAATAAATAAAGCAAACCTGATTTGCATCCTCGTAGTGGCGCTGCTAGCGCAACTCTTAAACGGCTGGTGCGAAATTTAGGTACACGTCTTCTTTCAGACGTAAAAACAAGCCTACCAACTTTGGATTACTTCGCACAACTCCATCTTGGTTTTGGGATTTTTCTCCCTCTGTGCAGTTTGCTGTGCTGCGATTTAACTTTAAGAATTTGCGGTAGTGTTATCTATTTTTCTTACAATACTGAATAATTTACCAGAAACAGGGCAAAGACTGGAACTCCTCGTGGAAGGCAAGCCCCGCTTATGACATCATTTATCAATTCTCGCAATTTGAATTTATTTTTAACGAGATAATCGCAATGGAAGAAGGGCTACTTTGTCCCAAAAATTCGAACAACTATAAAGCATTTAAGGGTATTACAGCTCCAAATATTGTGTTTCACAATCCAAATTATTTTTTTTTTAAATGGGAGCACCAAAAATTTAAAAATTCTTACACTGAAGCGCCAAAGAAACTAGTATAGGCATACTTACTCAGATACAGAGACATGTAAACAGGGAGAATACGGCGTTGCGGTCGGCAACGCCTGTACAAGACAACAATTGTTTGACGCAGTTGTTAGATCGGTTACTGCTGCTACAATGGAAGGTTATCAAGGTTTAAGAGAATTTGGACGTGGTGTTATAGTCGGTGCACGAACGATGCGACACAGTATCTCCGAGGCAGCGATGAAGTGAGGATTTTCCCATACGACATTTCACGAGTGTACTGTGAATATCAGGAATCCGGTAAAACATCAGATCTCCAACATCGCTGCGGTCGGAAAGAGATCCTACAAGAACGGAAACAACGACGACTGAAGAGAATTGTTCAACGTGACAGACGTGCAGCCCTTCCGCAAACTGCTGCAGATTTCAATTCTGAGCCATCAACAAGTGTCAGGATACGAACCATTCAACGAAACATCATCGATATGGGCTTTTGGAGCGGAAGGTCCACTCGTGTACCCTTGATGACTGCACGACACAATGCTTCACGCGTCACCTGGACCCGCCAACACCGTAATTGGACTGTTGATGCCTGGAAACATGTTGCCTGGTAGGACGATCTTGTTTCAAATTGCATCCAGCGATGGACGCCTACGCGTATGGAGACAGCCTCATGAATCCATGGATCCTGCATGTCACCAGGGGATTGTTCAAGCTGGTGCAGGCTCTGTAACGGTGTGGGGCGTGTGCAGCTGGAGTGATATGGGACTCCTGATAAGTCTAGATACGACTGTGACAGGTGACACGCACGTAAGCATCCTGTGTGGTCACCTGCATCCTTTCATGTCGATTGTGCATTCCGGTGGACGTGGGAACTCCAGCAGGACAATGTGATATCCCATGCGTCCAGAACTGCTACAGAGTGGCTCCAGAAACACTCTTCTGAGTTTAAGCACTTCCGCTGGCCTCCACACCCCTCAGACGTGACATTATTGTGCATATCTGTGATGCCTTCCAACGTTCTGTTCAGAAGAGGTCTCCACCCGTCGTACCCTTACGGGTTTATGGACAGCGCTGCAGGATTCATGGTGCCAGTTCCCTCCAACAATACTTCAGACATTAGTCGAGCCCATGTCACGTCGTGTTCTGGCACTTCTCCGTGCTTGCGGAGGCCCTAAACGATATTAGGGGATTGACCTGTTTCTTTGGCTCTTCAGTGTAGTGTAGGCAGTGTTGAATGACGATCAGAACAACTACAGAAATGGCCGACAAATATACGTTACTGATAACCTTTGAATTTAACAAAATGAAACAGATAAAAAGAACTTACATTTGTATTTAAAGCAATATCAAGTTAACAGTGGGCCTCGAAACAATTTCAAAACAACAATCTTTAAAAAAGATCCCTTCTAAGAGAATGACTTAGTCAGCAAATATACCATTGCACAACAAGTGCTTGAGTCAAGGGCATTAAATAATATATCAGGATTCCAGCGGCACTAACGATCAAGATGATGATAGATGACATTTGGTTTGTGGGAGCTGAACTACGTTGTTATAAGCGCCCGTACAAATTTCCAATCTTTGAACTGTCCAGGTTCGCTGCTTTCGGGAATGATGACGAAAATGACGAGTACAACACAAATACCCAGTCTTCGGGCGGAGAAAAATTCCGATGCGGCCAGGAGTCGAACTCGGGAACCGGTGATCCAGAGGCAGCAACACTAGCCAATAAAGATCAAGGGGCTAGACAGCATTTTGGTAGGTGAGGCACTAAAGAACAAACGACTTACGTTTAAAGAAGGAAAGGGAAACTCAGCATAGGGAGGTGTTGAACCAGGCATGAGAAGTGCCCGCAGATCTAGTTACGGTGTCTGATCTCGCGCTGCCCGATACACAGCATGACGGAGTCGCGCCGCGCCGAGCAGACGCGTGCGGCAATACACAGCCATTCCAGTACCAGCCCACCTCAGGCCACATAACCAAGGTGAGAAGCGCTGCCAGGTAGGAAACAGCGCAGCGAAAGAATCGCCTAAGCAAGACACCTACAAACCATACAGTAATACAGGCACAGTAACCCTTCAGCAAAGGAAGCGCGAGATAATTATACACCTAAACTGCTTCAATTAGGTGTAATTAGATGACAACGTTTTAAAAACCGAACTGAATCATCTTACTGCCCACTAAATTAGACTTTGAATATCCATAAAACTGTTTATTAAATAAATTATTCAGTAAAAGCTCTAGAAGGGACAAACCATATTTAACACAATTTGCAACACCATTTGATTAAATTGAAAATAGTTACAATTACTTGTATCGATGGATAGTGCGCAACGTCAAATAGACCCCCAAAATTTTTGAATGTTGAGTCATAAACTTAAGGCGCAAGACGCGTACAGTCACATAAGAGAAACCAAACAAGACGTTACCTCACATTCAGACGGGCAATGGCGAGCAACTAACCCGTTTTCCTTCATTAACGGCGTCGGTAAACAGCTTGATGACCACGCCGGGCCACACATCTAAAACATAACTAAAATCAAAACATATTAAAACATGAACAGACATTAAATGAATAACCAGGATTAAGCACAAATGAGCAGAAACTCGTATGATATCAGGAGAGTAGAATATTAAACAACAGTGACGTGTCCCGAAACCTTTATCTCATTGCAGTAACCTTAAACACACCATGGAGTCACTCTGGAGGGCACTGATCACGACTTTCAGAGGAAGTTTCACAAATTATTTGGCAAAGGTGAGAACTGCCTTAATGGGCAACAGTTACAAATGGGAAACCTTATGGCTACATTGAAACAAATGCACTCACAGTAACGTTAATAAAATGCCGGAGAGCAATTCAAGAGGAAGGCAGAGGAAGTCCCCCCCCCCCCGCCCCCCCAAAAAAAAAAAACAATTCGCAGCATCTGCAAGCGTGCTATTGAACGTCTCGCCAAATGCACGAGGAAACTGTAGACTCTCGCAGGAGGGCGCACGGCGTCCAAGTTAAAGAAGCTAAACATCCAGGAATGCAGTGAGCTGATCCACTTAGCTCATGAATGGAATGCGCCAGAAAAACACCTCTCCAAACACCGAGCTCTCTAGGTTCCCCACTGATCAACATTTCGCCGTAACGGTTACCGCGTATAAGGCAACACACTATTTCAACATGCGTACTGCCTTGTGCCCCAACGGCCATTTCTTCCCATCTGCCTCTCCCCAGAGACACCGGTCTTGCACTCCACTGAGAGATCACCGAAAAATTCGCAAAGGCGCGCAGTTGCGTCACCTCGCGGCACGCCCGAACGGTGAAGTCGCGCTAGTAAGCGGCGAAGAAGATATCGATACGAGCCAGCATGGCTCAGATGATACTGCATGCAGCCAATTATTTCTCTCCTTCGCTGAGCGGCCAGTGCGGCTGACTGCCATATGGGGGAGTCCGGTTCGATTCCCGACTTTGCCAGAGATTTTTCCTTGGTAGGGAGATGTGTGTGTGAATTCCTAAGGGACCAAACTGCTGAGGTAATCGGTCCCTAGACTTACACAACACTTTCATTAACTGAAACTATCTTATACTAAGAACACACACAAACACCCGTGGCCGTGGGAGGACTCGATCCTCCGGCGGGAGAGACCGCGCAATCCGTGACATTCCGCATATGACCGCGCCGTCACTCCGCACGGATTGGTGCGGAGGCTCGAACGCGGTGCAGTCAACGTCGTGAGGCTAAATGGGGAGCTTCTTGCCCGAGTAATAGCGGGTACAAGGTCAAAAAACTCGACAACGACCGCGAGAGCAGTACACTGACAATTTGCCCATTTATATAGCATCCAGTGACCACATTGGCCAGGGATGACACGGCGTTCAGCCAGACTACGGCAAAAAAGCCGACCTTATTCAGCCAGTCGAAATAAGTGCTGCAGAACTGTCGAAAGCATACAGCTGTTTTTAAACTCTAATACCAAAAAAAGGCAATTCTTGATTTTACAGGACAGTAAAAATTTTGTACGAATAACGTACATTTTTGCTGCCAAATTATGAATATTAGCTATGAGAACGAGTCAATACATAAGCCATACACTATGTGATCAAAAGTATCCGGACATCTGGCTGAAAATGGCTCACAAGTTCATGGCGCCCTGCATCGGTAATGCTGGAATTCAATGTGGAGTTGGCCCATCCTTAGCCTTACACTCTTGCAGGCATACGTACAACCAGGTGCTGGAAGGTTTCTTGGGGAATGGCAGCCCATTCTTCACGGAGTGCTGCACTGAGGAGAGGTATCGATGTCGTTCGGTGAGGCCTGGCACGAAGTTGCCGATGCAAAACATCGCAAAGCTGTTCTATAGGACTCTGTGCAGGCCAGTCCATTACAGAGATGTTATTGTCGTGTAACCACTCCGCCACAGGCCGTGCATTATGAAAAGGTGCTCGACTATGTTGAAAGATACAATCGCTATCTTCGAATTGCTCTTCAACAGTGGGAAACAAGAAGTTTACTTAAAACGTCAGTGTAGGCTTGTGCTGTGATAGTGCCCCGCAAAACAAAAAGGGCTGCAAGCCCCGTCCATTAAAAACACGACCACACCATAACACCACCGCCTCTGAATTTTACTGTTGGCACTACACACGCTGGCAGATGACGATCACCGGGCATTCGCCGTATCCGCACCCTGCCATCGGATCGCCATGTTTCGTGCGTGATTCGTCACTCCACACAACGTTTTTCCATTGTTCTATCGTCCAATGTTTACGCTCCTTACACCAAGTGAGGCGTCGCTTGGCATTTACCAGGGTGATGTGTGGCTTGTGAAAAGCCGCCCGACCATGAAATCCGAGTTTTCCCACCTCCCGCCTCCTGTCAATGTACTTGCAGTGGATCCTGATGCAGTTTGGAATTCCTGTGTTATAGTCTGGATAGATGTCTGCCTATTACACATTACGACCCTCTTCAACTGTCGGCGGTCTCTGTCAGTCAACAGACGAGGTCGGCCTGTAGCTCTTGTACTGTACGTGTCCCTTGACGTTTACACTTTCAACTTCACTATCACATCGGAAACAGTAGACCTAAGGATTCTTAAGAGTGTGTAAATTTCGCGTACAGACGTGTGACACAAGTGACACCCAATCACTTGACCATGTTAGAAGTCCGTGGGTTCCGCGGAGCGCCCCATTCAGCTCTCTCACGATGTCTAATGAGTACTGAAGTCGCTGATATGGAGTACCTGGAAGTAGGTAGCAGCACAATGCACCTAATACGAAAAACGTATTTTTTTGCTGGTGTCCAGATACTTTTGATCAGATAGTGTATATTCATGGTAATTGTTCCACATCGTTCGGTTCATTTTTAGAGACGTTTTTTCTTCGTTCCAACAACTACCCTTATCCCGACGGCTACACTTATTCCAAATACGTCGTTATTTAGAACTATTGAAGAACGAAAGTTTCGGACGTGTTCCCTGGTAATTATTATACGCTGTAGCACTGACTAGAACCGTATGTACTCAGAAATAAATCTGACATTTCCTATGAGCACAGTGCCTATCACATACGGGAGATAATTAACAACACTCGCACCAAGAGTTTATGGAAGTACTGTATGACTCCAAAAAACTCACACACCTCAAGAGGCTCTCCCCACATTGTGCCCTCCAGGAAGCGAATGGACAGACAACTCAACAGCAAACACAGACGAGCGTACCGCAACTTCATTGCTCGGCTGGGGAATACACAAGGGCTACACGGACGTTCCGTCAAACCCATTGTGCTGGCTTGGTCGATGACACTTCCTGGTTCCATCTGATGTGCGGTCTTCTGATATGCTCAATGGTCTGCTTCGCAAGCGATCACCGAGCGACATGGCACTGTAGTTGGTATACTGGACTCGCACTCTGGAGGACTACAGTTCAAACCCGCGCCCGGCCATCCTTTTTAGCTTTTCCGTGATTTCCCTAAATCGCTTCACGCAAATGCCGGTATGGTTCCTTTGAAAGGGCACGGCTGATTTCCTTCCCCATCCTTACTAATCCGATGGGGCCGATGACGTAGCTGTTTTGTCTCCTCCTCCAAACCAACCAACCAACCTTGAAAGCCATCGCGGCGCCTCCCCTGGTCTCTAGAGGACCCTGCTGTGAGCAACTTTGCGATACTCACGGCTGTAGCCGTGGCGCCTGTGAACTTTTCTCGGTCTTTAACGTTTATTGGAGGCATATTAATCCTTAATCATTCTTTGCTTCCCGCACTGAGAGCTTCATTGCACGTAAGTTAGCTACTGAAAGTAAACAGACGCAATAAGAAAGCTCGCCCAGGTGATCTGGCTCGACCTTGATGCGAACCTTATCAAGTGATCGACTGCCCTCCTCAACAGCTCTTCCCTTGAATGCGAAGAGAGCAAATTGCATTTGTAAGACATCGAAGGACTTCCGCTTAGTGTACTGGCTGGCAGCTCTCTTAATTGTGCGTTACTGCTAGGTAATATCGACGTAAATGATGTGTCATCAATCTTGTCGTATTGCATACAACGTATGTACACTAATGACCTCCTGTTGTACGTGTATGCAAAACATATAAACCTGAAGATAGCTGTCGAGAAACTCAATTCCGACTTGTGTGCACTATCAGAATTTACGCAGAATATAGTGTTAAAGATCAGTCCATCCAAAAACCAAGCGGTGCTGGTTGGTCATTATAGACTCATTAGCCCAGAATATATCCGGAATCCCCACCATTTCTAACCCTAAATGGGATAAATATTAACTCATCTCCTTCAGCAAAGAGGATAGAAATAATAATAGTTGAAAATCTTAATTGAAATGAGTGCATAACTGTTACGTGTAAGAAGGCATCAGTATCTCTTTATACCCTAAAATAATATTAAAAGCTCTTCCCTCTTGACCTGAAAAACAAGATGTACAAAAACTTATACCTCCTTTTATTGATCACAGTGATGTTTATCAGGCAAGACTTTTCTCAGGAAAGCTCACAGCACCTGGAACTGGTTATGAATGCTTGAGTTCGATATATCTGTGATGTTCGACTCTTTGTTCACCTTTCACTAGTTATCCTGGCTATGTGGAGACAAGTGCAGTGATTTCTGTAACCTCCGTCTTCTCTACCGCGTTATCAGTGAACACTGTCCCTCATGTTTCTTCCCGACCTTAACAGTCTTGTCCGAACAACACGGCAGAAATACCCGTTTCCGTCAGTGGAGAACCATTTTTGTTCCCACTCCATCGTTCACCCAGCCTCTAGAATTTCTTCTTAGTAGTAAGAATCGGACTCTGGAACAACCTCCAACATTATATTCGAGAACTAAATAACATATCCACTTTTAGAAGACAGGTAATAACAAACCTATTAAGCCAACGTTAAGATTACCAGTGTCCCTGCACGCACTCGTTACCCTTATACATCCCTCTTTCCAACGTGATCTTCCTCATTTCCCATTGTTCTTAGCCGATGCAGCCTCCTAAAATTTCCTTATTCCCAGAACTCATTGTATCAGATAATATCTATTTTTGTACCTATAAATTGTTCTTATATATTTTTACAACTATAAATTCTTCTTATATCTACTACTATCATTAATGTTATTAGTGGTTATTAATTATTATTGATTATTAATCACTGTTATTATTATTATTATTATCGCTAATAGTTACAGCAGCTGCAGTAATGTAATTTACGCTGGTATTAATTTTTTTAGTTCATAGCAGTATAATTTACTCTTACTGCCACTGCAGACACTCATTTTATTTTAGTCATTTTATTTTACTAGTTGTACGTGTTGCGCCCGCTGCAAGGGTTCTACGAAATTGCGTTTCACCCGTAGAGAAAATTGCAAACAAGATGCTAGTGGAGCCGTATGCACGATGCCGCTGCAGTATTTAGAATCCGTATCTACTAGGTATGACGTCGAACGACATCAGAGACTCGCTGTTAGTATCGTAATAAACCGGGTAAAACCATGCTAAAGTGTAAGAATCTTTGGAAGAAGGGTCAGTGTTCCCGTGAAACCTTTTGGCTACATTTACAAAAGCCCGTTCGAGAAAGATAGTACAACTACTTTGCGGGCTTCACCACACAAAGCAATTCAAAATGAATACAGTGAATTTTATTAGGTGTAACTATTTAATGGACAGCGATACATCCATAAGAGTTGCATATTTTGTAAACGAAAGTTCGATTTTCTGGCATTTGAACTGCACATTTCCAGATGTAGAACAACAATATTCGGCGAAGGAGGCACATAGATGAAGTGTGTTTCATAATCTCATAAAAAACCATGAGTGTCAGATCAGGGAACCGATGTGGTCAATAACAGGACGCAGTGTCATCATATCCAGTATGACAGACCCAAGGTTTGGAAGAAGCTGACTCCGTGCGGTTAAAGGCGCTTCAGTCTGGAACCGCGTGACCGCTACGGTCGCAGGTTCGAATCCTGCCTCGGGCATGGATGTGTGTGATGTCCTTAGGTTTAATTAGTTCTAAGTTCTAGGCGACTGATGACCTCAGAAGTTAAGTCGCATAGTGCTCAGAGCCATTTGAAGAAGCTGACTGACAAGTATGTGAATCTTCATACCCCAATGCGGGGGTACTCCATATTGCTGAAAAATGTAGTCTGAACCAAAACTATGGCATCAGCCTTTACTCAGACATGGTCAGCTGGATGTTTGTCGAAACAGCTCAGTGAAGCAAAATGGATCGTACGATGTTTATGCTATCAATCACAGGTTTCCGGCTCACTGTGCTTGCACAACGATCAAAATTTTGAACTTTCTTTTACAAGCTATGTAAAATATATCGCTATGCTTTAAATAGTTATAACCGTTTGTAACTGCTATATTCGTTTTTAATTTCCGGTAAATCTCGTGTAAGGAGCATGAGAATGTGAAGATAGATTTGAGTTTGCTAACGCCAGTTCTAGATCATCATCCTCAAGCTTGGTGTCTTTACTAAATGAGTATCAAAGAAGCTGATCACTGTATCGTAAGATGTTACATTGCCAATCGCAATGTTTCGAGCACCTTACCACTGCAGCGTAATATCTTAGTTCTCCGAATATTCATAACTCGGAGCATGAGAATGTGAAGATAGATTTGAGTTTGCTAACGCCAGGTCTAGATCATCGTCCTCAAGCTTGGTGTCTTTACTAAATGAGTATCAAAGTAGCTGATCACTATATCGTAAAGTGTTACATTGCCAATCGCTATGTTTCGAGCACCTTACCACTGCAGCGTAATATCTTAGTTCTCAGAATAATCATAACTCTTAATGGACGGTCAAATGTGGACGTTTCCCAGACGTGTGATGATGCTACACTGCTTTAGCCTAGCTGCGAGGGTGTCTTTGCACCTCCTAATCTCACCTTAAAGATGGCGACTTATTCTGTGAGGCCGATAATACACTCTTTCTGAGATACAGTGATCTGTCACACAGGTGACACACTCAACTCACTGGGGATTTAACTGATGTTGCATTCTTTCTATTGTACCACTGCCCCCCACCTTCCACCTCAAAATGCAGAAACTTTTTTTGTCCTGCAAAGTATTCTTCCAGGTGTTCCTCAATAAGGAATGTTTCCTTCGAAAGAAACGATTCTGATTTCTTTCCCCATTCTTCTATGATGGGGGATTGTGCCCGTCTTTAACGACGTCGTTTTCGGAAGGACCTTAATCTGTAATACTGCGTCGTTCGTAGATTATGAACCACTGAACTGTACAGTAACCTGGCCTTCAACAGAAATTACACATATATTAGCTTTTTGACTGCGGCTTCGCCCATGTACGCGTATGTCATATATTGCACAGATATATATCTCAATCTCTGCTGTCTTACACCGCACGACTCCGGAGAGTATGTTAAATTTTTTATGGTACTCAGTTGTGTGGCATGATATTTCATACCGAAAGAAGTTTGAAAAGAAAGAAAAAAGCACTGTGCAGTGCTCATTGTCGCTGCCTGGTTGAGCAACTGAACAGCACAAATAAGCACTTCGTATCTTTAAAGTATTCAAAATCAACTAAATCCATGAAGATAGATGTTAGCTACGATTCCATGAAAATAATCAGGGAAAAAATCTCTTCCCTTATCTACCTTCCCCCTCTACTCCTCCCTCCCCTCTTCCTTCTCCTCCCCTTCTCTCTGTCCATCTCCTCCTCCTCACTCACTTTATCTACCTCCTCTCCCTCCATCTGTTCATCTACTCCTCCCTTCTCTATATGACCATCTCCTTCCCTCTTTTCATCTCCTGCTATTCCTCTCTCTGTCCACCAACACCTCTCCCCTATGTCTGCCCATCTCCTCCTCCCCTATTGAAATCTTCTCCTCTCCCCTCTCTCTGTTCATCTCCTTCCCTCTCTATCTGTCCATCTGATAAGTAACTCCGGTTCCACTCTACCAGTATCTGAAAGGGAATTAGTGGTTTTTACCCCCACAGTGCTTCTTTCTGGGTAATAAGTGATGTGTGTTTGATTGAAATCGATCTAATTGCTTAGAGGATGTGGAACATGCAAATAGATACACTTGTGCACATGCATCTATTTTTATAATATATACAGGTACAGTAGATGTAAAAGTAGACTCACAGTGTTTAGAATATGTGTAACTTCTCTAGATGTCAGCATGTTCCTATGGCAGTTTTTTATGTTGGCAAGAGTGGTTTAGGCCGTCTTGAATTTACCGCTAACGTCAGTGTTAGCAAGTGTTTCTTTTATGGAAGTGTAAATAAAGAAACATATGAAACTTCGTGACCGCACCACAAACGAAAACATCCCAAGCTGTGGACCTACAGTTCTAGACTTGGCAACGAGGCGAATAGGTGAAAATATCCACGAATGTTGTGGATTTGTCAATTTTCATATTTACACTGACGTGGACTCGAAATACATGCCAACAAAAAATAAAAAGTTGTTAATAGCACGTTGTAATCACCATAACGGATTGATATTACACTCGTGACAGATGCTTTGGTTCAGGCCTGCTGAGGCTCCAAGTCTCTTATCCAAACGACATGTGCAGGGTGACAATTATTGAACTATACGAAATGAAATCGGGATAACTACTGAATGGTTTGCGTTAGAACGTTCAAACTGCACGGTTGGCCGCGGGTATGGTTTGGTTTAGCGACGAAGCCCACATTTCGATGGGTTCGTCAATAAGCAAAACTGGCGCATTTGGGGGACTGGGTATCCGTATTTCGCGATCGAGAAGTCTCTTCACCCTCAACAGGTGACTGTGTGGTGTGCAATGTACAGTCATGGAATGATCGGTGTGATATTCCTTGATGGCACGGTTACTACCGAACGGCACGTGAAGGTTGTGGAAGATGATTTCATCCCCGTTATCCAAAGTGATCCTGATTTCGACAAGATGTGGTTCATGCAAGACGGAGTGTAGTGCTGTTGTAAATAAAATACTGCCATTAATCTGTATATTTAAAACATTTTTTTGTTCCTTAATAATTTTGAAAAATTAAGCAAATACTATAACGAGAGTAAGCTTTTGTTAAGTGTAGTTTATCTGTTTAAAATAACCTCTTTGACGTAGGTGGAATAAATGTATTAAAACATATTTTATAAATAACTATGTAATATTTCAAGTACAACTGTAATTAATTATGTCAATTTTATATGTATATGCTGTCATGCAATTGTAGATGGTTCATACTTAGGGTTTTTGTAAGAAGAAGTGTAAATTGAAAAGGTGTAGGGATCATAGGTAGAACGAAACTCCGTTCTGTGGTGGAATGGAAGAGGTGGTGGGGCGCGCGAGTGAGAATTGGCGCACAAGTGGCTCACACAGTCGGTAGCTGCCCTGCAAGTGGTGAACACGCATTATGTTGGTCAAGCAGTAGAGGCCCCGAATTTACCTGCAAGACTGGGTTTTGGCCTCGGACGTGTTCTACATGATTGGCGCAGTACAGCAATAAATTAATAGCTCAGAAATTTGCAATTTTATCGTCGCCACCAAGAGGAAGACAGAGCTATGTACATCAAGAGCCGTACCTGCGCAATGTTACTACGCAGCACCGCCTCACGCCACCTTAGACATTAGTAACAGGCAAAGCACTTTATTTAGAAGTGTATCACAGTATGAACCATCCATCTTAAATCAGTGGAATATGAGTGTTAAATGTACCTTTCTGTTGAATCGTAATTTTCCTATTTCATTTACCTCAGTAGGGTCCTTACCTAAACGACTTTATTCTGAGTATCCTGATGTTTATTGAAGCTTGAATAATAGTAAATTACTGGCAATAGTACTGTTTTGGTAGTAAATTTTGAAAATCATTATTGAATACTAAAGTTAGCACGTGTCAGTTTAAGGGCCACCGCCTTGCGTAACCATGAGGATGAGTTTTCAATAGCATTTTTGAAAGCAAAGTAACATAACTGTTTAACTGCAACAATCTTAATAGTAATTGTTCGTGTTGCTTCTCCATGTCAAAGAAAGCCAGACAAATATTGGTGTTAGTAAAGCATTAACAAATAACATTCCTAAAGAAATGAAATTTAGTCGTGTTATAGTTTTGGTCATATGAATGATAGCAACAAGTTTAATTTTTTTTATATCCTTGTTGAAACATATGCGTGTCTTCTTTAAATAATTACTGAAGTATAGTGATACATTCCATAAGGAACAGAAAGTGGAATTAATAGGAATTACTGCCAAGTGAGCGTAGTAAATGGAAATTAAGTGGTCGTGTTTAAATTACGTAGTAAGTGCAAGTAGTTATTTATTCAGTGTCGAAAATTGACTTCATCTTTTTGTGCAGAACTGTTCCCGATTTGGGCAGGCGGCCGTTCTATTAAGCGAAACAGTTTATTGTTATAACAGGCTTTGTCTGACTAAATGTTTCCAAAAGTAATTATTCTCGCTGCTGTATGATTCGGAGAAAAGTAGTTCGATACTTTACCATTAGGTTGAACACAGTTAAAATCTCTCACCGAGAGTCGATGGTTTGGAGTGTTAGTGCTGCGTGATTTTGTGGTGGTGTTCCTGCCGCTGCTTACTACACAGTTCTGACATTCCGAATCGCGGACCTTCCGTCTTTACAGTGGTAGAACTTAAACGTTCTGGTACCGTATCGACGAGAACGCGAAAGTACCGTTGCAAGAACTCGACCTCACTGAAGCAGGAGAGTGTTTGATGTCCTGGAGGACTACTTTGCGGACCGCATTCTGCTCTTTGATACCCAGAGGCCCCCTTTTGTGGGGCTATATTAAACTCAAGGTGTACACCAATAACCCCAAAACCGTTGCTGAGCTGAAAACAAGTATTCAGGAGGTCATCGATAGGCTCGAGGTTCCGACACTTCAGCGGATCATGCTGAATTTCACTATTCGTCTGCACCACATGATCTCCACTGATGGTAGGCATATCACACATGTAACCTAAATCCGAATACCTGTAGTGACGTTTATATGTTCAATCAAGTGTGCGCAAGCCTTAGTTTGTAACTAATTTACGTTTTATTCCTTGTTGTTGTTGTTTTGGTCTTCAGTCCTGAGACTGGTTTGATGCAACTCTCCATGCTACTCTATCCTGTCCAAGCTGCTTCATCTCCCAGTACGTACTGCAGGCTACATCCTTCTGAATCTGCTTAGTGTATTCATCTCTTGGTCTCCCTCTACGATTTTTATCCTCCAAGCTGCCCTCCAGTTCTAAATTGGTTATCCCTTGATGCCTCAGAACATGTCCTACCAACCGATCCCCCCTTCTAGTGAAGTTGTGCCACAAACTCCTCTTCTCCCCAATTCTATTCAATACCTCCTCATTAGTTATGTGATCTACCCATCTAATCTTCAGCATTCTTCTGTAACACCACATTCCGAAAGCTTCTATTCTCTTCTTGTCGCAACTATTTATCGTCCATGTTTCACTTCCATACATGGCTACACTCCATACAAATACTCTCAGAAACGACTTCCTGACACTTAAATCTATACTCGATGTTAACAAATTTGTCTTCTTCAGAAACGCTTTCAATGCCATTGCCAGTCTACATTTTATATCCTCTCTACTTCGACCATCATCAGTTATTTTGCTCCCCAAATAGCAAAACTCCTTTTTTTTCCCTTATAGTTTAAGAATTGCCACCCTGCCAGCGTCCAGGGTAGACACGTTCAAGGTGGCGGCGATCAGCACAGACAAACTGCTGGCTCCCTGAGCAGCGCACGGATCACTGCAAACACACGAGGAACGGAGCAGCCGATCCCTCGATCCGCCCGCTTCACACATTATAAACCCGGCGCGCCATCCCCTTAAAACCCGCATTTTATGTCCCGTTTGCTCCCCTCCGAGGCCGTTTGCTGCGCTTGTCGCAAAAACCGCCCTTCCTCGCCTCTCCAGTGGCCGCAGACGCCCGAGCGCCGCCGCCTCCCCAGCGCCCAGACACTCAAATCAAGATAAATGTCTGTAACAGATTTCTTTGCTCTCCTCACATATTTTCCCCCCGTGGCTCCTTTCCCCGGCAGAGGAGGAAACTTCTATCGACGGGGCGGTCGCAGCGCGGAGTGGTGTGAGGAGGCACGGGAGGGGTAGAGAGGAACTGGAGAGGACTTTTGCGAGGAGGAGACGGTTTCGCGACAGCGGCGAAGGGCAGATCACGTGAAGCGATCACCTCGGCTGGCGGGAGGCCGGAATACTAATGAGGGTCGCGAGATGGCGGCGGCAATATTCAGAACGTCGTTAGCAGCAGTCGATACTTGCAATATCGAGCCGTATCTGGCAGACGCTCTGCCGCCGAATGGAAACGAGGCTCCGCCCATTTTCTTCCCCCTTTTTTTCCTTCGCACTGGAACTGGAAGGCAAAGTCTGTGGGTATTGCGAGTTATGTTCCACCCCGACCGCCCTGTGGCAGCATTTAATTACGACAGGTCATCTTCTGCAGCGATTTGCTCTCCGGTCGAGCACATTTAGTCGCAGCTATCTCCCAAATCGAGAATAACGGGCTCGCTTTTTGCAGAAAATCGTTCCGGGCTCAGAGCACGTCCTAAAGAAAATTTGCACTTCCTCTACGAATCGAAGGAGATGGTGTTAGGTTATTATGCCAGAAAATGTGCTGAAGAATACCGCCTGACAAAGAAAGCGAAGTACCCAAAAGCGCGTTCAGATGTCACTGTAACGTTCACGTGCGCACACCGTCGGCGGTTGTCTAACTGTCTGTGACGAACAGAACGGCCGCCATAGTGCGCAACTGTTTTCTGTATTTAGTGTTGTTGTCACGTGTGGTAGGATATACACCGTGTTCCGTAAGAGCGTGCAAAAATGATAGGACATGGTGAATGCTCCACTGAACAAGTTGAGGTAGGGAACCTGGAATCGGAGAAGTCAGCTTCAGGAGCAGTCGAAGTAAAGTTGTCTATCGCTTCGTGTAACATTACTGTTTTCCAGATTATTTATAACTAACACAGGCACAAGTTTTCACGTATTGTGCTGCTTATTTACATGTACGTTACTGCTAGAACTTGTTGCAATGGACCCCACTACAAGTATTCGTCATACTGCAAGTGAATGGGCGCCACGCAATCTAGTGTGTGGCAAGTACTCGACGAACAACTATACCCGTATCACCCACAACACATTTTGATAGTATTGGCTAAAATCAGTCTTCGTTGCAATTGTAGTTTTTTTATTTTTCAACGACGCGTTTCGCCTTATTTAGGCATCTTCAGGTTATCTTTTCTAGATGGACGCGAGAGGCACCAAGATCTGCATAACGCGTTCCCGTTACTACCCGAGCCCCCATCTTACTCTGTTACTCACTGCTGTGAACAAGAACGCGTTATGCAGATCTTGGTGCCTCTCGCGTCCATCTAGAAAAGATAACCTGAAGATGCTTAAATAAGGCGAAACGCGTCGTTGAAAAATAAAAAAAACTAAAATTGCAACCAAGGCTCTTTTAAACCAATACAGTTAAGCACTGGTTTGCTGTATGCCACATATGGATTGGAAGAACATTTTGTTAGATAAAGTACAAACGATACCTTCATTGTGTCAATGATGCTATTTGCAGTTAACTGTAACTGACGTAAATAAAAAAGTTCACAGTAATGTGATTTTATTCCTATCACCTCCTTAAGTTGGCTTCTCCGACCGCAGGTTTCCTGTCTCAAATTGTTCAGTGGTGCATCCTCTATGTCCTGTTAAAGTTTTGGTCATTCTTACGGAAATATTCTGTACGAGGGGCGTGAACTGCGTCAGATATTGATCACTGTGCAAGACAGAGTTGTCAGCATCTGCAGTGTCTGAAAGGGGCCTCACTTTGGGTGTCTATTATTCCGGCTTACCCAATCGTGCAGTATCCAGATTTTTGGGACATTCGCAGGTGAAAATGGCCCGGTATTGGACTGCATGTGAATGTGAGGGCAGGAGTACTCGTCTGAAGACTTCGGTCGACCATGTGTGACTACCATAAATGAGGACTCTCGTATTCTGCACCAAGTACGTCATTATCGCTTCATATATGTGCCTGCCCTTCCGAGAACAAGTTATGAACTCAATATAACATTCTGTGTCATTGTGTTATTGATCGAAGACTAACAGCAGCCGGACTATCGAACTAATGCTTTATGCATATAGTGCCGTGTGCACTGTGTTGAGCGATGAATACCGCTTCTGCATTACCACGGATGACGACTATTGCTGATCTGGGGAGAAGTTCCCTTCTTCCTATGTTTAGTAGAGACTCAGCAGAGTTACTCACTGCGTCAAGGTGTCGGAAATGTAATAAACCCTAATGTAATAAAAATGTATGTGATGAATAAAGCGGAAAAAATGTTGTACTTTAATTTCCCTAAAAAGATGAAAAATAAAAAGGAGAATGGTTATTGTTATTCTTTAAATCTATGCTTCGCAAGTTCTTAAACATTCACACGACGTTCATATAAGTTGGATTATACGTAATAGTACACGTAGTTAAAGTCGAATGTCTCACAATAATTACTATTTGCTTAAAGATGTGGTTAGTTTCATAAGAGAGTGACGACTATTCTCTCAAACAGCAGATTAAATAGGAGAACATGAGCTGTCTTATTTTCAGGGTAAATGTAGTTTCTGCATGTACGGCTGCTGATGACCTAGAAAACATTTATAACTAGCTGAAAACAGTAAAAGAATATGACTTGGGTCGTTGTTTAACACACGCAGCTGCATGCGTTCTGGTTTACCTGAAATAATTTAAAATTCTGATCATATGTGCTTGTATTACTTGCACATTTCACTCCTTTTGATAAACGAAGCCCGTTTTTAGTGAATATGTGGGTGCCACGCCCAGCTTTAGGTGAATTTAGAGAGAGTTGTAGTAATGGCTGCCAACAGTTAACGTACATCTGCTACAATGAAAATGGCAGATAACTAGTGGGAAAGGTGCTTTACACACATATGAACATTGAATAAAATAATTTATTTTATGTTAACGAACGATAAATATATTCTGAGATAACAAACAGAAATTTTTACATCACAGAATCTTTTATACATGTAATAAAACGTTAGCGAACAATTTTCTTCTTATTCTTCCAAGGACTAGAACAGAAGCAAGTGTTAATACAATAGTATCACAGTCCTTACATAATTAGTGTTAACAATGAACACTGTATTTTCTTTGATTTTGTTCCATCGCAGATAGGACTAGACACCTAAGTTTCTTGGATTTTGTGCTTTTGTCACTTCGTGTATTTTCACCCTAAAAAATATTTATTTAGGACTTTTTCCATTTCCAGGCGACAATACGGAAGACAACGAGTATGACTTCAGGTTACAGCTAGAAGCGTTTGTGGGAACCGTGACGGAACAATGCATCGTCACGGACTTCCTGCGTCATCAAATTGTACTTCTGCCGCGACAGTATCTTCGTACAAATTTTCATCACGACAATGCTCGTCCACACACCTAAGAACAGACGCCGTTACGTCAACATACCGCCGAGATCAGAAAGATTCCCAGACCTTTTCCCTACAAACTTGTGAGGTGCCAGCTCTGACGTCAACGTTGTCCGAGTACCAGTATCCGAGACTTTGGACCTGTTACAACAGTAGTGGCCAGCTTGCCATAGGAGAGGGTAGAACGGCTTTACGGCACCCTTCCCAATCGAATCAGTCCATGCATCCAGGACAGAGGCGTTTTCTGCGTCATACTGATGGATTCACACTGCCAAATTCTTTGTAAATTTGACACGATTTTATAATCAGTGAAATAACGCCACGTACTACATCAACCCATGAACATTCATTTCGTTCCTACTTCCCTTCTGCGTGCTTCAGTTTCTTGTATACTGTCAGAACTAGAGAAGAGTCCTGTAAAGGGGTGTCTGAACACAAATATTTATTGGGATAGTGAAAAGTAAAAAAAGAGTCCTATACAGGGTTGTCCATATACAAATATCTGTTGTGATATGGACCATTACAATCGTGTCGGTAACGGACAGAACACAGCGATTAAAGCAGTCTTTTGTTGACTTCCATTACTTATTTCTTGTTGGTTGCTTTTCGTCCGCACTTAGTCCTCCGACTGCGTTGCTATTATCGGAAGTACAACTTACCTTTGTTTCTTTCGACAGCAATTTCGTATGTATTGCTTTGAGGTTGTGCTGGCACCAGAATAAGATCGGTTATTTCGCGCAGAGTGAACAATGAAAAACAGCGAAGTGAAATTCGATTATTCTTCGTCCAACTGGCGAATGTTACGCTTCATAAAGGCACCGGATTTGGTTTGTACACGACGGGATACCATCCCATTCTCTACGCCCCATACAACGGTACCTGACACAAGTTTTAATGTGCGATGAATTGATCGATGAATGTAAATGCCGTGTGGCTGGGGCCTCCCGTCGGATAGACCGTTCGCCTGGTGCAAGTCTTTCGAGTTGACGCCACTTCGGCGACTTCCGTGTCGACGGGGATGAAATTATGATAATAAGAACAACACCCAGTCCCTGAGCGGAGAAAATCTCCGACCCTGTCGGGAATCGAACCCGGGCCGTTAGGTATGACATTCCGTCTCGCTGATCACTCAGCTACCAGGGCCGGACCATTGGTCTATGAGCTCCAGTGGCGTTGCGTCCCCGTTCACTTGATCTTAAACGTTCAGATTTCTGGTTATGGGGACTTTTAAGGGTCACTGGTGTAATCAACAGCCACGAGCAGTATGCACGGGTTAAGGGAGCATGTACACAGTTAATATGGTCAATATGAGGAAATGCGAGAGCATCAAAGTGAGTTGGCAAGAGTTTGGCGGACAAGGGCTGAAGGACATGTAAGAACGGCGGCTCTAGCGTCAATAGACGCACGGCTAGGATTAGAATAGTCACTCTCTGAACCAGTATTACTCTCCAGATGTATGTTTGTAGGACTTTTTTCCAATTTGAACCAGTAATGTCTCTTGAAAGATTCAGAGACATTTCTTATATAAGTACGTACACAATGTTAGTCAGTTCTATAGAAAAGTATCGTTACAGTTTTGTTCACAATGTTTAGAAAGTGACTGAGGCAGAAGCAGCAGTTCCTTGGTTTCCGTGAACCACCTTCGGAGCCATGCCTACATTTCTGTCTCCTTCTCTACTCTACAAGCCACTGTCTGGTGCGTGGCACATGATATATAGTCCTCTTCAGGAGACTAAAAAGTATTGTACCACAGCAGTACCTACTAACAGCGTGCTATGCATGTTCGACAGCCACATCATCTATGGGCTGTTGCTGTTGGTCCATTCTTCAGGCTGCAAGAACGTGCTTTTATTGGAGAAGAAAGATTTTCAGTTTGCTTGTTCACACAAAGAGAAATTATGAGACCTACAGAAAGGGAAATGTTCTTCAACACAGCATTTCTATAAAAACTGTATAGTCAGGCCAAGATGACGATTAACTAAGATACAGAACAGTTTTCAAACAGTGGCTCTAAGAATATTCAGTCATTACCAATCGAACAATTTAGAAGTAAAATTTTGTAAATTTAAAAGAGCAGCTTTTGTACAGTTTTGAAAAATACTTCTCTAGTGGTAGAACAGTGTCTGCCTGAGCTGCAACTCAGAGCCAATGAAAGCAGCAGCAGCTCTGCTATATTACTACAATGCGTTCTAATACTCACTGTTTAGTATTGTAATGTGTATTGTAATCTAGTTCTTAACTTTATGTTTCAAAGTATCATTGTTCGTATCATAGATGAAACTGCAATATTTAATAATTTTACTGTAGTAATATTATGATAAACTTGACGCTGCCTGTACAGCCATAAGCAAGTTTCCACCTGCAAATCACCGAGCGAGGTGGCGCAGTGGTTAGCACACTGGCCTCGCATTCGGGAGGACGACGGTTGAAACCCGCATCCGACCATTCCGATTTTGATTTTGCGTAATTTCCCTAAATGGTTTCAGGCAAATGCTGTGTTCGTTCCTTTGAAAGGGCACGGCCGACTTCCTTACTCATCTTTCCCTAATCTGATGGGCCCGATGACCTCGTTGTTTGGTCCCCTCCCCGAAATCAATCAACCAGCCAACTTGCAAATTTTGAAGCTTGCAGTATTCAACGAAGGTGATATTTCTACGGGATATATGAAATTTAACGATTTTGAGTAGGACATATGCTCGCTCCGACCAAATGGAATAATACCTGTGACCACATCAAACGTATATGATACATACATATAATTCTAACACTCTTGTTCTCTCTCCAACATGCGAAAATGTTGGAGCGGCAAGAAACGATTCTATGACATGATCAGCACCAATAATTAGCAAATTAGATAAAAGGACTATAACCTATTAGACTGTGGTGAACATCCCAAGAGAACTGCGTGGTTGCACTCTTTCTGAGAGATTGAGGTGCTGCGAGTATCGTTTGTCACTATCTGAAGAATACACACCAAATTCTGAGCATGCATTGTTCATGAAACAACGATTTTAATAGATTATTAAGTAGTTATAAAGCATTTTCTCTTTATGTAGTAGTCTCTAGTTTTCTAGGTCTTCCAGGAGATCTACTTCTTCTTTGCTCAACTAAGTTGGTTTTTTGTCATAATGCATATGTTGAAATTCTTCAGCATTTTGAAGAACGGTTCAAAACGAGTGCAGTATATGTTACCCTTTACAAACAACCTCCGGTAGAAATTAAAGCGTTTATTAAATCTGGAGAGAGCCTATTCCTCAGTTTATTTCTTATCCCAGAAAATACTGAAAATGTATGTTTAACTGTAGCATTTGTTATGGGCTAGGTTAGTTGGTTGGTTGGTTGATTTGGAGGGAGGAGACCAAACTGCGAGTTCATCGGTCTCATCGGATTAGGGAAGGAAGTCGGCCGTGCCCTTTCAAAGGAACCATCCCGGCATTTGTCTGAAACGATTTAGGGAAATCGAGGAAAACCTAAATCAGGATGGCCGGACGCGGATTGAATCGTCGTCCTCCCGAATGCGAGTCCAGTGTGCTAACCAATGCGCCACCTCTCTCGGTGCTAGGTTAGTAAACTAGCTGCAAAATTATCAATATTCCAGAATCGAGTATTATCTGCTGCATCTGTATTTTGTAAAAATCTCTGTCCAGAAACTTACAGTGTGTGAAATGCTTTTCCAGTGTGTATATGGCAGGGCGTTCCCACTTTGAGATGGCGTCATCTATTTTACCAGTTTTCTTTCTATTTATGAACTTGGAGACAAGTGGAAGAATATCTGGTCTCTGCTGGGAAGCTGAAGTGGAAGGTTGGAGCATGGTCATAGCAAGAAATGCTATATTTTCTGGCAGTCGCTTTTGAAATTCTCCCCAAAATTGTACTAGCAACTGCCTACAACTCTCATGGACGTCGGGACGATCTTGTGGCTTAACTTGTGCCCTAGATTGAAATTCATAATCCATGTACAAGGCTTAAGTATGCATTACATGGATTTCAAAATGAAAATTCGCGAGTTCTTCTTTTAGTTTTTTTTAACTGAGTAGGAACAAAAATCTTTCGGAATAGAGATCTGAAGAACAGACAAACCTCTTCCAAGACTTGTACAGCCTCAATAAGCTCACTTTGAAAAAGCAAATTAATTCATATGGATTGTTAATTTACTTCTGACGAACATCAGTAGGATTTTGCATGCTCACAATCCATTGTACTGTAAAGTTCGTTGGCTGTAGAGCATTTATTGTCTTTTTTATCGAGGGAAAATAACACCTTCAATTCTTCCCATTGCTCCAGAGTTTCTTGCTAGCTCTTCATTTACTACGTGGTATTGATATTTCAATTCCTGAATATTATGTTTCAATTCCATACCTAAGTGCCATAAAAGTAATAATTAACAGAAGTTTGTACTGGCCACACCCGTTTGTTATTCTGCATTTTCTCATGTTATTTATTCCTGCGGTGTTTTCTTCCAGTTTTATCCAGTCAAAATGTGGGGAGTACTTTGGTGTTTAGCAGATCCAGAACTTCTGGAAAAGTGTGTGTATGGAAAAACGCAAAATCCTAATGAAAGTTACAACTCTCTGATAATAAAACAACATTTGTTTCACAACTGCTGATGTAGTTGCAGTGTATGATGCTTGTTTAGTTCTTAACTGTGCTAATAGTGGCAGATGACACACTCTAAGCAGTCTCAGATTTCATCCAGGATATTGAAGGAAATCTATAACAGGATAACTGATGCAGCTGACATTATTGTTACTCAGTTCGAAAATCAGGTTACCCTAAGAGGAAAAGCAAAGAAAAAACTGCCTGAGGAGCAAGAGGAAACTGCATACAGTTTGTACTAGTTCACACAGGCAAGGTAAGGCTTAATACAGACACTGTCAAATCTTTTTTAGGTCTTCCGTAACTTACAGTTTAGGAGCTTTATGTACCTTAACCTCACAAACCACTGACATAGTATTTAAATTTGGCATGCAGTTCGTCAATACCATAAGGATTGAAGAGTTCCTAGATAACAGAACGCAGCATGTCATTCTCAATGGAAAGAAGTCTTCCGAAGTAAGAGTGATTTCAGGTGTGCCGCAGGGGAGTGTCATAGGACCGTTGCTATTCACAATATACATAAATGACCTTGTGGATGACGTCGGAGGTTCACTGAGGCTTTTTTAAGATGATGCTGTGGTGTATCGAGAGGTTGTAACAATGGAAAATTGTACTGAAATGCAGGAGGATCTGCAGCGAATAGACGCATGGTGCAGGGAGTGGCAATTGAGTCTCAATGTAGACAAGTGTAATGTGCTGCGAAGACATAGAAAGATAGTTCCCTTATCATTTAACTGCAAAATAGCAGGTCAGCAACTGGAAGCAGTTAATTCCATAAATTATCTGGGAGTACGCATTAGGAGTGATTTAAAATGGAATGATCATATAATCGTCGGTAAAGTGGATGTCAGACTGAGATTCATTGGAAGAGTCCTAAGGAAATGCAATCCGAAAACAAAGGAAGTAGGTTACAGTACGCTTGTTCGCCCACTGCTTGAATACTGCTCAACAGTGTGGGATCCGTACCAGATAGGATTGATAGAAGAGATAGAGAAGATCCAACGGAGAGCAGCGCGCTTCGTTACAGGATCATTTAATAATCGCGAAAGCTTTACGGAGATGTTAGATAAACTCCAGTGGAAGACTCTGGAGGACAGACGCTCAGTAGCTCGGTACGGGCTTTTGTTAAAGTTTCGAGAACATACCTTCACCGAAGAGTCAAGTATTATATTGCTCCCTCCTACGTATATCTCGCGAAGAGACCATAAGGATAAAATCAGAGAGATTAGAGCCCACACAGAAGCATACCGACCATCCTTCTTTCCACGAACAATACGAGACTGGAATGGAAGGGAGAACCGATAGAGGTACTCAGGGTAGATGTAGATGTAGAAGGAAACATTCTGTGGGAGGAATTTTCATTTAATGCAATAGTATGGCATTTATGTAAGAGAAGAGCTGTAAGATTTGGTATTTTTTCACAGGAATTTTAAGAACTGTAAAAATGTAGTAACAGAAAGTATCAATATCCTGTTCCACAGATGTTTGTAGTAATGGTATATCAAGTGTTGTACAAAACCTCGTTAATTTGTTCTGACAGAATTTTCAAAAAAGGAACATCTTTACTCACTTTGCTGGTAAAATTTCAGTTGTCTCTAATTAAAAACGTATAACTCCAATAAGTATGAAAACGTAAGTTTTCATCCATATACCATTCCTTAACAACTCCGCCAAATTTTGTTACATTGCCGTGAATACTTTGGGCTATTGTAAGGTGTTTTTCGAAGTATTGCAACTTCGCATATGTCACCAGTTAACAACAACAAAGCCAGGAAGTATTGCTTTCAGAAGAGCAGCTGCAAATCTACATACTCCTACCATTACACCTGCATCATCTACCCCAATTCCTATCAATTTTTCCACTTTAAAAGGATCGATTTCCAATTTAGGACATGTGTTAGCATCCCAAGCAATTAACTGCCGGAGGCAATAAAATGTACCTAATCAAAATGTAATGCTACTTTTAAGCCGTCATATGTATGCTTTCATCAACAATAGAAGAAAATGTATAATTTCCTATTTCTAGGATTAAATCCTCTTGCACACTAACACTGATTAAACCGTTAATGATCAAGGTAAATTTTGTGTGATGTATTTTTAGACCCTGCAGCAAAGTTGTAGGTGCTAATATAGGCACCAGTTCATATAAGTGATTAACACTATTAGTGGTGGAATGCTGGGTAACATTGAGAGGTGGTATGCCACTCTCTCACTTCAGCAACATTGTCAGTCAGGTTAACATTCACATTTTTGGTCATGATCTTGGTGTTCCCCAGAACTACATTTGGTATGTGTGGTTTATTATTTTTTTACATGGGAAAATTGTGGGCAGACTTTACTTATAACTGCATGTGTCACCAATAGAGAACTTGTACACGAGGAGGCGATAGTGGAGGCGATAGAGAACAGTGAGAGAGATGAAGTGGGGACCATAAATGCTAATTTCAGCGACCTGGCTGTGTGGGTGATTCTGGGAAGCAGCGCTCAGTGGATCTTACCTGCAGAGGGACTTCTGGCCAAAGCACTATCCTCCTTCCGCTTGGGGTCACAGAGAAGGACAACAGTTTGCAAAACAGTTTACCTGGGCCAGGAGGCAGTCCACTGCGGAGGCAGCCAGATGTCGCTAAGTGGATGGTGGAAGCCATTTAAGAGAAACTGTTGTAAACTGTGGGAAGGTCATAAAACTCCGCAAATTCTCATGTGAGAAGGTGGGACGATATCGACGAAGTCGCTTCTGTACATATTTGGTGGAGGTAAGTCTGTAACCCAACCTGATGCCAGGAAGTCGCGAGGTTGTTTTATTGAAGGGAAAAACCCTGTATTTCATGGGCACGGCTGTCTGGAAAGCTTAGAAGCATTCTTTCAGTACTTGGAAATGGTTGGCTTGAAAAGATCAGCTCTCTTCACAAAAGCCTAAAACCTTCGTTTTTCAGACAAAAGAGATTTGGATTCGCTGATTGGCTCCTCTGATGGTATGCAAAGTGGAGGCTTGCAGCCCCATAGTGGAAACCCCGGTGCTGTGTCGGGATTGGCTACAAAGCCAACAGAACAGTCAAGAGGGGAGATTCAATGAGCAGAGGACAGTTCGATTGGTTTGTGCAATGTGGGCACTGTTTCGTTTTTCCAAATCCGACTCCCATGCCGAGGCTTGGTGGAAAATGATGGCGATTCTGCGCCTACTTCATCTTCCAGTCTTTCCTGGTAGTGAACTTCACCCTGGAGGGTGACACTTGTGGTCTGTATTATGTTGTGGACTATTACAGTTTCCAATTGTACCAATAGTGGAACTCCATATCTTCTCAGACATATCGTGTGTCTCAAGGGTGAAGTTATTCAACCTGAATGGGCTGTCTGAGGTTTGACAATTACAGCATACACCATCGTGCTGTGAGTCGCATTGGTTTGGGCAGACGAGTGAACGGGTGCACCTCACACTGAAATCTGCCAGGATTTCAGAGCTCTGGTAGGGAATTTTCCTGTCTTCTGGAAATCAGAACACATGGTTTACAAATTTTCGTGGACAAGTCAGAAGATTTCAGTTGCTGCAGCGCACCGCTCCTCAACCACAACGCGCCGTTTCTGCTGCCCGCCTGAATCAACGTAAAATTTTGCTGCACCAGTGTAGGGTTGCTAAATGATATTCACATCTCCCTGTTCTCAGGTGAACCATAGTTTGTGATATACTTGGTAGTAGATGATTCCATTTGAATTGAGTTGGGCGTCGCAGTTGATTCATGTAAACAGTCGGATTGTGTTGTAAAAGTGATTAATTCAGGGGGAGAATTTTTATAGCGTCCGCCCCAATGCATGTTTTCCCAGTCAAACACCATTCCTTTTCCGATTTGTGTTTGTAGTTTTGGTGTAAGATTTGTCAGCCAGTTGTAGCTAAAAAAGGATGAATAAATCTTGTCATTATTCTGTAAACTTAAATTTGCCACTGTTCCTATTCATACTCACTCCACTATTCATTGTTTTTATTTTGTTGTTGTGGTAGATGGGTACACAAGAAATATGAGCTTCAATCTTATTAAATTAGTTAACTGATTGTTAATTTGGATTCCGAAAGTGACCTCGGGCATGGGAAACAAAAGTGTTATAAGTAATTTCACTAATTCATATATAAAAATTAATGGTGTAGCTCACGATTTGAAGGTTGTTTAATACTTTTCCTTGCGTGAAAATAATATCTAGTATCACTCAGACATATATTTATGATTAAAGCAAGTGACTGTTTGCAACATAAAAAGTAACTTTTAATTCTGTCTTTTCAACATGGCTGTTTGTTTCTAGAAGCCTTATTTTTTGGCAAAAGTTTACTATTTTTCCATTTTACGTTTTTCTTCGAGCTTTTTTTAAGTTTGGCATGATCTAGTATATCCTTTTTATGAGGTTTAGGTGTAGAATGGCAGTATTTGCGGAAGGCTGTACATTCGTGACCAGATGGGTCAGGAGCCACCGAACTGAAAAGCACTGAGGGACGGGAGGGGGGAATCAGTTACTAATTAATTGCTTTGTAACATACTTGAAAGACGCAGAGAGCAATAATGAGTGTTTATTTTGACCGATAAAACCTATTAAAACTTCACATTTCGAGCGACATGCACACATTCATTCCAGAGGTCAATTGCTAAAATTACTTATTTCTGATTGTCTACAGTTTGTTGTTACTAAAAGAAGAAAAAGAAAAACGCAGTTTCTGCATGATATACTAAGATATAAGACATAGCATAGAGGCGACAGGACAAGCTATATAAACATCCTCACTTCTCAGCTCTGCATGTAAACTCAAACTGGAGATAAACTTTTAGAAAGGGATCTGATTCCCACGACTTTCTGTATCTCGAAATACTTTTCGTGTCTGGACGCCATATTCACTTAGTACATGCACACACACACTTCAAACGTTTGATGATAGGGTTCAAAAACTTCACTGTACTGTTTCTCTTTATTGATCGACTGGTACTAACTCATCTGATCTATATTTTCTTTGTGGAGTACCTGAACAATCGTAATCGGGGTAATCCCCAATTCAAAAACAATTTAGGTTGCTAAAGTGGTAGTAAAGGAGGGTCACCAACAAAAACTCAGCAATGAAACATTTCAATGTTTGTTACAGCTAAATAATTTTTAATTGACATCCGTTATTCATATTCCAGAAGCCCCTAAAAATACCTCACAAAGTGCACTTCCCCCTACATTTCTCCCTGAAGCACTTCTCCCTATAAATTAAACCCCTAAGGTAGCTGATATCCCCTAAATTTAGGAAAACCCCCACCTTGGCAACAATGCGGACAAAAGCGCAGACAAAAATACGGTCGCGCTAGACCCGTCCATTATTGCTGCAGGTGAAAACATAATTTACTTTTTGGATAGCCCTCGTAAGATGTACACTGACAATGGTAAGAAAAGCGTTTCTAAAGAAGAGAAATTTGTTGATACTGAATATACACTCCTGGAAATTGAAATAAGAACACCGTGAATTCATTGTCCCAGGAAGGGGAAACTTTATTGACACATTCCTGGGGTCAGATACATCACATGATCACACTGACTGAACCACAGGCACATAGACACAGGCAACAGAGCATGCACAATGTCGGCGCTAGTACAGTGTATATCCACCTTTCGCAGCAATTCAGGCTGCTATTCTCCCATGGAGACGATCGTAGAGATGCTGGATGTAGTCCTGTGGAACGGCTTGACATGCCATTTCCACCTGGCGCCTCAGTTGGACCAGCGTTCGTGCTGGACGTGCAGACCGCGTGAGACGACGCTTCATCCAGTCCCAAACATGCTCAATGGGGGACAGATCCGGAGATCTTGCTGGCCAGGGTAGTTGACTTACACCTTCTAGAGCACGTTGGGTGGCACGGGATACATGCGGACATGCATTGTCCTGTTGGAACAGCAAGTTCCCTTGCCGGTCTAGGAATGGTAGAACGATGGGTTCCATGACGGTTTGGATGTACCGTGCACTATTCAGTGTCCCCTCGACGACCAGTGTAGGAGATCGCTCCCCACACCATGATGCCGGGTGTTGGCCCTGTGTGCCTCGGTCGTATGCAGTCCTGATTGTGGCGCTCACCTGCACGGCGCCAAACACGCATACGACCATCATTGGCACCAAGGCAGAAGTGACTCTCATCGCTGAAGACGACACGTCTCCATTCGTCCCTCCATTCACGCCTGTTGCGACACCACTGGAGGCGGGCTGCATGATGTTGGGGCGTGAGCGGAAGACGGCCTAACGGTGTGCGGGACCGTAGCCCAGCTTCATGGAGACGGTTGCGAATGGTCCTCGCCGATACCCCAGGAGCAACAGTGTCCCTAATTTGCTGGGAAGTGGCGGTGCGGTCCCCTACGGCACTGCGTAGGATCCTACGGTCTTGGCGTGCATCCGTGCGTCGCTGCGGTCCGGTCCCAGGTCGACGGGCACGTGCACCTTCCGCCGACCACTGGCGACAACATCGATGTACTGTGGAGACCTCATGCCCCACGTGTTGAGCAATTCGGCGGTACGTCCACCCGGCCTCCCGCATGCCCACTATACGCCCTCGCTCAAAGTCCGTCAACTGCACATACGGTTCACGTCCACGCTGTCGCGGCATGCTACCAGTGTTAAAGACTGCGATGGAGCTCCGTATGCCACGGGAAACTGGCTGACACTGACGGTGGCAGTGCACAAATGCTGCGCAGCTAGCGCCATTCGACGGCCAACACCGCGGTTCCTGGTGTGTCCGCTGTGCCGTGCGTGTGATCATTGCTTGTACAGCCCTCTCGCAGTGTCCGGAGCAAGTATGGTGGGTCTGACACACCGGTGTCAATGTGTTCTTTTTTCCATTTCCAGGAGTGTAGATTTCAGTTTATTTGTCAGGAGTGTAGCCTTGAATAGAAGCGAAATCTGAAGGATGACCCGTTCAGAAAAGAATAGAACAGAAGCTTCCGAAACGTGATGCTACAGCAGAATGCTGTAAACCAGATGGGTAGATCATCTAACTAATAAGGAGTACTGGATACATTTGGGGAGAAGCGGAATTTGTGGTGCAGCTTGAATAAGAGAAGGGTCCAGTTGAAGTCGAGGATCATACATTTAGTTCTGAAAGGAAGGATTGGAGACAACAACTGTAGAGGGAGACCAAGAGATGAATACAGTAAGCGGATATACCATGGGATACCTCCTAACACTGTGTCGAGCTTCCTTTTGCCTCAGTAACTCGATGTGGCATGGACTCAACAAGTCACTGAAATTTCCTGCAGTATTACTGAGCCATGGTGCCTCTATAGCCGTCCATAGTTGTGAAAGTGCTGCCGGTGCAGGATGTCCTCTCCATTATGTCTCGTAAATATTCGATAGAACTCATGTCGGGAGATCTGGGTGGCCAAATCATTAGCTTGTCCAGAATGTTCTTCAAACCAGTCGCTAACAGTTATGTTCCTGTGGCATGGCGCATTGTCATCCATAAAAATTCCATCGTTGTTTGGGAACACGGCGTCTATGAATGGTTGGAAATGACCTCCAGGTAGCCGAACATAGCCCTTTCCAATCAATGATCGGTTCATTTGGACCAGACGACTCACTGCATCCCTTGCAAACAACGCACATCATTATGAAGCCACCAGAAGTTGCACAGTGCCTTGTTAACTTCGGTCCATGCCTTCGTTGGGTCTGCGCCAACTCGAATCCTACTATGAGTTCTTACGAAGTGAAATCGGGACTCATCTCACCAGGCCAAGTTTTTCCAGTGGTACAGAGATGAACCGATATGGTCACGAGCCGAGGAGAAGCGCTGTAGGCGATGTCGGTCTGCTACCGAAGGCACTCGCGTTGGTCGTCTGCTGGCGTAGCCCACTAATGCCACCCCCGCCATACTGTCCTAACAGATGCGTCCGTCGTATGTTGTAACATCCACGACACTATGTTCTAGCCACAGGATGTTAAAATGAACTAAGTGTACAAACTTCAACAAATTTTATCGATACTACGTGTAAAAAAGACCGTATTGTGTAAAAATGACGATAATTATTTCATTATTTCTGTAATAATTTAATTTCTGTGTGAATTAAAACCATTATCAGAGAACTACAGGGTGATCAAAAAGTCAGTATAAATTTGAAAACTTAATGGACCACGGAATAATGCAGATAGAGCGGTAAAAATTGACACATATGCTTCGAATGACATGGGGTTTTATTAGAACCAAAAATCAAAAAAAAACAAAGTTCACAAAACGTCCGACAAATGGCGCGTGAAAGTTCCCTTGCGCGCGTCGTTTGGTGATGATCGTGTGCTCAGCACCAACTTTCGTAATGCTTGGCCTCCCAGGTCCCCAGATCTCAGTCCGTGAGATTATTGGCTTTCGGGCTACCTGAAGTCGCAAGTGTATCATGATTGACCGACATCTGCAGGGATGCTGAAAGACAACATCCGACGCCAATGCCTAACTCCGGACATGCTTTACAGTGCTGTTCACAACATTATTCCTGACTACAACTATTGTTGAGGAATGATGGTGGACATACTGATCATTTCCTGTAAAGAACATCGTCTTTGTTTTGTCTTACTTTGTTATGGTAATTATTGCATCTGTCGGACATTTTTTGAACTTTTGTATTTTTTTGGTTCTAATAAAACTCCATGTCATTCCTAGCATGTGTGTCAATTTGTACCTCTCTATCTACATTATTCCGTGATTTATTCAGTTTTCAAATTTATACTGAGTTTTTCATCACCCAGTACATTCATAGACAACGACAATTATAAACTTTCTCTGTTATCAGTGATAATTGTGGTTCAGTTGTTCTTCCTGTGCTAACCGATGAACTGCTCGGACGTGAGACGTGTGAGGTCTGTAAAGAGAAAACCTGTAACTAGATATTGTTAATTATTATTTGAAAAATAGAGTCGCTATTGTCTAGACGTGGATTTGTATTTATTTCAGTTGTAATCCAATCTAATTAATGTTTGTAAGTGTTAACTGACAGCTCCGCAATTAGGAGCGTAGCCATTAGCGCTAGTAAGTTACAGCGGAGTTTACTAGTAGCTGGTGTAAAAAATATGACGGTATTTATCATTGAAGATGATTTTAAATACTAAAGAATAGACATAAAAGGCGTTAAGAGTTTTATCTAAATATGTTACCTTCATATAAAAGGAACGGAAAACAGCAATAGACAAATTGACTACCGTCTGTCTGCCGCCATCTTGGCAAAAATATCTCCGCGGCAGTTTTGAATCGAGAATTTTAACAAACATAAATGTTGTTAGATATAAATGAATGGATTAAATGTGCACCGGTGGTCCCGAATCTACTTTAAAAGACAGAATTCGACTCAGACTGAATCTTTAAAAATAGTGCTCACAGCACGTTACGTAATATCAATTTCTTATTTGCTGATGTATGAAGCCTAATTATTTCTGCCGATTTACATGAAACATTTTAGCAGAAGACAGACGTCAGTGTCGTGTGCGGGTAGTATTTTGTGACTAAATGTTCCTTTTGCTAGAGAAAAGTGCTTCCATTTTAAGTAACAGTTGTGTAAAAGCTGATAAATGATATGCGATTTAGTGCCACTCACACGACTTTACAGACAACATTTCTACACAACGCCAACTGTAGATTTCTGTAGCAGAATGACAAGCATTAGCCGGGATAATCATTTTTGAGGTCAAACGAATTGTTACACTGCCAATAAGTAACTCGTTTTATATTTTTTTGATCTACCTGAAATTTCATTTATAAGTAATTGAAGTCACAAAATACTATAAACCGGTTCCGCCACAATGTCCCACTTTGATTTCTGACTTCACGCAATATTGCTCGTCTGTTAGCACTGACAACTAGACGCAGACGCCGTTGCTCTCGGTCGTTAAGTGAAAGCCATCGGTGACTGCGTTATCTGCACTGAGAGATACTGCCTGAAATTTAATATTCTGGGCACACGACACTGAATTCCACAACGATTTCGGAAATGAAATGTCCCATGCGCCTTACTCCGACTACCATTCCGTGTTCAAAGTCTGTTAATTAACAGCAAGTCGGAAACATTTTACGTAAATCGTGTGAGTACAAATGTCAGGCGGCCGCTGTGACCGAGCAGTTATAGGCGCTTCAGTCCGGAATCGCGCTGCCGCTACGGTCGCAGGTTCGAATCCTGCCTCGGGCATGGATGTGTGTGGTGTCCTTAAGTTAGTTAAGTAGTTCTAAGTCTACGGGACTGATGACCTCAGATGTTAAGTCCCAGTAATAGTAATCACTGTATGGCGTTGGTGACCGGGAGACCCTCGCTGGGCGGTTCGGCCAGTGCTCCACAAGTTCTTTAACGCCACTACGGCGACATGTGAGTGAATGACGATGGAAGACACACAACACCCAGTCATCTCGAGGCAGAGAAAATCCCTGACCCCGCCGGGAATCGAACCAGGGACCCCGTGCGCGGGAAGCGAGAACGCTACCGCAAGACCACGAGCCGCGGACAGTCCCACAGTGCTTACAAGGGAACCTCCCCACCGCACCCCCCTCAGATTTAGTTATAAGTTGGCACACTGGATAGGCCTTGAAAAACTGAACACACATCAATCGAGAAAACAGGAAGAAGTTGTGTGGAACTATGAAAAAAATATGCAAAATATACAAACTGAGTAGTCCATGTGCAAGATAGGCAATATCAAGAATAATGTAAGTCCAGGAGCGCCGTGGTCCCGTGGTTAGCGTGTGCAGCGCTGACGTCTCTGTTCACTGAAATAAGTTTAGTGTCTGTGTTTTGCGACCGCACCGCAAAACCGTGCGATTAGTAGACGAAAGGACGTGCCTCTCGAATGGGAACCGAAAACATTTGATCGCAAGGTCATAGATCGATATCTGATATATTCTATACGACACTGGTGGCGGCATGTGCGTCACATGATAGGCATATGCTGTCGACCCACCTAACTTGTACACTTGGCGAATGGGTAAAAAGATTCTTCTACCTTACCCGTTTTAGGTTTTCTTGTGGATGTGATAATCACTCCATAAAAAGTGATGAAAACATAAGAGTTTGTCACATAAACTGAAAATAAAAAATTCAACTTTTCACTCGAGGGAACTGTTGAACCAAGGACCTCTCGTTCCGCAGCTGCTCACACTAACCACGTTTTTTTTCTTCTTTTTTTCGCTTTAGTTCGTTGCATCTGCTCGGGGCGGACGTCGGAAGACATCCATTTAAGTTCGTTGTTGATCTGTTAACTGAGTTTATTATTATTATTATTATTTTATTACAGAGGGCACATTACCCAACCACGGAACCACGGCGCTCCTGAGTTCACACTCTTCTTGATATTGCCTATCTTGCACATGGACTACTCAGTTTGTATATTTTGCATATTTTTTCATAGTTCCGCACAACTTCTTCCTGTTTTCTCGATTGATCTGTGTTCAGTTTTTCAAGGCCTATCCAGTGTGCCTACTTATAACCAAATCTATGGGGGGGGGGGGGGGGGGCGATAGGGAGGTTCCCTTGTTAGAGCCGTTTGCACTATTTTGAACAAATGTCAGCTCCGCTAATGCGCTGCCATTTTACCCCTCGTACACGCGATGATATCGCCATGTGTGTATGTGAATATCGCTAGCCCTTGATTTTTGCCACATCAGTGCAAGGTACGCGGAGATGAAGAGACTTGCACAGGACAGAGTGGCGTGGAGAGCTGCATGAAACCAATCCTCGGACTGCAGACCACAACAATAACAACAACAACAGCCGGAACACAGATTACAGCGCGCCAGAGTGACGTGTAGGAAGAAGAAGCTAATGGGCGAACAGTGCAGGGGAGGCGCTGACAGCGGACGCGGCGATGAATCGATAGCGGACAAACAGGACGCGCGCTGCGGGCCCGCGCCGAGCACAAAGAGTCGAACCGGCGCGTGATTGCGCGCCGGCTGGGCTCGCCTCGCCTCGCCTCGGCTCGGCTCGCACCTCATAAACCGCGTTTTGTGTGCGCCTGCCGGAATAGGTGCGGCGGCCGCTAAGTTGGCGGCAAATTGCCGGCGCGGCCGGCTCCGCAAACAGCCGCCAACTCGCCGCTTTGTGGCGACCGGCGTCTGTCCCGTCGCTATTGGTTATTGCTGACTGCCCCGGAGGACGTTTAATGTGGAAAATTGCGCGCCGGCCGACCTACAAAGTCGCCCCCGCGTATCGGCCTGCCGGGAAATTCATTTCCACAGACCCGCCGCCGCCGCTGCCGCCGCCACTCTCTGTACTGTTTTCCTGCAAACTCGTTCCGCTACCGACTGGGCCCTTGGCGGACCCACAGGCCTGCAACTACACGACTCTGTCGCGAGTCACTCGATAACGCGCGCTGCCGTATACACGAAACCTGCTGCTTCTGCCCGAGAAGCTACAAGCATTAAATTAGATTATCATAAATTGATACGTGGGCTGTTTGGAAAGTAAGATCCGACTGGGCGCGAAATGGACACGACACCGAATATACGATGAAGTTTTCGCACTGACATGCCGGGTAGTATCTCTAGCATGCCCGTTGATCGCGTCACGCCGCTCTTTTCAGTTCTGAGAGCACTGTGAGCACTTAAACGTTCCTAGTACAATAGAGTCTTCCGCCAAATACACTACTGGCCGTTAAAGTTGCTACACCACGAAGAAATGCACATGACAAACGTGTATTCATTGGACAAATATATTATACTAGAACAGACATGTGATTACATTTTCACGCAATTTGGGTGCATGGATCCTGAGAAATCAGTATCCAGAACAACCACCTCTGCCCGTAATAACGACCTTGATACGCCTGGGCATTGAGTCAAACAGAGCTTGGATGGCGTGTACACGTACAGCTGCACATGCAGTTTTAACACAATACCACAGTTCATCAAGAATAGTGACTGGCGTGTTGTGACGAGCCAGTTGCTCGGCCACCAGATTGGTGAGAGATCTGAAGAATGTGTTGGCCAGGGCAGCATTCGAACATTTTCTGTATCCAGAAAGGCCCGTACATGACCTGCAACATGCGGTCGTGCATTATCCTGCTGAAATGTAGGGCTTCGCGGGGATCTAGTGAAGGGTAGAGCCACGGGTTGTAACACATCTGAAATGTAACGTCCACTGTTCAAAGTGTCGTCAGTGCGAACAAGAGGTGACCGAGACGTGTAACCAATGGTACCCCATACCATCACACCAGGTGATACGCCAGTATGGCGATGACGGATACACGCTTCCAACGTGCGTTCACCGCAATGTCGCCAAACACGGATGCAACTATCATGATCATGTAAACAGAACCTGGATTCATACGAAAAAAATACGTTTTGCCATTCGTGCACTCAGGTTCGTTGTTGAGTACACCATCACAGGCACTCCTGTCTGTGATGCAGCGACAAGGGTAATCACAGTCATGGTCTCCGAGCTGATAGTCCATGCTGCTGCAAACGTCGTCGAACTGTTGGTGCAGGTGATTGTAGTCTTGCAAAGGTCCCCATCTGCTGTCTCAGGGATCGAGACATGGCTGCACGATCCGTTACAGCCATGGGATAATATGCCTGTCATCTCGACTGCTAGTGAAACGAGGCCGTTGGGATCCAGCATGGCATTCCGTATTACCCTCCTGAACCCACCGATTCCATATTCTGCTAACAGTCATTGGATCTCGACCAACGCGAGCAGGAATGTCGCGATACAATAAACTGCAATCGCGATGGGCTACAGTCTGACCTTTATCAAAGTCGGAAACGTGATGGTACGCATTGCTCCTCCTTACACGAGGCATAACAACAACGTTTCACCAGGCAACGCCGGTCAACTGCTGTTTGTGTATGAGAAATCGGTTGGAAACTTTCCTCATGTCAGCACGGTGTAGGTGTCGCCACCGGCGCCAACCTTGTGTGAATGCTCTGAAAAGCTATTCATCTGCGTATCACAGCATCTTCTTCCTGTTGGTTAAATTTCGCGTCTGCAGCACGTCATCTTCGTGGTGTAGCAATTTTAATGGCGAGTAGTGTATGATGCCCTGAAGAGATTTCGCCTGATGTCATACCTCCTGCATAACATAACTGCCATGCATTTCCTTCTTCACGGCAATTCTCTGCCGCACTCTGTAGGGGCAATGAAAATATTCCTGCAGCGCTTTCGATGGGAAATTTATGATCACCCTCAATACAGCCCTTAATTGGTACCCTCTGAGTTTCATCTCTGCTCACATGAACTGCTGGCTATGAAGACAATATTTTGGCACGGGCAACGAGCTGTTGACCAGAGTAGAAAATTGTCGGAAAGTACAGGCGGTTGCCTTCTATAGACGAGGATATAGGAAAGTTGGTACAACGCTTCGGCAAATGTTTAAGTCGGAGCGGCGACTACGTTGTGCTGGAAGGTGTTGCTAGCTGTCGGAAATAAAACGATTTTGATTTTCACAGTGATTTCAATTTCGCGACAATCGGACCTTATTTCCCGAATAACCCTCGTACATACAGGGAGCGGCGCATAAATGCGGACAAATGAACATTACTTTTCAAAAGCAAATTTATTAAAACAAAACACAAATGAAATTGAAAATCCCTCTATATATAAGTAGTGGTATCTTACAAGTGTAACATTACTCGATGTAACCCCCTTCAACCGCAATGGCCGCGCAGGATTAGCCGAGCGCTCTGAGGTGCTGCAGTCATGGCCTGTGCGGCTGGTCCCGGCGGAGGTTCAAGTCCTTCCTCGGGCATGGGTGTGCGTGTTTGTCCTTAGGATAATTTAGGTTAAGTACTGTGTAAGCTTAGGGACTGATGACCTTAGCAGTTAAGTCCCATAAGATTTCACACACATTTGAACATTTTCAACCGCAATGACCGCCTCCAATATTGTCCTGAAGCGATCGCAAGCACTCTTTAAAACAGTGCTGTTTATATTCACGAATGCTGCTTCGATAGCGGTGCCTATAGATGCGACATTAGGGTGTCTCGTCTTATTGGTAACTCATTCGACTACGCTCCAAACGTAATAGTGGAGGGGGTCCGGATGATGGCTCTTCAGGGGCCAGTACTCCTTTGAACAGAACATGTAGACGTTATCCGAGAGCCAGTTTTGGACTAAATGTTTCGTATCAGGTCCTGCTCTGCCATCCGGCGTATTGTTCGCTCGCTGACATTCAATGCTGACGGCAAATTCCTCAGCGATTGCCCTGGATCCTCCGGAATCAGCGCCTGAGCCTTTTCGATAACTGCCGCCGATTTTGACACGAGTTTCTTCGAATGAGGTTTCCTCGCTGGGTTTAACGGAACCCTCTCCAGACTTCCCCGAAGCATTATATTTGGCGGTAATATCGTAAACAATTGATCTCGGGTACCCCAAGAATCGAACTATTTCGGTGGGAAAAGACGATAACAGATTGGCAATGGGAGAAAAAAAGGACTGGAACAAAGACGATAACAGTGAGACAGACAGAAAGTGCTAGAGAAGGAGGCAATGGTATGGAAGAGGCAGAAAAAAGAGATGAAGCACCCATTGTATTGAGCCAGTGTGTCATAGAGTTTATTTGTGAAAAAATACTGACTAAAAGCATAGCTTTGTGAACCCTAGCGAGGACTCCAGGACCCTTGCTATGTGTTCACTGCGGCAGTTAAAATTATCGTCACGCCTCAGACCGGATACTACGTATCGAAAAGAGAAGGGTCCCCGAAAAAATCATCTTAAGAAAGTATGGCAGAAAAGTTTAACGAGTTGTTACGTATCGAATTTACAAAAATTGCCAAATAGATACTTCAGGTGCCTCTAAGAAGACCCATTCTTTCTGTTCACCACGCAATCCTTAGTGATAAAGTACAGTTTCATTAATCTCCCCCGCTAAATTAGCGGCATCCCTTTAATATTTTTCTCACCATAAGATAATACTTTTGTTGCAAATACTAAAATTGCTCCCCACTCACACTCCATCCTCCCCTCCACCTCCTACCGAGCGAGGTGGCGCAGTGGTTAGCACACTGGACTCGCATTCGGGAGGACGACGGTTCAATCCCGTCTCCGGCCATCCTGATTTAGGTTTTCCGTGATTTCCCTAAATCGCTTCAGGCAAATGCCGGGATGGTGCCTTTGAAAGGGCACGGCCGATTTACTTCCCCATCCTTCCCTCACCCGAGCTTGCGCTCCGTCTCTAATGACCTCGTTGTCGACGGGACGTTAAACACTAATCTCCTTCTCCTCCTCCTCCACCTCCCCCCCTTCTCCCGTTTTGGCACCTCGTAACAGTCGCCAGTTATTTTATCCTATGACATAGTTGTCTGTGACAGTAATCACTTTGTACGGTTTTAGCATTGTCATTCTTATACTTTTGATCTCTGAGTATTATGTAATGTAAGGTTTATTTGTTCATAGCTTCTTCCTGTATCTGAATATGCTTGTGTCATCGTGTCGTGCACGGTACCAATATGTTTCAAAAATCCGCATGCGAGAGATGCCATTTTTCAGGGGTCATGTCCCGAGTGTTATTGATTATAGGGATAAGGGTTGAAGTCTTTTGGATAGCCCTTTGCCTAGCGAACATTCGCATACACATCGGAAGAACAGGCATAATGTAGCTATCCTAATACAGGGGGCAAAAATTTAAACTTTACACGCTTCACCCAGCCCAGGAAAGCTGAGCAAATAGATTGGTTGCTTTGGAAGAGGTGTGCGCTAGTGTGAGCCTTGGGCGACTTATAAAATCACCGTTTGTTTACGAGCGGCTCCTAAGGAAACTGAAAAAAACCAGTGTTTTGCCGTTTATTGCACCGCAGGCCCCAGTTAGCTAAAGAACTAACAATAAGCAAATGACTCAAATATTAACTGTGCTTTCTTTCGACGTTTATTTAGAAACGTCAGTTTTCCGTTTTAGAAAATCTTTATCAGTTAAGAACATTCATTCGAAAAATAATGATTTTTGGGTACCAGTGCGTGATACTGGGCGGCGAATGTTCCGCACAGATGGAATTATCGTCGGGAGTGAGGTGTTGGACGCAGTTGTGCAGGTGGAATAGTTGGACAGAGAGACGGGGTGGGGAGGGAGATGGACAGAGAGACACAGAAGAAGGAGATGGACTAATAGAACTAGAGTAAATACATACCAGGGCAAGGCTGAGTTCCCCAAAAAAAATGAATTTGATAGACTGCAGTGGCTAGCTTGTGAGCAGCTGACCCAGACTTGGATGGAATCCGCGTGGCAGATTAACTACCATGGTTGTGTACTGGCATCCTGAGGGTGGCTTTTTGTCTTCCATGTTTGTTCAGGCAAGTCATGGGTGTCGCGTATCCTATCAAGTCTATATTTACTTCAGGAAGACGTTGAGAAGATGCTACAAACAATCAATTCTAGATTACTTAAGGAGAACGCTGAGAAGATACTACAACACACACATAAATTATTAGTAATGCGAGACACAAGTAGTTAAAATACGATCACACACGAAGAAATGATCATGTGGCATTGATGGCCGGGAGGCGCCGTCCGTTGAAGTTCGGTCGCCGGGAGTCAGATTGGAGACTTGCGCAACGGTGATGAGAAAATCATGAGAAGGACAGCACAGCACCCACTCCATGAGCAGACACAATCTCCAGCCCGGCCGAGAATCGAACCCAGGCCCCCTGTATAGTAGGCAAACACGTTAACACGCACTTAAGCAGGAGGTCGGTCGGACACAGGACAAAATGTACACAATTCATAGACATGTGGCGCTAGGTAAGTGGCAGTTTTGCTGAAAGGAATGGCGTCCGGCAACAAAGTTGAATAAAATAAATTTGCCGAATCTTGAGTACAGCAGAACCTGTACTGGACGGCTGCCCCGTTCCACTCTCTCAAAAGTCAATCACATAATTACTTTAATCGAAGTACAGGAAGCAATACAACCAGCGGAAAAGTGCTCCTAGTGGACCACAAAAAAAAGGATGCGAATATGTTCCTGTTTATTTAAAAGACTCTGACTGAAAAGTGGGGTACCAGCTGCCTTATTCTATTTTTCTCAGAACCTTTAAAAATTTCTCCAAAAATTTTGTGATACGAATATATTCAAGTTTTATTGTACGCGCAACTCACCTCAGACTCTCACAACCTCTCCTAACTGTAACTCACTCACACCCATTAGTCACCTGCTGCTAAGTAACTCATATCCATCCACTCCCAGTTGCCCTCTATCATTCACTCATTCAGCCCAACTCATTGTCATTATCTCTTTCTCTCTCTCTCTGTCAGTGTCTCCTGTGTCACAGCCACAGTCCCCTGCGATCTGTCCTACTACCACAGTCTTCTATCACTGCCTCTTGCTCTTCCTTACTGCTAATATCTCATTCTTTCTTGCCTACTGATTCAGTCTTTTCTCGCCGTCAGTATCTCTCTCTTCCTCGTTGCCATTGTCATATACTAGGGGCGTGCAAAGTCCGAGAGATGGCCCGACCGGAGCGTATAGAGGCCATGTTTAGTTATTAGCATCTTTCGAAAGAACGCACACCAAGTTTCAGCCATATTGATCTATTTCTTTGTGTTTGGCATTCGTGTGAATCAAGGAAGTCGAGTGATTGTCAAAAAATGGACGAAAAAGAATTTTGTGTGGTGATTAAACATTACTTTATGAAAGGCAAAACGCTTCAGGAGACTACAGAGAAGCTTGATAAACATTACGGTGACTATGCAACTTCAACTAGAACAGTTTATAAGTGGTTTCAAAAATTTTGGAGTGGCCATATGAGCACAAGTGATGCTGAACGTTCTGGACGCCCTGTGGAGGTTACGACTCCAGAAATCATTGATAAAATCCATGATATGGTGATGGATGACAGAAGAATTAAGATGCGTGAGATTGCTAGTGCTGTGGGCATCTCGAATGAACGGGTACATAATATTTTGCACAGACATTTGGACAAGAGAAAGCTATCCGCAAGATGGGTTCCGCGATTGCTCACTTTTGACCAAAAACGGAATCGTGTGAAATGTTGCAAGGATGGTTTGCTGCTCTTCAAGAAGAATCCACTGGACGTTAAGCGTCGTTTCGTCACTGTGGATGAAACATAGATACATTAATATACTCTCGAGACCAAACAACAACCTAAACAATGGGTTACCAAGGGAGAATCTGCACCAAAAAAGGCGAAGACCATTCCTTCGGCTGGAAAGGTTATGGCGACTGTCTTTTGGGATTCGCAAGGGATAAGCTTCATCGACTATCTGGAAAAGGGTAAAACTATTACAGGCTCATATGATTCATCGTTAGTGGACCATCTGAAAACCGAGCTGCAAGAAAAACGCCGGCGATTGGACCGCAAAAAAGTCCTTTTCCATCACGACAATGCCCCAGCACACACCTCAGCAGTTTTGGTCGCAAAATTATTGGAAATAGGATTCCAACTCGTTTCACATCCTCCCTATTCTCCAGACTTGGCTCCCTCGGACTACTATTTGTTCCCCAATTTGAAGAAATGGCTGGCGGGACAAAGATTTTATTAAAACGAGGAGGTGATTGCAGCAACTAATAGCTATTTTGCAGACTTGGACAATTCCCATCATTCGTAAGGGATCAACAGATTAGATCAGAGTTGGACGAAGTGTATAAATCTAAAAGGAGACTATGTCGAATAGAATAAGAAAGGTTTACCCCAAACACGAAAGTAGTTTTTATATTTGCACGGACTTTTGAACCGCCCCTCGTACAATGTGTATAATTATTACTGGCCCTGAATCACTTCCACGTTCTCCTTATTCCCTTCCCCCTCGTCCCCTAGCACAGTCTCCTTCACTCTTTCCCTGGCACTGTTCTCCCAGTGTCAACTATGTTCCACTCTCACTGTGTCCCTTTCTTTCTCTTACACTGCCATTACCTCCTTCACCCTTTCTATAACACAACCACTGTCTACAATCTGCCAGTATTTATTACTTTACTGTCTCTTTGCCGCTGCCACTGTCTTCTTCTCTCTCAGCATAAAAAAGAGTGAATATGTTCGCATGCCAATATTTTTGGGAATATTTTTAAAGGCGCTGAGGAAGGTAGAATGAAGCAGCTGGTAGCCCATTTTTCAGTCAGAGTCTTTTGAACAGGGACATGTTCGGCTTTTTAGTGCTCCGACAGAATCAATTTTCCGCTGGTTCCCTTCTTTTTTATTCTGCAGCAGGGCACTAACTCATTTGGAAAGAAATGTATTCGTGAGTACAATCTAGATACTTTACTTATGTGAAAATAAAATTGCGCAAAACTAATTTTTCACACCAGACCGTATTTGCTTGGCTTCAGTACTGCAACAACGCGTTCTCACATGAAAATGAAGAAACTTTACAGAATATTTCTCCGAGAAACGACACTTCATGAACTACGTTTTCGCCTCAGATCGGATTTTACATGCGTATTTCACGTGGACAAATAGGATAAATCTGAACCTCTTTATCTCGGAAGCGGGAAAAGATATAACGAAAATTTTCAAGTTTCTGCGAGATCGGGATCTTAGAAGTACCGGTACGTCAGAAAAATTACGGACATGTGCTGTACATAGCTCTCTCGGAATACACGGCTAGGTTTTGGTCCAAAGAACAAGTTTTGTGGTGTTTCTCAATAACAGATGAAGATTTTTGGAAACGGGGGAATGGTTCTTCTAGATAAATGCCTAGAGAATATGCGAGGTGCCAGGGTGGAGAAGAGTTTGTACCTCTTTAATTCAGACGAATTTTGCATGAGAACGAGACTTGCACTCGACCCCCTCCTTATTTACCAGCTTATTAATTATGAGCACAACGGTAACGGAAGGAAATGCTGGTGGACCCTGCTAGTTGGTACAATAAGGAGTGCACACTCACAATAATTTAATAAAAATTGTAATCTACTCAAAAAAGAGAACTTTATCATAATAAACAACAGGGAAGGGGCTTCTGCCTATATCTAAGAAACGATATGCGGATTAAATATTTCAATGAGATTTATCATACATCAGAACATGAATGCACATGGTTGTCGACACACACAGTAAGTTAAAGGACAGGGTATACTGAAATATTATGAGAATAAGAGTTGGCTCGAGAACAAGGGGCTCCTACTTTCTGTGATGCAAACGATTGACGATAATGACTGGAGGTCCTAATGAATCAAATATTAATCTCCCAACTATATACCAGTATCGCAATTAGTATTGAGAGCTCAAATGGGATCACATGGAGAAACAAGCAAGGTGGACTTTTAGCAAAGAGAGAGCGCGTGCTGCTGAGGGATTCAGTATGAAATTGATAAGGTCCTACAATGCCGGAGCTGCAAAATACTGTACCAGTACTGAAATCTGCAGAACGTCGTCGGTAGGCAGCGTCCTGATGATGTAGGCGCCGACTTCTGCCGTGCAGCAACTCTGTGTCAACCCCTGGCCTCGAAGGCTGTCCGAGGATTCTAAGTTCTTCCGGAAATGAGCTACTAAGTTGCAAGACCGTCCGACTCCGACGAAGATCAGATCACGAATTCCCTGCCCGCACAACGCAAAAGAGAAGCCAACATTGCTCTACTCCCTACTCTCCTCGAAAACCGCGAATCAGCATTCAGTTCTGATTCCAAAATTCCCCCACACTGCCTCAGAACATCATTCGCGCCAACAGCGACCGTTCCCTCCAATTTCGAGCAGGGCATTATGACGTCAACTAGCCTCAGTTGACCAATCATGCCTCTGCTATTCAGCGGAGGGCACTGAACTTGCCATTTGACCGGCTACGAAAACAACCTGCCTAGACCACCGCCCATCCGGCGCCAGACAGTCACACCCAGCAGGGCACAGTCCAATAGTATTCTCAGAATCAAGAGGACAAAGCAGTGAGTCAGTGCCAGGAATCTTCGTTCCGGACGCGCTGGAACGGTAAACACATAAACTGCGGCGACACTCAGACGTCTCGCAGGTCGTTTCGCCCAGCATACAATAGGCGAAACTCGACCGACGTCACTCGTTCCGCCGGGCGCTTAAGCCTATGGTACGAACCCCTCAGAATTCAGGGAAGTGCAGCCCCCAACCGGAAACGCAGCATGCCGCGTCCTCCGATGCTTGCCTCGTACAGGCCACACAGGGGGTAACCCAACAGGTTTAGGAATCAAGTGAAAAGTACTTTTTGAGCTCTCAGTACAAATCCTGTCATTACAATAACCTTATTCGGTCTGTTACTACGGTGAAATGACATAGAAAACTAATAAAATTGATGAAAATGAGAGGAGACATGCAAAAGAGGGCATGGAACCTCTCAAATATAGTGTTAAAATTTGAGCATTTTTCTGCGGTTATTTGATATTTAGATTGTGCCTCATAGCGGATTTTACGTGTAGAATAGGGGTAACTTTGAACCTCTATATCTTGGATAAAGATATCTAAAGATATCAGGAATATTTGCAAGGCTGTTGGAGATCGCCGGTCACAGTGGCCGTGTGGTTCTAGGCGCTACAGTCTGGAGCCGAGGGACCGCTACGGTCGCAGGTTCGAATCCTGCCTCGGGCATGGACGTGTGTGATGTCCCTAGGTTCGTTAGGTTTAATTAGTCCTAAGTTCTAGGCGACTGATGACCTCAGACGTTAAGTCGCATAGTGCTCAGAGCCATTTGAATCATTTTGTTGGAGATCGGGATGTTTGGAATATATTGTAAAACTTTCAGACATTTGCTGTGCATAGCCGTCTTGGAATCATTGGCTTGGTTTTGGACCGCTGATGACGACCAAAAAGAAAAAAAGGGATTGGTGTTTCCCGAGGAACCAAAAAAACGGCTCTGAGCACCATGGGACTTAACTGCTGAGGTCATCAGTCCCCTAGAACTTAGAACTACTTAAACCTAACTAACCTTTTGAGCCTCTACCGCAAGGTAGTGGCACTAGAATGAGCCTTCTGTTGGTACACAAAACGGCCACTAACGCACTTGACCCTACCCTTCTGCCTCCAACGGAATACGATTTATGAGCATGATGGCTCTTCAGGGGCCAGAACTCCTTTGAACAGAACGTGTCAACGTTATCCGAGAGCCAGTTTTGGACTAAATGGTTCGTGACAGGTCCTTCTCTTCCATCTAGCGCATTGTTCGCTCGCTGACATTCAACGCTGACGTCAAATTCCTCCCTTTTCTATGCGGGGCGCTTTGGAGCATAGTAGGTCCGCATGCTGTCGCCTGTACACCGATATTCACCTAGCACCTTGCAAATGGTTCAAATGGCTCTGAGCACTATGGGACTTAACTTCTGAGGTCATCAGTCCCCCAGAACTTAGAACTACTTGAACTTAACTATCCTAAGGACGTTACACACACCCATGCCCCAGGCAGGATTCGAACCTGCGACAGTAGCGGTCGCGCGGTTCCAAACTGTAGTGCCTAGATCCGCTCGGCCACTCCGGCCGGCTAGCAGCTTTCGGTGTGACGTACCCGTCAGGGCAGATCTACGGTGGCGTCGGTGAAACCTACAGGTAAAGTGGTGGGAAACATTCTTGGCCAAACACTGAGAACAGGTGTCAGCCAACTGGAATCAGTGTGTAACTGTTGACGGCTATGAATATTGCCAAGACGGGCAGTTTACCTCCGCTTCTTTTGCTTCAAATCTGTTCCGCACGCAGCCAGTCCAGAGGTCGGGAAGCCAGATGCCGTGCGCCGCGTCATAGCCCGCCGTGACGCCACGGTTTCCATTCAGAATTCCGTGCTCTCGTCCGCCGCTCGCTTTAAAATGTTTTCCCTCCCGGACTGCGCAGTTTCCATTCACGGCGGCCGCTTTTCTGCAGTGTCACCGCGTTTCGTTAATAACCGGACGGACGGCTATTTATATGCGGCTGACAGACTGTTATTGCGCGCACACACTGGCCGCACTCAGGCGGAATATCTGCTCTGCGCCGCTCCGGACCGTTCCGCGAGGGGGACCGCAACAGATTTTTGGAGCCCACGGCGCGCTCGTCCCTTTTGTTTCCAGCTAATGCTGTCCGCGGAGCTATTTCGTGTTTACCGAAGTTTAATCCTTCATAATTCGCCCACTTCTCAATTCCTGTATTTATTAATACTCGCTGTGAGGGGGTGAAAAATTAATTGACGTGAGTTTCAGCACAATCAATCTTCCGAAATCTAAAACAAAAATGTCAGACAATGATGAATTGACTCGAATTTTAAGGTGACGAAACTTCTCTGTCTCAGTCTAACTTGCAAGCTATTGCACTAACACTATAGTCTAAGGGGAAGGCCGACCGGACTGGCCCAGAGGTTCTAGGCGCTTCAGTCTGGAACCGTGCGACCGCTACGCTCGCAGGTTCGAATCCTGCCTCGGCCATAGATGTGTGTGATGTCCTTAGGTTAGTTAGCTTTAAGTAGTTCTAGGTTCTAGGGGACTGATGACCTCAGAAGTTAAGTCCCATAGTGCTCAGAGCCATTTGAACCATCTAATGGGAGACTACAGCCGTAATTTTTACCGAGGGAGATATTGCAATGTAGTCGAATTTAATCAGGTGATGCTGAGGGAAGCAGATTAGGAAATGAGACAAAGTGGTAGATGGGCCTTGCTATTTGGGCAGCAAAATAACTGACGATGATCGAAGTAGAGAGGATATAAAAAGTAGACTGGCAATAGCAAGAAAAGCGTTTTTGAAGAAGAGAAACTCATTAACATCGAGTGCTATTTGGGCATCAAAATAACTGATAATGGTCGATGTGGAGAGGATATTAAAAGTGGACTGGCAATGGCAAGGAAAGCGTTTTTGAAGAAGAGAAACTTGTTAAAATCGAGTATAGATTTAAGTGTTAGGAAGTCTTTCCTGAAAGTATTTGTATGGAATGTAGCCATTTATAGAAGTGAATCATGGACGATAAACAGTTTAGGGAAGAAGAGAATAGAAGCTTCCGAATTGTGGTGCTACAGAAGTGTGGGGTCCTGCTCACTCATGTCGTATAGAATGCCTAAATGATGCTGCGTTCTCGAGATGATATATAACAATACAAGCAAATAACTTTAAAGTTTTTATTACGATAAAGCTGATTGACAGTACTTAACTCTGAATTTACAACGGTGTCGCAAGCGATGGATGACATGCAGATAGTCAATGTCTTTCACTACAGACAATGTTGAGCCGTGCGTGGCTCGTGTTCCCGCCATCGTGTATTTTACACCCTGTTTTTAACGTACTTCCACCTCACTACGTTAATTTATATTACTACTGTCACTCAGTTGCTGCTTTGCCTGACCATCAGCGGCGCTAGCAGCGCGTATCGAATCCCCTCTCGTAGTATCTTTGCTCGACTGCTATTACTTCTCTGTCGTTGTCTGTGGTAAGGGATCTCTTCCGACGACCTTCTCCTTCACCTCACTCACATCCTTTCCGAACAGCTTAATTTCCGTCGCTCCGCAATCTTCCTCTCCCTGGACCTCGAACGTGCTTATGACCGCGTATGGCATTCCGGTCTCCTCTTCAAGCTCCAAACCTTCGCCCTTCCCATTAACTACGTCCGTCTGATCGGCACCTTTCTCTCCCGCCGTTCTTCCTATGTCACCATCAATAACACAGATTCCTACACCTTTTTCCCCTCTGCCGGTGTGCCCCAAGGCTCCGTCCTCTCCCCCCTTCTGTACCTTTTGTACACGGCGGACATGCCGCCGCCGTCAGCCCCCGTCCACCTCCTCCAGTTTGTCGATGACACCGCCTTCCTTGCCCTTGCCCCCACCCTACAGCGCTCCCAACACCTTCTCCAATTCCATCTTGACCGGTTCACCGCTTGGTGCAACCAGTGGTTGCTCAAGGTCAATCCCTCCAAAACCCAGGCGATCATTGTAGGCAAAACCACCCCTTCCTTCCGCCTCCTTGATTTCTATCTCACCATCTATGGCCTTCCTATCGCCCTCACTCCCACCCTTAAGTACCCTGGCGTCACCCTCGACCGTCGCCTCTCCTGGACTCCCCACCTCCGGACAATCCAAGCCAAGGCACGCTCCCGACTCAGTCTCCTCAAGCTCCTCTCTGGCCGTACGTGGGGTCTCGACCCCTCCACCATCCTCCACACCTATAAATCCCTCATCCGCCCTATCCTTTGCTTTGCCCATCCGGCTTGGATCTCTGCCCCCCCTACCTTTTATAAATCCCTCCAAATCCTTGCCCTCCGCCTCGCCTATCGCATCCGTCTCCTCTCCCCCACGCGGATCCTGTACGATCTCCTCCCATTCCCCCACCTCCTCCTTTTCCTTGAAGGGATACGGATCCTGTACACCTCCCACAAACTCAATCCTCCTCACCCGCTCGTCTCCCCGATCCTCTCCCACCCCCGCCCGTTGCCGCGCCTGTATTCGAACGTCCCACCCGGTCTCCATCTCTCCACCCTCCTTACCCTCTCCCAAGGTGGCTTCTGCCAGCTCCCCCTCCCTGATGATGCCCTCCTCCCCTCCACCTACCCCTCCTACCAACTTTGATCCTCCCGCCCTCCTCCTGTGCTTGCTCCTCTGGGCACCCTCCATCCCTTCTCTCCCTTTTCCCTCCATCCTCCCTTTCTCCCCGCTCCTCCCCCGGGCTTCCCCTCCCCTGTCCCTCTCCTCCTTCCCCCGTCTCCTCAGCCATTGGCATCCTTTTTCTCCCCTCTCCCCCACCTCAGCCCTGTTCCCCTCTTGGCAAGTCCCCGGACTCGCACACGCTAGGTGGACATTCGCGCGCCGGAGATCACCGCCATCAGTGTTTCGTGTGTGCCGTCATGTTTAGTGTTCAGTGATCACCGTCACACTCCATCGTTCACCAGTGTTATCGTCTTCTTCAGTGTTTGTGCGTCGTATCAACAGTTTGCAGTGTGGATTATCGTCGAGTGTGAACGGCTCCGTGTTTGTCTTTATGTGCCTACTGTTTTATTGCCTACCGTTCTGTAACTTATATGTCTTCTCAGTGTTTCTTCTCTTTGTGTATCCTCTGGCTGAAGAGCGGCGTAGAATACTGCTGACAGCCTGCCTGTTTTACAGGTTTAAAATAACAATAAAGAAAAAAAAATCTGTGGTAAGGGAGTTCGGTTTGTGAGTTCGTGTCACGGGTTCGTGTCTGCCAGTCAGTTGCAACGCGTCTGGAGCGCAGACCAGACTTGCCGGTCCGGAGTTGCAATGCGGCACTCGTGCAGTCGGGTTGGAGCAGCAGTGAGGTCTGCATCGACATGGCTCGCCCGACAATTGCCGCCGCGAATCACTTGAGCCGGGCCACGGTCTTGGTGGGTCGTCGGTCGGTTGTCCTACCGGACGACGCGTTGTGGCTCGCCAATCGTTCATGAGTCGGCTGTGTGTGTGTGCGCACCGACTCCCGATTTGTCTTCGTGCGTGTTTAGTTACTGCTGAGTGTCGTTTAAGTCGTCGTCCAAGTGTTTTTCAAACTGTGTGTGTAGTTGGTGTCGTTTTAACTGACAACTTGTTTTAAATGTTATCGGCGTACTGGCAGAGGGTCGGTCGGTTGTTGCGGACAAGGGAGGTTATCTCCGCACGGTGCAGTCGGCTGGAGCCACTGGCACGCACTGCGCGGTGTCGGAACGTGTGTGGAGCTGCCCGATCGCTACGAGCTTCATGGTTCGCCGACTCAGGACGTCAAAGTTGAGAAGTGGTTTAACTACTCAAGCCACGTCTGTTCATGTTGTGGTGGTTCGCTTCGGTGGTTTGCTGTTGGGGAGGATTTCCGGTGAGCAATATCGAGTAGTTCTACTGCTGAGATTTAGCCACCATGCGGTATAATTAATTCTTTTGGTCGACTACGATTTGAGTGCACCAGTGGAATTTTCTGTCTTGTGGCCGTTGGTGTTCTGGTTACCTGCCCTGGGCACTGACGTAAATTCAGTTAGTGTACTTTCAGCGAGTTAACTATTGCCGTGTTTCAAATTCAAGTGTACCATCGGAATTTTCTGCCTAGTGGCCGTTAGTGTTCCGGTTATCTGCCCTGGCCACTAACGTAATTTCAGGCAGCGTCCTTTCCTCACCTGTTGTCGCTGTCCCACATGGTGTGTAATTTTGACAGATAATACGTACTCCACTGTGGATTATCACGTTTGTAACCCGGTTGTGGTTGTCGTGTACTGATCGATGGGAAGCAAGTGGTTGTGTCGGTAGGTCCGTGGTTGCCCCCTGGTTGGGTTCCGACGGATCAAGTGTTGGTTGGTTGGTTTTGGGGAAGGAGACCAAACAGCGAGGTCATCGGTCTCATCGGATTAGGGAAGGACGGGGAAGGAAGTCGGCCGTGCCCTTTGAAAGGAACCATCCCGGCATTTGCCTGGAGCGATTTAGGGAAATCACGGAAAACGTAAATCAGGATGGCCGGACGCGGGATTGAACCGTCGTCCTCCGAATGCGAGTCCAGTGTCTAACCACTGCACCACCTCGCTCGGTGGATCAAGTGTAATTGGGCTCACAATGGAGTACGTATTTCCTATAAAATGTCAATACATGCAGTGGATATGGATCACTAATAACTGCAATCATAATGCTCTCCTCTAAGGCCTGGTTTCTACTAGTGCCGGTCTAGTACTGTGCGCTGAGGCAGACACAGACGCACATAACGGAGGGTTGTACCCTCTGCAGTGGGCGAAGTCTTAGCGCTACCGAGGCGCTTCTCCTTCTTACATGACGTGGTGGTGTGGAGTTACATGATTGTGTGGTCTTTACTTGACTTTTGTGCTGGTTTTTTTAGAAAGGTTGAAAGGATAGTTAGAGCGATAGTAGAAGAGGTAGGAAAAACGAACGGCCCAATTGACGGCCAGCGTGGTTTTTTGAAAGGTTACAGAACAGTAGAAGGGACAGTAGAAGTGTGAGGAAAACAGACGGCCAGCGTGATTTTTTTGAAAGGTTACAGGACAGTAGAAGGGACAGTAGAAGTGTGAGGAAAACGGACGGCCAGCGTGATTATTTGAAAGGTTACAGGACAGTAGAAGGGACAGTAGAAGTGTGAGGAAAGCGGTCGGCCAGCGTGATTTTTTGAAAGGTTACAGGACAGTGGAAGGGACAGTAGAAGTGTGAGGAAAACGAACGGCCCATTGGCTAGTCGGGAATTACAGCTAAGTGACAGATTAAAGGAGAGGGGGAGGAACAGTATGAGTTAAATGAAAGTGCGCTGAGGCTGGCAGGAGCGGTGCTTACATTCTCTTCTTGTAGAGGCCGCTGTGGTGTTGGGGTCCTTTTTGCGGGCTATTAGCTGACGTCGTCTCACAGCCTTCTCTACTCTTGCGTTCTTCGTCTTCGTGCCGGAGCTTGAGATCACGCCGGAACAAGAACAATGCTAAAGATTAGATGAGTAGATCACGTAAGTAATGAGGAGGTACTGAACAGAGTTGGAGAGAAAAGAAATTTGTGGCACAACCTGACTAGAAAATTCGTTGGTACGATACATTCTGAGACATCGACGGATCACCAGTTTACTACCGGAGGGAAGCGTATGTATGTGTGAGTGTTGGGGGGGGGGGGGGGGAGTGTAAAAACCGTAAAAACAGTAAGCAGTCTGAGAAGGATGTAGGTTGCAGGAGTTACTCGGGGATGAAGAGGCTTGCACAGGATAGTGTAGCATGGAGAGCTGGGTCAAACCAGTCTTTGGAGTGAAGAACAAAACAATAAGCACAGTCTAAGGTTGAAACAGATTACGGTTAATAAAAACTGAAAACGATGAGGCGCAGATGCAACATGACAGTTAATTAAATGCTCTGCAAGATGTACAGTATACACAATCGTCATTACAGCTATTAGCAGCCGCTTAAGTTCTATTCTCGGAACAGCGCGGAAAACGCGTTGTACGAAAACGCAGTAACACCTAACCGGAGTGCAAACGCGGATAACCAAACCGGTGGTTCTGGCAGGGTTAGTCAAGTTAACTGCAGAATAAGTTTTGACAATTGCAGGAATACTTACATAGTTGAAGATAGAAGATTGTTTGTTAGAAAGAGGAAAGAGAAGAAACGGGGACGTCAATCAAATTATTCGGAAGATTATGACGATTCCTAATTTATATAAAAACCTCGTACTACTACTATTTTTCGATTTTATGCTTGAGAAAATGGAGCATATGAATGAAAAGTGAAACTACACTCCTGGAAATGGAAAAAAGAACACATTGACACCGGTGTGTCAGACCCACCATACTTGCTCCGGACACTGCGAGAGGGCTGTACAAGCAATGATCACACGCACGGCACAGCGGACACACCAGGAACCGCGGTGTTGGCCGTCGAATGGCGCTAGCTGCGCAGCATTTGTGCACCGCCGCCGTCAGTGTCAGCCAGTTTGCCGTGGCATACGGAGCTCCATAGCAGTCTTTAACACTGGTAGCAAGCCGCGACAGCGTGGACGTGAACCGTATGTGCAGTTGACGGACTTTGAGCGAGGGCGTGTAGTGGGCATGCGGGTGGACGTACCGCCGAATTTCTCAACACGTGGGGCGTGAGGTCTCCACAGTACATCGATGTCGTCGCCAGTGGTCGGCGGAAGGTGCACGTGCCCGTCGACTTGGGACCGGACCGCAGCGACGCACGGATGCACGCCAAGACCGTAGGATCCTACGCAGTGCCGTAGGGGACCGCACCGCCACTTCCCAGCAAATTAGGGACACTGTTGCTCCTGGGGTATCGGCGAGGACAATTCGCAACCGTCTCCATGAAGCTGGGCTACGGTCCCGCACACCGTTAGGCCGTCTTCCGCTCACGCCCCAACATCGTGCAGCCCGCCTCCAGTGGTGTCGCGACAGGCGTGAATGGAGGGACGAATGGAGACGTGTCGTCTTCAGCGATGAGAGTCGCTTCTGCCTTGGTGCCAATGATGGTCGTATGCGTGTTTGGCGCCGTGCAGGTGAGCGCCACAATCAGGACTGCATAGGACCGAGGCACACAGGGCCAACACCCGGCATCATGGTGTGGGGAGCGATCTCCTACACTGGCCGTACACCACTGGTGATCGTCGACGGGACACTGAATAGTGCACGGTACATCCAAACCGTCATCGAACCCATCGTTCTACCATTCCTAGACCGGCAAGGGAACTTGCTGTTCCAACAGGACAATGCACGTCCGCATGTATCCCGTGCCACCCAACGTGCTCTAGAAGGTGTAAGTCAACTACCCTGGCCAGCAAGATCTCCGGATCTGTCCCCCATTGAGCATGTTTGGGACTGGATGAAGTGTCGTCTCACGCGGTCTGCACGCCCAGCACGAACGCTGGTCCAACTGAGGCGCCAGGTGGAAATGGCATGGCAAGCCGTTCCACAGGACTACATCCAGCATCTCTACGATCGTCTCCATGGGAGAATAGCAGCCTGCATTGCTGCGAAAGGTGGATATACACTGTACTAGTGCCGACATTGTGCATGCTCTGTTGCCTGTGTCTATGTGCCTGTGGTTCTGTCAGTGTGATCATGTGATGTATCTGACCCCAGGAATGTGTCAATAAAGTTTCCCCTTCCTGGGACAATGAATTCACGGTGTTCTTATTTCAATTTCCAGGAGTGTATTTCCTAACACTAAATCTTTGCTTGTAATAGGCCTAATAGGCATTTGATATTGGTACTTCATGAATTGCATTCTGTCCTGTTGTCTATGTAAATGACGTAGATAAAAATGATCATTTGTGCCAATACAGTCCCGCTTATATGGGGTGTGTTGCAACTGCTGCAATATTAGCAAGTCCTGTTTCATTTTATCCAACAGACAGTGACGAAATAGTCGTAATCAGTTCGAGAAACCACACCACTCTTGGGTGCTATTTATATTAACAGCTTTCTCAGTATTAGACACTGACATTTTGATTTTTCATGTAGCAAAACGTTTGACAAACTATGATGAGATAATAGTCTTTCACAGAACTGATAGACCGCCGTGTAAAGCTGTAGCAAGACTACAGAGAAAAAAAAATTCTGGGACCTAAGGATTGAAGAAGTGGGTACTGTCTTGCTTGGCTCTTGTCTTGACTGGTTTTATGTTTCCTATATTTAATTTTATGTCACATAGAAGAGAAAGTGATTAGCTAATAGGCAACAAAGAGTGCAAATTTTCTGGAGTTCTCATCATCCCGGTCATAAATAATCCCACACAGCACTCATTGTGAGTTTTTTTTAAAGGGGGTTAGGATGTCAAACCGTACGACTGGGACTAGCGGAGGCACCACAGGACATTTTAATTTCCTCTGCCGTGAATATAGGTTTGATGTCTTCCATTACAAAATATATACGTTTGAATTCCACACAGCGAAATACAGAGGCATGACACTGCACTTTGGCACACTTAAGACGAAATAACACGTGTTACCTTTCTTCGAACATACATGTTTTACATATCAAACTCTTCAGAAAGATGTGCACTACAAACTGAACATATTCTTGAAAAATCGATTTTTTTTATTTTGACGCCTGAATTGAAACGCTTGAGTGGGACGGTGGCACGAGAGGGGAAGGGGCGGGGGGGCACTATCAAGTTTTTGTTCCGGTTCGAAAATTGGAAATTTGCAGACCCGGGGCTGTGTGGGACCACCTCAGTCGTCAACTGTGTCCCAGTGCTATTATTCAGGATATCAAGCACCATTTACAACATTTGTGGGGCACCTTGTATAAGGAGACGTTACGACGACCTTATGACACCCTTTCCATCCTAATTAGGTGATGGATCCAAATCACAGGGAGTGCAATGTCATACTGATAAGTATGGCATACTGCCAAGTTCTTTGTAAATTTGAAGCGCTGAAATAACATCAGATACACTCTCAACCTGTCAGGTTTCATTATACTTCCTCTTCTCCTTTTGGGTGCTTCACTTTCGTCAGTCAGGCTGTGTGTTCCCAGTTGGAATTCCTTCTGCCCCAGTGCCAAACTGCTGGTACATTTGACTGAAACGAACCAGGACTCTTTAATTAGCTGGATCTCTTAATAGCCTGTTCTGCCCCTTGGAAGAGAGAATGAAACGTGAAAAGATTACAGATTTCTCAACACAAGAAGACCTACATCTACCAACACCTACACGTACACTACATACGTACACAACACATAAACACATAGCCTATACATAGTTTTTGTCTGGGACACTGGAGAACATTGTCAAAGGAATAGGAAATGGTTCCAGTCATCCAGTTCCAAATAAGGCATTCGGGACGTTTACCTTGGCTGTCAGGTTAATTCCCCCAACTTATAAGCTCCTCTTTATTTCCATCTGGGAGCCTCTCTGTCACTCTACCATCTCGCCCAGTAATTGACTGAAAAGAAACGCGAGTCTATAAGGGGGTGTGTCTAAAATTGCCTTTCATGGTGGAGAAGCCAATGAAAAGTAAAAAGAAGGAAAGTTACAGACTGTTGATTCACACATCCACCCTTTGTTCTTTCCGTATGATCACTTGGGACTTTTTGGTGGGGACATCGTACACTAAAATGTGCAAGAAAAGTTCTGTTGAGAATTCGTTCTGGTCTTAAGTATATGCGAAGGGAGCTGCAATCAGTACATATGTACGACCAGGGTCTTGCTATCGGAAAGGTGCTTCCTGTAAATCGGCGGAATTCGCACAGCGTGCTTCTCCAGTTAGTTGGACTGCCGTTTCTGCACAATGGCGCTCTTTCTCTGTCGAAGGGACTTCGCCCAGTACTCAAAACGCTAGTTTCATGGCTCAGAAACTTGAATATACAGGGTGTTTCAAAAATGACCGGTATATTTGAAACGGCAATAAAAACTAAACGAGCAGCGATAGAAATACACCGTTTGTTGCAATATGCTTGGGACAACAGTAAATTTTCAGGCGGACAAACTTTCGAAATTACAGTAGTTACAATTTTCAACAACAGATGGCGCTGCAAGTGATGTGAAAGATATAGAAGACAACGCAGTCTGTGGGTGCGCCATTGTGTACGTCGTCTTTCTGCTGTAAGCGTGTGCTGTTCACAACGTGCAAGTGTGCTGTAGACAACATGGTTTATTCCTTACAACAGAGGATTTTTCTGGTGTTGGAATTCCACCGCCTAGAACACAGTGTTGTTGCAACAAGACGAAGTTTTCAACGGAGGTTTAATGTAACCAAAGGACCGAAAAGCGATACAATAAAGGATCTGAGTGAATATTTCGATGATCGTGTGATTGCTTTGGGCTATCCGAAACATACAGGAGGCGGCGTGGATTGGCCTCCCTATTCGCCAGACATGAACCCCAAAGACCAGGTGTACCGCCAGAATCCAGAAACAATTGAACAGCTGAAGCAGTACATCTCATCTGCATGTGAAGCCATTCCGCCAGACACGTTGTCAAAGGTTTCGGGTAATTTCATTCAGAGACTACGCCATAATATTGCTACGCGTGGTGGATATGTGGAAAATATCGTACTATAGAGTTTCCCCGACCGCAGCGCCATCTGTTGTTGAAAATTGTAACTACTGTAATTTCGAATGTTTGTCCGCCTGAAAATGTACTGTTGTCCCAAGCATATTGCAACAAACGGTGTATTTCTATCGCTGCTCGTTTAGTTTTTATTGCCGTTTCAAATATACCGGTAATGTTTGAAACACCCTGTAAGAACTGTAGCCCTAAAAAAAAATTGGGCAATGACGGAATATGATTGAATAATCGTATGGAGAAGACTTGGATGCTAACGTGAATATTATCAAGGTGTCCGATAAATTCAGAGGTGAAAATGGTAGATAAAGTGTCTGTAACAGGACGCTTAATTTATCATTATTAGTGCTAAATGCAGCCTAGGTCGCATATACTTTATTTTGTACATATAACACGTTATTACAGTTCGATTGAAGTTACTTAATAGTTGACACTTCACGCATTGGATCTGGTTTCCTCCAATCAGAGGGCTCAGCGTCACGCCTGAGCCGTTCGCCGTTGCCCTACTGCCACAACAATTGCTCAATTCACTTGGAATTTCTTGTCCGGCATCCGGCATTCTTTCATGATGTGTTTGCATCCAGAATCATGGGTCTGGCATTTTTAATTCGTATTGAATCACACATCATAGACACATCAAAAACAACACATCCACAACAGTGCTAATGAAATAAACACGATTCACACAAGGCACTAACTAAACACTACTCGATACTTACGCACAAGACGCGATTCAGCGTCACATATACAGTTAGCGTCATTACCAAGATCGGCTTACACCAGATAAGCTTCGCAAGAAATCAACTGAAGCTAAATTTTTGATGGCTGCAATTCATCGTTGCGCTGGGCGATTGCAGTTATAAACGCAACAATGAATTCAACGTTGTAGATTAGTGCAATGGACAACACATTAACTTGGTGTGTTACAGACAGTGATAAAATGGTGCTTAGCACCTCAGTTGAAGCTCATGTCAAGGGTAAGAATCAAGATGAAGGAACTTATATGTGCTATAGACAGGACGGAACGGAATGGGTTGCTGTGTTATGAACATCTGTGAAGAATTAGATCTAGTTTACCATGTTTTATAGTCAGCAGCAGTGCGCACATATTTCAGTAATAACGTCTATTACAATCAAAAGTCGCAAAGTATTTCTGTAGCTATACCGCTTTCAACTAAGCAACCTTTTTGAATAGCCCATTCAGATAGACATAGCCAAAGACTGTATGATAACACACTGATGGCTCAAAACAGTATTAGTGCTGCCCATTATGAGACTCGTTTTCGCCTGGTGTCACTGCGAGCATGTGATGTGGTAAGGCAAATATATAAGGGGAACAGAGACAAATGGGGAATCGCTCTAGCGACAATACAGGCCGCAACAGGGGAAATCCACTGACGAAAACGACTTCGACAGATTGTTATGGCCTGGAGCTTGGCAACGGGCATCTAGGGAACAGGGAAGCTGGTAGGCTGTTCGCGTGACTGTCGTGAGCAGCGGCTTGCCTACTCTAAAACAGGATAGGGGGACAAATGGCTCTGAGCACTATGGGACTTACCATCTATGGTCATCAGTCCCCTAGAACTCAGAACTACTTAAACCTAACTAACCTATGGACATCACACAACACTCATTCATCACGAGGCAGAGAAAAATCCCTGACCCCGCCGGGAATCGAACCCGGGAAGCCGGGCGCGGGAAGCGACAACGCTACCGCACGACCACGAGCTGCGGACATAGGGGGCACCTGTAGCAGATTTGACTACAGAGTACACATTTGGGTACTATCCCATGGTTCTGTCATCTCATTAAAAAGCTTAAAGAACTTAAAAGTTTCGCCCTATCATCAAGTAGCTTCTTGGACCTTCTTACATTTGAGGCCATCTCCTCCCCGTAAAGGCGTTTGATGTAGAACTTAAAATTTTCCGGGCGAATCAACTGTTCAAAGAGATTTCGGGATTGCAGCCGTTCGTCGTAAACTTCATTCCACGTTATTTCGGCTGGACAACTGCCAGCCGTCTTCAGGTGATACGAACGAGGATTGACGAAGACGTTTTTGTTTTTTCCTTTATTGTTTTCAATTCCCCATCGGGGCGGGCTGGTAGCAGCAAATGCCCTGCTCTTCAGCCGAAAGACATAGAACAAACAATAGAAAACATTCAAAAAATAACAAAGGAGAAAACATGGTGAACATAGATACAAGAAAGGGGGAACATCATGGAAGACAGTAGACAACGAAGACGTTCTCCGCTCCGTCTTATATAGTGCGCTGATGGTACTGCCGCGCATGCACTGAAGTCGCGGAGACAGAAGGACCACACCGCCCAGCGGCAGCGCCCTCGCTGGTGGAACTGCAAGACTCGGCTGCCTTCGATATTGTCGCTGACCGCAGCTATCGAAGTCTTCTGGCGTATTCGTCTCGAATTTCGGAGATGACGGGATTCCACACGTTATTCATTGGTAACCGCTGTCACGGTTTATTAGGTTTCCCACGATGCGTATTTCAACGGATTCTTTGATAATGGAGTCCCAAAAGATTGTCGCTGTGGCCAAAATCGAAGTTTTGTCATACTCCATTGAATGTCCCTTGGAAACACAATTTTCCGCAACTGCAGACTTACTGGGTTGCAGTAGGCGAGTGCAACATTGATGTTCCGTACAACGCTCTTCTACTGTACGCGTTGTCTGTCCCATGTAGACCATACCACATTGACATGGTATTTTATAAATTCCCGCCTTCACCGATCCCAGCAGATCCGAAATCTTAGAATGTTGACGAAAAACCACTTTCACATGAAAATTATTAAGAATCCTCGCTATTTTGAAGGAGATATTTCCAACGAAGTGAAGAAAAGTTAGGGACTTGGCTGGCACTTTCTCCTCTTTACCCACTTCCCGGTTCCCGGCTTTAGTTGAGAAGGACCTGTTAATTTGCCGGGTCGAGTATCCATTGTCTCCCAACACCGTCATTAAATGTGCAAGTTCCTTAGGCAAATTCTCTGCATCCGACACCCTACGTGCCATGTGCACAAGGGTTTTAAGCACATTCATGGTTTGGGATGGGCGATGGCAACTTGAAGAATGCAAGTAGAAATCAGTGTGAGTGGCATTACGATAAACAGAATGTCCCACCGAGCCGTCACTCTTCCGTTTAACCAAAACATCCAGGAATGGAAGGCAGCCATCTTTCTCTCGTTCCATAGTAAATCGAATATTCTCATGGACGGAGTTAAGATGATGAAAAAACTCCATTAACTTTTCTTCTCCGTGGGGCCACACTATGAAAGTATCATCAACGTATCTCCAAAAAACAGTTGGTTTACAAACCGCTGATTCAAGTGCTTATTCCTCAAAATCCTCCATAAAAAAGTTAGCCACGAGAGGAGACAGAGGGCTGCCCGTGGCGACACCGTCAGACTGTTCAAAATGTTCCTGGTTAAACATAAAAGAGGTTGAGGAAAGAGCATGTAGAAACAAAGCAGTGATGTCCGATTCAAACTGTTGACTAATTAGCGTCAAGGAATCAGCAAGAGGTACTTTTCTGGAAAGGGAAACTACATCAAAACTCACTAGAAGATCCGAACTACTTAAGTGGGGAGCCCCCCGTCTATTGATAAAATCAGCAAAGTTACGTATATGATGAACATTTGCCAACCAATGCTCTCAGCAAAGACGCTAGATGTTTGGCTAAACCATATGTGGGTGCGTAAATATTACTCACTATAGGCCGTAAAGGAAGACCTTCTTTATGTACTTTAGGAAGACCATACAATCTCGGTGGTACGCAGCCATGTGGTCTTAACCGCTTGATGGTCTCTGGAGCTAACGAGGAAGAGTTCAAAGGGCACACGTCTTCCGTTGCACAAGTGTTGTTGGGTATTGATCAATTTTCCTGTACATAGTATCACTAAGTAGACTACACATCTTCTCCAAATACAACCTACGAGGTAACAAAACGGTAGAATTATCTTTATCAGCCTTCAGCACCACTGTTTCCGGATCTTCTCGAAGGTTCCGTAGTGCAGCCCTTTCTTCAGCGGTTACATTACTGTGTTGGGGAGGACCTTTCAAGAGAAACCGACCAGTTTCCCTTCTTATTTATTCAGCAGCATCCAACACCACTTACGAAACGAGGCTCCGCAGTGTACAATGTTGGCCTAATACTTCAAATGCACGTGAAATTCTTTTGGCTGATAAACGAGAACATTTAAGAAAATCCAACTTATTTAAAAAATATATGACCCGTACAGGGAGGCGGTACTGATTATGGTGAATTACTAACATCGAGTTTTTTTTAGTTTTTTTTAGCAAAATTGTATTGCAAGTTAAATTTGGCTTTACAAAAACATCTGACAGTTGAAGTTACGTTACTCATAATTGATTTACAAACAGATTTAAACAGCAAGTATTATCTAACCTCATTAATCCAACATAAATGGAAATCATCAAATTAAATATCGCTCTGTTAACAAATCTTAGAAAGATTACAAAGTGAAATATCTATCTGCGACAGGTAATGCCATGCCGTCCTTGAAACCAGCAGCGACGTGGTCAACAATATCGTCGTGACGCACAGCGGCACGCCTCAGCTTACTTCAAAGCAACGTAGTGCTACGCCGATCAAAACAAAACTCTGCTCCGCATATATCAAGCCCACTGGCGTCAAAGCAATTTCCTTTTACTCGCGATGGCCATCTGATTTAACAGCAGTGCACAGATCATATCAAATTAATCGCAAAGTCATCAGCAGCAAATCAGTTAACAGTAAAATAGCCAGCGTTCTGTATCACCAGCAACAAAATGTCAAGCATGTTTATCTGGAAACATCGATTTCCTAAACTAATCACATCTACATTCATCTCAAAAATATAATGCCAAGCCAAACACACAGCTGGATCAATTATATTGCGCAACGTAAATAGAACATAGCAGATTCTGCCATCACATTAAATTACTTTTTATGCGATTTTGCTTTCCCGAACTGCGACGTTACATACGGTTTTGACACTGATACACTGAACTTGCCTAATTTTTACACCTTTTGTAGCTATGCAACAACTGAATGATTTGTACTGAATTTCAATTTCGATTGTATAGCAATAATGAGAAATTACTGAAATACCAACAAGGTAAGTTTTAGTGCCAAGAATACGGCTGCGATTTTGAACGAAATTATACGCACGCTAATTTCAGCAGCAAGAATTACTGAAGAAACTTTTACGGTATTTATTCTACGAAACTTCCATGTGACCAGCTACTTTATTTACACTACAGATATGCACGAATTCTGACGACATAAATTATTTCTTCACTTCGACGTCTTTCATTCTGAAGACATCACACTAGTGCTGTTTATATATTTCTTTTACACTTTTTAGCTTTGTATGGACTTTTTTTTCGTTACTTCTTGGGAAATATGATATTTGGCATTTATCTTGCAGAGGTCGTTATTTGCATTTCCAGTAAATGTCAATTTATGCTTATTTTGATTTTACATAACTGTCCATATAACTTTAAAACACATCAGTCCTTTTGCTTGACACATTTCCTATACTTATACAAATTCTATTGGTACCTTGTTTTCACGTTTCCTCGAGTATTCGGCATTTCATTAGGTGGCGACTTGCCCGATAGGGAGAATCTTGCAGGTCGGTTCTCTTACCATATGTTTAGGCCTTGCACTTTTTCCTGTTTTCATGCGTAAGTGCACGGAAACAACAACTGAAAGAGCCGGCCGGAGTGGCCGAGCGGTTAAAGGCGCTATAGTCTGGAACCGCACGACCGCTACGGTCGCAGGTTCGAATCCTGCCTCGGGCATGGATGTGTGTGATGTCCTGAGGTTAGTTAGGTTTAAGTAGTTCTAATTTCTAGGGTACTTATGACCACAGCAGTTGAGTCCCACAGTGCTCAGAGCCATTTGAACCATTTTTGAACGACTGAAAGAGACACCATTTATTTTGACATGTATCCAGCGCATCACATTCCTTGGGTGGTCTGAACGCTGCAAACTGTAACTCATACTTTTTTTCTTAACAATAAGAATTTGTGTCCTCTTTGTGCATAGGCTCTATGTGTCTTATTTGTGATGCTATTTTGTCTTCACTAATACTATGAAATGTGCCATTTTTTTATACCATGCTACTCCACTTTACCATTATTGCAGACCCAAGGCAAGATATGATTACTGCTGGTATTTAAGCTACGCTATTGACTCATGAATTATTACTACTTCTTTCGTTAGGCTACTCACTCTTTGTACTCTCCCAGCGGCTTGGACGACCTCCTCTCGGCCCTCTCGCCGGGAGGAGGTTATTTTAACTCTTTCAGCCATCGTCATTTGCTAAGTGGCGCTACCCCACCACTTTGTGCACATTGCACTCAAGTTTTAACTGTCCGCCACTTCCTGATGGAATGTCCATTTTTTAACCATTTACGTTCCGGTTTGGGTCTGCCGTCGACCGCGTCTTACTTTTTATTCGCCAAAGCAATGTGGCGAAGGCCATTTAATTTTTAGGTTTGGACAACCGTTTCTGTACGGCATCTTTCTTAGCCCTTTTTCCTCGTGCCTGTTTTTAGCTGTCTTCTATTATGTCAATTGGGACTGACGTATAGTCGTTTTTTAACTCCTCTCTCTCTCTCTCTCTCTCTCTCTCTCTCTCTCTTTCTCTCTCTCTCTTCGTATTCTATAGTTTTGACTTGAGCGCGTATGGCCCCAGATGTTTTTTCGCCCTAAAGCAAAACAAAACCAAACCAATGTCCACAGTTCTGTTCGTAATAACACAGCGATTTCCCTTAAACTCTTGCACAGTCTTTTCTCTAAAACTTACGAGACATTATCATTCCACCATACTGAATGTAGCTGCGTATTAATGAGCATTGCTTATTTTGTTCTGTGGTTTTAAATAACCGCCGGCCGAGATGGCCGAGCGGTTCTAGGCGCTTCAGTCTGGAACTGCGCGACCGCTACGGTCGCAGGTTCGAATCCTGCCTCGGGCATGGATGTGTGTGACGTCCTTAGGTTAATTAGGTTTAAGTAGTTCTAAGTTCTAGGGGATTGATGACCTCAGATGTTAAGTCCCATAGTGCTCAGAGCCACTGAGACAAAACCTAGTACAGGCTCCAGGTAAGTTACTCGCCAACATGGTGTGAGCCAAAGCACGATTACGTGTTTCATTCATGACAACCGCTGTCGACCCTATCGCCTGCAGTCCCATGGAGGCCTCTTTGAACATCTGTTGTGTCGTGAGTGCCATGAAACTCTGGACTGTATTCGGGAACGGTTTGTTGTCGTTGCATTCACTCCGTCTTTCTCCGGACATATCTTTAGAGGATCTTTTTTCCTCCATCTCAGTGATCCGTCCCTGCAGTTTGTCGGTTCTATTACTGCTCGCCCCGAATATTGGTGGTTGGCCACTTAGGGATACGTCATACCACATCAAAGGCTACGAGTGTGCGATATGCGGAGCTGTGGCCCGTGTTGTCCACCACATGTTGTTTATGAAGTCAGTTTGAACCAAAAAGTGATGTATGTTGCTATGTTATTTGTTTTTCATGTAATTAAAGCATATTGTATCCTGCATAATTACGTACGCGAAACAACTGGTCAGTGAACTGAAGACGCATTTACTGTGATAGGATTTGACTTTGTAACAAACTTTGGTGAAAGAGGAAGTAACGTGCCAGCATTAGGAAACAGCATTGCAGTAGTTAATCATTTGGCAGGTAGAGCTAGTAGAGCGCATTGGCAAGACAGCTAAATCTGAGGTGTTACATTAGTCAGAGCATGACCTGTCATATATATTTCTCATTTGTTGTTGTTGTGGTCTTCAGTCCCGAGACTGGTTTGATGCAGCCCTCCACGCTACTCTATCCTGTGCAAGCTTCTTCATCTCCCAGTACCTACTGCAACCTACATCCTTCTGAATCTGCTTAGTGTATTCATCTCTTGGTCTCCCTCTACGATTTTTACCCTCCACGCTGCCCTCCAATGCTAAATTTGTGATCCCTTGATGCCTCAAAACATGTCCTACCAACCGATCCCTTCTTCTAGTCAAGTTGTGCCACAAACTTCTCTTCTCCCCAATCCTATTCAATACTTCCTCATTAGTTACGTGATCTACCCACCTTATCTTCAGCATTCTTCTGTAGCACCACATTTCGAAAGCTTCTATTCTCTTCTTGTCCAAACTAGTTATCGTCCATGTTTCACTTCCATACGTGGCTACACTCCATACAAATACTTTCAGAAACGACTTCCTCACACTTAAATCTATACTCGATGTTAACAAATTTCTCTTCTTCAGAAACGATTTCCTTGCCATTGCCAGTCTACATTTTATATCCTCTCTACTTCGACCATCATCAGTTATTTTACTCCCTAAATAGCAAAACTCGTTTACTACTTTAAGTGTCTCATTTCCTAATCTAATTCCATCAGCATCACCCGATTTAATTTGACTACATTCCATTATCCTTGTTTTGCTTGATGTTCATCTTATATCCTCCTTTCAAGACACTGTTCATTCCGTTCAACTGCTCTTCCAAGTCCTTTGCTGTCTCTGACATATTACAATGTCATCGGCGAACCTCAAAGTATTTACTTATTCTCCATGAACTTTAATACCTACTCCGAATTTTTCTTTTGTTTCCTTTACTGCTTGCTCAATATACAGATTGAATAACATCGGGGACAGGCTACAACCCTGTCTCACTCCTTTCCCAACCACTGCTTCCCTTTCATGCCCCTCGACTCTTATAACTGCCATCTGGTTTCTGTACAAATTGTAAATAGCCTTTCGCTCCCTGTATTTTACCCCTGCCACCTTCAGAATTTGAAAGAGAATATTCCAGTTAACATTGTCAAAAGCTTTCTCTAAGTCTACAAATGCTGGAAACGTAGGTTTGCCTTTTCTTAATCTTTCTTCTAAGATAAGTCGTAAGGTTAGTATTGCCTCACGTGTTCCAACATTTATACGGAATCCAAACTGATCTTCCCCGAGGTCCACTTCTACCAGTTTTTCCATTCGCCTGTAAAGAATTCGCGTTAGTATTTTGCAGCTGTGACTCATTAAACTGATAGTTCGGTAATTTTCACATCTGTCAACACCTGCTTTCTTTGGGATTGGAATTATTATATTCTTCTTGAAGTCTGAGGGTATTTCGCCTGTCTCATACATCTTGCTCACCAGATGGTAGAATTTTGTCATGACTGGCTCTCCCAAGGCCATCAGTAGTTCTAATGGAATGTTGTCTATTCCCGAGGCCTTGTTTCGACTCAGGTCTTTCAGTGCTCTGTCAAACTCTTCACGCAGTATCTTTTCTCCCATTTCGTCTTCATCTACATCCTCTTCCATTTCCATAATATTGTCCTCAAGTACATTGCCCTTGTATAAACCATCTATATACTCCTTCCACCTTTCTGCCTTCCCTTCTTTGCTTAAAACTGGGTTGCCATCTGAGCTCTTGATATTCATACAAGTGGTTCTCTTCTCTCCAAAGGTCTCTTTAATTTTCCTGTAGTCAGTATCTATCTTACCCCTAGTGAGACAACCCTCTACATCATTACATTTGTCCTCTAGCCATCCCTGCTTAGCCATTTTGCACTTTCTGTCGATCTCATTTTTGAGACGTTTGTATTCCTTTTTGCCTGCTTCATTTACTGCATTTTTATATTTTCTCCTTTCATCAATTAAATTCAATATTTCTTCTGTTACCCAAGGATCTCTATTAGCCCTCGTCTTTTTACCTACTTGATCGTCTGCTGCCTTCACTACTTCATCCCTCAGAGCTACCCAATCTTCTTCTACTGTATTTCTTTCCCCCATTCCTGTCAATTGTTCCCTTATGCTCTCCCTCAAACTCTCTACAACCTCTGGTTCTTTCAGTTTATCCAGGTCCCATCTTCTTAAATTCCCACCTTTTTGCAGTTTCTTCAGTTTCAATCTGCAGGTCATAACCAATAGATTGTGGTCAGAATCCACATCTGCCCCTGGAAATGTCTTACAATTTAAATTCTGGTTCTTAAATCTCTGTCTTACCATTACATAATCTATCTGAAACCTTCTAGTATCTCCAGGGTTCTTTCATGTATACAACCTTCTTTCATGATTCTTGAACCAAGTGTTAGCTATGATTAAGTTATGCTCTGTGCAAAATTCTACAAGGCGGCTTCCTCTTTCATTTCTTCCCCCCAATCCATATTCACCTACTATGTTTCCTTCTCTCCCTTTTCCTACTGACGAATTCCAGTCACCCATGACTATTAAATTTTCGTCTCCCTTCACTACCTGAATAATTTCTTTTATCTCCTCATACATTTCATCAATTTCTTCATCATCTGCAGAGCTAGTTGGCATATAAACTTGTACTACTGTAGCAGGCATGGGCTTTGTGTCTATCTTGGCCACAATAATGCGTTCACTATGCTGTTTGTAGTAGCTAACCCGCACTCCTATTTTTTATTCATTATTAAACCTACTCCTGCATTACCCCTATTTGATTTTGTATTTATAACCCTGTAATCACCTGACCAAAAGTCTTGTTCCTCCTGCCACCGAACTTCACTAATTCCCACTATATCTAACTTTAACCTATCCATTTCCCTTTTTAAATTTTCTAACCTACCTGCCCGATTAAGGGATCTGACATTCCACGCTCCGATCCGTAGAACGCTAGTTTTCTTTCTCCTGATAACGACGTCCTCTTGAGTAGTCCCCGCCCGGAGATCCGAATGGGGGACTATTTTACCTCCGGAATATTTTACCCAAGAGGACGCCATCATCATTTAATGATACAGTAAAGCTGCATGTCCTCGGGAAAAATTACGGCTGTAGTTTCCCCTTGCTTTCAGCCGTTCGCAGTACCAGCACAGCAAGGCCGTTTTGGTTAATGTTACAAGGCCAGATCAGTCAATCATCCAGACTGTTGCGCCTGCAACTACTGAAAAGGCTGCTGCCCCTCTTCAGGAACTACACGTTTGTCTGGCCTCTCAACAGATACCCCTCCGTTGTGGTTGCACCTACGGTACGGCCATCTGTATCGCTGAGGCACGCAAGCCTCCCCACCAACGGCAAGGTCCATGGTTCATGCACAAATTTGTTTGTTTCATTATTCTGTTTTGATGGAAATTTCCGGTAATTGTGTAAATGCTTCTGAGACATAATAAAATGAACTAATTTGCTACTGTTGACTCATTCTCACAGGTGTCCAATTTAGAGCGGTGCTTACTGAAAATGTTTTTTGTTTTTCTTTAATATTATCTCTATTGCTGCAGGTGACTCTTTTCAGTTAGTAATTTTCCAAGGCGATTCCGTGGCTCAGTTCTTTGATGGTAAGGAATTGACGTCATTATTGTCGCTTCTTCACGAAACGAGCATGTGAACCGTGTCCTTTTGTCATACTTCTACCTTCCGCATGGAACACGCCTATGTCCCCACTGAAGATGATGATGTAATAACATCGAAACTAGTTGCTAATAAAACCAACACCTTAATACAGTTGGAGGAATTATGTCATTTTTAACACAAACTTGACAGGTCCTCAAGAGTACCGTTTCGGTCAACAATGACCATCTTCAGATTAGTTTTGAAAACATGTACTTACGTAATGGAGCCATAGTGACAGCGTCAAAAGCTGATTTTGTCTTTGTCTTTTCACGATGTCACTATGGCTTCATTACATAGGACATGTTTTTAAAACCGATTTGAAGATAGTCATTACTGACCGAAACCGGTCCTCTGAGGACATAAAAGTTTGTGATCTTAGACGGAAAGTATCTTTCTTGTTACCACCCTTGTATTCGTCGGCCGTTGTCCCAAATACAAGTCATTTTCTTTATTTCCATGCCTGAACTTTCTGTGTCGGTTTTCTCCATACCTGAAGCAAACACAGTGGCAGATGATAGTACGAGTAAATACAGACACAAAACGGAGAACACCAGACTGCGTGGTGTCGAATGTCCACTCCGCTCCCAGCACTGACTGCCAACAGCCTGCCCCAGCCAATTCTTGTGGGCCGCCGCGCCGTTTTCATCTCGCTACGGGCGATCGGCTGGTAAGGTGGCGCTCGAAGTGGCAGGGACATCGGGGGTTTCCGCCGACGACTGACATCGGCCGATGAGGACCGATCATATTACTATTTGTGAAGCCAAGATCCATTTTTTTTTCAACACATACTAATCGCACAAGGAGGAATGAAGTAATGTTACAAAATTTTTTAACCAGTTTCTGACATTGCGTCCCTACTTTACCCTAAAACGCAATATTTGCGGAAAATTTTAAGGTAAGAGACTTAAATGCCACAGGCAAACGGCATCACTGATGTCCAACTTCTTACCTACATTTTAGGATACTGACTTATTAATCACGAATAAGACACTCTTTTCATATTATCTTCTTACAAATCCCAATTTTTAAATACTTATTAACTGGATAATTTGTATACAGCACTATAATAGATCAGGATCGACTCGCTCGCGCTCCGCGATCGCAGTCGACCACACTCAGCGCCCCTGCTTTCCCCACCACTGCGCTAATCCGAACAGGTGGCCGCGCGGCTCCATCATTTACCACCAGTGACGAAGAGGCAATCAATGGAGTGGCATCATGCAAATTCACCCAAAAAAAAAATATTCAAAACCACAACGTCTGCTGGAAAAGTTATTGCTACGATGTTTTTCGATTCCGAAGGACCACCATAAATTCTGATGCATACGTGACGACACTGAAGAAACTTCAAGCTCGACTGAGTCGTGTTCGACCAGATCGCCAAAAGCAGGATGGTTTGCTGTTGCACGGCAATGCAAGGCCACATGTCAGTCAAAAAACCATGAAAGCGATCACAAAACTCGGATGGACAACACTGAAACACCAGCCTTACATTCCTGACCTAGCTCCATGTGACTATCATCTCTTTGGGAAACTGAAAGACTCTCTTCGTGGAACAAGGTTTGAAGATGATGACTCCCTTGTGCACGCTGCCAGACAGTGGCTCCAACAGGTTGGTCCAGAATTTTACCTTGCGGGTATACAGGCGCTGGTTCCAAGATGGCGTAAGGCAGTTGAGAGGGATGGAAATTGTGTGGAGAAATGATAATATTGTTCCTAAACGATGTATCTACACACTGTAAAACTTTCAAACATGTAAAATAAAATTTGGATTTTTTTAAAAAAATAGTGTGCATTTCTTTTGGAGTGACCCTCGTATATGCTCGGCAAACACCCCGATCTGGTGACCAGGGAGGACTGAGCAACTACATCGACACTACCATAGACTGCCTTCGCGCGCCCCCGGGCTCGAACCGTGGAGGTGTGTTGTGGTAGAGGATAATGTCGGCTGCGCACCCTCAGGAGCTCAGTTCATCAACGAACCTGATGATGTCGACATGTCTGATCTCCGAAATATTGTATCCGCTCTACACTACGAACCGGCAGTATACTCATGCACTGCTCGATCAGATTCTAACCTCATTGATCCCGCCAGGAACTGACGGAGGAGTTGGGGCTGTTATCGGGCGACCTATGGCGACGTCCGACGACCGTTGTCGGTGCCACTGTGAAAGGAGCCTTAGATGGGAAATTCCGTATTCGCAGACATTGCGCCCCGTGTGGACTGCTGCACCTATCCCGAGCGCCTCAGCAGTGCATCCGTTTACTACACAACAAACATTCCGTTTATATGAACTTAGCCTCAGGTGGCAACAGAGGAGCGAGTCCACTGGCTTGCGACAGCGCCCTGCCACGTCAGTTGCGCGAGCTCCGCCTGCTAGTTGGTGCCTACGCAGCTACGGACTGCGGTAATTACACAGTGCGGACAGAGGCGCGGAAAGGACTGCGGGGGGAAAAAAAAGTGCCCCACTTCGCTCGGCACCGTCTCCCCTGCGGGACAATAGATGTTAAGCAAATGCCCATTTGCATGCGAGCATCTGTCACGGCCGCGTGCGCGTTATCTTTGCCGCGCAGTTTCGTACTCGGCGCCGCGGAATATTTTTCTTCCCGTTCCCCACTGTGCGCCTCTGGCACTCCTCGTTTTTGCGTTTTGCCGGAGGGACGGCGGCAGCGTGCGTTTCCGCCCGGAGTCCGCCGGATAAGTCCGTTTTAAATGAGACAAATAAACGCGCGCAAACGATTTCCGCGCCGGCGAAAGCGCGCGCACGCGTTCTGTGTGTGCAGACGCGGGTGCGGGGGCTGTCAGCGGAAGGAGGATTAATCTTCGCCGCGCGAGCCGGGAACGCATTCACGCCCGCCCGAAATTTGCTGCTACCTGCAGGGATATGTGGTCTGCACGTTGCACAGCACGACTAACGAATGAGGCATTTACTGTGCGGTTACCCTGATGCTCGTAATTTTATCACGTTCCGGAATCCAAACTGGTAAAGGTGCTGATACCCAAAGCGCACAGGTAGCTGCTAGGAGCACACAAGTCGTATCATTATGATTTCTCAGAGTACACGAAACATTTTCGGTACAAATGCGGGGTGGATCCGAAAAGTACCACACAATTTCGCTGATTTTTCGGGGTTGATTTCCGAGAAATTTAGCATTAGCTACCCATTGTTTCCGGATTCGGATCTGTGTTGCACTGAACATATCTAGACAACAGTGGAAATGTAGACTGTATGTGCCCTTTGGCTTGTTTGGAAGCGAATTTATTCCGTTCAGTTGGCAAAAGTGACACTCCCCTCGAACTTGCATTCGGTAGTGGTCAGTTGGGTATTGGGTTTTAAATTTCGCAATTACCTAATGGTTCCCGCAGTAGAATCTGTAAGTGAGCTGTTTAGGATTTTATGTTGGTAACGCCACGTAGTGCTCTGTATGAAAATCACTGACTGTGCTGTGTGCAGTCTGTGGCTGGTTGGACTCATTGTTGGAATATTCGCTTGTGTAGTGTTGGGCAGTTGGATGTGAACAGCGTGTAGCGTTGTGCAATTGGGAGGTGAGCCGCCAGCAGTGGTGAATGTGGAGAGAGAGAGATGCCAGAGTTTTGAGAGGTTACTATAAGCGGACGATATGGACGTGTGTCCGCCTGAAAAAGGAAATTTGTAAAGATGGATGTCATGAACTTATAGATAAGATAGATATATTGTTTGTTCGCTATCAAACTCTTTCATTTGCTAACTATGCCTATCAGTAGTTAGTGCCTTCAGTAGTTACAATCCTTTATTTAGCTGGCAGTATTTGCTCTCGCTGTATTGCAGTAGTTTGAGTAACGAAGATTTTTGTGAGGTAAGTGATTCATGAAAGGTATAGGTTATTGTTAGTCAGGGCCATTCTTTTGTAGGAATTTTTGAAAGTCAGGTTACGCTGCGCAAAAAATTTTGTGTGTCAGTTTAGTGATGATCAGAATGAGTAAAGAGAGAACTAACTGAGTACGTTTAGTTTTATTCAGCTGTCTTTGTATCAAATAACGTAGAAGTTTACTAGCACAGCCATTCATAATTTTTCTAAGGGGACGTTACAAACCATACAAAAACGCAGTCGTTTGACCATCGCACAGTCCGCCCCTGGTAGCTGAGTGATCAGCGTGACAGACTGTCAATCCTAAGGGCCCGGGTTCGATTCCCGGCTGGGTCGGAGATTTTCTCCGCTCAGGGACTGGGTGTTGTGTTGTCCTAATCATCATCATTTCACCCCCATCGACGCGCAGGTCGCCGAAGTGGCGTTAACTCGAAAGACCTGCACAAGGCGAACGGTCTACCCGACGGGAGACCCTAGCCATACGACATTTCATTTTTTCATCGCACAGATTCCCCTTCGGACGACATAGTAATAATCATCCCTGTCATAGAGAAGCAACTGAAACAGTAGAAAAGAAATAAGTCAGCAGACTGCGATGAATCCCTATTCGGTTTTACAAAGAGTGCTCTACAGAACTGGCTTGCATTTTGCGCAAATATCTAGTCCAGATCAAGTACCGAGTGACCGGAAAAAAGGGCCACGTTAAAAGAAAGGACCCGCAAAATTACAGACCAATACCTTGGACATCGATCTGCTGCAGAATCTTTGAACAGATTCTCAGCTCGAATATAATTAATTTCCTTGAGATCATGACTTTAGGAAGCATCGCTCCTGCGAAACTCAGATTGCCCTTTTCTCACCTTATATTCAGCGAATTATGCATGAAGCACAACAGGCGGCTTGGACATTCCTAGTTTTCCGTAAAGCATTTGACTCAGTACCATACGGCCCACTGCTAACGAATGTACGGTATGCGTTCCCAGATATGTGACCCGAAGACCTCTAGTAACAGAACCCACTATGTTGTATTCGACAGTGAATATTCAAAAAGATTTCGGGCTTGCAGCCAGTCGTCGTTAGCTTACATCCACGATATTTCGACTGGACAACTGCCAGCCATACTCAGGTGAGCCATTTTAAATTTCACATCGACAGTGAATGTTTACCGGAGACAAGTATAACTGCAGCAGTTCTCCAGAGGAATGTGACAGGACCGCTGTTATTTTCGATATACATAAATTATATCACGGAGAGAGTAAGCAGCAGTTTTTGGCTGTTTTCTGATTAAGCTGTGACGTATGCTAAGAGGTTATCGTTGGGTAACCATAGGAGGATACAAGATGATTCAGATAAAATTTCTAGTTGGTGTGATGAATAGCAAATAGGAATAAATGTAGAAAAATGGAAGTTAATGCGAATGAGTAGAAAAAAAGGAGAATGTTAGCGTACAGCATTAGTAGTGAGCTGTTTGAGACAGTCACTTTAATATTTAATCAAAGTGTAGCTTTACGAAACAATATGAAATAGAATGAGTACTTAACGATCGCGGCAGGAAAGGCGAATAGACGACTTCTGTTTATTGGGATAAGTTTAGAAAACTGTGCTTGTTGTAAGGGAGACACCACTATGACGCATTTCTGACTACTCTTTGTGTGTTGGGGATATGCACAACGTCGGAATAAAGGAAGACACCGAGCAGTTCAAATGCTGGCTGCTAGATTTGTCGCCGGTAGCTTCGAACAACATGCAAGTATTACCGTGATGCATCGGGAACTCAAATCGGAATCACTGGAGCGAAGGCGACGTTCTTTTCGAGGAGCACAATACAGAAAACTTAAGAAACCAGCGTATCAGGCTGACTGTAGAACGATCCTGTTGCCACCAACGTACATTTCACGTACGGACGACGAAGTTACGGTACCAGTAATTAGGGCTCATACGGTGGCATACAGACAATTATTTTCCGTCGCAAGCGAGTGGAACAGGAAAGGAAATAACCAGCAGTGGTACAGGGTACCCTCCGCCACGAGTCATACCGTGGCTTGCGGAATGTGTATGTAGATGTAGATGTAGACGTTTTCATTCAGTGTTAATTGTACGTTAACTTTGCTTATGGCGCTCCTAATCTCAATGAATAATAAACGAATTCAATGCGCGATTCCCTTCTCTGTGTTACCCCACATGGCAAGTAACTGTCAACACTTCTGGAATAGTAGGATGTGGACAGTAGTAGGACAAGGGCGTTTTTAGGATACTTTTAATATCAAACTGATATGCAAATTAAGTAAATTGGTCACTTAATCACCCCCACGACGGCCCATCCCCATCCACCCCCACCCCCGACCACGCCCACCCCCGACCACGCCCATCCCCTCCCCCAGATGACATCACATGTTATTCTCAGCTGCAAGTGTGCCCCAGCTCCTCCCCTCCCCCCCCCTCCACCAACCTACCCTATTGGCGGGAATTCGAAGTTTGGCCGGAATTTCGAATTTTGGTAGGAATTTCTTTGTCCCAGGACTGTGCCGACATCCCACCCCACCCCCCTCCACCGGAAATTTTTAGGAAATTAAAATTGGTTGGTCCCTTTCCGGGACTCGAATCCTGGTCCTCCTGGGCGGAAAGCCCAAGTGTACCCCCCTAACACAATTAAACCACCAGAGGCTCTTGGAATTGATGGGAAATTTAAAATGGCAGTGCCCTTTCTGGGACTCGAACCCTGGTGCTCCTGGATGCAAAGCCCAAGTGCACCACCTAACACGTGGCAACTGTCCAGATGCGGGAGAGGAAGATTATGTTAGTGTGATTTATTTATTTTGGTTGGGAAACTGTCGCAAAGATCGATCCTAATTACGTAATTAATCACAAAGATTGGGCCTAATTAAACAACTATATGCATAGCACTACACAAGGACAGCATAAAAGCGTAATACAGCTCAAAAGCTGACGATACCATACAACTATTGTTGTCGTAAAATGATCGTGTTTTTGGTTCAAATGGCTCTGAGCACTATGGAACTTAACATGTGAGGTCATCAGTCCCCTAGAACTTAGAACTACCTAAACCTAACTAACCTAAGGACATCACACACTATCCGTGGCCAAGACAGGATTCGAACCTGCGACCGTAGCGGTCTAGCAGTTCCAGACTGAAGCGCCGAGAACCGTTCGGCCACATCGGCCGGCGATCGTGTTTTTCTTTTTTAATAGTTATTTTATTGTAGTAGTCGAGTTGATCTTAAATAGTCCAGCGCAGAATGGCGGGCGAGTTCCCTACGAGGTCGTGACTCTCCCTCGGTCGGAATAGCCAGTCATTTATCACTGTTCTGAGGATGTCAGCGTAGAGTTACGCAGTATGGGCTTTGTGTTTCGCAAACATCCGACTTTTGAAATAGCCACATGGAGCATCCTTCGGATGGGTGGGGCTATGCTACTTAATTTCCCTTTTGTGTTGTCTAGGACAGTTATCATAAGGCATATCATGAGTGGTGCAAAGTGGTCGCCGGACACAGCTGCTCTCTGTCCAGGAACAGAACAGCCATTTGGCGAGTTTAAAACTCATGGAATAACTACATTTAATGGACACTCGTTTGCAAAAGTTGTAAACTTAAAGTTCTATATAGAAATCCCGCAAGAATATGGAGCAGAAAAATGGCCGACATACACACAGGAAGACGTGGAACGCTTTAAAAATAGCGTCATGGAGGAGGTACGAGGAAAAATGAAAATCCCGAATGCTCTCGGCTAGAAGAACTGCAGGAAGGAACTGAGCTACTAGTTAAAGACATAAAACAAGTACTTTACAAAAAGAAAATTAGATATGTATTAGAATTCGAGAATATACCTTCTATGTACTTGTCAAATTACTGGATGGAGAAAGAAACAGACGATTCAGATGCGGATTTAAGTTATAAGTTAAAAATTAAGTTTCACATTATTAGAACTACACCTAACGAAAATAAGGAAAGAGTTGTTTTCTGTGTGTAAATGTATATGAAAAAGTTAATAAATATTTACCTGTCTTATTCGCTAACCTTCCAAAAATCCTAAGACTTTTCCTATAGACAACATTCTATGTGCATGTATTTAGAATGCGGAAATGGGTGGCTGGATGACGTTGAAAACTAGTTGAAACTAGGGAGTTGAAAGCGTAGCGACCCCCGTTCCTTACCTGTATGAAATGTTTGTAATACACACATGTATGAGAGTTTATTTGCAGACAACGAATGCGAGAGATGCTCTCAGGTCCTGGAATTTGCTCAACAAGCTGGAAGACATTGTTTAATCTAGGTGTTTCTTTGGAGTTTAAATTCTCGCTTTTTTTTTTTACTCTGGTAAGAATTTCGAAATAACTAGGACATTCTGCAGTGATCAGTAGTTCTAGTATCAAAATAGTCGAAGTTTTCTTTTTTCTGATTTTACGGAGGGTGCTGGTAATTCGTGATTGGTGGCAGTACACTTCGTTGGACGACACAAAATAATGAGATGCGACTGCAGTCGCCGTGAAAGCTATGCCGATTTTTCTCATAAAACTAAAAGAAACTGGGCTTTACCTATCTTGTGTACATAGTTCCACGTAGTCAGCGTGTACGCAACTTTCCCACTAGAGCGCGCCCCGCTAAGCAAAACAGCGCAGGCGCAACACTCATCCGTCTCCGCACTACGAGATGGCGCTGCCATAGAGACGGACCAAATTCTGCTTCCGCCGATCCGCGTATTAATATGTAACGCAGCCAATGAGATTGCTGCTTATGTAGAACCTTTTCTCCTCGCGGATCACACTCACGCAGTGATACATGAATGTGCGAGGTATTATAACGAGTGTACAGACCTCCGATTAGTCAGTCAGCGTTAGCCTGTACCAGTCTATAGTCAAGTTTCAGTCTGCACCTAATAAGATTACCATATTCCTGTACATAGCCATGAAGATAAATGTATAGACACTTTTGTCAAGAATCAGAGATATATGTGAGAATAAGATTAACGTACCAATACCAAAGGAACTTCAGATTGTCAATTGTAAACAGCATCCAGAACCAAGTTAAGTTATTTTTATCCTTGTTACTATTTTAATAAATGTGTGTGAAAATTAATCAAGTTCTGTTTAAAGTCGGTCACTGTCAGTCTGCTACTCTAAGCGTGCAAGTGGCATTTCTATCGTCTGACCTAACGGCAGAAGATAAACACGCCACGATAAGACCACGAGACATATTGCTGACACTCGCCTACTTCGTTAGAGCGACAAGTTAAATAATCTGAAGGTCTTACAGTACGCACACCACAACCTATTTTCGTGAAAATAGGATATTTATTATGGTGGCAAATGTGTTTTGCTTTTTTTAATATATGCTTGATTATGGATGCGTTGAGGTCAAATGCTCTCTATCGCCGAACGGCTGGCTGTTGTGGGTGAGGGGGAGGGGGGCCGTGTCTGCTGTGGTGGTCGGTGGACACAGCCGCTCTCTGTCTGGGGAACGGCGTGTGGGGGCTCTGTCGCTATATTTTAGACGAACAAGTTGCGCTTGAGGCTGCTGTCCTCTTATCTCCTATTGTTTAGTTGACGATACACGCTATTATGCAGGCGTAGGAACGTCGCCTTAAGGTGACGGCCAGATGGTGGAAGGCCTAGTGTGGGCAGCGGCCTTAGAGGGTGGTAGCAGGGGCGTGAGACGTTCGGTGGAACGTGTTAGAGGGAGTGAGGGGGAGGCGTGAGGGGATGTGAGAAGGCCTTGGTTTTCGGCAGTTTGTGATTGTACATTGAGAAGAAAACATGTTCAACTGCCACTCCCTCTGCACTCTGCAGTCCTTTAGGAGGACGATTTTCCCCCAGTACATGTGCTGCATTATGACCCATTCATTAAAAATGCTGGTTCTCTCATGACAATTTCGAACCGTAATTAGAACTGTGAAAAACAGTGTGTTTCAGTAAGATTCATCCTATTTCACAAAACTGTATCTCCCGAAACACCTCGTATCTGTACTAAAAGGCATTTATAACAATCATACTGCAGTCAGAAATTTGGATGGTGAATTCACGGAGTCTTTCGACGTGACAAGTGGAGCCTTTTCCCATCAGTTGTGGTAGCGTGTATTACCTGGGCTGCAGAATGGTTTTGGAGCAGGCATCTGTAGCGTACTTTGATGTCAAACAGCGTATGTATGCTTACAGGTAATGCACTTTTTAAACCTCCCTCTGTCCAACACCAGCATCTCGTCAGTTGAACGTATTTCCCACCAAAAAGAATAAAGATAGTACCTTACACCCATGCCTTTTTCCCGCCAGCTTGTAAGTAAAGGGTAGAGTTTGAATGTGTCTGTCGCTAGTTTCGAGTGGTATTAAGAAATTTTTTCCTAGCAGGATAACACCAGTTAGAATGGTTGCATATCACCGGATGTTTCTCTGTTGTGGAAGTATTTTCGCATAAACAGCGGTAACTGGCGTAACAAACCGTATAGATCATTACAAAAAGCTTCTCGGCTTATCAGCCGAGTTCTAGCGTCGTGTTGCCACAGCCTTTTGACGACTTTCCTACTTGTCATCTCCAGGTGCCTAAAGATAACAGGTCGGAAACTCATCGTAAAGTTAAGGTTGATTACATGAGACGATTTCATGAACGGAATTTTCTGAGAAAGCCTGCATTCAGCAATATTAATCTTTAGTGAGCCATTGAAGATCAGTTTTGTCTTCAGCCAAAGTACTCAAGAAATATCCCAGAACAAGCTCCGTATTTTCTCAGTGGAGTTCGGGATCACTCTACATGCCTGCCAAAGGCAGGTACGGCTATCATTACAGCTATTAAAATATCTTTTTATTGTTCACTCTCTGCTGCACGTTATGCAGACTTATTCACGTGATTTAAATTTTTAAACTACTGTGTGTTAACAATGGACGCCTAGTTAGTGTGGCAGACGCATTTCACGGAAGTTGTTTTGGCTGTGGTCCCTATTGCAAGTAACAGGAGGATCAATAAGATCAGCGACTATCTTGGAGTACTATACGAAACGTAGTTAAAACCAAACTGCTGTCTTACTAGGTTTCAGGATACGTCCCTACCTTCCCCTGGCATGGGTGTTAGAGGATCTGGAATACATTAGATAGAGCTTTGCCTGGAATGGTACTCAAAATCGTCCTTAGATTCCGTTGATACGATCCAACATTCTCAAAATGCGCTACCCTCGCCCCCCCCCCCTGACCCTCTTTGATAGCAGTTTTGAAGGTGGAGAAGAGCATGAAGCCTGCTAGGGACAAATCAGGCAAATATGGGAAGTGTTCGAGAATTGTTATTCTCATCTTCGCCAAAAAATGATGTGCAAGGACGATACTTTGCCTCGTGAACAACGGAAACGAGTAACGAGTAACACCCACCATAACGGGTGGTAACTCTAAACAGATTGCTCTAAATCGATAGAAAAAATGAAAGAAAAAAACAGTGTGTTCCAACAACATTCATCCTATTTCACAAAACTATATATTCCAAAACACCTAGCATCTTTACTAAAAGGCATTTATATCAATGATACTGCAGTCAGAAAGTTGGATAGTAAATTCACGGAGTTTTTTGACGTGACAAGTGGCGTCAGACAAGGCTGTATACTGTCACGTTACCCCTCTAACATCTATGCAGAGTATGTCTTCAGGCGCTCGGGTGGTGAAATTAAGATGGTTCAGGAAAATCAACAGTTTACGTTTTGCGAATGATACTACCCTCATTGCGGGAAGTAAGGAAGAACTTTGTGATGTGTTCTCCATAATGAAGGTTATTAGTTTAAATTTCGGTCTAAACAGGAAAAAGGCCTAACTAATAGTTATTAATCGACAGGCTTCAGAATAAATCCGACATAAAGATTGCTTAAAGGATATGAAGGTTGTTAATGTGTATATTTAGGACGTCTGAGCGATGACACAGTAAAATGAGACAAAGAAATAAAAATGTGAATCTTCCTTGGCCGAGTCACAATGGTTATATTCATTAACATCTAATAGAACTGGGCAATATCCAAACCAACGAAGGTGTCATCACTTCCGGGCTGAGATGCCGTGGTCCATACATAGAACTCTCCCCTGATGTTTCGCCTTCGACTGCGGAAGGCATCCTCCGAGGACAATCGGCCAACTGCGATCAGTGACCTTAGTGATAAATGGTAAGAACACTTCCCCTTGGGTTGGTATCGATCCTCGTCCGTTCTGGTTGTCAGTCTAGGGCGTAGTGCACGATCTATCTCTCTGATCGCATTGGAAAAATCTTAACAAGTACGACATGGAAACTGTTTTCAGACTCGCCACGAAAATAGAAGAATGTTTAAGATCCGTAAAAGATAAACGACATCCTCTAGCTACACCAGGTGTCTATAAAATTCCGTGCAGTTGTGGAAAGGTCTTTATAGGCACAACAAAAAGAAGCGTCAACACCCGTCTGGGTGAACATAAAAGGAACTGCCGCCTCGGACATATTGATAAATCGGTTGTAGCGGAACATGTGTTTCACGAAGGTGATCTTGAAATAAAGTTTAGTGAGACGACCGTTTTAGCAAAGACGTGGCAATATTATGCGCGAATGTACAGAGAGGCCACTGAGATTGCCAAACACTGCAATAATTTTAATAGAAAAGATGAAGACATTGAGCTGGATAAGATATGGATGTCAACATTGCAGCAACAGCGGGACAATCGATTAATTTCAAATGACAAAGTTGGCAATATCAGAGATCACAGCACAGCCGACGTCACGTGATTGACAGCGGCGCCCACTGGATGGCTTATACACTCCTGGAAATGGAAAAAAGAACACATTGACACCGGTGTGTCAGACCCACCATACTTGCTCCGGACACTGCGAGAGGGCTGTACAAGCAATGATCACACGCACGGCACAGCGGACACACCAGGAACCGCGGTGTTGGCCGTCGAATGGCGCTAGCTGCGCAGCATTTGTGCACCGCCGCCGCCAGTGTCAGCCAGTTTGCCGTGGCATACGGAGCTCCATCGCAGTCTTTAACACTGGTAGCATGCCGCGACAGCGTGGACGTGAACCGTATGTGCAGTTGACGGACTTTGAGCGAGGGCGTATAGTGGGCATGCGGGAGGCCGGGTGGACGTACCGCCGAATTGCTCAACACGTGGGGCGTGAGGTCTCCACAGTACATCGATGTTGTCGCCAGTGGTCGGCGGAAGGTGCACGTGCCCGTCGACCTGGGACCGGACCGCAGCGACGCACGGATGCACGCCAAGACCGTAGGATCCTACGCAGTGCCGTAGGGGACCGCACCGCCACTTCCCAGCAAATTAGGGACACTGTTGCTCCTGGGGTATCGGCGAGGACCATTCGCAACCGTCTCCATGAAGCTGGGCTACGGTCCCGCACACCGTTAGGCCGTCTTCCGCTCACGCCCCAACATCGTGCATCCCGCCTCCAGTGGTGTCGCGACAGGCGTGAATGGAGGGACGAATGGCGACGTGTCGTCTTCAGCGATGAGAGTCGCTTCTGCCTTGGTGCCAATGAGGGTCGTATGCGTGTTTGGCGCCGTGCAGGTGAGCGCCACAATCAGGACTGCATACGACCGAGGCACACAGGGCCAACACCCGGCATCATGGTGTCGGGAGCGATCTCCTACACTGGCCGTACACCACTGGTGATCGTCGAGGGGACACTGAATAGTGCACGGTACATCCAAACCGTCATCGAACCCATCGTTCTACCATTCCTAGACCGGCAAGGGAACTTGCTGTTCCAACAGGACAATGCACGTCCGCATGTATCCCGTGCCACCCAACGTGCTCTAGAAGATGTAAGTCAACTACCCTGGCCAGCAAGATCTCCGGATCTGTCCCCCATTGAGCATGTTTGGGACTGGATGAAGCGGCGTCTCACGCGGTCTGCACGTCCAGCACGAACGCTGGTCCAACTGAGGCGCCAGGTGGAAATGGCATGGCAAGCCGTTCCACAGGACTACATCCAGCATCTCTACGATCGTCTCCATGGGAGAATAGCGGCCTGCATTGCTGCGAAAGGTGGATATACACTGTACTAGTGCCGACATTGTGCATGCTCTGTTGCCTGTGCCTATGTGCCTGTGGTTGTGTCAGTGTGATCATGTGATGTATCTGACCCCAGGAATGTGTCAATAAAGTTTCCCCTTCCTGGGACAATGAATTCACGGTGTTCTTATTTCAATTTCCAGGAGTGTATATACGGCGCTCACTCGCGCTCTCGTTGCAGTTGGCCGATGGTCTTCGGATGATGCCTTCCTCAGTCGAAGGCGAAATGTCGGGGGAGATTTCTATGTATGGACCAGTGTTAAGTGATGACAACACCTGCCGTGAAAGCCTTCATTCTATGATCAACGATGGTGTGCTTCATAGAATCACTGTTGTTCCGTGTGTTCTTGTAGAACTGCGAGACCCGTACCGTGAAAGCTAGTGACAACAGCCGTATTGATGCCTTCGACATGTGGTGTTGAAGGAAGATGTTACGTGTACCATGGACAGAAAAAAAGAACCAGTGCTTCCATTATAGCAGAACTTAGCTCCACCTTCCTGTGTCAGTCATGCTTCCGATTTCTAGAACACATCTTGAGAAGAGAAGGGGATAGAAAAGACCATCTTGCAAGACAAAATCGAGGGCAAAAGACCACAAGGAGGAACATTAAGCAGATGATTGGATAGAGCTAAGAAGATTACCGGCTTACGCCTTCACATTACATTTAGAAGAACTGTGGATGGAGACGTCTGGTCGAAGATGCAGGTATTTAAGAAGTGAAAGGAGAAATGATGTATCAACAGTCATCAGTGAGTTAAACGGACTAATGATGGTGGTCATATCTTCTACATGAATAAAGATGGAAACAATGGGTGTTTTTTAACGTAAACATAGAAAAGTGTAACTGAATACTTGGAATGTATTCGCAGCTGCGAATAGAAGCCACCATCAGCTGTATAGGGAGATGACAGTGTACATTTGTGCTGGACCGGAATTCGAACCCAGATTTCCCATTTTACGCAAGAGGTCGCATTTATCGCTTTGGCTATCCTGCAGGACTCTTGGCCGAACCCAAGCTTCCCTATGTCGTCTCTCCCGTGTCACAACCTGTACTCGCACACACATTGTGTAATTTCTGTAGAGGGGAAGACATTTTAATTGAACGTCGCTGAACTATGCCGCAGGATAAATGCGATATTTCAGAGACTATTGTTAAAAAATATGTTACAGTATTCCTTTGAAACTTTGCATCGTTCTTCGTAACAACACAGACATTGCAATATCGTGTCGTTTCGTGAAAGTGTATCTTGGCGCAAGTTGTAAGTTACCGACTCATCTGGCTGTCAGTAGGCCCATACCTGGTGCATCTAGCTCGCTCGCTCGATAATTATCCAACGTACGTCGAACAGAGATGGCGAAAACACAGCAACAATTGGAATTTTCCGTTTTTCTTTATAATGGGTGCAATTCAGTTACAACTGTGCGTCGTGACTGTCGTCAAGGGAGTGCGCTGCAACGATGGATCGGCTATAAAAGTATAGATTTGGAACAGCATCGTTGGCTTCCATCTTCGTCCAATCTCATTGTATGTCTTTGAACCCTGATTTATTTTCAAGAATATTCTTAAGAATTTATTTTATTTACCAGCGATTCATCAAGAACATTAACACACTTAATCACACTATGTAAGCATGGAAGTAGTTGCCAGGGAGTAACTGATGAAATCATAACCACATTCCTTTTAACAAATGGGAATTTTATTCACTTTAATAGTGCCTAAAAGCATTTTTTAAAAGAAACAGATTTAAAATTATAATCAGAAAGCACCCTCTAAATATCAAAGTTACAATTTATTTAGAGGCAGAAAGAAACAAGTTTTGACTGTAAGAGCTTACGGGCAGAGAATCTTGCCTCTCCCTTTTGACACGGCCGTAGTTACGACCGCTCACAACAGCCTCTGAAAGACTACACTGGTGCAAATCTGCAACACATCAGATAACTTTAAACTAATCTACACAAGCACACAAACTATGCACCCCCCCCCCCCCCATAGGAGGGATGGAAATGGTACAAAACACTAACAGTAAAATATTTATCTTGCCACCGAAGGTGCAACTTGATTTTAACTTCTATGAAAAGTCTTACGGTGAAAGGGTGGCAACTTTATACACTAAAATGACCATTTAAATAAAAGCCCATGAAATGCAATCTTATATAAAATTCCACAAAGTTGGTCAAACAATAGTTAAGATGCTCTACAGTACACAGATACCGCCTCTCAAGATCATAGGCAATAATATCAAAGTTTCCAAAGATCAAAACATATTTCAGGCATTAGGCCGTTACACTCCAAGCAATAAATTCGTTAACACACCAAATCCGACAAACATGACAGAGGCAGCTACTAACGTACGGTAGATTGATAGCGAAATTACCGAACAACCCGAACCGCAGGTTGCTCTAACCCGCCCCTACTCCACAAGGGAAAAACGGACCACCCAATTTAAAAACAATCACCTTCCCGCGGGTGGGCAAACTGAGAATAATGGTGGGACGATCCCAAAGCAAAACGGCTGGTGACCTCACCAAGAAAACCAGTATAATTTAATAAGAGTAAATCAAATAACAATCACCAATAGCTTAATTTCTAATAAACTGCAATTTCTGGCGAAGACCTGGCGCAGTACCCCCAAATCGCTCTCCAAAACCGTCCGCTGCCAGCCGCTTCAACGGACGCAGGAAGGCGCGCCGATCTCCCGTCTCACGGCGTCGCAGCTCGCACCGGCCAGACTGATGTCGTGGGTTGACTCCTGTTGCTCTCGTGTCAACCGCGAAGTCACTACCCCTCGCTATACGTCGCGACCCACTGGACTCACGTGGCGACCTCACATGCGCCGACGCTCAAGTCGGACAACTCGTCTTGTGTCTCAGTGCGGGACCGACCAACCGATCGATCCAACCGCCAATGACCATTGCCTGGGCAAACTCGAGCAGACTGGCGGCCTAACGCGCAGACTCAGATGCAGGAACTAAGCCCCGACCGGGCGACCACTCGCTGAGTTCTCTTACTGCCGGAGTGGAAAGACTCATTTTGCCGGCTTTCAAGGTTGATTCGACGTGATGAGATATACTATCACTCCGAACGACAGACAGACACTAACTGCCTAACAAATGCGGACGAGAGACAGACTAGCAAGCTGAGAGACTGACCCACTGTCCGACTGGTGAGCTCATAGCGCCCCTTAAACGCACGTGAACAGGCTACCTTTCCCCTTTCCCACCAGAGGGATACAACAAAGCTGCGATTGCCACAGCGGCGCCACCGCCAGAAACGGAGGGCGACTGCTTCACACTACGCGCTGCGGCGCGCTCTTCAAAACAGCAATTTTTACCACGGCTCAGTGTTTTCCTGGAGTTTGTGGAGAACTCCGCGTATGTGGCTCCCTTACAACAAATATACGTGAGCTCCGAAGCAGAACGACTCCAGCAGACATGCTCGCAAAAGTACGAACGATTTGGACTGTGGTCTGGACATATGTCGTGCCTCGAAAGGAGATCACACTGAACACTTTTGAAAGGTGAAACAGAGCTTTAACCAGAAATATAACTGTAAAGGGTACTTCAAGTTTGTATGTTGCTATGTGATAAAGCGTGATACACATTTTGAATCCAGCGATTGGTATCGATAATTTCATTTATAAGTAAAAAAGTTCAGATAAATTCATGTTTACTAAAATTTATTATTTCTTTACGGTTACTGGATTCAGACAAAATCCTTTACTGGTCAAGATCAAAATTCATTGCTTTTATTGATCACTAGTTTCGATTAAAGTTTTTTGGCCACCATCAGATCAAACGATAATAAAAAATTTTGTGTGCAACCAGTAATCTGCTTTTGCTTATCCTGTGATCTGAAGATGGCTAATAACTTGAGCTGAACCTAGTAATCAATAAAAGTAATAAATTGCGACCTTGACCACTGAATATCTTTCCCCGAATCCAAAACTGTGAATAATTACACATCGCGTATCAGCAGCTCGGGTATGTCAAGAAATGACAAAACTCCGACTTCGTTCATAACTATTTATATTTTATGAGATTAGGATAATCTTGATGTTGTAACGTAAAATTATGTAAATTTATTTTTATTTCCTTTTGCTAAATATGTAACACTCAATCGAAACAATGCCTCAAACATTGTCTTTGTCCTTCTTCTCGTTCGCACTTTCCGGAAAAATTTTGAGCAATAGAAATCACCCCATGTTTGAAATGTGGCGGGAGACAGCCATACTTGATTGGAATTTGTCACTCAAATGGATGTTAAATTTTGCCAAACTGATATCTGAAGAGTTCAAAATACAAAGAGTTAAAATTTCATACATTTTAATTCATTTCGTACGTAGTGAGTTGTCAAACATTCATAATCCGGGAGTCATTATATATTCTTCGTAGAAGCAAGATCTACAGACATTATCATAATAATTAAAAGGAAGACAACGCAAACAATTTCAAGACAATCAGATAAGTAAAAAGTTGTATTTTAGTAAACTCAATATGCCCTTCAATGACACTTCCGTCAGAATACTGAGGAAAATTTGTTCAGTGAAAACGTCATTGTTTCCACGTTGTCGAAGCTGTATGTTACAACATGCACGCATGTAAGAAATATACTCTTATGAAATCGGATGGTACTTTGTTCATGTAGAAAATCTGATTAATCTTTTTGAAAAGCCCGCTATTGTCATTACAGCACTTCGTTCGAACAATAGATCCACTTCTTCCTAGTCTGGAAAATTCAGACCCAGGATCTGTCGAACCAACGGCGTACACATAATCCAAAAGCCAGAGGATACTTTGCGCCATTTCTAGTCACTCACTTTACAGATACGGTCGCAAATTCGATCGAACATTGATCCTCTGTTTGAGTCGTAATTGGCTTACGCCAGATAAAAGTTCAAGGAAGTAGAATTTTTCCTCAGTTTGTCGCAGTTACTGGTCCTCAAAAATTCCTCAATAGGTTTTCGCCAAAAATGTTACTACCAAGAATAATCATCTAAGCTCAGAGAGCATTTTTCTAACGTTCTAGAACTGATCGAACAGATCGGTAACGTATCTGGCAGTACGCCTCGCAACTTGTTTGATGTTTTCCTTTAATATCTGCAGAGAAAGTAATACTGTCATCAGATTATTCATACACATCATGAACAGTAAGGATCTCAGCACATTTCTATGGGACACACCGAGAGTTCCTACTAAATTTGTCGACGACTCTCCATCTTTGCTCTGTTGTCTATCAGGAAACCCTCAATCCAGTCACAAACTTTCTTTGATAATCCATACTATCGTACTTTCGTTGGTAAATTCTGGGGTTGAGGTGGATCAAATGTTTATTGGAAATCAGGAGACACTGTATCTACCTGAGTGCCTTTCCGCATGGCTTTCACGATGTCCCTCGAGAAGAGTGCATTTTGACATCGCATTACGGATGGGTAACCTAGGGACAAGGATATTTACTCACAGTCACTCGTGAGTTCAGGGCGGATTGTTGAAGATCTTGTTTCTTTTTATCCAGTGCCCAGGAAGGTGAGAATGAGATCTCCCGGTTAGCCGGGCAGTGTAACGCACTGCTTTCTGGGCGGGAAGGCGTGCCGCTTCCCGGCACGAAGCCATCCGGCGTATTAGTGTCGAGGTCCGATGTGCCGGCCAGTATGTGGATGGTTTTTATGGCGGTTTTTCATCTGTCTCGGCGAATGCGGGCTGGTTCTCCTTATTCCTCCTTAGTTACACTATGTCGGCGATTGCTGCGCAAACACTTTTTCCACATGCGCGTGCTCCATAATTACTCAACCACACAAACATCGGGGTTACACTTGTCTGGTGTGAGACGTTCCCAGGGGCGTCACTGGGGGCCGAACAGCACAATAACCTTGGGTTCAGTGTGGGGCGTCTGTGGGGCGAGTCGACTGCTGTAGCCTGCTGTGGGGTTGTGAACCACTGAGGGCAACGGCGGGGACGAAGTCACTCTGTCGTTTCTAGGTCCCCAGTTCCATACAATACAGTACAATACAAGGTGAGAATCAAACCAAGGGGTTAGTAGTCGGAAATATTTGGGACCTAATGATCCAGCATTCGTCTCATAACAAAGGGTAACCTCCCGAAATCTTTGTACGTAGTCAGTGGATTGGAACTGAGCCGTGGTAAGAAATTGCTGTTTTGAAGAGCGCGCCGCAGCGCGTAGTGTGAAGCAGTCGCCCTCCGTTTCTGGCGGTGGCGCCGCTGTAGCAGTCGCAGCTTTGGTGTCTCCCTCTGGTGGGAAAGGGGAAAAGGTTGCCTCTTCACATGCATTTAAGGGGTGCTATCAGCTCGCGAGGTGGCGAGTCTGGTCAGTTGGTCAGCCGGGTCAGTGTGGGGCAGTCCGTGTCTGTCTGTCGTCTGGATTGCTAGTATGTGTTAGGGCGCCAGTCTGCTCGAGTTGCTCGGACAGCGGTCATTGGTGGTTGGATCGATCGGTTGGTCGGTCGCGCACTGAGACATAAGATCACTTGTCCGTCTTGAACGTCGGCGCGTGTGAGGTCGCCACGTGAGTCGAGTGGGCCGCGCCGTATAGCGAGGGGTAGTGGCTTCGCGGCCGACACGAGAGCAACAGGAGTCAACCCACGACATTAGTCTGGCCGGTGCCAGCTGCGACGCCGTGAGACGGGAGATCGGCTGGCCTTCCTGCGTCCATTGAAGCGGCTGGCAGCGGACGGTTCGGGAGAGCGATTTGGGGGTCCTGCGCCAGGTCTTCGCCAAACATCGCAGTTTATTAGAAGTTAAGTGATTCGTGATTTGTTGTTTCATTTACTTGTTAACTTTTATGTGTTTCTTGGCCAGTCTCTCGTCCCCAGCTTGTTCGTCTGTCTCCCGTCCGCATTTGTTAGGCAGTTAGTGTCTGTCTGTCTGTCTGTCTGTCTGTCTGTCTGTCGGTCTGCCGTACGTTAATAGCTGCCTCTGTCATGTTTGTCAGATTCGGTGTTAATTAATTTATTGCTTGAAGTGTAACGCCCGAATTCCTGAAATATGTTTTTATCTTGCCTATCATCTTGAGAGACGCTATATTTGTAATGTAGAGCATGTTTGTATATTTTACGGATTTTTATTTAAATTGTCATTTTAGTATATAAAGTTGTCACCCTTCCACCGTAAGAGTTTTTTTATAAAATCAAGTTGCACCTTCTGTGGCAAGTTAATTTTTGTTAATGTTAGTGTTTTGTACCATTTCCATCCCTCCTACGGGGTGCATAGTTTATGTGACTGTGTGAGTTGTTGAAATTTTTAGTTTAAAGTAATCTGGCGTGTTACTGATTTCCACCAGTGTAGTCTTTCAGAGGTTGTTGTGAGCGGTCGTGACTACTGCCGTGTCAAAGGGAGCGGCAAGGTTCTCAGCCCGATAGCTCATACTGTCAAAATTTGTTCTTTCTGCCCCTGAATAAATTGTAACTTGATATTTAGAGAGTGCTTTCTGATTATAATATTAAATCTTTTTTTAAAAAAAGGGGGTTTTAGGATTAAAATTTCCTTTTGTTGAAAGAAATTTAATTTGTTTTCATCAGTTACCCACTGAATCGAATTCTACAGGAAATGGAAAAGCTTTGTAGCAGCTTCACATTTGGAATCTGCTTTATTGTCGAAAGTGAAGGGTAAAAATATGTAAGTATTTTATTTTCTTCCCCGTTTACCTTGGCTAATCTCATGTGCTGTACATCATTTCTGTAATTTCTGTCGTTATTTTCTGAAATGAGTAACTTGTACGAGGTGTATACAGAATTCATTTGTGTGTACCAAATAGATAACTAAACAACATAACAGCCTTGGTGATTTCTCAGACTATTAGCTAAATATACTTGACGAACAGAAGTGTGTGGCTCAAGAGCTGGACGCGGGTTTTTCCACTCACCACGTCAACTACTTGCGTGTCATGATCTACGAATACCCCAGTTAGCCGACTGAGGAAAGGAAACCTACAATTTAACGGGGAATCCGAACCTGCTGTGTACCTTACGGCTCCTCACATCGTTGACAGGTGAAGGCTAGATTCAAGACTGACTGAACATTTCTCTAGTCCGGCATAGACTATTCCATTATTTCTCAGTTTGCTGGCACGTACTCTACTGGTCCGGCAATCCAACGCGAACTAAACGGGATGATTTTGCGTGATACACGCCCTACTGGGCGAAAGTAATAAAATGTAGCAACCGGAGTTAGAATTTCGGCTGAGAGACTGCGTATGTTATCAGTTTTTGATTAAAAAATTCATTTGCTCAAAAAACAGATTTAGCTTAAATTTAAGATTAACTGCCCGTTAATTTCCGTTATTGCGTAAAAGAACAGTGATTTATGTTGGGTCCTAGTGAGCCATCTGAACAACACACAGCTTCATTGATGAGTAAACATAGTAATACCGTCCCTTAATATTGTAGTTGAGGACATTATAATATTTATCACATTGTGATGGATAATTTATAGCGAATTTCCTGAGCGAATGTACACACTGCGTTACTACACTCCTGGAAATGGAAAAAAGAACACATTGACACCGGTGTGTCAGACCCACCATACTTGCTCCGGACACTGCGAGAGGGCTGTACAAGCAATGATCACACGCACGGCACAGCGGACACACCAGGAACCGCGGTGTTGGCCGTCGAATGGCGCTAGCTGCGCAGCATTTGTGCACCGCCGCCGTCAGTGTCAGCCAGTTTGCCGTGGCATACGGAGCTCCATCGCAGTCTTTAACACTGGTAGCATGCCGCGACAGCGTGGACGTGAACCGTATGTGCAGTTGACGGACTTTGAGCGAGGGCGTATAGTGGGCATGCGGGAGGCCGGGTAGACGTACCGCCGAATTGCTCAACACGTGGGGCGTGAGGTCTCCACAGTACATCGATGTTGTCGCCAGTGGTCGGCGGAAGGTGCACGTGCCCGTCGACCTGGGACCGGACCGCAGCGACGCACGGATGCACGCCAAGACCGTAGGATCCTACGCAGTGCCGTAGGGGAACGCACCGCCACTTCCCAGCAAATTAGGGACACTGTTGCTCCTGGGGTATCGGCGAGGACCATTCGCAACCGTCTCCATGAAGCTGGGCTACGGTCCCGCACACCGTTAGGCCGTCTTCCGCTCACGCCCCAACATCGTGCAGCCCGCCTCCAGTGGTGTCGCGACAGGCGTGAATGGAGGGACGAATGGAGACGTGTCGTCTTCAGCGATGAGAGTCGCTTCTGCCTTGGTGCCAATGATGGTCGTATGCGTGTTTGGCGCCATGCAGGTGAGCGCCACAATCAGGACTGCATACGACCGAGGCACACAGGGCCAACACCCGGCATCACGGTGTGGGGAGCGATCTCCTACACTGGCCGTACACCACTGGTGATCGTCGAGGGGACACTGAATAGTGCACGGTACATCCAAACCGTCATCGAACCCATCGTTCTACCATTCCTAGACCGGCAAGGGAACTTGCTGTTCCAACAGGACAATGCACGTCCGCATGTATCCCGTGCCACCCAACGTGCTCTAGAAGGTGTAAGTCAACTACCCTGGCCAGCAAGATCTCCGGATCTGTCCCCCATTGAGCATGTTTGGGACTGGATGAAGCGTCGTCTCTCGCGGTCTGCACGTCCAGCACGAACGCTGGTCCAACTGAGGCGCCAGGTGGAAATGGCATGGCAAGCCGTTCCACAGGACTACATCCAGCATCTCTACGATCGTCTCCATGGGAGAATAGCAGCCTGCATTGCTGCGAAAGGTGGATATACACTGTACTAGTGCCGACATTGTGCATGCTCTGTTGCCTGTGTCTATGTGCCTGTGGTTCTGTCAGTGTGATCATGTGATGTATCTGACCCCAGGAATGTGTCAATAAAGTTTCCCCTTCCTGGGACAATGAATTCACGGTGTTCTTATTTCAATTTCCAGGAGTGTATATTCGGAGTACCAAGAAGAGAAGGCGTCTTCATTTTGTTTCCATAGAGGTACACTGACGAAATTTGACTACCCTCTCTGTCTTTAGTATTTGTTACTCCACTGTCACAATATTGCTTTCCCTTTAACCCTTTGAGAAAGCTTCATACCTTGAGCCTAGTAACACTACGGCTTAGAGCCCCAACAATCAACATCACTCACCAGTTATCTCAGCTTCACTTTCTCACATCTATCCAACAATGAGATCTCCAAATTTTAAACAAGACTGTCAGGGATGCCATCTATTCCAGTCGAGTGGTTCATTTTTAAACTTGTGATAACCTGATACTTATTTTTGTATTGTTAGAAAGAGTGAAGCAGAATTTATGTTGTTATTTTCAGATAATTTTTTCAGAAAATTATTTCTGACATGCATTTTCTCTTTTCCAATGTATGCTGCTATGTGCCAGGTTTTATCGTTTCATTTGTTTTCTGTCTACTTTACCAGATGTCCGTTGATTCCTAATTTTTTATCATTCTGTCATTTTCATACACTTCTGCCTTTAGTTTGAGTCTATCATGTTTCACCTTGCGACCCACAACAGTCTCTTACACCAAAACGTGAACGCCACTTGATTTTGGAGATTTCATCTACGACTAATTGCAAGCATTACATAGGAATTGTCAGTTCTGATCTATCTACGTTCATCGGAGTCTTTAGTCCGTGTTTCAGTCATAAATATTTAGATCCCATTCCACACTAATATTATATCATTCCAGGACATAAAATTCGCTCCTGCCACACTTCCGTTTCTTAAAGCATATCGATTTCTGATGATTAATCGTCCATCTTCAGCCGTCTTGGAGACTTGTAGCCACATGGGATACATTGTGGAGTGCACTTCACGCTTGGCTTATGACCTCGTGGTGCTCTTGATGGTACAAGGTTCCATGTAACTGGACGCTACTACGCCACATGACTGTAGTCGTCAAAGATGCCTGAAGATGGGGGATGAATTTCCAGAAACCGGTAACGTTTAGTAAAGAGAAGTATGGTAGAGGTGAATTTAATTTGCTGGAATTAGTAACTGTCACGGATTGGCCACTAGCGGATAAACTATTGTAGAAGCATTAGAATCACTTTATTCGTAGATGGCAGTATTAAACACAATGTGAACTGATGATTTCTTGGTAGAGAGGGCGCAGCGTGTAACCATGGATGGAGTGTCACCGATGGATGTAGAAGTAACTTCTGTCGTGCTCCAGGGAAGTGTTTTGAGACCTTTGCTGTTCATGGCGTACATTAATGACATGGTATACTATATTACTAGCATCCATAGGCTTTTTTCAGGTGAGCAGTTATCTGTAATGAACACCTTTTCGAAAAGAAGTTTACGAAGACCCTTTGAGGACATCATAAGACTTCAAAGTAACACAAAGATCAGCAACTTGCTTTAAATGTTCAGAAATAACTATACACTTCAGGAAACGCGTAAATCGTAGTGCACTTTGACTACATACGGCATCATTAAATCACAAGTAGAATGAGTCAAAGCACACAAATACAATTTGTGAGATATGGAGCATAATCCTCACATATGCACAGTCGTAGATCAAACAGGGAACAGACTTCGGTTCGTTGTTAGGACACCGCAAAAAATACTAAGTCTAGAAAGGAGGTTGCTTACAAAACACCGTTACGACCCTTCCTAGAATACTAATAAACTAACAGACTACAAATTGCAGAGTGTCTGATTTGTCAAAGTCATATATTCACTGCTGAAGATAAAGATGTGGAACAAAAATGGAACAAAATTCGAACGCATCGTTCAATACGCCTTAGACAAGTATGTTGGGAACAAATTATTAAGGGATAGGAAACACACGGTGGTTTAGTAGACGTGTTAGAAAACTGCTATGTAAACAAAGGGAGTTTCATGACAAATTCAAGAGGAGTCAAAAACTTAGTTGTCAAACAAAAGCTGAACAAAGCGAAAATAAGCATAAGGAAAGCAATGGGACAAGCGCTGAATGACTTTAAATGTAAAATTTTATCAATCTCACCGTACCATATTGGCACTGAAAAGAAAGATAACAGAGAGGAGCTAGAAATACTGCTTTCAGTCTTCTGAAATCGTTTCACCGCGAAACATCTTTATACGATCCCTCCTTTCAATCATCGTACGAACGTCGAAATGGCAGATATTGAGGTAATCGATCGCGGTATAGAAAACCAACTACAATTGTTTAGTTGTGGAAAGGCATCAGTACCAGACGAAATCCCTGTAGGATTCTACAAAGATTATGCTAAAGAACTTGCTCCTCTTCTAGCAGCAGTTTATCGTAGTTCTCTAAAGCAACGAAAGGTACCTAGCGACTGGAAAGAAGCGCAGTTTTCTATAAGGGTAGTAAGGAGGTTACAAGTATTTATAGGACTATACCGTTGACGTCAGCCCGTTGTAGAATTATGGAACATGTTTTATGCTCAAGAAGTATGACGTTTTCGGGAAACAAAAGCTCCTCTATAAAAATCAACGTGCATTCCGCGAACAGAGATCTTGCAGAACTCAACTCGCCCTGTTCCTCCGTAAGATCCTTAGCGTTGACAACGGAGTTCAGGTAAGTGCCGTCTTCCTTGACTTCAGAAAGTCATCTGACACCGTCCCGCGCTACTGTTCAGTGAAAAAATACGAACTTACGGAGTATCGGACCAGATTAGAGCCTGAACTGAAGACTTCCTTGCAGATGGAACGCAATACGTCGCTATCGACGGAAGTAAATCGTCAGCTGTTAAGGTAATTTCCGGAGTACCACAGAGGGATGTAATAGGACCGTCAGTGTTATCAATGTATATAAATGATCTAGTAGAAAGGGTAGGAAGCTCTTTAAAACTGTTCGCAGATGACGCGGTTGTCTATATGAAAAGAGCAGCTCAAGAAGACAGTATCAATTTGCAGAATGACCTATAGAGGCTTGAAGAATGGTGCAGCCTCTGGTAGTTGATACTGAACGTTAATAACTGCAGCATTGCGTATAGATAGGGAAGTAAATCCGCTAATGTACAACTACAGTACTGATGACAAACTGCTGGAAACAGTATCTACAGTAAAATATCTAGGAGTAAGCGTCCAGAGCGATCTGAGGTGGAATGATCATGTAACAAAATAGTAGTCAGATGAAAGGGTGAGATTCATAGGATGACTTTTAGGGAAACTTAGCTCATTCACGAAAGAAGTGGCTTACAAGGCTCTTGTTGGACCGATTCTTGAATAATGTTCATCTATCTGGTACCGTTACGAGATTGCACAGATGGAAGACATAGACGATTCAGCGAAAAGCGGTGCGTTTCGTTACGGGATCGCCTGGTCGGCGGGTGAACGTTACACAGATGCTGAATAAACTCCAGTGGCAGAGGCTACACGAGAGGCGTTGTGCATCACGGAGAGGTTTACTATTGAAATTTCTCGAAATGGACAACGCCTTTCCGGGAAGAGTGGGACAGCATACACTTCCTCTCGCTGATATCTTGAAAAATGATCACGATGAGAAATTTCGAGAAATTAGAGCTAATACAGAAACTTACCGACAACCGTTCTCCTCACGCGGCATTTGCTACTGCAACAGGAAGGGAGGGATCAGTTAGTGGTACGAGAAGTGCCCTCCGCCACACACTGTCAGGTGATTTGCGAAGTACTGACGTGGATGTAGACGTCGAGCCATAGAAATAGGACTACCAGGAAATATTGACCATACGTGAGAAACTGCAGCACCAATGGTACTTTCGACTCGCAGGTGCTGAACTGTAGGACAGTCGCTAGGTCACCGGGGAACTACTTTCAACGTTTCAAAAACCAGTATTACAAGAGGAACCTGGAAATTTATTACAGAAATCTACATATTGTAACTGTAAGGTTCACAAATATAAGATTACACAAATTCATTACTACCTAAAACTCCCTATATACTAAAGGACGGACCAACAAGGTAACGCCTGGGACAGAGACTCTACAAAACTCAGACTTCTGGCGATTATAATGACGTAGCAGCTTCGACCACAGATCCCATAGTCACAAGAAATGTGAAAGAAATTTGAAGCGACCAAAAGAGAATACAAGATAAAGAGAAACTTTGTTCATATTTATGTTCGCAGAAAGAAATGAAATTTGTGATAACTGGGACTAAATATAGATTCCGTCATTTTGCAATGCATCGTGATCGTAATAAGGATGGAGACGTAGATAGCGTATCCGTTGCTAATATATTTATGTAATGATGCCCTAATATGTAATAAACAGTTCAAGATATCGGATCGAAATTTTGTTCAAAGATACTAAGGAAAAGAACGAACACTTATTTTACTAGTGCTACATTCTCAAGCAGTGAGACTTGGCTGTGTCTTATTTCATGTTTGATTTTAACGCATGTCCCCATTATTTTTGGTAAAAGTGTCACTGCTAACATCGAACAATCCAAACTGTAGGTGCTTCAATATTGGCGACAGAACAAAATGCCCAGTCATTTCCATACGGTATTATTAAATGGTGAAAATGTTGTTCAGATAACGTTTAGCCATTAACAAAATACGAGGTGTGTTGTTTAAGTAAGTACCGGTTTGAAATAAAAAAAAAGACGTGCTAAGATATCTCAATAATTTTATTTTTACCTGAAAGCCTGTACCTTAATCTTGTACTTAATTTCCGTCAATACTGAGGCACTTCTCATAACGTTGTACCAGTTTCTGATACCCTCCTCGTAGAAGTCTGCCGCCTGACTTGTTCACCACTGCATCACCACTGTTTTGGCTTCGTCATGACGACGCTGACCGCCCAGGTGTTTCTTCAAAGATCGGGGCTGTACCGATGATCTAGAGTTTCCCATCGAAAAGATGTGATGAGATCTTTGGTCTGATTCGCCACATGCGGACAGGCATTGTCCTGCAGCAAAACGATGCCCTTGCTCAACTTGCCACGTCTTTGTTCTACATTGAACGGCGTAAATTGTGCAATGTCTTACAGTAAGATGCTGCATTGATTGTCTCATTACGAGGTAGAAATTCCACAACCATTACTCCTTTACTGTCCCAAAAAACTGCGCACATGATCTTCCGGGCAGAAATTGTTTGCTTAAACTTCACTTTCCTGGGTGAATCTGGATGCCGCCATTCCATGGACTGTTGCTTTAATTCTGGTGTGACGGAGGCCACCCATGTTTCATCTTGAAGAAACACCTGGGCGGTCAGAGTCGTCAAGACGATGACGAAGTCAAAACAATGGTGATGCAGTGGTTAACAAGTCAGGCGGCAGACTTCTATGAGGAGAGTATTCAAAAACTGATACAACGTTATGACAAGTGCCACAGTAGTGACGGAAATTATGTAGAAAAGTAGATTAAGGCACAGGCTTTCATGTAAAAATAAAATTATTGAGATATCTTAGCACGTCTTTTTAATTTCAAAACGGTACTTACTTAAAAAACATGCCTCGTATTCGTGTTTCAGGGAACACCCAATATATCGATGTAGTGTTGGTAAACATTCAACGTGTAACTGTACTGTTTTAGTGCTTCCATGAGCGATGGGGTTTAAATCTCTGACTGCGTCTCTCGATGGACGACGGTCGCGTATCAGAGAGGGGTGTATCAGAAAGGGTAGTTAGGGTCGGAATAATTTGACATCGATTTCAGCGCACGGGGGTTATATGCAGTTTAATTGCCAAAGTAGTTAGCAGATGATCGGCGTAAGGGAGGCATTTATTGCAGGAAGCGATAGAAAATTGCTAACAGACTGGGGTTCTGGGGTTCGCGCGTGGTAGGCAGCGGGAATGGTAATGTGGCAGAATGCAGCAGGTCTTGCTGTGCGAAATTACTGTGCTCGTACGAAGCGCCAGCGAGGTGCTCTGTGCTATAAAACCGCAGAGCTTCAGCCAGTTTCAGAACTGGCAGCGGACGTTTTCAGAACCGCCGAGGAAAGCTAAATGGCGGATGATCCAAGACAGTGGACAGTTGCAGACGTTCGGCCCCGTTTATCAACTCAGTGTCCTAGAGGCCGCTGCTGACGTGAAGAGCGAACGTCCCCTGGTTAACAGATCAAAGTCCTCTGAAATGCAAAGAAGATTAGTGCGTCCAACTTACTGAAACGGTACAGTATGCAGGAATCCGGGTTTAGTAAAGGAATGAGCCCAGACTCAGCAGAAAAATGACAAATTTATGTCATCACAAAACAATTTTCTTAAGGCACTCGCTGGTAACCTTAGCTCATTTAATCTTTAAGTCGAACAGTCACCCCCCCCCCCCCCCCCCCCATCAGCCCTTGTCTAGGGAAGGTCATCTTTGTACCGACATTTTCGTGCAGTGTTTTACAGTGAGTGTTCCGTGTTGTGTATCTTTTGGGAAATGTTGCGAACGGCCATCATACTGTCGCTGGGTGTGATTTTTTATCCCTTGCGAACAGAAACCAGACTGTCGCCATGTTTTTTTTTTAATTGTGTGTCTACTATGTTACTTGTCTGACTCCTGTGTATTTTATTAACATTGCCAACCCCTTTGCTTTCTGTTTTAACTTTCCACAATTTTCCGCCATTTTACACTTTAAGTCACCGTTTTATCGCCTGTTTTTCTTGTTTTTTTCTTCTTCCGTTTTTTAAAAAGTCTGTAGGCTGTAGAGCAGCGTACTAAGCTGCTGCCAGCCCTCCCCCTTCGGGGGGAAATGAAATTCAATAAAGGAAAAAAAAACACTCACACTGAAATTATATGAGACCACAAAACACTACTTAAAAGCGCCAACCAAATAAGTGAAAGACCTGCAGAATAATTTAAGAGCGCTAATGATACAATTGAACAGTGTCACATCAAAAGGTTTTTAAAAGCACCACCCAAAACAAGACCTTTTATTTCCGTAAAAGGGACACTAAGGATTCAGTCAAAAAGCGCTGAAATTCAAAGTTTCAAGGCATCAGTAATCACTTTAAATATCAAGATTGTTCAAAGGCGCCGTTCAGCATTATCAGGAAAAATTTGTTTAAAAAAGTAACAATAATATTTCAAAATAATTTAACATTAACAAACTCATTTGAAACCCCAAGGACCAACTTAATTCCCATCGACTTCTACCGAGTCACGTTAAATCACAATGGTTGCTTTAAACCACAGTTCTCAGTCAGTAACTGAAGAATGCGAAGGCCTCACCCTCAGGACCTTGTTCCAGAAGCTTCGGCTTCACATTCGGCGTTGATCCCTGAGCTGGTGCGTTGCTGGTGCAAGTTTCCATTCATTGTCTTTTGATCGTTGAGTCGACTTCGATGCTTATTTGTCTTCTTCACATCTTTGGCGGTGGGGGATTTTAACTGCGGTGCGCACGTTCTGTTGGTGGCTGGTGTGCGGGTATCCGCGGTGTGAGGTGGAGTGACATGGGACTGTGTTTGTGTGCAGCACGGCGGGAAGCCGAGTCGGCATGACGAAGGAGCGTGGCCTGCTGCTATTGTGAGTTTAACTGTTACAATGCAAATCTTCTGTCCATGGCGATCGGGTTTTTCTCGAGGTTGGAACGACAAGTTCCGTCGAGTTGGTTACAGGTTACACAGGCCGAATGAATAGGAGTCGTCGAGTTGCTTCGGTGGGTGGTATTCATATTACCTAAATATTGCAGTGTTCTAAGAACCATCTGGAATTGTTCCAGTAGCTTATCACTGAAATTGGTGTCGTCACTTGATACCTTGACGGTGGTTAAGGAAGTGTAACGACGCCCACCAAACAGACACGAAGCATGGCTAACCACGTAGCTACCACGTAGCTACAAGTAGTTCGTAAGTCTGTGGTTGGGGTTCCAAGCTGCACTGAAATATTTTTCCCATTCTACCTGTTATGTCATTATTTTAGTCTGGCATTTAAATGTGCGCCAAGGTTATTCTTTCTATTCTAACTTTTAGGTCATTATTTTGGTGACGATTTTAATGGATTGGCTATCCAAATTGTAAGCGCCGTGACTGCCTAAGCCCGCCGGTGTGGCCGTGCGGTTAAAGGCGCTTCAGTCTGGAACCGCGTGACCGCTACGGTCGCAGGTTCGAATCCTGCCTCGGGCGTGGATGTGTGTGATGTCCTTAGGTTAGTTAGGTTTAATTAGTTCTAAGTTCTAGGCGACTGATGACCTCAGAAGTTAAGTCGCATAGTGCTCAGAGCCATTTGAACCATTTGACTGCCCAAGTAAATCACGAAGATTAATTATGTTGGTTTCATTTATGGAGTATATCACTGAAAGACATTGATAACTAATTGTGCAGTTAGGATTGTGTATCTCATGCGTCAGAATATTGTCTGCCGCTGATGTGTTTTATGTTGCAGATAACTGGCAGTGGTTGACGCGAGCAAACTGGGATCGGACTACCACGGTGGCAGAGTGATATTGAAGGCCCTGCCCCCCTCCCCACGTCTCGGGTTATGTTGTTACTGTCCTGTAATTCCATCCTTTTGATGGAGAGTTATGATTTCTGAATCTCTATCGCAGTGCAAATTTGAGTACCTTTTTATCTCATTTCCTGTCCCGTGGATTTCTTGTATTGGTTATAATCTTTTGGTGTGTTCGCATCAATCACTATTTCTCAAGTGGAGTGGAAGCGGCCCCTGATAAGTTTTTCTTGGAAAGATCTTCTCGTTATAGTCAGGTACTGAAATCATACGAACCTGTTATATGCAAGTAGTATTGTTCTAATTAATCTGAAGTTGGCCGAGTAAACTTTAAAAATTTTGGGGCTTGTTGAACTCAGAACTTCGATGTGAGTTTGTCATGATAATCATGTTTTATGAAACTGGGTTTTATGAACATTGTATTAGTTAATAAAAAGTTGGCAAAGCAAACCTTAAAATTTTGTTGTTTGTTGAACTTTTAACTGGGATAGTTACTTTAGTCATATTTTACGAGCATGCTTTTATGAATATTGTGTTTGAATTATGAAAAGTTGGACAAGAAAGCCTTAAAACATTACTGTCTGTTGAATACTGGGTTGGTTATGTCAGCCATATTTATGTTAATAACGGTTTTATGAATAGTGTTTCATTTAATGAAAAGTTGCCCTGGTAAATGTTAAAAATATTCGTGTTTGTGGAACTTTGAACTATCTGAGCTAGTTAAGTCAGTCATATTTTACGAAGGATACTTTTGCGAATATTTTTTTTAAATCATGGAAAGTTGGCCAAAGAAGCCTTAAAACATTACTGCTTGTTGAATTCCGACCTTGGATGTGATGAAAAGATAGATAATAGAGTTTCGATGTAAGTGAGGAAGTAGGGGTGATTTATTTGTCAGTCGTATTGTACTAATTATGGGTCCATGACATGGCTTAAATTAATGTAAATGGTTGAAAGTAAAGGATACGTGGAAGATATCTTAAAAGATTTTTATGTTCTATAAGACGAGCTATGTTGTAATTATGGTTACTGTAAATGTATTATGAGCAATGTATTTGTAATGAAGAAGTGTGTGGCAACTACAACTGATTTCGATTGTAATTTCGGTGTGTCCTTAGGAACCACACCCCCCATCTCAAAATGTCACCTCGATAATTTTTACATGTGTGGAATAAAAAGCGGTTAGGTTTCACAGTTCAGAAAAACAACGCTGCAACACATATAAGTAGCATAAGAAACAATCGCAAATCACTTTCAGACGAGGAACCAGCCGTGCATCGTTTACATCGCTTAATCGGAGGAATAAATTTACCAATGAGCTATCAGTTACTATATGACCCCTTTTATCAGTCAGCACTCCTTCAAGCGAATCCCAAACTCGGGCTGCTTAGAGCGGATGCAGTTTATAGCAACATGTTGCTGGGGATGCGCAGTAGTTTAACATAGTTAAATCACACAAAACACACGCAATGTAGCACTAACACATCCTTAACGAAATAAAACTACACATCAATAGAGATGCAGCGAAGTAAATGACAACTTTGTCTGTGACTACCTCTCACGTAACCACCTCTAAAGAGGGAAACCTGTTGCCCCTGCACATCGATACTCTCCACTGTCTAGAACAACCGTTTCGTGTTCCGGCCGCTAGGGAACCCACTATCACAGTCCGGCAAAGCTCCACATATCCCTTTCGCGCTTGCGGGGCGTCTCCTTAGTGCCCATCCAGAAGCAACGTGCTCCCGCGGCTTGGTGTCATGTTTCATGAGAATTCTACTGATCTTAGCAGAGATCGGGCGAGCATATGGCAAGTATGCCACCCTTTTCGCCTCTTCTGGTTCTTCTACTGCATCCTGCAGTTGACTAGCAGGTCGAAGTGCCTTCTGGATATCTCTAAATGAGAATCCATTCTTGCTGAAGTGTTCTATTTCCATCACCAAACTGTCGGGCTCTGACAGAGTACGTGCTCTGTGGACTAGAGTTTTGAGCACTCCGTTCTTCTGTGCTGGATTGTGGTACTATTGGCTTGCACGTATAAATCAGTGTTCGCCGCTAGCGCACCGTCACTCACGCACCTATTCATAACCATCAGTTCGTGGAATACAGAGGAACTATATCCGAAGCGGCGCGAAATGCAAATTGCCGGAGGAGGAAACCAAAAGGCACACATGTATCCGGCAAACTGAATCGTCATAACGTTCACAACATCCTCGTGTTAGACGTGAAATGGTAAGAGACAGTCCCAAGATCAATGTTTGGTATGAGCCGACACACAACTACATCGTTCGTCCATTCTTTTCCATGGAGTCTACCGTCAACTATGGTATTTACCTAGAACTGTTACAAGAATTTACTGTTCCACGACTGGGGCATCTGCAACCTGATGTCATATTCCAGCAGCATGGAGCACCATTCCTCTGGTATCTGAATGTCTGTCAATTTCTGGATGAAAAGTTTCTGGATAGGTGGATTGGACGAAATGCTCGAGTTCGGTGGCCGCTACGATCCCCTGACCCCAAACTAGACTTCTTTCTGTGGCGTCTTGTAAGGGATCTGGTGTACGAATCAAGGTTAGAGATCTACAGGACTAGAAGGCACGCGGTGCATCTGAACAAGTCACCGTGGTGTTCTTGAACTATACGAGCCGCCATTAGTGCACATATTGATGTGTGTCAATGAGGAAGCAAAACTTTATGAGTTATCGCATGATGAAAACCATTTGTTAATATGTAACATAATTTTGAAGGAATTAAACTCTTAAGTTGTAAAGATAGTTTATGGACACCCCATATTTTCTGACATAGCGAGTTCTGGGGAAGGGGAATTTAAGGAGTCTGCACCAGCTACGAACGCTGTAAAATAAGAAAGATCTGGTTGAAAAGTAGGATGTAGGTGTGTAACGAGTGCGAACAGGGACAATGGTAGGCATTGTTGTTACTGCAGTAGATATGTGAATGACTGTCTTTTGAAACTCGACATGTTATTCAGTTCTCTAATACGATGGGGGAGGTAATTCGAGAGCATGATTCATGTTACTGAAAAGGACTTCGAGAACTGTCTGAACGATGAAGTTGGACAGAAAAGATTTAGCTCTGATTGGAATGAGTGTTTCCGTCATGTTGTTCAGACAAGAGGGGTAAGGTCGAGGAGAGATAGAGGGACAGTGTACGTTGATAAGACACAGATGGGAGAAAGTGTTGGAAATGTCACTGTTGGAAACTTCAGTGCTTGTTTGTGTGCAACTAGGATAGCTGTACATATGAAGGTGAAATATGATCAGGGAGTCGAACGTCAGAGGTAAATCGATCACAGGCGTTCTGGACCAGTTCCAGACGCCGCGAGCTTTCCTGAGAAAGTTCTGGCACAATAACATAGTTGCGATAAATGATTGGAAGTGTTTTTACAAGTTTTGTTTTTCAGGTCAAGAGGGAAGAGCTTTTTATATTTTTCCAAGGCATGGAGAGGTTGTGTTGCCTTCTTTAACACTGGAGTTACGTGCTCATTACAATTTACATTTTCATTTGTTGTTACCCCTAGACTCTTTGCTGTGGGAGAAAAGTTGATTCTTGTCCAAAAAAATGGTTCAAATGGCTCTGAGCACTATGGGACTTAATTTCTGAGGTCATCAGTCCCCTAGAACTTAGAACTACTGAAATCTAACTAAGCTAAGGACATCACACACATCCATGCCCGAGGCAGGATTCGAACCTGCAACCGTAGCGGACGCGCGTTTCCAGACTGTAGCGCCTAGAACCGCTCGGCCACTCCGGCCGGCGATTCTTTTCCCATTTAGAATTAAAGATGTTAGGAATTCCCAATATTTGGGGCTAATGAACCTCTATCAACCAAACAATACCGCTTGGGTTTTGGATATGCTGAGCTTTAACCGTTTATTCCGTTCGAATTTTGATAGTACAGGCAGGAGAGTAATGAAATGGTTGATAACTGTTTTCATGTTTATTGGTGTTGCACTTAGGAGGTCATCAGTAGACATGTGACCTTTGCAATAGACAATACTGAGGACACGCCATTGAAATAGAATGAAAAATGTATGGTACCTGGCAATCTGACGATGAAAATTACGAAAAACAGAGAAGTAAGGTTGTGTTTCGCTGATGACTGAGACGGTAAACTTTGCGACCAAAGTCAAGTTGATTTTACTCCCTAATAAGAGTTACGTTTTTCTCCCACACAGGACGATCAATACGTCAGGTTTATTTTACTTCTTTAAAAGAGTTACGTTTTTCGCCGATACAGGATGTCCTGCGGAGTTCAGTGCCAAATGATGTGGTATTACAATCCATTCTCACTGCTGCCTACTTTAATCTGTTACACGATTCACGGTAGCGTATGTGGTTGTGGCACAGTTTCTCGCACCGCGCTAGCACTACGGGAGGGGTGAGGCGGGGAGCAGGAATGTAGTCCTAACATACGCCCACCTCAGCGTGGTGAATATGGGCAGTGGAAGTATTCCCCATCCTAAAAATTCAGCCTTACAGTATACTCAATTTTAACGTCACTGAGCAGTGTTCTATTTTTCGCCGTTTAAGCGCTCCAACTCTTTTCATTAGTACATTATAGTTTTCAGTTACCTATATCTGTATAGTTTTTATGTTTTATTTATTATTTTGTCAAGAACAATTCACAATTGGGTGAGCCGTTAGCCACTGGGGTTATATCTTCCGTCTCCACAATCTTTATAGATCGAATGAAGAAACAGATGATTCATTGTGAGGCTAGTGAATAAGGAAATAAGGAATATTATAAAATCATGTGATCAAGAAGTAAGGCAGGGAAGTAAAACAGGATTATGTACGTAATGCCTATTACGCTGGCATACCTCTACGATTTGTTACAAAAAGGGGTAATTTTCACCGGTATGACCCCTTTCTGCTCCTGGTAAAAGGCGTCCAAGATCTGAAGTACGTATGTTTCACTGTCATTATTTGGATGTGGATGAGGAAAGAGACATTATGCTACGCACACGTGGACATCACATACCAACTGCAAGCTGGAAATAGTCGAGAAACCCTCACGAAGGACAATGTTTTAAAAATGCTATGGTCATCAGTCCGTAAGCTTACACACTACTTAACCTAAACTATCCTAAGGACAATCACACACACCCACGCCCGAGGGAGGACTCGAACCTCCGCCGGGTCCAGCCGACAATGTTTTAATTGGCTCTTCGTGACGAGAAAAAGCTTCTCAGTGGTAGCATATATACTATCACCATTAATAAACTAATTATGCAACAGACTACAGAAACGAAGACGTTGTCGGGATTATTCCGAAATTATGAATATCCTGAGTGCTGTGATTTGATATATTTAATTTGTTGAAATGTATTGCTGACGAAGGCAGATCTCCTTTCATAACAGCGTTTTTCGAACAACGTGGACTCTTCCCCTCACAAGGCACACCTGGCTAGCTTCCGCATTCCTGTTGCACGTATTATTCTCGGCTGCTGACAATACAATGAAAATTGTGTTGTGCCACAAATCAGTTGTTTATATTTCTCAATAACAACTATTTTATTCGCGAATCACACATTGTCAGTTTGGCAAGCCGTAGGTGAGTCATCAGCATCTGGCACGTGCGCGTCATTTCGCCTTAGTGGCACTCTCGTCATTATTTTAGTACTGGTCAGATGAAGGAAAGAATAAAATCGTGTGGTAAGTTTCGATTCCAGTCGCTCAGTGTTAAAAATACAATGGATTACAGAGTTTTAACCAAAAATTGTAGTAGAATTGGCGATTTATTTTCTTGTGAGCTGTAAACTTTCTCTGATTCGAAGAAGCATCACCATTTATGAGTGACGGCCACATTTCTATTGTTGACGGTATAATTGTACTTCTTCTGCCAAAACACAGTATAATTTACTCAAAACTATCTCGCAGCAGCTACTGCGACAGAATTCTTAAACACAGTGTCTGATTGGACAGCTAATTGGCTTCCAGATAGGTCAATAGCTTACGGAAAACCTCATTGCCTTGGTTTGCAGTAACGTATGACAAGAAATTTCAGTCAGCTGTTGATGACTCTTAGAAAATTACAGTCACTGGAGTGAAAAAAAAAATGAAATAGAAAGTACAAATTCTGATATATCGCCGTAGATATAATTCACGAATTGGGAAAATACTCTCCTCGTTGTGTACTTTAATTCGCAAAAGTCTCATTTCGATGTCTCGAGGAGTTTAGGAGATATGAGGGATGTTGTGAATACATTCTAGCGGGTGTGAGATCGGGAGTGAACGCGCTACATACGATCCATTTTCTCGAGATCACAGACAAGGACGCCCTCCCAGGCCTCAAGAAAGATTCAATATGTTAGCTAAATTTCGGATACAGCAACATGTAACAACCCAAGTAAAATCATAGGAACTCCTTTTTCCTTTGCGAGCTATTCGAATTTTACAAAATGGCTCTGAGCACTATGCGACTTAACTTCTGAGGTCATCAGTCGCCTAGAACTCAGAACTACTTAAACCTAACTAACCTAAGGACATCACACACATCCATGCCCGAGGCAGGATTCGAACCTGCGACCGCAGCGGTCACGCGGTTCCGGACTGATGCGCCTTTAACCGCACGGCCACACCGGCCGGCTCGAATTTTACACAGTGTATTTCTTAAATGTGTATATCACAGTAAGTATGGCGATTACCGATATGATGGACCACATAACACAATAAGTAACGCAAAAATAAAATATTTTTACCGAATAGTTTCTGTAAGACTGTTTAAGAAAGATTAATGGGTGTCCTGTCCTGCGAGTTTAGCGGGGCGTCTCACAACGTAACGCGGCTCCGATGCGGTTACAGGTATAAGTACCGACATAGGGTGTGAATTCTATCAGCACAACGCATCGCCAGCCGGCGCGTGCGAAGTATGTGTGCGCGTCTCAATATGTGCAGGACCAGGACGGCAAATGTGGAACGTGTGCGTCGCGTTATTATGTCGTGTCACGACACACGTGCATCCCAATTTGCTCTTAGCCTCTGTGTTGTTTGCGGTTGTGTGTGTTCTGTGATAGATTAGTAGCTCAATCGACCACGCCTGTGTTTGTGATGCTTCAGATATTTTTGGTGAAATATTGTTTAAAAGTTTCTGGAACTGCAACGTTGTCATTTACTCATTATGAAATGTTTAAATCTCGTCTAAAGGGAAAATAATGACTTAGCTTGCGTCCGTTAAGCTTGTCATTCAAGATGAAGAAGAAAACAACTGAATGCTCTCTCCTTCAGAACCTGGTGGAGGGCACTGTTAAACAAAGAAACATCATTGTGTATCTGCATTTTAAAATGTGAATTACCTGTAACGCCAACGGAAAAGTATAAGAAATAGCAAGTTATGTGACAAAGTGTGGACCCTTTTGCTTATTTCCTATTGCAGGTACAGTAAATTTGCCGGATAGTGCAGCAGCCGATATATAACGCACTATCAAAAAGTTTCTGTTTGTGGGCGTTGGTGCAGCGTTTATGCAACGTTTCTCCTGCATATTGTTTGTCATCTTCTATTACTGTACTGCCGCCTCGTATTCTTATTCCATTTGCTGGCGTCACTAACTTCCTGCCTTACTTGCCCCTGAGCGGCAGCAGCAGCGCGTATCGATAAGTGCACTGTCGTACCATCTCTGGAGCGATCGATAGTATTTCCGGGTCGTCGTGTGTCTGCCAGCCAGTTCGGGACGGACCGCCGGCGACACACATGAACTATCCGAGGGAGGGAGATCGGAGCAGGACGACCGTTGGTTGGTCGTTCGGTTGATCGTCTCATCGGTCGACATATATTTGGTCATTTCACCGTTTCCGAGCCTGGGCAGTTGGTCGGTTGGGGTGAAGCAGAGAGGAAATCTCCGCGGCGAGTAGTTTGGCTGAGGACGCTGGCGGCGTCCACGCACGGTCGGAGTGTGTGGCGCTGTTCCCATTGCTACGAGGTCCGTGGCTCACCGATCCTGGACACGAAAGTTGAGTTTTGACTTAATCTACCAACAAGTCACGACTGTTCACATTGTGTCGTTTAGATTTAGTTGTCGGTTGTTGGGACATTCCCGCGAGCAACAACGTGTGTTTTCAAGTTGGCAAATTTTAGCCACCCCTCGGTGGAGTTTAACTGTGCTTGGTTATTTTGAATTGAAGTGCACCAGCGGAATCTTCTGTCTTGTGGCCTTTAACGTTCCGGTTACCTGCCCTGGCCGTTGACGTACATTCAGGCAGTGTATTTTCCTCGTCGTGTTGTCACTGTCCATCACGGTGTGTAGTTTGACAGCTCAATGTATAATTGGTTGTGGGCGCCATTACCTTCTACGTTGTTGCATTGAACACCCTGTTGTGTGCTGGTCGGGGGGAGCGGAAGTCACCTTGTAGGTGCGTCCGTTGACTGTCTGTCGGTCGGGTTGTCGTCGGATCAAGAATGGTTGGGCCGACTGCCTGTCTCACCTAAGCGAGCGTTAGTCTTCGAATTCCAGGCCGACCCTCGGAAAATTCTGAGCACCGTTGGGTGTACTGCCTTTTCTTATTTGTTCTTGTTGGCCGGCCGTTATGACCGAGCGGTTCTAGTCGGTTCAGTCTGGAACGCGCGACCGCTACGGTCGCAGGTTCGAATCCTGCCTCGGGCATGGATGTGTGTGATGTCCTTAGGTTAGTTAGGTTTAAGTAGTACTAAGTTCTATGGGACTGATGACCTCAGATGTTATGTCCCATACTGCTCAGAGCCATTTGAACCATTTTTTGTTCTTGTTGTTTGTGTCTGTATGGCATCTAGCCGAGTTTTAAGTTCAGGTTGTTTTGCCCATAAGGCATAAGATTGTTTTGGCCTTCAGCTTAATTTAAATAACTGTTTTAAGATAAGGTCTTTTGTCCATTTAAAGACTTATTTTGGTTTGAGTCTTAAGTGATGGGCCATCAAGCGATTTTTAAATTAACGTTGTTTTGCTCTTAAGGTGTCAGATTGTTTGGGCCTTCAGCCTAACTGATTTAAGATAAGTCCTTCTTCCTTTTAAATTTCTGATTTTGGTTTGAGTCTTAAGTTATTGGCTTTCAGCCGATTTTAAAGTGGTCCTGCCCTTCAGGCATGAGATTGTATGGCGCATTCAGCCGGTAAATTAATGCTGTGTGTGTTTTTTTTTTTTCAAAATTTCCTTGGCTCTTGTAATATTTGGTCAAATAAATGAAGTTATATATTCGAGTGTAACTGACAGCAGCTTATTTTGGCCCCTTTCCACAGTTTAAACTACCTGTCCTGTCCTGCGGGTTTAGCGGGGCGTCTCACAACGTAACGCGGCTCCGATGCGGATACAGGTATAAGTAGCGACATAGGGTGTGAAATCTTATGGGACGTAACTGCTAAGGTCATCAGTCCCTAAGCTTACACACTACGTAACCTAAATTATCCTAAGGACAAACACACACACCCATGCCCGAGGGAGGACTCGAACCTCCGCCGGGACCACCCGCACAGTCCATGACTGCAGCGCCTCGGACTGCTCGACTAATCCCGCGCGGCACCGACATGGGCAAGGGTTACTATGGCATTCGTCTCTTTCTGATGTGCGGAAACGTAAACTATGGCGACCTTAGTGCCAAACGCGTCCAAACAGGTCAATGTTATGTTGTTATGTTGGCTGACGGAGAAAATGCATTAGAGAAACAAAAGAACATATGTGTCGAAAACCACTGTTCTTGGATGGTGAGCCAAGTACCATGCTGGAAGCGGTTCGACACAACACGCCGGTCGATCTGCGAGGCCAGCCTCATCCATTACGGACAAAAAAGGAGATACTCGGACACGCGCCCTGTAGTCCTGATCTCCCTGTATGCGGTTATCACGCTCTCTGTCCCTTAAAAAAAGCACTGAAGGGTCTACGATTCCTGCCGGACGAGGATGTGCAGCAGGCAGTTACGAACTTCTTCACGCAGCAGGACACGATGATTTGCCAGACGCCTCAATGCTCCAGGCGAATTTGTCCGATTGGCATACCGACTCTGGACTGTATGGTCGTCGAATGAAAACATTTTTATAATGTCTTATATTAAAATTACCTGTCAAAAAATAATAAAAGGCTCGTATAAAAATGCAGAAGGGGACAGGACTAACGTCTGACAAGAAGAGGAAAGAGAGAGAGAGAGAGAGAGAGAGAAATGGAAGTGTCCTGTTACCGGAGTGCAAAGTAATTACGGAGTACCGCGCTGGCTTTGAGAACACGGAGAAAAACGACGGCTCGTGCCGCGAACAGTCCATTACCCTGCGGCGGCGTGTGTGGGAACGCTTTTGTGGCTAACGTATTGTTGTTTACTGTACACGCTGAGTCCGATAAAGGAGGAATCAATCAAACAGACGACAACGCCTGCGCCGGTACGGTCTGGCGTGGGCCGCATTTTCTGGTGCCTCGGGCGTTCTTCTTCTGGCGCATGGGCGGGCGGACAAGAAAAAGGGAGAGGCGAAAGGGAAAAGAGAGCGAGCAGGGGACGAAGGAGGAGGAAAAAAAAAATAGCGGCGCGCGGGAGCCAACTTCATTTATCAAGGGCGCAGCACGTGTGTGCAGCATAGGACCGCCGGCTGGCCCGCTTGTGGTGTGGTCTGTCGGGGGCTCGAGTGTTCGCCGAACCCAGCCCCTGCTCCAGAGCAGCAGACACAGACGCTGCTGCCGAGCTGCGTGACGGTTTCGCCACGTTTTTTGCACTTTTTTTTTTAGGAGGGCCGAGAAAGAAAAGCAATCGGTGGGGTGGAGGGGGGGTTGGAGAGAGAGGTGCGAGGGAAACGGCTGGTGGGGAGGGGGGTGAGGGAGGTAGGGAGCTGCGTCCGCCGTCCAGATTGATACGGCACCACCATTTAGATACTCCGGCGTGTTAAGTTATTAATGGTGAGTCCATGTGACTTCTCCTGCTAGCAACAGCGGTGAGTGAAAGGGAAAGAGACAGCCAAATGTTGGTGGGTGAGTGGTGGTGTAGGCAGTGGGCGGGGGTGGGGGAGGATAGGGGAGGAGAGTGGAGCTGGTGATGGATACACAACAGCAGCCGTTATGTTATGGCGACGCCTTGGAAGAAAATATCGTTTGTATAACCCACGTGACAGGATTATTGAGCCATATCTGAGCAAGGTCCGAGGTCAGGTTGCATTTTATTGAGATCAATGTAAACCCGAAAATGAGAGGATTGAAAAGCATGGGATGTGGTGGCCATTAAAATTGCTACACCACGAAGACGATTTGCTACAGACGCGAAATTTAACCGACAGGGAGGTGATGCTGTGATATGCAAATGATTAGCTTTACAGAGCACTCACACAAGGTTGGCGCCGCTGGCGACACCTACAACGTGCTGACATGAGGAAAGTTTCCAACCGATGTCTCATACACAAACAGCAGTAGACCGGCATTACCTGCTGATATGTTGCTGTGATGCCTCGTGTAAGGAGGAGAAATGCGTACCATCACGATTCCGACTTTGATAAAGGTCGGATTGTAGCCTATCGCGATTGCGGTTGAAAGGTGGCTACACTGAGCCACTGCGCCAGAGATTGCGCCAAAGAGTATTATTCAGCCGCCTCCACTGGCAGTGCTTGGGGAGAACTCGTAGTAGGCAGTTTTGTTGAGAAGTAGCGGCGTGCAGTGCTTGTGGAGAACTCGTAGTAAGGAGTGCTTGTTGAGATGTGCTAGTAAAAAGTGCTTGTTGAGAACTCGTAGCAGAGAGTGCTTGCTGAGATGTGATACTGAAAAGTTCTTGTTGAGATGTGGTAGTAGCAAGTCGGTGTGGAGATATATTGTAATGATTAGAGTGCTTTTCGTCAATATATGAAGGTAAAAGAAAAAAATTTTTCCTTTTCTTTTTATTATCTCAATGTCTTAAATAATGGGTCATTACAGGTTCAGTCAACAAAGCATCTGGCGTGTGTTCTTGTATTAGAGTGTAATTCTGGTTTTCTTACGCAATTATAGTAATTCTATTTTTTAATTACTTCAGTATAAATGATATTTAAAATTTCTTGCCTTATTGAAGAAGAACCGTGCCAGATGTGTACGTTGAGTCATACTTCCACACACCCAACAGTTATACTTGTGCTTTAGTTTCGTAGGTTTTATAGTTGCTGGGGACTTAATTAATTAATTGTGTTAACGAAAATTTTCTTTCATTCTTTGTTGTTATTCTATGCAGTCAGATTGCGTACAAATACTAGTCAGGGCCAACCGTTTACGAAACAGCGTAATCGGACATACAGCTACGAAAAATAAAAATCATTTTCATTTTAAATAATTAAGCCCCCATGCACGGTTTATCGTATCGCGACATCGCAGCTCGCGTTGGTCGAGATCCAATGACTGTTAGCAGAATATGGAATCGGTGGGTTCAGGAGGGTAATACGGAACGCCGCGCTCGATCCCAACGCCCTCGTATCACTAGCAGTCGAGATGACAGGCATATTATCCGCATGGCTATAACGGATCGTGCAGCCACGTCTCGATCTACGAGCCAACAGATTGGGACGTTTGCAAGACGACAACCATCTTCAAGAACAGTTCGAAGACGTTTGCAGCAGCATGCACTATCAGCTCGGAGACCGTGGCTGCGGTTACGCTTGACGCTGCATCACAGACAGGAGCACCCGCGATGGTGTACTCTACGACAAACCTGGTTGCATGAATGGCAAAACGTCATTTTTTCGGATGAATCCAGGTTCTGTTTACAGCATGATGGTCACAACCACGTTTAACGACATCGCGGTGAACGCACATTGGAAGCGTGTATTCGTCATCGCCATACTTGCGTATCACTCGGCGTGATGGAATGGGGTGCCATTGGTTACACGTCTCGGTCACCTCTTGTTCGCATTGACGGTACTTTGAACAGAGAACGTTACATTTCAGATGTGTTACGGCCCGTGGCTCTACCCTTCATTCGATCCCTGCGAAACCCTACATTTCAGCAAGATAATGCACGACCGCATGTTGCAGGTCCTGTACGGGCCTTTCTGGATACAGAAAATGTTCGACTGCTGCCCTGGCCAGCACATTCTCCAGATATCTCACCAATTGAAAACGCCTGGTCAATGGTGGCTCGTCACAATACGCCAGTCACTACTCTTGATGACCAGTGGTATCGTGTTGAATGCGGAATGGTAGTTGGAACTAGACGCATGGGAAGGGTGTTTATGCTGTCCTCATCATTCCATCATTCATGAACGTGGCAAGATTGGACTGCATACAGTGTAGCGCGGCGAAATTCGAAGTCCCGCGACGTCAGTTGTAGTGGTTAATAAAAAAGAAAAAGAGAAGAAAGGAAAAGGTTGAAAATGTGGGAAGAAATGGTAATAAAAAGGGGGTTTTAAAATCGTTAATGACCGTGGAATAGGGAAAGAATGAAATGCAAATCGGACTTCGTATTACAGAAAAGCTATTGGACTTCGTGATCCGGAAAAGCTATTGATGGGGTGGTCCTTGTGGCGTTTCTGAGCAAAAGTCAAACCAATTTCTACTACAAAAATTATTTGAAAGAGAACAGAGAATAACAGAATGTGATTAACAGGGGGAAATGGAGTAGATAAGAGTTCATTCATTACCAAGTTAATATTTCTTCTCTCGCGCGCCGTCCAGGTCTTGTTCTCCAACAATCTCCTGCTTCATTTCTGCATGAAAAAGTCGTAGCTGCTCAAAAATCTTGCAGTAAATTTCATCGTCCAGGAATTACTAATGTCTACGAATTAAAACTATCTTGATATTGATTGCAATGTATTTTACGGCTGCTTCCATCCTCCAAATTTCATACAAGCTTCCAGAATACAATATGTCTACACATCAATACGTTTTTACGTCTTAATCATACCAAGACTAACGAATAAGTTTTTACGTCTGAATCATACCAAGACTATCGAATAAATGAAGTTAAGCTTCCGCTCTCAAGAGGCAAGAGCGGGTAGAAAACAAAAAGAGTTAAAATTTTTGTACCTTCATTTTCTTATAAATACTTTCTCTGCCGTCGAGCGCTCATACAGCTGCGACGGTATAGTTTATATCTGAGGGAACAAGTGTAGCGCTGCGAAATTCAAAGTCCCGCTACAACATTTGGGGACTGTGTACGAGCGTTGAGCGCCACACAAACCAAACATCATCACAGACGCAAGGGACATTCCATTTTGGAAGTCGTTAGAGAATTTAATATTACCGAGTTTCACCGTGTCAAGAGAGTGCGGAGTATATTAAATTTCAGGAACTACCCCTCACCACGGGCAACGCAGTGGCCAATGGCCCTCACTTAACGACCTAGAGCAGCGGCGTTTGCGTAGAGTTGTCAGTGCTAACAGACAAGCAACGAAGGATGAAGTAACTGCAGAAATCAATGTGGGACGTACTGCGAACGTGTCCGTGAGCACAGAGCGGTGAAATTTCACCTTAAGGGGCTATCGCAGCAGACGACCGATTTGAGTGCATCTACTTGCTGCAAGACATCGCCTGTAGCGCCTCCGGGAGGTTGTGACCCTATCGGTTGGATTCTAGACGACTGAAAAACCGTGGTCTGGTCAGATAAGTTCCGATTTCATTTGGGAAGAGTTGATGGTAGGGTTCGAGAGTGGTGCAGACCCCACGAAGCCATGGACCTAAGTTGTCAACAAGGCACTGTGCAAGCTGGTGGTGGCTGCATAGTGGGGTGGCAACGCTTTTACAGTCTATAAAGGCAGTATGGCTCAGTTTTTCTGCAGGTGCTTCCAATGGGTTGTTGTGTCCACTCCACGTCAAGCTGCTCCATTATGCCGGGAGAAAGGAGGTTCTACACGATTTTTGGAGGTATCCAATGACCATCACCTCAGTTTATGTTTGATGTTGTGTGAACCGCTTGGGGCGGGGGGGGGGGGGGCGATCTCGATTGTTATATTGTTGTGACGTATCAGGTACGCCAAGATCGCTTATCCTTTTAGTGATTACTGGTTTCGACAGATCTGAGCTGTCATCAAGGTCAGTCGCCATTGTTGTGTTACGTTAACGAGTGCGCTAGGACATTGGTTTCCTGATGTTCCGCCGGCCGAAGTGGCCGTGCGGTTAAAGGCGCTGCAGTCTGGAACCGCAAGATCGCTACGGTCGCAGGTTCGAATCCTGCCTCGGGCATGGATGTTTGTGATGTCCTTAGGTTAGTTAGGTTTAACTAGTTCTAAGTTCTAGGGGACTAATGACCTCAGCAGTTGAGTCCAATAGTGCTCAGAACCATTTGAACCATTTGAACCTGATGTTCCTCGCTATCTTTTACTGTTAAAACGACACAATACCACTATGTCACTTGCAAGTTTGTAAAGATAATGAACTTCTGTAATATGTTGCAAAATTCTACGATAACACCGTAGATCTATCGAAACCAGTAATCAATAATAAGATTTACAAGTGATCTTGGTGTACCTTACATTTCAGAATAATATAATACATGGAAAGCGTGGGCTAGAAGGGTAGGATAATAGGCAAGTTGCAAAGACATGTGGATATAACTGCAGTTGTTTTACAGTTGTAAAGGCAAAAGTTTACAAGATATGAGTCACATAAATGAAGACGTTGGTATAGGTAATAACTCTGGGATGAATAGGCTGACACAAGAGAGGAACTCGAAGCAGGCTGCTTCAGACCAAGCAGAAGACTTAGCCACCCTCCTCAAAAGAGGAACTGATTTGATATGGGTCTACATATTAACATTTATATTCTACGCCCTGGAAGCAACAATAACGGAAGTGATCACATATCGTACTGAAATGATATTGTGCACTGATTTGATTCCACATGTGAAAGATGCGCGGGTAGTACCCCAGTGTAAAAGCTTGAATTTCTTCGTTCGTACTGTGTGAATCATTACGGGAGATACTATAGCAGTTGCTAATTGGTGTATAGAAATCTGCTGACAGTAATCTCATATAGCCAACGGTCTTGCCGCAGTGGTAACACCGGCTCCCGTCAGATCACCGAAGTCAAGCACTGTCGCGCTGGGCTAGCACTTGGATGGGTGACCATCCAGGCTGCCGAGCGCTGTTGGCGAGCGGGGTGGATTCAGCCCTTGTGAGGCAAACTGAGGAGCTACTTGAATGAGAAGTAGCGGCTCCGGTCTCGGAAACTGACACACGGCCAGGAGAGCGGTGTGCTGACCACATGCCCTTCCATATCCGCATCCAGTGATATGGGCTGAGGATGACACGGCGGTTGGTCGGAACCGTTGGGCCTTTGTGGCCTGTTCAGGAGGAGAGTAATCTTATCTACATCTGCTATCTTGTAAGAATGGCTGGAAATCCAAGGAGAGCTGACACGGCTGCTCTTCGAAAAAATGCTTCAGGATTATAAAAGTCACCAGTTGAATATTGCTCTGCAGTATGAACCGGTGCCACACACGACTGGTTGTTGTACAACTGTGCTACAGGATGAGTCACAGAGCAATACTCAGGCTCCTCCCATCAGAGGGCGGACACAAGGTGAATTGGCCGCTGTCCGGAAACAGCTGTTAGCTGCGTTGGCCACGGCTGACACTCCTCAGGCAGCTACCCCAAGCAGCAGCAACGTTGGAGAAATAGTGGCGAAAGCTGTGGTACGTCTCGATCCTCTCAAATCCGCTGCAAAAACCTAATGCAATGCTGGTTAGGGATTTTAGACTCAGCACCCAGAAGACATGGTCGGATGTGAATGTAACTTCGTGTACGCAAACGACATTGACAGGTATGTAAATGTGTAGAGTTACAACTCTCTGTGACAAAACGACTACCAGAGTGATACCTGAAGAACAGACCGCTCTCTAACTCACCATGTGAGGAATATACACGACAAACATTTAGAAAACGTGCAAAATGCGGGGATAGATTCCTCACTGGAAATGGGGGGAAAGGTGTTCCTATGAACATGTGTCAGGAAATGCATCGTTGCCGCGGTAGACGTCGCTGACGAATGAAAGTTCCTCTGACTATGTACCATGTGGTTCCTTGTGTGTTGCAGGCAGCATGATTGACGCAGCGTACTGTAAACAACAGTATGGGCCGGTATTCAGGTCAGGAACAAGCCGAGATGGTGTTTGCGTATGGCCTAACAGATGGTAACAGTCGGGAGGCAGCACAGCTGTACCAAAGCAAGTTCATCACACAGCATTTCTGTTGTGTTGGCAGAAGAGCAAACACCGTTTCACGAATGGAGGCCGAAATGCACGCGTCTTAGCTCACGCAGGCTGGCGTGAGGAGGGAGGGACTATACTGGCTTGAGGTCTGGAACATGACAAGGAATTAGAATTCAGAAAGCGGACGTAATTAGTTTGATAACTTTAATCCATTAATGATGAACGTCGCTCTTGACGGTACATGATTCACAATATTATCTGTTCTGAAAACTTTCGTAGTAACTGAATATGGCGCCTTGCTAGGTCGTAGCAAATGGCGTAGCTGAAGGCTATGCTAAACTGTCGTCTCTGCAAATGAGAGCGTATGTAGTCAGTGAACCATCGCTAGCAAAGTCGGCTGTACAACTGGGGCGAGTGCTAGGGAGTCTCTCTAGACTAGACCTGCCGTGTGGTGGCGCTCGGTCTGCAATCGCTGATAGTGGCGACACGTGAGTCCGATGTACACTAACGGACCGCGGCCGATTTAAAGGCTACCACCTAGCAAGTGTGGTGTCTGGCGGTGACACCACAATTTCAAGACCTTCTTGTGTGTCTATCTGAAAGCACTCATGATCACACAAACGCCCGGAAAGAGCTTGAAATGTTGTGTGATGTGATTGGTATCTGTGACGGTACTTGTTTTGGTATAGTAGTGCTGTCTGTCGACCGTTTCATCTGCTACGCCGTGCACAAACACCGTCTCGGCTTGTTCCCGACATGAATGCCGGACCATTCTGCTGCTTACAGCAAGGGGCGTCAATAATATAGCCTCTAACACTCAAGGGACACACGACTCGTGTTCAGAGGAACTTTCTTTCATCAATGCCATCTGCCTTGGCAACGATGCATTTCGAGACACATGTCCATAGGATCATTTTTCCTCCATTTCCCGTCAGGTATCTGTTCCTGAATTTTGTCGATTTAATTAATGTTCACCCTGTATTTAGACAGTTGGTTATGTATAGTTTTGATACTAGGTCTGCTTAGGGGATCTGAGTGGCACGAACAGCTTCAGATACTGTCTGATCACTGTGAAGGACGCTGAGATGATACGTACTCGTATGGGACAGCGCTGTCAGCACCTGGCAAAGTGTAAAAGGGGTTTCCACTCGATCGGCTGGTCGAATCGTGCAATATCCCGGTTTATGAGACATTCAGATCCAGCAGCGACCCTGTGTCGGACTGTGTGGGAACGTGAGGGTAGACATACTCTCTGTTGAGGTTCTAGTCGAAAACGCCTCACTACCATAACGGAGAATCACGGTGTTCTGAACTAAGCACATGCTAACCAAACACCCCCCCCCCCCCCCCCCCCCCCCGTCCCCGCCCCATGACATCTGCGCCTTCCATCCGAGAACGAGTAACAGACTTCCTGCGACATTCTACATCTACACCTACATCTAAATCCATACTCCACAAGCCACCTGACGGTGTGTGGCGGAGGGTGCCTTGAATACCTCTATCGGTTCTCCCTTCTATTCCAGCCCCGTATTGTTCGTGGAAAGAAAGATTGTCGGTATGCCTCTGTTTGGGCTCTAATCCCTCTGATTTTATCCTCATGGTCTCTTCGCGAGATATACGTAGGAGGGACCATTATACTGCATGACTCCTTGCTGAAGGTATGTTCTCGAAACTTCAACAAAAGCCCGTACCGAGCCACTGAGCGTCTGTCTTGCAGAGTCTTCCACTGAAGTTTATCTATCATCTCCGAAACGCTTTCGGTATTACTAAATGATCCTGTAACGAAGCGCGCTGTTCTCCGATGGATATTCTCTATCTCTTCTATCAACCTTATCTGGTACGGATCCCACACTGGTAAGCAGTATTCAAGCAGTGGGTGAACAAGTGTACCGTAACCTACTTCCTTTGTTTTCGGACTGCATTTCATTAGGATTCTTCCAATGAGTCTCAGTCTGGCATCTGCTTTACCGATGATTAATTTTTTATGGTCATACCATTTTAAATCACTCCTAATGCCTACTCCCAGTTCATGGAATTAACTGCTCCCAGCTGCTGACCTGCTACATTGTAGCTGAATAATAAAGGATCTTTCTTTCTATGTATTCGCAACACATTACACTTGTCTACATTGAGATTCAATTGCCATTCCCTGCACCATGCGTCAATTCGTTGCAGATCCTCCTGCATTTCAGTACAATTTTTCATTGTTACAACCCCTCGATATACTACAGCATCATCCTCAAAAAGCCTCAGTGAACTTCCGATGTTATCCACAAGGTCATTTATATATATCGTGGCCGGCCGGAGTGGCCGAGCGGTTAAAGGCGCTACAGTCTGGAACCGCACGACCGCTACGGTCGCAGGTTCGAATCCTGCCTCGAGCATGGATGTGTGTGATGTCCTTAGGTTAGTTAGGTATAAGTAGTTCTAAGTTCTAGGGGACTTATGACCACAGCAGTTGAGTCCCATAGTGCTCAGACCCATTTGAATCATATATATCGTGAATAGCAAAGAGCCGGCCGGTGTAGCCGAGCGGTTCTAGGCTCTTCTGTCTGGAACCGCGCGACCAGTCTCAGGTTCGAATCGTGCCTCGGGCATGGATGTGTGTGATGTCCTTAGGTTAGTTAGGTTTAAGTAGTTCTAAGTTCTAGGGGACTAATGACCTTAGAAGTTAAGTCCCATAGTGCTAAGAGCCATTTAAACCATCTGAACAGCAACGGTCCTACGACACTCCCCTGCGGCACACCTAAAATCACTCTTATTTCGAAAGGCCTCTCTCCATTGAGAATGACATGCTGCATTCTGTTATCTAGTAACTCTTCAATCCAATCACACAATTGGTCTGATAGTCCATGCGGTCTTACTTTGTTCGTTAAACGACTGGGGGAACTGTATCAAATGCCTTGCGGAAGTCGAGAAACACGATATCTACCTGGGAACCCGCGCCTTTGGTGGGAGAATAACGGTTGCCGGGCTAAGAAGTTGCCGTCCCGTGCGTGGACTGCTATTAACAAAACAATAGAAACGGATGCGTTTGGAGTGTTACCGTAAATGGGAAGCATGGAATGCTGATGAATGGCGTCACATTGATTCAGCAATGAATTGCGTTCCAGTACTACCCTGGTAATCCATCCTCGGCAACGTGGGAAGTGATCCAATACTTGCAGTGTTTTGGGCAGGACCATCAGACTTAATCCCTACGTCATGGTTTGGTGAATCATCGGGTATGACTTCAGGTCACGGCTGTTAGTGTCTGAGGGAACGCTGACGGCACAACGCTGCATCACAGACACTGTACGCTCTCATGCGTTGCCTCTCATGCGACGGTATCGTGTTACCATTCTCAGCAGGACATTGCTCGTTCACATGTGGCACGTGTCTCTTTGAACTGTCTGCACGATGATGAGGCACTACTGTAGCCAGCAAGATTTGCAGAACTTGTGTGGATCCATCTCGGACATCAGATCTGCCCCAGTGCCAATATGCAGAATATCAAGGACCAGTAACAACAGTTGTCGACCAGCTTGCCTCAGGACACGATGCAGTTGCTTTGTGACGCTCTTGCCAAACGATTCCCTGCATACAATCAGCCCTGAGAGGCTAAAACGTCGTACTGATAAGTCAAGTTCTTTCTAAGTTTGACTTTTTTTTTTTTTTTTTTTTTTTTTTTTTTTTTTTTTTTTTTTTTTTTTTAGGAGTTATCGGTCTTCTGCAGAGAACCTTTAATTCCTTATCTTAACAGTGTCCTAATTTTCAACTTTCTACAGTAGTACCACATCTCAAACGCTTCGATTCAGTTCCTTTCCGGTTTCCCTACACTCCATGTTTCACTTCCATATAATCCTGTGATCCAAACGTACATTCTCAGAAAATTCTTTTTCAAATTAAGACCTATGTTTGATGCTAGTAGACTTCTCTTGGCCAGAAATTAACTTTCTGCCGGTGGTAATCAGCTTTTTATACCGTCATTGCTACGTCCATCATGAATTGTTTTGCTGCCTAGTTACCAGAATTCCTTAACTTCATTTTCTTCGTGATCACCGTTTTTTGATTTAATTTGCTCGCTGTTCCGATTTCTGCTGTATCTCATTACTTTCTTCTACACTCAGTCCATATTCTGTGCGCATTAGGCTGTTTATTCCATTTAACACATTCTGTAATTGTTATCCACTTCCACTGAGTATGGCAACGTCATCAACAAATCTTGTCATTGATGTTTTTTCACCTTGAATTTTAATCCCACTCTTGAACCTTCCTCTTATTTCCTTTATTGCTTCTCGATGTATAGATTAAACAGCAAGGGTAAAAGACTACATCCCTGTCTCTCACCCTTTCTAATCCAAGCACTTCGTACGTGGTGCTCCACTCTTACTCTTCCCTCTTGGTTCGTGTACACTTTGTATATCACCCTTCTTTCCCTATATCTTACCCCTATTTTTCTCAAAATTTCGAACATCTTGCACCATTTTACGCTGTAGAACGCTTTTACAGGTCGATAGGTCCTGTGAACGTACCTCGAGTTTTCTTAATTCTTACTTCCATAATCAACTGCAACGTCATAACTACCTCTCTCGTGAATTTACCTTTCCTAAAGGCAAACTGATCGTCTTCTAGCCAAACTGACCGTCATGTAACAAATTCTCAATTTTCTTTCCTTTTCCGTTCTACTGCAAATTATTCTTGTCAGCAACATAAGCTCATTGTGTGATAATTCTCGCAGTGGTCGGCTCCTACAGTCTTGAGAATTGTGTGGATGATGTTTTCCCGAAAGTCTGTTGGTATATGGCCATTATCATACATTGTACACACCAAACTGAATGATCGTTTTGCTGCCACTTCCCTCAATGATTTTAGAAATTCTGATGGGATGTTATCTATCCCTCTTGCTTCATATGATTTCAAGTATTCCAAAGCTCATCCAAATTGTGATTCTAATACTGGATCCCCTATCTGTCCCCTGTCGAGCCCTATCTCTTTTCTATGACGTCATCAGATAAGTCCTCTCCTCATAGAGGTCCTCGGTGTACTCTTTCCGCCATTCCGCTCTCTCCTCTGCATTTAGTAGTGGAATTACCACTGCACTCTTAATGCTATCGCTCTTTCGTTCAATTTCACCAGAGCTTGTTTTGACTTCCCTTCATGCTGAGCCAGTCCTTCTTACAATCATTTCTTTTTCGATTTCCCCCCCCCCCCCCCATTTCATGTAGCCATTTCGGTTAAGTTTCCCTAATCTTCCTGTTTATTTAATTCCTAAGTGACTTCTATTTCTGTAATCCTAAATTTCCCTGAACTTTTTTGTGCCTTCTCTTTTCGTCGATTAGCTGAATTATTTCTTCGGCTATCCATGATATCTTCGTAGTTAACTTCCTAGCACCTATGTTTTCCCTTACAACTTCTGTGATACCCTTTATGGAGATGTCCAGTCATCTTCAACTGAACTGTCTACTGAACTATTCATTATCGCAGTATCTATAGCCTTAGAGAGCTTCATGCGTGTCTCTTCGTTCGTTATTCCTTCCGCATCCCACTTCTTCGCGCAATAATCCTCCCTACTAGTCTCTTAAACTACAGTCTACCATTCATTACTAAATTGTTATCTGAATCTATATATGTTCCTGGGTACGCCTTATAATGCAATATCTGATTTCGGGATCCGCCTCACTGCAAGGCAATCGAACTAAAATACTCTCTTATCTCCCGGCTTTTCGAAGTATACCTTCTCCTCTTGTGACTCTGGAACAGAATTTCGCTATTACTAACTGAAATATACTGCAGAATTCAATTAGTATTTCTCCTCTCTCATTCCTACTACCAAGCCCATATTATCCCGTAACCCCTTCTTCCACTCCCTCCCATACAACAGCATTCCACTCCTCCATGACTATTAGATTTTCATCGCCCTTTACGTACTGAATCACTCGTCCAATAACCTCGTATACTTTTTCTGTCTCTTCCTCTTCCGCTTGCGACGTCGGCATGTATACCCGAACTGTTATTGTCGGTGTTGGTTTGCTGTGGATTCTGATGAGAACAACCCTATCACTGAATTAATGTAAGAAAATGAAACGCCTACTGCCGTCCTTATGACGTCATTTATTGTGTAGCTACCAGTTTCGGCACTTCAGTGTGCCATCTTCAAGCAGTAGTTGATGCTGAAGGGGCTATCAAGAGCTATATATACGCTGCACCACTGGCACTGGTTTATGCAGACAATCTGTAACCGTGATGCCAGCGCTCCAGTCATCAAGTAGTCGCCAGTTGATGGTTTGAGTGCTGACATCACAGCTACTGATGATGACCAATGATGCAGAGCACATATAGATCTTGATAGCCCCTTCAGCATCAACTAAGGCCTGAAGATGGCGCACTGAAACGCCGAAACTAGTAGCTACACAATGAATGACGTCATAAGGGCGGCTGTAGGCGCCTCATTTTCTTACAGTAGTGAACAGCCGTGGTCCCCAAGATCACCACTCAAAAGGATTGACATACAAAAAGTGTTACTGAACAGTCGACGGTAATTCCTCCTGTGCCCTACCTTCCTATTCATAACGATTCCTACTCCCTTTCTATCAGTTTCTACTATTGTTGATATTACACTAGACTCATACGACCAGAAATACTTGTCTTTTTCCGTTTCACTTCTCTGACTCCCACTATATGTAGACTGAGTGTTAGCATTTCCCTTTTAAGATTTTCTAGCTTCTCTACCACGATCACGCTCCTTACATTCCACGCCCCGAGTCGTAGAGCGTTATCCTTTCGTTGGTTGTTTAATCTTTTTCTCACGATCACCTCCACTTTGGCTGTCTCCTCCCGCAATCCGAATGAGGGACGAGTTGGAAATCTTTCGTCAGTTGAGAGATCATCATGACGCTTTTTCAATTACGGACCACATGCCCTATTGATACACATTATGTTTGTTAAGTGCAGTGCTTTCCACTGCCTTCTGCATCCTCATGCCGTATACTCGATGTTATAACCATGCGAGATGCTTATTACAGTCTCCACAACGAAACTTTGTCTCAAAACCTGGCAGAAAATTCAACGAGATTCTGGTAGTATGTGAATTATGTTAGCGGCAAGAAACAATCAATGCCATCTCTACGCAATAGCAATGGAGATACTATAAAAGATAGTGCTGCCAAATCAGAGTTACTAAACACAGCCTTCCGAAATGCCTTCACAAAATAAGACGAAGTAAATATTCTAGAATTCGAATCGAGAACAGCTGCCAGCATGAGTAACGTAGAAGTAAATATCCTTTGCGCAGTGAAGCAACTTAAATCACTTAATAAAAGCAAGTCGTCTGGTCCAGACTGTATACCAATTAGGTTCCTTTCGGAGCATGCTGATGCAATAGCTTCATACTTAACAATCATATACAACCGTTCGCTAGACGAAAGATCCGTACCCAAAGACTGGAAAGTTGCACAGGTCACACCAATATTCAAGAAAGATAGTAGGAGTAATCCACTAAATTACAGGCCCATATCGTTAACGTCGATCTGCAGCAGCATTTTGGAAGATATGCTATGTTCAAACATTATGAATTACCTCGAAGAAAACGGTCTATTGACACACAGTCAACATGGGTTTAGGAAATATCGTTCCTGTGAAACACAACTAGCTCTTTATTCACATGAAGTGTTGAGTGCCATTAACAAGGGATTTCAGATCGATTCCGTATTTCTGGATTTCCAGAAGGCTTTCCCACACTATACCACACAAGCGGCTTGTAGTGAAATTGCGTGCTTATGGAATATCGTCTCAGTTATGTTACAGAAAGTCATCGAGTAAAGCAGAAGTGATTTCTGGCGTTCCCCAAGGTAATCTTATAGGCCCTTTACTATTCCTTATCTATATAAACGATTTGGGAGACAATCTGAGCAGCCGTCCTAGGTTGTTTGCAGATTACGCTGTCGTTTATCGACTAATAAAGTCATCAGAAGATCAAAACAAATTGCAAAACGATTTAGAAAAGATATCCGAATGGTGCGAAACTTGACAGTTGCCCCTAAATAACGAAACGTGTGCTTTATCTATAAGAGTGCTAAAAGGAATTCGTTAAACTTTTGTTACACGCCGGCCTGTGTGGCCGAGTGGTTCTAGGCGCTTCAGTCTGGAACCGACCGACCGCTACGGTAGCAGGTTCGAATCCTGCCTCGGGCATGGATGTGTGTGATGTTCTTAAGTTCGTTAGGTTTAAGTAGTTGTCAGTTCTAGGGGACTGTTGACCTCAGATGTTAAGTCCCATAGTGCTCAGAGCCATCCAGTCTAATCTAAAAGCCGTAAATTCAATTAAATACGTAGGTATTACAATTACGAACACCTTAAATTGGAAGGAATACACAGAAAGTTGTGGAGAAGGCTAACCAAAGACCGCATTTTATTGTCAGGAGAAAATGTAACGGATCTTCTAAGGAGACTGCCTACACTGCGCTTGTCCATCCTCTTTTAGAATACTTCTGCGCGGTGTGGAATCCTTACCAGATATGACTGACGGAGTACATCGAAAAAGTTCAAAGAAGGGCAGCACGTTTGGTGTTATTGCGAAATACGGGAGAGAGTGTCACAGAAATGATACAGGATTTGGGCTGGACATCATTAAAAGAAAGGCGTTTTTCGTTGGATGGAATCTCCTCACGAAATTCCAATCACCAACTTTCCCCTCCGAATGCGAAAATATTTTGTTGACACCGATCTACATAGGGAGAAAAGATGACCACGATACAAATCGGAGCTCGTACGGAATGATATAGGTGTTCATTCTTTCCGCGCGCTATACGAGATTGGAATAATAGAGAATTGTGAGGGTGGTTCGATGAACCCTCTGCCCGGCACTTAAATGTGATTTGCAGAGTATCCATGTAAAAGCACTCCGTCTTCAGGCCACAAGTGGCCCATCGGGACCATCCGACCGCCGTGTCATCCTCAGGTGAGGATGCGGATAGGAGGGGCGTGTGGTCAGCACACCGCTCTCCCGGTCGTTATGATGGTTTTCTTTGACCGGAGCCGCTACTATTCGGTCGAGTAGCTCCTCAATTGGCATCACGAGGCTGAGTGCACCCCGAAAAATGGCAACAGCACATGGCGGCTGGATGGTCACCCATCCAAGTGCCGGCCACGCTCGACAGCGCTTAACTTCGGTGATCGCACGGGAACCGGTGTATCCACTGCGGCAAGGCCGTTGCCAGAGTATCCATGTAGATGTAGATTAAAAAAATTCGAATTCTTTTCTCAACAAGTGAAGATTCATCCCATTTATCCTCTCCTTTTGCGTGCTTCAACCTTTTGTCAGACAGTGCTGATTCGGCATGTACTACACACAGAACTCAGCTGATTGTGTAACACATGTCTTTTCGACTCCTTATTCTTTGGATAATTTATGTCTTTTCAGATACGAGAAAGAAAACGTCAATGGGGTATTAGCAATTTGTTGAAGTATCTGTTGTGGGTTGGGGGAGCCCACTTTGATGAAAATCTCGCTGTTCTTGCAAAAGACTGATAAACCTGTCCTGATAGGACGGATACGTGTATCCTAGGGCAGCACACACACAGTGAAAGTAACAGAGAGTAGTGAATACTAAAATACATAACTCAACTCTGGTAACGCTGGTTATAGCAATTATTGAAAGCAGTGAAACGCGGGACTTAGGGAAAGCAGGAAAAGGTGTAGACGGGGCCTAATTAGTTACCGCTGGTTGCACAGTAAACATATACACTTTATTTAAGGAAATAATTTTTTTAAAACCATCTTTTTAAAAAAATTGACTGTAACGCAAGCTACACTGACGGCTGAAGGCCTTATTAAGAAAGAATTCAAATTATTTGTCGGCTGAAGGCCACAAGCAATACTGCAGAACAATTAGCGCCTGAAGGCCTGAATTACAAGTGAGGAAGACAACTACACGTTGAAAATAACAAAATAATTTTTAAAACAACCTAAAAAATTGGCTGTAACACGAGCTACACTGACGGCTGAAGGCCTTATTAAGAAGAATTAAAATTATTTGTCGGCTGAAGGCCACAAGCAATAGGAATAATTTAAACAAAATATTATTTTTTAAACGGTTGACACACTCAGACCAAGTAAAGAAGGGAGTGATCCACAGACAGTCCTCCAAGGATCAACCTGGGAAAGTCCCTCAAACGTAACTCAGGTGAGACAGGCAGCCCAGTGTTATACTGATTAACAGGATGGCTACTCAAACCAGTCACAGTTAATCACAAGACCAGCAGTCTCGCAAAATCCGATGCCCAATACACGATAGAATAACCTATGGCAGTCAGACGAGCGGACTACATTCTTGACATCGTAAAACAACAAACATTATACAAGAGAACATGTTCAAACGCAAGAATAATCCGGGGCAATCACAACAAGTTGCCTCCACGAATCCAGTACGTAGACAGCGTTAAAATGACTGCTCATTCAAAACTACACTAGATACCACTCAAACAATACTAAAACACAGTTTTAATCTGCCAGGAAGTTTCATATCAGCGCACGCTCCGCTGCAGAGTGAAAATTTCATTCTAGAAACATCCCCCAGGCTGTGGCTGAGCGATGTCTCCGCAATAGCCTTTCTCTCAGGAGTGCTAGTTCTGCAAGGTTCGCAGGAGAGCTTCTGTAAAGTTTGGAAGTTAGGAGACGAGATACTGGCAGAAGTAAAGCTGTGAGGACGGGGCGTGAGTCGTGCTTGGGTAGCTCAGTTGGTGGAGCACTTGCCCGCGAAAGGCAAAGGTCCCGAGTTCGAGTCTCGGTCGGGCACACAGTTTTAATCTGCCAGGAAGTTTCAATACTGAAACTAGTCACTGCGGAGCAACAAGGACGAATTACAAGTCGACACAAACACAGAGAACCCAGAAGCCGTCGGAAGACCAATTGCACGTCGTCCGTTGAGACGACCGACAGAACGACCAACCAACGGTCGCTCTCGATCAAGTCAGGCAAGGTAAACGTCCCAGTATGGATCGCCAAGTAACAGCTTGTTGCCATGAGGTCACTTCGGCGGACGGACACAAACACAATAGTGGCGGTTTCACTACTCGTGTTTAACGATCCATTCAACTTAAACTAGCTGAACCCGGTTCTTGGCGTGGTCGTGTGCTCTCGCGACCACATCCTTCCATCGGGTATTGCCAGCTGTCCCGGCGAGTCCTGGGGCTGTGTGGACCTCACTGGTCCTCCGTCCCAACCGAACCCCGACACACGACCATCCGGAAATACCAGAGGTCGCTCCAAAGATAGTACCGCAGTACTCGCTATAGATAAACACCGCTGCTGCCACTCATGCACAGACATGGCGAGCAAACGTAGTGGCGGCAGTGAAAGGACTAAGAATACGAGAGGTCACATTCCGAATACACGACGCCAACTTGTCAACAGCACAAACACGAGCCGGAGCACGGCTGAAGCAGATCTAGCCCATCTGTCCTGCGTGGACAACAGTTTCATGTCCGCAAACTAAATAACGTTGTCCAAGCTAAACTCGGAAGAAAATTAATCTTCTGTTCTGGTTCAAATGGCTCTGAGCACTATGGGACTTAACATCTGAGGTCATCAGTCCCCTAGAACTTAGAACTACCTAAACCTAACTAAGGAAATCACACACATCCATGCCCGAGGCAGGATTCGAACCTGCGACCGTAGCGGTCGCGCGGTTCCAGACTGTAGCGCCTAGAACCGCTCGGCCACCCCGGCCGGCGAATCTTCTGTTTTGATTACTCAACGAACAGTTCCAAGTAAACAGTACTCAGTTAAATCTAGCAGAGGTTGAAAATACCGCTTCAGTTGTAAATCGCTTTATTTTCACACGACCCGTTTCGGACTGTTATAAGCCCATCCTCAGGTGTCGTAACTGTGCTGTGGTCCCCGAGTTCCTCGTGTACCAGGAGCGGTGTGCTGCCTGTTCTGCGCTCATAGGCAGCACTGCCCTCGGTGAAACTCAGATAGATATCGCGCACTCCCCACTCTACACACAGATAGCACGCTTGATGACACTGCATGCAAGTGCGTGTCTCTGACTAGCAGTCATTCCTCACCAGGTGACACTGCTATCGCTATACGGGTTTATATCGACAGCAGGTCGTTGGTCATAATGTTCTGGCTGGTCAGTTTACAGCTTATGGAGAAGTCCACTAAATAATTTACAAGAAACGAGGACCAGCAACAGTGCACTCTTTAGTTTGTGTCCGAGTATTGCATAGTTTTAATCCAGTAACTTGTAAAATAAAATATTTTCTCCTCATATTTGTCTCTCAGTTATTGTACTTAGAAAATGTACACAGTCTATAATTTAAGTTGTTGCAGGTACATTAATGATTAAGTTGGAAGTAATGAAGTTAGTGGATAATCAGATAAGAAATAAATAAATGATACTTTCAGGCGACTTTTCACATATTTTGGACTATAGGGCCCTACAAGCACGTGTTAACAATTTTTATTGATCATAAACTACACACGACTCGTTTTTTGCTCAGTGGAACCAAGTTTGGGTTGCACAAATGGTACAAAAACAAAGTATTATTTATAACAAACACAGTGACAGGCACAGTGTCATCTGACGCCACTCGTTGTGAAGAGATGTTTGGTTGGAAAATGACGCACAAAAGTAACCATAAGCGTGCAACACCTTGGGTTATTACAACCAGTCTTGGTACACATCTGTATTAGTGTCGGGAAAGAAATACTGTGGAGGTAAAGCAAGTGCCGCTACTAGATATAGGCCTATAAAAGGAAAGTCTGGGATGCTTGGAGTTGTTTCTCCTAAACTTAGCTCACACGTAACTTAGAATCTGGAATAAGCCACTGTCTATGTGATAGTCCAATGATCATGATGGGGACGTGAAGGGACAGCACGAAAAATGGACATAATTCTAGGGCCATTTGAGATAATCTAGGTAAATATATGACTTACTGTCCAAAAAAGGAAAGTGTAACAAGTGTAACTCTCCCATGCCCTGAGTAATTACAACATAAATTAGCATACATTTTAATTATTATTTAGTGAAAAGTATTGCGAGAGTAGACACATAGAAAATTGATTTCTACTGGGGGAGCATCACGGTCATGACAGATTAAAAGAGTAACCAGGTTATTTGTTTAAAATAAGTTCGTTGCGTAGCACTACTGGCCAGTTTAGAGGAGTAGCGTATTTTCAAGCCTACAAATCGATGTGAACACAGCCTTGGTAGTATAGAGAGTATCTGGCTATTGATAAGCAATTACTCAGAGAATATTTCCAGATCTATATCTGCACTTCAAACGAGATACAGCTCGAAACTGGCCGGGAAGTATTAGTTTATCCACATTAACGGTAGTTGAGCGTGGCTCTGGGTTGAGTTACTTGAAAAAATGCATCTGGTTGCTGTTTATCATGTAGAGTTGTTGAGCGCATGCTTAGGAATGGTAGTCTTAGGAGTCGATAATGTGGTTCCTGACAATGTATAAGACACTTGAATCCAAGTGTTATCCACCTGAACAAAGAGTACTTTCAAGATCATGCGCTAAATTTTTTGAAACTACCAGAATCCGTTGAACGGTAAAAACCCGCGTGAAATCGTTTTTCCGTGCCATTTTGTTTATAGCTGTATCGAAATGGGTAGGAAAGTTATTTATGGCACAACTTGAATAAAAGCAGTGATAGTTCGATAAGATGAATATTGAAGCATGAGGGATTATTCAGTCTGGTAATAGAGGTGTGCATGTGTAGTTGTGAGAGGGGTGGTAAAAATTGTGTAGGGAGACCAAGGGATGAATACAGTAAGAAAATTCAAACGAATGTAGGTTGCAGTAGTTATTCAGAAATGAACAAGTCGGCGCAGGATAGACTAGCTGGGAGAGATGCATCAGATCAGTCTTCAAACTGAAGACCACCACAAAGACGATATGGGACAAATAAGTGGGCAAGATCACGGGTTAGTAAATAATTGCGAAGTTGATAAAACAGAGGCACGTTGCCTACTTTCAGCTTCTTATCTGACACTTGTATAGGCGTATACAATGATCAAGTGTAATTGACGCTGTTGTCAGTTTCTATTGTGTTCACGAGAAGTAGATAGATGAGATGTTCGCTGCATCTGATAATGACTTGCCAGACAGTGGATCGACACTGGAGAAACACTGTCTGATCAGATATGGAAATGCGCACGAGGTTTCACGAGAGATGGACTAGCCAGTATAAAAGCAGGCGGGAATATTGCGTAATCAGTAGAGAAGCAGTTAACAGCAGAAGGAGTCGCTCAGAAGAGCTCAGTGCATGTCACCTGAGTAACCAGTGCGTCAGGGGACATTTCAAGCGTTCTGAAGCAGTCCAAGTGTACTGCTATGATGAGCGAACAGGAAACACGAAGGAATAACCATGGCTAAACAAAGAGCAGGTAGATATCATCTACAGGGACCTTCGATCATTGCGTAGGAAGGTTGTAAAAAATCACATGATCTCATTGGGAAGAATCACTCGTGAGTTCCAAAGTGCTGAAAGTATTCCAGCTAGCACGATGACGATGTTTAGACTCTTAAAGAGTTAAAAACAATGCGGTATAATCGTCGACCGGCTCCTCATGAAACACACATTTCTATACGCATTGCTAAATGGTGCCTGACTTCTACATCTACATGGATACTCTGAAATCACATGTAAGTGCCTGGCAGAGTGTTCATCGAACCACCCTCACAATTCTCTATTTTTCCAATCTCGTATAGCTCGCGGAAAGAACGAACACCTATATCTTTCCGTTCGAGCTCTGATTTCCCTTATTTTATCATGGGGATCGTTTCTACCTTTGTAGGTCGGCGTCAACAAAATACTTTCGCATTCGAAGGAGAAAGTTGGTGATTGGAATTTCGTGAGAAGATCCCTTCGTAACGAAAAACGCCTTTGTTTTAATGATGTCCATCCCAAATCCTGTATCATTTCAGTGACACTCTCTCCCCTATTTCGCAATAATACGAAACGTGCTATCCTTCTTTGAACTTTTTCGATGTACACTGTCAATCCTATCTGTTAAGGATCCCAAAAAGCCCAGTAGTATTCTAAAAGAGGACGGACAAGCGTAGTGTAGGCAGTCTCCTTAGTAGACCTGTTACTTTTTCTGAGAGCCCTGCCAATGAAACGCAGTCTTTGGTTAGCATTCCACACAACATTATCTATGTCTTCCTTCTACTTGTCGAAGAGGGCGAGACCACTGGAATGTGAGTAACTAAAAACGAGTGATTGGCAGTGATGAATCACGCTATACCCCGTGGCAACCAGATGGAAGGGTTTGTTTTTGGTGAATGCTTGGAAAATGTTACCTTCTATCGTGTCAAGTGCCAACAGTGAAGTACAGAGAATGTGGTATTATGGTAAGGGGGTCTTTCTCGTGGTTAGGCAAGGCCCTCTAATGGTTCTTCAGGAAACGCTAAATACGGGAGTTTATGAACCCATTTTGAAGCGCTGTTTAGTGGGTACAGCAGAGGAACAGTCAGGAGACGATGATTGTATCAGCATTACAGTGCACCCTCTTACAATTTGCTTCTGTGACGCAATGGTTTACAGGCAATAACTTCCGTCAAATGGGCTGGCCTACCCAAAGTCCCGCCCTAAAGCTAATGGGACACCTTTTGGATGAGTTAGAACGTCGAATTCATTGCAGACCTATACCTTCTTGGTTTCGACTCTTGAGTAAGAACAGACTGTCATTCCTCCACATTCAAATACCATATTAATAGTGATACCTGCAGAGTTCAGGCCGTTATAAAGGCCAAGGATGCACACACCCTAGGTGTACAGATACATTTGGTCATAGAATGAATTTTGAAGATCATTCAGCAGGCCTGTAGAAACCATCTCCAGTCGTTAGGTTTTCAGCACCGTATTAGTGTACATCATCATAGACTTCCGTCAAATAAAACTGTCACATTTATAGAAAACGAAAATTTCAACAATAATTATTCAACAACTTTTACTGGGAAAGTATAGATACAAACAAAGACAATTCACTCTACGCAGCAAATACGGTACGCAGAAATATTTGACCGCTACAACGTTAAGGATGAGATATCGAAATCGCTAGAAAATGTCAGTGTAGCCGAAAAAAGCTTATGGTCTAACTGTAAAACTCTTTAATAGAGCTTAAAAATAGCAGTATCTTGGCATAATACACATGAAATGTCTTTCCAGAAAAGTCAAATGTCTTTTCAACAGTAAAAATCGTGTGTCAGACCATTGTTTCATACATTTATGGTTAGTGCTGCATCTAACCAGGGATAAAAGAAATTTATGGCATGTTGCTGTTGTGGTCTCCAGTCCAGAGACTGGTTTGATGCAGCTCTCCATGCTGCTCTATCCTGTGCAAACTTCATCTCCCAGTACCTACTGCAATCTACATCTTTCTGAATCTGCTTAGTGTATTCATCTCTTGGTCTCCCTCTACGATTTTTACCCTCCACGCTTCCCTCCAATACTAAACTGGTGATCCCTTGATGCCTCAACACATGTCCTACCAACCGATCCCTTTTTCTAGTCAAGTTGTGCCACAAGTTTTTCTTCTCCCCAATTCTATTCAATACCTCCTCATCAGTTATGTGATCTACCCATCTAATCTTCAGCATTCTTCTGTAGCACGATATTACGAAAGCTTCTATTCTCTTCTTGTCCAAACTATTTATCTCCATGTTTCACTTCCATACATGGCTACACTCCACACAAATACTTTCAGAAACGACTTCCTGACACTTAAATCTACACTCGATGTTAACAAATTTCCCTTCTTCAGAAACGCTTTCCTTGCCATTGCCAGTCTACATTTTATATCTTCTCTACTTCGACCATCATCAGTTATTTTGCTCCCCAAATAGCAAAACTCCTTTACTACTTTAAGTGTCACATTTCCTATTCTAATTCCCACAGCATCACCCGATTTAATTCGACTACATTCCATTATCCTCGTTTTGCTTTTGTTGATGTTCATCTTATACCCTCCTTTCAAGACACTGTCCATTCCGTTCAACTGCTCTTCCAAGTCCTTTGCTGTCTCTGACAGAATTATAATGTCATCGGCGAACTTCAAAGTTCTTATTTCTTCTCCATGGATTTTAATAGCTACTCCGAATTTTTCTTTTGTTTCCTTTACTGCTTGCTCAATATTCAGACTGAATAAAATCGGGGATAGGCTACAACCCTGTCTCACTCCCTTCCCAACCACTGCTTCCCTTTCATGCCCCTCGACTCTTATAACTGGCATCTGGTTTCTGTTCAAATTGTAAGTAGCCTTTTGCTCCCTGTATTTTACACCTGCCACCTTTAAGGCGTGACTTGAGTAAAAGAAGGGACTGTTTGATAGGACACAATCTGAGGCATCAAGGCATGGTAAATGTGGTAACAGACAGAGTCGTGGAGTGCGAAAATCGTAGAGGGAGACCAAAGTATGTATACAGTAGCAGTTACAAGTTGCAGTAGTTGTTGAACAAAAAGTTCTAGCATTAACCGTCTTCTTTCATGAACTGAAGCGTTTGGTTCTGTTGATCACAAAATGTAACTGCAGAGGTTGGACCATTATAGAGTAAATGGAGAAGCTCACAAATGGTTTCTCTCAAGCTTTAAGAACAGGCAGAAAAAGGCCATTTGCACAGTAATAAGGTTATTGGCGTCCGATTGGGGCATGGTTAAATGGGGGATGTGACTCAGCGGTCAGTGGTGGAACCACTATTGTCTTCTAATCTATATACAGGGTGTTACAAAAAGGTACGGCCAAACTTTCAGGAAACATTCCTCACATACAAAGAAAGAAAATATGTTATGTGGGCATGTGTCCGGAAACGCTCACTTTCCATGTTAGAGCTCATTTTATTACTACTCTTCAAATCACATTATTCATGGAATGGAAACACACAGCAACAGAACGTACCAGCGTGACTTAAAACATTTTGTTACAGGAAATGTTCAAAATGTCTTCCGTTGGCGAGGATACATGCATCCACCCTCCGTCGCATGGAATCCATGATGCGCTGATGCAGCCCTGGAGAATGGCGTATTGTATCATAGCCGTCCACAATACGAGCACGAAGAGTCTCTACATTTGGTACCGGAGTTGCGTAGGCAAGAGCTTTCAAATGCCCCCATAAATGAAGGTCAGGAGGGTTGAGGTCAGGAGAGTATGGGGGCCATGGAATTGGTCCGCCTCTACCAATCCATCGGTCACCGAATCTATTGTTGAGAAGCGTACGAACACTTCGACTGAAATGTGCAGGAGCTCCATCGTGCATGAACCACATGTTGTGTCGTACTTGTAAAGGCACATGTTCTAGCAGCACAGGTAGAGTATCCCGTATGAAATCATGATAACGTGCTCCATTGAGCGTAGGTGGAAGAACATGGGGCCCAATGAAGACATCACCAACAATGCCTGCCGAAACGTTCACAGAAAATCTGTGTTGATGACGTGATTGCATAATTGCGTGCGGATTTTCGTCAGCCACACATGTTGATTGTGAAAATTTACAATTTGATCACGTTGGAATAAAGCCTCATCCGTAAAGAGAACATTTTCACTGAAATGAGGATTGACACATTGTTGGATGAACCATTCGCAGAAGTGTACCCGTGGAGGCCAATTAGCTGCTGATAGTGCCTGCACACGCTCTACATGGTACGGAAGCAACTGGTTCTCCCGTAGCACTCTCCATACAGTGACGTGGTCAACGTTGCCTTGTACAGCAGCAACTTCTCTGACGCTGACATTAGGGTTATCGTCAACTGCACGAAGAATTGCCTGGTCCATTGCAGGTGTCCTCGTCGTTCTAGGGCTTCCCCAGTCGTGAGTCGCAGGCTGGAATGTTCCGTGCTCCCTAAGACGCCGATCAATTGCTTCGAACGTCTTCCTGTATGGACACCTTCGTTCTGGAAATCTGTCTCGATACAAACGTACCGCGTTTTTGCTCCCAAAATAGCAAAACTCATTTAGTACTTTAAGTGTATCATTTCCTAAACTAATTCCCGTTTTACACTGATTGGTTGACGTGAGATAGAGGGAGAAGAGGTAGGCGGAGCATCGTTGTATTTCAGCGTATGCCCGTCATTTTCTGGCACCGGTTGACATCACAGAAGCTGAGAAGAGTGCTCCACCTACCATCTTCGAAGGATGCCATGGGTATAACAATTCTTATTGTATTTTATCCTTATAAGCATTTTCTCATATTTTATTGTCAATCTAGTAAGGTTTCTATTACTTTCTAAATTAAATTACAGGTCTGATGATGGTCATGCGATATGACCAACACCGGTCACCTATGTTCTTGTAGCATACGTGGTGCGATCAAGACTGAATTTTAAAAAGTAAAATTTTAGAAGAATTTTCTCTTGATTCCCCTTCTATTCTGTATCGAAAAGCTCCTGAAAAAAGAGAAAAAACATGTGTTAAGCGAGTTCGTGTGTTATTTTGTTGAATATGCTGATGTACACTCAGCAGTTGGTCGTCTGCATGGGATTCCTGCAAATGTTATTTCATTGTTTATTAACACTTCTCAAGCAGTTTCATTTCCGTTTCTATGGGGGTCTGGCTCCACAGTTTGGTCCTACGCAGTTAGACGTGTAAATAAATTAAATAAAAGAAATCTAGAGAGATGAAATATATACGTTCGCCTGCATCTGGTCATGACTTGGCGACAATGGATTGACGATGGAGAAACCCTACGTGTACATGCACGGAGCCTTCCTGTCGCTGCAGATCATTCCGTCATATCGTGTCCTTTACGTCTGTCTGTCTCTCTCTCACTCACTCTCTCTCTCTCTCCTTATTTTACACACACACGCACACACACACACACACACACACACACACACACGCATACACTGGTGACAACTCGCACCGCACCGCATGGCGACATGAGTCGGAGGTGGGGCAGGGTGGCACCACGACGCTGCCCCCCACCCCTCACCCTGTCCCCTCCCTCACTTCCTCCCCCCCCTCCACCCACGCGCCGTTGACATGCGCCCGCCCGGCGCGTAGCGCAGCTCGCTGTGCGCGACGCCCGGCGTCGTGTCTCTCCGCCTCGCCTCGCGACGACACCACCGACGCCGACGTCGACGCCACGGTTGCCGCCCGATACATCAAAGCGACAAGCGGCGCCACCCTGCTAGATTGCTCTCAATAATTACTATGCAAAATTATTATTAGCATATTAATTAAAGAAAATGTAATTAAAATAGAGATAGGGTGACACGGGGTCGCGAGTGGGAGGCGAGGGGGTTGGGGATGGCAGCCAGCGCGGCAGGCAGCGCCACGGGGGTGGCGCGGCTTATATATGAAGCTCTGCGCGCCGGAGCCGGGGGGCAGGAGGTAGTAGGCGGCCGCCTGTTGTTGACGCTTGTCGCTTCTTCCCCGCGCAAATAATTAAAATTGTTGACACGGTTTTATAAAAGATGCGATAATATATTTTGCTGTCCTTTCCCGAGCCTACCGGCCGACTAATTCCCAGCCGTCGCACAGCTGCCGCGCAACACGTTTTTTTTTTCCTTTTTATACCTCTTCCTCCCTTCATCCCTGAAGCTCGCGTCCGCGCTCGTACGACACGCAGAATCAATCTCGGGGGGCGCGCGAATATTTTTTTTAACGAATGTCGTCGTTTTTTTAATTACGAAATATTGGCAAATAAGTTTACCTTATGAATATTGATGGAAGGAGACAGGTGGATGCGTCGCAGATATTAAATAATTAACGCCTCAAGCAAATGCGTTTTAGCGGCAGTTTGCGCGGGAAGGCGTAAGGCGACCATTAAGTTGACGGACAGCCAGTAATGGGCCAAGTTTATGCAATGCGCTGGCCCGCGATACCACGTCACGGCGCCACACTGGGCGACGGCAAAATACAGCGCCCCCGGACGCCCAGTTTACGCTCTGTCGCCCACGGCTGCTGAGCGGGAAACGAAAGCAGCCAGGTTTTTGCAGTGGTTTCCGCTCATCTCCCATATAATGAACAACACGCAGAATTAAACCTTTTAGTGATATTGTAATTGACCCATCCTGGAGATGGAGAACGAAACGTAAATATTATTTTGTGACGTTTCAATACCTTGATGAACTATCCTAATATTTAAACAATACCACTGTCACATAACATGACTTAGCTTGCCACAATTCCAAAAACAAGCAGAATAAAAATAAAAATAAATCGTTCTCGATTAGCAAAAGAAATGGATCTAGCTTAGAGTGGAGCTCTATAATCATGGGGCTATGTAAACAGAAATAGAAAATATCGTACTGCTCAGCCTGTGTGTGCAACTCGGACACCGTTGCTAGACAAGTCACGCACAAGCAGGAAGAAAGATTATTGTCAAATATATTTAATCCAGACACCAATCATTCAGAAGGTTCAAAATGGTTCAATTGGCTCTGAGCACTATGGGACTTAACATCTGTGGTCATCAGTCCCCTAGAACTTAGAACTACTTAAACCTAACTAACCTAAGGACATCACACACATCCATGCCCGAGGCAGGATTCGAACCTGGGACCGTAGCGGTCATGCGGTTCCAGACTGAAGCGCCTAGAACCGCACGGCCACACCATTCAGAAGGAATTAGAAGAGGAACGCAGAATAGCTTATACACTGAGGTAACAAAAGTCGTGGGATGCCTTCTTTTCTCCGGTTGGTAAGGTGGGTGCCATGTTGAGATTCAATGGGAGAGTCCTTAGAAAATGTAGTCCATCAACAAAGGAGGTGGCTTACAAAACACTCGTTCGATCTATACTTGAGTATTGCTCATCAGTGTGGGATCCGTACTAGGTCGAGTTGACAGAGGAGATAGAAAAGATCCAAAGAAGAGCGGTGCGTTTCGTCACAGAGTTATTTGGTAAGCGTGATAGCGTTACGGAGATGTTTAGCAAACTCAAGTGGCAGATCTGCAAGAGAGGCGCTCTGCATCGCGGTGTAGCTTGCTGTCCAGGTTTCGAGAGGGTCCGTTTCTGGATGAGGTATCGAATATATTGCTTCCCCCTACTTGTACCCCCCGAGGAGATCACGAATGTAAAATTAGAGAGATTCGAGCGCGCACGGAGGCTTTCCGGCAGTCGTTCTTCCCGCGAACCATACGCGACCGGAACAGGAAAGGGAGGTAATGAGAGTGGCACGTTAAGTGCCCTCCGCCACACACCGTTGGGTGGCTAAATGTAGATGTAGATGGTCAGCAACTCGGCGTGGAAATGGACTCAAAAAGTCGTTGCAAGTCCCCTGCAGAAATATTCAGCCACGCTGCTTCCACAGCCGTCCATAATTGCAAAAATGTCGCCAGTATATGGTTTTGTGCCAGAAATAACCTCTCGATTATCTCCCATAAATGTTCGGTAGGACTAATGATGGGTGACCTGGGTGGCCGTACCACTCGATCGAACAATTGTGGCCTGGTGACATCGATCATTATCAGCGACAAAAATTCTGTCGTTGCTGGGGAACTTGACGTCCATGAAGACTGCAAATGGTCTCCACATTGCCGTACATCGCCGGACGGAGTGGCCGAGCGGTTCTACGCGCTACAGTTTGGGACCGAGCGACCGCTACTGTCGCAGGTTCGAATCCTGTCTCGGGCTTGGATATGTGTGATGTCCTTAGGTAGGTTTAACTAGTTCTAAGTTCTAGGGGACTGATGACCTCAGAAGTTAAGTGTCATAGTGCTCAGAGCCATTTGAACCATTTTGAACCGTAAATCGAGAGGACCCAGTCCATTCTAGGTAAACACAGCCCTCACCATTATGGGGCCACCACTAGCTGGGGCAGTGGCTCGTTGACAACTTTGGTGCATGGCTTCGTGGGGTCTGTGCCACCACTCAGACCCTACCGGCACCTCTTAGCAACTGAGATCGGGACTCAGCTGACCAGACCATGGTTTTCATGTCGTCTAGGATCAAACCGAAGTGGTCACGAGCCCAGGAGAGGCGACGTTGTGCTGTTAGCATAGACACTCGCGTCTGTCGGCTGCTGCCATAGCCAAATGGTACAAATGGCTCTGAGCACTTTGCGACTTAACGTCTGAGGTCATCAGTCGCCTAGAACTTAGAACTAATTAAACCTGACTAACCTAAGGACATCACACACATCCATGCCCCAGGCAGGATTCGAACCTGTGACCGTAGCCGTCGCTCGGATCCAGACTACAGCGCCTAGAACCGCTCGGCCACTCCGGTCGGCCTGCCATAGCCCATTAACGCCAAATTTCGCTCCACTGTCCTAATGAACCGTTCATTGTACATCCCACATTGATTTCTGCGGTTATTTCACGCAGTGACTGCTTGTCTGTTAGCACTGTGAACTTCATCGAATCGTCTCTGCTCTCCGTCGGTGCTCTGCGTTGTCTATGGTGAGAGGTAATTTGGTATTCGCGGCACAATCATGACACTGCAGATATCGGAATATTGAATTCACTAACGATCTTCGAAATGGAATGTTCCATGCGTCTAGCTCCAACTACCACACCGTGTTCAAAGTCTATTAATTCCCGTCTTTTGGGCAAAATCACGTCGGGAACATTTTCACATGAATCACCTGAGAACAAACGACAATTCTGCGAATGCGCCGGCCGGAGTGGCCGAGCGGTTAAAGGCGCTACAGTCTGGAACCGCACGACCGCTACGGTCGCAGGTTCGAATCCTGCCTCGGGCATGGATGTGTGTGATGTCCTTAGGTAAGTTAGGTTTAAGTAGTTCTAAGTTCTAGGGGACTTATGACCACAGCAGTTGAGTCCCATAGTGCTCAGAGCCATTTGAACCATTTGACTCTGCGAATGCATTACCCTTTTATACGTTGTGTATGCTATAATACCGCCGTCTCTATACAGGGTGGTCGGAAATTCCCGTTACAGACTTCTAGGATTTGTAGAGGGGAGTGAGTAGATCGTATTTTGAATAGGAACCCATGTCCGGGAATGTCATGCAACGAGACTACAGAGCGTCCAAGTTATAGGCGCGGGCTTCTATAAATGTACGTATACACGGGGTGATTCCGTGATGAGGTTACAGACTTTCTAGGATGATGGAGAACGATAAATGTATCAACTTGAAGTAAGGCTCCCTGTACCGGAAAGGAACGAGTCGAAAGTTATAAACGAAAACCGGTCTGATACCTCTGACAGTTGAATACATGTACCGGTTCTTGTGTTGCGAAGAGTGTAGGGCTGGTAACTTTCAGTGGTGGTAGTGCGGACAAAAACGAAAAAAAAAATGTCCAATAAACGTGGGCTCTAAAGTGCGTATCTTAACAGCTATTAACACTTGCTCAGTAGAGGAGATTTGTTTCATATTAGCGAAGATGAACGAATGGTCATAGCTCTTCAGGTATGCAAATTAGAGATCACGTTTGTTGGACATTTTTTCTCGTTTTCGTCCACACTACCACCTCTGAAAGTTACCAGCCCTACACTCTTCGCAACACGAGAACTGGTACATGTATTCAACTGTCAGAGGTATCAGAACGGTTTTCGCTTATAACTTTCGACTCGTTCCTTTCCGGTACACGGATCCTGACTTCAAAATAATACATTTATCGTTCTCCATCATCCCAGAAAGTCTGTAACATCAACACGGAATCACCCCATGTAGTCTCGTTGGATGACGTTTCCGGACATGGGTTCCTATTCAACATACGATCTACTCACTCCTCTCTACAAGTCCAAGAAGTCTGTAACGGGAATTTCCGACCACCCTGTATGTGTATACCGCTATCCCACGACTTTTATCGCCTCCGTGTCATAATCCGCCATGCAATATTAAGTCTGTTTAAAATAAGACCTTTCATTGAAATACGTGAACGCTAATTATAAACCTTTCCTCTGCCTGTTGTATAGGAGCCACCAGATCGGTCAGCAGAACAACTTCTGTTACAAATGTGAGCAACTGCTTACACTTAAAAAATAATAAGCAAGAGCGGTATGTGAATCAGTATTCGTGGGGCTTTTTCAATCGAATACAACACGTATTATTTCTTCTTTGTTTGATGTATTCATGTACCCTAGTCATACACAATAATTCCTGAGTCTCTATTACAAAATTTCTTTTCGGATAAATTTTTGACGTCGCCTGGAGTCGTGGAGATACGGTAGGAAGTGCTGTGAGGGGATTTGAGTGCACGGGAATTTTCCCCTTCAGTCGCAACAAAACACCATCAGACAAATTCCGTGCCTCCTTCACATTCCTGAATGGTAAGTCCCATTCTGTTACCAGAAACCAGAGGTAATCCCAGAACATGCAACTCGCAATCCTCCAGTAAATTCTGAAAGTCAAAGCTCAGCAACGTCATCTTCATCATTTTGTTCTGTACTGCCAGCCCCACCGAAAACCACCGGTAGGTCACGTCCGAGGAGAGAGAAAAATTCAGCTTGCTATCTGTCTTCATCAGTGCATCTCAGTATTACAAGAGGGAAGGGGAAACTGCGTTTTGAAAACTCCCAAAGAAAGAAGGTCATGTTTTGTAGAAAAGCGCTGGATCTTCAAGAAAACGTTCAAATCCAGAAGAGAATTCATCTTGATCATCATTTAGATCTGTAATGAAAGGGGGTGAATCAGGTGTGAACAGTGCAAGGTGTGGTTTCGTGAAATGTATTGGGGCTACTGGTCGTAAGCAATTCCTCTGTGGGAAATGCATGTAACAACCACTGGAACAGTTACAAAGTGTAATCCTCCATATTTTGTTTAACTGTATGATAGTTTACAATGATTCACGTACCCCCATTCACGATTAAAATAGCCCCACAAATATTTAATTCTTCCGTTGTCTCAACATTTTATATTTTGCTATTTACAATGTAGAAAAATAGATCTTAAAGCAATGTACCTTTATGATGCAAAACTTTTAGCTCTGATCTATTCACTATTACAATTAAACATGCGTAATTAAATATTTACTACCCCTTTGCGGCCAGAAAGTTTGAAGTGATTCATTTAGTCCCATCTTACCCTATAGAGTAGCCTTTAAGCTTCAGACACCCTGCGTTTTATTTTTTTGTTTTATGGAAAACATTGGACCAATTTCGTCAATATTATGAATTACCGTCTTCTGTTTTTTGTTGGCCATACTTTTTCTCTCTCTCAGATCGTGTCCTTCTCTCCTCATCCGAAATCACCATTTCCATTCTTGTCTGTTAATTTTTACTAGTAGCGTGATATGGCTGTCCTGAAATACCTTGAACGCGTCTGTCTTGTCTTTCAAATCCTTCATCATCATCTGTAATTTCATCATGTCATCCCTGATCTCTGTGATCCATCTAATGTAGCTCTTTGTATTCCATATTTTCTCAATGATTCTCCTGCTCATTCTATTTCCTGTTGTCCTCATCAAATGTCCTAAAAGAGTGTTCCGTTTCTTTTTCATTGTACTTTCTTAATAACCAGTTTCATTTGGAGCTACTCTCCAAACTCCGTCGTTTAGGTACTTTTTATTTATACATAGTCTGACTATTCTTCTTTCTACGTTGAATGATCTGTCTGTTGCTACAGTGTATCAATTTTGTGACTATTGACAGGCATTTTTCGTTATATGTGTTCTTGGTAACATGATGTACTTTAATCAATTTGTTTATTCTACTCTGCCATACTGGTTTCTCTCTCAGCATGTGTGTTATTGTTTCTCCCAAGTATTTAAACTTTTCAACAATTTTTATGTCGTGTTCTCCAATTCTAATTTTGTTTGTCAGTGGCGGTTCCGTTAGCATTATTCCTGTTCTTTTCAAAAGATATTTTAATACCAATGCTCTGTACTATTTCCTGTAATTATTGTATTAGTTCTTTGGTTTCTTGAATGTTGTTGGCGAGAAGAGCGAGGTCATCAGCAAAACCTAAATAGTTCAATTTAAGTCATCTTTTTGTGTACTGATCTTAACGTTCTTTGGATTGTCCTTGTACCGTTCCCTCATCACGTATTCAAGGACACAATTAATAAGAAGTGGTGATAGGCCGTCTCCCTAACTGAAACCAGTTTTGCCAAGAATGATTTAGAAAGTTCCCCTCTGAACTTCATTTTCGAATTTGTATTTGTTAAGGTAAGTTGTATCAGTTTAAAAATTTGGAGTGGAATCCGAAGTGTCTCAAAAATTTTAACATTGAGGTTCTATGGATAGAATCACACGCTTTCTTAAAATCTATAAACGTAATTGACAGAGGCTTGTTTCGTTTGTGGTAATAAACCATGATTAAATTCAGATTAATTATTTGTTCGACACAGCTTTTCCATGGTCTGAAGCCTCCTTGGTATTCCCCCATTTCCTTATCCACTTGTTCTTTGATCCTACTGCGTAAAATCTTTGAGAAAATCTTGTAGGTACAGTCCAAGTGCGAGGTCTCTCTACAGTTGTCTGGATCACTTTTGTCTTCTTTCTTATGAAGTGGGTTAATTATACCTGTAGTCGAGTCTTCTGGGTTTTTTCTGCTGCCCAAATTAAAAAAAAAATATGTAAAGGTGCGTGAGTTGTTTTACCAGCATACTTCCACATTCCCGCTGACAACTGATTTTCACCACATGCTCTGTAGTTCCTCATTTCTTTAAGTGAAATTTCGATTTCTTGTACTGTAGGTGGGTTTATATTTTCTAGTTTGGTTTTTACAGGTGTGCTTAAATCTATTGTTAAAAGATTTTCAGGTTCATCTGAGTTCGAGACCTAGTTGGATGCTTCTGCCACGATTTCTGATGGTTCAAATGGCTCTGAGCACTATGGGACTTATCATCTGAGGTCATCAGTCCCCTAGAACTTAGAACTACTTAAACGTAACTAACCTAAGGACATCACACACATTCATGCCCGAGGCAGGATGCGAACCTGCGACCGTAGCGGTCGCATGGTTCCAGACTGAAGTGCCTAGAATCGCTCGGCCACTCCGGCCGCCACAATTTCTGAGTTATCCTTGTTATTGTGGGTTATTCTTCCATCTTTATCTTTCAGCAATAGTGTAGAAGGGTTGTAATTAAGTAACTGTTTATCAAAGGCTTTGAAATAATCTCTGGAACTGATTTTGTGGTAGTTTTCTTCAGTGGTTCTCAGTAGATTTTTTTGATATTTCCGCTTAGTTTTTCTGATAATTTGAGAGAATTTTTTCTGGTGTTTTTGAGGTTCGTTAATTTTTCTACCGTTTTGTGAGTTTGAAATTTTGTCCAAGCTTGATGTCCTTCAACTTGAATTTCATCACATTCCGTAGTCGACGATGCACGTTTTTTACGTTGATTCACTAGGGCCGATTCTTCAGCACGTAGCTTTAAAAATGTTGTTAGTTCCTCACGATTGTCTGTTACTATTCTATTTTGTGTGTTTTCTGATGTTTGTCATTTTTTATTAATTTGTGTGGGTCATACTTTCTTTAACGCCAGTTCCTCTCTGTCTTTTTTTGTTAATGAGGTGAATTTGATTTTGAGGAAATAATGATCTGAACCTGTGTATGTTCCACTTAGTGCCGGTACTTGATCATTTCGAATTTCTTTGTGAGAGAATTTGTCCATGCAGACAGGTCCAGCTGCCACTCTCCTCTTGTATAATCAAGATGTTTCCATACGTTTTCTTGGTTTTCTTTTAAAATATCTGGATTTGAAGACGAGGCCATGTGTTTTGCAAATTTCAACGAGTCTTAGTCCGTTTGTATCGGTTTGTTTATGTGGAGCCCATTTTCTCTATACTTCTTTTTCTTTCCGAGTTGGGCATTAAAATCCCATGTTAAGATCTTTGTATTGTTTTATTGATTTGATTTATTGTCTGATTCAAAAGATCACAGAATTTTTCTACTTCTACCATAGTTCTTGTCAGAAAATTATTCTCATTGGTAGGGGCACGGGGATTTATGATACTACAGATCTTGTTTGTGGTTTTCAGAGATAAAGTTGCGATTCGTGGAGATATAGCTTTAAAATCAGTTATTGAATCTATCATTTTCAAATTTACTATAAATCCTGTCCTGAGTTGCGGGCACTGTTTCATAACTCTTTGTTCTGGTTTTCCATTGTAAGTTATTACGATGTTTCGTCTGCCCAATTCAATTGTGAAGTTTTTGAGAGCTCCAATTTCAGAAAAGAGCTTATGTTATGTGAATGAAATGTAGTTAACGTGTTATGTTTTATTTTAGCTTTATGTGCTTGATGAGAGTTGGGTGATTTCAAATTCTCCAATTCATTTGAGTCTTCCAGTTGGCTACCCACCGAGTCCGATGCAGCCTTCTCCTTCCCTGCTCTATTGAACGGTGGAAATTTTTCTCTAAGAGACCTTTTCACGTTTGCCTGTCAGAGGCTATCAAACTCGACTTGAGCGAGCTCTGTGTTAGGGCACAGAGGATATTAACCAGCCACCACTAACATGTGGAACAGACTATCCCCCTATCCGCCGCCTGGGGAGGCGCTCGGTAGTAGACTAGCCACTCCCCCGAGTAAATACTCTAGTAAATACTCTATTACTGAATGAACTGTTATGTTCAAAGTAGAAGTAGTAGCAGGGAACGGACAATAGAAACAGAGGGGAATATTTTCAAAAGATATAGACTCGGAAACAGAAGTAAACAGCTGTTAATAGGGATCAAAGGTTACAAAAATATCCAAATATTTCGAAATTCAATCGAGAAGGAGCGTAACACGTTTCTTGCATGCGTGAAAAGATTGGAACAATACTAACTAAACCAGATCTTCAGCAATTCAACAATACATAGCATTAACGTAGGAGAACAAGTGAAAATCGAAAACCCTATACAGTATACATATAAACGGTAACTGTTTAATGCGTACCACAGCGATGTAGGGGAAGTCGAGAAGAACAATTTAGAACGGGACACTTGCGGTCTATCAAGCTGGAAAGCGATCTCAAATTGCCCTACAAAAACATTTAAGCTACTGCGCATACGTGCCGCTCCAGATTTTCGATGTTCACCGGGCCTCTAACGCCGCCAGCTCAGCGCCTATTACGCTAACATCATTAATTTGAAGTTTTCTGTGAGGCTACTGAAAGAAAAAAAGATTTTTGTGAACATTATACAAAAACTAATAACATTCAGAAATAGATCCAAACTTAACCTTTAAAACCACGGTACTTTCGTAGTAAGGAGGTGAAACAAAAAATACGATTTAACTGCTAATTTTTTTCAGTATATTCACAATATTTTGAGATAAAATTAGCAAACATCAATTTTACAACTTTTAAGTTCAAGAACAACGTTTCTTTATAATATTCGAGCACTATTTGAACCACACATCGAGCGGCGCGCTTATGGTGCAGCTTAGGTGGCATTTGTAGGCCGTTTCGAGGCTCTTTCGCTACTTGATAGACCTCAATAATTTATTCCAATTTTTTCCAAATTGTTCGTCTCGACTTCAGCTACACTACTGTGGTGCGTTGTAAGCAATTATTGCTTACACCCCGTTGTAGTGTGTATCATAATTAACGCCGCAACCTGACAAGTGTGAGAGTGCGAGCAAAGACGCAGACACGTTGTTTTGATATTTCGTATGTCTGGTTACCTGTTGCAACTGACTCCATTCGTTGTAAATGCATTATGCTTTACTTGAAGCGCGTGAGAAGCGGTCCACAAGGTGACGTTGTGTGCTGGGCTGCAGATTCGCAGTCAAATAAAAGCTGAACACGCGCCACAACGATACCATGGAATGGCTGCATTCTGCTTTACTTGCAGCGCCTGAGAAGTGGTCCACAATGTGAAGTTGTGACTGGACTGCAGATTCTCCAACTTTAGAACAGTAAAAGTTGCAGTTAAGTAAAAGTTGAACACCTGCCACAACGATGGAATGGTTCCATTCTGATTTACTTGAAGCGCGTGAGAAGTGATCTGTAGTGTGATGTTGTGGACTGGACTCCACATTCCCGAAAGGTGGAGTAGTGTAAGAGGCAGTGAAATGAAAGCTGAACACTCGCCACAGCAGTAACATGGAAGGGTTCCATTCTGATTCACCTGATGTGCGTGAGAAGCGGTCCACAGTGTAATGTGGAGTACTGGACTGCACATTCCCAAAATTCTGCTTCACCTGATGTGCGTGAGAAGCGGTCCACAGTGTAATGTGGAGTACTGGACTGCACATTCCCAAAATGTGGAGTAGTATATGGGGCAGTCAAATGAATGCTGAACACTTACCACAACTGTACCGTGGAATGATTTCATTGTGCTTTACTTGAAGCGCATTAGAACCGGTCCACAATGTGATGTTGTGTACTAGACTACAAAAAAAAAAAAAAAAAAAAAAAAAAAAAAGGCTCTGAGCACTATGGGACTTAACTGCTGAGGTCATCAGTCCCCTAGAACTTAGAACTACTTACACCTAACTAACCTAAGGACATCACACACATCCATGCCCGAGGCAGGATTCGAACCTGCCACCGTAGCGGTCTCGCGGTTCCAGACTGTAGGGCCTAGAACTGCTCGGCCACTGCGGCCGGCCGTACTAAACTACACATTCGTTAAAGGTGGAATAGTATGAGGGGCAGTCAAATGAAAGCCGAACACAAACCACCACGGTAGCATTGAATGGCTCTGTTCTGCTTTGCTTAAAGGACGTGAGAAGCTGTCAAAAAGGTGATGTTGAGTACTGGGCTGCATATTCCCGAAAGGTGGAGTAGTATCAGGGGCCTTCAGGTGGAATCCAAATACCCGCCACAGTTGTCCGTGGAATGGTTTCATTCTGCTTTACTTGAAGTGCATGAGAAGCGGTCCAAAACGTGATGTTGAGTACTGGACTGCAGATTCCCGGAAGTTGGAATAGTGCATGGGGAAGTCAAATGAAAGGCAAACACCCGCCGCAGTGGTACCATGGAATGTTTCCATTCTGCTTACTTGAAGCGCGTGAGAAGGGTCCACAGTATGATGTGCAGTACTAGACTGCACATTCACAAAAGGTGGAGTAGTACAAGGGGCAGTGAAATGAGAGCTGAAAACCGCCACAGCAGTACCATGGAATGGTTCCATTGTGCTTTAATTGAAGTGCAGTAGTACCGGCCCACAATGTGATGTTGTGTACTAGACTACACATTCCTGAAAGTTAGAGTAGTATAAGAGGCAGTTAAATGAAAGTCGAACACCCACCACAACGACAGCATGGAATGGCTCTATTCTGATTTACTTAAATTACGTGAGAACCGGTCCACAATGTGATGTTGAGTACTGGACTGCATATTACTGAAAGGTGGAGTAGTGTAAGGGGCAGTGGACTGAGATCCAAAAACCCACAACAGCGGTACCATCGAATGGTTCCACTCTGCTTTACTTAAAGCGCATGAGAAGCGGTCCACAATGTAATGTTGTGCACTGGACTGCTCATTCGCGAAAGGTGGAGTAGTGTAAGAGGCTGTCAAATGAAAGACAAACACGCACCACAGCGATACATGGAATGGTTCCATTCTGCTTTACTTGAAGCACGTGAGTAGTGGTTCACAATATGATGTTGTGGACTGGGCTGCGCTTTCCCGAAAGGTGGAGTAGTGTAAGGGGAAGTCAAAATAAAGCCACATACCCGCCAAAGTGGTACCATGGAAAGTTTCCATTCTGCTTTCTTGAAGCGCATGAGAAGCTGCCCGCAGTGTGGTGTTGTGTACTGGACTGCACATTACCAAAAGCTGGAGTAGTATAAAGGGGCAGTGAAATGAGAGGCGAACACCCACCTCAGTGATACAATAGGGTTGTTCCATTCTGCTTTACTTGAAGCGCGTGTGAAGCGGTCCACAACGTAATGTTATGCTCTGTGTTCCTCGTTCGCGAGAATAGTATAAGGGGCAGTCAAATGAAAGCCGAACACCCACCACAACGGTAGAATGGAATTGTTCCATTCAAGAGAAAGCACCACTCACATTTTCTGTTTCGTAGAATGGGATCGGGCTCTGACGGTTCCATAACTACACCCACTCTTGCACTTCCTCGTCCGACTGAAACTCGTATGGCCTTTAGGTCGCCAACGACGTGAAAATGACACTATGGGACATCAGGGATGTTTGGAGGATGCTGCATTGTTTTGGAACCGAATCACTGATTCGTAGCGTTCGTCCGACTGGCAGTGTGGCGATGGGCGCCATCGTGCGTGGGGATTATTGCACCCGACAGAATTCCTGGACGTTTTGACTTATGGCGCTCCACAATTTTCGGAAAGTGTATCAATACTGTTGCGCACTGACTATGGTTCCACGCTTAAGGAACGCTGCAAGCAGACGGTCACCGCAGTCGAAGAAAAAGATCATCATTACAAAAGGGCAAAAGGCAAAATCAGGAGTGGAAACATCCCACGCCGTTCCCAACAAATAGATCCAAAACTGTTCGCGGAATTTCCCTCTTCGATGAAGGCAGTAAGTGCAGGAGTGCCTGTACTAAGATACCCTAGTGTGTGGAGTACTTTAGATCTGTGTCTTCTGCACACATGGCATGTCCAGATCGGCAAAGGTACCGGTTTGTTTCTTACCCTCTCTTCAGCTGATGACCTTGGAAGTCATCTACTTAAACTTGTCTTCCTCACTTTCTCAATAAATTTCGGTACCGAGAGTGTTTTTTACTCTGTGGGTAACAAGCAGAAGGGAATGGAGCAAGCGGTGTTCATTTATTTACGCATTGATTTTTATTTCATGTGTGCCACGTTCCCCTGTATCCCTTCCCTTGCGCAACATGGGCTGTATGAATGAGATATTATTGAAGTAGCATAAAGTTTTGGTCAGAGGTCGTAGCATTGCATGAGTAGAGTGGTTCTGTGGTAGGATGGTACCAACCCCCTAACACCGTCAAGTCTGGCGAAGATAGTGAGCAAGACAGGTAACAGAGGACGTGAAGGCACGAGTAATGGCTCTGTCAGGTTGGTGTACCGCCACCTCCACCACCTTTTGAGCGAACAACGGTTAGGCGAGGTGTCCGGATGTCCACTTGTTCCTGGTTAGCGGCGCTGGACAGACGTGGAGACGCAGCTCTCGATTTTGGTAATGTTAACAAAGCTATCAGAATGTATCAAAACTGCTCGTTAACAAAGTCCAGATGTTGAAATCAGGTGTGAGATTACCACCAAACCCCAATAAGGAAGTTAATTTTCATAATTTATTCAAATTTCAGTAAGAACTTTGCGTTTCTGCCTTGGTCAGGCAATGCACCATGGGCCTTAAGCTCACGGTCGTATTAGTGCTCTGTGTTTAACGGCAGTTCACTCATTTAATGTATTTTAATATGGTCTTTCTTTTACAGTAATATCTTGGGGGGTGTTACCTATTTTTCATATGTTTTCTTTGTGTACTTGCTTTCCTGCCACGTAGTCGGTTGGAGCAACCAACACATAGTTAAACTGCAGTTTTGGTCTGAAAATGCATAGAAATCGAGATGAGTGTAAGACAGAGAAGAAATAATCTTGTGTGTTCGTATTTTTTACATTTCTGTTGGCTTCTGCTACTTGGCCACGTGTGTGAAATAATATTGATGTGATAGTTAATGTTTCTTGTGCCCTCCATAACTATTTGGTTCGCCTACAATGAAGTGCGTTATGTAAAATACATGGTTTAAACTCTTGTATCTAGGAAAGTTCAGATTTTAATGCCCATTGATGGAATACAGACTTGCAAAATTTTCCCGCCATGTGATAGTAAATGTTCTTCCCTCCATCTCAGTAACGTGGTGTTGTTACTGAAAGCAAGATTAAACCAAAACTGGCAGTCATAGTTAAGTGCACCGCTTGCTACCCTTTCTTCAGCGTACGTTTTAACAAAAAATGGAATATTTAGGCATATACTCTTCCGCCCTGGCCGAGTTCGCTTGTAGTGTGATTGCTGAAATTGTTCTGCGTGATCTATGGTAACTGATTGTAATAAGCATGGGTTTAGGTATAATTGTCTGCCTGCATAAAATTACATTGAAGCCAGGTCTGCGCTCCCCTCTCCCTTTCCATAATTACGTGGCGAAAGTGAACCATGTTAACTAGAGAGACCAGTTGTGATTATGTATATTCCACCAGACACACGGCTAGTTATTGAAATGCCATCGGTATTAAATAAATGTCAATCAACCTATACCCTACTTTCATCATGTAGAATAGGTTATCCGTTGCCTTCAAATTTTTACCGTTTGGTTAAACCCTCCCGCGAGAAATCATTAATATCTTATATATACCATCGATAATAATAAGGTTACGTGGTAATGTGAAGAGCTCATTTAAAACTTTGCTTCTTTGTTCCCCACTACTGTAAGTAGGCTGTTTAGGTTTTTTTATTGGTAACGCCACCTCTGTATGAAAATCACTGGCTCTACTGTGTGCAGTCTGTGTCTAGTTTGCATTGTTGTCTGCCATTGTAGTGTTGGGCAGCAGCAGCTGGATGTGAACAGCGCGTAGCGTTGCGCAGTTGGAGGTGAGCCGCCAGCAGTGGTGGATGTGGGGAGAGAGATGGCGGAGTTTTGTAATTTGTCATGAACTGCTATATATGACTATTAAGGTAAATACACTGTTTGTTCTCTATTAATATCTTTCATTTGCTAACTATCCCTATCAGTAGTTAGTGCCTTCCGTAGTTTGAATCTTTTATTTAGCTGGCAGTAGTGGCGCTCGCTGTACTGCAGTAGTTCGAGTAATGAAGGTTTTTGTGAGGTAAGTGATTTCTGAAAGGTATAGGTTAATGTTAGTCAGGGCCATTCTTTTGTAGGGATTATTGAAAGTCAGATTGCGTTGCGCTAAAAAAAATATTGTGTATCAGCTTAAGGACAGTCGTGTATAAATTGTTCAAAGGGGACGTTTCACTACCATTGTTAAGTTGGATATCACGTACACAGAATTTTTGTGCAAGTGGGAAGCAATGAGAAATGGCAAGTCATTTGGCTCGTCTATTTTCATTTGCGTTTGGTAAATAATTCGACGTGATGCGAGTTGAGTCAGGCAGGTTCTGAAAATATAAAAGTGTAGACGGGTTAAAGAGATTACATTGGTTACATACTGCAGATTTCATCGACTCTTTTTAATATTAATTTAACTTGTTACTGGATATTTCAATTGCATTACTGGGTGTGCTTTAGAACTGTGAAGCTTTTCGGCTTTGTTGCGGGTTTGTTGTGCTCGTTAGAGGTGGTAATAGTCTCTCGTGTTCGGCACATCCGACATTACATGGCCGAGGATTTAACGGCGACGAGAGCGAGTGGGAAGCAATGAGAAATGACAAGTCATTTGGCTCGTCTCATTTCATTTAACTCTCCGGAGCAATTTTTGTAATCTCAAAAAACAAACTAACAAACACACAAACAAAACTCCAGCATATGAAATTTGAATGCTGTGATTTAAAAATTGAATAATAAAGTGTAAATAAGCTTCTCTTATAGGGTTGGCTAGAGGAAAATTCTGAAGAGTCTTCCAGATGTACAACACTGCCTATGCTTAATGACAAGTAACTGTCATTTCCAAAAAGTTTGATCGTCATTAATGTACAATATAAACAACATGAGTTTCAGCACATTCCCTCAAGGGAGACCTTAATGTACTTCTGCATATGGCGATGACCCTCCACGCTCAGACACTCAGCTGTTGCCTGTTGTACCGCGGGAAGTTACATATATAGCTTTTTCTATGTGTTTCTGCTAGAAAGAGCAAATGGGCAGTTGTTAGCACCTCACTTAGACAGCGAGTCAACATCATTTATTTCCAGTAAAATGGACGTACAGAGATTGTGGGAAAAGTTTAAAGAGATTGTTAATCGTGTTCTGGAGAAGTATGTGTTTAATAATTGGGTGACGGACATGACCCACCGAGGTTTAAAAATTGGGAAAACGCTGAGGAAGTAAGGCTTTTACACTCTCGGGTCAAAAGAGAACGAACAAATGAATTCAGGTTAGCAGATTTTCATGAGTCCGTAAAAAGATCTATGCACGAAGCACACAACAACTACCTCCGTAATAACCCCAGTAAACCGAGAAAATTGTGGTTTTTTGTAAAATCACCAAGCGGTTCTAAGGCTTTCATCCAGTCACTCGTTGACCAGTAATGTGTGGAAGTCGAAGATACCAGAACAAAAGTCGAAGCTTTACGTCTCGTGTTTAAGAAATAGTTCATGCAAGACAATCACAAAGACACACCGTCGTTTTGCTGTCGTACAGAGTCCCGTATGGACGACGTAGTAATAACCATCTCTGCCATAGAGAAATTCAAAGAGCTCTAAATAGATAAGTCGCGAGGCCCGGATGGGACAACGGTCATACAAAGTGTTGCCTGTGGAATAAGCCCCTCACTTAGTTGCATTTATCGTGAATCTTTAGCCCAGTGCGAAGTCCCAAGCGACCGGAAAAAGAAAGATGTGACACTGCATATACACCGAAGCGCCAAATAAACTGGTAAGGCATGCGTATTCAAATACAGAGATATGTAACCAAGCAGAATACGCCGCTGCGGACGACGACGCCTAAATAAGACAACAAGTCTCTGTCGCAGTTGTTACATCGGTTACTGCTGCTATAGTAGCCGGTTATCAAGATTTAAGTGTGTTTGAGGGTGGTGTTATAGGTGGCGCACGAGCGATGGGACACAGCATCTCCAAGCAGCGGTAAAGTGGGGATTTCTCCGTACGACCATTTCACGAGTGTGCCTTGAATATCAGGAACTCGGTAAAAACTCAAATCTCCGGCATCGCTGGGACCGAAAAAAATATTCTGCAAGAACGGGACCAACGACGACTGAAGAGAATCGTTCAACGTGATAGAAGTGCAACCCTTCCGCAAATTCTTGCAGATTTCAATGCTGGGCCACCAAGTGTCAGCGTGCGAACCAGTCAACGAAACATCATCGATATGGACTTTCGGAGCAGAAGGCCCACTCGTGTACCCTTGATGACTGCACAACACAAAGTTTTACGCCTCGCCTGGGCCCGTGAGTATCGACATTATATTGTTAATGACTGGAAGCATGTTGCCTGGCCGGAAGAGGAAATATGTTGCCTGGTCGGACGAGTCTCGTTTCAAATTATATCAATCGGATGGACGTGTACGGGTATGGAGACAACCTCATGAATCCATGGACCCTGCATATCAGCAAGGGACTGTTCAAGCTGCTGGAGGACCCCTGATACGTCTAGATACGATTCTAACAGGTGACGTACTTAAGCAGCCTGTCTGATCACCTGCATCCATTCACGTCCGTTGTGCTTTCCGATGGACTTGGGCAATTCCAACAGGACAATGCATCGAGCATTACTGCAGACTGTCTCCAGGAACACTCTTCTGTGATTAAACACTTCCACTGGCCACCATCCTCCCCGTACATGAACATTATTGAGGATATCCGGGACGCCTTGCAACGTGGTGTTCAGAAGGGAACTCCAACCCCTCGAACTCTTACGGATTTAGGGACAGCCCTGCAGGATTCAGGTTTCATTCCTTCCAGCACTACTTCAGACATTAGTCGAGTACATGCCACATCGTGTTGCGGCACTTCTGTGTATTCACGGGGGATCTACACGGTATTAGGCATGTGTACCGGTTTCTCTGGCTCTTCATTGTATAAAGGGTAAAAGAACCGTCTCGCAAAATTGTAGGCCAATATCCTTTATATTGGTGTGCTGCAAAATTCTGGAACGCAACCTATAATAAATATTCTTGAGACCGAAAAGCTCCCGTCCACAGATCAGCATTGTTATAGAGAGAATCGCTCGTCCGAATTTCAGCTTGCACTTTTCTCAAGTGATGTACTGCGAACTATCTGCGAAGGTCAAGGGCAAATTCCATGTTTCTAGATTTCTGAAAATCATTTGACACAGTGCCGCACTGCAGACAGTAACCGAAGGTACGAGCAGATGGAACAGCTCCCAAAAGACGTCTTAAATAACAGAACTCAGTATTCTGTCCCCAACAGCAAGTGTTCGCCAGACACAAGGGCAGGAGTGCCATGGAAACGTATAGGGCAGCTGTTACTTTGCGTACCCATAAAAGATCCGGTAAACAAGGTGAGCAGCAGTCTGCAGTTGTTTGCTGATGATTCTGTGGCATCGGGAAGGTGTCGAAGTTGAGTGATGGTGGGGGGGACACAAGATAACTTATTGTTCGGACAAAATTTGTAGTTGGTGTGATGAATGGCAGCTAACTCTAATGTAAAAAAAATTAAAGTTAATTAAGTTAATGTGGATGAATAGGAATAACAAACGCGTGATGTTCGGATACAGCATTAGGTGTGGCCAGTTTGATACGGACAGAGACAGAATATAATACGCGAGAGGACCTACTGAGTACTGTTCGTGTGTCTGGGATCCGCAACAGGTCGAAATAAAGGAGGACATCGAAGCAATTTAGAAGCTGGCTGCTTGATTTGGTACCGGTAGGTTCGATAAACACACAGGTATGACTGCAGAAATATTGTGCTGCCAACAGCATTGATTTCGCTTACGATCCACGAAGATGAGAGAAATTAGGGCTCATACGGAGGCATGCAGACAATCGCCTTTCTCTCACTCTGTTTGTGAGAGTGGAACAGGAAAGGAAATGAAACTTCCTGGCAAATTAAAACTATGTGCCGGACAGGGACTCCAACTCGGGACCTTTGCGAGTCTCGGTCTCTCCCTGTCTTAAGATAACCTAGAAGGCTGAGGGAACCTGAACGGCGCGGGCAGAAACGTGGTTCTCCTCTCGCCCGCTGAATTCGTGCTTGGCTTTGAGTGCAGCACTCATGAATTCACTTGACTGTCGTGGGATGCCGGCTAACGCGAGAAGCAGTACTACAGAAACATAAAACCACAGACTCGATATACCACGAACCTGCCGCAGCCATATTCCCACGTCTCTTGGTGAACGTATCTCCTTCTTACACGTGATATTACACAATCCTACAAAGAACCAGAACTTAATTGCAATATCTGAACTAGAAACCCACAGCGTAAAATTTCCTTATACATGGTGGTTGATTGATAGTGGCCGCGCCAAATATCTCAAGAAATAAGCATCAACCGAAAAAACTACATAGAACGAAACTCGTCTAGCTTGAAGGGGGAAACCAGATGGCGCTATGGTTGGCCCGCCAGATGGCGCTGCCATAGGTCAAACGGATATCAACTGCGTTTTTTAAATAGGAACCCCCATTTTTTATTGCATATTCGTGTAGTACGTGAAGAAATATGAATGTTTTAGTTGGACCACTTTTTTCGCTTTGTGATAGATGGCGCTGTTGTAGTCACAAACGTGTAAGTACGTGGTATCACGTAAAATCCCGCCAATGCGGACGGTATTTGCTTCGTGACACATTATCCGTGTTAAAATGGACCATTTACCAATTGCGGAAAGGGTCGATATCGTGTCAATGTATGGTTATTGTGATCAAAATGCCAACTTGCGTGTGCTGTGTATGCTGCTCGGGATCCTGGACGACATCATCCAAGTCTCCGGATCGTTCGCCGGATAGTTAAGATATTTAAGAACACAGGAAGTGTTCAGCCACATATGAAACGTCAACCACGACCTCCAACAAATGATAATGCCCAAGTAGGTGTTCTAGCAGCTGTCGCGGCTAATCCGCACATCAGTAGCAGACAAACTGCGCGAGAATCGGGAATCTGAAAAAGGTCGCTGTTGAGAATGGTACATCAACATAGATTACACCCGTACCATATTTCTATGCACCAGGAATTGCATGGCGACGACTTTGAACGTCGTCTGCCACTGGGCACAAGAGAAATAACGGGACGATGACACACTTTTTGCACGCATTCCATTTAGCGACGAAGCGTCATTCACCAACAGCGGTAACATAAACCTGCATAATATGCACTATTGGGCAACGGAAATCCAAGATGGCTGCGACAAGTGGAACATCAGCGACCTTGGCGGGTTAATGTATGGTGCGGCATTGTGGGAGGAAGGATAATTGGCCCCCATTTTATCGATGGCAACTAAAAGGTGCAATGTATGCTGATTTCCTACGTAATGTTCTACCGATGTTACTACAAGATATTTCACTGCATGACAGAATGGCGATGTACTTGCAACATGATGGATGTCCGGCACATAGCTCACGTGCGGTTGAAGCGGTATTGAATAGAATATTTCATGACAGGTGGATTGGTCGTCGAAGCACCATACCATGGCCCGCACGTTCACCGGATCTGACGTATCCGGATTTCTTTCTGTGGGGAAAGTTGAAGGATATTTGCTATCGTGATCCACCGACAACGCCTGACAACATGCGTCAGCGCATTGTCAATACATGTGCGAGCATTACGGAAGGCGAAATACTCGCTGTTGAGAGGAATGTCGTTACACGTATTGCCAAATGCATTGGGGTTGACGATCATCATTTTGAGCATTTATTGCATTAATGTGGTATTTTCAGGTAATCACGCTGTAACAGCATGCGTTCTCAGAAATGATAAGTTCACAAAGGTACATGTATCACATTGGAACAACCGAAATAAAATGTTTAAACGTACCTACGTTCTGTATTTTAATTAAAAAAATCTACCTGTTACCAAATACTCGTCTAAAATTGTGAGCCATATGTTTGTGATTATTACAGCGCCATCTATCACGAAGCGAAGAAAGTGGTCCAACTAAAAAATTCATATTTCCTTACGTATTACACGAATATGTAAGGCGAACCATAGCGCCATCTGGTTTCCATCTTCAAGCTAGGGAAGTTTCGTTCTTTGTAGTTTATTTCGTTTGACGCTTATTTCGTGAGATATTTGGCCCGGTCACGATCAATGGACCACCCTGTATACAGAATGCAGATTGCGTTGATCGTACCTACATTGGGCGGTTGGGATAAAACGCTAGCTACTCGTATTTGCATATCGAAGCTTGACATTGTGACGTTTGTCCCATGTGGAGTTGCGCTATGCGATAACTACAGAGGCGGTAAAAGTCATGAGATACCGTCTAATATCTTGCCGGGCTTCGTTTCGCCGGGTGTAGTGCAGCAGCTCGACGTGGCAAGGATGCAACAAGTCGTTGGAAGTCGCTTGCAGAAATATTGGGCCGTGCTGCCACTATAGCCGTCCATAATTACGAAAGTGTTACCGGTGCAGGATTTTGTGAGCGAACTGACCTCTCGATAATGTCCCATAAATTTTCGAAGTGATTCTTGTCAAATGATCTGGGTGGCCAAATCTTTCGCTCGAACTTTCCAAAATGTTCTTCAAACCAGTCACAAACGACTGTGGCTCGGTGACACGGCGGATTGTCGTCCGTAAAAATCCCATCGCTGTTTGGGAACATCCATGAATCGATCAAACGGTCTACTACTAGCCGAGCGTAACCATTTTCAATGAATGGTCGGTTCAGCTGGACCCAGTCCATTCCGCGCAAACACAGCCCACACCACTATGGAGCCACCTTCAACTTGCACGGTTCCTTGTTGACAGATTAGGTCCATGGATTCGCGGGGTCTGCGCCACCACTAGAACAGTACCTTCAGCTCTTAGCAAGTGAGATCAGGACTCATCTTAGAGACGCTGCAAGCGTTGTCGTGCAATTAGCAAAGAATGTCTTGTCGGTCGTCTGCTGCACTAGCCCATTAACGAGAAATTTCGCTCCACTGTCCTAACGTATACGCGGACCGTAGGGCGGGTGTTTCAGTGTTGTCCATCCGAGTTTTGTAGTTGCTTCCATGGTTTTTGACTGACATGTGGCCGTGCATTGTCGTGCAGCAGCAAAACGTCCTGCTTTTGCCGATGTGGTCGACCACGACTCAGTCGAGCGAAGTTGTCGTCACATATGCATCAGAATTTATGGTGGTTCCACTTGGCATGATGTCCACAAGCAAGAGTCCTGCGGAATCGAAAAACACCGTAGCCATAACTTTTCCAGCAGAAGGTGTGGTTTTGAATTTTTTTTTTCTTGGATGAATTTGCATGATGCCACTCCATTGATTGCCTATTCGTCTCTGGTGAAAAATGATGATGCCATGTTTCATCACCTGTCACAGTTCGTCCAAGAAATTCATCTCCACCATTCTCGTTCTGTTCCAAATGTTCGCTGCATACCGTTTTTCTTGTTTCTTTGTGAGCCACTGTCAACATTCTGGGAACCCACGTGGCACAAACCTTTTTAACGTCAACACTTTCAGTATTCTGCAAACACTTCCTTCCCCTATCCCAACGTAGCGTGACAATTCGTTCACTGTGATGCGTCTGTCAACAGTCACCATTTCGTCAAGTCTGCACATTGTCTGGAGTGTGTGCAGTACGAGGCCTGCCGCTGCGAGACGATCCTCTATATTGCCGTGCCCGCTTTCATCACGTAACCCGCTTGCCCACCGACTAACTGTACTGCGATCGACAGCAGCATCTCCTTACATCTTTTTCAACGTCTTGTGGATCTTTCCTTCTGTCTCGTTTTCATAGTACAGGAATTCTATGACAGCACGTTGCTTCTGACGAACGTCAAGTGTAGCAGCCATCTTGAAGACATGATGCGACGGCGCCACTCACGGGAACAGGTTGAACTAGGTTTGAAAACAAGCGCGAGGGATGTATCTACACAATGTAAAACTTTCGCACATGCAGAATGAAAACTATATTTTTACAAAAATAGTGTGCATTCCTTTTGGAGTGACCGTCGTAAATCACTCTTCATCATGATCAAAGGGAAGAATTCCTGTTATTAAATGTAACTGTAAAATCTGCTTCTGAATAACGGAAATATTTTTTGTTTACGTTCGACAAAGTATTGAAGCAATGTTTGATATATTTTTAGTTGGAGTTTTTCTCTGTTTTGCCTTTTTTCTTGAGAAAATTGCATTCTCTAGCGTTATATGATAAGTATTCTTTTATTTTCACTTCAACGTTCCTCTATTTCACGTTGAAAATCAACAATTTTCGAATAAAACCAGAATTAAATATTGACAGTTTTAATTTTACTGTAAATGCAGCTTACTTTTAAGTAACGGACTGGAGGATATCTTTGTAGAACAAAACTTTTCAGTAGGTGACTCAGCCCTTCATATATCCTCGCTCATTTTCTACACAGTTTCCGATTAATAGGGGAATCTAATATGACAACGATTGCATACTCAGAGCATGCGATCGTTAGGGGGTAATACGCGATAGGTATGCAACACACCTAAAGTACAGCTAACGCGGGTGTGACCTTAACTTACTAAAGCAACAAGGAAAGCTACTGTACCATTCGCTTACTTACGACAGCCTATGGCAGTTTTACAACTCTAGTCCCTCGCGACCTTCGTGGCATCGTATTTTTAACGTTCTGTAATGTCCTATATGTTATAAATTGGTTGATGGGGAAGGCCAGCAATCCGCCAGTTTTCTATAAAGACGGTAGAGCTGTGATATGGGATGAAATACTAACGGTCATTTGCAGTGCTTACTAATTTCTTCTCTTTTTCTGTATCATCTGAAAACCTTCTGATGTGAACGGATTGGCGGAATTCTCGCTACCGCACTTCAACCTTAGTTTCAAGTGATTAGAGACATAGTTTTACTAACGCAGTGATGATGAAATGCATGACGATGATGTGAGTTCTTTCACCTCTCTGGATATCACGGAATTGTAGTTGAGAAAGTTGGATAATGGTGTGAGATTGGTTTATGTTTAGCGAAGAACTGACGATGGAGTATAAGTGGTGGGAGGGCCTGCCCCCAGGCAGGGTATGGATGAGGTGGAACCTTCATTTTCAATGAAGGGGCGGGATGTTTTATGGCTCATAGAAAGGGTAAATCTTTTGGATACTTTCATAGTTTGGGAGAAGGATGTGAAGTGTTAACACAAGTACGACTACCAGGTAGGGTATGAAGGATGGAAATGCAGTGGAGTGTTGAGTAAGAGTTTAAGAAAAATATAGGAGAGGTGTCCTAAGTGTCTGACGTGGAGTAGGAACAGTGAGAGAGGATACACGGGTACGGAAATCGAGGTGAAGTGGATGTTTTCCTTGGGTATAGCTCGTTGACAGGATCAGAGGTCGATGCAGCATTTGCTTAGGTGACAATGGGTAAGATGAATGTCTTGTATACATGGATTATGATCGCAGGATATAGCTCGTGTATTCAAGCGGCTAGTAGTTTTAGTCCATAGGGAGCTTTGTTTTAGATGTTTAACAGGCGGGGAATCTGGGTTATTTTTTGATCATTGTTAGTTTTGTGTACAAGGGGCGATCAAAAAGTTTACTTACGAAGGCACACTGACCCCTTGACTACGTCGGTGCTTAAATAACCGCTAGGTTGCATATATGTTGCAATAACGCATAATTTTTTGATTAGCCTTTATACTTTATTCTGCTAAACAGATTGGGAAGTTGTGGATTGCAGAGGACGCTAAAACAGTCCTTCAGAAAACGGCCAAGAGTTGGGGTGTAGGTGACACGAGGAGGATGGAACTGATGTAGGGAAGGAGTGGGGTAGGGGCATCATTTGGAAAAAGAAGAGATACAGAAGATTTTAGGTGGCTGAATGGATAAATATCAAGGGTAATTTCATGGTGTGCAAGGGCAATGGGGCTGGTGCGAGAGAAGTAATGAGACTGACAACACTGCGAACGATCTGGTTACATTGAGATGCTCGGTCCCAGTTTCAGTTCTGTTACGGCGTTAAGTCAAGCGCCGGCACGCCAGGCTGCAATCAAAGAGAAGAGGTGGCTTTGAGAAGACGTCAGCCAATCGCACGCTGAACGACCTCTCTCCAGGACGACAACGCGACAGCAGCGGCCCCTATGTGAAGAGGACATAAGCGGCGCGACCGACTGGTGAAGCCTCAGTTGAATAGCAGCTTCAAGATTAGGCACTCGTATAGGGGTGTCAACTCTATTATTTCGCTTGTACTCTCCATGTAATAGAGACTTAGGATTGTTTATACGAAGAAGATTTATTATTTTGTATGTCGCCCTTTGCTTGCGACACATCTGTGTAATTGCAAAGATAAGTATTGTATCTTTTCTTGTTGTAATAAATCTCATTAATACGACTCGTTTGAATGTTTGTGTAGCGAATCGAGTATGCAGGATTCCTAGACACCACAAGTAGCATACGGCCACCAAGTGAATTTTGAGAGCTCCATCAGTGAAGCTGTGATTTTTTTTGTGTGTCTCGAAAATAGAACAGCGGAATTTAGAACAACGCTATCCCGACAGTTTTTGTGTTAAACTTCGGGAATTCACGAATGTGATCGTTAAAATGTTGAAGCAAGACTGTGAGGAACATTCCTTATCAAGAACAAAAGTTTTTTTTTTTTTTTTTTTTTTTTGAAAGGTCGAGAACATGGTGAAAATGAACCTCGCTCAGGTGGACCTTCAACTTAAAAAACCGACGTAAACATCGTAAGTGTGCATGCTGATGTGAGGTCAGTCCGACGTTTAACAATAAGGATGATGGATGACCTGTTAAACTTAAGCACTATCGCCGTACATCAAATTTTGGACGAAGGTTTGCACATTCGAAATATTTCTGTCAAAACGGTGCCGAAATACCTCACAACTGAGCAGTAGGACATTAAAAGAAACGTGTTTGTTAATCTTCTTGAGAATATTGCCAACGACCATGAATGGTTCAGTCATGTGATCACAGGTTCCTGGATATTTCAGTACGATCCTGAGACAAAGCGACAAGGTGTGGAGACTGAGACACCTCCTAGCCAAAAAAAGCTCGAATGAGCAAATCAAAGATTAAAAAATGCTGATTTACTTTTTTTGCTGTAGGCGTATAGTGCATAAAGAATTTCTCTACGACAAACTGTCAAGTAAGTGTTTTACAAAGATGTCCTTGAAAGGCTCAGAAAGAGGACGAATCGACTGAAACTGAACACTGAAGATAAGTGGATGCTGCATCTTGACGACGCCCCGTATCAAACGGCCATGTCCATCACGGAATTTTTCACCTCAAAAGACATTGGTGTTTTCCATAGCCCCCTGTTCACCTGATCTGAGTTTACCTGATCTAAGACCTTGTGGCTTCCTTTTTCACCGAAATTGAAAAATGTCTTATAAGGACGAGATTTTGGGACTCTGGAAAACATTCAAAAGAATGTGACCGATATGTTAAAGGCCCTACCAGTTGACGCAGTTCAGCGCTGCTACCAATACTGAGTACAATGACTCTGCTGGTGCATAGCTGGGAACTGCTTTGTTGGGAAAATAATGTTGACAAAAAATAAAAACTTTTTGTGGGTAAAAAATCAGTCTCATTAGTCTTCCTGGGAAAGAACGTGGAGTGTGTGGAGAGAAAGGAACGTGAGACGCCGTGACAGTGGCGCGGTAGCAGGTCAGTCTTCTCAATGGTTCGCCGGCCGGGTTGGCCGAGCGGTTCTAAGCGCTTCAATCTGGAACCGCGCGACCGCTACGGTCGCAGGTTCGAATCCTGCCTCGGGCATGGATGTGTGTGATGTCGTTAGGTTAGTTAGGTTTAAGTAGTTCTAAGTTCTAGGGGACTGTTGACCTCAGATGTTGAGTCCCATAGTGCTCAGAGCCATTTGAACCATCTTTCTCAATGGTTAGCTGGCCGAAGTGGCCGTGCGGTTAAAGGCGCTGCAGTCTGCAACCGCCAGACCGCTACGGTCGCAGGTTCGAATCCTGCCTCGGGCATGGATGTTTGTGATGTCATTAGGTTAGTTAGGTTTAAGTAGTTCTAAGTTCTAGGCGACTGTTGACCTCAGATGTTGAGTCCCATAGTGCTCAGAGCCATTTGAACCATCTTTCTCAATGGTTAGCTGGCCGAAGTGGCCGTGCGGTTAAAGGCGCTGCAGTCTGGAACCGCCAGACCGCTACGGTCGCAGGTTCGAATCCTGCCTCGGGCATGGATGTTTGTGATGTCCTTAGGTTAGTTAGGTTTAACTAGTTCTAAGTTCTAGGGGACTAATGACCTCAGCAGTTGAGTCCCATAGTGCTCAGAGCCATTTGAACCATTTTTCTCAATGGTTCGGAATGCAGTTGATGGTTGAGATTCGGTACTAAGGGGGTTTAGGTGATATGGGAACTCTCCAAGTTGGTGCAACATCGTAGAGCGATGAGTGGAAACGGAAAGCGAGGTGGGGTGCGTGGAACTCAAGGATTTTGAGGAAGCGTTAAAACGTTGAAGGCTTTGAATTCCACGCAACATACGTGTAGGTGCGGATGTGGCGAATTAAGGTCTTATAATTAAGTGGGATAGTTGAGCTATTTAATCTACTTGGTGATAGTATTAGTCTACTGTGTGCATTATTTTTGATGGCTGGTTGCTGGTGATTCCAAAGTTAGTTTTTAATCGAGGACTATTCCAAGACACATTGAGGTGAAAAGAGTGATGGGATAGCGATATCGACATAGGGTGATGGCGGTAGTGTCATTTACCCAAGCTAGAAAAGGGCAGTGCATTGCAAGAGTTGTCATTCGTACTCAGATGTTTCATGTGAAAAGGTGTCCGACCTGACTGCGGGCTCACGAAGGGGGTTAACAGACTTGGAACGCGGAATGGTAGCTGGAGCTAGACGCATGGGACATTCCATTTCGGAATTCTTTAGGTAAGTCAGTATTCTGAGACCCACAGCGTCAAGAGTGTGCTGAAAACACCAAATTTCAGGCAGGTATCACCACCGACAACGCAGTGGCCGACAGCCTTCACTTAACGACTGAGTGCAGCGGCGTTTGTGTAGAGTAGTCAGTGCTAACAGATCTAACAACCCTACCGCAACAAAGGTCAAAAATTAATTCTGATTGTAGTGTTGCTCACGCTGCCAAATATTGCATTTACGGGCAACAACAAAGTTATATTATGTGGCAGGTGTCATTAGAGCACAGTTAATAAAGTCATTTCTTGAAATAATGGATAAACTAGGCACTCATCTTTTCGTGTTTCCCACGCTGGTCTCGTTGTGAACTCGTGGCTCAATCGTCGAAAATCTGGGTAGTGATGATTCCAAGCTCGGATGCAAAGAGGCCTAGGTGCTATTCTGCGATATTCAAAAGTTTTATAGTTGTGTTTCATAAACCATTCTTGAAGATTAAACTTTTGCAAGGTAGGACAATGGTGATGTAAAAAAGTAATCAGCACCCCGAATTTAAGTTACACTTCTTTTTTATTACTTTTGTTGCAACATCACTTCACAATACAAAACATTCTTGAAGATATCTTCCTCACTGTTAATGTTCACATTTCATAAACTGACTACAATTTGCGTCTTTTCAACATGACGACCAAGACTTGACTGTGTAATAACCGCTTACGCCCCCAAAATTCAGAGTTACAAGTACGTCAAAGATCATAGTGACAAAAGAAAGAATACACATAAGAATAATATCATTGCAATTTAAACATATCGATGTATCAAAGTACCTCTACATTAGTGAAATCAAATCTGAATGTTGTCACAGAAATATGTTAACCATTTTACAGAAACACAGTAGAATATTGCTGGTATCGAGAGGTTGCGGTGAGGTGCCGTAATGGTTACGTAATTCAAGTACCATTACACAGACAAGCAGCACTGCGTGAAATAACAGCAGAAATCGATGTCGGACGTACGGACAACGTGTCCTTTAGGACTGTATGGCGAAATATGGCGTTAATGGACTACAGCAGCAGACGACATACGGGAGCGTCTTTGCCAACACATGGCCTGCTATGCCTCTCCCAGGCTCGTGCCCGTATCGGTTGGTATCTGGTAAAATGTGTCCCAATTTCACTTGTTAAGAGCTGACGGTAGGGTTGGAGTGTGGCGTATACCTATCGAAGCGATTGAACCAAGCTGTCAATAAGATCATGTGCAAGGCGGTGGTGCCTCCATAATGGTGTGGGCTGTGTTTACTTGGAGACCGGGTCCCCTGGTCCAACTGATCATCGATTGGAAATGATTATGTTCAGGAACTTGGAGGCCATTTGCAGCCGTTCATGACCACCATTTTCGCAAACAACGATGGCATTATTACTGATGGCAACTGTTTGCGATTGATTTGAAGAATATTATGGACAGTTTGATCAAATGACTCGGCACGACAGATCGCCCGTCATGAATCCCATCGAATATACGAGGTGCATTCAAGTTCTAAGGCCACCGATTTTTTTCCTCCGGGCTGGAAAGAGATTGAAACATGTGCATTGTTTTAAAATGAGGCCGCGTTCATTGTCAATACGTCCCAGAGATGGCAGCACCGTACGACAGATGGAATTTTACCGCCAGTGGAGAGAATGAGAACTGTTTTAAATACATAAAATGGCGAGGTTTTCCTTACTTGAACAGCGTGCAATCATTCGTTTTCTGAATTTGCGTGGTGTGAAACCAATTGAAATTCGTCGACAGTTGAAGGAGACATGTGGTGATGGAGTTATGTGTCGAAAGTGCGTTCGTGGGTGCGACAGTTTAATGAAGGCAGAACATCGTGTGACAACAAACCGAAACAACCTTGGGCTTGCACAAGCCGGTCTGACGACATGATCGAGAAAGTGGAGAGAATTGTTTTGGGGGATCGCCGAATGACTGTTGAACAGATCGCCTCCAGAGTTGGCATTTCTGTGGGTTCTGTGCACACAATCCTGCATGACGACCTCAAAATGCGAAAAGTGTCATCCAGGTGGGTGCCACGAATGCTGACGGACAACCACATGGCTGCCCGTGTGGCATGTTGCCAAGCAATGTTGACACGCAACAACAGCATGAATGGGACTTTCTTTTCGTCGGTTGGGACAATGGATGAGACGTGGATGCCATTTTTCAATCCAGAAACAAAGCGCCAGTCAGCTCAATGGAAGCACACAGATTCACCGGCACCAAAAAATTTCGGGTAACTGCCAGTGCTGAAAAAATGACGGTGTCCATGTTCTGGGATAGCGAGGGCGTAATCATTACCCATTGCGTTCCAAAGGGCACTACGGTAACAGGTGCATCCTACGAAAATATTTTGGAGGACAAATTCCTTCCTGCACTGCAACAAAAACGTCCATGAAGGGCTGCTCGTGTGCTGTTTCACCAAGACAACGCACCCACACATCGAGCTAACGTTACGCAACAGTTTCTTCGTGATAACAACTTTGAAGTGATTCCTCATGCTCCCTACTCACCTGACCTGGCTCCTAGTGACTTTTGGCTTTTTCCAACAATGAAAGACACTCTCCGTAGCCGCACATTCACCAGCCCTGCTGCTATTGCCTCAGCGATTTTCCAGTGGTCAAAACAGACTCCTAAAGAAGCCTTCGCCGCTGCCATGGAATCATGGCGTCAGCGTTGTGAAAAATGTGTACGTCTGCAGGGCGATTACGTCGAGAAGTAACGCCAGTTTCATCGATTTCGGGTGAGTAGTTAATTAGAAAAAAAAATCGGAGGCCTTAGAACTTGAATGCACCTCGTATATAGGACGAAATCGAGAGGTCGTAATATCATTGCAATATAAACATATCGATGTATCAAAGTACTTCTACATTAATGAAATCAAATGTGAATGTTGTCACGGAAATATGTTAACCATTTTACAGAAACACAGTAGAATATTGCTGGTATCGAAAGGTTGAGGTGAGGTGCCGTAATGGTTACGTAATTCAAGTACCATTACACAGACAAGCAGCACTGGGTGAAATAACAGCAGAAATCAATGTAGGACGTACGGCCAACGTGTCCGTTAAGACTGTATGGCAAAATATGGCGTTAATGGACTACAGCAGCAGACGACATACGGGAGTGTCTTTGCTGACAGCACGACATGGCCTGCAATGCCTCTCCCAGGCTCATGCCCGTATCGGTTGGTATCTGGTAAAATGTGACCCAATTTCACTTGTTAAGAGCTGACGGTAAGGTTGGAGTGTGGCGTAGACCCATCGAAGCGATTGAACCAAGCTGTCAATAAGGTCATATGCAAGGCATTGGTGTCTCCAGAATGGTGTGGGCTGTATTTACTTGGAGACTGGGTCCCCTGGTCCAAATGAACTGATCATCGATTGGAAATTATGTTCAGCAACTTGGAGGCCATTTTCGGCAGTTCATGACCACCATTTTCAAAAACAACGATGGCATTATTACTAATGACAACTGTTTGCAATTGATTTGAAGGATATTATGGACAGTTCGAGCAAATGGTTTGGCACGTCAGATCGCCCGTCATGAATCTCATCGAATATATATAGAACGAAATGGAGAGGTCAGTTCTGTAGTATCATTGCCACAGATACTACTACAACGCCGCGCCAGCGCAAGGTTGGCAGGCCGTCGTCTGCCGAGCACAGCGCACTCTAGCGGGCTGTGCAGCTCGACGGAACTGGAGTGTGCCTCGTTCACTTCTTAGCTAGATTTCAACCTAGGCAGACGCACTTCCATAATCGGCCCTCAGCCAGCTCTCTTTGCATTGATTCTCTGAGGAGGACCCATCAGGCTTAGTCCCTGAGAATATGTTATATTAGTTCATGGTATTTCATGTTTAGAGATGTTTGTACAGAGACGCAGCTGCAGTCCTACAAACTACTGAAGCTAAGTAATTTCATCGTACTTTATGTTTCTTCAATAATAATCCTTCTAACAGTGTGCCGTACCGCATATTATTGCAACCTGGACTCCTTCAGCTCCTATCAACTCGGCCTCCTGCTTATTTGCATTTAGTAACGAGCTGAAAACACCCACGCGTTTTGTGCCTCTAAACAGTGAGACACAAAAGTTCGTGTACAAAACACTTTCGCAATTATGGACGCCTATAGAGGCAGCAGCATGGTTGAAAATTTCTGCAGGGGACTTCCAACGATTTGTCGAGTCCATGCGACGTCGAGTAGTTGCAGTACGCCGGGCTAAAGGAATTCCTATACAATTCCATGGCTTTCTTCATCTCACTCTGTTTCATTATTTTAGATAGGTGTAGACTGAAAGCAGAGATCTCGGGGACGGAATGCTCTGGCGATTTCTGTGTAATTTTTGCCCGTATTTTTGGCCAGTTAGTAGAGAACACAACTGGAGGTCAGGCTGTTGATACGGAATTGGATCGATTGTAGCACAGATGAGATTATAACAAATTGAGAAGGAACCTCGTGTTATAGTGTCCCGTCAACTACCAGGCCAGAGAGGAAGCGATAGAGGATGGTGTCACAGCGGAAGCAAGGTCGACTTACGAAAAGAGAGAAGTGTGACACCCGAAGCCACTGTGCGGGGCGACGGCCGGCATCTGTTTTATCGGCAGCCCCGGGAGACGGCAGCGGCGAGGTGTGGTGACAGATCGCGCTCTCCGCCGGCCGCGCCACAACGCGTCTCCCCGGCCGTCACGCCGCGTCTATTTCCAGTTTTTCTCCCCTCTGCCGGCCAGGATATTGAAAAATGATGGGTGATGGAATCTCCTGTGGTGGGCCGCCGGGACCCATAGATATGGCGGCCGCCCCGGGCGCGGTGCCGCCTCTCCCTTTCATTTATAAATCTGCCGTCTGCTGCCCGGAAGGGGCAGTTTGACCCCTTGACCGGCGGGCATCGTTTTACCACTGTCGCCCCTGCCGCGGCCGGCAGCGGCTCCGGTTTACTGTTTCCGCCGTTTAACGTTATATCCTCCGCCAGAAATAAATCTCCTTGTCGCTGGAGGGAAGATCGTGAGCGATAGACGCCGCTGCGGCCATCGCGCGTGATGCGAATCTTTGGTGAGTGATTGCAGGCGAGGCTGAGCCGTAATCCGCCAAGGATGAAAAACTTCGAGGAGTTTATCAGAATAATATCCTACTACAGCACCTGAACACCCTCTCTCTTCCTTTAAAATACAGTGGTGTGCAAAGCGCAAGGACGAAAGTACCATTCGCATGATGTGTTACTGCCAAGTAACATAGCTCGATGAAACTTGGACCACACACGGGAAGGACTCGTACAGTGTAGTAGCTGAAAGAAATACGTGGTTAAAGGAACAGAAATGACACTTCAATTCAAAGACAATGGTTACACGGAAGTCATAGTGCTTCATGATGGTGTCCTGGACATTAGAAATGGTTCAAATGGCTCTGAGTACTATGGGACTTAACATTTGAGGTCATCAGTCCCCTAGAACTTAAAACTACTTAAACATAACTAACTTAAGGACATCACACACATCCATGCCCAAGGAAGGATTCGAACCTCCGACCGTAGCAGTCACGCCGTTCCGAAGTGAAGCGCCTAGAACAGCTCGGCCATAGCGGTCAGCTCCTGGACATTACAAAAGTTTATGATTCACGGGGGGACGGGGGGGGGGGGGGGAGGAGCGGAGGATCGTTTGATGATGATGGTTCACAGGGCATGCTCTGCGACTGCTCCCATATTGGCCGGGAATTCTAGTGATATGGCGTTCCAGCGTTCCATTCCTCCACTAGTGTGGCTGACAAAAGTCTATGGTCATTTGTGCATGTGGACGTGCTGAAATTCTTCTCCCTAACGCTTTCCACGAGTGCTCGATGGCATTTTAGTCTGGGGAACTGACAGACCAGTCTCTTCACCGAATATCCTCTCGTTCCAAGAGCTCTTCCTTCTCCTGTGTTGTTCGATGCATTGTCATCCATAAAAATGAAATCAAGGCCGAATGCACCCCTGCAAAGTTGCACATTGGGAAAGAGTACAGTATCACAAAAGTGTTGACCAGTGATTGTTCCGTGTTCAAAGATTTGGAGTTCAGTAGAGCCCTGCAACATTATGTCCCCCCCACACAATAACATCCACAGTGTTCCTGGGTACGTTAAATGTTCCTTTCTGTTGTCGTAATTCGGTGCATCCAGAATCACTACTGAGACTGAATCGCGGCTAATCCGAGTAAAGAACGTGACCTCACACCTCGTTGCTCCAGTCCCTACGTTCTGGGCCCTCTGAAACTGTACTGACGGTGTGCTGTGTCAACGGAACACAACGCACTGGTCGTAGAACAAAGAAACCACCGTCATGGACGCACTATGCTAATCTGATGCGTGACATTGAGTGCCTTTCAGACCTGTTAAATGTGGCTGCAACTGACGTGGGTCGCTTCTTGTCCTATTCAGAATGTAGCGGTCATGTGCATCTATGGTTGAACGAGTGCAGTGCGTGTGGTACGGAATGCTCACCATACACCTGAAGCAGTGCTGCGAACAGTGCCAAACTTTTGGGCGGCGATCGTCACACTTTGTCTTTCTTCCAGTTTCCAGTCGATTCTTCTTCGTATGAAGTCATTCAGATTTTGTCTTCTGGTCATTTTACAATGAAAACACTGCCACAGTGTACCGTAAATGCCCACCGAGTGACATACACACACAGTATCTTTTCCAGTTCCTGCAACAGCCTCGTGTTGCGGAGCCAGCCCATTTAGCACTGTAGTCCCCACGGGTACGACTGGAAGACCTCTGGAAACGTGCTGCCGCACTTCCATTCACTTCCACAGAGTCCGTAACATACTATGTTACTTTATACAGAGTGGTTCATTGATCGTGACTGGGCCAAATATCTCACGAAATAAGCGTCAAACCAAAAAAGTACAAAGAACGAAAATTGTCTTGCTTGAAGGGGGAAACCAGATGGCGCTACGGTTGGCCCGCTAGATGGCGCTGCCATAGGTCAAACGGATATCAACTGCGTTCTTTTAAATAGGAACCCCCATTTTTTTATTACATATTCCTGTTGGACGAAAAGAAATATGAATGTTTTTGTTGGACCACTTTTTTCGCTTTGTGATAGATGGCGCTGTAATATTCACAAACATGTTGTTGTTGTGGTCTTCAGTCCTGAGACTGGTTTGATGCAGCTCTCCATGCTACTCTATCCTGTGCAAGCTTCTTCATCTCCCAGTACCTACTGCAACCTACATCCTTCTGAATCTGCTTAGTGTATTCATCTCTTCGTCTCCCTCTACGATTTTTACCCTCCACGGTGCCCTCCAATGCTAAATTTGTGATCACTTGATGCCTCAAAACATGTCCTACCAACCGATCCCTTCTTCTAGTCAAGTTGTGCCACAAACTCCTCTTCTCCCCAATCCTATTCAATACCTCCTCATTAGTTACGTGATCTACCCACCTTATCTTCAGCATTCTTCTGTAGCACCACATTTCGAAAGCTTCTATTCTCTTCTTGTCCAAACTAGTTATCGTCCATGTTTCACTTCCATACATGGCTACACTCCATACAAATACTTTCAGAAACGACTTCCTGACACTTAAATCTATACTCGATGTTAAAGAATTTCTCTTCTTCAGAAACGCTTTCCTTGCCATTGCCAGTCTACATTTTATATCCTCTCTACTTCGACCATCATCAGTTATTTTACTCCCTAAATAGCAAAACTCCTTTACTACTTTAAGTGTCTCGTAAAACATATGGATCACAATTTTAGACGAACAGTTGGTAACAGGTAGGTTTTTAAGTTAAAATACTGAATGTAGGTACGTTTGAACATTTTATTTCTGTTGTTCCAATGTGATACATGTACCTCATTTCCGAGAACGCATGCTGTTACAGCGTGATTACCTGTAAATACCACATTAATGCAATAAATGCTGAAAATGATGTCCGTCAACCTCAATACATTTGGCAATACGTGTAACGACATTCCTCTCGACAGCGAGTAGTTCGCCTTCCGTAATCTTCGCACATGCATTGACAATGTGCTGACGCATGTTGTTAGGCGTTGTCGGTGGATCACGATAGCAAATATCCTTCAACTTTCCCCACAGAAAGAAATCTGGGGACGTCAGATCCGGTGAACGTGCGGGACATGGTATGGTGCTTCGACGACCAATCCACCTGTCATGAAATATTCTATTCAATACCTCTTCAACCGCACGCGAGCTATGTGCCGGACATCCATCATGTTGGAAGTACATCGCCATTCCGTCATACAGTGAAATATCTTGTAGTAACATCGGTAGAACATTACGTAGGAAATCAGAATACATTGCACCATGTAGATTGCCATCGATGAAATAGGGGCCAATTATCCTTCCTCCCATAATGCCGCACCATACATTAACCCGCCAAGGTCGCTGATGTTCCACTTGTCGCAGCCATCGTGGATTTCCGTTGCCCAATAGTGCATATTATGCCGGTTTACGTTACCGCTGCTGGTGAATGACGCTTCGTTGCTAAATAGAACGCGTGCGAAAAATCTGTCATCGTCCCGTAATTTCTCTTGTGCCCAGTGGCAGAACTGTACACGACGTTCGTCGCCATGCAATTCCTGGTGCATAGAAATATGGTACGGGTGCAATCGATGTTGATGTAGCATTCTCAACACCGACAGTTTTGAGATTCCCGATTCTCGCGCAATTTGTCTGCTACTGATGTGCGGGTTAGCCGTGAAAGCAGCTAAAACACCTACATGGGCATCATCATTTGTTGCAGGTCGTGGTTGACGTTTCACATGTCGCTGAACACATCCTGTTTCCTTAAATAACGTAACTATCCGGCGAACGGTCCGGAGACTTGGATGATGTCGTCCAGGATACCGAGCAGCATACATAGCACACGCCCGTTAGGCATTTTGATCACAATAGCCATATATCAACACGATATTGACCTTTCCCGCAGTTGGTAAACGGTCCGTTTTAACACGGGTAATGTATCACGAAGCAAATACCTTCCGCATTGGCGGAATGTTACGTGATACCACGTACTTATACGTTTGTGACTATTACAGCGTCATCTATCACAAAGCGAAAAATGTGATCCAACTAAAACATTCATATTTCCTTACGTACCACATGAATATGTAATAAAAATGAGGGTTCCTATTTAAAAAAAAAAAAAAACGCAGTTGATATCCGTTTGACCTATGGCAGCGCCATCTAGCGGGCCAACCATAGCGCCATCTGGTTTCCCCGTTCAAGCTAGACGAGTTTCGTTCTTTGTAGTTTTTCGTTTGACGCTTATTTCGTGAGATATTTGGCCCTGTCTCTATTAATGGACCACCCTGTATATCTCTAGTTTCGCAGAGCAGTGTAGTTCTCATCAAAAGTTGCACCATGAGACTAATTTACCAGAATTTATCTTAAGCGAGCGGAACGGAGGTTGAGGGGTTCTCCTGTTAGGCACTTCTACTACACCAGCTGACCAACCGTCACCCGTGGATAGCGAAAGTTAAGTCGGAAGAGCGACACGAGTGCCACAGATTCGCCTCACGAGACAGCACCTGCGTTATAGAGAATAACATGAGAGGGCAGATCTTGAACAGAGTTGTCAACCCTCTCCCAAGAGCTCACAAAGTTACAAGAACCGTTATGAAGTCAGGGAACAAGAAATAGACTACAATCTGATGTTTAATGAGTAGTACCCTATTCATGCACTGCAGTTGCTGGGTATTGGTGTAGATGTTAATGCAGAAATTGCTGTCGCTATCATGAGCCGTTCGTTATGGCTAAATGGTGCTAGCTTTTGGCGCTTACAAGACATATGGGATCTTTCACGAAGAGCTACAAGTACTGTATGAACGATTAGTCTGCACAGTCTGACCCGCTCGTGTAGGTATAGAGCGCTAACCTGACAGACGGAAAGGAGAACCAGGTCTAACTTGAATCAGCGATTCACATCTGTGTAGGCAAATGCTGAAATGATTCCACATTCTCGTCTCAGAAATTAAATTAACCAAAAAAAAAAAGAGAGAGAAAGGAAACGCCACAGTACATTAGCATAATCCATCGTACTAAGTTCTGTCGTACAAGTTCATCCGATCAATTTCAATGCATCTCTTACGTTAATCAGATGACTAGGCAATTGTTGCACACGTACTCATACTGAGAGATGTTGTAGGGAGTAAGCACGCAAGTAAGCGTCTGTATACTGACACTCGAGCCACTGAACTATCCAAACACAGCAATTACGTTGTATTAACTAGCAACTACAGAGTCCGTACAGAATGAATCTTTCACTCTGCAGAAAAGAAAGACTCGATTTTGAAATTTTCTGTGTTACAGATAGAAACTCGAACCTGGACCCTTGCCTAGTTTCGAGCACACGTCAGGAACACTGTTTTAATTTACGAGAGAGAAAGAGTTTCACAGAATTCATTCACGTAAATATATTTTGTTTACACATCCATCTGTCATTTAAAATCCTCCGTAATCAAGTCCACAAAGTTGTAGCTCTTAGTTTGTAAAATTCTTTTAGATAACACAAACCTTTAACAGTAAATGAACTAAAGGAGAGCCGAATATGTGTTCTGTCGCCCTAAAATACAGAAAAGAGGCTGTTGCTCTGAAATTAAAAATGTTACCTGGGGAACGAAATATCTGCTTTGCAACACTACATGAAACACAAACATCTGCATCTGCACCTGAAATAAATCACGCTGCTGTGAAATGTGATTGCGCTGATTTGTACCAGGAGCTTTTTCAGTAGTAAATGGGAAGGTAATTTGAGCTGAAATTTAATTCAGCGCTACTTTTATATTAGGACGAACAAAACATAGACATGGTTAATGTGGCTCCCTCTGCATTTTACGTTTCAAGTTTATGCCTCTTAAGACGAACTCGTCGGTCGCGACGAATTGAAGGCAAGTATGGAATATATAAACTATTCCGTTTATCGAATCAGATCGATAGAGGTTTTATTTTCACTTTATTTACTTCATCCAAGCATCATTTAACAATGATGTAAGGGTTGTTACCGTAGTAGGCCCTACATTAAAGTAAGAAGTGCAAAATGTAGATGTACATAGAATACTTGAGTATGCTCTGCATGGATAAAGGAACATCCCGGGATTTGCCTAAAGTTATGCAGAAAAGCCACGGAAATCACACCGGCGTGGTCGGACATCCGGTATGAGAAGTCACCCTCATTCTGCCAACGGCCTTGTCAAAGAGGGCGGAGGAGTCGACAGAAGTTCATGGCACTCTCTTGTCCCAGGGATGGGAAACAGCTCCTAAAGGCGGAAGAATCATCAATAATCAACGGCATGAGAATGCAGAAGGTAATGGAAGCCACTGCACTAAAGACACATAACGTGTATCTACAGGAAATGTGGCCTGTAATCGAAGAAGTGTCGTGATGATCTGTCCGTTGGAGAATGATTCCGGAATAGTACCCCATTCGGATCTCTGGCAGGCGACTTCCAAGGGAGAGTTTAGCATGAGAAAAAGATTGAATAATAAACGAAAGGATAACGTTCTACGAGTCGGGGCGTGGAATGTCAAAAGCTTGAACGTGGTAGAGAAACTATAAATTCTGAAAAGGGAAACGCATAGCCTCATTCTAGATATAGTAGGGGTCAGTGAAGTGAAATGGAAAGAAGACAAGGATTTCTGACCAGATGAGTATAGGGTAATACCAAAAGCAGCAGGAAATGGGTATAACGGGAGTAGGATTCGTTATTAATAGGAAGGCAGGCCACAGATTGTGTTACTGTCAACAGCTCAGTGACAGGGTTGTTCTTATCAGAATCGACAGTAAACCACCACAAACAGCGATAGTTCAGGTATACATGCCGACGTCGCAAGCTGAAGATGAAGAGATAGAGAAAGTGTATGAGGATACTGAAAGGGTAATACAGTATGTAAAGGGGGATGAAAAACTAATAGTCATGGGGGACTGGAATGCAGTTGTAGAGGAAGGAGTAGAAGGATAGGTTGCAGGAGAATATGGGCTTGGGGCAAGGAATGAGAGAGGAGAAAGACTTATTGAGTTCTGTAACAAGTTTCAGCTAGTAATAGCGAATATCCTGTTCAAGAATCACAAGAGGAGGAGGTATACTTGGAAAAGGCCGGGAGATACGGGAAGATTTCAGTTATATTACATCATGGTCAGACAGAGATTCCGAAATCAGATACTGGATTGTAAGGTGCACCCAGGAGCAGATATAGACTCAGATCACAATATAGTAGTGATGAAGAGTAACCTGAAGTTTAAGACATTAGTAAGGAAGAATCAATATTCAAAGACGTGGGATATGGAAATACTAAGGAATGACGCGATACTCTTGAAGTTCTGTAAGGCTATAGATACAGCAATAAGAAATAACTCAGTAGGCAGCACAAAAATAGTTCAAATGGCTCTGAGCACTAACATCTAAGGTCATCAGTCTCCTAGAACTTAGAACTACTTAAACCTAACTAACCTAAGGACATCACACACATCCATGCCCGAGGCAGGATTCGAACCTGCGACCGTAGATGTCGCGCGGTTCCAGACTGAAACGCCTAGAACCGCTCGACCACACCGGCCGGCGTAGGCAGCACAGTTGAAGAGGAATGGACATCCATAAAAAGGGCGATAACAGAAGTTGGGAAGGAAAAGAAGAACTTAACTGCGAAGAAACAGAAGAAATAGAAGAAATATTTCAATTGATCGATGAAAGGAGGAAGTACAAAAATGTTCCGGGAGACTCAGCAATACAGAAATACAAGTTGCTGAGGAGAGAAATAAATAGGTAGTGCAGGGAAGCTAAGACGAAATGGCTGCATGAAAAAGTGAAGAAATCAAAAAAGATATAATTGTCGATAGGATTGCCTCAGCATAGAGGAAAGTCAAAACAACCTTCGGTAACACTAAAAGCAAGGGTGATAACATTAAGAGTGCAACGGGAATTCCACTGCTAAATGCAGAGGAGAGAGCGGATAGGTGGAAAAAATACATTGAAAGCCTCTATGAGGGGAAAGATTTGTCTGATGTGATAGAAGAAGAAACAGGAGTCGATTTAGAAGAGATAGGGGATCCAGTATTAGGATCAGAATTTAAAAGAGCTTTGGAGGACTTAAGATCAAATAAGGCAGAAGGGATAGGTAACATTCCATAAGAATTTCTAAAATCGCTGGGGGAAGTGGCAACAGAACGACTATTCACGTTGGTGTATAGAATGTATGAGTATGGCGATATACCATCTAACATTCGGAAAAGCATCATCCACATAATTCCGAAGACAGAAAGAGCTGACAAGTGCGAGAATTATCGCAAAATCAGCTTAACAGCTAATGCATCCAAGTTGCTTACGAGAATATTATTTAGGAGAATGGAAATGAGAATTGAGGATGCGCCAGATGACGATCAGTTTGGCTTTAGAAAAGGTAAAGGCACGAGAAGGCAATTCTGACGTTGTAGTTAATAATAGAAGCAAGGCTAAAGAAAAATCAAGACACGTTCATATGATTTGTCGACCTGGAACAAGCGTTCTAGAATGTTAGAAGGTGCAAGATGTTCGAAATTCTGAAGAAAGTAGCGGTAAGCTATAGGGAGAGACGGTTCATATACAATATGTACAACATCCAAGAGGGAATAATAAGAGTGGACGACCAAGAACGAAGTGCTCACGTAAAACGGGTGTAAGGATGTAGCCTTTCGCCGCTACTGTTCAATCTGTACATCGAGGAAGCGATGATGGAAATAAAAGAAAGGTTCTGGAGTGGTATTAAAATTCAAAGTGAAAGGATATCAATGATACGATTCGCTGATGACATTGCTATCTTGAGTGAAAGTGAAGAAGCATTTCATGATCTGCTGAATGGAAGGGGAACAGTCTAATGAGTACAGAATATGGATTGGGAGTAAATCGAAGAAAGATGAAGGTAATGAGAAGTAGTAGAAATGAGAATAGCTAGAAACTTAACATCAAGATTGATGGTCATGAAGTAGATGAAGTTAAGTAATTCTGTTACCTAGGTAGTAAAATTACAAGTGACGGACGGAACAAGGAGGACATCAAAAGCAGCCTAGCAATGGCAAAAATGGCATTCCTGGCCAAGAGAAGTCTACTAATATCTAATATCGGCCTCAAGCTCTGAGAATGTACGTCTGGAGTACAACATTGTATGGTAGTGAAACATGGACATGGGAAAACCAGAACAGAAGAGAATCGAAGCATTTGAGATGTGTTGCTACAGACGAATGTTGGAAGTTAGGTGGACTGATAAGGTAAGAAATGAGGAGGTTCTGTGCAGAATCTGAGAGGAAACGACCATGTTGAAAACACTGATAAAGGGACAGGATGATAGGACATCTGTTAAGACATGGGGGAATGACTTCCATGGTACTAGAGGGAAGTGTAGAGGGCAAAAACTGTAGAGGAAGACAGAGATTGGAATACAATCAGCAAACAATTGAGGACGTAGGTTGCAAGTGCTACTCTGAGAGGAAGAGGTTGGCGCAGGAGAGGAATTCGTGGCGGGCCGCATCAAACCAGTCACAAGGCTGATGATAAAAAAAATGCTTGTTTATTACTCGAATTAATTACCAGTAATGCATCTGTCATCTGCCAGGCATATTTTGATGACATGCTGTAATATTTTGTGGGCGTGTATATTAACCATTCTTCAAAGGGTTAGCTGTAGGGGAAGTGATGATTTTTGGAAAAACGGATTCCGATATGGGACCTGAGAGGCTGCATACCAAAATTAGAAGGTTTGTATAAAAAAAATGGTCGGACAGTACGAGTCCCAACCTCCCGAATATGAGGTAAGTGCCTTAACAGTTGCACCGCCTCATTCCATTGATCCTTTTTGTGCAACGTTTTTCGATTTATACAGTTACGATTCTCTAGTGTATCTTTGCCCATTGTAACATAGCAACGAGTCTGTTACAGTGTCCCAATAGAGTGCGTGACTTTCCTCACCCGCACGGTTTAAGTCTGTGTCGTGGCAGTGTGGTCTGTCTCTGGCCGTGTTCTGCATTATAATGAGTACAGCGTTTCAGGAAATAGTTCTATGCGATGCTTATGATTCTTTTATTTAATACCAGCTAAGTACCCGGCGTTGCGTATTTATTCCAATCTTCTATTAGTCCATCTCCTCCTTTCCCTGCTCTCTGTCCACGTTCGCCACCCCGACTTCCTGTCCATCTTCTTCACATCCCACTCTCTGTCAATTTCTCTTGGCCATCTCTCTGCCCATCTCCTCTGTCAACCTGCTCCTTCCTCTTTGTTCATCTCTCGTCTCTCCGCTCTAATTCCATCTTCTCCTACCCCTCTGATAGTCTCCCCCCCCCCCCCCCTCCCGTCTCTATCCATTCCTAATCTTCCTTCCCTCTGTTCATTTACTCCTCCCCTATCTCTGTCACTCATCTCCTCCGCCTATCTCTATCCACTCCTCTTCGCCCTCCCCCCTCCACTCTCTGTCCAACTCCTCGTCCTCCCTTCTCTCTCCACGTTATCACATTCACCTCAGTTTGAGGCTGGTGTTCCTTACCCGTATAGTATTTTTATTCAGACTGTAACTAATATGTATATCAAATTTACTTGTAATCTACCATAGCTTAGGATGATCTTTTTACCCATGGCTTTGTCCACATACGCACATGTCAAATATATTTCACACATATTTAACATATTTCAAGCGTATTGTACCTGTATAACTAGCGATTTTAGCGCTGTAGTTTTTTTTCACTCAGTTCAATGTTTGTGACGTCGTATCTTCTGAACTACGTGCTGCACAATGACATAATTTTGTTGGCACATCCAGTGGTATATATGGCTACTGTCCGCAAAGTGTGTTGTGAACAGAAATATCAATGACGAAGTAATAAATTAAAACATTATGTATGATGTGGCACTTTCACACGCATCTCAGTATTTATTCCTTGTCTTCTGCACCATGTGTCGTACAATGATATATTTTTCCATGTACATTCAGCGGCAGATGTGGATACTGTCTGCGCAAAGTGTTGCGAATAGAATAGGAATGAAGTAATAAATTTGAACATGTTGCATGATACGGTTGTTTTTCACCCATCATAGTGTTTCTCATGTAACATCTCCTAAACTGTCTTACAATGGTGTAATTTTTCTGATACTTTCAGCGGCATATGTCAATACTGGCTGCAAAATGTCTCACGAATACAGTTTATAGTAAAGAGGTAATGAATTAAAACCTCATGCTTCATGTGGCAGTTTTACCGCATGAACGCCGAAAATGTAGTAAGCGATGAACTTTTTTTCCTTTCAGCATTTGGCGGGGGTCGTCAGCAAGAAAATGTTCGTTGAACGTTTGAAATTATGTGTAAAGATTTTTGCACTTCTATATGAACTCCCCAAATATTGCACGACTAAAATATGGATTTTTTTTGTCGTAGAATGCATTGCTTTTTCATCCCCACCCACATTCCTTTATTAGGTAGGTGGTTCTTATGCCCACAGCGATTCATTCCAGACAGTAAATTACACTGAACCACCAAAGAAACTGGTATAGACATGCCTATTCCAATACAGAGATATGTAAACAGGCAGAATACGAGGCTGCGGTCGGCGACGCCTATATAGGACAAGGGTCTGGCACAGTTGTTAGATCGGTTACTGTTGTTACAATGGCAGGTTATCAAGACTTGAATGAATCTGAACGTGGTGTTATAGTGGGCGCACGAGCGATGGGACACAACATGTCAGAGGTAGCGATGAAGTGTGGATTTTCCCGAACGACCATCTCACGAGTGTATCGTAAATAAAAGCAATGCGGTAAAAACGTCAAATCTCCAACATCGCTGCGGATAGAGAAAGATCCTTCAAAAACGGGACCAACGACGACTGAAGAGAATCGTTCAACGAAATAGAAGTGCAACACTTCCTCAAATTGCTGCAGATTTTAATGCGAACCATTCAACGAAACACTTCGACATGGGCTTTCGGAGCCGATGGCCCACTAGTGTACCCTTGATGACTGCACCACGGAAAGCTTTACGCCTCGCCCCAGCCCGTCAACACCGCCATTGGAGTGTATGGAGATGTAGAAAATCCATACGCACGTATATACTTTTTTTTAAATTTCTTTGGATTAGCAGCTTTGCAAATCTATAAAATTTTGGTCAGAATTCTGAAAGCTATTGTGTTTATCTGTTTTCATATATTGTTGTTATGGATGTTTTATCTGTTTCCATGTTTAAATGAGAATTTTTTTATGTTGTGGTTGCCGTGCACGGCCAGTTTAATGCCTGAAATTGCCACATTACACTTTGACAGACGGTGTGTACGTCCAGTCTTGGTGACAGAGGGCATCTAATCTTCTGCATTCTTCAATAGGACAAAATTTCAAGAACTTACACTCTTTTCTTGACTGCATTGCATTCGTCCACATTTCACTTCAATGAAAGTCTACACTCCAAACAATTTTCTTCAGAAAAGACTTCCTGAGACTTATATTGGATTTTAACAATTTTCGCTTTTTCAGAACTGTCATTCTTACTATTTCCGGTCTTTGTTTTATATCCATTCAACTTCAATCTTCATTAGTTATTTTGCTGCCCGAATAATAGAACTCATCTATTACTTTTAGTGTTTAGTTTCCTTATCTAACTCCGTCCGCACCAGCTGATGTCATTTGACTGCATTCCATTATGCTTTTGTTGATGTTATCTCAATATATTTTTTCAAGATTACTCATTCGGTTCAGCTACCTTGGCAAGTCCTCTTCGGTCTCTTACTAAAATACAATGTCATCAGCAAACGTCAAAATATTTATTTCTTCTCCATGATCTTTTATGCCCTTTCCAAATTTCTCCTTGATTTCCTTCACAACACGATCAAATCACAGATCTGTTACTTTTTTTAGTTCTATATGTTCTTGTTATAGTCTAGCTAAGACAAGAGATCTAAGACAAACGTTCAGGTAGCTCCGCCGTTTCGTATTCCTTACGTGATGACTGGGTGTTGCGTGATGTCCTTAGGTTAGTTAGGTTTAAGTAGTTCTAAGTTCTAGGGGACTGATGACCATAGATGTTAAGTCTCATAGTGCTCAGAGCCATTTTAACCATTTGAACCATATTCCTTAACTGTTTATTATGACAGAAGAATTAACGACCGCGAAGTACGTATGTGATTGCTGTAGAGGCATTGTTACACGTACAGGTTCGTTACAAACTAGGCTAAATACTAACACTTGCCACTCTCTAGCATTGCGTCTTTCTGACATGTACACTACCTGATCAAAAATATCCGGACGCCTCTATGAAATGATGAATTCACCGGCAGATGCGACGAGGGGCTGATCAGCCAGTATAAGAGGAGGCAGGGATTATTGTATTGTCAGTAGAAAGGAAAGCTCAGTGATTTTGAAAGTGGGCTACTCACTGAAAGCCATCAGGGTCATTTCAACCCTTCTAAAGCTGCCCAAGTCGCCTGTTTGTGATGTGACTGTGATGTGTAAACTTGAAGGAACAACCGTAGCTAAACCAAAAGCAGGCAGACCTCATGGAGTGACGGAGGGGCACCGAGGAGTATTGAGGAGGAACGACGTAAAAAGACAGCAGGAAAACAGCAGAAGGAATGACTCGCGAGTTCCAAAGTGCTACCAGCAGTCCAGCTAGCACAATGACTGGGAGTAGAGACACAAAAAATGTTGTAAAACGGTGGAGGAGTTCGTCAAAAACCACACATATCTGTAGTTAATGCTTACAGATAACGACGCCAGTGAACAGTGGGTGACTGGAAACGAGTGATTTTGCAGCGATGACTATACGATGGAAGGTTTCGGGTTTGGCGAATACATGGGGGAAGTGATCTGGCATCATTTTTAGTTCAAACAGTGAAGTATCGGAAAAGTGGAGGATGTGATGTTGCAGTGCAGGGATGTTTTTCGTAGTTGGGACGTGGTCCAATTCTTGCACTTTTTAAAAAAAAAACCGGTAACCAGGAAACACTGAACTCGGAAGGATATGAACACATTTTGCGTCATTGTATACTGCGTATGGTGGAGCAACAGTTCTGGTACTACGATGATTTTAACAACATCACGTCCGCCCCCGCTAGCTGAGTGGTCAGCGTGACAGAATGTCAATCCCGCGGGCCCGGGTTCGATTCCCAGCTGGGTCGGAGATTTTCTCCGCTCAGGGACTGAATGTTGAGTTGTCCTAATCGTCATCATTTCATCCCCATCGACGTACAAGTCACCTAAGTGGTGTCAAATCGAAAGACTTGCACACGGCGAACGGTCTACCCGACGGGAGGCCCTAGTCACATGACGTTTACAACAACATGTCGATGCATTCTGTCATAGACACAGAATCTGTGTGGACAGTAACATTCTTAAATGGACTGGCCTGCTCAGAGTTCCGATTTGAACCCAGTGTACCACCTTTTGGATACGTTAGAACAGTACCTTCGCTCCGACCCCAGTTTCCTAATCATTACCTTTCCTGGTTTCGGCTCTTGAGGAAGGACGGGTTGTCATTTCTCCACAGACACTGAGGCACCATATTCCAGCCGTCATAAAGGCGAAGGGTGGACACACTCCACACTAATGTTTTCAACATTTCGCGGCCCTGTCAGCAACTGTATAAATATTAATCTTAATGTTACACCAACCAACCTCAGTTGCAAGGATTAGATTTACCTAGGTTTCAGTAGGGATAACCAAACCTTCTTGAGAATAAAAGTTATTTTTATCCCGACTGAAACCTAGGTAAATATAGGTAATCCTTGCAACTGAGGCTGTTGGTTTAAAATTAAAATTAATATTTCCACACTAATGTCCACCACTGGGTGCCCGGATACTTTTGATCGTGTAGTGTACTTCTGTTTCACTGGTAACCTCAGCGAAAGCAAGAACATTCGACAGTGCGCTTCACACACCCATTCAACCAAAGCATATTTTGACGATTAGAGGGCACTTGTCAGTTTACTTAGCTACCTTACACGTGGAAGAACAAAATCTAAAATTATGTGTTGTACTGTAACTGGAAGTTATAGTAAAGCGAATACGAGAGTGGCGCACGTGGGATGGATGAATAGAGATTAGGAAGCTGCTCATATCGCCAAGTACTGGATCATAGTATGCTTTAGGTTCCCAGGTCATCGATGATGTCATTATTCCTCGATTATTATTGATGTTCTATTTGTGGTGACAGAGAAATGTGACAGCAAAAAGAAGCAGCATGTGTGACTGTGTCCTGTATACACTGATATGATGCGTTGTCGGAAGTAAAAACACCCATTTTGGACAGCTTCGTCTGGACAGCCTTCCGCAAGCTCGTCAGGAGATTTCGGTAGTATGCTTCTGTGACGATTTGCCTCTTATCATCATAATCTGTTGGCGCCACACCATGATAGCCTCTAAAACATTTAGCATCACATCTGAAACGTTTATGCGTCTAACTGCGTATCTGAAACCATTAGTTAGGACTATGCAAACCTTCTGCATTTGTAGTTCCAACGTGTATAGTTGTGTATGCCTTATGCAACCTCTGTAAGCTTCCGTTTCTAACCTTCTAGATGCGATTGCTGGATCGCTGTGTAAACTTTATGCGTAATCTTTTTATTTGAACTTCTCATATAGAAGATTTATACAATCTTTTAATTGCACCACGTCGGTATGTATGTTGTGTCAACTACATACATATTTACGTACATAGATGTGCAAGATTCTTGCCTCTTAACTAAACTGATCACTGAATATAAAGCGAAACTACCTTCTGCTACGAGTACAGAGCAACACAATATTTTTTCAACACAGTTCTCAGAAAACGACAATACATTTTGCCTAACAACCACAACAACACGTGAGTCATAGGTATGCTTTGGCTGAAGGAAGCTGAATCTGTGAAGATTATTAAACACTCACTAAAGGCACTGAACAATGTCTGAATCTCGCCCTAAGAATGTTCAGATAAAATCGTGAGATAACACAGACCAAGCTCTCAGGTAAGTGTGGCATATCATGAGACTATGCAGAGTTCATGTTTTCAGAGCTGCGGTACCGAAAACTGTATGCATGGTGGGTGCCTCGAGTGCTCAATGCTGACATGTGAAAGAGGATACTGGAGATCTGTCAACAATTTATTTTGGGTTTTGAGCGTGAGTTTCCTTAACAGCATTGTAACAAGTAATGACCCGGAATACAAGAAAGTATTCATGGAATTGAAAGGATTACAGTTCATGACAATGCCATCAGCAGGCGAAGTCATGCTCACTATTTGCTACAATGCTCAGGGTGTGCTGCATTCAGAATTATTGTCTAAAGGCAACACCAAAAACTCTGCAAGGTACTGCGAGTCTCTCAGAAAATTGAACGCAAGAATTGGAAGAGTTAGTTCACCCAGGGACCATCAGTCCCTTCAGCACAACGATACCAGACTACACACGAACACTGTGACATCTACAACAATGCGACACCTTGGGCTCACTGCCATCGATCATCCTCCATACAGTCCCGACGTGACTCCATCCGATTTTCATCTGTTTCCGGAACTTAACGGACACCTTAGAGGAATTCTGTTCGAAAGTGATGGAGCGGCACAAACAGAAAGAGACGAGGTTGTGGCTCCGTCAAGGAAGTCACAAATTCTACAGCGATGGTATCAACAAACTGGCCTCTCGTTGGCACAAATATCTACCTCGCCAGGATGACTATGTTGAGAAACAAATATGTTGACTTGAAGACTAAAGTTGTAGAGTGTTAATGATGTTTGTTTTACTTAGAAAGGCTTAAAAGTTTACACATAAAAAATTCAAGGCCTTACTTTTCAGTACGCCTTTACATAATCACTTGCAACAGAATGAGCTGCAAGAAATCAAGCTGCTTTTGATATTACAGCCGGACACTGTGGTCGAGCGGTTCTAGGCTCTGCAGTTCGGAACCACGTGGCTGCTACAGTCGCAGGTTCGAATCCTGCCTCGAGCATGGATGTGTGTGACATCCTTAGGTTACTTAGGTTTAAGTAATTCTACGTCTAGGGCACTGGTGACCTCAGATGTTAAGTCCCATAGTGCTTAGAGCCATTTGAACCATTTTTTGATATTACACAAGTAAACCTCGCTAGATCAGTGCCATTCACTAATAATGACAACACGTAAGCTGCAATGCATGTCCAAACAGTGGTACTTAAAAACTTTTGAACAGGCAAATGGAATGTGTAGGTTCAGCAAGGTATAACTTGAAAAGTATTGTGGTTTAGTTGTGTACTGACGTTGGGCGATTAACACGTACAGTATTAGAAAATATGAATATGTTTACATTATCATTAAAAATTACTATTGTTGTGACTTGGCAAGACAGCCAAGTCACTATGAGAGGAAGCCGAAAGGCACGCGCTTAAGCTCACGCAGGCTGGCGCGAGGTCTGGAACAGTTAAGGGAATTAATAGTAGCAAATAAAGTACGTAGTGGATGTAATACTTAACTTTAATCCATAATTGGAGAACATCGCTCTTGACGGTACATGTTTTATAATTTCAATATTAACTGGTAATGGCGCCTTGCTAGGTCGTAGCAAATGACGTAGCTGAAGGCTATGCTAACTATCGTCTCGGCAAATGAGAGCGTAATTGTCAGTGAACCATCGCTAGCAAAGTCGGCTGTACAACTGGTGCGAGTGCTAGGAAGTCTCTCTAGACCTGGCGTGTGGCGGCGCTCGGCCTGCAATCACTGACAGTGGCGACACGCGGGTCCGACGTATACTATCCGGGCCGCGGCCGATTTAAAGGCTACCACCTAGCAAGTGTGGTGTCTGGCGGTGACACCACAACTATGATCTGTATATAAAAAAGAAAGCTCACCAAATGAATAATTTTGGCAAAACTTCCTCTTACATTCAGTTCTTTAAAAAGGAAAGAGTAAAGATTGATACGATACCTTCCTGAGTTCATGTATGTTATGAAGTCGAGGGGCATGAAAGGGAAGCAGTAGTTGGGAAAGGAGTGAGACAGGGTTGCAGCCTCTCCCCGATGTTATTCAATCTGTATATTGAGCAAGCAGTATAGGAAACAAAAGAAAAATTCGGAGTAGGTATTAAAATTCATGGACAAGAAGTAAAAACTTTGAGGTTCGCCGATGACATTGTAATTCTGTCAGAGACAGCAAAAGACTTGGAAGAGCAGTTGAATGGAATTGACAGTGTCTTGAAAGGAGGATATAAGATGAATATCAACAAAAGCAAAACGAGGATAATGGAATGTAATCAAATTAAGTCGGGTGATGCTGAGGGCATTAGATTAGGAAATGAGACACTTAAAGTAGTAAAGGAGTTTTGCTATTTAGGGAGTAAAATAACTGATGATGGTCGAAGTAGAGAGGATATAAAATGTAGACTGGCAATGGCAAGGAAAGCGTTTCTGAAGAAGAGAAATTTGTTAACATCGAGTATAGATTTAAGTGTCAGGAAGTCGTTTCTGAAAGTATTTGTATGGAGTGTAGCCATGTATGGAAGTGAAACATGGACGATAACTAGTTTGGACAATAAGAGAATAGAAGCTTTCGAAATGTGGTGCTACAGAAGAATGCTGAAGATACGGTGGGTAGATGACGTAACTAATGAGGAGGTATTGAATAGGATTGGGGAGAAGAGAAGTTTGTGGCACAACTTGACTAGAAGAAGGGATCGGTTGGTAGGACATGTTTTGAGGCATCAAGGGATCACAAATTTAGCATTGGAGGGCACCGTGGAGGGTAAAAATCGTAGAGGGAGACCAAGAGATGAATACACTAAGCAGATTCAGAAGGATGTAGGTTGCAGTAGGTACTGGGAGATGAAGAAGCTTGCACAGGATAGAGTAGCATGGAGAGCTGCATCAAACCAGTCTCAGGACTGAAGACCACAACAACAACAACGACAATGAAGTGCTTAAACCGGCAGTGTTTTAATGGTCAAAAAAGTAAGTACGATACTGAAAAGCTGAAACTGAAAAGGATCCCTAAACACTACATTCCGCTTCTTGCAATATTAGCGCACGCGAATGCCTAGTCATCTATGGCCTCATTTGATATGCTCCCAGCAAGTGCGTTGCGAAACCAAGCCTCCACAGCAGCACGGACAAGAGAACACGTCCGAATCTACCTGCGCTCGGCAAAGAAGTGCTAGCCAGCGCGGAATGACTGCGCGACAACGAAATAAACTTTGGTACTCCACTATAGGTGTACTGAGGAAATACGCTTTGTAGTAAATATTACCTCTCATGATACACATGGTCCAGTCACATTAATGTGATCGCCACCTAAGATCGACGTCAACGTGAAATGATCGTTCACAGACGGTAAATTGCAACTTCAGCAGGGGATGGTATATAAAGGGCGTCGGGGGAAGCGAGAACAGCGAAGTCATTCCTCATAATGGGCAAACATAGCGATTTATCTGGCGTCCGAAAGGGCATGATCATTGGCTTTTGGGTCAGTGATGGAGGAATTTCCGAAAACGCTAAGTTTGTAAAGAGTTCTTATGCCGTTGTGGCTAAGCTATGATGTGCATGACAAAATGACTCTATCCAAAGCCGGCGCTGAGGTACATCACGGGCCATAGATGACAGGTTTGAACGACGGCTGCGGACATGTGTACGAGGGAATAGGCGCGCAACTCTCGGGCAACTGACCGCCCAGATGAACCAAGGGGCTACCAACAGTGTTTCGTAAATGAAATTTCAGCGAACGTTACTGCTTGTGGGCCTCTGAAGCAGGCGCCTGGTTCGTGCTCTCATGATGACTACGGTTCATCGGCGATGAAAGCTGAAATCCGTATGTGAATACCGTAACTGAACAACCACTGGGTGACGACAGGGGACATATTCAGATGAATCACGTTTAATGCTCTCTTGGGCCGTTGCCACGTGCCATAAAAACGTCTGGGACACCCTGCAACAATCGTCGGAAGGGTCCTGGACGGAGGAGGAAACGTTATGGTCTGGGGATTGTTTTCATGGTATTCCCTTTGTAACCTCGTCATTTTGGAAGATACAATGGATCAGCCGAAGTATGCATCTATCCTTGGGGACGATGTCCACCACTATGGAGTTTGCGGGGTTCGGAGATCACGTGGATGAGTTTATCGTGTTTCCCTCGCCACCAAACTTCCCGGAATGAAACCCAATCGAGACAAATGTGGGACCACCTCAATAGGCTCTTCGTGCCATGGATTCTCAACTGATGAATCTAGCACAGCCGTCTACTGCTCTGGAGTCAGCATAGTTCCACAACCCTGTCCGTACCTTCCAGAACCTCACTGACACTCTTCTCGCACGTCTCGCATTGCGAAAGATGGTTATTCCAGCTTTTGACAGGTGGTCACTCTAATGTGATTGGGCAGTGTAGTAACCTTATACGTTGCCCTATTATAGTTTCTATCTATGTATGCACATACAACCGGGGACCTAGAAACGACGGAGAGGCTTCGTCTTGCCGTAGCCCTCAGTGGTTCACAAGTCCACAACAGGCCACAGCAGTCCACCCACCCCACTGCCGCCCCACACACAACCCAGGGTTATTGTCCGGTTCGGCTCCCAGCAGCCCCCCCTGGGAATGTCTCACCAGACGAGTGTAACTCAAATGTTTGCGTGGTAGAATCATTATAGTGTACACGAACGTGGAAACGGTTTTTCCCCAGTAATCACTGAACAGTGTAACTGTGGCGGAATAAGGGGAACCAGCCCGCATTTGCCGAAGTAGATGTAAAACCGCCTTAAAAACTATCCACAGGCTGGTTGCCACACTGGACCTCGACACTAATCCGCCGGGGGGTTTCGTGCCGGGGGTCGTCACCCCTTCCCGCTCGGGAAGCAGCGCGTTTCAGCCTGCGGCTAGGCGGGAGGGCTGCTATGATGGTTTGGTATTCGTCTCATTTAGGTGGTGCTGAACCAGCATGTTCCCACTGCTTGCTTTCTCCTAGAGTCATAGTGACACAAAAAAATGGCTCTGAGTACTATGGGACTTAACATCTGTGGTCATCAGTCCCCTAGAACTTAGAACTACTTAAACCTAACTAACCTAAGGAGGTCACACACATCCATGCCCGAGGCAGGATTCGAAACTGCGACCGCAGCAGCCGCGCGGTTCCGGACTGAGCGCCTAGAACAGCTAGACCACCGCGGCCGGCATAGTGACACAATCAGCAGTTGTTCATGATGATTACGTGGCTCAAAAAGTCGTCTGGATTGGCTTGACACAATTGCTACATTTCCACTGTTGCATCGGATTGGTATGGGCGCAAGCAGTGTGGAACCCGAGGGGGAGAGCGCTCCATCAAGCCCTCCAAAATGTTAAAAATTGATCTCTTTTTCCACTATCACTTCAATTGCGACATGCCGGTCTTCGAGCACCAGCGCCGCAATTTTTCTTGCGATTCACGGTTCTTCACAGAGAGATGGTCCGCCACTTCGTTCTTCGTCATTCGGCCTTGTCTGACCACACTAGGAGTGTGTGCGTCGCCTTACGACTGTGTCATATGATGCTGCGCTGATAACGCACGCTGTTTGTTGCTGCGTCATTGATTCCGTTCAAAGGCAGACAGCGAATCACCATACGATACTCCACTTTATCAGTGGTGTCTGCCATTTGGTATTCGCCCCTATAGTGAAATGCTACGATACTCTGGTGCCATGATTCCAATGCGTTGCAGGGCTGCAGAGATACGACGTGTGGCTATAAAATAACGTGACTGATGCTGTCACAGAGTAAGTGCGCATGCGCCGAAGACGAATAACCAATAGTTAAGAAGCATGAAGCGATTTCAGCCCAATGCGGCGGCTCTGGTGTGTGTAGAAAAATAAGCGCGGCCGCGGCCGTCGTTTCTGCAGCAGGTGTTTGGCCGGGAAAATGTAGGTGTAATAATATAGCAACGACTGTCGTGAAGTACCACTTGGAAAAATTGCTACTGAAACCTATCTTGTACTAAAAAAATTGTATGGCGAAGACTGTTTATCACGTACGCGAAATTTTGCGTGTTTCAAGCGCTTCAAACATGGCCGAGAAGTCCTGAAGATGACTTACGCCAGGGACGCGTTCCAACATCAAAAGAGTTGAAAATATCGAAAAGGTAGGCAATCCGATTCCATCTGACCATCAGTTGAATATTCGATCGATTGCTGAAACTGTAGTAACCCGACACTTATCCTGAAGATGGCAAGTAAGAAACTTGCTGAAACTCTGTCAGAGAACAACGCGCTGACTCGGCAGTCAACCCGAGAAGATTTTATCATCACTGTAGATATTGACAAAGAATGCGTAAGGCAAATTTTACGTAAGCAGTTTAACATCAAGAAAGTGTGTGCGAAACTATTGCAGAAAATACTCACGATAGACCAAAAGGAAGCTCGTGAAAATGTTTGTGCTGTCACTTTGAATACCATTGAAAGTGATCCAGATTTGTTTGGAAATAGTGATAATATGTGAAGAATCTCGGTTTTTCGTTTGTGAGCTAGGAACTAAGAGCCAAATCCGTGCATTGGAAAGGTCTAGCTTCACCGAAAGCAGAATAAGCTCGAATGAGCAAATCAAGATTCAAGGCGATGATGATCGTTTTTTTTCTGATACTCATGGAACTATTTACCTTCACTGGATTGCTGGAAATTAAACCATTAATCAACATTACTATCTTGAGGTTCTTGCTCAACTCCGTGAGAAAGTAAGAAAAAGAAAACGACCCCCATTTTTGAAGAACAGGTTCTGCAATACGATAACGCATCGGCTCATTCCGTATTGTCTGTTAAGAGGTTTACAACGAAGTGTGGCAAAATCCCATTGTTGGATCATCCACCTCATTCGCTCGACTTAGCACCAGGTCACTTATCTGTTTCCCATCGGCAATAAAAGGAACAAGATTTCAGTCCGTTGGCGCAGTGAAAGAAAAATCGGCACGCGTCATCAAGGAGCTCAGCACTGTTTCCATCAATGGTAAATTCGCATTCGTTGTTGTAATATAGGAGGGGAGTGTATTTTGGATGACACTAACTAAATATGTAAGTTTCTGAAATAAAGTGTTTTACACCATAAGTCCCATTATATTATAGCCTCAGATAGTATACCTGCAAATAAACAATACATGATAAGCAACTTTACGTTTTCAAGAATTTAATGAAACTTTATGAACACCCTTCGTGTATAGCACAGACTTTCGGAATTCTTTGGTAACAATGGCCTCTCGGAGCGATAAAAGTGAGTGCCTGGAGCGGCTGCTGTATTGAGTTTCGAGCGAATGTTCCCTTTCCGCGTACTCATTCATTCTCTGGACCACGAATCGTTACACTGCGACAAACCGATTTTCTTTACGGAAAGTCCTCTGTGTCACTCAGTATTCGATACAAAATTCAGTTTTACCTGCCTGTGTTTTTTATATCAGCAATAAACTATACGATATATGCAGAAAAAAGCCAATATAAAAAAGTACTGATATATCGTTTATACCACCACAACCTTTGTTCTGCACCTTTCTCTAAATTTTTGGTGTTTTAGGGTGAGGTTTCACTTTGCAGCTACCAGGAATAAATTGGTGGTACGCACTCCCTCGTCTTTCGTGCTTCCCCTTCGTCCCTGGGGGAATATATCTGGTATCGCAGAAAGGAATTGATGTTTATAAGTGTTTTATGTCTAGTCGCGTGATATTCATCACGGAAAAATACTTCAGAATGGGAGAAAACTGGGTGGGACGTCTCCCTGATAAACGACACTCGGACGTTGGGGATACGTGGGAAGGCAGCTTATCGCGCCACTGGCGGGGAATCCCGCACAGGGCTGCCAACTTAGTGGAAATGCTGATGACAGAAAAAGTCCCAGAAGCTCTCAGCTTTATGATCTGATATGTTACTTTCATGTACTTCGCTAGCGGCAAGTAGAAGTTCAGTTTAGATTAGGGTTAATGTTTCATCACAGGTATAAATAATCAAGGATGCCGTGCATAACACTGTTTATGTGAAAGCCTAGTAATGTATCTTATTCGATAATATACCGGAGTATATTACTTGGAAAATGAACATCGAAACTTCAGATGGATCTGGATTTTTAGGGTAGACAGATTTTCTGATGCGTTTTCCGCTTACATAAAAATTGTATGGGAAACGTATAAAGATATGTTGTTTCTCATTTGTATCGAACATATTCCTTCTCAATTAAAAAACTTATGCTTTCTTATTCTCTGCACAGACGCGATAATAAACAGTCTTCGTTTACAACGAAAATTTAACTAGTTTCAGTTTTAATTAAATGTACTTATATGAATAGTTTCATTTGTGATAAAATCAGTGAAATTTAATACATGAAAGTGTATTTACTATCCAAAAATTCCAGCACAAGAAGGACTCACTGATATGATAAATCCGAACTGTTACTGTTACAGCGGGGAATATTGAGAAATAGTTCTAAATACCGTATCCGAAAATTATCTTGATCAGCTAATCTGAGAACCGACTCGTGAATGCAACGAATAAGACCTTCTAGACTCAGTTTCTAACAGCTAATCAGTGATCACAACGCTGTGACATCATCGTTGAGGGCCAGCCTCTGTGGCCCAGCGGTTCTAGGTGCTGCAGTCCGGAAACGCGCTGCTGCTACGGTCGCAGGTTCGAATCCTGCCTCGGGCATGGATATGTGTGAAGTCCTTAGGTTAACTTAGGTTTAAGTAGTTCTAAGTGTAGGGGACTGATGTCTTCAGAGGTCACATAGTGCTTAGAGCCATTTGAACCATCATCGCAGAAAATGGATGTAAAAAGTAATGTGAAGAAATGTAGGGAGATATTTCTGATTATCGAGAGCGACGAAAAACAGCTTTCAATTTACTTGAGCTGTTAACATGAAACGTTCACCTCCAGAACCGAAGGTTTTGAGCATTAATGGGTAAAGTTCGACAGTATTGCACAATAAGCTTAGAAAGAAACTATGCAATGAAACGTATGGTGGTTGGGAAGGCCCGCGGTGGTTCCATAAGGTGTTAGGAAGATGCTGCGTAGTCAAAGAGAGCTTCATTGCAAATTGTAAAGTAGCCGAAACTTAAAAAGACAAACAAAGACTGAACGAAAGCAAGACCAGCCCCCGGAGATTCATGTTTGAAGTGTTCAACTAATTCGTAAGTAAAATTCTATCTGCTGGCTTTACAGATATGATTCTAGTAACTTTTCGTCTTTTGTTAAATCAGTAAACATGCTGAAGCCACTTGTTCAAACACTCTGTTACCATAATGACATGGAAACGGAGGATGACAGAGAGAAGTCCGAAACATCTCTTCCAAACCTATTTCACTGACAAAGATCGTATGTGATTCCTTCTTCAAATCGTCGAATGAAGGTCGAAATGACAAACATCGACATAAGTGGCTACGAGATAGAAAAGCAATTGAAATCGCTCGTCAAGAGCAAGGCTACTGAAAGTAACAATATTGACACACGTGGAACATTCGAAAGAAGTCGCTCCAGTGTACCGAAGGTCATTTCAGTTTCAAAAAGGATCTTCGAACACACAATTCTATGGGCCAATATTTCTGACGTCGGCTCTTGTAGATTTTTGTAACATGTTTTATGATCGCGTATTGAGACTGAAAATTTCCTCTGTAGGAATCAACATGGGTTCCAAAAATAACGATCGTGTAAAGCACAGCTCGCTCTGATTGTCCACGAGACATAGATAGTGTCAAATATCTGTCTATAGGTACAGGGTATAGACAAAATAATGTGAACACCTGCACTTACTTGGGAACGGTTTTTTAATAAGGGGTTAGATCCCCATTTGCCCATCATACAGCAGCGATTCTTCTTGGAATACTGGCATATAATGATTGTACAGTCTCCAGAGGAATGTTATGTCACTCTTCGATCAGAACCTCTTCTAACGCCTGTACTGACGAGGGAGGCGGAAATCTGCTCCGGAATCTGCGCTCCAATACCGCCCAAATGGGTTCGATAATGTCAAAGTCCGTGGACTGTGCTGGCCACGGAAGATGCAGCAATTTAGTTGCATGCTCCTCATACCACGATTGTACTGTCATGACTGTGTGAATGGGTGCTTTATCGTCCTGAAATATGGCATCATTATTGGGGAACAACATTTGAATCACGGGGTGCACCTGATCACCTAAAATGTTCACATAATCGTTGGCTGTAAGATGGCCTTTGAAAGTAATGATGGGACAAGCAGAATACCATGATATGGCTGTCCACACCACCACACTTCGTCCTCCCGTGTCCGGCCATCTTGATTTAGGTTTTCCGTGAATTCCATAAATCGTTCCACCCAATGCCGTGATGGTTCCTTTGAAAGGGCACGGCCGACTTCCTTCCCTGTCCTTCCTTAATCCGATGAGACCGATGACCTCGCTGTCTGGTCTCCTCCCCCAAACAACCAAACCAACCAATACTTCCTGATCCATGATTAAAAGTTGGAATCAAGCAATCAGGGTTGTAGGCTTCTTTCGGCGTTCTCCAGACGTAAACCCTGCCCGATGTTCGAAATAACGAAAACGTTGACTCGTCGGATCATATGACGTTTTTCCCATTCATCCAGGATTTATGCTCTTGATACCATGTTTTACGCTTTTTTCGTTGGTTGTCACTAATTGTTTTGGTATAGCAGCTCGTCCATGAATATTCGCTTTATGGAGTTCTCGGCGGTCAGTGTCGATAGATATGGGGTGTCGAAGATGGCTATTGATCTCTACAGTCACTTTAGCAGCAGTAGTTTTGTATTTTTTTACACAATTCGTGTTAGCATACGACGATCTCTGTCATTTAGTTATGATTTGCGCGCACTATTACGTTTACAAGATGATGTCTTTCCAGGTTTTGTGTAGGTTGTCATTGCTGTTGAAACATTCAGAAAGTTGGCTGTATTGGTTACTGATGCTCCAGCTAATCGGACCCCCACAATTAGCCCTCTATGGAACTTTGTGAGGTCTTTCATTGCACGTCGACCTCGGCCTCTGAATGCAAATACGAAGTGCACTGATGCCTAGTCCGTACTGAACACGCACAATCCAGCGCGGGACGAGCCTTACCTTCATGTTTGACTACCAAACATAACCATCCCATTACTACCACTGTCCACGTTATTTTGTCTACCCCCTGTAGATGTCTGCCGGATGGCGTTCGATACAGTTCCTCACTGCCGCCCCATGAACAAAATAAGAGCGTACGGAGGATTCGAGAGATTCTAGCAAAATATTATTCTCCATGGAGAGACTTCTTCACAAGCAAAATTACCTTTAAATTACCTTTGGGAATACACCAAGGTTGTTTTATAGCACCATTAATTTTCATAGTACGTATAAATGACATAGTGGATAACGTCGGATGATGTTATCGTACACAGAGAAGCCGCAGCGCTAGAAAAATGCCCTGAAATGCAAGAAGACCTGCAGATTACGGACGACTGGTACAGGAAATGGCAGTTAAACCTCTACACCACGCAATGAGCATGAACAGACACAAAGACCCATCACTGTATAGAAAAACCACTGGAAGCAATCACATCCATAGAATATTTTGGTGTATGCATACGAAGCGATTTAAAGTGGGGAGGACCACGTGAAACTAATCGTTGGTGAAGCAGACTATTCATTAGAAGGATCCTCAGCAAGTGTAGTCCACATACATAGGAAGTACCTTACAGACATCAAACGTTTCGTTCGGCTAATACTTGAGTATTGCTCTTTAGCCTGAGATCGAGGAAACAGAGAAGACCCAAGGAAGAGCAGCGAAGGACCATCTGTGTGGAATTGTTTGTGCGTAACGAGGCTTATCGTACTAGTTTCTTGTCGAGAATCGTCACAGGCTATTAAATATGGTTTAATCACTTCGAACTCGAAAGAACGGCAATACATGGAGTGACGCCATTCCACCTCTCGTCCGAAGAAAAAGTTCACAGCCGCTTCCACAGCCGGTCTTCTGGGTCTTTGAAGGGGTTATTTATTCTCTTTGATGTCCTCTGTTATGGTGTCATGATCGAGTCCGAAGTGTATTATGCTATCATCAGGAAACTGAAGAAACGACTTCAGCGTGTTCGTCACCATAAAAACACAAACGAGCTTCTCCTTCTTCGTGACAAAGCAATGCCTCAAACACAACCGAGAGGAGCTGACAAAACTTCACTGTACTGCTCTTCTTCACCCCCCCCCCCCCCCCCCCCCTATAGCTTGGATCCCGCACCGTCCGACTTCCATCTGTCTGGCCAAATGAAGGATGCACTCCACGGAAACCAGTACATTGATTGTGGGGAGGAAGACCTTCGCTGCGACATCCACCAGTAGTGTAATACCATGCTGTCATACAGATTCTACCAGTAAAGTGGCGTAAGGCCGTTGCATTGGATGGAGATTACTTGCAAAACAGGACTAAAGAGTGGAGAATAGTATGCTACTGAAATCGTGAATACAACCAGCCTGCTTCTAGAAAAACAATGCATTACATATTGAACGCCTCTAACCGTACAATCTTTGAGTGACTCCTGTCGTGACATCCTACAACGAAAGAGTCACTGAGATTCTCAGTCCATTCTAGTGACAGACGCTGCAAGAAAGGTGTTCTGCATTCTGATGTGGTTTACGTTTAAAATTCCGCGAGCGTAGATCCTTAGAAGAGTCAACCAATATGTTACTCCCTTCTACGTATGTCATGCAAGAAGTCGGTGAAGGTAAAATTAGAGACTTATACAGCCATCTTTCTTCCCGCGAACTATTTGCGACTGGAAAGGGCAAACGGGAAGTGACACTGGCGCAAAAAGTACCCTCCGACACAGACAAAGGTGACTTGCGGTATAGAGACATAGAAAGTGGATACCAGTGCCGCCTTCGACAACCTGTGGTGGCCCTCGCTCTTTTCTTGTTTGCGGGAGAACTGTCCAGGGCAGTTATATGGCTGTCTGACGAGCTATTGTGCAGACAGGGAGGTCTGGCTATCGGCCCCTGGCGGCAAAGTCAGTAAGACAGTAACAGAAGGATGTCCTCAAGGCTCTGTCCTAGGACCTCTCTTTTGGGACATCAACATGGAGCCGCTACTTGAAGATCTTAAGAGTAGTGACGATGTGCTAGAGGTCATAGTATACGCAGACGACCTCCTCCTGCTGGTTGGCGGCCGCAGCCGCGAAGACCTAGAGCCCAAAGTACAGAGAGCCATAACTATACTTACAACATGGTGCGACAAGACGAAAATGACTATCGCCCCCAATAAAACATCTCTTACTCAAAGGCCAACTTGTCAGAAATCCCACAGTGAGAATCAATGGTTCACCAGTTCTTCGGCGCCACGAGGCCCGATATCTAGGTGTAGTCATCGACGAGAGGTTGAACTTCGCATCACATATTGATACCGAGGCTCATGCCTGCTACGGCCGTAAGAAGGGTGCAGCGTAATATGCTCTTGCATTCAGCAGGAGCATACAGTACACCACCTGGAGGGGCGCTTCTTGTGCTAATGGGGATCTGTCCACTGGACATTAAAATCCGTGAACAGGCCGCCTGGTACTGGGCGAAGAAGGATAAAAGGGATAAGATAATGGAGATACTGGGGGTTTACGCTGGGGATAAAACTGAAAAAAAATAGAGGGACAGAACTATGGCAGGAACAGTGGAACAACGAGGATACGGTGCGCAGAAGTTATGAGCTGTTACCGGACATAGAGGAACGAGTAAACCTAACGTACTTCATGCCTGCACTTTCTTACTGGACATGGACCCTACCCGACATATCTATGTCGGTTTGGCAAGCAGGCTACACCCGCGTGTGACTGTGGTGCTGTGCAAGGCACGCCACAACATGTGGTGTATGAGTGCCACCTCTTCGATGACGTAGCAAACGAACTAAGACAGCGACTTCCGAATAACGACACGTACCATCTGCTAAGGCATGACGGCACCTTCAATGTCTTAAACAAATTGACAGACGAGGTTTCGAAAAAAAGTCCTTAAGAAATTTCTAAGGGACAACCAGTAAAAATCACACCAACTTAGACTCCGTGCACCTTTCCTGTTCCGCCGGGCCAGGACTAGGCCAGTCACTTCACGGCTGGGATCCGCCTTGCTCTGGGCTAGGGGGGCAGCGTGTACATTTAACCGGATAGAACACGCACCAATTGCGACACTGGACTTAAAATAGGTTAGCAAGATGGGATAAGGTTTTCTAGGACAGACTGCAGCGATACCAAGTTACCGGCCAGCCCAGTGGCAGGGGCATGGCCACTGGGATAAGCTCTGTGGGCCAGGCCAACATTCATCAGGTTTATAGGTCACTGGCACACATGTAACGCTGCAGGTAGCATAAGTTTTGTAGATTAAGTACAAATAGGAACCCTGTAGTGGTAAGATCAAAATCTAACATTTACCTGTAGTGTGGAAAAATAGCTGCAATACTGTGTATGAAATTAGGACCCACTAAAGTATTTAGGTAGTGGGTTAATATGTAAAATGTAATGATTTGAATAGAGACGTAGACTGCGTTCTCCGATGCCATGAACAAGGCGACTGCTCGCGATAAGCAGAATACTCTGATTGTAATACCAGTCTGATGCTCAACTTCAATCATCCTTCGCACTTACTTCTCCTGGTCATATTAGACATGTGGCGGTGCTGTTATCAGTTCAGAGGGTGTTTCTGTCAACGGTCGCTCTTGTAACAAAATCTCGAATTTGGCAACTATGAACATGGAAACCAATAGCTGTCTCGTAAATACAACCTTTCCAGCATCTGCTTGAAGTGGTCCTAAATATAAGTGAACGGATGAGACTTGGAGCTCACAGCATAGGAAATAAACGCGAATGTTAATCAGTTCGCCACCTCAGCTGTTCCTCTTGTAGATGTGGGTGCTCCACTGTACATAATATTCATCATAGGCGCCTGCTTTTATTGGTGTCTGCGGGAATAAAACACAAACAGGCTCTTTCCACCAATCTGACTATGAAACAAAACAGTGGCTGTTAATAGGCGTCACTCAATGGAAGAGAATCGTATGGAATGAAAGACTACAGCTGGTGCCCAAATTTAAAGCAATAAACCGCTATTTCCCTACGTAGATACTACTTCACGATATAATCATGCAGAGTGTCAGCAGATGTCCGTACGATCGTGTTCTGCACTGAACATGGCATTCTAATCAATGGAAAACCACGCCAACGATGACGTCATGGCGCCTATCAAACGGGCTGGTGTTTGCCCGGTAGTCCCACATCCACAATCGCTGTGTACACAGTCACAGACGGTGCAGCATGGCACAGAGCGGACGCCTACCAGACTCTCTGTGATGGAGGGCCACAGGAAGAATGGAAACGGGACAATCGCTAACTGATGTGGCCCGATGGCTTAATGGGAATCGTTCTGTTGTTTCTCGGGTGTGGCTACACTTTACAGCGCAGGGTCGACCACGCGTGACATCCGGAAGATGGGACCGATATTTGGCTGTGAGGGTACGACGGTACTGCCGTAATACTGCACGGCACCTAGTGTGTGAGCTCTCAGCATTCGCTGGACATGTTATATCGAGGCAAACGGTGTACAGAAAGCTTCAGTAAAGTGGCCTTTATTGTCAGAGACCTATTGTACGTGCACCTCTGATGCATCTTCACATAAGGAAACGTCTAGTGTTGTGACTTGGCAAGACAGCCAAGCCACTAGGAGGTAGCCGAAAGGCACGCGTTTAAGCTCACGCAGGATGGCGTGGGGTCTGGAACAGGTCAAGGTCTTATAGTAGCAAAAATAGTACGTAGCTTCTGGAATACTTAACTTTATTCCATAATTGGTGAACGTCGGTCTGACGGTACATGCATCACAAGATAAATAGCAATTGATAATGGCGCCTTGCTAGGTCGTAGCAAATGACGCAGCTGAAGGCTATGCTAACTATCGTCTCGGCAAATGAGAGCGTAATTTGTCAGTGAACCATCGCTAGCAAAGTCGGCTGTACAACTGGGGCGAGTGCTAGGAAGTCTCTCTAGACCTGCTGTGTGGCGGCGCTCGGTCTGCAATCACTGACAGTGGCGACGTATGCTAACGGACCGCGGCCGATTTAAAGGCTACCACCTAGCGAGTGTGGTGTCTGGCGGTGACACCACATCTAGAGTGGAGTAGTCAGCATGTCACATGGACGGTCGAACAGTGGGCCAGATGAGTCCCTATTTGGTCTGGAGAGCGATCCTCGCTGGATTCGCATCTGGAGGGAACTTGGAACACGATTTCGGGACACAAACATGTTGGAAAGAGACAGATATCGAGGAGTATCACTAATGGTGTGGCCAGGGTTATGTTGACAATTCTTCATGAAATTGTACCGGTGAATCGACATGGTTTAACTGCTGTCAGGTATGGTGAAGAAATCTTGGGATCTCATGTGCGGTTGTTGCGAGGTGCTGTAGGCCAACACTTCGTATTGATGCTCGATTATGCTCGACTCACAGAGAACAGGTGGTTGATGTTTTCTTTGGAAACCGAAGGTGTTGCACGCAAGACATAACCGCTCGCTCTCCCGATTTGAGTCCCATACAGCGTCTGGGATGCACTAGTGAGACGATCTGCATACTGTCATCATTCACCAACCACTCTCCAACACATGCGAGCAGCTCTGCAGGAAGAATGGGCATTATTGCCTCGATATGAGATTGATGACATCATTCACAGCTTGCCCCGTCGTTGTTAGATCTATACTGCTGCCAGAGGTGATCACACCCCCTACTGAGCACATTAACCAGTATTCTGAATGTGTGTGCAAATCCGTTAAACTGGAATAAACGAAGAACGTTTATGTATACGGTTATGCATGTTGCAAATGTTTACATTCTGTATTCTTTACACTGTTCCTACTTTACCATCTACCGGTTATACCGTTTTGTGGCAAAATAAAAGCAACCTTGCAAAATTTCCGTTTGTTGCTTTAATTTTGGACACCGGTGTGGTTTACGCTATTTGACAGACCAGTAGATGCCAAGGCCTCTGTGAATGTCTCGAGAACACTACGAAATTCTGACGAACTGATTTAATCATATACATACGGTTCTGTCTAACTCCAGTAGTTAACTTCCTGGAATGGAGGATTCGCGCTGAGAAGACTCTATGTTGATTTCAAAGAACAAGTTTGGACAAAAAATGGGGTGGAACAGGAGTGAAAGATCTTACCATGCTGAAAATTGATGATTATGGTGCGGTTGAAGTCAATTTCTTGGCGGGACGTGCAATCGCCAAAGTCATATCAACATATCTTTGCAGTAGGGTTTTTAATAGGTCACGGAAAAAGGACATTGTACTCAGATTTGCAAAATGTTTTTGTGTTGCAGTGGGCCCTGATTTCATTTTCACTGACGACAGCCATGATCCCTGGAATACGATACGCGATGCTGAGACGGTATAAGGGTGAAGACGTCACACGAAGAGCGGGTATGCGCGTCCGTAGTAGTTGGATACGTGACGTAGAATACATTATATTGTAAATAACAGTTAATATGGAATGGGCAAAGGCCTATAGAACCTATTAACATCTTCGTGGTGGTCGTCACAGACAAATGAGATGGGCATACTCATTTCTGATCTGTCTTGATAACAGGGGTAGCAGTTTGAACAAATAGCAGTTGTTTGTTCAACTTAGTAAGTACAGATGCGGATAACCTGTGTCTAAGAGGAAATAATACTAAACTGACGATAGCGTCAATTTCTCTTCTCACTTTATACCGTTCCTTGTGTAGCTATCCGTCTGTAGGTGTCCTTTAAACGATGGAGAATTCCTGCCACGTACGTAATTAAGTCTAAAGTTTCTTAAGATGTTCTCGATGTTCCAGTACACATGTTTACAACACGCCATATGAATGGTCCTCATTAGCTACATCAAGCAGCAAAGTGCACGTAGCACAGTAGAAATATTGCGGCAATTGCAGTTTTCATTTAGCAAATAGCTAAATGAAAACATGCAGCAATTTCCGAAATATTTCTACTCTAGGTGTCAAGGTTGCCATGGATATACGGTTAGGTATGTTATGTTGCAGAGATCGCTCACTACATCGATAAAGCACGTGTGGTAAATCATTGTATGTTCCTCACCATTACCACTTTCGAACGAAACACTCAGCTTACTGTGTTAAGAACATTTCTAATTAATATCATGAGACATCATCAGTCATCTCACTGGTTCTACGCGACCCGCCAAAAATTCTTCTCCTGTGCAAAGATTTTCATCTCAGAGTAGCACTTGCAGCCTACGTCCTCAAATATTTACTGGATGTATACTAATGTCTTCCTCTACAGTTTTTACCCTCCCCCTAAGTTCCATCGAAGTTATTCCCTGATGTCTTAATGGAAGTTCTATTATCCTGACCTTTCTACTTGTCAGTGTTTTCCATATGTTCCTTTCCTTGCCGATTCTGAGGAGAAAGTCATCACTCCTCTCTTTATCAGACTTCCTAATTTTCAAAATTATTCTGCAGAATAACATCTCTAATGCTTCTATTCTCTTCTATTCCGGTTTCCCCACAATCCGTGTCTCACTCCTGCAATGCTGTGCTGCAAACGTACATTCGCACAAATGCCTTCCTCAACTTAAGACTTATGTTTGATACTAGTAGAATTCTTTTGCCCAGGAATGCTGTTTTTCCTTTTCATATTCTCCTTTCTCCGTCCGTTGTGGGCTATTTTGCTGCCTAGGTAGCAAAAATATTTAAGTTCATCTACTTCGTGATTACCAATTAGGATGATAAGTTTCGCGCTGTTCTCATTTATGCTACTCCTTATTACTTTTGTCTATCTTAGAATTACTCTGAATCAATAATATGAACTCATTAGACTGCCCATTCCATTCAACAGGGACCGATGACCTCAGCGGTTTGGTCCCATAGGAACTTACCGCAAAATTCCATTCAACAGGTCCTGTAGTTCTTCTTTACATTCAATGACGAGGGAAATTTCATCAGCGAATCTTAACACTGATATCCGTTCACCTTGAATTTTAATCTTACTCTTGAACCTCTCTTTTATTTCTGTCGCTGCTTCTTCGACGCACAGGTTGGACGGAAGGGGCGCAAGACTACGTCTCTGTCACCCGTGCGTGCAACTCTTGCACTTAGTTGTTGGTCTTGGTTCTTGTACCTACTGTACATTACCCACCTTTCCCTATAGCTTACCCGTATTCTTCTCAGGATTTGGAACACCTTCACCACTTTGCCCTGTCTAACGCTTTTTTCAGATCGACAAATTCAACGAAACTTTCTCGATTTTTCTTCAAGCAAGAATAGGCACTCTCGGTTGGAAAATGGTTTTCTATTTCTTTAATTTGTGACGTGTTTCACTCTCACAGGGGGATCATGAGATATCGGGAGGCGGAGGGGTGAAGGGGGGGGGGGGGGAAGTTTCCTCAGTACAGATGTATCAGCCAGGAGTCGGTTACAAAGCTACGTTTTCTCTCGGGCTTCCGCGCCTATGTATTCGTAACCAATCTCTGAAGAGGTTTTTCTCCTGTGTAACTGCTTTGAACTCCCAGATCCATTTTTATAGAAGGTATTTCAATGACACATTGAGAGTTTTTAAAAGCCAATAGGTGGATATTTTAAAGTCTTCACCCTAAATTGTTTTTTACCCGTGAAGCCATGGATCAGCACGGTGTGAAAGATTTCTTAGATTTATTCCCTCAATTGGTTAATAGTAAGGTATGTTTCGATATTTTTAGGAACGCTACCACTTGCTCTTCAGTGATTCGCACTACATCAGCCAAGCCAAGACAGTATAAGCTAAGCTTTTTTAGGTCGGCGATTGCTCGAATGTTTAAAGTTCCACTCAACTTGGATTCGATTGAAAAATAAATTAGCAACCTTTCATATATAGTACACGAAAATAGTTTCTGTGCGTCTTTTGTCCGTCGTTTATACTATGAATACCGGGAACGAGCGAAGCTAAAGGTCACGATTTCTCATCCACAAACAGTTGGCTCAGATGTGTGTTCCTAGAAGTGTGGGGAGACAGTTCCTGCTTCCTCACAATGAGAAACTTACCCGTTATCGATATCGGAAGCGTATAAAATTGTCTTGATTATGACGCGCAGTATATCGGGGAAACGGGGAGGTCCTTTATAGCCGGTTTCAATGAGCATGTTTTAACAAAAACTTACAATATATTCGCCCTTCGCGCAACTTTTGAAAACTTCTCGCCATCACCATGAATCCATTAATGATCTCGATATTTTGCATGTTGTACAAAAAGGAAAGAAGATGAACATCTTCGAAGAGTTTGACGTTTCGAAAAGAGTCTATTTTAAGGGTCCAGGCCTGTTCAATAAACAACTGACCTTTCTTAACCTGGGTTACTTCGAGGCTGTGGAGTTAATTTTAAATAAACGTCTATGCACACGTGGCTTTGGTTTGTACATTGATATTGGTCAGTTGTGCTTCCTTGTTTTTGTCTTATATAATCAATCTAAGTTTATAATTACACTGTAAAAACGTTCTCTATTCTCCCGTTTGGTGCAGCCACCTATTTCGGTATCGGACACTTTGATTTATAACTAAATATAAATTTTTACTTAAACTGAAATAACCGAGAAGGTGAAACTTCTACGTTTTTACTTAAATTGCTTAATGCAACTGAACCTTGTAAATGCTGCTGTGTGAAACTGAACGTACTGTTCAGTACGTCTTAATCATTTCAACACTGATCTACAGAATTTTCGCTAACAAATACAGCTCAAACTTATTCTGTTCATTTATGACCCACAGTACACAAACGCAACGCAATATGACTATTAATTAACACAAAAGAATGGCCCTGAATTAGAAGAAATCCTAACAATAACCCATACATTTCATAAGTCACTCACCTCATAGAAAATCTTCATGACACGAACTACAGCAGGTACAGCAAGTATACAGCCAGCTAAATAAAAAGATTCTAACTACTGTAGGCTCTAACTACTAATAGGTATGTGGTTTACAAAGGAAAGATTTCGTTGTAGAGCAAACAGTGTATTTAGCAGATTTTACCCTAATCATATGACATTCAGTCGCAAAAATTATATAATCGTCAATAATTCCATTACCCACATTTATTAAACCATGTCCAACCTATATTAAATCTCCATGACAGACACCCGTCCAGACCGTCCGCTCGCGCTAACACTGTTTCTAACCTCCATCACTGCCATCTATTAACTTCTAACTTCCATCACTGCTAACTATTAACTTCTAACTGCGAGTTCTTCCAGCCACAGAGTCTCTTATAGAGGGCGCACAGCGCTGTCAGAGATATTAATGCAGTCTAAAGCGCTGCCAACATACAAACATATAAACAGGCTACATGCAGTAGGAGCCGTAAACGTGGGCCGTAAGGACGCTTTGTACGCCTGGCTTATGTTGTAAACATGCCCTGAGTTGTGGTAAGAGCGAGTACGCGTAATCACAGGCATTGTGGGTCTCTTGTACGATTTCAGTTCTTATATTACTCACATACTCTGTGAGCCAAGGCTTCTTAGCCTTCAATATTTATTCGTTTATCTCCACCCCTATTTACGTGGTTTCTTATGATTGTTCCGCTTACCGCTCTTCGCCTTGAAACGTATTCTTATTTTTTTCCGTAAGTGTACGTATCCTGTGTATTGTATTGTGTGGTGTCACCGCCAGACACCACACTTGCTAGGTGGTAGTTTAAATCGGCCGCGGTCCATGTAGTACATGTCGGACCCGCGTGTCGCCACTGTGATCGCAGACCTAGCGCCACCACCAAGGCAGGTCTCGTGATACGAGAGTGGACTCGAGCCCAGTTGTACGAGAACCAAGCTACCGCCCAGTTGTACGCGAACCTAGCTATCGCCCAGTTGTACGAAGCCTTTCTCTCTCATTAGCCGAGAGACAGAATAGCCATCAGCTAAGTTAATGGCTACGAACTAGCAAGGAGCCATTTGTATCAGTGCCTATAGCTTACGAGTAATCAAGAGAGATGTATTCCAAGGAATTATTAAAAGTTAAGTAAAAAGCATCTACATACTTTTCTTCTTATTCATTCATAAGTTTTTATGTTCCAGACTTCACGCCCGTCTGCTTATTGCCGTTCGTGCACTATCGGCCACACCGTTAGTTTAGCATTCCTTTTCAGCAATCCACATCACGGTGTCGGTCCAGCTACCGACACTACATATTGCATGTCATGTCATTTTTGGTGATTGCGTGTCGTTCTGTACTCTTTCCATTGATCCTGTAAATTTTATTGCATGGCGTGCCATTTTTGTTAACTGTGGGACTTCCTGCTGACTTGCCAGTGGCCCTTGTGTGTTTTCACCCTGTACGTTTGTCTTTGGTTATGCTCTTCTTACAACTCAGGTCGTGGTTTCGTAGTTGCTTTATTTAACCGACAATGAAGCTTTATAGCTGATTCCCGGCTCATAAATTTGTACTGAGGAAACTTGTTTTTCTCCCATTTGTCTGAATGCTAATGTGTGAGTGGAACGCATCTCAAATTATATAAATAAAAACATTTTGCAAGCAAGACTGCATAATCTTTCATGAACATCTCAATTGGTAGCCGTAACATTAGCCGAAAAATGGAGTTTTCAAATGGCTCTGAGCACTATGGGACTTAACTTCTGAGGTCATTAGTCCCCTAGAACTTAGAACTACTTAAACCTAACTAACCTAAGGACATCACACACATCCATGCCCGAGGCAGGATTCGAACCTGCGACCGTAGCGGTCGCGCAGTTCCAGACTGTAGAGCCTAGAACCGCTCGGCCACTTCCGCCGGCCCGAAAAATGGAGTGGTATGATTTTGATTTTCTTCAGCCCTGCTTCCATTATAAACTGAAACGTCAGACTGCCTCTCTGCTGTCTTTACCTTTCCTAAAGCTAAACTGATCGCTGGCTATCAGATGCTCAATTTTCTTTTCAAGTCTTCTGCATTACAAGATATAATAAAATAATTTATATGTCACTGAGTCGTTTGTCACTCTTTCACTAGTCATCTAACCTGTTGCTTGTTTACTCCTGTGGATGACAGCCTGTTCTAGGTCTCATAAGTTCATACCACTTAAACAATTTTCAAAACTACTATTTTAAGTGTAAGTCTTTGATTCAAGTGGCTCTGAGCACTGTGGGACTTAACATCTGAGGTCATCAGTCACCTAGAACTTAGAACTACTTTAAACCTAACTAACCTAAGGACATCACACATATTCATGCCCGAGGCAGGATACGAACCTTCGATAGTAGCTGTCACGCGGTTCCAGACTGAAGTGCCAAAAACCGCTCGGCCACAACGACAGGCTGTAAGTGTTTCGTGTAGACGATTTTGCCTAGTGAATATGCACTATAGTGTGGTGTTTGTATTGTTATTGTTGTAGTTATTGAATAATATTAGAGGACTGTTAGAATGAAACCTGGTGCCGGCTATCTAGCCTACTTCTGTCCAATAACACCAAGTGAACGGCCACACTTAACCTCGCCACCCGAGGGATGAACCTCGACAGTCTACTACTCACTGATACCATGACATTCTGCGAAGAAGTTCGGTTCTTACTCCGGCACTTTGGCATAATGTTTGGCGAGAAATAATTTTATGCTTCTTCTTTTGTTCTCGTTGTCGGTAAAACATGACTTTAAAAATACCTTAACTCCGAGGATTCGACGCGTCGAGCACCACAACTGAAGAGAATGGGAAATGTAAAAGAGAGAGAGAAAAGTATTTGAAGAGCATTGAAGGAAGGTAAATGACAATGAAATCTATATCTTAGAGACCCCAACTTTTCGTTAGACGCAAGTAAATACACTGTTTAAAAGAGTTAGAGAAAATATGTACGAATGACCGATTTGTTAAATCTGTTTTCATGAAGTTGGTAACTGTGGTCGCATTACGTGGCTTGAGATCTTTTCTTTCAATGTAGGAAACAATTAAAATCATTCGCCACCTGTTGGCCATGGTCCCTCAAAAGGAAGTGAATACTGGTGTCCCAGTGTTCTACAGTGAGGTATACAGATGACAGTTATGTAAACCAAGCACATGAAATACGATACATCAATGTAGTGCAGGTTGCAAGTACGGTCTGTTTGATCCAAAAAGGATGGACTTTCGGTCGCGTTACTGCAGACGCCAATGCCTCTCCATACGCCATCCATAGGTTGTGGTTACGCTACAGGGAGACAGGTCACCACCCTACGTGAGTTGGACAAGATCGTCGACGCGTTATAACCCCAAGTGGAGACCGATATCTGGCCATCTCTGCATTGCGGCACCGAGCGGGGTGGCGCAGTGGTTAGCACACTGGACTCGCATTCGGGAGGACGACGGTTCAATCCTGTCTCCGGCCATCCTGATTTAGGTTTTCCGTGATTTCCCTAAATCGCTTCAGGCAAATGCCGGGGTGGTTCATTTGAAAGGGCACGGCCGATTTCCTTCCCCATCCTTCCCTCGCCCGAGCTTGCGCTCCGTCTCTAATGACCTCGTTGTCGACGGGACGTTAAACACTAATCTCCTCCTCCTCCTCCTCCTCCTGCATTGCGGCGTAGTACGGATACCGCCAGAGCACTGCAAGAGGGAGCTAGAGTGGCCACTGGAGCCGCTGCGCCATATCAGACGGCAATGAAGAGGTTACGACTAAGGACCTTACGACGCAGACTTCCTATTGACACGATAAAATCTTGCAGCTCGCCTTCATTCCCATGCCAACTGGTAACTCGTTACTGACGAAATGTGCCATTCACATACGAGTCCAGATATATCTGACACAAGGTGGTAGTCGTGTTAGTGTGCGGAGCCCCATCGTGGCGGGACCTGCCAAATATTGCTCAGAAAATCGACAAATTTCCAAGGTTCTGTGATGTTGTGGGGGGGGGGGGGGGGCAACAGTGTTGACAGCCATACGGATCTTATCGTTGTCCATGGTAGCCTTACTGCCAGGCATGACATCGAACAGATCCTGATGGACCATGTGGTGACTGCTGCGTATGGTGTTGGCCCTGAATTCCTTCTGATGCCAGGGGCCTCTCTCTAGGGTGTCAGCAGGAATGTCTTGCGAAGTTTGGACACTGAAGTAATGGAATGGCTGAAAGTCAGTCTCTATCTAAACCCGTCGCCCATATGTGGGACGTGCTTGTCAGATGCGTTCGTGGTCGTCCTGTTCCACCGTAGACCCTACAGAACTCTCATGAGCTGACACTGGAATGGATACCACAGGGTGACGTCAGTATACGGAGCATGCCATTTAGGTGACAGGCACTTATAAACGATCATCAAGGCCATACACGTTATTGAAGTCCAATGAAAAGCACCGAGGGTGACGGATGAATGATTATTTCCACTTTGTTTTGGACACCTGTTGGACATTTCAGTTCTTTTTACATAAACTATCAAGGGTGGTATGGTTTTCTGTTGTGTACCTAACTTTTGAAAGATAAAAATGTAATTGGGTAATAATATTCCCTATCTTCAGATATTGCTCAATGGAGTACGGCAGACGACGAAAACCATGTTCCTCTAATTCTTTTCAGCAGTGTATTTTACAATAAAGCTATGTTAACACTATGCCGTCCGGTGAAACCACAGTGGTGTCGTGCCCGATATATCGGACAACCGCCGGCGACACCACAGTACTGTCGTCTGCATAGTATCGCTCAGTGGCCGGTGCCACCACAGTGGTGTCGTGAGCATAGTATCACGCAGTGGCCGGCGACAGCACTGTAGTACCTTTTGCATTCTGCTGGTATTTTGTTTAGGTAACAATAAGCTACCCGCGTCAACAAATGTTTTGTTTTTATAAGTACTTGTGCCCTTTCATAACGGCGGACGAAAGAGACAATAGTATTATTTACGATGAATGCGCGAACGTCTTGACTGACGTTCCGGACGACTTGGCCGATTGGGAAGCAGACAATGGATATCAAAAAAATGAAAATGAAGCAGAATCGTGGGAAGATAGTGAAAAACGTCCAAGAAGAATTCGGTGAACGCTACGGTTGCCAACTGATTCGGCTGAATCAGACGAAGAAGGCAGTGCTCAGTGGTGATACATTGATTTACCGAGGGCCAATAACTAATTTGAGGGATCCCTGGGTCCAAACATATTTCCCAAAGATACACAGAGCGTTGAGGATATCGTAAATTATATATATTGGGAACGATCTATTTGAATATATTAGCAACGAAACCAACAAGTGCTACAGTCAACATTGCAGTAGAAGGAAACTGGATTTTAAAAAATGCCAAATTTGTCGACGAACTTACAAAATGGTCTGGGCTTGCTATCCTTATGGGAGTAGTAAAAAAAGCAGGGATCGATGATTATTGGTCAAAGAATCTGTTGATAAACAAACCGATATTTGGCAAAACGATGTCCCACAACTGATTGAGACAAATATTATCATATTTACATATCTCTGACAGCAACAATAAACCAGATAAAACCGACCGGCTTGTCAAAGTGCAATTCGTAATTGACTATTTTTCCAAAAAGTTTAAAGAAACGTTTAATCTAAGTCAAAACATCTCAGTTGATGAAGGAATGATACCGTGGCGTGGGCGATTAAATTTTAAAGTTTACAATTCGTCGAAAGCCGGCCGCTGTGGCCGAGCGGTTCTAGGCGCTTCAGTCCGGAAACGCGCTACTGCTACGGTCGCAGGTTCGAATCCTGCCTCGGGCATGGATGTGTGTGATGTCCTTAGGTTAGTTAGGTTTAATTAGTTCTAAGTTGTAGGCGACTGATGACCTCAGAAGTTAAGTCCCATACTGCTCAGAGCCATTTGAACCATTTTTTTGAATCCGTCGAAAATTACGAAATACGACATACTCATTCGGATGCTGTGTGATTCGATTACGGTATACATTTCCGCATTCAAGATATTTTCCGGCGCTGGACACCCTTTGACAAAAACAGTGGTGGAACTACTGACACCTTCTGATGGAAAGTGGCATCACCTCTGCATGGATAATTATTGTAATAGTGTTGAACTTCCAGAGATGTTTCTTGAAAAGAAAATTCGAGTTTGTGGAACGATGCGGCAAGACAGAGGATTTCCGGAAAATTAAAGCGCGCAAAAGTCAACGTGTTTGAAGCTTGTCAGCAACGGAAAGGTGACAAGCGGTCGGCGACAAGCCAAGTAATCTGAATCAGCGCTGCCGGCGCCAAGCGAATAGGTTGTACGAGACGTGAGGACGGCAAAGTGTTAACATAAATTACAAAATGGATCAAATGGCTCTGACCACTATGGGACTTAACATCTGTGGTTATCAGTCCCCTAGAACTTAGAACTACTTAAACCTAACCAACCTAAGGACTTCACACATATCCTTGCCCGAGGCAGGATTCGAACCTGCGACCGTAGCGGTCACGCGGTTCCAGACTGAAGCGCCTAGAACTGCTCGGCCACACCGGCCGGCCAATAAATTACAGGTCTTCAGATGTGAAATGATTGACAAACATGGTTCTGTGCACGAAGCTGAAAAGATTTCAACAGAGTTAAGAGGAAAAATATTTTTAAGTTCTTGGTGGAAACTGCGATGCTAGCAAGGGGGCGGCAAGGCAGTTTAAACAGAAGCCGAGCAGTCAGGCATTTCTGGCCGTACTGTATTTGATTGACAGTGCATTTATAATCTCCGTATGTGTTAACTCGATGTCAATTACTTGGGTGATGAATATACATATTTTTTTCGTGCTGTGCCCAGCGAAGTTGGTCGCGAAAATGAAAATAAAAAAAAAAGTGCCGGCCAGTTTTCATATCCTTGCATAATCTTTTCCCTTTTTCACGCCCTTGTATATTGCGTGGCGCACGATTCATCCATCAATTTACATTCAAACATGACAACGGCGCGTTGAAAGCGTCGTTCAGCGCTCCGCAGTTTTACCCAATCGAAAGTGGAACCGAGTTTCCCGCTCCTGCCCGCTGGATGGTGGTGTGATGTCGGCAGAGAGGGGAGGGAGAGGGATGGGTGTGGCTGGCGTTCAGAGAAGTCAGTGTGGGCTCGACGCGTGCGCTTTTCCAAAGGACGGGGTTGGCAGCGCAGGAGCGAGCGATTTATTTCAGCAAAAAAGTCCCGCTGAGACGGCGAGACGCGGGCAACAGAGATGGCCGAAGAGAAGAGTGCGTTGCGAGGGGAAAGGGTTATGTGGGGGGTGGGACCGGCGAAAGCGTCAGAGCGGAACGGCGTGGGCGGACGCTGCGGGGGTGGTGGTGCGGGGGAAAGGGGAGGGGGGCGGGAGAGGTTGCCAGAATTGGAGTGGAAAGTGCGAGAGCTGGCCGGCAGCGGTGGTGCGCGTGATCGAACTTTGACGAACTTGAATGGATATAAGCTCTGTGTGTATCAGTCACTCCGCATGCAAATGCCGGGGGGACAACTGATTGCATATGTTAACATTTAGCGCCGGCCGGACATCAAACGGCGGGCCGTGCCCTCGCGCCGGTACACCGGCCAATCTAAATAGTTCCGGACTCAATTTAAGCGCAGTCCTCTCGCCTCCTGGTCTCTGCACGCCCTCCGGCCCGCGGCGGCGGCTGCGTCCACGCACGCACGCACGCACGCACACACATACACACGCACGCGCGCGCGCGCATGCAGGCACACACACGGACGCAGAGTACAAACGCTGCCGGGTCGGCAGCCGCTGGCCTGCTCTTTTGTGGCACCGCAGCCGACACCCGCGCCCTATACGCACTGGCTGTGCGCAGCTTCCCATGGGTACACATTCGTCAGACCCGCCCCGCTCTGTGCGAACCCTGTTTGCCCTACTCTGGCTCCTTTCTACCGCTGTCGCCTACAGTGATACTCTAGAGAGATCCACAACATACACAAATGCAAAAACAACTATAAACCAAATTATAATTTATGTAGAGTAATAAAATTTCGAAAATATGCTGAAGAGCCAAAGAAACTGGTACACTTGCCTAATATCGTTCAGCCCCCCCCCCCCCTTGCAGCACGCAGAATTGCCGCAACTCGACGTGGCATGCCATCGACTAATGTCTAAAGTAGTACTGGAGCGAATTGACACCTTGAATTCTGCAGAACTGTCCATAAATCGGTAAGAGTATGAGAGGCTGGAGGTATCTTCTAAACAGCACGTTGCAAGGCATCCTAGATATGCTCCTGCCTTATCTAATGTTAAGTCCTCCAATGTTGTTGTTGTGGTCTTCAGTCCTGAGACTGGTTTGATGCAGCTCTCCATGTTACCCTATACTGTGCAAGCTTCTTCATCTCCCAGTACTTACTGCAACCTACATCCTTCTGAATCTACTTAGTATATTCATCTCTTGGTCTCCCTCTACGACTTTTAGTCTCCACGCTGCCCTCCAATGCTAAATTTGTGATCCCTTGATGCGTCAAAACATGTCCTACCAGCCGATCCCTTCTTCTAGTCAAGTTGTGCCACAAACTTCTCTTCTCCCCAATCCTATTCAATACCTCCTCATTAGTTACGTGATCTACCCACGTTATCTTCAGCATTCTTCTGTAGCACCACATTTCGAAAGCTTCTATTCTCTTCTTGTCCAAAACTATTTATCGTCCACGTTTCACTTCCATACATGGCTACACTCCATACCAATACTTTCAGAAACGACTTCCTGACATTTAAATCTATACTCGATGTTAACAAATTCCTCTTCCTCAGAAACGCTTTCCTTTCCATTGCCAGTCTACATTTTATATCCTCCCGACTTCGACCATCATCAGTTATTTTGCTCCCCAAATAGCAAAAACTCCTTTACTACTTTAAGTGTCTCATTTCCTAATCTAATTCCCTCAGCATCACCGGAGTTAATTCGGTTACATTCCATTATCCTTATTTGGCTTTTGTTGATGTTCATCTTATATCCTCCTTTCAAGACACTGTCCATTCTGTTCAGCTGCTCTTCCCAGTCCTTTGCTGTCTCTGAAATAATTACAGTGTCATCGGCGAACCTCAAAGTTTTTATTTCTTGTCCATAGATTTTAATACCTACTCCGAACTTTTCTTTTGTTTCCTTTATTGTTTGCTCAATATACAGATTGAATAACATCGGGGATAGGCTACAACCCTGTCTCACTCCCTTCCCAACCGCTGCTTCCCTTTCATACCCCTCGACTCTTATAACTGCCATCTGCTTTCTGTACAAATCGTAAATAGCCTTTCGCTCCCTGTATTTTACCCCTGCCACCTTCAGAATTTGAAAGAGAGTATCCCAATCAAGATTGTCAAAAGCTTTCTCTAAGTCTATAAATGCTAGAAATGTAGGTTTGCCTTTCCTTACTCTTTCTTCTAAGATAAGTCGTAGGGTCAGTATTGCCTCACGTGTTCCAACATTTCTACAGAATTCAAACTGATCTTCCCCGAGGTCGGCTTCTGTCAGTTTTTCCATTCGCCTGTAAAGAATTCGCGTTAGAAATTTGCTGCTGTGACTTATTAAACTGAGAGTTCGGTAATTTTCACATCTGTCAACACCTGCTTTCTTTGGGATTGGAATTATTATATTCTTCTTGAAGTCTGAGGGTATTTCGCCTGTCTCATACATCTTGCTCACCAGATGGTAGAGTTTTGTCAGGACTGGCTCTCTCAAGGCTGTCTACGCTGGAATGTTGTCTACGCCGGGGGCCTTTTTTCGACTCAGGTCTTTCAGTGCTCTGTCAAACTCTTCACGCAGTATCATATCTTCCATTTCAACTTCATCTACATCCTCTTCCATTTCCATAATATTGTCCTCAAGTACATCGCCCATGTATAGACCCTCTATATACTCCTTCCACCTTTCTGCTTTCCCTTCTTTGCTCAGAACTGGGTTTCCATCAAAGCTCTTGATATTCATGCAAGTGGTTCTCCTTTCTCCAAAGGTCTCTTTGATTTTCTGTTGGCAGTATCTATCTTATCCCTAGTGAGATAAGCCCTACAACCTTACATTTGTCCTCTAACCGTCCCTGTTTAGCCATTTTGCACTTCCTGTCGATATCATTTTTGAGACGTTTGTATTCCTTATTGCCTGCTTCATTTACTGCATTTTTATATTTTCTCCTTAAAAAACTGGTACACTGGCCTAATATCGTTCAGCCCCCCCCCCCCCCCCGAGCACGCAGAAGTGCCGCAAAACGACGTGGCATGCCCTCGACTAATGTCTAAAGTAGTACTGGAGGGAATTGACACCTTGAATTCTCCAGAACTGTCCGTAAATCCGTAAGAGTATGAGGGGCTGGAGGTCTCTTCTGAACAGCACGTTGCAAGGCATCCTACATGTGCTCCTGCCTTATTGGATGTTAAGTCCTCTAAAGCTCTTTTAAATTCTTATTCTGATACCGGGACCCCTATCCCTTCTAAATCGACTTCTGGTACTTCTTCTATCACATCAGACAAATCTTCCCCCTCATAGATGTTTTCAATGTACCGGGTGATCAAAAAGTCAGTATAAATTTGAAAACTGAAAAAATCACGGAATAATGTAGATAGAGAGGTACAAATTGACACACATGCTTGGAATGACATGGGGTTTTATTACAACCAAAAAAAATACAAACGTTCAAAAATGTCCTACAGATGGCGCTTCATCTGATCAGAATAGCAATAATTAGCATAACAAAGTAAGACAAAGCAAAGATGATATTCTTTACAGGAAATGCTCAATATGTCCACCATCATTCCTCAACAATAGCTGTAGTCTAGGAATAATGTTGTGAACAGCACTGTAAAGCATCTCCGGAGTTATGGTGATTCATTGGCGTCAGATGTTGTCTTTCAGCATCCCATAGGTGTCGGTCGATCACGATACACTTGCGACTTCAGGTAATCCCAAAGCCAATAATCGCACGGACTGAGGTCTGGGGTCCGGGGATGCCAAGCACGACGAAAGTGGCGGCTGAGCACACGATCATCACCAAACGACGCGATCAAGAGATCTTTCACGCGTCTAGCAATATGGGGTGTTTTTTTCGGTTCTATTGAAACCCCATGTCATTCGAAGCATGTGTGTCAATTTTTACCTCTCTATCTACATTATTCCATGGTTTATTAAGTTTTCAAATTTATAATGACTTTTTGATCACCCGCTATTTTTCGACCTATCCGCTCTCTCTTCTGCATTTAACAGTGGATTTCCCGTTGCACTCTGTGTTATCACACTTCCTTTAATGTCACCGAAGGTTGTTTTGACTTTCCTGTATGGTGAGTCAGTCCTATCGACAATTATTTCTTTTTCGATTTCTTTACTTTTTCATGCAGCCATTTCGTCTTAGCTTCCCAGCACTTCCTATTTATTTCTTTCCTCAGCATCTTGTATATCTGTATTGCTGAGTATTACGGGACGTTTTTGTACTTCCTCCTTTCATACAGCAATGGAAGTATTTCTTCTGTACCCATGGTTTCTTCGCACTTAAGTTATTTGTTCCTATGTTTTCCTACCCAACTTCTGTTATCGCTCTTTTTAGGGATGTCCATTCCTCTTCAACTGTGCTGCCTACTGAACTATTTCTTATTGCTGTAACTATAGCCTTAGAGAACTTCAAGCGTATCGCGTCATTCCTTAGTGTTTCCATATCCCTCGTCTTTGCATATTGATTCCTCTTGACTAATGTTTTAAACTTCAGCCTACTCTTCATCACTACTATATTGTGATCTGAGACTATATCTGCTCCTGGATACACCTTACAATCGAGTGCCTGATTTCGGTATCTCTGTGTGACCATGACGTAATCTAACTGAAATTTTCCCGTATTACCCGGCCTTTTCCAAATATACCTCCTTGTGACTCCTAAACAGAGTGTTCGCTATTACTAGCTGAAGTTTACTACAGAACTCAATGCTTCTCCTTTATCGTTCCTTGTCCCAAGACCATTTTTTCCTGTAACGTTTTCTTCTACACCTTCCCCTACAACTGCATTCCAGTCCCCCAATACTATTAGATTTTCATCTCCCTTTACGTACTCTATTACCCTTTCAATATCATCATACACTTTCTCTATCTCTTCGTCATCAGCCTGCGACGTCGGCATGTATACCCGAGCTATTGTTCTCGGTGTTGGTTTGCTGTCGATTCTGATAAGAATAACCCTATCACTGAACTGTTCACAGTAACACACTCTCTTCACTGCCTTCCTATTCATTACGAATCCTACTCCCGTTATACCCTTTTCTTCTCCTGTTGATATTACCCTATGCTCATATGACCAGAAATCCTTGTCTTCTTCCCACTTCACTTCACTGACACCTACTACACTTAGATTGAGCCTTTGCATTTCCCTTTTCAGATTTTCTAGTTTCCCTTCAATGTTCAAGCTTCAGACATTCCACGCCCCTACTCGTAGAATGTTATTATTTCGGTGATTATTCAATCTTTTTTTCATGGTTACCTATCCCTCGGCAGTCCCCTCCCGGAGTTCCGAATGGGGGACTATTCCGGAATTTTTTGCTAAAGGAGAGATCATCACGACTCTTCTTCAATTACAGGCCTCTTGTCCTGTGGATACACGTTATGTATGTTTAATGCAGTGGTTTCCATTACCTTCTGCATCCTCATGCCGTTGATCTTTTCTGATTCTTCCGCCTTCCGGGGCAGTTTCCCTCCCTTAGGACAAGAGAGTGCCCTGAGCCTCTATCCGCTCCTCCGCCCTCTTTGACAAGGCCGTTGGGAGACTGAGGGTGACATCTTATGCCGGAAGTCTTCGGCCGCCAATGCTGATTATTAATCAAAATTTAAGCAGCAGCGGGATGCGAACCCAGGACCACGAGACTATGGGTGCACAGGCTGGCATAGGCATGTGTATTCAGACATGTAAAGTGGCAAGATAGGGCGCTGCTGTCTATATAGGACAAGTGTCTGGCGCAGTTGTTAAATCTGTTACAGCTGCTACAGTGGCAGGTTATCAAGATTTAAGGGAGTTTGAACGTCATATTATATTCGGCGCAAGAGGGATGGGAAACAGCAGCTCTGAGGTAGCGACGAACTGGGATTTTCTTGTACGCCCATTTCACGAGTGCACCGTGAATACCAGGAATCCAGTAAAACATCAAATCTCCGACATCGCTGCGGCTGGAAAAAGATCCTGCAGGAACGGTACAAACGACGACTGAAGACAATCGTTCAACATGGCATAAGTGCAATCCTTCTGTAAATTGCTGCATATTTCAGTGCTGGCCCTTCAACAAGTGTCTGCGTGCGAACCATTCCACGAAACATCATCAGTATGGCTTTCGTTGCCGAAGGCCCACTCGTGTACCCTTGACGACTGCACGACAAAAAGCTTTACGTCTCGCCTGTGGCCGTCAACACCGACATTGGGCTGTCGATGGCTGTAAACGTGTTGTCTGGTCGGATGAGCCTCGTTTCAAATTGTATCTAGCTGATGAACGTGTACAGTCTCATGAATCCATGGACCCTGCAGGTCAGCAGGGGAGTGCTCAAGCTGGTGGAGGCTCTGTAATGGTGTGGGGAGTGTACAGTTGGAGTGATACGGGCCCCTGATACGTCTAGGTACGACTCTGGCAGGTGACACCTACGTAGGAATCATGTCCGATCATCTGCATCCGTTCATGTCCGTTGTGCTTGCCGACGGACGGGCTGTTCCAGCAGTAGCATGCGACACCCTACACGTCCTGAATTGCTACAGAGTGGCTCCAGGAACACTCTTCAGAGTTTAAACACTTCCGCTGGCCACCGAACTCCCCGGACATGACCATTACTGAGCATGTCTGCGATGCCTTGCAGCGTGCAGTTCAGAAGAGATCTCCACCCCTTCGTATTGTTACGGATTTATGGACAGCTCTACAGGACTCATGTTGTCAGTTTCCTCCAGCACTAGTTCAGATATTAGTCGAGTCCATGCCACGTCGTGTTGCGGCAGTGCTGCGTGCTCACGGCGGCTCTACACGATGTTTGGCAGGCCTTCCAGTGTATTTGGCTCTTCAGTGTATATACCCTCCGCTGATAGCACTGCCATCTGCCGTCTATGAGTGGTTATTGTACGTTGACATCGAACGTAGGTGGTGGTCACATTAATGTGGCTGGTGTACCTAAAAAAACTATAAGGCACAGACACATGCTATTTGCGGCCTGATTTAAATCAGCTCATAATGTTTTGTGAGAATATTTATTTTAAAGGATTCCTTTTGTTTTGTTTCTGTCACTAAATAATTACCGTAAATGGCCACGCCTCAAGACAGAAGTCTCTGTGAACAACTTCTATTTCGTATGCATGCAGTCTTTTTGTATCCTCTGTTATTAGCAATAAAATTCATGTTGACTTCATTCTTTGATTCCCAGCTCCATTCCGCAAGTCACCCGCACTGGAATTTATTACAGTGGCTCTTACTGACGCTGGCTCTGAAGTGACCACCATTTCCGGGCAACAGCCACAAATGGAACATAGAATGTCTGTCATCCAACTCCATACCGCACGACACTCATATCAGACAGTTTTTTATTAAACATCACGTGCACTATGGACCTGCATGTGTATGAGATATTTACATGGTCATTTGTGGTCTCAAGGTGCAGTGAACCGATCCTGGGCGCGATGTTCCCTGTGGGATCCATCGCTCCCCTGGCCTAACACTAGGGAGCCTCAGTGGAACATGGAGTGGAGAGTTGGTTCCAGCTATCACTGGCGCTCTTCCAGCATAATCACGTGCAGCTTCAGAGTGGACTATTCCGCTACATCTAACGCAAAACGCAACACACGAAATCCCCTTGCAACTTGTCAACGATCGTCAGGCTCTAAGCACTATGGGACTTAAATCTGAGGTCATCAGTCCCCTAGACTTAGAACTACTTGAAACTAACTAACTTAAAGACATCTCACACATCCATGCCCGAGGCAGGATTCGGACCTGCGACCGTAGCAGCAGCGCGGTTCCGGACTGAAGCGCCTAGAACCGCTCGGCCACAGCGGCCGGCCAAGCGGTGACGAAGAGTTATGAAGAAGAAAGAGGCTCAGGCTTCACAACGAGATAGTCGAAGTGAAAGTTCGGTCGCGTTCATTATATAGGGAATTTCATCCTACGTAATCTTATCTACCAAAGTTAAAGCGGGAACAATATCACCGTCTGCAAAACCGTGGCGCGAAAAGCAACTGACCGCATCCACCTACAGTCGGTGCATACCACACAATTCACCAAAAGTGAACTTCTCTAACAGTGTATATGCACTCACTACGTGTGTAGGGACCGATGACCGTAGCAGTCTGGTCCCTTTAATCCCCCAAACCAACCAACCACTACGTGTGTCCCCTGTCCTCCCCACGCTATGTGTGCGCCACATAAACAGAGAGGTGTCAGTCATGCAGTGGTGCACGCCATCTCCATCAGCCTATCATAAGGAATGCGCGCTGGCATCAGACTCCAGTCAGCTAAATCCACTGTCGGTGAATTGCTATTGGCAGGCATAGTCCGGCTACGGGACAACCTGTGGCCTCGACTCATACATTTAGTTCCTAAGAAAGAGTGATCATACAGACTATGTGTTGAGTACCGAGCTCTGAATGCCCCTACAGTACCAGACTGTTGCGCCAAATCGAATATCCAAGGCCTTACTGACACTTTGGCAAGTGCTTCCACGTTCTCCGTTCTAGACTGTAAAATACCAAAACAGCTAATACCCATGGCTACTGAGGATCTAACCAAAACTACTACAATAAGATCATTCGGGCTCAAAAAATTCTCATTCACGGCCTACGGTTGAAAACAGAATTTTGGAACACGTATTAGAGTATAATGACTTTTCTGGAGACTAGAAATCTACTCTGTACGAATCAGCATGAGTTTGAAAGAAGACGATCGTGTGAAACCAGCTCGCGCTATTCGTCCACGAGACTCAGAGGGCCATAGGCACGGGTTACCAGGTAGATGCCGTGTTTCTTGACTTCTGCAAGGCGTTCGATACAGTTCCCCGCAGTCGTTTAATGAACAGAGTAAGAGCATATGGACTATCAGACCAATTGTGTGATTGGACTGAAGGGTTCCTAGATAACAGAACGCAGCATGTCATTCTCAATGGAGATAAGTCTTCCAAAGTAAGAGTGATTTCAGGTGTGCCGCAGAGGAGTGTCGTAGGACCGATGCTATTTACAATATACATAAATGACCTTGTGGTTGACATCGGAAGTTCACTGAGGCTTTTTTAGGATGATACTGTAGTATATCGAGAGGTTGTAACAATGGAAGATTGTACTGAAATGCAGGAGGACCTGCAACGAATTTGACGCATGGTGCAGGGAACGGCAATTGAATCTCAATGTAGACAAGTGTAATGTCCTGCTAATAGATAGAAAGAAAGATCCTTTATCATTTAGCTACAATATAGCAGGTCAGCAACTGGAAACAGTTAATTCCATAAATTATCTGGGAGTAGGCATTAGGAGTGATTTAAAATGGAATGACCATATAAAATTAATCGTCGGTAAAGCGGATGCCAGACTGAGATTCATTGGAAGAATCCTAAGGAAATGTAATCCGAAAACGAAGGAAGTAGGGTACAGTACACTTGTTCGCCCACTGCTTGAATACTGCTCACCGGTGTGGGATCCGTGCCAGATGGGGTTGATAGAAGAGATAGAGAAGATCCAACGGAGAGCAGCGCACTTTGTCACAGGATCATTTAGTAATCGCGAAAGCGTTACGGAGATGATAGATAAACTCCAGTGGAAGACTCTGCAGGAGAGACGCTCAGTAGCTCGGTGCGGGCTTTTGTTGAAGTTTCGACAACATACCTTCACCGTGGAGTCAAGCAGTGTATTGCTCCCTCCTACTTATATCTCGCGAAGAGACCGTGAGGATAAAATCAGAGAGATTACACCCCACACAGAGGCATACCGACAATCTTTCTTTCCACGAACAATACGAGACTGGAATAGAAGGGAGAACTGATAGGTCAGCAGCCCGTGGTCGTGCGGTAGCGTTCTCGCTTCCCACGCCCAGGTTCCTGGGATCGATTCCCGGCGGGGTCAGGGATTTTCTCTGCCTCGTGATGACTGGGTGTTGTGTGATGTCCTTAGGTTAGTTAGGTTTAAGTAGTTCTAAGTTCTAGGGGACTGATGACCACAGATGTTAAGTCCCATAGTGCTCAGAACCATTTGAACTGATAGAGGTACTCAAAGTACCCTCCGCCACACACCGTCAGGTGGCTTGCGGAGTATGGATGTAGATGTAGATATAGTCCAAATATGCGAACGCTTCAGTGATAAAATTCTCCTCATGTTTCCGTTTTGTTTCTCACACTTGGACATTTTAGTTTTTATGCATTTCCAAAAGAGCACACATTTCTGAGTAGTGACGAATGAAGACAAATGCCAGCTTTGACAAACAGAAGAAATATTTCTAGAACACTCCATCAGACCAACTGGAGTTTGACCCTGATCCAACGCACAGGGCTTTTTCGTCAACTCCCACGGCCTACGAGCTATTAAGAATTATGGCGATTTCTTGGCATGATTAATTTCTGCAGACGTACAGAAACTACATCACCCATTGCTCCAAGGGAGCTACCAAACAAGGCTTGACAAGTTACTAGAAGCTGGTAGTGTAAACAGTCAGGTACTGGCAGAAAACGCATATCTGATGAAATGGGGGAGGTGACCGAACAGCTCGATCGAGAAAGCTCATCAAAATCAGTTCGCTGAACGTTATGGGCGGCCACTGTGGTCGATCGGTTCTGGCTCTTCAGTCCGGAACCGCGCTGCTGCTACGGTCGCAGGTTCAAGTCCTGCCTCGGGCATGGATGTGTGTGATGTCTTTAGGTTAGTTAGGTTTAAGTAGTTTCTAAGTCTAGGGTAGTGATGACCTCTCATATGTTAAGTCCCAGAATGCTTAGAGCCATTTGAACCATTGGAACGTTATGAGCGCTATACTCCATCTCTCGGAAGTTTACGAGGTGGTGCAGAAACGACTTCGCTTGGACGCTTACAAAATTCACATTACAACGTTGTTTAGTCTTTAGTGGCCACTTATTGACAAGCTGTCTGATGGCTTCTGCCTCTGGTTCTTCGGCTGAGATTTGTTTGATAATTTTTCTGACGTTTCGCCAGTACGAGTGACTGGCATTGTCAAATTTTCATCCTCCATTGCTGGTGGTCTACTTGAGTCGAGATTGCAGATTATATGAGCCTGGCGCGCCAGCGTCCAAGGAAGGGATTTTCCGCGATCATTTCCAGTGCGGTTCTCCTCTCGCTACCAGAAACAGTCGTTCGCAGCAGCACGGGAATCCAGGATCGCTTCACCTTGAGGCTTTCTTCTTTCTTGTTGAAGCTATTCTCGTGTTTATGTATTCCTATAGATTTTCTGAACAAGAGATGTGATGGTGATGGTGATAGCTCTTCTCCACAGCCAGAACTTCCGTGTCGGCGAATTTTATTGTGTGGTCGGTGCCACACAGCGCGTGCGCTGCCAAGACCGATTTCTCCACCTATCGCAACATATAGTGCCGCTTACGTTCTGCAATCCTGGTACTGATTGACCGTTTAGTTATTACCACATAAACTTTTCCGACTGTGCATAGTATGCGTTATATTTCCGACACCGCAAGTGGGTCCCTTTCCTGCTTTGCCAACCTGAGGCACTTTTTGATCTCCCTTGGCGGTTTATAAATTGTCTTTATGCCGCGTTTGGCAATATACGGCCGATTCTGTCCGTCACTCTGGGAATGCATGGCGGAAAGGCCGCTCACGACATTTCTTACATTTCTTTTTCCAATCTGTCATTTCGCCGTGTGTTCGACTTGTTACGCTTATGTAAATGGTGGAGTACCCATTGCTCCTCAGAAAGCTTCCAGTTGTTGCATCTCGCGTCTGAGGTGCTGCAGCTCACATGTTCATATTAATCATACCTCTTTTCTAGCTCCGGTGATGATTTGACAATTTCTGCTGGTATCGGTCCGTGTTTATCGGTTTTTGATACACGCAGTGTCCCGAGTTTTCACCATCCCTTGCGACCAGCACATGTAGAAGGGTAGTTGTTTCTTCTTTTCTAGTAAATATTCCAGAATTCGAATCGAGAACAGCTGCCACCGTGAGTAACGTAGAAGTAAATATCCTCGGATTAGTGAAGCAACTCTAATCACTTAATAAAAGCAAGTCTTCTGGTCCATACTGTATACCAATTAGGTTCCCTTCCGAGTATGCTGATGCATTAGCTCCATACTTAACAATCATATACAACCGTTCGCTCGACGAAAGTTCCGTACCCAAAGACTGGAAAGTTGCACAGGTCACACCAATATTCAAGAAAGGTAGTAGAAGTAATCTACTAAATTACAGGCCCATATCGTTAACGTCGATATGCAGCAGGATTTTAGAACATACATTGTGTTCGAACATTATGAATTACCTCGAAGGAAACGGTCTATTGACACACAGTCGACATGGGTATAGAAAACATCGTTCCTGTGAAACACAACTAGCTCTTTTTTCACATGAAGTGTTGAGTGTTATTGACAAGGGATTTCAGATCGATTCCGAATTCCTGGATCTCCGGAAGGCTTTTGACACTGTACCACACAAGCAGTTCGTAGCGAAATTGCTTGCTTACGGAATGTGGTGTAAGTAATGTGACTGGATTTGCGATTTCCTGTCCGAGAGGTCACTGTTCGTAGTAATTGACGGAAATTATCGAGTAAAACAGATGTGATTTCAGGCGTCCCCCAAGGTAGTGTTATAGGTCCTTTGCTGTTCCTTATCTATACAAACGATTTGGGAGACAATCTGAGCAGCCGTGTTCGGTTGTTCGCAGATGACGCTGTCGTTTATCGACTGATAAAGTCATCAGAAGATCAAACCAAACTGCAAAACGATTTATAAAAAATATCTGAATAGTGCGAAAAGTGGCAGTTGACCCTAAATAACGAAAAGTTTGAGGTCATCCACATGAGTGCTAAAAGGAACTTGTTAAACTTCGGTTACACGATAAAGCAGTATAATCTAAAAGCCGTAAATTCAACTAAATACCTAGGTATTACAATTACGAGCAAATTAAATTGGAAAGAACACATAGAAAATGTTGTGGGGAAGGCTAACCAAAGGCTACGTTTTATTGGCAGGACGCTTTGAAAATGTAACAGACCTACTAAGGAGACTGCCTACACTACGCTTGTCCGTCCTCTTTTAAAATACTGCTGCGCGGTGTGGGATTCTTACCAGATAGGACTGACGGAGTACATCGAAAAAGTTCAAAGAAAGGCAGCACGTTTTGTACTATCGCGAAATGTGGGAGAGAATGTCACAGAAATGATACAGGATTTGGGCTGGACATTATTAAAAGAAAGGCGTTTTTCGTTGCGACGGAATCTTCTCACGAATTTCCAATCACCAACTTTCTCCTCCGAATGCGAAAATATTTTGTTGACACCGACTTACATAGGGAGGAATGATTACCACGATAAAATAAGGGAAATCACCAACATTCTCCTCCGAATGCGAAAACATTTTGTTGACACCGACTTACATAGGGAGGAATGATTACCTCGATAAAATAAGGGAAATTAGAGCTCGTATGGAAAGATATAGGTGTTCATTCTTTCCGCGCGCTATACGAGATTGGAATAATAGAGAATTGTGAAGGCAGTTCGATGAGCCCTCTAACAGGCACTTAAATGTGATTTGCAGAGTATCCATGTAGGTGTAGATGTAGTTCACTGTAAATTTCATGTTGCCATGGAGGCTGTTCAAGTGCCTTAGGAAGTCACCGAGCTGTTGCTCACCATGGCTCCACACGACGAACGTAGCACCGACTATGTGCACCACTTCTTGGGTTTACAAGGTGCCAAGTCCAGTGCCTGTGCTCCGAAATGTTCCATGAAGAAGTTGGCCACCACTGGACTAAGAGGACTACCCATGGCGACGCCGTCCAGCTGTTCGTAGAAGTTGCCATTCCACGTGTAATAGCTCGTGGTGCGACAAGCATGAAACAGCTCGACAAGTTAATCGGCACAATAATCATATGTGGGGTTCAAAAAATCCCCACAGTTTTCGAGAACATGTAGAAGACAGCGAAAATGTGGCGCGAACTGTTCAAAGACTGCACTCCGTCTTCAGGCCACACGTGGCCCATCGGGACCCATTCGACCGCCGTATCATCCTCAGATGAGGGTGCGGATAGGAGGGGCGTGTGGTCAGCACACCGCTCTCCCGCTCGTTACGATGGTTTTCTTTGACGGAAGCCGCTACTATTCGGTCGGGTAGCCCCTCAATTGGCATCACGAGGCTGAGTGCACCCCGAAAAATGGCAACAGCGCATGCTGGCCCGGGTGGTCACTCATCCAAACGCTGGCCACGCCCGACAGCGCTTAATTTCGGTGATCTGGCGGGAACCGGTTTATCAAATCAGATGGTTCAAATGGCTCTGAGCACTACGGGGCTTAACATTTGAGGTCATCAGTCCCCTAGAACTTAGAACTACTTAAACCTAACTAACCTAAAGACATCACACACATCCATGCCCGAGGCAGGATTCGAGGCTACGATCGTAGCGGTCGCGCGGTTCCAGACTGTAGCGCCTAGAACCGCTCGGCCACCCCGGCCGGGAACCGGTTTATCCACTGCGGCAAGGCCGTTGCCCAAAGACTGCATAGGTGGACCATTTTTCTTCATCGAACAAACAGTAACAGCAGCCACTTATTTGGACGTGTCTGAACAGTTTGTTGTCTCTCAATTCCGCCGCCCTCAGCCAAATGTGTTCCTCCAGCAGGATGGTGCACCAGCACGCAGGAGGGTATCTGATGTTTTACACTCCCACTGGCTAGGAACTTGCCATTCCAAGCTTTAATAGCCTTAACGTCTGAAAGCGCCTATTGAAATTCACATTGCATATTTCTTTGGAGAATAATTGGTGATTTCGTTTCCGCATACCACACCAGATATTGGGATGTTTCTTTCTGGTAATTATTTAGCACAGGAAACAAAACAAAAGGAACGGTTCGGAAAAAGAAGACATTACACAAAACTCAGTTCATTTGCAAATATCACGTGTTCCAAGGTAACAAAAACTCTGTAACTGAAAAATTGACAATAGCCTCCATATAGCTACAATGCACTGAGGTCACAAATATCGTACGATAGCGAAATGCTCATATACAGATGGCGGTAGTATCGCGTACACAAGGTATAAAAGCACAGTGCTCTGGCAGATCGTCATTCGTACACAGGTGATTCATTCGAAAAGTTTCCGCCTTAATTGCAGTCACACGACGGGGATTTGCTCTGAACACTATGGGACTCAACATCTTAGGTCATAAGTCCCCACGGGGATTAACAGACTGAACGCAGAATGGTAACTGGAGGTAGACGCATGGGGCATTCCAGTTCGAAAACTGCTAAGAAATTCAACATTCCAAGATTCACAGTGTCAAGAGTGTGCTGAGAACACCAGATTTCAGGCATAACTCCTCAGCACGGACAACACAGTGGCCAATGGCCTTCACTTAACGACCAAGCGCGGCGAGAGTTGCCAGTGCTAACAGGAAAGCAACACTGCTTGAAATAAACGCAGACTGACGACGAACGCATCACTTAAGACAGTGCGGCAAAATCTGGCGTTAATGGGCTATGGCAGAAGACGACAGACGCAAATGCCTTCGCTAACAGCACGATGTTGCCTGCAGTCGTGATCTTATGGGTTGGACCCTAGACGATTGGAAAACTGTGACCTAGTCATATGAGTCCCGACTTTAGTTGGTAAGAGCTTGTGGTAGGGTTCGAGTGTGGCTTATACCCCACGCAGCCGTAGACCCAAGATGGCAACAAGGCACTGTGCAAGCTGGTGGCGACTCTATAATGGTGTGGGCTGTGTCTACAAGGAAAGGACTAGGTTCTGGTTATGGAGGTGTCTTTTGTGACCCCATGTGTGTTATACAGCACTTAAATATGTGGAACTCGTAATTTTTACAAACGCTGCACTAAAGGTATTCCTTCACGTTGTAATGGGACATCCTCGTCCAGCATCACTTTTTCTCTACAGTAGTTGTCGATACCGGTATTGTTTTTCGAATTTTAGACAGGTCAGTATTATCTCAGCTGCTTTTCTGAAAATTTTCAAATTGGTTCAAATAGCTCTGAGCACTATGGGACTTAACTTCTGAGGTCATCAGTCTCATAGAACTTAGAACTAGCGGTCGCACGGTTTCATACTGTAGCGCCTACAACCGCTCGACCACTCCGGCCGGCTGAAAATTTCATATAATTTTATACACAGTATGTTACGTTTCAAGATAAAATTTATGAATTGCAGTTGTTTCAAAGAATATGCCTTTTTTGCAAACTGCACATCGAATTTTTTTAAAAAATTTTTTTAATTTATGCACCCACGCGTTTCGTCTTTTTTTTAAAACGAATCTTCAGTGGGTGTCCTGAAATATTACGTGATTTGTCCATTTTTACACATAGGTTATGGTTTCACATCTAGGTTATAGATTTAAAAACAGTTCCTTAACGTTTTTTTATGAAATGGAAGGGTACTTACCGGTAACTTCTAATTCATTGCATCTAAGAAAACTGCTTTTTCTCATCTGGCAACCAGGTGAACTGTAAGATGTCCACCTGGTTGCGAGATGAGAGAAAGCAGTTTGCTTAGATGCAATGAATTAGAAGTTACCGGTAAGAACCCTTACATTTCATAAAAAAACGTTCAGGAACTGTCTTTAAATCTATAACCTAGATGTGAAACCATAACCTGTGGGTAAAAGTGGACAAATCATGTAATATTTCAGGACACCCACTGAAAACGCATTGTAAAAAAGGCGAAACCCGCCTGGGTGCACAAATAAAAATAAAAATTTCGATGTGCAATTTGCAAAAATGGCACTTTATTTGAAACAACTGCAATTTACATACAGCTGCTGCAAAAATGGCCACGACAAGAAATGTGTTAAAATTTATGAAAAGGGATCAGTTTGTTTTGAATGTTATAATCGTTAAATACTAGTTCTGAATGCAGAGTTAAAATTATTTTTTGCGAAAAATTTTACGAATTAGTTGGCACACTTAAAATCTCTGATATTAATTAAGCAATCTAGTACTGTTTATGTTTATTTCTGGATTCATTTATGAAATAATAATGGAAACCAATAGAAATTCATTTGTCAGAAAAAATGGTTCAAATGGCTCTGAGCACCATGGGACTTAACTTCTGAGGTCATCAGTCCACTAGACTTAGAACTATTTAAACCTAACTAACCTAAGGACATCACACACATCCATGCCCGAAGCATGATTCGAACCTGCGACCGTAGCAGCAGCGCGGTTCCGGACTGAAGCGCCTAGAACCGCTCGGTCACACCGGCCAGCCATAAAGTTCAGCGAACTGGTTTTGATGAGCTTTCTCGATCGAGCTGTCCGGTCACAACGGCCGGCAATTCATTTGTCAAGAAAAACTCTAAACCCTTTGGAATACTGTTATTATCGCAGAGTGAAGTAGTAGTAAGCATGCCTCTGATGTGAACTGATGTATTTTTGTATTTTTGGCGAACAATGTAATTCCCGGTTTGTTAATGTGAAAATCCAAATGACTGTATGATATACTAAAATGTGACAAAATCTATTAACCTAACAACAAAAATACTGCAACAACAATATTCAAATTTATTTAGATAAATTCATCTTTGAGGACTTGAAATGTGGGAATTTCAGCTTCAGGAATCAGACAACTAGACACAAAGAACTGGAACCGACTCTACACGAAAAGCTAAGTAAACTAGAAAGTTTATTGTAATCTTCGCACATCTCAAATTTTTCATAAGAGACTTCGCTTATTGTGGACAATGACTGGAAATAGGAAGGTGGGGGGAGATTACAGTGCGATCCTAAAATCAGTCTGTAGATTGAAACATCGGCCATGTAATATCAGGTGTCCCTAGATACACTATGCTCCAGGTAGAACTCTATCTCCTGTGTATATTTTGCCGGCCGGTGTGGCCGTGCGGTTAAAGGTGCTTCAGTCTGGAACCGCGTGACCGCTACGGTCGAAGGTTCGAATCCTGCCTCGGGCGTGGATGTGTGTGATGACCTTAGGTTAGTTAGGTTTAATTAGTTCTAAGTTCTAGGCGACTGATGATCTCAGAAGTTAAGTCGCATAGTGCTCAGAACCATTTGAACCATTTTTTTTGTGTATTTTTCCAGTTAACAAATATTCCAGAAAGCTGATAAACTTGACTACAAGTAAAATCTGTCTTAACTTTATCATGTCAGACTGGTTAACATGAGAGGAAAGTGTTTTCGTGTAATTATTACGTCTCACCTATTGATCACCCTGCTGCTATTTGCGGTAAATATCTAGAACCTATGACAATATGGCGTCTTAAAGCATGAATTAGCCTTAACGGTTGGTTGTTGCATTTACCTGTTCAATACCAGGCGAATAGTTGTGCTGTAATGGTGGAAGAAAATAATTAGCATTTGATTACTGTGTTTAGAGGGACGAAAGGCGGTAGTACCGGCGAGCATGGGTTCACCCCAATTCTACCAACGTAAATCATGAAATGTTAGGTTCAATTGAGTTGGCTAATCGAGAAACAAATCGTCAGTTTTCTTATTGATGTGTTGTATATTGATGACATTTCGCTACCGGAAATTTACTGCCACAAAACAGAAATTAGGTCACAAGTAATATGTATCGTGAATACCTCGTAATAACGAGAACCGTTTCCGAAGGTGAGCTGAGGACACACCTCTGTTTGAACGGAGGCCGGCGTGCACAGTTGGAAGCGTTTATTACGGCTGCGTAGGCGCCGTTCCTCCGTGTTATTTCAGCTCGAGTGTAGCTCACGCTTACTGAGAGCCACCCGAAGGCGTACATAAAAAAATCCCTACCGAGAAAATAATAAAGGCGAGGCGCTCGGCTTTAATGCGTTTTTGAAACTAATGTTTATAACTCAAGACATTTCAGAACGCTGCGGCAACAAAAACAAATGCTCCATCGCGCTGCACCTTGGCGTATACATATTCATGAAACGGAAATTCTCTCACCTGTAATTATCCACGTTCTGAGTGATTACGTAAGTAAGAGAATAACAATTACGAGCAATTACGGTTCTCTCTGGCGCCCGGCGACTACCTGCTGCAGCGATTACAAAATCCATTGTTAAAGACTGCTCTCTCTACATGCAGTGCGACTGCAAAGTGATCCTCACACACATGTGTATATGTGTATATATATACTGAAGCGCCAAAGAAACTGGTATAGGCATGCATATTCAAATACAGAAATGTGTAAACAGGCAGAATGAGGTGCTGTGGTCCGCAACGCCTACACAAGACAACAGGTGTCTGGCGCAATTGTTACCTCGGCTGCTGCTGCTACAATGGCAAGTTGTTAAGTAAGTCTGAATGTGGTGTTATAGTCGGCGCACGAACGATGGGATATAGAATCACCGAGGTAGCGATGAAGTGGAGATCTTCCCGTGCGACCATTTCACGAGTGTACCGTGAATATCAGGAATGCGGCAAAACATCAAATCTCCGACATCGCTGCGGCCGGAAAAAGTTCCTGCAAGAACAGGACCAACAACGACTGAAGAGAATCGTTCAGCGTGACAGAAGAGCAACCCTTATCACGGCTGCATGTGTCGGCCTCATAAAACAATCCTCTGTTACCTCCCTTGTGGTGGGGAAGCACTAATAAACACGTATAAAACTTGACTAAAGTACCAGAAAAAACTTTTTGTGTTGATGCTTCACACAAAATTTTCTTTTTTTCTATAAGTGAATTATAAATGTAGTTACATGACACTCACCTTGTATAGTACCTTTTGGGGCACTCATTATGTTAGGTATTACAGGTAACAAATGAAAGAACTCATTGCTGTGGAGAGGGATATGTTTGAAAGTTGTCGGTGGACGTAAAGTTGGCCATTACGCCCGGAAATATCACTCTTGATCTATGCTGTCATGAGACATCAGTACCCGGTTAAAGTCAAAGAACTTGAACTGTGGGTGCACGAAATAAGAACCATAGAAAGGAGGAGTAGCAGAAATCAGACAAGTGATTAACGGTATATTGATACTGGTGATAACGTAGTAGGCGAAGGGAAGAATTCTGTAAACTTGGAAAAAAAAACTCACGAAAATCTAACCAAGGGGGCGACGAAAGAACTGATCAGTAGAAGAAGCCCACTAACATCAAACATGCCTCAAAATTAAAAGAAAAAATTGAGAATATACATGTTTTATGTAAATGGACCGTAGTCTGTAAAATAATAAGAGAATAAGAGAATCTAAGCGTTTGAGATATAGTGCTCCGGAAGGATGGTGTAATTTAAGAGGACTTATAAAGTAATAAATAAGCTTGTTCTCCACGCACTCAACGTGAAAAAGAATATGTGGAAAACACTGAGCAGAAGAAGCGACGGGATGAGAAAGCATGATGGATTAACGTCCATGGTACTAGATGGAGCAGTAGAGGGTGAAAACTGTACAGTTCGACAGAGGTTGGAATATATCTCACAAATAATCTAGATCTGGTGGAAGTGTAATTCTGAGATGAAGAAATTGGCACAGGAATAACAGTCGTAGCGGCTCGGATGAAATGTGTTTGGAGGCCTATGACCCTGAAAAGGTAAACAAATCTCTTCCAGCCATCGACCTAGGGTTTACCAATTGGATGCCGCTACTTCCTTCAAGTGACTCCGCAGCTGTCCTTTCATGGGTAAGTGCACTCCTATTCAACTTGTGCCGTGAACAGCGAAATGTCATTCGCATGACAACTTGACACGCTGAGAAGTCAGCTATTGAAGCGTTCCATTAAAAGTGAATAAATTGTGACTACATGCAATCTGACTGATTAAACGATCGTTATTTTCTCATTACGTATAGTTCATGAACGTTACGAAAGAATAATTCTTTCTGCTAACCGATTGCTCAAGTACGCAACACTTCCAGACGAAAAACTTTCTGTCAGTCTGTGTTCGGTCGCGAGTGTGCAATCATTCAGACAAAACTGCGACATAGCAAACGGAGCGGCCAGCTACCGGCTGTTGAGACAGGTGCTAGTAACTGGGGACGGGTGCATTTACGCTCCTTGTAATCATGTGCGTAATTGCAACCTTTCTGGGAAGCTATTCATCACCATCTTAGTTGAGATATATTACATTCGTTAGGACGGACGTATCACTAACGGAAATGGTAAGAGGCGTGTAGAACCACAGGATGTACCTCTCGGAATAAATTGGGCGTGGGGGTCGGGGCAAAGCGAGCTAAGCCAAGCTACCGATTAAAAGCACATGCATTTCGATTATTCTCGTGGCATTATGCCGTTAAACTGAAGTGGAGAAGTGTCGCACATTTATCTGAAGTCATTACTCGTGAAGTAAGCCGCCGTTTGCGGAGGAGAGTCATCGATCATGCGCATTAGTATCGTGAATTTAAAGCAGGATCTTAAAAAGTAGCAGGCCTGACAAGCTACCTGCAATACCGGCGTTTAGCCATCGGTGAAAGGGATCAAACTTAATAATATTTGCGGAAACTTATTAACGGTAAAATTTGATAGCAAATACAGTTATGTGAGGAAGATTGGAAACATCGTCTTCGGAATCTATAGTACACCTGCCGGAAATAGGAAGTAAAAAGAGTTCCAGATATATGGGAATGGCTATCGGTGCGAACTGAAATAATAAAAAGACAGACTGAGTCTGCGAAGGCGTTTCAGTTCACTGCAAAAATTTCTGTTTGGGGAGTGTCAATCTGCAAACTGAGGAATTTTCTTTATTGTTATTCATTGAATTATTGTTTCAAGCGCATTCACTGTTCAGAATTAAATTATTCGATTTACGAGATGATCACGAACTGCGTATCATAAGTGTATGCTGAAGCAGTTGGGAAGACCAAGGCAGCCTTGCATCATGTTTGTTCTATGACTCAACTGATTATCAAACGAGAAGACAGTAATCTAGCTATAAAATGTAATAAGAAATATCTAGCAGCGAAAATCATTGCCAAACACATCACTGTAAACGACGCTAAGAAGACTAAAGTTGCGCAAATTTCTGAGGCCAAATTTCAAATTAACCAGATAGAAACTGAAACAGAATCACGTTACAAACCGAAAGAGCCACTGAAAAAACGGCTGTACTCGTAAACTTTATCTGTACAATCAATGAATTATGTGTGCCCTAAGTTGCTGTGACACTCTAGACGACGTATACACAGGTGTACACGAGATGAAAACTTTCTTCCCCCCCCCCCCTCCCTCAAAAAAATCAACGTGATGCATCCGGTTACTAATCCATAATAAAACTTTATTCTTCAAAGGAGGTACAATAGTATAATAGCCCATAAATCCATAACAATTGTCATGATATACCTTAGAAAGAGAAAGGACACCATTGTTAACACTAGAAGACACCAACAATATGCCGAACAACAACATTGTCAATACCGCCACTACGATGCATCTGACTCACTACATCAACCACACTGTTACCTTGAAAACTAACAAAACAATCTCTTTAGAATCATATCTTCGCAAAAACAACGTAAATAAGTTAAAAAGACCACTTAAGAGATCACTGACAGATTCAGACGACAAAAATTTTAATGCAACCCTCACTAAGAATACAGGGTGTTACAAAAAGGTACGGTCAAACTTTCCTCACACACAAAGAAATAAAATATGTTATGTGGACATGTGTGCGGAAACGCTTACTTTTCATGTTAGAGCTCATTTTATTACTTCTCTTCAAATCACATTAATCATGGAATGGAAACACACAGCAACAGAACGTACCAGCGTGACTTCAAACACTTTGTTACAGGAAATGTTCAAAATGTCCTCCGTTAGCGAAGATACATGCATCCACCCTCCGTCGTATGGAATCCCTGATGTGCTGATGCAGCCCTGGAGAATGGCGTATTGTATCACAGCTGTCCACAATACGAGCACGATGATTCTCTACATTTGGTACCGGGGTTGCGTAGACAAGAGCTTTCAAATGCCCTCATAAATGAAAGTCAAGAGGGTTGACGTCAAGAGAGCGTGGAGCCCATGGAATTGGTCCGCCTCTACCAATCCATCTGTCACCGAATATGTTGTTGAGAAGCGTACGAACACTTCGACTGAAATGTGCAGGAGCTCCATCGTGCATGAACCACGTGTTGTGTCGTACTTGTAAAGGCACATGTTCTAGCAGCACAGGTAGAGTATCCCGTATGAAATCACGATAACGTGCTCCATTGAGAGTGGGTGGAAGAACATACTGACGAAACTAAAATGAGCTCTAACATGGAAATTAAGTGTTTCTGGACACATGTTCACATAACATCTTTTCTTTATTTGTGTGTGAGGAATGTTTCCTGAAAGTTTGGCCGTACCTTTTTGTAACACCCTGTATACTTCATTTCATGTACAAAGAAATGCTAGCTATCAAAAATCGTTGCCTTATATTTCTACAACAAAGTGAAACATAGCGCAGTGCAGTGAGGCAAAAACATGATTCGGACAAGATCAGATCACGAATGCGCAGAACATTTAGGTTAATGCTCGATCGCATGACATGAAGTTGACATCGGAATCCAATCAAATTCGGGATTATTCTATCCATTTAATTGCATTCAAATTGACACCTACGCTGTAGCAAAGATCCAAAAAGTATAGCTTCAAATAGTGTATAAAGAAATTGGTAGTAGAGATTCGTCATCAGACACTAAAACCAACACCATGTTGATAAAACGGTCCTTCTCTGTCTTCAGCCACTTCTACCATTACATTATAGTTGCTGCACTCTCTTCCGCAGATCAGAGATTTCGCAGTCAAAAACAGTTTACGTACTGGATATTTAGTTAACACTCCACTCGTTTGAGTTAGACTTCTTTCCCGTAGGGAGTAGTTAGGCAGTTGTTCAACCAGTTTTTGCTGTGCTGTGACATGTAACGACTCCATCTTTGCAAGTTACTGAACTGGAAATCACATAGTCGTAGGCCAACAGTTTCTCACGATGCTACAATAATTACTACAATCTGCATGATACTGAAGCTAAGAAAGGAGTGGATTATACAAATTAGAAGATTAACCCACAGAATTATCTACAGTATATTACTAAGCGACCACCAGAAACCCAACGCCAGTTGCATGTTGCCTGTCTAGGGATTTCCAGGAGCAACAAAAACTTGGCTTTCAGTGTTTCGTATAATTATTGGCTGAATATAAAAATTTAAAATTCTGTCGTAATCCCCACATGAGGGGTATAATGTAATGTTAAAATTGAGCCCAACAAGACAAGTATTAGAAACAGCGTGTTTGTGTGGAGGCCGCACTTTCTCATCTAGTATTTGAGAATGAGAGCACTTACCGATTTCCAAAGAACTTTATACATAATTTCAAATCTTTACGAAGCTTTTTCATGCTGACACGCCGCACAAAACGTTGAAAGGAAAAAAGTTAGTCATATACTACATTTTCATTTTCACGCAGCAAACGTCAGCGTGAGAGGTGATGTTTTGATTAATCCTTTACTACTAACTCTGTCACGGCTGCCGCTACCGAAGGCACGAATTTAAAACGTGGGTGGAAGCCGTGACGTCACGGCTGAGATTCAGAGGGTCACTGGGAGTTGTTGGAAAGATATCAGTTAGGCAAATTCGCGTTTTACAATGCTAATCAGATATTAAGTGTATATATAGGAGGTCTCTTCTCTGTGTCTGTTGTTGTTGTTGTTATGGTCTTCAGTCCTGAGACTGGTTTGATGCAGCTCTCCATGCTACTCTATCCTGTGCAAGCTTATTCATCTCCCAGTACCTACTTACACCCTTCTGAATCTGCTTAGTGTATTCATCTCTTTGTCTCCCTATACGATTTTTACTCTCCACGCTGCGCTCCAATAGTAAATTGGTGATCCCTTGATGCCTCAGAACATGTCCTACCAACCGATCCCTTCTTCTAGTCACGTTGTGCCACAAACTTCTCTTCTCCTCAATCCTGTTCAACACTTCCTCATTAGTTATGTGAACTACCCATCTAATCTTCAGCATTCTTCTGTAGCACCACATTTCAAAAGCTTCTATTCTCTTCTTGTCCAAACTATTTATCGTCCATGTTTCACTTCCATACATGGCTACACTCCATATAAATACTTTCAGAAATGACTTCCTGACACTTAAATCTATACTCGATGTTAACAAATTTCTCTTCTTAAGGAACGCTTTCCTTGCCAATGCCAGTCTACATTTTATATCCTCTCTACTTCGATCATCATCAGTTACTTTGCTCCCCAAATAGCAAAACTCCTTTACTACTTCAAGTGTCTCATTTCCTAATCTAATTCCCTCAGCATCACCCGACTTAATTCGACTACATTCCATTATCCTCGTTTTGCTTTTGTTGATGTTCATCTTATATCCTCCTCTCAAGACACTGTCAATTCCGGTGAACTGCTCTTCCAAGTCTTTTGCTGTCTCTGACAGAATTACAGTGTCATCGGCGAACCTCAAAGTTTTTATTTCTTCTCCATGGATTTTAATACCTACTCCGAATTTTTCTTTTGGTTCCTTTACTGCTTGCTTAATATACAGATTGAATAACATCGGGCATAGGCTACAACCCTCACTCCCTTCCCAACCACTGCTTCCCTTTCATGTCCCTCGACTCTTATAACTGCCATCTGGTTTCTGTACAAATTGTAAATAGCCTTTCGCTCCCTGTGTTTTACCCCTGCTACCTTCAGAATTTGAAAGAGAGTATTCCAGTCAACATTGTCAAAAGCTTTCTCTAAGTCTACAAATGCTAGAAACGTGGGTTTACCCTTCCTTATTCTAGCTTCTAAGGCAAGTCGTAGGGTCAGTATTGCCTCACGTGTTCCAACATTTCTACGGAATCCAAACTGATCTTCCCCGAGGTCGGCTTCTATCAGTTTTTCCATTCGTCTGTAAAGAATTCGCGTTAGTATTTTGCAGCTGTGACTTATTAAGCTGATAGTTCGGTAATTTTCACGTCTGTCGACACCTGCTTTCTTTGGGATTGGAATTAATATATCCTTCTTGAAGTCTGAGGGTATTTCGCCCGTTTCATAAATCTTGCTCACCAGATGGTAGAGTTTTGTCAGGACTGGCTCTCCCAAGGCCGTCAGTAGTTTTAATGGAATGTTGTCTACTCCGGGGGCCTTGTTTCGACTCAGGTCTTTCAGTGCTCTGTCAAACTCTTCAAGCAGCATCATATCTCCCATTTCATCTTCATCTACATCCTCTTCCATTTCCATAATATTGTCCTCAAGTACATCGCCCATGTATAGACCCTCTATATACTCCTTCCACCTTTCAGTTTTCCCTTCTTTGCTTAGAACTGGGTTTCCATCTGAGCTCTTGATGTTCATGCAAGTGGTTCTTTTATGTCCAAAGGTCTCTTTAATTTTCCTGTAGGCAGTATCCATCTTGCCCCTAGTGAGATAACCCTCTACATCCTTACTTTTGTCTTCTAGTCATGCCTGCTTATCCATTTTGCACTTCCTGTCGATCTCATTTTTGAGACGTTTGTATTCCTTTTTTTCCTGTTTCATTTACTGCATTTTTATATTTTCTTCTTTCGTCAATTAAATTCAATATTTCTTCTGTCACCCAAGGATTTCTATTAGCCCTCGTCTTTTTACCTACTTGATCCTCTGCTGCCTTCACTACTTCATCCCTCAAAGCTACCCATTCTTCTACTACCGTATTTCTATCCCCCATTCTTGTAATTTGTTCCCTTACGCTCTCCCTGAAACTCTGTACAACCTCTGGTTCTTTCAGTTTATCCAGATCCCATCTCCTTAAATTCCCACCTTTTTGCAGTTTCTTCAGTTTTAATCTACAGTTCATAACCAATAGATTGTGGTCAGAGTCCACATGTGCCCCTGTAAATGTCTTACAATTTAAAACCTGGTTCCTAAATCTCTGTCTTACCATTATATAATCTATCTGAAACCTGTCAGTATCTCTAGGCTTCTTCCATGTATACAGCCTTCTTTTATGATTCTTGAACCAAGTGTTAGCTATGATCAAGTTGTGCTCTGTGCAAAATTCTACCAGGCGGCTTCCTCTTTCATTTCTTAGCCCCCATCCATATTCATCTAATACGTTTCCTTCTCTCCCTTTTCCTACTACCGAATTCCAGTCACCCATGACTATTAAGTTTTCGTCACCCTTCACTATCTGAATAATTTCTTTTATTTCATCATACATTTCTTCAATCTTTTCGTCGTCTGCATAGAAACGAGTAAATCCAATGCTGAAAAAAAGCGAACACCATCTGACCAGCGCTCGCGAGCTATTAGTACATCGTTTTTAACATAGGTTATCAAGCAAGACATTTGCTGTCCTCACCGAAAAAACTGTACTTTTGTCTCTTTCTCCTTAGAGCGATATTTGCTGAATTTTGCCGCAAGTTCTGGTTCATGCATTTTGGTGTAGTGATTTCCGTCATTGGCTGACGTGCTGTTTGTTGCCAGTGCAAACCTTACTACCAACAGTTATTTGTTACGTGTTACCCATCATTTCCTATTCGATGTTGATACAAATACCAGCATTCTGGAGTATTCGATGTTTATGTCAATATCTGCCCTCTCCGTCCAGTAGGTTCCCACTGCATGTTTCGTGTCAATAATGAATGTGCTTTGTGTCCTAAGTACTGAACTTCACCGACGATCCCGCCTTAGAATTTGGACTTAATTGTGGGTTAAACGTGGAACTGTGCGTCGGTGACGCCGGGCACTTCTAAATATATACATTAGCCGGCCGTAGTGGCCGGAGGGTTCTAGGCGCATCAGTCTGGAACCGCGCGACCGCTACGGTCGCAGGTTCGAATCCAGCCTCGGGCATGGATGTGTGTGATGTCCTTAGGTTAGTTAGGTTTAAGTAGTTCTAAGTCCAGGGGCCTGATGACCTCAGATGTTAAGTCCCATAGTGCTTAGAGCCATTTGAACCATTTGAAACAGGAATGACCATCTGCCGAATGTTATTCCTCGGCTAGATATTAAAAGAAGAGATAGAGCAGTGTAAGGTAGCCAGAAAAGTCGGCCCGAGAACACAAGAGACGTAAGTGATAACAGAAAATTTTGAGAAAGAGGTGTAACGCTCCTTAGCATCAATCTCCGCCACCACCCTAACGTGACGGGAAGAATGTACTCGGCCAACTCGGACGTATGCTGCACGCTACAAGCCAGCACCCAACCAATGCAGATACAACCAACTTGCCTCAGAAGAACAGACATTGCGAAGTCCGACGACAACACGCCCTCGTGGATGTTATGAACACGTTTTTCAGGACTGCATTCTAAGAAGGCGAGTTTTCGACTACTACACCCCAGAACATCGAGAGTCACAACAGTCCTACTACCGCAAGTCAACTGCAAACTATTACAGTCGACCTGAGGGCCCCAGTTCACCACCGTATCTAAGCCGTGGTCGTTCCTCAACACCCGGAAGGCGCTCCGCGTCGCTCTACAGACGTACCAGCCGTTCGTCTGGTCGCCGAATTCAAGAGAAGTAAGGAAGACAACCATCTCTGTAGTGAGGCCGCTATAGACGCAAATCCTCCATGGACGAGGCTCAATACGATTTGAGGAAATATCACTGACGTCATCATCGACTGTCAAGTCGGCGTCTGGTCGACTCAGCGGCTTCGTTTTCAGCAACATCAGATGCTTATCATCGTCAGCTAAGCAAGACCATGTTTCATGATTGCAAGCGATAGTGCGGGAGGTCGGAAATAGGAAATACGTTCACCCGACAGCAACAAATATTGAGAGAATAACTATTGATGATAGAACACGGGCCTTCGAGTACGTCGTGCTATCAGGAAGTAGTGACACGATTATTCTCGACTGGGACTGCCGGATGATCTGGCCAAGCGGTTCTAGGCGCTTCAGTCTGGAACCGCGCGAGCGCTACGGTCGCAGGTTCGAATCCTGCTTCTGGCATGGATGTGTGTGATGTCCTTCGGTTAGTTAGGTTTAAGTAGTTCTAAGTTCTAGGAGACTGATGACCTCAGATGTTAAGTCCCATAGTGCTCAGAGCCATTTGAACCATTTTCGGCTGGGACTTCTTGCGGGCATCACAAACAGTCACAGACGGTGGAAGATTAGAGCTACAAATTGACGAAGTTATTCCAATAAGCACTCGTTAGAAAGATTGTCAGCGGTAGAAGACGTTGTTATCCCACCAACGACACTAGTACCAGTCGTCAGTGGAGATCTACCGTTAAACTGTGAAGCCTTTGTCGAATGTTCGTCATTATTGTTTTGAATGGTTCGATGCAACCCGCCGTGAATTCCTCTCCTGCGCCAAATTTTTCGCCTTAGAGTACCCCTTGCTCCCAGCCTCCTCAATTATTTTCTGGATATATTCTAATCTCTGTCTTCCCCTACATGTTTTACCTTAAATAAGGTCTTTCTAATGTCATGGACATTATTCCCTGATGCCATAACACATGCCCTATTGTCCTGTCCCTTCGTCTTATCAGTGTTTTCCATATGTTCCCTCCTTCTCGTATTCTGCGGAGAACCTCCTAATTACTTATCTTGCCAGTTCATCTAATTTTCAACATTTTTCTCTAGGATCATAACTCAACGCTTTGATTACCTTATGTTCCGGTTTTTACACTGCCATGATTCCCTGCCATAGAATGCCGTGCTGCAGACGTACATTCTCAGAAACGTCTTCCTCAAACTAAGGCCTATGTTTGATAGCAATCGACATCTATTGGCCAGGAATGCGCTCTTTGACCGTGATAGTCTGCTTTTTATGTCCTTGCTTCATGAATTATGGGTTATTTTGTTTCTCCTTAACTTTGTCTACTTCTTGACCACTAGTTTTCATTTGTCATTTCTGATACTTCTCATTACTTTTGTTTTCTCCTTTTTACTCTCAATCCATATTCCGTACTCATTAGACCGCTCGCGTCATTCAACGTATCCTGTAACCCATATTCACTTTCAATAAGGATAGAAATGTCATCAGCGAATCTGATGATTGATATCCTTTCATCCAGAAATGTCAGTCTTCCTCATTTTCATCATTTCTTATTAGATGCTTAAAAGGGTAGTGGCGAAGAACTGCATCCCTCTCTTACACCCATGTCAATCGTTCTTGGTCTTTTAATCTTCTTGCTCCCTTTTGATTCTTTTACGTATTGTATATAACTCGTCAGCAGCTTGGATGAATGAGTTGTTTAGCGGACTGCGCGACAGTTTACGAACTTATCTGCCCTTGCTATTTCCGAAATTGTGTGGATAATTTTTTCGGAAGTGTAATGGTTTGTCGCCAGTCTCTCAGATTCTAGACCCTGACGTGAAGAGTCGTTTGTTTATTCCTCCATAGATTTTAGATATTTCGATGGAATGTTATCGATCCCTTCTGTCTTATTTGATTCCAAATCTTTCATAGTTATATTAAATTCTGATTATGATACTGGATCTCCTATGACAACATCATCGGCTCAAGTGCTTCATCTACCATGTCATCAGACAAACCTCCCCCAATCATAGAGACTTCCAATGCACTCTTTTCACCCATCCTCTGCTTTTAATAGTGGAATTAATGTTGTATTCTAACACTGCCACTCTTGTTTTTAATTTCACCAAAGACTGATTTGACTTTTCTATATGCTGGGTCAGCCCTTCTGACAGTCATTTCTTTTTCTATTCTCTCACATTTTTCTTGCAGCCTTATCATCATGAGTTCCCTGCACTCCCATTTATGTCAGTCTGAAGTGATTTATAGTACTGTGCTCCTGCCTTTCCTTCTTTCGTCGATTAATTAAAGTATTTCTTCTGTCATTCGAGTTTTCTTCGAAATTATCTTCTTTGTAGCTATTTTTGACTGCCCTGCATCTGTGACTGAGCATTTTGGAGATGTCTACCCTACTGAATTGCTTACTCTGGTATTTCTTATCACAGTTCCTTAGAGAACTTCACATCAGTCTCAACAGTTTTCAGTACTTCGGTATCCCATTTCCTTCCTCACTGACTCCTCTAGTTTATTCTTTTAATCTTCATTCTACCCTTCATCATTACTCTCGTAAATTGTGATCTGTGTCTTCATGCGCTCCTGAGTACACGTTACAAACCAATATCTGATTTCAGAATCTATGTGTCACTGTGATAAACCCCCGGTGTGTCTTTTTCAAAAACAACTCCTTCCCTTGTGATTCCTGAGAAGAGTATTCGCTGTTACATCTGACATTTGTTACAGAATGATTTTTTCTCCTCTCTCATTCACAAGGCCAAGCGTCTACTGTCTCATCGCCCTTTCTTCTATTCCTTCCCCTGCAACTGCATTACAATCCCTAACGGCTATTAATTAGATTTCCATCTCCCTTCACATATTGAATTATCAGTTCAATATCCTTATATACTTTCTCTATGACTTCATCTTCTGCTTGTAACATCGGCATATACTCCTGGACTATCTTTGTCAGAGATGGTTTGCTGTCGAATTTGATGTGGAAAACCCTATCTTCGAACTATTCACGTTAGCTGACTCTATAGTTCACTTTCTTACTGATAACGAATCCTACTCCCGTGACCCATGGTCTAGAGATAGCGTATTTTATTTATAATCAAAACGTTATCGGTCCCGGGTTTCAACCCCGCCGCTGTTTAAATTTTGAATAATAATCAGCATTGGCGGACGAAGACTTCCGGCATAAGAAGTTACCCTCATTCTGTCACGACCTTGTCAAAGAGGGCGGACGAGTGGACAGAGGTTTAGGGCACTCTCTTGTCCAAGGAGTGGGAAACTGCCCTAAAGGCAGAAGAATCAGCAATGATCAACGGCATGAGGATGCAGAAGGCAATGGAAACCACTGCATTAAAGACATGTAACGTGTATTACACGACATGTGGTCTGTAATTGGAGAAGCGTCTCTCCATTGGCAAAAGAATACAAAATAGTCCCCCATCGGGATATTCTGGAGGGAACTGCCAAGGGGGACGCTACCATGAGAAAAAGATTGAATGATTAACAGAAAGATAACGTTCTACGAGTCGGGGCTCGGAATGTCAGAAGCTTGTACGTGGTAGGGAAAGTAGAAAATCTGAAAATGCCAAGGCTCAATCTAGATACAGTAGGGCTCAGTGAAGTGAAGTGCAAAGACAACAAGGATTTCTGGTCAGATGAGTATTGGGTAATATCAACAGCAGCTGAAAATGGTATAAAGGGAAAAGGATTCGTTATGAATAGGAACGTAGGGCAGAGAGTGTGTTACTGTGAACAGTTTAGTGATAGGGTTATTCTTATCACGATCGACAGGAAACCAACACCGCCAACGATAGTTCAGGTATACATGCCGACGTCGCAAGCTGAAGATGAACAGATAGAGAAAGTGTATGAGGACATTGAAAGGATGATACAGTATGTAAAGGGGGGCTGGAATGTAGTTGTAGGGGATGGAGTAGAGGAAAAGGTTAGAAGAGAATATGGGCTTGGGACAAGGAATGAGAGAGCTAGTAATAGCGAATACTCTGTGCAAGAAGCACAAGAGGAAGAGGTCTATTACGAAAAGGCCGTGTGATACGGGAAGATTTCAGTTAAATTACATCATAGTCAGACAGAGATTCCGAAATCAGATACTGTATTTTAAGGCGTTCCGAGGAGCAGACATAGACTCAAATCACAATATAGTAGTTATGAAGAGTAGGCTGAAGTTTAAGACATTATTCAGGAAGAATCAATACGCAAAGCAGTGGGATACGGAAGCATTAAGGAATGACGAGATACGGTTGAAGTTCTCTAAGGCTATAGACACAGCAATAAGGAATAACTCAGAAGGCAGTGCAGGTGAAGAGAAATGGACATCCCTAAAAAGGGTGATTACAGAAGTTGGGAAGGAAAACATAGGTACAGAAAAGGTAACCGCGAAGAAATCAATTGATCGATGAACGGAGGAAGTATAAACACGTTGCGGGAAACTCAGGAATGGGGAACTACAAGTCGTTGATGAACGAAATAAATAGGAAGTGCAGGGAAGCTAAGACGAAATTTCTGCAGGAAAAACGAGAAGACATCGAAAAAGAAATGAATCTAGGAAGGAAAAACTCGGCATACAGGAAAGTCAAAACAACCTTCGGTGACATCAAAAGCAAGGTTGATAACATTAAGAGCGCAACGGGAATTCCACTTTTAAATGCAGAGGAGAGAGCAGATAGGTGGAAAGAATACATTGAAAGCCTCTATGAGGGGGGAGACTTGTCTGATGTGATAGAAGAAGAAACAGGAGTCAGTTTAAAAGAGATAGGGGATCCATTATTAGAATCAGAATTTAAAAAAGCTTTGGAGGACTTAAAATCAAGTAAGACAGAAGGGACACATAACATTCCATCAGAATTTCTAAAATCACTGAGTGAAGTGGCAACAAAACGACTATTCACGCTGGTGTGATGTATGTTTGAGACTGGCGACATACCATCAGATATTAGGAATAGTATCATCCACATAATTCCGAAGACGGCAAGAGATGACGAGTGCTTCTAAAATCACTGTTGGAAATGACAGCAAAACGACTATTCACGTTGGTGTGTAGAATGTATGAGTCTGGCTATGTACCATCTGACTTTCGAAAAAATGTCAGGCACATAATTCTGAAGACTGCAGGAGCTGGCAAGTGCGAGAATTATCGCACAATCAACTTAACAGCCCATGTATCCAAGTTTCTTACAAAAATAACATACAGAATAATGGAAAAGAAAATTGAGGATGCGCTAGATGACGATCAATTTGCTTTAGGACAGATAAAGGCACGAGAGCGGCAATTCTGATGTTGCGGTTAGTAATGGAAGGAAGCCTAAAGAAAAATCGAGACACATTCATAGCACTTGTTGACATGCAAAAAGGCGTTTGACAATGTAAAATGGTGCAAGATGCACGAAATTTTGAGAAAAGTAGAGGTAAGCTGTAAGTAGGCTGTTTAGGTTTTCTTATTGGTAACGCCACACAGCACTCTGTGTGAGAATCACTGGCTGTGCTGTGTGCAGTCTGTGGCTAGTTTGCATTGTTGTCTGCCATTGTAGTGTTGGGCAGCGGCAGCTGGATGTGAACAGCGCGTAGGGTTGCGCAGTTGGAGGTGAGCCGCCAGCAGTGGTGGATGTGGGGAGAGAGATGGCGGAGTTTTGTAATTTGTCATGAACTGCTATATATATATTATGACTATTAAGGTAAATACATTGTTTGTTCTCTATTAATATCTTTCATTTGCTAACTATCCCTATCAGTAGTTAGTGCCTTCCGTAGTTTGAATCTTTTGTTTAGCTGGCAGTAGTGGTGCTCGCTGTATTGCAGTAGTTCGAGTAATGAAGATTTTTGTGAGGTAAGTGATTTCTGAAAGGTATAGTTTAATGTTAGTCAGGGCCATTCTTTTGTAGGGATTTTTGAAAGTCAGATTGCGTTGCGCTAAAAAATATTGTGTGTCAGGTTAAGGACAGTCATGTATAATTTTTCAAAGGGGACGTTTCAAAGCTATAGGAAGAGACGCGTCATGTACAATATGTACAACAGCCAAGAGGGAATAATAAGAGTGGACGACCAGGAACGAGGTGCTCATATTAAAAAACTTAAAATTCAAGGTGAAAGGATATCAATGATACGATTCGCTCATGACATTACCATCCTGAGTGAAAGGATCGATGTTCACGAAGTAGATGAAGTTAAGGAATTCTGCTAGCTAGGCAGTAAAATAACTAGCGGCGGACGGAGCAAGGAGGACATCAAAAGCAGACTAGCAATAGTAAAATGGGCATTCGTGGCCTAGAGAAGTGTACTAATATCAGATGTCGGCCTTAATTTGAGGAAGAAATTTCTGAGAATGAACGTCTGGCGTACAGCATTATATGGTAATGAAACATGGACTGTGGGAAAACCGGAACAGAAGAGAATCGAAGCATTAGAGATGTGGTGCTACAAACGAATGTTGAAAATTAGGTGGAGTGCGTAATTGGAGAGGAGAGGAATATGTGGAAACACTGATAAGGAGAAGGGACTGGATGATAGGACATCTGTTATGATATGTGGGAATGGCTTCCATGGTACTAGAGGGAGCTGTGGCAGGCAAACACTGTACAGGAAGACAGAAATTGGAATACATCCATGAAACAATTGAGGATGTAGGTTACAAGTGCTTCTCTGAGATGAGGATGAAGAGGTTAGCACAGGAGAGGAACTCGTGGCGGGCCGCATCAAACTAATCAGAAGACTGATGAAAAAAAAAAGCTCCAGTTACACCATTTTAATGCTGCTGCTGATATTAACGTACATTCGTTCTACCACTAAACGTATCTTCTTGACATTTCAGTACACTGATTCCGATTATATCTAAATTGTTACTTTGTACTTCCTCATTTCAGATTGTCTATCTTTCTCGCTATGTTCAAACTTCATTCATTCCATTCTAAGAATCATAAAATGTTATCCCTTCACTGGTTATTCCAGATTTTCCTCATGGCAATCAGTTCCCAGAGATCCAAACAGGGCACTAATCCACAATATTTTGCCAATGGTGAGATCATCATGACACTTTTTAATTTATATTTCGGTTACGGGGCAAATGTCCTGTGGTTAAATATTACGTATCCTTAATGTAGTGGATTCCACTGCCTTCCGCATCCTCATACCATTATATATTCCTAATTCTTCCACCGTTTAGGGCCAGTTTCCCAGCGTAAGGTAGTGAGAGTGCTTTAAACCACTTTTGTGCCCTCTCTGACAAATTGGCATAGTAAGGATGACTTCTTAAGTGAGACATCTTCAACTGATATTGTTGATGATTATTATTCAGAACTTTGGCTGTGGCTGTATACAAATCTGAAGCCCAGAATGTTTTGGTTACAAGTAAAAACCTTTGCCCCTAAGCCACGAGATCATATCAGGGAGAACTACAGTTGAGGAATTACTATGCAAAGCCAAAATTCATCATTAAACGTTTGGGTGTAGCGACTGTCGAGCTAGATGAGGAAGATCAGCTTAATGTCATCAACCAAGAAATGTGCTCCTACTACTACTCTTCCACCTCGTACACAGAATGTATAAGACTGTGACTTACCCTAACCTAGCCTAACCTAACCTTACCTAACCTGAACTAACATAAACTAACCTAATCTAAACTAACCAGCCTAATGTAATTTAATCCAACCCAACCCAACTTAACCTAACCCAACCTAAACTAACTTAACCAAATTAACTAACCTAACTTAACCTAATCTAACTTAAACTAACCTAACCCAACCTAACCTAATACAACCTAAACTAACCTAACACAACCCAACCAAGCCCAACCTAATGCAACCTACCCCAGCCTAACCTAACCTGCCCCAACTTAACCTAATATAACCTCCCTAACCTAACCCAAACTATTGTAAACTAATCTAACCTATTCTAAAATCATCTAGTCTAAACTAACCTAAACTAACCCAGCCTAATCTAACATAACCCAACCTAAGCTAACCCAATATAAACAAACCTAACTTAACCGACCTCGGCTAACATAAACTAACCTAATATAAACCAACCTAATCCATTGTAACCTAACCAACCTAACAGAACATAAACTAACCTATCCCAACCATATCCAACCTAACCAAGCTTATACCAAGCTAACCCAACCTAACCTAACCTGACCTAACTCTGGATGAGATATCGAATATATTGCTTCCCCCTACTTATACCCCCCGAGGAGATCACGAATGTAAAATTAGAGAGATCCGAGCATGCACAGAGGCTTTTCGGCAGTCGCTCTTCCTGCGAACCATACCAGACTGGAACAGGAAAGAGAGTTAATGACAGTGCCACGTAAAGTGCCCTCCGCCACACACTGTTGGGCGGCTTGCGGAGTATAAATGTAGATGTAGATGTAGATGAACGTAAACTAACCTAACATGAACTAACCTAACTTAACCTAACCTACCCAACCTAACCTAACCCAGACTAAGCACACCTATCCTAACATAACTTAATCCAACCTAACCTAACCTAACCCAACCTCAACCATAAAACCATAACCTAACCTAACCTAATCTAACCCAAGGTAACCTGACCTGTGTGGGTGAGGGTGAGAGAGAGGGAGTGTACGTGAGAGAGAGTGAGAGAGTGGGGGTGAGGATGTGGGTGGGGTGGAGAATGAGGGAGAGCATGAGTGTGTGTCACTGTGAGTGTAAGAATGAGGGTTAGGGTGTGGATAAGGGTGAGAGTGAGTGTGAGGGTCAGTGTGAGGTGAGTGTTCGTGTGAGTATGTGTGTGAGAGTGGGTGAGTGTGTCAGTGAGGGTCAGGGAGAGGGTAAGTTGGAGCGTGAGTGTGAGGTTGGGTGTGATGGTGAGTATGAGGGTGAGTGTTAGTGTGTGAGTGTGAATGTGAGTGTGGGTGAATGAGTGAGAGTGTAGTGTGAGTGTGAGGATGAGGGTGAATGTGATGGTGAGTGGGAGTCATTGTAATGGTGATGCTGACAGTCATGGTGAGGGTGGCTGTTAGGGTAAGCATGAAGGTAAGGGGGATGGTGAGCGTAAGGATGTGTGTGAATGTGAGTGAGGGTTTGAGTGAGAAGGTTAGGGTAGGGGGTGAGTGTGAATGTGAGGCTGATTATGGGCATTAGGGAAAGGGTGAAGGTGAGGTGAGAATGAGGATCTGGTTGAGTGTGAGGATGCAAGTGAGTTTAGGCTAGTTGAGCATTATTGTGAGGATGTGTATGAGAGTGAATGTTGGGATGTGTGTGAGTGTGACAGACTGGTTGATTGTGTGTATGAGGATGAGTGTGAGTGTGAGAGTCATTGTGAGGGAGAGAATGAGGGTTTGAATTTGAATGTGAGTGTGAGTGTGAAAGTGGGTGTGCGATTGAGTGTGAAACTGAGTCTGAGTGTGTGTTAGTGAGTGTATTGATGAGTATGAGAGTTAGTATGAATGCAAGAGTGAGTTCAAAGATGGGTGTGAGTTTGAGGGGGAGAGTCAGGGTGATGGTAAGAGTGAGAGTCATGCTGAGGGTGATTGGATGAGTGTGGGTGAGGGTGGGTCTGAGATTTAGTGGTAGAGTGAGTGTGAGTGTTTGTGTATGTGTGTGGGTGTGAGTGTGAGGGTGTGTATAGGGTAAACTGTGAGTTTGAGGGTTAGCATGAGGCTGAGGGTGAGGGTGTAAATGGAAGCAGATTTGTAGATGATATTGAGGGTGAGTTTGAGGGCAAGTGTGAGGGTGAATGTGAGACTGAGAATGAAGGTGAATTTCATTGTATGGGTGACTGTGAGGTGAGTATGAGTTGAGGGTGAGTAGGTGATTAGTCAGCATAAATGAGAGGGTGAGTGTGAGTATTAGTGTAAAAGTGAGAGGGAGGGGGTGAGTGTGAGCATGAGTGTGAGGGTAATTGTGAGTGTGAGGTAAGTGTGAGAGTGAGTCTTATTGTGGTTGTGAGTGGTGTAAGTGATATGATGTGTGTGTGTGCATGGGAGTGTGACGCTGGGTATCAGTTGATCGTAATGTATGAGTGTAAGTGTGAGCATCAGGGTGAAGGTTAGAGTGAGTGTGAGGGAGAGTCTAAGGGTGAGGTTGTAGGTGAGTGTGAGAGTGAATTCGAAAGGGAGAGTGTAAGGGTGAGGTTATAGATGACTGTGAGAGTGGATTCTAATATGAGTGGGAGTGCAAGAATGAGTGTGAGGGTGAATGAGAGGGTCAGTGTGAAAGTGAGTGTGAGTATGTGTATCAGTGTGAGTGTGACTGTGAGGCTGAGTGCAAGAATGAGGGTTAGTGCGAGGGTAAGACTGATGGTGTGTGTAAGGTGAGTGTGAGGATGAGGGTGACCATGATTGTGAGAGTGAGGGAGAGGGTCAGGTGGAATGTGTGGAATAGTGTGTGTGTTTGTGAGTGAGAAAGTGAAAGTGAGACTGGGAGTGAAGGTGAGAGTGCGTGTGAAGGTGAGTGTGAGAGTGAGTAGTAGCATGAGTGTGAATTTGTGTTCTGTGATTGTGAATGTGAGTCTGAGTGTGAGTAGAAGCATGATATGAATGTCAGTGGGAGTTTGAGTGTGAGGGTGAGTGTCGGTTTGAGAGTCTGAGTGATGCCAAGGAGTGTTGTGGTGAAGTGGCAGATCATGAGGGTGAGGGTGTGTTATGGTCACGCTGAGCGTCAGAGTGTGGATGAAGTTGATGTTAAGAGTAAGGTTGGGGTGAGTGTGAAAGTGACAGTGTGTGTGGGTTTTGAGTATGAGTTTGATTCAGAGTGTTGCTGTGATTTTGAGGGTGTATGTTAAGGTAGAAGTGAGGATGATATAGAGTATTAGGGTGAGGGTGAGGGTGACAGTGAGGGTGAGGGTGATGGTGAGTGTAATGATGAGGCTGAGCTTGAGCACAAGGGTGAGGGTTAGGGTGATAGGGTGTGTGCTAGTGTGTATGAGAGAGATTTAGTGTGAGTGTGAATGTGTGTGAGTGTGGGTGTGAGTATTGGAGTGACTGTGACTGTTAGGTTGAGTGAGTGTAAGGTTAAGCATGAGGATGATGGTGAATTTGAGGCTGAGAGTGAGGATGTTTGTGACAGTGGGTGAGAGAGAGAGTGTTATAGCGAGTGCATGTGTGAGTGTGAGGGTGAGGATGAATGTGACGAAGAGTTGCTGGGTCAGTTGCAGAGAATGTGTCAGGATGAGTGTGTTACTCAATGTGAATGTGGGGGTGAAGTTGATGGTAAGAATGACAGTGAGAGTGAGTATCAGGTGATGCTGTAGTGAAGGAGAGTGAGTGTAGGTGTAAGTGTGAGTGAGAGGGTGTGTTTCAATGTGAGTGTGACTGTTGGTGTGCATGTGAGAGGGAGTACCTATGTGACTGTGAGTGTGAGAATGAGTATGTGGATGAGTGTGAGAAAGTGTATGAGGGTGAGTGTGAGGGTGTGTGAGGTTGAATACAAGCAAGAGGGTGAGAGTGGGGGTGAGTGTTAGGGTGAGGGTCAGTGCAGGTTACTGTGAGTGTGAGGGTTAATGTGGGGTGAGTATGTGTGAGTGTGAAAGTGTGTGTGAGAGTGAATGTGAGGATGAATGTAAGTGTAGATCTGCAAGTAGGTGTGAGTGTGAGTTTGTGTGTGAATGTGTGTGTGGGTGTGAGTTAGAGGGAATGTGTAAGGGTGAGTGAGAGGATGAGGGTGAAGATGAGGGTGAGAGTGAGGGTGCATACAAGGATCAGTGCGAGAGTGACTGTGACACTGAACCTGAGGATGAAGTCGAGGGTGAGTGGTTGTGAGAGTGGATATGTGAGTGTGAGTGTGAGCATGAATGTCATTATTTATATAAGGGTGAGGATGAGTGTGACTGATTGTGAGGATGAGGCTGAGTGTGAGTGTGACTGTGGCCATGAGGATGAGGGTAAAGGTGAAGGTTAGTTTCAATGTAGGTGTGATTGTGACTATGGTTGTGAATGTGATTGTATGCATGTGAGTGAGAGTGTGAGGGCGAGTATGTGTGTGAGTGTGTGTATGAGTTTGAGCATCAAGGTGAACATAAGTGTTTATGTTTGTGCAAGAGTAAGTTTGAATGTGATGGTGATGGTTAGGGTGAGTGTGAGGGTCAGTGTGAGGAAGAGTGTGACTGTGAATTGGGGTTGAGTGTGAGGGTGAGTGTGAAAGTGAGTGTCAAGCTAAGAGTGAAGGTGAGTGTGAGTCTGAGTGTGAGTTTGACAGTGTGGGTGAGTATGAGAGTGTGAGAGTGAGTATTTGTGTGTGTTTTGTGAATGTGATTGTGAGCATGAGTGTGAGATACTGTAATGGTGAATGTGAATGTGAGTATGAGGGTGATGGTCAGTGTGAGAGTGATGGTAAAGGTGACTGTGTGGATGAGTGTGAGGGTGTATGTGAGGGAGAGTGTGAGGATGAGTTTGTGTGTAAGTATGATGGTGTGTATAAGGGGAGTGTGAGGCTGAGAGTGAGAATGAATGTGAGAGTGAGGGTCGTATGAGGGTGAGGTTGAGGTTGAATGTGAGATTGAACAAGAGGGTGAGAGTGATGGTGAGTGTGAGTAGGAGGGAGAGTGTGGAGATGAGGATAGGATCGATAGTTACAGTTTATCACATATCACAGTTTAATCTTAGTTTAGTAACACAGTGATAAAAGAAACGTTCACTTTCTCACTCACAAACACACACACTATTCCACACATTCCACCTGACCCTCTCCCTCACTCTCACCATCATGGTCACCCTCATCCTCACACTCACCCTTACACACACACCATCAGTCTTACTCTCACAGTACCTTTAACCTTACCCTCATCCTTGCACTCAGCCTCACAGTCGCACTCACACTGATACACATACTCACACTCATTTTCACATTGACCCTCTCATTCATCCTCACACTCATCCTTGCACTCCCACTCATATTAGAATTCACTCTCACACTCACCTATAACCTCACCCCTACACTCTGTAGAAGGGTAAAAAAATAAATTTTAAAATTATAATAATTCATTATGAGTAAACATTTGAAATTATGCAGATTTCGAATGTCTTTTAAAAAATGTTAACACTTCTCAAACAAATCCTGAAAAAGTTTATTTTTATAAATATCAAAAACATTTACCAATTTCATTTAGTGCTTATAGTAAATATTTTAATGATGGTTATAAAAACCCTGTTACATACACTGGTCTAAATGCAGCGAAAAATTTATTGGAAAGTTAAAACAAGAATCTAGAGAAATTACAGGAGCAAATGATCCGAAAGTTGCAATGACAATGACAAATGAAGGTAAAATAAACTCTTTAAATTGAAAAATTTGATTTATTTGAGAAAAGAGATTTACTAAAAGAGAAAAAAGTAAGAGATCATTTTCATTTAACAGGAAAATATCAAGGAGTGGAACATGAAAGTTGTAAGCCTAGTTATAAAAATACTTCTCCTTTTCCAGTTTATATTCATAATTTAGCAAATTACGATGTTCATTTTCTTATCAAAGAATTAACAATATATAATTGAGATACTGATGTGATTATAAATAATTAACAAAAATATGTTACTAGTGGTGGTTGAAGTTGGATTAAAATTAAGATTTTTAGATACATTTAAATTTATGGCCTCAAGTACTGATAAATTATCTTCTAGTCTGAAGTTGAATAAGATTTATTAAATGATTATGGTATGATTTCATTTCTTGAATCTCTCACAGTATAAAAGGATGTGCTAAATACAATAATAAATATATGACAGATTTTGAGCCATAAAAAACAATCAAATTATATTACATATTAAGATGCAAATAATGTATATGTTTGAGGAATGTCTCAACCATTACAAAACGTTTTAATTGTGAAAAAAATCTTTATATACCAGATGACAGTAAATATGGTTATATTTTAGAAGTTCATTTATTACATCCAAAAAATTGCAAGGTTTGTGCAAAGACTACCATTAGTATCAGAAGGAGGAAATATATTATTAACAGCATTGAATAATAAAAAAGAATATGTTTTACATTAAAGAAATCTTAGCCCTTAAGCAGTCACGCGAGGTGTTCAGGACACCCCAGTCATCCTTATCGATGGATTATTATATAATGGATAGGAGTATAATATCATGTTTATTGGTACCTTTCTAGGACGTAATATGAAAGCTTTGAGTAACAACAGAATCTACCATTGAAGTGCAAGTTCCAAGAAAAGATGCAACAATGTACCTTGGGGTGTTGTCGGCATCCTGCGCGACTGTTTATGTTGCAGTGCTGTGAGAGATCCACATGTTCTCCAAATTTCAAGTTTCTATCCTTAGCGATTTGGGCCTTTCGATGATAAGTCAGTGAGTCAGTCAGTGAGAACACTCCCTTTTATGTAATCTGTTGCTAAACGCACACTAACGGATCAGCAGAAGAACTTATTCGAGGAAAGACATATTCTAGCCCACCTTTCAAATTACTACGATTTAATCAGCAAAGAAAGTGTAGAAATTATAATGTGTGTGTGTGTGTGAACAAATTTAACAGATATGGGTTACCCATCAAGCCATGCGTCATGGGAATTTATTCCGTACCATACCTCTAGATGGAAATAAAGAAACTGCGGAAAATGAAACACCGTCAATGTAATACCTGGACACAGCCAGGAACGCTACATCGTTAAAATCTGTGCGAATCTGTTAGTTTCTTGACACTTAGTTTTTTTTCTGAGGAAGACAACCGTGGAAACAGTCGAAAGCTTGGTTTCTTGTAGCGGAATAACGTGATAACAGCACCGACGATATTTTACACGAGATATGTGATGAACTGACAAGACAGTATGTCACCTGCATTCGTGACGAAAGAGGTCAGCAGGAAAAAGCTAAACCAAACTCTTAAGAATGTAAGCATCATTAACCGACAATTCAAATCAAGGTCGACAGAAGATTAAAATGGCAATCTTTTCTGTGACAAGAAGGAAGCAACAGTGAAGTGGGAACAACTGTGCGGAACCCTTAACTGCAAAGGGAGTAACATTGAGGAAGAGAACATATACATGGAATCAGACACGGCACCTTATATTCTGTTCAGTGAAATGGAGAATCACAGTTAGCATTTACGAAGCATTTGAAAAAACAAAACAAGGCTGTACTACAAGACAGATAAGGATTTCTACAGTTACCACACAACAGCATTAATATCGCAAGTCAGCAAAAAACTCCTATACATAATGAACCAACACCTAAAGCAATAACTGTAATCTCAGATTTATGCAGATGAAGCAGGTTTTATGGAAAGTAAAAGTACTCGAGAGGCAATCGTGAGTTTGAGGTAGATAATTTAAAAATGGGAGTTATGTGTTCCCGACTTCATTTGTCGCCAAGGCCTTTGATTGTAGCCGTCGATTGTGTCACTTAGGACAAGTTGTAGCATATGGTCAGTGAGTTTTGTGTTTCAAACCGCCTAGTGTCATTATCGAATGGTCTTTATAGCAGCCAAACTGCAACCATAAAGGCAAATGGTGAATACTTCGAATTTTTAGATGTAAAGATTGAAGTCAGGCAAGATTATACACTGTCACCTCAGTTCTGTGCAGTCTAGAGCGAACTGGATGGCTGGGATGTTGGAATTTCAATTGGCGGCTGAAGAATCAACAATCTACCATTGGTTGATCAGGTTTGCAGGCAATCGGACCTGTACACGAAGACGTATCGGATGGTAATTTACTGGAAAGATGAGTTGACGCGAACACTCGAAACTCTAACGAGTAGATAAATTTACTGATACGGACGCTTTCACCAAAACACTTATATTCCAGTAAAGAAGCAGTCGAAATTGCGAACAATTTGGGAACGGTGTTCGATTTTATAGAAGTCGAAAGGCGGACGTCTACGGCCGGTGAAGAAGTCAGATCTGCAGCATGGAGGAAGAGCTGCATGCGAACGAGATTTACGAGATCGAGGAAGGCATGCTGCATGCATCGTAGACTGATGGTATGTCCCAAAAACCGACGTAAATCCATTTCAGAACTTTAAACACGATTTCCTAAAAGTCTTTTTTTTTTTTTTTTGCTGTGTGTTAGGATTGCCGACAAACTACTCGGCCGATTTGGATGCTGCTTAGCTAATTTTGTAGAGAATTAAACTGGCTATGGTCGAAACGTTTAAAAATTAAACAGTTTCCAAAATATCGATTTAAAAATGTACATTTGAAGACCCAGTCAAAGTCGAGTTTTTTACTTTTTTCAAATAGCCGCCATTTTGTGAAAAAATTACATTTTTTTTTACTGTTCAAAGATTATGATCATAGCTACACTGGCATATTTTAACAATTTTTCGGTTTGGTCTCTTTCAGATCACCCAGTTACTGAACCAGGTCCAACCACCCACCGGAGCTCTTTGACTTATCCTTTGATTTCACCTCGAAAAAAAATGTTGAAAAAGAGATAAAAAGCGGACTTCGAGACCAGAAAACCCCCTTAAGAAAAGAATGAAGAAACGAGGTCACGACACTCTGAAATGACTAAATCGACTAATAATGATGATCGCGTAATTCAATAGAATTTTTCATAATTAATTCCAACAACTCTAAACGTGTTTACATTAAACCCGCTCGACACTTACTGTTGCAGACAAGGAAATGTAATATTCTGCACACTTTTATACAGTCAATATTCTGTTGTTGAAAAACCGTGCGAGGCGGTGCGGGAGTAGAGCTGTAGAAGCTAGTAACCACATGACCACGGCACTTTGCTGGTGTTTGGTTTCTGGGGTCCTCAACTGCGCGGTCATCAGCTCCCGCGGTGGCACTTTGCTGTACACAGTAGGTACAGCCTTCTGAAGAAAGTTGCTTATTATTTCGTTATATACAACTACACTTGCTGAGGATGGATAAAATACTAAACGGTCGCTTTCTTTACGTGTCCGTTCAGTGGCTTACCAGATTCCTCTAAAACCAGAGGGGGTAAACTGTCTAGTAACCTGGTGAGGAAATACAAAGGGCTGCGTAAAGTAAGGTAAATTTTTGTTCTAAATATTTATCTTCCTATAGGTTACTTAAAATTAACAATATATGGCAAAACTGAATTTGTCAATGTTTAATTCAGGTTTCATTCGACAATTTTCGATATGTAATGTGAAACAACGGGTTGCTGTAGCAAAAGTAGAGAAAACTGTATAGATTTCTCATTTAGTATTAGATGCTCTGTTTCCTCAACAAAAGGTAAAATTTAAAAAATTCAAAACGAAAATATACCAGACATCGCTTCAGTAGTTGTCGAACTTGTAAAAAGCATGCTTCTGTTCCTCTCAAACATCTTTCGCTGCTATCAGTAATAACAGGAAACCTCTACATTGATCATGATGAAGGAGTTCTATAGAGAACTACATAACAATTATATATATATAAATATATATATATATGTATATGCACTCCGTCTTCAGGCCACGAGTGGCCTACCGGGACCATCCGACCGCCGTGTCATCCTCAGAGTAGGATGCAGATACGACGGGCGTGAGGTCAGCACACCGCTCTCCCGGTCGTTGTGATGGTATTCTTGACCGAAGCCGCTACTATTCGGCCGAGAAGCTCCTCAATTGGCATCACGAGTCTGAGTGCACCCCGAAAAATAGCAACAGCGCATGGCGGCCTGGATGGTCACCCATCCAAATGCCGACCACGCTCGACAGCGCTTAACTTCGGTGATCTAACGGGAACCGGTGTATCCACTGCGGGAAAGCCGTTGCCCTTGTACATAATGTATGTGCATTGAAACTCTACTTGTATCAAAAGTAATTGCTTTGGTTACATAAAAGCGCAGAAGTTACGCGATCAACTAATTTTTACAAATCATAAAGTGCAGTTTATATTTAGGAAGGATATAACATACTTAACGAACTAAGACCGAGTGGTGTGCCGTTTTAGTTACGTGAAAAACGACCAAAGAAATAAAAAAACAGAGAAATTGACGGATTCCTGTTTCTCTCTTACACATTCAGTTATGTTTCCATCCCCATCAATGTATCATTTATTTAGTTTTCGAAATCTATGAACCTTAGTTTTGGTAGAGTGCAGCTACACGCATGGCTGAAGACACTGCACTCGTGTTTAGAAGGGCGGTAGTTCAAACACATGTTACGAAATTCCGGATTGAGATTTTCCCTTATGTCCTAAAAATGCTTTAAGCTGATTGCCGAGATGGTTCCTTCGAAAGTGCACGGGCATTGCCTTCTCCACCCGTGGCCTATCTGTTTTTTTCTCCGCGTCTAATGACTTCCCTGTCGACGGGGCGTTGAAACCTAATCTTGTTGCCCACCTCACTTTCTTGCTAAAACTATTTATTCGGCTTACTCAGTCAGTCACTCTGTTGATGTATGAGCCAAATGTTAACTGCATGGAAGGACGGTGCAGTCCAGCCAGACGTCCTCGTATCGTGCTGAGAAAGTGGGTCAGGCGTGCTAAGTAGCCGGCAGGGGTGGCACAGCGAGTGGGGGCGGAAATAAAAGGAGTCGCTGGCTGCTGACGTAGCCGCGTGGGAGTCGACTACTCGCTATCGACTGGCGGCCGGTACGAGTGGTCTCTCGTCGCCCTGGCCTACTTTGGGATCTGCTGGGACTCTCGATAAGCCGCTCTAATCCGCACATCGAGAGGGCCGCGCCGAGAGGCTGCCGAGATAAAAGAACGGCGGGCGCGGGCGTCGCCAATGAGAGGCGTTTTTAATTGACAAAGGAAACTGCTGCGCGCTGCTCTTTTGTTCCACGCCCCTCCTCTTCCGGCGCCCCGCGCCTCTCCTCGCTTTCTCGCCTTCTTCGCACTCTCGCTGCTCCCCCCTCCGGCGCGGTGATGAGTGCCAGACGGGGCCCGGTAGCGTTCTCGTCTTTTCTCTCCGGTGACGTTTCCCATCCGCCGCGCGATGTCCACTTGGAAAATCTGCGGAGCTCCGGCATATTTTAAGTGACTTTGCGAGCGCGAGGGCTCTGCGGCGGGAGCGAGGCTGTGGTGGAGCGGGGTGGAACTGGCCACTGATGAGACCGTGTGGAGGAGAGTGGGGGAGGAATCACTGCCGCCTCCACTACCCCACCTCCCCCACCCCCAACACCCGTGCGCGACAGCAGCGCCGCTTCGAGGCGAGGCGCGCCGCGACCGCCCCGTCCTATTGTCTGCAATTACCAAGAGTGTAAGGCACGCAACTAATTATTAAACCCAATTAAATAGGAGAGGACGGGCTCCTATATGAGCAGGGACATCGCTCGGGCCACGCCGGCCGGCGCGGCGTCCGTGTTTTGAGAGCGGGGGCGGGCCGCAGGACACAGGGGAGCGCAGCAGGGATGACGCGGAGACAAGTAAAAATGGCGGGATGATGGATTGCTGTAGCATTTAGTGATGCCCTCGCCATCTCATAGTCGCGCGGCGCAGCGGACCGGCTTATAATTATAATGGCGGAGCCGGGCTGTTGGTACGGGAAACCGTGGGGCGTGGAGGGAGGCGTGTGGTGCGGGGGCAGGAGGTGTGGAGGAGTTTGCGGCGGATGCGCCGCCCTGCATATTGTGCCGGGCCGACCCAAGTTGCTCTTGCCGTCTTGGTCGATCTTGGCGTTTGTTGTTCCTTCAGATGAGGAGCGAGTTGGCCGTGGCGTCACGTGTCAACCCCGTCTCCACTAGTTGTGTGTGGAAAACGTAGACGCGCGCCGCACTGGCTAATATTACACTGGAAAGCGAAGCGACTACTTGCTGTCCCGTGATTCTCGCTATCCACACTGCACTGCACACGGCGCCAGAGAAATACTGATACTTTGTATAAGAAATGTGCTCTTGTTGTAACGGCTAAAAATTACTTTAACATACAAAAAATATCTGTTCTGCTACACACGCCTTGCCAACTTGTTTCGTCTGCCTCCATCTCGTCGAACTTCTTCTTTCAAAATGGTTCAAATGGCTCTGAGCACTATGACACTTAACTGCTGAGGTCATCAGTCCCCTAGAACTTAGAACTACTTAAACCTAACTAAACTAAGGACATCACAAACATCCATGCCCGAGGCAGGATTCGAACCTGCGACCGTAGCGGTCGCGCGGTTCCAGACTGAAGCGTCTAGAACCGCTCGGCCACTCCGGCCGGCGAATTTCGTCTTTAATTTTCCTCTTCTTATTACTGAATGTAATGAGCTACTACAAAATAATGTACACAACATTGCAGTATTTACTTTTCGTCTTCTTCGTGTTTATTAACACAGTGTTCAGTTTCGATAACCAGCTTTCGTTGTATACAGGCCGAATCACCTGTAACTTGCAACGCAAATATTTCAATAACAGAAGGCACTATTGACGTGCGGAATTCACAGATTGGAATGGTAGGCACGGGTCCGCCTATACAGCCCAATGACACAGTGTTATGAGTATCACATATGTATTTATTTTAAAAAAAATGTTGAACGCCCTGCTTAAATACGCAGGACAGAACAGGTAGTTGGAATTGTGGAAAGGGGCCAAAAGGGGGCTTTCAGTCACACTCAAACACATTTGACTTTATTTAGTTGTCCAAATAATACAGAAAAAGGTTTTGAACTTAGTTATTGGGTGAATAGCCTTAAGGGCACAACCACTTAAATTTACAAACGGCTGAAAGTCATTAGCTTAAAATTCAGACTCAAAACAGAATATTTAGAAGGCAGAAGGCCTCACGTAAGTTAGTTCTATAACTTGGCTGAAGGCCCAACAAATCTAACACTTGAAAAGCAAATAAGTGTAATTTTAAGACGGCTGAGGGCCCATGATTTAAAACTGCGGGTAAAATTAATTAAAAGAAACACAAGGCAGAAGACGTTATCTTCAATTAGGCTGAAGGCCCCATACAGTCTGATACTTGAAAGACAAGAACTTTAATTTAAGAACGGCTTAAGGCCAATGACTCAAGACAACTAAAATAATTTTTAGTAGGCAGAAGGCCCAAAGCTTATCTTTAAACAATATTTTACACAGGCTGAAGGCCCAAACAATTTAAGGTTTAACAAGTAAGGAATTTAAATTTTAAATTGGCTGAAGGCCCATTATTGAAAAACACAACTACAATAAATTTTCAAAAGTCAGAAGGCCCAAACAATGCAAGACTTGACAAGTAAGGAAATTTCAATTTTAAATCGGCTGAAGACCCATTATTAAAAACCCCACTAAAAGCATACAAATTCAAACCATCGGCTATAAGCCATTAAAATACACAATCAAACACCAATAAGAAAAGGCAGTACAGCCAGCGGCGCTGAGAAGTTTCCGGGGGTTGGTCTGCACTTGAAATATTAACGTTCGCTATGGGCAGACAGGTAGTCGGCCCAACTATATCCGATCCGCCGGCAACCCAACCGACCGACAGTCAACGGACACACCGACAAGATAACTTGTCCCAACAGGCGACAACGAAATCCAAACGACACAATGCGAACAGTCGTGACTTGCTGGTAGACTAAGTTGAACTTAACTTTCTTGTCCAGGATCGGTGAGCTATTGACCTAGTAGCAATGGGAACAGCAGAACAGACTCCGACTGCGTGTGGATGCGGCCAGGTGGTCGGCCAAATCACGCGCCGAGGTTTCCTCGCTACTCCACGCCAACCGACCAACTGCCTCTGGTCCGTCTGCGACTGCTGCTCCGTCGCGACTGCACTGCTGGTGCGTCTCTCACTCACTTACAGACACACAACGGCGGCCCGCACCCATCCATGTAGAGGAAACACGCCCACTGGCTAAGCGACATCGCTGCACCAGGAAAGGACCGACCCAAGTTCCACATGATAATGATTGAAGGGGCTCAGAAGCGCTCAGAGAACCAGTTACACGTCGCCCGGTGAGACGACCGACCTCTCAGATCCAGTACGCCGACAACATTTAAAATAACTTGTCAATCAAAATCACACACTTGCTCGAAGAACTAAACAATGCCAATGGCCGTGATTGTATAATAACAGGGACGAATTACGAGTCGGCACACACAGCCAACCCATAAGCGATCGCAAGCCAAATACACGTCGTCCGACAAGACGACCGACCGACGACCAAGCAAAGTGGTCCGCGCTCAAGTGATATACACTCCTGGAAATTGAAATAAGAACACCGTGAATTCATTGTCCCAGGAAGGGGAAACTTTCTTGACACATTCCTGGGGTCAGATACATCACATGATCACACTGACAGAACCACAGGCACATAGACACAGGCAACAGAGCATGCACAATGTCGGCACTAGTACAGTGTATATCCACCTTTCGCAGCAATGCAGGCTGCTATTCTCCCATGGAGACGATCGTAGAGATGCTGGATGTAGTCCTGTGGAACGGCTTGCCATGCCATTTCCACCTGGCGCCTCAGTTGGACCAGCGTTCGTGCTGGACGTGCAGACCGCGTGAGACGACGCTTCATCCAGTCCCAAACATGGTCAATGGGGGACAGATCCGGAGATCTTGCTGGCCAGGGTAGTTGACTTACACCTTCTAGAGCACGTTGGGTGGCACGGGATACATGCGGACGTGCATTGTCCTGTTGGAACAGCAAGTTCCCTTGCCGGTGTAGGAATGGTAGAACGATGGGTTCGATGACGGTTTGGATGTACCGTGCACTATTCAGTGTCCCCTCGACGATCACCAGTGGTGTACGGCCAGTGTAGGAGATCGCTCCCCACATCATGATGCCGGGTGTTGGCCCTGTGTGCCTCGGTCGTATGCATTCCTGATTGTGGCGCTCACCTGCACGGCGCCAAACACGCATACGACCATCATTGGCACCAAGGCAGAAGCGACTCTCATCGCTGAAGACGACACGTCTCCATTCGTCCCTCCATTCACGCCTGTCGCGACACCACTGGAGGCGGGCTGCACGATGTTGGGGCGTGAGCGGAAGACGGCCTAACGGTGTGCGGGACCGTAGCCCAGCTTCATGGAGACGGTTGCGAATGGTCCTCGCCGATACCCCAGGAGCAACAGTGTCCCTAATTTGCTGGGAAGTGGCGGTGCGGTCCCCTACGGCACTGCGTAGGATCCTACGGTCTTGGCGTGCATCCGTGCGTCGCTGCGGTCCGGTCCCAGGTCGACGGGCACGTGCACCTTCCGCCGACCACTGGCGACAACATCGATGTACTGTGGAGACCTCATGCCCCACGTGTTGAGCAATTCGGCGGTACGTCCACCCGGCCTCCCGCATGCCCACTATACGCCCTCGCTCAAAGTCCGTCAACTGCACATACGGTTCACGTCCACGCTGTCGCGGCATGCTACCAGTGTTAAAGACTGCGATGGAGCTCCGTATGCCACGGCAAACTGGCTGACACTGACGGCGGCGGTGCACAAATGCTGCGCAGCTAGCGCCTTTCGACGGCCAACACCGCGGTTCCTGGTGTGTCCGCTGTGCCGTGCGTGTGATCATTGCTTGTACAGCCCTCTCGCAGTGTCCGGAGCAAGTATGGTGGGTCTGACACACCGGTGTCAATGTGTTCTTTTTTCCATTTCCAGGAGTGTGTATCGGCAACCGTCGGGCGAGTCATGGCTGTCCGGACCTCACTGCCGCCGCGCCCTGACTGAACTTCTGCCAGGTCCGAACTGTACTGCTAGCGTCTCTCCTCAGTACTTCACTGGGAGAGAACCTCTGTCGAGAGCGAATCGGAGTGCGACTCTATATTGAGTCCTTGCTATTAAGCATTGTTCACTGTGTTGGCTGCCACACTTATTGTGCGGTGTGAACGGACAGAGTTATAGTTAAACGCCTGTAAGCGAATTTTTGAGTGGCATCACGGTGGACTGGTTATCTGACTGGTGTACCACGCCAATAGTTAGACTAGGGGCGAATAGAAGTCCTTGACTTCATCAAGGCGTAGGGAGAGTTTGATTATCAAAGGTCAATCCAGATAGAACGAAAGTTATCTCATTTGTCAGTAGCGAGTGGCGCAGACAGCAGTCACCGCAGCTTACGGTATTGTGCGCTACAGCTCTTGCAACCCGCATATTTCCTCCACAACAGTACACTTCACTGCATTTGACATGCGACTGCCTCCCATTCTGCCAAGTCAATAACAATCTTAAACTTTGTACAGAAATTTCATTAGCGAATCCTATCCTTAAGAGGTAACTTCACATTCCGAAAAGAACCCGGAAATAACTTGTTCAGTTCATAACTAAAGGTGCCATTGTGGTTTCTCAGAATGTTTGCAAAACAAATAACAATTTTCGTTAGTTTCATGTTTTTCATACACTGATTAGCACTACTCCAGTACCCAAGTATCCCACTAGTTAGGTAAGAAATTTTGTAAATTTTTGTGTCATTTCCTTACAGCGGACGACTCCAGAAGATATTTATTGCTGAAAGTTTTTCAGGCATTTCTCTTTAGAACGTTAGGAGCGTCTGTCTGACTTCTGTAGTAGTGTGGGGGTGGAAATTGCATCTTGCAGGAGCCACAGGGTAAAGAGTACATCTGAGATTAATCCGTTGCGCAGAATGACAGAATAGCACCCACACTCTCACAGCTGGTACTGGTAGAAACGCATCGCCAACGACACACAGTGCGTGCTACTCCCAAGGGCGACGAGACGGACCTGTCACCCCGCTGCGAACCCTGCCGAGGCCGCCTTCTCTTCCGAGGCGCAGCGCGCCGTATTTATCGCCTGGGGAAAACTGCCACCGTGCTGCCAAAGTGCGGCCTGATCTCTTCCACAATATCGGCCGCTTCTCCGCGCCGGCATTAGAATACAGGCCTCCCGTGGCGGCGCGCAGCTCTGCGGCGCGGCGCCTAAAGCGAAATCAATGTCGAGGGCTGAGGTCCCCGCTGGGTCCGCGCCAGGACGGCGAAGGAACCGTCAGAGGGCAGGGACCCCGGCGCTCGTAAACTGGAGAGCGACTGTCGTGAGAGCTATGCCCCGCAAGGCCGCTTTCGCTGTCGACCGTTTCCAGGGACTAGCGCACTATCGATGCCTTTATGCCCACCTGCTATACGTCATCAGAAAAAAAAATTGGTACTACAAAGAGCTTTCTATTATCATTCTTTGTGTTTGATTGTTACACTATCTTTTTGTATATTTCGATAAGAAAAGCTCTCCACGCCAACTATCACATGACAGCTTAAAGTTTCAAAATCCAGCGTTAAATGATGGATCCAGGAATGTACAGGGTCTCCACAATAAAACTTCTACACTCATGCTCATAAATTAAGGATAATGTGGTGCCACACAAGGAGGCACTACACAGAACTGGCGCTAATGGGATAGACACGTATGGAACACACATGATACAGATCTGTAAGTCCACGGTATTGGTGATAAGTTGAGAAAACCGTCCTGAAGCACATGTGCTACAAAACGCCACTGTTTCCTGCGCATATACCCCGACATCAATATGGGATATTGTAAGTAGGCTGTTTAGGTTTTTATGTTCGCTCTATATGAAAATCACTGACTGTGCTGTGTGAAGGCTGTGGTTGGTTTGCATTGTTGGAGTATATGCTATTGTAGTGTTGGGCAGTTGGCTGTTAACAGCGCGTATCGTTGCTCAGTTGGAGGTGAGCCGCCAGCAGTGGCGGATGTGGGGAGAGAGATGGCGGAGTTTTGAGAGCGGATGATCTGGCCGTGTGTCCATCAGAGACAGTAAATTTGTAAGACTGGATGTCATGAACTGATATATATATTATGACTTTTGAACATTATTAGAGTAAATACATTGTTTGTTCTTTATCAAAATCTTTCATTTGCTAACTATGCCTATCAGTAGTTAGTGACCAGTAGTTAGAATCTTTTATTTAGCTGGCAGTATTGGCGCTCGCTGTATTGCAGTAGTTCGAGTAACGAAGATTTTTGTGAGGTAAGTGATTCATGAAAGGTATAGGTTATTATTAGTCAGGGCCATTCTTTTGTAGGGATTTTTGAAAGTGAGATTGCGTAGCGCTAAAAATATTGTATGTCAGTTTAAGCACAGTCGTTTATAATTTCGACATATGAAACGTTCCCTTAGAAAAATTATAAATGACTGTGCTTAAACTGACACACAATATTTTTAGCACTACGCAATCTGACTTTCGAAAATCCCTAAACTGGGCAGTCCCACACAATGTAGCGGAATTTGCTTTTAAGCCAAACACGCGGTCGTTCTCCCCTTTCACTCGGGCAAACGCTGTCCGCTCCATGGGCAGTTGCCGTCCGATGTAGATAGGCTGAATCGTCCTCTGAAGGGACCGGCCTCTCAGTGTGCGGTCCACTTCTCCTGAATTAAAAGCTCTTGTGACCGTCGTGTCTTGAATGTGTAAGTGTACACCATCCTCGAGTATCTCAACCCCGGTGCGCACTTGTTATTTGCATATCATTTACATGAATTCATACAACATTGACTTTATCTTATCGAGTTTAGGTTCAAATTAAGCATCTTGATGTGCGGAATATGATTGTGAGGGCGAAACATGTAAGAAATAAAGGTCAGGAGACCACGTCTTACACAGCGATACAGTGTTTATGAAACTTATATCTGAATTACGACCAAGCGAGGTGGCGCAGTGGTTAGCACACTGCACTCGTATTCGGAAGGACGACAGTTCAAACCTGCGTCCGGCTATCAAGATTTATGTGCTCCGTGATTTCGGTGAATCACTTCAGGCAAATGCCGGGATGATTCTTTTGATCAGTTGCTAAACAGTTCAAAGAAAACCTGAGTCCCATTTCAAATACGTATCCCACTCATACAGTTATAGTCGGTGGTGACTTCAGTCTACCCTCGATATGATGGAAAAATTATACGTTTTAAGCCGGCGGCGGGCATGAAACGTCATCCATTAACTGAATGCTTTCTCAAAACTTATTTTGAATAATTAATTCATGATCCTACTCGAAGCGTAAATGTTTGCGAAAGCATACTTGACCTCTTAGCAACAAATAACACTGGACAAATACGAGTAGTGAGTATCGTGACGAATACAGGGATTAGCGATCACAAGTCAGTTGCTGCTAGGCTGAATGCCGTAACACCTACAAACACCAAAAAGAAACGCGAAGTATATCTATTTAAAACGCTGATAAAAACGCTCTTAACGCCGTTTTAAGAGACAGTCTTCACTCCTTCCGATCTGATCATGTAAGCATAGAATAGTTGTGGAATGATTTCAAAGAGACAGTAATTGAGAGATATATACCACATAAATTAATAAGTAATGGTACTGATCCCCCGTGCTACACAAAATGGGTCAGATCGGTGTTGCAGAAGCAACGAAAAACGGATGCCAAATTTAAAAGAACCCAAAACTTCCTAGACTGGCAAATTTTTACGGAAGTTCGAAATATAATGCGTACTTCAATGCGAGATGCTTTTAATAATTTCCATAACGAAATGCTGTCTCGAAATCTGGCAGAAAACCCAAAGAGATTCTGGTCATACATAACGAACACCAGTGGCAAGACGTAATAAATACCTCCACTGCGCGATAACAACTGTGAAGTCACTGATGACAGTGCCACTAAAGCAGAGTTATTACACACAGTTATCCGAAACTGCTTCACCAGAGAAGACGAAGTAAATATTCCTGAATTCCAAACAAGAACAACTGCCAAGATGAGAAACATAGAAGTAGATATCCTCATTGTCGCAAAGGAGCTTAAATCACTTAATAAAGGCAAGGCTTCTAATCCAGATTGTATACCAGTCAGGTTCCTCTCGGAGTATGCTGATATATTTAGCAATTATATACAACCACTCTCTCACAGAAAGATCCGTACCTTAAGACTGGAAAATTGCTCAAGTCACACCAGTACCCAAAAGGGGGAGTAGGAGTAATCCGTTGAATTACAGGCCCATATCACTAACGTCGATCTGCAGTAGGGTTTTGGAACATATATTGTATTCGAACATTATAAAGTACCTCAAAGAAAACGATTTATTGACACATGGCACGGATTCAGAATATATCGTTCTTGTGAAACACAACTAGCTCTGTATACTCATGAAGTAATAAGTGCTATCGACAGGGTATGTCAAATTGAATCCATATTTTTAGATTTCCAGAAGGCTTTCGACACCGTTCCTCCCAAGGGTCTGCTAACCAAACTGCGTGTCTATGGAATATCGCCTCAGTTGTGCGGCTGGATTCGTCATTTCCTGTCAAAAAGGTCACAGTACGTAGTAAGGGACGGAAAGTCAGCGTGTAAAACAGAAGTAATATTCGACGTTCCCCAAGGAAGTGTTATAGGCCCTCTTTGTTCCTGATCTATATTAACGATATAGGAGACAATCTTAGTAGCCGTCTTAGATTGTTTGCAGATGAGCTGTCATTTACCGCGTGTTAAAGTCATGAGATGGCCAAAACAAACTGCTAAATGATTTAGATAAGATTTTTGTATGGTGCGAAAAGTGGCAATGGACGCTGAATAAAGGAAAGTATGAAGTTATTCACATGAGTACTAAAAGAAATCCACTAAATTTCGATTACGTGATAAGTCACACAAATCTTAAGGCTGTAAATTTAACTAACTATTTAGGGATTACAATTACAAATAACCTAAACTGGAACGAACACACAGATAATGTTGTGGGTAGAGCAGACGAAAAACTGCGATTCGTTGGCAGAACACTTAGAAGTTGCAACAGGTCTACTAAAGAGACTGCTTACAACTCGCTTGTCCGCGCTGTTCTGGAGTATTGCTGTGCGGTGTGGGATCCGCATCAGGTAGAACTGACGGATGACATCGAAAAAGGACGAAGAAGGGCAGCTCGTTTTGTATTATCGCAAAACAGGGGAGACAGTGTCACAGACATTATACGTGAACTGGAGTGGCAATCATTAAAACAAAGGCTTTTTCGTTGCGTCGGCATCTTTATTCACCAGTTTTCTCCTCTGATTGCGAAAACATTCAATTGGAAACCAGTTACACAGGGAAAAATGATCATCATGGTAAAATAAGAGAAATCAGGGGTCGCTTAGAAAAATTTAAGTGCTCGTTTTTCCCGCGCGCCGTTCGAGAGTGGAAAGTTAGAGAGACAGCTTGAAGGTGGTTCATAGAACCCTCTGCCAAGCACTTTATTGTGAATAGCAGAGTAATCACGTAGATGTAGATGTAGAAAGGGCACGGCCGAATTTCTTCCTCATCCATTCCTAATCCGATGGGACCGATGACCTCGCTCTTTGGTCCCCTCCCCCAATCAACCAAGCAACCAACCAACTGATCCCAACTGATCGTCTGAATCATGTCAAACATGTGATGGAATATAAGTAATTATTTCATCCAACATCCAGCGCCCCTTTTGATCTAGGGTCAAGTACAAACCGTACGTTTAACATATATTAGTGAAGGTTGTAAGTAGGCTGTTTATGTTTTCTCTATGTAAGTAGGCTGTTTATGTTTTCTCTATGTAAGTAGGCTGTTTAGGTTTTTTTATTGGTAACGCCACCTCTGTATGAAAATCACTGGCTGTGCTGTGGGCAGTCTGTGGCTGCTTTGCATTGTTGTAATACTCGCCATTGTAGTGTTGGGCTGTTGGCTGTTAACAGTGCGTAGCGTTGCGCAGTTGGAGGTGTGCCGCCAACAGTGGTGGATGTGGGGAGAGAGATGGCGGAGTTTTGAAATTTGTCATGAACTGCTATATTTATATATGATGATATCAAGGTAAATACATTGTTTGTTCTCTATTAATATCTTTCATTTGCTAACTATCCCTATCAGTAGTTAGTGCCTTCCATAGTTTGAATCTTTTATTTAGCTGGCAGTAGTGGCGCTCGCTGTATTGCAGTAGCTTGAGCAGCGAAGATTTTTGTGAGGTAAGTGATTTGTGAAAGGTATAGTTTAATGTTAGTCAGGGCCATTCTTTTGTAGGGAATTTTGAAAGTCAGATTGCGTTGCGCTAACAAAATATTGTGTGTCAGTTTAAGCACAGTCATGTATAATTGTTCAAAGGGGACGTTTCATATGTCGACCCTTAGTCGAGGATACCTCACTGGAATCTTCTGATTTTTTTTCTTGTAGTTTGTGTAATTAGTGTAGATTTTGTTTATTGATAGCGCGTAATCATAGAGAGAATTTCCTTTGTAGTTGTAGTTTTTCATTGTTGTACAGTAAAACAGTTGTGGCATGCATGTAGATTTGCACCAAGTATTTCGCAGCTGCGCTGGCAATTAAGTAGACATTATTTCCATTGCTATGTTATTTTATTTTGCTATTCAAATTGTGCTTTTCTGTGTTATCGTGTGAAATATTGTGACAATTATGCCGTGTGAAAAACGTAATACTAGGCTCCAAAGTAAACTGAGAAATGACAGTGAAGACGAAAGCAGTGTGTTAGCGCCGCAGAGTAATGAATTAACTAATGTTCAAAGTAGTAATTTGGTAATTGCGCATAGGGAAATGGAGCGGGCGGCAAACAATGGTGTAGACAGTGAAACAGGTAGTGAACAGGGAAGCGTTATCGATCGATTGGTCGGCAACAGCTCGCCTCAGGAATCGGGAATGACAGATCACAATATTGCAAATACTGCAGACTCAGGTTTTGGGTTCTCACCGTTTTCTCTAATGAGTCAAGACACATTTTCCTCTTGTCAAAATGTGAATGTTGCCGGTGCAACTTCACTGCCGAAAAGCACTGAGGAACATGTTTCAGACACCAGTGCATTGTTATTACAATTAATGCAACAAATGGGACAAAAGCTTGAAAAGTTAGACACAATGGAACAACACCAGAGACAAACACAGCAACAGTTAGACACAGTGGAACAAAATCTCAAAAAGTTAGACACAGTGGAACAAAATCTTAAAAAGTTAGACACAATGGAACAAAATCAGAGACAAACACAGCAACAGTTAGACACACTGGAACAAAATCAGAGACAAACACAGCAACAGCTTCAAAAGTTAGACTCATTGGAACAAACTCCTGAACAAACGCGTGAAGATTTAACTACTGAGTTACATAACATTGAATCGAAATGTCAAAAAGTCTGTAATGACGTAAAAACTCAAATTTGTGAGCATTTTCAACCTATTTTTTCGCGGCATGAAAAGGCATTACAGAATCACGAAGCAGCCATAAAAGAACTGCAAATTATTGTTCATGAAAATCATGAGACCTTGCAAGCTAAATTTGACTCAGTTGCATCTACTGATTCGGTTACGCAACTTGCAAATGCTCAGGAAAACTTAAAGAACACAGTAGATTCGATTTCAACACAAATGGACACTCAGAAACTTGGTTCAGAAAAACACATTGAGGAAATGTGTTCACTATCGGAGAAAGTAGCGGAACTTTCGGATCAGTTCACTAACTTATCTACGAAGGTAGATGATAATCTGAACGACACAATACCGGTAGTCTTTAATGACACAGAAGAGTGCGAACAAATTAGGAAATTCAAACAAAATCAGAATCAAATTAATACGCAACACCAAAGAGAAATCCGGGAAGTACAAGATCAGCTGACTCAGGTAATACAAGAATTACGTATTTCAGAGGCCACTCGCGCTCCAATACGGGAAGAGGGACTTAGTAATACGGAACAACCACAAAATAATAACACAGGACACTTCGGAAGTTATGAAAGAAATTGGCAAGGTGCACCGAATTTTGAAATGGAACCGCCGAAACGACGTAACAATGACCGATATGCGACTCGCCGACATGATGACTTTGACTATAAGCTGTTCATTACTACACGTAAATTCAAAACATTTAAGAATTCTGGCAACGACATTCATCCACAAGCATGGCTCCATCAATTCTCTTTTTGTTTTCCTCCCAACTGGTCATTAGAGCACAGATTAGAATTTATGTGTGGCTACTTAGAGAATGAACCAGCTGTAAGAATGCGGTCGGTCATTCACGATTGCCACAGTGAAGGAGAGTTTTACCATGCCTTCCTCTCAGCATATTGGTCTCAGGCCACACAAGACCGAGTAAAACAAAGCATCATAATGATGAAACGTTTCGAACAATCTGAATTTTCCAGTCTTATGAAATATTTTGAAGACATGTTGCACAAGAATCAGTACCTGTCAAACCCATACAGCCCCTCAGAACTTATCCGCATTTGCTTAATCAAATTGCCTGAACATTTACGACACATTATTTTGGCAGGACGTTGCAAAGACGACATTGAAGCTTTTCAGGGACTGTTACAAGGATTGGAAATTGACACTGACAATCGCGGAATGCGGAAACAGGAACACAACAATTACAGGTCACATCCGTCACAATTCCTCGATAATAACTGGACGCGACAAGGCTATTCTCACAACACAAATCGTGACCAAAACAGACACCACCCGTATGACAACCGTTGGCAGAGTAGTAATAATTACAGGGAAAGATCACCTCTCCGCGGTAATGACTATCACACAGACAATCAGAGAAACAGACAATATGGGAACCAAAACAATTATTATTACGGGAGACAGAATAACTTGAGACGCAACGGTCCGGCGCGCAGTTACGATTCAGGGAGAAATTCTCCACCACTTAAGCGACAAGAAAGAAACTACAGGAACTACCGACATGACGACAGACGATGTGATCGTAACGACAGACCTGAATTGCATCAGAACTGGCGGGATTCAAACAGAGCATGGCCCTCTCGTCACGGTGAATTTGTAGAAGTTAGGTCTCCAAACCCCAATAACGACGCGCGCCAACAAAGCGACAATAGGCAATGACTCACACCGCTGGCAGCCACAAAACATACTTATGAAACTGACGACGCAGCTGCCGTAGCTAGTAATTACGTAAAAATGGAAGACATTAGGGACATCTTACTCCAGGAACACGACATAAAACATAACAACATTGCATATCCTGTGATTCACATTACAGTAAATGATGTAAAATTTATGGCAGTACTTGACTCTGGTAGTCCCATTTCAATAATTAGTGAAACAGCCTTTAGCAAATGCAACAAATCGAACGATTGTCCCACACTTCCGTTACGTAAGATTAAATTACAAGGTGCAATCTTTGGAAAAAGTGTAGATGTACGCCAACAAACCAACTTAGAATTCTTTTGTCAAAGCCACAGCTTCTCTATGAGCTTTCTTATTGTTCCATTATTGTCGACGGAAATTATACTGGGAGTAGACTTTTTGAATGAATACAAAGCAATCTTAAGCTTTCACGATGCTGAAATAAGTTTAGAAAAAGAAGGTAAGTCAATAGCTTTGAAATTTGAAGATTGGCTCTCAAACCATGACGAAGAAATTAATCGGCTTTACCTTCTGTTGGACAACAGTTCGGAATTTTCTACGGAACTAGACACTAACAATCACTCTGCAAGTACTGACAGGGATGATATCGACGGCATATTTGAAATTAATAAGTTAATTCAGAATAAAATTCAAACATTTGAGAATTGTAATGACAATGATAGGCAGGACCTCTTTGAGATTTTACAAGCACATTCCACAGTTTTTACTCACAAAACAGGAACAATCAAGGGATTTCAATACCAACTTCGTGTTCGTGAGCATACTAAATTTTGTGTTAGACCATACGTAATTCCAGCACATTATAGGGACTGTGTTAGAACAGAAATACAATCTATGCTTGACGAGGGCATTATTGAGCCTGCAGTAAGCTCATACAACAATCCATTACATGTTGTTGAGAAGAAAAATGGATCGATCAGGCTTGTCTTAGATTCGAGACAAATCAATACTATCATTATTCCTGAAACAGACAGGCCGCAAACGTTGGAAGAACTTCTTCAAAATTTTAATGGTGTAAAAGTGTTGTCTTCCATTGATCTCAGATCCAGCTTTTATCAGATCGAACTTCATCCAGAATGTAGAAAATACACAGCTTTCCTTTGTTTCGGCGTTTGTTATCAGTTTCGGAAACTTCCCTTTGGTTTGAACATTTCTTCAGCAGCATTCATTCGCGGGCTAAATTCCATATTGCCTGAGTTCTTAAAACGTCACATCACCTTATATGTGGACGATATTCTAATAGCAGAAGGTTCATGGGAACAACATAATCGCATCCTCAACAGTTTGTTACGTATTTTTGCAGAATCTGGAATTACAGTTAACTTGGAAAAGTCTGAATTCGGTCGGACAAAGGTGAAGTTTTTGGGACATATTATTTCTTCTAAAGGCATTCAGCCGGATCCTGAAAAGTTAGAAGCAATCAGAGCCATTCCAGTTCCATCCACAAAAAGACAAGTCCGCAGTTTTCTAGGTCTCGTAAATTTTTACCGTCGTTTTCTGAATATGCAAATTCTTGTTACACCAAAACTTTGTTCTCTCACTGGAAAAAATACTATTTGGAACTGGGACGAACAAGCACAGTTGGAATTCGATTCTTTAAAAGAAGCGTTACTTCATGCGCCAATATTAGCTCATCCAGATCTATCACAAGATTTCTGCCTCAGCACGGATTCTTCTAAAGTCGGTCTTGGTGCCCATTTATTTCAAGAAGCCATAGAAAATGACATTACTGTTCAGAAAACCATTGCTTTTGCTAGCCGAGTGCTAACAAAATCTGAAAAAAATTATTCCGTTACTGAATTAGAAGCTTTAGCAATCGTTTGGGCATTTAACAAATTCCGTTTCTTTCTTTCTGGTAAGCACGTAAAAGTATACAGTGATCATCGTGCATTACAATTTCTTATGTCTTCAAAATTAAATCATGACAGGTTAAAACGTTGGGCATTGTTTCTGCAAGAATTCCGCTTCACAATAGTCTACATTCCCGGCAAGGAGAACATTGTTGCGGACGCACTGTCACGCGCACCGGCTGGGCTTGAGAAAAGTAACACAGAAGGCAACATTGAGAAAAATTTCAGTATTCTTTACATTCAGAAAGTCGCCTTTGAAAACTTCATCACCACATCTTTAAAGGACATTGCTCATGAACAAGATAAAGATCCGATTTGGAAAGACATCAAGAGCAAATGGCATGAAAAGACACACACACAGATTCGGCATTATTACCTGGTTAGAAACAACATACTCTTCAAACGCTGCACTGTTGATGACAAGCTATGGGTACTTTGCATTCCAGACGATTTTGTTAATAAGCTCATTTGGTACATTCATTTCAGCTACGCACATTTTGGTCCACGAAAATGTTATCATATGCTTCGAACGACTTGTTATTTTAACAATATGGAAAAGAGAATTCGAAGAGTCTTGTCTATTTGTAAACTTTGTCAAAAGGCGAAACCATCTACTGTCTCACATCGTGCTCTGTTGTTTCCTATCATTCCTTCTAAATTAAAAGAATTTGCTGCTGTTGATCTCTTGGGACCGCTTGTCAGAACATCTAATGGATTTTCGTACGTTCTAGTCGCTGTTGAACTTACTTCAAAATTTGTTTCTTTCACTCCGTTACGTAAAGCCACAGGACGATCTGTATCCAACGCCTTTGTTAAAAATTTCTTACGTGAAGTTGGACACGTTAGTAAAGTCATTACAGATAACGGACCGCAATTCAGATCTGCTCTTTGGTCACGCATGCTTCGCAACCATAAAATCAAACCCGTTTTTATTTCATTGTACTCACCACATTGCAACCCGTCTGAACGGATTATGAAAGAAATCAATAAGCTTTGCAGACTTTATTGTCACAGAAAGCATCAGCATTGGGACAGATATTTACACTTATTTCAAAACGTGCTGAATGAAATGCCTCACGACTCCACAGCTTTACCACCTACTCTTGTACTGAAGAATGAAGAACCACCGAACAGAATCAGAGAGCTTGTACCTTTCCCGAATACACGTAAACTTCGACACAAAGACATAATTGATTTGGCTCTTAAAAATATAAAATCTGCAGCAGACAAAAGGAGAAAACTACACGGTAAAGCAAATGCAAAGAAGTTGTATATTGGTCAGAAAGTTCTCATTAAAGCTCATTCATTGTCACATAAGAAGAAACACTTGAGTCACAAATTCTTTCTAGTTTACAATGGACCTTACAGAATCCCACGTATACCACATGATAATTGCGTTGAAGTTGAAACTCTGCGTACTAGGAAGAGTAAAGGTTTACACCACATTTCACATGTAAAACCATTTATTGAAAGATAATCTGCTTTTTAACTTAGTCTTTGCCATAAAATTTTTCGCTTCACATTACTAATATGCATTGTCAGACTTAGAATCTGTTAACATACAACAATGTTTGATGTAAAAGATCCAATCAAGAACCAAGAGAACTTACTTAAACAGAAATGACGAATGCATTGTTATAGTGAACAGACGTCACAGTGTTATTGTGTGTGTACATTCTTGCTTGTTAGTTGCACGATTATGGAACGACTATAAGGTTACATACTTAGAACATTTACCAGTACTGCTAATGAGATTCTAATGCAACATTTTGGTTTACTTGAAAATATATTCTGGATTTAAAGTACTTTGAGTGAGATACCAGATGGCACAGTGGTTAGTTTATGTGACAGCTACACGATTTTATTACGACACTACTAATGTGTGACATAATATACAATGTTGCTTTTGCAGTGTATCTGTTTTATATCTGCACAATTTTCTGAATTCTTCTAGGACGAAAAATATGTTTTAGTAGTAACTTTTGTGGTATAGCTACAATGAGACTGCCTTTTCCGTAGCACAACAATACGTTACAGCACAGTACTTTCCTCATCATGGCAATAAGCGTAATAACTAAGACATTTATACGCAACGCATTTCACTTTCGTTTATCATGAGGTAAGTACATTGTCTTCTGCAGAACTTAGCTTTCGGAGGACGATAACTACGACACTTCCACAGAGATTATCTTACAGCAAGACGCATATTTAGCGCTACAGGACACGTATTTGAGTGATTAATTTTGTACTTCAAACATTTATTTTTAAAGATTTTTGAATTACAAAGAAAGTTTTCCGTGATACATTTCATTCCATAGCTGTAATCTGTAACACCTGAGGGTGTAATTACATTAATCCTCAGGGGGGTACACACTTACTTTGTGTACCATGTGTTTGCCAAACACAAGGAGCCCTAGCTAATATGGTATTTGTTTATACAACTTTACACGTCGGTACCATATTTCTCTAAAACATAAATTACACAGCGATCTGATCATTTAACTGAGAGATAAGCATGTTTTTTACTACGTCAGTGACACATGTTTACATAATTACACCGTTGGATAACTTCACACTTACGAAATTGTATTTTGTCTGTACTGTGTAAACTGTTCATATTTTTTCGGAATCATTGTGATACTATGAGAGCTTTGAATGATGTATTTGGTATGAGATCATGATTTTTAAAGTACGTTTGAGGCAGCTGACACTTTTGACATGAGCAGAGAATTTTTTTAGGCTTAGAAATTATTGGAGGAAGTTACGACGATTTTGAGATTTGACTGAAGTGTTATGATGTTATTATTACGATGACGATGTGTATTATGTTGTTGAGGAATGTTTATTATGCTACGTATTTCTCATGATGAAATATTGAAGAAGTGTCGACGAATATGTATATGTATAATGAGGTAAGGAATAATGAGTAGTGTTTAGGGACTCTGATTTGTGGAAAAGGTTGTTGGAAACCAAGAATCGTACTTTAAGAGTTATGAAATGTGCGTAAATTCGTGACTGTATCACAATGCTGACGAATATTTTATTTGGACACTTATATTTATAGGATTTTCTTTCTACAGATTTGCAACGCAAATTCTCGACCTGTGAAATTTTTTATATGAGACTGCCACTGTAGCGGAAACTGTTGTCATAAATATTTCCGTAAGAAAATTAAGTGACCACCTGCACGTAATGCGTCGTGGGCACCCAGCTGTGTCAGACGCCTGGAGAAAAAGCCATTAGCGCGTGCCTTTCAGAGCACAGGAAGAAAAAAAAAAAAAGGGAGGCCATTATCCTGGCCATTGTCATTCCTTTAGAGAAAGCATCGCAAATCCGACACGCTGATTACTTGGAAACATATCGTACTTTCTGATATTTACTGAAATGCCTAATGAAATGACAAGAAATAGTTTGTCTACACACCTGACTATGACTAGTGTCTTTCTAGATGAGAGATTTTTTTACTACTTATGAAATGCCACATGACTATTGAACGATGTTCTTATGCTTTGCTTTGTACATAGTTGCTTATTTCATTTGATATCTAGTTTCTAGCTGCACTGCAGCATTGGTTAAAATAAAATTTTATAGATGTACTAATATAAATACTTTCTGTCTACAGATCGAGTAAATAATAATTTTTTTAAAAAAATGAGGGAGCACAAAATGACATTTACCTTCACAGGAACTGCATTCATAATTTTCTTTTCAAGTAATTGGTAACTTTTTGGTAGAATAACTTCTTGTGGTGCACCACTTTAATTACTTAGACATTAAGATGTGATTATACATTTCCCTTATCTGCATTGTTATCTTTAGTGTACTATTTTTTCTGCTTGAGCTATGTCATGTTTAGATATAAGCTGCTGTTTGCCAGGCATAGTGCTACTGAACTTTAATTTGTGTTACTCTGCTAAGCCAGATTTATTTTTTTGTTGCTGCACATTGGCTCATATTAGTTGTAATGTTGCATTGCTTGGTAATTTAGATTTACTGTAGCTTGCTTTGCAATTTTCCAATTTTTTGGTCATTGCTGTTTGTGTTACTTATTTTGTGCTGCTGCATTGCCTCGTCCCTTAGTTTAGCATCTAAGCTCAGGAGATTTAAGTTAGCTAAAGAGGGGGTAGCCTCTAAGAGAATAAGTTGCGATGAATTGGAAGAAATGCATTGAGAAAACAGGTTTAGGTAGGATTTTCTTGGAAATAAATGTTGAGGTAAGAAATGTGTGAACATGTAAATACAGAAAGCATGCTTAGATAGAAGTTTTTTGGTGGAAACAAAGGATGAAATAAGAGGAAAGATATATGAAGTTTTGGGTTGGACTGCAGTACCAAATGTTACACTGAAAACGAACCCTGTCCTTTCCTATTGGTGTTATCCCACTATGTGTTTGTGTACCCTCGTGTATTTGTTTTCTTCCTGTCTCTGTGTAGTTTCATAGAATTTTTTCTTCTTTTAATATTAAGCTACATTCACTATGATGAGGAATACTGTTATCCTCGAATATAATTGGCATTAATAATATGTTATTTACTTTGTAAAGATGTTAGACATTATTAATTCTGTTCTGTTCAATGCTCATGTGTGAAGTTGATGTTTCAAAAGTTATTGTGATCCTTTATGTATGTACTCATGTCATAATTCCACTGATGTATATGTTTATTTCTATTCTTTTGTAAAGCCTGTGTTACTACAAATGTTATCTGTATTGTTATGTTCTTTAATGATGTATTTTGTACCTTTGCAATTGTATTTTCATGTTGTAAATTTATAATTGTACAGACACCAGTTCTTCAAATTAAGTTACATTTCACTGCACACGTTTCTGTTGGTCATAGTATATGGACAATATGTGAGAAGTTGGGACTGATAGTGTTTGCACGTGTGTTACTAATTCAGCAAGGGACTGGATAACAGCATTGCTGGTTCTAAGGACAATTCCAAACACTTTGTGAGTGCACAGGTGGTGGTTTATGGACTTGCTATATTCTCTGCAAGACTCTTCGATGGTGATTGTGCACCTGCACAGTCGCAACAGATGGCTGCTGGCCATTTCTACAAGGACTACAGTGGGTCTACACCTTTGCTGACTCACCAGTACCATTATTTCTACAAGGCCTGCAGTGGGTCTGCACCTCTGGTGGCCCACCAATACCGTAATCTCTACCAGGACTACAGTGGGTCTGCTCTGTGATGACCTACCTACCAATGCTCTTCAAAATTTCGACTGACTCTGCTGTGGGTTTGCTCTGTTGTGGGCCATTACCTGTATGCATGTCAAGAGTCAGCACTGTCTTTCCGTTGGAAGGACAACACTACTTCTTCAAGACTGTGTGGAAATCCACTACTTCTGTGTGCAATTTCTTTTACTAATGAGAAACTGTAATTACTATTATGATGAATGATCAGGACTGTCTTTATGGACTGTGAGAAAATTTTAGCTTTTGACCAACATTGTATCAATAAGTGTGTGCATTTTATATCTTTGTTACTGTAATTGTGAAAAATTTTTGTCAAATCTGTATTGGCCAGTGCCCAACACCATTTGTAAAAATTTTTTGTGGGGAGCATGGGGGCTATGTAAGTAGGCTGTTTATGTTTTCTCTATGTAAGTAGGCTGTTTATGTTTTCTCTATGTAAGTAGGCTGTTTAGGTTTTTTTATTGGTAACGCCACCTCTGTATGAAAATCACTGGCTGTGCTGTGGGCAGTCTGTGGCTGCTTTGCATTGTTGTAATACTCGCCATTGTAGTGTTGGGCTGTTGGCTGTTAACAGTGCGTAGCGTTGCGCAGTTGGAGGTGTGCCGCCAGCAGTGGTGGATGTGGGGAGAGAGATGGCGGAGTTTTGAAATTTGTCATGAACTGCTATATTTATATATGATGATATCAAGGTAAATACATTGTTTGTTCTCTATTAATATCTTTCATTTGCTAACCATCCCTATCAGTAGTTAGTGCCTTCCATAGTTTGAATCTTTTATTTAGCTGGCAGTAGTGGCGCTCGCATTATTGCAGTAGCTTGAGCAGCGAAGATTTTTGTGAGGTAAGTGATTTGTGGAAGGTATAGTTTAATGTTAGTCAGGGCCATTCTTATGTAGGGAATTTTGAAAGTCAGATTGCGTTGCGCTAACAAAATATTGTGTGTCAGTTTAAGCACAGTCATGTATAATTGTTCAAAGGGGACGTTTCAAGGTCATCACATCATTTAAGTTAAAAGAAAAAAATGGAAATTATCGGATGGTATTGTTGCCCGGGAGGCCCCATTCGGGGGAAGTTTGGCCGCCGTATTGCAAGTCCTCTTTAGCTGACGCCACGTCGGCGACTTGCGAGTCAATGATGATGTAAATGATGATGACACACAACACCCATTCCCCTGCCGGGAATCGAACCTGGGCCCAGTGCGTGGTAGGTGGTAACGCTACCGTTACGCTACAGAGGCGGACTAAGTTAAAGAAAATAACTAAAAACAAAATGGATAGTTAATGATCCAAATAATACTTTATAATTTTTATATTTTGTCTATTAAATACATCATGTTTAATCAGTATCTTCCAGAAACTGGCGAAACTTTACTAAAGATGATTCACATTAAACTTTGTTATGCAGTATTTAATATCAGCCCCCTGCTTGTAATTGTGTAGTTACTTTAAATAACAAAAATTTAAAGAAATATGATGAAACTACGATGTCTACAAACGACATATTGCCTAATATTTCTGCACAGCTAATATTTATTTGTGATGCGTTCTCACGGTACAATTCAAACCATTTCTCCGTTTTTAAAAGAACAACACTCTTTTCCCGAAAACAATTCGTTTGAAAAGTTATAGGTGATAAAAACTTTCACGTTCCAGAAGATTTTTCCGTAACGTTGAATAAGATATGAATGGCTAATACTGTATTCTCTTAACGTTGTTTCTCACGTTTCTAAAACTGTAAAATTTGTCACCAGTCATGTGCTAATTATGAAATCGTTGTAATTAAACCTTTTCTGTTTTGCAGAAATTCTCGCGGGAGATGTGAGATTATAAATATGGATGTTGCACAGCAGTTCAGATTGTGCTTGTGTTCAAGTTTTGATCTGTAAAGATACAGTTCTATGCTGTTAGTCTGTGATTAACTTATTACTTGAAAGATACTGTTCCACTCGCCTGAAGACTTTGCCATTTGGTGCACATATCTATAGAAGCTATGTCGTGAAAAAACTTATCTGGTGTCAATATATGACGAAGAATGTGAAGAGATGCGTTTCCAAATATCGCACAAAATAACGGACTCTAGACAACGAGCAGAAAGCAAGAAAGAAAGATGAGCAGAACATATTTTGTTCGTAATTGTTTCACTCTGATGTCAATAATATTCGAATGGTGAATGTTTATATTTTGCCAGATTTTGCCATTTGGTGCACATATCTATAGAAGCTATGTCGTGAAAAAACTTATCTGGTGTCAATATATGACGAAGAATGTGAAGAGATGCGTTTCCAAATATCGCACAAAATAACGGACTCTAGACAACGAGCAGAAAGCAAGAAAGAAAGATGAGCAGAACATATTTTGTTCGTAATTGTTTCACTCTGATGTCAATAATATTCGAATGGTGAATGTTTATATCTAAAATCCATTTCATTTGTTTTAACTTTGTTGCATACTGACTGGGAAGGAATATGACAAGTGCGAGCTCTGAAGTCTACCTGTTATCTCACTTTCTACAGTACAGGTTTCTTCAAACTATTTTTGGCACACCGTATGTGTATAATCCCAGAAACTAGAGAAGTGCTGTAATATGCTACATTAGATGCACAGAAAACATTCGCATAGCTCTGATTATGTAATGCCTCAATACTTAATTTAAAGTACTGATGATTTAGCAGTCTGTTTTCAGTACGGTATACATGGAAGAGTGACACACTGCACTCCCATCCGGTTAATCGTGATTACCCTAACGCCCTCATATTCGCAGTATCCATGCAATTTTAGCTGTGTTCAGAAACATCTATCTTTGAAAATATCGAAAATATAAAATTAGCTCTATTTTAAAACCATTTTGTCGTCTTCAATATGCAACTATGAACGAAATCCTATCTGGTACAACACGGAGAAATTACATTATTATAAATGACATTGTTTTCGTAAAATTAAAAAATTAAAAATGGCATTTTTTCGTACAGGTAGAGTTTAAATTTAAATGGTTCAAATGGCTATAAGCACTATGGGTCATCAGTCCGCTAGACTTAGGACTACTTAAACCTAACTAACCTAAGGACATCACACACATCCACGCCCGAGGCAGGATTCGAACCTGCAGCCGTAGCAGCAGCACGGTTCATGACTGAAGCGCCTAGAACCACTCGTCCACAACGGTCGGCTACTGATAGAGTAAAGAAGTTCATAAATACATAATGATCGGTGTTGAATATCATATTTAAATACAATAGCACTTTCTACATGGATTCATACTGTATTTTCACAAAAAACATTTTAAAACACGGTTCCATACATAACACCGCAGAGCACTGTTAGCGCTGATGACGTGTCTCCTAGCAAGATGCTTTCCCATTTCCTTTTTTGGTTCTGAAGAACGTACGAGTCAAATGAAAACCTTAAATTTGTAATAACAAATAGAAATTTCGCGCAGTTATTCTGTAATTTGGTAAGCGCGCTACAAACAGCGTGTAGAATGGCCTGTACATGGCAGCAAAGTGCAGATGTGCGCGTACCGTCGCAGTATCAGTATAAAGATGGCCGCCCCACTTGCGACTTGCACCAGGGAAGAACAGCGTTCTGTTATTTTGTTCTTGCGTAGTGAAGGTGTGAAACCTATTGAAATTCACCGACAAATGAAGGTCCAGGACGGTGATGCACGTTTGTCACAGCAGCAAGTCTACTAATGGAGTGGAAAATTCGCAAATGGTGTGACTTCAGTGGAAGATGCTCCTCGTGCAGGTCAGACACAACGAGTTGTGGCTCCACTGAACGTTGCAGCCGCTGAAGCCATAGTGAAGGAAAACCGCCGAGTGACACTGTATGACATTGCAGGATGTTTACAGATTAGTCATGGGTCAGCACACCACATTGTGCATGATGTGCTCCAGTTTCACAAAGTGTCTGCAAGATGGGCGCCACAGCAGCTGACTCCCGAAATGAGAGAACGACGTGTTGGTGCTTGCGAAGAACTTCTTCGGCATTTTGAACGAGAAGATGATGGCTTCCTTGCAAGAATCGTTGCTGAGGACGAAACCTAAGTCGACTTCCACCAACCGGAAACGAAGAGAGCGAGCAAGGAATGGCGCCAGTCCTCATCACCAAAACCAAAGAAGTTTCGAACAGAACCATCAGCAGGGAAGGTTATGCTGACTCTCTTTTGAGACGACAAAGGCGTCATTTTGGAGTATTACATGCCAAGAGGGACTAGTGAATCATACACAGATCTCCAAAAAATCATCTGCGGCCTGCAGTAAAATCAAAGCGACGTGCATTGCTGTCAGCAGGTGTCCATTTGCAACATGACAATGCAAGGCCCCACACTTCCCGTACACTGGACTCGCATTCGGGAGGACGACGGTTCAATCCCGTCTCCGGCCATCCTGATTTAGGTTTTCCGTGATTTCCCTAAATCGTTTCAGGCAAATGCCGGGATGGTTCCTTTGAAAGGGCACGGCCGATTTCCTTCCCAATCCTTCCCTAACCCGAGCTTGCGCTCCGTCTCTAATGACCTCGTTGTCGACGGGACGTTAAACACTTACCATCACCATCTTCCCGCATAAGAGTTGCAACAGTTACAGACCTGCATTTTGAATTTCTTCCTCATCGCCGGCCGGTGTGACCGAGCGGTTCTAGGCCCTTCAGCCTGGAACCGCGCGACCGCTACGGTCGCAGGTTCGAATCCTGCCTCGGGCATGGATGTGTGTGATGTCCTTAGGTTAGTTAGGTTTAAGTAGTTCTAAGTTCTAGGGGACTGATGGCCTCAGCAGTTAAGTCCCATGGTGTTCAGAGCCATTTGAACCATCTTCCTCATCCACCATACTCACTAGTCCTTGCCCCACGTGATTTCCATATGTTTTGACCACTCAAAGACGCAATGGGAGGAAAGAAGTTCCGTTCTGATGAAGAGGTACGCCACGCGGTGCATGAGTGGTTGCGTGGACTACCAAAAGAATTTTTTTCTGAAGGAATTTATGCACTTTGTAAGTGCTGGAGGACTTGCATTGAGGGTGGAGGAGATTATGTTGAAAGGTGATACAGCTTTTTACCAGTTCTGCAGAATAAAAAAATATTTAAGGTTTTCGTTTGACTCACCCTCGTACATAACATGCACGGGAGGCATATTTTTTGCTTGTGGGTTGTAAATATTGCAGGAAATGTCTCTGTGTCAGTCAGCCTACAGGTCCGTTTCCGTTTTGGTTATTTGGAGCTGTTGGCAAGATTGGTAATGAAATCAGTTATCGTCATTTTCTTGGTCTGAAATGAACCGTGTAACCGAAATACACTCGATATTCCCAATGAGAGGAAATGTAAAAACCGTTTCCGCTGCCGTTTTGCAGTTCTGTGCCTGAACACATTATACTACCGTCGCCTTCAAGGACACGTGTTCCGTCCAAATCATCTTTACCGTGTATCGACAATGCCTCCAAAACTTAGCAAGTCGGCAAATTCCTCTGTGCCTATGGTATTGTAAGTAGGCTGTTTATGTTTTCTTTATGTAAGTAGGCTGTTTAGGTTCTTATATTGGTAACGCCGCCGCCACGTAGCGCTCTCTGTATGAAAATGAAATCACTGGCTGTGCTGTGTGCAGTCTGTGGCTAGTTTGCATTGTTGTCTGCCATTGTAGAGGGGCAGCTGGATGTTAACAGCGCGTAGCGTTGCGCAGTTGGAGGTGAGCCGCCAGCAGTGGTGGATGTGGGGAGAGAGATGGCGGAGGTTTGTAATTTGTCATGAACTGATATTTATATATGATGATATCAAGGTAAATACATTGTTTGTTCTCTATTAATATCTTTCATTTGCTAACTATCCCTATCAGTAGTTAGTGCCTTCAGTAGTTTGAATCTTTTATTTAGCTGGCAGTAGTGGCGCTCGCTGTATTGCAGTAGCTTGAGTAGCGAAGATTTTTGTGAGGTAAGTGATTTGTGAAAGGTATAGGTTAATGTTAGTCAGGGCCATTCTTTTGCAGGGATCTTTGATAGTCAGATTGCGTTGCGCTAAAAATATTTTATGTCAGTTTAAGCACAGTCATGTATAAATTGTTCAAAGGGGAAGTTTCAGCATCATCCCCACATTTCTTAATCTCATTTTTGTTCTATATGTTGTTAGTTGAATTTGTTCGTGGCGCACGTCCGATGACACTCGTTCAGGTTGTTCGTTGATCCGTTTACTCATTTTTCTTTTTTTTTATTACAGAGGGTAACTAAACCCTCTGATCGAACACGCTGACCGAGCGAGGTGGCGCAGTGGCTAGCACACTGGACTCGCATTCGGGAGGACGACGCTTCAATCCCGCGTCCGGCCATCCTGATTTAGGTTTTCCGTGATTTCCCTAAATCGCTCCAGGCAAATGCCGGGATGGTTCCTTTGAAAGGGCACAGCCGAATTCCTTCCCCGTCCTTCCCCAATCCGATGAGACCGAGGACCTCGTAGTTTGGTCTCTTCCCCCAAAACAACCCAACCCGAACACGCTCATCTACCGTGCCGGCACGCCGGTACTAGAGTGTCGCCCTCTGTTCACTGCCATGAGGGGCGGCCGGGGAGAACGTGGAGAACGGTTGCAACTAGGGAGCGAGGCGGAAGAGCGGAGTCCCGGACTGCGCCATCCTGTTACACTACGTGTTCCGGACAGAAGATGACTTTGATCGGTATCGGTGACACGGAGGATAGTACCGATCATTAAACTTTTTGAGTTATAGTGAGCTGTGGTGATTGGAACGGTCGTTTGCCAGGGGTCTGAACACCGGGCGTGTTCTATGTGGCTCAGGGAACTCTGCCGGAGGGGGAGCTCGGAAACTTGTCATACCATTCATATGTACTGTATTCAGATGGCTATTTTCGTGTCACGTCTAGAGACAGGTTCTGATAGTTGTTTTCTTTTGTAACAGTTTGCATTGAGCAAGGACAGTCGAATAATGAACTGCAGTAATTTTGATAGGACGAGTGCATGTGTTATATTCACTGCTGGTTGTAAATTTTTTCTTGGCCAAGATTCCACATTAAAGTTTCATTGTAAAGTTTTTTGATATATTGTTTTAAAGCAATTATTTCGTGTTGTTTTTAGAAGTTTGGATGGTTTCTACAATAAAATTATGGTTAGAACTTTTCTATTACGCCTACCTCGTCACCCCCACACATTCCACTTAATGCTCTGTAACACAATGGTAGCAGACCTTGGTTGTGGTGTGGTAGAAGTAGTATATTATTTTTTTAATGACAGTTCCCTAAGATTGAGCGGTCATATTTTGTAAAGCCGATAATACTTTGATGTTGTATCGTTTCTGCATGGCAGCCAGAGAGGTGATTGGGGTGTCTGAGTTGCGGAAGGAGGAACTACCGTACGAAGTCAGTGTACGGGGTGCCGACGGCTGTCGGTAGTTTTTGAACGTCCGGTTGTACCGCCGCAGCTGGAGGAAAGCGAGGTGTGTGACGCCGCATCCAGTATTAAGGCCGTGTCCTACGTCAGCGACAGAAGCGACCGACAGCGAGCGACTTCTGCATACGCGACACTCCAGCGACAAGCACCAACATCGGGCGACAACCTTGTGTGTCCTGCGTGCGAGCGACCATGTCGCGCTACAAGATGGCTGCTTAGAGCCAACCAGCTGTTTCTGTAAAACGGCGCCCCTAAACTGTAGAATACTGTAGCTGGAAATTAAGGCTACAAAATTTAGTTTACTTAAGAAAATGCTTTCGGACTTGAACTTCAGACTGCAGCTCTCTTATCCAACTTTCCAGTAATGTAAAGCAGAAAAATTCAATTCCAATTGTAATTTTTAAAGGTGTTCAAGATTGCCTTTTTTGCCAGTCATGGACTAACTGGAATGTCCCATACTTACTGGGCTAGTTATGGAATATCTTCCATGTGTAGACGTCTTCTGCAGTGCGGTTTCGTTCTTGCATATCTATCATGCACATTCAGTATATATGCGACAGTTCTAAAATGTCACTCTCCCATGTACTTCGTTCTGAGACAACTCTGCTAAATAAATATAAATACTTTAAATTAAGTACTGAGACATTAGATAAACAAAGCAACTCAAAAATTTTCTATGCATAGCATATAGTGTATTAGACCACTTCGTCAGGCATATTTACACTGACTGTTTTATTATACATATGCCCTAGTTGACACATTCTTTGCAGCAGAAATATGTATTTCATGATGTTCACATTGCGTGGTATGCAAGATGTTCATTTGCTTAAATTATATCCCTTGTGAATATCTTGAACATTCAAAACAAAAAAAAGATTGTTTGACTACGTAGACAAAATTTGTGTGTGTGTATCTATGTGTGTGTGTGTGTGTGTGTGTGTGTGTGTGTGTGTGTGTTTTGCAGCACACATTGACTGTAACTCCACTCCAGTATTTGGTATTAAGTTGGAATGATTTTTTTCCTTTAAATAAAAAAGTATGGTTGCTCTAAAACAGAACCCACTGTTTGCTTTGTGATGTGATTGGTAATGCTTTGGCAAGTATCGATTTGCTTGTTATTACCTCAGTATACAAGAAAAAATCTATTTTAAGTGTAGTATTTTACTCTTATATTGAGATTCACAGATTAATTTGATACTTCATACTTGTGGGAAAGTACACCTGCAATGATTTTCTATGGAATAAGTACCATATAAAGCACAAGTACTTTGTCCATCACGAACACTGCAGCCATTTTGTTTTATTCATGTAAAACCTTGTAAATTTAATACGACTGATTTCCTTTGTACTAGGATCTGCATGATTTGGGTCTGCTACGGACGTTTTTCAAGTTCCCATTAAATTTGGTGCTACCCCACAGAATTACGAATCTATTCAAACTTCAATTTTTTTTCAGGTGCCATCGATGTTAAACATTTGCATTCACACCGCCACCAACAGCAGGTTTACAGTACTACTTAGTCTTGTGCTACTTGCAGTGCTGGATACAAATGACAGATTTCAGCTTGTGGACTTCGGATGCAATGGACTCGTGAGTGACAGTGTAAGATAAGCGCTGCCCCGTGGGACAATGAGTGCCCACAGGCAAAATCCTTGGAGTGCAGTAGTATTACTGTACCATACGTTATTTGTGGCTGATGATGTTTTTCGGTTGGAGCCACACATCGTGAAACAATTCCCAGATTGTGGAGGTGATAAAGCCAAAGAAGCATTAAATCACAGACTATCAACTGCAAGGAGAGTGGATTCAGAATTTTTCTTGGTACAATATGGCTGCCAAATGGCTCAAATGGCTCTGAGCACTAGGGGACTTAACATCTGAGGTCATCAGTCCCCTAGTCTTAGAACTACTTAAACCTAACTAACCTAAGGATATCACACACATCCATGTCCGAGACCGGATTCTAACCTGCGACAATAGTAGCAGTGCGGTTCTGGACTGAAGCGCCTAGAACCGCCCGGCCACAAGGGCCAGCTATGGCTGCCAGTTGAGAAACTAGAACTAATTGCACATCTTCCGCAATTTGTTCGTTGATGAACAGTTGGAATCTATTTGTTTGCTGCAGATTTTGAGGGTACAGGCTTGTGCACAGAGGAGCAAGGAGCTTGGAGGCTGGAGACTACTTTATCAGGCATTGCTCAACAGGGTGGAAACCGATCATCATGAACATCATGTAGTGTGAGAGATGTTCGTGTCCGGTTTTGTTGATTTTTAGTTGTGACATGTATGTCCCATGGCAATGGGAGTCGATAAACAATTTGATTATTAAGAAATATACCTTTTTATTTAACTTTATTTGGCAGCCACTAAATGTAGTACAATAGATACATGTACCACCATTAAATATATTCATTGTCAGTATGAATCTAAAATGTAATGTGTAAATTGTGTATAAGGTGTTAGCTTCATAATAGATTCAGTTTTGAGGGGAAAAAGCCCTGGTACATAGACAGACTTTCACACACATTAAAAGTACAATTCGTTGTACTACAATACTTCCATATGGTTTCATTACGGAGCAATTTTATTCAGTAGCTGATGCCTTTTAATTTATGCATTACCAGTTTTGGTGATGACTACTCTCCATCTTCAAATAACAATTAAATTTTTTCCTTGTAAATTAGTAATCTGAAAATTCATAGTAGTCGTTCCCGAAACAGGTAATAAAGAAATAAATAAGGATCATTGTAAAACAAGTGATTAACAACTAAGTTCAGCGAAACCGTATATCAGATACATTTTATTCGTCCGTGTAAGCATGTGGGTTACCTCTTCCACTGATCAAAAATTTATTGAATGATAGATTTTCTGTTAAGATTTGTCTGGCAGTGAATTTAAACTGCATGGTCTGTGTTAAAAATTTGGAAGCCAAGTCAAAAAAAAAAAAAAAAAAGGAAAAAAAGAAAACGCTGTTGAAAAGAAGTTTTTTTAATAGTCTTTCTTTGCCCATTAAATAAAATCACAATTTTTGAACGTTTTCTTAATGTAATTGTATGTAATCAGCATCTCGCAATATCAATAATGTTCAACTAATCGATTCCATATTCTATTACTAAATTTCACATCAGGTAGTTGTAATTATCTTTTCTCCGTTTGCTTGTATCATCCCACACCGATGAAAGTTTTTTCTGTATGTATTCCACAACATTTTCTGTAATGATGTAGCATGAGTAGTGAAGATGGCCAGGCATTTTATCTGTCTGAAAAATTTCCATAGTATCCTCACAAGTAACATCCAGTGTTTTGGTGTCAGAAACAAAATAGGTGTATACAACATATCAGATAATGGTTCAAAGGAATAGAATCTTAGCTGCAAATGTAAATGTCAGTTACTTCAGTATGCAATATTTCAGTAAGTATCCTCAAATGTTTATCGTGACATTGTGGTATGTGCTGTACATTGGTAATAATTAGAAATGCAAGTGTTCCACAATGACTTCTTGGACCTACATATGTTTCATAAGTACATAGAATCTATTAAGTCATTCAAATGAATTCCCAAGTTAGTCAAGTTATTTTCATCCGATTGAAAAATAGCTGAATTTTTTGAACAACACTATGCAGGAAGGTTGTGATTAAAATATAAGTTAAAGAGCGTTGCATCATGGCTGGCGACACGATAAAGAAAATTTTCCACTGTTGTGTACATACCATTAAACCTTTATTTTTATTACCTGGCTTGATTCTGTGTAATATAGATGCTATTTCGTGAACATATGGCATGATTTATCAGAAATACATGGAACTTGGTATAACTGGACTGCCATAAATAATTTTGTGACACCACTGCAGGCTGTACACCCCTTGGCAATGCTACATTGTGACAAAATTCAGATTCCATATGTAGTAGGAAAATGCTTCCTGAATAAAACATTCATATAGTGGGTAAGCATTCAAGCCCGAAGCAGATGATTTCAACCTCCTAGGCAATAGATACGACACCCTGTTGGCTTATCAACAGTGCAAAAAGGAGAAACCTATTTCATGCACACTTAGTTACAATGCAACCTTATGAAGTTAATAATATCAGTAAATCCTAGGAAAAATCAGTAAATTGTATAGGAAAGGAATTGGGAAATTTGAAACTATATAGTAGGTAATTTGAAACTACACAGCAGTTAATTTGAAACTATACGTAAACTCAGTTTCTGAACATGGATTTAAAATCATTTTATTGTTTCCTATTCAGCAAACGGTTCATTCTACTATTGCATTAATGCTTCGAAAATTTTAGTTTTACTTGTTAATGAAAAAATGGTTTGCACTCTATTCCTTTTCGTTCACTGGCGACAAATTTTACAATAGGTTCTTCCACACCTGTTTCGAATCTGGCATTCACTCTTTACAGCACTATTGCCACAATGGTTTGGCCTTCATTTTCCCTCTTGAGTTTCCTTCCTCGCCTTGAGTAACGGGATGGGGTACCACATTCAGAACTAGAACTTTGGCCAGCTCCAGGTGACAAATTTACCACACCAGGACTATCCTGCAAGCAAAAGTATATGAATTAAAATACTAACATATTATTTACTCTGTTGGGCTGTTGAAGTGCAAATGACATTACTATTACTGCAAGTGGTGTTAGTGACTGAAATAATATAAAACACCTTCAATGGAGCTTAATTAGAAACAAGTCATGCTGTTTGTATGTATATTTATTTAGTTTGACGATCGTAAAAATGGGCATGCTATTCTTGACATAATATTGTTGAAGACTGTTATCCACTATGGCCCCACAATGTATCAAATAGCTTCACTTACAGTCCAACTGTCTATGGCTCTATCAGTTGGCACAGGCGGCTGAGGTGAATGTGAATCCTGAAATAAGATTTTCCGCTTAACTTAGTGAATTTTAATGTCACGGCAAGAATGGTATGAATGGACCACAACTTACAGAGCATAGTAGAGTGAATAACGTTTCACAGGTACTGTGACCAAATGCAATCGTTGACTGGCTTTGTACCTGAAATTATAGTTTTTAGAGCTTCAAATGCACTTCACACCCAAAAATAAATGTTCCAGAAAGCTATAGGTAGTGTTAATTGCGGTGGTCGAGACGGTCCACAATCTCAGACTCCATCATTTCACTTCGATAGGAAGCAGGAATCTGAAAAATAAATACCACAGCATATTATAAAATTATAAACAGCCGACCAGTTGCAATGAATAAAGAAATTCTTTACCTAGGTTCCGACAAATATAATTTTTTCTTCTTCAGAAGATAACCTAAGGGCAATGAGCATCATAGCTTACATTAGAAAAGTATGAAACTTATAAGCCAAGAATAAATTTTAAGACAAATCAGAGAACTCTTGCATTACAGAAGTATTTTAACGGCGACTGGTACTTACAATTTTACATTAGTAAGGACTAATGTACCACCGCCGTTTTTACAATTATCGGCATAGATCCATGTGTCAAAAATAAAATATAGCCCTAGAATTAGGGTTTGTCACGTTAATATAAAATAGCTCATGGATCTATTCTAGGACTATATTTTATTTTTCACAAGCAAGATCCATGAGCTATTTTATATTATCGTGACAACCCCTAATTCTGGGGCTATATTTTATTTTTGACACATGGATCTATGCCGATAATTGTAAAAACGGCGGTGGTACATTAGTCTTTAAAAATGTAAAATTGTAAGTACCAGTCGTCGTTATCATACTTCTGTAATGCAAGAGATCTCTAATTTGTCTTAAAATTTATTCTTGGCTTATAAGTTTCATACTTTTATAATGTAAGCTATGATGTTCATTGCCCTTAGGTTACTTTCTGAAGAAGAAAAAATTATATTTGTCGAAACCTAGGTAAAGAATTTCTTTATCCATTGCAACTGGTCGGCTGTTTATAATTTTATTACGTGAAACCATTGCTGTTGTGCAGCTATGTTTAAAATACCACAGTGTATTCAATTACAGTTCCATTTGATGTTTTTAAATGTATAGGTAGTACTAATCCCCTAGACTTTTAATTATGGGGATACTTGAAGTAATTGGTCTATTCCACGCCAATAAGCGATGTGCGGACCCTAGAGGGCAGCGTCTTCAATGCGTGCCAGCGGGTACAACAACAGGGTGTACTGCGAATGGTGCGTCATTCCTTACGCCAGAAGCCAGAGAGGTGCATTGTCATGAATGGACGCCACGTTGAACTCCTCCTGTAAACATGTGTAGACAGCAGAAAGTTTGCGTTTTCCGGACGTATGGTTATCCATTGCTATTCATTTTTCTTGTTTCGGTGAGTACTACCACCTCTCAAAGAATTCGGAACTTCTTCAACATTTCGTGTTTATATGAAGGGCAGCGCGATGCTTGGTTGCGGATATTACTATAGTCGTTGCACTGGCGCTCCGACAAATGTGTCGGCAGGGCATTGTGTCTTACTCAGAGTAAGTATAACGCGTGACTCCACAGCACGCGATATTTGTCTTTGGGCAGATATGATTCGCAAGAGTCCAAAAAGGTACATGATGAAATTTCTCATCTAATTAGTTGCCAGACTGCAAATCTACGCATTCAAACTGAAAATCTTCTTGAAACGTATTTATATTGTTTGTAAAACGTGACGCATAAATGCAAAAATTGTGATTGTTTCGAAAATTCTGAAATCGATTTTGGAATTTTTTCATTCCATCGAAAGATGCTGACTAATAGATTTCTTTCTTTAAGTCGCCTGTTTGAGTCACTTAAATGAGGAGTCAAATATAGTGAAATTGCTGCAAGTGCCACCCAGTTGGCATCGTCAAGTTCAGGCACAGATTTTGCTTTTGATATCATGAAAGATTTGGTTTCACTAATTATATAATAAAAATATTTTTTTGCATCTGACCTCGACTAAGGCACTTTACTTTCGTAAAATACAAGATATCACCAGACACAAGGTCAAAACTTCTGAGGAACTGCTGAAATTGACGTTGATCCAATCCTTAGGAAGCTAGTCTGTGCTCTATGGAATGAAGAAACTGAACTGAATTAAAGCTCATCTGTTTGCATAGATCACCTGCTGTGGTAGAAACTGCACACGAAAGTAAAAAGATTTCGTGAAAGCCCATTATAGAGACGTTCATGCCCAAATTTGGTTCTTTTTTGTAGCAATGGTTTTATCTAATTTAAAACTTTTATTACGTAATTACGGTATTGTCGATAGCAGACTTCGGTAGTAATTGCGCATCACATGAAAATTTCTAACTTATCCCTACTGTTAATGTTCAGAATTACGGTGAAAAATCTTGTTTATCACAATGATACAGAAATAACACAGAATTCTCCTACATTTCCATAAATATATTTTTTTATACGTCTCTAAATACCTAGTGTCGCAGTTGCAACTCAAGTGGCCGAAAAACAACAGACCAGCGAGTGTGACGGATTGAGCGACTATGAACGAGACTCTCAGGGGTTCAAGTGCAGCAAGGGGGGGTCAATGTTAAGAACATGGTGGACCAATGAAAGAATCGTATGGCGGCAAATTCAGAATGAAAATATTCAATTTATCTCCTGGGCCAGTCGCCCTGATTACATTAAAACATCCTTTCTAATACACTACTGGCCATTAAAATTGCTACACCACGAAGATGGCGTGTTACAGACGCGAATTTTAACCGACAGGAAGAAAAGGCTGTGATATGCAAATGATTAGCTTTTCAGAGCATTCACACAAGGTTGGCGCCGGTGGCGACACCTACAACGTGCTGACACGAGGAAAGTTTCCAACCGATTTCTCATACACAAATACCAGTTGACCGGCATTGCCTGGTGAAACGTTGTTGTTATGCCTTGTGTAAGGAAGAGAAATGCGTACCATCACGTTTCCGACTTTGATAAAGGTCGGATTGTAACCTATCGCGATTGCGGTTTATCGTATCGCGACATTGCTGCTCGCGTTGGTCGAGATCCAATGACTGTTAGCAGAATATGGAATCGGTGGTTCCAGGAGGGTAATACGGAACGCCGTGCTGGATCCCAACGGCCTCGTATCACTAGCAGTCGAGATAACAGGCATCTTATCCGCACGGCTGTAACGGATCGTGCAGCCACGTCTCGATCCCTAGGTCAACAGATGGGGACGTTTGCAAGACAACAACCATCCGCACGAACAGTTCGACGACGTTTGCAGCAGCATGGACTATCAGCTCGGAGACCATGGCTGCGGTTACCCTTGACGCTGCATCACAGACAGGAGTGCCTGCGATGGTGAACTCAACGACGAACCTGAGTGCACGAATGGCAAAACGTCATTTTTTCGGATGAATCCAGGTTCGGTTTACAGCATCATGATGGCCGCATCCGTGCTTGGCGTCATCGCGGTAAACGCACATTGGAAGCGTGTATTCGCCGGCCCGTGTGACCGAGCGGTTCTAGGCGCTTCAGTCTGGAACTGCACGACCGCTACGGTCGCAGGTTCGAATCCTGCCTCGGGCATGGATGTGTGTGATGTCCTTAGGTTAGTTAGGTTTAAGTAGTTCTAAGCTCTAGGGGACTGATGACCTCCGATGTTAAGTCACATAGTGCTCAGAGCCATTTTGAAGTGTGTATTCGTCATCGCTATACTGGCGTATGACCCGGCGTGATGGTATGGGGTGCCATTAGTTACACGTCTCGGTCACCTCTTGTTGGCATTGACGGCACTTTGAACAGTGGACGTTACATTTCAGATGTGTTACGACCCGTGATTCTATCCTCCATTCGAACCCTGCGAAACCCTACATTTCAGCAGGTTAATGCATGACCACATGTTGCAGGTCCTGTACGGGACTTTCTGGATACAGAAAATGTTCAACTGCTGCCCCGGCCAGCACATTCTCCAGATCTCTCATCAATTGGAAAGGTCTGGTCAATGGAGGCCGAGCAACTGGCTCGTCACAATACGCCAGTCACTACTCTTGATGAACTGTGGTATCGTGTTGAAGCTGCGTGGCAGCTGTACTTGAACACGACATCCAAGCTCTGTTTGACACAATGCCCAGACGTATCAAGGTTGTTATTACAGCCAGAGGTGGTTGTTCTGGGTACTGATTTCTCAGGATCTATGCACCCAAATTGCGTGAAAATGTAATCACACGTCAGTTCTAGTATAATATATTTGTCCAATGAATATCCGTTTATCATGTGCATTTCTTCTTGGTGTTTCAATTTTAATGGCCAGTAGTGTATTTTAGATAGTGAGTTTGACATTTCACTATATCTTAAAAGTCTTACCACATTCTCCTCATAATCTGCCCCCTTGCGTGACTATAAAAAACATCCAATTAAAATGTGGCGTATTAAAAACTGTACACTTCTAGCATCATACATTTGAGTCCCCACTCGCCGGAGGAGGACCCAGTGCCTCATGGGAAGTGCCCTAGCAGAAGACAAGTGCGGAGGCGCTAAAGAGCTACCCTCTTGCCAAGTATTTTTTTTTACAGTCTACAGCTTATTAGCTGTTAAGTACATACACTCTTCCCAGCGACAGCTGACGCCGCACATCAACAGCGAAGGTATAGTATGAGGAGGGGACAGCAAATCGAAGTACCTAGTTTACGAACACACGCTGCCTTCGGTACCTTGATTTCCCCTACGCTCCGGTACCTAGCAGAATAACACCTCAGAAAAACTGTCGACAACAAGCTTACTAGAAGAGTGACAATGTGTCTTCGGAGTCTTTCGTGGCGGCAAGTCTGAATAAAATCTTCTCGGTTTTCAAGCCACATCAGTTCGAATAAAGTTCTCGAGCTTTCAGTGGCTGTCAACGCCAACCTTCTGCCATGTTCTAACGACAATGTACTTCTTGTACCGCGGCAAATATTGTGAAATCACGGATGGCACAGGAGATCACCAATCTCTCCGGCATTCTTGAACTTCTTCACAGAGCACTTTGAGGAGCAGCTCTGAACTCAAAGGTGTTGCGTCCGTATTGCTGCCTAAGTAACGTTGGTGACACTTTCCTCATATGGCCTCACGGTGAAACTGCACTGCAGCAGTTCGTTGATCACATCATGAACGGTGCCAATTCGATCATTAAATTTCTGTCGTGATGGAGAAAGATGGCAAGCTGTCGTTCTTGCATATTTTATACTACGGGCCATTAAAATTGCTAAACCAAGAAGAAATCCAGATGATAAACGGGTATTCATTGGACAAATGGCTGGCTCTGAGCACTATGGGACTTAACTTCGGAGGTCATCAGTCCCCTAGAACTTAGAACTACTTAAAGCTAACTAATCTAAGGACATCACACACATCCATGCCCGAGGCAGGATTCGGACCTACGACCGTAGCGGTCGCGCGGTTCCAGACTGTAGCGCCTAGAACCGATCGACCACACCGGCCGGCTCATTGGACAAATATACTAGAACTGCCATGTGATTACATTTTCACGCAGTTTGGGTGTATAGATCCTGAGAAATCAGTACCCAGAACAACCACCTCTGGCCGTAATAACGGCCTTTATACGCCTGGGCATTGAGTCAAACAGAGCTTGGATGGCGTGTACTGGTACAGCTGCCCATGCAGCTTCAAGTCGTTACCACAGTTGATCAAGAGTAGTTACTGGCGTATTGTGACGAGCCAGTTGATCGGCCACCATTGACAAGACGTTTTCAGTTGGTGAGAGACCTGGAGAATGTCCCGGCCAGGACAGCAATCGAACATTTTCTGTATCCAGAATGGCCCGTACAGGACCTGCAACATGCGGTCGTGCATTATCCTGCTGAAATGTAGGGTTTCGCACGGATCGAATGAAGGATAGAGCCACGGGTCGTAACACATCTGAAATGTAACGTTCACTGTTCAAAGTGCAGTCAATGCGAACAAGAGGTGACCGAGACGTGTAATCAATGGCACCCCATACCATCACGTCGGGTGATACGCCAGTATGGCGATGACGAATACACGCTTCCAATGTGCCTTCACCGCGATGTCGGCAAACACGGATGCGACCATCATGATACTATAAACAGAACTTGGATTAATCCGAAAAAATGACGTTTTGCCATTCGTGCACCCAGGTTCGTCGTTGAGTATACCATCGCAGGTGCTCCTGGTTGTGATGCAGCGTCAAGGGTAACCGCAGCCATGGTCTCCGAGCTGATAGTCCATGCTGCTGCAAACGTCGTCGAACTGTTCGTGCAGATGGTTGTTGTCTTTCAAACGTCCCCATCTGTTGTCTCAGGGATCGAGACGTGGCTGCCATGCGGATAAGATGGCTGTCATCTCGACCGCTAGTGATACCTGGCCGTTGGGATCCAGCTTGGTGCTCCTGAACCCAACGATTCCATATTCTGCTAACAGTCATTGGATCTGGACCAACGCGAGCAGCAATGTCGCGATACGATAAACCGCAATCGCGGTTGGCTACAATCCGACCTTTATCAAAGTCGTAAACGTGATGGTACGCATTTCTTCTCCTTACACGAGACATCACAACAACGTGTCACCAGGCAACGCCGGTCTACTGCTGTTTGTTATGAGAAATCGGTTGGAAACTTTCCTCATGTCAGCACTTTGAAGTTGTCGCCACCGGCGCCAACCTTGTGTTAATGCTCTGAAAAGCTAATCATTTGCATATGACAGTATCGTCTTCCTGTCGGTTAAATGGCGCGGCTGGAGCACGTCATCTTCGTGGTGTAGCAATTTTTAATGGCCAGTGGCGTAGCTGAGCGGAAGGCAGGAGGCGACTTGGGCATTCACTATATAGGAAGCCGACGCACACGGATCGAACAGCGACAGCTTCCATCACCCTGTACTCAAGAAAGCGGTCCTTAACACGTTAGTACACAGAGCAAACTTTATTTCTGACGAGGACCACATACAATCTGCACTGCAGTACTTAGGACAAGTGTTCAGAGAGAACCGCTCAGCAACAGAGACACTGAAAACGTTTACACATTCCACCGAAAATAGACGCCTCCTTTCTGACCATTCTGTGAGGCAACGACCAGTTAGGACCGTGCTGCAGATCCGTGGACCGAGACCACTTTTCCGGCCCGTCTTCAAGATAAGAGGTATGCGACGCCCTGTTAAAGACGACATAGCCCTTCGTGTGCTTGCTGTAAATGGTGTCCCATCTACACTCCTGGAAATGGAAAAAAGAACACATTGACACCGGTGTGTCAGACCCACCATACTTGCTCCGGACACTGCGAGAGGGCTGTACAAGCAATGATCACACGCTCGGCACAGCGGACACACCAGGAACCGCGGTGTTGGCCGTCGAATGGCGCTAGCTGCGCAGCATTTGTGCACCGCCGCCGTCAGTGTCAGCCAGTTTGCCGTGGCATACGGAGCTCCATCGCAGTCTTTAACACTGGTAGCATGCCGCGACAGCGTGGACGTGAACCGTATGTGCAGTTGACGGACTTTGAGCGAGGGCGTATAGTGGGCATGCGGGAGGCCGGGTGGACGTACCGCCGAATTGCTCAACACGTGGGGCGTGAGGTCTCCACAGTACATCGATGTTGTCGCCAGTGGTCGGCGGAAGGTGCACGTGCCCGTCGACCTGGGACCGGACCGCAGCGACGCACGGATGCACGCCAAGACTGTAGGATCCTACGCAGTGCCGTAGGGGATCGCACCGCCACTTCCCAGCAAATTAGGGACACTGTTGCTCCTGGGGTATCGGCGAGGACCATTCGCAACCGTCTCCATGAAGCTGGGCTACGGTCCCGCACACCGTTAGGCCGTCTTCCGCTCACGCCCCAACATCGTGCAGCCTGCCTCCAGTGGTGTCGCGACAGGCGTGAATGGTGGGACGAATGGAGACGTGTCGTCTTCAGCGATGAGAGTCGCTTCTGCCTTGGTGCCAATGATGGTCGTATGCGTGTTTGGCGCCGTGCAGGTGAGCGCCACAATCAGGACTGCATACGACCGAGGCACACAGGGCCAACACCCGGCATCATGGTGTGGGGAGCGATCTCCTACACTGGCCGTACACCACTGGTGATCGTCGAGGGGACACTGAATAGTGCACGGTACATCCAAACCGTCATCGAACCCATCGTTCTACCATTCCTAGACCGGCAAGGGAACTTGCTGTTCCAACAGGACAATGCACGTCCGCATGTATCCCGTGCCACCCAACGTGCTCTAGAAGGTGTAAGTCAACTACCCTGGCCAGCAAGATCTCCGGATCTGTCCCCCATTGAGCATGTTTGGGACTGGATGAAGCGTCGTCTCACGCGGTCTGCACGTCCAGCACGAACGCTGATCCAACTGAGGCGCCAGGTGGAAATGGCATGGCAAGCCGTTCCACAGGACTACATCCAGCATCTCTACGATCGTCTCCATGGGAGAATAGCAGCCTGCATTGCTGCGAAAGGTGGATATACACTGTACTAGTGCCGACATTGTGCATGCTCTGTTGCCTGTGTCTATGTGCCTGTGGTTCTGTCAGTGTGATCATGTGATGTATCTGACCCCAGGAATGTGTCAATAAAGTTTCCCCTTCCTGGGACAATGAATTCACGGTGTTCTTATTTCAATTTCCAGGAGTGTATATAGGTCAGATGATTCGCACGGTCGCAGAGCGTTGTATCGAGCACAAGCGACATATTAAACAAAGGGAACTTGACAATTCGGCCATAGCTGTGCACTGCCTAAAAAACAGACACAAAATACAGTTTGAAGAGATAAGAGACTTGGCTCATGCATCAACATATCAGAAGTCCGTTACAACGGAGACAGCTCAGATTAAAATAAACAGTAACAGTTTTATCAGAGGCCAGGTAGGGCGTGGGAGTGGACTCTCGATTTCGAAAGGAAGCAAAGACGGATGTCTCACGCTTCCAGGGAGGCGGGAGTGGCAGTTTAAAACTTGGCACCGGCCCGTTGATGTCACTCGGTCCCACAACGGGCCGGAACTGCTGCGAACTGTCCAAATTGCCTCCTGCACATGCGTCGTTTCGGCCTTCCATGATTGGTGCCAGACGCTACAATCGTATATGTATAAGCGGAAAACAGTGGCCGCCCCGGCAGGCTACACGTTGATGTGTATCCCTCGAGGCTCAATATCGCCTCCCAAGCTCTTCAATATTCAGTATTTTTGGTGACATTTTCGGGAAGTAGTGATCTTGTGATCTACATAAAATCAGTGAAAGAAACAGTCTAGATAGTGATGGTAGTTTATTGAAATGACCGGGTTTGGCCTATACTCAGTTTCAGCACTTTCAGCGTCTGAGGCTCAAAAAATATATATAAAAAAAGAAAGAATCTAGCAAATGAACAATGAAGCACAATTATTAAATTCTAAACCACAAAAACAAAAAAAAATAGAGTGACATGAAAAGCCGTTGTACCCATTGTCAACTTCAGCTGATAGTGCTGTCTGAAGATGGTCTAGGTGTAGACCGAAATCGGTCGTTTTAATAAAGTACCATCCAGATCTAGACTGTTTTTTCACTGATTTTATACGCTAACATTTATGTGAGTGATATGCCATCATTCCAGACAGTCAGATGGCGCAATACACCATCGATACGGTGCTCCATACGACCGCCGCAACGCGGAAGAGCTCACTGCTCGTCTCCAGAGGCGGGCGGATTCAACAGTCACCTGGTATCAAATGGTTCAAATGGCTCTAATCACTTTGGGACTTAACATCTTAACATCAGTCCGCTAGACATAGAACTACGTAAACCTAACTAACCTAAGGACATCACACACATCCATGCCCGAGGCAGGATGCGAACCTGAGAGTGTAGCAGCTGCGTGGTTCCGGACTGAAGCGCCTAGAACCTCTCGGCCACAGCGGCCGGCCAGCTGGTATCTTTCAAACAAGATTGCCCTCAATGCTGCCAAAACTACGGCGGTCTGCTTCGCCAAACGGCGCCCTAGCGCCCGCTACAACGTCACTATTGCAAGCCTCCGGGTCCCATAGTTCACGGATAACAAATATCTATGTGTCTGGACGGATAAAAATCTGCTCTTCCATCGAAATGCGGAATACATCACCCAGAAGGAGCAGAAGTGGATAAAAACCACTGTACTCTCTCCTCAACAGCGGGGAACTAACCTTAGATACCAAGCTCCTACTGTACCAGTCTATTGTACACCCTTCCCTCACTTATGGTTCTTCTGCGTCGGCCACGATTAGTGACTCTCGGATGCACATCTTCCCCCCCCCCCCCTCCCCCCCCCCCCCCCTCCAGCCGGCTTCGGTGCAGCCCGCATGCACCTCCAGTCACCAGGATTGTTATCCTAGACGAGAACACCAATATGGTCCATCTAAAAATGTCCGTTCGAGAGAAGGCAAAGCGCCTCTACGATAAAATGAACGAACGCCCTGTGCGACACGGTCAATATGTTGCGACACATTGGAAACAAGACTCCTCAGCACAGGCATCGCCACTCTGTCCTTACTGTCATCGGATTCGGACCATGACTAAAGCGATAGTCCTGGAATGGCCACTAAAAACGTGATTTTTAATATGTGCAAGTGCGAGAACTGCCTCACAATCAACTTAACAGCTCATGAATCCAAGTTGCGGATAAGAATAATATACAGAAGAATGGAAAAGAAAATTGAGGACGTGTTAGATGACGATCATTTTGGCTTTACAAAAGTTAAAAGTTAATAATGGATGACAGACTAAAGAAAAATCGAGACACATTCACAGGACTTGTCAACCTGAAAAAAGCGTTCGACAATGTAAAATGATGCAAGATGTTCAGAATTCTGAGAAAAAATGGGTAAGCTATAGGGAGAGACGGACAATATACAATATGTACAAAAACCAAGAGGGGGATAATAAGAGTGGAAGACTAAGAACGAAGTGCTCGGACTAATAAGGTGTAAGACAGGGATGTAGTCTTTCGCCTCTACTACTCAAACTTTACATCTAAGACGCAATGATGGAAATAAAAGAAAGGTGGAATCAACATTCAGGATAAAAGGATATCAATGACACGATTCGGTAATGATATTGCTGTCCTGAGTGAAAGTGAAGCAGAATTACTGGATCTGCTGAATGGAATGAACAATCTAATGAGCACAGAAGTACATCGAAGAAAGGCGAATGTAATGAGAAGTAGCAGAAATGAGGATAGCGAGAAACTTAACATCAGGCTTGATGGTCCGAAGCAGATAAAGATAACGAATTACGGTACGTAGGCAGCAAAAAATACCAATGACGGACGGAGCAAGGAGGACATCAAAAGCAGACTAGCACTGGCAAAAAAGGGTATTCCTGGCCAAGAGGAACCTGCTAGTATCAAATATAGGCGTTAATTTTAGGAAGAAAGTTGTGAGAATGTACGTCTGGAGTACAGCATTGTATGGTAGTGAAACATGAACTGTGGAAAAACGCCGGCCGGTGTGGCCAAGCGGTTCTAGGCGCTACAGTCTGGAACCGCGAGACTGCTACGGTCGCAGGTTCGAATCATGCCTCGGGCATGGATGTGTGTGATGTCCTTAGGTTAGTTAGGTTTAAGTAGTTCTAAGTTCTAGGGGACTGATGACCTCAGATGTTAAGTCCCATAGTGCTCAGAGCCATTTCAAACATTTGTGGAAAAACCGGGACAGAAGAGAAGCGAAGTATTTTAGATATGGTGCTACAGACGATTGCTGAAAATCAGGTGAACTGATACGGTAAGGAATGAGAAAGTTTTCGGCAGAATCGCTGCGGAAAGGAATATCTGGAAAACAGTGTCCAGAAAAGGGGAAAGGCGATAAGACATCTGTTAAAATGGCTCTGAGCACTATGGGACTCAACTGCTGAGGTCATTAGTCCCCTAGAACTTAGAACTAGTTAAACCTAACTAACCTAAGGACATCACAAACATCCATGCCCGAGGCAGGATTCGAACCTGCGACCGTAGCGGTCTTGCGGTTCCGGACTGCAGCGCCTTTAACCGCACGGCCACTTCGGCCGGCTAAGACATCTGTTAAGACATCAGAGAATATGTATATGAAGATGGATCTGTTCTTTCGTACATGTCCGAAAGAACAGATACCATCTTCATATACATATAGTTAAGGCTCACCGGCCATTTGACCATCTCCTTCTGTGCAGATGCGCAAACAGTGACCGAACTCTTGTGGGAATCGGCTGTAAAGCCGCGAGAAATGAGTATAATTGGAAGGGGCACTATGAATATAGTGCGGGACAATAAGTTGCGAATGTGGGTCTCACTGGAGACGTGACAGAAATAATTCCCTGCACATGCACTATCCTCAGATGGACAGAGCGTGTGCCATGTAAGCAGGAAATCCCGGGTTCGAGTCCTGGTCGGGGCACACATTTTCAACTGCCCTCGAATGTAGCTAGGGGTATTCATTTCATTGTAATTTCATTTAACTAGCCGCATGGTCACCGATGGTACCTGTTCTTTCGGACATTTGACCGTTTCGGACACGTCCGAAAGAACAGATACCATCTTCATATGTATATCACTAACATTATTCCGAAACCGAGACAGACCGCTCTACACTGGTGACGCTGTACTGAAAAAGAAAACAGCGTCAGTGCCGGCATTCAGTTGTTTTGCTTTTGATGAATGTGTCGGAGATAGCCACTGAAAAGCTGGGGAATTTTAATCGAATTGACGTGGCTTGAAAACACTGAAGGTTTTATTCAGTTGCCATACTGTTCACCGTAGACTGTGCGACTGTTTGTGGAGTGCGGATGAAGGTGTATTCAATAACATTTACCCTAGAAGCTTAGTTAGCACAGTTTTTGCAAATGATTAACTTAAAACTCGGCAAGAGCTGAGTATGAAATCTCAAATTGTTCCCTCTCTATCTCTCTGTCGCCGCCTCCGGAATGGTAACGGCGCCCTCGAGTCAGTGGCAAGCGGGCGGTGGCATTGCCTCCGCGGAGCACCCTAATTCGCCTCACGCACATCTGATCCCGCCAGAGTGGCGCCGCTCCCCCGACGTCACTCTGCCAATGATAATAACAATAATAGTGCGCGGATCATCTGCCGCCGAGCGGTAATCTGAGCAGGCGCGACTTTATAGACCGCCTCCAATATGCCCGGGGGCGGCGGGGGAAGCGCGCAGCCGACTCGACTCGGTGGGCGTTATTTTATATCCCTCTGGATATTATTCCCCATCACAGCCAAGTGCTCGTGAAACGCACTTAGCTCGGCCTCCTCCCGAGCACTTCTCTCTTTCTCCGGCGTTTCCACCGCTAGCGACATCTTCAGATCGTCTCCTAAGACAAAAAGAAAAAGAACAGCTATTCGCTGAAGGAAGAAAAAATAAGACTCCTGAAAGGATTGTTTGTACGCCGAGGACAGGGTGGCGTAAGTCAGGCGAGAGAGAAAGGGTAGGGTGGAGAGGGGGAAGAGGGTAGGCGGAGGCGCGTGAAATATCTGCAGATAATAAGAGCGCGTGGGCAGGGGGAGGGACCGGAGATAAAAGAAGAGGGCACTCGGCTACCTCCACTTCCCCTCCCGCAGCCAGAGATAATCCTGACTTGTGATACGACTCGGCGAAAATAACACGCGCGTCCGCGCACGGGATGACTTTTCATGCAAGAAGAAGTAGCGGCAGTAAGAAGGGGGATCATTGGAAATTCTCCGGCGTCAGCGCACGCCGTTCCTCTCTCTCTCTCCTCTCCTTTTTAAGGAGAGAGGTTGAGAGAGGGAAGGTGAGCTTCCTGCGTGGGACCCCGCTATATGCAGAGTGGATGCGTGATACCGGGTCCTAGCAATCGAATTTTGGGTCGGTCTTGCGTGAGGCAAACAGTGTAAAGTTTATGTTCCCTTTTGTTCCAATACACCATGAATCGAGGGGCAAGACACTCGTAAGTCTGTTGTCCCAATAAGTAAAGCCTACCTTTGTAGAGAATAATTTCTTACATCACTGTGTTGTGGACGACTTGCAATACTATCCCCACCGCCATTCCCCGTCTGCCCCCAATAAAGATTAATAAATATATCATGGTTCATTCATTACTTCCACTCTGCCTATATGGTCACTTGAACTGACTGCATAGCTGACGCTCGCTAAATTTATTTTATGCGAAATTTTCTGGAGACCGGTTGCATTAAACAAAATATTGTTCATGAAAATACTCTAGATCGAAGTGCATTGGTTCGATCCTCCTTGCAGGGTTGGACAGCAACAGCTTGTAACTGTCGTTATATACGCCGTTTTTTTTAGTTCTTCGCTAAAATAATAATTCCAAATGTAAGTTATGGAAACATTAATTTCAGCTTACTGCCGAATGATGGGAGCAGGGCGAGTAGTGGAAAAGAAATGATTTGTATTAAAGATATTTGGCTGTCTTGGATTTCAGTTTCATTTCTTGAGTGAAAAGTTTCAACGCCAACATTTACTGGGATTATATCTCTGTACTCAACATTTCCAAAGCTTTCGAATGCTGTATCATCCAAGCATAAAAAACTTCACTCGATATCTTGCTTGATGTAAGAGTTAAAATGGTAAACGTGGCAAAAATTACATGCTCTCAGCCGAGAAGCTTGTTTCGGTGTACTGAGCGGTCTAAGGAATAAAACAGACAGAAGTATTAGGCGATCCAGCCTGAAAATGATACAGCGGTCACTTGAATATTCAATGTATTGTTAGCAAAACGTGAGCTAAAATATATGCGAATTGCATGTTTGCTATATTTAAGTCCGTCATACAATAGTAACATGTTCACCAAGATATTATACTGAAGCGCCAAAGAAACTGGTATAGGCATGCGTACTGAAATACAGAGGTATGCAAAGAGGCAGAATGCGTCGCTGCGGTCGGCAATGCCTATATAAGACAACAAATGTCTGCCGCAGTTGTTAGATCGGTTACCGCTGCTACAATGGAAGATTATAAAGATTTAAGTGAGTTTGAACGTAGTGTTATAGTCGGCCAACGAGCGATGGAACACAGCATCACAAAGGTGGCGTGAAGTGGGGATTTTCCCGTACGATCACTTCACGAGTGTACCGTGAATATCAGGAATCCGGTGAAACGTCAATCTCCGACGTCGCCGCGCGCCGAAACCGATCCTGCAACAACGGGACCAACGACGACTGAAGAGAATCGTTCAATGTGACTGAAGTGCACCCCTTCCGCAAACTGCTGCAGATTTCAATGCTGGGCCATCAATAAGTGTCAGCGTGCCAACCATTCAGCGAAACACTATCGATATGGGCTTTCGGAGCCGAAGGCCCACTCGTGTACCTCTGATGAATGCACGACACAAAGCTTTACGCCTCACCTGGGCTCTTCAACACCAACATTGGACTGTTCATGACTAGAAACATGTTGCCTGATGGGACGAGTCTCGTTTCAAATAGTATCGAGCGGATAGACGTGTACGGCTATGGAGACAACTTCCTGAATGCACGGACCCTGCCGCGCGGGATTAGCCGAGGGGTCAGGGGCGCTGCAGTCATGGACTGTGCGGCTCGTCCCGGCGGAGGTTCGAGTCCTCCCTCGGGCATGGGTGTGTGTGTTTGTCCTTAGGATAATTTAGGTTAAATAGTATGTAAGCTTAGGGACTGATGACCTTAGCAGCTAAGTCCCATAAGATTTCACACACATTTTTTTTGCACGGACCCTGTATGTCAGTAGGGTATTGTTCAAGCTGGTGGAGGCTCTGTAATGGTATGGGGCGTGTGCAGTTGGAGTAATATGGGACCCCTGATACGTCTAGATATGTCTCTGACAGGTAACACGGACGTAAGCATCCTGCCTGATCACCTGCATCCATTCATGTCCATTGTGCATTCAGACCGACTTATACAATTCCAGCAGGACAATGCGACACCCCACACGTCCAGAATTGCTACAGAATGGCTCCAGGAGCACTCTTCTGAGTTTAAACACTTCCGCTGGCCTCCAGAATACCCGGATATGAACATTATTGAGCTTATCTGGGATCCCTTGCAACGTGCTGTTCAGAAGAGATTTCCAACCCCTCGTACTCTTACAGATTTATGAACAGCCCTGCAGAATTCATTGTATCAGTTCCGTCCAGCACCACATCAGACATAGTCAAGTCCATGCCGCGCCGTGTTGTGGCACTTCTGCGTGCTCGCGGGGGCCCTACACGGTATTAGGCAAGTGTACCAGTTTCTTTGACTCTTCAGTGGAAAACACTCGTTCGACCAACAACTGAATATTGCTCGTCAGTGTGGGACACGTAACTAATAAGACTGATAGACGAAATGGAGAAGAGCAACTCGTTACGTTGCAGGTTCATTTAGCAAGCGCGAAAACGTCAGGGAAATTCACAATCAACTCCAGTGGCAAACGCTGGGAGAGAGGCATTCTGCAGCACGTTATGGTCTACTGTTGAAGTCTCGAAAGCCTGCAGTTCCAGAAGAGTCTGGGAGTCGTCCTCCGAGCTGATCTCACCGTCAGGCGGAATGCAGATCGTGCATTATGCTAACTCGGAATTTTAAGAAGAATCCCCCTGGCATGACTCCTATACGCAATATCTGACTTTTAATCCCTTGCCCTGTTGAAGAATCATGCCAAGTGAGAACGACGCCACACATATGATAAGAATCAATTAAAAAAAGAAAAACTCAAAAATAATCCCCCAAAAGAATAATTGGGTTGTGGGAACTGGCGGGCAATTTTAACTGAAAGCCAAAAATACTGAGCACAATGAAACAAATTTTTATTATTACTAGGTTTTTTTATATTAACATTTCAAAATGCATGATGAGATGATGCTTCCTGATGAATGTGTAAATAAAAATGACAGCTAACTCAAAAGTACTATTTTTTGTTAGTTTTCAGTACGGATTGGCAAGTCTCCTATCACTGACAGAGCAGACGAGATTCTAGTAGATTTACCTATCAACATGAAGGTTATTGATAAACAGAAGCAACTAGCCCTTCTGTACCTATCTCGGCAAGAGCGATTTCAATACTACCGGAGTTGCAGATGATGCAGATGATGTTCCCTGCAACGTCGAAACTACAGCAGGCAGCCCTCTCGTGGTGTCGAGATGTGGATCAGCGTCTTTCTGCAGCTTTGACTGCCCCTCGCGATTGCTTATGTACTAACCTAACGTCCAGGCTGCCGAACGTGGTACAGAACTTCGCTGCCTCCCCATCGCAAGAACCGGAACAAAAGCGACTGCTTCTCTTCGAGGCCAAAACACGAGTATCGAATTTCTGCAGCTATCAGACGGACTTGGCGCTCCGTCCAGATTTCTTACGAACTACTCAATCATCATCACTCCAACTAGATGTCTGGACGCCCAGCAGCTGTCCAATCAGCGTTGCTTTTAGGAGGCGCTGATTGTCTGAAGTCATTGACCCGAGCGCCACACTGTCGCCATTTTAAGAATTCACGGAAGGTCCCTCTGTTGCCGGGCGATAGCGCCGCCATTGTCTGCTACGGACGTCGGGTCTAGGGTAAGATCAAAGGGGCGCGCGCTTCCGCATAGGAGGCCGACTTGAGTGGCCCTCACTGTGGGTGTTATAAAATCTCTCCCCGACTGCTCAGCACCGAGCCCACATGCAGTGGTTTTCGGCACAGAAGTCTGTGAAGGAAAAGTTCTTCATAATACGTGATTTTAACTGCAACGCTCTTTGAGCATTTAATAGACATGCGACGGTTATAATGATGCGTGCAGAACCCTTAACTTGATCTCCACACTTTGCTGGTTGCCATGGAAATCCTCTTTTGAATAATAAAAACGAAAATTGCTTGATAATGTGGACCTTGGGATTACAGTGCATGGTCCAGATAGAACACCACCTTGCAGATTAACCACAAGATGATTCCTCCAATGTACTCGTATATCTCGTGAAGAGATCATGAAGATTCGAGTCCACATGGAGATTTACCAGGTGTCGTTATTAACGCGAACTATTTGCCACCGGAATAGCAAAAAGATGAAATGACTCCGCTTCACAAAGTAACCTCCGCCACACACCGTAAGATGGCTTTAGGAGTATAGATGTGGGTGTAGATGATGTAGAAGAGAGTCCTAGACTGTGCGAAAACCAGAAAAGAGGAGAATCAGGGTGTCTGAGTCACAGTATTACAGAAGGGTTCTGAAAATTAAGTGAACTGATATTTTAAGAAATGAAGGGATTCGTCGCAGAATCGAGGAGAAAGGGAGTATGTGGGAAATACTAGAAGAAGTAATGTGATGATAGATTATATATTAAACACGAGGGAATATCTTTAGCTGTAGTGGATGATTCTCTAGAGTCCAAAAGCTGTAGGGGCTGTTAGAGAGTGGACGACATTGAAGAAATCATTGAGAACGTTGGGCGTAGGTGCTACTTTTAGGTGAAGAAGAAATCGTAGTGAACTGCATGAAATTAGTGTAATTAAAAGATTTTAAAAAAAGGAAAATAAATACTCCTGGTTGTTACTATTGCAATGGCGCTAGGTAGGAGGAAGGTGACAGATCGATACTTCTAATGTCTATGTGTTGCAAATCGTCTGATACTCCATTGCCAAGAAACCGAAAACGCCTGGAACAACAATGGAAGAATGAACCGCCATCTCAGTTAAGTGGACCTGGCTCAACGACCGGAGAAGTCAGTGTAGTGTTTCCGGCCGCAAATATGTTATTCGTGGCTTTTCCGACCATCAAAGCCGCTACAGTATTGTCCGCTTTGGTCGGAAATAACACGGTGCAAAACTGGTTGGTGTTAACCGTGTCTTTTCCCGCCTTTTCGTAATAACAATACCCCTTCTCATTTTATCCAGACTTAGGATAGGCTATTCACGTAGTGCGTAGTCATGTTGAATGCTTTTCCTTTAATTTTTAGTCTTCTCAAAAAACAAAGGATCTAATTCCTTCAAGTGAAACGAGCAGCAATGACATTTGTATTCTGGTTGTTTTTTTTCCGAATATGTCACGATTTCAGCGTCTGTGGTTAGGCAGGGACCTAAGAGTACAAATTAAATTGCTGCTAGAGAAACTAGGAGCATTGACATTCATATTCTTGCTGGTTACAAATATTTGACTGCTTATTATCAAATAAGTAGCGATCTCCAATGGTGTGGTTAAACAGGAACCTAAGAGCACAGTTAAAATCTGCTACCGAGTGAAACGGGCAGTGATGACTGCACAGCTCTCTGTCACCACATCAAAGGAAGCTGGAACAGTAAAGGAGAATGTACCACGGTGCAAAACAATTTGGTCGGAAATGCCACACTACCTGCAGGACCGACAAAGGGATCGGAAACGCCACGGTCGGTAAGTCCATGTAGCCCGCAGCTACAGTACTGACTTCGAGACGCAGCACCTTGAAAGGTATGTGCTAAGGTCTGATCAGGGTAGATACAGAAAATAAAGTCGATAGTTGCCAACCGCAAGGTGGAATGAATATAATATCTTTGAGTAGGAGGATCTTTGATGGTTAAGAGAGCTGGGCGCGCGCAATAAAAAGCTCGGGAATCGCAGCTAGGTGCCCAGAGGAAGCAGACGTGTGGTGACAGCTTTAAGGTAGGATTCGCAAAATTTAGCACGTTAATGGGAGAAGCTATATAATAATTTCAAAATGGGTTTTGTTAGATAACGTTCAGAGTTTGGATTTGTATGTACAGGGTTTGACGCAGTAAGCGTTTTGTAAAATTTTCTGTAAGAGTGATTCGTGCTACAAAAATGTTGAAAATTGTAGTTTTTTGTATGAACAAAATTTTTAATAATATTATATATATATATATATATATATATATATATATATATATATATATATAGAGAGAGAGAGAGAGAGAGAGAGAGAGAGAGATCAACATTGTGTTTAAATGTAACAGCCTGAATCATAATCCACTTCCTTTCACTAATTAAAAAGGAAACAATTTTGGCTACATACTTTCACTTTTAATTTTATCTTTGATACTTTCAATCTTATTTGATCAGTCGATGCACTACTTTCACTGAAGTCATGGTCTCTGCACAGCACTATGAGTAGACGCTATGACCGGGCCATTTTCAAGTGCTATGTGGTTAGGGTTTTTCGCGATTTCCAAGGCTGCTCGTGTTTCGTGTAGTTTACTTCTCAGTTAAAACCGATACACCACCCGCCACATAGTCCGAATAACGGGCCGACGGGTCACGCGGTGATCACGATCTGTCTACGAAGATATGCGCAACGGCGGAAGTAGCGTCATAAACTGATAAGTGAAACACAGTGAACTTCACGTTGGAACTCTGAAAGAAAGATTATATGTTGACAATAAGGACCTTAGATGCGGATCTCAAGCTCTGAATGGACGTCGACTGAGGAAGAAGTTTACGGTGTTCTTTTGCCAGTAACCGCCGTGGAATTTGCTCAGTGTCCATTTACAAGTTGCTATCAGCACTCAAGAAGAGCCCCCGGAACTGAGCAGACAGCCCAAACTCGTTACTCTCACCCTACTGCTGCATGCTGCACCGAACTGAAGGCACGTCCAGGCCCGTAAGCGAAGGCTCACCTGATGGTACGTGAATGTTGCTGACAGAAGCCGGAGCATTAACTCACAGGTGTGCCTTCAAACACGGAAGACTTCGGCAGCTACGCGCTTCACAGTTACCGCGAGGCACTGACCAAGTGATTTCGACGAGAAGGAACGTGGAATACACAACAAGGAAAACGTGATGCATCCTTAGAAGCAAATGTTCTGTATGTTAAAAGTATGTAGACCGCAGACAACACAGGAGGCAATTAAAATCAAAGCAAAATGCGTACAGTGTACTATAGAAAAGGGCATATCATTCTGACCCTGGAGAGAAGTGGTCTACATCTACATATGCTTACATTCTTTGCGAGCTACGGGACGGTGCGTGGCGCTAGATAGCCCGTACCACTGGCGTAATGTATCCTCTGCCATTTGTAGTCGTTTCCTTCCCTGCTCCATTCGGAGACAGACTGCCTATGTGCCTCCCTAATTTCTAATATCTTCTTAGTCGCTTCGTGAAATGTATGTTGAAGGCAGTAGGATCATTCAGCAGTCAGTTTCAAATGCCTATTTCCTAAATCTTTTCAGTGCTGTTCCCTGGAAAATAACGTCGCTTTGCCTCCAGGGATTCCCATTTGAGTTCCCGAAGCATTTACGTAACATTTTCATGTTGTTCAAATGGTTCAAATGGCTCTGAGCACTATGGGACTTAACATCTGAGGTCATCAGTCCCCTAGAACTTAGAACTACTTAAACCTAACTAACTAAGGACATCGCACACATCCATGACAGAGGCAGGATTCGAACCTGCGACCATAGCGGTAGTGCGGTTCCAGACTGAAGCGCCTAGAACCGCTCGGCCACTCCGTCCAGCTTCACGTTGTTCGAACCTGCCTGTAACAAACCTTGCGGCCCCAACTCTGAATTCCTTCGCTGTCTTCCTTTAATCCGACCTGGTGCAGATTCCAAACACTCGAGCAGAACTCAAGAATAGATCGCACTAGCATCCTGTATGTGGTCTCATTTATAGGTGAACCACACCTTCCTAAAATTCTCCGAATATACCAAAGTCAACCATTCGCCTGCCCTACCACAATCCTAAGATGCCAGTTCCATTTCTTATCGCTTTGCAACGCTACGCCCTTGTATTTAAATGACACGTCTGTGTCAAGTGAGACACTAGTGGTGCATCCGAACTTCATGAGTTTATTTCTCCTGCTCATCCACATTAACTTACACTTAGAGCTAGCTGCCATTCGTAACATGAACTAGAAATTTTGTCGAAGCTATCTTGTACCATCCTATAGACACTCCTCTTCGACAATCTTCTGTACATCACTGCATCATCAGCAAACATTGTAGATTGCGGCCCACCATATCAGTGAGATCATTTACGTGTACAGAAAATAATAGCTGTCCCATCTCATTTCCCTGGGGCACTCCTCACGATGTCCTCGTCTCTGACGAACATTCGCCATGGAGAACAACGTACTGGTTTCCATTACTCAAGAAGTCTTTGAGACCTATTCCGTATGCTTGTGCCTTCGTTAATAGTCTGCGGTGGGGTACCGTGTCAAATGCTTTTCGGAAATTCAGAAATATGAATCTGCTTGTTGCCCTTCATCCTTAGTTCGCAGTATAACTAGTCAGAAAAGAGCTAGCTGAGTTTCACAGGAGGGCGGTTTCTAAAATCGTGCTGATTCGTGGACTTAAGCGTTCAAAAAAAAATCGTTCAAATGGCTCTAAGCATTATGGGACTTAACATCTGAGGTCATCAGTCCCCTAGACTTAGAACTACTTAAACCTAACTAACCAAAGGACATCACACACATCCATGCCCGAGGCAGGATTCGAACCTGCGACCGTAGCAGCAGCGCGGATCCGGACTAAGGCGTCTAGAACCGCTCGGCCACAACGGCCGGCCTAACGGTTTCGGCCTCTAGGAAATTTACAATTTTCGAACTGAGAAAATGTTGAAGAATTTTTGCAGCAAACCGATGTTGGGATATTGGTCTGTAATTTTGCGAGTCCGTTCTTTTTCAATTCCTATACACAAGAGTCAACTGCGCTTTTTCCCATTCGCTAGGGACTTTGCACTGGGCGAGAGATTCGCGATAAATGCAAACCAAGAGACCAATGTTCTACAGTACTCTTTATATAACCGAACTGGGATTCCATCCGGACCTGGCAATTTATTTGTCTTCAACTCTTTCAAATTTTTCCAGTGGGCCAGGGATGCTTATTACTGACCTCCGTGCAATGGTGAAACGATGGTATGTTTGTGCGATTCTTCTGTATGAATCAATTCTTAAACGTGGAATTTAAAAATTTAAAATTTCAACTTTAGTTTTGCTACCTTCAACTGCCATTCCAGACTAGTCAATGGGTGAGTGGATGGAACTCTCAGACGCGCCTAGCGATTTTGCGTAGGACCAGAACTTTCTCGGATTGTCGGACAGGTCTTTTGCTAAAGTATGACGGTGACTGTTGTTGTATGCTTCGCCCATAGACCTTTCCACTGAGACACGAAGCACTACTAGTCTTTGCTAGCCATCATTTACGCGATACCTATCGAACCGAAGATGTAACAGTCTTCACTTCCTCAGTATTTTTCGAATTTTGTTGCTAAAGCACGGTGCGTCTTTTCCCTCTTTAGTCCATTTACGAAGCATACATTTGTCCAGAGCACGGTTTACAACCCTTTTAAACTTTAGCATGACACTGGAAGTAAAAAGCGAGATTATAACTGTTGCTTATTTGCTCTTTCTAGCAGAAACACTCTCCTAGTCATCTTGACGGACTTATTAATTTTATTAATAATAGTCGCTCTGATGAAATCATGACCATTAATACACGTCTCTATACTGACGCCATCTATAAGGTCCGGCCTGTTTGTAGCTGTAATGTCTAAGATGTTTTCACTGCGTGTGGGCTGACGAACTAGCTGCTCAAGACAGTGTTCGGAAATCGTGTTCAAAACTACTTCGCAACGCTGTCTTTATCCACTGCAACGAATCCATACACGTCCCAGTCTATACTCAGCAGTTTAAAATCTCCTCCAACTAGTATAGCATGATCTAGATGTTTACCCGCCATTGATAGTGACCCCCTCTGAATGACTACAGCTGTCACAGCGGAATCGGATTGTCGGTAAAACCTCAAACAATTAACTTGGTTTCACCTATACTTGTTACACGTGACCCTTTGATTACACCGTCACACTCAACTTCGACCTCAATAGAGGAATTTTATCAAAAAAAAAAAAAAAAAAAAAATGAGTCAAATGGCTCTGAGCACTATGGGACTCAACTGCTGAGGTCATTAGTCCCCTAGAACTTAGAACTAATGAAACCTAACCAACCTAAGGACATCACAAACATCCATGCCCGAGGCAGGATTCGAACCTGCGACCGTAGCGGTCTTGCGGTTCCAGACTGCAGCGCCTTTAACCGCACGGCCACTTCGGCCGGCGAATTTTATCAAATGCAATGAAAACTCCCTAACCTAAGGCCTCTAATCTGTCATTCCAGTATAGGTTCCACGAATCTCGCAACTATTTACTTTAGATTTTAGCCAGAGCCCGGTCCCAAAAATAATTTGAGATCGAGAACTTTCCTGGAGGGCAGTAAATTCGGGAATTTTGTTACGAATACTTCACCAGTTTACTGATAAAATTTTGATAGTTGAAGTGTCCTTAATCTGAAGACGGTCTGATTTCCCTGTATGTATGCCGATTGGCGAGTGTTCATCGGAGTACCTCAAACCACCGCCTAGCCTAAAAAGGCCAAAGAGCGCTCTACAAGTACTCTGCTACCAGATTAGGTGCTTCCTTCGTGTAGTGCACGCCTGTCCTATCAAGGGGAGCCTTACAATTCCCAATGCGATAACGCCAGAAGTGGTGCTGAGAGCGAGGCTTCATGTACCGAAAATAAAGTTTTTTCACAGCTTCGATTCACCAGTGGAACGGAATCTTACAGTTGCCCGTAAATTATCAGAGGATGTAACTACTTTTCTGACAACAGTGTCCTCCTACGTCACTTTCTTTTCCACGAGATCCACTGAGAATTACTAATTGACCTTGATCATCCTCAGTTAATTTCGAAACCTGCATTCGTCCTCTAAAAGAAATTATTTTCGAAAAACTATCCACTCTGATCATTTTTTTTTTTCGCTGATAATGATGGATTTTTTTTTGTTGCTCATTGCCACAGTATGCAATATTAAACGTTAAATATTATTACATAAAATCCTTTAATGGTCCAGACTGCAATGTCTGCATTATATATTGCTGTTAGATTTTGCACTTATTTTATTACTTTATCTGAAGATGACTGATTGCTCAGCCGGAATAGTAACCACTGATTGTTAAAATATTGAGACCTGGACTATCAAATAATTTTGTAAAAGAAAATCTTTTATCATTTTCATAGGTCACATGTCTCTAACCTCACAATGTCAGGAAACAACACATTACACAGTGCGTAAGTGCAGATACTTTTATGTGTGATATCTTAAAACGTACACCCATCAGTGTGTTGGCTGTATTTCTCTGCGTTGTACTGTCTTCCCACAGAAACGTCACAGACTTCACGATCAGATGGTTTCTGCATGGCCCTACATGGGCCCGAAAGTGAACAGCTCCTGACAGTACAGACTAACTGCTTTGCACCCGTGTGTCCACTCTTCAACACCGGATATGCTGCCCAGGATAAGTCAACATTAATGACTCGACCTTGTCACATGTAGATGAAGGTACTAAAACTAAAAGACTCCATCCGAATAGGCCTCGAAGTGCCCAACAGTACCGGTCGACCGCCGTGTCATCCTCAGCCGATAGGTGTCACTGGATGCAGATATGAGGAAGTTATGTGGCCAGCTCGCCGCTCTCTCTGCCGTTGTTAGTTTCCGTGGCTGGAGCAGCTACTTTGCAGTCAAGTAGCTCCCTCAATTGGCCTCACATTGACTGGGTGCACCCTGTTTGCCGAGAGTGCTCAGCAAACATGGATGGTCATCCATCCAAGTGCTAGCAGAGCCCAACAGTACTTAACGTGAACCGGTGTTATCACTGCGGCAAGGTCGTTGGCATCTGGAGGTACTACCCAGTCTAAAAACATACTACTTGTAATACGAGGGTCGTTCAATAAGTAATGCCCCACATTTAAAAAAAAAAAAGCCATTAATATGCATAGACAAACGTCCTTGTTGGCACTTCACATTTGGTGTTTGTTCTCTGGCCGGTGAAGTTTGGAACCGTTCTGGCAGATGGCAGAACCGTAGCACAGCGTCAAAATGGCGCCTACTTACGATTCACGGTACAAGCAATTTGCTGTTATTGAAATCTTGTTTTCAGAGAAAGATACCGTGGTGAACATCCATAAACGTTTGTGTGCAGTGCATGGCGATGCTGCAGATGAGAGGAGTACAGTTGGGCTATGGATAAAGGATGCTACAGCCTCAGGAAAGGCAGAGACAGAGCTCCATGATCAGCCACGCTCGGAACGTCCTGACATAGGCACTATTCCAGACATGCTGAATCGTGCGGATGCCATTATTCGTGCCAACCGGCGCATCGCCACTCGACAATTGGTTCTATAGCTGTCGGCCAGCATCGGAAGTGTGTCTTCAATGATCGAGATATTCAAGGAGGTGCTCACCATGGGCTCCACGAATGCTTGCAGCGGACCACAAGATTCACAGGAAGGCTATTTCATCCGAACTGTTGGAGCGTTTTGAGACCGACGGAGAGGCTTTTCTGTCACAGGCCGTTACGGGGGAACGGGAACAAAAAGGCAGTCCGTGAAGTTGCATCATCCGCATTCACTACAAAAGACGAAATTCAAGACAACCCCCAAGTCACGGTGACAGTCTTCTGAGATTTTGACGGCGTCATTCTCGTGGATGTGATGCCAAGCGGGTCAACCATCAATTCAGAGGCATGCGTGAAGTTTCTGAGTGAACTCAAGGACGATTTAAGGTGTATTCGATCGGACAAGAATCCAGCAGAAATCTTGCTCAAACACGATAATGCACGCCCACACACAAGTCTGAGAACCCGGAAACACATCGCCAAATTGGGTTGGACATCATTGCTTCATGTACCCTATAGTCCAGACCTGGCACCCTCGGACTTCCATCTCAATGGGCCGCTTAAGGATTCTTCGAAGATGACGAGAGTGTCAGTCATGCTGTGAAAACATGGCTAGGCCTACAGGACAAGAGCTTTTACCAGCAAGGAATACAAGGTCTTCCATAACGTTGGCGTACGGCCATAGAACGTGATGCAGATACGTAGAAAAATAGGACATGGACAAGGCATATTGATTATTGTCACCAAATTCGGACTCTTAACAATAAATACATTCTGAGAAAAAAATGTGGGCCATTACTTATTGGGTGACCCTCGTAGCTATAATTAATAGGCTGCAAATGACGTAATTACTGATATAATGTTGTTCAGTACACTGCCCCAATCACCAATAGAAATATTTACACTTATACCCTTTTTCTCATTCGCTTTAGGGCTCACTTTGTTGTGCGCTGTAAGGAACGTATGTATGAGGTCTCACGTGGTTTAGGTAGGCAACTGAAAACTTAAAAGTGAATGTTCAGAGGAGTCCTCTAGTGATTGCTGTTAATACTTAGTGAAGTCTCTTACGCTTCACTTTGGACCTTGGGAAGTGAAATCCATCCCTACTTAACGGTGTGCTTCTGGCTGTTCTGCCGAGTTATTATTCCATTGTTTCTATTTTATGCACAATGTTTCGACTATCGACACAGCCATCTCCTTCAGGTTCTGCAAGTCTTGCTTTTAGGAAGGTCAATCTACTGATATGTCGACCTTTCTTTGGCGGAGCTGATTCGACTTAAGTACAATGTGGAGCATCTCCTCGCCATAGAGTGAAGAGATGTGACGGATCAGGTTTTTTGGGCGTGATTGTGGATAAAATGCAAACAATAACCTGGCAGAAATATCCCAGTAGTCAGTCAAAAGGAGAAAATCTGAGCAAGTAGGTCCCTCCTTGATCCCTTGTTATCTTTCTTAGCCTGTGCTTTTTCTTCTTTCGAGACGAATATTGTTCGTCTGACCCAGTCACAGAGGAGGTTGTTGCCAACGTTTTCTTTATGTCTTCTACCATTCAGTCTAGATGATAAAACTGTATCGCTCCTGCTTTCTGCTCATATGTGAGAGGCATTTTTCTTTATTTTATTCTATTTTATTTCATCTTCTGTTTAAAAATTATACTTCTCATTACAAACCGCCATTTTTACATCCGTCCAGTATCATTCAACCGTTCACACAAATTTTACTGCAGCTTGCTAATATGTTTGGTATTTTTCACTCATTGCTCTGAACCACACACCAAAAGTTGTACAAACATCACTCCTTAAATTTCGCTCTCTTTTCTCTTTTTCCTAGATAATATTCTTCCACATATGGCCTGGTACTTACTCCTTTTTTGATCAGTGTCGTTACTGATTTCACAGTGAAGGTATTGAAAGTGAGACACTTGTTCAGCGGGTATATTATCTGGAGTTACTTTTATTTGTACTGGATATTCGACTCTAAACGACATAGCGCTGCGATTTTTATGTTATATCCTGGGGTGACGTGTAGATAACAATACAATTCCTGTAGGTAACCCTCAGATTTTTGAACATTAACTAGGTCAACAACCATGATATTTACAGCTCTACCTGAAGAGTGTGGATGCTTTGAAACCTTCCTTCTTTGACAAATGCTCTCTATTTCATTTGTACGATTAGTCATTTTCACACTGCGTCGTTCTCAAGAACATACGTTCCATCAACTTAGGTCCATCACGTTACATTGCCTAAATACTGGATTCATCTTACACGTGTATGGCTACACGTCATATTACAGATTCTAAATCAGAGTGCAACACCGTCACGTGTCACTCTACTACGTGACATGTGATGGTGCAGCGCTATGATTTTGATTTTGTATGGTTTTTAATTTGTTGCCGTATATTTGTAAGATGAATCCGATATGTACACAACTCGACACGTCATTTACTTAACTTTATGTCACGGATATGCTTGAAAACGACGCAATGCTGAAAAAAATTAATCTCACAAATGAAACGTAGAGCATTCATATACAGCCTACAACGGATCATATTTTCATTTGTAAAAGTTTAATGTCTATGGACCCACACAGAAAAATATCTTAAACTCCTTATTTGTGTACTGACAGGGGAGTGTGGAATAAATACGTTCCTTCAGCACCGTGTGTCTCCCTTGCTGGAAATAGCAAAAAATCAACTCAACAGGCAGTATTGATCATCAAATTACATTTATTCCGTTCCGAAAAAACGGAGGCGGACCACAACTGGCGAGGAGGCACTGAATCGTCGCAGATTAGGGCGGGGGCGAACACACACGCGAGTCCGGAGCCGACGTATGGTCTTCAATAATTACCGAGCCAATTCAATTACGAGTAATTAGTAATTAGGCCCGCATAGATTCGTCTTTCTCGAGAGGCGTCCGCGGCGGGCAGCGACTTCCGGCGCGCGATCATTAGCTCGCGATTCATCACGGCCGGCCTCCGCTTCCGCCTCCACCTCCGCCGCCGCCGCCTCCGCCGCCGCCGCCGCCGCCGCCACCGCCACCGCCTCCGCTCAGCCGCGGACGTCTGCCCTGTTTGCCTGCAATCCCCCTCCCGCCCTCACCGTCATCGCTTCTGCACAGACTCTCGAGGAGTCCCGCCGACCCACGCCGTCATCCCTGTGTGTGTGACGCCGCGGCGCAAATTTCTCCAGGCCTCGAGCGGGCTGGATGAAATTCTGCCGCGGACGGTCCAGACGGACAACCGAAAGTCAAACTGTACACTGTATGCGTGGGACACTGAGGGACATCGCGAAGTTCGTGCAAACACGTTGTGGCGTTTCCCGACACCGGAGAATATGTGTTGTCCATGCAAGGGCGCTGGGAAAGTGGACAAGCACTCGTAGCGCTGTCCAGAAACTGCAGTCAATCCGATTTTCAACAGCTCATAGACATGTATAGCGCAGCTGGTCACCAATGATGTCATATTTGTGTTTTGTACGGTGTTTTTCGTACCTTGGAAAGAGTTAACTAAGTCATGTTGCCGTGAACATAAACCAGAGTGATTTATTCTTGGTGATCAAAAGTTGCCCTTTCTTTGACCAGGAAGAACGCCCCCACTTGTACTAAACCTCCAGAAATGTCTCAGTTTAGCCAGTGAGTCCGTAGAGGATGATATAAGAGGCGTTGCCGTGCTTTTCCATCCGAATTTTGAGGAGATTAATCCACTCGCTATCTTAATGAGGGGTCGTGTAGGATTCTTTCTGTCTGTTTTGCCGAGAAGCTAACGAAGTCTATGGCGTTTGCAAAAGCAGTATCAGCGCCTCTGAGGTGTCTGTAAAGTTCAGTTCCTCTGATTGTAAGTGATGAAGCGGGATGCTATATTAAGCGGAATAACCTTCAAAATGGATGCCATTGTGATGAATTTACTTACTAAACACCATAAGCCGATAATATCGACACAATTAAAAATGAAATTTTCTGGCAGATTAAAACTGTGTGCCGGACCGAGACTCTAACTCGGGACCTTTGCCTCTAGCGGGGATATCAGCTCACACTCCGCTGCAGAGTGAAAATCTGATTGTGGAAACATCCCCCAGGCTGTGGCTAAGTCATGCCTCCGCAATATCCTTTCTTTCAGGAGTGCTAGTTCTGCAAGGTTCGCAGGAGAGCTTCTGTAAAGTTTGGAAAGTAGGAGGCGAAGTACTGGCAGAAGTAAAGCTGTGAGTAAGGGCCGTGAGTCGTGATTCGGTAGCTCAGACGGTACAGCACTTTCCCGCGAAAGGCAAAGTTCCCGAGTTCGAGTCTCGGTCTGGCACACAGTTTAAAACTGCAGGAAGTTTCATATCACCGCGCACTCCGCTGCAGAGTGAAAATCTCATTCTGGAACAATTAAAAATCATTAACTGGAAACTAACAATTTCCTGAGAATATGCTCTTACGACAGAACTAGGTCGGAAGGCATTCTATCGGCGACTGGCAACTACAGCGCACAGTCTGTACCTTGTACTTACACTCGTGGTATTTCGTAGCCGTCCGTACTTTATACTTGGCGTAAACACTATTCATTTATTTACTAAGATGACCGATTTCTGGCGTTGTAACACTATTGTGGGGAAATACTTGTGACTCATGGCAGAAAAAGTACCAACACAGCTGTAACTTCAGAATATCTTTATTTTGTCACACGACTAGTTTCCGCTGCACTTTGCCGCCATTCTCAGGGCCCGTCACTGGCAAAAGAGTATTTCATTTCTTTGCCGCATTTATTGTGGGGTCCTTGTTACTAGCTCACGTAGGCTAGCTTTCATCAGGTGTCTATACTTGGCACCGTGTTGTCTCCAATGCCAGGTCGCGTGATAGAATAAAGATATGCTCAAGGTACGTCTTTGGTGGTACTTTTTCTCTTATACAATCAGCTGAAATCCTCGTCCATGAAATAGGATGGACATCTGTAAATTGCACTTATGATCTGTAGGTTGCTCTTAATGTCTTCGTCGGAAAAAGATACATTTATTAGTTAATATTTATTAAGTAAGATTACTTACTTCGCACCAGAATAACTATCCTTTCCCTACGTATCTCGCTGCTGATGTAATGGGTGTTGTCATGACTATCCACAGCGCCTCACACCAATGGCCACTGGCAACGCCATGTAGTCCACCTGCTCCTTCAGCCAGCGTGGGAAGTGAAATCTTTCTCCCGGCAGTGTCCGTTCTGCAGTATCGCTTTATTCCCTGTAAATATATGATATTTGCAGACGCGATACACAACTGTAGAACTGGAAAATTAGAATGCGGTTTGAACAGAAGGGATTCCTTACAACGGTTAATGGCTGTACACATACGTTCCTGGGTTGACGAACTCTCAGGGACATTGTCACCTCTTCGAGTGGTCCAGTATATGAGTTTATCTTAATACCACACAAAATAGCTGTGACCGTTACGAACGGTAGGTGAAACGTAGCAATCAACATACCCACAATATAACAGATCTGAAAGACCTGGTCTGCAGCTCGTGGTCTAGTGGCTAGCGTTGCTACCTCTGGGTCACGGGATCCCGGGTTCGATTCCCGGCCGGGTTGTAGATTTTCTCAGCCCGGGGACTGGGTGTTTGTGTTGTCCTCATCATTTCATCATCATCATTCGTGACAGTGGTTCGAATGGACTGTGAAAAAAATTGGACGGTGTAAAAATTACGACTTTGTACAGGCGCTGACGACCGCGCTATTGAACGAAAAATGGTTCAAATCTTTCCGAGCACTGTGGGACTTAAGGGGCTCCGGAAAGGCTCAAAATCATGAAAAGTTCAATTTTTACTTTTTTACGTTTTCTGAATCTGCAGACTATTACCTTTTAATATATATATAATTTATTCAATTCCGAAGACTACAACTATTTTTAAATTTTTTTTGAAATGTGTTCTACATGGGCGTGACTCACTGTGGCGCTGTTAAACTGCTGTCAAATGGTGTTATTATTAACGTCCGTGTTCATCAGGTACATTTTAGTGATGTGAGATAAAGTATGTGTTGTGGCTAACCTGTGATGGTTCAATATATATCGCTGGTGTGATTGTCGATTGTTTCATGTCTATTTACTCTGTCGTTATCTCGAAAATATTCGTAATTAATTCTGTTTCTTGAGTCTCTGTTTTGTTGAAGTATAATAATGAGTTATTAGAAATCCTCTGAAGGCTTTTAAGAAAAGGAGAAATGTTGGAAAGCCAAAGGTATGTGTTATTACTATAAACAATAAAGACGATAACCAATGACTGAACCTAACCTCTCAAGTACACCTGCCCATAGCAGTCAAAGTGGGAAAGAAAATACTTCACAGAAGAAGCTTGGTTCAGTGAGTGAAAACTATGAATGTTTTATGGGCGAATCGGATGTGAATGAAATATTTGATATGTCGGTTCTCAAAGGAATTTTTTCAAACTGTGTAAGATGTATTCATTGTAGTGAAGTTGGTCTGGAACTCTCCATAATAAAGCACGTAGGACTTGCTAGTGAAATACAACTGAAATGTGATAAGTGTTCATACATGACCACCTTTTGGAACAGTGTTGCAGTAACTGCAACTGAAGAAAATGGTAGCAAAATCTACGAACACAACAACGAGCGATGCTTGCTTTAGACAAGGAACGCCTTCGGGCTGCAGACAGGGCTGTAAAGAGTCTAGAAATACAAGCAAGAGTAAACAGGAGGAGGAACAAGAGGAAGCTGGAGGAGGAGTTTGCAGAGGATGAAGATAATCCATCCTATGGACCTGGAATGCACTAAAAAGTTAATCCAATCTTTGTCGCTCGATTCCCAAAACTTTTATTTTCTCATACTAATTACATGTTTTCTAAGGATCTTCTAAACATATTTATTTCAAACTTTCATTAAATGTTACACAGTACCTTCTGCATAATTTAACACAGCCTTTTTCCAAAAAACTGTATATTTTTGAATATATAAATAAAAAATTGCAAAAAAATGTTGAGAATTTTCATTACAATTGAAAAAAAATCATCTTTAATAACTGAATTAAAATTTTGTAAAATCCCTGTGTTAAGTTGTAGCCCATATTCCAATAAATAATCTGTAAAAAGTTCAACTTCCTACCTCAAATACTTTGTGAGGAAAAATGTAATTTATAAGCGTTATTTTAACATTGCAAGTATAGGGCGTTCCGGAGCCCCTTAAACCTAACTAACCTAAGGACATCACACACATCCATGCCCGAGGCAGGATTCGAACCTGCGAACGTAGCAGTCGCACGGTTCCGGACTGAGCGCCTAGAAGCGCTATTGAACGCCCCACAAACCAAACATCATCATTATTACCATCTAAGGGATCTAGTCAACAATGGGTGGATTCGATTGGATATGGCATTGTTCGTATTGTAGACATAACGTGTATCTTCAACAAGTTATCAGCAGAGAGAAAAAGGCAGTGGTCTTAGCTGGTTACTTACAACTGCGGTAGACTGAGGACTTGGAGGGAGCTCCGACGCACATCTTGGCGTTACTATCGGCGCGTAACTCAATCACGCGTTCCTCAGATACAGTAAGGAGGTAAATGGAGGCGATTATTGGCAATTTTGTCCGTATCTCTACTAGTACTTCGTAATTTGATGGGATCCGAGCACATGCCGTCAAACAAATGGCCCCTCTGCAGTGGTTGATGCCAGCAGACGAATGCGCAATCAATGATAACTAATCAGTCGATTGCAAACGGACTGTTCGCCAGGCACTGTGACCGCTACTTTTATATCTTGAACAGCCCGAAAAAGAATATGCTGTCACCATATTTCTGCACAGCCCTGTCAGACAAGTAATGAGCAACTTAGATCTTTCGCAGAATGAGATTTTCACTCTGCAGCGGAGTGTGCGCTGATATGAAACTTCCTGGCAGATTAAAACTGTGTGCCGGACCGAGACTCGAACTCAGGACCTTTGCCTTTCGGGGGCAAGTGCTCTACCAACTGAGCTACCCAAGCACGACTCACGGTCCGTCCTCACTGCTTTACTTCTGCCGGTACCTCGCCTCCTACCTTGCAAACTTTACAGAAGCTCTCCTGCGAACCTTGCAGAACTAGCACTCCTGAAAGAAAGGATATTGCGGAGGCATGGCTTAGCCACAGCCTAGGGGATGTTTCCAGAATGAGATTTTCACTCTGCAGCGGAGTGTGCGCTGATATGAAACTTCCTGGCAGATTAAAACTGTGTACTGGCAGAAGTAAAGTTGTGAGGACGGGGCTTGAGTCGTGCTTGGGTAGCTATGGTAAAATGGGCTTCTGGAGAAGTCAAAAAATCTCGTAGAATCCCTGCCTTGCTTATCAACACCGACAGAACACTACTTTTCTCAGTATACGCCTAGGGAATAAGCACTTTTCTTTCGTTTAGAACATTACTTCAGAAGCAATTCGCAAGAGCGTGTGAAATCAAGTGGTGGCTCTAGTCTCTATCGCACCATGCGAGAAGTTACAAAGATTAGTAGCACACCAGAGACTGATCTCCGATCGGTCTTACGCCGTAAAGTTTTTGGGGTCTGGGACAGCGTCAGTACAACAAATAAACTACATATTATCAAGTAGAGAACCGAATCTGTGGAGATCATACATGCGAGCCTCTCGGGAGTCAGTTGTCCTTTGCCGGCTCCGCATCGGCGTACTTGGCTAGAACATGGTCACCTCCTCCGTCGCTAGGACCCACCTCAGTGTCACTGTGGTTCCCACTTGACTGTGGTCCACATCCTCTTCGACTGTCCAATTTTTGCCGCCCTAAAGCGGGATTTTAACCTTCGCGCCACACTGCCTATGGTGTCAGGAGACAATGCCTCAACGTCTGATCTAGTTCTGCGTTTTCTTCGTGAGTGGGGTTTTTATCACTCAATTTAAGGGTGGACGTCTGGCCTGCTCTCCCAGGCCTTCATCCTTCCTCTTTTTTAACTCTTCCTCGCTCTTTCTTTTCTGTTTGTTCGCTCTGATGTTCACCTTGTTGCTGTTTATATTTCTCTTGCCTTGTGTATTTCGGCTGGAGATTTTTGTATGTTGAAGATTGGCTGGCTCATCATTTCTTATTCTTGCGATCAGGCAGCACAGGCCATGTGCTATATTATTTTAATACTTTCCACAGCTTTTTTTCCCTTTTTATCCATGTTTTCCATGTTTTCCCCTAATGGTTTTCTTCTTTCGTTTTCTCTTTCATTGTGGTTCCCAGTTAGTTTTACGCATATTTACTTTTCCTGACTCTTTTTGGGAATGGTTTTAGCAAGAATATGGTTCAAATGGATGTAAGCACTATGGGACTTAACATCTGAGGTCATCAGACCCCTAGACTTAGAACTACTTAAACCTAACTAATCTAAGGACATCACACACATCCATGCCCTTGGCAGGATTCGAACCTGCGACCGTAGCAGCAGCGCGGTTCCGGACTGAAGCGCCTAGAACTGCTCGGCCACAGTGGCCGGCTATGGTTTTAACCAGAGACCTGTTTGCATGAGGAAAAAGGAACTGATGACGCTGTTCTTTGGCCCCTTTACTCTCCAAACCAACCAACCAAAGATCTTTATACCCCTTAAGCGACATAAATTGACTGCATCTGAAGAGGCCTAGATAGGCCCAACGGCACCGACTGAGCCCTCTGTCGTCCTCAGCCGATATGCGTCACTGGTTGAGGATATGGAGAGGCATGTGGTCATGTGGTCAGCAACCGCTCTCTCGGCCGTTGTCAGCTTTCGTGACGGAAGTGACGGAAGCCACTATCTTTCAATGAAGTAGTTGCTCAGTTGGCCTCAAAACGGTTGAGTCCACCCGACTTGCAAACAGCGCAGGCCTGGACGGTCACTCATCCAAGTGCTAGCCGAGTCCAACAGCGCTTTACATCGGTTATTTGACGGGAACCGGTGTTAACACTGCGGCAAGGCCGTTGGCTACAAACATTATTTGCGTGATAAAAACTCAAAAAATTAAGAAATGCTCTTGTTAGCGAATACATGAAAGCACAGCATTCCAGATTTGCAAGCCACAGTCACATTTAAAGCAACATTGGGCAGCGACCGAGCGCCGTGTCATTCTTAGCGCACAGGCGTCACTGGTTGTCGATATGGGAGAGGCATGTGGTCAGCACATCACCCTGTCGTTGTCGGCTTTCGTGACAGATGTCGCCATTTCTCAGTCAAGTAGTTCCTCAGTTAGCCTCACAAACGCTGAGTTCACCCCACTTGCCAACAGCTCATGGCAGACCTGGACGGTGACAAATCCATGTGCTAGCCATGCTAGCAGCGCTTAATTTCGGTGGCCTGAAGGGAACCGGTGTTACCACCGCGGCAAGGCCGTTGGCTACATAAAATTTTTGCGTCTTAAAAACTCGAAAAATTAAGAACTGAACTTGTTAGCGAATACACAAAAACACGGTCTTCCACATTTGCATGTCACAGTCATATTTAAAAGCAATAGCAAAAATGTTACGTCGTAAGTTCAAATATTTATATCATTCAGGTTCACATACATGATGAGGAATGAGTGGAGGCGCTTGGAATGACCCAGAAACCCAGTTTGAGTCAATTAGGAAAGCGAAAGCTAGAGAGAGAGCTCCTGTCTGATTACTTTTACATTGTTTTTACGTTCCAGGTCGTCGGATGGTGTCATATTGAAAGGCGCTCCAGTGGTAAGACAAGGTTAGTTGCTACTTGTGCTTCGTAATGCGACTGTTGTTCAGTTTCGTCTCTCCGAGTTCGCCTGTACGACACGAATACAATGTACAGGTGTTAGACAAAAAGATGTTCTTTGTAGTTGTGAGTGAATTACGTCGTAGTCAGGTGAATTCGAACATGGGCAAATGGTTGGTGCTCAAGTGGTGGATACTTCCGTAAACAAATCCGCTGAATTTTTTGCTGTTTAAAAATGCGGCGTATCGAACATTTATACCGCATACAGGAAACACGGAAAAACGTGAGTGATCGTGACGAAAAGTAATAAGACGAAAGCTGCATAAGCTACTACAGAACTGCTAAGCCTGTCAGCACCAAGTCAACAAAAGAAAACTGCATACGCAGGGAACTGCAGGGACAGCTGGAATTCCAAAAGCAGCGATGGAGACGCAAATTCCCGTAACAGGAAAAGGTGGTACTGGAACCACAAAACCGGGACTAAAGAGCAGTGTAAGTAAGTGATCCGGTCAGATGTTTCTTGTTTGGGCTCTTAGCACTATGGAACTTAACATCTGAGGTCATCAGTCCCCTAGAACTTATAACTACTTAAAACTAACTAACCTAAGGACACCACACACATCCACGCCAGAGGCAGGATTCGAACCTGCGACCGTAGTTGTGTCTTGTTTCACACTGTTTCCAATTTCTACCCGAGTTTACGTACCAATAACGCAAAATGGCGGGGATCGGTGGTGATTTGAGACCCATGGTTACTCTGCAAGGCTGCAATAACGCCAAGAATTATGTGACCTTCTTGACTGCTAAGATCCATCCCATGGTGTAGTGTTTGTTCTACAATGGTGGTGCCGTGTTCCAAGACGACACGGCCCCAGTCAACACAGCCCACATCGAACAAGACCGGTTTTGCAAGCACGAAGATGAATTGTCATATCTCCTTTACCAACTACAGTCACCAGGTTTCGAGATTATTGAGTCTTCGTGATCTACTTTGGAGAGAAGGGTGCACGATCGTTATATTACCTGAACTTTCCACTGTTTTGCAGAACGAAGGATACAATATTCCCTTGAAAACCATACAGCACTTGCATTTATCCATTCCGAGGCAAGTGAATTCTGTTGTGAATGCCAAAGATTTTCCTACATCGTAATAGTCTTGGTAATGTGTTGTGTTTGTGTTGTTTCCATATTTTTTTCCCCACCTCTAGTATGATTGTCTTTCTGTATTGAATAGAGTTGCTTAGAAGAGTATTTCAACACCTGAAGTAATAGCTGCAACGACACGTAAATAATGAAAGCAATACAAAAAATATGCAACGACGGAATAACAGAAGAATAGAGCAGGCGACTAGTGTTGCTGGAAAACGTGTGACCAGTATCGTAAGGTGGTAAGGGTTCTGAAGAAACACGACGACGTCACCAAAACGTTCTTCCGATCACTGCAGAATATTACAGAGTCCTAGTCGGCTGGGCCAAGGAGCCAATGGGACAGCACTTGCTTGACTTCTACAGTGTTCTGTGTGGGTGTGGGTTGCGGTACGCTGGGCACAATGCTGAGTTCTGCAGCTCTGCTTGGAGCACGCACGTTCGCCTCGAGCAGGAGAGCAATTCGCTGATGACTGAACCACAAATTGGACGAAATCCACATGTTCGACTTTCAACTCAACAGTCTGCTGCGCCAGAAGATTTTGAAATATAGAAATACCTTAGAGGGCTTGTGGGGAATCTTTATTTCCTACGCAGATTTGGTATCCGATAACTGTGTAGTATACACAACACATTTACTGCCCTCTGACGCGATATTAGGTGTTTGCTATGTTTTACAACCAGCAGCGCCAACTGTCAATTAGTACATGAGTCAGGAGAAACTACCTTTGAAAATGGGACGAACCCTCCGATTGGGTGGTGGGCGGAGGGGGGTGGGGCGGGGGGGGGGAACGCATTTAGCCACCGCCGACAGCATCTAACGGCGGCCCGTGCCCACGGGGATCCGGCATCGAGGACCACCGTCTCCGCCGAGTCACATTCTCCATTGCAGTGATGCAACTGAGCATCGGTATTCGTACAGTGCGGAACGTGTCGAACAGTGGACCGTAGAAGACTACAGAACCTGATTTAGTCCAATTAACGAAAAAAAATTAAGGGAAGCAATTCGTACAGTCGTAAATTTTTATACAGTAATGGTAGCGAGTACCGTCTACATCTACATCTACATTTATACTCCGCAAGCCACCCACCGGTGTGTGGCGGAGGGCACCTTACGTGTCATTGTCATTACTTCCCTTTCCTGTTCCAGTCGCGTATGGTACGCGGAAAGAACGACTGCCGTAAAGCCTCCGTGCGCGCTCGAATCTCTCTAATTTTACATTCGTGATCTCCTCGAGAGGTATAACTAGGGGAAAGCAATATATTCGATACCTCATCCAGAAACGCACCCTCTCGAAACCTGGACAGCAAGCTACACCGCGATGCAGAGCGCCTCTCTTGAAGAGTCTGCCACTTGAGTTTGCTAAACATCTCCGTAACGCTATTACGCTTACCAAATAACCCTGTGACGAAACGCACCGCTCTTCTTCGGATCCTCTCTATCTTCTCTGTCAACCCGACCTGGTACGGATCCCACACTAATGAGCAATACTCAAGTATAGGTCGAGCCACCTCCTTTGTTGATGGACTACATTTTCTAAGGGCTCTCCCAGTAAATCTCAACCTGGCACCCGCCTTACCAAAAAATCAATTTTATATGATCATTCCACTTCAAATCGTTCCGTACGCATACTCCCAGATATTTTACAGAAGTAACTGCTACCAGTGTTTGTTCTGCTATCATATAATCGTACAATAAAGGACCCTTCTTTCTATGTATTCGCAATACATTACATTTGTCTATGGTAAGGGTCAGTTGCCACTCCCTGCACCAAATGCATGAACAACATGCCAAAAGTTCTGGCTGGTAGTTTGAGCGTTGGGTTGAGCGGGCGGTGGGGGTGGTATTTAAAGGTCACTGTTTTTGGTTTTCCTCGAACAACTCGAAAACCGCGGATTCTAGAGAAAAATGCTTTCTAGTACAAAATTAAACACATTTAAATGTCCTACAGAAAACCCCCAATTCATTTTTTTTCCACGACTAATAGTTTTCACGCTGCATGGGACCGAAAAATCGCAAATTGTTAAAATTTTTGTTTTAAAAGTGCAGTGTTTACTATTCAATGACGTGGGTTAAGAACAAATATTAAACGTGTTTATCACTTGTAAGTTCAGTAGAAGCCGTATTAAGGGATAAGTTGTTTTCTGGGGGTTCAACAGTGTGGTGATGGGGAGGGGGGGAGGTGGTAAGGGAGGGATGGGGTTAGTGTTGGAGGGCAGAAGTGTGAAGGAAGGTATCCCTGGATTATGGTCATGCACTTCCCTCCTTCATACGTCATCAAACTAAAAATCTAACAGGTTCTTCCTCAGTCTCTCTACCCCACTGCGTCACAAGAAGCAAGTTTCACAAATTTATACCGAGCCTCCATAGCACGCATTATAAATCACTGGCGACGCAGTGCAGAGACATACAAACACACACCATGGGGGCAGGGTAGATGGGCGGGGGGGGGGGGGGGCTACTTTCCTAAAATACGTTAACACTACATGGATTACAACTATGAGTTACTAATAACACTAAGGCAAGAAACGAACAGACTATGGCTTCCAATTATAGACAAAATAACTTCTCTGATCATGTGTGTATATACTAGATGGTTCAAATGGCTCCGAGCATTATGGGACTTAACATCTGAGGTCATCAGTCCCCTAGAACTTAGAACTACTTACAGCTAACTAAGATAAGACATCACACACATCCACGCCCGAGGCAGGATTCGAAACTGCGACCGTAGCAGTCTCGCGGTTCCAGACTGAAGCGGCTAGAACCGCTCGGCCACCTCGGCCGGCGTTTATATACTAGAGTTATTTTCAGTTTATTGAGTCATTACTTATTTCTAGTTGTTAAGTGAGCTGTTTTGTAAAAAAACACCTGGAGCTGTTAACTGCCTACTACTTTGAAGAGCCTGTCCCAAAAATACCACGCTGTCAATGTGTATTCGACAATGTCGAGTTCATTGTCCCCATTATCACTGGCTAGAATACGTCCCACAACATGAGGATTATCAGATGCATCTTCCCAATCCCTCAGCTCCCATCGTCTGAAGAGGCCCAGAGGCTTAAAATGTCTCCCACTGCAATGGAAATCGGTCACTTAGGTGTTATAGAACTTAAGATGTTTCACCATAAGCCAAAGAGTGCGTTACAGCAGGTTACTGTTCTAGACCACAACATGATCAGTCCCACTTCATGAGACATCTTGGAAGATATACTGTGAGTGTATGGCAAGCGGCATATCAACAGAATGTAAATAAATACTGCACACTGTTCCACATTGGTAGATTGGAAATTGATTATTAGTCGTCCTGTACGGCAGCTGTAGTGTCCGTCTGGGAAATGTGACATCCTCCACCACGAGTGCTCCCCGATGGTCGGTTTACAGAAAGACTACATCTCCCCAGTCATTCCTGTTCAGTTCTATTGTGTGAATACGCAAGACAACTTCACTGAGCACGTGTTTATACAGGGTGTTACAAAAAGGTACGGCCAAACTTTCAGGAAACGTTCCTCACACACAAAGAAAGAAAATAAGTTATGTGGACATGTGTCCGGAAACGCTTACTTTCCATGTTAGAGCTCATTTTATTACTTCTCTTCAAATCACATTAATCATGGAATGGAAACACACAGCAACATAACGTACCAGCGTGACTTCACTTTGTTACAGGAAATGTTCAAAATGTCCTCCGTTAGCGAGGATACATGCATCCATCCTCCATCGCATGGAATCCCTGATGCGCTGATGCAGCCCTGGAAAATGGCGTATTGTATCACAGCCGTCCACAATACGAGCACGAAGAGTCTCTACATTTGGTACCGGGGTTGCGTAGACAAGAGCTTTCAAATGCCCTCATAAATGAAAGTCAAGAGGGTTGACGTCAGGAGAGCGTGGAGTCCATGGAATTGGTCCGCCTCTACCAATCCATCGGTCACCGAATCTGTTGTTGAGAAGCGTACGAACACTTCAACTGAAATGTGCAGGAGCTCCATCGTGCATGAACCACATGTTGTGTCGTACTTGTAAAGGCACATGTTCTAGCAGCACAGGTAGAGTATCCTGTATGAAATCATGGCGGTGAATCGAGGAAGTACAGTACATACTGACGAAACTAAAATGAGCTCTAACATGGAAATTAAGCGTTTCCGGACACATGTCCACATAACATCTTTTATTTGTGTGCGAGGAATGTTTCCTGAAAGTTTGGCCGTACCTTTTTGTAACACCCTGTATCGAGGAGTTACGTCCAGTTAGCTCAGTGAATCCTTATTGGCAGTTGTTGTGAGTTCCTGCCAACAATGGCTGAGAAATGAAAAATTAGTAAGTGTGTTGACAGTGATCTATGTATCGTTGGTGCGAAAAGGATTGGATTTGTGAGTGTGGCACTTGGCTGCTATCTATTGTTGGCATTCTGTTGTGGTTTGATGCGGCCCGCAGCGAATTCCTTTCCTATGTAAAGCCCATCGTTTTAGAGTAAGACTTGCAAATTACGTCCTCAATTATCTGCTGGATGTATTCCAGCCTCTGCCTTCCTCTACAGTTTTTACCCTCCACTGCTCCCTCATGTACCATGGAAGTTATTCCCTGATATCGTTCCAGATGTCCTATCATCCTGTCCTTTCTCCTTGTTAGTGTTTTCTACACATTCGTTTCTTCTCCGATTCTGCGCAGAACCCCCTCATTCGTTACCTTAACAGTTCACTCAATTTTCAACAGTCGTCTGGAGCAGCACAGCTAAAATGCTTCGATTCTCTTCTGTTCTGGTTTCCCTACAGTCCACGTTTCACTTCCGTGCCCCAAATGTACAGTCTCAGAAATTTCTTCCTCAAATTAAGGCCAATGTTTGATACTAGTAGACAGGAATGCCCTTTTTACCAGTGCTAGTCTGTCTTTGATGTCCTCATCACAGCCTAAGTATCAGAATTCATTAACTTCATCTACTTCACCGGTCACTGTGGCCGAGTGGTTCTAGGCGCTTCAGTTCGGAACAGCGCTGCTTCTACGGTCGCAGGTTCGAATCCTGCCTCGGGTATGGATGTGTCTGAAGTCCTTAGGTTAGTTAGTAGTTCTAAATCTAGGGAACTGATGACCTCAGATGTTAACTCCCATAGTGCTCAGAGCCACTTGAATCATCTACTTCGTGACCATCCATCTTGATGTTAAGTTTCTCGCAGTTCTCATTTCTGCTACTTCTCATTACTTTCGCCTTTCTTCGATTTACTGTTCATTCAGTTTAGCAGATCTGTAATTCTTCAGTTTCACTAAGGATAGCAATGTCATCAGTGAATCTTGTCGTTTAATTTTAATTGCACGCTTGAAAGTTTCTTTTATTTCCATCATTGCTTCTTCGATGTATTGATTGAACAGTAGGGGCGAAAGACTACTTCCTGTCTTGCACCCTTTTTAATCCGAGCACTTTGTTCTTGGTCGTCCGCTCTTGTTATTCCCTCCTGGCTCTTGTACAATTTGTATATTACCCGTCCCCTACTTTTCTCAAAATTTCGGACATCTTGCACCATTTTACATTGTCGAATGCTTTTTTCAGATCGACAAATCCTATGAACGTGACTGGAATTTTCTTCAGCGTTACTTCTATCAACAACCGCGTCATAACAGCCTCTCAGGTGCCCTTACCTTTCCCATAGCCAAACTGGTCGTCATCTATCACGTTCTCAATTTTCGTTTTCATTCTTCGGTATAATATTCTTGTCAGCAACTTCGGTACATGAGCTGTTAAGCTTACAGTGGGTTAATTCTCGCTCTTGTCAGCTCTTGCGGCCTTCGGAATTGTGTGCATGATATTTTTCGGAAATCACACGGTATATTGCCAGACTCATATATTCTACAGTTTTTACAGTCGTTTTGTTGGTACTTCCGCCAGTGATTTTAGAAATTCAGATATCTATTCCTTCTGCCTTATTTGATCTGAAGTTTTCCAATGCTCTTTAGCGAACAGGGTGGTGCAGTGCTTAGCACAGTGGACTCGCATTCGGGAGGACGACGGTTGAATTCCGCGTCCGGCCATCCTGTATTAGATTTTCTGTGGTTTCTCTAAATCGCTCCAGGCAAATGCCGGGATGGTTCCTTTGAAAGGGCACGGTCGACTTCCTTCCACGTCCTTCCCTAATCCGATGAGACCGATGACCTCGCTGCCTGGTCTCCGCCCCCACAACAACCCAACCCAATGGTCTTTTAAGTTTTGATTCTTATACTGGATCCCCTATCTCTTCTAAATCGACTCCTGTTTGCTCTTCCATCACATCAGACAAATCTTCCCCCATAGAGGCTGTCAATGTACTCTTTCCACCTATCCGCTCTCTTCTCTGTATTTAACAGTGCATTTCCCGTTGCACTATTAATGTTACCACCCTTGCTTTTAATTTCACTGAAGGTTACTTTGACTTTCCTATATGCTGCGGCAATCCTTCCGAAAATCACTTCTATTTCTATTTCTTCACACTTCCATGCAGTCATTTCGCTTTAGCTTCCTTGCACATCCTACTTGTTTCAGACCTAAGCCCCTTGTTTTTGACTATTCCTGAATTTCCATGAATATTTGTGTACTTTGTTTGACTGAACTATTTCCTCTGTTTCCCATGTTTTCTTCGCAATTACTTTTTTTGTACCTAGGTTATTCTTTCCATTTTCTGTTATTGTCCTTTTTAGTGATGCCCATTCCTCTTCAACTGAACTGTTTACTGACCTATTCCTTATCGCAGGTGTTACCTCTAGACAGCATAAATATTTTCCGTTCAGAAATTTTTCACAACTGTAGAATGGGCTGCACTAAGTGGAGCCATTTACCACACACTCGCATTATATCTTCCAAGATAGGTGTGAGTATTTCTCATGAAGTGGGACTTACCATCAACTGGTACAGAACAGTAATCTGCTGTAACGCACCCTTTGACTTACGCTGAAACATCTTAAGTTCTATATCACCTAGGAACCTATTACTATTGCAGAGGGTGACATTTTAAGCCTCTGGGTCTCTTCAGACGATGAGAGCTGAGGGGCTGGGCGATGTATCTGATAATACCCATTTTGTGAAAAATATTCTAGCCAGTGATTATGGAGACAATGAAATCGACATTGTCGAATACACATTGACAGCATGTTATGTTTGGGACAGGCTCTTCAAAGTGGTAGGCAGCTGACAGCACCAGTTGTTGAGCTTTTTTGCGTAACAGCTCACTTAACAACTAGAAATAAGTACTGGCCCAATAAACTGAAATAACTCTGGTATATAAACACATGACCAGAGAAGTTGTTTTGTCTACATACATAAGAACTAGACACGAAATAAAGTGGAGCTATAGTTTTTCTGTCAACCGAAAAGCGAGAAGTGCTCGTGGTGAGGGAAATAGACTTTCCCGGAAGAACACTGCAACTATCTTTCAGGATAACTAAGAATCAATTTTGTCTCTACCAATGCAGAACAGCGGGCAGAGATATACGTAGGATCTATGCGTATGCGTTTCCTGCGTTAGTGTTATTAGTAAGTCCTATCTACATTTCATATATGTCAACTTTCTTTTATATATATATATATATATATAGAGAGAGAGAGAGAGCCCCTCCACGCCACACACCGGCATGATGGCCAACTCAATAGGTCTACTGCCATCTCTGTATAAGGGTTAGTTTTCTCTACATCTACATCTACATGATTACTCTGCAATTCACATTTAAGTGCTTGGCAGAGGGTTCATCGAACCACAATCATACTATCTCCCTACCATTCCACTCCCGAACAGCGCGCGGGAAAAACGAACACCTAAACCTTTCTGTTCGAGCTCTGATTTCTCTTATTTTATTTTGATGATCGTTCCTACCTGTGTAGGTTGGGCTCAACAAAATAGTTTCGCATTCGGAAGAGAAAGTTGGTGACTGAAATTTCGTAAATAGATCTCGCCGCGACGAAAAACGTCTTTGCTTTAATGACTTCCATCCCAACTCGTGTATCATGTCTGCCACACTCTCTCCCCTATTACGCGATAATACAAAACGAGCTGCCCTTTTTTGCACCCTTTCGATGTTCTCGGTTAATCCCACCTGGTAAGGATCCCACACCCCGCAGCAATATTCTAACAGAGGACGAACGAGTGTAGTGTAAGCCGTCTCTTTAGTGGATTTGTTGCATCTTCTAAGTGTCCTGCCAATGAAACGCAACCTTTGGCTCGCCTTCCCCACAATATTATCTATGTGGTCTTTCCAACTGAAGTTGTTCGTAATTTTTACACCCAGGTACTTAGTTGAATTAACAGCCTTGAGAATTGTACTGTTTATCGAGTAATCGAATTCCAACAGATTTCTTTTGGAATTCATGTGGATCACCTCACACAACTACCACCTGCCACACCATACAGCAATCTTTTCTAAATCGCTTTGCAACTGATACTGGTCTTCGGATGACCTTACTAGACGGTAAATTACAGCATCATCTGCGAACAACCTAAGAGAACTGCTCAGATTGTCACCCAGGTTATTTATATAGATCAGGAACAGCAGAGGTCCCAGGACGCTTCCCTGGGGAACACCTGATATGACTTCAGTTTTACTCGATGATTTGCCGTCTATTACTACGCACTGCGACCTTCCTGACAGGAAATCACGAATCCAGTCGCACAACTGAGACGATACCCCATAGGCCCGCAGCTTGATTAGAAGTCGCTTGTGAGGAACGGTGTCAAAAGCTTTCCGGAAATCTAGAAATACGGAATCAGGTGTCGCAGGATGTGGGTACTGCGATGTTTGCGTACGTCTGGTTAAAGTTAACCATTAATACGCGCTCATCTGGAGATAGATTGGCTCGAAGCCGAACGAAGAGTAGAGGTTTGAAGGGCAGAGGAAAAATGTGCCAATGTAAGAGCCAAGGGAAAAAAACCTCTGCGATAGTTAGGTCGGATGGTAAGAGCAGTAGCGGATGTCTTGCGCCTGCCATAGGTCGTGCAAGGGTAGGCTTTGTTAGTAGCTTTGACGTTGTGCGGTGGTGTTGCTCGGCGACTGTCACTGGGTGCCGGTGTTGAGCTCTCGTTCACCGTCAGCAACCTGCAACTGTTAGGTTTATTATTGTTTTTGTGTTCAATAGGTCATATAACGGATGCACAGTGTAGGTTGATGTTGGCGAATTGTTTGTGCGTCAGTGGGCGAGCTCGTCGGTGTCCCTGCTGTGGCCTGTCGGTCGGCGCTAATAGCAGCTGGTAATTACCTGTCAGTGTTGCTGGTATGGAGGGGCTTGCCGACGTTCGACGCTTGCTAGTGTATGTTAGTTTACCATAGGTGGCTATGCCCTAACTAGTAGTTTCTTTGGCCACTTGTGCTTCCACCCATGTCTGCGATCGTACCCCTTGGGGATGTCTGTGCATTACGTAGTCAGTGATTCATATGTACTCTGCGGGGGGTCTGTTGCTTGACATAGGCCCACAGGAACACATTTTAATCGGTAATGTCATCACAGTCCGTGATCTTAACACAGACTGGTAATTAATTATTGATACTTGTTTTTATCAATTGAAGAGGAAGGCTAAATGTTACTCTGCGCTGTTCTGTAATAACTGCCTATACCATATGATATGGCATTATATGCACCAGAAGATGCAGTTTAAAGGTTTCAAAACCTGTTGTGTGAGTCTCTTACCTATTTAAGGAAATACGGCTACAGCAGCCTATTGGATTTTTCATTCAGTTTTATATTCTAATAGTTTTAACATTTTTATGTAACCACCTGTTATATTGTGTGAATTGGCCAATCAATTATGTATCTTAGGCGAGTCAGCGTTAGAGCCACTCATCACGCACACAGGTTTCTGGTGCGTGTGTTCAAATGTGCGTGATTTCCTAAGGGACCAAACTGCTAAGGTCATCGGTCCCTACACTTACACACTACTTAAACTAACTTATGCTAAGAACAACACACACAACCATGCCCGAGGGAGGACTCGAACCTCCGGCGGAAGGGGCGGCGCAACCCGTGACATGGTGCCTCACACCGCTCGGCTACTCCGCGCAGCTCTGGTGTAAGATATTCTGCAGAGGTTCATCTGAGGTCATCACATTATAAGATGCAAGCAATGAACCGCGTGACCACTACGGTCGCAGGTTCGAATCCTGCCTCGGGCATGGATGTGTGTGATGTCCTTAGGTTAGTTAGGTTTAAGTAGTTCTAAGTTCTAGGGGACTGATGACCACAGATGTTAAGTCCCATAGTGCTGAGAGCCATTTGGACCATTTGAACCACGTACAGTAATCCATACGTTTTCCATTATCTTCCTCCTTCAGTTCCTGAACACATGTCATTTAGTAGGGCTTCATCACTATATGGTATAGAACACGTTGACAACGCCTATGCGAAACTTTCACTTGTTGCGACAGTTTACATGTCGACTTCTTTTGCACGCGATTACATCAGGCGTGCGCACGGATGAGGCTCGACTTATGTTTTCTTTTTGCGTTTGCAAAAGAATCCACTTCGTCACCAAATCCTATATACTGCTCTTTGCTGGTACGGAAACGCCGGCAAACTAATTTGCGAAAATGTTCTGCGTTTCCTTAAATGAACAAGTAGTCCTACGCCTCCACTACAGCGGTTCTTTCTTGAAGAGGATGCTTCTAGCTGATATATTTACTTCACATCTATTAACCAAGTCGCAACAGCTTTCCTATTCACAACACATAACGTAGTCACAACAACTTCGAAACAACATATAACACTGCCGTCCGCTCCTGTTATATAATAACCTCAAAGCTGGAGGCAAATTGTATCACGCAATTATTAGTGAAAGCAATTATAGTATAAACAAGCAGAGCAGTGTTACCCTCTGGAAGGAATTTTGTTATGTTGACCGTGATGTACCTAACGGAAGTGGCTTATCGGAAGGGAAAGTCAGAATTACGTAAATGTTTAAACGGTAACAAATAAAATTTACCTATCCACACTGTACAAATGGTAAAGGAAACGGTCGCCAGCCTAATTATACATAAGAATGAGTAACATTCCTATTCAAGAAAATGGATAAGAGTAACTTTAATGGACAAACACAACCTATACTTTGCCACACGAGAGTGCAATGAACTGTAGACAAGCATATGTCAACGTTAAGGTTGGAGCTGATAGTCAGAGTAGAACAAACTATTTCCTTAAGTACAACAGATACTGATACACACTATTGTCTTCAGTGCTTAGTCAAACAGGATGGTCTCAACAATATTACTATTAATATTCACTAGAATCATAAATTGAACATAGGTTCTGTCTTACATTTCAAACATTTTCCTAACTAACAAAAAAAATGTAAACATATTACACTACAAAACACGGTTCAAATGGCTCTGAGTACTATGGGACTTAACATTTGAGGTCATCAGTCCCCTAGAACTTAGAACTACTTAAACCTAACTAACCTAAGACGTCACACACATCCATGCCAGAGGCAGAATTCGAACCTGGGACCGTATCAGTCGCGCGGTACCAGACTGAAGCGCCGCTCGGCCACCGCGGCCGGCTAGTTCACTACAAAATTATGATTTGGACATAGGTTAAGTCTCTCTCAGCAAAATACCTTTCCACTTAGTTAAAATTTAAATGAAGTGCACCGACAAACACTTTCTCACTGATGTATGACTGAAAGCAGTTACTGTAATCATAACAAATGGTCTATCTATCAAATGTTTCCTACTAGTGAGCACAATACACAAACTGTAGGTCCTATTACACTAATAATATGCACTTTCCTATACACATGGGATCCCTGTTTTAGCAAACATAAGCTTGGAACTTCCTGGCAGATTAAAATTGTGTGCCAGACCGAGACTCGAACTCGGGACCTTTGCTTTTCGCGGGCAAGTGCTCTGCCAGTTTTTTTTAATTTTAATTTTTTTTATTTTTTACCTCTTTTTTTTGTTAGAAAAAATGGGATAAAGGTGGTTTGAAGCTCAGACTGAGACTTCAACGCTACTCTTTTTTTTTTCTTTCAGAGTCAGACTTACAACTTTTGCTGACATACATTTTGTTATACTACCGCAGAAATAGTGTCTACGATGTCCAAATGTTGACAAATAGTGGTTAATTAGAAAATTAATTAAGGAAATGAATGAAACTGAAATTGTCCAAATGAAAAAGACATGAAGACATCGCAGATAGTACAAATACAAAAGAAACATGGTCCTCTAGCAATGAAATGAAATTCGTGTCGGGGGCGACACCCGCTCACGACCCGACGTTCGATAGAGCAAGAGAGCCATCTAACGACCCGTTCTCCAGACGTTGGTATAAGACTGGGTCGTCTTCTAGAAATTAACTAAGGGTCCGTAAGTGTGATCGATGTCTATCTCGACTTATCAACTGAGCTACCCAAGCACGACTCACGACCCATCCTCACAGCTGTACTCGTCTCTACCTGCGAGGACGCGTCGTGAGTTGTGCTTGGGTAGCTCAGGTGGTAGAGCACTTTCCCGCGAAAGCCAAAGATCTCGAGTTCGAGTCTCGGTCTGGCACGCAGTTTTAATCTGCCAGGAAGTTTCATATCATCGCACACTCCGCTGCAGAGTGAAAATCTCATTCTGATAACCATGAAACTTTCATCACCGATTTGACCTGTTACCGCAGTAAGACACAAGTTAACATAAAGCATGAGTCATTGACTCCCCTGGTACAGTGGACAACAAGTTGTATTATTCATTTAGTGAACAAAATTTTGTAGCCTCAGTATGAGTAAGTTTTCTATTAGCTATGAAATAACAACAAACAATCACTTTAAACAAAACATATCGTTTGCACATATTGGTAGTTATACGCAAAATTATTTAAATAAAATTAATCAAATTTAAAAATAACCAAAGAGATTATAAGGGAAAGACAAAACATATCACTTGCTCATATTGTAAATATTACTTTCAGGAAACATTCCTACACTTTATTTATTTATTTATTTACACGTCAAGTTCCGTAGGACCAAATTGAGGAGCAAATCTCCAAGGTCATGGAACATGTCGGTACATGAACTTACAACATAAAAGTAATAACATATCAAAATAAATGTTCATGAACCTGAAAAAAAGTCTGTCCCTAAGTTTAAGTAAACGCTATCAGCAATACAATAAGAATCAGCTTAATTTTTCAAGGAACTCCTCGACAGAATTGAAGGAGTGACCCATGAGGAAACTTTTCAGTTTCGATTTGAAAACGCGAGGATTACTGCTAAGATTTTTGAATTCGAGTGGCAGCTTATTGAAAATGGATGCAGCAGTATACTGCACACCTTTTTGCACAAGAGTTAAGGAAGTTCGATCCAAATGGAGGTTTTATTTCTGCCGAGTATTAACCGAGTGAAACCTGCTTATTCTTGGAAATAAACTGATATTGGTAACAAGAAACGACAATAAGGAATATACATATTGAGAGGCCAGTGTCAAAATACCCAGACTCTTGAACAGACGTCGACAAGAGGTTCGTGAACTCACACCGCTTATTGCCCGAACCGCCCGTTTCTGAGCCAAAAATATCCTTCTAGAATGGGAAGAGTTACCCCAAAACATAATACCATACGATATAAGTGAATGAAAATAAGCAAAGTAGACTAGTTTTCGTGTCGAAGTATGACTCACTTTCGATACCGTTCGAATAGTGAAAATGGATCTTTGAACAAGATCCTGAACGTGGGCTTTCCACGACAGCTTACTATCTATCTGAACACCTAGAAATTTGAACTGTTTAGTTTCACTAATCATACGCCCGTTCTGTGAGATTAAAACGTCAGGTTTTGTTGAAATGTGTGTTAGAAACCGTAAAAACTGAGACTTACTGTGATTTAATGTTAGTTTATTTTCTATAAGCCATGAACTAAGGTCATGTACTGCACTACTTGAAACCGAGTCAATGTTGCACATAACATCCTTTATTACCAAGCTAGTGTCATCAGCAAACAGAAATATTTTAAAGTTACCCATAGTACTAGAGGGCATATCTTTTATATGAATAAGGAACAGGAGCGGCCCCAACACTGATCCCTGGGGCACCCTCCACTTGACAGTACCCCACTCAGATCCCACATCACAGCCGTTATCAACATTGTGAATAATGACCTTTTGCTGTCTGTTGCTAAAGTAAGAAGTGAACCAATTGTGACCTACTCCTCTTATTCCGTAATGGTCCACCTTCTGTAGCAATTTTGTGAGATCAACACAGTCAAATGCCTTTGTTAAATCAAAAAATACACCAAGCGTTCGAAACTTTTTGTTTAGCCCAATCCAGTACCTCACAGAGAAAAGAGAATATAGCATTTTCAGTTGTCAAACGACTTCTAAAATCTAAAGACAATCTAAAAGACATCAAAGTTTTCAACTGAGAAAAAATTATACATGTTTAATACAATATTGAATTAATAATAATTACAAAAGCTCAACGATGTAATCTTGAATAAACAGAAAGCAAAATCAGTAAACAGTTAGGTAGGGTCTGAGTTGTGGTGTTAAAAACAGATGACAACTGCGGATGACAATGAGCAGTCTAGCACTCGCAGCTTTTTTTGTTCGTGTACCACCCTGTAGTTACCCTTGTTCGGTGGCATTCCGTGTTGTGGCGGGTGTCTTCGGCCCTCCTGGAAGACGCATCTTGGGCAGAGCTGGAGCGAGCAGGCCGGTCCCCGGGGGCTGGAGACAGCCAAGACGGGCGCCTCATCTCCAGAGGCTAATGCGCCGGCCCTCCATCCTAATTCGTCATTAAACGCTGTCTCGGCGCAATTAGCCGCGAGCCGAGCACTGTCATGAGGGACCGAGCACGAATTAGGCGCGCAGTCGGGGGCGTGGCTCGCGATCGCAAAGAGGGGACGGGGGGGGGGGGGGGGGGGGAAAGAGGGGAAGGGGGGCGCCAGCTCGCAGCCCACAGTCCTCGAATGAGAGCCTGGGTCCTTGTCTTCCCACATACCGGCGACTCCCATTAGCATATGCGACGCATAAAAATACTCGGCTGCTAATACTGTCTCTAAGGAACCGAGCATTAATGCTTTTTTGTAGCTTCACTTTTGACGAGATTAACAGCCGTAATATGAAAATGCCACCAAGTCCCGTGGAAACATAGTTTTTGGGAGGCAAATAGTAAAAAAGAGGAGACGAGTGGAGCGTTTCGTCGGACTCGGACTAATCTGGCGATCATTATGCGCTATATAATTCATTGCACGATGTTCTCCCCGTAGTCCGGCCGTCCTTAAGCTCCACTTGATTGTTTCGCTCTCCGCCAAGATGGAAACGCAGACGCTTCGCTACGACACAATTTACATGGAGATTTCCCCACCTAGCGCCCGAGCGCCCTTCCCAGATACTATTCATTATAATAGCGGCAATAACAATTAAGCTATACTTTTTAAATATAAAATCGGGAGCGTTCCGAGGAATTATGTGTACGATACAACTAATTTATAATATCCAGGAATCCGCTGGTGAGATTTCTGGAAAAAATTGCTTTTTAATCTTACTTGCATGACGACGGAGCGTCAGTATTTCAAGATACGCGTCTTGCATATTCATATGGGGCAGCAGCAGCAGCAAGTGTTCGTATGCACCGCGTGGGGACTCTTCCTGTCCGTGCAGTTTAGCTTCCATCACCGAGTACTAAACGCAGCCCTGACAGCATCGCACTAAACGCTTCTGGCTTCCTTGTTTTGACTCAGCACGCCATCTGCAGGTGCTCATCAGATAACGCACGGGAACCAGGGAAAACTTCACTGCTGAAACTGAAAGAACTCACAACACAGGAAAGAGGTTTAGTTTTTAATTTTATCCTTAGCTCTAAACTATTGTTGTAATTTATCATTTTCAAAGCGTGGCGTTTGAAACAGGAAACGTACTGGGATTTAGGTTACCAGATGATCTGGAAAGGAGGACGAATAAGTGTGGCAAAAAAGACGGATACAAAATTCGAAATATTTTATGCGATGTGGGTACATAAACTGGAAATGTTAGTGCACAGTTTGAAGTATGAGAACATTCTGGACGACAGATTAGAAGTGAAGCACGTCATTTCTTCAATGGGTACGTGGATATGCTTTGAATTGTTGTGCTGGTTACAGTGCGAAACAAAGTTACTCCACAATGAGAGCAACGGTCGCTAATGTAACGTTTAGGTTATGTCGGGTTTAGTGGTAGTGAGAATATGCGAGTCTTGAGTGTCGAATACCACTCAGACACCGGAGTGTATTAACAAAATGTTCCGAGCTATTATGCCGCGTGCCGGATGGTGTGGCCGAGGCGTTCTAGGTGCTCAGTCTGGAACCGAGCGACCGCTACGGTAGCAGGTCCGAATCCTGCCTCGGACATGGGTTCCCGGGTTCGATTCCCGGCGGGGTCATGGATTTTCTCTGCCTCGTGATGACAGGGTGTTGTCTGATGTCCTTAGGTAAGTTATGTTTAAGTAGTTCTAAGTTCTAGGGGACCGATGACCTCAGATGTTAAGTCCCATAGTGCTCAGAGCCATTTGAACCATTATTATGCCATGGTCGAATGGACTTCACCATTAAAACCCAATGTTTCGTCCCCACCTGCCGAGGACATTTTCAAGAACGATCGTAACTTATTTGAATGTTTGACTCAGTTTGCCTTACGCTAGCATTCACCTCTCTATGATTTGAAGATATACCACCTGGTTTGGATTCCACGTTACACAGTAGGTCACATTTCAATGGTGGCATTACTGGGCTCGGTTATGGGCGCACGAGTCTTTGCAGTGGCGTCCAACTGGAAGAACTTCCCAACAGTCGGCTGAACATCCCTCTTGTCGGACTACCAGCCAGTCAGGCCACATGAATTTAATGAGCTGATAAAGCACGAAAGTATGATATATCGCTGTGACATAAATATCCTTTATTAATGTCGTACCTGTGTCTTTGGTAGTTAGTTGCCTTGCAGTTTGATGTAGGCATGAGATGACTCCGTTGAACTGCTCACGAGCGCTCGCGGAGTACAAGTTAGTCCAGTTGAATTATATCGAACGAGCAGGAAAGCAAGGTGCCGGAAGATTTCGAAGGAAGACGCTAGAACTAACGCGTTGCACAGTTTACCTACTGTGTGGTCACAACGTAGCTGGTGGCCGGGAAGAGGGCACCGAAGAGAGTTAAACGGAGCCGACGCACATGGGAAGTACATACCCAACGTGTCACATATTTCTGACAATTGTAGTGCATACGTAGGTTCATAAATGTAGTTACAAAAAGTAAAAGAAAAAAAGTACGAGCTTACCGAGTACTGGACGTGATTTGCGACTGGATTTTAGACTACTTCCCAGGAGGCAGACCTCTCTAAGTAGCTCTTAAAGGAACGAAATCGACTAATATAAAAATACTACTGCAATGGAATGACAAAAGGAAGTGTAATAGGACCGTAAATACACACATAAAAAGAAGTGTTGCACCCCGGTTCCCAGAACTTCTGAAGATAGACGTTGGCTGTGGATACTGTCCGTTTGCCTCTTCAGATATTTCACTAAACCCACCCAAAAATATAAATAACCATGCATGAGCAGCGCGTATTAGACAGGGAGGGGGATCAAACAGCCGATCATTTCCAGACATTCCACTAGGAAAAATGTACACGGCGGGTGTTGTCTGTAGTTCTAGACTGTCAATACTGCGGTTCGATCGCGTCCGCATTGTTAGTTTGTGCCAGGAAGGGCTTTCAACAAGGAAAGTGTCCAGGCGTCTCGAAGTGAACCAAAGAGATGCTGTCCGGGCATGGAGGAGATACAGAGAGACAGGAACTGTCGATGACATGCCACGCTCAGACCGCCAGAGGGCTACTACTGCAGTGGCTGTACGCTATCTACAGATTATGGCTCGGAGAAACCCTGGCAGCAACGCCACCATGTTGAATAATGCTTTTCGTGCAGCCACAGGACGCTGTGTTATGACTGAAATTGTGCGCAATAACCTGCTTGATGCGCAACTTCACTCACGACGTCCATGGCGAGGTCCATCTTTGCAACCACAACACCATGCAGCGCGGTACAGATGGGCGCAGCAACGTGCCGAATGGACAACGTTGTTGTGATGCCTCGTGTAAGGAGGACAAATACGTACCATCACGTTTCCGACTTTGATAAAGGTCGGATTGTAGCCTATCGCGATTGCGGTTTATCGTATCGCGACATTGCTGCTCGCATTGGTCAAGACCCAATGACTGTTAGCAGAATATGGAATCTTTGCGTTCAGGAGGGTAATACGGAACGCTGTGCTGGATCCCAACGGGTTCGTGTCACTACCAGTCGAGATGACAGGCATCTTATCCGCATGGCTGTAACGGATCGTGCAGCCACGTCTCGATCCCTGAGTCAATATATGGGGACGTTTGCAAGACAACAACCATCTGCACGAACAGTTCGACGACGTTTGCAGTAGCAGGGACTATCAGCTCGGAGGCAATGGCTGCGGTTACCCTTGGCACTGCATCGCAGACAGGAGCGCCTGCGATGGTGTACTCAACGACGAACCTGGGTGCACGAATGGCAAAACGTAATTTTGTCGAATGAATCCAGTTTTCTGTTTGCAGCATTATGATGTTCGCATCTGTGTTTGGCGACATCGCGGTGAACGCACATTCGTCATCCCCATACTGGCGTATCACCCGGCGTGATGGTGCGGGGTGCCATTGGTTACACGTCTCGGTCACCTCTTGTTCGCATTGACGGCACTTTGAACAGTGGACATTACATTTCAGATGTGTTACGACCCGTGGCTCTACCCTTCATTAGATTCCTGTGCTGGCCGGTGTGACCGAGCGGTTCTAGGCGCTTCAGTCTGGAACCGCGCGACCGCTACGGTCGCAGGTTCGAATCCTGCCTCGGGCATGGATGTGTGTGATGTCCTTAGGTTAGTTAGGTTTAAGTAGTTCTAAGTTCTAGGGGACTGATGACCTTAGATGTTAAGTCCCATAGTGCTCAGAGTTATTTGAACCATTCGATTCCTGCTAAACCATACATTTCAGCAGGATAATGCACAACCGCATGTTGCAGGTCCTGTACAGGCCTTTCTGGATATAAAAAAATGTTCGGCTGCTGCCTTAGCCAGCATATTCTCCAGATCTCTCACCAATTGAAAACGTCTGGCCAATGGTTGCCGAGCATCTGGCTCGTCACAATACGCCACTCACTAATCTTGATAAACTGTGGTATCGTGCTGAAGCTGCATGGACAGCTGTACCTCTACATGCCATCCAAGCTCTGTTTGACTGAATGCCCAGGCGTATCAAGGCCGTTATTACGGCCAGAGGTGGTTGTTCTGCGTACTGATTTCTCAGGATCTATGCACCCAAATTGCGTGAAAATGAAATCACATGTCAGTTCTAGTATAATATATTTGTCCAATGAATACGCGTTTATCATCTGCATTTCTTCTTGGTGTAGCAATTATAATGGCCAGTAGTGTACAATGAATTTTGTTTTTTGATGAACGGGAAACTCAAAAAGCTTTTGTCGTATCTTTTCATACGTGTTCAGCATGCACCCCTTGAGATGCACGGCATATGTCAATGAGGTATTCAAATTGTTCCCCCTCTACAGCGAGCATTTCCTGAGTTACAGCTTCCACAGCTGCTGTTATGCGATGTCTCACTTCATTTATTGTTGTTGGTTACGGAGGCACATAAACAGAGTCTTTTATAAGCCCCACAAGAAATTATCACGTACAGTCTGGACCGAAGACCTTGGAGGCCAGTAATGTAAGGCTGAATTATTTGGTCCAGTGCGACCGATCCATTTTCAGTAATCCTTTCATTTAAAAATTCCAGCACTTCCAGATGTCAGTGTGGCGGTTCCACATCCTGTTGGTAAATAAAGTCGTTAGAATTAGTCTCCGCTGTGGGAAAAGGAAGTTTCTGCGGACTCCTTCTGAAACTATGGCGGATGCGTTCGACATCTGCGTCAGACACTCGGGGACGGTCCTGCGATTTGCCTTTACACAAACAACCTCTTCCTCGGAATTGTTCATGCCTTCGACTAATGCTCTGAGCTGGAGGAGGATCCACACCATACCCAGTGTGAAAGTCACGCTGAACAGTTATTAGTGATCCGCACTGCCCAAAATGTAGAACAAAAAACGCTTTTTGTTGTCCTGACACCATTTTCACTAGAACTGAAGTGGGCGCAAACTGCTGCTATTTAGCGGGAACCACGTAAATCTCGACACTTTGCTCCTTCCAAAAGTACGTTGTTCGTGCACATATCACAAATAACATAATAGTTATGGTTTTTTACAATCGGATGATTCTTTTTGATACATTCTGTACTTCACTGAAAGAGTCGGAGAGCATATTACTTCCACACATATCTCGCTAAATGACAACGACTTGAAAAGTCGAGAAATTAGGGTTAATACGGAGGCCGAAAGACAGTCTATCCTCCCACGCGCCTCTCGCATATGGTTCAAATGGCTCTGAGCACTATGGGACTTAAAACTCCTTAGGTCATCAGTCTCCTAGAACTGCTTAAACCTAACTAACCTAAGGACATCACACACATCCGTGCCCGAGGCAGGATTCGAACCTGTGACCGTAGCGGTCACGAGGTTCCAAACTGTAGCGCATAGAACCGCTCGGCCACCCCGGTCGGCTTCGCAAATGGAACAGGTAAAAGGGGGGGGGGGGGAGGATGAGTTAGTGATATCAGAAGTACCCTCCGCTATACAACGTCAGGTAGCATGTGGCATGTAGATGTAGATGCAGATCCAGGAAAGTTCAGTAGAAATTCCACTGCTAACCGCAGAGGAGAGAGCGGATGCGTGGAAAGTGTACATTGATGATCGCTACGAGGGGAAGGGCTTCTTTGGTAAGTGACAGAAGAAGAAATAGGAGTCGATATGGGAGAGACAGAAGATCCAGTTTTAGATACAGAGTTTAAAATAACTCTGGAAGATCTGAGATCAAATAAAGCAGGAGGGATAGAGAACATTCTATGGGAATTTCTAAAATTATTGGGGGTGCGGCAACCAAACGACAATTAAAGTTCGGGTATATAATGTATGAGACTAGCGACGTGCCATCAGACTTTCGAAAAAGTATCATCCACACAGCTCTAAATATACTAAGCGCAGATAAGTGTGAGAATTATTGCACAATCAACTTAACAGCTTATGCATCCAACCTGCTAACAAGAATAATATACAGAATAAAGAAAATTGAAGAGCTGTTAGATGACGATTAGTTTGACTTGGGCGAAGGTAAAGGCAACAGAGAGGCAGTTCTGACGTTACACTTGAAAATGGAAGCAAGACTGAAGAAAAATGAAGATATACTGACAGGATTTGTCGATCTAGAAAAAGCGTTCGACAGTGTGAAATGATGCAAGATGTCAGGAATTCTGAGAAAAATAGGATTAGGCTACAGGGAGAGAAAGTTAATATACATTATATACAAGATCTGAGAGGAAATAGTAATATTGAAAGACCGAGAACGAAGTATTCTGACTAAACGTAATGGAAGAGAAGAATGCAGTGTTTCGCTCTTAGTGTTCAATCTATACACCGAAGAAGAAATAACGGAAATGAGAGAAAGGTTCAAGAGTTCAATTAAAATTCATGGTGGAAGGATATCAATAATAAGATTCGCTGATGACATTGCTATCCTTAGTAAAAGTGAAGAAGAACTGCAAGATCTGTTTAATGGAATGAACAGTATAACGAGTACAGGTTATTGACCGAAAGTAAACGGAAAAAAGACATGTAATTAGAAGTAGCAGGTATGATAATCAAAACTGATGGTAATGAAGTAAACGAAGTTAAGTAGTTCTGCTACCTGGGAAGCAAAATAACCCATGATGGACGAAGCAACGAGGACATAAGAAGCAGAGTAACACAGCAAAAGAGGACATTGCTGACCAAGATAAGTCTTCTAGTATCAAACATAAGCCTTAATTTGAATGGTAGTGAATCATGGACAGTGGGGAAACGGGAACAGAAGAGAATAAAAGCGTTTCAGATGTGGCGCTACAAAAGAAGTTGATAATTAGGTAGTACGATAAGGTAAAGAATGAGTACGTTTTCCGCACAGTCAGCGAAGAAAGGAACGTTTATGAACACTGACTACAACAAGGTACTCTATGATATGTCGTGTGTTACGACATCAGGGAACAATATTCCTGGTATTAGATGGAGCTGTAGCGGGTAAAAACTATAGGGGAAGACAGAGATTGGAATACATCTAACAGATAATTGAGGACGTAGGGTGCAGCTGCCATATTGAGATGAAGAGGTGTAGAGCAGTAGAAGAATTCGTGACGGGCGTATCAAACCAGTCAGAAGACTCAGAAAAGTTTAATATTATGCTTAGCAAAATGGATATGAGGTAGCGGTTTCAATTCAATAATTTAAGAGAATAACTCGTTTCAGTCACATTTATAACATCAATGACATTAAAATCTAATTACATTACTATTCTCACATTTAAGAAAAACTAGCATTCATCTTCATATACATTCCACCACAAGAATTGGAATATCACAGTGGATAAAAGCACAAGCCAGTTCATAGAAAGTAATAAAAATTTTGAAGCTAAATTCTTATGCCACACCTATGGCAAATAGTCATATAGCAGTGACGTCACAGTACAGCTTCAGCACAATTGAGGTGCCTGGAGAAAGCTGAAAGCCGTCCAGTGTGGATCACTGGCTGGCACACTGTTCATCCTACGTGCGCGCCAGTTGACAAAGAACATGATAAAAATCTTAGATACAAAGTCAACTTGAAAAACAGCACATTTAATAGAAAATCGCAGACCTCTATAGGGCAAGAGCCAGTGACACACAGCACAACATTTTCCAGGGTACGTTCGTCACGTTTCTTATGAGCAGAAGTTCTGATTAAGGTACATCATGATGCACCCACAGCATTTATGGAATAGCAAACGAAATGGAAGAAAATTAAACACTAAGCCAGTGGCTGTATTACATAATTCAACTTCGGGTGTCCACCTCATAACACAAAGACACACAATATGTGAGACAGAACAAATTATGGAAATATTACATAATGCATAAAAAGATTTATTCGAGTGTATGAATCTTTAGAGCTACTGACAGTCTTGGGAGAGCCAGTCCTGACAAAGTCTACCATCTGGTGAGCAAGATGTATGAAACAGGCGAAATACCCTCAGACTTCAAGAAGAATATAATAATACCAATCTCAAAGAAAGCAGGTGTTGACAGATGTGAAAATTACCGAACAATCAGTTCAATAAGCCACAGCTGCAAAATACTAACACGAATTCTTTACAGACGAATGGACAAACTAGTAGAAGCCGACCTCGGGGAAGATCAGTTTGGATTCCGTAGAAATACTGGAACACGTGAGGCAATACTGATCTTACGACTTATCTTAGAAGAAAGATTAGGGAAAGGCAAACCTACGTTTCTAGCATTTGTAGACTTAGAGAAAGCTTTTGAAAATGTTGATTGGAATACTCTCTTTCAAATTCTAAAGGTGGCAGGGGTAAAATACAGGGAGCGAAAGGCTATTTACAATTTGTACAGAAACCAGATGGCAGTTATAAGAGTCGAGGGACATGAAAGGCAAGCAGTGGTTGGGAAGGGAGTAAGACAGGGTTGTAGCCTCTCCCCGGTGTTATTCAATCTGTATATTGAGCAAGCAGTAAAGGAAACAAAAGAAAAATTCGGAGTAGGTATTAAAATCCATGGAGAAAAAATAAAAACTTTGAGGTTCACCGATGATATTGTAACTCTGTCAGAGACAGCAAAGGACTTGGAAGAGCAGTTGAACGGAATGGACAGTGTCTTGAAGGGAGAATATAAGATGAACATCAACAAAAGCAAAACGAGGAGAATGGAATGTAGTCGAATTAAGTCGGGTGATGTTGAGGGTATTAGATTAGGAAATGAGACACTTAAAATAGTAAAGGAGTTTTGCTATTTGGGGAGCAAAATAACTGATGATGGTCGAAGTAGAGAGGATATGAAATGTAGACTGGCAATGGCAAGGAAAGCGTTTCTGAAGAAGAGAAATTTGTTAACTTCGAGTATAGATTTAAGTGTCAGGAAGTCATTTCTGAAAGTATTTGTATGGAGTGTAGCCATGTATGGAAGTGAAACATGGACGGTAAATAGTTTGGACAAGAAGAGAATAGAAGCTTTCGAAATGTGGTGCTAAAGAAGAATGCTGAAGATTAGAGGGGTAGATCACATAACTAATGAGGAAGTACTGAATAGGATTGGGGAGAAGAGAAGCTTGTGGCACAACTTGACCAGTAGAAGGGATCGGTTGGTAGGACATGTTCTGAGGCATCAAGGGATCACCAATTTAGTATTGGAGGGCAGTGTGGAGGGTAAAAGTCGTAGGGGGAGACCAAGAGATGAATACACTAAGCAGATTCAGAAGGATGTAGGTTGCAGTAGGTACTGGGAGATGAAGAAGCTTGCACAGGATAGAGTAGCATGAAGAGCTGCATCAAACCAGTCTCAGGACTGAAGACCACAACAACAACAACATGAATCTTCTTGTAGAAACAGAGATACTCGTATGTACAATTCCATGCATAGTCTGGGTGGGTCTTAAGTGAACAAAAAGGCACGAAGAATACCTATTAATGACACAATTCTTCTGATATTTTTAAACTATTACACTTATACGTGAAGAAGAAATTGTAACATTAATAATAAAGACACACTAAAAGGATGTGTAACATATATGCAAGGAACAATAGTAGATGACATGTTATAAGATTACTTCACGCTAAGGATAATTAGCATGACAGATTACTTAATCATGTATTGCTCTTAGGACATCAGGCGTATCATCATTATACTTCTCTCACTATAAAAGTGAGCCTCCTAAGCCACACATGTGAGATATCGATAGTTGCCACCCTGCAGGAATTTCTTTGCCTGGTTGCTGGGTAACCGGCAGACACGCTTCTGCAAGGGGGCAGCGACGTGGCGCCGGGTAGCGATATATGGGCGTGCACGGCATACGTTAGGAGAGTCGAGTTGTTGGAGACACGCTGTGCTGCTCGTGGTACGTTGTTGCTGTCAACTTGTTTTCCTGCTCGATGGGCCGATCGCTGGTGATGAAGCAGTAGCCTGGCCTGAGGGCTGCTGGTGCTGCCAATCTTAATTTAATCCACTAGATACTCAACCCCCCGGGAATTTCTTCTCATGTGAAAGGCGTTAGAATCGTTATGGTGAGCACCTACGTCCGTCGTTGGGTAGCGAGTTGAACTTCTTAAAGAGGTTTCCTGAACCTTGCATGGGGGCTTAATTAAATATGGAATGCAAATAATTTTAATTTTAGTCGCTGTCTGTCCGGTTACGCAGTCTCGTAAACGGTTGGCCCTGACCAGTATTAGTACGCAATCTGACTGCATAGAATAACAACAAGAAATCAAAGAAAACTTCCGTTAACACAATTAATTAATTAAGTCCCCAGCAACTATTAAACCTACGAAACAGCAAAACACAAGTGTAGCTGTTCTGTGTGTGGAAGTGTGATTCAACGTACACATCTAGCACGGTTCTTCCTCAATACGACAGATATTTTAAACACCATTTATACTGAAGTAATTAAAAAAAATAATCAGAAATACTATAATTGCACATAGAAACCAGAAATACAGTCTAATACAAGAACACGAGCCAGATGCTTTGTTGACTGAACCTGTGACCAAGAGGCATTATTGTTTAAGACATTGAAATAATGAAAAAAAAGGAATTTTTTACCTTCATGTATATTGACGAAAAGCACACTCTGATCATTACAGCATCCCCAATCCAACAACATCTGGTGTCTAGCCCATCAAAACAATTTGACATCATCTGAACAAGCACTCTCCATGGGAACTTCTCAACAACGACTCGCTACTGCAACATCTCAACAAGCACTGCCCACCACGACTTCTCGATAAGAACTCTCCACTACCACATCTCAACAAGCACTGCCTCCTGCTACTTCTCAATAAGCACTGCCAGTGGAGGCGGCGAAATAATACTCTTTGGCGCAATCTCTGGCGCTGTGGCTCAGTGTAGCCACCTTTCAACCTCTGTCGTCCTAATTACATCATGTGGTGTCACCGCCAGACACCACACTTGCTAGGTGGTAGCCTTTAAATCGGCCGCGGTCCGGTAGTATACGTCGGACCCGCGTGTCGCCACTGTCAGTGATTGCAGACCGAGCGCCGCCACACAGCAGGTCTAGAGAGACGTCCTAGCACTCGCCCCAGTTGTACAGCCGACTTTGCTAGCGATGGTTCACTGACAAATTACGCTCTCATTTGCCGAGACGATATTTAGCATAGCCTTCAGCTACGTCATTTGCTACGACCTAGCAAGGCGCCATTATCAATTGCTATTTATCTTGTGATGCATGTACCGTCAGACCGATGTTCACCAATTATGGATTAAAGTATTCCAGCAGCTACATACTTTTCTTGCTAGTATAATTACTTTACCTGTTCCAGACCTCACCCCATCCTGCGTGAGCTTAACGCGTGCCTTTTGGCTACCCGTCACTGTGGATTGGCTGTCTTGCCAGTCCACAACACATCACATACTGTAAGTGCGTTTTCTGAACCTTGCTTATTACTGGGCGAGAGTGCAGTTGTTAGTTAATTGTATTTGGTTGTTTGTGCCCATTTTGAAGTTCGCATAGCGAATTGCGTCTTGTACTGTTTGATGAATTTCTTGTTACTCGTTGCTCCACCAGGGGAGTGGTTGCCATACTCAACGTAGGTGTGCAGCTAGTTGCTGCTCAGGCAAGCTATACATGTTATGTTGTTATTCTTCTAGTGTTCTGCACTGTTAGGAGATTTGTTTTATAACTTTCTTGCTGGTCTATTCTGTCAATTTGATTTGTATTTGTGTGGCTGGGTTACTAATACAATTTCGTATATTGCAAATGAGCATAGGATTATTGTCATTATTGTTATTGTACCTACATGGTAAAGAAGCCCGGAAGGAGACCTCACTGCACATCCCTGCCATCAGGTGCCTCAATTGACAACAAACTAAAAAAAAGAGCCGGCTTGGTGTACTATTTGACTTCATTGCTGTGACTATAGAGATATTTGTCTTCTTTTATTAAAGCAGCTGGCCACCAAGTTAAATTTGTGTGAGCCACATTTCGGGTGAGCTCGACCCTTTCGCAATTTGCTGTTGTTATGCATTGCTCTGCCCCAGTGAATGAAATTTGAATTAAGGTTTTCGTATTTACTGCTCCTGGTCATTTAGCGGCATTAACTGTTAGTCTTTCTTTTAACTTGGTCATCAAGAATTTCTTTTCATTTCGCTAATTATATTTTGCTTGTTCACACAAGTGGTCTTACCTGCTTTATTAATTATGGTGCCAGAACGTGATTTACTTAAATGTCTGTGTTGTACGATTCCAAAGCAGCATGTATTTGCTATTCTGTTGTTGCTTATTATTGCTCTAAGGCGCTTGTTATAAGCCTAATTGCCACTGATGGCGGCTACTTTTGATTAAAGAAACTAAAACAAATCTTTGCTGCTACCGGTGTGAGGCGGCTTTCAATCTTTTTTCCTTCTTTCTTTCTTCAAATTATTTGTTCATTGCCCAAAAGATCTTAGTCATTTTTAAAATTTTCCCGTTCTACGTTTTTTCCTAATACTGCCTTGAGGCATTTATGTTGTATTAACCTTATATTTGTTCATGGTGCTAGAAAGACAGTAACCAAATGTCTTTCTGTTATTAGTTTCTCAGCGGAGAAATATAATACGGATTATTTATTTATTTTTTGACTTTTACAGCGCTTTCTCGAGTACCATAAAAGCTTCCGCATTAAGTACTTGCTACACTATGTGATGAAAAGCATCCGGACACCTCGCTGAAAATGACTTAAAAGTTCGTGGCACCCTCCATCGGTAATGCTAGAATTTAGTATGATGTTGGCCCACCCTTAGCCTTGATGACAGCTTCCACTCTCGCAGCCATACGTCCAGTAGGGTGCTGGAAGGTTTGTTGGAGAATGGCAGCCCGTTCTTCACGGAGGAGACGTATCGATGTCGGTCGATGAAGCCTGGCACGAAGTTCTATAGGATTCAGGTCAGGACTCTGTGCAGGCCAGTCTATTACAGGGATGTTATTCTAGTGTAACCACTCCGCCACAGGCCGTGCATTATAAACATGCGTTGAAAGATGCTCTTCGACAGTGGGAAGCAAGAAGGTGCTTAAAACATCATTGTAGGCCTGTGCTGTGACAGTGCCACGTGAAACAACAAGGGGTTTCAAGTCCCATCCGTGAAAACACGACACACCATAACAACAACGCCTACGAATTTTACTGTTGGCACTACACAGATGCCGTTCACCGGGCATTCGCCATACCCACGCCCTGTCCTCGGATCGTCACATTGTGTACCGTGATTCATCACTTCACACAACGTTTTTGCGATACGGTGCTTACGTCTTTTAATGTTCAGTCCAATACTGGTAACTTCCTCATATAAATTTCTTTGTTTCTTTCTTAATTACTGTACTGCGGTCGCGAGGCCTTTTTGTACAATGTCGAAGTAACAGTCCACAACTCTCCGTGTTATATGGTTCAAATGGCTCTGAGCACTATGAGACTTAACTTCTAAGGTCATCAGTCCCCTAGAACTTAGAACTACTTAAACCTAACTAACCTAAGGACATCACACACATCCATGCCCGAGGCAGGATTCGAACCTGCGGCCGTAGCGGTCGCGCGGTTCCAGACACTAGCGCCTAGAACCGCTCGGCCACCGGTGTTATATCACGAATGAGCTATAAATGAGGAAAGAAAATTCCATGGACAGCTTGCTGCTATGGACGAATAAAGAACTGTTCTCTGTTTTTACCTCTTTAACTTCTTGCACAATGAAATGAGAAAAAAATTGACCTTTTGAAGAGACGCCGAAGAACCTCAAGATGTGGCAGTGTTATTTTCCCACAGATGTACCACACGATTCTCCAATGTCCTGAATTGCGTCTGCCAGTGGTGGGAAGAGATGGCAAAAACTTGCTCGTGGTAAAGTACGAGCAATCGTGCAACTACTTGGCAACTTACGTCAACCAGGGAACGATAAGGTGACATTTTGTAAAAGGAGGGGAGAGCATTAGAGCACGGCGCCAACGTGGAGTAGTTGAGTGGGCGGCAGTCGCTGTACGGCATCTCAACACGCAGTACAGCCTCACTCGCTTTCAGCTTGTGAGCACTCGCCGAGTGCGACCGAGCAGGTGTGAGCTCCATTCCATGCGGCTAAGGGCCCACGGGTGCTACAACTTCGCGACCAGTGCGCATCCGCGCGGTTAAGCAATTTGCGCATGTGGTCGTCATTAGGCAAGATAGTATCACTCATCCTCGGCAACTTTCGCCATTCTGTGAGAAATTTAGTCGCCCTGTCTCTCGCGCACCGCTGCCGTGTGAACTCCGCGGGGATAGGTGACACGCCAAGTTGGAGCTGTAAACTGGAAGAGCGGCTCATGGCGCTAGCGAGAATTCTGTTTACAACGGGAGCAAGTTGGGCAGCTTCGGCGCTATATCTTCCTGACTTATGCAGAAACACAGGAACACTCAAATGTTCGCTACACACATCTCGAATTCATGAAATTCAGTTACACTATCTTAAATGGTAAAGAAACTTAAGAAAACCGACTGTGTTTATAGCACATTGTGCGGCACTATAAATGAAATATTTTACCTCAATCGTGTTTCATTTTCTAATGCACCCAACACAGCCACCCGCACTGTTTTGCTATTATAATAATCAATCACGACCAAGAACTATTCACAAAGTGTGTTACAGGCATTATTGCATTGAAAACAAAGTTATAACAGTATCAGTGGCAGAAAACAGAAAAAGTTCATTACAACTTATTTTATTGCGGCATCATTCCCTAGGGGCATCTAAACTGCATTCAGATTCCCCAAAGTTTTGTACGAAATGACTGAAATACGTTCGTTGAAATTCCATACTTTTTATTACGAACTTCACAGTCTTGTCACTTAGCTCACAGATCTTCGCATTTACTTGTCAAGTTCCTTTAAGTGATACAGTAATATCATGAACTGTTTCTTACAATCCCATTACACTACCAGCACAGTCCATAACTCATCTACAACTCTGAGTGACTTCTGCCACACTTGGCGCCAACCTACCACCAAACGCAATCATGATACAAATTTAACTTCCAAGATGTTATAATCATATTAAAATATAAACCATGACATTAATTCGTACACGTTTAAAAGTTGAATTTAATACGCTGTTACAAAGTATACTTCGTATTAATATTTGTGTTTATTATTTTCCCTTGTAAAACACGTGTTTACATTGGATACTTAAACGTCGGGAGAAAACACATAAATCCATATTTACAGATTGTAAAGCTCTAGCCACAATGTTTTCCACAATAAAGTTTTAAGAAGTGGCGTCAGAAGTAAATTTAACACTTTTGCGGTATCATTTCACAATATTTCTTAAACTTAATCATAAGTGACACATAAAAATAAAAATAAGACTATTAGAAACTACAGACTTTTTCCTATACTCTTAAGAAAATTAACAATTCATAAATGCGAATGTCTTTTGTAAAGAAAAGAGACGGAGCTAACTGAGGAATGTGGCATCCGATAATTACCAATGTAATCAAAAATTTCGATCTTTCACAGTAAAATTTGCTACTCGGAAACCAGATGTGGTTTACATCTGCTTTTAAATCAGAAGATACTATATGCAGGAGAACTGTGGTAATGATGATGCTCCGTAATTGCAGAGGAAAAGAGACGTGGTTAAAGTGGAGTCGAATAATGATCGAAACCGTTGACCGGTCTAATGCGCCCTTGTAAACCACGGCCTTGTAGGAATTTGAGGTTGTAATGCCACATCATATCCACCTTTCCAAATCTCTTACCACTGATGTTTTTCGTGGCTCTTGACCACACGTAAGTAGTGTTTGTGTGTGGCAGTTTCAGAGGGCAGTTACTAAACATGCAGCTTGCTTCGCTAATACGTAGATTTCCTCGTTGTAATGGATGCCAGCATGGGAATCTACTCACAGCAGATAGACTGTCTGAAACCTGGTAGTCAAGGAAGGCAGGATTCGGTTACGATCGTGGACGGGGCCCTATTCAGTTACTATTGGTTCCCTTTTGCAATTACACACATTTATTTTGAAACGATAATTCCAGACTAAGCAATAGATAAAGATATCACACGTTATTAGTGAAAGAATAAACAACTGTGTAATTAATAATGCTTTCAGTGCGTTACAATTCACCAAATGAGCATAAAATACAGACATAGCAAGCAATGTTTTAAAAGCAAGCCAATGTGATCCCGGTTAGAATTTTAAGGCAAGTAGCCAGCGTCACGGCCGAAGGCCTTTAACGCCAAGAACGGCAATTATAAAAAAAATTAAAAAAACAGCAATGCAATAGGAAAGGTTAATTCAAAAAGACAGGCAACTGATCACCAAACGGGTGAGACAAAATGATGGTAAACTTGGTAGCACAACCATTTAAACGTGCTGTAATGCCAAGAATTGCAATTTCATAAAAAATTTAAAAAAAAACATACAGTAAAATATCAAATACAACAGCAAAGGTTAATGTAAAAGGACAAGCAACTGATCACCAAACAGGTGAGACAAAATGATGGTAACTCAGACTAGTGGCAGATATGTAGGGCGGGTAACTGGGGCATTAGCGGCCACGAGGCAGCAAAAATACCACTGGCTGAACTTAACAAACAGTGACAAACTGAATGCAATAAATAGTAATTACAAGTCCAGGAAAGCTAATCAGATCCGCCTTCCCCAAGCACTCCACTCATTGCTCTTCACCTCGGTGACACTAATGACTAATGATAATTTTGCTGAGGTTACCTGACATACAATAAACCAAATGCAAAGATGTAAAAATGCACTAAAGCCGGAACCGCCGGTCTGGATCCATTCGCAGAATAGTGTGCTTAGAGTGCCCGGAACGAGAAAGAAATCACTACCACAAGAGTAGAAGAATCGCCAACCAACCTACAATCAAGAAACCTGTCAAAACTACATGCCTCACCAAACAGCAGCAGTAAGCCGAGGAAACGTACAGTGCCGTTACATACATTAACCCCCAGGGCAGGTAACTGGGGTGTTAGCCGCCACGAGGCAGCAAAAATACCACTGGTTGAACTTAACAAATAGTTACAAACTGAACGCAGTAAATAGTAATTAGAAGTCCAGGAAAATTAATCAGATCCGCCTTCACCAAGCACTCCACTCGCTGCTCTTCGCCTCGGCGACACTACGAGCCACAAACGAACCCAAATCACTGGAGAATCACAAGATCTCACAGTGATGGAGGTTTCTCTACTTGAATCCAAATACAGGATCCGGTTTACGACGAGGTAGTGCACCCTCGTGACCACAGGCCTTCGATCCGGCAGCCCATTCGCGCCGCCATCGGTCCCGGCGTGTTCGCGCACTACATGGACCTGGCTCCTCGTGAGTCCCTAACCGAACAGCCCATTGACACAACCCAGAAGAAGCACGAGGTCACCCCAAAGATAGGGCCACAGTTACTACATACCAATAACCAACTCTGCTGCCACTAGCGGACAGGCAACGCTTGCGAAACCAAAGTGGTGCCAGTCAACAAGAGAAGAAGACAAACAACTGCAGCCATGTCAACTAAACGATACCGTCTGGCCTCCAACAGAGGGCGGAAACCTAAAAACAGCACCAACGCGAGCCGCAGCACGGCTCATTGTCTGCCCCTCCATTTACAGAGAATATATTCCAGTCCACATCCAGTATACAGGGTGTTACGAAAAGGTACTGCCAAACTTTCAGGAAACATTCGTCACACACAAATAAAGAAAAGATGTTATGTGGACATGTGTCCGGAAACGCTTAATTTCCATGTTAGAGCTCATTTTAATTTGTTCTTCCACCTACGTTCAATGGAGCACGTTATCATGATTTCATACGGGATACTCTACCTGTGCTGCTAGAACATGTGCCTTTACAAGTACGACACAACATGTGGTTCATGCACGATGGAGCTCCTGCACATTTCAGCCGAAGTGTTCGTACCCTTCTCAACAACAGATTCGGTGACCGATGGATTGGTAGAGACGGACCAATTCCATGGCCTCCACGCTCTCCTGACCTCAACCCTCTTGACTTTCATTTATGGGGTCATTTGAAAGCTCGTGTCTACGCAACCCCGGTACCAAATGTAGAGACTCTTCGTGCTCGTATTGTGGACGGCTGTGATACAATACGCCATTCTCCAGGGCTGCATCAACGCATCAGGAATTCCATGCGACGGAGGGTGGATGCATGTATCCTCGCTAACGGGGAACATTTTGAACATTTCCTATAACAAAGCGTTTGAAGTCACGCTGGTACGTTCTGTTGCTGTGTGTTTCCATTCCATGATTAATGTGATTTGAAGAGAAGTAATAAAATGAGCTCTAACATGGAAACTAAGCGTTTCCGGACACATGTCCACATTACATATTTTCTTTCTTTGTGTGTGAGGAATGTTTCCTGAAAGTTTGGCCGTACCTTTTTGTAACACCCTGTGTAATGGTTAATTGTTTTATTCCATCTCCAACGTTGACTATTTTTAAAGGCATTCTGGGAGTCTGGTACTATTATTATGATTCAGAAGGAAGTAGAAGATACAACTACACCACTTCCAAAATTGCCACTGCCTCCGCCATAAAAGCTGACTAACCAAAAGAATTGTGAAAAGGTCCACACTAAATTGTTCAGAAACTATCTTAGATGCACAGGTATTAGAAGATGACCAAAAATGGGCCAAACTCCAGTTTATCTAAAATGAAAGGAAGTGTTTATCCTGTGTGTGTCTGCAGAGAGATCATATCTGTAGATATCTTAACATGTATTACAGGATTACACCGGTTATATAAATAAACAGTAACTGATCAATCATAAAATGGGGCGGAAATGGTTGGTTTCGAATTACTATACGGTCAGTGCGTGGTTCGGCTGCTTGTTGAAACATTATAATTGCTTGGAAAGCGTACCACTCTTTTTGTGGCAATAATTTTTAGCGTGGGATGACACTTGTAGATTACTTTCTAATGTCCCTAAGTAGTGTTTGATAGCACCCCGAACTCACTGCGGCGGTGAAATGAAACCTGTAAAATGCAGAATGTACCCGCCTTGAGTAATTTGTGTGATACGCAGTGAACTGTCTGTTAAATCCAACAACTATAAAATGTAATGAGCACTAAGATGTCTCAGCTTCCTATTCAAGGTAATAAACTTGCCTCCCTTACTGTCTCAGTCCAGTAAAAAGTGAACAAATTTCTCTGAAACTAGCGAAAAATATATTCCAAGCTACAAATTTATTATCACATCTCTCTAAAAATTGTTAAAAAATTTACTTTAACATACCGCAAATAACAGTAACTTACAGTCAAGCATACCCTGATTAATTTTATAGAAACTGTGAAAAAAGCAATTTATTTAAATAAAACCACAACAGCATAACATGAAAATAATTGTTGCAACCAAAATATGAATCGAAATTATTCATATTGTCATTGACGGTGGACTTACAATTACGTAGGTTGGAACTTAAATAGTGGCAACACTGCTCTGGAGACACTATGCAATGGAACCTGCTATTGTCGCTGATAGCACACGTTGTTGACATGCCTACCTTACCTCCGAGCAAATGGACTCGCCCGTCCACGTCACCGGCGTGCGCACGATCGAGGAAAACCGTCACTTGTGAGCGAGCGGTCTAACGTAACGGTGTCACTGTGTTTTCGAAACAGGAACAATGGAGTTGGATCAAGACTGAATGTGACAGAGGTCGTACATCACGACAGTGTCATCAAGGTCTTCAAGAGGCGTGAGGGGAATCAGCATTGCCATGCAGAATAGTGACACGTTGGGTAAAAGCCTTCAACAAAGTTCGGCAAACTGTGGCAGACATGCATCGGGCAGGTCGTCCTAGCGTCTTGAAGACGTGCATGCTGTTGCCGCGTTAGTGGACAGTGATTGACGCCACACGACTCGTGAGCTCGCCCACGAAACCGGATTAGCGCATACGACTGTGCTTCGAAACCTGAAGGAACGCCTGGGCATGCGAAAAATTGCATCACGATGGGATACGCATGACTTGACGGAAATGCAGAAATGGATGCGTTACGACGCTGCTCAGACGCACTTGGAGCGCTATGAGCGCGAAGGAGGGACTTTCTTAGGCCGTATCGTAACAGTGGATGAGACATGGGCCACATCGTACGAGCCAAACCTAAACCGCCAGTCCAACGAATGTCGTCATTAAGGGTCGCCGCGAAAGTCGACAGTGCGTCAGAGCCCCAGTGTGGTGAAAGTTATGGTGATTCTCGTGTACGACTGTGATTTTGTTATCCTAACGCATTACATTCCTCCACGGCAGACCGTCAGTGCACAGTATTACAGTTCGTTTTTGGAGCATCACATGCGACGAGCTTTGCAAAAGAAGCGGGACACTTTCTGCGCAACCCACCTATCATTTTGCACGACAATGCGCGGGCGCATACAGCGCAAGCCACAGCTCTGTTCGGTCGTTGGGACTGGGAAATACTGTATCGTCCACCATACTCCCCGGACTTAAGTCCTTGTGACTTTGATTTGATTCCGAAGATGAAGGAACCACTTCATGGCATTCGCTTCAGAACTGTTCCAGAGATTCGACAGGCAGTAGACCGCTCCATTCGCACCATCAAGAGAACAGGCTCTGCTAACGGTATACTACCCTTTCCACATCGCTGGCAACGGGTTCTACACAACGCTGGTAACTACTTTGAAGGACGGTAACAGGTGCAAACATATAAATCTTTTGTATCGGTTGTGAATAAACAGTTGCCACTATTTAAATTACAACCCTCGTACTAGTAGCTTCATAATGCCTACTGTGTACATCGGTCAAAGTCGGTAATAGGAAAGGCGAATGGATCGACTTCGGTTTATTGGGAGATTTCTAGCGAAATGTAACCCATCTGAGAAGGAGATCATGTACAGAACATTAGTGCGACCCGCTCTTGGGTACTGATCAAGTGTTTGGGATCTTTAGCATGTCGTATTAAGGGAAGAGATGGAAGTTATTCAGAGGCGAGCCTCTGGATTTTGTTGCAATTGGGATTGATTAACAAGCGCGTATGATGGAGACGCATCGTGAACTGAAATGGGTTCAAATAGTGCAAATGGCTCTAAGCACTATGGGACTTAGCATCTGAGGTCATCAGTCCCATAGAACGTAGAACTACTTAAACCTAACTAACCTAAGGACATCACACACATCCATGCCCGAGGCAGGATTCGAAAACTGAAATGGGAATCCCTGGAGGGATGACGACTTTACTTTCACGAAACACTGTTCAGAAAATTTAGAGATCCGTAACTTACGGCTGACTGTAGAACGATTCCACTGCCACAGGACATTTTGCAGAAGGACTGCAAACGAAAGATAAGAGAATTTAGCGTTCTTACGGAGGTATTTAGACAGTCATTTTCTCCTTGCTCCATTTGCTAGTGGAACAGAAAGAGGGATGAATAGCCTCCGCCAAGCACCCTACAGTGGCTTCGGAGTATTATGTAGATGTAGATATGTATCAGTATCCCGTTCAGCTTTGTTTTGATGTTTCCACACTATCACTACAGCATCTCCCATAAATTTTGACCAATTACAGTTCAGAGTACCTTAGCAAGAATCCATGACGAAATTTTACGAATCGACGTAATGAAAAGTAGGGCTATCATGAAGGGATGTTCACTACATAAGTCATATTTGGTGCTCCAATGGATATGGGTATTGTCTGTTCAGTTATTCCATGTGCTTTAATAAAAATGCAAGAACTGAAGAAGATTTGGAAACAATGTTAAACACTATTGTGGCTAATCACAAGAAAGGGAGGATGACAGTTTAAAGAATTGATTCAAATGAATCAAATACTGGAACAGAAGGAACATAGATAGAGACACAGGGTTTGATTACAGTTAACACTGAGAGACGGGCACCAACTGATGATTGTGACGAGGTACTGACAACTTCTAACAGTGTTACTAAAGTAATGCGGGTCCGACAGGCTGCCAAAGGTGGTCTTCAAATCCAAGCAAAGAAAATGAAAACAGCCTTATGTAGCAAAATTCCAAAACCTTATGTTGGATGGAATGCGAGAACTAAAGTACTTGATTTAGACCAGGTAAAAATTGGTGCAAAATCAATAATAGCAGTGGTGATAAATATTCAGGATGATGAATTTTATCAATCTACCACCAAATCTGGCAAACTGAAGTCATTGTATACTTGTACCCAGTTTACAATGTGCAAGGAAAATTTTATCAGCGTCGAAGAAGTACGAAGAGAGAAAACTAGTGTACGGGACGTGGCTGCCAAACTATCTTTGGTTGGAGGACAAGGTTCAAAAGGTGTAATTCAGCTAGTAATAGCGAATACCCTGTTCAAGAATCACAAGAGGAGGACGTATACTTGGAAAAGGCCGGGAGGTACGGGAAGATTTCAATTAGATTACATCATGGTCAGACAGAGATTCCGAAATCAGATACTGGATTGTAAAGCGTACCTAGGAGCAGATATAGACTCAGATCACAATATAATAGTGATGAAGAGTAGGCTGAAGTTCAAGACATTTGTCAGGAAGAATCAATACGCAAAGAAGTGGGATACGGAAGTACTAGGGAATGACGAAATACGTTTGAATTTCTCTAACGCTATAGATACAGCAATAAGGAATAGCGCAGTAGGCAGTACAGTTGAAGAGGAATGGACATCTCTAAAAAGGGCCATCACAGATGTTGGGAAGGAAAACATAGGTACAAAGAAGGTAGCTGCGAAGAAACCATGGGTAACAGAAGAAAGACTTCAGTTGATTGATGAAAGGAGGAAGTACAAACATGTTCCGGGAAAATCAGAAATACAGAAATACAAGTCGCTGAGGAATGAAATAAATAGGAAGTGCAGGGAAGCTAAGACGAAATGGCTGCAGGAAAAATGTGAAGACATCGAAAAAGATATGATTGTCGGAAGGACAGACTCAGAATACAGGAAAGTCAAAACAACCTTTGGTGACATTAAAAGCAACGGTGGTAACATTAAGAGTGCAACGGGAATTTCACTGCTAAATGCAGAGGAGAGAGCAGATAGGTGGAAAGAATACATTGAAAGCCTCTGTGAGGGTGAAGATTTGTCTGATGTGATAGAAGAAGAAACAGGAGTCGATTTAGAAGAGATAGGGGATCCAGTATTAGAATCGGAATTTAAAAGAGCTTTGGAGGACTTACGGTCAAATAAGGCAGAAGGGATAGATAACATTCCATCAGAATTTCTAAAATCATTGGGGAAGTGGCAACAAAACGATTATTCACGTTGGTGTGTAGAATATATGAGTCTGGCGATATACCATCTGACTTTCGGAAAAGCATCATCCACACAATTCCGAAGACGGCAAGAGCTGACAAGTGCGAGAATTATCGCACAATCAGCTTAACAGCTCATGCATCGAAGCTGCTTGCAAGAATAATATACAGAAGAGTGGAAAAGAAAATTGAGAATGCGCTAGGTGACGCGATCAGTTTGGATTTAGGAAAAGTAAAGGGACGAGAGAGGGAATTGTGACGTTACGGCTAATAATGGAAGCAAGGCTAAAGAAAAATCAAGACACTTTCATAGAATTTGTCGACCTGGAAAAAGCGTTCGACAATATAAAATGGTGCAAGCTGTTCGAGATTCTGAAAAAAGTAGGGGTAAGCTATAGGGAGAGACGGGTCATATACAATATGTACAACAACCAAGAGGGAATAATAAGAGTGGACGATCAAGAAGAAGTGCTCGTATTAATCTGTACATCGAGGAAGCAATGATGGAAATAAATGAAAGGTTCAGGAGCGGAATTAAAATACAAGGTGAAAGGATATCAATGATACGATTCGCTGATTATATTGCTATCCTGAGTGAAAGTGAAGAAGAATTAAATGATCTGCTGGACGGAATGAACAGTCTAATGAGTACACAGTATGGTTTGAGAGTAAATCGGAGAAAGACGAAGGTAATGAGAAGTAGTAGAAATGAGAACAGCGAGAAACTTAACATCAGGATTGATGGTCACGAAGTCAATGAAGTTAAGGAATTCTGCCACCTAGGCAGCAAAATAACCAATGACGGACGGAGCAAGGAGGACATCAAAAGCAGACTCGCTATGGCAAAAAAGGCATTTCTGGCCAAGAGAAGTCTACTAATATCAAATACCGGCCTTCATTTGAGGAAGAAATTTCTGAGGATGTACGTCTGGAGTACAGCATTGTATGGTAGTGAAACATGGACTGTGGGAATACCGGAACAGAAGAGAATCGAAGCATTTGAGATGTGGTGCTATAGACGAATGTTGAAAATTAGGTGGACTGATAAGGTAAGGAATGAGGAGGTTCTACGCAGAATCGGAGAGGAAAGGAATGTGTGGAAAACACTGATAAGGAGAAGGGACAGGATGATAGGACATTTGCTAAGACATGAGGGAATGACTTCCATGGTACTAGAGGGAGCTGTAGAGGGCAAAAACTGTAGAGGAAGACAGAGATTGGAATACGTCAAGCAAATAATTTTTGAGGACGTAGGTTGCAAGTGCTACTCTGAGATGAAGAGGTTAGCACAGGAAAGGAATTCGTGGCGGGCCGCATCAAACCAGTCAGTAGACTGATGACCAAAAAAAAAAATTGTCTAAAAAGGTATGCAGCCAAAAATATTTGGGTAAATTGTCTTGCATATTATGAAAATATAAATGTCATAACCGCCAAACTTGTTGTAACAAAAATTAACATTCACAAAGTAGGACACATTAAATTGCAGACAGGCACAACTAAAAGACACTTGCACATTAGTTTTTAGCCACAGTCTTCATCAGTAAAAGAAATAGAAATCCACATACATTCATTCACACAAACAACCACACCCCATACACATGACTGCCATTTCCGGTAGCTCAGACTGGAATTTTTCTCGTTCTTTTTCTGACATAGGCTGTGGCAAAAACCTAATGTGTAAGTGTCTTTTAACTGTGCCCATCTGCAACTTAATATGTCATCTTCATGGTAAGTAGCAATCTATCTTTTTCTTACATAGTTGATATTGCAACATAGAATTTCCATTCTTTGTATAAGTATAATAATTTTTACTAATTTTAATACGGAATATTGTTCATTAATATCGCATTGAAATGCAATGATATTTAAATAACGTTATTTTACAATCATTACAAACTAATTCAAAAATTGCTAAGGTGATTTTTTAACGAATATTGTTTTACCAGTTTGTATCGGTAAATCCCCAGATTTACCAATGTCTCTTGGAAAAAGTTTGAAAGCTATGTATGTAACAAGATATTTCATGCTATTACCACACCGTGATGGTGAAAGTTAGGTTTTACCAGTAAATTCTATAATTTACCAATCGTCTTACTTATACGGTAACATACACACTGATTAGCCAGGGCATTATAACCAGCGACGTAATACTCGTATCTTTATAAACACACGTCCAGGCAACAGCAGCATCACGTTCCAAGGAATGACTGCGAGTCAGACATACGCAAAACGCATGAAATATCAGTATGTGTTGTGTCCGTGTGTAGAATGAAGAAGGTGCGCGATCTATCCGAGTTTGACCGAGGGCAATTGTGATGGCCAGGAGGCTCGGCTCGGTACGAGTATTTCGGGAACTGCACGATATGTCGGATGTTCGAGGAGTGCTGTGGTGTCTTCAACACGTGGCGGAATCAAGGTGAAACCACCGTCCGGATGTGGTGAGGATGCGCGGCCACCCTTCATTACAGATGTCGGACGTCGTAGGCTGGGCGGACTGGTGGAACAGGACAAGTGGTGAACTGTGGCGGAACTAACATCAGACTTCAATGCTGGGCAGAATACGAGAGTATGTCTGAACACAGTGCACCAAACATTCCTAAGGGGCCGCCTCCGAAGCGTAGCGGTAGCGTTATCGTTACCGCCTACCACGTAGGGGGCCGAGTTCGATTCCCGGCAGGGGACTGGGTGTTGTGTGTGCTTCATCATCATTTTCATTATCATTGACTCGCAAGTCGCCGAACTCCTCTGAATGGGGCCTCTCGGCCAACAATGCCATACAATCATTTTTTCCTAACGATGGGCTTCTGCAGCCAACGACCCACGCATGTGCCAATGTGAACACCCAGACGTCGCCAACTACGACTTAAACAGAAACTTGACCATCGGCACTGGACGTTGGCGCAGTGGGAGAGCGTTGCATTGTGTGATGAATCCGAATACCTTCTTCATCATGCTCCCAGGGGAACAGTTCCTCGACACCAGCACTGTGGGACAGATACAAGCGGGCGGCGGCTCCACTGTGCTCTGGGGAACATTAACGTGGACATTGATGGGTCCAGTGGAGCTCGTGCAAGAAGTTATGACGGCGAAGGAGTACGATCATGTCTCCCGACTGCACTGGAATTTTTCAACAGGATAATGCGCCATGTTACAAGGTCAAGAGTGTGGTGGACAGGTCCGGGGAACACAGTGGTGAGTTACAATTGATGTGACGGCCCCCCAACTCACTAGATCTGAACCCGATCGAACCCATCTGGAATGTGACTGAACGTGGCGCCAGAGCTTATCGACCCCCTCCCCGGAATTTACGGGAATTAGGTGAGTTGTATGTGGAGATGTGGCGTCAGCTCCCACCAGCGGCCTACCAAGGCCACATTGGTTCCTTTCCAAAGTTCGACATTCTGGCTATTAGATAGGTCGTCATATAGTTCCGGCTGATAAGTGTATATATTTCGCATCAGATTACAAGATCTTACGCAGTTACCTTCCTCTTGTCGTGAAGGTAAGGTGTGCAAAATTTCAGCAGGATAGGAACGAAACTGTAGATATGTATGGATTACAAACAAACAGATAACGGACACTGTTTTTAATGTGTACATACATATAGAAGATAAATGAGGCGGAATCCACAAACCTTGCGATAATAAATCGACAAAATCACGATCATGGAAGCAAAGCTTCAATGTGTGGGCAGGCACTGTGACATATTCTCATAGGACGATATATTTTCTCAGAGTACTTACAGGGACTGTCTGTCACACATTAACCACGCTGTTGGAAAATATTACCCTCGCAGAAAGACAACTAAAGTGGTTTACGGACGACGGAGAAGAACTTCATTTACTGTTGGATTTTGCCCACTAGTCGCTTATATGGTGGCTAAAGGATGCTGCGTTCACGAAATGATATACAACAATTCAAGCAAATAACGTTGTAGTTTTATTTTAATAAAGCAACTGACAATACTTAACTTTGGAGTTAACATTGGTGTCGCCTACTTACAACTGTCATGCTTCTGCCTCACAGTGCCTAATACAGTACAGTAGGTACTGCGACTACCATTGTTTGCAACACTCTCATAAAAGAGAAAAAAAAATGGTTCAATTGGCTCTGAGCACTATGAGACTTAACATCTACGGTCATCAGTCCCCTAGAACTTAGAACTACTTAAACCTAACTAACCTAAGGACAGCACACAACACCCAGTCATAAAAGAGAAACTAAACGGTTCTGGATCGATGCTCGTACAGGACTTTCTTTTAGTTTTCCTGCAAGGAAATTGAAATCTTCGACGTCTCTGTTGTTTTCGGTAATCAGGACCAAATCCAGTCCAGGGGACCTAACACACACGGTCGTGACACAGCGTGAAAGCTGTTACCGTTTGACAGTTGGAGCGAGAATAGCACCCTAGCGGCGACAAAGAAGCCGTAAGATTAATGTTTGTTCTTGGTTATTTTTCTACTTAATTAACGAAACTGGAATTATATTTTTGAGTTGCAAACGTTAATACATTATCAACAAACATGAATAACCGTGAAATGAATATAAAAATAGCCTATTGTCACTGATGCGGTGACATAACCTACAACTTATTCATGAAGAGATACTTTCCAATATGTGTGTAATTGCAGCTGACTTTGCTGAAATCAATGGAAAACAGTGTCCAGTCACATTAACTGAGACGTGGTACTTAAAGAAAGGCAGATTTCGGTGTAGACGGGGCCTTACTCAGTTGCCATTGGTTGCTCAGTTTTTTATAAAAAAATAACGTACGCTTTATTTGGAACCAATTGCATATAACGTTGACAACAAGAAACAATTATCAAATTTGACTGTTAAGACAATATCTAATTAAAAATTCTTTAGACAAATTGCATTCACGGCTGAAGGTCTTATTCACCAGAAATTCAAATTATTACTAGGTTGAAGGCCTCAATAGTAATAACTCAAAAAAGAATTTGACGGCTGAAGGCCTAGGTGGCAAATTCTTACTAAAATATTATAAAAAAAGGGACACTCATATTAAGAGACAATATCTAATTAAAAATTCTTAAGACAAGTTGCATTCACGCTGAAGGTCTTATTGACAATCTTCACGATCTGTCCAAATCAAGAGAGAAGTGGGCCTCAGACAGTGTTCCAAGGATCGACCTGGGAAAGTCGCTCAACTTTGTAAACGATTAGACAGGCAGCCAAGAGTTGTATTCACTTAACCAGATGGCAATTCAAACTAGTGACAGTTCAAACGCCGGCTAACACTCTTGCATCTACCTAATGTCTGATAACCAACACAACGATGGAATAACCCAGGCAAGGCGCAACTGGCCGACAGCACTGCGTCTTCTGAATCCGGTTTTTAGGACACCCAGAAGCAGAAGGACTGACTAAGACCAAAGTAGTCCAAAAGAAACAAATATCCGAACCACAATCAAGGAGGCTGTCGAACTACACGTCTTACCGGAAAGCTGCGGCAAGGTGAGGAAAGGTACACTGCCGCGAAAATACGCTAACCTCCAGGGCAGGTAACTGGGGCGTTAGCGACCACTAGGAGGAAAAAATACCGCTGGTTGAACTTCATGAATAAACACAAGGAATTCAATGATTAATAATAAAAAGGTGGAGGATGGCTAATTAATTTCGCCAACTCCAAACACTCCACTCATTGCTCTTTCTCTCAGCGACCCTGCGAGCAGCAACGCGCGAACAAACAACATGATCTCAAAATAGTGGAGGTTTCACTACCGGTTTAATGTTCACTCAACTGAAACGTCCTGGATCCGGCGAAGAACGAGGTTGTCGCCCTCGCAGCTATGGCCCCTCGATTCGACAGTGCCTGCGTGCCGCCAGCAGACCGGCATGTCTTCGCACTGTCGGACCTCGCTGCTGCTCCGTCCCAACCAAACTGGCTGACACACTCCGGCCCGGACAACACTTGACGTCCCTCCAAAAAAAAGCACCACTGTACTAGATATCAATAACCGCTGCTGCTGCCACTCGCGGACAGACGATGCTAGCAAACATCTTGGCGCCAGTAAACAGAAGAAGAAAACGAGACGCCACGCTGCCAACCTACCAATGGCGCCAACGCGAGCCGCAACATGGCTTCTTAACGTGACTGCCTGTCAAAAGCCTGACTAACCACCTATTGCAATGCGGACTGCTGCGAGAAGTGTAGGAAGAGAGTCAGTGAGAATGTGGAAAGTACCAACAGGGACATTGACCCATGCCGACGCTAGCGCCTTGGCCAGTTGCCCTAGGTTTCTCAGTTTAGCTTCCAAGGGGCGAACAACCCGATGGAAGCAGTCCGACAGAGTTTGAATTCAGGGATGTTGGTACCCAGGGCTGCTATTCGGACCACGAGTGTACGCAGCGAGCTGTGTGAAACACTGCATTGCCATCGTGCCTAGAAAAAAACAAATAGCATATAGGGGTCGACGTGGATCCTGAGGTATAGCTCCCTCTCACATGAACGGTAAATTGTCATAATTTTACTGAGATGTAATGATTCACGAGAGGAGCTATTGCATGGAGACCTGTGTTGAAGATCTCCTTTCAGAGACAAAACGTAACCACGATGAACTGCTTTTATTATTATTATTATTATTATTATTATTATTACTATTATTATTATTATTATTATTTAATTACTGCTTTGATTTTATTATTATTATTATTAATGATTCAAGGAATCATTTCTTTAGTATTCGGCCTCTCTAAGAAATGAGTCAAGTCTTTGGAATGAATAAATAACCAAACAGATCTCAGTAGACGACGTTTATGTTCAGGGGGCTGTGCACGGTAGACTAGAGATCTGCTGCTGCATTCTGACTGTAAGCTGTACGCGGTGTCTCTGTCGGTCGGAGGTTCGATTTCTCCCTCAGGTATGGGTGTGTGTGTGTGTGTGTTGTCCTTAGCGTAAGTTAGTTTAAGTTAGACTGAGTAGTGCGTAAGCTTAGGGACCGATGACCTCAGCAGTTTGGTCCCATAAGACCTTACCACAAATTTCCAGATTTTTCTGTCGTCGAACTGCGTGCTGAAACTGTAGGAGAGTTACTCTGCGTTAACTACTGTCCAATTCTCCTTTGTGTGGAAGCTTGTCCGTCGAATTGGATTTGTTTAAAAGTCTTCAAATTAATGACCGTGTAGAGTCTGCAGGTCATAGCTTCCACAGTCCAAAGAAATGTCTCGTAGGCATGCACAAATATTTGAAAATGTGAAACCATAAGATGGAGAATAATTTACGGAGTACACGCTTGTTTATGCTGCTGAGAAATTGGTTTATTATTCTCGCACAAAATGAGAAAATGCCTTTCAATCAACTTCGGTCTCGCAACAATGCCTGCTCTCTTAAGCTGTAATACATTAGTCCATTCGTCCATACTCACTAAGATTAGAAGCTAGACTATATCTTTTCACAATAGTTAACATCGAACCAAAGCTCTCTTAGTTCAAGGAGTAGAGAGAACGTCAACGTCAATATTGCTTTCTCGCAGTCAGTTGCGCGCGAGTATGTTTCAAATACTATCTCCAACAATTCTATTGTATGAGTCGAAAGGTTGCACTAGAATGGTAGTTGGAGATAATTGCGGTGGTTTAATTTTCGTATAATACGCAATACATATTTAGTCACGATGGTAGGCCAACAGTACCTAAACCCTACTGCTCTGTAAATGATGTCGTAGCAATGGATAGACGAGCACTTGTTCAGGTTCCAGTGTGCGTCCCAGAATGACGAGACCATGAAGGGAATGCCACCTGGCAAAGCACATCCCACCCGCGATGGCAGTCAAACACTCCACAGACTTAACCGCTTCGAAAATGCTCCCATCCTTGACCCGAAATCCCAAGGTCACGACCCCCTTGACGCCAATAAATCGCTCCGCTTCCGCATCAGGACAACAACTGCACCACCCTCCGCGTCCTCCCAAACCCGCCCACCCCAACGCGCTATACATGACCTTTACAGTGCTGCTACGTATGAGTGGTCATTGTACGCTAACGCTGAACATAGGCGATCGTCTTACTAAAGTGACTGCATTGTGTCGCGCATGAAACATAAAATTCTAGAAAACCTGTGCTCTAAGCTGCATTTCATCCTTCGTCTTCGATACTCTGAAACAAATATCTTCTACCCTAAGCTCCTTGCTTCGCCTATTTTGAGCGGTGGTAGCATACATCAAAACAAGGAAGGAAAGTATAGTGGACCCGGGTTCTAAAGCGCCTACTTTAAGAGCTATGAGCAATTGTTCGTCCTTGCTACTGTGAAATACATTTGCTCAACTGAGCTAGTTCTCATACCCCTTAAGGAACACAATTTTGAGGGGAATTTTAACGAACATTTCTTTCTTGTTTTGATCTATACTACCACACCCAAAATATGGAAAATAAAGAACTCTCGGCAGAAGTGATTTGTTTCACAGTATCGAAGATTGAAGAAGTGCTCATTATCTCTTAAGGTGTGCATTTTAGAAACCATGTTTACTAGACTTTTTAGCTTAAAATGATTGTTCGTGTCATATCCCTAAATACTAAACATTCCTTTTGGGACACCCTTTATTTCTGTTATCGTCTGTTCTTATTATATTTGGATGCTTGAGTGGCTGAACTCGCAAAAAAAAAAAAAAAAGTGCATGAGAGGTGTCCGTGAGACGCGTACCTCATAAAAATACAAAATGCCATTTATTAAAACAAAATTATCAAATTATGACGAATTTGATGACAGATAACAAACAAGGAACTCTTAATTACGTTGAAAATGAAATGAAGTCCCATGCTTCTTTAGACAGCGTAGGGGGACGATGCGGGAGACCGGCACCGCTTTACTAGGCAAGGTCCTAGTGGAGGTGATTTGCCATTGCCTTTCTCCGACCGTGATGGGGATGAATGATGATAATGAAGACGATACAACAACACCCAGTCATCTCGAGGCAGGTAAAATCCCTAACCCCGCCGGGACCCTGTGCTCGGGAAGCGAGAACGCTACCGCGAGACCACGAGCAGCGGACCTTTATTACGTTACTCGGACCTTAATTTTAATACATGAAACACAGTATCACAAGTTACATTAAAATTTTTTGAGATCAAACAACAAATTTTCAGTTTAGCTAGGTTTACACAACATGTTTTTCTCATGAAAAATACCCGCTTTACTAATACTTGCACTATATTTTTGTAAACCTGCTGCATGTTTTATCACTTTCTCTCTGGGCACACGGAGCACTTTCTTCTTGGTGAGCTTTCCGTTCATACGACGGGCTAGTAGCGCCGCACTGATCCGTAGCTTGTAAGAAATTCTTTGGAGTCGTGGGTTGTTGACCCTCTTCTCCATACGAGAATATGTCACCTCTCGTCCTAATTCCTGGAAGAAAATTCTGCCTTCTTTGTAGTTAGGATGTTGCTATGAAAATAAACGCGAAGTATTTTTGGGTGCTATATCGATTGCATTTGTCCATAAGTCATAATGCTATCTCCCTGTCTATCTCTTTCATTTGTATTTAAGCACCATCTGGTCAATAAACTGGAGTTCTAATTTGGTTTGATTATTGAATAAAACCATCTCTAGCTTGTTTCGAATGAAAAACAGCCCACAGATGCACTAATTACGCTTATACTACATCTTGACCATGGTTTCAACTATAATACTATAGCTCTCTTCAGAAGTCATAAACTTTTAAAAATGAAAAACGTCTTAACCCAGCACCTAGCTCCTTTTTCACCCTTCATCTATTGTGGCATTTTGATGCAGAGAAATTCTGTGGAGGTGTAAGCCTTCATTTGTGGTGTAATTTCTTTGTTGTTTTGTCTCAAAAGCCCCATTGGTGCAATATTTTCCTGCAATAGTTCAGCAAATAATAGAACACTTGCAAAAAAGTTATCCGTTGCAAATCTTTTAACGTTCCTCTTAAAGTCTTTGTTAGTGTCTATAGTGTTGTAGGACTGATTTGTTTCGTCTGATCGGGGTCCAAACAATACATTGATTTCCTCAGTCACAATATTGTGTCAATTTCCTTCTTGATACTAGCCATGGGCCTGCCCTCTAAAATAGTACAGTTTGCAACACCCTTTAACATTCACTGCGAAATAAAACAGTCCCATGCGTTCTTAGAACGACAGTTAAACTACGTGATACTGGTCCAGATGGAATTTTCATCATACTCTTGCCAAATTCTGCTGCATGAAAGTCGTGTTTTCTCCACCGTCTTCCATCATGTGCAATAAAGAAACCAGCACTTCTGCAACCTGTCTGGTTGGGAATGCTACAAGATGCGAATTTATTTTCCTGGGGTCCATGAGTGTATTAATCACTGTAATCTCCCTGGTCCAAAACAGCTTCCTCTTGATTCAAAATTGTGATCGTTCTTGTTGACTTCAGACGATGTTCGTTCTCTTCTAGCAGATAATACTGAACCCGTGCTGTAAGTAGAGGATAAAAATATCTTTCACAGCTATCCTATTCATGAAACTAAAGTTATTCTCTCCCGAAACAGTTCTGATGTATAGAAATAACTTGCGTCCCAAAAGAATACTCAGCGGTAGCTTTTGGTGTTATTTTGACTGTCCGCCAATGTTTGTAGGTGTGGTGAACTGTTAACTGTTGTTATTAATCTTGCAAACATAATGTGCCATTCAGATGAAAGGTAAATAATTCGATAGTTGGTTACTTCGATAAGTGATTTAAAAGACCCCTATCATGTATATGGCGTACAGGGGTACAACAATAATAGAAAGAAATTGATTGACATGCATCAAATAATGTTTTTCCTATTGAAAATTAACTCTTTTTCCAAGGATTACACGGAACACAAACTAAAATAAACAGTTTTTAAGACATTTTATTGGTGAAGTGGAAAGATGCCGAGTCCAGAAGACCCCTGTTATGCATCCAAGGTTTAAAATAGGCACGAGACAATTTTGTGTAGTCTAAAGAGTCGCGATGACGTTCAACACGCTGTAAGGCGGTTCGAATACAAGTAGTGGAAAACATTTTCTCTGCCAGTATTTGACCCGCAGTGACAATGTGCAGGTTTCAATACCAAACCTCTCCACAATGTTTCTGAAGTGAGGGTATGTGGCACTGTTGACGGTGACCCATCCGTCAGACGAGAATGTTAAGTTGACGATATTGATGTATTCGCGAGGAGTAGGACATGTCTCGGCACCGGGTTCCACCATCTCCCTCTCTTCCTCCTCCTCCTCCTCCTCCTCATCATCATCATAGAACACAAACATGACACTATGCTCCACATATGCAGGCACACGCACACACACACACACACACACACACACACACACACACACACAATACATACGAGGTGTGATTGGAAAGTTTTAAGAATGGATTCGCTACTGCTTACTTGTTTGGCGGGCAGGTGCACGAAGGGTGGAGAGTGACTCATTGCCTTGTCCTTGAACGCCCTCTGATAGGAAACTGTGCCGGCCGGAGTGGCCTTTGCGGTTCTAGGCGCTAAAGTCTGGAGCTGAGCGACCGCTCCGGTCGCAGGTTCGAATCTTGCCTTGGGCATGGATGTGTGTGATGTCCTTAGGTTAGTCAGGTTTAATTAGTTCTATGTTCTAGGCGACTGATGACATCAGAGGTTAAGTCGCATAGTGCTCAGAGCCATTTGAACCAGCCAAACTGCGTTTCGTTTATTCAGTTCGTTGTGGCAGCTGGTTGAGTGTGGGTGTGTTACGGCTTGTTGCCGGATTCTGTCCGCGTGAAAATGGACGTAAAAACCGAGCAATGAGTTTGTGTAATTTTGTTTTAAAACCGGGAAATCAGCTCCTGAGACTTACGAACTATTAAAAAGAGCTTTTGGAGATAATTGTATGAGCTAGTCAAATGTTTTCGTCTGGTTCAGCAGATTTAAAAATGGCCGCGAATCATTTGAAGATGAACCACAGTCGGGCCGTCCTTCCACCTCAAAAACGAATGAAAATGTTGAGGAATTTCGCGACTTAGTGCGCTCTGATCGTAGACTTACAGTTAGGGGGATGGCCGATGAGCTTAGTTTAAGTTTCTATGCAGTTCAGTCAATTTTATCTGTAGCTCTGAACATGCGTCGAGTGCCCGCAAAAATTCATTCCAAAAGTGTTGTCAAGTGACCATAGACAACACCGACTTGAAGTGTGCCAAGAACTGATTAATCGTACGAAGAAGACCCAGATTTGTTAAATAGGGTAATTACAGGTGACTAATCGTGGGAATATGGATATGATCCTGAAACCAAAGTGCAGTCATAGCAGTGGAAGAGTCCAGGCTTACCACGACCGAAAAAGCACTGCAAAGTCGGTCGAAGGTGAAGACATTGTTCGTGACTTTTTTCGATTCTACCGGTATTATGCATCATGAATTTACCCCTGGAGGACAGACAGTTAACCAGGAATCCTACAAATGTGTCCTTGAGCCTTTGCGCGAGAAGGTGCGGAAGAAAAGGCTTGCATTGTGGAAAGACAGGAGTTGGGTGCAACACGATGACAATGCTCCGGCTCATCGTGCATTCTCCATCGTTGAAGTTTTGACCAAATTAAAAATTTCTGTGCTTCCACAACCGTCGTAATCCCCTGATTTGGCCTCTGCGGATTTCTACCTGTTTCCTAAACTGACATTTTCACTGAAAGGGAAGCGATTTGACTCGATTGAAGACATCCAGGCAAATACGGAGAGTGTCCTTAACACACTTCAGGAAAGAAATTTCCAGGAATATTTTCAAAAGTGGAAACACCGTTGGAGTCGGTGTGTTGATTCAGAAGGGGACTATTTTGGAGGAGATGCATCACAGTAGGATGTAAGTACCACCGTTGTACAATTACGAGCCCATTCTTAAAACTTTCCAATCACACCTCTTACATGTACTATTAAATATGTTTATGTTCTAAAGGCAATGAAAGGGGAGGTGCTGCGAAGAATCGGAGAGGAAAGGAACATGTGGAAAACACAGATAAGGAGAAGGGACAGGATGGTGGGACAACTGTTAAGTGTTAAGACATGAGAGAACGACTTCCATGGTACTAGAGGGAGCTGTAGAGGGCAAAAACTGTAGAGGAAGAGAGAAATTGGAATACATCCAACAAATAATTGAGATTGTAAGTGCTACTCTGAGATGAAGAGGTTAGCACATGAGAGGAATTCGTGGCGGGCCGCATCAAACCAGTCAGAAGACTGATGACAAAAAAAAGTTGTAAACGAGCATGTTGCAAATAAACAAAAAGATATAAACGATATTATTCGCATTCATCCAAAATAGTATTCAGAAATATAGCTTACTGTCAGCTCGGAGCGTACAACAAAAACGAGTAGCAATCCCGAGACAGTACGTGCTTTGGGGAAGGAGATCGACATTAACCGTTTCCGTGGCACCGTCCCGCAATTTATCGACTTGGAGGAACCACGAAGAACCTACATCTGGATAGCTGAATGGGGATTTGAACTGCTGTCTCCCAACACACCTGCACCGTCTTACCACGGTCCAACATCGGTCGGTGTGCTACGCAACTGACACATTAAAGTCTCCCATTCTGCATATCCTAAAATTCCTGGAGTGTTCTTTGAAAAAAAGTACACGATGTGGAAATCTGATTCATGATTGTAGATCAATACCAGCTGCCATTTTCAAGATACTACTCACCGCGGCACCCACGTATGCAGCAGAAGGTCTGTCAGCTCTGTGAAGTAGTCTCTTCCAACAATAGCAACTCCTGCAGTATATTCTTGACACGCTGGAATGCCAGCAGAGTGACGTCGTTTAAAAAGGCAAAAAGTTGCGCAAGGGTTGCTAGGGTGAACGGCGGGAACTTTTATTCTCCTTGTTGCAGAAGTGTAGCGCGGCAAAAAGAAACAGGCTGCGGTAAGCCAATAAGAGGGGGCGTAATGAAGGGAAGGAAGGGCGCGCCCTTTCTCCCAGGCCCTGCGACTGTCACACGGCGCCCTCTGCCGCACTCCAAATGCTCCCTCCCCTCTGGCGTTTCGCGACGAGGCCGGCCACTTCTTGAAACTTACGGAGAATGATTAATCGGTTTATCTGGTGGCAGTTAGAGCAGCGGGCAAACCTTTCGGCCTGCTTCTAGTGCGTCCCCGGCACTTAAATAGGCACTGTCCGTGGGGTCAGGAGGGCGGTGGGTGGAGGGCGCGGTGGAGGGGAGCGACAGGGTGAGGGGGAAGGGGTAGTGCCGCGGGGGCTCCCCTGTACCCTGCCGCTGCTGACTGCTTACTCACCGCTGCCCGCCAGACAAACTTCAGCAGCCGAGATGTGTTTGCGCGCACAACTCGGGGCTGCGCTCTTGTTATTGTTGGCGCCACGGTAGAACAACGTCCACATGTCAGCGCCGGGCGCGCGCAGAGAGCAAAGTTCCAAGAGGCCGTTTCAAGTGTTCCCTCCGCTGTCTGCCTCAGGCGCAGGAAGGAATCGCGACCCGTTCTCTTTCTCATTAGCCACGGCCTACGAACACGTTGCTTCCTGGAGACGTAAATGAAATAGCCGCCAAGAATTGCGCACTCACACATGATACAAGAAGTCTTAGAACACATAATGGACACTAAAATACTATTATGAATGGGGCCAAAATATAAATATCGGATGTGCATTCGTATACCATACAGCACAAGCTTGGGAATGCTGCCGATTATCTGTTGAGTTGTCTGTTATGATGACATAGTAAGTAGCCATTGGTAAGCAGCCGGCTGGGGTGGCCGAACGGTTCTAGGCGCTACAGTCTGGAACCGCGCGACCGCTACGGTCGCAGGTTCGAATCCTGCCTCAGGCATGGATGTGTGTGATGTCCTTACGTTAGTTAGGTTTAAGTAGTTCTAAGTTCTAGGGGACTGGTGACCTCAGCAGTTAAGTCCCATAGCGCTCAGAGCCACTTGAACCATTGGTAAGCACTGAAAATTGCACAGACGATAAAATTACTATCTTAATCGACTCCTCAACATGCTGAAAACCCGTTTTACACAGCGACAGAACAACAAAGTCATTTACGGAATTTTGCAGCAAGCCAGTCAACCATACAGTCAGGAAAAAGAAATCACTCAAATATAAGTGAAAGCCTCCCTCGCAACAAACAGGCCGACCACCTGACTAAACAAGGAACAACTTCAGGAAGGCCGTGTCATTCTAAAGTACAGCACACAACATACAACGAATTAAAAGGATGATGCAATTGACGCCGGACGGAGAAGAAGAATCAACGAAACGCGGAATATCATAAAGCGGTACACCGACTGAGAATCTGTTATCCCAGTTTGGCTTTAGAAAAGGTAAATGCAGCAGAGAAGGAGTTCCGACGTTGCGGTCGATAATGGAAGCTGGCCTAAAAAAAAAGATACTTTGATATGATTTATCGACCTGAAAAAAGCGTTCGAAAATGTAAAATAGTGGAATATGATCCAAATTCTGAAACAAATAGGGGTAAGCTACAGGGAAAGACGGGAACAATCTGCACAAGATCAAGAGGGAACGATAAGAGTGCAAGATCAAGATCGAAGTCGGATTAAAAAGGTTGTAAGAAAGGAATGTAGTGTTTCGCCCTTACTGTTCAATTTATCCAACGAATCAGAAGCGGTAATACAAGAAAGGTTCAGGAGTGGAATTAAAATTCAAGGTGAAAGGATATCAATGATAAGATTCGCTGATGACATTGATATGCTCAGTGAAAGTGAAGAATAGTTACATGATCTGCTGAGTGGAATGAACAGCCTGATGAGCGCTGAATATGTATTGCGAGTAAATCGAAGAAAAAACGAAAGTAACAGGAAGCAGCTGAAATGAGAACAGCTAGAAGCTTAACATCAGTATTGGTGATCACGAAGTAGATGAAGTTAGGAATTCTGCTACCTACGCAGCAAAATAACTCATGGAGGACGGACGGAGGAGGACATCGAAAGTAGACTAGTACTCGCAAAAACAACATTCCTGACAGAGAGAAGTCTACTAGTATCAAACATAGGCCTTAGTTTGGGGAAGAAATTTGTGAGAATGTACGTTTGGAACAGCAGTGTATGGTAATGACACATGGGCTGGGGGAAAACCGGACCAGAAGAGAATTGAAGCACTTGAGATGTGGTACGTCAGACGAATGTTGAAAATTAGTTGGGCTAATAAGGCAAGTAATGAGGAGGTTCTGCGCAGAATCGGAGACGAAAGGATTTTTTTGGGGAACACGGACAAGAAGAAGGGACAGAATGGTAGGATACATCTGTTAGGACTTCAGGGAGTAACTTCCACGGTACTAAAGAGAGCTGTTGAGGGCAAAAGCAGTCAGAAAAAAAAGAAAAATATCCTTCCTATAGGCTCTGTACGCGTGGGGGACAAGTCTAATAGTGTGACGTCACAATTTCATTCTGGGACCCGTATTTCTCCTGGGTCACTGGTCTGCACGGTTTGTGTGGCCGCTGTGTGGACACGACAGCGTAGTGGAGCAGTTGGTTTCTTTCTCCAGCCGGGCGTGCGGCGTGCAGTGTTACCTGCATATCAACAAGATCAGTACCTGAGTGCTTTTGGAAGCTGAATGTTGCGCGCTGGAGGTGTTCGGTTGATACAGTATACTGTGCGGTATACGAGCGGTGTATTTGGTGTATTTGCAGGCAACGACATTTTGCACGGAACTCAGCGGTTGTTTTGTCGCAAGTTGCGGTTGTTTATTTATGGCGCGCAGGAATGCGGGTGTGTGTGCTGTAAGCGAAAGCAATGCACTTCATTAACCACAAGCTGTGAGCGTGATTAATTGTATTGATCCTAAAGTGTTTAAACTAACTTGTGAGCATGACTCAGTTCTTGATACAGTTCTGCTGAGATTCATCTTGTTACTTGGTAATTGTCAGTTATCAATTGTTTGTGTTATTGCATCAGAAATCATAAAAATATACAGTACCGCTCGACAATGTGAATAAATAATAACATTTTTCAAATATATACACTTTAACATATAGAATAAAAACAGAAAAATTATATTTTACTTGCATCAAATTATCCTCCCTTGAATTTAGTGTCGGCCTCACGTACTCGAGACATGCGGTCAATAAGTCTTTATAGGTGCTGCGAGTCCATATGATTCCACACATCCTTAACCACATTCCAAAGATATTCCTTGCTTGCTAGGTGAAATTTCCGGATACGACTGTCCACTTCATCCCAGACCATTTCAGCAGGAATACAATCAGGGCTTTGAGACGGCCATCCATATCTTTGAGTGCCTTACGTTTTTCCTTTAATGCAATATACTTTTTAAAGATTACAGACCGATGTTTTGAGTCGTTATCCTGTCATAATGTGAACCCTTTCCCTATTAAGTGCAGTCCACGTGGTAACGTACGATTCTGAAGTATGTGGTGGCAGTGTTTCTGGTCCGTATCTTATTTTATTTACACAATGTGACCAGCCCTATCTCCTGCAAAGCACCCACAAAACCGTTATATAGCTCCCACCGTGTTTAACTGTAGTACACTGCACAGCGGGGCTACCCTTTCTCTGACGGATCGACAAACAAACGTCCTCCTCCTGGTACCAAAAAATTCAGACTTCGATTCATCAGTGAATAGCACTTTCTTCGGCTCTTCATGTATCCACTTACTACGGTTCATGGCCCTTTCGATTCTCTTCCGTTTTATTTACGGGCTTCAGAAGACGCTTCCTCGCTGTTGCACTTCAAGCCCGTATCGCTCTGTCTTCGTTTTACTGCTTCAACAGACATGTTTCTCTTGTTCATTTCTACCAGTTCTGCGCGAATCTGTACTGCAGTTTTGACTTATTACTCTTGCTGTTAGTTCTGTCGAATCTGTCATCACTTTTAGTTGTTTTACGAGATCGTCCTAGTCTTGGTGGATACTTATTGCTACCTGTTGTCCTCTAAGTGTGTATTGAACTCCCGCTACAGACTCAACACATTGTTTCGCAATTTGGCGAATAGATAAATCTGTGTGTCTGAGTGTTGCAACTGCGTTACGTTTGGCTATGGATATCTCCATTATTGGAGCCATAGTAACTATGTCCACACCGTCAACTGTTACTAAGAAACTGAACTGCAGTAACCACATAGTTTGTATTGCACCACTGCTTGAAGTACACTGCGGACATCATAGTACTTACTACAGGTAACAACAGGATAACAAAAACACAAGTTCAGGTAACTATTTTGTACGCACCCAACTCTCGTCCGGGTAACACTGCATGTAGAATGACAAGAAACACATAAGCCTGACATGTTTACGAGCGTTGTACTGTTCCTTTCCTTACTCAGCATTATATGGTATCGGTAGGGAATTAAATTATATTAATTTGTTTATCGAAATTACTGAGCGGTAGTGAATGCGTAGGAGGTTTGGAAGTGAGTGGTGTGTAATTTATTGTGGTAACTATCGGTCGGCGGTGATGAGAGCAGACCAATATTATGATCCCAGTTACGTATAAAAATTGCTTTGTAATCTTATATTTTGCTATCGAAGTTGTCTCGGATATGATGACTGGTTGCGGCCGAGAGCCAGTCGTTGTAAATTGTTAATGTTTTTACCCAGTTACGTATATTACAGCAAAGTAGGAATATTATGTTATTATTTAATGGAAAACAGTTTTTGTTGATTGTGAGGAGCCCTACTCAAGGTTCTTCGCGGGCTGCAGATATATTAAATGTTGGAGAAAGAATATTTTTATTCTGTTGATATAAGATTAAATAATTGTCCTCCCATCCGATCCATTCTTCTAGTCAGGTGCACCACAAATTTCTCTTCTCCCCAATTCTGTTCAGAACCTCCTCGTTAGTTATGTTATCTACCCATATAACCTTCAATATTCTTCTGTAGCACCACATTTCAAAAGCTTCTATTCTCTCCTTGTCTAAACTATTTATCTTATATGTTTTTTCTTCCATACATGGCTACAATCCATACAAACACTTTCAGAAAAGACCTCCTGACACTTGAATCTACATTCGATGTAAAGAAATTTGTCCTCTTCAGAAACCCTTTTCTTGCCATTGCCAGTCTACATTTGATATCATCTCATCATCAGTTACTTTGATGCCAAAATAACAAAACTGATCTACCACTTTATGTGTCCTATTTCCTAACCTAATTCCCTCAGCATCAGCTGATTTAATTCGACTGCATTCCATTAATCTCGTTTTGCTTTTGTTGATGTTCATCTTATATCCTCCTTTCAAGACACTGTCCATTCCGTTCAACTGCTGTTCCAAGTCCTTTGCTGTCTCTGACAGAATTACAATGCCTCCTTTTCCTGCTATCGAATCCCAACCCCCTATGACTCTTAAATTTTCGTCTCCCTTAACTATATGAATAGTGTCTGTTATCCCATCATATATTACTTCAATCTTTTTATCTGCGGAAATAGTTGGCATATAAACTTGTGCTATTGTGGTGAGTGCGGGCATCGTGTCTATCCTGGCTACAATAACACGATCACTATGCTGTTCATAGTAGCTTATCCGCGTTCTTATCCTTATATTCATTATTAAACCTACTCCTACATTACCCCCATCCTACCTGATTTTGTATTTATAATTCTGAATTCACCTGACCAGAAGTCCTGTTCGTCCTGACACCGAACTTCACTAATTCCCACTATGTATAGATTTAACCTATCAATTTCCCTTTTATATTTTCGAACCTACCTGCCCGATTAAGAGATCTGACATTCCACGTTCCGATCCGCAGAAAGACAGTTTTGTTTCTTCTGATAACGACATACTCCTGAGTAGTTCCCACCTGGAGATCCAAATGGAGGACTATATTACCTCCGTAATATTTCACCCGAAAGGATGGCATCATCAAAGCTCCATGCCCTTGTCAAAAATTGCGACTGTAGTTTCCTCTTGCTTTCAGCCGTTCGCAGTACCCGCACAGCAAGGCCTATTTGGTTTATGTTACAAGGTTATATCAGTCAATCCTCCCGACTGTTGCCCCTGCAGCTACTGAAAAGGCTGCTGCCCCTCTTCAGAAACCACACATTTGTCTGGCCCCTCAACAGATACCTCTCCGATGTGGTTGCACCTACGGTACGGTTATATGTATCAGTCAGGCACGCATGCCTCCCCTCCAACGACATGGAGCGTGGTTCATGTTATTAGCATTCATTCTTCTGTCAAGGAATCGGGTCTCTGTCCATTTCCTGTCAATAACACCTACTACGTGTGACTTTAACTTGTTCACCTCTGTTGCAGATTCTACAGTTTCACTACAACACAACAACATTATACCTCTGGCATAATTTGAAGGAAGAAAAAATTTCCTTTAGTTCAAGTCTATAGTCTCAAATTTTTTTGTCATCAGACTACCGGTTTCGGTCTATAATTAGCATCTTCAGATCTGTTTTATAAAAAAATGTCGTGATCTACTGGAGCCGTAGTGGCATCATCAAATGCTAAACACTAAATCAGAGTCAGGAGGATCCAGATTTAGAGTCAAGTCGACGATGAGCCCGAGAACAAGCTAATAACAGGGAGGGACGAGGAAGGAAATCGATGGTGGTCTTTCAAGGGAATCACCCCGGCGTTCATCCTATGAGCTTTGGGGAAATCGCAGAAAACAAAAATCTCGATGGACAGACGGGTATATGAATGGCTGTTCACTCGATTACGAGATGGTGTCCTGCCACTGCGACACTTCAGTAGGAAGCTTTTGGACGGTTACTCTCACAAAATAGACAGCCTGTTTCGCTGATACAATTTTGTAGTCTCTAATAGACTTATTTCGACTGTCATTCCTGTTCTCGTTGACCATTACTGATTCTTCTGCCTTTTACTAGCAGTATTCCACTCGAAGCGCTAAAGGCTGCTCTGATCCTCTATTTTTATCTGAATACACTGCCATCTAGATCATACCATTGCAATATACATCTTTTCGCACATTAAGCTTTCACGTAAGGGAAATGTATCTGTTGTTATCAGGGGGACCGGAAAGTAATGTGTTTTTTTTTACATTACATTCAAACAGATAAGTGACAAACAAGTTTATAATTTTAATTAATAACGTTATCATCCTCACTACCAAAAATCTTTTGCTAACTAGTGTCCAGATTTTCAATGCCTAATCGATAAAAATAAATTAGTTCTTGAGCAGAATATTTGTTTGTCACTTAGAAAATATTGTAGCCATCAGAATAACTGGAAATCCGATGGTCCAATATCGAGTGAGTGTGGTGAGTGAGGCAATACCTCCCACCCTAGTTCATTAATTTCTTCTAGAGTTCGCCTTGTAAGTGCTGTCTTGCATTCTTGTGTTTCAGAATAACGACTTTCCTGTTGAAAATCGCTGGGCACTTTCCAATTAAAGATAAATGTAGTCTATCCAGTTATTCACATGTCTGTGTTCACAATTTGTCCAGTTTTAGTACTTCAAAATGAACGACCGGCGAATACGTCACCGAAAACACAAAAGCCTGTTTGGGGTTTAAACCTCGCTTAGTTGTACTTCGTGGAGATTGATTCGGAGAGAGCCACTGCCTTCTACGTTTCGGATTATCACAGAGAATTTTTCATCCCCAGTGATGAAGCGCCGCAGAAGCAATGAAATGAAATGAAATGTCGTGTGACTAGGACCTCCCGTCGGGCAGACCGTTCGCCTGGTGCAAGTCTTTCGATTTGACGCCACTTCGGCGACTTGCGCATCGATTGGGATAAAATGATGATGATTAGGACAACACAACCACCCAGTCCCTGAGCGGAGAAAATCTCCGACCCAGCCGGGAATCGAACCCGGGCCCTTAGAATTGACATTCTGTCGCGCTGACCATCTTTTATTTTTTTTTTTTACATTCGGTGGAACAATAACAAACATAAACTGCTTCTAGCACTTTTTCTTTAAATATATAAGACGACGACTTTATAAAATAAAATTTTTCTGGGAAACGTAAATAAGTAGACTTTTTTTTACATAATAGTGAAAAAAATAAAATAAAATATCCTGCTTCTGTCAGTACAAAACAATAACGTTCTACGTTCCTCTTTTAGGCGCGTACCTCGCTAATCCCGTCATACCTCGCGTTGGTGTCGGGTACGTCTTCACGTGTGTTTGTGGGTCCTCTCCACTGTCCTGGTCCTTTCTTGTTCTGATACTTATAGACAATAATTACATTCTCCTACCCGGGACACCCCAACTGGGTGGGGGATCAAGCAAGGCACTCCCTAAAAAATTTGCGTAATATGTTCGATATCTCGGATGTCTCATAAGCTGTGAGTGATGTTCCTGTAGTAAGGCCCAAAAGTCAACCACATTCTTACTGCCGTCTCGGAAAAGATAACGCACAGACAAACCTCGAATCCAAGTCACTGCGTTTGTCTTCGTTCGGGGATAATATGTCCTATCTGGGAGAAGTAGTATGCGTGGTTCTATTGTTTGCGGCCCCACCCGAAGGAGGAAGGCGATCATTTTTTTGACCAAACACCATACGTCCGCCGAAGGACCGCATATCAGGCGATGCTCCTCAGTGTCTATAACATTGCACTGCGGACACAGTGGCTCGTCCGCCATATGAATTTTATGCAACCTGGAACGAGTCACGTATTTCCCATTTACCACCTGATACCACAGTGCGCGCGTTCCCGTATCAAGGTGTGGGTGGTGCACTGTACGCCATACCACTGACCACGTAACCGTTGGTTGGCGGCGCTCTACGGCATTATTCGGCCGTCGTCGCGTCAAGATGTGATATATATCACGTGCCGTTGCCGTCCTGGTAGTCGGTAGTTCCATATGTACATAACTGTGTTCCACAAAGAAGGTTCGCATATGGGCAAGCGATGGTGAGATGTGAGACACCGCTACCGGAGCCGAAAGAGAAGGTGGAGCGAGTTCGTCTATAAAGCTGCCCGTCAGACTTGTCTGGTGTCGTGTCCACATCTTTATCATCGTGGTTACATAAATAGCCACTGCTCGGTCGCGTAGGTGGACTAGTCCAAGACCTCCACGACTACGAGGAAGTGTGAGGGTTTCGTATCCTACCTTAAAAAGCAGACCTGTGCTCACAAAATATCCTAGTGCCGCCAGGATTCGGCGGGCCATCCATTCAGCTACCGCGGGCGGACCGCAGAAGCTATAAGTAGCATGTGGTGGATCAGCTAGCTTTGTTTGTCTGTATCATCCTGCAGCAGATGTTCTTGGATGGTGGACCAAGGTTGGTTAAGTTTTAGATTGTCTCACACAAATTTGCTTCCGCTTCCACACTTAAAATGTCACATTCTAGAGCTGATGTTCTTCCTGATCAATGAGAGTAGGAAAGATCAGAATGAACAGAGTTCAACTTAGAAAAACCCTCTTTGGAATTTACGAAAGTCTAATGCCCTTCGATAAAAATCGCAAGCGCTTTTGGTAGTACCTGTTGCGTCACTGCTCTTCTGAAACTCACAAAGCAGACAGCCCCTCCTCTGTAGTTGGCTGGGCATTTCACCATAACCCGAAAAGAAATAAGATTTAATAACATAAGAGTAAACAAGGCACTCTAACCTTAAAATGTCCTTGGCACGACTCTGAAGTACACAATGAGCTGATAAATGACAACAGAATACCGGCATCCGTAGAAACGACATTAGTTTCCGGTCCCTCTAATTTATGACTGATGAGTGGAATGCACACGAAAAATTTCTTGTTTTAATGTTGTTAGGACCTAATGCTGTAAAAAATGTGCTGTATGAGCGAAACCCATTGTCCGATGTAAGAGAGGTCCCAATGACCCTGATCAGATCATGTTAAATAAATAAATAATTTCGTAATAAACATAAGTAATTAAGAACGATATTTAATTAATAATAATCTAACTGATTCACCACAGTCACTCTAGTCAAATCAGCCATCTACGGATAATTGCATGTAATGGACCGAAGCGACATGAAACGCAGCCGACGGCGGCTCCTTTTGGGCACAGCAGGTGTGAGACTTACGCGGCCATCGGACGCACCCGCGTCGCGGTGAACACGCGAACTGCGGCGCCGGCAGTTGCACGTGACGCCCAGCGGGCGGTCGCCGGTTCGAGGCCCGGCTGTTTACTGCTGCTGTGCGGTTTCTGCGGCCGCTGTAATTCAGGCAAACGCGGCCCGCTGCTACCGTAAACAGCAGACCGCGACGATTTGCGTCGATTCATGAGCGTGCGGTTGGGCTCCATGGTGGTCCGCCGGTCCACAATGGCTTTTGACTTCGTCACACAAAACACCGCTGCGGGCAAACTCGTTGGCGGCCTCCGTTTGCGGCGTTAAACGTGCGTCGGGGATTTCTAACCTGTTTGTCCGGCCGCTGTGCCGGGGACGCCGGAATTCTAAACGAACTGTGGAGAAAGGCTGGGGAACGCGCGAAAATCTGGTGCGGCAGGGGCCGCGTGCTAAACTGCAGCGGTATTTCACTCAGAGTTCGTAAATCATCTGGCTCGGCGATCAAGTGCTCGATGTTAATGTCGCTCACTGTTTCACAAATTTTACTGCAGTTAAAGTTTGGAACTTCCCTGATTTTGTAATAAATATATAATTCGTAACATTTCATGGAAGTGGTCAAAAAACGGCGTGGTCATCCGAAAGTCGTTTGGCTCGTGAATTTTTACGAGTTGTAACACAACAGAACCAGTAAAACAAGATAAACAGAAAGAGTTATTTATATCAGTCACATTTCTCATTAGCTACCACGATGCTTTTATGTATTTTCACTCTCATCCTCAAATTGATACAGTGATTTACTTACGTGTGACTGGTGGATGCCATAAAACAACAGCTCTCGTTTTATTTTGATATAAAATAGTTGTATATGACTTTCATTCGCAATGTAGCACTGGACATCGGACCGACAGTATGAACATCAACAAAATTACTCACATGTTTTTCCACTGAGGTATATAGTGCTGACAGTCATCATATACTGACATTACACCACTGAATGCATTAAAAAGAGTCAAGCTTAACGGAAAAAACTTACGAGTACTTTAGTTATTGCTTTCCACGTAAATTCAGTGCCATGTTCCGAATAAGAAGCCATTTATAACCATTTCACAACAAATTAAAACATATAGCAGAAGATTGGCTGTAATAGGTGAAATACAAATGTACAGTGTTGCATCCACCTGAAGAAGAGGGCCAGACTCGCGAAACAGGTAGTGGATATTAACGAACTGGATGACGCAGATTACTATTCTAATTTGTTTTGCATTATAAACAATCACATTACTGCAAAAAGCAGTCCTACATCGCAGAAATGTAATTCTAGATAGGATGGCATTTATAGGACACCTGTCGAGAACGCACAAAAACAGACTGCCCAGATATCAGGTGCCGGCTGTCTTTTAATGTCTTAATGTGTTATAGTATGGGGTGATTTGATGGTAAACTAGTAGTCTTAATCTGTGTTTCTGGATAAAAATAGGCACAAACGGGTACTGAATATATTTATATGAAGATGGCATCTGTTCTGTCCGAAAGAACAGATACCATCGGTGACCATGCAGCTCGTTAGAATGACATTACAATGAAATAAAAACCCTTCGCTGTATACAGGCGTTGATATAAGTCATCGGGGACAGTTGAAAATGTGAGCCCCGACCAGGACTCTAACCCAAGATCTCCTGTTTACATGGCAGACGATCTATCCATCTGAGCCACCAAGGACACAGAGGATAGTGCGACTGCAGGGACTTATCTCTGGCATGCCTCCCGTGAGACCCATATTCTCAAGTTATTGTCCCGCACTTTTGTCTTGTGACGTCCACCCAGACCAAACGCAACGAACTATATCGAACAAAAAGAAAAAAAAGTAGATGAATAGAGCGTCTGCCACGTAAGCAGGTGATCCCGGGTTCGAGTCCCGGTCGGGGCACACATTTTCAACGGTCCCCGCTGACTTATATCAACGCCTGTATGGAGCTAAGGTTATTCATTTCATTGTAATTGAATATATTTGACTATTAATCCCTACTGCTTTTTTATCCCGTCCACTGATGCTGTAGTACACTCAAAAGAAGAATTAATGTTTTTCAAGCGGGTAATATTAAACTCGTTGTTGTTGAACTAGTGTGTGTAATGTCTCTCTTTGTATGTCTGTGAAGGACACTATCTCGATCGGCGTCGATTACTCCCACAGCGTGTGTAACTTCGTAAACGCAGACAAGTTACTCTCGTGGTGTAGAAGCAGCTGCCGACTCTGACGGTTGCCTGTAAAATTCTTGAAATGTAAGAGAAAGAAAACTTCTATAGGATGTACTCGAATTGGAACACTGCCATTCGCATTTGGCCATTCGATAATTCTCTGCTAGTGAAATGAGTTCTTTTTAGCAGAGAAAACTTTCTCTATGCTTTTGACCGTGTTATTGAAACAGGTTCTACAGCAAACATCGACCACCAAATGTTCGAAGTCCTGTACAAGCTTGTAGCACATAGTAGTTTATCACAGAATCCTTTGATAAAAATTAAATACGCGCAGTTACCTTTGCAACAGACTGTATTCCGGGAGTTTCTAAACTCCACCTTAACATAAAATATCGCTTGTGAATCTCAAGAAACACAAATTATAAAATATGGCGACTAACAATGACTGTTATTGCACACCCCTCCTACACTTCCTCTCGTTATTCTTTGTAACTATCTCTCTCGCGCAGGCGAAATGCACCACCTCGTGATATTTATTAACTTTAGACCAACTAAATCAGAAAGGTTGTTAATCGATCTAGTAGATAAGCGAGTAGCACAGATCAAAGGGCCATATGACACGAGTGAGTGGAATTGGTGAAGCAAATGACTGCCTTTAATTGCTTTCAAACATAAAACAATTGTGGTACCGCTAAAAGCAGACTCACTTCACCGAAATGCAACCCTGCACAGGGTGACAGATTTTTACGGCCACTATTCAACTGTGTTCTTGACCACGTTGTTGTTGTTGTTGTGGTCTTCAGTCCTGAGACTGGTTTGATGCAGCTCTCCATGCTACTCTATCCTGTGCAAGATTTTTCATCTCCCAGTACCTACTGCAACCTACATCCTTCTGAATCTGCTTAGTGTATTCATCTCTTGGTCTCCCTCTACGATTTTTACCCTCCACACTGCCCTCCAATACTAAATTGGTGATCCCTTGATGCCTCAGAACATGTCCTACCAACCGATCCCTTCTTCTGGTCAAGTTGTGCCACAAACTTCTCTTCTCCCCAATCCTATTCAATACTTCCTCATTAGTTATGTGATCTACCCATCTAATCTTCAGCATTCTTCTGTAGCACCACATTTCGAAAGCTTCTATTCTCTTCTTGTCCAAACTATTTATCGTCCATGTTTCACTTCCATACATGGCTACACTCCATACGAATACTTTCAGAAATGACTTCCTGACACTTAAATCAATACTGGATGTTAACAAATTTCTCTTCTTCAGAAACGCTTTCCTTGCCATTGCCAGTCTACATTTTATATCCTCTCTACTTCGACCATCATCAGTTATTTTGCTCCCCAAATAGCAAAACTCCTTTACTACTTTAAGTGCCTCATTTCCTAATCTAATTCCCTCAGCATCACCCGACTTAATTAGACTACATTCCATTATCCTTGTTTTGCTTTTGTTGATGTTCATCTTATATCCTCCTTTCAAGACACTGTCCATTCCATTCAACTGCTCTTCCAAGTCCTTTGCTGTCTCTGACAGAATTACAATGTCATCGGCGAACCTCAAAGTTTTTATTTCTTCTCCCTGAATTTTAATACATACTCCGAATTTTTCTTTTGTTTCCTGTACTGCTTGCTCAATATACAGATTGAACAACATCGGGGAGAGGCTACAACCCTGTCTTACTCCCTTCCCAACCACTGCTTCCCTTTCATGTCCCTCGACTCTTATAACTGCCATCTGGTTTCTGTACAAATTGTAAGTAGCATTTCGCTGCCTGTATTTTACCCCTGCCACCTTTAGAATTTGAAAGAGAGTATTCCAGTCAACATTGTCAAAAGCTTTCTCTAAGTCTACAAATGCTAGAAACGTAGGTTTGCCTTTCCTTAATCTTTCTTCTAAGATAAGTCGTAAGGTCAGTATTGCCTCACGTGTTCCAGTGTTTCTACGGAATCCAAACTGATCTTCCCCGAGGTTGGCTTCTATCCCTTTTTTCATTCGTCTGTAAAGAATTCGTGTTAGTATTTTGCAGCTGTGACTTATTAAGCTGATAGTTCGGTAATTTTCACATCTGTCAACACCTGCTTTCTTTGGGATTGGAATTATTATATTCTTCTTGAAGTCTGAGGGTATTTCGCCTGTTTCATACATCCTGCTCGCCAGATGGTAGAGTTTTGTCAGGACTGGCTCTCCCACGGCCGTCAGTAGTTCCAATGGAATATTGTCTACTCCGGGGGCCTTGTTTCGACTCAGGTCCTTCAGTGCTCTGTCAAACTCTTCACGCAGTATCATATCTCCCATTTCATCTTCATCTACATCCTCTTCCATTTCCATAATATTGTCCTCCAGTACATCGCCCTTGTATAGACCCTCTATATACTCCTTCCACCTTTCTGCTTTCCCTTCTTTGCTTAGAACTGGGTTTCCATCTGAGCTCTTGATATTCATACAAGTCGTTCTCTTATCTCCAAAGGTCTCTTTAATTTTCCTGTAGGCGGTATCTATCTTACCCCTAGTGAGATAGGCCTCTACATCCTTACATTTGTCCTCTAGCCATCCCTGCTTAGCCATTTTGCACTTCCTGTCGATCTCATTTTTGAGACGTTTGTATTCCTTTTTGCCTGTTTCACTTACTGCATTTTTATATTTTCTCCTTTCATCAATTAAATTCAATATTTCTTCTGTTACCCAAGGATTTCTACTAGCCCTCGTCTTTTTACCTACTTGATCCTCTGCTGCCTTCACTACTTCATCCCTCAAAGCTACCCATTCTTCTTCTACTGTATTTATGTCCCCCATTCCTGTCAATTGTTCCCTTATGCTCTCCCTGAAACTCTGTACAACCTCTGGTTCTTTCAGTTTATCCAGGTCCCATCTCCTTAAATTCCCACCTTTTTGCAGTTTCTTCAGTTTTAATCTACAGGTCATAACCAATAGATTGTGGTCAGAGTCCACATCTGCCCCTGGAAATGTCTTACAATTTAAAACCTGGTTCCTAAATCTCTGTCTTACCATTATATAATCTATCTAATACCTTTTAGTATCTCCAGGGTTCTTCCATGTATACAACCTTCTTTCATGATTCTTAAACCAAGTGTTAGTTATGATTATGTTGTGCTCTGTGCAAAATTCCACCAGGCGGCTTCCTCTTTCATTTCTGTCTCCCAATCCATATTCACCTACTATGTTTCCTTCTCTCCCTTTTCCTACACTCGAATTCCAGTCACCCATGACTATTAAGTTTTCGTCTCCCTTCACAATCTGAATAATTTCTTTTATTTCATCATACATTTCTTCAATTTCTTCGTCATCTGCAGAGCTAGTTGGCATATAAACTTGTACTACTGTAGTAGGTGTGGGCTTCGTATCTATCTTGGCCACAATGATGCGTTCACTATGCTGTTTGTAGTAGCTTACCCGCATTCCTATTTTCCTATTCATTATTAAACCTACTCCTGCATTACCCCTATTTGATTTTGTGTTTATAACCCTGTAATCACCTGACCAGAAGTCTTGTTCCTCCTGCCACCGAACTTCACTAATTCCCACTATATCTAACTTCAACCTATCCATTTCCCTTTTTAAATTTTCTAATCTACCTGCCCGATTAAGGGATCTGACATTCCACGCTCCGATCCGTAGAATGCCAGTTTTCTTTCTCCTGATAACGACATCCTTTTGAGTAGTCCCCGCCCGGAGATCCGAATGGGGGACTATTTTACCTCCGGAATATTTTACCCAAGAGGACGCCATATCATGTAATCATACAGTAAAGCTGCATGCCCTCGGGAAAAATTACGGCTGTAGTTTCCCCTTCCTTTCAGCCGTTCGCAGTACCAGCAGAGCAAGGCCGTTTTGGTTATTGTTACAAGGCCAGATCAGTCAATCATCCAGACTGTTGCCCTTGCAACTACTGAAAAGGCTGCTGCCCCTCTTCAGGAACCACACGTTTGTCTGGCCTCTCAACAGATACCCCTCCATTGTGGTTGCACCTACGGTACGGCTATCTGTATCGCTGAGGCACGCAAGCCTCCCCACCAACGGCAAGGTCCATGGTTCATGTGAGAAATTGGAAATGTGTGGCGCCTGCGGATGGCTTTGCGGCACCTTCTAGAAGGGCAAAGAAAGACACCGCGCAGAGAGAAAGCCACCGCCCAGATCCACCTCGCCGGAAAGTGGAGCGGGGCAGATGATTTCGATACAAAAGATCAAATTCATGATGAATAACAAATATGGACCGAAAATCCTTGAAACAGAGGCAGACCCTATTATGAGGATAATGACATTGAAGTACCTCGACGACGCTATAAAATAAAATGGACTAGATAAAGCTGCAATAGGCGATCGGACCACAGAAATGGTGAGAGCCTATGGACTGACAAAACATTTACAACAAAACGAGCATCTCCACAAAAATGGTGAGAGCCTATGGACTTACAAAACATTTACAACAAAAAGGGCATCTCCTGGAATTGAAAACTAAGACACTGTAATACTATGGTCAAAACAAATGCCTGTAAACTAGTGAATGCCTCTCGATGAGAAACTGAAAGCACCGAAAAGAGGTCTTGGACGCAATTCAAACTGAGGCCGGCTGGAAACTTCGGAGCAACAAAGAAGTCTCCGAGATGTGGAGGGTATCTCGGAGACCACGAGGAAAAGGAGGCTGATATTTCTAGGACACCTGCTGAGAACGGACAAAAACAGACTATCCAGGTATGAGGTGCCGGCTGTCTTTTAATGTGTTGTAGCGTGTTTCTGGTTAAAAATGGGACTCGAATATATTTAAGTAGTGATCCGTACTGATTTTTTTATCGCATGCACTGATGATGTCGTACAATATAAGTGCTATGGTTAATAAAAGTAGGAGCAATTTCCACCCCGAAAGCAATCAAAACAATTTCTTTACCCTTATGCAACGGATACAAAGCGCACATTATGGCCTTCTGGCGAAGAACCCAGTGTTCGGAAGTATTTCATATAAATTTCTTAATCTACTGCATTATGTATCTGAAAATGGCCTGGGGGTTTGAAGAAAGAGTAAAGAAGACAATTTAAACCTTTGGAGTTATTACAATTACTTGTGCATGAAGGAAATTTACTTGCGTAAAAAATTATGTTCTTAAATGCTACTGCCCGTTACCAATTGCAGATTTGACATAGTGATCATCATTAGGGGTGCCTCTATGGGAGCTTGTGCGTGATCCGACAGACATAAGCATTGTTGAGGACAAAGAACAAGAGAAAAAGTCGTTATTACTCATTCACAGAAATTCGAGATGTGAGATAAAATTTAACGGATTTACATGGGGCAAGAGTAGAGTGAGAGAAAAACTCATGCGATTTATGTTACGGCGTAATGCCAAGAGCCGGCGCACCGGTCGGGAACGATAGATAAAGAGATGGCTGTGAGAAGACGTCAGACAATCGCATGCTGACCAAACCATCTCCAGGACGGCAACGCGACATCAGTGGCCCCTATGTGAAGAGGACATAAGCGCCGCGACGGACTGGTGACGGCCCAGTTCAATAGCAGCTTCGAGAATAGGCACTCGTATAGCGGCGTCAACTCTATCACTTCGCTTGTACTCACTATGTATCACGGAACTGTCTATACTGAAGAATATCTATGATCTACTATTTCGTATGTCGCCCTTTACTTGCGACATATCTGTGTAATTGCAGAAGTTAGGTATTGGAAATTTCTTTTTGTAATAAAACTCATTAACACGATTTGTATGAATTTTTGTCTAGCGAACCGAGTATGCAGGTTTCCTATACACCACAAGTTAGAATCATTGAAACAAGAGAACGAACACCCTGTTCAAACTAAAACAGGTCGGTGTAAATAATTTAGCTTACAGGACACATGACAAAGACTGCAGCAGCTCGGAAAAAGTCAAATGCAAATTATTGGGGCCACTAAGCAGTTCTGATAATGAACTAGCTATCGGCACGCCGGCAAGCAGTGGCGTCACAGCTGCACAGTGTGTCCCCTCCGGCCAATAGCACATCCAATGCTTCCAGCTTGCAGCACCTCCAGTCTTCCACTGCCCCACTCGCTCCTCTGTACGCGCGAGAGGACGCACATTTTGGCGCACCTCTTGGACAATCACAGCTCTAGCTTCGGGGCGCAACTACACGACTCAATCGGCCTGGGTCCAAACCGCTCCATGTGGTTTCCCTGTTGGCCTGTTTTACTAGATTCAATCGCAATATGTCAAAACATCTACCGAGAACTTCCACCAACCAATGGAAACAAACTCCCGCGATTTCGACTGAAAAGATCGTTCCACCTACGTGCCCCAAGCCACGTACGCCATGACAGTGATGGCTGGTGTCGTCTGCCACTATTTCTCTCTTTGTTCTTCGATTCCTCCCCATGCAGTTGTTCTGTGCATTCCAACGGTTCAGCCCTCCGTTTCTAAGTTTGGAGGGAGCAGAAAATTCTTCTTAGCCCATAGCCAAAGTAAGATTTCATAAACTGAAATACAGGATTTAAGATATAAAAAACACACACCACAGATCAGTTCTTATAGGAATTGATCTGAGTAGAAAATGATAAAGATGGCGTACGAAAATGACAAAACGCCGTATCTAGTTGATAGACTATACTCTAATGGAAGATGTATTCAAATAAACGGACGTCTTTCACAAAAAAATATTTGATTACCTCTGTACTGAAAAGACCACTATACTGCGGATTAAAGAAGCTCTGAAAGACCTTGAGAGGTGCACGACTCTGGAAGCCCACCTGTTAGAACGGGGCATGTTTCGAAACAGAAAACAAAGCAGAATACAAAGTTGGAAGGGTTTCATGACGAAAGAAGAACTACAAAGACTGGGAGAACATGGTCAGAATAACGAAAGCAACAGCATAGCAACTGTAAGATGCAGTGTAAGAGACACAGGAATCTCCGGACAAAGAGGACAAAATGAAGTTTTAGCAAGATCCTAAGTGGTCATTTCATCATTTAAAAAAATGGCAATGTGGTCCCCTAGACATTTATAGTAACCACGTATCCACATTTCTCCGTCCCCATCGATGCATTTGCACTGTTAACCTGTTATAGTTTCAGCCGTTTTGTCACATAGGGTATTCGCAGTCCGAAGGGGCACACTTGTCTTTTACGTATTGTCGTGCAAATGGCGTATCACATGAGCAATTGGCGTATTACATGGTGTTGCCTGAGTGAATGGTGCGGCGATGTTAACAGACGATAATGGTCAAAGCAAGGAAGGAAGGTTTGTGGAACCCGGATCATCAGCGCGAACAACTACCGACCGAGAAACATCCAGAACCGCTCTTGCCGCTGATCCAGAAGAGCAAATTTTACAGCCTGTCGGACCAATGCTAATGGGAAGTGATCTGTGTATGCGTTTTATTTAATCCTGAGTTTCAATTTAAGATCATTCTCTAAATTTGGCTATGGGCTAAGGAGAATTTTCTGCTCCCTCTAGCCCTAGAAATGAAGGGCAGAACCGATGGAATGCTCAAGACAGTAATATGGGAAGGAATCGAAGAAAAAGGCGAGAATGATGGTATCAGCTCAAGGTTGCTGAATGTAGCACGTGCGAAATGTCATACTACTTCACGAAGGATGCCTAACATGTAGCTCATATATCGTCAAGCATGGATGTCTCTAAGAACACAATTAATGATGATAATGATATAGCAGTGTGGGAGCACGACAACAAAGTATTTTGAGCCCATTGTAAAATTTCATGAGACGAGTTTGAATAAAGTTCACTAAATTATTAAAACGAGAACTGAAAGAAAAAACATAAATTCACATGCACCCCGCCTCACTCACATACACACAATGAAAATCACCTTATCACTTCCTACAGCAGACACCTGATCGATGGAATGGATCCCGCAATCCATTGAAATCTCCAACCCAAAATCGTAAGCGAGAGTCCAGTCAGTTACAAATCTTTTAAAGCTTTATCACACTCGTCTTGTCAGTTGCTAAAATAGAAGGTAGATCACCCCGTTAATTAATTTCTGCCCACTTGTTACAATATGAAATGTGGCGTGGAGAGATTTCCACAGCACGGTCGTCATTAATGTTTGGTCCTCACGTCAGGGTAGGAAGCGAGCTGTTACGGAACAGCACCCAGTTCCGAGTCACTTTAGCCCTCCAGAGCGGCGAGCGTGAGGAACGCAGCGGCTGGGTAGTTGACTTCATTATCCGCAATTTACTGACCTTCACTGCCAGTCTCTACTCCCATAACAACTGCATGGATCTCCGACTTAGCAGCGAAACGACGGGATGCAGGGGACTGGCACAATGTGTCACATGACGTTCCTTGCAGGTCTCCGTGACTTATTGTATCAACTATGCAGTCATGTCATTCCAGATATGGGCGTAACAAAGAGGAGAGGTACGAAACTGAACAGTGACACAATCGCAGTTCTAGGTAAAGCAAACAGCAGGCTGCTATTAGTTGGTAGCTTACTGGGATACAGGGCTGTGACCCGTCCCACGACCGTTGACAGTCGTGTCATGCATTAAATGACATCTTTGCTTAACACTTTGCCGTCCGCACGTCTCGTACAAATTTATTCGCTTGGAGCCGGCAGCGCTAAATCGGATTACTTGGCCTGGCGCCGGCCGCTTGTCGCCTTTCCGTTGATGACAACCTTCAACCACATTGATTTTTGCGCTCTTTAATTTCCCGGAAATCCGCTGTTTTGCCGTATCGTTCGGCAAACTCGAATTTTCTTTTCAAGTAACTTCTCTGGAAGTTCTACACTGTTATAATAATTGTCCATGCAGAGGTGCTGCCACTTTCCATCAGAAGGTGTCAATAGTTCCTCCACTATTTTTGCTAAAGGCTGTCCAGCGCCTGAATGCATCTTCAACGAGGAAATGTATCATGTACTCGAATGACACAGCATCCGAATGAGTAAGCCATATTTCGCAATTTTCGACAGATTGTGAACTTTAAAATTTAACCGTCCACGCCACGGACTCATTCCTTCATCAATTGAGATGTTTTGACTTAGATTAAACGTTGTTTTTTACTTTTTGGAAAAATAATCAATTACGAATTGCACTCTGACTAGCCGGTCGGCACTAACCAGTTTATTGTTGCTGTCGGAAAAATGTAAATATGATAATATTTGTCTGAATCGGTTGCGGGACGTCGTTTTGCGACGTATCGGTGCGTCTATCAACGGATTCGTTGACCAATAATCATTGATCCTTACATTTCTTACAATTCCCATCAGGATAGCAAGCCCAAACCATTTTCTAAGTTCGAGTCCCGTAACGTCGACAAATTAGGCATTTTTAAAATCCAGTTTCTTTCTATTGCAATTTTGACTGTAGTACTTTTTGGTTTAGTTGCCAATACACAACTGGCCATTAGCATTGCTACACCACGAAGATGACGTGCTACAGACGCGAAATTTAACCGACAGGAAGAAGATGCTGTGATATGCAAATGATTAGCTTTCCAGAACATTCACACACGGTTGGCGCCGGTGGCGACACCTACAACCTGCTGACATGAGGGAAGTTTCCAAACCGATTTCTCATACATAAACAGCAGTTGACCGGCGTTGCCTGGTGAAACGTTGTTGTGATGCCTCGTGTAAGGAGGGGAAATGCGTACCATCACGTTTCCGACTTTGATAAAGGTCGGATTGTAGCCTATCGCGATTGTAGTTTTATGGTATCGCGACATTACTGCTCGCGTTGGTCGAGATCCAGTGACTGTTAGTAGAATATGGACTCGGTGGGTTCAGGAGGGTAATACGGAACGCCGTGCTGGATCCCAACGGCCTCAAATCACTAGTAGTCGAGATGACAGTCATCTTATCCGCATGGCTGTAACGGATCGTGCAGCCACGTCTCGATCCCTGAGTCAACAGATGGGAACGTTTGCAAGACAACAACCATCTGTACGAACAGTTCGACGGCATTTGCAGCAGCATGAACTATCAGCTAGGAGACCATGGCTGCGGTTACCCTTGACGCTGCATCACAAACTGGATGGTGTACTCAACGACGATCCTGGGTGCACGAATGGCAAGATGTCATTTTTTCGGATGAATCCAGGTTCTGTTTACAGCATCATGATGGTCGCATCCGTGTTTGGCGACATCGCGGTGAACGCACATTGGAAGCGTGTATTCGTCATCGCCATACTGACGTATCACCCGGTGTTATTGTATGGGGTGCCATTGGTTACACGTCTCGGTCACCTCTTGTTCGCATTGACGGCACCGAACAGTGGAAGTTACATTTCAGACGTGTTAAGACCCGTGGCTCTACGCTTAATTCGATCCCTGCGAAACCCTATACTTCAGTAGGATAAGCACGACCGCATGTTGCAGGTCCTGTACGGGCCTTTCTGGATTCAGAAAATGTTCGACTGCTGCCCTGACCAGCACATTCTCCAGATCTCTCAGGAACTGAGAACGTCTGGTCAAAGCTGGCCGAGCAACTGGCTCGTCACGATACGCCAGTCAGTACTCTTGATGAACTGTGGTATCGTGTTAAAGCTGCATGGGCAGCTGTACCTGTACACGTCATGCAAGCTCTGTTTGACTCAATGCCCAGGCGTATCAAGGCCGTTATTACGGCCAGAGGTGGTTGTTCTGGGTACTGATTTCCAAGGATCTATGCACCCAAATTGCGTGAGAATGTAATCACATGTCAGTTCTACTATAATACGTATATTTGTCCAATGAATACCCGCATATCATCTGCATTTCTTCTTGGTGTAGCAATTTTAATGGCCAGTAGAGTATATCAAAATAGATCGTTCCCAATATATAATTGTACGATATCCTCGACGCTCTGTGTATCTTTGGGAAATATGTTTGGACCCGGGGATCCTTCAAATTTGTTATTGGTCCTCGGTAAATCAAAGTCTGACCACTGTGCACTGTCTTCTTCGTCTGATTCAGCAGAGTTGGCAACCGTAGCTTTCAGCGAATTCTGCTTGGACGTATCTCACTGTCTCCCTACGATACTGCTTCACTTTCATTTTTTTGGTATCCAATGTCTTCTTCCCATTCGGCCAAGTCGTCCGGAACGTCAGACAAGACGTCCGCGCGCCGGCCGCTGTGTCCGAGCGGTTCTAGGCTCTTCAGTCTGGACCCGCGCGACCGCTAGGGTCGCAAGTTCGAATATTGCCTCGGGCATGGATGTGTGTGATGTCCTTAGGTTAGTTAGGTTTAAGTAGTTCTAAGTTCTAGGGGACTGATGACCTCAGATGTTAAGTCCCATAGTGCTCAGAGCCATTTGAACCAAGACGTCCGCGCATTCATCGTAAATAATTCTATTGTATCTTTCGTCCGCCATCATAAGAGGGCCCAAGTACTTATAAAAACAAAACACTTGCTGTCGCGTGTAACTTATTGTTACCTAAACAAAACACCAACAGAATGCAGAAGATACTAACGTGCTGCCGCCGGCCACTGCGCGATACTATGCTCTCAACGCGACTGTGGTGCAGCCGGCCGCTGAGCGATACTATGCAGACAACACCACTGTGGTGTCGCCGAACGGCATACTGTTAAGCGAGGCGGAAGTGGCCTGGGGCGGCGAGCAGAGGCAGTGGCTCGCAGTTGGTTCTTAGTGTGCTTGAAGGAAGTGAGGCGGAGCCAGGCCTGTGTACAGCGTGTGTTGCTGGGTTGGCCTTTCGGCGCCGGCACCGGCACGGCCGGGTTCCTTTGTTGAGAGAAGCGTGCGGTCCCCGCCTTTGGCACGCGAGTAGGGCTACCTTGAACGGTCTTGAACCACCCGCACCTTCCCAGTGGAGTTTTCAGTGGTCTTCCACCGTGGCTTCTTCCTGTCAACTGTTCCTTTCTAGCGCCTGTGTCCGTTACGGCAGCTGCACGGTCCTGCCCTGACTTAAGTGTCTGAGCATCGCCATAGCCTCTATGTGGTGAGCAGATCTGAGTGCACTGCTTGGTGTTTTGCGAACTGCTTAACCTCCTGAAAACTTTGGTCTATTAATTCGATCCCACTTGGCGTAGTTTTAATGCCAGGTTATCTCGCGCACTTATACCCGGTGTTGTCTTGTGCTGAAATTGACTGTTCAACCGTGGTATTCTGTTCAGCCTCTCGGTTCATAAGCGTGCATAATTAGGGCTTTAGGGGCCTTTAAATGGTAAAAGGTGCTAATGGTTATAAGTTGTCCTCGCTGATTAATTTGGACCAGATAATTACTGAACTGTTTCCTCTCGCTGGTGCTCGATTTGTATTTAGCTGTAATAAGTTACCAGAATGAGATTTTTCACTCTGCAGCGGAGGGGCGCTGATAGGAAACTTGCTGGCATTTTAAAACTGTGTGCCGGACCGAGACTCGAACTCGGGACCTTTGTCTTTCGCGAGTTAATGCTTTACCATCTGAGCTACCCAAGCACGACTCAGGCCCCGTCCTTACAGCTTTACTTCCGCCAGTACCTCGTCTCCCACTTTCCAAACTTCGCAGAAGCTTCCCTGCGAACCTTGCAGAACTATCATTCCTGGAAGAAAGGATGTTGCGGAGACATGGTTTAGCCACAGCCTGGGGGATGTTTCCAGAAAGATATTTTTCACTCTGCAGCGGAGTGTGCATTGATATGAAACTTCCTGGCAGATTAAAACTGTGTGCCTGACTGAGATTCGAACTCGGGACTTTTGCCTTTCGCAGGCAAGTGCTCTACCAACTGAGCTACCCAAGCACGACTCACACCCCGCAGGAGAGCTTCTGTGAAGTTTGGAAAGTAGGAGACGAGGTACTGGCAGAAGTAAAGCTGTGGGGAGGGGGCATGATTCGTGCTTGGGTAGCTCAGATGGAAGAGCACTTGCCCGCGAAAGGCAAAAGTCCCGAGTTCGAGGCTCGGTCCGGCACACAATTTTAATCTGCCGGGAAGTTTCTGTAATAAGTTATTTTCATTAATGGTTTTTGATATACTTCCTTCGTGTGTTGTGGACTGAAAGGCTGTGGCTCTGAGCACTATGGGACTCAACTGCTGAGGTGATTAACTCCTAGAACTTAGAACTAGTTAAACCTAACTAACCTAAGGACATCACAAACATCCATGCCCGAGGCAGGATTCGAACCTGCGACCGTAGCGGCCTTTCGGTTCCAGACTGCAGCGCCTTTCACCGCACGGCCACTTCGGCCGGCTATGGACTGAAAGGCTGTTGTCATTTTGCGGGAAATGGTTTGGTTCTTTGGGTCCACTGTTAGCGAATTTTAAAGGAGCTGTTGGCTTGTACCGCTTATTATAAGCAGTAGTCGTGAAGTTTTAGCTTAAGCGGGAACTAAAGAAATACTTTGGGCTTGTAATTAATACTTTGTATTTCTTACATTTCCACTGGAGTTTTATGTTGTGGCGTAGCAAGACAGCCACGCCACGGAAGTAGCCGAAAGGCACGCGTTTAGTTCACGCAGGCAAGAGATAGGTCTGTAACAGGATACGTAATGAATGTTATAAAGAAAAGTACGTAGCTTCTGGAATACTTTAATCCATCCTTGGTACATCGCTATTGACGATATAAGTGAGACTCCATAGACACATGCAATGTTACTAGTGGCGCCTTGCTAGGTCGTAGCCATGGACTTAGCTGAAGGCTATTCTAACTATCTGCTCGGCAAAGGAGCGAGGCTTCGTCAGTGTAGTCGCTAGCTACGTCGTCCGTACAACTGGGGCGAGTGCTAGTCAGTCTCTCGAGACCTGCCTTGTGGTGGCGCTCGGTCTGCGATCCCTGACAGTGGCGACACGCAGGTCCGACATGTACTAATGGACCGCGGCCGATGTGAAGCTACCACCTAGCAAGTGTGGTGTCTGGCGGTGACACCACATTTTATATTAAGACGTGCAGGGTGACTCATAAGAATGTGAAATTTTGGAACTTGTTGTGGCTGCGGTGTGAGGTAGTTAGTAAATATAGTGCAATGGAACAATGTGCAGCATACCCTTTCGGTAAAAGTCTGTTCAAGAATGGAAGCGTGGAGGCCACACGTCTTCATTTCAACATCGGACGGCAAGGCCGTGTTCCCGCGCCGCGTGCAGTCGACACCTGGTTCCGCAAGTTTGAAACGAAGGATTCTGCTCTTAAGAAGAAATTAACAGAGAGATCCCGAACCGCTCGTATGGGAGACAATATCGAGGATGTGCGAACTGGTTTCGTTAAGAAGTCCACAGCGCTCTATTCGACGTCACGCAGTCTCTACAATTGCATCATTCGAGTGCTCAACGAATACTGAATATGGGTATAAAGCTGCAGATCGTTCAGCAACTTCAACCTAACGATCTGCTAACGCGCCGACAATGTGCTTTACGCTTGTTAGCAAAAGTGCACTACGCTGACAGATTCATTAACAACATGTGGATGTCAGACGAATCGCAATTCCACCTCAGTGCTTTGTCAATGGACAGAATTTTCACTATTGGTCTCAGGTGTCCAGATAGATAGTAGGATGTCGTGGAAAGCCCACGTTCAGGATCTTGTTCAAATACTTAATACTGCCATTTTTACTGTTCGAATGGTGTCAAAAGTAAGTGATACTTCGACATGAAAATTACTCTACTTTGCTTATTTTCATTCACTTATGTCGTATGGTATTATATTTTGGGGTAACTCTTCCCATTCTACAAGAATATTTTTGGCTCAGAAACGGGCGATTCGGGCGATAAGTGGGGTGAGTTCATGAACGTCTTGCCGACCTCTGTTCACGAGTCTGGGTATTTTGACAGTGGCCTCTCAATATGTATATTCCTTATTGTCGTTTCTTGTTACCAATATTAGTTTATTCCCAAGAATAAGCAGCTTTCACTCGGTTAATACTCGGCAGAAATCAAACCTGCATTTGCATCGGACTTCCTTAACTCTTGTGCATAAAGGTGTGCAGTATACTGCTGCATCCATTTTCAATAAGCTGCCACTCGAATTCAAAAATTCAGTATTCCACGCGCTTTCAAATCGAAACTGAAGAGTTTCCTCATAGGTCACTCCTATTCTGTCGAGGATTTCCTTGAAAAATTAAGCTGATTCTTATTGTATTGCTGATAGCGTTTACTGAAAGTTATGAACTGACTTCAGGTTCATGAACATTTATTTTTATCTGTTATTACTTTTATGTTGTAATTTCATGTACTGACACGTTCCATAACCTTGGAGATTTGCTCCTCAATTTGGTCCTACTGAACTTGATGTGTAAATAAAACAAAAAAAAAAAAAATCCACTTGAGCTACTCGAGCGTCCATTGCACAGCAACAACGTTAAATTATGGTCTGCAATGTCATCGAGTGGCGTTATACGCCCCTACTTTATAGAAGATGATGGACGCTAAACCACTGTAAAGTCTGTTTGGTATGTTGCCATGATGGAAAGTTTTGTTGCGCATGAACTATATTTTCGTGTCAACCGCTGGTTTCAACAAGACAGAGAAACGGCACAAAAAATACGGGTAACGATGGCGGCTGTGCGACGATTGTTTGGGAATCTTGTCATTTCATGGCAAGGGGACGCTTCATTTTTCTTGTGGGACCATCATAATGGCGTGGTTTACCGTGCTCTACCTTTTACCACTGAAGAACTTAAAGCAAGAATACGAGAGGAAATCTCTAGGATTCATATTGGAATGTTATGCCGAACCATTCATAACGTTCCTATCAGGCTGCAAGAATGTATTCGCCGAGGGGGAGTTCATCTATCGGATGTGTTATTCAAGAAATAAAAATTCTTGTGACAGTCCATAATTACACACTGCGTACTACATATTCATGTAAATAAATATGCATACACTAATTGTGTTCGTCCATTAATCTCACTTCCAAAATTTCACGTTCTTTCAGTAACCCTGCAGGTGCTTTAGAGTATATTTTTCTGGGTATTGTAGAAGGAGCTCCCAGTTCTTCCAGGTTGCCCGTGTTCTAATGCGTCCATAAACTTTCCGGCGACGTCAGGCTGGTACCTGTAGTTCCGAGCACTTTCTTATTTGTAATATTTACCTCAGATTTTGTGATTGTGATTCAAATTGTCATGTTTCCTGTAAATTTTGTGACGAATTAGTTTTACTACGTCACTGATATTTCAAAAGGTAGCAATATTCCTGTTTAATTTGTGAAATTTTAAAAAACTTCTAAAATTTCTGTTTAACTTTTGAAAATTTAAGAGACTGCCAAATTTCCGTTTAAATTTATTTTATTTTATCTGTTTTTTTTTTATTGTTTCAAGGAAAGAAAAGAAGGGGCACAAAGAAATCTGGTCATTTGCTTGGGACCTAAAATTGCTTTTTTAATTGATTAAAATTGGTATTTACCTTTTGCTCTATCATTTTTGTAATTAAGTCAACAGTAACGTACTAAGAAAACTGTGATGGTATTTCTAAATGACTATATGTATAATCGTTACCAACGATGTTCAATCCCTGAAGTCCCAGTCCTACCCTCCAAATCAAGCAAACTCAAGTATCGCGTTACAGGACGGTGCGACGGCTAACTCTTGTTTGACTGACGATTGAATCTAAAAGAAATGCTGGAAAAAATTAATTGGTACAAACTCACAGTCAAACTCTATAAACCACGTGAGGACTTGATAGGCAAATTTAAGGACCATAATTTCAGAACAGAAGCTACGAATATTCTTTGTCCCCCTTACACACCTCTCCTGTAGAGATAGAGGGTACAAAACAACTTTCATATGGGCACACGAACAATTATTCTCTCCACGCCCCATCCTTGGATGTAACGGTAAGAAACGCAGTAGTACACTATCTGGACATCCGTTGTTGTTGTGGCCTACAGTCCAGAGACTGGTTTGATGCAGCTCTCCATGCTACTTTATCCTGTGCAAGCTTCTTCATCTCCCAGTACCTACTGCAACCTACATCCTTCTGAATCTGTTTACGGTATTCATCTCTTGGTCACCCTCTATGATTTTTACCCTCCACTCTGCCCTCCAATACTGAATTGGTGATCCCTTGATGCCTTAGAATATGTCCTACCAAGCGACCCTTCTTCTAGTCAAGTTGTGCCACATATTTCTCTTCTCCCCAATCTATTCAATACCTCCTCATTAGTTATGTGATCTACCCATCTAATCTTCATCATTCTTCTATAGCACCACATTTCAAAAGCTTCTATTCTCTTCTTGTCTAAACTATTTATCGTCCACGTTTCACTTCCATACATGGCTACACTCCATACAAATACTTACAGAAACGACTTCTTGACACTTAAATATACATTCGATGTTAACAAATTTCTCCTCTTCAGAAAACCTTTTCTTGCCATTGTCAGTCTACATTTGATATCCTATAATCATCAGTTGCTTTGCTGCCCAAATAACAAAACTCATCTTCCACTTTATGTGTCTTATTTCCTAACCTAATTTCCTCAGCATCTGTTGATTTAATTCGACTACATTCCATTATCCTCGTTTTGCTTTTGTTGATATTCATCTTGTATCCTCCTTTCAAGACACTGTCCATTCCGTTCAGCTGCTCTTCCAGGTACTTTGCTGTCTCTGACAGAATCACAATGTCATCGGCGAGCCTCAAAGTTTTTATTTCTTCTCCATGGATTTTAATTACTACTCCGAATATTTCTTTTGTTTCCTTTACTGCTTGATCAATATACAGATTGAATAACATCGGGGTTGGCTGCAACCCTGTCTCACTCTCTTCTCAACCACTGCTTCCCTTTCATGTTCGCTACGGTCGCAGGTTCGAATCCTGCCTCGGGCATGGATGTGTGTGATGTCCTTAGGTTAGTTAGGTTTAAGCAGTTCTAAGTTCTCGGGGACTGATGACCACAGATGTTAAGTCCCACAGTGCTCAGAGCCATTTGAACCATTCGAACCCTTTCATGTTCCTCGACTCTTATAACTGCCATCTGGTTTCTGTACAAATTGTAAATAGCCTTTCGCTCCCTGTATTTTACCCCTGTCACCCTCAGAATTTGAAAGAGAGTATTCCATTCAACATTGTCAAATGCTTTCTCTAAGTCTACAAATGCTAGAAACGTAGGTTTGCCTTTCCTTAATCAATTTTCTAAGATAAGTCGTAGGGTCGGTATTGCCTCACGTGTTCCAACATTCTGGACATCCGTATGTAGAGAAAGATGTAGACTACTAATTGGATTTTATTTGAGTAACAAAGCCATCAGGGACATTCCAACCATTCTAAGGTTGCCCAAGTCGCCTGTTGGCGATGTGACACTGAAGTGGAGACGCGAAGGAACAACCACAGCGAAACCAACACGCAGGCGGACTTCAGGTTCTGACGTAGGGGGACCATTGAGCATTTCGGTGAATAGCTGTAAAAAATCGCTTGAAATCAGCGGACGGAATCACTGGTCAGTTCCAAAGTGCTACCGGCCGTCCAGATGACGCAGTGACAGAGTGTAGGAAGTTAAAAAGAATGGGGTACAATTTTTCAGCTATTCAGCAGCTCTTCGTAAGCCAGTCAGTGCTAAGCAACGGGTTGAGGTGGCGTAAAGAACGACTCCACTGGAGACTAGATGACTGGAAACCATGGATTTGGAGTGATGAATCACGCTATACCTTGTAGAACGATTTGGTTGTGGCGAACCGCTGGAGCACGTTAACTGCCATCAGGTGTATCGCTAACAGTGAAACACGCAGAACGTGATGTAACGGTATGGGAGTGTTTTTCGTGTTTTGAGTTGATTACATTATTGCCCTTAAGGATACGAAAATATCTTACAGCATTGTGTACTGCGTACAGTGAAGGAATAGACCGGAGACGACTATTCTTAACACCAGCCCTTCAGTGTATCCTGTTATACAGCAGTATCCGTGAGGCAGCGGATTATGGAAAATAACTTTTCTGAAGTGGAATGGCCCGACTCCCGACATGAAACCAATGGAACACCTTATACAGGTCCAACTTTCTTGCAACCATTTTGTACTTCAGCTGGAGAGTCTGACAACAGTTGGTCAGTATAGGAGAAGTAATGGTAACACCTTCAGCTTTGTGTTTACAACTCTTTATTCGAATGCGATCGATTTCGCTGAGCACTGCACCGTCATCGGGCACCTACCTACGTCAGATGGGATAACAGCATTAGTCATCCAAGAAATAAAAGACATAATGTCAAAATAAATGCTACCAAATAACCTTGCGTTAATAAACAATAAAACAAATCAAACCACTTAAGCAAATCACATCATCTGGAAGACGAAAACAATACCTTCATCATAATTTACTCTGGTCAGTGTCAGAGTAAACAAACCGTAAATCCGAAGTGGCTAATAGGAGTAGCCAGTCTTACATATTAAGTGAGTTTACCAGTGAAAGTATATAATAACAACAACTGTGAGTTCCAAACGGCTACCAACAAGACGGATGTTCTGTTGGAGTAGCCAGCCGTATACAGGCTGACTCAGCTGCCCCATACCTATTAGTTGTATGCAACCCGCAACACCAACAAAACCCACATTTATGCTAGAAGCTGCAGTTTTCCAGTCATTCAAGAATAATGTACAAAAGTGATCTTGAAATGTGTCTCTCTTGAATAATTCGAAACACTACACCTCCAGCAAAAACGTATCCCAGTATAAAACTTAAGTACATTACAAAAAAGGTTCCATTAATATCTTCTCTAACGCCAAAATAGTTCGCATGTAGTGAGTGAGAGAATATGAAAATCTCTCATGTGTGTTTTGAAGGTCTTGCAGGTTGCATAAAACCAGTGGGTAGAGGAGCTGAATCATCTTGTACATTGAGTACTTGAGTCAGCCATCAAGTACATGTACAAAGTATGTCAACCAGAATCATAACAACTTCACAACCAGATGTTGATCCAAAGGTACACTGATTGTCTACAAAGTTCCGCTAGTCGTGTTACTAACGTTAAAACGTGGAAAAGCTGTTTCGTAAGTAACACTGAACATAAAAATACAACTCCAACAATAACATGGTGTATAAAACTGTTAGAAGCTGCCCTCCAGTCCATAGTAAAAATTAAAGTATTTTCTGATCAAATTTGAAGTGAAGCTTGCAGTTACTGCAAACTATGATTAGAAGCCAAAACTACTCCATGAAAACCCCTTATATCATCTTTCAGAAATGACCATTACAACCATCCCCATGACACACATAGTGTATAAAAAAAGTAAACTCTAATCACGACCTGAAGCCGTGTGTTATCTCACTAAATAAGGTACCACTAATAACTAGATAATATGTACTTACCGCCAAGCCAAATGACAGCTGTGTATTTGGTAGTGCATAGTAACATAAAAATGTAATCGATTCCAGCTGCACAGACGAAGACGAATATTACGAGAGTCTATGTAAATCTGAGCACATCTTGATACGTATAGCTGGATGACCAAAAGGCAGCAGTACGCTAGTCCTGGCAGGGAAAATACTGAATATCCTCCAAGTTCCTGTAGACCACACATAGTAACGCTAATTCAGCATTAGACGAACAATACAAGCAATACATTAATGAATACAATACCGTTTGGTACAGGTCTGAAGTGATAACTGTATCAGACAACGTACGAAGAATACACAGAAAAGAAAAGTCATGTATTTATTCCTGTCACCCTTCACAAGTGCTAAAATGAAAATTACTGTGGGCACGAAAACAACAACAGGTTACGTGAAACAGGACATTACTTATGGAGACGCCGCACTGACTATATTTTACACGTTTCCTCAAGATAACTTTTTTTTTGTTATTTCATCCCCCCACACTCCATATGGGCAGGTTGGTGGGCTGTCAGCAGTATAGACCACAGAAGTACACGTTAGTTGCCGGTCGAAGCTTAGCCCAAGGTACTTTAGTGTGATAGCTGGATGGGACGGTTATAAATGGTGAGGTAGAAGTCATGGAGGCGGAAGGTGATGGTAGTACGTCCTATAATTATTGCCTGGGTTTTGGTGGCGTTAATCTTAAGGAGCCATAGGTTACGCCAGGAGATAAAGTGATGAAGGTGGATTTGGAGGGACTGTTGGGATTTCTGGAGCGTAGAGTAGAGTGCGAGGAAAGCAGTCTCCTGAAGGAAGTGGAAGGAAGGCGGTAGTTTGGGCGTATCAGCAGTGAATGAGCAGTAAAGGAGACGGGAGAGGACGGATCCTGGAGCACTCCTGCAGTTGGGTGGAAGATAAAGGAACTGGTGTTGTTAACAAGGAGAGGGAGGATGCAATAAGGAGAATATAGTTGATGGGAATTGCATAAATCGGAGTTTAAAAAGGAGAGGGGAATGTCATTCGCGGTCGTATGCTTTCTCTGCGTCAAGGCAGACAAAGTACAGTAAACAAGATACATGCAGTGAAACAAGGTCTGTAGCTGTACTTTAGGTCGCTCCTACATGAAGACAGGATGCGAGTACCAAGAAGGAATAACATAAGAAACCCTGCAATAATGTGTCAGTAAATCTCTGATACACAGTGTGATTATAATTAAAATTTCAGTTTCAAAATTATGTAAGAAAAACGAAACACTGCTCAGAATGACATCAATTTCAACGGAATAGTATCGAAGAAGGAGCAAACGAAAATCTTATCAGTAGATGGCGATGTAAGCGGCAGAATATGCAAAACAAAAATCCTGAGGAACACGGCTGTTCCAAAGTGTCTGAGATGCTCGGTATGACTATCTCAATGCAGGATGGCGTTCTGCTGCTAAAGCTCATTTATAAGAACGGTGACTGCATGAAAATAGTTGTGCGAAAGTTACGGATAGTCATAGTATGTAAAAAGGCATTGTTCTCATGTCTGCCAAGGAACTGATTACGAAATTCGAAGAGACAGGATCTTTTGATGTGCAATGTGGCAGCGGGAGGAAAGCAATTGATCTGACGTCAGTAGAAGATGTGGCCACAGTACAGGCCAAGGGGTCGAATTTGGACTTGCCTTTGAGGTTGGTGCATAAAATTCTACGAAGTATCCAGCATTGCTATCGATACAAACTCATTAATGTTCAGGAGTTACTCCATGCTGCCTGTCAGTAAGACAACCGTTTGCTTAGACTTTCTTCCTCACAGGAAGTTGACAGCGAATGGGAATGGGCAAGGAATTTTCTGTGGACAGAGGGAACCTATTTCCGTCGCCAAGGAGATATACAGTATTTCGGAATAAGGGAAACGGAAAATCCACTCGCACATCTATCGATACCATTTCCTTCTGCAAAGGTAATTGTATGTTGTGAGTTGACGGTATCGTTTATCGTAGGGCCGTACTTTTTCGATGAGATGAGTCCTGCGTGTCCTGTTACCTGTGCCGTCACTGGTAAGAGTCTTTTGCATACCAGCTTCATCGCAGCCGTTCAACAGTGTGGATGTGTGCGTAGAATCATTTTTATGGAAGATGGCGCTCCTGGGGTACAGCCAGTAAAGTGGATGCTGCACAGGCGTGTTGGAAATGATAGACTTGGCAGCCGCCATTGCCGTACAGCCTAGCTGTCCACATCATCTGATCTTAATCCGTGTGAGTTCCGCTGTTTGATTATCTGAAAGGTGCTGTGTTCAGTGCTGTGATTACAAATGTACGAAGACACACACGTTGCGCAATGCATTCTGAGCTTACCCGTGAAACAGTCCAAGCTGATGTGGCACATGCTGTTTCTCGATTTCAGCTTGTGGCAGAAAGCGGTGGACAGCATTCTGAACATGTCTTGTGCATGTCTCAGGACAGTTAGAAACTGATTCCATTGTTCCTTTTTGTACACTTTTTGACTTCAGGGAAATTGGTTACAAGACAATTAATATCCGATTTTTCCTACCCGTTACGGTACGATCTTTTGGTGATTGGTCTTACCTGACAGTGCCAAAACTACCGAATGCCAAATTTCTGAGGTCATCCACATTATACAGTACGGCTCATTTAATGTGCAACTTACACCGTAGCTGTTGTATTGCTATTCATCTGTCATTTGTAGCCGAACCCATTTACATTACGACGCCTACAGTGGCATCTAGAGGGAAAACATAGTTTGTTGCCGTAACGTTTCCCCCTTCTTCGATAATATACAGTCCGCGTTTGATTTCATTCTGAGCAGCGGTTCCGGGAGGACAATTTTGCAAAATATGCCTAACAGAATGGAAACATATTCAGTAATACACTCCTGGAAATGGAAAAAAGAACACATTGACACCGGTGTGTCAGACCCACCATACTTGCTCCGGACACTGCGAGAGGGCTGTACAAGCAATGATCACACGCACGGCACAGCGGACACACCAGGAACCGCGGTGTTGGCCGTCGAATGGCGCTAGCTGCGCAGCATTTGTGCACCGCCGCCGTCAGTGTCAGCCAGTTTGCCGTGGCATACGGAGCTCCATCGCAGTCTTTAACACTGGTAGCATGCCGCGACAGCGTGGACGTGAACCGTATGTGCAGTCGACGGACTTTGAGCGAGGGCGTATAGTGGGCATGCGGGAGGCCGGGTGGACGTACCGCCGAATTGCTCAACACGTGGGGCGTGAGGTCTCCACAGTACATCGATGTTGTCGCCAGTGGTCGGCGGAAGGTGCACGTGCCCGTCGACCTGGGACCGGACCGCAGCGACGCACGGATGCACGCCAAGACCGTAGGATCCTACGCAGTGCCGTAGGGGACCGCACCGCCACTTCCCAGCAAATTAGGGACACTGTTGCTCCTGGGGTATCGGCGAGGACCATTCGCAACCGTCTCCATGAAGCTGGGTCACGGTCCCGCACACTGTTAGGCCGTCTTCGGCTCACGCCCCAACATCGTGCAGCCCGCCTCCAGTGGTGTCGCGACAGGCGTGAATGGAGGGACGAATGGAGACGTGTCGTCTTCAGCGATGAGAGTCGCTTCTGCCTTGGTGCCAATGATGGTCGTATGCGTGTTTGGCGCCGTGCAGCTGAGCGCCACAATCAGGACTGCATACGACCGAGGCACACAGGGCCAACACCCGGCATCATGGTGTGGGGAGCGATCTCCTACACTGGCCGTACACCACTGGTGATCGTCGAGGGGACACTGAATAGTGCACGGTACATCCAAAGCGTCATCGAACCCATCGTTCTACCATTCCTAGACCGGCAAGGGAACTTGCTGTTACAACAGGACAATGCACGTCCGCATGTATCCCGTGCCACCCAACGTGCTCTAGAAGGTGTAAGTCAACTACCCTGGCCAGCAAGATCTCCGGATCTGTCCCCCATTGAGCATGTTTGGGACTGGATGAAGCGTCGTCTCACGCGGTCTGCACGTCCAGCACGAACGCTGGTCCAACTGAGGCGCCAGGAGGAAATGGCATGGAAAGCCGTTCCACAGGACTACATCCAGCATCTCTACGATCGTCTCCATGGGAGAATAGCAGCCTGCATTGCTGCGAAAGGTGGATATACACTGTACTAGTGCCGACATTGTGCATGCTCTGTTGCCTGTGTCTATGTGCCTGTGGTTCTGTCAGCGTGATCATGTGATGTATCTGACCCCAGGAATGTGTCAATAAAGCTTCCTCTTCCTGGGACAATGAATTCACGGTGTTCTTATTTCAATTTCCAGGAGTGTATATCACGTATGTAGCTAGCGGTAACCTAAATGGTACTTTAAGAGCTATATGGTCTTCAGGGCATGACAACAAGCCTAAACTGTTGGGAGACATATCCAGTAGTACCACGTCACGTTTTTCATTTAAGCGACTGGTAATAACAGGCACGGGCATTACTGAGCTTAGTGTCTACGTTATAGAACAACCATAATATTATACGTAGTTTAAACTACCCAGACCATCACACAACACCCAGAACAACTCATCTCTGTTCGTAAAAACTAGGCCTACAACCAACTTCCTGTACTGCCATAACGGGGGATAAAAGTCAGAATCGACATCTGCGTACATGTCTCCAAGACAGAAGGTATGTCAGTCAGAAAACCTAAAGACTGTCACTACATTGTGAAAAATATAAAGCCACATATACTATAACTCGATACCTGCTCAAGCCAGGAGTAACCACAAGATACATCAAACACTACTACAGTTCGTTTAAAATTACTTGATAGTTGACGTCTGTCACTAGCAGCGACAGTGTTACTACATCGGCTGCAGCGGCAGCTCTGTTACAGACGACTCACGGAGCGTCACTTCACGAGTGCTGGTAATGACCCTGCACACTTTCAATATTTATAGTTATTTATAGTTTTAGATACCTTTAAAATATCAAAACGAACCTCATACCATCAATAATGTTGTCAGTGGGCAACGCGGTTTTACAAGAATATATATGCTTGACATTACTGCCTTCTGGGGGCCATCAAAATGTCACGATCTCTCTAACTGAAACCTTCCCCTGTCTCCCGGCCTTTTCCAAGTATACCTTCTCCGCTTGTAATTCTTGAACGAAGTATTCTCTATTACCAGCTGATATTTATTGCAGAGCTCAATTAGTCTTCCTCCTCTCTCATTCCTAACACCAAGCCCACATTCTCCCGTAACCGTTTCTTCTACTCCTTCCCCTACAAACGCATTCCAATCCCCCAAGACTATTAGATTTCCATCTCACTTTACGTACTGAATTATCCCTTCAGTATCCTCATATACTTTCTCGAATTCTCCATCTTCAGCTTGAGACCTCGGCATGTGTACCTGAACAACTGTTGTCGGTGTTGGTTTGCTGTTGTTGAGAACGACGCTATCACTGAACCGTTCACAGTAGCACACTCTCTGCCCTACCTCCCTATTCATAACGAATCCTATACCCGTTGTATCATTCTCTGCTATTGTTGGTATTACTCTATGCTCATCTCACCAGAAAGTCTTGTCTTCTTTCCATTTCGCTTCACTGGCCCAAACTATAGCTAGAACGAGTAGTTGTATTTCCCTTTACAAATTTTCTATCTTCCCTGCCACGTTCAAACTTCTGTCAGTCCATGCCCCGACTCGCAGATCGTTATTATTTTGTTAGTTACTCTGTCTTGTTCTCATGGTCATCTCCTCATTGGCAGTCCCCTCCCGGAGATCCGAATGGGGGATTAATTCGGTATCTTTTGCCAATGGAGAGATCAACGTGACACTTTTTCAATTAAAGGACACAGTCCCATGGATACACGCTGTCTTTAATGCAGAGTCTTCCATTGCCTTCTGCATCCTCCTGCCTTTGATGATTGCTGATTCTTCTGCTTTAAGGGGCAGTTTCCCATCCCATGGGCAAGAGGGTACCCTCAACTTCTGTGCGCTCCTCAGCCTTCTTTGACAAGGCAGTTGGCAGAATGAGTGTAACTTATTTTGCCGGTAGTCGTTGGCCACCAAAGCTAGTGATTTTTATTCAACAATTAAGCGGTGCAGGGGTTCGAACCCAAGAACCTTTTTATTGCATCGCCCGACTCAAGGTAAACAAATGAGAACACATTCCTGTTATTTTCTATGGATACTGCATGCTGTAAACACCTGTTAGGATATTCACAGCTCTGAAAAAGTGTAGACAGGCATTGGTACTAGTGGAGTAAGTCTGTGTTTTGATTGGTTTGTATAATGCTTTCACACAGTAGAAGTTGCGCAACTGGTACCCTGCGAACTGAAAAATTTTCAGCATAAAGGACACGGGCTCAACTGTTGCTAGAATATGCAATAAAATGACAGAAGGTATTCCCGTATGGATTAATAGGTTTCCATCATGCTGCTAAATGCAAAGATAAAACTACCATGTAAATGCATTAAACAAAACTGGTTCGATTAGAACTAATATACGCGCTGCACTTATCCAGAAATGTGAATAATGTAACGACGTTTGCAGTGTTTACTGTTTGCTGTATCCAAGACAGTAATAGAGGAATCTGTCTTCATTTGTTTACTGCTTTCTGTATCTCGTTCTTAAGAGCACAATAGTTCAAATGGCTCTGAGCACTACGGGACTTAATATCTGAGGTCATCAGTCCCCTAGACTTAGAACCACTTAAACCTAACTAACCGAAGGGCATCACACACATCCATGCCTGAGGCAAGATTCGAACCTGCGACCGTAGCAGCAGCGCGGTTCCGGACTGAAGCGCCTAGAACCGCTCAACCACAGCGGCCGGCTCGTAAGAGCAAAGAACTTCCAGTAGAAGAGATGTGTTTCATAATAGTGAATACGACCAAGTGCTCTTAACGTATTCATTTCAGAGTCTACTTTTCTGGACATTTTTGTTTTGTTTCGGTTCATATTACCAACTCTGAAAATAGGCAATATTTTATTTTAACACCCTGCATAAAAGAGATAGCAGAGCATCACTTCGGCACTCTGTGGCTGTTCGCAGTCGACGTCTTTAGAAAGTCGTTCCGCAATTATCGTAACTCGAGTCTAGTGCAGAGACTATCGACTGACCCTCAAAACAAATGAAAGGAGTAGAAGGAGCATAAACAGAAGAAAACGTCGAGATAGTTTGACTCTACGTTCGGCGATCAGTCGCTGGAGTCAGGCACGAACGTCAAGTATATAAATCTGTCCGGGGAAGTTAAAGGTGCAATTACTTATAGGTACGGCAGATACCGGATTAAGAGTTGACGGAAGGAATCTAGGAAAGTGTAATTCAACACGAAGCAGGCCGCTTAATAAGACATCTGTGCCTTTAGTATCTTTCGACAGACTGAGATCGCTATGGAAACGGATTAACTGGAGAGACGGGGGGATTCAGACAACAGCTGGTTGGGTCGTCTGTTTATTCAGCACAAGAGAATCACAGCATTTTTCGAAAAACTCCAAAGTGAGACGTCACAGAGTCAACCGATATTCGATCAAGTATCAAGAAACTTATTACTTCCACCAAATTATATGTCATGTAATTCTCGCGATGGAAAAATTAGAAATACATGCTTCTAGAGAGTTACCGACACTCTTTCTTCCCACATATCATTCACTAATAAAACATAAGGTGAGGAAAGATTATAGTGGGCAATGTACTTTTCCACACACGTCGTACGTTGGGTAGTGCAGTACGGTACATATATTGGTAAGACATACTTCAAGGCGCAGAACCTGGAAATAAAATATATAGATATGACGTACATGTTGTGCAAACAACAAGTCCTTTCTATTTTTATCTAACAGTGCAGACAGAGAAGTTATTTCATACGCAATAAATAAAATAAATACGCTGCGGAAAGAATTCGAGGCAGTTGAGGAATCAGTGAGAAAAATGAAACAACTGATGGGTTTATGCGTAGGCTGATAAACGAGAAGGAAAGCCGACTCCTACTTTTTTTGTTGCAATCGTTTCTTTTATGCGAATTCAAGGAAATTCAGAAAGGTCAGCATTTTGAAGCATTATTAATTACGAAAGGATAAAGAGCACGGATGTGATTTAAGAGGATAACAGAAAATTTGGGCCAGAGAACAAAGATTGCCGTCTACAATGTGATTACGAATGACATATCGACATCAGGAGTACAATTTGGCTTTAAATGTACCGGTACCGGTACCTATGAAGGACTTTCATTTGGATGCATTAGATGAGTATGATGATTTCCACAAAGACATTTCTTCAACAGCGAGGTGGTATAAAGGGTATTGGGCTCCTGCTATCGTGACAGATTACCGTTGGATTATAATCCGAGACAAGCAAGACTCTTATGGCAACAGAAAAGACTCATGTGTACAAATTAATGTCGGCTCATTTGCCGGTCAGTAACTTGATGATTTTCGTTTAAAATAAATGCCACAAACCAAATGCGATGAGAACACTGCATCTCATGTTACTTTGCGATCTCTCTTCATGTGATAGAGCAAAAAGTAAAAGCGGCTCCGAATATATTTCTTACATCTTAAAATATGCATCCCACTTTATATCATCTGTTCCCGTTGCAGACGATGTTAGATGGGTTGCCTATTTTAAGGTGCATTCACCACTTTTAGGGCCAGAGTTTTGTTGCCGACCATGTAGTAACATGACAAAAAGACGCTCTCGTTCATAAATAACAGTAAATTTCTCTTGAACTAAATCATAAATACAAAAAAAATCGAAATTGTAATTACTCATAAACCATCCGTGACATTTTTTAAAGTGACCAGCCTACCTTGTCGTTGGTGCGGCACTCCATCTGTTACTGTCATGCGGTAATCCTTTCATCTCGGCAGAACTACTACAATATCTTTCATGATTCAGTCTCGTGCTGCTCCTACTGTTTTTCCCCTCCACCGCTGCTTCCAGAACCGAGTTAACTAATCTTGGGTATCGAAATATATGTCCCACTGAGCGATCCCTTCTTCCTCTTAATATTGCATCACTGCGTACTTTATCTGTCCACTTAATTTTTAACATTCGTCGATGGCATCACATCTCAAATGATTCCAACTCGTTCTTCTATGCATTTATAAATGTCCTGTTTCACTTCGGTACAACACTGTGATGCACAAGTTCACCTTCTGTATCAATATCTGATACCCGCTGATGTCTTTTATTGAAAAACATTTTCGCCCGTGGAAATTAACCTCTGACAGTTTCCTTGCTTCGAAGACAGTGCGCAATCTTACTTCGAAACTGGGAGAATTATTTCACTTCATCCTTAGCTATGTCGACTTGAATTCTGATGTGAGTAGAGGAATTGTTCTCCTTTCTACTGCTCTTTATTGCTCATGTCTTTGCTTTTTTTATTGTCCTTAAGCCATATTCTGTGCTAAAACCTTGTGGTGAATCCCTTCTATGGTATCTATCACGGTATAACTATATATGACGCCACTTATCACGGTATAATTACATATTTTTATTTTTATAGTTGTATTTTATGATTTTGGTTGGGGTGTCATTGAATATTGTGGGCTACCAAGAGACTTTTAATTAACATATACCGCGATAACACCCGTACGGACATCGGCTGCCCCGAAGTACGTACGATATAATATTTTTTAAACATAACGCGCAATTCACCGCCTTCTAATAAATAGTTTGGGTGAGCGATGCTATTTAGAAAAGCATATACGCGTATTCTTACGCAAACTGTAATTATTAATATGGGTCTCAGGGGCTACTGGTTATTTATGTACCAAACTACACAAAGATTAACTGAGATATTGCTGAGCTTATTGAATGGAATTATGTTCAATATTTCTTGTTCATTATTTGGAAGGCAAAACTAGAAAGAATCTCATTTGCCCTTAAGCGGCCAAACTCGAAACACACTGAACTCATTCAGTATTCTACATATTAATAAACGAAACCTATTTTCACTCTGTTAACTCTGAAACTATTGTAAGATCAAGGTACAGAAACGTCTCACGTTTACATTTAATATTATGTCATGAAATTTTAATTATATAATATAGTCAGCGTAATGGCCGACTACATCCAGCTAGGGGAGATGAGCTCCCTGCACTACGAAGTTCTGTAAAAAATTGGTAAATTATAATTAATGATTACTATCATGAGAGGTGCCCACTAAGTCAATAATGCACACTTTCTCATAACAATTATATTTTACTAAATTACAACCAAACTTCCATTAAATACCGTACTGCTGTACAATGGCGGCCTTCCGCTAGAAAAATCAAGAAAACAACCAGATTTCAGCAATACAATAGTCTCTGGTCATGTTCATTTTCATTACACAGATATTATACACAAAAAAATGTTCTTTGTTAATCACATCGCTGTTTGTGATTTTTGGTGGTATGATTTAGCTTTTTTTAATCTTTCTTATACATCGCGCACACGTACGCAGTCTTGAAATAACTTATAATTTACACGTGACACAAGCAAATCCCTTTTTTCTTTTACTGAAATGTCAATTTACGTGACCTACCGTTACGTATCACATATCAATACCACCCTCAACCGCTTTTAGGTTGACAACGAAATTGTAGGTTTTAGTCTGACGCGGGCACAGTCCCACCGGATCTGGTAGATCTAGTGGTGTACAAATAGGGCGGCAGCCACTCAACCCAGCTGCACTTGGAGCCTCATCACTTCGACACCATCGTTAGTGCTTAGAACAGCCAGCCTCATCCCAATTGCTTTTGTATGAGTGGGACACTATTTGTTGCTGTCTTCGTACACTTGGATAAATATATGTTCAGTAAATCTTCTGTTTTCTGTGTTAACTCGTTCGCTAATCGTTCCTGCTCCACTCTGCAGCCCATCTCTCCTTACCACTGTATACGAACTCGTACACCACTGTATATGAACTCGTACACAACACTTTCAACAGGTTGACTGTGTCTTCCTTGTATCCAGCCAGAAGCGCTATTTTGTAAATACAGAATGTTTCTAAAAAGAGTTTACAACTCTGAAAATTCATTTAGATTTGTTCATAAGACTTACAAATCCGGTTCACTGTCATTTTTTTCATATAAAGTGCATTAAGCTCTTTCTCTTACTTTATAGCACAACAGGCTGACTGTGACTCCTATTGGTTATATGGCGCACATGCCTTCTGAAACTGAATCGTTGTCAAAGTCGCTGCAGAAGTGTATCTTGTTGATGGTTCAAATGGCTCTGAGCACTATGGGACTCAACTGCTGAGGTCATTAGTCCCCTAGAACTTAGAACTAGTTAAACCTAACTAACCGAAGGACATCACAAACATCCATGCCCGAGGCAGGATTCGAACCTGCGACCGTAGCGGTCCTGCGGTTCCAGAATGCAGCGCCTTTAACCGCACGGCCACTTCGGCCGGCGTATCTTGTTGAACTGTGGCTCTGAACTCTTCTAGAGAAGCCGGTAAGGGTGGTACAAACAAGTTATGTTTGATGACTCCACGCAAGAAAGGTCAAAAAGTACCATGTCCATTTACCTGGAAAGCGATTATGGAAGATATCCCGGATGCTGGCGAGGTAGTGAGGTGATGCAGCATCTTGCGTGAAGTGTACGCTGCATTGCTGGTCAGTGTGGTCCGTCAGAGGAATTAAAATGTTTTCCTGTATATTTCAGTATACTACGCCGTTGATTGGTTTCGCCTATAAAAAGAAAGTGCCGTACACTTGTTGCTTAATGCACAAAAGACGTTACCTTTTGGGCTATGACTACCATGTTTCCGTTTTTGCCGCGGATTCTCTTTCTGCCAAATCCTGCAGCTGTACTTGCCTTTAAGGCTTAAATGGAAAGTCGACTCACCACATAACGTCTCATTTTTGCAGTTTCTATCACATTTGCGTTCAAAATTTTTATTTGTGGTGAATAGTTTCGGACTATATCACCCATTCTCAAACCACAGCCATCGTCCATTCTCAAAACACAACCTTCGTTGTAAATGTTAAAATACTTCTCCACATGTGCACACAGGCACAGTAGTCATAACTAGTATTCTAATGTTTGTTCAGACAACCAGTGCAAACTTCCTCCAAAAGTATGCCCCGAGCGTTCGGACGAATATTTCACTATTTATCTTATGGCTATTGTACATGTGTGCACTAGTGCAAATGTATGTTAAGACTGATAACAAAGGCTATGGTCTGAGAACGGACAATATAGTCCTAAACTAGGCACAACAAACGAAACTTTTTGAACGCAACTGTGACAGAAACTGCAAAAGTAAAAGTTGCTCGTCCACGCTCGCACAGTATCTTGGAAGTTCATATGAAGATAGTGTTTCCAAAAAAATTTTCGTCTTTATTCAATTCACACAATATTTATCAATAAAAGCTCTTACTAGCAATCGTGTCAGAGTCTTTTCGTATGCCATAACTGTTAATTTTTTGATGTTTCAAATTAAAATGTCTTCCTAGCACTCGCCAGTCACACGTAAGTCGCCCTGCTCGCAAGAAGCGCGCAGGGTTGATTTTGCGCGACTGTTATCAGAGCATTGGCTCATTTGCTCTGCGACGTCGTCAGATACATGCGGTCAGTCTCAGGATATTTATACCTTGCTGAGAGCTGAATTTCAAGAAAACGTTTATGCTACTAATAAATTTGTAGGCCTACTGCGAAGTGCTGGGAGGCATTTACCGTACTCGGTAACAACGAAACTACGTTGTACAGTTGTCGCGATATTTGTTTCCTCATATTACTACAGAAGAAACAAAACCGTGGTATGGCAGCAGCAGGCTTTCGCTAAAAATTCCATAACGGATAAAATAAAAAAAAATCCTTTCGGTAAATTAGTTTTATTTGATCATATACAGTGTGAACCACATGGTGGTTTCTTGCCTGCTAACAGAACAAAAAAGTCTGTAAGAAAATCTCGACCCTTGCATATTCTCTGAAGAAAACAGACATGTACGACAAGCATTTTCATATAATAATAATGTGTGTCTGTGCTGCGCAGTTAGGGCAATGGGTAGGGTTCTGCATTAGAATACTCGAGTTTGAGAGCTCAATTTCGTAGTAGGTTTATTTTTTAGAATGAATGATACGATATCTGGTCATCTAATCGTTATAAAACAATTACAGCAGGTGTTGCATATACCGCGTACAGCTATTAAATTTAGCATAGAAAGATGACTACAATCAGTTTTTTATTATTCCACCTATAAAGGCGAATTTTTCTTTTAAATATTTATCCTTTTGTCTTCCACGCTCTATTCACCGCTCCATTCGGTGAATGGACTGGCCTGTCTCTTACGGCGAGTTGAATCCTATCGAAGATGTGTGGCCCAGCAACTGTCAAAGGCGTTGGTGGAGGAAATGAACGCCCTACCACCAGAATTGCTCTACAAACTTGCGCGTTGCAGATCATACGTTGCCGTCCTTGCAGATAACACACTCATTAAGAACCGTATCTCACCATTTGTAACGTCCAGCGGATCGTCATGAATCGGGGTGACTTCAGTGTAATTACTGTCTTCGAATAATTTTTTTTTTCGTTTCATTACGTATTTCTTCCAGTTATCTTCTGTACTATGCTGTACTGCACTATAGCAGTCTTATTTATGTAGAGTCGAAATTTCCATCTAGCTGTGTTACTTGGCAGTGACACATCGTGTGAAATTGAGTTTCGTCCCTAACTTTTACACAGCAGTGTATACCCACTGCACTAACGGGGCGTCATGCCTACGCAGCGTTGAATGACGATGCTTGTCGAATATAACGATTACTGTATTGTCAACTGTCTTTTACCTACGTTCATTTTCTACGGAATATACGCGAGGGATGAAATTATGTTACAGATATGTTTGTAGAGGAGAATGTTGTACCTGGGGAACAGTGTACCTAGGAACACACGACGTTTCCTGGCCGGTGTTTCAATCCAGCGACCGATTTTCGAATAACACAAAAGTATGCACGCTAGAGACGGCCCTAAGGAGTTTACAGAATTTCCTACTGATTTTATTGTTATGAGAGATGAGTAAATATTTTGAGCTCTACACATTTAGGTGCTGTATAATATGAAACTTCCTGACAGATTAAAACTGTGTGCCGGACCCAGACTCGAACTCGGGACCTTTTCCTTTCGCGGGCAAGTGCTCTACCAACTGAGCTATCCAAGCACGACTCACCCCCCCCCCCCCCCCCCGGCCTCACAGCTTTACTTCTGCCAGTACCTCGTGTCCTACCTTCCAAACTTTACAGAAGCTCTCCTGTCTGTGCCGGCTGAGGGTGTAGCTTTGAACTTTTTCTTCGCAGGAGGGGTGGTATGGTGCCACTCCATGGATTGCCGTCTTGTTTCCAGTTCGAAGCAACCCATCGCACCAATTCCGCACACATTGTCCTTCGCTGCTCTTTACGTGTTAGGCAGCGATGAACCCAGCGGGCACACACCTTTGCGTACCCCAGGTGGTGGACGCGTGTGTGAGCACCACCAACAGAGACGTCCAGTTGAGCAGCAAGGTGTGGTCCGTCGATAGCTATATGAGAGTGTCCGCACGTTCCATCGTTGCAGGAGTCACCGGCAAGCTGTAGATCGGCCAGGTTTGCGCGACTTCGTTGCGCTGAGGACAGACGTTTTGCCCAACGAGTCAGCGTTCTTTTGTTCACCGAAGACATTCTACAAGTACCTATTAATATCTGCGATTCTCTAGTTTTGCGCCAAAAGAGACTCAATGGCCGCTCTCTGCTTGGAAAGGACCTCCGCTACAGACGCCGTTTTGAAGCCTACGTTATACCGCTGCCACATACCGGAACTTCATGAAACTATTTGGGCTGGAGCGGAAATATTCCATGATGTCCCACAACAAATTCCGCATTTTTTTTTCAATCTAAACTCTCTCTCTCTCTCTCTTCTCAGCGATCGCAGGCCCTGTAGACCACGCGCTGCGTCAACGATCTGCTTCCACCGCCTTCTATCTCTCGCAGCCTCTCTCCACCCTGCGGAAATTCCTAATGCTGCAATGTCTTCCTCTATGTCATATTTCCACCTTGTACGAGGTCGGCCCAATGGTCTTGTTGACTGGAGAGTTCCTTCAAATGCTGTTTTGGTGATTCTGTTGTTTTCCATTCTGGCCACATGTGCAGCTCCTACTTTTTAATTTCTGGATGATAGTGGGTTCCTTCATTAACTGATAGATTTCATTGTTCTTTCGTATTCTCCATATGCCATTCTCCAACACAGGTCCCCAGATTTTTCTCATTACTTTTCTTTCGAAAACATCCAGTTTTTCTCTTTTATTCTTTGTAAGCGTCCAGCTTTCTGAACCGTACAGTACTATGGGGCAGAAATCTTCATCTCTGTGTTGGTTGGACAAAGCTTTACTTTTGAGAGGGTTGCTTAGTGAGTACAGACAACTTGACCCGGAGGCTATTCTTTCATTTATATCCATTGTTATGATATTTTTACCGTTGAAACGTGATCCAAGGTTTTTAAACGGGAGAACTTTCCTGAATTTACAATGTTGGTCCATTTCAAAGTAAGGATTTGGGTTTATGACTCGACCTATTTCCATATATTCGGTTTTCTCTTGGTTAATAAAAAGCCCGATTTTGCTGGCACTGTGCCTGAGAGATCTGTACATGCCTTTCAGTTCTTCTTCAGTTTCACTCACCAACACTATATCATCTGCATAAGTCAGGAGTTTTCTTCACTGTGTTCGAATCGGAGACCTTTGTATAGATGTAAATTACTCTCCCGAACCACTTCCTCTAATGTAAGTTTGAAGAGGACACATGAAAGAGCGTCTCCCTGTCGTAAGTCTGTTTTAATTGGAATGGTGGAGGATATGGATCCTCTGAACGTCACTGCAGCCTGGGAGCCATCCATGCACAGTTGTATCAACCTAATGATTTTACTGGGTATACTAAATTCTCGTAACGTGTTGTAGAGGCTACTTCTGTGGATACTGTCGTAGGCTCGTTGGAAGTCAATAAAGAGACAGTGGATGTTTTTGTCAAATTCCCAGTATTTCTCAATGATCTGTCGTATAGTAAACAAATTGACAGTTGTGGAACGGTTTCTTCGAAATCGGGCCTGGTAATCTTGAATAATGTTTTCTGCGTAAGGTTTAAGTTTTTCCAGAATGGTCATTGACAGGATTTTGTATGTTATGTTCAGCAAAAAGATTCCTCTGTAATTTCCGCATTCCATTCTGTTTCCTTTCTTGCGAATGGGACAAATTATTGCAGTTTTCCAGTCTTCAGGCAGTGTTTCAGTTTTCCAGATCATTGTGGTTATAAATTTCTTTGTGTAGTTTGCTTCCGCCCTCTTTTAACATCTGTGCTGATATCTGGTCCTCACCTGCTACCTTGTTGTTTTTGAGCTTTTGAATGGAGTGGATCACTTCCTGTTCTGTGATTCTACATTCGTCATTATTAATGCTGCCACTATCAGACATTGCTTAATTGCAGGTTATGTGCGGATCAGTGCAATTTAACATTTCTGAGAGAAACACTCTTTCTATCTTTCTAGGATACCTTCCAGCTGCGTTAGCATATTTTTATTTTTATCTTTTACGAATAGGTTTTCACTTTGATAACCTCTCTTACTTTTCTTTGTATACCGAAACAACTTCTTTGAGTTTCCATTCCTGCTTTCCAATTCTATAGATTCTAGGACTCCAGTTAGATATTTCCTTTTCCCGGCGGGGTCAGGGATTTTCTCTGCCTCGTGATGGCTGGGTGTTGTGTGCTGTCCTTAGGTTAGTTAGGTTTAAGTAGTTCTACGTTCTAGGGGACTGATGACCATAGATGTTAAGTCCCATAGTGCTCAGAGCCATTTGAACCATATTTCCTTTTCAATCTTAACTGGGCGATAAAAAAATTTGTTGCATACTTATTGAATGGCCGTCGTTTCTAAGTGCTATTACACGTTCAAATAACTTACGGGTTTGCTGCCGGGTAACGTCGTCGAACACCGCCGATATTTCGACAGGAGCACACCCTGCCATTCTCAAGGCACAAATGCAAGGAAGAAAAAATGTGCAAGCAAATTTAATACCTCGGTTCACAGAGTAGAAACAAGGAAGACACCACACACAGAACAAGTGTCATCACAACCAAAGATAACCAACATCAGAAATATCGATAGTTACTATTAATCTGCAGAGTTATTAATGTGGTGTTCACACCTACCTACTAGTGGGCTCAACAAACTAGCAAGATGTTTAGCTACACGATATGTCGGAGCACCAATATTAGAAACAATAGGCCTCAACGGGACAGCCTCTTTATGGCCTTATGGAGGCGATATAATCTAGATTATGCAGATTTCTTACGTCGATTGCAGGGATTGCGTTTGAATCACTATGATATTTTAGTCGGTTTTGATGTGGTTTCTCTTTTCACTCGCGTTCCTCTCTCTGATTCGTTGCAGCTAATTGGGGTTAAGTTTGGTGTCGAGTTAACGAATTTGTTTCGACATGTGCTGACTTCCACTTACATTTTATTCAATGGTCAGTACTACGAACAGACTGATGGAGTTGCAATGGGAAGCCCGTTGTCACCTATTGTGGCCAATTTGTTTATGGAGGACTTTGAGGAACGTGCATTGGAGTCAGCGACCTTGAAACCTGAGTGTTTTTACAGATATGTAGACGATACGTTTGTTGTTTGGCCACATGGTAGTGAGAATTTAAACCGGTTTTTGGAACATCTGAATTCAATCCACGCGAATATTCAGTTCACTATGGAGGTGGAAAAGAATGGATGCCTTCCCTTCCTTGATGTGTTGGTCAAAAGGAAGACTGATGGTACGTTGGGACATTCTGTTTATTGGAAGCCTACGCACATTGACTTGTATCTGCGAGCTGATAGCTGTCACCATCCAGCCCAGCGTGAAGGAGTACTTCGCATCTTGGTTCACAGGGCCCACGTTATCTCAGACCCTGAAAGTTTGGCAGCTGAGCTAGCACATCTCGAAGTCACCTTTCGTCAGAATGGTTATAGTGAGAGGCAGATCAAACGTGCGTTGCGCCATCAGCCGGCCGCGGTGGTCTCGCGGTTCTAGGCGCTCAGTCCGGAACCGCGGGACTGCTACGGTCGCAGGTTCGAATTCTGCCTCGGGCATGGATGTGTGTGATGTCCTTAAGTTAGTTAGGTTTAAGTAGTTCTAAGTTCTAGGGGACTGATGACCACAGATGTTTAGTCCCATAGTTCTCAGAGCCATTTGAACCTTTTCTTTTTTTTTTTTTGCGCCATCAGCCTTCTGTGCACCGGGTGAGTGACGATAGCAACGAAGTGGCACCCAAGTGTACGGCCTTTTTGCCTTACGCAGGAAGCATTTCCAACAGGATTGGCCGTATTTTGCGGATATATGATGTGAAATGTGTTTTTCGACCACCTTCTAAGATTAAGGCCCTGTTGGCGTCCGTAAAAGATGATCTTGGTTTGCGTAAGGCTGGGGTCTATCGTATTCCTTGCAGTTGTGGCATGTCATATATTGGTCAGACAATCAGGACTGTGGAAGACCGGTGTATTGAACATAAGCGTCACACACGCTTACAACAGCCGAGCAAATCCGCTACTGCAGAACATTGCCTTGACACCGGTCATCCTATGGAATACAACAACACGGAGATTCTGGCTTGCACGTCCAGCTATTGGGATAGTGTTATTAAGGAAGCTGTTGAAATCAGACTATCAAGCAACCTTATTAACAGAAATAGTGGATTTTGTTTAAATGCTGCTTGGAATCCGGCTCTGTCTCTCATCAAAAACCTGTTGATTAATAGTAACTATCGATATTTCTGATGTTGGTTACCTTTGGTTGTGTTGACACTTGTTCTGTGTGTGGTGTCTTCCTTGTTTCTCCTCTGTGAACCGAGGTATTAAATTTGCTTGCACATTTTTTCTTCCTTGCATTTGTGCCTTGAGAATAGCAGGGTGTGCTCCTGTCGAAATACGGCGGTGTTCGACGACGTCACCCGGCAGCAAACCCGTAAGTTATTTGAACTTTCGATTCGCCGGGAAAAGTTAAGGTCTCACATTGGTATTACAGGACTTGATAGAGATGAAGTCTAATGAATGTTCCAAGGTGCAACTCTCTCGCCTACTGTCAGTATCCAAGGAATCGAGCTGTGGTGTCCAAGTGCGCGAATACTGGTTCACCCTGTATATCGTTATAGGAATATGCAGTACTAATGCTCCGCGGTGTAATCGGACGCACGGCCTGTGTATTGACGGTGACAGTAAACGAGAGGAGAGCCCATTAGCGGGTTGGAGGAGTGTCCGCTGCGGGGGCGGTGACCTCGCCGGCTGCCGCCGCTTCCTCCTGAGAGTCGAGCAGAGTAGGGCAGGGCAAAGCAGACGGACCGTAACTGCATATTGGTCGTGTGACTCACGCAATCTGCGCCGCCGCACACTGCGGGCGTGTGTGTACGTGTCGGCTGCGGCTCCCTCAGCGCCAGCCATCTGCATACGCAACGAGCTTCGCCGGAGGAGACAGCGCACGCCCAATACGAACACAAATGAAACATGCATACTTTTTTTGCGCGCGAGGTGCAAATACCGCGGGGAGAGTTTTATAGCTGTTAACATGCAAATGGTGATACTGTGCTTTTTTTTTTTCATCCCCGCCTCTTCCCACATTTTGCTGTAATAAGGGGCTATATGGACGGGGCGGGGTGATTCGTTCGTGAACCTCTATTCCCGCTCGGGGAGGAGCAATCCGCGGTGACGCCCACTAAAAATGAAATATGCAGATGGAGGGACTCTTTTGTTAGCGCCCGCGTACCCCGACCTCCCTTATAGACTTCTGGCGGAGCCCATTGTGGATTGCGAGCTTCTTAGTGGTACGCGGTTAATGTCGTTCCATTCGCAAACCTTTCGTGGGTGAGACACGTCGCCAAATTCGTCAGTGATCGTAGGTTTCAGGCAGAGGGACTACAAAAGCGAAAACAAGAACTTGGAAGAATTCCGACACAGTGGAGACACTCGACAATAAAAGTTCTCTGCAAAGGTAGAGGAGACCCAACGGTCCCAAACAAGTACAGAGGCACAGCCCTGGAAAATACTCAGTTCAAGATGTTTTCAAAGATAATTGCACATAAAGTCAAAGCCTCTGTGGACAGTCATCTCCCAGAACGACAAATGGGTTTCAGATCTGGAAGATCAACACTTACGGCCGTCAGACTTCTTCTAAACGATATCGATGAAGCGCTACAAAAGAAACAAATGTTCTACACAGTGTTCATAGACTTTACCAAAGCCTTTGACCTACTGGAAAGAGATATCATAGTCCGAAAACTGGAAAACACAATGGGAGAAGATAGCGTATGGGCAAGAATAATCAAATCAATCCTCGAATACAACTTAATCACAATATCAGACAACCTCTCTTTCTCGAACCTCATCCTGCAATCCAACGGAGTCTTACAGGGTGGCCCAATGAGCGCTTTGCTGTACATTCTTGCCACTGAAGAATTACTCCGAATAGGAGAAAATGAAGAAGATGTATATGTACCGGGTGATGAAAAAGTCAGTATAAATTTGAAAACTGAATAAATCACGGAATAATGTAGACAGAGAGGTACAAATTGACACACATGCTTGGAGTGACATGGGGTTTTATTAGAACCAAAAAAATACAAAAGTTCAAAAAAATGTCCGACAGATGGCGCTCCATCTGATCAGAATAGCAATAATTAGCATAACAGAGTAAGACACAGCAAAGATGATGTTCTTTACAGGAAATGCTCAATATGTCCACCATCATTCATCAACACTAGCTGTAGGCGAGGAATAATGTTGTGAACAGCACTGTAAAGCATGTCCAGAGTTATGGTGAGGCATTGGCTTCGGATGTTGTCTTTCAGCATCCCTAGAGATGTCGGTCGATCACGATACACTTGCGACTTCAGGTAACCCCAAAGCCAATAATGGACGGACTGAGGTCTGGGGACCTGGAAGGCCAAGCATGACGAAACTGGCGGCTGAGCACACGATCATCACCAAACGACGCGCGCAAGAGATCTGTCGGACATTTTGTGAACTTTGGTTTTTTTTGGTTCTAATATAACCCCATGTCATTCCAAGCATGTGTGTCAATTTTTACCTCTCCATATACATTATTCCGTGGTTTATTAAGTTTTCAAATTTATACTGACTTTTTGATCACCCGTTATATGCATACGCTGACGACATTAGCCGTAGGTTCAACAGATATACAGAAGCTGCAGAAAATCATTGAGAAAATAGACAAATGGTGCAGTGAACACAAACTACACATAAACATAACAAAAACAGAAATGGTGATTTTCAGAAAAGGAGGCAAAACACCCAAGAATGCGGAAATCAACATCAGAGAACAAAAAATAAAAATTTCATCAGACTTTAAATACCTAGGGGTGATATTGCAACCAACAGCCAAATGCTTCACAAAACATACAACAGAACGTGCAGCCCAAGCAATAATAGCAATACAGGACATCAAAAACATCCGCCTACTCAGCCTAGAAACAGCCATGAAATTATTCATCGCAAAAATCTTGCCAATCCTGGCCTATGGGATGGAGGCCATGGGACCACCTGGCAGACAAAATGTAGAAACGCTAGAAAAGGTAAAATCGACTAATCTTAAAAGAGCACTAGGTCTCACAAAGACAGCAAGATCTAGACTAGTGTACCTGCTAGCGAGAGAGACATTCGTACTTGATGACATCAAACTCCGATATATGATGCCACACACAAGGGCTTCCAGAAAGCAACTGAATATCGTAGAGGACAAACGAGAAAAAGTATGGCAGGAGTTCAATGGCACCGAAGCAATGACGAACCGCTCATGGACAGCACCAAACTTCGAGCTGCGACATGTCGTGACTAGACTTTCTATTCACGGCTTTCATCATCTAATTTGCAGAAACAAAACTTATCACGACCCAACCACACCATGTGTGTGTGATCTGTGTAACGAAGCCTGTGAACGATATCACATAGAACTGTGCAGTAAAAGAGTGAAATCTGTAAATGAATACGCAAAAATGTAAAATGTAAAGGTAAATGTAAAATGTTAAGCAAAGTAAAAGTAAGTTGGCTGCAATTTTATTAAATAAAAAAAGCAACAAGATTCCTTTTCCTGTGGGTGTCTCTACTGTAACTTGCTTTTAATCGGTTGACCAACGGTAATCCGCTTTGAGCTGGTTGTTTGCTTTCGTGATCGTTGTTTCGCGTATGCGATGGTTTTCGATCCATTTTTTCTATCTCCTGAAAAAGCTGCCCGTTCAGGTCCCCTTTCATCATAGGGAACAAGAAAAAATCCCAGGGCACAAAATCCAGCTAGCACAGTGGATGTGAAACCACTCTCATTTCGTTTACGACCTAAAACTGACTAATACTCAGCGTTCTGTGAGCGTGAACGCTCTGGTTCCGGAACTGGTTCTACTTCCCACAATGAAGACTTTTTAAATCGTAAAATGGTGTGCGTGGCCAGTGTTTCAAAATATTCTTACCAGTAATAATTTGGAAACTTTAAAAGTAATATTTTACAATTCCGCAATTAATTACCAGTACCTGAAACGTACACAAAAACCTAAGAGGGAAGTATTGAAATGCCTTTGATTTTAAGCTATTATAAGAGATGTCAAAAGTAGCCAACTATCACCACACAACTGGGTGAGTTAGATATTGGAACTCAGGAGAGATGGCCACAATCGGTAAAAGACAGTAACAAAAGGAATCCTCAAAATAATCATCAAAAGTAAGAAACTTCGAGTAGAATATGACCAGTTTTTTTAAACCGAATTCATCAGATTTCTGGCAAATGGTTACCAAAGAAAAACGATTTTTATGAGACAAACTCTGGCACATGATACGCTTCTTCGAGTATTACTTTATTCGGATGCTGTTACCACTACGGTCGCAGGTTCGAATCCTGCCTCGGGCATGGATGTGTGTGATGTCCTTAGGTTATTTAGGTTTGAGTAGTTCTAAGTTCTAGGGGACTGATGACCTCAGACGTTAAGTCCCGAAGTGCTCAGAGCCATTTGAACCAATTTGCTGTTACCACTATATCCAAATCCTGCACATTCGATCTCATCCCCGTGTTCATCACTTGATACTTGATTAGAACGTGTGAATCCTCATCCTCTTCACATAATTTGCCGAAACTGAACGTCTGCGTTTTTGAGCAGTGAACTTGCCCAAAATATTTCATCGCGTTCTCTTCTTTCGCTTTTCAACCTTATTTGTGTACTTCCCCTCTTCTTCTGAACATGACGGGGTTAAGTGTCTAGCCGGCCACTGTGGCCGAGCGGTTCTAGGCACTTCAGTGTGGAACCGTGCTGCTGTTACGGTCGCAAGTTCGAATCCTGCCTCGGTCATGAATGTGTGTGATGTCCTTAGGTTAATTAGATTTAAGTAGTTCTAAGTTCTAGGGGACTGATGGCCTCAGATGTTACGCCCATAGTGCTTAGGGCCATTTGGACCATTTGGTTAAGTGTCTAGTATTTTTAGCATTTACTTTTCTTAAAATTTTTCTTGTCTCTATTATTTTTTCCATTCAGTCGTATTTTTTAACAAATGAAACGTGTTCGAGAGAAGTTAACAGAGCAGCGATGGCTTTTGCCTGTTCTCTTGCGGAAGTAACAAACTTCGGTCGTAGTTAGATTTGTTCTGAAAGCTTTCCTGTCACCAGACGTATTACACACATAGCATTTCACAGAACCGGCGTTTCGCATCAAACTTCGGCAGTTGCTTTGCTGTGTGATGGTGTCGCAGTCTATGCACTTCTCCATGAGATGCTGCAGAGTGTTGTCTGGCGTACTGCTTCGTGAGGGAGAGATCTCTCGGACTGTACGGAGCATGTGAAGGGTTTCCTAGCGAAACTTCGGCAGCGTACTAAATATAACCTTGGCAACGTGTTGGCCGGTCCACATGTAGAAAAAGTTGTTTCGACTAAGCTGAAAGAATTTCACTACGACGTCCTTACAAACATTCTTTACAGTCCCGATATCTCATTATGTGCTTTCCATATTTTTGGCGCCCTGAAGAAACATAATCGATGCCGTCGATTTGCTTCGAAGAGATGCACGTCTGGGACTGCCATGGTTCTGTGATCAATAGCGAACATCTTTCTATGAAGGCATTACCTGTCTTGTCACTCAGTACAATAAATGTGTTAACAGTAATGGCGATTACTTTTTACATAATATACAGTTCACTTACTTTTTTCCATCTGTCTCATTTTCATTTGAGTGTACTTTAAACTAACAAACAGCTTTATCTCAGCTTACACCTACGTATTTTCCTCATAATGTCGAATGTCTTGCACCATTTTACACTATCGAACTCCTTCTAGGTGAACGAGTTCTGAGTTTTCTCACATGTTGCTTGCAGTATCAAGTGCAACGTCAGATCTACCGCCTTTGATGCCTTCCTAAGCAGTCATCTAACAGATTCGTATTCTTATGCGTTGATGCATGACCTGTTAAGCTGATGGCAAGCTAGTTTTCGCACTTACGTATCCTTGCTATCTTTCGAATTGTGCTGCTGATATTCTTCCTCAATGTCGTATAACACCTTTCGCTGGTTTTCAGTTGTCTCTTTTCAACTTTAAATGTGAGCAAGTATTTTTGTAAACCCTCCTCTCCTGTTTTGTAAAGGTGTCATCGCTACTGCCATTGAAGGCGAGTTGCCACTGTTGTTACGGTAGGCCGAGTTTTTGGGTTCGTGTAATGGCTTCTATTGCAGTACACCGCTAAGACAATTTCGCCCTGCCACTATTACACAGCTATGCGCTAGGTTCAGGTAACAGTATATGATAACGAAAGTTCTACAAAATTCCAACACACCAGTAAAAATTTACAAATATGATTTACAAGGTTTACTTATCTTTGTGACTTGTTGAATAATGAACTCTGGAACACTACATGCAATATAACACAAAAGAGGCCCTCAATGGCTGAGTGCAAATGATCTTAGGTCAACTTCACAGTACATAGTAAGTGCAATTTTACAACAACTCCCTTTTCATTTCCAGAGTTCACTAAACGATGTTACCTGTCTAAGTGAGCCCTGGACGACGACCTATAACCAAGTGGGCAAGAGTTGCTCTTGCATCTTCGCAGTAGGCTTCTGTACGTTGTCGTCCGCTCATTGGTGGAATGTACTCGGCCGGCAGTTGGCCCAGGCGAAGTCGATATCTTCATCCTCAGCGCCGCCCGTGGCGCTGCTGGAACTCGCGCAAGTGGCGAATCTCTATGACACTGGCACCACCTCGCATCTTTACGCCTGTTGTGCTTTTGCCCTCGCTGTGTCTCGTTCGGACGACAGAGCAATATCCAGCTTCAGAAGACAGTTCCAAACCAGCAGAGAATTTAACAAATGTATTCAGACGTGATGAATTTAACGTTCTGGTGTGTTCTCGCAAGCTACATGACTAAAATGTGTTAGTTGCGGAGTTAATTGTAGTAGCTATAGCTTCTTTCTGACTGTATGCAGCTACATCTCAATGCAGCGGGTATTTCGTTGGTTCCCGCCTTTTGCACTGCTTTGTCTTTACTTCGTTTGAAAGCCGCCTGCTGTTGACAACTTTCTCGTTATATACCTGTGCACGAGTTGCTAATTACTTATACACTGAAGCACCAAAGAAACTGGTATAGGCATGCGTATTCAGATACAGAGATATGCAAACAGGCAGAATACGGCGCTGCAGTCGGTAACACCTATATAAGACAACAAGTGTCTGGTGCAATTGTTAGATCGCTTATTGCTGCTATAATGGCTGGTTATCAAGAATTAAGTTAGTTTGAACGGGGTTTTATAATCGGCGCACGAGTGATGGGACACAGTATATCGGAGGTAGCGGTGAAGTGGGGATTTTCCCGTACGACCACGTCACGAGTGTACTGTAAAGAGCAGGAATCCGGCAAAACATCAAATCTCCGACATCACTGCGGCTGGAAAAAGAACCTGCAAGAACGGGACCAACGACGACTGAAGGGAATCGTTCAACTTGACGGAAGTTCTACCCGTCCGCAAATTACTGCAGATCTCAATAATGGGCCATCAACAAGTGTCAGCGTGTGAACCATTCGACGAAATATCATTGATATGGCCTTTCTCAGCCCAAGGCCCAGTCGTGTACCCTCTGTAACTACGCGACTCGAAGCCTTACGCCTCGCTTGGGAGAGTCAGCACCGACATTGGCGTGTTGATGATTGGAAACATGTTGCCTGGTCGGACGAGTCTCGTTTCAAATTGCATCGAACGCATGGACGTGCGCGGGTATGGACAGAACCTCACGAATCCTTGAAACCTGCATGTCAGTAGGTGACTGTTGAAGCTTATGGAGGCTCTGTAACGTTGTGGGGCGTGTGCAGCTGGAGTGATATGGGAACCCTGATACGTCTAGATACGACTCTGACAGGTGACACGTACGTAAGAATCCTGTCTGATCACCTGCATCCACTAGTATCCACTGTGCATTCCGTCGGACTTGGGCAATTCCAACAGGACAACGCGACACCCCACACGTACAGAATTGCTATCATGTGGCTCCAGGAACACTCTTCTGAGGTTAAACACCTACATCTACATTTATACTCCGCAAGCGACCCATCTGTGCGTGGCGGAGGGCACTTTACGTGCCACTGTCAGTACATCCCTGTCCTGTTACTGTCTCGTATGGTTCGCGGGAAGAATGACTGCCGGAAACCCTCCGTGCGCACTCGAATCTCTCTAATTTTACATTCGTGATCTCCTCGGGAGGTATAAGTAGGAGGAAGCAAAATATTCGATACCTCATCCAGAAACGCACCCTCTCGAAACCTGGACAGCAAGCTACACCGCGATGCAGAGCGCCTCTCTTCCAGACTCTGCCACTTGGGTTTGCTAAACATGTCCGTGACGCAATCACGCTTATCAATTAACCCTGTGACGAAACGCGCCGCTCTTCTTTGGATCTTCTCTATCTCCTCTGTCAACCCGACCTGGTACGGATCCCACACTGATGAGCAATACTCAAGTATAGGTCGGAACGAGTGTTTTGTAAGCCACCTTCTTTGTTGATGGACTACATTTTCTGAGGACTCTCCCAATGAATCTCAACCTGGCACCCGCCTTACCAACAATTAATTTTATGTGATCATTCCACGTTCCATACGGATACTCCCAGATATTTTACAGCAGTGACCGTTACCAGTGTTTGTCCCGCTATCATATAATCATACAATAAAGGATCCTTCTTTCTACTATGTATTCGCAATACATTTCATTTGTCTCTGTTAAGGGTCAGTTGCCACTCCCTGAACCAAGTGCCTATCCGCTGCAGATCTTCCTGCATTTCGCTGCTATTTTCTAATGCTACAACTTCTCTGTATACTACAGCATCATCCGCGAAAAGCCGCATGGAGCTTCCGGCACTATCTCTTAGTTCATTTATATATATTGTGAAAAGCAATGGTCCCATAACACTCCCCTCTGGCACGCCAGAGGTTACTTTAACGTCTGTATGCGTCTCTCCATTGAGGACAACATACTGTGTTCTGTTTGCTAAAATCACTTCAATCCAGCCACACAGCTGGTCTGATATTCCGTAGCCTCTTACTTTGTTTATCAGGCGACAGTGCGGAACTGTACCGAACGCCTTCCGGAAGTCAAGGAAAATGGCATCTACCTGGGAGCCTGTATCTAATATTTTCCGGGTCTCATGAACAAATTAAAGCGAGTTGGGTCTCATACGATCACTGTTCCCGGAATCCATGTTGATTCGTACAGAGTAGATTCTGGGTTTCCAGAAATGACATAATACGCGAGCAAAAAACATGTTCTAATATTCTACAACAGATCGATGTCAGAGGTATAGGCCTGTAGTTTTGCGTATCTGCTCGACGACCCTTCTTGAAAACTGGAACTACCTGTGCTCCTTTCCATTCATTTCGAATCTTCCGTTCCTCTAGAGATTTGCGGTAAACGTCTGTTAGAAGGGGGACAAGTTCTATCGCGTACATCTCCGCTGACCACCGAGATCTCCGGGGATGAACGTTATTGAGGATATCTGGGATGATTTGCAATTTGCTCTTCAGAAGAGATCTCCACTCCCACGTACTCTTAGGAATTTATGGACAGCCCTGCAGGATTCATGGTATCAATTCTCTGCAACACTACATCAGACACTAGTCTAGTCAATGCCACGTCGTGCTGCGGCACTTCTGCGTGCTCCTGGGTCCCTACACGATGTTAGGCAGGTGTACCAGTTTCCTTGGCTCTTCAATGTGTACTCAAGCGAGAGCTGCTCGTCTACATTACGAGTAGGCTTCTGTCATTTGGCGGATTGTACTCGGCGGGCAGTTTGCCGAGGCGAAGTCGATACCTTCATCCTCAGCGCCATCCGCGGCGCTGGTGGAACTTGCGCAAGTGGTGAGTCTCTATGGCACTGGCACCAGTTCGTATCTTTGCGCCTATGGGCTTTTGCCCTGGCTGTCTCCCGTTCGGACGACACAGCACGTATAAAACAGCAAGTGCACGTATTCGAGGTTCTTACAAGGGAACCTACACATCGCACCCCCTCAGATTTAGCTATAAGTTGGCACAGTGGATAGGCCTTGAAAAACTGAACACAGCTCAATCGAGAAAACAGGAAGAGGTTGTGTGGAACTATGAAAAAAATAAGCAAAATATACAAACTGAGTAGTCCATGCGCACGATAGGCAACATCAAGGATAATCTGAACTCAGGAGTGCCGTGGTCCCGTGGTTAGCGTGACCAGCTGCGGCATGAGAGGTTCTTGGTTCAAGTCTTCCGTCGAATGAAAAGTTTAGTTTTTTTTATTTTCAGACAGTTATTATCTGTGCGTCCGTCCGTCCGACGCGAGGTAACTGCGCCATAGTATGGGGACGCTACACCTAAACAAACATCGAAACACACGACGTCAGTCGACTACAGTGGATGGAAGAGAGTGCGTTCCTGCTAACGAGGCTCCCTGGCTGGCGATTGACTGTTCGCTACTTTGGGCGAGAGTGCATTAAATACGTGAGATGTATTCCGTGGGCAATATGAATCCAGCAAAACAAAGACACTAAACTTATTACAGTGAACAGAGACATCAGTGAAAGAACGGACAGATCATCATTCGAGGGAAAACTTGAACCAAGGACCACTCGTTCCCTAGCTGCTTACGCTAACCACGGGACCACGGCGCTCCTGATCTCAGACTATCCTTGATGTTGCCTATCTTCCGCATGGACTACTCAGTTTGTATATTTTGCTTATTTTTTTCATAGTTCCACACAACTTCTTCCTGCAGAGTGAGATTTTCACTCTGCAGCGGAGTGTGCGCTGATATGAAACTTCCTGGCAGATTAAAACCGTGTGCCCGACCGAGACTCGAACTCGGGACCTTTGCCATTCGCGGGAAAGTGCTCTACCATCTGAGCTGTCGAAGCACGACTCACGGCCGGTCCTCATAGCTTTACTTCTGCCAGTATCTCGTCTCCTGCCTTCCAAACTTTAGAGAAGCTCTCCTGCGAACCTTGCAGAACTAGCACTCCTGCAAGACGAGATGCTGGCAGAAGTAAAGCTGTGAGGACCGGTCGTGAGTCGTGCTTCGGTAGCTCAGATGGTAGAGCACTTGCTCGCGAAAGGCAAAGGTCTCGAGTTCGAGTCTCGGTCGGGCACACAGTTTTAATCTGCCAGGAAGTTTCAACTTCTACCTGTTTTCTCGATTGATCTGTGTTCAGTTTTTCAAGGCCTATCCACTGTGCCAACTTATAACTAAATCTGAGAGGGGTGCGATGTGGAGGTTCCCTTGTTAGTCCACTCCCGAGCGCACGATTTCTTGAATCGCAGCTAATCTCTCCGTGCGGATGAGGCGCGTCCTTTGCAATTGCTCGACCACCATACCGGGCTCGCCGCTACGGAGGGCTATAAAACATCATCCGGCCGCCGGCCGCCAGTCAGGCGCTGTCTTCGCCGACCGGGGCGGTCCGGGTTTCGCGTTGTTTACGACCCGCGGGCCGTGTACCGGCGCGCCGGCGTCTTCCTTTTCTAATTGGGAACACCGCTGCGAGACTCGCGTCACTCAGCGGCCGGCGATGCGCGGCGCGGCCTGCCGACGGCGTTTTACGGCGCGGCATAAATCAGCGACTAAATAGCCCAATTAATATCGGGGCTCGCAACAAATTGTAACAGAGATCCCGCGCGGCAGATACGCGACCGCGGCTTTACGGCGGATCAGTCGGCGGTGCGCAGCGGCCAGCGCGGCGCTGCACTCCGCCGTGCTGTGAAATACTGCCGCCCTGCCTCGCAGAACAAAGGTGCGCGCTCCTGCGATGCAGCGCCTTTGTTGCCGCCCTCTGCAAGTGTCCAACGCATCTTGCAGGTATTTGGACACGGAGACTCTAGAAAGATGGTCGGGCTGCGGGAGTTTGTGAAATTACGAGGGGCGTTCAGTAAGCAATGCAACACTTTTTTTGTCTCAGCCAATTTGGGTTGGAAAAATGGGGAATTTCTTGTGGTACGTAGTGGGATATTCATGCTTTAGCTCCTGTAGTTTCTTGATTGGTGTCGTCGATATACGTAGGCGTCAAATTGGCGTTCCAAGCAGAGAGCTTGGCGGGAAACCAGCGTATCGCAGATATTCATAGGCGCCCGCTGAATGTCTACAGAGACCTAGCAGTGAACAAAAACACGGTAAGTCGTTGGGCGAAGTTATTGTCACAATCGCAACAAGGTCGAGCAAATCTGTCTGATTGTGATAGCCGGGCGCACACAGCTGTGACTCCTGCAACGTTGGAACGTGCGGCCACCCACGTTCGAGGCGACTAACGGATCACACTCAAACACCTTGCTGCTCAAATGGACACACTCGTCCACCAGTTGGGTACTCAAAGATGTGTGCCCACCGGGTTTCTCACCATCTAGCAGATGTCTATGAAGAGCAACAAGGTATCATCCATGCAGCATTGCTTCCGCGTAACGGGGCTGATGGTCACAACTTTTTGTCGAACATCGTCACAGGCATCATCGCAAGTAGGTCGAGCAGACGTGTCCGACAGATTTCTATTTGATCCGGAAACGTACGGAAAGACATAGGCGTTCATTCGTTCCTCGCGCTATACGAAAGTGGAATAATAGAGAATTGTGAAGGTGGTTCGATGAACCCCTCTGCCAGGCACTTAAATGTGATTTGCAGAGTATCCATGTAGATGTAGATGTAGATAACTGAGCAGTGCTGCTGCTCACATTGGTGCTGTTTGTAGGTTTCCGCCCTCTGTTGGAGGCCGGACGGTATCGTTTAGTTGGCATGGTTGCGGTTGTTTGTCTTCTTCTCGTGCTGACTAGCGCCACTCGGTTTCGCAAGCGTTGCCTGTCCGCTAGCGGCAGCAGCGGTGGTTATCGATATGTAGTAACTGTTGCCCTATCTTTGGGGCGACGTCGTTGTTTTTCCGCGTCATGTGAGTGTGCGAGTTCGGTTGGGGACTCAGGAGCTCAGGAGGAGCCAGGTCCGCGCAGTGCCACAACACGCCGGGAGCGCTGGCGGCACGCATGGACAGCCGGCTGGAAGGGCTGTGGTCACGAGGGTGCACGACGTCGTCGTAAACCGGATCCACAAAGCTTTAAGATGAGCGCATTTCAATTTAAGTAGAGAAACTTCCACCATTGTGATATCTCGCGATTCTCCAGTGACTTGAGCTCGTGTTGCTGCTCATAGTGTCGCCGAGGCGAAGAGCAGCGAGTGGAGTGCTTGGGGAAGTCGGATCTGATTAGCTTTCCTCGACTTCTTATTACTATTTACTGCGTTCAACTTAGTAGAATTTGCTAAGTTCAACCAGCGGTAATTTTTCTTGCCTGGTGGCCGCTAACGCCCCAGTTATCTGCCCTAGGGGTTAGTGCATATAACTGCAGTGTACGTTTCCTCGCCTTGCCTCTGCTGTCCGGTAAGGCGTGTAGCTCTGGCATCCTTCTTGATTGTAGGCCGTTTGGTGATTCTTCTACTCTGGTGATAGTGATTCCTTTCTCGTTCCGGGCGCTCTAAACACAATATTCTGGGGACATAGTGCAGATCGCCGGTTCCGGCTTTGGCGTATTGCTCCATCGTTTCATTCGGTTTATCGGACGTCAGGTAGCTTCAGCAAGATTATCATTAGACATTCGTTAGACTGCCATTAGTCTGAGTTACGATCTTGTGAAGTGAATGGAACACTTAGCTGCCTATCTCATCGTTCGCGAAAGTGTTTGTTGTCGGACCTTCTCAGAGGTCGATTTTTGGAGCACCGTCTGTGGTCCCTTGGTTCTTGTAAGACAGGTGTGTTCTAAAAGGAGGTCTGATGGCCACTAGTTCAGTGTAACGCTCCTTCAGTCCCGCTTTCTGCGGGTATAATCTGCGTCAGTACTCCTTAAGAAACGTATGTACTGGTCCTCGTGTTTTATTATTGTATTATTAATTATAATATCTTGTAATGCGCACATTAAAGGTTATATATGACTAGTTAATAGTTCTGGTCGCCTTCGGGAATAAATCTAGCAGTGTAGTGTTCAGTGGATGTGCTACAAAGTTTACCAACATCTTATTTCACCCGTTTGGTTATCAGTAGGTTGTTTTTTTTTTAATTAAACTTTGCTATTGTATTTGCTGTTTTACAGCAGGTTTCTAAATTTTTTATATTATTGCCGTTCCTGCCGTGTAAGCCTTCAGCCGTGATTGTGGACATTTGCCTTAAAATTCTGATTTGGTATTTGTATTTTAGCAGTAAGCTTTAAAACCTTATTTACTGCCATTCCAGGCGTCTGATGGATTCTGCTGTGTTTGTGGCGACTTACTTTTAACATTTCAGTGCCTGTAAGTTGTAAATTGCAGCGAGTTCTTAAACAATTCTTAATTTATTGCCATTCTTGGCGTGTAAGGCCTTCAGCCGTGATTGTGATCGCTTGCCTTACAGTTCTAATTTGATGTTTGTATTTACGCAGTAGGCCTTTAAAACTTTATTTACTGCCATTCCTGGCGTCTGATGCCTTCTGCTGCGTTTGTGGCGACTTGCCTTTAATATTTCAATACTTGTAATTTGTAAGTTGCAGCGAGTTTCAAACAATTCTTAATTTATTGCCATTCCTGGCATGTAAGGCCCTCTGCACAGATCACAGTAGCTTGCTTGTGAAACATTATCTGCTGTATCTGTATTTAATGGCGATTTGCTAATTTGTAACTCACTGAAAACACTATTATTTACACATTTATTTACTCCTTCACTAATAACGTGTGGTATTTTTTTACTTATTGTTGAGACTGGAATTACTTGTTTAAAATAAATTCCGTGTAACTGTAAAAGGCAACCAATAGTGACTGATTACGGCCCTGTCCACAATCGTAACCGGATCCTACCTTCCCTTGACTACCAGGTTTCAGTAACGGCAATCCATGTAGTGGCGCCACACCAACTGTTCTAAGACAACGTTCAAATTCGCACCCTCACCCGGGAAGTCATGGCCACAGCCTTCTGGGACTCTGAAGGGGTTACGGTGTTTGCATGAAGAACGACTTCAGCATTTTCGTCACCAGAAAAATCCAAACGAACTTCTCCTTCTCCACGACAATACAAGGTCTCCCACAAGTCGACGGACCTGACAGGAGCTCGCAAACCTTTATCTGACTGTTCTTCCTCATCCACCCTACAAACCGGATCACTCACCTTCTGAATTCCATCTGTTTAGCCCAATGAAGGATGCATGCACTGCACGGGAAACAGTACGCTGATAATGCAGCAAGACGTTGGTTGCGACGTCAGCCGAAAGTGTGGTATTATGCAGCCATAAGGGTCGCATTGAACGGAGCTCATTTTGAAAAATACGGTTTTGAAGCGAAAAAAGTGGGAAATAATATGATATATTGGAATCCTCAATAATGCCAACCTGGTTTCAGAAAAAAATTTGTTGCATTACTTGTTGATCACGCCTCGTACAGTTGGAAAAAAATGGTTTAAATGGCTCTAAGCACTATGGGACTTAACATCTGAGGTCCTCAGTCCCCTAGACTCAGAAACTACTTAAACCTGGTTCGGATTGTACATCACACACATACATGCCCGAGTCAGGATTCGAACCTGCAACCGTAGCAGCCGCGTGGTTCCGGACTGAAGCGCCTAGAACCGCTCGGCCACAGCGGCCGCCGACAGTCGGTTCAAATGGCTCTGAGCACTATGCGACTTAACTTCTGAGGTCATCAATCGCCTAGAACTTAGAACTAATTAAACCTAACTAACCTAAGGACATCACACACATCCATGCCCGAGGCAGGATTCGAACCTGCGACCGTAGCGGTCTCTCGGTTCCAGACTGTAGGGCCTAGAACCGCACGGCCCGCCGACAGTCGGAAAACCAGTAAAGAAGAGAACTGAAGCTTTTGAATTATGGTGTTATAGAAAGGCGTTGAATGTAAAGACGACGGACTAGATACAAAACTTGGGCAGAAAATTCTCCCTTTCGTATTTTTTTTTAAAGAATAAAAATCAAAAATTTTTGTATTGCATTATTAAGTAGGAAACTCAGAATCTCAATTTTTAAGCCAAAGAGGGGTAACGACCAATGTGCTACACTCCCGTGAACACAAAAAGAGACCACGTATATCGCTAGGTAAACAAGTTAAGTGAGAAAACCAGGCATAATTCGTGAAGTATGTTGTACGTTTTTGAACGATTTTCAGCAGTCTTCAGCATTCAAGTAAACACACTTCTCTTTAGTTCCCCGATACTTGACCTGTAAAATGGCTCAGTGAGGTGTGAAAACCAAATACAAAGGTTTGGTCATATACCATTAGAGTGAAAAACTTCCAGTTCAAATACATGACGTCTATTCGGAGAGCAAGCTCCGATCGGTCGAGAAATGGAAACGACTGCGAAATTCAAAACTGTTTTATTTGCAATCTAAAGCTACACCGTACAGTCACTTCTCTACATAGACGCAGCTCCCACTTACACATCTGTCGTACAGTTATAACAAGTTTCCAGTACCCTCTTCATAGACGGCAGCCGCCAGTGTTTTCTGCCAATTCTCTACGCTCGTCTTCATCTCTTTGTCTGTGCCAAAATGTTGTCTTCATAGCCAGCGGTTGATGTGAACAGAGATGGAACTCAGAACGAGACAACTGCGGGCTGTCTTGTGAGTAATCATTTGACCAAACACTTCCTATCGAAAACGCTGCAGGAGCGTCTTCACTGCCCCTGCTGAGTGCGGCCGAGGATTGTGATGAAGAACGAAACGCGTGACAATTACGTTGTGTGGTCTGCACGACATCAGGCGAAATCTCTCACCAGGCCCTCATACTTGGCAGGAGGCCCTATTTTCTAGGCATTTTTACGTGCTCACTGTGCACTCAAAATAGGCTATTTTCCTATGTTAAAAGTATGGTTCGGATTGTTTCTATTTTGAGTGATTATAACATTCAATTCGCATTTACAGTGGATATTCTCACAAAATATGTCTTATTTTTATGTAATAGAACGATAAAAGTCATTAAAAATCAAGATTTGGTGACGTAACCGAAAATGAAATGTATGATGAGATGAAAGAAATTATTCAGGTAGCGAAGGGAGACGAAAATTTAATAGTCATGGGTGACTGGAATTCTACAGTAGAAAAAGGAAGAGAAGGAAACGCAGTAGGTGAATATGGATTGGGGCTAAGAAATGAAACTGGGAGCCGTCTGGTAGAATTTTGCACAGAGCATAACTTAATCATAGCTAACACTGGGATTAAAAATGATGAAAGAAGGTTGTATACATGGAAGAACCCTGGAGATACTAGAAGGTTTAAAATAGATTGTATAATGGTAAGACAGAGATTTAGGAACCAGGTTTTAAATTGTAAGATATTTCCAGGTGCAGATGTGGACTCTGACCACAATCTATTGGTTATGAACTGTAGATTAAAACTGAAGAAACAGCAAAAAGGTAGGAATTTAAGGAGATGGGACCTGGAGAAACTGAAAGAACCAGAGGTTGTACAGAGTTTCAAGGAGAGCATAAGGGAACAATTGGCAGGAATGGCGGAAAGAAACATAGTAGAAGAAGAATGGGTAGCTTTGAGGAATGAAGTACTGAAGGCAGCAGAGGATCAAGTAGGTAAAAAGACGAGGGATAGTAGAAATCCTTGGGTAACAGAAGAGATACTGAATTTAATTGATGAAAGGAGAAAATATAAAAATGCAGTAAGTGAAGCAGGTGAAAAGGAATACAAACGTCTCAAAAAAGAGATCGACAGGAAGTGTAAAATGGCTAAGCAGGGATGGCTAGAGGGCAAATGTAAGGATGTAGAGCCTTATCTCACTAGGGGTAAGATAGATACTGCCTACAGGAAAATTAAAGAGACCTTTGGAGAAAAGAAAACCACTTGCATGAATATCAAGAGCTCAGATGAAAACCCAGTTCTAAGCAAAGAAGGGAAACCAGAAAGGTGGAAGGAGTATATGGAGGGTCTATACAGAGGCAATGTACATGAGGACAATATTATGGAAATGGAAGAGGATGTAGATGAATATGAAATGGGAGATATGATATTGCGTGAAGAGTTTGACAGAGCGCTGAAAGACCTGAGTCGAAACAAGACCCCCACAGTAGACAACATTCCATTAGAACTAGTGACAGCCTTGGGAGAGCCAGTCCTGACAAAACTCTACCATCTGGTGAGCAAGATGTATGAGATAGGCAAAATACCCTCAGACTTCAAGAAGAATATAATAACCCCAATCCCAAAGAAAGCAGGTGTCGACAGATGTGAAAATTACCGAACTATCAGTTTAATAAGTCACAGCTGCAAAATAATAACGCGAATTCTTTAGAGACGATTGAAAAAAGTGATAGAAGCCGACCTCGGGGATGATCAGTTTGGATTCCGTAGAAATGTTGGAACACGTGAGGCAATACTGACCCTACGACTTATCTTAGAAGAAAGATTAAGGAAAGGCAAACTTGCGTTTCTAGCATTTGTAGACTTAGAGAAAGCTTTTGACAATGCTGACTGGAATACTCTCTTTCAAATTCCGAAGGTGGCAGGGGCAAAATACAGGGAGCGAAAGGCTATTTACAGTTTGTACAGAAAGCAGATGGCAGTTATAAGAGTCGAGGGACATGAAAGGGAAGCAGTAGTTGGGAACGGAGTGAGAAAGAGTTGTAGCTTCTCCACGATGCTATTCAATCTGTATATTGAGCAAGCAGTAAAGGAAACAAAAGAAAAGTTCGGAGTAGGTATTAAAATCTATGGAGAAGAAATGAAAACTTTGAGGTTCGCCGATGACATTGTAATTCTGTCAGAGACAGCAAAGGACTTGGAAGAGCAGTTGAACGGAATGTACAGTGTCTTGAAAGGAGGGTATAAGATGAACATAAGCAAAAGCAAATAGAGGATAATGGAATGTAGTCGGGTTAACTCGGGTGCTGCTGAGGGAATTAGATTAGGAAATGCGACACTTAGAGTAGTAAAGGAGTTTTGCTATTTGGGGAGCAAAATAACTGATGATGGTCGAAGTAGAGAGGATATAAAATGTAGACTGGCAATGGCAAGGAAAGCGTTTCTGAAGAAGAGAAATTTGTTAACATCGAGTATTGATTTAAGTGTGAGGAAGTCGTTTCTGAAACTATTTGTATGGAGTGTAGCCATGTATGGAAGTGAAACATGAACGATAAATAGTTTAGACAAGAAGAGAATAGAAGCTTTCGAAATGTGTTGCTACAGAAGAATGCTGAAGATTTGAGGGGTAGATCACATAACTAATGATGAGGTATCGAATAGAATTGGGGAGAAGAGGAGTTTGTGGCACAACGTGACTAGAAGTAGAGATCGGTTGGTAGGACATGTTCTGAGGCATCAAGGGATCACCAATTTAGTACTGGAGTGCAGCTTGGAGGGTAAAAATCGTAGAAGGAGACCAAGAGATGAATACACTAAGCAGTTTCAGAAGGATGTAGGCTGCAGTAGGTGCTGGGAGATGAAGAAGTTTGCACAGGATAGAGTAGCATGGAGAGCTGCATCAAACTAGTCTCAGGACTGAAGACCACAACAACAATAACCGAAAACGCTCTGTTATTGGCTGAAGCTCTGATGACATCGCAGACTAAGAGTAAGACGAAGCTATACGTGAGTTACAGGAGTGTCAGCCGAAGTTACAAGGATTTTAGGTACTTTCTCTGCAAACAGTTCTTTTTTTTTCTTTCGAATAACCCATTTGGAGGGTACGATGAATCAACTTTGGCTACTCTTCATTGTATTAGATTTCTTCAGTTTCCAAATTTCCTTCATCCTTTTAGAGTGCTGTTCCCTTTCTTCTTGAGTCCACTTTCGTCTAGTTATTTTCTTTCTCTCCTGAAATTCTGCCTTTTGAACTGCCTTTCTGAAATGTGTTCTGTTTTCTATTGTGTCTATTGTAACTCCAGCATTTTCAATGTCCTTTCCAGTCTCTATGAACCATGCTGGCTTGGATTTGTAGCTATTGAGTGATGTGAATATCCGCTTGGTTAGTCTGTTGTTGTCCATTCTGAATATATGTCCAAAAAACTGTAGTCTCCTCTTCCTCATTACATCAGTTAGTTTCTCCGTTTTCAGATATAGCTCTCTGTTTGGTCTTAACCTGTATTCAGCATTATCGTTTCTTTTAGCTCCCAGTATTTTCCTTAAAATTCTTCTTTCGACCTTCTCTAGTTTCTCAAGATCTCCATTTCTTGTTAGTTTAAGTGTTTCTGCCGCATAGAGAGCTTCAGGTCTGGCCACTGTTTGGTAGTGTCTTAATTTCGTGTTCCAGGACAAGGATTTTTTATTATAAACTTTTTTGGTCAAATGAAACACTCTTTCCATTTTGTTCACTCTAGTTTCTATAGCTATCTTTTCTTTGGCATTGTATGTAATCCACTCTCCTAGGTATTTAAAGGAATCTGTTTTGTGTATTGTGTTGTTGTCAACTGCAATATTTTGAGGAGCATCACAGATGTTTGTCATAAACTTTGGTTTATCATAGGATATTTGTAGTCCTACTTTGGCTGCTTGTTTTTGTAGTTATCTTATTTGTTCTTGGGCATTGTCTAGTGAACCTGTAATCAATGCCATGTCATCTGCGAAGGTTAAACAGTCGACAGTGATCTTGTTTGGATTTTTCCCTAGTTGAATCCCTTTAGTATTGATGGCCTTCCTCCATTCTCGAACTACCTTCTCCAAGACACAATTGAAAAGCAGAGGTGACAGACCATCTCCCTGTCGAACACCTGACTTTATTTCAAACGGTTTTGAGAGCTCTCCCCTAAATTTTACATTCGATTTTGTATTTGTTGAAGTACCTTTAATTATTGCAGTTGTTTTAGCATCGAGTCCCAATTCTTTTAAGATATCAAGCAGTGTATTTCTGTCAATTGAATCATAGGCTTTTTTAAAATCCACAAAAGTAATTACTTATTTTAAGTTCCTGATTTTCCTCATTTCTGTAATGTTCTTTAAATTTAGTATTTGTTCTGCACAAGACCTTCCCTTCCTGATACTCTCCTAGCTGTTTGTCAAGTATCTCTTCTGCTCTTTTTAAAAGCGCCTTAGACAAGATCTTATAGGTCACTGGTAAGAAGGAGATTCCCCTATAATTGCTAGGATCTGTTTTCTTCCCTTTTTTATGTAGTGGATGTATTAATGCAGATGTCCAGTCTGGTGGTAATCTGTGTGTTGTCCAGATTTCTTTTAGTATTTCTGATAGACACTGTATCATGTTGTCACTAGAGTACTTCCATAGTTCAGCAACTATATTATCCTCTCCAGGGGCTTTATTATTTTTATGCTCTTTTACGATTTCTTTTATTTCTTCTGTGGTTGGCGGCTTGGAGTCTGGTGGTGTTGGGTTTACAATATTGAAATTAAATTTTTCTTTCTGTGGATAACAGTTATGTAGTTCTTCAAAATATTCAGCAAGTATTCTACAGTTCTCTATGCTATTGTATGCAGTTTTCTGCGTTTTTGGGTCAGTGAAAAATAGACTAGGAGGAGAGTATTTCTTTAAGTTACTTTTGAAGGTTTTGTAAAAGTCCCTAGCATTGTTCTGTTTGAAGTTGGAGTCTGTTGATGCTAGTTGGTCTTTTATGTATTGAACTTGGATCTTTTTAAGGCCTTTTGAAACTTGCTTCCGGGCTTCTTTTAGGGAGTTCCTATTTTTATCATTTTTGTTGGCATTCCAAATGTTCCAAGCTCGTTGTCTTGTTAGGATTAGTTTGTCACACTCATCATTCCACCAGGCATGTTTCCATTTTTTGGTACGGAGAATGGATTCTTCTGCTGTCTGTACTATATCTTTTTGAAGTTGTTCCCATGTTTTAGGTGTTTTCTTTTCCAAAAGTGTCCTGAAATTGTGTTCCTTGGTTAATTTCTGAGTGTCAAACTTTTTAGGTTGATATTCGCTCTTTCTTTTATATATTGGTCTAATTTTGAATTTAACGACAGATAGATAGTGATCTGAATCTAAACTTGCACTCTTAGCAACTTTTACATTGAGTATCTCTGATGCAGACAGTCTGCTTATAGCAACATGGTCAAGTTGTTTCTCCCCACAGACTGGATTCGGGGATACCCATGTAGTTTGTTTTCTAGGGAGTTTTTTGAAATATGTAGACTTTAGAACTATGTCATTTTCTCTGCATAAACTAATAAGTCTTTCTCCATTTGCATTGGTTCTTTTATGTGCATGGAATTTGCCTACTATGGATTGGTGATGACGTTCTTTGCCGATTTGAGCATTAAAGTCTCCCAACAATATTATTGTGTTTTTGGATGAAATCTGGTCTAAGGTGTTTGACAGTTCCTGCCAAAAAATTTCTGTTTGTTCTTTTGTGTTCTGTTTTTCTCATTTGTTGGTGCATGTGAGTTTGCAATGGTATACAGTTTGTTTACTGATTTGAAGGTTAATGTTGAAAGTCTTTCATTGACAGATTTAAATTCTACTATCGAGTTTAATATATTTTGGTTTACAATGAATCCTGCTCCAAATTGGGGTACATTCTTCATAACTCTTTTTCCTGGCTTCCCTTTGAAGATTCTGAATCCCTCTGAATCAAATGAATGTTCATCAGTATACCTTGTTTCTTGAATTGCAGTTATCATTATATTTTTCTGTTTTATAAAATTTATTAACATTTTAAGTTTTCCTGTTTTTAGAAGTGAGTTTACGTTGAACGTTGCCAAGTAGTTTATATTTTTGTGTTTAATTTTATTTGTTGCTTGCTTAAGGCAGGCTTCAGGATGCTCCGACTCATCCTTCGCACATTGCTGTAGGCCCCCAGAATCCGAATGCCTACTTTTAATTTCCTTAGAAATTGGAGATTGGTTACTCCCTGGGGTAAAATCTCTTACAAGGTGCGTATCCATTGTTGATTGTTTGTTGGGTTAGGGGAACAAGTCCCCTAAGGATTCTACTCGAGGTTATTAGCTCCGAGGAATGGTTTTCAGCCGCACCACTGGTGGACAGACGCTGACCACTCAGCCGCTTGTTTCAAGACAGACGCCAAGTGGAGTTTTTTTTCTTTGGTTGCCTCTTCCGCTAGTTCCGCCGTACCGAGAACTATTCCCTCCGCCTTCACTACCGTTGAGGTCTTCACTGTAGTCCTAGCAAGGAGCCCTTACGAGGTGCTATCACCCGGGCCAGGTGAACCTTGGTTTCTTAACGAGGTTGTTACTCCTCCCCCTCCTCCTTCCTCACCCCTTGTATGGTGAGACCCCGGGCTTGGGAGCGGCGTAGCGGAGTTCTGCAAACAGTTTAGCTATTTAGTGATGAAAGACGCGTTCACAGGTTCTAAGTAACAATGGAAAGGAATTTTGTGAACGCTGATAGTGGAAACCATACGAAAGACGATTCGTTTATGAGGCGATACGGTGAAGGACGGGCATTCTTTTCCCTGCTCTGTACAACATCATGAAACTCACTCAAAATTAAGGAATTGTAGAACTATTGGAAATGGATTCGTATCTTATATCTAGATTGTTGACTATCAGCCATGAATTACGACGCAATGGACAATAAAAATAACCTTGGCAGATATTTAGTGCTGATTTTCGGTATACAAGATACTCAACAGATGTGCTACCTGTAGCACTCGCTATGTGGCGAAACATGTAGTTAGTGATCGCAGATCAGAATAACGCAGGTTCGAAGGGTCATATATTCTTAAAAGTTTTACACGAAATACGAAAACAGCGTTAGCTTGAACTAGTTGTAGCAATTGTTTCTGTGGTGGAATGTGTTATATGTAGCTTCGTCTCCAATGACAAAATTAAACTCTCCTCTAGTGTCGGAAAGCACTCAATGCTGCGATCTGACGTCACACATCTTTACGCCAACCGCACATTCTCTTACCAATGTTCACAGCCCAGCAACAGGGTAGAGATATTCAGAGTGAACTGCTACGATGACTGGGTTTGTTTCCTATGGCCTGCATTTTCCATAAGCGGCAAAAGAAATCAGAAAACGTGGTAAGACTTCCGCATCTCCTGCACATGGAGCTGTACTGTCCTTGACCGGGTGTCAGCCACAACCAGTCGTGTTGCAGGACCACTCTTGCTGCCCCCTGAGGGTTCTGAGGTCGACATCACATCGAAGAATGTTATACCGCCCAGGCCGCGAAATTGTCCACCAGTCACCGACCTGTTTGGCCGAGTCGTTTCCTGTTGAACTGCCTCAAGTCCATTGCTTTGCACATTTTTACACACCCCAAAACCATTCACAATCAAATTAAAAACCGTCACTGGGTCAATAAAGAGAGGCATGCAAATTATACAGGGCACCCTACTGTCATTCATTCTGTTTTCTAATATCAATAACATTTCTCCATAGCGAAGTTCACTGTCGTCAGCCTCAGACTGAGCAATATATTCTAATTATTGATGAAACCGGCATGAAAACTGCTTGGCGCAGTTCCAACATATGTTGAAAAAACAGTTTTTTTTTCACCTCCCGTAAGATTTGTCATCTCTCAAATTTTCATTATAAACCGACGGTAAATAGGATAACAGCCACCGTATTCATGAAAAAATGAACTAACCAACTTTGTCCACGGTTTCCTTCCATTTTGAAGTAAGAGCATGTGCATCTGTGCAGTAAACGCCAAGGTCCTGCTCTTTCCGCCACTGACGTACATTATTTTTGAAGCTTTCCACATCTTCAAAGTGATGTCCCTGATGAGATTGACTCGGCCGAATGGATGTAAGTGGAATCCACCTTGCAGGACGCAGCGCCACGTCGAGGCTAGGTGTGGCCACGTGTGGCAGCGGTGAGTGAGTCACGGCTGAGCGAAAGAAGCGGCATTAACTTGGAGCCAGTGGCAGGGTTTGTGGAAAATTGCGGACGAAACTGCACGTTTGGCGTCGGTCCAAGCATGGTACCCCGGCCGGTCTTGTTTCTGTCCTGGAGTGGATGGCCCAGCGAGATGGCTGTTGGTAGTGGACCTGTGTAGATGGTAGATGGATAACCGTAGTATAGACGGGCGTTATCAGTTAGTCAGTTAGAAGGCAACCCAACTAATAACTTCCTGAGAGAACGACCGGGTCGACGAATGATGCAGGAACGGCTACTATGCGACTGAGCAAGATTGCTACTTCCTCTTTTTTTGTTTTTTGGTTTGTTTTGAGTCATCAGTCTTGTAACTGGTTTGATGCGGTCCACCACGAATTCCTCTCCTGTGCCAACCTCTTCATCTCAGAGTAGCGGCCAAGCGGTTCTAGGCGCTACAGTCTTAGAGCCGCGCGACCGCTACGGTCGAAGGTTCGAATCCTGCCTCGGGCACTGATGCGTGTGATGTCCTTAGGTTAGTTAGGTTTAAGTAGTACTAAGTTCTAGGGCAGTGATGACTTCAGCAGGTAAGTCCCATAGTGCTCAGAGCCATTTGAACCATTTTTATTCCCCGATGCCCTAACAGATTTCTTGTTACACTGTCCTTTCTTCTTGTCACTGGCTTCCATACGTTCTTTTCCTCTCCCATTCCCTGGAGAACTTCCTCTTTTCTTACATTATCAGTCCACCTAATTTTCGACAGTCTTCTCTAGCACCACGTCGCAAATGATTTGATTATCTTCTTTTCCGGTTTTCCTACAGTCCATTTTTTAGTACCACGCAATGCTCTGATCGAAACATACATCCTCAGAAATTTCTTCTTCAAATTAAGGCTTATGTTTTATAATAGAGAACTCCTCTCGTTCATGAATGCCCGTTAACCAGGACTAGGCTGTTTTTTATGCCCTCATTGCTCCTTCCGTTACGGATTATTTTGCTGCGGTGATAGCAAAATTCCGTAACTTCGCCTACTTCGTGATCACCGAGCCTGATGTTAACTGTCTCACTGGTTTCATTTCTGTCCCTTCGATTTACTCTCAGTCCATATTCCGTACTCATTAAACTTCATTACATTCAGTCGATCCCGTAATTCATCTTCACTTTCACTGAGCATATCAATGTCTTCAGCAGATCTTATCATTGATATCCTTTCACCCTGAATTTAATTCGCCTCTTGAACCTTTCTTTTATTTCTGTCATAGCTTATTCGATGTATAAACTGAACAGTAGGGGCAAAAGACTCTCTGATTACACTCACTTTAATCCAAGCACTTCCTCTACCAAATGATTTAAATTGCACTACCGTATTTTCAAAAGGCCCTGTTTGTGTTCGTATGTCAGTGGATAAGGAACAAAACACAACGTTTTAGATGATTTAGTAACTCGCAGACGACTGCAAATGCTGAACCGTGGTTAATGATAAACTTGTGGGCAATATCATCGGTTCTGGCATGACGATCATCATTGAGCTTTCGCTCAACTGCCTCAGTGTTCCCGTCCGTTTTTGTAGAGGACGGCCTACCCGAGCGTTTTTCGTCGCAGCCAGATAAATGTCCACTTTTAAAATGATTTATCCACTCGTAAAATCTCCGTTCACTAAGCTATCACGATACTGCAGCTGCATTCTGCGAATACCTCCGTAGTTTTAGCCCCTTCGGACTAGGGGAGAGTACTGGGTACACTTTAAGACTTTCGCCTCTAAGTAGCGCTGCAGTCTCTTTCTGAAATTACAAAACTTCCTTTGCAAACCAAGATTTCTCCAAACGTGAAAAACATGCTCCAACGTATATAGTGATGTTGTAACTAGGAACAAATATTCAACTGTAATTTCAAAGCGTTTCAGTTGATCAACTCTTGTCAGTACCGTGTTTAATAATCATTAAGTGAAATCAAATCGAGCAGAAGTATTATCTAAAACCATGTATGTTGAAATAGAAGCTATTTGAAACTAACGCAAATTTCCTTTTCCAAGAAAAGTAAATCTTTCTAAGTCATTAAGGAAAACATTAAGGAAACTCAGTGCATGTGCAAGTATCACGTGTTTCACAGTAAATGACGTTATGGATTAACATTCCAGGTATTACAGAGAAAGCTCTGAAAAGATGTAGCATTTTATTCACCATAAAATTCTGTACCTAAGGAATTAACAATACATTCCCGATAGATTCAATACATTATACAGCACTTAAAGTGTACAATAGGAAATATTTATCCCATGCCTAACAACCACAAGAACTGTACAAAATGGTAGACTCTACTTTTGGCGATCTCTAGAGTGCACTCTTTCATGTTATTCTAAAATCAATCACCAGACTGAAGTATCGACCAGAAAACATAATGCTTTCCTAGGTACAATATCGTCTAGGTACAAGACTCCACCTTACAGAAGCCGAATCACTCCCCTCTTTTCTCCCTTTGTGCATCAAAGACATAAAGAAACGATCTGAAACCACTCCAATTAAGAGAAACCAAAAATAAAAAAGTCATCTGGCGCTGATACTATAAACACGGAGCTGATTAAATATGCAGCGGATCAATTAAACCACAGACTCTTATATTTTAAGAATGTTCGCTGGCTGAACGGAGATGTACCACACGAATGGAATGAAGCTTTGGTATGCCCTATTTACAATAAAGGCCATAAATGGCACTGCGAAAATTACCGAGGAATAAGTCAATTAAATTCCTGCTGTGGACTATTTGCTAAAATTATAACGACAGATTAGTATCAATAGCGGAAGCTCGTGTAATAGAAGTGCAACATGGTTTTAGAAAAGGTAGGTTATGTTCTGATTGTCTTTTCACTTTCGCACAAGTAATCGAGAATGCAATTAAAACCACTAAATTACTGAGTTTTTATCGACTATAAAAAGGCGTTTAACAAGTGGAAAATGCTATGGGAATCACACAAGGAATTGGGAGTTCAATTATATTTGATTAATGCAATACAGCCGCTCGGGATTAGCCGCGCGGTCTAAGGCGCTGCAGTCATGGACTGTGCGGCTGGTCCCGGCGGAGGTTCGAGTCCTCCCTCGGGCATGGGCGTGTTCAAAAATGGCCCTGAGCACTATGGGACTTAACTTCTGAGGTCATTAGTCCCCCACACATCCATGCCTGAGGCAGCATTCGAACCTGCGACCGCAGCGGTCGCGCGGTTCCAGACTGTAGCGCCTAGAACCGCTCGGCCACTTCGGCCTGTGTGTGTGTGTTTGTCCTTAGGATAATTTGGGTTAAGTAGTGTGTAAGCTTAGGGATGATGACCTTAGCAGTCAAGTATCATAAGATTACACACACATTTTTAGGCAATACAGTCATTATACAAAAATAATAAAATAAGAATCCGTAGTGTGAGGAATGGGACAGAATCTGCCGATGTCAAACAAGGAAAGGAGTCAGACAAGGCTGCTCCCTGTACCCACCCTATTTAATGTTTACATTGACGATATCATTCGTAAATGGTTGACTTTATTAAATGACCCATTAAGAACTGATAATTTTAATTTTATGACTAAGCTATTTGCTGATGTTCAGGTTATAATATGAGAATCTGAAGAAAAGTTCAAATTTCAGTACACAGATTGGTTCAAATTGCCGCTACATACAGAATGATAATATCTACATTTTAAACAAAAGTGATAGCATTTCAAGGACTGTTACCCTAACAGACAAAACTGCTATAGACGGACTAATAATTGAACAAGTCAGATGACGCAGAGCTAAAATTGGCCACATTCAGACTTTCTGTGGAATTGTGCATCGTCCATTCAACCATAACGTATGGAAAGAAACATTAATTAAAGTCTACAAAGTAATTTCCCACTGTATCGTAGCAAGTGTTGAACCCTCACATCTGGTCAATAACGACGAATCGAATCATCAGAGATGAAGTACCTCCGCTTTGTAGCGTGATATTCATTGTTAGACCATAAAAGAAATTCGGATATTAGATAAGAACTAAATGTTGAACCTATTACAAATGTAACTGAAAACTGCCCAGTGAACAGGAAAGACCATGCACAACGTATGGGCAATGATGTAATAATTAAAGCAGCAATTCAGTATAACCCAGTCGACAAGAGGGTGTGAACAGTTCTGAGGCGGAAAGGCCAAAGTACATAATCCTTGAAGACGATTATGATGATGAATCACTACGAATAAAGCTGTTCGCTGAACTAACAGTAACAACAGTGAGTTTAAGGCATGTCATTGTTGAGTCAGTGCAGTAAGCCAAAGGAAGAGAAAAGAAACTGGCTTTATTTATTGAACTGCCGTCGTACATAGCTGAAGGTGCAGTATGGTTATAGCACTTACAGCGACGTTAGTTTCATGAGCACAGTGTTGCAAGTGGGTCACCGTACAAAGGCCAGCGGATAAAGTTCTATATATGCTAACACTAGGCTAAAAGCCAATGACGTCGGGCACCGCAAGCGTGTGAGTGTTTGTGTGTGTATGCGTGTGTGCGTGTGCGGGTTGGCGTAGGTAGCATGTTTACGTCTGTCCTACACAGCGCCCCACACACGCAGAGGTGGAGGACCAGCTTTGCTTGGCCGGACTGCGCGCGGCGGCGTCCTAGCAGGTGGACAGAACCGCCGACGCCCACCGGCAGCGGCTATCATCATAATTAATTTGGACGGCCACGGCCCGCCCCTGCAGCGACCGAGCGGGCGCGTTTTGGCTGCTTTGCGGGCGGTGGCGGCGCTGCACTGCGCACGCGCACTATATGTTGACCCAGCCCTCGAACCCGGGACTGCGGCTACCGCGGCCGACAATGGCTCAGGCGGCGCACTCGACTCGGCGCGCAAATTGCGGCGCCAGCATGTATAATGCGGAGTCGGCTAATGTGATAGCAGACAGATGAGGCCCCTCTATGCATCAGCGTCCCTGTCAACCTGCCCTGCGGCCGCGCACGCAACGCTCAGCTAATCGTGGAAATCGAGCGCCTGTTCCTTTTCCAGAAGCGCTCCCGCAGTAATCGAGTTATGGTCGTGCACTCCACTGGCTTGACACACCATGGAATGAGAGCATCGTGTCCACGCAGCTGGTGGTTTCCTACCTTAGTTTCTATTACTCACAGTGAAAGGCTTCTGTAGTGAAATACTGACCCAATAACACTGCATAATCAAATACGTCTTTGATTAGTTTTAATATTCGTTTCTATTTTAGTAATTGCATGCCATGCCACATGACTATTTAGCGTTGTGATTGGTGACAGAGCTTTCCATTTCTCTTAAAGACATTTTCCTTTCTCATGTGACTACTGGCTGATGTGTTGGTCAAAGATGTTATGCTAAATATCTGTCAGTAAGACAATGATCTCAGGAGAGGTGAATTAATTTGTTCTTCGCAGGTGCAGGGATTCTTGCCGGATATAGGAAACCCCGTAGCCCCCAGTCAACTCATCTCGTGAAGAAATTAGAGCGCGGCGAATCACACTACTGCTGCTTCATACTCTTCTTCTTCTTCATTTCTTTCGTCTCTTCCCATTCATGTGAGGCCGACGCTCTTGGCAAGTTCAAATGGCTCTGAACACTATGCGACTTAACATCTGAGGTCATCAGTCCCCTAGAACTTAGAACTACTTAAACCTGCCTAACCTAAGGACATCACACACATCCATGCCCGAGGCAGGATTCGAACCGGCGACCGTAGCGGTCGCCAGAACTTGCTGATGCTGTAAGCAGTAGTAATCTTTCTGTTATTTCATAGATCATCGTAGATAATATTCTCCAGAGGCAGATTGGTCATTCTCTTCTGCTGGCTGTTAATAACTTTGCCTGTGCTATGCCCACCAACTAATGCTGGTTTAATAATACTCTTGTATTGCACACCGGATGGGCTTTTTGGATCTCCGCCGGCCGGAGTGGCCGAGCGGTTCTAGGCGCTACAGTCTGGAACCGCGTGACCGATACGGTCGCAGGTTCGAATCCTGCCTCGGGCATGGATGTGTGTGATGTCCTTAGGTTAGTTAGGTTTAAGTAGTTCTAAGTTCTAGGGGACTGAAGACCTCAGCAATGAGTCCCATAATGCTCAGAGCCATTTGAAAAGTTTTTTTTTTTATTTTGTTTTTTTGCGATCTCCATTGGCTTTCTCATGCATAGCTATCAAATTTAATATCTCACTGTGCTTTTGTAGATATTTCTGTAAGTGATTCTCAGTTCTCGTTGTTCTTAGGAATATTAGACCCAGTAATACTTTCAAATTTTCGAGCAACAACTCATATCGTGTGCTCTGTTTAATTTACAGGCTGCGTATCCAGCATATACACTTTTAGTCTGCTAAGGCCACATATTTTGTCTGTCTTATAATCACTGTGACGATTAATAAAATCACACATTGGATCTTTTCCTTGACTTTTTCAGCCTTCAAGAGTCACTAGATGTATTCAATAACTGGTTTGAAAGTTTTGAACAGAATTTGATCTCACTGCAGCTTTCCGACTTTTAGCAGTTGCAATTTTGGTCGAATAGCCTCCTGTGCCTTGATTTTGCGTTTTGTCGACATGTTGCTGAAACCTAACTGGCTCTGAGACTATCTACATCTTATAGAGACACTCTTCATACGGCTGAAACTGTTTTATCAATGTCGTTCACATTTATCATGATGTTGTTTGGTTTATGGGATGCTCATCTGCACGGTCATCAGCGTCCGAATAAATTCCCAATCTGTACACAGTCCAATCTAGCCACTTTCACGAATGATGATGGAATGATGAGGACAACACAAACCCCCACTTCCCGGGCAGAAAAATTCCCCAACCCGGTCGGGAATCGAACCCGGGACCCCGTGATCCAGAGATATCAACGCTAGCCACTTCCTTTTTTTTGCATTTTGTTCATTATTGTTCGTTGTAATGGGTCGTAGCGGACGACACATGACATCCGTTGAAGTTCGTTGTTGATCGCTTCACTCAGTTTATTATTATTATTATTATTTTAAACATAGCTGCACAACAGCAACGGTTCCATGCAATAAAATTATAAACAGCCGACCAGTTGCAATCGATAAAGAAATCTTTACCTAGGTATACAAATTTAAATTTGTCTTCTTCAGAAGGTGACAATTTTACATTAGTATGGACTGATGTATCATCGCCGTTTTTACAAATGTCTGCATAGATCCATTTGTCAAAATTAAAATGTAGCCCTAAAAATAGGGTTTGTCACGTAAATATAAATTAGTACATGGATGTTGCAGAGTTCACAACCGACTCAGACATTTGTAAAAATGGCGATGATACATCAGTCCATACTAATGTAAAATTGCCACCTTCTGAAGAAGACAAATTTAAATTTGTTGAAACCTAGGTAAAGATTTCTTTATCCATTGCAACTGGTCGGCTGTTTATAATTTTATTATTACTATTATTGTTACTACAGAGACCAGCCAGGTCTCTGACAGAACACGCTGAGCTACCGTGCCGGCATAATAACAGTTCACTTCCAAAAAGATTTTTCGATGTCTTATAGTCTGACAGCACATGAAATGAAATGAACGTATGGCATTGTTGACCGGGATGCCCCAAACACTCGACCACGAGCTGCTGACGTTGACATTTATATTTACTGTGCTAATTAACTGCAGAATGGTTCTACTGTTATCTTCATGATAATATTTTCCTTAATATTTACTGAATGATTTTGTTTCGTATCTTCCAGTATCTCTTCTGTTTCATGAACCTTCAGGGCTATAGGTTGCGCCGGCCGTGGTGGCCAAGCGGCTCTAGGCGCTCAGTCCGGAACCGCGCGACTGCTGCGGTCGCAGGTTCGTATCCTGCCACGGGCATGGATGTGTGTGATGTCCTTAGGTTAGTTAGGTTTAAGTAGTTCTACGTTCTAGGGAACTGATGACCTCAGATGTTGAGTCCCATAGTGCTCAGAGCCATTTGAACCATTTGCTATAGGTTGCATTGCACTACCCAATATCTGCTCTTGCGTAATACCGTGCGTAAGGGTTTTCTTATGGCTTCCAATGCTTCTTATATTTCATGGTCCTTTATAGTCGTCATTTGCATGATGTTACCCAACATCTACATTTCTGTAGTACGAAGATTAACAGTTTTGTTGATACGTTCAATTTTCGCTTCCACTTACGGGAGAAAGTTTCGTCCGTGCGTAATCTTCCTATTGGCCTAAACGCTCGACATACGTGCAGACACATCCACTGCATATCGTATATTGTCACTATTTTTTGATAACGAGAACTTCCTATAAGTTTCTTTTATACCGCCCGTCATTCAATTTTCTCGTTTTGTAAATAACCAGAAACCCATATCGCACAAAATTCCTGCAACCTATGCAAATGCTTATAAATTCGTTGAACATCATGTGAATACCTACATGCACTTGGTAAATGTGGTTTAAATTCATACTATCCTGTTTGACGTTAGCATTCTGACGAACAATCTGCTTTGGAATCCGGGAATATGCTCGGCGCAACTAAAAAACTTTGACTTTTACATGTAGGCCAGAGGACGACGGTTCAATCCCGCGTCCGGCCATCCTGGTTTAGGTTTTCCGTGATTTCCCTAAATCACTCCAGGCAAATGCCGGGATGGTTCCTCTGAAAGGGCGCGGCCGACTTCCTTCCCCATCCTTCCCTAATCCGATGAGACCGATGACCACGCTGTCTGGTCTCCTTCCCCAAACCAACCAACCAACCATGTAGGCCAAAGTAGAAAAATCTACATATCTGATCCCGATTTTTCACTGTGATGTCGTCGAATATAAAAACTGGGTTGGGCTTTAACTTTTCTGATGATGAGATATCACAGCTTTCGCTGAACGTCTGTTGTGTGATTGCTGCAGATTTCTATGCTGGGACATCAACAAGTGATAGCGTGCGAACCATTCAACGAAACATCATCGATAGGGGCTCTCGGAGCCGAAGGCCCACTTGTGACTGCACGACACAAAGCGTTACGCCCCGCCTGGGCCCGTCAACACCGTCATTGGACTGTTGATGACTGGAAACATGTTGCCTGATCGGACGAGTCTCGTTTCAAATAGTATCGAGCGGATGGACGTGTACGGGTATGGAGACAACCTCATGAATCCATACACCCTGCATATCAGCAGCGGACTGTTCAAGTTGGTGGAGGCTCTGTAATGGGGTGGGGCGTGTGCATTTGGACTGACACGGGATCCCTGATACGACTCTGACAGGTGCCACGTACGTATGCATCCTGTCTGATCACCTGCATCATTCATGTCCATTGTGCATTCCGAAAGACTTGGGCAAATCCAGCAGGACAATGTGACACCCCACACGTCCGGAACTGCTACAGAGTGATCCCAAGAACACTCTTCTGAGTTGAAACATGAATATTATTCAGTCATTAAGCATATGCCTTGCAACGTGCTGTTCAGAAGGATTCTCCACCCCCTCGTACTCTTACGGATTTACGGACAGCCCTGCAGGATTCATGGTGTCAGTTCCCGTCAGCTCTGCTTCAGACATTAGTTGAGTTGAGGCTACGTCGTGTTGCGGCACTTCTGCGTGCTCGCGGGAGCCTTACACGATATTAGACAAGGCTACCAGTTTTTTGGACCCTCCAGTGTGTGTTAGCGTACTGAGGTTACTTGCTACTTATTTATAGTTTTTTGTGTAAACTTCTAGATATTGCTAGATATATAAATATAATCGAATGTGAACATAACTACATGCCAATATCTAGCACAGTTGCATCATATATACAGGGTGTTTCAAAAATGACCGGTATATTTCAAACGGCAACAAAAACTAAACGAGCAGCGATAGAAATACACCGTTTGTTGCAATATGCTTGGGACAACAGTACATTTTCAGGCAGACAAACTTTCGAAATTACAGTAGTTACAATTTTCAACAACAGATGGCGCTGCGGTCTGGGAAACTCTATAGTACGATATTTTCCACATATCCACCATGCGTAGCAATAATATGGCGTAGTCTCTGAATGAAATTACCCGAAACCTTTGACAACGTGTCTGGCGGAATGGCTTCACATGCAGATGAGATGTACTGCTTCAGCTGTTCAATTGTTTCTGGATTCTGGCGGTACACCTGGTCTTTCAAGTGTCCCCACATGAAGAAGTCACAGGGGTTCATGTCTGGCGAATAGGGAGGCCAATCCACGCCGCCTCCTGTATGTTTCGGATAGCCCAAAGCAATCGCACGATCATCGAAATATTCATTCAGGAAATTAAAGACGTCGGCCGTGCGATGTGGCCGGGCACCATCTTGCATAAACCACGAGGTGCTCGCAGTGTCGTCTAAGGCAGTTTGTACCGCCACAAATTCACGAAGAATGTCCAGATAGCGTGATGCAGTAATCGTTTCGGATCTGAAAAATGGGCCAATGATTCCTTTGGAAGAAATGGCGTCCCAGACCAGTACTTTTTGAGGATGCAGGGACGATGGGACTGCAACATGGGGCTTTTCGGTTCCCCATATGCGCCAGTTCTGTTTATTGACGAAGCCGTCCAGGTAAAAATAAGCTTCGTCAGTAAACCAAATGCTGCCCACATGCATATCGCCGTCATCAATCCTGTGGACTATATCGTTAGCGAATGTCTCTCTTGCAGCACTGGTAGCGGCGCTGAGGGGTTGCCGCGTTTGAATTTTGTATGGATAGAGGTGTAAACTCTGGCGCATGAGACGATACGTGGACGTTGGCGTCATTTGGACCGCAGCTGCAACACGGCGAACGGAAACCCGAGGCCGCTGTTGGATCACCTGCTGCACTAGCTGCGCGTTGCCCTCTGTGGTTGCCGTACGCGGTCGTCCTACCTTTCCAGCACGTTCATCCGTCACGTTCCCAGTCCGTTGAAATTTTTCAAACAGATCCTTTATTGTATCGCTTTTCGGTCCTTTGGTTACATTAAACCTCCGTTGAAAACTTTGTCTTGTTGCAACAACACTGTGTTCTAGGCGGTGGAATTCCAACACCAGAAAAATCCTCTGTTCTAAGGAATAAACCATGTTGTCCACAGCACACGTGCACGTTGTGAACAGCACACGCTTACAGCAGAAAGACGACGTACAGAATGGCGCACCCACAGACTGCGTTGTCTTCTATATCTTTCACATCACTTGCAGCGCCATCTGTTGTTGAAAATTGTAACTACTGTAATTTCGAAAGTTTGTCCGCCTGAAAATGTACTGTTGTCCCAAGCATATTGCAACAAACGGTGTATTTCTATCGCTGCTCGTTTAGTTTTTATTGCCGTTTCAAATATACCGGTCATTTTTGAAACACCCTGTATATATAGCAACTGTTTCGTGCGATTGTGGGGTGGGGTGGGGTGGGGTGGGGGGTGGGGGGGGGGGGGCGTAATCCGGTAAATAAATTAAAAATTTCTTGTAGAAACTCTGACTGTTGGTTGTCAGCTGAATGTGTGGTCTAGCACCTGTTGAACCGCATAACCAAGACGCGTGATTGGTGTACTGAAGGTAGGTTGCTGCATGTACGTAAACTCGTTCCCATTATAGATTTTTACCGTCTGGAAGAGTTCTGCTGTAAGTGCACGGTCGTCCAACTTTACTGAGCGTGATTGTGCACTTCAGCGAAACACTGGCGCAATCTGCGTTGGCTTATCTCACACAGGCAGTTCAACTTGTATCTGGAAAGAATTCACAGCGTGAAGACATCGCAGCATTGACACGCTTCATGTACTGATATTTAGGTTGTACTTAAGGTTGAAAAACAGTATTTCTTTCAGGTACTAATTTCACCACACCTGTGATGGAATAAATATATAAATCTATCTATTGCTGTATTCACGGAATCTCATTTGCAGTGATGTGTTTACTATTCTACAGCAAATTATTGCTCCAGACTGGTACAGCCCGATTCCATTTGAAGATTATGGATTTATTGCGCAATAGGACTGCTTCGACATATTTTATATGCACTTCTGGTTAAAAACAGAAGAACCTGTGTATAGTGTTCACCGATGTGTTTGAAAAACTAGCCACTAGCCTGAACGTTGTACGTTTTTGCCTATTTCCAAACCAACTTATGCCACGATTGTGTGATATCTCATTCGAATTTCATCTGCTACCCCAAATGTTCTTTCTAAATATGAGCCCTGCTATAAATATTAAAACCAACATCAAATTGATGGGCCGTTTCCCAAGAGTGTGAACTGTATAACCTGTAGGAAAAAAGACGAACAATAAAAGGAAATTCGTATTATATCTGTTTTTCTATTCGCTAAAATTTGTGTGTTGAGCATATGTCAAATTGGATCTTAGCACCTTCATATGAATCTAGTATTATACCGACTGAGCTGTAATGATACCAAGCACCCCATGCTTTTGGTGCATATGTAGATGCAACAGCAGAACAGACTTTTTTGAAGACTTCTGTTGCGCCTGTCTCTCTCCAGGCAGCTGCAGCAGGTGCCAGCTGTCTGAGAGGGTCACATACCACGAGAGACCTCTATAAGAGCAGCTCACAAAAGCAGCTTTCTCAGTAACTGGTTTGGTACAGCATCTACATCTACATCTACATCTACATCTACATGGATACTCTGCAAATTACATTAAAGTGCCTGGCAGAGAGTTCATCGAACCACCTTCACAATTCTCTATTATTCCAATCTTGTATAGGGCTCGGAAAGAACGAACAGCTACATTTTTCCGTACGAGCTCTGATTTCCCTTATTTTATCATGGTGATCGTTTCCCCGTATGTAGGTCGGTATTAACAAAACATTTTCGCATTCGGAGGAGAAAGTTGGTGATTGGAATTTCATGAGAAGACCCCGCCGCAAGTAAAAAGGCCTTTGTTTTAATGATGTCCACCCCAAATCCTGCATCATCTCAGTGAAACTCTTTCCCCTATTTCGCGATAATACAAGCACAAGCTAGGCGTGAACTACAACCCAGTCCAAATACTGCACATTTAATTAACGCCTGGCAGTTATTATTAGGGGACATAGGAATCTCTGTAATTTGTTGATAACCCAGGCTAATGTCCCCACTTCACTGTAAACGTTGTTGCAACACTATAGTCTGAAGACTGAGCATTAAATTAATGCTTAATTGGTTGACAGCTATTCTCTTAGCCCGTCTGGGAGCGCTTGCAACAGCACCCACTTACATGGAGAGCGCCGTTAGTATTTTTTTTCATTATTTTGAGCTTTTCCGCATTACAGAGGCTTACCTCCAACATAATAATATACTGGGAAATTACTACACAAAGAATAAAGGTTCTTAAACTATATTTTCAAAATATTTCTCCAGGTGTTTCGATTTTGTGTGTCTTCTTCCTCTGCGCCCATTCTCCTCATTGTGTGCTGTACATTTTGGAGCCAGGTGGTCGTAGGTCGTCTTCCTCTTCTTCTTCTTCTTCTTCCCTCCGGTTCCCACTACAGTATCAATTCTGGTATTCTGGCTTCCTCCATTCGTCGTACATGCTCGTACCACTGTAATTCGTATTCAACCAGTCCAATACAAGACTAGATGTACTTACGTGGCATGAAATGGATTTTCATGTTAAAAGACAATGCTGATCTTTTGAGAACTTTTTTATTTATTTTTTTTCAGACATATACAAAGCAGACTGACGTACACACACATACACACACACACACACAACCACACACACACGCACGCGCGCGCTTGTTCACTGTAGATCAGTCCACATACAAGGCTTAATCATTGTTGCCATTATTGCTGAAAATATTCTTATCACAGTTTCTAGAATGCTGCAGCAGCAACAAATTGTTTCAATCAGTCTCTCAACAACGGAAATATCAAATTTCCTGGCAGATTAAAACTGTGTGCCGTACCGAGACTCGAACTTGGGAACTTTGCCTTTCGCGGGCAAGTGCTCTACCAACTGAGCTACCCAAGCACGGCTCACGCCCCGTCCTCACAGCTTTACTTCTGCCAGTACCTCGTCTCGTACCTCCCAAACTTTACAGAAGCTCTCCTACGAACCTTGCAGAACTAGCACTCTTGAAAGAAAGGATATTGCGGAGACATGGCTTAGCCACAGCCTGGGGGATGTTCATAGAATGAAATTTTCACTCTACAGCGGAGTGTGCGCTGATATGAAACTTCCTGGCGGATTAAAACTGTGTGCCAGACCGAAACTCGAACTTGGGACCTTTGCCTTTCGCGGGCAAGTGCTCTACCAACTGAGCTACCCAAGCACGGCTCACGCCCCGTCCTCACAGCTTTACTTCCGCCAGTACCTCGTCTCCTACCTTCGAAACTTTACAGAAGCTCTCCTACGAACCTTGCAGAACTAGCACTCTTGAAAGAAAGGATATTGCGGAGACATGGCTTAGCCACAGCCTGGGGGATATTCATAGAATGAAATTTTCACTCTACAGCGGAGTGTGCGCTGATATGAAACTTCCTGGCAGATTAAAACTGTGTGCCGGACCGAGACTCGAACTTGAGACCTTTGCCTTTCGCGGGCAAGTGTCTAACAACTGAGCTACCCAAGCACGACTCACGACCCGTCCTCCCAGCTTTACTTCTGCCAGTACCTCGTCTCCTACCTTCCAAACTTTACAGATGCTCTCCTGCTAACCTTGCAGAACTAGCACTCCTGAAAGAAAGGATATTGCGGAGACATGGGTTAGCCACAGCCTGGGGGATGTTTCTAGAGTGAAATTTTCACTCTACAGCGGAGTGTGCGCTGATATGAAACTTCCTGGCAGATTAAAACTGTGTGCCGGACCGTGACTCGAACTCGGGACCTTTGCCTTTCGCGGGCAAGTGCTCTACCAACCAGTGGAAGTATCATCATCACTGTCATCGTCACTATCATCTTGATGATCATCACGATCATCCCATTGTGCCGTGGGAGGAATAAAAAGTTACAGTTAGCCGGTTGCGGTGACAGAGCGGTTCCAGGCGCTTCAGTCCGGAACCGCGCGACTGCTGCGGTCGCAGGTTCGAATCCTGTCTGAGGCATGGATGTGTGTGATGTCCTTAAGTTAGGTAGGTTTAAGTAGTTTTAAGTTCTAGGGGACTGATGTCCTCAGATGTTAAGTCCCATAGTGCTCAGAGCCATTTGAACCATTTGAACTAACAGTTATCTTCCATTGCCATCATTGTCAAGCTCTAAATGCCGTCAGAGGGCGCTGTACAGGGATATTTGAAACAAAAACGCAATGGCTTTCTTTCACCTCAGCAAGTTCTGTAACAGTAACAAGAGAAGCCTAAGTACATATAACGTCTTACAAACATAATCATAATTACTGTTATAGATAGATGAAACTTTTGCCGCGCGGGATTAGGCGAGCGGTCAGGGGCGCTGCAGTTGTGGACTGTGAGGCTCGTCCCGGTGGAGATTCGAGTCCTCCCTCGGGTATGGGTGCGTGTGTTTGTCCTTAGGATCATTTAGGTTAAGTAGTGTGCAAGCTTAGGGACTGATGACCTTAGCAGTTAAGTCCCATAAGATTTCACACACATTTGAACATTTTCTTTACTGCAATTGGTTATGCCTCTTACATGCTGGGTGACTGAACAGACATTTTACAAGGGTTCACAGTTCCAGAACAAGCAGCACTGCATATTGGTCACGTAATGTTTTTTTTCCTGCCATTCTGCTGAACAGCCGTTTTTTGCGGAACAATGTACCATCTGTCTAAAGTCTGATACTTCTTGGCTCGTGTTTTTAATTTCATGGGTTTTGCTACACTGTATTAGGCATTATCATACACTGTACTGTGTCGCATTGTGATACACTGTACTGTGCTTTTGGTGGTTCCACATACAGTGACGGAAAAAGTTCGCAGCATCAAAGAAGAGTTTTTGATATAAACGGAAGTCGGGAGACGTGTTCCTGCATCTGAAAGATGATGTCTGATAAAATTTCGCACCAATCGCATAAGATTTGCGGCAGTGGGGTCTCCATGAGTATGCAAAACATGTTTACCTTAAATACAGTCTGTAATGGTCGCGAGCGTTAGTTAGCTTTGAGATTGGCCACGGTGAGTTGGTATTAGTCAAGAATGCCTTTAAGGCAACATAGACGCCATTATCAACACCTCACTGAGTTTTAACGATGTCGTATGATAGAGCTACGAGAAGCTGGAATTTTCTTCTGTGATGCTGCAGAAAGGTTTGGGAGGAATACAGCCACTGTACATGAATATTGGCAGCAATTGTCACAAGAATGTGCGGTCGGAAGAAGACCAGTCTCTGGACGACCACGTGGCACTACCGAGAGCGAAGACATGGTGTTCGGGGTCTGACTCTGGCGCATCGTACTGCGTCTGCACCAGCAATTTGAGCCGCAGATGGAACAACAGTGACACAATAAACGTAAGGGGCTCCGGAAAGCCCTATACTTGCAATGTTAAAATAACGCTTATAAATTACATCTTTCCTCACAAAGTATTTGAGGTAGGAAGTTGAACTTTTTACAGATTATTTATTGGAATATGGGCTACAACTTAACACAGCGATTTTACAAAATTTTAGTTCAGTTATTAAAGATGATTTTTTTTCAATTGTAATGAAAATTCACAACATTTTTGCAATTTTTTATTTATATATTCAAAAATATACAGTTTTTTTTAAAAAGGCTGTGTTAAATTATGCAGAAGGTACTGTGTAACATTTACTGAAAGTTTGAAACAAATATGTTTGGAAGATCCTTAGAAAACATGTAATTAGTATGAGAAAATAAAAGTTTAGGGAATCGAGCGACAAAGATTGGATTAACTTTTTAGTGCATTCCAGGTCCATAGGATGGATTATCTTCATCCTCTGCAAACTCCTCCTCCAGCTTCCTCTTGTTCCTCCTCCTGTTTACTCTTGCTTGTATTTCTAGACTCTTTACAGCCCTGTCTGCAGCCCGAAGGCGTTCCTTGTCTAAAGCAAGCATCGCTCGTTGTTGTGTTCGTAGATTTTGCTACCATTTTCTTCAGTTGCAGTTACTGCAACACTGTTCCAAAAGGTGGTCATGTATGAACACTTATCACATTTCAGTTGTATTTCACTAGCACGTCCTACGTGCTTTATTATGGAGAGTTCCAGACCAACTTCACTACAATGAATACATCTTACACAGTTTCAAAAAATTCCTTTGAGAACCGACATATCAAATATTTAATTCACATCCGATTCGCCCATAAAACATTCATAGTTTTCACTCATTGAACCAAGCTTCTTCTGTGAAGTATTTTCTTTCCCACTTTGACTGCTATGGGCAGGTGTACTTGAGAGGTTAGGTTCACTCACTTGGTTATCGTCTTTATTGTTTACAGTAATAACACATACCTTTGGCTTTCCAACATTTCTCCTTTTCTTAAAAGCCTTCAGAGGATTTCTAATAACTTTACTTTTACTCATTATTATACTTCAACAAAACAGAGACTCAAGAAACAGAATTAATTACGAATATTTTCGAGATAACGACAGAGTAAATAAACATGAAACAATCGACAATCACACCAGCGATATATATTGAACCATCACAGGTTAGCCACAACACATACTTTATCTCACATCACTAAAATGTATCTGATGAACACGGACGTTAATAATAACACCATTTGACAGCAGTTTAACAGCGCCACAGTGGGTCACGCCCATGTAGAACACATTTCAAAAAAAATTTAAAAATAGTTGTAGTCTTCGGAATTGAATAAATTATATATCTATTAAAAGGTAATAGTCTGTAGATTCAGAAAACGCAAGAAAGTAAAAATTGAACTTTTCATGATTTTTAGCCTTTCCGGAGCCCCTTAAAGGACAGCTCCTAGCAAGACGCTTGGAGCATGCCTTCCACTGCCCCCAAACCACCACTATTTGCGACTTCAGTGGAGACCATCGAGATCTAGTTGGAGGGCAGGGTGGAGGTCTGTTGTGTTTCTGATGAAAGCTGGTTCTGTCTCGGTGCCAGAGATGGCCACGTGTTCGCTGGAAAGAGGCCAGTTGAGAGCCTGCAAGCAACCTGTCTGCGTGCTAGACACATTAGACCTCCACCTGGATTTATGGTCTGAAGTGCGATTTCGTATGACAGCAAGAGCACGATCCCGACTGAAAATCTGAATGTCAGTCTCGTGATTCGACGTGTCGAGCTGCCATTCATGAAGAACATTCCAGGGGATGTTTTCCAACAGGATAATTCTCACCCATATGCCGATGTTGTAACCCAACTTGCTCCATAAAGTGTTGACGTGTTGTTTTGGCCTGCTCGACCAGCAGATCTGTCTCCAGTCGAGCACATATAGGGCATCATCGGACAATAACTCCAGCGTCATCCAAAAACAGCGTTAACCGTCGCTGCACTGACCGACCAAGTGCAGCAGTCATGGAACACTATTCCACCTACTGACACTTGGCTCCTGTGTACACAATTCATGGACTTTTGCATGCTTGTATTCTACTTTCTCCCAGCAAAGCTTCGAGAGTGTTTGTCATTGTCTGATAAATAATTTCCATTACAGTCTCTGGTAGACGTCGCATCTTTCACAAAGGCTGCAAACAGTTCTAAACCTGCAGAGAATTCGACAAATGGGTTTAGAAAAAATGCATGTGACGAATTTAGCGTTATGGTGTGTTCTCGCAACGTCCATGACTAAAAATGCCTTAGTTGCAGAGTTAGTTGTAGCACCTATAGAAGATAGAAATGTCACCTTCTTTCTGGCTGTACGCAGCTACATCTCAATGCAGGGAGTATTTCGTTGCTGCCCGACTTTTGCATTCCTTTGTTTTTATGTAGTTTCAAAGCCGTCTTCTGTTGACGACTTGCACGTCATGTACCTGTACACGAGTTGCTAAGTACTTATATGACTCAAAGACGCTATAATCAGTGTTTCCGTCTGCTAGAGTAGATTTATCTTTGGTTGGGAATTGCAGTGGCAGCCTCTAATCATTTCGCTCGGTGTTGCCAGCCAATGTTATTGCTTGGGGCTGATTTAGATAGGGCAGTGTGGGCTGCCGGACCAAGACACACACTCGTTTTCCACAAACCGTTGTGGTCGGTTCTCTTCGTTTACTGTCGTCACAAAGCATTAGCATTTAAAGTGTACGTGCTTTCTCTTGTGATATTGAGGTCGGCAGTTTCAAGGTACATTGCCCAGGACTGTGATGACGTCGTCGCTGACTCGTACTGGGTACGCATAATTATATGTTACTTGATTTTTCATGTTTACTTACGTGAGATACTTTGCAATTGTATTTAATACGAGCAATGGTAGTTCGATGTTTGAAAAGTGTCCTTGTGGGTATCGATATCTAATTTATCTTCGGTCATCCTAACATACAGGTCGCTTATTTCATTATCTTCCTACCTGTTAAGTAATTTGACAGACGATTGTATGAATATGGGGTTATTCTTCTGTCTTTCGTTAACGTATGGATGTGTAAATACACATACTCCACTGAAGGACAATTTTAAATGCTGTTCATGAGCTTTTGTGTCCAGTTTCTGAAGAATACAACTTTTTTTCTTATTTTTATTTCATGTAACTCGCCATATGTTCGGGACGGGGGGGGGGGGGGGGAGGGGGGAGGAGCCCTTCAGCCAAAAGTTTTTACAATATAAATGGAGACATTTATAACAAATTTTAAGGACGTAAACTGAAAAATGTTTGTAAACTCTGTAAGGAGAGGTTGTTTCATGCTATTTACGTAAAATACAATCTTCGTTTTCTTAGTTTTTATTTTAAAGTAAAATGAAAAAACGCTGGCAGGTAATGATAAAAGATACGTATTGAAAACATGTTTAAAAGTTCGGCGACGGTCATTATAACAGAGCAACTGGCTTTCATTAAAGTGCTGAAGGATCTACACTGGGGAAAACTATTTTGGGGAGAGGAGGAAACGTAGGGGAAAGAGTGTGGATATGAATATATAGACCACTGAGTGGTACCTATAGAAATGAAGATAGGCGTTAGGGTGGATAGTTGCACGACGGAAAGGTAGGGGGAGTTTGGCGGGTGGGCAGGACCATGGTATCAGGAGGAGCAGAAATGGGTAGAAATGGAGAGGGAACACGGAAGGTGGGTGGGGAGTGTCCTGATGTCAAATGGAATAGATGAAGAAGAGTTATAGTTGGGAGGACGGATAAGCATAGGGGTGGATTTCATTAGCTGAGAGAGGGAGTCCGTTGAAGATGTGGTGAAAGGGGATGTGGAGTGACGGTGGGTTGCGGTTGTAAGGGCGCGGCACTATACCAGGATTAGCGATCACAGGGGAAACAATGCGGTTATTGGAATCGAGTCTGCGGGTAGCTTAAGATGAGGAGAGGCTTTCGCTGTAGTTGAAAAGGGGTAAGAATTCGAGGAGATGGTGAGATTCCATGTGGGGGAAGGTAAAAGGATGCGGTAGAGGAGAACAGAGTTCTTGATGTTCAAGGATTTTGAGAGACAAATAGAACTTACGTGGAGCGGGTATCTATGCAACATATGACGGACGACGGATCAAGGAGACGATAAAAAAAAGGGCATTCTTGGCCAAGGAAGTTCTATTAGTATCAAAGATAGGTCTTAATTTGAGGAAAAATATTCTGAGCATATACCTTTGGAGCACAGCATCGTATGGAAGTGATACATGGACAGTAGGAAAAGCGTAACAGCATTTGAGTAGTGGTGCTACAGAAGAATGTTGAAAAATAGGTGGACTGATAAGGTAAGGAATGAGGAGGTTTCCCACAGAATCGACGTGAGGAAAGAAATATACAGAAAACATTGACAAGAAGATGGGGCTGTTTGATAGGACATCTTTTGAGACAGCAGGAAATAACTTCCATGGTTCTAGATAGACCTGCAGTAGATTCAAATGGCTCTGAGCACTATGGGACTTAACATCTGAGGTCATCAGTCCCCTAATCTTAGAACTACTTAAACCTAACTAACCTAAAGACCTCACACACATCCATGCCCGAGGCAGGATTCGAAACTGCCACCGTAGCGGTCGCGCGGTTCCAGAATGAAGCGGCTAGAACCGCTCGGCCACTACAGCTGGCAGACCTGCAGTAGGTAACAACTGTAGAGTAAGAGAGAGATTGGAATACACCCTGCAAATAATTGAGGATGTATGTTGCAAGTGCTACTCTTGATATGAAGAATGAAGAGGCCTGTGCAGGAGAGAAGTTAGTGGCTGGCTCTAATGACTTAAAAAAAAAGAACCGTGTTCATGGAACAAGCACGTTCCTGTGAAACAGTTTTAATCATGAGAACACATGAACTGCCTTTATAAGGAACAGTATCTCTTAATTTCAAGCGAACTTTTCAACTAGAGAAGGTGAATGAGTTGCAATGGATCTTCAAGTCATGCGGTCCGCAGTATCGATGAGTTGCTGTCGTTTTACTTGCTTGTGTATTACAAAATACAGTGTGCAGGTTCATCTGCACTGCACCGAGTCCTTGCTATAAGGACTGAAACACCAAAACTGATGCGCTGCACATTAAATTAGCTGAAAATTTTGACTGATAATTAATCTAATTTTTGCTAAATATAGATTTTAATATTCCGTTTGGATATGAAATACTTGGTCCACTACAGCACATTTATGATTAAGTCAAACCGTGTTATTGTTTGTTTATGTGTCAAACTTCATACAAAGAGGTACATTTCAAGGGCAGTAAAACAGGAGGCATGACGTACTATGTACAAACAGTTTAAAGATTAAACGTAGTGACTACTTTCAAGTTACACTGATTTCTTTGTTGATACACGTGTAATAGTTCAGTGGAAACAGCTAGAACATTTTAACAGCTTACATTTACAGCTTTTGACAACAGAAATATGTGTCACAGTTCAGAAAACTACAGCTGAAGGAGTGGTGGTAGAGAAGAACCTCATGGACAGGCAGACCTAGTTCTGAAAGTGCAGTGCATATTATCGGTGATATAGAAGGAGCAGTTGATTTGAAATAGCCAGAATCAATCAATCGGCTTTTATTCGCAGTTGTAGAACTGCAATTACTGTTCTCATTATAAGTCAGTATAAGACGTAGAACTAGCTCTCATTCTTCCAAATTCAATGTGTGGTGTCACCGCCAGACACCACACTTGCTAGGTGGTAGCTTAAATCGGCCGCGGTCCATTTAGTACATGTCGGACCCGCGTGTCGCCACTGTGTAATCGCAGACCTAGCGCCACCACCAAGGCAGGTCTCGTGATATGAGAGAGCACTCGCCCCAGTTGTACGAGAACCTAGCTACCGCCCAGTTGTACGAGAACCTTTCTCTCTCATTAGCCGAGAGACAGAATAGCCATCAGCTAAGTTAATGGCTACGAACTAGCAAGGCGCCATTAGCCATACAGTGATTGAACTTAAAGTCTCCTGTGTATAATCAAGATCGATGTACCACAATGATATTAAAGATAAGTATTAATCAAGCTACGTACTTTTCTTCCTAACATTAATTACGTATCCTGTTCCAGTACATCACGCCCGTCTGCGTTAGTCTAGCTTGCCTTTTCAGCCATCTCAACTTCACGGTGTCGGCCCAGCTACCGACACAACATTGGCGACGAGGGAAAAGAGTTCTTTCTGATTGCTTACATTTAATTGTGTCATGGCTTCGCCACATTCTCCAGATGTACTGTCCGAATTTTATCGCTTGCAGAATCAGCAGACGCAGGCGTTATTGGATGCCCTTGGACAGCTCGTCCAGGGTCAACGTACCATTCAAACCGATGCGGCCGCCGCCGCTTCTTCGCTACCGCTGCCACTAAACGCTGTTGCACCTCCCTTTCGACCATACGTGGCAGCCGATGAGACCTGGCACGAGTGGTCTCGCCAGTTCAACTTTCATCTAGCAGCCTACAGAATTCAAGGTAAAGAGCGGCAGCCGTTTTTGCTTTCTTGTGTCGGTGTGTCCACATACCGTGTGATAGTGAAATTGTTTCCCAGACGCGACGTAGCAACTCTGTCCTACGAGGAAATTTTGTCTGCATTAGATGCCTATTTCAAAGAAACAGTTAATGTGGTTGCCAAACGGTATACGTTCTTTTGTACAAAACGTAAGGCCGGTCAAACTAATAGGGAGTGGGTAGCAACATTGCAAGGACTTACTAGGGACTGTGCCTTTGAATGTGACTGTGGTCTTTCTTATTCAGATACCATGGTGCGTGTTGCAATTGCACAGAACGTTTCTGATGTTCGCATACGGGAGCAAATTTTGAAACTAGTTAATCCCTCCCTTCAACAAGTGATAGACATATTGGATAGACAGGACACACTTGACTGTGCTCAGGAATCTTTTGAAACTTCGCCAGCCGTGTGTAACATTAACCGGCCCGCTGGACGCGCTGCGCGGCCCGGTCACCGGGCCTTGTGCACGTCCGCACAGCTGCCGCCGCGCGCTAAGCCACGTGTGCCGCGCCAGTCCACAAATGTAGTGAAATCGTGCCCGCGGTGTGCTACTAGACATTCGCGTGAACATTGCCCGTCACGCCAAGCTATTTGCTTTTTCTGCAATAAGAAAGGACATGTTCAAAGTGTTTGCCAGAAAAAGCTCAGATCAGACAATCACAATCATTCCAGGCCCTTTGCTTCGCGCCGGAATCGAACCAAGGACACTCAGGCTCGTGGACCTTCGCCTATGGACATTCATGTCGTTAATTCCACTTCGTCCAGTGACACTTTCTCTAACAGTGACTGTGATCGTCCCACAAAAACTGTGCGTCGACGTCGCCGGAAATCACGTCAATTAGCAAGTGATTCTGTACCAGTGTCTGTTCCAATTGCACAAAACAGTCGCTCTTGTCGTCAGCAGAACAATAAACTTTTTGTGGACTTAGACTTTGAAGGCAAAGTGATACCATTCCAGCTCGATACCGGAGCTGCAGTTTCATTGCTCAATCACGACACGTACAAACAACTGGGCGCACCTCCGTTGCGTGCCGCAAATGTTAAGCTAACTACATATTCCGGACAGAAAATTCCTGTGTTAGGACAGTGCAGCCTTCTTGCAACATACAAGGGACAAACAAAACTTGTGTCCTTTTACGTTCTTCGTTCTTCTTCTGCAGTGAACTTGTTTGGTCTAGATTTATTTCAGTTGTTTAACATGTCTATTGTAAATCAGGTCCTATCAGTGAATCAGACTGTGCCTACAGACAGTGTTTCTCGGCTGTGTGACGAATTTGCAGACATTTTTGCACCGGGCTTAGGTTGCGCTAAAAACTATGAAGCACATTTAGAACTGAAGGTAAACGCGCAACCGAAATTTTTCAGGGCGCGCAATGTTCCCCACGCATTGCGTGATGAGGTCGCAAGAACGTTACACGATCTCGAATCACAGGGTGTAATTGAACGTGTGCAAGCTTCTCTCTGGGCCTCACCCTTAGTAATTTTGCCGAAACCTTCCGGAAAATTGAGACTTTGCGTGGACTTCAAGGCCACAGTGAATCCACAGCTAGTGACTGCTACTTTTCCTTTGCCCCGCCCGGAAGATCTTTTTGCTAAACTGTGCCCGGGAAAATATTTTTCAAAGTTGGACCTAGCCGATGCGTACTTGCAAATACCGGTGGACGACGAATCCCAGCGCGTATTGGTGGTTAACACGCATCTTGGATTGTACCGCTTCAAAAGACTGCCATTCGGGTGTGCATCCGCCCCTGCCTTGTTTCAGCAATATTTACAAACTATTTGTGCGTCGGTCCCTACTGCAGCAAACTATCTGGACGATATAGTGATCTCCGGACAGACAGAAGAAGATCATCTTGCGAATTTACGAACATTATTTCAGGTCTTGCGGCAAAATGGTCTTCGCTTGAGGAAGGACAAATGTGTGTTTTTTGCTCGTGACTTACCATACCTGGGACATGTCATTAATGCCCAAGGCATACATCCGAGTCCAGAGCACCTCCGTGCCATACAAGAATTGCCTTCCCCTCAAAATGTGAAACAGCTACAGAGTGTGTTGGGTAAAATTAATTATTACCATAAATATGTGCGCAATGCCTCTTCCATTTCAGCTCCGCTTCATCGCTTACGCCGTAAAGGTGTTCCGTTCGTCTGGACGACGGAATGCGAACGCGCCTTTCGCCAGTTGAAATCGGCGTTGCTTTCTAATACTTGCCTTACGCCATTCGATCCCCAGAAACCCCTTTTGTTGATGGTAGATGCATCGGATTTCGGGATCGGTGCTGTGCTTGCGCACAAAGTTGGCTCGCATGATCGCCCTATTGCCTTTGCGTCCAAATTGCTCTCGTCTGCGCAAAGAAATTATTCACAGATAGAGAAAGAAGCTTTGGCTCTCGTGTTTGGTGTTACTAAGTTCCATGATTTCTTGTATGGTCGTCACTTTACCATCATCACAGACCACAAACCTTTGACATCGCTTTTTCATCCGACCAAGCCTGTACCTCCACGTACAGCGCAGAAATTCATTCGCTGGTCTATTTTCCTCTCGCAGTACCGCTACGATATCTTGTATCGGTCCACTGCTAAGCACGGAAACGCCGATGCGTTGTCCCGTTTGCCTGTTGCTGAGGATAAAGCATTCGATTCTTCCGAACTTGCTTGCATGTTCATTGATTCGGAAACCGATGAAGTGGTCGAATCGTTTCCGATTGATTTTCGTCGTGTCGCTACAGCCACAGCTGCTGACCCTGTCCTTGCTACTGTTTTACGTTTTGTTGCTACGCAATGGCCTTTGTCAAAGTCTCGGATCGAGGATCCGTTGGTTCGCCGATTTTTTGCTCACAAGGACAGACTTTTTGTTCGACGTGGTGTTTTGTTGTTGCGTTCTGATAATGATCAGTCCAGAGTCGTGGTCCCACGTTCGTTACAGTCCTCTGTTTTACGGCTTCTTCACCAAGGACATTGGGGTATAGTGCGAACGAAACAACTTGCTCGTCAGCACTGTACTTGGTTCGGAATCGATGCTGCGATTACGAATATGTGTTCTTCGTGCCCGGCGTGTGCCGAACAACAATCCGCACCGCCGCGGAAAGTCTTTGCATGGCCGAAAGCCACTTCCCCTTGGCAACGCTTGCACATTGATTTTGCTGGTCCATTCTGGAATGCTCGATGGTTGGTTCTGGTCGACGCCTTCAGTAATTTTCCTTTTGTTGTCCGGATGTCTTCCACGACGTCCTCCGCCACCATCCAAGCGTTGTCTGCTATCTTTTGCATTGAAGGTCTTCCGCAGACTATTGTTTCCGACAATGGCCCACAATTCATGTCCGCAGAATTTCAGTCATTCTGCCAGGCCAATGGTATTCAACATCTGACATCCGCGCCGTTTTCGCCTCAGTCCAACGGTGCCGCTGAACGATTGGTCCGGACTTTCAAGTCACAGATGTTGAAATTGAAAGAGTCGCATTCTCGGGAGGACGCATTGTTGCTCTTTTTGTCTTCGTATCGCTCTCAGCCCCGAGATGGTCGCTCGCCGGCTGAGTTGCTCCACGGTCGTCCTCATCGCACCTTGATGTCTTTGCTGCATCCGCCGCATCAGGTTCCTGTGCAGCGTCAGACTCCTGCTTTTGCTCCAGGCGACGTTGTATTTTATCGCAACTATCGCGGTTCACGGCGTTGGCTCGCAGGGCGCATTCTTCGCTGCCTCGGCCGCGCGATGTATTTGGTTTTGGGGGCCTCTGGTGAGGTGCGTCGGCATCTCAATCAGCTGCGCCTCTGTCGTCGCTCGGGTTCTGCCGCTCCCCGTCTGCTTTCAGCGTCGGTGCCGTCCGGTCAGCGCCCTGGGGACCCATCTACTGGCTCGCCTCATCCCCAGGTGTTACCGACGATGCCTTCCATTTTGCCCCATGGCGACGCGCCGCCGCCGCTGCAGCAGCAGCAGCCGCCGCCGCCGCCGCGTGTTCTCCCGCCGGCGCCGCCCGCATTCGACGCTTCGTTGCAGCCGCCAAGCGCCTCCCAGGGTCACGCGCCGCCGATCGCTTCCCGTGACCAGCTGTCCTCCGCCATGGAACTCCCGCCCGCTCCGGACCACATGACGTCATCGCGCGTCGGCTACCCCGACGCAATGGAGATTGATCCTTCGGTCACTCCTGTCTCTTTACGGGCGCGTACACCGCATGTTGACGTGCACCCTGGACTAGTTTTTCAGGCGTTTCCTAGCTCCCCTCGGCCCGAATGGCCGGGTGCGGGTGGCACAGCCTCGCCTGTTGTTAGGCTCCCCACCTCATCGCATACGTCAACATGTGGTCCTCCCCACGGCGGGCGGAAGCCTTATCACACGACCGTTCGCCGATTTGCGGGGGAGGAATGTGGTGTCACCGCCAGACACCACACTTGCTAGGTGGTAGCTTAAATCGGCCGCGGTCCATTTAGTACATGTCGGACCCGCGTGTCGCCACTGTGTAATCGCAGACCTAGCGCCACCACCAAGGCAGGTCTCGTGATATGAGAGAGCACTCGCCCCAGTTGTACGAGAACCTAGCTACCGCCCAGTTGTACGAGAACCTTTCTCTCTCATTAGCCGAGAGACAGAATAGCCATCAGCTAAGTTAATGGCTACGAACTAGCAAGGCGCCATTAGCCATACAGTGATTGAACTTAAAGTCTCCTGTGTATAGTCAAGATCGATGTACCACAATGATATTAAAGATAAGTATTAATCAAGCTACGTACTTTTCTTCCTAACATTAATTACGTATCCTGTTCCAGTACATCACGCCCGTCTGCGTTAGTCTAGCTTGCCTTTTCAGCCATCTCAACTTCACGGTGTCGGCCCAGCTACCGACACAACACAATGTTTTCTCTCTTTCGCGTAATTAATAACAAATATGCAGTACATCTTCTTCGAGATCACGTTTGATTTAAGGCCGCCACTCGATAAACTTTAGATGAAGTTTACAAACTACAGCGTAAAGTTGTCGCACTCTTAACAAACGTTTCGGTACATTTTGACCAATTAAAAGCATCAAAGGTGGATTTCATTTTTTCTTCCCACGGGAGGAGCTGTTAAAGTGTCTAGTGACGTGTCTATTTACATGTTCCATGCAACTTCCAACTTTGTATAGGCACTAAGCGATCAGCAATATTTCATCAGGCGTGTGTCAATACAATTTGCTTGATAAAAAGGCGAATGTTTCCCTAAATGAGTTATATCGGCCCCGACCCCTAGGCCGCTGAGCCGTACTTGTGCTTTTTAATCTCTACAGAAGTTAATTGGCTTAGGAAGGAACCCCCAAAGGACAAATCTTCCCGAGGAAAAGATTGAGATCTGTGTACCTTGTACCTTACAGTTTCATTTGCTCCCGCCTTTTGTATATTAGGTTCATTAAAAAATACGTAAGGTGCAGGGCGGCGACTCCAGCAATTAAAACATGCCTCACTCGTTCTCCCTAACTCGGGGAGCGGCAAAAAATTGCTCCATTACGTCTGTACGACCCCGGCTGGGAAGCTCGCGCACTGACGGCAATTTCCTTGCGCAGATTTTTATCCCGGCCGCCGAAGCAAAGTGTTGCCCCAGGAGGAAAGGGCGTCCCGGATTTAACCCGGTGCTCTCCGTCTCTACGCGGCAGACACAAAAGATGTGCGCCTTCCAAATCGCATATGGGACGCAAGATACTACAGAGGGGTCCAAAAAAAAATGTATCCACTGTTTAAAAGTCCATAACTTGCAAACTTGTGTCATTTTTGATAAAAGTGTAGCTTAAAGTCCAACTTAAAGATATCACTGTAGGTGTTCTAAATGGTCACTATCAACATCCACACACAAACGATGCCTCTGAACTGCAGCACGAACTACTGACTGCAACGTGTTCAGTTGGATAGCACATGAATGAACGATAGATTCTCGAAGTTTATCCAATGTGCGTGGCTTTTGTCGATAAACGTCGTCCTTTAGTGTTCCCCGCAGGTAAAAGTCCACAGGAGTTAGGTCTGGGGAACGTGGTGGATACCCCACAGCACCTCTACGGCCTATCCACCTTCCTGGTAGATTTTAATCGAGATACGCCGTAACACGATTTTGTAGTGGGCTGGGGCACCATCTTGTTGAAAGTAAACTCTTCCGTCTCCATACAAGTCTCGGATGGCAGGTAAAATGGATGTCTGAAGCTTCTGAAGGAACACCTCACCGGTAACTGTGCCGTGAAAGAAGAATGGCCCAATCAAGTCCCGGTAAGACAACCCACACCACACATTTACTCCTGGCAAATTCACGGCTTTGTCTACGTGGACTTTCGGATTTTCGGCGGCCCAGTAGATGCAATTGTGCCGATTTACTGTACCATTGAGTTTGAACTGTGCCTCATCAGACCACACAATCATTTCTGCAAATTCTTCATCGTAGCGCACCATGTTAGTAAACCACTCGCAGTACTCCAATCTACGATCTGGGTCGTCCTCGTTCATTGCGTGTAGCAATCGCGGGATGTAGCACTTCCAATTTGCTGTCTTCAAAATTCACCGAACACTTGAGCGACTCGCTCCAGTTTCACGAGCACACTGTCTCACAGACTTCTATGGTGAGCGAGTGAATTGTTGTAACACACGACGGGAATTAGCTGGACTTGTTACTGTTACAGGTCGTCCAGATCGTTGTTGGTGTATATCTTTAACACAGCCATGGGCTTCAAATTTGTCTCGAATGCGACGAATCGTTTAACGTGTCGGTGGCTCTTTGATACTCATTTCTCCATTACTGTTGAACCTCATTTTCGTACTTAAAATACCACTTCAAAACTGACTTCCTTCCACCGAATGTAAGCCTTGCGCCAGCCATGTTTACTCGAGTAACTAGGTGCTTCTAAGAACAAAACACTGACTATCTGGCGACTGTCATCTGACAAAACAAAACAACGCAATACAATGATTGTGTGGCGATTGCCGGAACTACAAACTATTACACTGCCAAATATGAGACAACTCCGTCAATTAGTTTGCCCGTTATGGACTTTTAAACAGTGGATACATTTTTTTGGACTCCTCTGTATGTGTGACTTCATAATGTTGTTCGGCAACTTAACATTTGGCAGAACGATACAAAATAACGGAAGAAGTACGTTCTCAGGATTTCATGTGTACAGCACCAACTGAAAGGTGATTGTGATTATGAAGATGTAGGCTAAACATCACAGCAGTGGATTAAAGTACAGCAACTATAGGGCGATTAAATTACTTGATAGCTGGCACTTCACGTATTGTAGCTGGTTTTCTCCAATCAGAGGGCTCAAGTTGCGACCGAACTGCCACAGTAATTAGTTCATTTCCAATTCCGTGTTCAGCTTTCTTTCTTGATGTATTTGGATCTCGAATCCAGGATCTTGCCGTTTTATTTCGTTTTTCATAATACATGATAACAACACCGAAAACAACAACATACACGCGCACACACACGATGCTAACGAAATACATTCGTTTCATACGTGGCACTAACCAAACAGAATTGGATCCTTCCGCAGAAGATGAGATTCAGCATTACATATACAGTTATTACAATCACAGAGATCGGCTCCATTAGGTAAGCTTCTTGCGCCATTGCGTGAAGCTGAATTTTTGATGGGTGCAATTCATCTTAGCGAGAGTTATAAATATACCAACATTCTGTAGCGCAGGGGTTAGCCGATAAACCTGCCGTGTGAAGGGTAATCTACATCTACATCCATATTCCGCACGCCACCTGGCGGTGTGTGGCGGAGGGTACCTTGAGTACCTCTATCGGTTCTCCCTTTCAGTCTCGTATTGTTCGTGGAAAGAAAGATTGTCGGTGTGCCTCTGTGTGGGCTCTAATCTCTCTGATTTTATCCTCATGGTCTCTTCGCGAGATATACGTAGCAGGGAGCGATATACTGATTGACTTCTCGGTGAAAGTATGTTCTCGAAACTTCAACAAAAGCCCGTGCCGAGCTACTGAGCGTCTCTCCTGCAGAGTCTTCCACTGGAGTTTATCCGTCATCTCCGTAAGGCTTTTGCTATTAATAAATGATTACTGTAACGAAGCGTGCTGCTCTCCGTTGGATCTTCTCTATCTCTTCTATCAACCCTATCTGGTACGGATCCCACACTGGTGAGCAATATTCAAGCAGTGGGCGAACAAGCGTACTGTAACCTACTTCCTTTGTTTACGGATTGCATTTCCTTAGGATTCTTCCAATGAATCTCAGTCTGGCATCTGCTTTACCGACGATCAACTTTGTTTGGTCATTCCATTTTAAATCACTCCTAATGCCTACTCCCAGATAATTTATGGAATTAACTTCTTCCAATTGATGACCTGCTGTATTGTAGCTAAATGATAAAGGATCTTTCTTTCTATGTATTCGCAGCACATTATACTTGTCTACATTGAGATTCAATTGCCATTCCCTGCACCATGCGTCAATTCGTTGCAGATCCTACTGCATTTCAGTACAATTTTCCATTGTTACAACCTCTCGATATACTACAGCATCATCCGCAAAAAGCCTCAGTGAAGTTCCGATGTTATCCACAAGGTCATTTACGTATATTGTGAATAGCAACGGTCCTACGACACTCCCCTGCGGCACACCTGAAATCACTCTTACTTCGGAAGACTTTTCTCCATTGAGAATGACATGCTGCGTTCTGTTATCTAGGAACTCTTCAATCCAATCACACAATTGGTCTGATAGTCCATATGCTCCTACTTTGTTCATTAAACGACTGTGGGGAACTGTATCGAACGCCTTGCGGAAGCGAAGAAACACGGCATCTACCTGGGAACCCGTGTCTATGGCCCTCTGAGTTTCGTGGACGAATAGCGAGAGCTGGGATTCACACGATCGTCTTTTTCTAAACCCATGCTAATGCGTACAGCGTAGAATATGTTCGGATCTCATCACATCCAAGGAGAATTTTTATTTTTCTGAACTTAATGGAAAGACATTGATTGTTATTTTCATTCAATTAATTGGTTTAATTGTAATTGTTTTATTTCTAATACTCTGCCACTTCATTTTATTCATCGCACTGACTTTTTAGTTTGCTCTTATTTTCCTTCCTATCATTCTTTTTTCGATTCTGATGTGCTTGTGTTGTCGCCGATAATCTGCAACTAAGTGCCAACCAAGACTTCTCATCGGTTGCTAACGCGGTAACCCGTGTAGCGAGTGTGAAGATAATTTCAGGTAACTAATGATAGCGAGAAATTACAGTTTGCTTTTACCGCGGATACTAAAATTTTTACAGTCTTGAATTTGCTCGTAGAAGTTAGCCTCGAAATGCAGTGAACAAAGTGATCGTGATTTTAGTTCTGCCGTAGATTGTTGATCGCCGTTTTCTCAGATACATTGCACAGCGTGAGGTTGTGGTTTGGGTTGCACATGAGTTAAAATTCGGCTCTACAAAACGTCGTCTGCCGCAGTTCAGTCATTGTTCATTTAAAAACCAGCTGTCGACAGAGCATCTCCCATTATCGTATTACCTCGCACTTCCAACGTTGCTCCGAGTTACTCATTAATAGAATTTGTGAAGTGACCCACCGGGTTTGTGTGCCGCCTATAACGGAGCGATAGCCGGCAGTGGATATGGCAACACTGTAGCGAGAAGTGATAGACTTCAGATATCAAGTAATTTTCATCGGACTATGCTCACTGTTTCGCAATTTATCTTTGATAAGACGCATTTCAGGAAACGTTTTGCGGTCATTAGTGAGTATGTCGTCTCTGTCTCGAATGCTGCAGCCGCCCGATGAAAGTTAAGAATTCTTCCCTCCATCTTGTTCGATGAGCAACATATTAACGAGTAAGCTGCAACTGGGTGCTCTTAATTTCAATCTATAGTCAGTAGCTAATTGTTGCGGTGTTATGCACTTACATACGCTTTACTTCTGCTGAAGTCAGATCATAATTTTCGGATTTTTGTCATGGTTACCAAGAAGTAACTTTCGTCATTTGGTTTGTAATAGATTAGAAGCCAACTTCACAAAAGTATCTGTGAGAATGAAAAAGGAAGCTTCGTGTTGCGTCAGTTTATTAAATGGATGTACCCAGATGACAATGTCTTGCGTTTTATAAAGGCAGTCGTTAGATAATTGTCTAAACGATTGCAGCAATGGCGTTGTGGTTAGCACAAGTAGTATAATAACACATTAACAGCAACAGTACAGAAGTAATACAATATATGCTAGATACTGTTACTAAATTAGGAGAACAGTAGAACTGTGGCCAAAATTTGGCAGGACTCTACTTGATGAATACGTCACGAGATTATTTAATGAAAATATTGTACGAACGTTTTACTATGTAACTGATCATTCGGGAAGTCGTACACATACGTGATGATAATTTTCTGTTTTCTCCAGTAGTTTCTTGCTTCGGATTTGTTGGCCAAATGCATTTCTGTTAGTCCATGTTACCTACAGATTAGACATTAAAATACTACTCGGAAAACCAAAAAATTAAACGAGTAGTTGAATTCCGTAGGATGGACCCACTTTGCAAAATGCTGACGGACACTGTGAATCTATGGCAAAGCAAAGGCAGCTAAAGACGGATGAAGCCCGAAACGCATAGTGACAGGAAGCTGCAAAAAGTGGCTGTTTTATGAGTTTCTGCAAGCAATGAAACAGGACTTACGTATGCTGTCAGCTCCAAGGGCACTGGAATTTGCAGTTCGTATTTACCTGAAAAGCTACTTCCTTACTTACTTACTTGCGTGGTTTGAAAACTATTTCCACTTTCTGTAATTTTTGCGCTCTACTGAATATATTTGCAGAGTGTTTCATATTTTAAATCAGTTCATCTTGTTTGGCAGCTTTATTAAGAGATCTACACTTACAATAACAGCATCTCATCTGTTGTTTCGTGTTAGAAACCAATCTCGCTGTCAGTAGGTCTCTCTTTCAGGGATCTTTTAGCACTGTATAATATTAACACAGGGAATATTTACCTGCTCTTCTCTATTTTTGTTTTCAATAACCGTATTCATGAAGTGAAAATTTTCGTATAATATTAACAGATCTATATTTCGGCTACTTTTACTTATTATTCCAATTTTTCGTGCGTTTGTTAGTCGAAGAATTTATTTTACAGGTATTAGAGAGTATGTAGTACTTCATGTCATGTTTCCTGCTATTAAATTACTGTTTATACTATCAAATTACTGTCTATGCTTCTCGACCCATATCATTGACATAATTTTACTAGGATTTTGGAACATATGCTGTATTCCAACATTATGAAATACCTCAAAAAAAGAGAATCTATTAACACAAAGCCAGGGCGGATTGAACAAATGTCTTTCTTTTAAAACACACCTTTCTCTTCGTTCACACAAAGTAATGACCAATATTACCGAGGGATCTCAGGATAGTTCTACATCTCCAGAAGGCTTTTGACAATCATTCCTCACAGACGGTTTCTAATCGGACTGCGTGCCTATGGAGTATCGTTTCAGTTGTGTGACTGGTTTCGTGATTCCCTGTGTAAAATGTGATAGTTCGTAGTAGCTGACAGAAAATTATCTAGTGAAGAAGAAGTGGTATCTTGGTTTCTCCTAAGGGGTGTTACAGGCCCCATGGTGTCTTTAATCTATGGAAACGATTTAGGAGACAATGTGAGCACGCTGACGCTATTGTTAACCAGCGAGTAAAGTAATCACAAGATCAAAACGAAATGCAAAATGATTTAAAAAAAGATGTCTTCATTGTGCAAAATGTGGCAGTCGACCAGGAGCAACAAAAAGTGAGAGGCCCTCTGCTTAACAACCAAAAAGCTCCGTTAAATCTAGTTTACTTGATAAATCACACAAATTTAAAGGTTTTAGACTGAACTACATAATTAAGGGTTACAATTACAAACTACATCAACAGTAACCATCATATAGAAAAATTTGTGGTGAATGCGAACCACTGACTGCGTTTCACTGGCAGAGCACTTAGAAGAGGCAACAGATTTTTTAGAAAGATTGCCTCCACTACGCTTGTCCACCCTCTTCTGGAACACCGTTGCGTTGTATGGGATCCTTACCACATAGGAATGATGGAGGACATTGAAGAAGTTCAAAGAAGGGCAGCTCGTCTTGTACTACAGCGAAAATAAGGGAGAAAGAGTCACAGATCTGATCAGGCAATTGCTGTGGATATGATTAAAACAAAGGCGTTTTTCGTTACGGCGATAACTTTTCACGAAGTGTCAAAACGTTTTGTTGATTCCCACACAAATAGGGGAAAGAGACCATTGTAATAAAATAAGAGAAATCAGAGCTCTCACGGAAAGATTTAGATGTTCATTTTTCCCACGAGCTATGTGAGAGTAGAATAGTCTACAAACAGTCTTAAAGCGACTCTATGATCCCTCTGCCAAACACTTAAGTGTGGATACCATACTACTTATGCAGATTTGGCTGTAGATGACGAGAAAAATATAATTCTTATCGACAGTATAATTTTGAAATAATTAATTTATGAATAAATTATGATAATTGTTATGAAATATTTACAAAATGTGTTCAAAATTAAAGAATCGAATCCTTTAAATTGCTATGAAAACTAATTCTGCGTTAACAACTGTCAAATTGTGCATGACGTATGTTTGCTACTAGTGCTATTCGCATCACGTTTTGCAGACCGTACCTTCATGTACCACTAAATGTACCTACAAAATTATATCTTTGTATGACACTAATATCAGGAGATATTATGTCATAAACCCTGAGACGGGTGAAAAAATGCCATATCATGCATGAACTTTCATTGGATTTATTCTTTACTTCTAAGACACTCCGACAGTGGAGTCAACTTCGGAAATTCCTGACACCTGGCAGCCCCTTTTTTTATTATTTATCTATTTATTCTTGACTTAAGGCAGCAAAACCATACAGCCAACAGTAGTAGTTTCAGAAGTGCCATACAATTGCAATGTCCACAGGAGACCATTAAACAGAGTTCGATGTACATAAGTACTTAATGCAAAATAAAAACCAAAAGACGAACACTAGATAGCAAAAAGTAATTGCAACAGTGGCAAGTGAACATTAGTGCAGTTTTCAAGTTAGAACAACGATAAAAGTGTGAAGTACAAAGAAAAGTTCGTTATATAAATTGAAAAACACAAAATTGCAAGCCGGTGTCGAACCGGGCCAGTCCCACAGGAGAATGACATCCATAGCACCTTATAACTGATAGTTGGACAACGCCGTCTTCTACAAAGAGAAGTTGTTAATGCAAAGTAAGAACACAAACAGACGTCTCAGTTCTCGAACCGGACTGGTTCCAAGAGAGGACAAGATCCTCACAACCTATAAGTTAATGCAGGATACCAGAGTCTTTTATATACACTCATCCTCCTAAATTATGGATAATTGCAGGATGTGGTGCCACACAACACAGCACTACACAAAACTGGCGCTAATAGCATAGGCACGTGGGGAACACACACGACACAGATCTTTAAGTCCACGGTAATGGTGATAAGTTGGGAAAACCGTCCCGACACACATGTGCTACAAAACGTCACTGTTTCCGGCGCATGTACCATGACATGAATGTGGGGTGTGATCACCATGCACACGTACACACGCCGCACAATGGGCTGGCATACTTTGGATCAGGAGGATGAGCAGCTGCTGGGGTACAGCCTCCCATTAGGCACCAGTGCCTTTAGGAGCTCCTGAAGCGTCGTAGGAGTTTGAAGACCTGCAGCGATACCTCGACCAAGAGCATCCCAGACGTGCTCGATGGGGTTTAGGTCTGGAGAACGGGCAGGCCACTCCATTCACCTGATATCTTCTGTTTCAAGGTACTCCTCCACGATGGCAGCTCGGTGGGGCCGTGCGTTATCATCCATCAGGAGCAAGGTGGGACCTACTGCACCCCTGAAAAGGCGGACGTACTGGTGCAAAATGACGTCCCGATACACCTGACCTGTTACAGTTCCTCTGTCAAAGACATGCAGGGGTGTACGTGCACCAATCGCAATCCCACCCCACACCGTCAAACCACGACCTGCATACATGTCCCTTTCGAGGACATTAAGGGGTTGGTATGTGGTTCCTGGTTCACGTCAGATGAACACCCAGCGAGAATCACTGCTCAGACTGTACCTGGACACGTCCGTGAACATAACCTGGGACCATTGTTCCAATGACCATGTACTATGTTCTTGACACCAGGCTTTACAGACTCTCCCTTGACCAGGGGTTAGTGGAATGCACCTTGCAGGTCTCTGGGTGAATAAAACATGTCTGTTCAGTAGTCTACTGACCGTGTGTCTGGAGATAACTGCTCCAGTGGCTGCGGTAGGATCCCGAGCAAGCCTACCTGCAGTACTCCGTGGCCTTCTGCGGGCACTGATGGTGAGATATCGGTTTCTAGTGGTGTTATACACTGTGGACGTCCCGTACTGTAGCACCTGGACACGTTTTCTGTCTGCTGGAATCGTTGCCATAATCGTGAGATCACACTTTGTGGCACACCTGCTGTGTTTGATCAGCCTCCAGTCGCGCTAGTATTCTAACCCTCATAACGACATCAACATGTGTTCTTTGAGCCATTTTCAACACACAGTCACCATTAGCACGTCTAAAGGTGTATGCACACTTACTCGCTGATCCGTACTCTGACATGCACCAACACACCTCTGTGTATGTGGACTGCTGCCAGCGCCACTGTGCGACGAGCGCAGGTCAGATGCACCGCACGGTCATACCCCGAGGTAATTTAAACCCGCAAACCGCCCACCAGAGCGCTGTTTCACCATGGATCAGCATTTTGCTTAATGTATGAGACTGAGTGTAGATCGCGAGCAAATAATACCTCTATTTAGCAGCAGCGCTTTTGACAGCTTCCAGCTGTGCAGTGCATACGGCTGCAGGCGAGCACAATATCCGTCTATAGAGTTGTGAAGAGGCGTTGACATAGAGACGTTTACAAAATCACGTTGCACACACGCGAAGTAGCTGCGCCCAGGGTGCAGAAACTGTCCGGAATCATCATACCGAGGATAATTTCAAACGTGTTTTCACGATTAAATTTTTTTGATATTAAACTACAAACGCGGTTGATTTTTAGGGTTTCATCCTCAATCTGTAAAAACGGAACACTTGTTGTACGTTCGTCCGTCCGTCTGTCTGTCTGTTTGTCCGAGTGTCCGACTGTTAAGAACCGCTTTCCTCAGGAAAGAGCTGACGTCACAAGTTCAAATTTCTGTTACCTGTTAAGGTTTATGGTCCCTTGGCGGAGTAAAGATTTGTAGCTTCTAAGTCAACTCAGATACGGGCGTTTGTGAAGTCAACTCAGTCAAGAGATACTGCCGTTTCACATACTTTGATACTAGAGAACTCTCTCATAAGTACCTGCAGGGTACTTTCAGGTGACCTAAAATCGGGAAATTTGGTACGAAGCATGGTTTCACAGTACAAATAAAAGGAAAACTCCGAAACTGTTAATTTGTAATTATATCACATAAAAATATTTCTTTTGTCATATGTTCTCCGACTTTAAACTTGAAATGAAAACATTCTCAAAAGCCTTGGAAATCGTGCGACCGATATGTTGCCACAGCATCAATGTCGATAACAGGCAGAAATCGCCAATATCCTCTGTTCCCGGAATGGATAAACTGTCTATATACATAAGAAAGTTTATACGGAATCTTGGCGTTTGTTTTTCCTAACTATGCGGCTGGTTCCGGCGGAGGTTCGAGTCCCCCCTCGGGCATGGGTGCGTGTGTTTGTCATTAGGATAATTTAGATTAAGTAGTGTGTAAGCTTAGGGACTGATGACCTTAGCAGTTAAGTCCCATAAGATTTCACACACATTTGAGCATTTTTTTGTTTTTCCTAATAGAAAATTGTCTAAAATAAATACCCGGGGAACGTCGGGTTTTTCAGCTAGTTTTAAATAAAAATGGAGAAGATTTGAGACAATTCGCTTTTTTTAATAAGCTGAAAATTACACATTTTGTTTAAAGAAAAAGGAAATTCACAGATATACATGGTCAACTCGAGCTCACAGTTCATTAACTGATTACGTAGACTTAACAGAAAAGCATCGTCACTGATAAATTAACATTAGATTATATCGATGAAGCGACATATATTCTAACTATTCCTTACTAAATTGTAAAATGGCTATTTTAGCAAAATGGTGTACGAGAAATGTTTCTTACAAAAACAAAGAAATAATACTCAAAGTACACTTATTACAAGATAAAATCGTACAAATCATATACGAAAAAAGATATTGAATTAACAATTGCTAATGAAGCCCACCATTGGTTATATTAACGAAGAAAGACAGAATATAAATACACTCATGCTCATAAATTAAGGATAATCGCAGAATGTGGTGGCACACAACGTGGCACTACACAAAACTGGCGCTAGCATAGGCACATAGGGAACACACACGACACAGATCTGTAAGGCCACGGTATTGGTGATAAGTTGAGAAAACCGCGCCGAAACACGTGTGCTACAAAGCGCCACTGTTTCCTGCGCATGTACCCCGACATTAATATGGGATATTATCACCATGCACACGTACACAGGCCGCACAAGGGGTTGGCATACTCTGTATCACGTGGTCGGGCAGCTGCTGGGGTATAGCCTCCCATTCTTGCACCAGTGCCTGTCGAAGCTCCTGAAGTGTCGTAGGGGTTTGAAGACGTGCAGCGATATGTCGACCGATAGCATCCCAGACGTGCTAGATGGGGTTTAGGTCTGGAGAAAAGGCAGGCCACTCCATTCACCTGATATCTCCTGTTTCAAGGTACTCCTCCACGGTGGGGCCGTGCGTTATCATCCATCAGTAGGAAGATGGGACCCACTGCACCTCTGAAAAGGCGGACATACTGGTGCAAAATGACGTCCCGATACACCTGACCTGTTACAGTCTCTCTGTCAAAGACATCTAGGGGTGTACGTGCCCCAATCATAATCTCGCCCCACACCATCAAACCATGACCTCCATACAGGTCCCTTTGAAGGACATTAAGTGGTTGGTATCTGGTTCCTGGTTCACGCCAGGCGAAAAGCCGGCGACAATCACTGTCCAGACTATACCTGGACTCGTCCGTGAACATAACCTGGGACCACTGTTCCAATGACCATGTACTGTGTTCTTGAAACCAGGCTTTAAGGGCTCTCCTGTGACCAGGGGTCAGTGGAATGCACCTTGCAGGTTTCCAGGTGAATAAACCTCCTCTGTTCAGTCATCTGTAGACTGTGCGTCTGGAGACAACTGTTCCAGTGGCTGCGGTAAGGCCCCTAACAAGGCTACTTGCAGTACTCCGTGGCCGTCTGCGGGCACTGACGGTGAGATATCGGTCTTCTTGTGGTGTTGTACACCGTGGACGTCCCGTACTGTAGCGCCTGGACGCGCTTCCTGTCCGCTGGAATCGTTGCCATAATCTTCAGATCACACTTTGTGGCACACGGAGGACCCATGCTAGTGTTCTACCCCTCATAACGTCATCAATATGTGTTCTTTGAGCGATTTTCAACACACAGTCACCATTAGCACGTCTGAAAACTTCTGCAATCTTACTCTCATCACCGTACTCTGACATGCACCAACACACCTCTGCTTATGAGGACTGCTGCCAGAGCCACCGTGCGACAACCCCTGATCAGATGCACCGCACGGTTATACCCCGAGGTGATTTAAACCCGCAAACAGCCCACCAGAGAGTTGTTTCACCATGTATCAGCATTATCCTTAATTTATGAGCATGAGTGTAGTAGGATTGAGAAGGCAGCTTTTGAAGGCTTGGGAACAAGCGATAAAAGATAAGAACAGTTGCCTACAATGCAATCAAACATTTAAATAGACAAGAAAAAAATACATTAAACATTAAGACAATCAACGGGATAGAGAGGAAGAACAGTACAAAAAGTTATGGTATGACGAAAACTTAATGAAACGAGCAGATATGCATGAAGGAGGGAGAGCGATGGATGTACTGACAATAGAAAAATTAGAAGAAGATTTGAAAACCGTCAAAAACAGAAAGTCAGCTGGTACAATGGCATTAACAGCGAGTTATTAAAATACGCTGAAATTCTCATTAAAGTAAAGCTTTTACAATTCTTAAATTTATGATGGGAGAAAGCGAGAATGCCTGAAATCTGGTCAACAGCTGTTGAGTACTCAATTTCTGAGAAAGGAGAGTGAAAAGGCTGTAATAATTACTGGGGGATAAATGTTTTAACAGATGGATATAAGTGTATGGAAAAATTTTTCTCTGAGATTAAGACCAATAGCAGAAAAAAATTTTAACTGAAGACCAGAGTGGATTCAGATATGGACGAACATCAATGTATAACATATTTAGTTACAAGTTATTGATAAATAAAAGATGGGATTTAATAGCGAGGAACACATAGATGTTATCGTCTATATCAAGCCTTTTGAAAGATTAAACAAGACGAAACTCCGGATGATGCTAAAGAACGGTCACTGCAAGGCAAACATCTAAAGCCAACAAGGAGACGTAACCATATAAGCTCGGAGATCTCCTGACTAAAATGAATTTGTCACGAAATATGGACTCACATGATTCTTCTCAGGACCCTCCAGTAATAAACTTTGGACCCGTCATCAAGATATGTCAGATCAACATTTGACGCATATGTAAATGAAGATGCTGAGTCTTTCAGAAGATTTTATCAAAACATAACATCTATGTTGTTGTTATTCAGGAAATGCATACTGAACATGAAGACCAAATGAATAAGAGACTAAAAATACCTGACTTGGAATTACTAGGAGAAATGTACAACCGTGCTTTCGGAGTGCCAACTTACATTCTATAGTCAATTAAGAATGCACGTCTATGCTCTGTATCTGATCTCATTGACATCCACGAAGTTACAGTAAAACTAGGAGAACTAACAGTAATTAATGTACACAAACCCCCAGCTATCTCTTGGCCTCCACAGCTCTTCCCGGTATCCCGTCATCCCACCATATGGTGAAGCCGTTATAAATCTGGCAGAAGACAATAGCTTATATTTGGTGTTTGATGCAAAGTGTAAAGGAACATTCGTATCAGACGCTTAGAGACAGGAGTATAATCCCTACCTGTCCTTTGTAACAACTAATGAAAATAAATTATCTCACCAAAGTTCGGGGTTAGTATTACAAGACTTTCCACACAATCAACAAGGTCCAAATATCCCACTCGTTTCATCGTTTCCACGATCTAGATGGAAATTCAGAAAAGCAAACTGGGATGTGTTTGCTAAAAATCTGGACAGATGTCTTGGTTGGATTCCTCCAAAAGCAAAAAAACTATGAGAGGCATTTTGTAACTATGATACGTGCAGCAAAGACGACAGCAGGGGCTACCGGACGCATATATTCCAGCTTGGAAAGAAACTACTGAGAAACAATATGAATAATTTCTAAAAGGCGAGGACCCAGAAATAGCGAATAACCTATTTCAAAACCTCAATACAGCCAGAGGAGGAGGAGGAGGAGATTAGTGTTTAACGTCCCGTCGACAACGAGGTCATTAGAGACGGAGCGCAAGCTCGGGTGAGGGAAGGATGGGGAGGGAAATCGGCCGTGCCCTTTCAAAGGAACCATCCCGGCATTTGCCTGAAGCGATTTAGGGAAATCACGGAAAACCTAAATCAGGATGGCCGGAGACGGGATGGAACCGTCGTCCTCCCGAATGCGAGTCCAGTGTGCTAACCACTGCGCCACCTCGCTCGGTAATACAGCCAGACACATTTGTTGGACAGACTGCTAAGTCACTCAGTTTTCAAAAATTAAGTATAAAAGCGTGGTCATTATTAAGGAAGTTGAATGGAAACAAAATTAAAATAAGGAACAACACTCATATATCGGCTAATAGGACTGCATCACATTTACTGTCCACATCAAGAGCAGCAAGGGATAAAACTCATACAAGATACGTCAGACGCAATCTTACATTGCTCAAAAAGAACACTAATGAACAATGTGATTTCTCAATGAGTTTCTCTATACCTGAAATTTCTAGTGCTCTTAGAACTCTAAAACCAGGGAAGGCACCGGGAAGTATCGTTATCCACACAGAATGTTTTGTACATGGTGGGAACTACGCAAAAAGATGGCTGGTGGATTTATTCTCTGACATCATGATATCTGGTTCAGTCCTACAAAAAACGAAGCATTCAAAAACCATAGAAATTCACAAGCCCGGCAAGGACCAGACTATCCTAAGAACTATCGCTCAATAGCACTATTGAGCAATATTAAATAGGTTGCTTGAAAGAATTCTGTAGAATCATATTATTCGAGAAATCTTTCAGAACCTTGCTATTGAGGAAACTGGATTCCGTCCAGGACGTAGCTGAGCTGATCAAGTCTTATCTATAATAACGTTTATTGAAACAGGATAACAAATGAAGCAGAAAACATCAGTTGCTTTCGTTGATCTAAGAACTGCATATGACAAAGTTTGGAGGCATGGACGGCTTGGTAAATTATTGCAGAGTGTCAAATGCCAACGGACAACAAAATTGATTGGCAACATGTTAACTAGAAGGACATTTACTGTAACTACAGCAAAATGGGTTGCACTGCGAGACACTGTAAGTAGAACCTTTGCTTGCGAATAGAATGCAGTCTTAGAGAGGAGAAGTCGTGTTGTATCTTGTGATGGAGTAAGATGGGTTTAGTGTCTGCTGTGTGCCGGCAATATTTTTCTTCTATTATTTTTCATTTATGGAGAGATTTTTGTAAATTCGATCTGAAGACTTCATAACGAACTGTAATAGCACATTTGGCGGGGACATCCAGGCGTAGTAATTAATTTGGTCAGGGATTTAGAATTGGTGATTTTCATAACAACATAACAATGAGCGATTTACTGATTTTTCTTCAAAGGTGGTTAGCATACATATATATAAGAAAGTAAGGAGAATTTGTTCAGGTTTTTCCACTAGTAATGAAAAATGCATTTTTAATACTTCAAGTGTTCTGAAGAACTCAGTGCAGGGCCACTCTGGGATGAAACTTTTTCCCGCCACCAGTGGTGGAGCCGAATACTTCTGAGGCTGGTTGCTGATCGCTGAAGTTCACGAGTACAACTTTACTTTGCTGATCGATATAGGTTAAATGTCCTGCGATGACTCAGACTAACCGGAAAAAGAAAGGAAATTATCAATTTCTTCGAGTCGCACTCTCAGGATTCTCAATTATTTAGGCAAAAGCGCTGTCTCACTTGACAGCTGCCTTGATGACTGATGTTGCGCTGCCCGAGAGCTGCAGGGCAAAAATTCCCTTTCTGCGCCGCCGGGAGAGGGAAATCAGTTTAGGGCAGGCGTATCTGAGTGGTAAATTAAGCGGAAAAATAAAGACGCTTGGGAGCAGCAGTCTGGCAGCTGAAGGGAGGGGGGAGGGGTTCGATCTTGTGCTGATTACGGCAGGACAGGAGGGCGCCCCTGCGACACGCGGCTCTCCTCAGGATGCGCTGGCCCCACCACTCCCCTCAACAATGTTACTTCACTCCACTAATTGTAGCAGCTGTGTCGTCAACAACTTGCTAAAGAAGAGGGGAAGGTCTGATTGACACTGGCTGTGACTACTCCTACAGCGGGAGTAATTTCCCTCATCGACAATTAGCAGCGTCATACACTGTAGGTTTGGGTAGTTCTAGCACTACCTCGGCATGAATTGCAGAATGACGTTAAAGATTTTCTTAATAAATTAATTTTCATTGTGCAGAGTGTTAAGGGTGTAAGGGCAGATAGCTCTATTGGTGACTTAGGACAGTGTACTTCTTCTGCGAGCTAGTAATTGTACACTACTGGCCATTAAAATTGCTACACCACGAAGATGACGTGCTACAGACGCAAAATTTAACCGACAGGAAGAAGATGCTGTGATATGCAAATGATCAGATTTTCAGAGCATTCACACAAAGTTGGCGCCGGTGGCGACGCCTACAACGTGTTGACATGAGGAAAGATTCCAACCGATTTCTCATACACAAACAGCAGTTGACCGGCGTTTTTTTTTTTGTTTTTTTTTTGTTTTTTTGTTTATTTGGCCTTTGAGGGTGTACTCAATTTAGCCATCGGCAACACATAGTGACAATGTACACATAATTGAATAAACAAATACAGAAATGCATATTTACAAGAATAAAAAGGTTAACTATTATAGGTTTGTACATAATGTTTTAAAAATTGAATTGAATTGAATTGGAAAACAATTAAAAGTGTCTTGGCTTACAATTCACACCAATTCTGAAATATCTTCATCAGCAAGATATATTTATAATTTACGTACACCATTAAAACCTACAGACTGTGACCAGTACTCTTGATGAAGTTAACTATCACTTTATATAGACGAACGTCTTTAGTACACAAAAGAGAAGAAGCTGATTGAGGAAGATGGCAGCCCATACTCAGCAATGTCTTCAGAAAGACCAACCGTTCACGGTCAAATTTGGGGCACATAAATAAGATGTGGTTGACATCAGCTTCCGACTCAGGATCACACTCACATGCTGGTGAACTGTAAACGTTGATGCGATGTAGATGTTGTGGGAAAGAGGCATGATCGAAGCGGAGTCTGATGATGGTAGAAATCGTGGATCGGTCCAGATGTGTCCTCATGAACCACGGCTGTGAAGGAACCCGAGGTTGTAGCACTGCGTAATAACCGCCTTTTGTTGGTTGAGAAACGTTCCACATTTCCTGCCATTGTTGTCTTGCGCGATCCTTGACTTCGCGTAAGTAGTCTGTATAAGGAAGGTGCAGATCCAGGACAGTGCCTAAGGTTGCCGCTTGTTTGGCTAATGCATCAACTTCATCATTATAGAGGATACCAGAGTGGGAAGGTACCCACAACAAATGGATCGTCCGGCCCGTGCGTGTTTTGCGAATATATTCAGATATCACATCCAAGATATAACTGTTGGTTGTTTTGTTCCATCGACTGTACTGAATGTTTTTAAGAACGCTTTGCGAGTCAGATACTATCAATATCTTGGGGAAGTAAGTGCTAGAGACAAACTTAAGTGCTTCCAAAACTGCCACTGTCTCCGCCGTAAAAATAGAAGTGCTCGTAGGCAGGTTGAAGGTTTTGCGGATCTGGATCTGAGGGCAGGAAAAAGCGCATCCTATGCACTCTTCTTGCAGAATTTTGGAGCCACCGGTATATACACAGAGAAACCCCGGCCATTGTGCTTGAACGAGACGATTGAAACCAACGTTGACATTAGTACTACCCAGCCAGGTCGTACTTAAATAATGGACTGGGATCTGGGAGCAGAGCGTTTGAAGATCATATTAAAAAACAGGTAGATGCGCTGAACGTCGTATAGAATGTATGACAGGTGACCAAGTGTCAAAGCTGGCACAAACGGCTGGCACTGTATTCCTTCTGTGGGATGCAATCCACAGTCGATAAATGCAGTCTCTACTTTGATAGACGGAACTGTCCATAATGGCCATGCCTTGAATGTAGAATTCGTCCGATAACATTTGGCGTCTAATGCTCAAGGACATCTCCCTGCTTCTATTAAAAGGGCGTTGGTGGGCGTCGGTCGCATGGCTCCAAGACAGGTACGAATGGATTGACCGGCGTTGCCTGGTGAAACGTTGTTGTGATGGCTCGTGTAAGAAGGAGAAATGCGTGTCCAGCGCCTGAATGCATCTTCAACGAGGCAATTTATCATGTACTCGAATGACACAGCATCCGAATGAGTAAGCCATATTTCGCAATTTTCGACAGATTGTGAACTTTAAAATTTAACCGTCCACGCCACGGACTCATTCCTTCATCAATTGAGATGTTTTGACTTAGATCAAACGGTTTTTTTTTACTTGTTGGAAAAATAATCAATTACGAATTGCACTCTGACTAGCCGGTCGGCACTAACCAGTTTATTGTTGCTGTCGGAAAATTTTAAAAATGATAATATTTGTCTGAATCGGTTGCGGGACGTCGTTTTGCGACGTATCGGTGCGTCTATCAACGGATTCGTTGACCAATAATCATTGATCCTCGCATTTCTTACAATTCCCATCAGGATAGCAAGCCCAAACCATTGTCTAAGTTCGGGTACCGTAACGTCGACAAATTTGGCATTTTTTAAATCCAGTTACTTTCTATTGCAATTTTGACCGTAGTACTTTTTGGTTTAGTTGCCAATACACAACTGACCATTAACATTGCTACACCACGAAGATGACGTGCTACAAACGCGAAATTTAACCAACAGGAAGAAGATGCTGTGTTATGCAAATGATTAGCTTTCCAGAACATTCACACACGGTTGGCGCCGGTGGCGACACCTACAACGTGCTGACATGAGGAAAGTTTCCAAACCGATTTCTCATACATAAACAGCAGTTGACCGGCGTTGCCTGGTGAAACGTTGTTGTGATGGCTCGTGTAAGAAGGAGAAATGCGTATCCTCACGTTTCCGACTTTGATAAAGGTCGGAATGTAGCCTATCACGATTGCGGTTTATCGTATGGTGACATTGCTGCTCGCGTTGGTCGAGATCCAATGACTGTTAGCAGAATATGGAGTCGGTGGGCTCAGGAGGGTAATACGAAACGCTGTGGTGGATCCCAACGGCCTTGTATCACTAGCAGTCCAGATGACAGGCATCTTATCCGCATGGCTGTAACGGATCGTGCAGCCACGTCTCGATCCCTGAGTCAACAGATGGGGACGTTTGCAAGACAACAACCATCGGCACGAACAGTTAGACGATGTTTGCAGCAGCATAGACTATCAGCTCGGAGACCATGGCTGCGGTTACCCTTGACGCTGCATCACAGACAGGAGCGCCTGTGATGGTGTACTCAACGACAAACCTGGGTGCACGAATGGCAAAACTTCATTTTTTCGTATGAATCCAGGTTCTGTTTACAGCATCATGATGGTCGCATCCGTGTTTGGCGACATCGCGGTGAACGCACATTGGAAGCGTGTATTCGTCATCGCCATACTGGGGTATCTCCGGGCGTGATGGCATGGGGTGCCATTGCTTACACGTCTCGGTCACCTCTCGTTCACATTGACGGCACTTTGAACAATGGACTTTACATTTCAGATGTCTTACGACCCATGGCTCTACCCTTAATTCGATCCCTGCGGAACCCTACATATCAGCAACATGTTGCAGGTCCTGTACGGGCCTTTCTGGATACAGAAAATGTTCTAATGCTGCCCTGGCCAGCACATTCCCCAGATCTCTCACCAGTTGAAAACGTCTGGTCAATGGTGGCCGAGCAAGTGGATCGTCACAATACGCCAGTCACTACTCCTGATGGACTGTGGTGTCGTGTTGAAGCTGCATGGGCAGCTGTACATGTACACGCCATCCAAGCTCTGTTTGACTCAATGCCCAGGCGTATCAAGGCCGTTATTACGGCTAGAGGTGGTTGTTCTGGGTACTGATTTCTCAGGATCTATGCACTCAAATTGCGTGAGAATGTAATCACATGTCAGTTCTAGTATAATATACTTGTCCAATGAATACCCGTTTATCTTCTGCATTTCATCTTGGTGTAGCAATTTTAATGGCCGTATTTCTAGATTTCCGGAAAGCTTTTGGCACCGTTCCTCACAAGCGACTTCTAAGCAAGCTGCGGGCCTATGGGGTATCGTCTCAGCTGTGCGACTGGATTCGTGATTTCCTGTTAGGAAGGTCGCAGTTCGTAGTAATAGACGGCAAATCATCGAGTAAAACTGAAGTGATATCAAGTGTTCCCTAGGAAAGCGTTCTATGACCTCTGCTGTTCCTGATCTATATAAATGACCTGGGTGACAATGTGAGCAGTTCTCTTAGGTTGTTCGCAGATGACGCTGTACTTTACCGTCTAGTAAGGTCATCCGAAGACCAGTGTCAGTTGCAAAGCGTTTTAGTAAAGATTGCTGTATGGTGTGGCAGGTGGCAGTTGACGCTAAATAACGAAACGTGTGAGGTGATCCACATGAGTTCCAAAAGAAATCCCTTGGAATTCGATTACTCGATAAATAGTACAATTCTCAAGACTGTCAATTCAACTAAGTACCTGGGTGTAAAAATTACGAAGAACTTCAGTTGTAAAGACCACATAGATAATATTGTGGGGAAGGGGAGCCAAAGGTTGCGTTTCATTGGCAGGACACTTAGAAGATGCACCAAGTCCACAAAGAGACAGCTTACACTACACTCGTTCGTTCTCTGTTAGAATATTGCTGCGCGGTGTGGGATCCTTACCAGTTGGGATTGACGGAGGACATCGAAAGGGTGCAAAAAAGGGCAGCTCGTTTTGTATTATCACGTAATAGGGGAGAGAGTGTGGCTGATATGGGACGCGAGAAGCGATGGAAGTCTTTAAAGCAAAGACGTTTTTCGACGTGGCAAGATCTATTTACGAAATTTCAGTAACCAACTTTCTCTCCCGAATGCGAAAAATATTTTGTTGAGCCCAACCTACATAGGTAGGAATGATCATCAAAATAAAATAAGAGAAATCAGAGGTCGAACAGAAAGGTTTAGGTGTTCGTTTTTCCAGCGCGCTGTTCGGGAGTGGAATGGTAGGGAGATAGTATGATTGTGGTTCGATGAACCCTCTGCCAAGCACTTATATGTGAATTGCAGAGAAATCATGTAGCTGTAGATGTAGATGTAGATGTAGATGTAGATGTAGTGTAGCTATTACGAGTAGCATGTTTTTAGGTTGGTTAACACTTCCTAGTACATGTGGCAACAGCAAGCCATTCGTGCTTATTTTTCCCTGGGCGGCAGGTAAGATGTTGAAGCGTGGGCTTAAAACGGTTAATCTATACAGATAGGAGTAGTTCAGTTAGTGGAGCAGTTACCACAGTGAAGAAAACATCAGGAAGTTACTTATATGGAAAACACTTAAACGCAGTGGGAAAACAACTAACACACTGACGATGGTACATATTAGGGTACCAGTTATCACAATAACTGCACTTATACCCCTACAACCCTTTTCTTACTAATACTGGCAGCATTCAGCCACAAAACCCTGTGCCCTCAAGTCGCCAATTTCTAACGCCTCCAGACAATCTAGAACAAGGGAGCCCTCGTTCAGGATGCGAATAAACGACAGTATCCGATTGCCCTGGAGGCGGCGGTGTGAATGGAATAACAAGATTTCCGCTGTGAAGAAATAGCACACCAGTTGCGTTAAAAAAATTAACGCAACTAGTCTGCTATTTCTCCACATCGGCATTTTCCAAAAACAGTTGCTGAAACTGTTGAACAAAAATCTAATCGACAATATTGGTCTTTGCGGTTGGTGGAGACGTGTGAAGATTAACTTCACCAAGCAATTTTGACACTACAACTGTTAGGTCGCTGACGAAACCGAACGAGGGACCTGTTAGACACTTTTTATTGTGCCACACCTGTGCAGTTAGCATTGTTAGGAAAGTGGTTATCACCAAGTATGAACGTGCATCGTTTTCCTTTCAATTCTTGCTCAAAGAGGAATAAATAGGGTGCTAGCTTACTGTTTTACAGAATATCTAATAATAAATCAAATATACAGCTCTGAAACCGGCATTGTATTTACAATGTGCTGCCGATATTTTTATAGGCCGGTATGTCGGTTTTTTCCGGGGACATATTGATATATCGGAACATTTTTCGATATATCGAGAGCTGATAATGATATGTTTTTAAATATCGGTATATCGGATTCCCGAAATTCTTAAAAACATTGTAACCTCCCCACAAAAATTTTAAAAGAAATGAAATATAAAACGAATAGGAGCCAAACGTAACCTCCCTAGCAATTAAATTTTAATGACAATAAAAAAATGAGAACCGCAATCTGACTCAAAGTATAAGTTCCTCACAAAAAAAGAAAGTTGATTCAGTGATAAGAAAATCTCACTGACAATGAAAATTCAATCAAACCGAAATATCGGTCCTCGGCCCTGTGTAAAACAATCAGAATTAAATTCTTACCTCATTGTAACTGCTAGTCAAATTTCTGCTCTTATTCTTGCGCACGGCTTGGAGGAACTGCATTGCAAATAATAATATTCTTTTTTTTTGAAATTCAACTGAAACTTTTCTTTAAGGGAAGTGGAACGAAATCGTTAGTTCAATTAAATAAAATTTTTTTGTAAAAATTGCTTTGAAATCAAATTATTATTGAGGCACTTGTTGGAAATTAATTACAATAAATAAACTTTACATTATCTGATGATTACCTACATTAACAATATACCTCATTCAGCATCTTGACCAGAATGCCATGTCGACGCTCGCCGGCTGCGTCCCGCTCGCGACCGTGACAGGACTAGACCACTACTGCCGACAGACTACATCACACAGCTGCACTGGGCTGCTACTACTGACCGACTGGTCTGCATGACGACTACTACTCGCAACGACTACTGACAGAGTACTGCTCGCAACACTCGCGCGGTCAAGCGCAGACTAACCACGATAAATGGCTCTCTGGTCAGAGACTCTGCAATGCCTCGCCATCGCTGCTACGTTACATACGTGTTTCATAACCCTCCACTGGGGGGGCAAAAATTTGGCAGCGATGGTGAGTCATTTGGACTTGCCAAGCGCGGAAAATTTTTCTTTAATTAACAAACTTCTACAATTTACAAAATATTTAGATGTAGTACATGAATTAAATGTTGTGCACATGCACCGAGTACAAAATATATCAGACAAAGACAAAATGTAAGTACAAAACATAGTAACAAATCAGAAAACTGTATATACAAATTATTTGACAGATAACAAAGTGCACAGGCACCGAAAAAATTCTTTAGCATAAACAGAATGGCAAAAAAAAAAAAAATCATGATGACAAGTAACATGAGTGCACATGCACTGGAGTTGAGAACATATCAGTAAATGATGAAATGTGTATACAATGAGTAACAAATGACATAAGTGCATACACACTGAAGTATTGAACATACAGAATGAGTACAAATCATACTGAAAAATGAGAAAAGTGCACAGGCACTGAAGTTCAGTACAAAACATATTAACACCTAAGTGCACATGCACTGTAGTTCAGAACATATCATTAAAATAAAAAATGTATATACAATATAAAAGACAAGAGTGCACATATACTGTACTTCAGAACAAATCGAAAAAATGTCTTTAGCATTTTCGCAATAAATAAACATAATGGCAAAAAATATCATGTCGACCAGTGACATAAATGTACTCGCACTGGAGTTCAGCGAATCGAAAAAAAATGTATAACCCACGAACATAAATAATGTTACCAAAAAATGATTTTCACTATGTGACAAGAATTAGGATAGGAAAGGGAGGATTGCATCATGGTTGTAGCACTTTAGATTGCACACAGCTGTTCTGAAAGTCCATATCTTTCCACAGAAGTACAACACCAAGTGACACAACTTGAAGTTCTTTTCCCATCAGAATTTATCAGTGTAGCCAAGACACTGAACTGTCGTAGTAATGTTCCATGTTCTCATTTTGGCAGTACACTAGGTACACCAAACAGTGGGACCATAATAATGTCTTCATCGCTCACGGTGGTGGACAGCATGTCGTGTCAACACCACGCTCTTACAAGGCACACCAACGCAGAATTAGTGCAAAACCAAATATAGTGCTCCATGATCACTAGGATAAACAGGACAAATGGACATTGCAGTAATTCAGGGTAGTTAGCTCATGAGGTGAAGGGCATTAAGTCACATAATATTGACAATTACAGTCTTCATTAGTAGTTTGCGGCATTCATAGCCCAGTTATTGAACATTTCTGTACCAAGTATGTAGTATTACAGAAAAATGTTCATTAATTGATTTACATAGAATCAGTAGCCTTCTTTTCCTAGTTACAAAGCATTATGAAATAATAGCATTCTTTTCCAGTTACAAAGTATAGCATAGTTAATTAAACATTTGTCATTCCAATATAGTAAGAATCATTAGCCTTCTCCTAATTACAAAGCATTATTAAACAGTCGCATTCTTTTCCAGGTACAAAGCATAATTAAGAATCATTAGCCTTCTTCTAATTACAAAGCATAGCATCATTTGTCATTTCAATATAGTAAAAATCATTAGCCTTCTCCTAATTACAAAGCATTATTAAACAGTCGCATTCTTTTCCAGTTACAAAGCATAATTAAGAATCATTAGCCTTCTTCTAATTACAAAGCATTATTAAACAATCACATTCTTTTCCAATTACAAAGTATGGCATAGTTAATTAATCATTTGTCATTTCAATATAGTAAGAATCATTAGCCTTCTCCTAATTACAAAGCATTATTAAACAATTGCATTCTTTCCCAATTATAAAGCATAATTAAGAATCATTAGCCTTCTTCTAATTACAAAGCATTATGAAACAATCATATTCTTTTCCAGTTACAAAGCATAATTAAGAATCATTAGCCTTCTTCTAATTACAAAGCATTATTAAACAATCACATTCTTCCCAATTATAAAGCATAATTAAGAATCATTAGCCTTCTCCTAATTACAAAGCATTATTAAACAATCACATTCTTTCCCAATTATAAAGCATAATTAAGAATCATTAGCCTTCTTCTAATTACAAAGCATTATGAAACAATCATATTCTTTTCCAGTTACAAAGCATAATTAAGAATCATTATCCTTCTTCTAATTACAAAGCATAGCATAATTAATTAATCATTTGTCATTCCAATATAGTAAGAATCATTAGCTTTCTCCTAATTACAAAGCATTATTAAACAGTCACATTCCTTTCCAGTTACAAAGTATGGCATAGTTAATTAATTATGTGTCATTTCAATATGGTAAGAATCATTAGCCTTCTCCTAATTACAAAGCATTATTAAACAATTGCATTCTTTCGCAATTATAAAGCATAATTAAGAATCATTAGCCTTCTTCTAATTACAAAGCATTATGAAACAATCATATTTTTTTCCAGTTACAAAGCATAATTAAGAATCATTAGCCTTCTTCTAATTACAAAGCATTATTAAACAATCACATTCTTTCCCAATTATAAAGCATAATTAAGAATCATTAGCCTTCTCCTAATTACAAAGCATTATTAAACAATCACATTCTTTCCCAATTATAAAGCATAATTAAGAATCATTAGCCTTCTTCTAATTACAAAGCATTATGAAACAATCATATTCTTTTCCAGTTACAAAGCATAATTAAGAATCATTATCCTTCTTCTAATTACAAAGCATAGCATAATTAATTAATCATTTGTCATTCCAATATAGTAAGAATCATTAGCTTTCTCCTAATTACAAAGCATTATTAAACAGTCACATTCCTTTCCAGTTACAAAGTATGGCATAGTTAATTAATTATGTGTCATTCCAATAGTAATAATCATTAGCTGGCATCATGGGTAATCGTATTACAATAAACAGTGGCAGTCCTTGGCCAGTTACACTGTATATTTAGTATGACAGAATAATGTTCATCAGAAGTCTTAATTGAAAAGGAGAGTCAATTATTGGCCTAGCATTAACATAATACATTGAGTGATACAAATTATTGGCACTCATTGGCCATTAACCAAAACATGAAAACTCAACATGGAAAACAAGAGCTAATTAATGGCATAATTAATAACATAATTCATTGACTGACATTAATTATTGGCACTCAGTGGCCAGCAAGTATTGAATAGAATAAAACATAGTTCATCATTCAGTATTATTCAGATCATTATGAAGTCATTATTAAAAATCAGTTAATTACAGTCATAGCATTAATAATCATGGGCATTATAAGTAGTCTCATTACAATAAACAGTGGCAGTTATTAGCTAGTGACAAAGCATTATTTTAAATATATACTTTTTTTGTCTCATTAAGAAGTCATTACTCAAGTGACATACTATTCAGAGCTGATCAGCATTACTCAGAATTATCATAAACTAGTGACATTATGTGGGACTGGTAATACATTTTTTTTTTTTGTTAGCAATGCATTGCGTTGGGATCGATAATTAATTGCTGAGGCATAACACTATTTGCTTTTGACATACTGCTGCAAATGAGGATAGGTAACGTCATTAGTCATGAGTCAGCTGTAGCAAGGTTATGTAACAAGGCAGTATATGTGATCACATTTATAAATGATAAACACAAATGGGTAAAAAAAAATAAAAATGCAAGTACTAGAACAGGTATAATAAGTAACAGGTTTAGTAAGTATCATGAAAAACTTCTCCTGAAAAAAATACAAAATGGATTATTGAGCTGAAAGAAGAAACGCACACTATGCTGAAAAGTAGTGAACTTCGAATTAACAGGTAGTGAAATGTGTATAAAAAATGTGTTCCATAGCTGTCCTTTCCAAAACTTTCCGTCATCCTACTATGCAATATAACACCTGCTGTCAAAACAAACTGCAACAAATACTTAAATAACTACATAGCATAAATACATAACTTCAACATTATCCTCATCTGTAAAGAGAAAAACTTCATTATCAATCATTTCATTATCCATATTATCATAACTTCATTATTATCATCACCTGTAAAGAAAAACTTCATTATTCATAATACCATATCCTTCATCATTATTCGTCAGCATTCATTATCATCTGCAAAAATATCACTTCATTACTCATTACACAACTATTCCTTATCTCTAACATATTTCATCCCTAAAACTAAGATGTGTAGTTCTGTCTGACAGCCTGCATCAATCACCTTGTATTCTGAAAGAAAAAATTAGTTAAGACTGCTATTCTACGATGAGTATAGTATATTCTTGTTAATGCCTGCCAATCCTGATCCATTTACTCTTCCTCATAAAGTTATTGCATTTTCTTTCGTTTATTCCATAGGTGAAATTCCCATTTCTGTTGAATTTATTTCTTACACGCATCATTTCTTTCTGAAATTGATGAACAAAGATTAATGTCCTGCATTTAAATCATATACCCACTAAATAATGACTGGTTAATGGTGACACAATTAAGCATACAGCATAACATGACAGAAAACGTAATATGTCAAAGACATTGACAGTGTTCAGATGCAAAAATGTACATAGAATATCACAATGCAGCAGCAAAAAATGTAAAACAGTCACGATGTTGAGATGTCATAAGGCAAAAAAAAAAAAATGTCAAAGTCGACTGGTGTGTGTTATATCTTAACTATTTCACAGTGCATACAAACAAAACTGGAATACAATCATACATAAAAAGACAAAATGTGACGTTCGTTGTGTTCAGCTTGTATGTAGTGTAGTTAATAGAGGCGAGAATTAAAGACTTTAATGGAGAGAGAATTTGATAAAATTACTACGTCATTACATACAATTGCATAATTATTCATAAAATACCTAAGTTCGTCTGGAAAAATATGCACGGTCTGATGTGTAACGACAAGAAGAGAGAACTGCTAACCTTACCTTGCCGGGCACTTGCCAAGAAAAAATACGATAATCATCAGTAATTAGTCAGGTGAATATAATTGCATTAGTAAATGGCATCATAGTGTGTTGAATCATAAAGTGTCTTCACTCAATAAACGGTTTAATGTTTGAGATATGGTGATTGCCTTTCGATTTTCTAGTTCTCAAAGTTTCGACGTGTACAACATTGGGGTGAGGGATGCTGCGAATCCGATATGGACCGGCGTATAGAAGTTCAAATTTACTGCACTTACCTTTTAATTTACTGGATAAATAGTGTGTACGCACTAATATCTTCTGTCCAACGTGAAAGTCTCGGCGTCTACAAACCTGTTTTTGCTGTCTTCTCCGGCGCTCTGCGGCACGTTTGATGTTGTTCAGCGCAATGTCAATTATTTCGTGATGTCTTAGTCGACGACATTTAGGGAAGTTTACTAATTCTTTAATTTTGTTTGGTGGTTCAACGTTTTTCAGTATAACAGATGGAGATAGCATAGTGGATTCATTTGGGATGGAATTAATTACATCTTGGAATGAGAGTATGTGTGTATCCCAATCAATATGTCTTTTGTGGCAGTATGTTCTACACAGTTTACCAATTTCTTTCATTAATCTTTCACAGGGGTTCGAAGAAGCGTGGTACTTGGATATATAGATCGGAGAAATTTTTCTGGCTCGTAACATGCGTGTCCATACGCTACTACGAAATTGAGATCCATTGTCAGAAATTACTTTCATCACATGCCCTACATGAAATAGAAAATGTTTTACAAATGCTTTCGAAACAGTTTTAGCAGTAGCTTTGCGTAACGGAGTGAAAGTAACAAATTTTGAAGTGAGCTCAGCAGCGACAAAGATGTAGCAAAAACCTCTGTTAGTTCTCGGAATTGGACCAAAAATGTCTACTGCAGCCATGTCTTTTAATTTAAGAGGTACAATGGGATATAAAGGAGGAATATGTGAAGTGGTGTCTGATTTAGCTTTCTGGCAAATTTTACAAGACGCTAAAACTCGTCGTATACGTTTCTCCATGTTGGTAAAATAACAGTTCTGTCTCAGTATAAGAAAACATTTTCGTGCTCCGTAATGTCCGTAACTTAAATGAGTGTACCAGATTAATTTGTTAACCAGTTCGTCAGGAATGCATAATAACCAATTGTTGCTGTCAGGATGAGAGCGGCGAAACAGAATGTCATTGCGTACAGTGTAGTGGTTTCTAATCGTAACATTATTCTTATCTTGCCAAAGGTGTTTAATTTCTTTCCACACGTTGTCTTTATTTTGCTCCTTTGCTATGTCCTGTAATGACGATGAAATAAAGTTTTCAAATGCAACTTGCTGAATGTACATAACACTGAAATTTGTTTTGCAGAAGTTGGTTGCTACGTCTTGCTGATTGTTGCCGAGAGAACGCGATAGTGCGTCTGCTATAACATTTTGTGTGCCGGGAATGTGAACTATTGTAAAATTAAATTCTTGTAAATAAAGTTTCCATCTGCTTAACCTGTCGTGTGTAAATTTAGCTGAAAGCAAAAATTGTATTGCTCTATGGTCTGTGTAAACGGTAGTATGTCTGCCATAAAGAAAGTGCCGAAATCTCGTAAAAGCCCATACAACACATAATGTTTCCAATTCTGTAACAGAATAATTTCGTTCAGCAGGTGACAGAATGCGACTTGCAAATGCGATGTTTTTAATTACTGTTGAACCATCTTCTTCAATTTCCTGGAAAATGTGTTCGCCTAAAGCGGTATTAGAACTGTCGGTGGCAATGGAAAAATTTCTAGTAAGATCTGGGTGCGATAAAAGTGGAGCATTCAACAGAGCATGTTTCAGGTTCATGAATTCAGAATGTGCTTGCTTATCCCAAGACCAAATAGTGTTTTTACCTGTTAATTGGCATAGTCTAGGCGTGTCTAAAGCAGAATGGTGAATAAATTTACGAAAAAAGTTAATTAAGCCCAAAAAACTGCGTAATTGCTTCTTCGTCGTAGGAACAGTAATGTCACGTAGAGCTTGAAGTTTTTCCGGATCAGGCGCAATGCCCTCTGCTGAAATTACGTGTCCAAGAAATTTTATAGAAGTTTTGCCAAAGTGCGATTTACTAAGATTAACTGTAATTCCTTGTGCACGAAAAGTTTGTAACAGTTGTTCAAGAATCAGATTGTGTTCAGACCAGTTAGCTTCTGCGATAAGAATGTCGTCTACATACGTCGTAATTCTGTCCTTAAGTTCTGTCGGAAGTATTGTGTTCAAACCGCAAATAAAAGCTGCAGAAGAAATAGTTAAGCCGAACGGTAATTTGCAAAATTGATAACAGTCGGCAAAACAGAGAAAAGCTGTATATTTTCTGCAATTTGGATGAAGTTGAATTTGCCAAAATCCCGATTTCAAATCTAGTGTAGAATAAATAGCTGTATCATGAAATTTCTGTAAAAGTTCCTCTAGTGTCTGTGGTCGATCTGTTTCGTTAATAACAATGTCATTAATGTGACGTGAATCAAGTACGAGGCGAAGTGAGCCATCTTTTTTCTTAACAATATGTAGCGGGTTTATGTATGGACTAACTGCCGGTTCAATAATTCCTTGGTCAAGCATATCCTGCAATTCCTTTTTTAACCTGTTCTCTGTGGATATATGGAATGGGATAATGCTTTGCTTTAAATGTATCGTGCTGTTTCACTTGAAATTCATACATAAAACCGGACATAGTACCAGGAATATTGTCAAAAACTGGAGCTTGCTGTAAAAGAATTTTGTGTAATTGCGTTCGTTCGTCGTCTGTAGTTGCACTGCTCTCTTTAACCTTATCAGAAATCAATTGCATTACGTCGTAGTCAGCTTCGTCTGGAGTATTATAGTTGTGTACGTACGTATCCGTGAACAATGTGGGATTACAGTCTATGTTACGTGTTGCGGAAATGACCTCTGTGCGGTTAATTGTTTGTTCTTCCGCAGATAAAGAGTGCTGAAATTCTAAAGCCAGTTGTACGTTTTCATCCTTGAACATTAAATAAGAATTCTGAAAATCAATGACTGCGTCGTGTTGTACCAGAAAATTCGTACCTAAAATTACGTCTGTTGTCAATAAAGGAACAATCCAAAAATTTGAGTGGAAAGTATGACCTCCAATACAAAATGATAAATGCGTCTGTAATTTAACGTCTACTCCTTTACTCGGTACTGCTCCTTTCACTTTTGTTTTGCCTAATGGTAATGTCGGATACGTATTCTCTTTGTTGCACTCGTTGAAAGTCTCCTCATTTATTACTGATATAGGTGATCCGGAATCGATTACTGCTGAGAATTTCGATGAACCAATTTTAATTTCGATAACAGGATGTGAAATAGTTTTCTGAACAAATGGTCTTTCCTGCAAGAGAGTGTCTCTGATATCGTCAAAAGTAATTACATTTTCGTGAACTACATTTTGCGTGTCAAAGGTAGTGCTTGTGTTACTGGAATATGCAATCTGTACTGTGTCTGGTCAAATTCTGTCGTACGTGCTATTATTAACGGGAGAATATTGTGGCATATCCACTATATGAACTGCTCTGTTATTTCTTATTGACGTGTTACGCTATAGATGACACCTATTGTCTGTTTCATTCATCATAATATGTTGTTGCTGATGTTGTTGCTGCTCATAAGATCGACTGTTATTAAATGTACGCTGAAAATTGTGCTCGTTGTTTTTACGTCTGTCATGATAGTAATTTCTATACGGCGCATTGCGATAGGAATTGAAATACTGCCTTCTCTGTACGTAGTTCTTTCTTTGCTGCTGTGCGTTACTATTTGTTGTAGCTGAGACTATACGTGCACGCGGCGAAACATTAAAGTTAGGTTGACCTTGTGCATTACATTGTTGGTTAGGTATTCCAACCGGCTGACTTTCATGCTGTTGTGGTGGAAAACGTCTATTGTTACCAAAATGTGCTTCCTGTTGCTGAAAATTTTGACGATATTGATAATCTGAATTTTGTCTGTGATTTAAGTTCTAGTAGTTGTCATTACGGGAGTGCCTAATAAAATTGTCACATTCGGTAAAGATTTCTCATATCCGGTTTTCATTACATATTCTTAATCCTAGATAGAGCAATAGTTAAAGAGCAGTTTTGATAAAGGATAGTAGAAGAAAAGGCAGCAGTGCAGAAAACTAAAGATGAAACAGCACTACTACAACTCGGGGCCCTATGCTCGCTACGGCACATATTCATTAAAGCGTAATGAATCCCCTGAGGTCAATTACGCACTGCAAATCAATTTTAGCTTTTGCGTTGCAGGAAATGGCGGTAAAATTCCAAAGGCAAATTGTTGTATCCGTGCTAATTCAAATTTCTGCATTATAGGCAATGCTGATGAAAATACAAAAATAAATTGTCGCATATGGTTCAAAGCTAGCTTCTGCATTACAGGCAATAGCGGTGAAAGAAAAAAAATAAATTGTCGCATACAGTGCAAATCTTGTATCTGTGTTCTGCCATTATTAAATTCCTTAGATTTTCTTACAAATGCAAATTGCTCGAAATCTACGTTCTCGTCATTGAATTTGAAAACACGTTCAGGTTTGTGTGTGAATCTGTTCGTCTGTGTCATTTCGGATTTCAAGTTGCGTAGCTTTTCAGATTTTAAGTCGCGTAGCTTTTCGGATTTTAATTCTCGTAGTCTCTGTAAATTGCTCACATTATACGCGCTGCGTGACTCTGACAAATGTTCGTAACGTGGCGGATTCTGTGACGTATTGGTGACTGAAATAATTGTTAATTCCGTTACTTTAATATTTTCGTCAATTTGGTTGTTGTGTCGTTCACTTTTATTCACAACTTCCGTATTCACAGTGTGTAAAACTTCCACTGACTCTAAATTAACTTCGTCGCGAATCTGTACTGCGTTTTTAGGGCATTGTTCGGTGACTGCATTAATTTCATGTATCTGTGTTGCGTTTGCTGAACATTGTTCAGTGACTGCATTAACTTCGTCTTTATGTAATTCTGTTGTGCTTACATGTGTACTATTTAATTTTTGTGCAACAGTGCCAACTTTTTCATTGCTGTTATTAGCACAAGTCTTGGTATTCACACGTAATTGTACTTTAGTGTCCTGACATTGCATGGTAACAGCTGTAATCTGTTCGCTAGCTTGTTTGTTCTGTTCATTAAGGTTATCGTGTTTTTCCCTCGGCTGTTTAATACCTTCAGAAAATTGTTTGTTCCGTTCTCTAAATTGTTTGTTCTCTTCTTCCAGTCGTTTGTTCTGCTTATCAAGTTTTTCATCAGTTTGTAGCAATATTGCCATAATTTGACCCAATGTAACTTTCTCTACCCCATTCACTGTGCTGTTTGACGGTGTATTTGCAAGTGTCGCGTTTTGCGTGACCATTTGGTCATTCTGTAATTTACAAAAACGTTTCTCACTCGAGTCCGTCGTATTTTCGGTACACTGACCACTTTCATTAGAAAAATTTGTCTGTACGTTACTTGAATTTTTCAAACCGGGTGTGTTAGGCTGGGCAGCGCTCATTACAATAGAGCGTTCTGCGTCATCAATTGTCGTCAAATTAACAGACGAGACAATTGAGTTCGTTTGTTCATTATCAAGGTAAAAGTCATCACTAGTGGTTGGAATGCACTGATTGTTAGTGAACGCAGGATTGTCATCATTACACTGCGTGTCACAATTACTATCGGTCACGCTGTTTAAGTCGGTAATTTCGTTCATAATACCTCGCGATACACTATTCATAGTCTTTCGCGGCATTTTTGCTTAAGTCACAATTATTCACAAAACAATAAGCACAATGCAAAGGCAACACACAAATACAACAGAGCAACGAATTGCCGTTGATCTGTAGAAAGAAAGTCACGAGATTAGTAAAAGCGTTGCGCCAAATCCTAATTATATCTAAGCAAATAAGAGCAGATATCTGACTGTTGTTCAAAAGATTCTCAACGAAATTCGATCCTGGATTGGGTGTCGCCAAGTGTAACCTCCCCACAAAAATTTTAAAAGAAATGAAATATAAAATGAATAGGAGCCAAACGTAACCTCCCTAGCAATTAAATTTTAATGACAATAAAAAAATGAGAACCGCAATCTGACTCAAAGTATAAGTTCCTCACAAAAAAAGAAAGTCGATTCAGTGATAAGAAAATCTCACTGACAATGAAAATTCAATCAAACCGAAATATCGGTCCTCGGCCCTGTGTAAAACAATCAGAATTAAATTCTTACCACATTGTAACTGCTAGTCAAATTTCTGCTCTTATTCTTGCGCACGGCTTGGAGGAACTGCATTGCAAATAATAATATTCTTTTTTTTTGAAATTCAACTGAAACTTTTCTTTAAGGGAAGTGGAACGAAATCGTTAGTTCAATTAAATAAAATTTTTTTGTAAAAATTGCTTTGAAATCAAATTATTATTGGGGCACTTGTTGGAAATTAATTACAATAAATAAACTTTACATTATCTGATGATTACCTACATTAACAATATACCTCATTCAGCATCTTGACCAGAATGCCATGTCGACGCTCGCCGACTGCGTCCCGCTCGCGACCGTGACAGGACTAGACCACTACTGCCGACGGACTACATCACACAACTGCACTGGGCTGCTACTACTGACCGACTGGTCTGCATGACGACTACTACTCGCAACGACTACTGACAGAGTACTGCTCGCAACACTCGCGCGGTCAAGCGCAGACTAACCACGATAAATGGCTCTCTGGTCAGAGACTCTGCAATGCCTCGCCATCGCTGCTACGTTACATACGTGTTTCAACATCAACAGTCCTATTACTGACCCATCCTAGTACAAAATTTTCATGGATCTCTAGCGGGGAAACAGTACAACTGTGTCGGTTTTGTCACATAAAAAAGTGTTTCCTTTTACCTCTTTTTGTATACTTACTTATTTTACACTGAATGTGGACTTCTCTTGTAAAGCTTTAGGTTTTTTTGGCTGTTCGCAGATGACAGAGAGAAACTGATAGCTGGCAGCTGATTGTACATTGGTGCTAATTGACGTCTGAGTCGGAACGTAAATAATGTCCAATGTGCACATAGACGAATGTATCCTTTATGTTTTCACTAAGTGAACCACAATCACGTGAGTATCTGTATACAACGATGTAAGGTGGAACCATCGCTTCAAGCTTGCAGGGGGAAGGTAGACTTTCATTGTCAGAAGGCTAAGGAAGGGTACTCCTCACACGAAAGAGGCCAAATACGAAATCCTCTTTCGTCCTATTCGTAAGTGTTGTTCGTCCTTACAAAGTTGTGTTAGGGGAAGAAATACAAAAGATGCAAAAAAAAGCTTCGCGAGCCGTCACAGACTACATAGCCTGAGTGCTACAGAAATGATCAAAAGACCACAGTGGTAGGCGCTACAGCGAAGATGTCATGCATCGCGAATAGCTTCACAAACGAAAGTCTGAGAGTACATTTTCCGATTCGAGTCAAGAAACCGTACTACTTTCCTTGGGCAATGACTGCGAAGCTAAAATTAGATAAATTCTTCCTAGAAAAGCAGGCACTGGCAGTACTTCTTTCCGTGTTCCATCCACGTACGGAATTGGATCGGTGCGTAGAGTAAGGGTGGTACGAGTATTTTCATACTCGTTGTTATTAAAAATCCACAAGTACGGATTTTATGGGCCATGTGTATGGGGTTAGAATTCTGTATGCGTTATGAGAAATTATTTTGTACCGTATAGTCCATTTTACAAATGTGTTACATTAAAAAGCTTTTTATTTACTTACGAGTAATTATGTTCTGCTTTTTAGACGTGTCTGTGTGAAATTTCTTAGTAGATTTCGGACATTTTGATGCGATTACAACAGAGATACATTGTAAATTTATAGTTTATTTGAGTTTCTCTTCACCTGACTCAATCAAAATATTGCTTTCTCCTACGTGTATGTCACGGAAAGATTGTGAAGGTAAAACTTAAAAAGATTCGAGCTCGCACTTAAAATCTGGTAGCCCGTAAAAAGAAATAAAAATAAAAAGTAAACTTTTTTCTCAGCATAGGTGCATAAGTAGCCCTAAATGTGTCCGTGAATGTTAAGACTGATCATATATACATCTCCTATAAACTGACTCGTCCCATCATTTGGATAAAAAAATCGTTCAAACGATCTATAGAACATGTAAGTAATTAACACGGAGGCTTGTCAGCAATTGCTTTTACGGCGAAACATCGTGACTTGAACAGGAAAAAGAGTGAAATAGCAGTGGCACACAATGTACTCTCCAACCTACACCAGGCAAGAAAGCCAGTCAGTGTTCCATTGTCATCCAGTTCTGAGCTATGATGAAAGTTTGAAGTCTCTAACTCATCCACAAGTTGGTTTAAAATCAATTGCAAAATTTGTACTGAACAGACAGACAAAACCGAAGTACCGTCCACCGTATACCAGACAAGAATGAGAGTTAATATTGTATTATCATCCAGTTCTGAGCCATATTTAAAGTTTCAGCTCTTTATCTCACCAGGAATTAGTTTGAAATCAATTGCAAAATTTGTATCAAACGGACAAGAAAGCGATCCAATACAATCGTGTTAAAAACGTTCCATTTAGTGCAAATGTGTGCGAAATAAAGGCTTTTTCATTAAATCTCCCCGTATTTGGATTCAAATTTCACAAATGGGCGATTGTTAATATGACAGCTGCATTCTGGGACAACGGCACGTCTTGCTGTCTCAATACTGAGGTCGAACAGAGAGTGTACTCAGCCCTTCAAGATCACCTGATGTCAGTCTTCCGGAGTATTCTGCCTGTGGCCATCTCAAGCACTCTGGTTAATACAATTGAAGAAATGGAATAGTGAGTCTTGTTACCTTTGTTGGTGCTCTCATGGTGTCTTATGCAGACAGAGCGCCTTACGTCTGCACGGAACAGTAACGCAGTTGAGACAGCCATTTTCGAGTGGGTGTCTGGCACTGAATACATCGATGGCCAAGTCGTCGTAACTGTGGCCTCCACACCTCTTTGAAACTTCCTAACGTATTCCGCATCCTTGTCCCTCTCGTTACCTTATTCTAGCGCCTTTTTTCCTCTCTCTTTTCCTCTTTTCTCTGTCACATCCTCCCTCCCTCTCTGTCTCGCTCTGTCTCTCGCGCTCTCTCTCTCTCTCTTTCTCTTCAGTGGGCGTGTAAACTGCGTTCAACGCTCTAGCCCCATCCTCAGACGCGAGCAGTTACCTCCCTCATTCGTCAGCACCTCGTAAAAGTTTTATAAGGAGCGCTCTACAGCCGGCTGCGTCCCAAGGGCGCAAATGCCGATAGCTTAATTAAAACAGCGCGTTTGAAAATAACCCCGGCCACGTGACACCTTAAACTTCTAAAATTACCTCCTCTCCTTTTAAACACACTGTAACGAGTGGTACATACTGGAGTTTGGACGCCACAGTCCTTTGTGACGTTAACAGCCGGCGCTCTTGCTACAGATGTTGCCCCCTTGTAGCTCGCAGGACCTGAGGAGACGAAACTTTCCGAGGCGCAGAGGGACAGGCAAACCGCAGAAAAGATTTCTCCTCCCTCTTCATCCTCACCTCGCCTAGTTAGCCCGCCCGCTTATCTGCAACTCTTTAACAACACCGTCCCTCACTCCGTCTTGTAACTACCCATCAGCTGCAGTCGTCTTTTAAAATTACACCGGGCGCTACCCTTCCCCTTGTGCCGTCTTTTCACATGTACTGCCTTCCTTATTCTCCCTGCGAAACTACAAAGATGAAAATTCTTCATTGTGCGCCGGTATCTTAACAATGCCCATTAATTAATCTATTGATTGGATAATTAAGCACTCAATCTTCTTCCCACGCTATAAGGCGGCCTCCCCTTGAGAGAAAGGTGCAATAAAAGTGGAATAAGAAGTGAGGGAGGTGGGAAAAGTTCCCTCCCAGTTTGCCGATTCCATCGTAAGGTGAGTTAGAACGGGTCTATAGACACAGGCCACAAAGTACGACAGCGATGAAATATTCGACAAGGGTACAATGACTCAATCACGGTTCTGCAGTTCTTAACCGCAACATTCACTTAACTCTTCCACGTTCTTGGATAAGGTTTACAACTGTCCACCTTGTACTTGACCAACAGGCTTTATTGACATGTAACTTAACGCATATCTTGAAGCGTTCGTAAGTTTCTTTGATAAAAAGTTCTCTTCGCAGATGTCAATGTGTGCTGTTAGGGAGCAACGTATCATCGTTCGACTCAAAATCCATCGTTCTGCATACAGACACAAACACACATAATCATCAACATTCGTACTTATCACATGAAAATCACTGAGTACGTTGCTACATCTACAAATAATGCCGAGTTATACCCGGTATGTTGTACAGTTAAAATTAAATGAATAGCTTTCTTAATATGAACGTTTACAAAGAAATGACTACAACAATTTGTGGCACATTACCTTTAAATATTTTCTGTAATTTTTAACGCCAGAAAATAATATAAAAATCGACAGAGCAAGTTTTTCTCGAGTGAGAATGTTATTCGGATACCAAATGAGTTGCTGCATCAGCATACAGGTATTTTACCGTTATTGAAAGTAATACCAAATCAAATGCTACATCGTCATTTAAGTATAATAAGCCGAAATTGACAATGACATTGCTTCGCACTCGAAATTTCAGCTTCGACGTGCTATGGGCGAGAATACTGCTGTTCTCCATACTTAGTTTGTAATTTTTTTTGTTGATTCAAGTGTGATCACTGTCACAAATGTATTTTTTTCTAAGTGAGTTGAATTGGTGTTCACGGCGTTCGCTGCTCGTGGTCTTGCGCTAGCGCTCTCGCTCTTCGCGCGCGGGGTCCCGGGTTCGATTCCCGGCGGGGTCGGGATTTTCTCTGCTTCGTGATGACTGGGTGTCGTGTGTCATTGACTCACAAGTTGCCGAAGTGGCGTCAACTAAAAAGGACTTGCAATACGGCGGCCGAAATTCGCCGCATGGGGCCTCCCGCACAACAATGCCATACAATCACTTCATTTTTTGTTGCCCACGGCGCATAAATTTCAATTTTAAGCCAATCCTACTTGTAATCTTCTAGTCCAAAATTGAACGGTTAGCAGCGCTGTCTTACCACATGTTGACCAGGTCAGTGCGACTGCCTGCTCATAACTCTTTGCCTCACCAGCTGATTTTGCCAAGATGTCTTGGCGCCATTTTTAGATTTCATATGAAAACACACGAAAGTTATTATTGGCGCTCTTATCCAACAAACTGCCTTACATGAGACAGATCTGAAACGTGCATAAAATTTGGAGCAGTATATGCCGGAATATCCAGGTAAGATGTTTTAATGTACTTAACCCGCTGATAGTCATCACGTTTGATCTGTAACTGTAGGGGTGTGATCGCCTGATAAACAGAAAAAAACACAATTCATTCAAATATCCCTCAAAAAAGCATTCTTCACCGTTATTCATTAAATAATGCTGCGACGAAGTCAACTTCTTTCCTCATTGATACAGTAACACCTTTACGCTGAAAATTCGCTGAGGGAGCCTTTACAGCTTCAATTCCTTCACATTACACGCTTTCCTCCGTATTTATAGACTTTTTCACTATCTGCTCTTGGGTAGTTTACGTCCACATCTTGGTACATTTGACGTTCACCATGAAAGACAATCTCGCATCAGACCTTCCTTCTTCCCTTCAAATGTCCCATTTCCATTATCTCCCTGCTTACCACTGATATTACGTTGAAATACTAATTTCTCTGGGCATGGTGGTTTGCGGTAAATAATACATACATTATTTCACGCTGATGTTTCCAGATGTTGTGTTAACGTGATGTACGAAGGCGTGCTGGAAAGTAAGGCCTCCAAGTTTTTTATTCTCTTCTCATTGTCGGTTGAAGTATGAGGTGTCATGCATATTACTCGGTCGACCTTCCCGCTTTGCTGCCGCAAGTTGCAGCCCTTCACCTCCAGGGAGTTCCGTGTTGAAGTGTGGAACATGGCGGTGCGCGAGATTCATGTAATCAGGTTGAAACGTCCCCTTAGAAAAATTAATGAATTACTGTGCTGGTAAAACCCTTGCGTTATTTGATTTTCAAGCAGCTGAGCAGAACTGATAGTACTCCGACATTTCGCTCTTTACTTATTCTGATCAACACTAAACTGACACACAATATTCGTAGCGCAACGCAATCTGACTTTCAAAAATCCCTACAAAAGAATGGCCCTAACAATAACCTATTCCTTTCATAAATCACTTACCTCACAAATATCTTCGTTAGTCAAACTACTGCAATACAGCGAGCGCCACTACTGCCAGCTAAATAAAAGATTCTAACTACTGAAGGCACTAACTACTGAAAGGCACAGTTAGCAAACGAAAGATTTTGATAGAGAACAAACAATGTATTTACCTTAATAGTGTTCAAAAGTCATAGTATATATAGCAGTTCATGACATCCAGTCTTACAAATTTACTGTCTCTGATGGACACACGTCCAGATCATCCGCTCTCAAAACTCCGCCATCCCTCTCCCCACATCCACCACCGCTGGCGGCTCACCTCCAACTGCGCAGCGCTATGCGCTGTTAACAGCCAACCGCCCAACACTAGAATAGCGAATATTACAACAATGCTAACCAGCCAGAGACTGCACACAGCACAGCCAGTGATTTTCATACAGAGCGCTATGTGGCATTACCAATATAAAAACCTAAACAGCCTACTTACATAGGCTCCCCACAAAAAATTTTGCAAATTGTTTTGGGCACTGGCCAATACATATTTGTAAAATTTTTCTTAATTACAATAACAAAGATATCAAATCCACACACTTATTGATACAATGTTGGTCAAAAGCTAAAATTTTCTCACAGTCCATAAAGAGAGTCCTGATCATTCATCACAGTAAAATTGCAGAGTTTTTTTTCTCAAAGTCTGGGGAGTAAAAGACAATGTACACGGAAGTAGTGGATTTCCATGCAGTCCTGTAGAAGTAGTGTTGTTATTCCAATGGAAAGACAATGCTGACTCTTGACATGCAGACAGGCAATGAGCCACAACAGAGCAAACCCACAGCAGAGTCAGTCGAAGTTTTGAAGAATATTGGTAGGTAGGTCATCACAGAGCAGACCCACTGTAGTCCTGGTAGAGAGTATGGTACTGGTGGGCCACCAGAGGTGCAGACCCGCTGCAATCCTTGTAGAAATAATGGTACTGGTGGGTTATGAAAGGTGCCGACCCACTGCAGTCCTTGTAGAGACGGCCAGCAGCCATCTGTTGCGACTGTGCAGTTGCACAATCAACCTCGAAGAGTCTTGTGGATAATATATCAAGTCCATGAACCACCATTTGTGCACTCACAAAGTTTTTGGAATTGTCCTTAGAACCAACAATGCTGTTAACCCGTTTCTTGCTGAATTATCAGCACATGTGCGAGCACCAACAGTCCTCTTTTTTTCACATATTGTGCATATACTATGACCAACAGAAATGTAATTTGAAGAACTGGTGTCTATACAATTATAAATTTACAACATAAGAGTACAATTACAAAGGTACAAAATACATCATTAAAGAACATAACAATACAGATAACATTTTGTGGTAACGCAGGCTTGACAAAAGAATCGAAATAAACAGATACATCAGTATTACAAGAATTATGACATACAGAAATAAATAAAATAATGAGAATAGTTTCAAAACATTAATTTCACACATGAGCATTAAAACAGAACAGAATAAATAATGTCTAAACATCTATACATAGTAAATAACATAATATTAGAAAAATTCTACAACATAACTGTTGTCAGCTAAACATATAAAGACAGAAAGAACACAAATACACAAGGGTACACAGACACATAGTGGAATGACACAAAAGGACAGGACAGGGTTTGTTTTCAGTGTGACATTTGGTACTGCAATGCAACCCCAAACTTCATTTCATAGATGTTTCCTTTTGTTTCACCATTTTTATACCTTGTCAATGCATTACTTCCAATTCATCACAACTCATTCTCTTATATAGCCTACACCCTCTTAAGCTAACTTAAATCTACTGAGCTGAGATGCTAAACTAAGGGACGAGGCAATGCAGAAACACATAACAAATTAACACAAACAGCAATGACAAAAAATGCAAATTGGCAAAGCAAGCAGCAGTATATCTAAATTAGCAAAGCAATTGCAATATTACAACTAATATAAGGCAATGTGCAGCAAACAAGAAAAATAAATCAGTAGTAAAACTGGCTTAACAAAGTAATACAAAGCAAAATTGAGTAGCACTATGCCTGGCAAACAGCAGCATCAAATGCAATAACTTATATCTAAACATGACAAACCCACAAGCAGAAAAAATAGTACACTAAAAATGGCCATGTTTAATACCTATGTCACATCTTACCACTAGGGTGATGCATCACGATAACTTACTCTATGAAACAAATTATCCACTCATTGACAAAATTATGTATGCAATTCCTGTGAAGGGAAATGTCTTTTTGTGCTCCCTCGTGTTTTTGGAAGTAGATCATAAAAAATTATTATTTACTGGATCTGTAGGCATAAAATATCTATACTAGTACATCTATTAAATTTTATTTTAACCACTGCTACAGTGCAGCTAGAAACAAGATATTAAACAAATTGAGCAATCTCTCAACTAGAAAGAGAATAGATGTAAAATGTTCCTCATAATTTCATTAGGCATTTTAGTAAATATCATAAATTAAGAGCTCCACAGTATAATCATATGTTTTCAAGTTCGAGCGTGTCGTATTTTCAGTGCTTTCTACAAAGAAATGTCAATAGCTAGGATAATGGTCTCTTTTTGTTTTTTCCACCTAATGGCTTTTTCTCCAGGCAGGTGGCACAGCTGGCTGCCCATGACGCGTTATGTGAAGGTCACTTAACTTTCTTACCGAAATATTTATGACAGCAGTGACAGTCTCATATTAAAAAATTTCACAGGTTGAGCATTTGCGTTACAATTGTGTAGAAACCAAATCCTATAAATATAACAGTATCCAAAAAATTTTCGCTGGCATTGTGATACATTCATGCATATACACACATTTCATAACTCTTGAAGTACGATTCTCGATTTCCAACATCCTTTTCATAAATCAGAGTCCCTAAGTACTACTCCTTATTCCTTACCTTATTACACATATACATATTCATCAACACGTCTTCAATATTTCCTCATAATAAATACAGAGCATAATCAAATTCCTTATATAGCATCACCTTATTGATCATAAACATACCTCAACAGCATAATACACATCGTCATCGTAATAATAACATCATAACAGATCAATCACATCTCAAAATCGTCGCAGCTTCTTTCAATAATTTCAAGGCCTAAGAAAAAGTCTCTTCTCATTTCAATAGTGTCATCTACCTCAAACGTACTTTAAAATCATGATCCCATACCAAATACATCATTCAAAGCTCTCATAATATCACAATGGTTCCAAAAAAATATGAACAGTTCACAAAGTACAGACAAAACACAATTTCATAAGTATGAAGTTATCCAACTGTGTAATTGCGTAAACATGTGTCACTGACGTAGTAAAATAAATGTTTGTTTCTCCGTTAAATAATCAGATAGCTGTGTAATTCTGTGTTAGAGAAATATGGTACCTATGTGTAAAGTTGTATAAGCAAATACCATATTAGCTAGGGCTCCTTGTGCTTGCCAAACACACGGTACACTAAGTAGGCGTGTACCCCCCTGGGGATTAATGTAATTATACCCTCAGGTGTTACAGATTAGAGCAATGGAATGAAATGTAACACAGAAAACATTTGTATCCTTGTAATTCAAAAATCTTTAAAAATAAATGTTTTAAGTACAAAATTAATCACTCAAATACGTGTACTGCAGCACTAAACTGTGCGTCTTGTTGTAAGATAATCTCTGTCATTACTTAACGGTAAAAATGTGCCAAGTGTCGAAATTATCGTCGTCCATAAGCAAAGTTCTGTAGAAGTCAATGTACTTACCTCATAATAAACAAAAGTGAAATACTATGCGTATAGATAGCATAGTTATTACGTACAGTACCGTGACCAAGAAAGTACTATAATGTAATGTATTTTTGTGCTACGAAAAAGGCTGTCTCATTGTAGCTATACCACGAAAGTTACTACTAAAAACATGTTTTCCTTTCCAGAAGAATTCAGAAAAACTGTGCAGATATAAAACAGATACACCGCAAAAGCAACAATGTATATTGTGACACACGTTAGTAGAGTCGTGATATAATCGTGTAGCTGCAAATAAACTAACCACTGTGTCATCTGGTATCTCTCAGAAAGTACTTTAAATCCAGAATGTATTTTCAAGTAAATCAAAATGTTGCATTAAAATCTCATTAGCAGTACCAGTATATGTTCTAAGTATGTAAGCCTTATATCAGTTACGTTATCGTGCAACTAACAAGCAAGAATGTACGCACAATAACACTGTGACGTCTGTTCACTATAACAATGCATTCGTAATTTCTGTTTAAATAAGTTCTCTTGATTCTTGACTGGATATTTAATTCTAAAACATAGTTGCATGTTAACAGTTTCTAAGTGTGACAAAGAGTACTAGTAACGTGAAGTGAAAAGTTGTATGGCAAAGACTAAGTTAAGAAAACAGAGTATCTCTCAATAAACGGCTTTACATGTGAAATATGGTGCAATCCTTTACTCTTCCTAGTACGCAGAGTTTCAACTTCAACGCAATTATCATGTGGTATACGTCGGATTCTGTAAGGTCCATTGTAAATCAGAAAGAATTTGTGACTCAATTGTTTCATCTTATGTGACAATGAATGAGCTTTAATGAGAACTTTCTGACCAATATATAATTTCTTGGCATTTGCTTTACCGTGTAGTTTTCTCCTTTTGTCTGCTGCAGATTTTATACTTTTAATAGCCAAATCAATTATGTCTTTGTGTCGAAGTTTACGTGTATTCGGAAAAGGTACAATCTCTCTGATTCTGTTCGGTGGTTCCATCTCAAAATTCAGTGCGCCTTGCCAATTTCTTTCATAATTTCCGAAGTGCCCTGTGTTATTATTTTGTGGCTGTTCCGTATTTCTATGTCCCTCTTCTCGAATTGGAGCGCGAGTGTCGTCTGAAAAATGTAGTTCTTGTATTACCTGTCTCAACTGATCTTGTACTTCCCGGATTTCTCTTTTGTACTGTGTATTGATTTGATTCTGATTTTGTTTGAATTTTCTAATTTGTTCATACGCTTCTGTGTCAGTGAAGGCAGCGGGTCTTGTGTCATTCAGATCATCATCTACCTTTGTAGATAAGTTAGTGAACTGATCCGAAAGTTCGGCTACTTTCTCCGATAATGAACTGATTTCCTCAGTGTGTATTTCTGAACCAAGGTTCAGAGTGTCCATTAGTGTTGAAATTGTATCTACTGTGTCCTTTAAGTTTTCCTGAGTTTTTGCAAGTTGCGTAACCGAATCGGTAGATGCAACTGAGTCAATTTTAGCTTGCAAGGTGTCGTGATTTTCATGAACAATAGTTTGCAGTTCTTTTATGGCTGCTTCGTCATTCTGTAATGCATTTTCATGGCGCGAAAAAATAGGTTGAAAATGCTCACAAATTTGTGTTTTTACGTCATTACAGACTTTTTGACATTTAGATTCGATTTTAAGTAACTCAGCAGTTAAACCTTCACGTGTTTGTTCAAGCGTGGTGTCTAACTTTTGAAGCTGTTGCCATGACTATTTTTGATTTTGTTCCATTGCGTCTAACTTTTGAAGATATTGTTCCATTGTGTCTAACTTTTGAAGATTTTGTTCCATTTGTTTCAGATTTTGTTGAAGCGTTGTGTCTAACTTTTGTAGCCTTTGTCCCATTTGTTGCATTAACTGTAATAACAATGCACTGGTGTCTGAAACATGTTCCTCAGTGCTATTCGGCAGTGCATTTGAAAAGGCAATATTCGCATCTTGAAAAGCAAAAAATGTGTCTTGACTTATTTGAGAAAACGGTGAGGACGCAAAACCTGACTCTACAGTGTTTGCAAGATTGTGTCCTGGCATTTCGGATTCCTGAGGCGAGCTGTTGCCTACCGATCGATCGATAATGCTTCCCTGTTCACTAATTGTTTCACTGGCTACACCATTATTTGCCGCCTGCTCCATTTCCATATGCACAATTACCAAATTACTACTTTGAATGTCTGTTAATTCATTACACGGTGGTGCTGATATGCTACGCTCGTCATCACTATCATTTCTCAATTTACTTTGGAGCCTAGTATTACGTTTTTCACACGCCATTATTGTCGCAATATTTCACACGATAACACAGAAAAAGCACAATTTGAAGAGCAAAATAAAAAAAACACATTAACATAGCACTGAAAATAATATCTCGTTAATTTCTAATGCAGCTGCGAAATACTTGGTGCAGATCTACATGCATGCCGCAACTGTTTTCCTGTACAACAATGAAAGACTACAACTACAAAGGAAATTCTCTCTATAATTATGCACTAGCAATAAAAAATAGCTACACTAATTACACAAACTAAAGAAAAAATCAGAAGATTCCAGTGAGGTATCCTGGCAGGGTCGCCATATGAAACATCCCCTTAGAAAAGTAAATGAATTACTGTGCTGGTAAACCCCTTATGTTATTTGATTTTCAAACAGCTGAGCAGAACCGATAGTACTCAGACATTTTGCTCTTTACCTATTCTGATCAACGCTAAACTAACACATAATATTTTTTGCTCAACGCAATCTGACTTTCAAAAATCCCTACAAAAGAATGGCCCTGACTAACAATAACCCATACCTTTCACAAATCACTTACCTCACAAAACTCTTCGTCACTCAAACTACTGCAATACAGCGTGCGCCATTACTGCCAGCTAAATAAAAGATTCTAACTACTGAAGGCACTAACTACTGATAGGCATAGTTAGCAAATGAAAGATTTTGATAGAGAACAAACAATGTATTTACCTTAATAGTGTTCAAAAGTCATAATATATATAGCAGTTCATGACATCCAGTCTTACAAATTTACTGTCTCTGATGGACATACGTCCAGATCATCCGCGCTCAAAACTCCGCCATCTCTCTTCCCACATCCACCACTGCTGGCGGCTCACTTCCAACTGCGCAATGCTACATGCTGTTAACAGCCAACTGCCCAACACTAGAATAGCGAATATTACAACAATGCTAACCAGCCACAGACTGCACACAGCACAGCCAGTGATTTTCATACAGAGCGCTATGTGACTTTACCAATATAAAAACCTAAACAGCCTCTTACAGGGTTTCTAACCATCCACAGATGGAGCTCTCTTTTCCTCAGCGAGGCAATGTCAGGATCATAGGCCTACGCAAGCGCTGCGGCATCTGCAACAATCCGATGCCTTAGCTTCACAGTCATCGATAATCCTCCATACAGTCCCGACTTGGCCCCATCCGATGTCCAATTGCTTTCAAAAATTACAGAACACATTCGAGAACTTCACTTCGATAGTGAGAAAGCGGTGCGAACCGAGATGAGTTATGGCTCCATTCACAAAGACAAACCTTCTACACTGACGCTACCAACAAACTGGGTTCTTGTTAAATGAATCTTCCGTAGGTTCTTGGTAGAACAACATTATAATAAATTAAAAATGCTACTTTGCTTTTATCCTACAATATTAATTTTAGTGTGTCAACCGGTTTTCGGCTTACAAGGCCATCTTCAGACATTTGATATTATCGCCAAAAAAGCTACAATGTTTTTAAAAGACATTGGAAAAGAAGTTACAAATCTCTACTGAAGCACAAATAAACAGTAAACGACATTTTTGACAGAAAGGTGGTAATGCAATATAAAAACTAAAAAGTTGAACGATGAATAAATATAAAGGGAGCAAACATGAAAAACCCTAATACAATACTGGAACAGCATGCCTATATATACAATTTATGTTAATAAACAAAACCAATACAGTAAAATAAAATTAGTATTTGACAAGGATACTTCAGGAGGTATAAGACATGGAGAACGGTACATAAGCTAGTTAAAAAAGGGAATTATCAATGTAACTACAGAATATATGAAGAATTTAAGCAATATCAGTTTATATAAACAAATAAATGAAGGAAAACGGAGGAGTGTAAAGGAACCATACAGTAAATTCCATTTTTGAAAGTGTGGAGGTACTACATTTTAAAAAGTAAAAAGTTGAACAATATACGAATATAAAGGGAGTAAAGAGTAAAAAAATTAACACTATACAAAAAACTGTGCCTATGTAACGGATTGCATTAAATAATGAACCAAGTAAAATAGAAACAGTACTTGACAAGACAACTCCAAGAGGTATCAAACATGGAAAGTAATACAAGTACCAATTAAAGGAAAACTTAACAACTGTAACTACACACTATATGGATTACACAGGCAACTTCAATAAAATAAAAGAATTCAGTGAATACAGGAAATGACGGAATATGAAGGAACAGACAGTGTGGAAGTAATGAAAAACTGAGAGGATTACGTGAAGTTTAGCAAAGAGGAAGTATTAAGTTGTGTCTGGTCATTTAAGATTGGGCCTGGACTGTGAGCTAGATGTTTCTCGTTGGGAGAAATATGTATATTCGTCGCCTGGATGATTGCGTTGAGGCATTGGTCTCCGGCACGAATCTGCCCGACGGATTTGTGTCCAGGTCCGGTGAAGCGGTCAGTCTATGATTGGTTTTTAGGCGGTTTTCCATATGCCTCGGCGAATGCGGGCTGGTTCCCCTTATTCCGCCTCAGTTACTCTATGTCGGTGATTGCTGAGCAAACAAGTTCTCCACGTACGCGTACACCACCATTACTCTACCACGCAAACACAGGGGTTACACTCGTCTGGTGTGAGACGTTCCCTGGGGGGTCCATCGGGGGCCGAACCGCACAGTAGCACTGGGTTCGGTGTGGGGCGGCGAAGGGATGAAGTGGACTGCGGTAGTCGTCGTGGGGTTGTGGACCACTGCGGCTGCGTTGGGGACGGAGCCTCTCCGTCGTTTCTAGGTCCCCGATTAACATACAATAGAATACAATACGTTGAGGCATAAATATCTAGACATGAAGAATAAAGATATGGAATGTTAATAAAGTTTTTTTTAAAAAATAACAGCCTTATGAGTATTCACACAAAAAATTCAGAGGCATTGGTTTCCAGCAAGACGTCGTAGAAGTTTTAAAAAATTTTTTACTATCTAACTAATGTTGTCTAAGAGAAATATTGACTATTAAGCGGAACCGCGTTTATCCGGCAATCGTTAACTGGGATCATAGTTCATCGGGATTTTATTAAAGTAAAATAACTGTACAGATTAATGATATTCCAAAAGTAATATAGATAGCAGTCGACACTCATTAAATTTAAATTCAGGCAACCGCATATACACGAATCCCAGCATGTTGCCGGTTGACAAGTTAACACTGTGTTGTACTGTATAATTCTGTATTGCTCCTGTTTGCTGCGAGTCTAAAATAAACAACTTAGAGAATGAATATTGTGGCAGTGTCCATAGAAAATATGATGCACTTAATAGGAAGAAACTGAAGCTTTTTCAGACATTCAAGGGATACTGAGACGTAAACGATTAGCTGTCACGATGTTATTGTCATTCTCTCGTCTGCACCAAATGACGCAACCATGATAGATTAGCTGACAAGTTGGCGCTCAATCTGAACAACGTATGCCACATACAGGGACCATATGGTAGCTGCACAAAATAACGGCTGTCTGGAACGGCAGCCGGGATCAGTTTCAGCAGAACTAAAACGACTACGTAATGGTGCTGCACGTAAACGAGGTAAATTCTGGCTCAAAACAAACTTACTGGTTACCTCAACGTATAAAACTCATTGTGTTGGATTTTTCAATACAAAGTTTCTGCGTATATGCTGTATAATTCGTGTGTTCACATAAACATAAATATAAGTTGTTTTCAAGGCATTAATCCATATCATTCTAATTTTTCCAGACTTTCCATATTATCAAGATTTTCGACAATTCGATGATGTACGGGCCCATCTAGTGAGGATAACGAGTTTCCAATGTAACAGTGGAACAATGTTTTCGTGTTCTTAACCCGTTACCATACGTGGAGACCACACACTATAAATTTTTCAATTTGAGTTTAGGGCAATCAAGCCTAATGATATACACTAACTTACATATCAAACAAGACGCAGGAACTACTCACACTCGAAGGAAACAGGCCGTAGATTCTGTTCATTATTCGGAAAACTATTTGCCCTTGTGCCAGCTCATGTCAATTGGCTGTGTGTTTTATATTGAGAGATCTCTGTGTCGCACTTGGGTATTTCTCGTTTATCAGTGGAAAAAGCAGTGTTGATTTTTTACGTTATTTGTTTATCTTATGAGCTGGTGTTTTTCTAACGGTTATCACCAGACTAACGTCGCCATTAACGGTGGCAAGCTGGTGAATAACTTTGCTAAAGATTTTAGGTGTAGAAGATATGTTGCAAAATTCTATAACAATGCAAACGTGATAGAGTTCAAAGTATTAAAACTAAGCACAAATAGAAGCTAAGAGAAATATATGCCGGAAATTTATGTATCATGTATTACGTATAGATAATCTGTCACAAATTTTCATCTGACAGTAAAATGATTTCAATTCGTAATTAAATGGTGTTCCTTAAAAGTCTGTTCAAAAATGGCTCTGAGTACTATGGGACTTGACGTCTGTGGTCATCAGTCCCCTAGAACTTAGAACTACTTAAACCTAACTAACCTAAGGACATCACACACATCCATGCCCGAGGCAGGATTCGAACCTGCGACCGTAGCAGTCACGCGGTTCCGGACTGAGCGCCTTAACCGCGAGACCACCACGGCCGGCTTAAAAGCCTGTAGATGAAGGACAAAGACAGATGTATAATCAGCGCAACGTAAGTGGCTGTGACGCAACAGATCAGATCATGGCATTATAAAGAGTGTAAGGCAGGATGTAGATTATCACCACTGTCATCAGGGTGCAGGGAAAGAAGCAAACATTTTGTAAGAGAAATAAAAGTTTAAGAGGAATTGATACAGGTTCTAAGGTCTGTGGGCGATATATCGCTTTTGGTCGAATGTAAATAAGTGCTAACATCACAACCTGTGGCGAGGCGGGCAACCTAATTTCCAGTGAAATCCCTTTGCCGGGGTTGGAACATTGCTGAAAGAGCATCGTACGGTACCACAGTCCACCGCAGCGGCGAGCTAAATTTTCTCATGCTGCGCTGTCTTGATCCCCTAGGTGACTGAAGATTGGGACCTGTCAGAACACAACGCCCAGAATCACCATAAATACTTGCCACCCAGACCCTAGCAACACATTCACTACTACGTACTTCACACTAACCGATTGTCATATGTGGGCCAATCTGCTTCGTCTAGCCACTTTATCTGCTAGATGCGCCGGCCGCTGTGACCGAGCGGTTCTAGGCGCTTCAGTCCGGAACCGCGCTGCTGCTACGATCGCAGGTTCGAAACCTGGATCGGGTATGGCTGTGTGTGAAGTCCTTAGGATAGTTAGGTTTAAGTAGTTCTAAGTCTAGGAGACTGATGACCTTAGATGTTAAGTTCCATAGTGCTTGGAGCCACTTGAATCCGCTAGATGCTGGTCCACGAGACACTGCTAGACATAATGATCCGGGTCTCCACCGGATCCGCCAAAAGGAGGTCACCTCCAGGCTTACCAACACAAAATCAGATAGATTTAAAGCAGGAGTAGGCTTAATAATTAATAATAAAATAGAAACGCAGAACAATTACTATGAAGAGCAAAGTGAACGAACCAGAAAATCAATTCTGAAGAAGAGAGTTTGTCACCACCTAAAATAAAATGTTAGGAAGTCTTTTCTGAAGGTATATGTCTGTCTCTAGCCTTATATAAAAGTGAAGCCTGGATGATAAGCAAGTCAGATAAGAAGAAGGCATAAGCTTTAGAAACGTGGTGCTGTACAAGACTGTAGAAGATGGATAAATCCAGTAACAAGTGAGGAGTCAGTGAATCGAAATGGGAAAAATAAATTCATGGGACAACTTGACTAAATAAGGGATCGGTTGATACGACACATCAACAAGATACGACACAAAACAAGATGAGCAATCTGAATAATAAAACAGACTCGAAACAGATGTTCAGAGATATTTTAATCAAAGCCATGTTTGGCAATGGAAGTGTGGGGTCTAAAAACTGGAGAGAGAGACCAAAGCTTGAATACAGTAGGCTGGTTCAAATGGATGTGGGTTGCGGTAGTCATGCAGCCATGAGGAGGCCTACATACCATGGACTGTCATGGAGACCCGCATAAAAGGAGACTTCGGAGTAAAGGGCTGGTTCAAATGGATGTGGGTTGCGGTAGTCATGCAGCCATGAGGAGGCCTGCATACCATGGACTGTCATGGAGACCCGCATAAAAGTCTAGTGAAACTAAAAATTGGGTCCGCACTCGAAATATCGATGCCTCAGCGCCACCGTCTCTGCGTGGGACCAATTTCTTTGGCAGGTCAGACGTTTTAATAGGGTAATTTTCCAAGGCTCTCTTCCCGATGGCAAGTGAAGCTGGCAGTGAGTGGCATTAGACTAATCGACCGACAGGATGATTGACCACAAACAGATCGAAGGTTGTTTTTGATAATGAACTACTCAAATAACGTTGAACATTTTGTTCCATCTGTGTTATAACTAAACTGGACTTTTATCTTTTATTTATTCTTCATAATTACCGGCTACTATCTGAACTCCTAAAATAGGCCACAGTAATCATTTTTCTCTTGGATAATAATGAATTAAGTGTTAACTTTTTTTACTTCTAAAATTTATTTTTTTACACTGCAACTAATTCTACCACACAAAACTATAAGAAAATCCTTAACCACTATTCCTGCTGCTACTAGTACTTCTGCAAGCACTCAGACTCAATTTTCTGTGTTTGTTTATTACTTTTTGTGCATTTAGCCTGTAGATGGTTTTTCTCTGCTACTACCCAGTCAGCAGCCATTGTGTACTGGATTCCTTTGGCGTCGGGCAACACATAAGTAACGTTTCCGTTGTAATAAGCAATACCACCAATCGCTGTTACTTCTTTAAATCCCCACTTCCATGATAACTTGCACCAACGGCGAGTAAATTCTTAAGAAACTATTCTATTAGGAGGTCGCCGATCTCAGTTGTCTTCTGTCCCTCTGCAGAGTATATTGCCTGCCGGGAATGGCAGCATGCTGATACGTGGTTAAATGCCTCGTGAAGTCGTGCTTGGCTTTCCCGTATCGTCCGAGATGCACCAGGTTGACTCGCTCCATATTGCTGATTTTGAATCCGACATCCTTAACGCATGACGGCCATTACTCGCCGCATCTTCGTAGAGTGCGCAGTCTCACATTGTTTAATATGGTGTGTCCACAGTGCCGCAGGAGCAGATATAGTTCACCTGTCTTTCAATTTTGTGTAGATACGTACTAGTCAGGCTATGGCCAGTCAGGTAATGTATCAATACACTCATTGGGTTAAGAATGTCTCATTCATTTTGCCATAGTTGTAATATGCGATCTTTTATTAACTTTTCATATTGGCCCCAGTTAAAAACATCCTTTGTATTTCCATTTGACTGTCTTCCTTTAATCAGTAAAGGGCTCACCTTTTCCTAATTTCCAAGTCCAATCGGCATATTCCTAGAATTACTAAGGAAACATTTTTCGAGATAATCTAATAGGCGACCACTGATCTTACAATTAGTAATACTCCTCGTTAAAATCTTCTCACTAATGAGGCTGGCTTCACCAGCTGAAATCCTTGAGCCCAAATGCTTGCATGCTCGCACCATATCCTATGACTGGTGCTATATAGATCAATGGTGTCCTCTGTTTTCAACTGAAGCCGAAATCGCTGTCTGCAATGGCTATAATTTTATTCACCACTTTTGCACCTTTTCTGCGTGCTTCCTCTATACGATGTGCAAAGTTACGACGTACGTCCAGAAACATCCCTAGATATCACCTTACTCCGCTTCTCCTATTGTTACATCATTTAATCTTATTTTAGGGTATCTTGCTAGTTTTCCTTTCAGCAGGAGCTGAACTGAACTGCATAATCTAAGATTCCATCTGATGCATTCAGTGTAATGCGTAAATGGTACTTCGCGCTCCCTAATGTACTGATGAAAATACTGTGCCACAACGTTGTTAGTAACAGGTCAGCGACCCATAGTTCACACTACTTGTACAAACATCAAAAAATCAAATCTTCTAACATCTTATTGGAAAGCTAATTTGTTGCAGACATGCAAGAGTAATTAGAAATTTCCCACTGCCGGTTATTGTCCTAATTTTTGCGGTTGCCACAAATTGAAAACAATAAGCGGACAGACAATGGAGAAGAGAACAGCAATCGATCACGAAATCCGTCGTTTTGTTACAGTAGATCTGCAATTAGTTATATTCAATGCATGTAACAATAGTTGACATTGGTCCAGACTGTGATGTAATAAATAATATTGGTTGTTGTAGAGCATATTGGAGTTCGATATAAGTTTCTGTTAGACTCCTGTCTGCTCTACAACAACCAATATTTTCTATTACGTGACTGTTTGAACCAATGTCAACTGTTGTTACATGCACTGAAGATGACTATGTAAAAGTTGAAATCTAGATCTACTGTAATAAAACGACGGATTTCGCGAGCGATTCCTACTCTCTTTTCCGTTGTCTATATTCAAAAAACTCTGCGCACCAGGGGATCATATGGATTCCAGTCTGATTAAAACAAGGGGACCGCTCGCTTTAGATATTGCAGTGTACGTGGTTTTCTCTTTAACCCCTGAAAAATCCTGGGCAATGGAAAAAGTAATATTTCTGAAGTTGGTTTCCCCGACGCCGAAATAAAATGCGCTCTGCAAGAAATTAATGGACTTCTCACAAGAAATTAGATTGATGAATGCGAAGGGAAATTGAACCGGAAGGAGTTTGTGCGACAAGCCAGGCGCAGAGTCTGATAAGAAGAAACCAGTATTTAGTACAATAGAAATTGGTATGAATGGGAAGGCCAGTTAAAGGAAAAGACATTAAGGCGGGAGGGGGAAAAAAAAGGAGGAGGGTAAGGGAAGGAAAGCGAAGAGAAAAATGAATTAATGGGTTTTTCGTTACATGAGCTAATAGCAGCGCGGGGTGAGGAGTTGAGGGCTGGCTTGAGGGGCAGTTGCGGCCAGGGAGTGAGTCGCAGCTTTTAATTTCCAGACGAGAATCTCAAACGATTTTCTGACAGCCCTTCCGCCTGGGTCTATTCATACCACGGCGACGGACTGTCATCTGCTAACATTAATGCATTTCCGGATAAAAGCTCCTCTAACTATAATTTCCCTGTTATTTCCAAAATATGCTACCAATATCTTTCTGGAAAGCGTGCAGCAACATTATGATACAGTATTGGCTTTCATGGTCGGAATTACACCAAGGATGACCTCTGACAAAGAGATACACTACTGCTCAAAAGTTTTTGAAGATTACTGATTCTGACGAAAAAATGCAAATTGGAACGAAAAATGTTAGAAATACTCATAAGTCAGACTTGGAATAATCATTTATTGAAACTACATACATACACTCAAATTTTACTCTTCCAAAGTAGCCTCCTCTGGCTTTAATCACTGCTCTGCATACGCGAGGCATTCCTGCTGTCAGCGCCATCAGGGTTTCAACGGCGATATGCCTCCATTCCTCTTGTAGTCTGGTCCAGAGGTGATGAACGTTGGTAATAGGCCTTGATTTAACTGCTTTATCCAAATGGTCCCAAAGCAGTTCAATAGGATTACAGTCGGGGGATTGTGGCGGCCAAATCCTATTTTTCAGTTTGGTCTTTTCTTTTTTTAAATTTGCCTAACACACTTTACACAGCTCTGAAGTGTGCATGGGGTCGTTACCTTGCTGTTGGACGTACCCCTTGCCAGTCAAACGGTTTTGCATGACTCTGTAGAATGCGATGGTAATCCTTTTTCTTCATTGTTCCATTTATTTGTACAAGACCACCGTTCTTACCGCCTCCGAAACATCCCCTGACCATGAGGCAAAATGTTTCAAGCTTTAATGTTGGGGATACACATTGGTGTGGTGTACGGGAAGGCGTCGTCGTTGAGTGACTGTAGGAGGATACAAGATGACTTGGACAGGATTTGTGATTGGTGTAAAGAATGGCAGCTAACTCTAAATATAGATAAATTTAAATTAATGCAGATGAATAGGAAAAAGAATCCCGTAATGTTTGAATACTCCATTAGTAGTGTAGCGCTTGACACAGTCACGTCGATTAAATATTTGGGCGTAACATTGCAGAGCGATATGAAGTGGCACAAGCATGTAATGGCAGTTGTGGGGAAGGCGGATAGTCGTCTTCGGTTCATTGGTAGAATTTTGGGAAGATGTGGTTCATCTGTAAAGGAGACCGCTTATAAAACACTAGTACGACCTATTCTTGAGTACTGCTCGAGCGTTTGGGATCCCTATCAGGTCGGATTGAGGGAGGACATGGAAGCAATTCAGAGGCGGGCTGCTAGATTTGTTACTGGTAGGTTTGATCATCACGCGAGTTTTACGGAAATGCTTCAGGAAATCGGGTGGGAGTCTCTAGAGGAAAGGAAGCGTTCTTTTCGTGAATCGCTACTGAGGAAATTTAGAGAACAGCATTTGAGGCTGACTGCAGTACAATTTTACTGCCGCCAACTTACATTTCGCGGAAAGACCACAAAGATAAGAGAGATTAGGGCTCGTACAGAGGCATATAGGAAGTCATTTTTCCCTCTCTCTGTTTGGGAGTGGAACAGGGAGAGAAGATGCTAGTTGTGGTACGAGGTTCCCTCCGCCACGCACCATATGGTGGATTGCGGAGTTTGTATGTAGATGTAGATGCAGAAAATTCTTTCACCTGGCAACCGGCTATCAAACTTGCGTCGCCTTGTGTCAAAGACCTCACTAAATTGCTGCCCAACTTTCCTGTTGTCTTGCCCAGTGTAGCCTCTTCTGCCTATTAATAGCCGCCAGTAAAGGTTTATTACCCGCCACACGCCCGTTGAGGTCCGATGTGTGAAGACATCTTTCCACAGTACTTACATTCACCGACTTTTCGCTATTATGGTTGAGTTCTGATGCTAAAACTGGCGCTGTTTAGAAGCGATCACTTTTACTTGTGGCTACTATATGTTTGTCATCACTTTCTGATGCGACTTTTGGCCTACCGTTTCGAGGTAGGTCCATGGTCTGGCCAGCATCCGCATACCTCTGCAAGGTATAACGGACACATCCCAAGGAAGTATGTTCTTGACGTGATATTTGTCGCACAGTAAGACAGGTTGCAATTTAAAGATACAACTGCAGAGCTTTTTTCTGTGAAAGCTCCTTTCTTCGTCCCATGATCGATGTCTACATTGAGTACTCACTGAGGTTCACCCTTTGATATCTCGTGTAAAACGACATGCTCCTTTCATACCTGTAACCGTGTGTACAGATCTGTTGACGTTCTATGAACGCTATCTACTGAGCAAAGATTACATTATGGCACCACAATACAAAATTAGCGGCATGAAATGCTTGGAACTTGAACAACATAAAAACGGAAAGCTATGTTTTGAACGATTTCATTTTTAAAAACGCTGAACACTACTCGTAAACGTTGTATTGAGCATTACACTGGGGAAAATATAGATTATTCGTACATTAACCTAATAACTAGCTTTTTTATCTTACTTTCAGGGCGTCGAAAACTTTTGAACGATAGTATAAGGGTCTAAACTTCTGGCAAAAAAGAACCAACTAAAGAGTAAGTTTTCTTTCCAATAGTTGAAACATTGATAGATCATATTAGCACAATAGTAAGAAGACACTGAATCAACACAGTGTTTAAATCAACAAGAGAGATGCACGAATATTTGAACACTGCCAGAAGACCTACGCTCATTCACTGGATACAGTGGAGTATAAATTGAGGTGACAGAAATAGTGGGATAACAGATGCACGTATGCAGACGGCGGTAGTATCGTGTACACACGGTTTAAAAGGACAGTGCATTGATGGAGTGTCATTTGTAGTCAGGTGAATCATGTGGAAAGGTTCGCACGTAGTTTCCCAGAGTATTTAGAGCCATTTGAACCATTTGAACGTTGAAACGAATCGACACAAACAATGACTACGATAAAGTTTCTGTTCCGATGAAGCGACTTTTCACATTTTCAGTAATGTAACAAGGTAATTTTTCCCTCACGCTACAATTACGACAACAATTTACCTGCCCACGTTTGAACTTTGCGATGTACCAGAGTTACAGGAATTTCAACAATTGGTAGTGTTTCAGGAAGTTGGTGCACCGACACGCTGGCGGTTATTTGTTCGCCAGTTCCGGACAGAAGGATAGGTAGATACGATCCAAAATCATGGCCACCACATTCAACAGATCTAAACCCTCTTGTGGGGTAAGGTACAGAAAAAATAGAAAATTCAGCAGTGCTTGACGTGCAAACTTTTACTGCTCGAATAGAGTTTCTGCAGAGGCGGTGACGGATGAGACGTTGGTAAAGCCCTGGGCAAAAACTGAGCATCGCCTAGACCAGTGGTCGTCAAATTCCGGCCCAAGGCCTGCATGAGGTCCCAATTAGTTTTGGTGTGGCTCGCAGTCCTCAGCTGTATTTTATAATATCACACATGTAGTTACTAACAGCTGAATCCAAAAAACATCAAATAGCGTTAAGAGCTTCTTCAGAGTGTAGTTTCCCTGGTCCATAACAACCAAAAATGCTTACGGAGAGGTTAATATTTCAAGACCTGCTTAATTTTTTATTGACTTTGATAAAGTGAGCCGTAGGCTACATAACGCTGGCCGCTTGCTTCGTGGGCGGAGGGGTATCGCGGCCAAAGCAGGGTGAAACAGGAAATGTTTTATTGTTTGTGTTCCAGGACTAAAAACTTATGGGAGCGTGCACCTCGTACCCATCAGCTGCTGTAGTATCAATTTCAAATGGAAGTAACACGGATTCGTAAGAGCATGGTATAAGAGACGGTCATCTTCAAATGCCAATTCCTGTCAGTTTCTAACCACACTCTTGGATCCCCTGTTTCATCAACAGCAGCCTCTTCTTGTGTCACGTGAAGTACACTATTGATTGTATCTAACCTTACTCTTTTCTAACACGAGCCATTTCATCTGCCCTCAGCTAGTTACCTCATTTACATTTTCATTCCCTAAAATATCGTTCAGAGTTTCTGTTTACAGCGTCATTTTTCGTAGGATTACATATCTCTCTCATACATAATGACTATGGTTGCTCACAGTGAAAGACTATTTCAGTTCTCAGCGACTGATAGTTAGCTACCGTCTGCTTTTCATTCCTGTACGTCCTCGTTTCACCGACAGAATACAGTATTTCTTCATTCCTCCGGGATTCTCTGTGTCTACACTTTTGCTGTAAATACAGTGACTTCTTGACTCATATCTCCCTCTTTATTGTATTTCACTCAAGAGCCAAAGAAACTGGTAGACCTGCCTAATATTGCGTAGGTCCCCCCGCGAGCACACGGAAGTGCCGCAACACGATGTGGCATGGACTCGACTAATGTCTGAGGTAGTGCAGGAGGGAATCGACACGTGAATCCTGCAGGGCTGTCCATAAATCCGTAAGAGTACGATCTCTTCTGAACAGCACGATGCAAGACACGTCAGATATACTCAATAATGTTCATGTCTGGGGAGTTGGGTGGCCAGCGGAAGTGTTTAAACTCAGGAGAGAGTTCCTGGAGCCACTCTGTAGCAATTTTGGAAGTGTGGAGTGCCGCAATGTGCTGCTGGAATTGCCCAAGTCCGTCGGAATGCACAATGGACATGAATGGAAGTAGGTGATCAGACAGGATGCTTTCGTACATGTCACCTGTCAGAGTCGTATCTAGACGTATTGGGCGTCCCATATCACTCCAGCTGCACACGCCCCACACCACTGCAGAGCCTCCATCAGCTTGAACAGTCCCTTGCTGACATGCAGGATACATGGATTCATGAAGTTGTCTCCATACCATACCCCTACACGTCCACCTGCTCGCTACAATTTGAAACGAGGCTCGTCCGATCAGCAACATGTTTCCAGTCATCAACAGGTCCAATGTCGGTGTTGATAGACCCAGGCGAGGCGTGAAGCTTTGTGTCGTGCAGTCATCAAGGGAACACGCGTGTGACTTCGGCCCCGAAAGCCCAGATCGATTACGTTTCGTTGAATGGTTCGAATGCTGACACTTGATGATGGCCCAGTACTGAAATCAACAGCAATCTGCGGAAGGGTTAAGCTTCTGTCATGTTGAATGATTGTGTTCAGTCGTCGTTGCTCCCGTTCTTGCAGGATTTTTTTCCGGCCGCAGCGATGTCGGAGCTTTGATGTTTTACCGAACCACTGATATTAGCGGCACACTCGTGAAATAGTCGTACAGGGAAAATCCCCACTTCATCGCTACCTCGGACATTCACTGACTATAACACAACGTTCAGAGTCACTTAAATATTGATAACCTGCAACTGCAGCTGCAGTAACCGATCTGACAACTGCACAAGACACTTGTTGTCTTATATAGGCGTTGCCGACCGCAGCCCCGTATTCTGCCTGTTTACATATCTCTGTACTGAATACCCATGCCTATACCAGTTTCTTTGGTGCAAGCAATGTGAAATTAAATTAAACATTTGTAACAAAATGTAATGAGTGCAAGAAGAATGACATGTCGCTGAGACTGGCAGCAATCTGAAAAAAGAGAAAAGTCGACGTGAATAGTTTCGAATAGTGCCCAATTTCATCAGTACTTTGGGACCGGTGAACATCTTATCACGCTCTTTCTGTAGGTAGTTTATATGGGGCCCATAACACAGTAATTTATGTAGGTTACCAATTAATAAAAATATCACTACATATGCGGTCCGATGTTCTGCCTCACAGTGCCAGTGTTGGCTCTTGACCATCTCTGCAGACACTCTACGAGTAAGAAGCCGAGTACATATAGAAGTGTTGCCATGAAAGGAACTATCAGTTTAGCTACCATCTGCAATAAAGCTCATAGCTATATCTAGCACATTTCCCTAGACATGGATTTTTTTGTATGCACACCTTGTAGTTTGGATTCATTGTACGGAAGCTTCAGTGACCATATATGGATCCAGAACTGCCTGTCGGGCATTTATACTCTGCTGTTGGCCTAAAGCCATCCTCATCTAACGTACTTGCTGCGATCCCTGCTGCCGCAGAGAAACTAGCTGCTGTACAAATGATCACGGCACCGATCCCAGATTCGATTTCCAGATCGGGGTGCATCAAAAAGAATCATCCAGATTTTCAAAAAAAAATCATAACTACTATGTAACTTGAGATATGTGCGTGAACAACGTACTTTTGGAAAGAGCAAACTCTCATGTTTTACATGGTTGCCGCTAGGTAGCAGCAGAATGCGCCCACTTCAGTTCTAGCAGAAATGGTGTCGGGAAAACAGAAAGCGTTTTGTTTTCTACGTTTTCCTCAGTGCGGGTCAGTAGTAACTGTTCAGCGTCACTTTCGTACTAGGTATGAAATGGATCCTCCTACATCACAGAGTATTAGACGATGGGATGAACAATTCCGAGAAACAGGTTGTTTCTGTAAAAACAAATCGCCGGGCCATCCCCCAGTGTCTGACACAGACGTCGAAAGCATCTACCCTAGTTTCGCAAGGAGTCGGCAGAAATCCGTTCACCGTGTAGCTCGACAGCTCAACATGCTCCCGATGTCTATCTGGAGTGTGTTACGTCGACGTTTATACATGAAACCATATAAAATTCACCTACTGTGAGGTGGAGGTGACAAACAACAACGTATGGAGTTCTATAATTTCAAATGGTTCAAATGGCTCTGAGCACTATTGGACTTAACTTCTTAGGTCATCAGTCCTCTAGAACATAGAAGGCCGGCCGCGGTGGCCGTGCGGTTCTAGGCGCTCCAGTCCGGAACTGCGCTGCTGATACGGACGCAGGTTCGAATCCTGCCTCGGGCATGGATGTGGGTGATGTCCTTAGGTTTAGGGAGTTCTAAGTCTAGGGGACTTATGACCTCAGATGTTGAGTCCCATAGTGCTCAGAACCATTTGAACCATTTGAACCATAGAACTACATAAACCTAACTAACTTAAGGACATCACACACACCCATGCCCGAGGCAGGATTCGAACCTGCGATCGTTGCGGTCGTGCGGTTCCAGACTGTAGCGCGTAGAACCGCTCGGCCGGCTTCTGTAATTTCGTTCTTGGCAAGATGGAGGATGACAGTTTTCTTCTATGTTTAGTGCTTAATGACGAGGCAACATTCCATTTAAATGGAAAGGTGAGCCGCCATAATGTGAGAATATGGGGTCCGGAACAACCACATGAAGTTGTAAAACATGAGAGGGACTGTCCAAAGTTAATGTGTTTTGTTTCACGAGATAAGGTATATTGTCAATTTTTCTCTGAAAGAACAATGTTCCCGATATGTTTGAGATTGGAGATTGATTCGAACGACTTCATTTACCAACAAGATGAGGAACCGGCACACTGCCATCTGGAAGTGAGTGAATTTTTAAATCAAAGGATTATTGAACGATGAATCAAGCGTACTGGACCGAAGGATTACAGGCCTCCATGGTCAGCGGACCTGACTGTATGTGATTATTTCGCATGGGGCTTTATAAAAGACTTTGTTTATGTGTCTCCGTTACCGACAACAATGAATTCCGTGCGTCTCAAGGGGGCATATTGAACACCTGTGAAAAGATATGAAAAAAACTTTTTGTGTTTCCCGTTCATCAAAAACCAAAACGCATTATATATGTTTATTAGTTTCAGATATATAGACGTGCCAAATCGAATGATTCTTTTTGGTACACCCTGTGTAATAGAGGGCCAGTGGCCCTACCAGGCTTATACCCCTTTGGTTCAAGTACAAACTTCCGTCGCAATTTGGGAAGCATTATCATCAACCGAAAACTATAGGGACCTCAGACCGTGCCACCACCAACAAATATCACTGTCACAACGACATATTCAAATGAAAAGAGTCCCGTGAGCATCTTTCAGATCCAGGCATACCCATCTGAGTGGCACAACATATACAGCGACTCATCACTCCACAAAATCTTTTCCCCAAATGTCGATGCTGAGTGATATGAAGGCTGCGGCACTACGCTGTGCGATATTGCAGACCACACCTGCTGCATTTGAGAGATATGTCGAAATAAGTATGAATGACACTTTGCACAACAACAGAGAATACATGCTAGACTGAATATTAAATGGTTGAAAGAGGCCATATTACTGTAATCCCAACTCTTTCATGGGACAATACCAACGACGAGTTGCGAGATTAAGTTCAGCTGCCTCTCTGGATCCAACAGTGGATACGTAATGTTTGGGCGCAGTGGAGCGTGACAGTTCTTTTCTAATTGCTTTCTAGCAGCGGCCGTTGAGGTTTATTACGTATTATAATAATGGATTTGGACATACTTACACCTCTGCCCGACGTGCATTCTAACATAAATACAAAATCTTAAATGAATTTATTATAGAAAGAGAAAGCTCACAGCATGGGACTGTAGGAGTTCGTAGTGCATACTATCATGACACGACACAAAGGTGTGCACAATTCAAAACTGTCGTAAAAGTACATCTATTAATGGCGTAACTGAAAATATAGATGATTACGCAACTGCAATTCTGTAAGTTTTATGCCACGTGTTGACTCTGTTAAAGAACCATGTAGTCAATAAGACTTACTTCGGTTATCAAAGAGTAGAACCACCGGCAGAATTATTTTGTCGTTTTGTAGAGACCATTAAATGGTGTGATTGCGAATTTAGAAGAAATGGAACTTCTGACACCCTTCTGAAGAAACAAATAAATACAGCCAAGTTCTTCATTGTGGCCTATTACAGAAGGCGAGGTTACAGATTACGGCCAGTTGGAACAAAAAATTACGCATTTCATTCTAATGTAAACTTTGGCACCGTATTCTCGAATATTCCATCACGACAGTGGTAAGTCTACGGCGGGTATCACAGGAAGTTGCTAGTGGCAATGATCCGCCTTCGCTTCCGTCATGGGTCGTCGAGATAGTACCTTCATCGTCTACGGTTAATTTAATTACCTCTGAGCTAGTGAGGAGTGGAGTAATTTATGTCGGTTACCAATTAATAAAATATAACTACATATGCGGTCCGATGTGTCGCCTAACAGTGCCAGTGTTGGCTCTTGACCATCACTGCACACACTCTACGAGTAAGAAACGGAGCACAAATAAAAGTGTTGCCGTGAAAGGAACTATGAGTTGGGCTTCCATCTGAATAAACCTCATAGCCATATCTAGCATAATACCCGAGACATCGATTTTTTGTATGCAGACGTTGTGCTTTGGATTCATTGTACGGAAGCTTCAATGACAAGATATGAGTACAGAACTGCCTGTCTGGCATTTATATCCTGCTGTTGTCCTAACGCCATCCTCATCTGACGTATCTGCGAAGATCTCTGTTGCCGCAGAGAAACTAGTTGCTGTACAAATGATCGTGGCACCGTTCCCAGATTCGATTTCCAGATCGGGGTGCATCAGAAAGAATCATCCGAATTAAAAAAAAATCATAACTATTATGTTACTTGAGACATGTGCGTCAACAGCGTACTTTTGGAAAGAGTAAACTCTCGAGTTTTCTATGGTTGCCACTAGGTACCAGCAGAATGCGCCCACTTCAGTTCTAGTAAAAATGCTGTCGGGACAACAGAAAGCGTTTTGTGTTCCACGTTTTCCTCAGTGCGGGTCATTAATAACTTGTCAGCGTGACTTTCGTACCAGGTATGATGTGGATCCTCCTACATCACAGAGTATTAGACGATGGGATGAACAATTCCGAGAAACAGTTTGAGTAAAACCAAATCGTCGGGCCGTCCCCCAGTGTCTGACACAGACGTCGAAAGCATCTACCCTAGTTTCGTAAGAAGTCGGCAGAAATCCGTTCGCCGTGTAGCTCGACAGCTCAACATGCTCCCGATGTCTGTCTGGCGTGTGTTGCGTCGACGTTTACACGTTTACACGTGAAACCATATAAAATTCACCTGCTGCAAGCTCTTCGTGGAGATGACAAACAAGAAAGTGGTTCAAATGGCTCTAAGCACTATGGAACTTAACATCTGAGGTCATCAATCCCCTGACAGTGTGGCACCTCATCCAAAATCATGACCATATACAACATTTCTCTTTGAAGGTCACTGCTTTCAATTCAAAGATTCACCAGTTGGTCCCAATGTGCCAGTATTTGTGTTCATGAGGGATATTGGGAGATCTTGCTGTAGGGAACGAATTACTCCAAAACATTGCCCCATACATTGACAACTTTCTCAGCATCTATAATGAATGACATGAAAACAGAGTTGTTAGAAGAAGTTTTTAATATATTTAAACATTCTTACTCATTGTGTACGTTGATAGTCATGTCCTATAGTTGTAGATTTCTCTTTTAAAGTTACAGAGAGACTAATCCTGAAACTAGGTACACCTTTGATAACAAACAGTTGAAAACCGCGTGATAGAGAGATGTATTTGTCTTCAGTATTCCGATTCATTAACTTTATACCTATACAGTACTGTTACAAATTACAAGCAAATACGGAAACGTTACATTTTTAGAAACTGAGGTCAGCAAATCTTAAACAATATCTGTATCATAAAAACAAATACTTAAAGTACCGCTTCATCATTGGAAAGTTAAACATCTGATGTCTTCTCTGAGAGATTGTGGTAAATCACGGAAAATCTATGGCTGGGTGATCGAATGGGGAAAGCAATACCAATCCCTGCGAACCCAGTTGTTGACACAATTCTAATTACCTACTGAATTACTTATGTACTACATCAATTAGAGTGGAACGACAAGATTATAATGGTAGGACCAACTTTAACACACAAAATACATTTTAAGACACACTCCAGTAAATTACGTTGTCAATGATAATTTTAGATGAAAAGAGGTTATTTTTATTCCAAGTTTCAATCTTATTGTCTTTTTTTGCGATCTCAGTTGAACCAAATAACTGTAAGTACTTACTCCATTACATAAGAACAGACTTTTACGAGGGGCACAGTTTTAATTTGTGAATTAATTATATGTCTTTCAATGTGATGTTTGACCCATAACACTTCAGGTAAAATGCCTTTTGTCTCAGAAATGGGGCGTAGTTCATATTGTTTGTTGATACGCAGAACATATCCAGCAGAAGTGACAATTGATGCTGATGTTTCTCATGAACAATATGTGTTTCTGTTCAATAACTGGTTTAGGAACTTTACATTGCCATAATAGTTGCCATGTCGCCAAAGATCTGTTCTTTCTGTCTGTCTGTCTGTCTGTCTCTCTCTCTTTCTCTCTCTCTCTCTCTCACACACACACACACAAACACACACAAACACATACATTGCTGTGTGTCTTCCGTGGAGCGTATGATAGTGGTTTAAAATTTATATTATTGTTTGAACCAGCGGCTACAACGTTATACCTATATGTATCTGTATATCAATACGTACTTAGCTGCTAACAGTGTCTTCACACCAACAAGACAACTGTTGCACATACTTCACTAGCTTCTGAAGTAAACGAGTTGTTTCTTGCGATCGCAGAGGATAGAGTTAGCACCAAATAAACTAGCTACAGTAAGAAGGTGATAAGATGGCCACCGGTCACAAAGTACTGGTCAATTTTTCTCTTTTTTCAGATTGTTGCCACTCTTATCGACATGTCATTTTCCTTGTACTCATTACATTGTGTTACAAATGTTTAATTTAATTTCACATTCTTGCTACAAATACTTTGAAGTTCCAAAGAAACTGGTATAGGCATGCGTATTCAATACAGAGATATGTAAACAGGCAGAATACGGCGGCGCGGTCGGCATCGCGTATATAAGACAACAAGTGTCTTGTACAGTTGTTAGATCAGTTACCGCAGCTGCAGTGGTAGATGATCAATATGTAAGTGTGTTTGAACGTGGTGTTATAGTCAGCGAATGTCCGAGGTAGCGATGAAGTAGGGATTTTCCCCGTACGGCCATTTAACGAGTGTACCGTGAATATCAGGAATCCCGTAAAACACCAAATCTCCGACATCACTGGGGCCGGAAAACTATCCTGCAAGAACGGGAGCAGCGACGACTGAAAACAATCATTCAACGTGACAGAAGTGCAACGCTTCCGCAAATTGCTGCAGATTTCAGCTCTCGGCCATCAGAAAGTGTCAGCGTCAGTAACATTCCATGAAACATCATCGATATGGCCTTTCGGAGCCGAAGACCTACTCGTGTATCCTTGATGATTGCACGACACAAAGCTTTACGCCTCGCCTGGGTCTGCCAACGCCGACATTGGTCAGTTGATGACAGGAAACATGTTGCTGATAGGACGAGTCTCGTTTCAAAGAGTATCGGGCGGATGGATGTGTACAGGTGTGGAGACAACTTCATTAATCCACGTACCCTGCGCCGGCCGCTGTGGCCGAGCGGTTCTAGCCGTTCCAGTCCGGAACCGCGCTGCTCCTACGATCGCAGGTTCGACTCCTGCCTCGGGCATGGATATGGGTGATGTCCTTAGGTTAGTTAGGTTTAAGTAGTTCGAAGTCTAGGGGACTGGTGACCTCAGATGCCACACTGCCAGTAACCAACCCTCAGTTCCATGCTACTAATATATCTTTCACCGTATAATCTCGCTAGTACTTCATCCATTGGTAAATGTCCATCCTTTTTCATTTTTATGGTTTGATTTAAGGTTCTAGCCTCTAAACCTTATTGAACCTCACCATTGCGTTTTTTTCACTACTAATAGAGGATTATTCATTCACTCTGAGATCTTTCAGTGACATCTTGTTCTATAATCTTTTTAATTTCTATTGTATCAGCTGGTTTGGCCATCATCGGTATAGGATAAGATTTTTAAAGAATAGTTTAACAGTCTTGACTTTAAGTTTACACTCATACCTGACTACACACCCTGGGTTATCAAAAAATATATATTTATACCTGATTAACAGCTCCTGCAGTTCTCCTCAGTCCTTCATGATCAGCTAATTATTTTCTCCCAGTTTAGTTCTCTCCTACTACAATTCTTATCGATAGTATGGTCATGTTTACCTTGCAATATTTGTGTGGTAACACATGCTTGTACCAGCTCTTCTAAATGAACTTCACCACAGGTCTGGATCCACAAAAAAATACACACATACACACACCCCACACACACACACACACACACACACACACACACACACATATATATATATATATATATATATATATATATATATATATATATATATATATATATATATATATATTGCTACACTGCTTGACATAACATCGATTGCCTTTTGAAACCCAAACTGATCCCATGATGAAGTAGCTAAGCCTAATAGTGAGGGGTTGTGATGGGTTGTTCATTTTTGGTACTAGTAAGATATTATGATAAAATCTTAAATTGCCAGTGGGGAACGAATCTACTTCCAGTGATGTCCACTACCTGGACTCCAGTAATGGACAGTGTTGGACATTTCCACATTTCTCTCTTGTTTCCAAAAAAGCTTGATCTACAGCACTTGTAACACTACCGGAATCGAACGTTATGTGAACCATTTTCCTATAATTATACATTTCAAATTATTAGAATCAATCGTAAATGGTTTCTCGCCAAAGAGGTTAGCATGGAATCCCCATTCTTCCTTTAAGCTGATTATACCTAAGTATTTGGGCCTCTGATTATTACTTTCTGGGTTCTCATTGTGGTCCCTACCAAAAGGTATCTGTTGTTTCCTGAATGCTCAATAATACTCGTAACCACGGGACATTCCTGGTTCCCTGAAAAAGTGTTATTCTGCAATATATGGAACTTTCCAATTTTTTCTGGGTGCATCATTATGGTCTATATGTTCTTAAGCTGACAATACTGGGTGGTTATTACTTCCATTCTCTTTTAAAATGGTCATTAACTTTCTGAAAATCGTCTTTGCTAAATGTAGGTTTCTCATCATACCTAGTTTTATTCAAAATATCTAATTGCTCAAGATATTTATGGTACTGACCTCAGCCCATTCCTTGGCAATCATTATCGATTGACTGTAGGCTGGCATATGACTAATCTACACCTTAGTCAAATGGCTCAAAGTAATAGGTTCTTCTAAGTAATTAATCCTAGTTAGATGTCATTTGAAGCATTTCCTAAAACCTTCCCAGTTTCTGTTACATGAATTAGGATCAAACAGATCCAAAGTTAGTTTCTGCTACTCACCCTCAGCTCAACATTCCTCTTTAAATTTCCTGCTAAATTCTTCCCAGTTTTGGAAATCTTTGACATTCGGCACTCCCCATTCCACAGATTCGCCTTCCAAATGTTCTATGGTAAAGTTTACTTTCTTCTTACTCTCCCATGAGGACAATATGCATCTTCAAAAGTCCTCAGAAAAATGATATGGTGTACCATTCACTCTGGTGGGAAAACGATTTGACATATGGCTACTATTTCCTGACCAAAATTGCTCCCACCAAACTTGGGCTATTGCAAGAATGACATATTCCCATACAACTCATCGAGTTTCCTACACTCATTATTACTATTTTAACACTACTAGTATTTTCTCTAACAACACATTTGTCTACCATAGGGACACTAAAGCCAGGTGAGGACTCATCCTCTACTCTAACGGCTGCCATTGGTGTTTCTAAATTAGTAAGAGCCTTATTAACTCGACTAATGGCTCTGACCTCTTTCATGTCGATTTTTAATATCTTTATAATAGTTATCCCCCATCAGGTCATATACAGATACTGTGTTCACGAGGTCTTATTTTGATTCACTGTTTTTTATAATTATTCTAGAATCCATTTCTACGTGGCAGGGGTAAAATACAGTGAGCAAAAGGCTATTTACAATTTGTACAGAAACCAGATGGCAGTTGTAAGAGTCGAGGGGCATGAGAGTGGGAGCAGTGGTTATGGAGGGAGTGAGACAGGGTTGTAGACTATCCTCAATGTTATTCAATCTGTATATTGAGCAAGCAGTAAAGGAAAGAAAAAAAAATCGGAGTGGGAATTAAAATCCATGGAGAAGAAATAAAAACCTTCAGGTTCGCCGATGACATTGTAATTCTGTCAGAGACAGCAACGGACCTTGAAGATCAGCTGAACGGAATGGACACTGTGTTGAAAGGAGGATATAAGATGAACATCAACAAAAGCAAAACGAGTATAATGGAATATATTCGAACTGAATTGGGTGATGCTGAGGGAATTAGATTAGGAAATGAGACACTTAAAGTAGTAAAGGAGTTTTGCTATTTGGGGAGCAAAATAACTGATGATGGTCGAAGTAGAGTGGCTATAAAATGTAGACTGCAATGGCAAGGAAAGCGTTTCTGAAGAAGAGAAATTTGTTAACATCGAGTATAGATTTAAATGTCAGGAAGTCGTTTCTGAAAGTATTTGTATGGAATGTAGCCATTTGCAGAAGTGAAACGTGGACGATAAATAGTTTAGACAAGAAGAGAATAGAAGCTTTCGAAATGTGGTGCTACAGAAGAATGCTGAAGATTAGATGGGTAGATCACATAACTAATGAGGAGGTATTGAATAGAATTGGGGAGAAAAGAAATTTTTGGCACAACTTGATTAGAAGAAGGGATCGCATGGTAGGACATATTCTGAGGCATCAATGGATCACCAATTTAGTATTGGAGGGCAGCGTGGAGGATAAAAATCATAGATGGAGACCAAGAGATGAATACAATAAACAGATTCAGAAGGATGTAGGTTGCAGTAGGTACTGGGAGATGAAGAAGCTTGCACAGGATAGGGTAGCATGGAGAGCTGCATCAGACCAGTCTCTGGACTGAAGACCACAACAACAACAACAACAACAATCGTTACTTACAATTTTCCATATTGTCAGTCCATGCATTTACTCGGTCTCTGTAACCTAGGTGCCAGATTTTCGGCATTTCTGTCCCACATTTATTATAACACTTCATTTTCACTTTTCACTGTGTGTGCTGGATATGTGTATGTGTTTACAGTGTCTAGTGTTGCTAGCTATTGATGAGTTTATCTATCCTCTTTTTTTGTGCTGTGTGTGTTTCGTTTGATATTTGTTCATTTGTCGTGTGTGTCTATCTGTGTGTGTGTGTGTGTGTGTGTGTGTGTGTGTGTGTGTGTGTGTTTGAGTGAGAATGTGTGAGAGAGAGAGGAAGGAAGGAGGAATGTCAAGCAATTATTTATTTAGTCTGATTATATTTGACATTACTTTTTGTTATTGTTTTAGTGGCTAACATGCGTTATTGTATATGTTGATATGATCATTAATCATCTTGTTTTTGGCACAAGGACTCTTTGGGTACGAAGTTTTTTTGTAATTGTTCACACCAGTAATTTTCACTTCTTCTTCCATGTTGGACAGTTCATATCTGTGTTTTATCAGGTGTTTAGCAAAGCTTGTTTTATGTTCTTTGTACCTAGTACTAAATTCCTGCCTATTGTTTCCACATATACTGGTTCAAATTCTTGATGTTCTAAATGGTATACAACTGCTCCTTGGTATTTATCTGGTTTGTCTACTGTTATATGCAAATGTGACTACAGTGTGTTTCTTGTTCTGTAACCAATGTGTAATCCTTGTTTCTTTAGCGTATTTACTATTCTGTGTGTTGATTTTTATCTGTAGATTAAAATATACCATTTCTTTCTGTTCGTCATGTCATAATTGTTACTGTTTTATGTTTCTGTGTATGCTGTAGCGTCTGTATTGTTTGTGAGGTTCTGTTGTGTTTATGATCTCTGCTTGTTTTCATTTTTCTTTAGTTCAGTTTTGATTTTGTGGTTGAGTATTTGTATTATAAAGGTGTTATAACCATTGTTGTGGCTATGAGTTTTATTGCTTGCAGTTCTTTTTCACAGTTTTGATTGCTCAATAGCATATTATTTAGTCCGTGTAAGGCGTCGTAGTCTGTTCATTATTGATTTTGTGGATGGTTGGACATGGCATGTGTAATTGTTCTGCAGCTGTTGGCTTTCTGAAGATGTCAAATGTATGTTTATTGCTGTCTCTCTGTATTGTTGTCAAATGTGTTTATTGCTATCCCTCTTTATCGTTCTATCAAAGAAATGCATTTTCTTTTTGTGTTTCTCTTTCCATGATGGATGAACGTTTTTAGGTATACTGTGATTCTTGAGTTTCTCCCGGCGTATTTGATAGTCAAAATATCCACGGGTGTGCTGCCGGTCTATAGTGTCCAACGGGCACAATATTTCGGCGATCATACATGTCGCCATCGTCAGGTGAACTGACGGACTGAGCTCTGAGCTCAGTCCGTCAGTTCACCTGATGATGGCGACATGTATGATCGCCGAAATATTGTGCCCGTTGGACACTATAGACCGGCAGCACACCTGTGGATATTTTGACTGTTTTTAGGTTCTCTTTATGCTTGTGTGAAGTTTATTTGGCTTCTGTTTACGTTCATCTACCACACAGATTATATCATCTACGTATCTCTACCAATAAACAATTCTGTATCATTCCCTTGTGATGATTGTATCAAAGATTATATTTTCTGTGTGGCTGATGAATATGTTTGCAAACATTGATGATTATGGGGATTCCATTGAAAGACCATCTTTTTGTAAGTAAAATTCCTTTTCAGATTGGGAGTGATTTTACGATGTGATTCCTTTAAAGGTTTTGGGTATCTCTCTAATATAATTTTTAGGTTGTCTGTTGTATGTTCAATTAGTTTTATTGTGGTGCATACATGTTTTCTATGTCGAAAGAAATGAGTGATACTGTTTGTGTAATGTGTCTTTTGTTTATTTTCACTGTTCGGCTGTTCTTCACTTCATAGTGTCCCATTATGGTTTTATTCTTGTTTCTTCACATTGGTATGATGATGCATTCATAGCCCATTGGAATTAATGGATTGTGAACGGTGGGTTGGCTTCTGAGTATTGGTGCTTTTGGGTTGTTTTGTGTCTGTACGCTTCTGTTTATCTGTGAGTACATGTTTGATGTACTGGAGGCTGTTTTTGTGTGCATCTGCAAATAAGCAAATGGATCAGATTTTAGTCTTGTGATATTGTTAGAGAAGATGATGTCTCTGGTTTTCTCCTGCATATTGCTATTTAATGATTAGTACTGTGCCATTTCTATTATCAGCTCTTGTGACTATGGTATTACTGGAGTGCAATTTTTCTTTTAATTTCTTAGTTATATTGTATTCTGTTTTAATAAAGATTATGTCGTTTATTTTTTTCTTCTCTAGTTCTCTTATTAGTCAAACATTTACAGTGTTATTTGCTTGATTTTCTTCATCTGTCAAGATGCTTTCAGGTTCTACAAACAGATTTCCTGTGTAGTGGTTGTCTGTCTTTGTACTAAGGTTGTTTATGAGACTTTTTTCCTAATAGTGTGTTCCTTTCTCTGTTAATTCTGTAACTGTGAGGGTTATTACTTTTGGGTGGAATATATTGATGAATGTGTTGGGCTTTGTTGTGTTTTATTTTCTGGTTGTTTTTGTTAGTGAGTATTTTAATTTTTCGTGTATGTTTGTTCTGGGTATATGTGTTGGGCTTTGTTGTGTTTTATTTTCTGGTTGTTTTTGTTAGTGAGTATTTTAATTTTTCGTATATGTTTGTTCTGGGTATATGTGTTGGGCTTTGTTGTGTTTTATTTTCTGGTTGTTTTTGTTAGTGAGTATTTTAATTTTTCGTATATGTTTGTTCTGGGTATATGTGTTGGGCTTTGTTGTGTTTTATTTTCTGGTTGTTTTTGTTAGTGGGTATTTTAATTTTTCGTATATGTTTTTTCTGTGTATATCGCAGTGTTCTTCCTGTGAGGTGTCGAGATTTCTGTACGATGCTGATTATCACCGTGGAATTGTTAAAAAATACAGATAACGAGTTGTATATCATACAACATTCTATTACGCATGAATTTCTTTGTTTAATACGGTGTGATTTTGTTGTTTATCCAACTCTCTTTTGCAAACAATTTTTTTTGTACTACCAATGAGGCATTTATTTTACATTTACTATAATGTTTACTGCATTATTTACTTTGCAAGTCTCAATTTATCTGATGTGTGGGATGCACTTGTGGAATCTGAAGTGGAGATTCTAGAAACAATGTACAACTTGACTGGAAATGCCTGACATGGCTGTATTGTCATATATTTTTTCGTTTTCTGTCGCTTCTTAGTTGCTTCAAAATTCATGGAGGTTCCCGTTTGTCACACCCTAACGGCAGCATATTTTAGGAAGAAACAAGACTTAAATATAAAATAGTCAATCCTTGTTTTGTAATTCCTTTATTCTGATTTACTGAGTCTATGGGGTGCAGTGAGTCTAATTTTGGCAAGAACATCGTTTTGAATTAGTAGTCAGTCATTTCCTATACAAAATGACCTAAAGTGAAAGTGTATTCGTCTTATTTCCATATAATTTTGCTTAGTTTGCTTTTTTAAATCAGGTGCTGAGTTATTGCATTTATTCCGTGGATTAATGTTTTGTGTTCAGTTGAGAGGCGGAACTTTCTTTTATTGCTGTCGGCCCCAGCCGTTAGAGTAGAAGATGAGTCCTCACCTGGCTTTAGTGTCCCTATGGTAGACAAATGTGTTGTTAAAACAGATCTTTGCCGGAATTTTAATTAGGATCGTCGTTGTGGTGGTTTACCTGAACCACATTGTAAAAACAAATGCACTGTAGTGTCAGAAACTTACTTCTCACAGCCTTTTCTTTGCAACTGCATATCTAATGTACGTTCAAGACACTGTACTCATAGTTTTTATTATGTTTTGTATTGGATGTATGTACCTTACGTGGCAGCAGAAATTGTACTGTTCTCTTTAAGTATAATGACTGATCGCAGTGTGAATACCTGATGTCTTTGGATTCGGAACGACGGAAGGAAGGCCACAAGGTATAACCCACCGAAGGCCATCGTTCCAAACACTACGACAACATATTGTTGCATCCCAAGGAAGCGAATGGCTCCTCAGGATTCTACATCTACATTTATACTCCGCAAGCCACCCAACGGTGTGTGGCGGAGGGCACTTTACGTGCCGCTGTCATTACCTCCCTTTCCTGTTCCGGTCGCGTATGGTTCGCGGGAAGAACGACTGTCTGAAAGCCTCCGTGCGCGCTCGACTCTCTCTAATTTTACATTCGTGATCTCCTCCGGAGGTATAAGTAGGGGGAAGCAATATATTCGATACCTCATCCAGAAACGCACTCTCTCGAAACGTGGACAGCGAGCTACACCGCGATGCAGAGCGCTTCTCTTGAAGGGTCTTCCAGCTGAGTTTGCTAAACATCTCCGTAACGCCATCACACTTACCAGATAACCCTGTGACGAAAAGCGCCGCTCTTCCTTGGATCTTCTCTATCTCCTCTGTCAAGCCGACCTGGTACGGATCCCACACTGATGAGCAATACTCAAGTATAGGACGAACGAGCGTTTTGTAAGCCACCTCCTTTGTTGATGGACTACATTTTCTGAGGACTCTCCCAATGAATCTCAACGTGGCACCCGCCTTACCAACAATTAATTTTATATGATCATTCCACTTCAGATCGTTCCGTACGGATACGCCCAGATATTTTACAGATGTAACTTCTACCAGTGTTTGTTCCGCTATGATATAATCATACAATAAAGGATCCTTCTTTCTATCAATTCGCAATACATTACATTTGTCTATGTTAAGGGTCAGTTGCCACTCCCTGCACCAAGCGCCTATCCGCTGCAGATCTTCCTGCATTTCGCTGCAATTTTCTAATGCTGCAACTACTCTGTATACTACAGCATCGTCCGCGAAAAGCCGCATGGAACTTCCGACACTATCTACTAGGTCATTTATACAGGGTGTTACAAAAAGGTGCGGCCAAACTTTCAGGAAACATTCCTCACACACAAGGAAAGAAAATATGTTATGTGGACATGTGTCCGGAAACGCTTACTTTCCATGTTAGAGCTCATATTATTATTTCTCTTCAAATCACATTAATCACGGAATGGAAACACACAGCAACAGAACGTACCAGCGTGACTTCAAACACTTTGTTACAGGAAATGTTCAAAATGTCCTCCGTTAGCGAGGGTACATGCATCCACCCTCTGTCGCATGGAATCCCTGATGCGCTGATGCAGCCCTGGAGAATGCCGTATTGTACCACAGCCGTCCACAATACGAGCACGAAGAGTCTCTACATTTGGTACCGGGGTTGCTTAGACAAGAGCTTTTAAATGCCCTCATAAATGAAAGTCAAGAGGGTTGAGGTCAGGACAGCGTGGAGGCCATGGAATTGGTCCGCCTCTACCAATCCATCGGTCACCGAATCTGTTGTTGAGAAGCGTACGAATACTTCGACTGAAATGTGCAGGAGCTCCATCGTGCATGAACCACATGTTGTGTCGTACTTGTAAAGGCACATGTTCTAGCAGCACAGGTAGAGTATCCCGTATGAAACCATGATAACGTGCTCCTTTGAGCGTAGGTGGAAGAACATGGGGCCAATCAAGACATCCCCAACAATGCCGGCCCAAACTTTCACAGAAAATCTGTGTTGATGACGTGATTGCACAATTGCGTGCGGATTCTCGTCAGCCCACACATGTTGGTTGTGAAAATTTACAATTGGAATGAAGCCTCATCGGTAAAGAGAACATTTGCACTGACATGAGGCTTGGCACATTGTCGGATGAACCAATCGCAGAAGTGTACCGGTGGAGGACAATCAGCTGCTGATAGTGCCTGCACACGCTGTACATGGTACGGAAACAACTGGTTCTCCCGTAGCACTCTCCATACAGTGACGTGGTCAACGTTACCTTGTACAGCAGCAACTTCTCTGACGCTGACATTAGGGTTATCGTCAACTGCACGAAGAATTGCCTCGTCCATTGCAGGTGTCCTCGTCGTTGTAGGTCTTCCCCAGTCGCGAGTCATAGGCTGGAATGTTCCGTGCTCCCTAAGACGCCGATCAATGGCTTCGAACGTCTTCCTGTCGGGACGTCTTCGTTCTGGAAATCTCTCTCGATACAAACGTACCGCGCCACGGCTATTGCCCCGTGCTAATCCATACATCAAATGGGCATCTGCCAACGCCGCATTTGTAAACATTGCGCTGACTGCAAAATCACGTTCGTGATGCTACGTACTGATGTGCTTGATGCTAGTACTGTAGAGCAATGAGTCGCATGTCAACACAAGCACCGAAGTCAGCGTTACCTTCCTTCAATTGGGCCAACTGGCGGTGAATCGAGGAAGTACAGTACATACTGACGAAACTAAAATGAGCTCTAACATGGAAATTAAGCGCTTCCGGACACATGTCCACATAACATCTTTATTTGTGTGTGAGGAATGTTTCCTGAAAGTTTGGCCGCAACTTTTTGTAACACCCTGTATATATTGTGAAAAGCAATGGTCCCATAACAGTCCCCTGTGGCACGCCAGAGGTTACTTTAACGTCTGTAGACGTCTCTCCATTGAGAACAAGATGATGTGTTCTGTTTGCCAAAAACTCTTCAATCCAGCCACACAGTTGGTCTGATATTCCGTAGGCTCTTAGTTTGTTTATCAGTCGACAGTGCGGAACTGTATCGAACAGTCTATTCCGTGTAACGGGAATGAATGAAGAGGAGTCAGCAGTTAAGTAGGTGAGCCCCATACGAAACCGCGCAGGGGGCTGAGACGTCTGAGGCAGCGAGAGCCCAGTGCCAGGGCTGGTGCTGGCGAGGGACGGAAGCGGCAGCGGCGGCGGCGGCGGCGGCGGGCGCTGGTCGTTGCGGCGGTAATTGGGGCTGCGGTGGTGGTGCGGCCCGCCGTCTTGAGAGTCCGGGCAGCCGCAGCCGCAGCCTGCATGATTCATGCAAGGCGGCGGCTGCATTAGCGCACGCCGCTGCATTACTTAGCGGAGACAGCGGCGCCTCCATCCTCCGGCTTCCATCCAGCCTCTCTGCTCTCTCTCTGCCCGGACTACGGTCCCCTGGCGGCCCCCGCCTCGCTGCTTCCGCTGCGGTGGGATCAGCCCTGGCTACTAATCCGTGTGCACCACAGATTAGGTAATACATCCTGGGCAAAATAAAGCTGGCCCAAAAAACATTTCATGCCCCTTATGATAGGCAACCCAACTTACATCGCCAGCCCCCATTGTGGGTGACGTAAGTTCGGTTGCTTACCTTAAGGTGCATAATATACAGTGCACAACAAAATGAAAAGATTACTTTTTTGAAACCAGGTAACTGTCTCCCAATGCGACACGTAAGCACAAAATTTATCTCAAAGGTGCCTACAAACTTACTCGATAATTGTGAAATAGGGTGACGCTTTGCGGTATCACCCTCGGGCTCAGCGAAGCTTCAATCAGCAAGGTGTTCACAAATACGGGAAGAAAGGCGCAAAGTCCGGAGGTCATGTGAGCTTATAGTTGAGCTAATGATGTCACATTGACACCAAATTTACCAATTCAGGAGATGAGAGGGAAGGAGGAGATAGAGAGGAAGAAGGGGAGGAGAAAATGGACAGAGCAAGAGACGAGGAGGTGATGGACAGGAAGTGGGGAGAAGAGGAGGTGGACATAAAAAGGAAAATGGAAGAGATGGTCAGAAAGAGGGATAGGAGGAGATGCACAGAGAGAGGGGGTTGACCGAGGTGGGCAGAGAGAAGGGGGAGGAGATGCACAGAGACAGGGGGAGGAGGCGATGGACGAGGGAGGGGGAGGGATAAGATGGACTAATAGAACTGAAGTACATACATGTAAGGGCAACGTCTGGTACTCAGCTAGTTAACAATACGAATGATGAGATTGTCATGGACTGTTAAAGAAGTAGTATTCTAAGAATGAAGCAAGTTGTCAACCCTAGATGGATAACAAGCAACAGCAAGTGATGTTTCAACAAAATTTTCGTGGTCTCCTCCTGGAACAGTCCTGACTAACGCTAACGAAAGTGAATATGGCCTTATAGGATTAGTGACAGGTTCAGTGGCAACTGTAACTGTGAGAGCTGTAATTCTTGTTAGACAGATAGTGACGATATCTACGTATTTTGCTTGTTCTGCAATACTGAGTATGGACCATTCGCATAGGCACACTGTCAAAATGAAAAATAATTAAAATGTATCTAGATATGTTGCTAATAAACTAAAACGGTCACCCGGTCCATCTATCAGCTTCCACATGCAACAAAAATTTGAATTCCATGCATATATAAATATAAAAATTAATATTCACTTGTTTACAATCTTAAACCTCCGAAAGTTCTTCAACGATTTTTTCAAAATTTTGGTACAAAATTGTATACGAATACACAAGTGTTTCATATACATACTTTTAAAAGATAGTAATGCTTAAATGGGAATGTGTAAAGGGGAAACGTTATTAGCAAAAACCTCGGATAGTTTTAGACTGATTTACTTCATATTTTTATACAATAATGAACATTCGAGCAGGTGTACCTTGCATATTTTTAATATTGTCTCAGAAATCATGCTGTAGTGGATATGATACTGGACTATAGCATGGAGGGTCGTGAGTTCAAAACTCACCTAAACTGTAAAACTTTAATTTCTACATTAGGTTCGAGTACATTCTAGAAGTATCCACAAATGTCAAGACTCATGGTACTGGAATGTTCTGTAACTGTATATATACTGTATCTGTTCTGGCCAGAGGCAGTTCGCTCCGCGCTCTCGTACACTACTGGCCATTAAAATTGCTACACCAACAAGAAATGCACATGATAAACGGGTATTCATTGGACAAATACATTATACTAGAACTGACATGTGACTTTATTTTCAAGCAATTTTTGTGCATACATCCTGAGAAATCAGTACCCAGAACAACCACCAATGGCCTCCGCCACCATTGACCAGACGTTTTCAATTGGTGAGAGATGTGGAGAATGTGCTGGCCAGGGTAGAAGTCGAACATTTTCTGTATCCAGAAAGGCCCGTACAGGACCTGCAACATGCGGTCGTGCATTATCCTGCTGAAATGTAGGGTTTCGCAGGGATCGAATGAAGGGTAGACCCACAGGTCGTAACACATCTGAATTGTAACGTCCGATGTTCAAAGTGCCGTCAATGCTATCAAGGGGTAACCGAGACTTGTAACCAATGGCCCTCCATAGCATCACGTTGGGTGATACTCCAGTAACGCGATGACGAATACACGCTTCCAATGTGCATTCACCGCGATGTCGCCAAACACGGATGCGACTATCATGACGCAATAAACATAACCTGGAATCATCCTAAAAATGACGTTTTGCAATTCGTGAAAGCAGGTCCGTCGTTGAGTACACCATCGCAGGCGCTCCTGTCCGTGATGCAGCGTCGAGGGTAACCGCAGCCATGGTCTCCGAGCTGATAGTCCATGCTGGTGCAAACGTCTTCGAACTGTTCGTGCAGATGGTTGTTGTCGTCCATCTGTTGACTCAGGGATCGAGACGTGGCTGCACGATCCGTTACAACCATGCGGATAAGATGCCTGTCATCTCGACTGCTAAAGATACGGGGCCGTTGGGATCCAGCACGGCGTTCCGTATTACTCTCCTGAACCCACCGATTCCATATTCTGCTAACAGCCATTGGATCTCGACCAGCGCGAGCAGCAATGTCGCGATACGATAAACCGCAATTGCGATAGGCTACAATCCGACCTTTATCAAAGTCGGAAACGTGGTGGTACGCATTTATCCTCCTTACACGAGGCATCACAACAAAGTTTCACGAGGCAACGCCGGTCAACTGCTGTTTGTGTATGAGACATCGGTTGGAAACTTTCCTCATGTCAGCACGTTGTAGGTGTTGCCACCGGCGCCAACCTTGTGTGAATGCTCTGAAAAGCTAATCATTTGCATATGACAGCATCTTCTTCGTATCGGTTAAATTTCGCTTCTGTAGCACATCATCTTCGTGATGTAGCAATTTTAATGGCCAGTAGCGTATACAGTGCGCAACAAAATGAAAAGATTACTTTTTCGAAACCTGGTAACTGCCTCCCTTTGAGACATATAAGCACAAAATTTAGCTCAAAGGTGCCTACAAACTTACTCGATAATGGTAAAAGTGTGATGCCACCCTCGGGCTCAGCGATACTTCAAACAGCAAGGCGTCCTGCACAAATACGGAATACAAGGCCTAAGCTCGGGAGATCATGCGAGCTTTTCGTTGAGCTAATGATGTCACATTGACACCAAATTTCACCACAGTTCTGACGAACGCCATCGTGGATGTATCACACGGTGGCAAGGTCGTCAAAGACCCTTTAACCCACATTTCATCTGTTCTCTTGCCACCTCTCCGATGAAGGTCAGAACAGCGAATCTCAGCGTTTAAATCACGCATTTTCCTTGTGGTTGGCGAGGTAAACATCAAGGTGCCCACAAATACGAGGAAATGGCCTTTGCTCGGAAGTTCATGTGAGCCTTAACTTTGTCAAATTGGCACCAAATGTCACCACAATTCTGACCAACGCCATCGTGTATGTATCACACGACGGCAAGGTCGTCACAGTTCCTCTAACCCACTTCTCTTGCCGCCTCTGCGATGAAGGTGAGAACCGGGAAATCCAGTGTTTAAATCACGCGGTTTTCTTATGGATGGCGAGAGAAACATTTAAGGCAGACAGTCACTTATACTCCGCACGAAACGGCATCAGGGGCGGCATACAGAACGTTAATGGGATAAAGCTTCACCACAATTCTCCCCAAAGCCACTGTGGACGTTTCACACGATACAAAGGCAGCCACACCCCCTCTTATTCACATTTAACCCCTTCTTGTGAGGTATCTGCGTTGGAGGTCAGAATGGTGACATCCAGCGTTGAAGTAACGCGTTTTTCTTATGACGTGGCCGAGGGAAACATTTCAGACACACCGGCTCTCAGAATAGTCACAAGGAGGCGCCATAGGGTGGCATAGAGCGCGTCAGTTAAACCACACCTTCGCTTGCGGCGTTGGTTTCCTGGTATGAGGTTTGCATTGCGATGAGCAAGATAACTGTGTTCTTGATAACGTTCGACATTCGTGCCACCTCTGGTAGTTTCAACCCAACTCTAAGGACATTGGAGACTGCAAACGCACTGAACGTGATCTGAGCCTTTGGAATGTAGTGTGGGCGCAGTTTTTGCCTAGTATACAGAACAGAAACACTAGGGACCATTAAAAAGCATTCGACGTAATTTGAACACGATCCGAAGCAGCAAAGGATTCACGCTTTTTCAACGCCTTTGTTTCACACTCTCCTGTGCAATGATCAGGAGGGAGTGGGGTGGGGGTGATGCCACATTAAAATATACCTGAGCAAAATTTCAAACGGTGCCTCTAAGACCCCACCAATTCGGCAACACTCTCAGTACCAAAAAATGGTTCAAATGGCTCTGAGCACTATGGGACTTAATTTCTGAGGTCATCAGTCCCCTAGAAGTTAGAACTACTTAAACCTAACTAACCTAAGGACATCACACACATCCATTCCCGAGGCAGGATTCGAACCTGTGATCGCAGCGGTCGCGCGGCTCCAGACTGTAGCGCCTAGAACCACCAGCCACTAAGGCCGGCTCTCGGTACCACGCACGCAAATTTTAGGCATGTTAAGAAATACCTGTCAGAAACTTAGATAACGATCCCAGCTCGTGGCTGCTCTAACGCCTAAGGGTTATACTATCCATTCGAATCCCTTTAAGTGAAGTTTACCTTCCTACAGGCGCTAGAGCAGCTGCGAGTATAGATTGGTGTCAAAGTTTCCGACAGGTACATTTTCAAAACGCTCAACAAATGTGCGTGGGTGGTACCAAGAGTGTTGCCGAACTCGGAGATCTCGAGGGCCCTCCTGCACCTTATTCACGCACATGATAACGTAGCAGCCCCCCCCCCCACACCCCCCTCCCCGTGGTCGACACACAAGAGAACGCGAAATAGAAGCGTTGAAAAAGCGTAAAACAGTTCTGCTGTTTCGGATCACGTTATCAGAGAAAAAAATACAGCTGCAATGCACTCCAAGAGGTCAGATCACGTTCAGTGAGTGTGCAACCCCATGTTGTCTTTATATTAGGGTTAAAACACCCAGGTTGTGGCAGCAGTGTCGGACGTTGTCAAGAATGTCGTCCTAAGGCTCATCGTGCTGCAAGATGGCGAAATTTGTGGGAAGCAAAGCGATGAGGGAAGGGGTGGTTTCATTGTCACCCTTTATGTCACCCCTTGAGGCCTTTTCGTGTTGATTCTGAGCAGCGGTGTGTCTGTAAAGTTTCTCTAGGTCACCCATAAGAAAACGGAATGATTTAGACGCTGGAAGTCGTTGTTCTGTCCACCGTGGCACGGGCAACAAGAGAACGGCTGAAAAATGGGTAAGAGGGGAATGAGGACCTTCCTATTGTTTAGCACTGGGCAGAACTGACGTAAAATTTGGTGCGAATGTGACATCAGCCTACCTTAAAGCTCCCATGAACATCTGTGCTGTGCCTTCTTTTTCGCATTTGTCGGCATCTTGCTGTGTGAAGCGTCGCAGGGCGCCATGCTTTTCAAGAATTGCAGAGGAACATTGCAGGCACCTTTGAGGGGAAAGTTAACACTTACGCATATGAATGGAAGGCCGCTACTGTATTTCAAAAGAGTAATCTAATTTTGTTGCGCAGTCTGTTTTATGCACGTTACGATAGGCAACCTAACTTACGTCAGCCAGTCCTAGGGCAGGTGATGCAAGTTGTGTTACCTTTCTTAAGGTGCGTGAAATATCTTCGGGACCAATTCTGTTTTGCTTACCCTGTATCATCATGTCTTGTCGGGTGATATCAGCTTTTAGCAAGAAAACCACAAAAGCTTCCGCATAAATTCTTTTAGGGCTAACTCTTAAAATAACAGTCCACTAATGATCCTTCCTTGATACCTGCTGTAAGGAACGGCACTCTGCGTTCCCTGTCGACCGATATCTGCTTTTATTGAATAGATATAATTACTTTTTGTGTAACCGAACCTTTTCAGTTATTCGGTTTCCCCTCTTGTGCACAGCTTTCGTACATTCTCGTGTCATTTGTCAAAATAATACGTCATTCTTCGAATGGTGGAGGATGCCATTCACTGTTACACCCAGATTATCATTGATTCTTTTCACCCCCATTAGATTATATTTCAACCTTTGGGTTCGAAAAGGGAAAAATAACAAAGTTGATGAGCTTTCTGGCTCGCCGTACAGTGAGCAAAGGCTGTTGCCAGTGTCTTTTTAGACAAAACTACTATAAAGAATGTATGGTAGATGAATCACTGCTCTGGGTTTTAAGAGCCCACCCCACAGTATGAAGTCTGGTGTGTAAAAGCAGTTAACAGTGGACGAGAAATACAGCCCTGTGTAACCATACTATATCTAGAAGGGCCAAATTCCTTGATAACCTGGCAAACAATCTTTGGCCAATCAAATGTTGATAATGTGTAATCTTCTCATTCAAAAGCCTGTACGTTATTGTCAGTGTGTTGTTCCATTTTCAGGGATGGAGCCAGAATTTTGAATTAGTGTGAGTGAGGAGGTTATAATTATGTGGAGCAGTAACTGCTAAGAAATGGAATGATGACTGACAAGATGATGGAATTTTCGGAGGTAGTTTGGTGCACTATATAGGATATCAAAAAGGGATCACGAAAAAGAAAATACAGTGCTTTAGTTTCAGTTTTACTAAAACTTTATCTGTCTGTCTGAAGACACTAATCTCCGACAGCATTAGAAAGATTTTTATGGGGTTTCTGCTCATCACTTCACCGTACCTAATGACACCGTACAGACTATATTTTATAGAAATCGGATCATGAAATACGGACATTCATATGTATTATAAAAATTTGTCTGTGTGTATGTCCCACATCTCCTCCGAAATCAGAGGACTGACTATAACCAAACTTAGGACACATATCACTTACCGCCTGGAAAGGATTGCTGTGGGTGTAAGAACTACCTACCTCTCAAAGAGATTGGGGTAGGCGTGAACACAAATAATGACAGGAAAACAGTTTTGCGCTTAGTACATTTTCGCTGTTCGTAAAGTAAATGTGTTTAATCAGGCATGATGTCATGGCGTTTTCATTTATTGCTTCTTTGCTGCAAACTCTATTTGCAACAAATTTAGCAAATAGTATCTGCATATGCTGCTCAATGTATCAACAAAATTATGCCATTGGTGACACATAATCCAAGAGATAAGAGGGAAAGAGGAGATGAAGAGGAAGAGGGGGAGGAGAAGATGGACAGAGAAAGAGATGAGGAGGTGATGGACAGGAAGTGTGGAGAAGATGAGGTGGACATAAAAAGGAAAGAGGAGATGATGAGGAGAAAGAGGGACAGGAGGAGATTGACAGAGAGAGGGGTTGGCGGAGGTGGGCAGAGAGAAGGGGGAGGAGATGCACAGAGACAGGGCAGGAGGAGAAGAAAGAGAGAGGGGAAGGGATAATTTGGACTAATAGAACTTAAGTACATACATATAAGGGCAACGCCTGGTACTCAGCTAGTTAACAACAGGAGTGAAGAGATTGTCATGGATTGTTAAAGAAGTAGTATTCCGACTCTGAATGAAACAGGTTGTCAACCCCAGGTGGATAACAAGCAACAACAAGTGTCAGATCTGATGTTTCAACAAAATTTTCATGGTTTCCACCTGGAACAGTCCTTACTAACACTAACCAAGCATTATACGAATAGTTACGGGTTTAGTGCCAACTGTAACTATGATAGTTGCAATGCTTGTTAAACAAATAGTGACTATATCTACGTATTTTGCTTGTTCTGCATTACTGAGTATGGACCATTCTCATATGTATACTGTTCAAATGAAAAATAATTAAAGCGTAACTGGATATGTTGCTATTAGATTAAAACGGCCACCCAGTCCCATTTGTAGGTGCCCCATCTAACAGCTTCCACATGCCACAAAAATTTGATTTTTCATGCATATATAAATACAAAAATTAGTATTCACTTGTTTAGAAACTTAATCCTAGGAAAGTTTTTCAACAGTTTTTTTCCAAATTTTGGTACAAAGTTGCATACGAATACACATGCGTTTTATATACCTAATATTTAAATAGGAGTAATAAAGGGGAAAAGTTATTAGCAAAAACCTTGAGAAGTTCTTGAATGAATTACTTCATATTTTTACATAACACTCTAGGGAACATTCGACCAGGCTTCCGCTGCATATTTTTGATACACTGGGTGATACAGTTGGCCCTACCGCTGGGTTTTCTATAGCCTGCAGCACCTTCCATTACCATACGCAAAATTTTCGTATTCTCTCACTTGCTACATACAGGTTACTAGTCCAACAGAAAAAAATGAACAAGACCATTTTGTACGAAATTTTATGTAGCTGAATTTTGTATGGGGGTATATTTTCGCCACAGTTTTCACGTTATTCAAGTAGAACGCATCTGAAGCTCTCTTTTGTACGTTTTTGTGGAATAATTGGAAAACTATGGCCTCTGGCGAAAACGCATCCCAGTACAAGATTTAAATACAATAAATTTCCAACAAAAAAGTGCTGTTCATTTTTTTCTGTGGGACTAATAGAGCAGCAAACGTGAGAGTATGAAAATCTTGTGTGTGGAATTTGAAGCCATTGGGGTTGCATAAAACCCAGCTTTAGGGGAAGCTGTATCATCCTGTATAACATACAAATCGCCTTTTGCAGAAACAGCACATCTCCACTTTCTGACACTATGCGAGTTATCCATATTTTCGTGATTATAGAGGCAATATCGACAGTTTTATGTAGAAGTAACACGTCTACCATATATCGCCGGCCTACAGACAGGAAGCAAAGTTTTAGTTTAGCCCAGAAAAGGCATTTCTCCCGGAGAAGTACTGTTTTCACACCAAACGTGTGCGCCAGATATCAGCACAAGAAGCGTTCTGCTCCAGAAAACTCAGCATTAACGCTGTTAATATCCACAACATGAGGGACAGTACTGAAAAATTTTAATTATGTAATGTGGGGGAGGCTAAGAAAAATCCGGATTAAGGTTGCTCTTTTATCTTAGACGACATTAACAGCGAGTTGTCAAGTTCAGCCAAGAAACTACCCATACTTTCTGATGCATTTCCTACTCAGAAGAAAAATGAAGCTGTTCTTAGATTTCGCGAAATATCATTACAACTGCAGATTACAAAATCTGCACCATTATCTTTTCATACGTGGGCATTTTTTCATGCCATGTGGTCCCGATCCTGGTGTTATAAAGAGAAAGATTAGCACACCAGCCGGAATCAGTTCACTGAGTGAACACATAGAACTGATAGTAGGTTTAAACAAGAACAACCGATTTACTGTTACATTGGTACAAACAGCAGGCATTTTTGATACTTTCAGTGAAATATATGGGAAGAAAAGCGAAAAAATACGAAAAAGTAACATTTCACGTAAGTGCATTTATGGAGTTTTAATATGAAGATGGTCGTGTCAGGATATACAGTTGTGAAACGTTGTTGGAAAACAGAAAAGTTGTATTTATGGCTTATTGGCGTACAATTAGAATACTACTACAGAGTAAGAATTTGCAGTAACATTAAGCAAAGTGACAGAGATGCAGGAGAAGAGATGGACTGAGGGGTGGGAGGAAATGGACATGAAGATGAACGAAGAGAGAGTGCAAGAGGAGATGGGGAGAGAGGGAGACAAGGAGTTAGCAAGGGTGTGGGAGGTAATGGACAGAGGGGGGGGGGGAAGAGAGATGCAGGGGGAAAGGAGAGAGGGGGGAGGAGACGATGGACAGAGAGGGGCGAAGGAAGAGGAACTGGATGAAGAGACAGGGAGCACGAGGTAGACAGAGACAGGGGGAAGAAGGAGATCAGGACGCATGTCCAATTCCCATATATATTAGGAACGTGTGCTTTCTCTTTTCTTTCTCTTCTATTTGACCAGACTGGGCCACAGCAACACGTGGCCGCAAGCAGCTAGTATCATATAATTACAGATCGGATTTAAAAATTTTAAATGCTGTCACAGTCTACTCCTTCTGGGTTATAACCTTATATTAAATGTTAAACACAATAAATCAGTAAAAATGTTGGAAACTATGTTTTGCAACACCCACATTCTTTCCAATTTCCATCGTGGATGCAAATTACATTAGTGAAGTTCAGTAAGTATCCTGTAATAATTCAGCGGTTTACTTCGGCCTGAGATTACATTATTCACAGTTAGTGTGCGCATCGATGCCTAGCTTCTTATGTTCTCCCTTGCATAAAGGAAGTGTAGGGGAGAGTGTTGCACGAGTATCTCGTACTGATTTTCCGACCTTCACCTCTAGCCGACCTGTAACAGGAGTTTAATACATTATCTTAGTCCATTCTTAAATACGGACATGCAATTTATGTGTGCTGCAGTATTTTTCTGAAGTGACAACAATTGCTCTGAGAAAGTAAGATTTTTCTACATGTAAAAATATTTTCCTAGGTACAACATGGCCATGTACGTAGGATCTAATGTCCTGTTGAAATTTTGAAACGTTTCGCTTGACAAAATTTTGTCAGTACTGTATCTAATCTTCGATCTGTTACATTATTCCATACAAATAATCAGCAAGTGAAATGAAATGAAGCAGAAGTTTTATCAAAACCCGTTTGCAAGTTAAAAACCATTTGCAATTGAAACCAGCAGGAATTTCTATTTTCAAGGCAGGTAAAATTATTTGGACGTTAACGAAACTCAGTTAATTTGCTAATATCACCTGTTCAGTGCTAAAAGAGCTTCTTTTATTTGAAAGTTCAAGATGATGCACCGGCGACGAAGTATAGCTTAACCGCCCATACGTTAAACAACTAGTTTCAAAAATATATGACAATCTGTAACTGAACAATTAACAGTACATTACAGATAGCTTTAATATTTTGCACAACTATTAAATGTGTAGAACTCGAAATATTTCAAATGCTACACAACGGAGAACCTCATACCTGACAACAACAAAACCTATAGAACTTGAAGGAAACTGCTTAGGGTGGTGTCTAGTGGACATTCTTTCATGTTATTCTAAAATTAGTAACTGACCAAACAACGTTACGTATTCCTAGATACACTATACTTTAGTACGATATTCTCCCCTGTCACTTATGAATCTGGAGTTATCTGTATTAATGAACAGCGAGCGAGTGTATTTGGAGCTTACTGAGCCGCTATTAGCAAAAGTAGAAGCAAATGAATAGAACACACACCACGACTTAATAATATGATTGATACTTGCATTAGTACTCTGTCTCCAACAATACTCCTGATAATTTCAACAACATTATTGTGAATTTCTGCAGCCACCAAATTCTATATATCGACACATACAAAGTAATAGGTAGCCCGCAGAATACAGCTAGTACTTCATGGACTATGGCTCAAACAAAGGCGAACGCAATCAATACATCACGTACTAAACACCTCCGGTGCATTGTACTATCTGGAGTACTTCCCTAAATACACAACGATTACGTGCGTAAATGGTGAGCAAAAGCCTTGCTAGTATCGATTTTATATTTCTCCTTTCCAGGAGGCGTTTTGATTATGTACGTATACGCAGCCTTACGCATCTTACTGACGTATAAGTAGTACAAAAATCCAGATTTCGTTGTGATGTTGCGTGCACGTGTCTGAATTTCTAATGTTAAATCGCGAAATTTCTTCAGTTCTGACTCCAGTACGACTTATTACTACTATTCCTTTTTTCTTGTACGTAATCACACCCATAATGTTAGCTTCACGTTTCCAGCATATTTATTTGTAGGAATTAAGATATGCAAATACATTCTTTTAACACATAAATACGTCTTATTACAGACTGGTATTGCTTCAAATTATCAGCTCGCTATGCACGTTTTGCTAATTCTTCGTCCAGATATCAAGTTAGTAAAGCGTAGATCCCTTTTACTTCTTTTGAGTTAGTTGTAATCGCGAAATTCCACAGTGATAATTGATATGTAGTTATTTATGCTTTAGTTAAATATCATTAAACTGTGTGCAGTTGAACTGCGACTATACTGCTGACTAGCGTTAATAATATAATTACATTATATTAACACACATGATACAATCCATCTTTCATGCCTATGCCGCACAAAGTCAAATATTTGAAAGGAACCTGGCAGTTGCGAAGTTTATTCAATTATAGTTATTCGAAATAGGCGTAATAACTGCAGAAGTTGCCTCTTTTGTATAATTATGCGAAATTGGAGCAAAGATCAAATTTACCGCCGAGTCGGTGATATAATTTTAGTCTCATCTCTGTCATTTATCGATTACAGACGGACACATTTCTTTTTTTTCGTACTATAAAAATTACTATAAAGTGTTGGTCTTCTTTCTATAGCCTCTACTCATTAATTATTTTCCTCTTCGCTCTACTGATTAATTATTTTCCTCTTTTGCCTCTTTTCCTCAACTGGAGTTTAATAGATTACACCCATCTAGAGAGACATAATACAAATAAATTGCAGCTCTGAACTTTTATTCTCAAATGCAGCTAGCAAAAAAGATTAATATCTTTGTCTTCTCTTTTTGTTGCGATATTTTCAGAACTCTTTTCTTTTATCCTTTCCTTCTTTTGGGCTCAAGATTAATTGAAGGCAAGTTCAATTTTGATTTCACTAAATATATTTTTATTTGATTTATTTATTTATTATAGCAGTTTATTGTCGGCTGTGGACGAGTGCCAGCTAAGCTAATCACCAAGCAACAACGATAGTTAATCATAAAAAAAACAAAGAAAACCTACGCTCCACCACCGTCTTAGGCCCTGAAGTTTAACAACTAAAGCAAAACTCTGCCTCTTCAGGTGTTGGCAACCGCTTAGCACTGAAGTTCTCTAAACGCAAAGCCACTCTCCACAATGATTCTCCAAGTAATGATAATTCTTCACAAAGCTCGCATTAATGGTGTCAGTAGCAACGACTTTTAACTAATCAGGGAGAGACCTTTGTGAATTTTCGGGCACGCTATGTGACATAAGATAAGTTCTGCTTTAAAACCTCTAGTGCCTCTTAAACAAATTATCTTCCAATTGAGTCGATACCTCACTCAATGCGAATCACCAAACGAATGTCCCAAAGATGTAAAACAGCTACTCAATTGCAGAAGAGCGTGCCAGATCCCAGCACAAATACTGCATCCACTTAATTACCTTAGACGGTGCCAAAACCCAACAAGTATACTGCGACCACTTAATTACCTTAGAGAGTGCCAAAATTCAATGCAAATAGTGCAGCCAACCAGTTATGTTAGAGGGTGGCCAACAGGACCACTAGCCACAAGATACGGAACAAATCGGATCACTGTGGGATCGCAACACATCACTGGTCAAGATATACACTAATCAGCCAGAACATTTTGACCACTTACGTAATAGCCGGTATGTCCATTTTTGGCACGGGTAACAGCGGCAACGGGTCATAGCATGGAAGAAACGAGGCCTTGGCATGTCTCTGGAGCAAGTTGGCATCACATGTGCACACACAAGTCACGTACTTCCGGTTAGGACCCCATCAGCTCTGACGCGACGTACGATCACATCCCAGATGTGTTCAATCGGGTTCAGATCTAACGAACTGGAGGTCTAGCACATCAATTGGATCTCGCCACTGTGTCCTTTGAACCATTCTCTCACACTCCTGGCCTTGTAACATGGCGCATTATGTTGCTGAAAAATGCCACTGCCTTCGGGAAACATAATCGTCATGAAAGTGTGTACGCGGTCTGCAACCAGTGTACGATACTCCTTGGCGGCCATGGCACCTCGCCCGAGCTCCACTGGACCCATAGATGCCTACGTGAATGTTTCCCAGGACATAACGAAGCCACTGCCAGCTTGTCTCCGTCCTGTAGTACAGTTATAAGGAGCTATTTCCATGGAAGACTAAGGATTCGCGCCCTCCCATCGGCGTGATGAAGAAGTATGGGGCTCAACAGATCATGCAACGCTCTCCCACTGCACCTACGTCCAGTGCCGATGGTCAAGTGTCATTGATGGTTCGTCAGCTGCGAAGACCTATAATTAGGAGCGCTCGGTGCGCTATGTGTTCAGACGCACTTGTACTGTGCCCAGAAACAAAGTCTGATGTTAGTTCCTCCACAGTTCGCTGCCTGTCCTGTTTTACCAGCTTGGCCAGACTTCGACGTCCGACGTCTGTAATGGGAGGCGGCCGCCGAACCCCACTACGTCTGGACGAGGTTCCATCTTGGTGAAACACGCTTACCACAGCACTCCTCGAGCACCCGACGAGTGGTGCAGTTTCCGAAATGCTCGTGCCTAGCCTCCGGGCCATCACAATTTGCCCTCGGTCAAACTCTGATAGATAGCGCGCCTTCCCCATTCCACAAACAGACAGTACGCACACTGATACTACATGCACCATACGTTTTTTGTCTCACTAGCTGTCATTCCTCGCCAGGTGACGCTGATATCGGCTGGATGGGTTTTTATCGATTGTAGGTGGGTAGTCATACATTCTGGCTGACCAGAGTAGCTCTACCAGCTCAGTACTGCAATAACCTAACAAATCACATTTCCTCGGTCTCTTTACACCGTTATTGCACAAGACCTTCCCAGACTAACAATGCTGTTCTTCTTTTAAAACCAATGCCGACAGTGATACTCGGAATCCATTTTAACGTATCTTACTGGGAGGGGACTAGAGGAGCTACAAAATTCCCTATCAATCGCTCTCTCTTTGTAGCGGACTTACCACACCTGCAAACTTGCTCTCGACAGTGTCAGTAGCTACACCGACCCCGTGAGCACCCAAAGCTTAAATTCAGCTGCTCAAAGCCCAATCTGAACTGCTGTTGTCCGTAAGATCAATATTAAAGCTTTTTGGAACCATTAAACAAACGTATAGCCCTGCTATTAAGGATGACTGCCAGTTCATCTTCTAGTGGCCAACTGCCCCGTGTTGTAACATCTTTGCCGCTTTGCCTGCTGCTGCGTTTTAGGTAAGCGATTCACATTTCTACGGCGGTGCTCTTCGACATACATTAAAAAAAATATAAACAACCGTTTATAATGACATATGATAAACACTTTTCGATAAGAATATGCACCCAGCTGCAGAGTCCACAGGTTACGACGGCAAACTTGAGGTGGCGCCAAGTACCGTCAAATCTCTGACCCGTCACTTGCTATTGTAACAATTTCTTTAAATGACGCTTCCAATAGTCATGATTAAATTGACACGAAGGAATATGTTAAAAAATGAAAAGTTTGGCAATCTGCATACTAGACCATATTGTAGGAAACAAAACAAAAGAAGAATAAAGTAAAAAAGTTGTAACCTCCCCGCAGAAATGAAAGAAAATAATTAAATGTAAATGGGCATCGTGCTAAACGTAACCTCCCAGCAGAAATAAAAGAAAAGTCTATGATAATGAAAACGTGCCAAAGGTCAGTTCCCCACAAGATTACTGAATAATAATGACCCAAATGTTGTTGAACTCCCACACAACATCGTTAAATTGAAATAAAAGCGACTGTACCTTCGCTACAAAAATATTGAAAAAATAATGGCCCAATGTACACTCGACACAAAAAATTAAGAAATGAAGATTAATCATTAAACCAACAATAATAGGGCAGCATCGCTGACCTTAGGCCCTGTGCAATAATTAATCAGATAAATTGATTCTGGCAGGAAAAGCATAGGAAATATTGTTTCAATTGTAATGATTCTTTTCTTAAAAACGATTGCTTTGAAAACAAAATTATTATTGGGGCATTTCTTGAACAAATTAATTACAATTAACATACATTACATTATCAGATGTGCGCAATGCTGCTTCATTACCTTATTTAACAATATACCTCGTCCCGAACCTTGACCAGAGACCCATGTCGACGCCCGCCGACTCCTCGCACACAACTCCGACTGAGTACAACTCGCAACTGAACTCTCGCGCAGTCAAGCGCAGACTAGACACGATAAATAACTCTCTGGTCAGAGATTCTGTCATGCCTTTCCATCGCTGGTACTGAATACATACGCGTTTCAAAGTTTACGGGACATATTATTTTTACATATCCTACTGGATAGGTCAGGAGTCCACTACACGAAACAAGCGGCTACACGGGTAGCAGGGGTTGTGTGGCGTGGGCTGGGCGGTTTTTTAGGTTAGATGGCCTTGGGCAAGTACAGAAAGGGCAACAGCCTCAACGGGTGCGGGGCAAAGTCAGGACATGCGGGGAACAAGCAGCAATCGGTATTCTAATTGTCAACTGTCGAAGCTGCGTTGGTAAAGTACCGGAACTTCAAGCGCTGATAGAAAGCACCGAAGCTGAAATCGTTATAGGTACAGAAAGCTGGCTTAAGCCAGAGATAAATTCTGCCGAAATTTTTACAAAGGTACAGACGGTGTTTAGAAAGGATAGATTGCATGCAACCGGTGGTGGAGTGTTCATCGCTGTTAGTAGTAGTTTATCCTGTAGTGAAGTAGAAGTGGATAGTTCCTGTGAATTATTATGGGTGGAGGTTACACTAAACAACCGAACTAGGTTAATAATTGGCTCCTTTTACCGACCTCCCGACTCAGCAGCATTAGTGGCAGAACAACTGAGAGAAAATTTGGAATACATTTCACATAAATTTTCTCAGCATGTTATAGTCTTAGGTGGAGATTTCAATTTACCAGATATAGACTGGGACACTCAGATGTTTAGGACGGGTGGTAGGGACAGAGCATCGAGTGACATTATACTGAGTGCACTATCCGAAAATTACCTCGAGCAATTAAACGGAGAACCGACTCGTGGAGATAACATATTGGACCTACTGATAACAAACAGACCCGAACTTTTCGAATCTGTATGTACAGAGCAGGGAATCAGTGATCATAAGGCCGTTGCAGCATCCCTGAATATGGAAGTTAATAGGAATATAAAAAAAGGGAGGAAGGTTTATCTGTTTAGCAAGAGTAATAGAAGGCAGATTTCAGACTACCTAACAGATCAAAACGAAAATTTCTGTTCCGACACTGACAATGTTGAGTGTTTATGGAAAAAGTTCAAGGCAATCGTAAAATGCGTTTTAGACAGGTACGTGCCGAGTAAAACTGTGAGGGACGGGAAAAACCCACCGTGGTACAACAACAAAGTTAGGAAACTACTGCGAAAGCAAAGAGAGCTCCACTCCAAGTTTAAACGCAGCCAAAACCTCTCAGACAAACAGAAGCTAAACGATGTCAAAGTTAGCGTAAGGAGGGCTATGCGTGAAGCGTTCATTGAATTCGAAAGTAAAATTCTATGTACCGACTTGGCAGAAAATCCTAGGAAGTTCTGGTCTTACGTTAAATCAGTAAGTGGCTCGAAACAGCATATCCAGACACTACGGGATGATGATGGCATTGAAACAGAGGATGACTCGCGTAAAGCTGAAATACTAAACACCTTTTTCCAAAGCTGTTTCACAGAGGAAGACCGCACTGCAGTTCCATCTCTAAATCCTCGCACAAACGAAAAAATGGCTGACATCGAAATAAGTGTCCAAGGAATAGAAAAGCAACTGGAATCACTCAATAGAGGAAAGTCCACTGGACCTGACGGGATACCAATTCGATTCTACACAGAGTACGCGAAAGAACTAGCCCCCCTTCTAACAGCCGTGTACCGCAAGTCTCTAGAGGAACGGAGGGTTCCAAATGATTGGAAAAGAGCACAGATAGTCCCAGTCTTCAAGAAGGGTCGTCGAGCAGATGCGCAAAACTATAGACCTATATCTCTTACGTCGATCTCTTGTAGAATTTTAGAACATGTTTTTTGCTCGCGTATCATGTCATTTCTGGAAACCCAGAATCTACTATGTAGGAATCAACATGGATTCCGGAAACAGCGATCGTGTGAGACCCAACTCGCCTTATTTGTTCATGAGACCCAGAAAATATTAGATACAGGCTCCCAGGTAGATGCTATTTTTCTTGACTTCCGGAAGGCGTTCGATACAGTTCCGCACTGTCGCCTGATAAACAAAGTAAGAGCCTACGGAATATCAGACCAGCTGTGTGGCTGGATTGAAGAGTTTTTAGCAAACAGAACACAGCATGTTGTTATCAATGGAGAGACGTCTACAGACGTTAAAGTAACCTCTGGCGTGCCACAGGGGAGTGTTATGGGACCATTGCTTTTCACAATATATATAAATGACTTAGTAGATAGTGTCGGAAGTTCCATGCGGCTTTTCGCGGATGATGCTGTAGTATACAGAGAAGTTGCTGCATTAGAAAATTGTAGCGAAATACAGGAAGATCTGCAGCGGATAGGCACTTGGTGCAGGGAGTGGCAACTGACCCTTAACATAGACAAATGTAATGTATTGCGAATACATAGAAAGAAGGATCCTTTATTGTATGATTATATGATAGCGGAACAAACACTGGTAGCAGTTACTTCTGTAAAATATCTGGGAGTATGCGTACGGAACGATTTGAAGTGGAATGATCATATAAAACTAATTGTTGGTAAGGCGGGTACCAGGTTGAGATTCATTGGGAGAGTGCTTAGAAAATGTAGTCCATCAACAAATGAGGTGGCTTACAAAACACTCGTTCGACCTATACTTGAGTATTGCTCATCAGTGTGGGATCCGTACCAGGTCGGGTTGACGGAGGAGATAGAGAAGATCCAAAGAAGAGCGGCGCGTTTCGTCACTGGGTTATTTGGTAACCGTGATAGCGTTACGGAGATGTTTAATAAACTCAAGTGGCAGACTCTGCAAGAGAGGCGCTCTGCATCGCGGTGTAGCTTGCTCGCCAGGTTTCGAGAGGGTGCGTTTCTGGATGAGGTATCGAATATATTACTTCCCCCTACTTATACTTCCCGAGGAGATCACGAATGTAAAATTAGAGAGATTCGAGCGCGCACGGAGGCTTTCAGACAGTCGTTCTTCCCGCGAACCATACGCGACTGGAACAGGAAAGGGAGGTAATGACAGTGGCACGTAAAGTGCCCTCCGCCACACACCGTTGGGTGGCTTGCGGAGTATCAATGTAGATGTAGATGTAGATCGTCTATAAAGTTGTGTTTGCATATGCTGTCTCAACCCTGCAGTTCAGACCGTTCTTATAAAATACCCTCCACATTTATTAGCCTCTCCTGGAGCGCACAGGTCGGGACTTAGAAAAGAAATGGTGAGTCTTATACAGTAGTACATGTCTTGATGCGGCACAACTCACCAGACTCTACTCATGCACTCCTTGAGAATGGGCGTACTTAGCGACTCCTAACGAATTTTTCACATAAATTCAAACCGTTTCTCGATAACACCTCCCATAAAATAATGAAAGAAAAGATGTTAAGCCCTCACTACATTTTTGCTTTCTCGTGCAGTAAGACTTTGGCATCAGACGTGACGTCTTAATTTATTACGTCTTTACTTCTAACACTATTCGCAACCAATTTTGCAGACAGTATCGCCACACACACCACTACACGTAACTGCAAAATTACGTCATTGTATACAAAGTTCACGAGAAATGATGACATAAGCACTGAAGTACACGGAAAAATGGCTTACCTTAAAACGGAGCGCAGGTTACCGGGAATATTCTCAACCTGTGAACGATTCATAAATAATTAATCGAAAGTAATTAAAGCTTTGCGTCATCAACCATAAGGACTTAAAATGCTTGAGGTCCAATATTTGTCATATTAACTCACTTGTAGAGTTATCAGACAACTGAAGCTGTTTTATACACCAGATTTCGATTCCTTAAAAAATAGGAGTCGGAGGAGGTTTAAATATAAACAGGGCCATGGGATTGTGTCAGGCACATGGCCATAGCTCTTAACATTCACTTGTTTACCTATTTGTATAATCTTTTCTTAAGGTAAATAAATTATTTAACTACATTTCTTACTTAAATTTGCAACAGATAATATCCTGAAAATGTAGTGTGGAATTGGGGTTGAAATCTAACAGCTGTCCACGGCCCCAAGAGCTCTAGGAATTAGGCAGGACACGCGACTCGAACATTTGCGAGCGATGATTCCGTTGCTTCCTCGTCTAAGGATTTAGGGTAACAATTTATGGCTGCTTCCCAAAACGCAGGCCTCACAGACCACGGCAGTTCACAAATAATTAGCGGTATAGAATTATACGTGATCTAAGGTTAGGAGAATACTGGTGCAGCCTCAACTTCTTGCTGTTCGAGCCACTACGTGTCGTTCTGTGTTCTTGGAGAATCTCTCTCCATGCTGGTTTATATGCGACTCGATGAGTATTACTGGTGAATCATATCATACGTGTCTTAAAAGGAAGATTAGGATCTAATGTCCCGTCGACGTCGAGGTCATTAGGGATGGAGTGAAGCATGGCGGCTTCTGTTCGGTCGAGCGCGCGACCCTACTGGCGCCTCTCGTGCGCGCGTTCCATCGACACTGGCGCCCGCCCCGATAGCTGAGTGGTCAGCGTGACGGATTGCCGTCCTACTGGCTCGGGTTCGATTCCCGGTTGGGTCGGGGATTTTCTCCGCTCAGGGACTGGGTGTTGTGCTGTCCTTATCATCATTTCATCCCCATCCAGCGCGCAGGTCGCCCAATGTGGCGTCGAATGTAATAAGACCTGCACCAAGGCGGCCGGACCTGCCCCGCAAGGGGCCTCCCGGCCAATGACGCCAAACGCTCACATCCATTTCCATCGACTCTGGCCGTCGTCGTATCACCTTTGCTGGGCTTTGTGTTCCCTGTGGAGCTGTGTGGTAGGGGTGGTATGTAGGACACGGAACTCGACGGGTGTGGCTGAGAACTCGGCATCCTAATGACAGCAGCGAGTTGAAACCGTTGACCGTTGGGCCATGTGGACCCGCGTTTTCCTGCAGCATTGGCTAGTTTAGTGGGGAAAGAACGGCTCTCGTCGCATGCAGCCTGGTTACGAAGTCCATCAGTTAACTGTGGTGTGCTAAATACTCCGAGATGTACTAGACAGCTTGTTAGCGTTACGAGCAGGAAGGCAGCTGGAGTCCTGAAGCTACTGCCGTTCTTGGCATTTATTTAAAATTGTGCATGGAGACTATCCGGTAAATATTTGAAGACTGTTAATTCTGTCGCGGTGTGAGCTGGCCGGGAATCCACTGTCTTCATACCTTTCATTGACTCTTTTTGGGGCTGTATGTGTCAAACTGTAGGCTTCTGTAAGCAAAAAGCTATTATTTCGCAATTTTAATCTTGTACTTAAATCTTTGTTTTGTTATTATCGAGCCCTTCATACTACTGATTGTAATTTCTGTTTGTTGTAGACTTTATGGTCCTTCCTGGGGCGAGTTATTGGATTTGGCCTGTAACTAAAGTTCTGTGCGCTCAGCCTAAGGGTACACACATGTGGGCCGTGTGAGTGTGCGTTCTTGTATTTACACACTCTCTTTTACTGCGTGAGGAGGACCCCTTAGGTTATAAGTGTACATTTTAACCGGCCATCTGCCATTTGGTGTATAACCCAATTACAGTGTCCCTAAGAGGACCCAATAGAGGTATATCTTGACTTACAAGGTGCGGCTAGAAAAAAACCGGACTGATGTTGGAAAAAACATTTATTTACAATTATTTACAATTTCATGTTATCTCCTTCAATGTAATCTCCTCCTCGGTCTCTACACAGCTCCATACGAACTTTCCACTGTTCATAGCAATGCTGCAGATCATTTTCGGTAAGTCCATACATTACTTCCGTCGCTTTTTCTTTTACTGCTTCAACAGTCTCAAATCTAGTTCCTTTCAAAGCTGACTTGACTTTAGGGAAAAGAAAAAAGTCACAGGGGGCCAAATCAGGTGAGTAGGGTGGATGATCTAAGATGGGAATGTTGTGTTTTGCCAAAAACGTCTTCACTGACAACGCACTGTGAGCTGGGGCATTGTCTTGGTGAAGGATCCATGACTTTTTTCTCCACAAATCGTTCCGTTTTCTCCGTACTCGCTCACGTAGGGTAGCCAGGACGCTAATGTAGTAATGCTGATTCACTGTTTGTCCCTCTGGTACCCAATCAATGTGCACAATCCCTTTGATGTCAAAAAAAACAATCATCATTGCCTTGAATTTCGATTTTGACATTCGTGCTTTTTTTTTGTCGTGGAGAACCAGGAGTTTCCCAATGCATCGATTGGCGTTTAGTTTCAGGATCGTAAGTAAAAAACCACGATTCATCGCAAGTAATAACATTTTGTAAGAAGGTGGGATCACTTTCAATGTTTTCCAGGATGTCAGAACAAATCATTCTCCGGCGTTCCTTCTGTTCAATTGTGAGACACATTTTGTTCATGTTGAAACTTTCATGAAGAATCGGCCTAACACTTTCCTTGTCAACTCCTGTTAACTCAGACACTGCTCTGATTGTTAAACGGCGATCTTGTAGAACAAGTTTACCGATTTTTTCAATGTTTGCATCAGTTTTTGCTGACAATGGTCTGCCAGTGCGAGTGTCATCACTGGTGTCTTCGCGGCCATCTTTAAATCGTTTAAACCACTCAAACACTTGTGTTCGCGATAAACAATCATCGCCGTACACTTGTAACATTACAAACGTTTCACTTGCAGATTTTCCTAGTTTGAAACTAAATTTGATGTTAACACGCTGTTCTTTCTGTACACTCAACATTTTCCGACGCACAGACAAAACGTGAACTACTTAAAACAGACGCCACGGGCAGACTGAGTGCAGGAGGCAGATGAAACTCGAGCAGTAGACGGAGCGAGAGTCACGTGACAGGCCACGCGACTTTCAGCCTTATTGCATTCGTTTTATTGTTTCACCAGTACTAGTCCGGTTTTTTTCTAGCCACACCTCGTACATAATCTTGCCTGAATTATTATGTAACTTTTGTAAAATTACTTGTACATTGTTTCTTGTTATTGCTGGGAAGGTTAACTTACAATGTTTATGAGCGGGGCGCTCCTCAAATTTTAAGGGTTGGTTTCAAAAATGGTTCAAATGCCTTTCAGCACTATGGGACTTAACATCTGAGGTCGTCAGTCACCTAGACATAGAACTGCATAAACCTACCTAACCTAAGGACGGCACACACATCCATGCCCGAGGCAGAATTCGAACCTGCGACCGCAACAGCAGCGCGGTTCCGGACTGAAGCGCCTAGAACCGCTCGGCCACAACGGCCGGAAAAGTTGGTTTCCTTGGAAATAATCTTTAATTGGCTGCTTAAGTATTGCTGTGTATGTTAATTTCTGTCAAACATGTTTGCTGTCTAACGTTTGGTATATGTTGCCAGTTTGTATCGGCAGCGGTTGACACGTTGGTCCGGGCCAGGGACGAGTTTTCCTTCTGCTCTGGCGGCTTTCCTCTCATCGCACGAGACCTAGGTATTGGCGGGACAAGCGCGCTTCCGTGGAACTCCCGTTCCAGCCTCAAGCTGAGTAGTTCATTGTCATTCTTTTAATATCGTGCTGGGCAGGGGTATCGCAGGATTAGGAAGTAAATTAGTGTTTCTATTACTTTAAGGTCCTCGTGGGCTGGTGATGAAAGCCTTGTGCAAACTGAGCACTGAGTTTCTTGATTTCTTTTAAAAAATAAGAGTTTGTCACTATCTCGAATCTAATACTAATCTAACACGATTATCTCGTTTGCCTACGATGGCAAGTGGGTTGTTATATTCACTTCGACTTCTTGCTATTACTTCCTAGTTCTCCATCTTTTGTGTGTCCTTTTCTACAGCCTCTCTTTTTGAAAAAGGAATCCCATATGGTTTAATGAAGAAAGGTTCGTATGGCTTTAACTGTAACTTACACTGGCAATTTTTCACTCTCCCTGGTACATCGCTAAAACCATCCTGAAACTCCCATAGTGAACTTTTGAGGTCTTATTTTTGAGAATTGCTTAAACTACTAGCACTTTCCATTTTCTTAGTTACTAGTTCTTCAAAACCTTGGGCGTTTATTTCCTCACCTAAGTTTTCTTCCTGAAAATAATACTTTTCATCTTCAGCAGTGGTAGCCCTTATATGGTTACACGACTTTCCACAATTTAGTATGTATAACTTAACTAATTGATTTTGTTTAGTGATTGCCTCAGTTATGTGCATTTGTCTAGCATCCCAATTAAAAGCTCCATTTACTTTCAATATCCAATCCATACCCAAAATAATGTTTTCATTGAGTTCCTCTATTACTAGGCATCCATGTTCAAATGTGCAATTATTAATCGTAAAAGTAAGTAAAACCTGATTTCTTTTTATCTTGCTACTTTTCCCTGTAGCTCCTTTTACTTTCAGCCCAACTACTGGCATTTCGAAAAAATATTTTCCACCTTTTAACTTATCTCTAAGCTTAGCAGTAATTCCTGAAACTGGACTGCCTGAGTCGACCAATACTTTACCTTGCCATTTATCAATCTTAGCTTCTATAAAAGGACAGCCTACCAAAAAATTTTCATTTCCATCCTATACATTTTCACACATTAAATCATTTTCTATTTCCTTAAAACTAAAGTCAGCAATATTCTTTTTCTTATTTACTATATCAGTTTCAGTACTTATAGCATTAACTCCCATAGATATTCCTTTACCTTTGCCTATTTCACATAGTTTCGTCTTTGTGTTGAACAAGCTGTTCTTGTCACCCCATTTTTCATTTAATCCACTTCTTATCTTTACCCACCAAGTTGGGTATAAGGTTTCACTTAACTTGGCTAGACATTCCCAAAAGTCTTTTTTACCTATATTATTTTCGTAGTTATTGCATAGTACCTTTAAAAACTTTTCCCCTTTATCGTCAAACTTAACATCAGCATGTAAAACACTTACACCTTTATCATCTCTTTGTAAAACATCATTTATGAGTACTTCATAATTCCCCACAGACAACAGCTTTTCATCAGATACACTTTCCCTAACATCGTTATTATCACATATATCAATAATATCCCCTACTTCATTACTTATACCAACCTCTTTACATTCTCACAGCTCAATAAAGACATCAACTTCATCAACATCATTATCAATAACCTTACCTCCACATTCATCAACTGTATCAACTTCTTCTGTTAACCTCTACGTATCTGACTATCCGCACATTGGTCCTTAGTGTCACTTAGCACATCATTATTATGTTCTTCTTTAAATAAACCCCTCAAACGTGATTCTAAATCTTGTATCTCAGTTATAGTATCAGGTACTACCTCCCTTTCTGCCCAACTATGAAATTCACTAACCACATTTCTCTCAGTCTCTAAATAATCATTGTCTTTTTGACTTTCACAGGTGTTTTCTACCTCGGAATCTCTAACTCTCATATTGTCCCAAAATTTCTTATCAAATTTTACTGCATTTATTTTCACTTGTTCAATTTTCTTTGCAATTTTCTATGAGTATCGTCATATCCTCTGTGGTCATTATTAGAATACTGGTTTGTCCTATAATTGTCTTCTCGCACCAAAACTAAGGACACCTATTGAGGCCACTTCCCGTTTTCCAGTAGTCTGTTTTCATTAGCATTTCTGTGTTTGTCAGTCTGTCCCCTTTGGTCTCCCCAATAACGCTCATTCTATCTCCTCTGGTTTTCCCAGTATTGATTAGTCTGTCTCTGCCAACCTCTATCCCTAGAGTCTCTGTAATTATTTTCCCATCTTCTCCTATCTTCATATTGAGGCTTGTTCCTGTATTGTCCATAATCCCTTCTACCCCCTATATTGTCATTTCTACAGTCTCTTCTGTCATAGTTGTCACTTCGATAATTCTTATTCCACGCACACCCCCCGGTCTGATTATTGTCTTTCTTTCTCTTTCTAGAGCCCTATCCATTTTGCCAACAAAATTTAGAAAATCTTCTACTGAGTCATCAGGAGCATGAACCAACTCCCACTGGATCCTTTCAGGTAGCCTTCTTTTTAAAGCATCATTTTGGGTCATGGTGTCGAAAGTGTTTCTTAAATGGAAAAGTTTCTTTAATTGTTGTTTGCATAACTTCTGCATACTCCCAAATTTACTTCTATAAACTGGCCCATTTAAAAATTCAGACTTTAATCTGGCCTGTTCGGACTGTGACCATAAATCCCCTTTCAAAATCATCAAAAGTTCCCCATTTATTACAATTTTCATTGGTCCATGACAGAACTTCAAACTCCAAAAATCTCTTAACAAATTTCATTTTCATTTCATCAGGCATCCCAGCTGCAAAATAATCTTTGCACTGTTGAATAAAATCAACAGGGTGAAAGCTATCTCCAGGGAAGCCTTTCACTGGAACGTTTCCTATTAAAGAACTAAACCCTTAGTGTACATGTGTAGCAAAATAAGTTTCATTACTTTGACCTAATGTTTCTTTCAAAGTTTTCACATTAGCATTACAAACATTAATATCACCTTTTAAACCTGAAATTTCTGTTGTTGTTGTTTGTGATAGTGTGGTTAAATTATCATTAAGTATTGTATATTTCTGATGTGTGTCTGTGACATCTTTGCTGAACTTACTTGTACAACTAGCAAATTCACTTTCTAATTCATCAATTTTATTTGACATTGTGGACGAGTGTTCTTGGTTGTGTTTGTTTTCCTCATTAATTTTACTATTTATATTCTCTAATTTTAATTCATTCTCTTTAATGTTGACTTTAAAAAGTGTGAGCTGTTTCTGAAAAACGTCTTTCATTTCTACTAATTGTTTGTCCAATTTTTAATTTTGTGTTTCAAAACTTCTGTTTAGTTTGTTTAATTGTTCCCCAAAATTCCCACTTTGCATGTTAAGGGTATATAAATTTTTACTAATTGACTCTAAACATCTTTGCAAATCGAAGGAATGTTCTTCAGGATCTACAATCTCTTTTTTCACTTCCACCTCATCAACTATTTCACCGCCTACAGCACCTTCCTAATTAAGTTTTTCCATGTTGCTGTTTAAAAAAATTAAAGTTTTTTGGTATCTCTAAAACTTCGATCTGGTGAGGTAGTATGTTGCTGCTGTTGTCCTCTTCTCTTCCATGTACTGAATTATCCATTTATTCCTGTCATTGCTAGTCGTAGTTGCATCTTGTCCTCTTCATACAGGTGTAGGCTGCTGATGTTCCATGATCACAATTCCCAAAACTCCGGTAGAGTGAACTTTTCATACATCGATCACTGTCCCAAACAACACGATTTCTGCTCTTAATGTCTCACAGTCAGAGTCCATTCACATCCCAGACGACGCCCCCACCATTATAATGGCCCCCTGCCTTAATATGGTGAAAATTCAGTTTTATGTTAGCAAATAAAATGTCACATGCTTTAGGAGAATATAATTTCTCATCAAAACATTTCAAAGATGTTCCAGGGGTGGTCGTCACAATGCTGAATAATACTGTTTCAAAGATAAAGTTTATGGCTCTTAACTTTTGTTGTCTAGGGTATTATATACACTCCTGGAAATTGAAATAAGAACACCGTGAATTCATTGTCCCAGGAAGGGGAAACTTTATTGACAAATTCCTGGGGTCAGATACATCACATGATCACACTGACAGAACCACAGGCACATAGACACAGGCAACAGAGCATGCACAATGTCGGCACTAGTACAGTGTATATCCACCTTTCGCAGCAATGCAGGCTGCTATTCTCCCATGGAGACGATCGTGGAGATGCTGGATGTAGTCCTGTGGAACGGCTTGCCATGCCATTTCCACCTGGCGCCTCAGTTGGACCAGCGTTCGTGCTGGACGTGCAGACCGCGTGAGATGACGCTTCATCCAGTCCCAAACATGCTCAATGGGGGACAGATCCGGAGATCTTGCTGGCCAGGGTAGTTGACTTACACCTTCTAGAGCACGTTGGGTGGCACGGGATACATGCGGACGTGCATTGTCCTGTTGGAACAGCAAGTTCCCTTGCCGGTCTAGAAATGGTAGAACGATGGGTTCGATGACGGTTTGGATGTACCGTGCACTATTCAGTGTCCCCTCGACGATCACCAGTGGTGTACGGCCAGTGTAGGAGATCGCTCCCCACACCATGATGCCGGGTGTAGGCCCTGTGTGCCTCGGTCGTATGCAGTCCTGATTGTGGCGCTCACCTGCACGGCGCCAAACACGCATACGACCATCATTGGCACCAAGGCAGAAGCGACTCTCATCGCTGAAGACGACACGTCTCCATTCGTCCCTCCATTCACGCCTGTCGCGACACCACTGGAGGCGGGCTGCACGATGTTAGGGCGTGAGCGGAAGACGGCCTAACGGTGTGCGGGACCGTAGCCCAGCTTCATGGAGACGGTTGCGAATGGTCCTCGCCGATACCCCCGGAGCAACAGTGTCCCTAATTTGCTGGGAAGTGGCGGTGCGGTCCCCTACGGCACTGCGTAGGATCCTACGGTCTTGGCGTGCATCCATGCGTCGCTGCGGTCCGGTCCCAGGTCGACGGGCACGTGCACCTTCCGCCGACCACTGGCGACAACATCGATGTACTGTGGAGACCTCACGCCGCACGTGTTGAGCAATTCGGCGGTACGTCCACCCGGCCTCCCGCATGCCCACTATACGCCCTCGCTCAAAGTCCGTCAACTGCACATACGGTTCACGTCCACGCTGTCGCGGCATGCTACCAGTGTTAAAGACTGCGATGGAGCTCCGTATGCCACGGCAAACTGGCTGACACTGACGGCGGCGGTGCACAAATGCTGCGCAGCTAGCGCCATTCGACGGCCAACACCGCGGTTCCTGGTGTGTCCGCTGTGCCGTGCGTGTGATCATTGCTTGTACAGCCCTCTCGCAGTGTCCGGAGCAAGTATGGTGGGTCTGACACACCGGTGTCAATGTGTTCTTTTTTCCATTTCCAGGAGTGTATTTATAAGAGATCCGGATTCTTAAAAAGGTAAGGCTGGAGACATCTAGTACTTTTATAAAAGTCATCACACGTTTTTATTCCTCTTTAAAAAAAACACACATGAAGTTTGCATGGCATCTCTGACAAAACAGTTACATCTTGTGCATCAACCTCTTTGGTTCTGCGATCCACACATGTTTACATACAATGGAATTAGCGAGCACTGAAAACACTGACCGACGTGACTTTCATAACTACACCGAGCCAACTGCCTGCCAGTCTTTGACAGTGCTCGTATTTATAACCTTCCAAAGAAATCTCTTTTTTCTAGAGTCAATTAAATTGTTATTAAATGAATTATTTACATGAAATAGATACGAATGATTCTGGTGCTCAGGTGTTTAGATTAAAAACATAAATGGTGCATTTTACAAATAATTACTAGTGTCAACCAAGTGAAATAGCTGTTGAATATGACCTTCCTCATTTTCATAATTTTGGGGTTAAAAGTGCAAATCTGTAAATTAAGTGAGTATACAGTACAAAAGTATTATTAAACTTATTTGTTTCTCATACTAAGTGTAGTGAATAATCAGGTTTTCCTGGTCAAGTTTTATAACGAGCAATTTCGTTGTCACATATCTTGACACTTTGAGTAAGCCTATGTGAGCAAAGCATAACAGTTCCTATTGAAATATTCGTGTTGGAACAGTTTCAATAAATGTACCATGCTTTTGCAATCTCTTTTGGATCGAAATATTTTATATTAATGACATTGAAAAACACTGCATCATAATTGCACCCATACGAAATTTAACTAATTTGAGTTTAATTTACAGAAAAATCGAAATTTATCCTCAGTATCGTATACTTCCATACTTCTTTTCCCTCCTATCGGGATCATTACACGGTGCATTACTTTCTCGGCAACCCTCGTGACGCAGATAATAATTATCATCAAGGAATACTGGAACACTTCCGTCAGACCATACAGATGCTCAAATACTTTAGGGGCGATTATACAAACGTTGCTGATTGATTATCAATTTTGAAATTAGTTCAGAAAATGAAGCCAGTTCACGAGTTCGCCGTTATGTAACAGTGAACTTTGTTCAAATTAACGAGGTTCAGCGTTGATTTAATTTAGCACGAAATGCTCTTGGTAACACTGTCAGATCAGCTACTGACTCGACTGTAGCACTTCGACTGCAGATTGATATTAACTGTCATTGTGACACACAGTATTTATTATTGAAGGTATCGTGTTGCAAAGAAGAAGGAAAATAAACAGAAGAATGTGTTATTTCCAAAATTCTTCCCAGCGGAAATCGACTTGGGCAAGTGTAAAGACATACTTGAAAATAAAAAAAGAAACATATTAAGGAGGCCTGATACGAAAAGACGTGGAAAGAAGTCGCCGGTTTAATTAACTAAATATGAATACTAATTGCGACTGGAAAAGGTGAAAGGTGGCTACACTGAGTCACAGCGCCAGAGACTGCGCCAAAGATTGTTATTCCACCACCTCCACTTGTTACGAGACTTCATAACCGGTCACACAACTACTAAAAATTATTGCATTTATTCATTAATATTTTTAATTACGCCCCCATGCAAAGTTTTGTAAATTTTTACACACAGCTAGTCATGTACCTGTCATTGCATGTTGCTTATTTACTCCAGTCTGCTATTAGTCCATTTCCTTATTCCCCCTCACTCTCCACCTCCCTCTTCACTTCCTCTCTGACCATATCCTCCACTGCCTCTCTCTGCCCACGTCCTACACTCTCCACACTATCCATCACTTCCTTCCCCTCTCTCTGTCCATCTTATCCTTTCCCATCCCCCCTCATTCCATCTGCTCCAACCATCGAATTCTATCACCTTCTCCACCTATCTTTGTCAATATGCTTCTCCCCCACTCTCCATTCATTTCCTTCTCGCCCTTCCTGTCTCCATCTCCTCCTGCCCCTTTCCATGTTCATATCCTCCCCATTCTGTTCCGTGTCCATTTCCTCCTCTCCTGTCTCTTTCCCCATTTTCTCGTTTTCCATTTTCTCCTCCCCTCTATCTGTTCATCTCCTACTCACCCTCTCTAATTCTCTCCCCTTCGCTCTGCCCATTTCCTCCTCTTCCATTCCCTATCTCCTCCTCTCCCCACGCTCTGTCCATTTCCTCCTCTACTATCTCTGTTCATTTCCTCATCCTTCCCACTCTCTCTCCATTTCCCCCTCCACTGTCTCTGTCCATTTCCTCCTTCTCCTATCTTCTCCTTCTCCCTCGCAGTGCATCTCCACCTCCTCTCTCTCACACTCGCCCATGTTAGAGGCTGGGGGTTATTATCCCCGCAGTATTTCTTTCCAGATTGTAACAAATCGTTCCAGGAGTTTAGGATGAGCTTTCTAACCATGGCTTTGCCCGCGTACGCACAAGTCAAATATATTTCTCACATATTTTACATGTTTCACACGATTTTATCCACATACTTAATCTGTATGATTTGCGAATTTTGCCCTGCAGTTTCGTTTTCGCACAACTCAGTGTTTATGACGCCCTATCTCTTGAACAGCAGAAAGCATGCCACGATACAATTTTGCAGGTACATCCAGTGTCACATGTGGCTATTGTCTGCGAAATACGTGGTGAAAAGAGTTGATAGGAAAGAAATAATAAACCAAACGTCATGCATGATGTGGCAGATTCTGATTCATATCAGTGTTTCTGATGTCATACCTGCTGCACCACGGGTCGTACAATGATATTTTTTCTAGGTACATTCAACGGCCTATGTGGATACTATCTGTGAAATGTGATGCAAATAGAGTTAGTAGCAAAGAAGTAATAAATTAAAACATCGCAATTTCTCATGGATCTCAGTATCTGGCGCCAACTTCTAAATTATGCGTCGTACTGTGATATATTTTTGTAGGCACATTCAGCAACATTTATGGATACCGTCTGCGAAACGTGTTACGAAGAGAGTTGATGGTAGAGAAGTAATACATTTAAACGTCTTGCTCGATGCGGGAGTTGCTCAGGCATTTCAGTGTTTATACCGTTGTACCCCTGAACTAACAGTCGTACAGAGATGTAGTTTTTCTGGTGCATTCAGTAGTGTATGAGAATCCTGTCTGCGAAATTTGTCCCCGTATCTAGTTAGTAGTAAAGAAGTAATAAATTGGAAGGTCATGCATCAAGCGACATTTTTACTGCATGAAGAGTGAAAATGCAGTAAGCGATAAACTTTTTTTCCTTTCATCATTTTATGGGGGTCGTCAGCTGGAAAACGTTTCGTAAAGGTCTGAAATTTTATGCAAAGTTTGTTGCAAGTCTCTAAAAGTTCTCAGTCTCAATTACTTGTTGATTGAAGTATGAGTATTCGCGACCCGATGGGTTGCTCTTAACCCCACAGGGATTGTTCCCAGATAGTAAGTCATATGTGAACCAGGTTTGGTTGAAATCAGTCCGGTGGTTAAGGAGATGACGTGGTACACACGTACGCATATACACACATTCATATACAGCATACATTCATCCATTTTTATAATTTTATGGATTCATGGATACGACGTTCGGCAGCTCATACATCCAACCACCCGTTACCTAATATCACCGTCGATTTCACCTGTATTACAAACTCTTGCCGATAGGATCGCACCACTATTTCAGCTGTCTGCTAAGCATGATGCAAACATACATCTTACAGATCACTGGCTACGGTTTAGGCGGCTTTCTTTACGGACGAAAGCCTCAACAGTGCGTAGGTTTTAAAGCCACTGTTATTCAACACTGAAGAAACTATGGACGCAGTGAGCGAGAGAGTTACGTATTTGAAGATGCTGCTTATGGCCTGATAAATATGTCATTAACTGCGTTTGAGCTGTGATAAATGGCATAAGTTAACGAAGCAACAAAGAGTGAAAACAACACTCTTGTAGCAGTGTTTGCATTATTTGTATGTATACATGTAATAAAGAGAACTTTTCCTGTTTAATCGAAATAAAGTAAAATCCCACTTACGATGCTGAAACTCCAATGAAACCCATCTGGGAAATAGAGCAAAAGATAAAACTGTGATTTCTCAAGGCGGGCCCCCTCCAAAAACAAATTGCTTTCCAAGGAAACACAGAAGAGCTTCAACCTCAGTATGAAAATTTTTCAACCTGGAAAAAAAATTTCGACATTGTAAAATAGTGCAATGTTTTTGGAATTCTGAGAAAAATAGGAATGAACTGTAGGGAAAGGCAGGTAATATACAAGAACCAAGAAGGAGCAATAAGAGTGGAAGATCAAGCACGAAGGCCCCGGATTACAAAGCGAGTAAAACAGGAATGTAGTCTTTTGCCCGTGCTATTCAATCTATACATCGAAGAAACAATGATGCAAATATAATAAAGGTTCAAGACTGAACTTAAAATTCAACGTGAAAGGATGTGAATGATAAGATTCGCTAATTACATTGCCATCCCCAGTGAAAGTACAGAAAAATTACAAGATGTGATGAATGGAATGAACAGTCTAATGAGCACAAGATGTGGATTCAGGGTAAACCGAGGAAAGACGAAGGTCTAAAAGAAAAATTTATATATTGTTTAATTTTGATTCCCAGTTGCACGTTTTTAGAGTATAGCGAGTTTGATCTCCTTGGATCATGTTTATGATTTATGTAGATTTATGTAGTCATCAGACCATCGTGTCTGTATCGGAAGTGCATAGAGATACAGAATAATGTGTTGTCCCGATATAGACACGACGAGTTGGCGACTACGTAGGTTGAGGCTGATTCCACCCCACCACCTCCCCCCAACATTCCCACCCCCCGGAAATCAAGCTAGTCATGATGTAAAAATATATAACTGGGACTGAAAATTAAAGAGTACAATTTCTTTAAAAATTGTAATGCAGGCGCTAGATTCTCTCGTGACGAGTATATCGCCTATAGGGAAAGGCGGAAGTAATGAGACGTAGCAGATATGAGATAGCGGTAAACTAAACATCACAACTGTGGACCCCGAAGTAGATGAAGCTAATGAGTTCTGCTATCTAGGAAACACAACAATACATGATACACGAAATAAGGAGAACTTTAAGAGTAGAGTAGCGCAAGCGAAGAAGGAAATTTTGGTTTTTGTTGGTGGCAGAAATTTCTGAGAATGTACACGTGGAGCACACCATTGTATGATAGGGAATCGAACATTTTGACAAGTGCTGGGACACACGGTTGCTAAAAATTAGGTTGACAGTTAATAATCAGGAGGTCACCTGCAGAAACGCCGAAGAAAGGAACGTATGGACAACACACAGGAAGAAGGGAAAGGACGATAGGACATTTGTTATGATATCTAACGCATATATTCCTTGTCACTACAGATAGGTACGGAAAGAGAAACCTCTATGAGAAGAAAGGGACTGGGATACTTCGAACAAACACGCTGAAGAGCCAAAGAAACTGATACACCTACCTAATATCGTGTAGGGGACCCGCGAGCACGCAGAAGTGCAGCGACACGACCTGACATGGACTCGACTAATATCTGTAGTAATGCTGGAGGGATTGGACACCATGAATCCTGCAGGGCTGTCCATAAATCCGTAAGAGTACGAGGGGGTGCAGATCTCTTCTGAACAACACGTTGCAGGGCATGTCAGATATCCTAAATAATGTTCATGTCTGGTGAGTTTGGTGGCCAGCGGAACTGTTTAAACACCGAAGTGTGTTCGTGGAGCTATTTTGTAACAATTTTGGAAGTGTGGGATGTCGCACTCCCTGCTGGAACTGCCAAAGCCCGTCGGAATGCACATTGGACACGAATGGATGCAGGTCATCAGACAGAATGCTTACATAGGCGTCACCTGTCAGAGTCGTATATAGACGTATTAGGGTTCCCATAACACTCCAACCGCACGCACCCCTCACCATTACAGATCCTCCACTACCTTGAACAGTCCCCTGCTGACACGCAGTGTCTATGGATTCATGAGGTTGTGTACATACCCGTACACGTCCATCCGCTCTATACAATTTGGAACGAGAGTCGTCCGACCAGGCAACATGTTTCCCGTAATCCAGCCAAGGCGAGGCGTATAGCTTTTTGCCGTGCAGTCATCGAGGGTACACAAAAGGGCCTTCGTAGGTGGTTCGCACGCTGAGCCATGTTGATGGCCAAGCATTCTAATCTGCAGCAATTTGAGGAATAGTTGCACTTCTGTCACGTTGAACGATTCTCTTCAGTCGTCGTTGATCCCGTTCTTGCAGGATCTTTTCCCAGCCGGGCCGGCCGGTGTGGCCTAGCGGCTCTAGGCGCTTCAGTCCGGAACCGCGCGACCGCTACGGTCACAGGTTCGAATCCTGCCTCTGGCATGGATGGGTGTGAAGTCCTTAGGTTAGTTAGGTTTAAGTAGTTCAAAGTTCTAGGGGAGTGATGACCTCAGATGTTAAGTCCCATAGTGCTCAGAACCATTTGAACCATTTTTTCCGGCCGTAGCGATGTCGGAGTGTTTTCCTTCCTTTTTTTTCTTTTATCGCGTTTCTAAATGTAAATGTCGTGTGACTAGGGCCTCCCGTGAGGTAGACCGCTCGCCGCTGCAAGTCTTTCGATTTGACGCCACTTCGGCGACTTGAGCGTCGATGGGGATGAAATGATGATGCTTAGGACAACACAACACCCAGTCCCTGAGCGGAGAAAATCTCCGACCCAGCCGAGAATCGAGCCCGGGCCCTTAGGATTGACATTCTGTCGCACTGACGACTCAGCTACAGGTGACTGACACGGGTTCCTGATATTCAAGGTACTCTCGTGAAATAGTCGTACGGGAAAATCCTCGCTTATCGCTACCTCGGAGATGCTGTGTCCCATCGCTCGTGTGCCGACTATAACACCACATTAAAACTCACTTAAATCTTGAGCAGCAGTAGCGGATCTAACAAGTGCAGCAGATACTTGTTGTCTTATATAGGCATTGCCGGCCGCAGCGACGTATTCTGCTTGTTTACATATCTCTGTATTTGAATACGCATGCTGCACCATTTTTTTTTTTTTTTTTTTTTTTTGCATCGGTATAATAGAGGACGTGGGGTGCAAGTGCTACTGTGAGATAAACGATTTTGGCACAATTATTGGTAGACGATATCGAATCATTCAGATGACTGATCACTCCAGAAAAAGAATACTCCTAATTGGGAATTTCGTGGCCTGAATCTCATCTCACAGGTTTCTGGCTGAAAAGAACTAAAACTTCTCCAACGCCTCTCCTCCGCCTTTGCCAATTGTTTGTTGAACATGTGTCAGAAATAACTGTTTACAGCGTGCAGGCGATTGGACACTGCACACACATTCACGAGCGCCTCCCCCGCACGGCACTGATACGTGGAGTGTGGCCGCACGTAATGGAAGTCCGCCCTCACCGCTGGGAGGACAGTCTCCACTCCCCCCAGCGGGCGCACCGACTCACGGCGTCTGTCAACGAGCCATGCAGTGGCTGCATTGTGTCCACGCCGCGCCTCTAGTCTGCATATTTCATCAAAAGGAATCTCTAGCGCCGGCGCTTCGCCTTCACTCCAGTCAACGGTGCTCGTCCATACCACAATTTGTAAGCGACACCCAAAACACGCTTTATCAACAACCCTGCTGTATTGACTGCGCCGCGGCATTTAGTGTGAAAACGCCAGGAATGCAGTACAGTATAGGAAAGACAGAAACTATCCAATGAAGTTAACGAGAACTCTAAGTCCAAAAAACAATGGAGTGGTGTCGGAAGGTTAGACGCCAGAGGAGACGCAAAATTTTCATTTTTGTTGCAACTATTACATTGAAACTAATTGCAGTTTTCCGTTCGAATAGTATCGGACGTCTATCATTTACGATATTACGCCATTCGACGAGAATATGGGACGTTGTTACATGTTGATCTATTCCGTACTGCCGTGTGTATCGTGACATACTGACAAAAGAAATCATATACCTACATTTTTTTGTGGTGTTGCGTGATAATGACTGAAGGAGGAAATTATATAATCGCCAATGAAATAAAGTTTTCATACGATCTTGATGCCTTCCTCGACGATTTGAAATAATATAAAACTCTCCGGTTTCAAACTGAGTGAATTAGTCGAATATGTGCGACGTTTAGATGAATTTCACTTGTAGCATCTACGGGTGCATCTATTTCTACGAGGATTGTACAGAAAGTAACTTCCAATCGGTCGCGAAATGGAAACCACAGTGAAAACCACAAACGTTTTATATGCAACAGTTAGGTACACCCTCCACCTACTTCTCTACATAGTCACAGCTCCAGATTCGGGTTTTTTGGTAGTGTTGTACCAACTTTCCAATATCCTCGTCATATAAAGCAGCCGCCTGTGCTTTCGGCTAGTTATCTGCACTGGTCTACAGCTCGTTGTCTGTGGAAAATTTTTGTCTTTATAGCCAGCGGTTCTTGTGAGCAGAGATGAGACTCAGGGGGAGCCAGTTACGGACTGTATTGTGGTTGATCAAACACTTCTCACCGGAAACGCTTCAGGAGCGTCTTTATTGCCCCTGCAGTGTGGGGCCGAGAATTGGCATGAAGAAGGAACTGCTCGACAGTTGTGTTATGTAGGCTGCATGATACAGGCGAAATCTCTTACCAGGCTCTCGTACTTGGTGGGAGACGCTATTCCCTCACTGTCCAACACATCTGTGCAAAGCTTTACCTGATTTTTCCAGTGGTTTCCATTTCGCGACCGATCGGAACTTACTTTCTGCACAACCATCGTATATGACTACTGTGCAATTCATACTTAAGTGCTTGGCATAGGGTTCATCGCAGCATCTCCAGACCACGTACGTACCGTTCCATTCTCTAATAGCACGCAGGAAAAACGTACACTTAAATTTCCGTGCGAGCACCGATTTCTCTTATTTTATTTCAGTGATCGCTTCTCTCAATGTAGGTGGGCATCAAAGAAATATTTTCACATTCGAGGGAGATAGCTGGTGATAGAAACTTCGAATGAAGATGCCGCTACAACGAAAAACGCCTTTGTTTTAATGACAGACATCCCAACTCGCGTGTAATAACTGTGACATCCTCTCCGCGCCCCCTCATCTCCTTTCATTTTTTTTTCTTTTTTGAGTCATTAGCCTTCTGACTGGATTGAGGCGGCCCGCCACGAATTCCGCTCATAATTTTCAACATTTTCCTGTGGCACCACGTCTCGAGTGTTATGATTCTCCTCTACTCCAATTTTTCTTCAGTTCATGTTTCACTACCCCAGTCCCATGCTCCAGAAGTACAATTTTAGGAATTTCCTTCCGAAATTAAGGCGGGTACACTTCTCTTGGCCATCAACGCTCTTTCTGCCACTGCTAGTCTGCATTGCTTTTTAAAGTTTCCTATCTCCGTCCATCATATGTTATTTTGCTGCTTATGTATCAGAATATCATGACTTCGTCTGCTTGGCGATCACCAATTCAGATGTTAAGTTGATCACTGTTCTCATTTCTGATACTTCTCTCTTATTTCGCGATAATACGGAAGGAGCTGCCCTTCTTTGAACTTTTTCGTTGCCCTCTGCCAACCCTATCTGGTAAGGAACCCATACCATGCAGCAATACTCCAAACAGAAACGACATGCCCAGTGCCAGCAGTCTCTTTAGAAGACCGTCTTTTGTTCGCCTTCACACAACATTTTCTACCTGATAGTTCCAGTTTGAGTTGTTCGTAACTGCAGTACCTAGATATTTAATTATATTGACAGCTTTGACAATTGTGCGATTAACATGTAACCGATGATTAACGTTTTCCTTTTAGTACAGTACTCACGTCGATGCCCTCACACGTTTTATTGTTTGGATCCATTGCCATTTTTCACACCCTACAGATATCTTATCTAAGTAATTTTGCAATTTGTTTTGGTCTTCTGATGACTTTATTAGACGGTGAATGACAGCATCATCTTTAAACAGTCCAAGAGGGATGCTGGGTTGTATCCTAAAATGTTTATGTACAGTAGGAACAGAGGAGTGCCTACAACAATTTCTGGGAGAACACCACTTCTCTTTTACTCGATGACTTTCCGTCATTAACTACGAACTGTGGCCTTTCTGACAGAAGATCACGAATCCAGTCACACGCAGTTTAGTTAAAAGTTGCTCGTGAGGAAAGGTATGTGAAAAACTGAAAGCGTAAGATTCACCAAAGAGGCCAAAAAAGGCAGCTGTCTCGCATTACTAGACATACGAGCACAAAAAATGCAACATGGCACGATAAGAAACCGAGGCACAGTTATTTGTAATTGCAGGCATCTAGCTGCCAGAACTCGGCCAAATCTGAGGATTTGTTCGCAGCGCTCTTGCCAAAATGACCAGGACGAAGAGACCAAAGAAGCCTGACTACAGCTGAGCGACATCTTTTAGAATGGCTTCAGTGATACACGAACCAAGGAGGCAATGAATACAACGTGCAGCTTCCAAATGACTTAAGAAGAGGAGAAGCGTCTTCCAACACCAAAGATCGCAAGGACCTTTCTAAGATAAATCTACATGTTAATAGCCATACCTAAGAGTGAAGTCTGAGATTTTACTGAACAATAACCGCTATTGTTGGTATAGATTTATTTATTTCAGCATCAATTTATGAATTCTACCCTAATACACAGGACTAAGTGCTGTAGAATGAGAGTCACGTTTCACTATCAAGCACGTGACCAGAAGAATAGGCTTGTGACGAGTGACTTCTCTCTGTTGACACCGCCCTTTTTAAGCATGCAATGCTCAAATTGTAAACAGAACTGCAAACAAAGCTAGGGGGAGGGAGGAGATTTTACTACCACTATAGTTTCCCTCTTTTACGTACCAGCTTTGTCTCTCTTAAATGCTTCATACCGTTTGGATAATTTCTTTGTAGTTGTTGTGTCCTCCAGAAGATACGTAACACAGCCATACATAGAGATTGCAGGTGTCTAATACACAGGTGCAAACGAATTGAGGCTGGCCACCAATAAAGAACCCACAACGCAAGACCAATTTCATGCTTTTCCTTGTTGTTGTTGTTGTTGTTTTGGTCTTTAGTCCAAAGACTGGTTTGATGCAGCTCTCCATGCTACTACTTCTTCAACTCCCAGTACCTACTGCAACCTACATCCTTCTGAATGTGCTCAGTGTATTCATCTCTTGGTCTCCCTCTACAATTTTTACCCTCCATGCTGCCCTCCAATACTAAATTGGTGATCCCTTGATGCCTCAGAACATGTCCTAGCAACCGATCCCTACTCCTGGTCAAGTTGCGCCACAAATTTCTCTTCTCCCCAATTCTATTCAATACCTCCTCATTAGTTATGTGATCTACCCATCTAATCTTCAGCATTCTTCTATAGCACCACATTTCTAAAGCTTCTATTCTCTATTTATTGTCCACGTTGCACTTCCATACATGGCTACACTCCATACAAATACTTTCAGAAATGACTTCCTGACACTTAAACCTAGCCAGCCGTTGTGGCCGAGCGGTTCTAGGCGCTACAGTCTGGAACCACGCGACCGCTACGGTCGCAGGTTCGAATCCTGCCTCGGACATGGATGTGTGTGATGTCCTTAGGTTAGTTAGGTTTAAGTAGTTCTAAGTTCTAGGGGACTGATGACCTCAGCAGTTAAGTCCCATAGTGCTCAAAGCCATTGGAACCATTTTTGAACTTAAATCTATACTCCATGTTAGCAAATTTCTCTTCTTCAGAAACGCTTTCCTTGCCATTGCCAGTCTACATTTTATGTCCTCTCTACTTCGACCATCATTAGTTATTTTGCTCCCCAAATAGCAAAACTCATTTACTACTTTAAGTGTCTCACTTCCTAATCTAATTCCCTCAGCATCACCCGATTGAATTCGACTACCTTCCATTATCTTCGTTTTGCTTTTGTTGATGTTCATCTTATCCTCCTTTCAAGTCACTATCCATTCCATTCAACTGCTCTTCCAGGTCGTTTGCTGTCTCTGATAGAATTACAATGTCATCGGTGAACCTCAAAGGTTTTATTTCTTCTCCGTGGATTATAATACCTACTCCAAATTTTTCTTTTGTTTCCTTTACTGCTTGCTCAATATACAGACTGAATAACATCGGCGATAGGTTACAGCCCCGTCTCACTCCCTTCCCAACCACTGATTACCTTTCATGCCCCTCTACTCTTGTAACTGCCATCTGGTTTCTGTACAAATTGTAAATAGCCTTTCGCTCCCTGTATTTTATCGCTGCCACCTTGAGAATTTGAAAGAGATTATTCCACTCAACATTGTCAAAAGCTTTCTCTAAGTCTACAAATGCTAGAAACGTAGGTTTGCCTTTCCTTAATCTATCTTCTAAGATAAGTCGTAGGGTCAGAATTGCCTCAAGTGTTCCAACATTTCTACTGACTCCAAACTGATCTTCCCCGAGCCTCGGCTTCTACCAGTTTTTCCATTCGTCTGTAAGGAATTCGTGTTAGTATTTTGCAGCCGTGACTTATTAAACTGACAGTTCGGTAATTTTCACATCTGTCGACACCTGCTTTCCTTAGGATTGGAACTATTATATTCTTCTTGAAGTCTGAGGGTATTTCGCCTGTCCCATACATATTGCTCACCAGATGGTAGAGATTTGTCAGGGCTGGCTCTCCCAAGGCTATAAGTAGTTCTAATGGAATGTTGTCTACTCCCGGGGCCTTTGCTTTACGTCACACAAATGGTTGTCAAGTGGACAACCATTCGTCAGATGCCGGTACAGGCTAACACATGGCTCTAGTCAGTACCTCAAGAGAGCATCAACATCACTATAAGACAGCATCAGGACCAAGTCTACAGTCGCCGCTGCTAAGAAGAGTTTAAGATACGCTGAAATAAAAAAAATTGCAACACCAAACAACAGTTGATATACAGTTATAAAATTGGTGGAATACACTTGTCTACGTAACATATTTAAGAGATTAACAATGTAAGATCACGGGTTAATGTAAGCGCAAGATAAGCTACTGCAAATGTGAAATGCTGGAAAATTAATAACCTGTGTAAGTGCCAGATTGTTGAATTCAGGCATGCAAAGTGAATGCGTTGTGTTGCACAGGTGCCGGATGTCAGTTTGTGGGATGGAGTTCCATGTCTGTTTCACTTGGTCGGACAACTCAGAGTAGGCTAAAGCTGGTTGTAGATGACGCTGGAGTTGTCTTCCGATACTATCCCATATGTGTTCGATTGGAAACTGATTTGATGATCGAACAGGCTGAGGCAACATGTCGATACCCTGTAGATCATGTTGGGTTACAATAGCAGCATTTGGGTGAGCGTTATCCTGATGGAAATATGCCCTGGACTGCTGTTAATGAGTGGCAGCGCAACAGGCCGAATCTCCAGGCTGACGTACAGTTATGCCGTCATGATGAGTAGGATAACCACGAGAGTGCTCCTGCTGTCATTCAAAATCGCCAGTAGCTCAAGGTTTGTGTCCAGTGTGTCTAGCCTGGAAACAGGTTGGGTGCAGTTTCTCAACGGGACAGCTTATAACCAACACACGGCCATCATTGGTTCAAAATGGTTCGAATGGCTCGCAGCACTATGGGACTTAACATCTGAGGTCATCAGTCCCCTAGAACTTAGAACTACTTAAACCTAACTAACCTAAGGACATCACACACATCCATGCCCGAGGCAGGATTCGAACCTGTGACTGTAGCAGTCGCATGGTTCCGGACTGAAGCGCCTAGAACCGCTCGGCCCCATCATTGGTACCGAGGTAGAATCACCTTTCATGAGGAAACCCAGTAGATCTCAATCCTACCCTCCAGTGAGCTGTCGGTTGACACCATTGAAGTCGCAAATGGTGCTGGTTTGGGGTTAGTGGAATGCACGGTACACGGCGTCTGGCTCGGAGCTGTCCTCGAAGTAACCGATTTGTGTCTCTGTGGTGCCAAGTGCTGCTCAGATTGATGCTGCAGATGCAGTATTGTATGACAGAGCCATAAGACAAACACGATGGTATTACCTCTCGGCAGTGCCACTTTTTTGTCCGGAGCCTGGTCTTTTGGCGACTGTACATTCTCGTGACCAGCGTTGCCAACTGTCATGTACTGTGGCTATATTCCTATCAAGTATTTCTGCAGTGTTGCAGGAGGAACATCAAGCTACGTGTGGCCCTTTTACACAATATCGCTCAAACTCAGTGAGGTATTGATAATGGCGTTTTTGTTCCCCTGAAGGCATTCTTGCCTAACATCAGCTCACCACTTCCAGTCTCAAAGGTAGCTAATGCTCACGACCGTTACAGCGTGTATTTGAAACAAATCTGATTTGCATCCTCATAGTGGGGCTACTAGCGTCACTCTTTTGTGACTGGTGGGAAATTTTTACACTACTGGACATTAAAATTGCTGCACCAAGAAGAAATGCAGATGATAAACCGGTATTCATTGGACGAATATACGAGTATTATACTAGAGCTGACATGTGATTACATTTTCACGCAATTTGGGTGCATAAATCCTGAAAAATCAGTACCCATAAATACCACCTCTGGCCGTAATAACGGCCTTGATACGCCTGGGTATTGAGTCAAACGGAGCTTGGATGGTGTGTACAGGTACAGCTGCCATGCAACTTCAACACGATACCACAATTCATCAAGAGTAGTGGCTGGCGTGTTGTGACGAGCCAGTTGCTCGGCCACCATTGGCCAGACGTTTTCAATTGGTGAGAGATCGGGAGAATGTGCTGGCCAGGGCAGCAGTCGAACTTTTTCTGTATCCAGAAAGGCCCATACAGGACCTGCAACATGCGGTCGTGCATTATCCTGCTGAAATGTAGGGTTTCGCAGGGATCGAATGAAGGGTAGAGCCACGGGTCGTAACACATCTGAAATGTAACGTCCACTGTTAAAAGTGCCGTCAGTGCGAACAAGAGCTGACCGAGACGTGTAACCAATGGCACCCCATACCATCACGTCGGGTGATACGCCAGTATGGCGATGACGAATAAACGCTCACAATGTGCTTTCACCGCGAAGTCGCCAGATATGGATGTGACCATCATGATGCTGTAAAGAGAACCTGGATTCATCCGAAAAAAATGACATTTTACCATTCGTGCACCCAGGTTCGTCGTTGAGTACACCATCGCAGGCGTCCCTGTCTGTGATACAGCGTCAAGGGTAACCGCAGCCATGGTGTCCGAGCTGATAGTCCATGCTGCTGCAAACGTCGTCGAACTGTTCGTGCAGATGGTTGTTGTCTTGTAAACGTCCCCATCTGTTGACTCAGAGATCGAGACGTAGCTGCACGATCTGTTACAGCCATGCGGAGAAGATGCCTGTCATCTCGTCTGCTAGCGATACGAGGCCGTTGGGATCTAGCACGGCGTTCCGTATTACCCTCCTGAACCCATCGATTCCATATTCTGTTAACAGTCATTGGATCTCGACCAACGCGAGCAGCAGTGTCGCGATATGATAAACCGCAATCGCGATAGGCTACAATCCGACTTTTATCAAAGTCGGAAACGTGATGGTACGCATTTCTCCTCCTTACACGAGGCATCACAACAACGTTTAATCCAGGCAACGACGGTCAACTGCTGTTTGTGTATGAGAAATGTGTTGGAAACTTTCCTCAAGTCAGCACATTGTAGGTGTCGCCACCGGCGCCCACCTTGGGTAAATGCTCTGAAAAGCTAATCACTTGCATATCACAGGATCTTCTTCCTGTCGGTTAAATTTCGCTGCTGTAGCACCTCATCTTCGTGGTGTAGCAATTTTAAAGGTCAGTAGTGTATATACATGACCTTCCAGATGTAGAAACCACACGTACTAACTTTCGTTTATGTTGCAGAACTCCTCCTTGATACTGCGATTTTTTCTGTCAGTGTACTTCACAAGTGATTATAGTTACCATATACTGGATTGAGGCCTAAACCAGAGTTAAAGATGGTACAAGAGAACACTGTACTATTGCCATGCACTATCTTCACATTAAAAGTAAGGTTTCTGACAATATTTTTTTAAAACCTGTTTCTGATCCGTTTCGCCACCATAATTTTGCTGTAGATGTTGCGTAACCCTGTCCGGCCCTGTGACGAGGCTGCATATCTTCTGTGTGGAAGTAAGCTACCACGTAACAGCATTGCGTTAAGGAACTCGGTGGCGTGGGGTTCTCTTCCTATCATCAATTTATGTTTGACACCGAGAGTATTTGGTGAATACAACAGTGGTGCTATAATTTGGCGAACATTATTAAATATCTACCAAAAATCATCTCGTTTTGTCTGTAAAAATATTTACTGCGTCGGATGAAGGTAAGGTTCCGCAAGAACTCCTGGAAAAGTGAATTCAAATTAGTTTGTAGACACAACGTTCTGGAGCCAGCGAGATGGCTCTTTACCACGTGTATTCGTGCGTGAGTCATTAAGAGGTACCTGTCAGCAGGTGCTACCTGCTCGCCGCATTACAGTTCGTGCCTATCCAGGACCTGCAGAACTGCTTGCGGCTACTGGAAACGAACCCGCTTTTATAAATTGAAATTTCAATTTATGGATATTTCGTTCTTATCATTACTATCGGTAATGACATTCTCTAATGCTAATGAAATGGACATCGGAATTTTTAATTTTCCGCATTGAGACATCGACCACTGCAGGTGGCTTTCTAATTTTAAAAAGGGCCGGAAGCATTACCAGCATATGGGAGTTGCCGCATCTGTGCCGTTTTCCACCAGCGGGCACTCTCCCACAGAGCAGCTGTCTGTTCGCTCTAATGTGTTGCGAGACCAGCAGCAGCAAGTACCGTCGGATAGGAGCCCGAAGGTAGACCGTTATGTGTAACTGGCCTCGAACCGTGGTCACCTGCTGGAGTGTCAATTAGATACACGATGCTGATCAACTGGAGAAAATCTATTTGTCACTAATGAATGGAGGACTTTGCAAAGCTGATCAGCCACCGAAAAGGAACGACCTCTATCACTGGTAATAAAAAATTATTTGGATACTGACTAAACATATTAGTTTTGAGACGATTTATAAGAGAAATAGATGTATACTGTAAAGCAGTATTTGATTACATATGAATTGCATCGTGTGTCTATTTCTCCTCGATTTACAGAAGTCCAGCGTGCAGCATAGATATTAAAGCATATTGTTTACTTTTCTAGTTATAATATTTATATCATTATTAGCTACATTAAACTACATCTACATATACGTACTTCGTTTGAAAACCAGTGTGACTTGCATGGCATAAGGTATTAGGATTTCTTCTCCTTGCATACACGTATAAAGCACGAGAAGAATAACTTGCCCAAAGCCATCCTGCGCACCATAATTAGCCTAATATCTCTCGAGTCTATCGAGATTTTATTCAGTTTTCCAAACAGTTTTTTGTAGTACACTCTGTCAAAAGCCTTCTGTACGTCAATGTATGCGGTATACGTTTTCCCGTTTATCTCATTTCGTGTTTTTCGTATCGTTATCAGTGCCATTATTGCTTCTCTGGTTCTTTTTATTGTCCTAAATTCAAACTGATCTTGTATCAAATGTTGGTTAATTTCAGACTTTCGTTTTCCCTCAAAAACATTGAGCGGAATTTCTGTAGTGAGGCTCAGTAATGCAAGGATATCGCACTTAAAAGAGTTAAGGACGTCGTAAGTACTTTACGCTTGAAGTATATAGTCGACATAAGGTTGGCATAACTTTTTGATATTGGTTTTGTTAGATGACTGTGGTTCATTTACATGAGGCTGCCACATAGCTGTACTTCTTATATTAAGTGGTTCTTAAGACCAAAACCCATAGGCTCATACGCAATGTGTATTTTATCGGATATGCATTTGTGTAACCCTGCAGTGTCCTTAAATTTGTATACGACGTTTGGTAGGTTTTACATACGACCAGACAGATGCGCACTTGTGTAACTCGGCAGTCCCAGAAAAATTGCATTTCTTTTCGGTGTGTTTTATATGTAACCAGGCAGATGTGCATTTGATATGACCGGAAAAATCTGCGCTCATACGCTACGTGTGTTTAATTGATATTTTTACGTATGACCAGACGGGTATGTACTGTGTAACCATGCAATGTTTTTAAAATTTGTATATACCCTCGGAACATTATATATATCACCAGAATGATGTGCTGTGTATAAGCCTGCAGATCCCATAAAATATCTACAGGGTGAAAAGTATTTAAACTGACAAACTCTGGGAGGTTGTAGGGGACATCAAAACAAATATTTTTCCCTAGTGTAATTTTTTCTTATGAGGAGTATTTTAACCGGTAGAGGAAAATTTCTCTGGTGGAAAATTAATTAAACCAACATTCACTTTTCCATTTGTTTATGACCAAGAGACAACACATTAACACAACCCAATTTCAGTTACAGTAGATTTTCAAAAATGCCTCCATTGACACATAAACAGAGGTTACACTGGAATGAGATTTTCACTCTGCAGCGGAGTGTGCGCTGATATGAAACTTCCTGGCAGATTAAAACTGTGTGCCCGACCGAGACTCAAACTCGGGACCTTTGCCTTTCGCGGGCAAGTGCTCTACCAACTGAGCTACCGAAGCACGACTCACGCCCGGTACTCACAGCTTTACTTCTGCCAGTATCCGTCTCCTACCTTCCAAACTTTACAGAAGCTCTCCTGCGAACCTTGCAGAACTAGCACTCCTGAAAGAAAGGATACTGCGGAGACATGGCTTAGCCACAGCCTGGGGGATGTTTCCAGAATGAGATTTTCACTCTGTAGCGGAGTTTGGAAGGTAGGAGACGGATACTGGCAGAAGTAAAGCTGTGAGTACCGGCCGTGAGTTGTGCTTCGGTATCTCAGTTGGTAGAGCACTTGCCCGCGAAAGGCAAAGGTCCCGAGTTCGAGTCTCGGTCGGGCACACAGTTTTAATCTGCCAGGAAGTTTCAGAGGTTACACTGTCGGATCATGTTTTGTCTGACACGGGCAAAAAACCCAGGAGTATCCTGAACTGATCCTGCTGCTGCTACTATCCGGACAACCAAATGCTCTTCTAATGCAACAGGAGTGGCGTAAACAAGGTTGCGCATCTCTCCCTATACAAAAAAAGGGGACATATCTGGGGATCAAGCAGACCATGGTTCAGGATCATCTCTGCTAATTCATGTTTCTGGGAACCGTCGGTCCAGGAATCGACGCACTCGGTGACTGAAATGTGCTGGCGCCCTGTCATGTTGGAACCACATGCGTTGTCTTGTAGGGAGCGGAACGTCTTCCAGCAATTCTGGCAATGCTCTGGCGAGAAAATTGTAATAGCGCCTGCCATTTAATGGCCTAGGTAGCAGATACGGTTCTCGCTTCCCACGTCCGGGTTCCCGGATTCGATTCCCGGCGGGGTCAGGGATTTTCTCTGCCTCGTGATGACTGGGTGTTGTGTGATGTCCTTAGGTTAGTTAGGTTTAAGTAGTTCTAAGTTCTAGGGGACTGATGACCTCAGATGTTAAGTCCCATAGTGCTCAGAGCCATTTGAACCATATTTTAGCAGATACGGCCCAATTAAACATTCCTCAACAACACCGACCCACACATCAAGGAAGAACCGCACATGATGAGCGCTAGTAACTGTGGCATGTGGGTTATGCTCAATTCAAACATGTGAATTGTGCATGTTGAAGACTCCATCACGCACGAACGTTCCTTCATCGGTAAACAACACAGAGGATGGAAATGTAGGATGCATTTCACACTGTTCCAAGTACCACTGTGAAAACTGTACTCTGGGTGGATAATCAGCTGGTTCCAGGTTGTGGACACGCTGCAAGTGAAATGGACGTAACAATTGCTCTCAAAGGACTATTCTTACATTCGTCTGATTCGTCCCCATGTTATATGCAATTGCACGAGTGCTGATTGAAGGGTCCCACTTCACATGCTGCAAGACAGCTTCCTCAAATTGCAGCGTTCTTACCGTGCGTCGGCGTCCCTGTCCAGGCAATCTGTTAAATGACCCGTTCTCACGCAGACGTAAGTACACAGCAGCAAAGGTCGTATGATGCGGGATACGGCAATTAGGATATTGTTGTTGATAAACCCGCTGTGCAGCTCGTCCATTGTGGTGCGCTACGTAGTACGCACCAACCATATCAGTGTACTCACTCTAGGTGTATCGCTCCATTAGTAAACAGAGACAATGCACTACTACACTGGTGGACAGTAGTTTACTACAACTGAAGAGCCTAATACGACCTCTAACAACTGAAGAGAGTAATACGGCCTCCACCAATTTAAATAATCCTCATTGGAAAAAATGACATTAGGGAAAAATATTTGTTTCGATGTCCCCTACAACCTCGCAGAGTTTGGCGGTTTAAATACTTTTCACCCTATATGTATGTTCGTATCTTATTACGTATAGGACCAGACAGATAAACATTTTTGTAATTCCGCAGTTCTCATGAAATTTGCACTTGGTTTTCGATATGTCGTATATGTGACCAGGGAGATGTGCAGTTGTGTAGGTCAGCAGCTTTCATAAGTTTTGTATATGTTTACGTGAGATAGTAATCTCTAAAATTATGTACAAGCCCTAGTGACGTAGTGTTACCACACATGCAGCGCCTGTTATGACGCGAGCTGTGACATACATTGGCGCCTCTTGTGCTAGCGCCATCTCGCGACGCGGCCTGTAGTGTAAGAACAGAGCCGGAGTTGTGGTAGTACCTAGCTTGCGCTTGTATGTGATGGAGACACTTAACATTCATAACGTCATCTCTCTTGGACGCCTATGTGCTACTTACGACAATTTTGTAAGGCTTGCGTGTTACAGACAACTATTAATATCACCATTGTTTGCCTTGATGTTGTAACCTGTATGTGTCCTAAGATATGTAACTAAACTTTTTTATATGTATACATGTTATATAAGTGGAATCCAAGCCCGCTTTTATAGTGTTTTCTGTCCTCCCTAGATCCGATGGTGGCGGCTTTAGTTTCACCGAAACAGGTAATCATGGAACAAACAGAATTCCTGCGTTCTTGGTTACCAGTTTATTGTTTTACAAGCATCTAGATCGCTCCCACATGAGCACAATGTGCTCTGTGATGTTACAAAATAGAAGTGATGTTGCTATTCAATGGAAAGTTGGAAATTGAGATTTAACTAACTGTTTTATCAATCACAATTGGCGTAAGAATCATGGATTGACCATTGTCATAAAATATTGCATTATGAGATGTGAATAGTTTTTACTTGCGGTTTCGCGTGGCTTGAGGCAGTCACAACTAGCGTGCTATTGATTAAGAAGTTGCGTTATCGTCTTTCTAATTACTTCATGATCGTAGATACGGTCATACCCGGTTGTGAAGTTATTGTTATGACAAAAAAAATTTCCTAAGGGACCAGAAAGTTCTTAAGGGCGCAAAAACAACTGTAACATCACACAAAAGAGAAATTCAATATTAAAGCTGATGCAAGAAGACGATAAAACAGTTTTCTTTTTATCAATGTAACACGCACATTGGACTGCTGATCTTGGAGTCTGTAATATTAGCAAAATGCATAATTAAAATGAAAATAATACTGAGGAGATAATAGAAATGAGCACTGCTAAATGATTCAGTATTCCCAGAACAAATATTTATTATAACTAAAACATATATCGTACCCACCTGGTCAGGCGCGGATGTTGTAATTTACAGGTCAAAAGATACGAAAGTGCTTGATGGTCCGTAAATACTTTTATCTTTCTGCCAAAAATGTAATAATTAAACCTCTTGAAGGCCCAAATAACTGCAAGTGCCTCCAGCTCAGTAACTGAATAGGACTTTTCACATTCTGTTAAGACCCTACTCGCAAAACTAATCCCTCTGATCTGCTCTGTTGCGTCTACTAATTCAATCTGAAACAAACAAGTTCCAATTCCAACAAACGAAGCGTCTGAGGTGATACAAAATTCTTTGTCCATTTGTGGATGACAGAGAATGTTATTGTTTAAAAGACCATCTTTAATTGCCTGAAAAGCTTTCTGACACTCTGGTGTCCAAATCCAATGCGTACTTTTCTTGAGAAGATTGTGCAAAGCGGGATTGTTCATTACTTGACCAGACAGAAATCGTCGAAAGAAAGACGAAAGACCGAGAAATCCTACTTTAATTCCATTGAATCCGATCATCGCAGAAAGACGTAATCAGCTCATTAGCATTGACCTGGCTGGCCCTCTACCGATGGGTAGGGGAGGTGTCAAGTACCTCGTTGCTGTTCTCGACAACTTCACTAAATACGTTCGAATGTATGTTATGAAGACATCTTGTGCTCCGCCTATTATACGCTGTCTTGAAAATGACTATTTCCCTCGATTCGGAGTCCCCGAATCTATACTTTCAGATAATGCATCCAACTTTACTTGCCGCAAATGGCGTGAGTTTTTGGCCCATCACAATGTCAAGCAGATCTTAATATCACGTTTTAGGCCTCAGTCGAATTTGACTGAGCGGATCTTCAAGGAGTTTAACAGATTTGTTCGGACGTACATTCCAGACAAGCAAACACGTTGGGTTGATTTTGTGACACCTTTTGAGGAGATAGTTAATAATTTGCCACACACTTCCACAGGTTTTACTCCACACGAGCTGATATCTCGAAAGAAGGAACAGAATGAGTGGGTTGACCCTCTTCCCAAGATACCTAGCCCTGAGATAGATCTAGATGTCAAAATTCGAGAAGCTTTAAGTTCCATTACCACCAATGCTCAATTAAGGAAGAAAGTCTATGATAAAAAAGTAAACAAAGTTGTAAATTACCATGTAGGTGAAAAGGTATTACTTAAGACTCATTTCAAGCCATCCTTAATATGTAAAAAAAATCGCAAGTGGCAACACATGTACCAAGGTCCTTACCTTATTTTAAGGAAACCGCACATAGGGAGTTATTTATTAACTGACCCGGCTACGGGGAGAGTAAAAGGCTTATTTCACCACCAAGACTTAAATAAGCACTTCTCTCAAGGTACAAGAATATTTATAGATTTATTTTTAGTAATGTAAGTACTTGAAGTTCTGTAGTAAAAGCCCAAATTACCTGCTTAAAAAAAAGGGTACATGTTCAAACAGTCCAGACAGTGGACAGGAGTAGAAGAAATAGCGAATATCACAGCTCCCTACAGAACTTTACCCTTAAGGAAGATGAGTCACATGAAATAAATGAGCGTCCACATAGTACATTGTCTTGTAATACTCTTCTCCTCTATTGGTACCATCTCCTTTGGTTAGTTTTCAGCACTAGCAGAGGTGTCCTAGAGGTACCCGAGACTTGTTAGGAAGAGTATGTCACACTCAATCTCCATATATATCCGTTGGTAACCTGGACATAAAGAAACAGACATTATGATACATATTGTTAAAATTTTCAAGATTCAACAGTGGGTCAGTGTAAGAAATAAGCGTTCTACCTGATAGGAAAAACACCTTTTCCAAAAAGGTTCGTCGAACAGACGCACTAACCTACAAGCCTATATTCTTGATGTCATCCAGTTGTAGAATTTAGGAAGGCGTTTTATGTTCACGTATTATGATCTTTCTAGAGATTGAAAATTGCCTCTGTGGGAATCGACATGGGTTTCGCAAACTATCGTGAGAAACCGAGCTGGCTCTTTTTGACCACGAAAATCATAAGGCAGTCGATATCAGTACCAAAGGTAATCCCGGAAGGCGTTCGATGCAATTCTGCGCTGTCGACTAATAAAAAAAAGGCGTGTACGACAGATGAATCATGTTTCTGGATGGATTAAGAGGTACTTGTAAACAGAAACCGTCTCATTCTTAACGAACAGAAATCTTCAGATATAAACGCAACCTTGGGCGCGCCCTGAGTGCTATACAGGCATTAATGTTTATGTTGTGTCTAGACAAGACAGCCTAGACACAATGAGAGGAAGCCGAAAGGCACGCGCTAAGCTCGCGCAGATGGGCGTGAGGTCTGAAACAGGATAAGTAATGAATGCTATAAAGAAAAGTACGTAGCTTCTGGAATACTTAACTTTAATCCATCCTTGTGGTACATCGCTCTTGATGAGACAAGTGAGACTCTTTAGATACAAGCTATGTAAGGCTACTGGCGCCTTGCTAGGTCGTAGCCATTGACTTATCTGAAGGCTATTCTAACTATCTGCTCTGCAAATGAGCGAGGCTTCGACAGTGTGCATCGCTAGCTACGTCGTCCGTACAACTGGGGCGAGTGCTAGTCCGTATCTCGAGACCTGCCTTGTGGTGGCGCTCGGTCTGCGATCACACAGTGGCGACACGCGGGTCCGACATGTACTAATGGACCGCGGCCGATTTAAAGCTACCACCTAGCAAGTGTGGTGTCTGGCGGTGACACCACAGTTTACATTATATGCAAATGATTTAGTGGACAATGTCCGAATCTACATGAAGCTGGTCACGAATGTCGTTATGTAAGAGGCTACATCACAGATGAACTACAGCGAAATGCAGAAAGACCTGCAGAGGATCGACAGGGATTTGCAGTTAACCCTTGTAATATGCTGGTGTGCAAATCTTAAAAACGTAAGTAATTTCGCATGGTTTACCATTGCCAAGTACCATATATCTGTGAAATTTGGACCACACATATATTATGCTGGTGTAAGTTGTCCCCAGCACACGAGTCGGTAATGGTGGAGCAAGGAGATCGATAGCAGGCGCTGAATCAAGTGCGCCTAACAGGAGAGAGGCAAATGACAGGCTCGCAAGTAACGTGCCGCCAACGCCCTCTCGACTGCAAGCACGACGGCTGGAACTCAAATAGTGGCAACTATTTATTCACAACCGATACAAAAGAGTTACATGTTTGCACCTGTTACTCTCCTTCAAAATAGTCACGAGCGTTGTGCAGAATCCGTTGCCAGCGATGTGGAAGGCGTAGTATACCGTTGGCGGAGCCTATTCTGTTGATTGTGCGAATGGGGCGGTCTAAAGTTATGATGATTCTCGTGTACGACTGTGATGGTGTTATCCTGACGCACTACATTCCTCCACGGCAGATCGTCAATGCACAGTATTTCTGTTCGTTTTTTGAGCATCACCTGCAACCAGCTTTGCGAAAGAAACGGCGACACTTTCTGCGCAACCCATCCATTATTTTGCGCGGGTGCATGCAGCGCAAGCTGTGGCTGCTCTGTTCGGTCGATGGAACTGGGAAGTACTGTACCATCCACCATACTCCCCGGACTTAAGTCCTTGTGACTTTGATTTGATTCCGAAGATGAAGGAACTGTTCCTGAGATTCGACATGCAGTAGACCGCTCCATTCGCATCATCAACAGAACAAGTTCTGCTAACGGTGTACTACGCCTTCCACATCGCTAGCAACGGGTTCTACACAACGCTGGTGACTACTTTGAAGGACACTAACAGGTGAAAACATGTAACTCTTTTGTATCGGTTATGAATAAATAGTTGCCACTATTGAAGTTCCAACCCTCGTATTTAGACCACCGTCGCTGACCGGAGGGCTCAGTCAGTATCAGTCACTCGTGTCAGTCTCAGTCACTCAGTCTCTGGCAGATTAACTCACTGTCACTCGCGTTCTAGTTTGGCGTCTGTCATTCATCACAGAGTGGGACCTGTACTTCACCAACAGTGAGGCTAACGTGGACTACTATTTGAAGATATTGTACCAATACACATGGACTCTCTTCAAGATAAGTAGCTTCATGTTTACGTAAATAAAGAACCCTGTTAATACATGTGTGCAGTTGTGTTGTAGAAAGAGGATACCGACCACTAAGCGACATTGTCTGCCTTGATTCCTATGGTGCAATACTCATCAGAGTCTTCGAGGATACAAAATGGAATTGTTGGGACGGTTTTACTTAACAGCTGTTTGTTTAACCTTTAAATCTAAAGGGGGTGGAAGGGCTGACCCAATAAATTGAACAGTTCAATTCCAATGGTTTTATTAACTACCCAAAACAATCGCAGATACAATTTAACAGGCGCCACTCAGGCAAGATTATTTAGGAGACATGAAATCATAAGCAAGTTAATAAATCATTAACCAAACATTGAGAACTGCCACTCAGGCACAATATTTAAGAAATTTAGCCAAACATTGAGAACCGCCACTCAGGCAAAAATTATTAAGAAACTCTCATTACATAAAATTATAAGCAAGTTAATAAATCATTAGCCAAACACTTAGAACCGCCACTCAGGCAAAATATTTACGAAATTTTCATTACATAAAATCATAAGCAAGTTAATAAATCATTAGCCAAACATTAAGAATCGCCACTCAGGCAAAATATGACCATAAATTTAACAAAACATCTCTAGTTAAGACACATCAGAAAAAGTGCAACAACCGAAGCAACGCCCAAGCTTGCAATGCCGAAGTTTGGCCACGAACGGTGGAACCGACTGAGGGAAGTAATACTTAAATTCGAACTAAGACGCGGCTCTGTTTGCAACCCCACGTCGAGTAGGCCACCAAAATGTGAACCAAGAAAACGCTACGGAAGTGGAACACACGAGCTCAAGTGAAGTCCACCGCCCGTAAGTCGTAATCTAAAGGGAAGCTCTGCGCTTCAGTTATTCCGCTGCCTCAACTCACTGAAACACAGACCACATCCGACAATAGGAGGCAGGAAACTTTTCTTAAAGCTCTAAGATAGACCAGTATATTAACTCTATAAAATCAAGGTTAAACGACAACTAATTTCGCTCGCAAGTCCTTCAAGTGAAACAGTACTTGATAAACAAACAGTGGGAAATGAACTGGCTCACGAGAACCGACACTGACTAGAACTTCAGGACACACATCTGCAAATACATATTATGCGGAACCAGAGCACACGCTTACTAAGAGGCCACAAATGAAATCGAACAACATAACATCACACGTCTTGCGACGTCTTACTGTATCAAGAACGATCACAATGACAGTTAACTAAGAGCTCTTAGTAAATAGCGTACTTAACTTGGTGCCTTGATGCTGGAACGATTTTGCGGAGATGTCAAACCATGACTTCGCAAGACCATTACCGCTTCTCCCTCCAAGGAAGCGGGCACATCCACAGCTCACGAGGTTGCCGGAGAATGCACAGCGCCGGCCAATTCCCGCCGACTCTAGTACAACCACGTGACAACCGCCGCCCGGCCTCAGGCACGCCGTCTTCGCTTTTGTCCGCCAGTCAATCGCCGACTCGCGCACCGCCGCGTAACGTTCTCAAAGCGTTGTGTCCTCTCCCTTACTCGCGGTCAGCACTACCTTATATCTCGAGTCGGCCCGAGCCCAAATACAAACCTCTGCAGTAGGAAAACCGATCCTACTCATGTCAGAGATACTACTGGCGCAAGTCCCGCCACAGCTCACAAAATATATAAAGAACTGCTACAGTATAGTAAAGAGCGCAACTAAACGAAAGACGCAATGAGATGATAGTATTTTTCAAAGACAATAATTGCAGTGAACACCGCGATTCTACATCTTCATCTACATCTCTACTCCGCAAGCCACCTGACGGTGTTTGGCGGAGGATACCTTGCGTACCTCTATCGGTTCTCCCTTCTATACCAGTCTAGTATTGTTCGTGGAAAGAAAGATTGCCGTTATGCCTCAGTGTGGGCTCTGATCTCTCTGACTTTATCATCATGGTCTCTTCGTAAGATATACGTAGGAGGGAGCAATATACTGCTTGACTCCTCGGTGAAGGTATGTTCTCGAAACTACCGAGCTACTGAGAGTCTCTCTTGCCGAGTCTTCCACTGGAGCTTATATATCATCTCCGTAAAGCTTTCGCGATTACTAAATGATCCTGTTACGAAGCGCGCTGCTCTCCGTTGGATCTTCTCTATCTTTTCTATCAACCCTATTTGGTACGGATCCCACACTGGTGAGCAGTATTGAAGCATTGGGCGAACAAGTGTAATGTAACCTACTTCTTTGTTTTCGGACTGCATTTCCTTAGGATTCTTCCAATGAATCTCAGTCTGTCATCTGCTTTACCGACGGTTAATTTTATATGGTCATTCCATTCGAGATCACTCCTAATGCCTACTCCCAGATAATTTATGGAATTAACTGCTTCCAGTTGCTGACCTGTTATATTGTAGCTAAATGATAAGGGATCATTCCTTCTATGTATTCGCAGCACATTACACTTGTCTGCAATGAGATTCAATTGCCATTCCCTGCACCATGCGTCAATTCGTTTCAGATCCTCCTGCATTTCAGTACAATTTTCCATTGTTACAACCTCTCGATATACTACAGCATCATTCGCAAAAAGCCTCAGTGAAGTTCTGATGTTATCTGCAAGGTCATTTATACATACTGTGAATAGCAACGGTCCTACGACACTCCCCTGCGGCACACCTGAGATCTCTCTTACTTCAGAAGACTTCTCTCCATTGAGAATGACATGCTGCGTTCTGTTATCTAGGAACTCTTCAATCCAATCACACAATTCGTCTGATAGTCCATATGCTCTTACATTGTTCATTAAACGACTGTGGGGAACTGTATCAAACGCCTTGCGGAAGTCAAGAAACACGCCATCTACCTGGGAACCCGTATCTATGGCCCTCTGAGTCTCGCGTACGAATAGAGCAAGCTGGGTTTCACACGATCGTCTTTTTCGAAACCCATTCTGATTCCTACAGAGTAGATTTCTAGTCTCCAGAAAAGTCATTATCCTCGAACATAATACGTGTTCCAAAATTCATAATGGTCTCCCAGGATATTGCAAAATGCGGGACATGGTTGTCAATTCATGCGATAACTACCTACTGCAGTGCAAGCTCTGTAATACTGCTCCAATGCTGGCCACAAGTGTGGTAAGGAGTTCTTGTCGTAGGGCGTTCCATTTCTCCGCCAGGGCACTTGACAATCGTTGGTGCATATGGACGTGCAGCCATATGTCTCCCCAACGCATCTCAAACTTGGTCGATGGTTTTTAAGTCGGGGGAACGAGCAGGCCAGTCAGTTCGCCGAGTATCCTCTCATTCCAAGAGCTTCTCCACCTGCACTGTGTGATACGGTAGACTATTGTTAGCCATAACACTGAAGTCAGGGCTGAATTCATACCTGAAAAGGCGCACATGGGAAGGCAGTTCAGTATTACATTGACGTTGACGGACGAGTGTACCACCTTCAAAGATCTGGACTTCTGTACGCCCATGTATCTCAACACTGTAACTCGAGGACCGTCGAAACCATCGTGCTCGAAACTATTATGTCCTACAATGCATGACCTAGTCTCATCTAGGGGGAGTTGGAGACATGTAAAACACCCACTATCATTGTCGAACGTTGTCGATTTGGTGGTCCTGGCGTCAGGGAGGGTGTAATGTTGCATGGGAGTACTGACCTCCAAAGCTTTGAACACCGTACACTCGGCGATTAACATTAGTGAGACACTGTGCAACTTCCATACGTGTGCCTTTTCAAGGGAGCATCTCGTCTTGATTTCAGTTTTACAGATGACAAAGCGCGACCACAAAGGACAGCGCAGGTACAGGATCTCTTAGAATGAAAGGATATTAGGCGAATGGACTGGCCTGACCGTTCCCCCGACTTAAATTCCATCGAGGATGTCTGGCATGCGTTGGGGAGATGTATTGAAGCACGTCACATGCAAAGACGACCACCCAGCCACTGTGAACTGCGCTGGTAGACGTATGCAAAGCCCTACCAGAAGAACTTTTTACCAATGAAATGATAATTAAATCGACACCCTAGCTGCAAACAGCCGTTGATATACATCATTGGGGACGTGTTGAAAATGTGTGCCCGAACCGGGAATCGAACCCAGGATCTCCTGCTTACATGGCAGACGCTCTATCCATCTGAGCCACCGAGAGCACAGAGGACAGTGCGCCTGCAGGGACTTATCCCTTTCACGCTCCCCGTGAGACCCACATTCCCAACATGTCCACACCGCTACATTCGTAGTGCGCCTAATAGATGTTTGCCCATCACACTCATTACTCGTCGCAGATTAATCTAGCAACTCCCGTACGAGTTGTGGCATGGCGTGTGCATTCGCACAAGAAAGTCAATGGCCGGGTAGTCATATTTTAACTATATATGAAGGTAGTATGTGTTACCGAAGAGAAAATGTTCAAATGTGAGTGAAATCTTGTGGGACTTGACTGCTAAGGTCATCAGTCCTTAAGCTTACACACTACTTAATTATCCTAAGGACAAACACACACACCCAAGCCCGAGGGAGGACTCGAACCTCCGCCGGGACCAGCCGCACAGTCCATGACTGCAGAGCCCTAGACCGCTCGGCTAATCCCGCGCGGCTTACCGAAGAGCACATACCACTGATGACCAATTAATCGACACCCTAGCTGCAAACAGGCGTTGATATACATCATTGGGGACATGTTGAAATTGTGTGCCCAGACCGAGACTCGAACCCGGGAGCTCACGGGGAGCGTGCAAGGAATGAGTCCCTGCAGGCGCACTTACCTCTGTGCCCTCGGTGGCTCACATGGACAGAACGTCTGCCATGTAAACAGGAGATCCCGGGTTCGAGTCCCGGTCAGGGCACACAAATTTTCAAAATGTCCCCAATGATATATATGTACGCCTGTTTGCAGCTAGGGTGTCGATTTAATTATCATTTCATTCTAGAGAAGCTGCACGGTCATCAATAGTATCTGTTCTTTCGGCAACGGGTACTACCTTCATATATAATCCTTACCAACCTTGTGCCAGTAGGGGAGAATATTGCAGAGCATGCGCTACCATTCGTGATAATCACATGTTGTATTCAGAACCACGTCCCACTTTTTGTAACGTCCAGTAGACCGTTAGGAATCGCGTTGACTTTACGTTCTGTATTGTACTGCAGTAGATTTTTATATCTATAGCGCAAGCATCACCGAGTTGTGTTAGTTGGTAGTATCACATCAGGCGCAAATTACTTTCGTCTTCAAATTTTGCACACCAGTGTATATAAATGTCATGTATTGTACTTAAATAAGAGAAAAGTTACAAACGCGATTGATCACACGATTACCAAATCATCAGTAGAAACGCTCATATTACTAAATATCTCTTGCAATATTGATAAGAGACGATTTAAACTCGTACTATATAAAACTAATAGTTTCAAAGGCAGATGCCAGGCAAATGGCCATTCGAAAATTCAGCGAGAAGCATCACTGAACTGGGTAGCTTACAAAACCCTCATTCGACCGATATTTGAGTTTCGCTCCTCAATCTGGACCCTTACCATGTAGGATGGTTCAAATGGCTCTGAGCACTATGGGACTTAACATCTATGGTCATTAGTCCCCTAGAAGTTAGAACTACTTAAACCTAACTAAGCTAAGGACATCACACAACACCCAGTCATCATTACCATGTAGGACTGCTAGAGGAAACAGAGAATGTCTAATGAAGCTCAGAGCATTCCGACACGGGTTTCTGTAGTAACCGAATAAGTGCCGCAAATATGCACATTCACTTCCAGAGGCAGTCGTTACAGGAGAGGTAGCGTGCGTTCCTAGGACATTTAGTATATTGAATTACACTACGTATGTCTCGCGAAAAGATAATGAACGTAAAACACTACTGGCCCTAAAATTGCTACACCAAGAAGAAATGCAGATGATAAACGGATATTCATTGAACAAATATATTATACTATAACTGACATGTGATTACATTTTCACGCAATTTGGGTGCATAGATCCTGAGAAATCAGTACCCAGAACAAACACCTCTGGCCATAATAACGGCCTTGATACGCCTGGGCATTGAGTCAAACAGAGCTTGGATGGTGTGTACAGGTACAGCTGCACATGTAGCTTCAACACGATACCACAGTTCATCAAGAGTAGTGACTGGCGTATTGTGACGAGCCAGTTGCTCGGTCACCATTGACCAGACGTTTTCAATTGGTGAGAGATCTGAAGAATGTGCTGGCCAGGGCAGCAGTAGAACATTTTCTGTATCCAGAAACGCCCGTACAGGACCTGCAACATGCGGTCGTGCATTATCCTGCTGAAATGTAGGGTTTCGCAGGGATCGAATGAAGGGTAGAGCCACGGGTCGTAACACATTTGAAATGTAACTTTCACTGTTCAAAGTGCCTCCAGTGCGAACAAGAGGTGACCGAGACGTGTAACCAATGGCACCCCATACCATCACGCCAGGTGATCCGCCAGTATGGCGATGACGAATACACGCTTCCAATGTGCGTTCACTGTGATGTCGCCAAACACGGATGCGAACATCATGATGCTGTAAACAGAACCTGGATTCATCCGAAAAAAAAAAACGTTCTGCCATTCGTGCACCCAGGTTCGTCGTTGAGTACACCATCGCAGGCGCTCCTGTCTGTGATGCAGCGTCAAGGGTAACCGCAGTCATGGTCTCCGAGCTGACAGTCCGTGCTGCTGCAATCGTCGTCGAACTGTTCGTGCAGATGGTTGTTGTCTTGCAAACGTTCCCATCTGTTGACTCAGGGATCGAGACGTGGCTCCACGATCCGTTACAGCCATGCGGATGAGATGCCTGTCATCTCGACTGCTAGTGATACGAGGCCGTTGGGATCCAGTACGGCGTTCCGTATTACCCTCCTGAACCCACCGATTCCATATTCTGGTAACAGTCACTGGATCTCGACCAACGCGAGCAGCAATGTCGCGATACGATAAACCGCAATCGCGATAGGCTGCAATCCGACCTTTATCAAAGTGGAAACGTGATGGTACGCATTTCTCCTCCTTACATGAGGCACCACAACAACGTTTGACCAGGCAACGCCGGTTAACTGCTGTTTGTGTATGAGAAATCGGTTGGAAACTTTCCTCATGTCAGCACGTTGTAGGTGTCGCCACCGGCGCCAGTCTTGTGTGAATGCTCTGAAAACTAATAATTTGCATATCACAGGATCTTCTTCCTCTTGGTTAAATTTCGCGTCTGTAGCAGGTGATCTTCGTGATGTAGCAATTTTAATGGACAGTAGTGTACTTGAGACATTTGAGGTCACGTGGAGACTAACCAACTGTTCGATCTTCCTGCTCACCATTAGTGTCCGGTAGAAGAGAAGGTGGGAACTGGTACTGGTACACGAAATACTTTCTTCTTCGCCGTTAGGTGGCTTGCGGAATATAGATATAGATTTCTTTTATGTTTTTGTTCCATCAGCCCTCTGCTTTGACTCGAAACGCCACGAATCCTCTCTTGTATCACCTCTTCATCTCATATACGTCCTCATTTATTTCTTGGATGTCTTCCAAACTCGATCTTCCAATAGAGTTTTTACCCTTTCTAGATCCCTCTAGTACAATGGAAGTTATTTCCTGATGTCTTAACACACGTGCTGTCATCCTGTCGCTTCTTTTTGTCAGTCTTTTCTATAATTCCTCTCTTTGCCGATTCTAAGGAGTATCTCCCCATTCTTTACCTTATCAGGCCACCTTTTTTTCAAAATTATCCTGTAGCACCCCAAGTCAGACATTTCTGTTCTCTCTGTTCCGTTTTTCCACCAGTCCATCATTCACTGCCTTAGAATGCTGTCCTCCGGCTTAAGCGATAGATGTTCTGTGCCTCTCTGAACACCACTTAACTACTGGGATGGATTAGTTAAATATATGGAATAATAGACTAGCATTGTTTTCATGTTGAATTAGCATGGAAAAAGGTGGAGTTGCAACAACATATGCAATAGTTGGACAGAAAGCCGAAATATATTGGAACAAATACGTTTTGTGTTGATCAGAATCTAGAAGCATCTGCTTGTGAGCTGTTACTGCAGGACACTTCTCTGATAACTGTAACGGTCTAGAGGTTCCCTCTAGGAAACTTTCAGTTAATTATGATAAATCCAGCTGCATTACTGAGCTACCTCTCAGACATAATAAACAATTAGTAGTTTGTGGAAATTTCAGTTTAGATTTCTTATAATATATGGGCAGGAAAAATGAACTGGAATCATTATGGAGATGTTTCAATTTAATTTCAGTTGCCAGTTTTCCAACTCGTGAGCAGTGATAGTAGGACACTGATTGACAACATTTTTATGGACAGTGCTCACACTGAAACAATTACTCTATACCTAGTTGCTAAGCGACTGCCTGATCGTCATGCACAATTAATGGTAATATACATTAAGGCACCTTACAGGCATGAGGCGGTTTCACACAAAGCAGCGGCGCTTATTAATGTGAATAGGATACAGTGTTTCCAGAGTAAGTTAAAAGGGGTGGTGTAGAATGAGGTAGTATAAAAACAAATGCTAATATCAGATTCAATTCATTCCATAGTAAACGTGTGTCAAAATTTGCAAGTTGTTTTCCTAAAAAGAAAGGAAATCCATTAAAAAACAAGTAAGCCGAGAATAACTAAGGAAATTACAATCGCATGTAAACGTAAGAGAGTAATTTATGTACAGGCCAGAGTAAGTTGAGATCTGACATTACTAGCACACTTAAAAGTATTGTAGCATATTAAGGAAAGTCATTAAAGTGCCCAGAAGTATGCACATAATGACACAAATAAATAATGCAGATGATAAGATTAAAAGTACAAGGGTTGTTGCCAGTTGGAGACAGGTGAGCCAGTCAGTGTACAAGACACCATAACATTTAAACTAAATGGCAGTTTTGTGACCGATAATTCAAAAGTTGTGTGTACTTTTAACTATCACTTCTACCTCTATTAGCAAACGTAGGATTAAATGCTTGAAGATGCAAGAGAATGTGTCAAAAACGTCGTTCCACAAAACTTTAAGGTACGAGAAGTAGCACAACATCCTTTAGTGAAATTAACAGCATTATCAAAATTCATAATGAAACGAAACTCATGTGGGACTGATGGGATTTCAAATAAAATTCTGAGAACTTGTTCAGCTTAATAAGTAATGTCCTTAGTGAGATAGGCAGTCATCAATGCCACAGGGAATTTTTCCAGACGTGTTAATACATGCAATTTTACAACCCTTCATAAGAAAGGTCACAAGCCAAAGTTAAACAATAATTCTCCAATTTCCTTATTGACATCTTTTTCCAAAATATTCGAAAAGTAATGTGCTCAAGAACAGTTCCACATTTATTTAGCAAATTAGTTTGGATTCCAGAAGCGTTGATCGACTGAGAATGCTATTTATACATTCATTCATCAAAAGGTACAAGCCTTGAACTATCGCCATTTGATAGTTTCTGTGATTTTTCCATTGCGGTGATTGTGTGGATTACGTTACTTTCTTGGAAAAACTCAAGTTTTGACATGCTTGACGGCTTTACGCACAGCTGGCTTGAATCATACTTACCAGATTGTAAAAAGGTTGCGCTGAATAATTCAAGCAATGTCGGAAGGGTAGAAAATTATAGTGACTGGGGAGAATGGGGAGAAATTACAAAGGGATCCCTACAGTGTCCAGATTTGGGTGCATTCCTAGTCCTTATATAAGCGAATAACCTTCCTTTTAACAGCCATCGAGCCGAATTGGTACTTTCTGCTGGCTACACTAGGGTTGTAATAAACCCAGTTAGAGAGAATGCAGCATAATAAATAGTAAATTATTTTTCCAAGAAAGTATTAAGTGATTCTCAGAAAATGAGTGGCCCTTAAATTTTGAAATTACGCACTATTTTCGGGTATGTACAATAGACAATATCATCACTCTTTTCAGGTATGTACAACAGACAATGTCATACTGGCAACTGATGTAGCACATGGATAACAGTCCCACTTCAAGAAAGTTTGTTTCTCCAAACAGCTCCAAGAAGTTGTGTACTCCCTTCCTAACTATTAACATACAATTATCCGACCAAATATTAAAATATCCTTTTAACAAAATTAAAAATCTAAAGTATGAAAATAGAAAATTAGTCACATAAATTTACAATTTTCATAACCCAAGCCTGACAGATTTAGGTAGGTCAAAGCCCAGCTGCAACACTCTCAAATTAATGTCTTTAAATGGCCAAACAAACTACCTGCCCAAGTTTCTAAACCTACACAATTTACAGCACCAAAACGCAAGCTCTGGTCAAGCTATAGCTTCGATTATAATTTCAGTAAGTTTAACGCAGCTAACTGATAATACCATAATTTTAAGAACAAATAGTACACTACCAAGCACGTCTGAAAGATGATTGTGTAAACAGTAGTCAATAGAAAATACAAATGGCCTACAGTAAATTACACAAATGATCATTTATTGCCAAAGAGGAGGGCACCAGGGCGCGTGATACATAAATGTCGTAACACTCGGCTGTTCAACAAGACAATAAGGAACTCACAGAATCTGTTCCTCTCTAATTAAGAATCACACATTAAGAAACACACATGAAGACAGCGCGCGCCGGTGGACAGCAGCTGATGTACGAAGCGTAAGTTGCGTATTTAATTACCCACAACAACAAGGAAAATTTCTTGGACACTGCTGCTCGGTTGCGAAACCCCCTGCTACAAACATGCCTCACTGGTTAGGAGCACAATAAACTTCACAACAGGTCAAGCCACTGAAAGTTAGCAGTAGGGCGAGACAGAACAAAAATATGTAGATGTCCACAACAGACAATTTGAGTTTGATCCACTCTGGCCACGCAGTGAACCCACAGGACTGAAGACCACGGCATACACGGACGTGCTCTTACTATTCGGAATCTTCTCTCATACCAAACTGACTTAGATTGTTACCGACACAAAAATGCTCTATAGCCACCAGTCGAGCTGGTGAAATCGTAACAGCGCCGTCTGGTCACAGGCCAGGCTCACACGCTTCAGCTTCGTCCACGCAGGCAATGTTGACCGTTCGGTCGCTGACCACCGAGAGATCACCAACCTCCAACACCAGTCACACCGACCGGCTCTAGCCAGTATACACTGTCTTATAACCCCGGAAACGTGGCCGTAAATAAAAAAAAAAAAGAATTTGGAGTTGAGAAATATCGTTTAAAGCGTTGGATAGAGTTAGGTTGGGGGACCAGTTAATCCCTGTCTCAGAGGCGGCCAGCAGTTTCTTTCGAAGATTGAATTTCGGGTTCAAAGCGAAATCCACTTGTGAGCTGCGTGCCGAGCTACTCGGACTGGAAAAGTACTGCGCCGTTCGGATGTAATGTTTTTGTTCAGCGAAATCAGACCGAATTTTTTTAATGGAGGCTATTTTAGAAGTATGTACATAATTACGAACACTTATTTCACTATTAAATGATTAATTAACAATTGGTTCTTGTTAATTAACTTCTTACCTGAAAACAAGTAAGAAAATTGTAAAACGCGAGCGAAAAGAAGGGATGAATTTCAGATTACACGTCACTCCGCTTTGCTTTTCATTCCGTCCTTAAATATACACTACTTTCTTCAAGAATCAGCTTTAAAATCCACCTACGAGCTGCAACCCCAGCTTTGAGCCATTTTTTAAGCGACATTTGTGAAACGCCGTTATTTACACTACAGAAATAGAAATTGACGTCAAACAGGTCCGAAGCTACGCCATTCCAACAGCCACGCATTATGTCAAAGAATACTCGTGGTACAGTATGTCAAAATGAGTCTGTAGAGTGTTGATCAACGGACAGGACATAATGACTCTGCACTTTTACCAATCGGTCATATGTCGGAAGCTGTGCAGGAATCAACAAGTAACTTTATTAAGCAACATCGCCTAACCTTTACTAGAAAGTCTTGTAGCGAGAAAAATGGGGAGAATGCTTTCAGGAGACTTCCAGCAATAGCCGATCCCCACATTTCTTTTTTGCGGAAACTATCTCCAGTAAAAGTGAAAACGTTCTCCTCGGATGTTGTTGCCTTCTTGGTGCCGGCAGCAGAGAATTATGAAGTATCAGATGCTACGGATGTTGAAGAGGTTACAAATGTCACTGAGGAAGAAAACGAAGAAGGAAATGAAGATGATCGAGAAGTACAAGAGAAAGAAGGTGAATGAAACTTATATAACTTCAGTTTTGTTATCAATGCACAATGAAGCGCCAAATAAACTGCTATAGGCATGTGTATTCAAATACAGAGACATGTAAACGGGCAGAATGCGGCGCTGCGGTCGACAACGCCCATATAAGACAAGTGTCTGGCGCAGTTCTAGATCGTAACTGCTACAATGGCAGGTTATCAAGATTTAAGTGAGTTTGAACGTGGTGTTACAGTCGGCGCACGAGCGATGGGACACATCATCTCCGAGGTAACAACGAAGAGGGGGTTTTCCCATACCATCATTCCACGAGCGTGCCGTGAATAACAGGAATCCGGTAAAATATCAAATCTCCGACATCGCTGCGCCTGGAAAAAGATCCTACAAGATAGGGACCAACGATGTCTGGAGAGAAACGTTCAACGTGAAAGAAGTGCAACCCTTCCGGAAATTGCTCCAGATGACAATGTTGGGCCATCAATAAGTGTCAGCGTGCGAACCATTCAACGAAACATAATCGATATGGGCTTTCGGAGCCGAATGACCACGCGTGTACTCTCGATGACTGTACGACACAAAGCTTTACCCCTCACCTGGGCCCGGCAACAACGACATTGGACCGTTGATGACTTTCAACATGTTGCCTGATCAGACGAGTCTCGTTTCAAATTGTATCGAGCGGATGGACGCATACAACCTCATGAATCCATAGACTTTGCGTGTCAGCAGGGGACTGTTCAAGCTGGTGAAGGCTGTATAATGGTGTGGGGCGTGTGTAGTTGGAGTGATATGGGAGCTCTGGTACGTCTAGATACGACTCTGACAGGTGACACATACGTAAGCATCCTGTCTGATCAACTGCATCCATTCATGTATATTGTGCATTCCGACCGACTTGGGCAATTCCAAAAGGATGATGCGGCACCCGACACGTCCAAAACTGCTACAGAGTGGCTATAGGAACACTCTTCTTATTTTAAACACTTCCGCTGGCCACCAAACACCCCAAACATTATTGAGCATATCTGGGATGCCTTGCAACTTGCTGTTCAGAAGAGACCTCCATCCCTTCGTATTCCTCCGGATTTATGGACAGCCCTGCAGAATTCATGGTATCAATTCCTTCTAGCACTACTTCAGACATTAGTCGAGTCCATACCATGTCGTGTTGCGGCACTTCTGCGTGCCCGCGGGGGTCCTACCCGATATTAGGCAGGTGTACCAGTTTCTTTGGCTCACCACTGTACTTAAGTATATATTTTCTGTAATAAAGTTAGTAACAGAGGCAAGTTCATAATAAAATTTATCATGAAAACAATAAACGATCACCAAAAACATGCCGGCCGAAGTGGCCGTGCGGTTAAAGGCACTGCAGTCTGGAACCGCAAGACCGCTACGGTCGCAGGTTCGAATCCTGCCTCGGGCATGGATGTTTGTGATGTCCTTAGATTAGTTAGGTTTAACTAGTTCTAAGTTCTAGGGGACTAATGACCTCAGCAGTTGAGTCCCATAGTACTCAGAGCCAGTTGAACCATTTTTGAACCAAAAACATTTGTTGTTAACTTCAATTTATTCTAGATTCTTTTCACCGTGTTAAATCTGTCATTTTAAATTTTTCAATTTTGATATAAAAATTGTTATCGGAATTGTTAGAAACCCCATTACACTTATTTTTGTCCATATTGGAGCAACTTTGAAATTTTGGCCAGGTTTCCAATTGGTAGTTGACGATTGGAGACACAATATCGTTGTTAAGTTTACGGAAACCATTCATAGATGTTGGCCACTGGTGGAATCGTGTATGTGATTGGAGCTAACCTCTGCAGCGTCAGTTAGTGCCTGAAGATGGGCCCTGCATCATTGAAACTGGTGGCTATATATGAATAGCATCGGAAGGACGGCTGCAGGTTTTCCATTTTATTACATAAGTGAACGCCCGAAGTCTGTCAAACGCTGTGTCAGAAGAACGGGCATACAAAAACTTCATGTTGGTACCTCTTTCAAGGACCTAGGAATTGTTTTATAATACACATTTTCGCAAATGAAATTCGTCAGAAATTATCCATCACAATTTAAGAAGGACAGTGGTGTCCATACCTACAACACTACAGGCAAAAATGTCCTTCATTAAACCTGTCAGTGGTTCAGAAAGGAGTTCAGTATCATGCAACAAAATCTTTTCATCATCTGCCCAATAACAAAAATGTCAGATAGGTGGCAAAACAAATTTTAAATGTAAATTAAAATCAATTCTCCTGGACAGTTCCTGTTCCGCATATTATATATATATATATATATATATATATATATATATGTGTGTGTGTGTGTGTGTGTGTGTGCGTGTGTGTGAGTGTGTGTTCATTGATGTTAACGCTAGTCATGTATACATATCCTGTAAACTGACTCCTTCCACATTATTATCTACATCTACATCTACATGACTACTCTGCAATTCACATTTAAGTGCTTGGCAGAGGGTTCATCAAACCACAATCATACTATATCCCTACCATTCCACTCCCGAACAGCGCACGGGAAAAACGAACACCTAAACCTTTCTGTTCGAGCTCTAATTTCTCTTATTTTATTTTGATGATCATTCCTACCTATGTAGGTTGGGCTCAACAAAATATTTTCGCATTCGGAAGAGAAAGCTGGTTACTGAAATTTCGTAAATAGATCTCGCCGCGACGAAAAACGTCTTTGCTTTAATGACTTCCACCCCAATTCGCGTATCATATCTGCCACACTCTCTCCCCTATTACGTGATAATACAAAACGAGCTGCCTTTTTTGCACCCTTTCGATGTCCTCCGTCAATCCCACCTGGTAAGGATCTCGCACCGCGCAGCAATATTCTAACAGAGGACGAACGAGTGTAGTGTAAGCTGTCTCTTTAGTGGATTTGTTGCATCTTCTAAGTGTCCTGCCAATGAAACGCAACCTTTGGCTCGCCTTCCCCACAATATTATCTAAGTGGTCTTTTTTGTAACAACGTTCGAATGTTCTATGGAACATGTAATTAACTATCTAACGTATATTCTCATACATTTAGTCCTCAGATTAAGGCCTGTCTTTGATGCTAGCCGACTTCTATTCCCCAAGAATGCTCTCTTTGTCTGCGTTAATCGGCTTTTTATGCCCACCTTGTTTCGTCTCTTATGTGTCTTTTGTTTAGAAGGTAGTGTATACCCCCACTTCATTTCCATCTTGGTCCTCATCTTCACATTCTTCACAAGTAATTACAGGTTGTATGTATAGCCACCTCAGCTGCACAAAACTATTGTCAAATTAACCATAGTTTCGACTGCACTAACGCAGACTTTATCAGAATTAAAAAATTACATAGAATTACATGTAATCATGCCATAGGTAAAAAACGTCTGAGCAAAACTGCTCTCGTCTGTTTGACGCCTGCGGCCAGCGGAGGAGAAACGAATTGGGACGATAGCTACATCTTTACAAGACGAGAGGAAATCAGGTTGCGTCCAGGTATGTTAGGGATAGAAGAGCGCGGACATTATTTTCTGAAATCCACCGTGTTTGTTATTCTTGGCACATCGTTTTCATGGTAAGTGTTATATTGAACAACCCACTGGCTAGTATTTGAGGGTTGAATGCTTTAAACTACCCTTAGCCACTTATTCGACAGAGCGAGGTGGCACAGCGGTTAGAACACTGGACACGCATTCCGGAGGATGACGGCTGAAATCCGCATCAGGTCATCCAAACTGTTTTCCAGTGATTTCCCCACATCGCTCCTGGCATATGCTGACATGATTCCTTTGAAAGAGAATGGCCGATTTCGTTCGCCATCCTTGAAATACTCCAAGCTTGTGCTTCACCGCTAATGACCTCGATGTCGACGAGACGTTAGACCCTGATCTTTTTTCCTGCCGACCTATTCTACTGTTACTGCTTCTGTGCTGCGTACACAATACATCACGTCTCCTTTTTATGTTGGCCGGTTCGCTTCTCGTGACGTGTTCTGGTCACTTCTACGAGGGCCATTTAAAAAGTAATGCCCCACAATTTTTATTTCAGAACATGTTTATTATTAAGAGTCAGAATTTGGTGACGATATGCATCAACACGTCTTGTCCATGTCCTATTTCCTACGCAGTCTCCAAGACGTTCCATGGCCATACGACAACGTTGTGGAATAGCATGTATTCCCTGCTGGTATAAGCTCTTGTGCTGTAGGCGTAGCCATGTTTTCATTGCATGACTGACACTCTCGTCATCTTCAAAGTGTGTTCCTCGTAGAGAATCTTTAAGCGGCCCAGTGATGGAAGTCCGAGAGTGCCAGGTCTGGATTGTGGAGTGGTTGGGGAACGATGTCCAACCCACCCTCTTTGATTATCCGAAAGTCTCGATCATTGCAGACGCACTTCCGATAATCAATTAATCAAAATGACAGTCACAATCGCATTATTTATTTTGTAGCCAACCGGTTCAAGCCGCGATGGGGTCATCTTCAGGGCAAATTTACACCATTTGGTTGCTCGCTGGAGTCGTTACCCTGCCTGTACACGGTTGGTAACTATCATAGGCACAGGCAGGGTAACGACTGCGCGAGCGACCAAATGGTGCAAATATGCCCTGAAGATGACCCCATCGCGGGTTGAAACCGATTGTCAACAAAATAAATAATGCGATTATGACTGTCATTTTGATTAATTGATTACAAGTAAACCAATCACTGCTATCTCCACGCAACTATGTTGTCTAAAAATTAATGCACTTCTGATGCTGACCGACAACTGTAGAGCCAATTGTCGAGTTGTGATGCGCCGGTCGGCATGAATAATAGTAGCCGAACGATTCAGCATGTCTGGAGCAGTGGCTGTGACAGGACGTCCCGAGCGTGACTGATCATGGAGCTCTGTTTCTACGTTTCCCGAGGCTGTAACTTTCTTTACCCATCGCCCAGCCGTACTTCTATCAATTGCAGCATCGCTATACACTGCACACAAACTTTCGTGGATGTTCACCACGGTTTCTTTTTTGCGCACAAGAATTCAATAACAGCACGCTGCTTTTAACGTGAGTCCTTCGACCATAGATACTAGTACACTGGCCTTGCTGTGCAGAAGCTATAGGGCTGGTGTGGCTCCAATGTAAACCACGTGACTGTGGGCAAAACGTGGCGGGTGGCTCCAACGTAAACCACGTGACTGTGGGCAAAACGTGGCGTGATTTACAATCAGCGGTCTGCCTCCTATATTTGTATCGTATTTTCCCCACATTTCTCAATTGACTGCCAAACGCTTCCAACAAAAATTACTTTTTCAATTGCGAAAAATTATGCCAGAACTACATTTGACCTGGATTTGTTCACAGTACCATTTACAAAATCTAACAAATATATCGAACGCCACTCTGGTGGGCAGCGGGACGAAACTGCTATAAACTATCAGTTAAATGAAAATGTCGTTAAAATTCTTTTAAACAGTAAGAGCGGGCTCGTGTCAAAACTTTTAACATTGGATTCACCGCGTTTTGAGCTCTAGTCACTTATAAAAGAAAATGGGGTATGGGAATTACGTCAACTATAGGTGCCAAAATTGTCGACTTTAGGAGTAGGTCCATTTTAGAGTATCGATCTTAGGTGCACTTCAAAGGTTCAGTTCCCATTATTTTTACAAAAGTTTAAACTATCAGTTTAAAAAAAATGATATTTTAGGTGAAAGGTGAGACTTCGAAGTTTCAGAAAATAATTTTGGAGCCTAGGTTTAAAAATGACAGACACTGTAAATATAAATTATAAATATACATTGTAAATAATAACTAACGTATCAAAACATTTCTCCGCGAAGCGCTTCGAGCAAAGGCGCGTATGTGTAGATGGCTTAAAGTTTTTCCGTTTCAGAGCCTGTATCCAAAGCTGCCTTTGGTCTTCATCCTCAGGGAACCTATGAGTAGGAACGAGAAACAATTATACTTACTTCTGTAATCGAATTATCACAGATACTTTCCAAAATGTAATATGAGTCTGACTTTACAGGCATCGCTTTCAACAATTTAATTTACGTGATACTCTATTTCAGGTGTAAAAAACATATAAAAGTCGCTTCAGTAGATTTCAATAAGCGCATCTGCACTATCATAGAAACACTTTCACGTGAAATGTCATGCCATTTCCCCAGGAAAATGCTGAGTACAGCCATGAGCGCAACACGAAACAACCATGTTTTGCCAACATTCACGGGACTTCAGTCCAGAGATGTCGGAGCCACGAAAATGACGTCATGGCCAGTCTATGGTCGAAGCGCGAGTCGTATGTAGACGCCATTTTGACTCTGTACTATGGCTCTGCCATCTGCCATCTGCCGGAACGGTTCGAAACTTCACCGGCGCACAGAACGAATATCAGATGTGAAGCACCACAAGGACCTTTGCCTATGTATATTAAAGGCTTTTTAAATAAATGTGGGGCATTACTTATTGAACGACCCTCGTGTAAAGGTGTCCGGATACTTTTGATGAGGGTCTACAGGGTGTCCAGAAAAGGGCTCCCTGAATTCAAAATTAAATATCTCGAAAACAAAAATCAATAGAGGAATGCAGTGAACGGTATGTTTATTGTGAAAGCTGTAGGAAGTTTATACAGCACTTTGAAATAATAGTTACAAAAGCTGCTAACAGATGGCGCTGTACGCTGTACAGCTCATATCAGCATATATAAGTGAAGTAATCGTATGAAAACAATCTTTGCAAACAATCACATCACAGTGTTTTCAAAATGCTCACCATTGGCACTACAGAAGTGGCGCAAACGAAGAATGAAATTCGCCATCACATTTCGTAGTGTCTCAACCGAAATGGATTCACATGCCACAGAGATCGCCGATTCAAGCTCGTCCAGCGTGGCGGGATGCTTCGGGTAGACCATGTCTTTCGCTGTGCCCCAGGGAGTCAAATCCGGCGAATATGGAGGCCAATCCATGCCTGCACCAGTCAATTTGGGATATTCCATAGCAATGTCTCGATTTGCGAAGTATTCATCAAGAAAGCGAAACACTTATTCGGTCCGATGTGGTCGGGATCCATCTTGCATAAACCATTCAGTACCTGGTCGATCCTCTAGCGCTTGCTGTGTGGTGACAAATTGTTAAAAAATTGCAACGTAACGTGCACCAGTGACCGTTTCTCGAATGAAAAAATGGCCAATAATGCCTCTGCTGCATACTGCAGCCCACACAGTAACTTTAGGAGAATACAGGGGTTTCACTTCACACCAATATGGCTTTTCGGAACCCCAAAATCGCCAGTTCTGCTTATTCACGTATCCATTCAGGTGGAAGTGTGCTTCATCTGTAAACCAGATGCAGCAAACATCAAATCCTTCTCTATCAATCATTGTGAGCATCTGATTAGCAAAGGCAACTCTTTGTTGTACAGCTCGTATGGGTATGGCCTGGTGCGTTTGAATTTTGAATGGAAACATGTGTAGGCTCGTTCTCAGTATTTTCTGCGTGCTGGAACGCTTCAAACCAGTCTCAGATGCAAATTCTACGGACGGATGACATTGGATTTCACTGAATAATTCCAGAAACTGTGGCGATATTTTCAGGCGTAACTGCGGTTTGCTTGCGGCCAACATGCCCCACTACATCATCAGTTACGCTGCCTGTTCGTTGAAATTGTGCTTGTGCGAAGAGCGTACGAATGGTTTTCGCATCGGGTCCTTTTGGAACATTAAATCGTGCTTGAAAACTTCGCCTTGTTGCCGTAGGACTCTCTTCTAACCTGTGGTACTCTAGCACGAGAAAAACGCGCTGTTCAATGGAGTACATGGTTTTAATCTCTTCCTTCGGTACGCTAACCTCCTTTCACGTTTCAATAGTGGAACTGATCGCTCTGGACTTCGGATCACTATTTATACTAGGCATTACGTATAGCGATTACAGCGCCATCTGTTAGCAGCTTTTGTAACTATTATTTGAAACTGCTGTATAAACTTCTTACAGCCTTCGCAGTAAACATATCGTTTACTGCATTCCTCTATCGATCTTTGTTATCGAGATATTTAATTTTGAAATCAGGGAGTCCTTTTCTGGACACCCCTGTAGGAAGTCGTCTTTTCGCCCTCCTAGCCAGAACCGTCTACGCCTGGCTTTCCCTTTTGCCCTTCAGGCCCAGTGCAGATGTGTCGAGTCTCGCGTCCTCGCTTGCTGCCGCACCCTTTGTGGGGTCCCGCGCAGAGCTTTGATTGGCGGCGCGAGCAGTGGCGCGCAGTGCGATGCGGTTCTTCTCAGCCGGGTCGGGGCCCCTCCCGGCCGACTTTTAATTTGGCCGTCTGGCTGTCGCCGGCCAGCAGAGCCCTGAAGAGGCGAGGGGGTGCGGGGGGAGAAGGAGACCAGACCCGTCCTGTCCGGTCCGCCGTAGTGGCTGATTGAGATGCGCCGCCGCCGGTCATTAGGGGCAAGTGTCGGCTGCATGCCAAGCAGCGCCTCGGCCGGCCGTCATCAGCGCCGCATTAGCATTGCTTATTCCCGGCTGCTTGCTTGTTCTTGGCCACCCGCGTCCTGCGGCCTCTTCCAAGTCCGGCCCGGGCCTCTGAGGACCGGCCGCTCCTCCCACGCGCCGGACTTAGCCCGTCTTGTCTTGGGCCCTATCACCGGCCGCTTATCCATAGGCAGTAGGATGACGACGGCCGCAGACCTTCCAGGTGGGTTAAGTCTACAGCCTACTACTTTCGCCTCCTGTTCTTCTCTTTTACTCCGATGCTTGCAGCTCTTCAGATTGTCTGCGGGGGTCGCGAAATTCACCGGTAAAGTACAGAAGCATCAAAACACAATCAATATCATGTATCCGATATGAGGTACACTTAAAATGCGTGAGACTAACTAAAGATGATGTTGTGTTGGCAGAAGAGCCAACACCGTGTTACTAGAGGAGGCCGAAATGCACGCGTTTCAGCTCACGCAGGCGGACGTGATGAGGAAAGAACTATACATCTACATGATTAATCTGCAATTCACATTTAAGTGCTTAGCAGAGGGTTCATCGAACCACAATCATACTACCTCCCTACCATTCCACTCCCGAACAACGAGCGGGAGAAACGAACACTTAAACCTTTCTGTTCGAGCACTGATTTCTCTTATTTTATTTTGATAATCATTCCTACCAATGTAGGTTGGGCTCAACAAAGTATTTTCGCATTCTGAAGAGAAAGTTGGTGACTGAAATTTCGCTGCCCTTTTTTGCAACCTTTCGATGTCCTCCGTCAATCCCACCTGGTAAGGATCCCATACCGCGCAGCAATATTCTAACACAGAACGAACGAGTGTAGTGTAAGCTGTCTCTTTAGCGGACTTGTTGCATCTTCTAAGTGTGAAACGCAACCTTTGACTCGCCTTCCCCACAATATTATCTATGTGGTCTTTCCAACTGAAGTTGTTCGTAATTTTTACACCCAGATACTTAGTTGAATTGACAGCCTTGAGGATTGTACTATTTATCGAGTAATCAAGTTCCAACGGATTTCTTTTGGAACTCATGTGGATCACCTCACACTTTTCGTTATTTAGCGTCAGCTGACACCTGCCACACCATACAGCAATCTTTTCCAAATCACTTTGCAACTGATACTGCTCTTCGGATGACCTTACTAGACGGTAAATTACAGCATCATCCGCGAACAAGCAAAGAGAACTGCTCAGATTGTCACCCAGATCATTTATATAGATCAGGAACAGCAGAGGTCCCAGGACGCTTCCCTGGGGAACACCCGATATCACTTCAATTTTACTCGATGATTTGCCGTCTATTACTACGAACTGCGACCTTCCTGACAGGAAATCACGAATCCAGTCGCACAACTGAGACGATACCCCATAGGCCCACAGCTTGATTATAAGTCGCTTGTGAGGAGAGGTGTCAAAAGCTTTCCGGAGATCTAGAAATACGGAATCAACTTGAGAACCCCTGTCGATAGCGGCCATTACTTCGTGCGAATAAAGAGCTAGCTGCGTTGCACAAGAACGATGTTTTCTGAAACCATGCTGATAACGTATCAATAGATCGTTCCCTTCGAGGTGACGTGAGGTCTGGAACATGACAAGGAATGAGAATTCAGAAAGCGGACGTAATTAGTTTGATACTTAACTTTAATCCATTAATGATGAACGTCCCTCTTGATGGTACATGATTCCCAATATTATCTGTTCAGGATACATAGTAACTGAATATGGCGCCTTGCTAGGTCGTAGCAAATGACGTAGCTGAAGGCTATGCTAAACTGTCGTCTTGGCAAACGAGAGCGTATGTAGAAAGTGAACCATCGCTAGCAAAGTCGGCTGTGCAACTGGGGGCGAGTGCTAGGGAGTCTCTCTAGACTAGACCTGGGGTGTGGCCGGTCTGCAATCACTGATAGTGGCGACACGCGGGTCCGACGTGTACTAACGGACCGCGGCCGATTTAAAGGCTACCACCTAGCAAGTGTGGTGTCTGGCGGTGACACCAGAGATGAAATATGCGTTTGCGGAGAAACTGGAACACCAGAACATCTTACACTGTTATGAAGCACGCTAGCACAAGTGAGACCTATGCAGAACGACAGTGACATCGCCAGAATAATATGTAATAATGATGGCTGGAACACAAACGAAATGAAATGAGCGTATGGCATTGTTAGCTGGGGCCGGCCGGAGTGGCCGAGCGGTTCTAGGCGCTTCAGTCTGGAACCGCTCGACCGCTACGGTCTCAAGTTCGAATCCTGCCTCGGGAGTGGATGTGTTTGATGTCCTTAGGTTAGTTAGGTTTAAATAGTTCTATATTCTAGGGGACTAATGACCTCGGAAGTTAAAGTCTCATAGTGCTCAGAGCCATTTGATCCATTTGAACCATTTGTTACCTGCGTGGCCCCATGCGGTGGGGCGGGGAGGGGGGGGGGGGGGTTCGGCCGCCGTATTGGCAAGTCCTTTTTAGTAGACGCCACTTAGGCGACTTGCGGATCAATGATGATGAAAATGATGATTAAGGACACACGACACCCAGTCCCCTGCCGCTACTCTACGGAGGCGGACAAGAAATAGCGTAGCCGATATTGCATCGAACACACTGCATGAAGAATACAAGCGCCAAAAGCCATATGGAAGGAGGCGTAGACAAGCACAAACAACACAACAAACCACATTGGAGGACTCAAGCACGACCACAGATTCCGAAACCGAGGAAGGAACCAACGCACTAAGAGAACATGACTCAGAAGGCATCAACTTGTAACCAACAAAGCATGACACTGCATGCCACAACACAGTCACAAACAACGCAACAGGCTGTAAGAATGATAAAACAAACACCGACACCACATACTAAGACACCAGCAGTAAGGTAACGTCATTTTGGAGAAGTCTCGAAGACCTTTTATTCCGAGGCTCCTACTCCCCGATGACATACTGCATAGTGCTGTTGTTGTTGTTGTTGTTGGGTTGTTGTGGGGGAGTGGACCAGACAGCGAGGTCATCGGTCTCATCGCATTAGGGAAGGACGGGGAGGGAAGTCGGTTGTGCGCCATCAAAGGAACCATCCCGGCATTTGCCAGGGCCGATTTAGGGAAATCACGGAAAACCTAAATCAGGATGGCCGGACGAGGGATTGAACCGTCGCCCTCCCGAATGTGAGTCCAGTGTGCTAACCACTGCGCCATCCCGCTCTTCCATTGTGTTTAAAGTATACTACACACAAGCAGTAATGTATTGTTCCTCTTCTTATGTGTAGATAGAAGTATATTCTCTTTCTCTGTTTAAAGCTACAATGAATGCATTTTATATATCAAATGTACTTTCTGTATAAAATATGTATAAAACTAAAAATGTAATGTATTAAGTTATTTAAGGAATAATGCATTCGAGTAGCATTCTATTTCCACTAACAAATTTACAAACATGAGTATATTTCTCATGTTAAGCTAAAATTCGTGTATCCCATGTATCAAATGCTCAATCAGTATTTAATCTGTATAATACCAGTCGTATGTATCTAAGGTATCACATAGAATATACCGCAAATCTGTAAATACCAGTCGTATGTATCTAAGGTATCACATAGAATATACCGCAACTTCCAACATTAGGACAAACAAACAGATGCTGAATATCATGTAGTGTCCTGCCTTACAACGCTCCCAGTAATATACCAATACACACAAACACAGTAAACATATATAAACCATTTCATACATAAACCATTTCAGATGAGAATAGCTCGAGGTTCTACCGAGACCTTCTTACCTTAAATAAGTAGTAACAGGCCATTACCAATCAACATGCTACATAGACTATAAACGATTTTCACCATACATTGTATTACAGTTTTCTTTTTCTTTTTCTTTGACATTCGCATTATGTAAATTATATTCTCATAAGCTAGACAGAAACAAATTATATAACACCTTTTTAACAATTGTTAAGCACTCAACTCGCTGTAAACTTAGAGAACTTTTTATATATTATGTTCTTTATATTATTTAAAAAAGCATTAACAGCTGTATACCAATAAGACTGTCATAATGAGAAATCTTTGCTATTAGATTTAGTAACATCTGACCCACCTTACATTTCAAGGCGGTGCGTTACTTGGTACTGTTAATGAAATAAATAAATATACCAATGTTAATATTACCGATGACAGTGCTAGTATGGCGAAATTATTAGACAAATTTTTCGAAATTCCTTCATCAAAGACGACAAAGAAAATAATCCAGAATTCGAATCAAGAGCAGCTGCCAAGATGAGTAACTTGTAGCTATGGCATAATCGTACTGCAGTTACGGCCGTGAGAACACAATGGGTTCGTTTGACTTGTATTTGACGGCATTATCAGCGACTCTCGCGTCGATGATGATGAAATGATGAAAAGAACAACACCCAGTCCCCGAACGGATAACATCTCCGAGCCGGTCAGGCTTCGAACCTGGACCCTCAACAAAGCTGTCAGCATCGCTGACCATTGAGCCAGGAAGGCAGGCAACTTAAAAGTAGATATCCTCCGTGTAATGAAGCAGCATAAGGCAATAAAGGTAATCTTCTGGTCCACAATGTACTCCAATTAGATATCTTTCGGAGTATGCTGTCACAATACCTCCATACTTGGCAACCACATACAACCGCTTATTCGACGGAAAGTCCCACATGTCACACCAACAATTCAGAAAGAGAACAGGAATGATTCGCTGAAGTATAGATGCACATTACTAATGCGAATATGCAGCAGGATTTTGGAACGTACGTATACTGTGTTCGAACATTATGAATTAGCTCGAAGAATACGATTTATTGACAAATAGTCAAGACAAATTCAAAAAATATCATTCTTTTGAAACACAACTAGCTTTATTAACACGAAGGAATGAGTACTATCGCCAGGTGACCTGATTGATGCCACATATCTACATTTCCGATAGGCGTTTGACACCATTCCCCACAAGCGATTTCTAATCAAATTTCGTGTCTGTGGAGTATCATCTCAGTTGTGTTTTAGTCTCAGAAAGATCACAGGTCGTAGTAGTCGACGGGAAGTCATAGAGTAAAAGTGAAATCTGTTGCTCCCCACGGAACTCTTACAGACCATCTCGTGTTCCTAATATTCCGGGTGTTCAAAAAGTCAGTATAAATTTGAAAACTTAATAAACCACGGAATAATGTAGATAGAGAGGTAAAAATTGACACACATGCTTGGAAAGACATGGGGTTTTATTAGAACAAAAAAAAAACAAATAACACCCCGTATTGCTAGAGGCGTGAAAGGTCTCTTGCGCGCGTCGTTTGGTGATGATCGTGTGCTCAGCCGCCACTTCCGTCATGCTTGGCCTCCCAGGTCCCCAGACCACAGTCCGTGCGATTATTGGCTTTGGGGTTACCTGAAGTCGCAAGAGTATCGTGATCGACCGACATCTCTAGGGATGCTGAAAGACAACATCCGACGCCAATGCCTCACCATAACTCCGGACATGCTTTACAGTGCTGTTCACAACATTATTCCTCGACTACAGCTATTTTTGAGGAATGATGGTGGACATATTGAGCATTTCCTGTAAAGAACATCATCTTTGCTTTGTCTTACTTTCTTATGCTAATTATTGCTATTCTGATCAGATGAAGCGCTATCTGTCGGACTTTTTTGAACGTTTCTATTTTTTTGGTTCTAATAAAACCCCATGTCATTCCAAGCATGTGTGTCAATTTGGACCTCTCTATCTACATTATTCCGTGATTTATTCAGTTTTCAAATTTATACTGACTTTTTGATCACCTGCTATATAAACGATTTAGGAGACATTAACTTGTTTGCAGATGGTGCTCACATTTACCGTCTAGTAAAGCCATCAGAATATCAAAAACAATTGCAAAATGGCTTAGACACGATATCTGCGGCATTTCATTTTTTATTGTTGCAGAATAGGGGAGAGAGTGTCACAGTTATAATAATCCAGTTTGGGTGGCAGTATTTAAAACAAGGGATTTATTAACAGTGGCGAAATCTTTTCACAACATTTCGGTCACGAACTTTCTCGTCTGAATGAGAATATATTTTATCAAGACGTTAACCCACATAGGAAAAAAAATGATCATCGCAATAAAATAAGAGAAATCAGAGCTCATACAGAAAGATTTAAGAGTTTATTTTACCCATATGTTGTTCAAGAGTGGAACAGTCGAAAATATTTTGAAGGTGATTCGATAAACCGTCTGCCAGGCACTTCACCGTTAACTGCATAGTAGTCATGTAGATGTAATGTAGATGAAATTAAAACTGCAGCAAAAATCCAATGAAGTTTTCTACAGATGTGTTTTGCAATATTCCTAGTATGTCTGTCGATCACGTCACTTCACACATTTCAGTTCTAAGCCCACATTGAGCTCGTATTCAAGTGCAGAACAATGGTCTCCCACCAGGGGTGAAGTGTGTGTCGTCATTCGGTTTATTCCCTCTGAGGGTTTCAGCCTGATTTCATGCAGCCCGCATGACTCAACTGTCGAGCACGATGGCAAGGTGAGTGGTGCAGGACCTCTGACGCAGGGGGTACAGAAACTGATGATCGAAACAGTCAGGGAAAGAAGCTGGAGTCAACTGATGATCTTGTGCAACGAGTGGATCAGGTGAATCGAGATACCGTTTACGAAAGGAAATTCAGAACAAATGAAGAGGAATCTGGGCATTGTCCTTCACAACAATGCTCGGCAGTACACTGGAGTTGCTCATATAAACTGCGGACTATGAGGACAGCATTTCGGCACAGACAATGAGCTACAGACCACTGTAGTGAATTCGCGGATATCACAAGTGGACTCCTTCTATGACGAGGATATTGAGAAGTAGGTACAATGCTATGACAAATGTTTAAGTCAGAGCAGCGACTATGTGCAGAAGTAACTCGAAGACATAGCTAAACGTTGCAAACAAAATAATTTTGATATTAACTGAGGTTTCCATTTCATGACTGATAGGGCCTGTAAGTTCAAATGGCTCTAAGCACTATGGGACTTAACATCTGAGGTCGACGGTCCCCTAGACTTAGAACTACTTAAAACTAACTAACCTAAGGATATCACACACATCCATGCCCGAGGCACGATTCGAACCTGCGACCGTAGCAGCACAGCGGTTCCTGGCTGTAGCGCCTAGAACCGCTCGGCCACATCGGCTGGCAGGCCAGCCTGTAAGAAAACATCTCTTATACATTACTAAACAACTGAAACTGTTACCAAGTCACAATTGTGGATTGTCTATCTAACTTCTTCCAAGGACAACAAAATATTCTAGTCTGAATATTTCATTCAATTATTGATCGAATTTAAAAATTTAAAATACATTGTAATCTGTTCATCAAAGTCTTACATCAAAGGCTAACACAGTAAGTATTAAAGCTGCAAACCGTGTACATTAATTGTGGCAAACTGTTCGTGCTCGTATGGTGGGTTTTTCCGTAACCATGGCAGACTAATTGTTTCATGCTACAAAAATCACGCTATCGAAGATCTATACCGCATTCAGGGAAAGCGGAGAAAGATTATCCCGTAACTCATAATGCAGAAGAAAACATGTGTTGAGTAATCGTGGCAGACGGTGATTGAAAACGATTGTGAAGAAGAATAGGAGAACAGGGAGAACGGAAGCTACAAAATTCACTGCTGGACTTAATGTCGCATTCGCGAACCCTGTCAGCACCAAAACAACACGGAGGGAACTTCAGGAGCAGGGAATCTCAGGGCAAGCTGGAATTCGAAAACCACTAATCAGTGATGCAGATTCCTGTAACCCGTAACAGGTGAACGTGGTGCCGAAGGCATAAAAAGTGGAGTGTGGAGCAGCAGAAGAATGTTACTTGGTCGGATGAGTCTTGTTTCGCATTGTTTACAGCTTCTTACCTAGATTACGTCCCAGAATTGAGACGTGGTGGAGATTCTGCGATGCTTTGGTCGGTCATATAGTGGTACTTCATGTGCCTCGTGAGTACTCAGGAAGGCAGTATTACTTTCAAGAACTATGTGACCATTTTTGCGTACCAGGTCTATCTCACCCTACAGCGTTCATTCCCAAGAGGTTGCTGTGTTCGAAAACGACAGGGCTCCTGTTCGCACAGCTCGAATTGTCCAGCATTGGTTTTGTGGACACGAGAATTAATTGTTGCATGTCTCATGGTCAGAACAGCCACTAAACCTCGATATTATTGACTCTTTGTGGCCTGGCTTGGAGGGAAGGATGCGTGGTCACTCTCTATCATCGACACCGTTACCTGCCACTAATTTCAAGGAACAATGGTATAAAATTCTCCCCAAACTTCCACAGGTCATGTATTCATCCACTCCGACGCGACTGGAAGCTGTTCTGAATTCCAACGGTTTCAATACGTCGTATTAGGCATGATAATATGTTGTGTTTGAGATGTTCCAATACCTTCGTTCAACTCTTGTTGCCAGCCAAGGATAGGAAGTTGAAGGTATGACGGAGGTTCACTGTTCGGCGGAAACCATTATCCTCACCCACCCATATGGGTCTGTATGCGCTCTAAACTCCCCTTATCATGATCCTTACGTGAGACACGCTAAGGTGGCAAAAGTCAGAGGATAGCGATATGCACATATTCAGATGGGAGTAGTATCGCTTAAACGAGGTATAAAAGGACAGTTCATTGGCGGCGCTGTCATTTGTACTCAGGTGAGTCATTTGAAAAGGTTTCCGACGTGATTAGGGCCGCAAGACGGGAATTAACAGTCTCTGAACGCAAAATGGTAGTTGGAGTTAGACGCATGAGGCATTACATTTCGGAAATCGTTAGGAAATTCAATATTCAAGAGCGTGCCGAGAATGCCAAATTTCAAGCACTACCTCTGACCAAGGACAACGCAGGAGTCGACGCTCTTCACTTAACGAGCGAGAGCAGCGGCGTTTGCGTAGAGTTGTCAGTGCTAACAGACAAGCAGCACTGCCTGAACTAAACGCAGAAATCAATGTGGGACATACGATGGAAATATCCGTAAGAAGAGGGTGGGGAAATTTGGCATTAATGGGCTACGGCAGCAAACGACGGACGCCACTGTCTTTGTTAACTGCACGACATCGCCTGCAGCGCCTCCCCTGGACTCATGACCATATCTATTGGACCCTAGACGACTGGAAAATCGTACCCTGGTCAGACGAGTCCCAATTTAGGTAAGAGCTGACAGTAGGGTTCGAGGGTGCCTCAGACCTTCGAAGCCATGGCACCAAGTAGTCAACAAGGCACCGGGCGAGAAGGTGATGCCTCCATAATGATGTGGGCTCTGTTTACGTGGATTGGACTGAGTCCTCTGGTCCAGCTGAACTGATTATTGACTGGAAATGGTTATTTTCAGATATATGGGGACCATTTGCAGCCATTCATGGACTTCACGTCCCAAACAAAGATGTATTGTCTTATGGATGACAACGCGCCATGTCACCGGGGTACATTCGATAGTGATTTGTTTGAAGAACTTTCTGGACAATCGAGCGAATCATTTTGTCCCTCAGATCGCCCGACATGAATCCGATCGAATATTTGTGGGACGTAATTGGGAGGTCTGATCGTGAACAAAATCCTGCACTGGACCAGAGGCACAGTATCTCTGCAGGGGACTTCCAGCAAGTTGTAGAGTTCACGCAATGTCGACTGCTGCGCTAGCCCGGTAACAGGATGTCCTGCCCGATATTAAGGAGGTATCCCATTGTTTTCCTGAATACAGTTTCTCTATACTTACCCAACAGAGTTTTGCGAGAACTACGCCGTTCAAAAAATGGTTCAAATGGCTCTGAGCACTATGGGACTCAACTGCTGAGGTCATAAGTCCCCTAGAACGTAGAACTATTTAAACCTAACTAACCTAAGGACAACACACACACATGCCCGAGGCAGGATTCGAACCTGCGACCGTAGCGGTCGCGCGGTTCCAGACTGTAGCGCCAAAACCGCTCGTCCACCAGCGCCCGGCAAACTACGCCGTCTTCCCCCCATGAACATGGACCATGCCGTCGGTGGAGTGACTTGCGTGCCTCAACGATACATATTGCAGTACCGTAGGTACAACCATACGTAGGGGTGTCTGTTGAGAGGCCAGACTAACGTGTGGTTCCTGAAGAGGGGCAGCAGCCTTTGCAGTTTTCAGAAGTTGCAGGTGCAACAGTCTGGATGATTGCCTAGTCTGGCCTTGTAACATCAACCAAAATGTCCTCGCTGTGCTAGTATTGCGAACGGTTGTGAGCCAGGGGAAACTACAGCCGTAATTTTTCCAGAGGATATGCAGCTCTACTGTATGGTTAAATGATGATTGTGTCCTCTTTGGTAAAATATTCCCAGGATATAATAGTCCTCTATTCGCATATCCAGGCGGAACCACTCAGGAGGATGACATCTTTAGGAGAAATATGTCTGATATTATATGGATTGAAGAGTGGAATGTTAGATCCCTTAATCGGTCGAATATATTAGAAAATTTAAAAAGGGAAATGGGTAGTTTGAAGTTAAACATAGTGGGAATTAGCGAAGCTGGTGCCAGGAGGAAATGTGTGTGAATTCCTAAGGGACCAAACTGCTGAGGTCATCAGTCCCTAGACTTATACACCACTTGAACTAACTTATGCTAAGAACAACAAACACACCCATGCCGGAGGGAGGACTCGAACCTCCAGCGGGAGGGGCCACGCAATCCGTGACATTGCGCCTCTAACCGTACGGCCACTCCGCGCAGCAATACATGGTCAAACAGGGGTAATTCTGCAGTGGGTTACTATGAACAGCGTAGTGAACGCATTATAGTAGCCGAGACAGACACGGATCCGAGTCCACCACACTAGTAAAACTTTACATGCCAGGTGCGTCCGAAGATTATGAGCAGATTGAAGAAATGTATGATGAGATAAAAGAAATTATTCAAGTAGTTAACGGAGACAAGAATTTGTGAAAGGGGATTGGAAGTCGATAGTAGGAAAACGAAGAGAAGGAAAAATAGTACGTGAATATGGACTGGGGGAAAGTAATGGTTCAAATGGCTCTGAGCACTATGGGACTTAACATCCGAGGTCATGAGTCCCCTAGAACGTAGAACTACTTAAACCTAACTAACCTAAGGACATCACACACATCCATTCCCGAGGCAGGATTTGAACCTGCGACCGTAGCGGTTGCGCGGTTGGGAGAAAGTAATGAAAGAGGAAACCGCCTCGTAATATTTTGCACAGAGAGTAACTTAATCATCGTCAACACTTTGCTCAAGAGTCATAAAGAAAGATTGTATACGTAAAAGAGGCCTCGAGACACCTGAATGTTTCAGATTTATTACATGCTGGTTAGACAGAAATCCAGAAACCAGATTTTAAATTTTAAAACATTTCCAGGGGCACCACAGTTTAACTGGTTATGAACTGTATATTAAAAGTGAAGAAATCGTAAAAAGGTAGGAAAGTAAGGAGATTTCACCTGAATAAGTCGAAAGAGATTCAGAGGAAGCATTAGGTAACATGGGAAAGGAATACAGTAGAAGAGGAATGGGTAACTGCAAGAGATGATATAGTGAAGGCAGCAAAGGATCAAATAGGTAAAACGACAGGGACCAGTGGAAGTCCTTGCATAACACAAGAGATATTTAATTTAACTGATGAAAGGAAGAAATTTAAAAATTCAGGAAATGAAGTAGCCGAAAGGGAAGACAAACGTTTAAAAAATGATATTGAAGTAAGTTCAAAATTCCTAAGCAGGAATGGCAGAGGACATATGTAACAATTTAAAAGCGTATTTCGCTAGGGGAAAGAATGAAACCGCCTACAGGAAAATTAAAGAGACCTTTGGAGAAAGGAGAAGCAGCTGCATGAAAATCAAGACCTCATATGGTATACCGGTCCTAAGTAAAGAAGGGAAATCTCAAAGATGGAAGGAGTATGTAGAGGGTCTATTCAAGGGAGGTGAAGCAATGAAGCAGTATCATAGAAGGCGAAGTGGACGTACTCGAAGATGAGATGGGAGATACGATACTACGCGGAGAATTTGCAAAACTCCGAGAGATCTAAGTCGAAACAAGGTCCCGCTGGCAGACGATATTCCGTCAGAATTACAGATAGCCTAGGGAGAGCCGGCCATGACAAATCTCTTCCATCTGGTGTGAAAGATGTATGAGACATGCGAAATACCTCAGGCTTCAAGAAGGAGGTAGTAATTCCAATCCCAAAGAAAGTAGTTGCTGACAGGTGTGAAAAACCACCGAACTGTCGGTTTAATAAGTCATGGTTGCAAACCACTAACAAGAATTCATTACAGAAGAATGGAAAAACTTGTAGAAGCCGACCTCGGGGAACATCAGTTTGGATTCCAGAGAAATGTAAGAACACGCGAGGCAATAACGACGCTACTGCTTACCTTAGAGGACAGGTTAAAGAATGGTAAACATGCGATTATATCTTATATGAAGTCTTCACGGGTTGGGAGCAACGTTTCGATGGAATGCGTCTCCATCATCTTCGCCTTCCATGAAACGTTGCTACGAGACGACGACGCTACTCGGCTGACAACCCGTGAAGACTTCATATATAAAATTCGCCGAGAAAGCCTGCACTCACATGCGTTTATATCATTTGTAGACTTAGATGAAGCTTTTGACAATGTTGACTGGAATATTTTCTTTGAATTTCTGAACGTAGCAGGGGTAAAATACAGGGAGCAAAGGGCTATTTACAAATTGTACAGAAATCAGACGAAATTTATGAGAGTCGAGGGGCATGAGAGGGAGGCAGCGGTTGAAAAGTAAGTGAACCTATTCCCGATGTTATTAAATATGCACATTGAAAAGGCAGTAACCGAAACCGAAGAAAAATTTGGAATATGAAATCAGTTTCTCAATGACATTGTGATTCTGTCAGAGACAGCAAACGATTTGGAAGCAGTTGAAAGGAGGATATAAAACGAAAATCACCAAAAGTAAAATAAAAGTAATGGAGTGTAGTCGAATTAACTTTAAGTAGTAGAGTTGTTTTGCTACTTGGACAGCAAAGTAGAGAGGATATAAAGTGTAGACTGGCAATAGCAAGAGAAGCATTCATGCAGAAGAGAAATTTGTTGACATCGAATAAAGATTTAAGTGTCGGGGAGTCTTTTCTGAAGGTATTCGTCTGGAGTATAGCCCTGTTTGGAAGTGAAATGTGGACGATAAACAGTTTAGATAAAAAAAAGAGAGAGAGAGAGAGAGAGCCGGCTGCTGGTGGCCGAGCGGTTCTGGGCGCTTCAGTCCGGAACCGCGTGACTGCTACGGTCGCAGGTTCGAATCCTGCCTTGGGCATGGATGTGTGTGATGTCCTTAGGTTAGTTAGTTTTAAGTAGTTCTAAGTTCTAGGAGACTGATGACCTCAGATGTAAAGTCCCATAGCGCTCAGAGCCATTTGAACCATTTTTTTAAAAAGAGAGTAGAAGCCTTAGAAATATTTTACTAGAGAAGAATTTTGAAAATTAGATGGGTCGATCACGTAACAAATGAGGAGGTATTAAATGGAACTGGAGAGACAAGAAATTTGTGACATAGCTTGACCACAAGAACGGATCGGTTGATAGGACACACTCCGAGTCATCAAGGGATCATCAGTTTACTGCATGGAAGTGTGGGAGCTGGAAATCGTAGAAGGAGACGAAGACATGAGTATCATTATCAGATTCACAAAGATGTAGGCGAGAGTAGTTATTTGGAAATGAAAAAATTCGCAGAGGGTGGAGTAGCATGGAGAGCTGTATCAAACCGGTCTTAGGACTAAAGACAATAACAACTCCATCTTTCTTCCATATATGCTCTAGACTGAGTTGATGATCGGTAATGGTCGAAACTAAACTAATCCGACAAAGAAGTTTGAATAAGTAAAAGAAAATGAATATAAGCATCTACTGTTGACACTGTCGTCGCGATACCTCTTCAACTTCCCCTAGCATTTAACGTAGATGTCCTCGGAGCAACTTAAATCACTTAATAAATGTAAGTCTTCCTGTCCAGACGGATACCAAATAGGTTCCTTTCAGAGTATACTGATGCAATAGCTCCATACTTACATTACACAACCGTTCGGTCTACGAAAGATCCGTACCCAAAGACTAGAAAGTTGCACAGGTCACACCAACATTCAAGAAAAGTAGTAGGAGTAATCCACTAAATTACTGGCCCATATCATTAACGTCGATATGCAGTGGGATTCTGGAACATATATTGCGTACGAACATTATGAATTACCTCGAAGAAAACGGTCTACTGACACACAGTCAACACGGATTTAAAAAAAAGATCGTTCTTGTGAAACACCACTAGCATTTTATTCGCGTGAAGTGCTGAGTGCTATTGACAAGGCATTTCAGATTGATTCAGTATTTCTTGATTTGCAGAAGGCTTTTGACAGTGTTTCACACAAGCGGCTTGGAGTGAAATTGCGTGCTTATGAAATTTCGTCTCAGTCATGTGACTGGATTCGTGATTTCCTGCAAGAGATGTCATCACTCGTAGTAATTGACAGAAAGTCATCGAGTAAGACAGAAGTGATTTCTGGCTTTCCCCAAGATAGTGTTACAGGCCCATTACTGTTCCTTATTTATATAAACGGTTTGAGAGACAATCTGAGGAGCCGTCTTTGGTTGTTTGCAGATGACGCTGTCGATTATCGACTAGCAAAGTCAACAGAAGATCGATACAAATTGCAAAAGGATTTAGAAAAGATATCTGCAACAATAGGCAATTGACCCTAAATAACGAAAAGTGTGAAATCATCCACGTGAGTGCTAAAAGGAATCCGTTAAACATCGTTTACACGATAAATCAGTCAAATCTAAAGGCCGTAAGTTCAAATAAAGGCCTAAGAATTACAATTACGAACCAATTAAAGTGGAAGGGACACATAGACAACGTTGTGGGGATTGATAACCAAATACTGCGTTTTATGGACAGGACACTTAGAAAATGTAACAGATCTGCTAAGGAGAATGCCTACATTACGCTTGTCCGTCCTGTTTTAGACTACTGCTCGGTGTGGGATCCTTATCAATTAGGCTTGACGGAGTACATCGAAGAAGATCAAAGAAAGGCAGCACGTTTTTTATTATCGCCAAATAGGGGAGAGAGTAACACTGAAATGATGCAGAATTTGGGATGGACATCATTAAAACAAAGGCGTTTTTCGTTGGGAAGCAGTCTTCTCACTAAATTATAATCAGGAGGTTTCTCCTCCGGATGCGAAAATATTTTATTGATTCCGATCTACATAGGGAGAAACGATCACGATGATAAAATATGGGAAATCAGCGCTCGTACTGAAAGATATAGGTGTTCGTTCTTTGCCGGCCGTTGTGGCCGTGCGGTTCTAGGCGCTTCAGTCTGGAACCACGTGACCGCTACGGTCGCAGGTTAGAATCCTGCCTCGGGCATGGATGTATGTGATGTCCTTAGGTTTGTTAGGTTTAAGTAGTTCTAAGTTCTAGGGGGCTGCTGACCTCTGAAATTAAGTCCCATAGTACTCAGAGCCATTTGGACCATTTTTTGTTCATTCTTTCCGCGCTCTATACGAGATTGGAATAATAGAGAATTGTGAAGATGGTTCGATAAACCTTCTGCCAGACACTTAAATACGATTTGCAGAGTATCCATGTACATGTACACTACTGGCCATTACAATTGCTACACCACGAAGATGACGTACTACAGACGCGAAATTTAACCGACAGGAAAAAGATGCTGTGATATGCAAATTATTAGCTTTTCAGAGCATTCGCACAAAGTTGGCGTCGGTGGCGACACCTACAACGTGCTGACATGAGGAAAGTTTCCAAACCGATTTCTCATACACTAACAGCAGTTGACCGGCGTTGCCTGGTGAAACGCTGTTGTGATGCCTCGTGTAAGGAGGAGAAATGCGTACCATCACGTTTCCGACTTTGATAAAGGTCGGATTGTAGCCTATAGCGATTGGGGTCTATCGTATCGCGACATTGCTGCTCGCGTTGGTCGAGATCCAATGACTGTTAGCAGTATATGGAATCGGTGGGTTCAGGAGGGTAATACGGAACGCCGTGCTAGATCCCAACGGCCTCGTATCACTAGCAGTCGAGATGACAGGCATCTTATCCGCATGGCTGTAACGGATCGTGCAGCCACGTCTCGATCCCTGAGACGTTTGCAAGACAACAACCATCTGCACGAACATTTCGATGACGTTTGTAGCGGCATGGACAATCAGCTCGGAGACCATGGCTGCGATTACCCTTGACACTGCAACACAGACAGGAGCACCTGCAATGGTGCACTCAACGACGAATCTGGGTGCACGAATGGTATAACGTCATTTTTCGGATGAATGAAGGTTCTGTTTACAGTATCATGATGGTCGCATCCTTGTTTGGCGACATCGCGGTGAACGCACATTGGAAGCGTGCATTCATCGTCGCCATACTGGCGTATCACCCGTCGTGTTGGTATGGGGTGCCAATGGTTACACGTCTCGGTCACCTCTTTTTCACACTAACGGCACTTTGAACAGTGGACGTTACATTTCAGATGTGTTACGACCCGTGGCTCTACCCTTCATTCGACCCCTGTGAAACCCTACATTTCAGCAGGATAATGCACGACCGCATGTTGCAGGTCCTGTACGGGCCTTTCTGGATGCAGAAAATGTTCGACTGCTGCCCTGGCCAGCACATTCTCCAGATCTCTTACTAATTGAAAACGTCTGATCAATGGTGGCCGAGCAATTGGCTCGTCACAATACGCCAGTCACTACTCTTGATGAAATGTGGTATGGTGTTGAAGCTGCATGGGCAGCTGTACCGGCACACGCCATCCAAGTCTGTTTGACTCAATCTCCAGGCGTATCAAGCCCGTTATTATGGCCAGAGGTGGTTGTTCTGGGTACTGATTTCTCAGGATCTATGCACCCAAATGGCGTGAAAATGTAATCACATGTCACTCCTAGTATAATATATTTGTCCAATGAATACCCGTTTATCATCTGCATTTCTTGTTGGTGTTGCAATTTTAATGACCAGAAGTGTATATACAGAATTTTATTCACCGTGAATCTGTGTAACAGAAGAATTAACAATTTTTTGTGTGTTGAAAATAGAAATCTGTGTCAATCACCACTCCCTTCTATTACAAAATTTTGTTTGCCGCTGATATCTGGTTTTATTGCTCTTTCACTTAATTGGATTTCACTCAATGATTGTTTGTGGAAATAAAATACTACTGCAACATATTACATATAGTACTCACAAGATATTCACTGCTGGAAAATTTTTAAATTTGAATACAATATTTTTTCCTATTTGCATCACGGTACTGTCCCTTGGAACAGTTTTTCACATTTGTAAAAACGGTACATTTCCGGAGTAATTTCTGTAATTGTAGAAAAAAAAACTGCAGCACTCATAAAGCGAATGCTGTTATTTCAAAGTGGAGAACGAAAATACAATAACTTTCCAACACAGGTCTGGCTAGACGTGAACTGAAAAGTGACGCAAAGAACAGTACTCTTCTCCCAAAGCTGTTGAATGGAATGAACAACCGAATGAGTGCAGCGTATGGATTGAGAGTAAGCCTAAGATATATGAAAGTAGGGAGGCCTAGCAGAGATGAAAATAACGAGATGTTAGCATGAAAATTGATGGTCAAGAAGTAGATGAAGTGAAGTTATTCTTCTACCTTTCCAGAAAATTAAGCCATGCCTGACAAAGAAAGGAATAGATAAAAAGCAGACTAGCACTGTCAAAAAGGGTATTCCTGGCGAAGAGAAATCTACTGGTGTTAAACATAGGCCTTAGTTTGACGAATAAATGTCGGAGATAGCTTGTTTGGATCACAGCACTACATGGCAGTGAAACACGGACTGTGGGGAAAAAGGGAAAGAAGGGATTCGTTTCAGATGTGGTGATAGAGAAAGATGTTGGTAATTAGGTGGACTGATGAGAAATGTGGAGGTTCTCCACTGAATCGGCCATGGGACCAACCTGTCGAGGACATTGCAAAGAAGAAAGCACAGTATGATGGGACATGTACTCACTATGTGCAAACCTTAAGGACGAAAGTAGCTCCCGCCTGATCAGTCATTGCCAAGTAACGTAGCTCCATGAAACTTGTACCATACATAGAACTGCTACAGTGTAGCACAGGAGGTAGTTGAAAGAAATTCCCTTTGAAACAAACAGAAATTACGGTTTTATTCGAAGATAACTATTACACTGCAGCCACCATGATTCATGATGACGCTCTGGACATTACAACAGGTAGAACATTGTTCTTAACACTTTGCCGTCCGCACGTCTCGTACAAATTTATTCTCTTGGCGCCGGCAGCGCTAATTCGGAGTATTTGGCTTGTTGGAGGCCGCTTGTTACCTTTCAGTTGATGACAAGCTTCAAACACATTTACTTTTGCAGGCTTTAATTTTTCCGGAAATCCTCTATCTTGCTGTATCGCTCCACAAACTAGAATTTTATTTTCAAGTAACTTCTCTGCAAGTTCTACACTGTTATAATAATTATCCATGTAGAGGTGATGCCACTTTCCATAAGAAGGTGTCAATAGTTCCATCAGTGTTCTTGCTAAAGTTTGACCAGTGCCGGAATATATCTTGAATGAGGAAATGTATCCCGTACTCGAATCACACAGCATCCGAATGAGTATGCCATATTTCGTAATTTTCGACGGATTGTAAACTTTAAAATTTAACTGTCCAATTTAACTGTCCACGCCACGGTATCATTCCTTCATCAGTTGAGATGTTTTTACTTGGATTAAACGTTTCTGTAAACTTTTTGGAAAAATAATCAGTACGAATTGCACTTTGAAAAGCCGTTTGGCATTATCCGGCTTATTGCTGTTGTCGGAAAAATGTAAAAATGACATTATTTGTCTGAATCGGTTGTGGGACATCGTTTTGCGAAATATCTGTATGTCTATCAACGGATTCGTTGACCAGCAATCATCGATCTATGCTTTTTTTTCATAATTCCCACCAGGATAGCAAGCCCAAACCATTTTCTAAGTGCGGGTCCCGTAACGTCGACAAATTTGACATTTTTTTATATCCAGTTTCCTTCTATTGCAATTTTGACTGTAATACTTGTTGGTTTCGTTGCTAATACAGTCAAATAGATCGTTCACAATATGTAATTCTGCAATATCCACGACGCTCTGTGTATCTTTGGGAAATATGTGTGGACCCGGAGATCCTTCAAATTTATTAATGGTCCTCAGTAAATCATAGTCTGTCTTCTTCGTCTGATTCATCCGAATCAGTTGGCAACCGTAGCATCTGCCGAATTCTTCTTGGATGTATTTCACTATCTTCCGCCGATTCTGCTTCACTTTCATATTTTTGATATCCAATGTCTTCTCCGCAGTCAGCCATATCGTCCGGAACGTCAGACAAGACGTCCGCGCATTCATCGTAAATAATCATATCGTCTCTTTCGTCTGCCATGATGAAAGTGCACTAGTACTTATAAAAACAAAAAAACCTGTTGGCATGTGTAACTTATTGTTACCGAAACAAAACACCAACAGAATGAAAAAAAGGTAATAAAGTGCTGTCACTGGCAACTGCGCTACGATACTATGCTCAAGACACCACTGTGGTGTCGCCGGCCACTGAGCGATACTTTGCACACGACACCACTGTGGTGTCGCCGGTCGGTAAAGTGTTAATAGGGTGTGTGAGCACCACGGAGAGCAATGCATGCTCTGCAACGTGCTCCAATGCTAGTCACAAGGCTGGTGAGGAATTAATGCGGTAGAACGTTCCAGTCATTCACCAGCGTGGCTGACATCTGCTGGGTGGTCGTAGATGCAAGGGAACGTGCTGAGATACGTCTCCTCAACGCATCCCACGCGTGCGCGATGGGATTTGAGTCGGCAGAACGGTCAGGCCAGTCCATTCGCCGAATATCCTCTCGTTCCAAGAGCTCCTCAATCTCTGCTGCTCGATGCCGATGCGTATTGCAGCAAGAGGTAGGGGCCCCACGTACTGATGCAGGTGTCTTGGCACCATTTACCGTGAAATGTGTATTTCATTTGGTCTTAATTTCTTATCGTATACGAGTATTCCTACAACGACGAAGTAACAGTCACATCAGTTGTCAGTAAAATGGCATTGTCCTTGACGGTGTTGCGTTTTTTTCCACTGTGTAAAATATTAAAAATGATTATCAAAAATATTAAAAGTTCTTAGTATAGAAGTGTTAAAGCTTGATATACCGGTAAAATATTAAGGGGAGAAGGAAGGCAAGTAGGCTTCAGAAATTCGATTCTTAGATTTTAGCATATTTGAAATGCCTGGTCTTTCCTGTATGAAACAGTTTTTGTTTGATATAAATACGACAGTTTTTTCGTCAGATGTGATGGTTTTCCTGACGCACGGTCTTTGCCCGAATGATCCTGACACTTGATGCAAGTACTGGAGAAGTGACAGATTTGATCACAAACATTCTTTACCTGCGACAGTAATGAATGAAATTAAACCCATATTTAGAGACCTTTGTAAAGATATCTTCTTGAAGAAATGTCTTCATGGAAAATCCCAAAATATAAATGAATGTGTGAATTCTGTTATTTGGAACTGCTTACCGAAAACTGTATTTGTTCAGCTTACAACCCACAAATTTGGTGTTTATGATGCTATTTTATGCTTCAATGATGGTTTAATTAGAAAACTGGATTTTTGGAATTATTGGGCATAAAATATAGTGGAAATACTGCAAAATCCTTGGTGCAAATAGATAGAGAGAGAATCCGCAAAGCAGATACTGCTAATTTAAAATGCACAAAAGAAGCCAGACAGAGAAGTAGAGGGGCCAAGAGAAGAAAAGAAGATCAGTATGATTCAGATCATGCTCAGTATGGTGCAGGAAAATATTAGTGGTAAGTAATTCTCATCAATAACTATAGTAGCATTGCAATATTAAACTTTAAATGGATTTTTCTCAAAACTACACTTTTTACTTTCAGATACCATTATTTGACAAAGTAATGGGGTTAGAATCATGAAATTTGGTCAATTGTTCTGCAAATGGTAATAAGTTATTAAAAGTGAACTGGGAACCTCCAAACAATCAGAAACTGTTTTATAATAATTAATGTACACAAAAGAGTTAAATTTTACTAGTGAAAGAATAATTTTTTTCTTCAAAACCATAAGAGTTATTATGTTCATTTTACTTACAAATTGAGGCATATATGTTATATATATGCAGTAAAAATTTCATTGTTTTATCACTTATAGTTCTTCTGAAAAGTCTAACTATTCAATGGGTAAAATACCATTGACATAATAGGGATAAAAATTTCCTTCCGTCTCCCCTTAATAAGCAACTTAAAAAACAACATTGAAGACCGATTCAATATTTACAGAAAAGCGTGTATTTTTCATTTTGGACTAACTTTTCTTACGAAATATGTCAACGTACGCAATGACTAATGTAATTAAAACTGCTAACCTGTCTCATCAACAATAGGATTAGATGGAGCTGCTGTATTGGAAAGATTGTGCAACGATTGCCACGGCCAAGAGATTTGTTCGGCGAGTCACGTGACTGATTGTCGGTGCGACAGTTTAGCGTAGGATGGGCCAGCAGGGCTATACCAAGATCGTTTATGTCCGAGACATGAGACACTCGATGTTTGACGTTGTGCTGCCGCAGGGCTTCTCAGTGCCACAATTGCATGGCTTTACTGTAGGCATCTCGATCCGGGGAAGACCACCTCCAATAGCGTCTAATACTGCGGACAACGTCGTGTTCGCAATTGGAAACGTCGTCGACTGTAGGGGATAGTAACAACGGACGAACGAGCCTACGGGCACCGCATCTCTCCTCTATTTCATGATACCGGACAGGTACATCATTAGTAAAACACACCTAGGCAGAAGAAACAGCAGCCGCTGACACGGGCGTCCTTTCCCCGTATGTTACACGGCACAGAGATTAACGTCGGCGCAGGGCTGCCACCACTGAAATTTCAAAACACTGAAGACCGTCCCGTTGACACACAGCAAATACGTCGAGACAACATGTCCACAGCCGGCCGCTGTGAACGAGCGGTTCTAGGCGCTTCAGGCTGGAACCGCGCGGCCGCTGCGGTCGCAGGTTCGAATCCTGCCTTGGGCATGGATGTGTGTGATGTCCTTAGGTTAGTTAGTTTCAAGTAGTTCTAAGTCTAGGGGACTGGTTACCTCAGATGTTAAGTCCCATAGTGCTTAGAGCCATTTGCACCATTTGAACATGTCGACAGGGAAGTGTTGTCGCAGCTGTTAGAGATATTCCTGTGCAGTGATGGATGAAAAGAAGTAGTTGGGTAGCCTGCAGCGTTTGCCGCCACCTCCCACCAGCAAAAAAAGTCGAGTGTCCGGTCATTTCCACCCGTTTTTGGGGTTCTGTACCTTAGTTAGTTAAAACGGAACCTTTAGAGGAACGCTTTGTTGTCTGTGTGTCCCACTGTTATGACCGCTTTTTCTCAGGAAAAGGTAGACATACGAAGATGTAAGTGATGTAAAGTGCTGTCCACGCTCCCTTGATTGTGCGTACAGTTTAAGCTTCTAAGACAATGCTACCAAAAGGTACGACCTAACAAAACCTACTGATCAACTATGTATATCCATACCGGGACTGGTGGTCTGGCGATTAAGTTCGTATCAACTTTTGTAGATTATCGTAGTTTACTGTAGTTTAGTACAATGAAACATTTACGAAAAAAAGAGAAGCGGTTAAGAACGTTCCTGGAAACCGAAAGGTCGCTGGATGTAATGTCTGTCGAACCACGGATTTTACAGTCTTCGTTTCAAACTAGCCTACATCTCTCAGGGATGCGAGGAGTTGCCAGAAACAACACGTTATTCGGATTCTGCATTAAACAGTACGTCCCATTTCCCCGGTTGCATAACTGGCGTAGGTTAGAAGTCGAGTCCACTAGAAAGACTAGTTCTTGCCACTGAGTCACATTAGATTATTATCGTCATTACATATATACATAATTAATACTCGCACTTGTCCTTTTTTTTCACCCAAGTCGCTCCGCAGGTGGCTGCACATTCAAACAGGCATCCCTCGCTCTCCATTGTGTGTCTGTCTGCAGATGACTTGAAACGTCCCCTTAGAAAAATTTATGAATTACTATGCTGATAAACCTCTTACATTATTTGCTTTTCAAACAGCTGAGCAAAACTGAACGTACTCGAACATTCACTAAAGTGACACACAATATTTTTAGCGCAACGCAATCTGACTTTCAAAAATCCCTACAAAAGAATGGCCCTGACTAACATTAACCTATACCGTTCACAAATCACTTACCTCACCAAAAATCTTCGTTACGCGAACTACTGCAATACAGCGAGCGCCACTACTGCCAGCTAAATAGAAGATTGAAACTACTGAAGGCACTAACTACTCATAGGCATAGTTAGCAAATGAAAGATTTTGATAGAGAACAAACAATGTATTTACCTTAATAGTGTTGAAAAATCATAATATACATATATCAGTTCATGATATCCAGTCTTACAAATTCCCAAACTCCGCCATTTCTCTCCCCACATCCACCACTGCTGGCGGCTCACCTCCAACTGCGCAACGCTACGCGCTGTTAACAGCCAACTGCCCAACTCTACAATGGCAGACAACAATGCAAACTAGCCACAGACTGCACACAGCACAGCCAGTGATTTTCATACAGAGCGCTACGTGGCGTTACCAATATAAAAACCTAAACAGCCTACTTACACACTCTGTGACTGTGCGACGATACAGGTTGGTTTACACACAATTTCTGTTTTGTTTGATGACTGGCAGCTTCCTCTAAAGGTAGAAAAATAAGTTAATACAGGTGAGTAGGAAAGACAGTCCTGTAATTGAGCAGAGCGCACTAGCTTCGCAGCCATAGTAGTGCCTGTCTGGATATCGATGTTCGTCCTTGTTTAGTCTTCTGGTCAGAGACGCTGGTCTGAGGGTCTTTGACTGGAAGACTATCTAAGAGAGCGCGGCGTATCGGTTGCCCTCGAGTCTTCAAGTTTGGTTCCGCGGTGGTGTGAGGGGGTACTCCGCGAGTTGGCGGATCACGCGCTGGTGGCACAGTGAAAGAAGTGGGGGACCGGTGCAGTGACGGGGGTGTTGTCCGCTGTGACGGTGGTCGCTGAGTACGAGTCCGACTAGAGTACTCTACCCGAGTCTGAGGGGCCAGCCTGCACTGGTGGTTTGGTTGGTTTGGTGGCCAGAAAGGTTGTTTAAAGCGTTAGTGTGGCCCACAGGCTGGTTGCTGAAAAAGTAAGAGTACAGTTACCCTATTATATACAATTCTGTCACCGGATTGCACTACAGAAAGTGTATGTTGTGAAACAGCAGACTTAAGTAATTTGATATTAGTAATTTGCCCACGTTGTACTGTTCAACTGTCTATTGCCCGTTAAGAAATGTCTTAAGATGACTGTAATTTAGTACGGTGTACTTATTTAAAGAACTATCATGTGCTGTTATTGTTGTTACACTGTACTTTCGATATTTTGTGCTTTAAAGGGAGTTCATTTTACTAAACCATTACGTGAAGATTAACTGGGTGCAGTCCATGGTATGGTGCTTCGGCGGCCAATCCACCTGTCATGAAATATGCTACTCAGTACCGCTTCAACCACATGCGAGCTATGTGCCGGACATCCACAATGTTGGAAGTACGTCGCCATTCTGTCATGCAGTGAAACAGCTTGTAGTAACATCGGTAGAATATTGCGTAGGAAATCAGCATACATTGCACCATTTAGATTGCCATCGATAAAATGGGGGTCAATTGTCAAATGGCTCTGAGCACTATGGGACTCAACTGCTGTGGTCATTAGTCCCCTAGAACTTAGAACTACTTAAACCTGACTAACCTAAGGACATCACACACATCCATGCCCGAGGCAGGATTCGAACCTGCGACCGTAGCAGTCACACGGTTCCGGACTGCGCGCCTAGAGGGGGTCAATTATCCTTCCTCCCATAATGCCGCACCATACATTAACCCGCCGAGATCACTGATGTTCCACTTGTCGCAGCCATCGTGGATTTTCCGTTGCCCAATAGTGCATATTATGCCGGTTTACATTACCGCTGTTGGTGAATGATGCTTCGTCGCTAAATAGAACGCGTGCAAAAAATCTGTCATCGTCCCGTAATTTCTCTTGTGCCCAGTGGCAGAACTTTACACTACGTTCAGAGTCGTCGCCATGCAATTCTTGGTGCATAAAAATGTGGTACGGGTGCAGTCGATGTTGATGTAGCATTCTCAATATCGACGTTTTTGAGATTGCCGATTCTCGCGCAATTTGTCTGCTACTGATCTGCGGATTAGCCGCGACAGCAGCTAAAACACCTACTTGGGCATCATCATCTGTTGCAGGTTGTGGTTGACGTTTCACATGTGGCTGAACACTTTCTGTTTCCTTAAATAACGTAGGCCGGAGTGGCCGTGTGGTTCTAGGCGCTACAGTCTGGAGCCGAGCGACCGCTACGGTCGCAGGTTCGAATCCTGCCTCGGGCATGGATGTGTGTGATGTCGTTAGGTTAGTTAGGTTTAATTAGTTCTAAGTTCTAGGCGACTGATGACCTCAGAAGTCAAGTCGCATAGTGCTCAGAGCCATTTGAACCATTTTTTGAACCTTAAATAACGTAATTATCCGGCGAACGGTCGTCCAGGATACCGAGCAGCATACATAGCACACGCCCGTTGGGCATTTTGATCACAATAGCCATACATCAACACGATATTGACCTTTTCCGCAATTGGTAAACTGTCTATTTTAATACGGGTAATGTATTACGAATCAAATACCGTCCGCACTGGTGGAATGTTACGTGATACCACGTACTTATACGTTTGTGACTATTACAGCGCCATCTGTCACAAAGCGAAAAAAGTGATGCAACTAAAACATTCATATTTCTTTACGTACTACACGAATATGTAATAAAAAATGAAGGTTCCTATTTAAAAATCGCAGTTGATATCCGTTTGACCTATGGCAGCGCCATCAAGCGGGCCAACAATAGCGTCATCTGGTTTCCTCCTTCAAGCTAGACAAATTTCTTTCTTTGTAGTTTTTTCGTTTGATGCTTATTTCGTGAGATATTTGGCCCGGTCACGATCAATGGACCACCTTGTGTTAATATTGTCAGTTAGAGAGAGACTGAAGAATAAGTACTAGATACCATGTGACGTGATGCTGGCTCACAGATCGGTTTGGTCTCCAGGGAAGTTCCATTTCGCGATAGACACTTATGTAAACTGAAGATGGACAGGAGTTCCAACGGTCTCAACGCCTTCTCCAGAATCACCTTGACCTTTTTGCTGCATGGTGTAACCAGTGGCTCCTGAAACTCAACCCTTCCAAGACCCAGGCAATCACCGTAGGTCGTACCACTCGCTCCTTCCGGCTCCTGGATTTCTCCCTTACTGTCTGCGCCCGTCCTGTCTGCCTCACTGCCACCCTCACCTACCTTGGCCTCACCATTGACCGTCACCTTACCTGGATCCCTCATCTCCGCTCCATCCAATCCAAAGCCCACAACCGCCTCCGACTCCTCAAACTCCTCTCTGGCCGGACATGGGGGTTGCACCCCTCTACCATCCTCCACACCTACAAATCCTTAATCCGTCCCATCCTCTGTTATGCCAGTCCTGCCTGGATATCTGCCCCCCCCCCCAAATTCTATATGTCCCTCCAGATCCTTGAGCATCATGCACTCCGCCTCGCCTTCCGTATACGCCTCCCGTCCCCCACGCAGATCCTCTATGATCTCATTCCTTTCCCCCATCTGCTCCTATTCCTCGAACATATCCGCATCCTCTACACCTCCCGCCGTCTTGAACCCCCTCACCCTCTGGTTGCTCCTCTCCCATCCCCGCCCCCTGCCACATCTTCATCATTGTGTCCCCCCTACCCTCCATCTCTACACCCTACATCTCCTTTCCCAAGGTGGCTTCCATCAACTCCCGGGTGATGCCCTCTCTCCCTCCATTTATCCCTCCTATCAACTCTGATCCTCACTCCCCCTCCTTTCCTCTGTCCTTTCCCTGGGCTCCCTCTTCCCCCCTTCTGTACTGTTTTCTCCCCACTAAACCTCTCCCTACCTCCCTTCTTCCCCCCCCCCCCCACCGAGTCCTTTTGTATTCCCCTCCTCTGCCTACCCCACTCCCTGTCGCGTCTGCCCAGCGCCCCCCACCCCTCTTAAGGATCCTCATCCTCCATCAGCTCCTTTCCCGGCTCCCCCCCTTTTTTATTGTCCCATCATCTGTCCAGTTTCCCCCCACCTGCTCTCGGCTGTGGTATGTCACATTTGCCAACTTTTTTGTGCAGTGTTCCAGTGACTGTTCAGTGTTGTTCGTCTTTCTCGTGTTGCGAACAGAAACCATGCTGTCGCTGGGTGTGAATTTTATGTCTTTTGCGAACAGAAACCAGACTGTCGCCGCGTTTTTTTTAACTGTCTGTCTATTGTTTTACCTGTCTCCTTTGTATGTATTTTCTTAGTGTCATCATCCCTCTGTTCTTTGTTTTAAGTTCCACAATTTCTTTTCGCCATGTTACTCTTTAAGTCTCCGATTTTATCGCCTGCTTTTATTATTTATTCTCTTCCTCTTTCTAACAAAGTCTGTAGGCTGAAGAGCGGCATACTAAGCTGCTGCCAGCCCGCCCTCTTCGGGGGGAATTGAAATTCAATAAAGGAAAAAAAAATGGACAGGAGAGGAAGGGAAGGAAATACTGATGTCAGGTGCATCGGGACTTTATGCGGACGAGTGTAATGTCTGCAGGACCCGAATTCGAAGCCCAGATCTCCTGTTTACCACATCGTTCCGTTAAACACCGCGCCATTGGGGCATATTATTTACCGCAGTTGCGCGGACTATCTCGACACGCCTCTCGGCCGACCAACATCCCCACCTTGCGCCACCTATACGCAGTGCCCTGTCCGAGTCCTCCGTGCTCGCTCCTTCGAGATTCCCGCAGGAGGTCGAACGTAATTGTGCATCCGCACTGAACGTGGTGGATTCATTGCCCATAGAGGCGGATCAATACATGAGTGCGTGGCGTCTTTTCTTTCGGTCATGTCCGAAAGAGCAGAAATCACGCATTCATTTTAATAGACACTTGTTTTTTTTAACTTCGCTCCTCAGTTTTCCAACGCATATTTCCGTCCTATGGTCGGACTCCTTTAGAAAGGACTATATTTTGTAGGTTTCCGAGTCTAGCTAGCGATACATGGAGTGTACAATTACTACGTATGGCATTGAAAGGATTTTGCCACTCAGAAGGTTTTCTCTGGACTCCTGTTTCTGTAGGTAGGTGTGGTTGGTCTTCATTACGTTCCATTTTACATCTTTCTGCATTTTCGGCTACTTCGCATTATGCTCTCTCGTGCAGTTTAAACTAGTATAAAACGGCTGTGCGCTTGAGATTGCTGAACATATCTAATTTTAATTTTACGAATATTTGAAGTAAGAAACAAATATCGAACTAAAAATAATAATTAAAATTCACAGGAGTCTTTTAAATTTGTTATTGCCGTTCATTTCCGTGTTGCTTCGTCACTTTCGCGCTTACTCAGTTGTCCGTTAACAATTTCGGATTTCTGTGTGGGCCTTCAGGGCTACCTTAGCGACCACGAGACTCTCGACGTCCCAACCATACTTCAGCCCGCAAAGCAGTCTCTTAATTCTGGTCACGAGGCTCTTGAGATAGCACTAATAAAGTTCTGCGTCTTATTCCTGTTGTGTTGAATATAATATTTAAGATGTTACCAAATACCTAAAATATTTTTTTGTTTTCTTGTTGTATGGACAACTTTAGGTCAGTGAAATTGTCCTTCCTGTAATGGTTAACCAAGTAAGTTACAAGGCCCTCCCTCACAGGTGATAGCTCTATCTCGCTGCTTCCGGCTTTCGGGGAGGCGCGCCGGCCTCAAATCGAACCCGCTCGTTGGATTAGTGACGGCCAACCTGGATGTTGTTTTTTTAGGCGGTTTCGCACGACAAAGTAAGTAAATACCGGTCCGGTACTCCCGTCCTGCCTAAAATACACGCTACGCCAACGCTTCGAAAACGTTCTCACACTTTAACAAGCGATTCACACTAGACTCAGACAGATGGCGTTGACAAATTCCACCTATGGGCGAATGGTGGCGTCTGGAACGGCATCTGCTACGCACTGTGACCCACATCACAATGCCGACCCCGTCGAGACGAAGAACAACGCGGGGCCTCCCAGGCAGTGTGTTGTTTCCCCTTTTACCCTGATTGCGGCAGCGATAGGTCGTAGGATGGACTTCATGAAACACAAACCGTTATGGAGCCATCTCCACCCACGACCGTTCCACCGGCATTGCTGTCGACGAACAGTTGTAGCTGGGAGGAAGGTGTACACATCTCGCTTAGTACAACTTGGGCCAATGATTGCCATATGTATCCAAGGAAACAAGCGATAATTTACTTGGAAGTGATTCGCGGAACAGCCACAATTTGTTGATTTCTCTTCATCTTGCACTCATCGATGGAAATTTTTGAGCATTCCCGACATCAAATGGCACAGAGCTGTATTAGAGCTTCGGTTGAGTTGTGTGGAGTTCATCAGGAAGGACTTTTTCAGTTCTTGAGTCATCATTGATCGAACTGGTTTGATGTAGCCCATCACGAATTCCTCTCTTGCGTCAATCTCTTCATCTTAGAGTAGCATTTGCACCATACGTCCTAAATTATTCGTGGGATGTGTTCCATTCTCTGTCTCCCTATACAATTTTTATCCTCTACATCTCCCTCTAGAACGTCCTCATTCCTTATCTTATCAATCCACCTAGTATCAACATCCTTCTCTAGCGCAAAACCTCAAAAGGTTCGATTCTCTTTTATTTCAGCAAAGGCATAAGAAAATATTTGGGACTTTAAACTCTTGGGAGGGCCACACCAAACCACAGAACGACGTCCCAAGCTAAATTATGAAAATACCGTCGGTGATTTCGCAACGACAAGCAGAACCGTTAAATACTATAAGAAGTGAACTGCAATTAACACGATTCATAAGTGTCCGACTGAAAAGTTCCACAGCCAATCTTTCCATTATTACAAACACTCAGCAGTACCTCCAAAGTTCACTGGCGGACACTACCAGAGCGTCAAATTACTAACTGTTCAGAACTTAATTCAGCTATATTGACAACGGATAATAACGACAAAGTATGCGCACAGCGTTCGGAACAGCCGCGGCTAGAAGAAAACGCTACAGCCGTTGCTATTGGTCGGTGCACACGGCGGACAAAGCACCAAACGTGGCGCGGACCGCAGAGGGAACGCCTATCTCAACGTAGGCATAAATACTGGACTCGTTCCACACTGGAATCTGTATTGGACATCACCTGAAGAAGACTGCAAGTCACGCAGTTGAAATATCGTGCAGGAAAGACGCGAATTACCGGCAGAAACCCGATTAATCAACATGACAAACTAAACGACTGTCTATGTTCCTCAGTACGAAGCACATATCTGACCTTTCCTACACGTCCTTATGCTGGATCAGGTTTAGTCAGCCTTCTCTAATTGCTGCCCACTTTTTTTATCTCGGTTAGCAATAAAATTTTCTAATCATCCACCGGCGTCATAGTAATGGTGATTTATAAAATAGGGATAACATTATAATATGTATTAAGCAAAGTTACAGCAAGTTAAGGGGGGGTAGGACGTCAAACGGGCCGACTTACAGCAGGAGAGGCACCACAGGACATTTTGATTTCCACTGTCTATACTTTTACAAATAAATTCATAAAACTTTGTCAGCATGACCAGGAAGGATTCAGAATTCACACTCATTGCAGTGGAAGTTCGGAAACATAACGAAGTAATTTTTTTACATGTGAAATTTCATCATTTTTTTCACTTACTAATGGCAGCATTTGTTTCAATAGGTACACTTTTCTTCATAAGTAAGAGAGATTCTTCGATGAATTTTGCACAGCATAAAAACCGTACTTAAAGGTGTATGAAACTCTAGAATTTTCCAAATCTATTAAAAACTGTGGTAAAAATTGAGGTAATTAACTATAAAATTTGTGTTTTTTCTAAACATGAAGTTTAAAATATAACAGTTCATTCTTTTTTTCATAAATTAAATAAATTCTAGAGTTTCATACACTTGTGAGTATGGTATGTATGCTGTGCAAAATTCATCGAAGAATCACTCTAACTTATGAAGAAAAGTGTACCTATAGCAACAAATGCAGCCATTAGTAAGTGAAAAAACGATGAAATTTCGCACGTAAAAAAAAATTTATTTTGTTATGTTTTCGAACTTCCACTGCAATGTGTGTGAATCCTGAATCCTTCTTGGTGATGCTGACAAAGTTTCATGAATTTATTTGTAAAAATATAGACACTGGAAATTAAAATGTCCTGCGATGCCATTCCTGCTCCAAGTCGGCCCATTTGACGTCCTACGCCCCCCCCCCTTTAAAGCATATAATAATAATTACCGAATACCTTGTCAAAATTTTATGAAAACCTTAACAAATTATTTTTAAAATCCCTACACCCTATCGCTCACCATGAAACCTTGATCGCCCACGGGGCGGTAGACGACCTTGACTGGTATTGCGCCATGTAATAGTCGACAACAGCAAATGCATCTTCTCTAAATTTTCTCAACAGCATTTCGCGAGAAGAGCGTCGATTTTGCTCCAGGGATTCCCATTTGTGATTACGGAATATTTCCTTAAAATTCGCTTGCGATGAAATTTACGGCAACTAGTCTAGCTGCAAGCCTCGCAGTAGCTTCGAGGTGGACCTGATGTAGATCCCGAACACTCGAGTAATACTCAAGAAAGGGTCGCAACCAATGTCTCCTTTACAGATGGGCAACACTTACCTACAATTCTCCCAATAAACCAAAGTCGACCATTCGCCTTTCCTACTACTGTCGTTTTGTGCACGTTCCATTTCATATCACTTTGAGACACTACACTTAGCTATTTAATCGATGTGGCTACGTGAAGCAACACACAACTAAAACTGTATTCGAACATTACTGAAATGGTAAGAGTGGGATGAAAGTGGTAAAATGCCAAGCCACTTTACAAACATATCATAAAAGCAGATTTATTGTTAGTCTCTTATTAACTTGTACACGTTAATACAGGTAGTCGGTTCAGAAAACTGTAAAGCGTTATTAACTTTACAACTCTGATTGCTGACGATAAAATAATGTTGTTAATAAGTAAAACATATAATAGTTCCTACAATCTTCAATTATGACCTGTTCTCCTTAAAAAAATAATTACAATTCACTGTTTCACCGACGGTGGACTCGAGAAATCGCTCAAGACAATCAGTTAAACAACAGGCATAAATCCATTGACAACCAATGGATAAACAACAGTGGGGGAAGGGGGAGCTTTATGCGCCAAAATATTGGTATTGAAAATGGTAGGTCCTTCAGTGCACTTGCTGACCTTTCTCGTTACAATAGTCCACGTCTTGGTCCTTCTGGTTAGATTAACATTGATACCTATAGCATAAACATGTTAGCAGCAGTCATAGACAAGAAGTAACAGTGCTTAATTAAGATGTTTAATAATCTCAATAAACGTATGTAATCCCATGCATACAAACAAAGAAAATTTTCAATGAAAAGCATTAGAATCATCCCTTGGTATCAAACGCCTGAAACCAATTTGGTTTGAACCTTTTAATTTAGCCGTCTGTGATTTAAGGCAATAGATGATTGCTCCCTCTGAAACTAACTAAAGAAACCAACAATTCGAATTACTCCAAGACACTTTTAGTAAGAAGTAACTGTTTGACCTATGCAAACAATAGCACTTGACTTCATAAAATAATTCCGGGTCAACAGCAGTGCAAACAGTTTCAGCCAGTTACTCGTATTCCACATGCATTCACTAGATCAACAGCTAGTTCACAAACACCTTCTCTGTTTACGAGAAGCAACAGGATCAGTCCACTTAATCGTACCAAGATTTGTTCACTGTAACATCGTTTCGCCAAGATAACGCTTTACAAAAACCTTGACCGTAAAAGTTCAGTAATTCATTAATTCATACCAAAGCCTTCAATATTTATTTACCAATGTTGTGTAAATACTTCGGCACATGTATTACTGTTTTATTAATGTAAAAATGTGATTTGTATGGTGACTATATGAAAAAAATAAACGCATTGGAAAAGTGATTGCAAAATTCAAATCCGTAATTCTGTGATAATATTGTAACAATTCATGTCTAGCACTTACATACTCTGTAAACCACTGTAAAGTGCATGGCAGAGGGTACTTTCCATAAACGTCGTACTTTTCGTAGGATAATATGCATCTATCTTCAAGAGCATCTCGGCTCATGTTTTTCAACATTTCGTCCTCCCGTGAATAGAACGAAATCTACCACCTTTCGCCCCGGTTTCCTTTCCACACGTTCATATCCCCTTTTGGTTCCGGATTTCGCACAGTTAAGCAAACAGTGAGGTGAAAAAATTTCACGGAATAGCGATATGCACATGTACAGATGGCAATAGCATCGCGTACACAAGGTACAAAAGACATTGAATGTCATTTGTACTCAGGTGATTCATGTGAAAAGGTTCGCGACTTGATTATGTCCTCACGACGGGACTTAACAGACTTTGAATGCAGAATGTTAGCTGGAGCTAGACGCATGGGGCATTCCATTTCGGAAATTGTTACGGAACCCAGTATTCCAAGCTCCACAGTGTCAAGTGTGCGCTGAGAATTGCAAATGTCAGACAGTGTCTCTCACCACGGACAATGCAGTCGCTGACAGCCATCACTTAATGACTGAGAGCAACTATGTTTGCTTAGAATTGTCAGTGTAACAGACAAGCAACACCGCGTGAAATAACCGCATAAATCAATGTGGGTCGTACAATCAACGTATTCGCTAGGACAATGCGGCGAACTTTGGCGTTAGTGGGCTATGGCAGCAGACAACCGACGCGAGTGCCTTTGCTAACAGCACGACATCACTTGCAGCTCTTCTCCAGGGCTCAATCAACTGACCAATAGTTGACTGAGTCACACACTTCCGTCGATAGCGAAAAATTTCATATGGATTCCATTCACATTTGAAGCTTAACTGTAACTGCTCAGTGCACTGTCAATGAATCGATGTACTAACAAGCCTAAAATTGCTCCATTGAAAATAATTGCACTTACATTTACTTCTTCACATTTGAAGCCTAACTGCACAAATTTCTGATACTGTGTATAACAAGAGGGCCTCTCTCTGGTTGCAAATAATCGCTCGTAGGTTTCCGTCACATTTGAAGCCTAAGTGCATTTCCTTAGTGCACTGTCAATGAATCGGACTACCTTCAACGAAGCCTATGTGATCATTTCATTTCATATACCTACAACATTGTTAGGCTTGGATATCTGGATCATCTGACTGGTCGTAATTGTTGTTCATATTTCTGTACATTTAAAAGAAGTTAAGAGTCTTTGTGCCACTCTGAAATCTCATCAAGGTCTGACTGGATATTTTTCTGCCTTTTTGCAGAGATTGCGTCATTATACATACATACATCTCCGAAAAGTCTGTGGCTGCTACCAATATTGTCCCCCAAGACATTAACAAACAACAAAAGTTCGAACAAACTTCCACAGGGCCCGTCTGAAATTACTTTTTGATGACCGTCGATCAGATATTAAATGCTCTTTCCTGACTACCAAGAAATCATAAATCCAGTAACAAATTTTGTCTGGTACCCAGTAAACTCCTGCTTTTGTTAATGAACGTCAATCGTACTTTTCTTAATAAGCGTTGGTGAGACATCGATTGAAACGCTTTTCGGAAATCGAGAAATATTGCATCTATCTGACTGCCCTACGCCATTGTTTTTAGAGTGTCACTTGAGAAAAGCACAAATTGGTCTTCTTATAATCGATGTTTTCGGAATCCTTGTTGGTGTCTATGGAACAGGACATCCTGTTCGAAATATCTGGCCAGCCGGGGTGGCCGAGCGGTTCTAGGCGCTTCAGTCTGAAACCACGCGACCGCTACAGTCGCAGGTTCGAATCCTGCCTCGGGCATGGATGTGTGTGATGTCCTTCGGTTAGTTAGGTTCAAGTAGTTCTAAGTTCTAGGGGACTGAAGACCTCAGATGTTAAATCCCATAGTGCTCAGAGCCATTTTAACCATTTTTCGAGATATCTCCTTATTTCTGTAATACAAGGAAAAGTTAAAGACAACATCATGTAAAAACACCTTCTATGATTCTGATACATGTAATTTTACACGGAAATTATTAAGAAATCCCTCGCACGTAACGGCCAAGTAGCTAGTGGAACAACTGATTGGAATTTAACGCTTCTAGTTCGCAACTAGGTGTATTCGTTTCAGTGTGCCTTACAAGAATATTATGCATAAAACTACGCACATTACGCATCCAGATATGAATTTTGTACCGGAAAAGAAAGAAATGAAATTGTGTGTTTGGAGATGAAGTAAAGACTGATATGTCTGTAATAGAGTTTTGCCTCTAGTCATCATTTAATTCTTCCATGTAGGTGTGATCTCAGCAGCCAAACAGACAGATATCACCCTCGAAGACTTTCTTAAAAATCCTGTATGTCCGGTGCTCCGTAGCTTGTATTTCTTAAAAGGCATCTTGCCCTTTACCTCCCCGTCTGCTTTCTGCACCCGCCCATCATCCGTCGCATGCATTTGTTACTAAGTTCGCCCACCTCCCCAATTCCTAGAACACCACTTTAAATATTTTTAGTTCTCCAAACTCGAGCATCGAACTCGCATCGCATCCCAACTAAAGCACTTCTGAACGCTTCTGATTATCCCAACACAGTCCACACTGTCTTATAATTTCACGTTCGAAGATTCGTTCACGCAGGAGAATCGTACAAACATACCGTCATTTGACCACCGGACAAACTCTCGTATGGACGACACAGTAATAAGCGTCCCTGGTGTAGAGAAACAAATGTTTCAAATGGCTCTGAGCACTATGGGACTTAACATCTGAGGTCATCAGTACCCTAGAACTTAGAAGTACTTAAACCTAACCAACCGAAGGACATCACACACGTCAATGCCCGAGGCAGGATTCGAACTTGCGACCGTAGCTGTGGCGTGGTTCCAGACTGAAGCGCCTAGAACCGCTCGGCCACACCGGCCGGCCCATAGAGAAATAACTGAAACATTTTAAAGGAAATACATCATCATGTCCGGATGGAATCTCAGTTCGATTTTACAAAGGATACTCTACAGCACTGGCCCCTTACCTCGCTTTCATTTATCGTGAATCTCCCGCCCAGCACAAAGTCCCAAGTGAATAGAAAAAAGCACAGGTGACTCCAGTATATAATAAGGGTAAAAGAACTGATCCGCAAAACTGCTGACCAATTTCCCTAACTTAGGTTTGCTGGACAATCCTCGAACATATTCTCGGTTCAAATATAATTAAGTTTCTTGGCTGAGATTCTTATGTCTACAAATCAGCGTGGTTTTAGAAAGCATCGCTCGTGTGAAATTAAGATTGCCCTTTTCTCACATGATATACCGCGAACTAATGATGAAGGGCAGATTCCATAGTTATAGATTTCCGGAGAGCATTTGACACGGTGGGCCGTTGGAGGCTGTTAATCAATAAGTTCACAGGTATCTGAGTGGCTCCATGACTTCTTAAGTTATAGAATCCAGTATGCTGTGTTCATTGGAGAGAAAGGTATCGTCAGGAGTGTCTCAGGGAAGTGTGATACGGCTACTGTTGTTCTCTATATACATACATAAATGATTTGGCGGGCAGGTTGGGCAACAGTCTGCGGTTGTTTGCTCATGATGCCGCTGTGTACGGTAAGGTGTCGAAGTTGAGTGACTGTAGAAAGGTATAAGATAACTTAAACAAAATCTCTAGTTGGTATGGCAAATGGCAGCTAGCTCTCAACGTGGAAAAATGTAAGTTAATGCGGATGAGTAGGAAAAACAAACCTATAACGTCCGGATACAGTATTATTAGTGTTCTGCCTGACACAGTCAAGTCGTTTAAATATCTGCGTGCAACGCTGGAAAACGATACGAAACGGAACAAGCATGTGAGAACTCTGCTGGAGAAGGCAAATGATCGCCTTCGTTTAATTGGGAGAATTTTTGGAAAGTGTGGTTCACTTCTAAAGAAGACGCATATAGGACGCATGTGCGACCTATTCTTGAATACTGTTAGAGTGTTTGGAATCCTTACCAGATCGGACTGAAGGAAGACATCGAAGAAATTCACAGACGGACACCTAGATTTGTTACAGGTAGGTTCGAACAACATGTAAATGTTACGGAGATGCATCGTGAACACAAATGGGAACTCCTGGAGGGAAGGTGACTTTATTTTGGAGAAACACTATTGAGAAAATTTAGAGAACCGGTATTTGAAACTGATTACGGAACGATTCTACTGCCGCCAACATACATTGCGCGTAGGGACCAAGAAGATACGATACGGGAAAGTAGGGAGGCATGTAGGTAGTCGCTTTTCCCTCGCTCTATTTGCAAGTGGAACAGGAAAGGAAATAACTAGTAGCAGTACAGGGTTCCTTCCGCCACGTACCGTACCGTGGCTTGCGTAGTATCTATGTGGATGTAAACGTAGATAAGGTGGTTGCAACCGACTTACGTTTCCTTAACTCAAAGTTCAAACTAAAATCTCTTTCCTGCCAGCATTAATCCGTCCTTTACGTATGCACGAGTAAATCAAAACTCCGTTATTCATACCTTCACTTCCACTTCATAAAATCCAACCTCATAACAATTAAATTACGACGCCCATTAGAAAGTTAGGAAACTACTGCGAAAGCAAAGAGAGCTCCACTCCAAGTTTAAACGCAGCCAAAACCTCTCAGACAAACAGAAGCTAAACGATGTCAAAGTTAGCGTAAGGAGGGCTATGCGTGAAGCGTTCAGTGAATTCAAAAGTAAAATTCTATGTACCGACTTGCCAGAAAATCCTAGGAAGTTCTGGTCTTACGTTAAATCAGTAAGTGGCTCGAAACAGCATATCCAGACACTACGGGATGATGATGGCATTGAAACAGAGGATGACACGCGTAAAGCTGAAATACTAAACACCTTTTTCCAAAGCTGTTTCACAGAGGAAGACCGCACTGCAGTTCCTTCTCTAAATCCTCGCACAAACGAAAAAATGGCTGACATCGAAATAAGTGTCCAAGGAATAGAAAAGCAACTGGAATCACTCAATAGAGGAAAATCCACTGGACCTGACGGGATACCAATTCGATTCTACACAGAGTACGCGAAAGAACTTGCCCCCCTTCTAACAGCCGTGTACCGCAAGTCTCTAGAGGAACGGAGGGTTCCAAATGATTGGAAAAGAGCACGGATAGTCCCAGTCTTCAAGAAGGGTCGTCGAGCAGATGCGCAAAACTATAGACCTATATCTCTGACGTCGATCTGTTGTAGAATTTTAGAACATGTCTTTTGCTCGAGTATCATGTCGTTTTTGGAAACCCAGAATCTACTATGTAGGAATCAACATGGATTCCGGAAACAGCGATCGTGTGAGACCCAACTCGCTTTATTTGTTCATGAGACCCAGAAAATATTAGATACAGGCTCCCAGGTAGATGCTATTTTTCTTGACTTCCGGAAGGCGTTCGATACAGTTCCGCACTGTCGCCTGATAAACAAAGTAAGAGCCTACGGAATATCAGACCAGCTGTGTGGCTGGATTGAAGAGTTTTTAGCAAACAGAACACAGCATGTTGTTATCAATGGAGAGACTACAGACGTTAAAGTAACCTCTGGCGTGCCACAGGGGAGTCTTATGGGACCATTGCTTTTCACAATATATATAAATGACTTAGTAGATAGTGTCGGAAGTTCCATGCGGCTTTTCGCGGATGATGCTGTAGTATACAGAGAAGTTGCAGCATTAGAAAATTGTAGCGAAATGCAGGAAGATCTGCAGCGGATAGGCACTTGGTTCAGGGAGTGGCAACTGACCCTTAACATAGACAAATGTAATGTATTGCAAATACATAGAAAGAAGGATCCTTTATTGTATGATTATATGACAGCGGAACAAACACTGGTAGCAGTTACTTCTGTAAAATATCTGGGAGTATGCGTGCGGAACGATTTGAAGTGGAATGATCATATAAAATTAATTGTTGGTAAGGCGGGTACCAGGTTGAGATTCATTGGGAGAGTGCTTAGAAAATGTAGTCCATCAACAAAGGAGGTGGCTTACAAAACACTCGCTCGACCAATACTTGAGTATTGCTCATCAGTGTGGGATCCGTACCAGATCGGTCTGACGGAGGAGATAAAGAAGATCCAAAGAAGAGCGGCGCGTTTCGTCACAGGGTTATTTGGTAACCGTGATAGTGTTACGGAGATGTTTAATAAACTCAAGTGGCAGACTCTGCAAGAGAGGCGCTCTGCATCGCGGTGTAGCTTGCTCGCCAGGTTTCGAGAGGGTGCGTTTCTGGATGAGGTATCGAATATATTGCTTCCCCCTACTTATACCTCCCGAGGAGATCACGAATGTAAAATTAGTGAGATTCGAGCGCGCACGGAGGCTTTCAGACAGTCGTTCTTCCCGCGAACCATACGCGACTGGAACAGGAAAGGGAGGTAATGACAGTGGCACGTAAAGTGCCCTCCGCCACACACCGTTGGGTGGCTTGCGGAGTATAAATGTAGATGTAGATGTAGAAGCCCCGCACAAAACCCGGATATCCACATTACTCCCTTTCCCGCATACTGGCATTTACCAGATGTAGCTCATCATTTATTTAGCCTCTCTTCTAAGCAGTCGCCATCTGCTTAATGGCATCTTCTATATTTTATTCCATAACTGCAACATCTTTTGCAATCGCAAAATTATTAAATTATTAAATGCCATATACATGGATGCAAAACATTTAATTGCCAGGCAGATATTCGGGGATAGACCCCATCAGTGGTATCTAATACAGAGGACAAACAAACAAACAACTGTATATATGCAGCATTATATTTGTATACATAACAACGGGAATATTAACTTACATATTCGGCAACTCCATATCAAATGACGTGTACAGTCCGGAGTCGCGCGACTGCTACGGTCGTAGGTTCGAATCCTGCCTCGGGCATGGATGTGTGTGATTTTCTTAGGTTAGTTAGGTTTAAGTAGTTCTAAGTTCTAGGGGACTGATGACCATAGATGTTAAGTCCCATAGTGCTCAGAGCCATTTGAAACATTTTGAAAACACACAGCTGACGGACCGGCCACATTACACGTTTCTTGTTATCTCTAAGATCACATCCAGATACGTCCGTGACACACACTCGCATATGTGTTGTCTACAGAGCTTTGGTAATTAATATACGAGCGTTGATATGACTATAATGTATATAAAGAGATAAAACTAATGTTAACTGCTATTAACAAGACACTGAGCAACTGGACGTAATGCGACAAAAACCTTGTCTACCATATAACGGTGTTTTCAGCTCAGACCTGTACCACAGGGTGAACTAACAACAGTTTTCAGATTTAACCAATTTCAGATATAGGAAATGAGAGGAAACTCCAAACCGAACGTATTCGCTTAAAACACTGTTAAAGTTCTATATATATCTATCATGTACCTGTGTTCATTAAGGACACTGTCAGAGTGTTTTGCAGTCTAGTTTTACGAAAAGAACGACTTACCGGAAACATGGATATGGTATGATATAACTATAGATCCATCTTTTTTCTTTTCTCACTCCATTCAAATGTGACCCTGTCTCTATAAGTTATAATATTCGTACTGAATTTCATACACTGTAGAAGACAACTAATCGATCAATTAAATATGACGCAACTCGCATGGCTCTAAGCACTATGGGACCTAGCATCTGAGGTCATCGGTCCCCTAGACTTAGAACTACTTAAACCTAATCAAACTAAGGACATCACACACATCCATGCCCGAGGCAGGAATGGAACCTGCGGCCGTAGCAGCAGCGCGGTACCGGACTGAAGCGCCTAGAACCGCTCTGCCACAGCGGCTGGCTAAATATTACGCAACTAAACATCAGTTTATGCAGCAGGTTAGCCTGTTACAATAATATTTTTCGCCATTCACATTCGTGATCGTAAACAAGTAATTACTGTAAAATTTATGGTTTGTAACTAAAGCTTCTTATGTCGTAAAATTACCGTCAAATGATTGACTGAAGAGGACTTGGACGTAAGTAAGAAACAAAAAAAAGTGTTCGAATTGTAACTAACATGTTTCTAGTTTATTCAGCTTGAAGGCCATCTCTTATAAATCGTCTTTCTTGTTATTTGTCACTGCGCGACTTATAAGTCACTGGGACAAAGAACTAAAACGAGTATAGCGCAATTGGAATTCTGCTGAAATCAACCAATTTAATATGGCTCGAACACAAACGGATCAGTCTGTTACCTTAACCTTCATTTGACGTTGACAGCTCACAACTGAATTATCGTCTTTCATCCTATCCTAGACCTGGGGCTACGCTACAAATCAATCTGTCACAACTACCAGATCGATCTATTTTAGCCGGACAGTGTGGCCGAGCGGTTCTAGGCGCTTCAGTCTGGAACCGCGCGACCGCTACGTCGCAGGTTCGAATCCTGCCTCGGGTATGGATGTGTGTGATGTCCTTAGGTTAGTTAGGTTTAAGTAGTTCTAAGTTCTAGGGGACTGATGACCTCAGATGTTAAGTCCCATAGTGCTCAGAGCCATTTGAACCATTTTTTTGATCGATTTTAGCTGAACGCCTGTTATACCAAACTCATTTGAGCGACTCGTGTCGGTAGCGTGGCTCAGAGAGTATCCATTTATTGATTTCGTCTGCTAGGAAACCTATATCTCTAGTTGTATAGCGATGCACGTATTGTCTTGTGCATTACTGAAACGGGCATTTCTACGCTGGAGTATTCAGAATTTATAGTGAGAGTGTTATTTGCCACAGTTGCATTGGTGTAATACTGTATTACACGATTTTCAGCTTCGCAAACATGTTTTCATTGCACACGAGACTAGAACTCTTTTGTTCCGACCTAGGCCTTGTCCATAGCGCAAGGACCAAAACTGGTGTTTCGTTAAGCAATCCACGAATACAGGTAGTGTTTCACATGATTTTCCTATTCATTTAATAACATTAAGGGGATTTAAATTCGCACCATTTTTTTCTGCTTTCTTTTGAGAACATAGTGTTGTACTGTACGTAGTACGATGGACGATGTATATGTCACCTGCTTGTGAACTTTCATGCTTACTTCTGGAATAATAAATGAGTCATTTACAAGTCTCACTTTCATTATTTTTCCTCCCGAAGATAGTTATAACCCTTAGGAGATTCATGCTCCCTTTGTCAGTTCTTATACGAGGGTTGGAACTTTAGTGGTGGCAACTATTTATTTACAGTTCGTACAAAACAGATACTTGTTTCAAAGTTTTACTGACCTTCAAAGTAGTCACAAGCTTTCTGTATAACCCGTTGCCAGCGATGTGGAAGTCGTAGGATACTCTTAGCAATGCCAGTTGTGTTGACAGCTCGAGCGGCGCGATCTATTGCCTGACGAATTTGTAGCAGCTCTGAAGCGAATACCGTGAAGTGTTTCCTTCAGTTTACAAATAGAGTTGAACTCATGAGGGCTTAAGTCAGGAGAGTGCATTAGGTGGCATAGCACTTAGCAGCCTCATAGTCAAACAAATCAGTAACAACTTTCACTGTACATGCTTGAGCATTTTCCTGCAAAATGATGGTCAGGTCCCGTAGAAAGTGTCATCACCCCTGTATGTAAGCTGGTCGTAGGTTGTGTTTCAAAAATGAACAGCACAGAGACAGAAGAGATGACAATTTCTGCAGGAGCCGGCCGGAGTGGCCGAGCGGATCTAGGCGCTTCAGTCTGGTACCGCGCGGCCGCTACGGTCGCAGGTTCGAATCCTGCCTTGGGAATGGATGTGTGTGATGTCCTTAGGTTAGTTAGGTTTAAGTAGTTCTAAGTTCTAGGGGACTGATGACCTCAGATGTTAAGTCCCATAGTGCATAGAGCCATTTGAACCTTTTTTTTTCTGCTGGACCTGACCATCATTTTGCAGGAAAATTCTCAAACACGTACAGTGCAAGCCGTTACTGATTTGTCTGGTTGATGGGGCTGCTAAGTGCTATACCACCTACAGCGCTCCCCTGTCTTAAGCCTTCGTGAGTTCAACTCGATTTCTAAACTGAAGGAAACGCTTCACAGCATTCGCTTCAGGACTGCTACAAATTCGTCGGTGCTCCAAATGTCAACACAACTGCCACTGCTAAGAGAATCCTACGACTTCCACATCGCTGGCAACGGGTTATACACAATGCTGGTGACTACTTTGAAGGTCAGTAAAACTTTGAAACACGTATCTATTTTGTATGAGCTGTAAATAAATAGTTGCCACTATTAAAGGTTCAACCCTCGTATATCTTCTATCCACACTTGTAATCGATCTGAGAACAGCTTGCTATAAAAAAAATTTTCTTCCCCAGAATTAATAAAAGGAGAAACTGTCCTCGGTGTAAATAATATCTTTGCTCGTTACATACAACTTTCAGCCAATGTAAGAAAGGTTTCAGTTGCAGTGCTTCGAGACACTTACCACAATTCCCAATACATCGAGAGCTAGTTCTTCTGCGAGTCAGGCTTCCTACTATCTGGTTCAGATAACACAGGCTGCAGTTTTCATCTGCATAGCACCACACTACACTTGTGAGTTATTCTACAATGATTGAACATCTCCGTTACAATTTTTCGTCACTCTGATACGTGTTAGACGCCCCTTCGTAGATTCCGTTGCAATATGAAACCGAGCTTACTACGTAATATTTTACTGAGTCACATCGCGCTGCTATTCATTCAAGTGTAAAACTTTGTACAAGAAGGAGACTATTTTTCTGGGCATTAATACAGGATTCATATTAGTTATACATTCAGCTTAAAGGTAAATAAGTGTCGCCGCGTTTCAAACTTCCTATTCATATCTTCGCCACATTTCAGAAAATGGCGTTTACCAGCAACCAGAAAAGCAACGGGAACCATAGCAACAGGGAAAGGATTTATTCACACCTCAGTCCAGTCCACCACGCCAACAAAATGCTAGTGCAGAAAGAAAGATTTTACGAGGAGTCATCTGAAGTCAAATATTCGAATAAGTTCAGGGCATGCTTGTATCCTTGCACATCTACATCTACATCTAAAGCTATACTCTGTAGTTTTGCTTAAAATTTTCTCTACTTTATTGCAGTGTTACCCCCAAGTTCGCCAGAAACTCCATTAACGAGTTACAAAGCGATTTGTGAAAAATGTGTCTCTGAAAACCATTCACAGCAGGAAGTATAGTGGACACGTAATTACAGTGATGGCCTAACAGGCATTGTGGACGTACTCAATCATGAGATCGGACCAGACTGTTGCACTTCTGCACAAAAGCGGACAAAAGCGTATAAGGCGAGCAGAGTAGTGAATGACAGAAGCTGCCGAAAGGGGCGGTAGGACCGCCATGGCCACGAAAAAGATGGATGTCGTCTTCTTTTGGATCTGAAAGGATTGGTGTACGGTCCAGGAAATGACTGGAGATATGTTTAACTTCAGTACAGAAAATGTAACCCCAAGGTGTTTTCTCGCAGCTGTATTTATCAGATTTTTGGTATATGTAACTTGAGAACAGTACATTTGCATTCGATCGGTGTTTAATGTCAGTATTAGAAGCATACTTAATTTACAGCGTGCATAGCGGTTTTACAATGTTTTCGAAATGCTGAATTTTTTGAACGATGAAAGTGACATTTGCTCTTGTCCAACGTAAGTGATCATGTTTAATAACCTAATTTGTTTCAACAAGTTGGCATTTCGATAGGACTTAAATTTTTTCAATTAGCCTGTGTACATCGATAGAAAATATTTCGAAAATTACTTACAGAATATTCATTTGATACAGGTTCAGCAGAAGGGCTTCAGAAGCTCCCGGCGATGACCAACCTTCCGGCCACTAGGGGTCCTTCCATCTGGTACAGCTGCTACAGCGAGCGTCCGACGTAGGCACAATAATGATTTTTTAATGATTTAAGAGTAAGGAGTAAAACTTTGTCATCAGATTTGCCATTACTTCTTATTTTACTTGAAAAATCAGCAATTTTCGTGCCTTCAAAGAGCGCTACCCCATTAATGTGTCTTCTTCCCGTTGTATCCAGTATACAGTGCAGAAAGGATAGTTGCTTAAACGCCTCTGTCTGTGCTGTAATCATTTCTCTCTACGGGTGCGGTAAGTAGGGAGGGGAGGGGGGCCACTGTAGCACATTCCTCGATTCCTTACTTAACGCTCGCCCTTCAGACTTGGTGAGTAGACTGCTGGTGGCTAATTTCAAAGTGTCTGCAAGTTCTTACTATTCCTAATCTCCGTGACTGTCTCACGTGGTTTAGACAAGTGATCGTCAAACTTTTTTGCCTAAGAGCCAGAACGTTGTAGGGTGACACCTTGGCACGCCTATGAAGGGAGGTGGTTGAGGGGAAGGGGGGAGGATGAAAATGGTCACAAAACCATTATTATTGATGAAAGCTCACTATTTACAAATTTTGAATATCATACTTTTATCACATCACATATATTTAAGTGAAAAGGAAAATTATGTTCTGGAACATCATGTAGTTTTCTGAAGGCTTACATAGTCACCAACTTTCCGTACCTAAGGGGGTACTGTGGGCAGTGCCATCCCAACATGATTCCACGTTTGTTTCTCTGGTGTCCAGGCACTTTTTCTAGGCATCTTCACGCTCTAGTATCTCAAAGAATCAAAGCGGCTGTAGCAGACCGTTCTCAACCAGCCTTCTGTATTGGACCAAATACAGTAACATAATCGCAGTAATATCATTTACAGTTTTGAGCACGGCTGTCTTTCAGCAACCGCATGTAAGTTTCAATGAAGAAATAACACAGCCAACCGGCTGCAAATAATTGTTTAATGTATGTATCTAGGTTTTGACACCTCTAAGGATGTCTTTATTCTAATGAAGACATCCCTAGAGGCGTCGAAGAGTAATGTGGCTACTTTTCGCAATCGGATGCCATGTCGTCAGTACTGATCCACAGAAGAACCTATTAAACTGAAATAAATAACAAGGAACTACGTTTCTAGATCAAAAGACGTTATCTAATCATCGATACTGCTAAAAAAAATTACTAGGGAGGTAACATGTATAAGATAAATAACTTAGCTTAAATCAGATGACTCAAAAAAAAAGAAAAATTTTACACTAAAAAATAACGAAACAAGCTTCCTCCGTCTATCCCATGAACAACAGTGTCTGACTACTTTTCTGCGGGAGCAGAGTTGTTCAGACCAAAAAAGTATGCCATCGCCACTTCTCCCGTTGCGACTACTTCACCATACGTTACCCTACGGACTTACTATTAACTGGTAACCTACATAAATTAATAAGTTATGTGAATTAGTAACAGTATTTGCAATATGAGACACGATCGCATGTACTTACTAAATGTTTGGATTGTCATTTTTCTTTTACTCATTGCATTGTATGACAACAACCTTAATCTGATTTCCTATTTCCTGCTGTAAATATGTACATTTGAAGACGATCTTCTCTACAATGCGCTTTCACGAATCCATGTTACTTTCGCTTGAAATTTATACCACAGCAACTGATCGGTGCTAGTCGCACACGCTCGTGTGTTGTCAGCATTGTAAGACAAACAACAAAATATACTCTCTCTCTCTCTCTCTGCTATTAACCCCGCGGTAGTCGTGCGACATACCACTCTGCCCCTGACGTAAGCGGCTAACTTTACGCAGCTCACATCCGAAGTAATCAACATTAGTTGAAATTAAGTCCAAAAAGCCTGCTTCTTTTTTGAGACGTTTATTTAATCACGACAGGCCCGTTTCAGCACTATTGCCATCATCGTGCGATCTATAACATCGCTGGTTAGTCACCTAAGCGTTTTTCTTACGTCTTTTAAAGTTATTTTTTGACGTAGCTTTCATAGGCCACATTTGTTGGAAGTTATAGCCTGAATTTTGTCACACACAACAAATCAGCGATTTTATAGATCGACTGATGATGGCAATACTGCTGAAACAGGCCTGTCGTGATTAAATAAACATCTCAAAAAAGAAGCACTTTTTGGACTTCATTCATAAGGTCTTTACACGACTCATATCAAGCTGCGGGCCCATCGGAAACAAAATTCCGTAATCAACATCAGTTGAAATTAAGCACATCCTAAAATATTGTTTTCTCTGTAAATATTTTTCTTTGTTACTGGGCAGGAAAAATACACTCTTATAAAGCTCTTAACGTTAGTTAAAGTCTTTGTATTTTGATTTTAGTTGAGGGAAGCGCATTATTATAAATATGCGGCTGAGTACAGCAGACCGTGGGTCGCAGTTTGACGACCGCTCGTTGAGACAAGGCTGTGCCCATTGCTGTCGTTCTTTGCATATGTTGCAGACGTTAGTCATGTCTGGTGCGGGTCACTTGAGCAATATTCTTGGATGGATAGCACGAGTGTTTTGCAACAAATCTGTTTCTCCCACATGCAAGGAAGATCAAGAAGACGACGGAGATCTAAGATCCGCCATACTGGGATGTACTAAATTTTCTTCACACCAGGTTTTAAATTGTAAGACATTTCCAGGAGCAGATGTGGACTCTGACCACAATCTATTGGTTATGAACTGTAGATTAAAACCGAAGAAAGTACAAAAAGGTGGGAATTTAAGGAGATGGGACCTGGATAAACTGACTAAACCAGAGGTTGTACAGAGTTTCAGGGAGAGCATAAGGGAACAATTGACAGAAATGGGAGAAAGAAATACAGTAGAAGAAGAATGGGCAGCTTTGAGGGATGAAGTAGTGAAGGCAGCACAGGATCAAGTAGGTAAAAAGACGAGGGCTAGTAGAAATCCTTGGGTAACAGAAGAAATATTGAATTTAATTGATGAAAGGAGAAAATATAAAAATGCAGTAAATGAAGCAGGCAAACAGGAATACAAACGTCTCAAAAATGAGATCGACAGGAAGTGCAAAATGGCTAAGCAGGGATTGCTAGAGGACAAATGTAAGGATGTAGAGGCTTATCTCACTAGGGGTAAGATAGATACTGCCTACAGAAAAATTAAAGAGACCTTTGGAGATAAGACAACCACTTGTACGAACATCAAGAGCTCAGATGGAAACCCAGTTCTAAGCAAAGAAGGGAAAGCAGAAAGGTGGAAGGAGTATATAGAGGGTCTATACAAGGGCGATGTACTTGAGGACAATATTTTGGAAATGGAAGAGGATGTAGATGAAGATGAAATGGGAGATACGATACTGCGTGAAGAGTTTGACAGAGCGCTGAAAGACCTGAGTCGAAACAAGGCCCCCGGAGTAGACAACATTCCATTGGAACTACTGACGGCCTTGGGAGAGCGAGTCCTGACAAAACTCTACTATCTGGTGAGCAGGATCTATGAAACAGGCGAAATACCCTCAGACTTCAAGAAGAACATAATACTTCCAATCCCAAAGAAAGCAGGTGTTGACAGATGTGAAAATTACCGAACAATCTGTTTAATAAGCCACAGCTGCAAAATACTAACACGAATTCTTTACGGTCGAATGGAAAAACTAGTAGAAGCCGACCTCGGGAAAGATCAGTTTGGATTCCGTAGAAATACTGGAACACGTGAGGCAATACTGACATTACGACTTATCTTAGAAGAAAGATTAAGGAATGGCAAACCTATGTTTCTAGCATTTGTAGACTTAGAGAAAGCTTTTGACAATGTTGACTGGAATACTCTCTTTCAAATTCTAATGGTGGCAGGGGTAAAATGCAGGGAGCGAAAGGCTATTTACAATTTGTACAGAAACCAGACGGCAGTTATAAGAGTCGAGGGGTATGAAAGGGAAGCAGTGGTTGGGAAGGGAGTGAGACAGGGTTGTAGCCTCTCCGCGATGTTATTCAATCTGTATATTGAGCAAGCAGTAAAGGAAACAAAAGAAAAATTCGGAGTAGGTATTAAAATCCATGGAGAAGAAATAAAAACTTTGAGGTTCGCCGATGACATTGTAATTCTGTCAGAGACAGCAAAGTACTTGGAAGAGCAGTTGAATGGAATGGACAGTGTCTTGAAAGGAGGATATAAGATGAACATCAACAAAAGCAAAACGAGGATAATGGAATGTAGTCGAATTAAGTCGGGTGATGCTGAGGGAATTAGATTAGGAAATGAGACACTTAAAGTAGTAAAGGAGTTTTGCTATTTGGGGAGCAAAATAACTGAAGATGGTCGAAGTAGAGAGGATATAAAATGTAGACTGGCAATGGCAAGGAAAGCGTTTCTGAAGAAGAGAAATTTGTTATCATCGAGTATAGATTTAAGTGTCAGGAAGTCATTTCTGAAAGTATTTGTATGGAGTGTAGCCATATATGGAAGTGAAACATATACGATAAATAGTTTGGACAGGAAGAGAATAGAAGCTTTCGAAATGTGGTGCTACAGAAGAATGCTGAAGATTAGATGGGTACATCACATAACTAATGAGGAAGTATTGAATAGGATTGGGGAGAAGAGAAGTTTGTGGCACAACTTCACCAGAAGTAGGGATCGGTTGGTAGGACATGTTCTGAGGCATCAAGGGATCATCAATTTAGTATTGGAGTGCAGCGTGGAGGGTAAAAATCGTAGAGGGAGACCAAGAGATGAACACACTAAGCAGATTCAGAGGGATGTAGGTTGCAGTAGGTACTGGGAGATGAAGAAGCTTGCACAGGATAGAGTAGCATGGAGAGCTGCATCAAACCAGTCTCAGGACTGAAGACCACAACAACAACAACAAAAATATCCCAAGCGAATCTGCAGATTTCGTTTCCGAGATGTACGAAAAAACTCGAAATGACGTTTGACAGCACGAACCAACAAGAAGCGGGCAGAAATCTCTGATTTATCTAATACTAATGTTCGTAATTTCATACATGCAATAAAATAACTTTATAGTACAAGATCCTACTCTCTTTACTAACTTTGAAAAATACTTGTAAATATCAGTATTGTTTCCAGGAAAAAATCAGTAAAATAAAATGACTTGTAAGGCACGTGAGTCATCACAATAATCCGATACACACTTACATAGTGGTAAACCCGTTATGTACTTCGGCTACTCGAGGTGAATAGCGAAGTAGCAATCCGGTTGCTCTGTTTCAGCGAGCCGCGGCCGGAGCGTTCGACCGCTACCTCTGGTCGCGCCGCCACCTGCCCGATTAGAGACGGCCGCCGTCCACAGATGGCAGCACCAGCCGCGCAGGCCGCACTATCGCGGCTAGCATGACGAACCAGCACTTTTCCACGCCCGCAGTAGGCGCTCGGTACAGGCGGGACTGGGTACCCACTAGATGCGTGCTTTTTCTCGCTGCTCATTCCAGTTTTCAAGCTCTTACAGACAATGTGCCAAAAAACAAGCGCTCGCTACGTCGGCGATGTTCAGCGCAAACGTTTCATCTGTGATCAATATGTCTTACTTCTGTAGCTATTGTGTCCAAGCTAAACGACCACTTTTTTCCGAAGAAGAGGTATGTTGATTTGCTATTTATTTTCCGCGTACTTTACTCACGAAGTGTTCCAGGTATCATCAAACGTAATCCTAATGTATTAGTGCACAGTTTCCGTGTCGATGGGTGTCGGCAAGAGTTGTGAAGAGAGATAATTGATGCAATAGTTAATGGATTGCAGGGGTCATTTGTCCTGCATTCCACAATGTGCACCGAGGGAGGTTCAAGTTAGGACCCCCTGAAAATGCCTGCAGCACTCGTGGGGAAAGGATGTCTGGAAAATAAAGACAAAAATCAGTTTACTTCTTCTGGAAAAAAGGAGGCTGATTGGCTGCAGCATACTCACCAAGTAAAGTGTGGCGCCATCCCTGTTTATCTGGCCATGCGTCTTAGCAAATATAAGTGTTTGTTCACCATGGTATTTTCTTTTAAGAGGTTTATGAGAAGGGTATAAGGCTCATTATACTAATGGTGGCTCTTTGTAATCGCGTATTTTTACTTTCTGACCAAGCAGCTGTCGTATCTGACGAGCCAGCTGCCGTAAATATAAAGTCGTCAGAGCATTAGCGTCGTCGTCTGTCATTATCACTGATAAAAGACATAAACGCTCGAAAATACTTACCATTTTGTTATTGCAGTTCTTGCTTGCGATTCAAGATCACCGTTTATGCAGCACTACACGTTCACAGATGCCAGAAAGACCTCATATATATTAGCTGCTACTTTTACATCTTAATGCTACAAGAACGCACGCATATAAATCCAGTGACTGTTGACATAATTTGCCTCTAACAGATAACTATCAAATTTTTGAAAATAATGAAGCCGACACAACTGTCATTTTATCTTTTAGAAATGTGTGAACTTCTGGATCTCATTTCCTTGTGCCGTTAATTCGTGATACAATTGTCGCAATACACTGAGCAACAACACTGAAAACAAATTACCTCGACAAGGAATTCTGTCCATTCTTTACTGCTTCTGTATCTTGTGACCAAAATCATTTACCGTAATTTAGAACTACAAATTTTTCTTAAACCATTAAATGTAATGTCAGGTCATTAATTGCTAGCTGGGAAAGTGGAAAGTGGTCTCCATTAAGTACAGAAGCTTCACATGTCTTTTTCGCAACATTCTGTGCACAATCATCTTTATCACTCAGTGTTTTCATTATAATTTTGTGTTTAAAGGTCGTCCGAGTCTGTAGCACGTATTTTTTGAAGCGAAGATAAAAAGTGTTCTTATTTTACTGTCGTTCTGCAATTTTATAACTGTAGCGAGGAATGCAGTAGTGCGGCATAGTTTAGGAAGAATGTTACATATTTCAGAAAGAAACAGTACGGAAAATTTCGAGTTGAAAAGTTGACATAAAAATGTGGCCACAGAGCGATAGTTGTTTACGGATGGTAAAACGTCGCAAAAGCGGACGAGACTGCACAATTAAAACTGGAGCAAGCTAATGATCCAAAAATTAATTAGTAATTAGTAATTTATAACAACCCAAATTAACGCCTTAAAAACCTCACAGTTACACTTTTCTGATATGAACTCGTAATACTACTTGCAGTGCTACTGAGAACAACTTTGCTTATCTGAAGAGAGTAGAATGGTCAATAAAGTGTACTACGAATTCGTTTCTTGCGTTCATATTTTACACGAGCCTTCACTTCGCATCCACACACAGAAAAAAAACTGAAACTAATAAACTAAATTGGTTTACCCTAGAGGTCAACGATCCTTAGCTGTGATGACCAATCCACTTGCCAAGAAATTTTAGATTTAGATCACGTGGTAACGGATAATTGCAGTTTACAAGGCCGCCGTAATGCTGGAAGAAGGTGCCTGTCTATAATCAAAAAGTAACGCCTTACTTTAGCAACTCGTTATACACTACAAGAATATTGGTTAGCCTACAGTCTGTCACATCACACACCACATTTGCAGAGAAGCAACCCTAAAAATCTATTGATAGTTGTAGGTGGATCTTCATCGCACGTCGGACATCTAGCTGTTACTCATTGACAAAATTTTATTTGTCAAAGCACGTGACTTCATGAAGGTTTCGCCCTCCCTAATGAAAACTATACAGGTCAGGTAACATAATGTCCGCATTTAGGTCGAGCGTATTTTATTCTATTGTAGTCTTACTACATATTTGTTGTGAGAACTGTACCGGGCTCTGTAGCACACAAGAGCGAAAATACTTGAATCGGATTCTTCATAAGCAGTGTTTCTTGCACAAAGCTCTTAAACAAAGATCATGCAAGCGAATTCTGCTCTTCGTAAACTTGGCGATAAATTCAAAATTTAACACGGGCATCGTCCCAGAGACTCAGTTTGAAATAGTACTCTCAGGACTGACCACCAATTTCATTGTAACTGTACATTTCAACTTCATATCTCCGTACAATAACATTCACAAATACAGCATTTCTCTCGTTTACGCGACAGGACGTCACAAAACACGTGTCTTTTTCACTTTATGAGGTAAAATAGACACCTAGAATATCTAAGAAATTAAGTTCTTTTTTTCTTCAAGATGAAACAGGATGTCATATGAATGCAGTCAAATTATAGTTCTTTTGTAACGTCGGTACGACATCGTCACAGTTTTGCAGGGAACATTAATGCCGAAAGAAAAGAAGCTAACGAGAGACGGCTTAAAATGAGTAAATACGGAAGGAAACAAAATGTACGTCACAACTAAAAACCCCAACTATGTTCCAGATCTGGCGATATCCACATCATGTATATTTACGCTTTAAGCTGAGATACGTTTTTCAGCTCAATATGTTTCATTTACAGTTGCGCAGTACGAATTTCTCAAATTCCTTGTCTTCTTTATCGTACTGGCATATTGATGATTCAGTAGTCTTTAAAGTAGTTTGTTTTTATTCCCCGGTTTGTTTGCCTGTTGTGCCGAAATTTTTATGTCCCCATATTTACTACTTCGTCTGCAAAACCCTCTCGTTTGATTCTTCCAGCAACATTCCTGAATGACTTTCACAGATATGTATTGTTGCGTTCCGTTTTGAATGCCACTTCATTATGTACTTTATAGATTCACCTAATTTTAAGCTTCTTCTTTAACAGCAAAAATCTGAAATACTTTCGTCGTCCCGTTCTTTGAGACTAAATCAGGCGAAGTTAAAACAGCAAAATATTTGCCTTCTGGTTGTATATAAACTATCGTCGATCATTGTAAGGTAAGCTAAGTACAATAAACAGTCGGAACTTGTTTACAACGTAGTCGAGCTTTCGTATTGGACGGTATTGTCAGTCCAACCTAAATATTGCTAAAATCACTATATCATGAACTCTACCCAGCCCTTTCTTACAATAAGTATTTTCTACTTGGGTGTGTTTTATTGTCGTGGTAGTTGTAATAAGTTTCAGGTTTTTTTCAGGATTTTTTTTCTGTGGTGTCTCATTAAATGGGATAAACTGCATAATAAATTTTTGGTGTTCATACATATCAATGAGTCGCTATCCTACGGTCTGTTGGCTTCGTGGGTAAGAATGATGTAATGAATGAACGCCGTGTTTTACCAGCTACGTTACTTTAATCAGTCGTAATACGGGGTTTGTTTTCAGCATTGAGCAAATAATGCACTGAATGCATAATGTAGGCGGTAAACGACTTGTTCTCGCGATTCCAGTACAACGAAACAACGTAAAGCGTGCTTCTGCTTGAGTATTCTCTAATGACGCAGCACACTGGCTCCCTACCACACTCAGCAGTTGGTGGCAAAGATCTTCCAGACCAAATATTCGAGGGAAGATGCCTAAAGGGGGTGGACAAACTGCTTGACCGCCTAGATCTCTTGAAGTAAGTCAGCCTCTTTTAATTTTTATTTTTTTGGCGAGACTGTCATAATTATGAAGTTTAGGATACCGCTACAGAGGTACAGACAGTTCTCCTCGTGTGAAATAAGGATGCAGTATCTAACATTATTTTCACTCGTAGAAAGGAAATGACACTTCTCTGTTGCTGCTTCCCTGCTCGAGATGTACCCATCAACGTCCACTGCAAAACCAAGAAAAAAGTCTGTGTCATTCTGCAGATAGTATGCAAGCGAATTGAAATAGCTTTTCCCGTCATCTTTTGAACATATATGGATCATCTCTAAGGACCATTTCATTATATTTTATTAGTACCGGATGCCAGGTGCGAAAGCAATAGTCTAAAATCGAGTCTTTAGTATTCAGGGATTTTCGCGGAACTTTCGTCATTATTGATTGCGTTCATGCAGTCGACTCATGTACTGTGAGATGCTGCTATTCGCTGCTCCTTCGATGGGCAGCAAGGGCAGACAGTGTATTCAAGTAGGTAATAAAGTGGAACACATACTACTCCACGAATACCTGACGATCGTAGTGCTCCATTCCCATGAACTACATCTGCAGAGGGAATATGAACGAATATTTTCCTTTTGTCACATTTAACGCTTTGATATTCAAAGAATCTTCAGTTCTTCCCTAGGGAAGATTACAGGAACGTGTTCGACAATGAAACATTTACGGATAACACAAAAGGCTGTTTCCAAAAGCATTTTTCTCTCTGTGCTGAAGTATCTGTGGAACGAAAGCAAATGCGTTCATAAAAATTAACATCTAGGCTCAGAATTTTGGGTCCTCTCATATTGTGGAAATGATGTCTACAACAGTCTTCTTCGACATCTACTATAAACGTTCCCATATTAAGAAGAAGATAATATTAGTGTCACACTCATCATCTTTGTTAGAAAATGATGAATGCCGCCGGAAAGTATGCATTCACGCTCTGTTGGATATTTTTCAAGGGAAGAATGTGACGTTGTAGTTGAAACTGGTTATAATACATAGGCATTGTCTACAGCGGAGTAATCCCTGTACCGAAAGCATCTTAGAATAGAAACTGTATTATAATATTGCTAGACGAAAGTCCACTTGTTTCGAATATTCATTAGAGCTATAGTCTACGTATATTGTCATACTTTAAAGAAAAATATAACTATCAGAAATTGAATATATGATCTTTTGGTTAGCAAGAGAGTAAGGCAACCGTGAAGATGAAGTCGCAGCTCCATGCTGACAAACTTAACTGTTCAAACGTAGCCGATGGTAATGCATAACAATGAATTTCGTCGAATATGTCAGCACTGCCTCCTTAAAATCCCTTTATACATCTGATATTTATTTCAGAATGTCACATACTGCACTAAAGTTGTAAATCAGGTAGCTGCATCTTCCACAACTGAGGAAAATCGAAGAATTTTTCGACAATTTTCATTCTTAAGTGTGACATACAATCTGTTGTGACGTACCTTTCTGACTCACGCCAATCAGGCAAATGAATTCATTCTATTACGAGGAACTATGTAACAACAACCAATGGTCATTCCCTATCATTCCACAGACAGCCATTGTGAATTGTCTCGATGATACCACGTAAGGACCTTTCGAAACATTTCCCTAATAACGATACCGCTTAAAACGAGATCGTAGATATCCTAGATGCACATTTCCAATGTTTTGGATGTGTGTCACCGCCTCCACATTCTAGTAATGCAGTCTTGAGATAAATTTTTGTAACGCCCTTGTCAGTTGATGACGGAATAATGGGAATATAGTACGTATATCGCTGTAACTATAATGAATGGTGCACTTTGTACAACATGCCAAGGTCTCTCTATCTCTCTCTCTCTCTCTCTCTCTCTCTCTCTCACACACACACACACACACACACACACACACACACACACACACACACGCACATGCTATTTACCTTAAAGATCACTTAAAAGTTAACCCTCTTAACCTAACGGAATCGTCGCTTGAAAATATTGTAGAATGATTCGCGTTAAGCTATTTTCTTCCTTCCATAACACAGGGAATCGTTAAATTGTTACACTGTAATGGTATTGTAGTTCGCATTCTGTAATATAATCTTTGCACGGACCTGCTTGTCTTCTCAACAGATCAGTTAAGAGGGTGACAGACTACAATAATGTAGAACAGATACAAAACAGGAACAAGGAGGAGCTGCTAGGGAAGCTGTGTAGAGAACATACCAAAATAAATAAAAGGATAATGATTCTGGTAGGAAATACTCGTAGGTGGAAAGTCCCACGTCGAGAAAGCCGACATCTCAGTAGGATAGATCCGCATTGGAATCCAACAGACGCATTATGAAGGAGCAACTGCATAAATTTCACACAAAATTTGGATGAAAATAATTTGTGACAGTGACGTAATCTTACATAAATGATAACGAAGCCAGAATAAAAATTACTGTACGAATTTTAACTGCGTTTATTTCCCTTCTGTCGTAAACCTGTTCTGCAGTTGTTTCTTGTTTCAGTATAGCATTTTTATCAAAGAAAATCATTATTACTGTATTCACATAACCTAAGACGTCTTTAATAATTCTGTCAAATAAGTATTACTACATTCTTCACTTTAGAACATCCAAGGTTTATCATTACGTTCAGAGAAAGTTCCTCATTTCAAATTCCTTAAGTATGCAGTCTACATACGCGACGAAGGACGAAATAGAGAATACAAAAGCATAAGGAAAAATGTATCGTAGATTCGTCTCAGTATCATGGATTCATGTCAAGGAAAAAGGTGGAAGCTCTGAGCAAGAGGGACTACTCGGGTTGAGTAGCATTTAGTGTGGAATAGAGACTTTCATAGACGAAGTGTAAATCCATCGAGCATAAATTCATCCATTAAACAAACTATAAAGTTAATATTGGGTTAAGGCATTTTTATCTGTGCTGAATAAACAGCGCAATGCAGTAGAAAAACAAAGTTACAACGAAAATTTTACAGGCTATAATATGCGTATAATGGATCTTGTCTACCAACGAAGTCGCATTGACTAAATGCGGCACTATGAGGTCGTAGAGGAAGATCAAGAGATCAGCAGAGTAAACAGATTCAGAAGGATGTAGGTAGCAGTATATATTCGGAGATAGAGAACCCTGCACAGGATAACGTAGCATGGGGAGCTGCATCAAACCAGTCTTCGGATTGAAGACCACAACAGCAGTAATCTGTTTTATGTTGTAGTTATGCTGTTTATGCGAGGTATGTTTGGAGGCGACAGATTTTTTGTACGACACATCTTCACTCAAACTGCTCTAAAGCGTCCCCGCAACATCTGGCAACAGGACCGATGTTTTCTTCCACAAGTTCCATTTAACTTTCCTGAGCGCCTCAGATTTCGCACCGAATGAATTGCAAGTTGCTACAGTAGCAGCACGCCTCGGCATTACTGGGACATCATGCTTCATCCTGATTTCGTGAGGATTCCAAAATATGGAGCGTAACACAAGAACTCGCCATATACGCAGTTCCCTTAGCGAATACTTTCCATTTATCCAGAATTCTCTCAGCATATGTCTTAAATTCACTATTCCTGTGATTTATTCCTAGTATTCGTTATGTTTCATCTCGCTCCATAATGCCACGACATGGCGTTTTACAGATGCGGCTGAGTTAGTTGGCAAATCAGTAATTCTATAGTCACATGTCCGTCATACGCAGCTTGCAGCCTGAACGATTTCCGGTTTAAGTTCCCTGTTCTACTGAATTGTGCTGTTTATTCAGTACAGATAAGAAATGCCTTAACCAAATATTTACTTCTAATTTCCGTAATGGATGGAAAGTGACTGAATTTATATTCGATGGATTTACATTTTCCGACGCTCCTCGGTTCTGTCGTCGTCTACCAAAATCTCTTTTCGGTACTAAATGCTACTCAACAGTCAGTCACGACGACCTGTGTAGTCCCTGTTGCTCAGAGCTCAACCTGTTTCCTTGATATTGATCCACGCTACATGTTCGCTTATTTTTCTGTATTCTCTATAACCATTACGAACAGGTTGGCGGTGAAAGGGAAACAAATTCAGTTAAAATTCATATGATAATTTATTATTGTGGCATATGATTTATGTTAAGTCAGGTCACTATCACAAAGTATTTTTATCTGAATTTTTTCCAGATTTATGTATTTGCTCCTTCAGAAAGCGTCGATTTGACAGAAGTGATTTCAGGCGTTCTCCAAGGTAGTGTTATAGACTCTATGCTGTTCCTTATCTTTATAAACGATATAGGAGACAGTGTGAGCAGCCGTCTTAGCTTGTATGCAGATGATTCTGTCGTTTATCGTCTAGTAAGGTCATCAGAAGATCAAAACAAATTGCAAAACGATTTGGACAATTCATCTGTATGGTGCTAATTGGCAATTGGCCGTAAATAATGAAGAGTCTGTGGTCTTCCACATGAGTGCTAAAAGGAATCCGTCAAACTTCGGTTACACGATAAATCAGTCAAATCTGAAAGTCATAAATTAAACTAAATACCTAGGAATTACAATTACTAACAATTTAAATTGGAAAGAACCTACATAAAACATTGTGGGGAAGGCAAAGCATAAAGTCATAAATTAAACTAAATACCTAGGAATTACAATTACTAACAATTTAAATTGGAAAGAACCTACATAAAACATTGTGGGGAAGGCAAAGCATAGAGGTTTTTTGGCAGAACACTTAGAAAATGTAACAGATCTACTAAAGACCCTGCCTACACCGCGCTTGTCCGTCCTTTTCTGGAGTACTGCTGCGCGGTCTGAGATCCTTACCAGTTGGGATTAACGGCGTACATCGAGAAAGTCCAAAGCAGGGCAGCACGTTTTGTATTATCACGAAATTGCTGAGAGTGTGTCACGGACATTAAACAGCGTATGGGGTGGACGTCATTAAAACAAAGGCGTTTTTCGTTGCGGCGGAATCTTCTCGCGAAATTTCAACCACCGAGAAAATATTTTGTTGACGCCGACTCAGTGAGAAACAATCGTCATAATAAAATAAGGGAAATTACAGCTCGCGTGGAAATATTTAAGTGTTCGTTTTTTACTCGCGCTGTTCTAGATTGGAATAATAGAGAATTATTGAGAAGATGTTTCGATGAATCCTCTGCCAGGCACTTAAGTGTAATTTGCAGATGTAGATGTAGATGTAGATGGTGATGCTGATGCTGATGCAGAACCACCCTACTGAGATGTCGGCTCTAGGTACGCAAGGCTTTCCACCTACAACTCTTTTCTATCAACATCACAATCTTATCTTCTTTTGTTTTGGTGTATGCATCCTCTACGCATCTTCCTCAGCCGCCCTGTCTGTCTTCTATTTTGTATCTGTTCCACATTATTTTAACCGGTCATCTTCTTAACTGACTTGTTCAGATGATCAACAGGGCCACACAGCGATTACGCTATATTCATCATTTTGATTTGCAGCTCCTTGTTTTTACCGTGTTTGCAGTTAAAATTGTTGGATGGTAGGTTCGCCAGTTACGCAAAACACCGTTTTGGCGGACCTTACATCTAACGATTGCGCTATAGTATGCGAACTTCAATAGCATTAGAGTGCAGCGGTTTTACGATTCAGTAATTTTTGAGAACATTTCTCGTGGAGATTAGCGGCTTTTCTTAGTACTTTAAAATGAACATAAAGTCCCGACCGCAAGAAACCTTTATTTTTGTGGTTACCGGTTTCGGTCAGTTGCTGACCATCTTGAGGAGTTGACATTCGTGGAGTTTGTAATGCCTGTTCCGTCCACAGCCACCGCCTGCGAACGTGGTTTGAGGTCTGAAGATGGTCAGTAACCGACCAAAAACCACAAAACCACAAAAGTCACACAAATCACGGTAACCACAAAAATGAAGGATGTCAAATCAAACACCCTCGGCGTATAATTTCCAAAATTATTTTATTTAGCTACCAGTCTCGGCGAGTTACTACGCCATCTTCAGGCCCCTGACCGACGTGTAGGAAGATTCCACCCCGGTTCTTCTCAAAATAGGGGCCAGCATTCAAATACTGGTATCTGTAATTTTCAATAAGTTTGGAAATTAGACGACTGAAACGTGTTTGATTTGACATTCTGTAGCGAACAGCCGAGTCCCGCAACCATCTCTGAAAAGATGGACATACTGAGACAAAAATAAAGTTTTCTTGCGGTCGAGCTGTTTTTCATTTTAAAGGTTTTACGATTGCTTGCATTATAAGATGAAAAGATAGCTGTCTTTCTGAGTCGATTCTGAGGCGGAGTGTCGAAAACGTTCTCCTCGGCCAAACTTGACATCTTCGCACCGTGTAGCTCGGTCACGTCTTTGGGCAGGATTGCAGCGAAATTTGGTGTCAGTGTGACTCCGTGAACCTACCTTACACCTCACATAAACTCCTGAGCTCAGACGTTTTTTTTTTTTTTTTTTTTTTTTTTTTTTTTGCATGAGTCGACATCTTTCCGTTCGACGCGCCGCCGGACAAGAGAGTGACAATGCAGGCGGCCACGCTATACGTCAGGTTGTAATCAGCTTTGAGCCGAACGCCAGACTTTTGTGTCGCAGTGGGAAACAGTTGAGGAGTTTCGAAAAAGTGACTCTTTAACTGTGTTGCCCAATTTATCTAGTGACGTAATGAAAATACGGAAATCGGAAAGTTAATAATTACAAGGGGTGATTTAACTGACACCTTTTGAAGTTCAGTGACAAGGGAGAATACAAAGGTGTAAGCTTACTTCAAACAAGCAACTTTTGCAACTTTCTGGTACGTAAGAGCTGTGTGTTGGACTGTGACTTGAACCCGCAACCTTGCCTTTCGCGGACAACACTTTACCGGCTGAGCTATTCAGGCACAACTCATGACCTGCCCTCACAGCTTCCCTTCTGTCAGTACCTCCGTCCAACTTTTCAAACTTCACAGAGGTTCTCCTGTCTTCCAGAAGCGCTAGTCCTGCAAAGTGTGCAAGAGAACTCTTGCGAAGTTTTGATAGTAGACCGGGGGTACTGGCAGAAGTGGATCTACGAGTGTGTTTCGTGAGTCGTGCTTGGATAGATCGGTCGGTAAAGTGTTGTTCATGAAAGACATGGTTCTGGATTCCACTTCCGAGAAGACTGGAAAGTTTCAAACAAGCCAATGTGCCTTGCAGCGTGCGGCTGCAACACTTGGGCCGAGTGAGACTTTTTCGGAGAGACATATCTACATTTATACAGAACCTGGAGCCTTTTCTGGGATTATCGGCGTTTAGCAGGTGCTAGATAATTCCACACGGGTCCCGGACACGATACACCACCTGCATTATGCCAACGTACGTCTTGCGTCGCAATTGCTACATATTACAAAGGCATTTCCACTGCCGACGGGAAAAGCTTGCTGGCGGCTTTCGGATGATATTTTGTCAGCAACTGGATGACACTCAAGACTCGATATGTCTCTCTAACCTTTGTTATGTGGGTGGAAGGTGGCCTTTTAATTACGAAAGTCCGTCTTAAATATTCGGCACTGTTCACAAGGGTGCCGTCGAACGCATACAATAACATCGAAATTGACTGGCGAATTAATAGCACGCTCTTACGTGCCGCCTGTTCCAGTCACGAACATTACGCCGACTTTTGCCCACACTGCAGAATTTCTTGCCGAATGTAGCTACGTCCTCTGTGAGCTGATGTCTTCCATATTTACCGCCTCTGAATGCCGTATCATAACAGGATCGTGATTGAACGGCGATACCCGATGCGAGCCTGACACAGCATCTGGCGTTCTGTACACCCCCATGTACTCAGCGGCTCGATCCTCACGGTATGTTCCAAGTACTCAGAAGACTGCACGTAATAAACTTGGTCGATTTGCCCGTTTGCTTATACTGAGGGCTGATGGACACGGATGAAAACCGTTTACTGTACGGAAAGACGATAGAAGTGTGGACTTTGACACGTCGTTTCTTAGCCATAGCACTTACACAGAGATTCTTTCCCCACATGTGTCATATTCCCCTGACAAGAAACCATTGCAATAAACAGGATCACAGGCATGGCGATGAGTTTCATGTATGACGACAATCGATGGAAATTCTGCTTTTTTGCTTGAAATTAGACGAACTACATGAGAAGATACAACGTCGAACGAAATATAGAAGCCGGCCGAAGTGGCCGTGCGGTTAAAGGCGCTGCAGTCTGGAACCGCAAGACCGCTACGGTCGCAGGTTCGAATCCTGCCTCGGGCATGGATGTTTGTGATGTCCTTAGGTTAGTTAGGTTTAACTAGTTCTAAGTTCTAGGGGACTAATGACCTCAGCAGTTGAGTCCCATAGTGCTCAGAGCCATTTGAACCATTTTTTTGAAATATAGAACACATAAGGCCTGTTTCGTAAGACGAGTATTCATGGATTCTCCCAAAACTTTGGGTATCCCAATTCTAAGAAATTTTATTCAGTAGTTCTTTTTAATTGGCTACACGAACTAACCGTTACGGACTGTGGATTCTGGAAGCCGGCTGGCTCTCCTCTCTTCATGAGTTTGAGATTCGGATTTTCTTTTATTTGGCAAAATATTTTAAGTTAGTTATTTTCATTCATTTCAGGAGTGCGTACCTGGTTATTTTGTCACAATTTTATACCTTTATGGCGTTTGTAATGGCATTGTTGGTGTTTCCCTGTGAAAAGTGTGAAATAAACTTCAAACATGTTCTGTTTTGTTTTCTGTTTGCCAAAAATATTAATAAATTTACGTGTTTTGAGTCCCAGTCTGGCACAAATTTTCACCTGTTACGGTCCATTGATTTCGGTGCCCAGATGCGGCTATACAGGGTGGTCCATTGATCGTGACCGGGCCAAATATCTCACGAAATAACCGTCAAACGAAAAAAAATTACAAAGAACCAAACTTGTCTAGCTTGAAGGGGGAAACCAGATGGCGCTATGGTTGACCCGCTAGATGGCGCTGCCATAGGCCAGACGGATATCAACTGCGTTTTTTTAAATAGGAATCCCCATTTTTATTACGTATTCGTGTAGTACGAAAAGAAATATGAATATTTTAGTTGGACCACTTTTTAGCTTTGTGATAGAAGGCGCTGTAATAGTCACAAACATATGGCTCACAATTTTAGACGAAAAGTTGATAACAGGTTGAGTTTTCAAATTAAAATACAGAACATAGGTACGTTTGAACATTTTATTTCGGTTGTTCCAATGTGATATATGTACCTTTGTGAACTTATCATTTCTGAGAACGCAAGCTGTTACAGCGTGATTACCTGTAAATACCACATTAAAGCAATAAATGCTCAAAATAATGTCCGTCAACCTCAATGCATTTGGCAATACTAGTAACGACATTCCTCTCAACAGCGAGTAGTTCGCCTTCCGTAATGTTCGCACATGCATTGACAACGCGCTGACGCATGTTGTCAGGCGTTGTCGGTGGATCACGATAGCAAATATCCTACAACTTTCCCCACAGAAAGAAACCCGGGGACGTCAAATCCGGTGAACGTGCGAGCCATAGCATGGTGCTTCGACGACCAATCCACCTGTCATGAAATATGCTATTCAATAGCGCTTCAACCGAACGCGAGCTATGTGCCTGACATCCATGTTGGAAGTACATCGCCATTCTGTCATGCAGTGGGACGTCTTGCAGTAACATCGGTAGAACATCAAATAGAAAATCAGCATGCAATGAACCATTTAGATTGCCATAGATAAAATTGGGGCCAATTATTCTTCCTCCCATAATGTCGCACCATACATTAACCCGCCAAGGTCGCTGATGTTCCACTTGTCGCAGTCATCGTGGATTTTCCGTTGCCCAATAGTGCATATTATGCCGGTTTACGTTACCGCTGTTGGTGAATACTCTTCGTCGCTAAATAGAAAGCGCACAAAAAATCTGTCACCGTCCCGTAATTTCTATTGTGTCCAGTGGCAGAACTGTACACGACGTTCAAAGTCGTCGCCATGCAATTCCTGGTGAATAGAAATATGGTACGAGTGCAATCGATGTTGATGTAGCATTCTCAACACCGACGTTTCTGAGATTCCCGATTCTCGAGCATTTTGTCCGCTACTGATGTGTGGATTAGCCGCGACAGCAGCTAAACCACCTACTTGGGCATCATCATTTGTTGCAGGTCGTGGTTGACGTTTCACATGTGGCTGAACACTTCCTGTTTCAAAATTTTTCGAATGACTCTGAGCACTATGGGACTTAACTTCTGATGTCATCAGTCCTCTAGAACTTAGAACTACTTAAACCTAACTAACCTATGGACATCACACACATCCGTGCCCGAGGCAGGATTCGAACCTGCGACCGTAGCGGTCGCGCGGTTCCAGACTGGAGCACTCAGAACCGCTCGGCCACTTCAGCTGGCTGCTTCCTGTTTCCTTAAATAACGTAACTATTCGGCAAACGGTCCGGACACTTGGGTTATGTCGTCCAGGATACCGAGCAGCATACATACCACACGCCTGTTGCGCATTTTGACCTCAATAACCATACATCAACACGATATCGACCTTTTCCGCAATTGGTAAACGGTACATTTTAACATGGGTAATGTATTACGAAGCAAATACCCTCCGCACTGGCGGAATGTTACGTGATACACCGTACTTATACGTTTGTGACTATTACAGCGCCATCTATCACAAAGCGAGAAAAGTGGTCCAACTAAAACATTCATATTTCTTTACGTACTACACTAATATGTAATAAAAATGGGGGTTCCTATTAAAAAGAAACGCAGTTGATATCCGTTTGACCTATGGCAGTGGCATCTAGCGGGCCAACCATTGTGCCATCTGGTTTCCCCCTTTAAGCTAGACGAGTTTCGTTCTTTGTGGTTTAAAAAAAAAAAAAATGGTTCAAATGGCTCTGAGCACTATGGGACTCAACATCTTAGGTCATAAGTCCCCTAGAACTTAGAACTACTTAAACCTAACTAACCTAAGGACATCACACACACCCATGCCCGAGGCAGGATTCGAACCTGCGACCGTAGCAGAACCGCTAGACCACCGCGGCCGGCGTGGTTTTTTCGTTTGATGCTTATTTCGTGAGATATTTGGCCCGGTCACTATCAATGGACCACCCTGTATATATAAAAAAGGGCGAGTAAGATTTAGCTTCGTAAGCGCGTGGTCACTGAACCGAATCTCGCTGCTAGTACTTTTTTCCATCATTCTAACAACAGATATATTATGAATGTATAAATTATCAATATTTATTGATTCATTTATTACTTGCGTAATATTTATGCTGAAAAAAGGAGAAAAAAGAATATACGAGAACTTCCAATCACATCAGTGTAATCATTTATACTGTTGCATCTACATTTGTAAGAAGTATAATATGTAGTATATGGAGCGCTGTACGTATTATGATGATTCTGATCGTAGAAACATGGAGTACAATAATTACTGGAACATACATCACTGTGTCGAACGCCAAAATTTTGTATGTGCATCGTTTTTAGATGTGTTTATTGCGAAACAAATATGGTTTACATTCATAAACGGCTGTAGGTCATCCCACATTTTAGCGAGATACCACGCATAAAGAAGCATGCCACCGAATGTTGGTACAGACGACTGATGGTGTACGACAGACTGAATTTTTACTCAGTCTTCTCTAGAAGCTACATCTCTATTCTATTCGTTCATGAACGCGCAATTTTCTAGCTGTTTTAAAAGGTTCTTCGCCTGCAAGTGAAAATAAAATGAACGCCGCAACGCTACATCAGCGGAGTACTTTTGGTAGGGATTACTCTAAAACAAATAATAACAAAACAAGAATAACAGAATAGGTGGTAGACAGTCAATCCCGGGACCTCGTACTTCGCTAACACATTCAGCGGCGGACTCCTTGAATGCTAGCGACCATTCAAAGTAAATAAGCAGGCCCAACATTTAGAAACTCGATTTTATGGGAAATTGCTGAGAGAGTTGCGTCTTCCAGTTTACGTACGTGGAATTCCTAGTTGTCCTACAAACACTGTAAATATAAATCAGATCGGTGAGGGTAAGTTGGTACGGTCCCCTTGTGACCACAACTCTTATTTACGAGAACCATATATGTTCTAACTTTATTCCGGTGCAACAGTGTGCACCATGTTTCTGTTACATATTTTTCCCCTGTTGTTAGAAGATAATCCACTGTAACTTCACGCACGTACGTTGTTCCAGCATAAGAGAAACACAGCTTACGCTTGGTACTCGGGAAGAACTGCATCAGTTTTTCCCTGGAAGTTGGAGGGGCCTCACGAAGGCACTTCACAGACGGAGGACGAACGAACTCCTTTACTAATTCGCTGCTGTGAAAAATGATGACGTCTTTTACCGCTAGTCCTATAAGACCCGAAACTCCCTTGCTTTCGCTGCCCGCTTGGTATTTTTTTCACTCCAACCGCGGTGTCGTATTTAAGAACAAGTACGAACATTAATCACTACCTGGAGCACTGTCTTACCAGATACCGGCCACAGTATGCTTGCATCTACACGGATGGCTCTAAGACAGGCGGATGTGGGATACGCCTTCTTCAGCCAGTCTAGCGAGACATACCAAATGTTTGCACCGCCGCGTAAATCGTCTCTCTACACTGCACAGTTACTGGCCATCACGGAGGCTATTTATTTCCGCATGCAGACTTTCCGACTCATATTGATCCTCACGGACTCCCAAAGTGTGCTGCAGAAACTACAACATCCGTCGTTTGATAAATATACCAACAGTCATATCTTTGATCTCTTGGAGGCCAAAATAGACACGCGGACTGTGGGCATTGTTGTCCGCTTACTATGGATAAAAGGGCACCATGGCATTCTCCACAACGGAACTGTTGACCGCCTCGCTAAGAAGAGCTTCACGAAAGGACATTTCCGCCCAACACCGGTCCCTTATACGGCCTTCAACTCGATGATCAAGAAAGATGCTTATCCCGACTAGAACCGTGAATGGCACGTACCGCACCACTATAAGGGCGGCCACCTGTCGTCCATACATCTGAATGTCTCTTCCCGGCCATGGATCATCTCAGTGAATCTTAGTAGACCTCAAGTGACCTCTCACATCCGCATGAGACTGGACACGGGTATTGACCCCCGCCCTCCCACACCATGTATACCAATCGAAAATCACCGCTTCTGGAACTGTGATTAGGACACAACGGTGGTGGTGAGTCCGAACCATGCCATACTGGAGTGTACGAAGTACTCTGCCGCACAAACGATCCTGTACAAGAAATTTGTTGCAAGGGCTACGCTCTCCCTGTAACTGCTTTATTTCGCCGGTTCGATTATGTAAGTATTTAAAACACGCCGGCATGCAACTTTGAGCAATAAGTTCTATTGCTCTAGTCCTCTCGCAGAACCAGCTCGATTTAAACATTGGGACGTGAGGGTACCTTTTCACTTTGCATTAAGAACTTATCTTTGTAAAAGACGCCGTTGGCCAACTTTCAGTTACAGTTGCTGCGGATGTCATTCTCCTATGGAATGCACCCGGTTCGCAACATAAGTCTTAATTCTGTGTTTTTCATTTATAATATTACGAACGTATCTTTGTACTTAATACTCTTATCATTGTTCTGTTGTGAAAACTACCCTGATGTTAACTTGACACTGCTGTAACTATTGCTGACTGTACGGGGTTCGTCTTGTATTGTTTTTATTTTAGACTGAAACTTATGTTTGCGCATCGAACTCGTTTTTTGTTTTTCTGCTGTGGACATCGCAGATGTGTTAATAACACTTTCGTAACCACTGTTGATGCCCAAAGCCCAACATTAATAAATAAATAAAATATTTATAGAGGGGGACGTGCACTTTGACGTAGGACTTAGAGCCACTGTGCATTAATACATTGTTGCGAGAGGTGAGACAAGTGATGCCAGGGAAAAAGGAAACACTCGTAAGACATTGTTGATTGTGAGACACCGAGAAGGTTGTCCAGCTGCCCTGCAGAATGGGGTTTCTTCCTCTGTGCAGAATGAAGCCGCCCACGCGGTGTGTGACAGCTTTGTGGTAAGTGTAAGTGACTATAATAGATATGTTATGGTGTTGTGTCATTATTCTGTTGTTCGATGGGGAAGGAGGCTAAAACCTGGTGCCAGAACACTGCCTACTCCACTCTAATAATATCGATGGAGTTGAAGGTACCAATCCACCATACGGATCACCATCAACAGTGTCACATCAACGCACTTCAGGTGACACTGTGGAGAGGTTTGGAATTTAATTTATGACATTGTTGGAAATTCTGGTGATCAGCAACTTCACGCCACCATATTTTTTCCCTCCTTACCTTGCCTGCCAAATGGTGGTGGCGAAAATTTATTGCATCATCAAGATCAGAACCACGTACCACAGAGACTAGTACCAATTAACAGGAATCGGTTTCAAAACTGGCCTACGAAGACTGGTGATGACGGAAGGTATGACCGAGTGAGGATTATGTATGGACCTTCCCCAACTTACCCATTGAGCGGCACAATGTTGAATCACTTCAGACTTTCGTAGCTACTGTGAATAAGGCAAAGGGCAACAGAAATGTCACTGAGGACTTTTTGCCTGTCAGAGTCAACAGCGCTTCGCCCAAAAGGGGTACCGTCGCCTGCCAGTCTCAGGCGTGCGCCTGTCAAATACGTACGTGTACGGGACTTTATTAGGTACCTTTTCAATTACATATTGATTTTCCGCGCCCCCGGCACGGAACAGAGCGTTCGCGAAATGTTGCGGACAAGCCGAGTAGTGTGACGTCACGTGTCCGTTGTGGGGCCAGTATTTCTCTTGGGCGCCGGACTGCTTCTAGTGACGTCACAGCGTGAGTTCTATGCATAGACACAGACGTGACGGCGCTAGTAGTTCACGAAGCCGTTTCAGGACAACAATTTAGTGCTAAGGTACACATCGTCATATACTGTTGAAACATCCTAGAAAAATTAATGAATTACTGTACTGATAAACCCTTTACGTTATTTAATTTTCAAACAGCTGAGCAAAACTGAACATACTCAGACATTTCTCTCTTTACTTATTCTTATCATCACTAAACAGACACACAATATTTTTAGCGCAACGCAATCTGACTTTCAATAATCCCTACAAAAGAATGGCCCTGACTAACAATAACCTATACCTTTCATGAATCACTTACCTCACAAAAATCTTCGTTACTCGAACTACTGCATTAGAGCGAGCGCCAATACTGCCAGCTAAATAAAAGATTCTAACTACTGATGTCACTAACTACTGATAGGCATAGTTAGCAAATGAAAGGATTTGATGGAGAACAAACAATGTATTTACCTTAATAGTGTTCAAAAGTCATAATATATATATATCAGTTCATGACATCCAGTCTTACAAATTTACTGTCTCTGATGGACACACGTCCATATCATCCGCTCTGAAAACTCCGCCATCTCTCTCCCCACATCCACCACTGCTGGCGGCTCACCTCCAACTGCGCAACGCTACGCGCTGTTCACATCCAACTGCCCAACACTAGAATATTCCAACAATGCAAACCAGCCACAGACTGCACACAGCACAGTCAGTGATTTTCATACAGAGCGCTACGTGACGTTACCCAACATAAAAACCTAAACAACCTACTTACACTGTGCTTTTCATGTATAGGAACTGCAAATGAGGAATAAAAAATACAAACGCTCCTCTGTAATAATACTATAAACAGAACTTACTTTCAGGGCGTTCTAGAGATGTTCGAAATGTGACGCTTTGGAACTTGATCAAATATCAAAAAATTCTTGTGGCACAGGAAAACGGACATTCTAGAGGAAAAAGGTGGCCAGTGAAGAAAAGACCATTAAACGGAACTCTGCGTTAATTTTGACAACATGCACGTTTTTTACAAGGCTATTGCTCCTCATTTTAGAATAATTGCTTGTGAAAATATTTCCCAGAAAGTGTCACGTTTTTAAAGTGATTTTTTCAATCTTTGTCACAAATAAATGCCAGAGAAAGGAGTTTATAAACAGATGTCATTTCTGGAAGCTTTCTAAATGCTTCACTATGATGTGAGCTACTGATGGAACGAACTTTCACAGTCATCATACATAAATGTTCGAAACGATTGATATCCTTTAACAATCATTTGAAATACTAAATCGGGTAGTGTAAGATACCTCTGCACAGACTGCGTCAGTAAGAGTTAATAACCCCCGTTCTACCGCGTCAGTGTCCAGCAGTTGGTGACGACCCGTTTACAATCATCCCACTAACTTACGAATTTTAGTAAACAATGTGATGCATTGTTCGGCCTCTGGCTTATTTTTCGATGTTCAATGCAAGTGGTGTGAGCTGTCTTTTTTTCGATAGTCATACTTCATATCTGTACACAGAAGTCTTCAATAGCCGATATGGTAAGTCACAGAGGTACTAAGTACCGCCAGTCTGATGTTTGTTTGTGAGTAACATTGTCGTTGCAAGTAGCATTGGTGAGAAGTAAGTGAGGGAGCCGGGTGTCGCTTATGCTGTATGTGATCTGCACATAGCCGCTGGTACGGTACAAATGCACAGGATGTTGGATTTTGGAAATGGAATTTTATGAAGATCTCAAGGTAATACTGTCGCTGCATTGCTTGCTCACACGTAATTTGTCATGAGTTTATGGAAGACAAATACTGATGTTTTCCTCATTAATGGTCCAGATTAGTTAGTTCGATAGTCGAGACGAAATCAAGTAAAATTGTGTGTTCACATTGCTGGTACTCAAGGTTATAGATGCACGACTCCTTTACCATTTCAGTTACTAATCTCATGGCAGAGCAATATTTTTTTTTTAATAAGATGTAATTTTTGTAAATTAGGTGATAATTTTTAAGGAATCAGAGGCTGCGATAGTTTCTGAATGCTAATCTCTTTCAGTCATTTAATAATTACCGTCTCCTGAGGAATTTTTTTTTTAAATTTACGTGTCGCAGCGTTGCACTTCGCGGAACACAGTAGCTAAAGGTAGAGCATAATCCGCTTAGTACAGCTGCGCGTCCTTGCACTGCATTGCGCGAGCCATTCTTTCCTTCAGATGGTCTGCTGCTGCGCTCCATTTTTATTTTCACCACTTTCGAGCTGTACCGAATTTCCGCTACCACAGGTAAGGCACGAAAATTTGTTAGGTCCAGTTTCATATCACAATCAAGACAATACGATCATTCAGTTATGCGTTGCACTGCAAAATTATCTTCAGGTTCAATTTTTTGGATCAGACCTCGCTTATTTTGTCCGTCTTATTGTTATAGTGCAGTGTTACATTCGCGTGCATATCATTTAATGTTAGAAATTTTATTCAGTCAGTTTGCATATGTAAATTTACAGGCTATTTCCAGAGAAGCATTATGGACATTTATTCTTGTAAAATTCATTTTGTAATTTTCTGTGGAACCTTCAAACTGTTAGTTTGTTGGATCTGCACGTCACGTACTGTGACGTCACGTATTGTCGCACTATTTATTACACTGCATGATACAGAATTTCACTGGACCGTTTCTTTAGTACACAGTTATTGGTAAGAGTTAATTCAAATCCATTTACACAATTTCAAACATTTGGCGACTCTTTTTATTAGAGAACGTGTACGTAATCACACCACTTGCATTGTTCAGATTCGCACATAATATAAGACATACACGAAATTTAACAGTAGCAAAGCAGTTTAGCTTACAACAAGAACAAAAACATAAAAGAGTTACAAAGTAATCTACAGTATAGAACAGTACACTTAAGTTATTTTGAGAGGCTTCTGTTGCACTTTTATGTTGGCTCTGAGCACTATGGGACTTAACATCTGAGATCATCAGTCCCCTAGAACTTAGAACTCCTTAAACCTAACTAACCTACCAACATCACACACAGCCGGCTGGGGTGGCCGAACGGTTCTAGGCAATACAGTCTGGAACTGCGCGACCGTTACGGTCGCAGGTTCGAATCCTGCCTCGGGCATGGGTGTGTGTGATGTCCTTAGTTTAGTTAGGTTTAAGTAGTTCTAAGTTCTAGGGGACTGATGACCTCAGAAGTTAAGTCCCATAGTGGTCAGAGCCATTTGAAACATTTTTTTTGACATCACACACATCCTTGCCCGAGGCATGATTCGAACCTGCGACCGTAGTGGTCACGCGGTTCCAGACGAATCGCCTAGAACCGCTCGGCCACTCAGGCCGGCCGCATTTATGCTCATCAGATGTTTCTACAGTAGTTCTACATGAAGTTTTCTTACACAGAAGTCCACAAAGAAAGTTTTCTTACACAGAAGTCCCCAAAGAACACAGATTCCACATTTAATATTCTCATTATTTTCAGTCTCTTTTCATAGTCTTAAGACCTACGAAACATGCACCTCACAGTGTCTATAGCGACCAAACCTACTCTCTAGATCAGCAATGTCCAGCCTTTCAGCTTACGTGGACAGGAAGACGGTAACTTTCGGGCCACACATGAGCTGCCGTAAATTAACCAAACAAGAAATATTTGCAGCTTACAAAAGTACTGAAGGAAAATCACTGACACACTTAATCAAAGCGAGGAGCCCCCAATCGCAGCTTGTTGCTTCAGCTTCCCAGTATTACACCGGAGTAGGACTTGTCCTGCGTCGGCTTCGTGACGTCACACCGGCTATTGTCACTTGTCGCAAGCTCAATATCCCACAGGCTACACGGCCTCAGTAGGGAGGTCTTTGGCAAGAGTGCTCGTTTCGGCGCCATTACGCGCGCTCTTCCAGTAGCAGCGGCTTGGGCGAGTGTGCACCTCCCGGCGGACAGTGCTGCCGCTGCAACACAATTGAATTACGGCGCTAATTCCGCGTTTAAGCGGCGCCGGATTCGGTTCCAGTCCATCTAGCGGCGCGCCAGGGGTGGCCAGTGGCCGGCGCTAATTGCAGTCGGCGTGTCTCTCTCCACAGAGCGCCTTCCAGAGCTGTGGGTGGGGCGCACACAGCGCAGAGGGCTCTTTAACGACTGGCTCCATTATTCACTGCACTAAGTGCATCATGCTCAGGCAGTATTTCACCTTTCTTCCTAATTTTCAACTGCAACTTGTCACACCGCGCCCGCGAAGTGGGGGATGGGATGAGGTATTGCAGCCCCTAATGAGAATTCATTTAGTTTACGAATATGAAAAAGGACCTGTAAGCGTGGGGCTGGGGATTTTATTACGTGAAATACGTGACAAGGTATCACTGGTGAAATACGAAAAATCGATAAAATGACGTTGTATATGAAGTAAAACACAGCCGGTCGCTATGGCCGAGCGGTTCTAGGCGCTTCAGTCTGGAACCGCGCTGCTGCTCCGGTCGGAGGTTCGAATCCTGCCTCGGGCATGGATGTGTGTGATGTCCTTAGGTTAGTTAGGTTTAAGTAGTTCAAAGACTAGGGGACTGATGACCTCAGATGTTAAGTCCCATAGTGCTCAGAGCCATTTGAATTCGAAGTAAAACATATTTGAAGAGAGTTATAAAATGGCATAATGAATAGCTTTATAGGCGGTTCGAGCTTGTTACTAAATGTCTAAAAGTGTGTCTGTTAGAGAATCTGTAGAAGATGGCATTAGAGGCGTACAGTACGACATTACATCGGAGACCTACTGAGATTAAAACAACCCATCCTCGGATTATCTTAGTGAGTCGCTGTGTAGGATTTCTAGGTCATAGTTCATGTCCCTCGTAGAAACTACATTATTCGAAATAATATTCGTGGATACCCTTAAGATGTGCTTATTTACGAAAACACCGTAATCTGATAATAAATGAAACAATATGTTAGTTATTAACTCAAAACTAGCAATTTCTTGAGAGCATGGTCTTATGGTCTTAAGATAAAACTATTTCGCAAGACATTCTGTTGGCATCTGGCGGCTACGGCGCGAAGTCTATGTCTTGTACTTACAATCGAAAAACTTCTTAGCTGGAATGAGATTTTCACTCTGCAGCGGAGTGTGCTTTGATATGAAACTTCCTGGCAGACTAAAACTGTGTGGCGGACCGAGACTCGAACTCGGGACCATTGCCTTTCACGGGCTAGTGCTCTACCAACTGAGCTATCCAAGCACGACTCACGCCCTGTCCTCACAGCTTTACTTCTGCCAGTATCTCGTCTCCTACCTTCCAAACTTTACAGAAGCTCTCCTGCGAACCTTGCAGAACTAGCACTCCTGAAAGAAAGGATGTTGCGGAGACTTGGTTTTTTCACAGCCTGGGGGATGTTTCCAGAATGAGATTTTCACTCTGCAACGGAGTGTGCGCTGATATGAAACTTCCTGGCTGATTAAAACTGTGTACTGGACCGAGACTCGAACTCGGGACCTTTGCCTTTCGCGGGCTAGTGCTCTACCAACTGCTCCTTTCTTTCAGGAGTGCTAGTTCTGCAAGGTTCGCAGGAGAACTTCTATAGTTTGGAAGGTAGGAGACGAGATACTGGCAGAAGTAAAGCTGTGAGGACGGGTCGGGAGTCGTGCTTGGGTAACTCAGTTGGTAGAACAGTTGCCCGCGGAAGTCAAAGGTCCCGAGTTCGAGCCTCGGTCCGGCACACAGTTTTAATCTGCCAGGAAGTTTCAACTTCTTAGCTGTGCATACAACTTCGTGATCTTGAACATTATTCAGCTGTTTACTGAAATGACCTCTTGCTTGCTTCGTAATATTGTTGTGAGAAACTATTTATGACCAGTAGGCTTTTCCTAATATCTAAACTGGAAAAAGTGCCTTTTATTAGCAAACATTTATTAATAATATAGCTTGCTTCGCGCCAGAATGGTTCTGGTTTCCCTACGTATCGTGCGCTAGCGTAAATGTCTTTCTCACAGCCTGCCTCAGCACATCATCTCACAGTCTACCGTCAACGCCAGATGGTCCAGCGGATACTTCTGCCAGCGAGGGAACTATAAAACCACTCCGTGCTATGTGTTCTGCAGTGCTGCCTGAGCTTATTGAATGCCACTCATATCTGCAGACGAGATATAAAATGTAATTCGCGAAAATAAGAGAATAAAACGTAATCCGACAATAAGGGGTACCTTACGAATAGGATGATTAATTTAAAGTCGCAGCCTTTTTCTTTAAGAAATCTCATTTTGTTAAGATGTACGGAAATTAGAGCTACTGCAGTTAGTGACAGTCAGGACACATAGATTCTCGAAAGTAAGGAAACGTCTATTGGATGGTTCAAATGGCTCTGAGCACTATGGGACTTAACATCAATGGTCATCAGTCCCCTAGAACTTAGAACTACTTAAACCTAACTAACGTAAGGACAGCACACAACACCCAGCCATCATGAGGCAGAGAAAATCCCTGACCCCGCCGGGAATCGAACCCGGGAACCCGGGCGTGGGAAGCGAGAACGCTACCGCACGACCACGAGATGCGGGCGTCTATTGGACAACAGATGACTGTAGTTACAGGATCTTTCAACATTCGCTGCAGAACCTGGAATGAGTGCTTTTCTCGTGTAGCTTCAAAAACGAATATACGATATCGACTCATGAATATCGGTATTTCACAAGTAGTCACTACGTTTGATACGACATTGATACAAAACATCGCTGTTCTTGTTTTAATACTAATACCTGGTGCAAGTTAACAACAGTGACATGACAACGACAATAAGCAGATGGACTATCAATGTATTTTCGACATGTATTATTAAAGTCTTGAGCCATAGCGTCGGGTTTTTTCGTAGAGGCACGTGCGTTGCTTGTTCTTGCCAGCTAGAATCAATTGCTCTGTCATGAATGGACATTAAAAACAAATGGGTTAAAATGAAGTAAAATCTCAAAAATGATATCGTCCTAGAAGAATGACGTACAGTACAGTACCTACTGTAAGTAACGGAAATTGTACAGGCAGAATATTCGGCATGTGGCCGAGCGGTACTAGGTGCTTCAGTCTGGAACCATGCGGCTGCTACGGTCGCAGGTTCGAATCCTGCCTCGGGCATGGATGTGTGTGATGTCCTTAGGTTAGTTAGGTTTAAGTAGTTCTAAGTCTACGGGACTGATGACCTCAGATGTTAAGTCCCATAGTACTTAGATCCATTTGAAACACTTCTGAATATTCCGTATTTTAGTACATACGAGAAATGCGTAGCTCGTAAGAAGAGAAAGATTACACGAAGATGACTCGAAAAACGGACGTGGACGGAAATACTTAAAGGTAAGTACTCACGTATTTTTGTTTTGTTTTCATAATTACCCTTGCTGCTACCATGGAAACACTTTCTCTTATCAAGCCACACATTTCAGGAACTAATTTTGATATACGGGACTTTGTAATGCTCACAGCCACGAGCGATAAAGTTCGTAATGAATGGAATTACACACCTGACCGCCTCCCGTGCTGCACTCTTGCAATCACCACAGATGTACCACCGCACTATCCTCCAAAGTGTCCTGTTTCAGCTGGCCGGGGTGGCCGAGCGGTTCTAGGCGCTACAGTCTGGAACCGCGCGACCGCTACGGTCGCAGGTTCGAATCCTGCCTCGGGCATGGATGTGTGTGATGTCCTTAAGTTAGTTAGGTTTAAGTAGTTCTAAGTTCTAGGGGACTGATGACCTCAGAAGTTAAGTCCCATAGAGCTCAGAGCCATTTGAACCATTTGTCCTGTTTTACTTATTTTGACGACTTACCCTTTCAGGGGTTGGAGTTTAGGCTTCTCTCTCTCTACCTCACTGTGGATATTCTTTTTACGCAGTAGACGTACATTTTTATATTCGTAATACTTGTTGTTCACTATGCTGTTGCGCTTTAGTTCAGGACATATTTTCCAGATCTGCAGGTGACTGGAAACTTTTTAAGTAATTTGGAAACATGCGTTTTACTGCAGAAGAACACTGAAGGCTAGAAATTTTGTTGTAAGTTCGATCACACACAAGAAATTTTAAGAAATCAATATTATGAATATTACAGTACTGAAGGTATCTGACAATTACAAGACTTATGCTGAAGATAAACAAAAGCTTTTCCAACGAAATTATTCAATTCTATTTGAAACGTCCCCTTAGAAAAATTATACATGACTCTGCTTAAATTGACACACAATATTTTTTAGCGCAACGCAATCTGACTTTCAATAATCCCTACAAGAGGATGGCCCTGACTAAATTAACCTATACGTTTCACAAATCACTCACCTCACAAAAATCTTCGTTACTCAAACCACTGCAATACAGCGAGCACCAATACTGCTAGGTAAATAAAAGATTCAAACTACTGAAGGCACTAACTACTGATAGGCATAGTTAGCAAATGAAAGATTTTGATAGAGAACAAACAATGTATTTGCCCTAATAGTGTTGAAAAGTCATAATATATATATAGCAGTTCATGACATCCCTTCTTACAATTGCGCAACGCTACGCGCTGTTAACATCCAGCTGCCCAACACTACAATGGCAGAAAACAATGCAAACTAGCCACAGACTGCACACAGTACAGCCAGTCATTTTCATACAGAGCACTACGTGGCGTTACCAATAAGAAAACCTAAACAGACTACTTACATAGCCTCCATGGTCCCCAAAAAAATTTTACAATTTGTTTTGGGCACTGGTCAATACATATTTGTTAAAATTTTTTCACAAATACAGTAACAAAGAAATCAAATGCACACACTTATTGATACAATAATGATCAAAAGCTAAAATTTTCTCACTCTCCATAAAGACAGTCCTGATCGTTCATCACAGTAAAATAGCAGTGTTTTTCTCAAAGTCTGAGCAGTAAAAGAAAATGCACACGGAAGTAGTGGATTTCCATGCAGTCTTGAAGGTGTAGTGTTGTCCTTCCAGCGGAAAGACAGTGCTGACTGTTGACATGCAGACAGGTAATGGGCCACAACACAGCAAACCCACTGCAGAGTCAGTCGAAGTTTTGAAGAATGTTGGTAGGTAGGTCATCACAGAGCAGACCCACTGTAGTCCTGGTAGAGATTACGGTATTGGTGGGCCACCAGAGGTGCAGACCCAGTGCAGTCATTGTAGAAATAATGGTATTGGTGGGCCATCAAAGATGCAGACCCTCTGTAGTCCTTGTAGAGACAGCCAGCAGTCATCTGTTGCGACTGTGCAGGTGCACAATTACCATCGAAGAGTCTTGCAGAGAATATAGCAAGTCCATAAACCACCACTTGTGCACTCACAAACTATTATTTCTCACTTTACTTTGGAGCCTAGTGTTACGATTTTCACACGCCATTATTGTCACAATATTTCACACGATAACACAGAAAAGCACAATTTGAAGAGCAAAAATAAGAGAACACATTAACATAGCACTGAAAATAATATCTAGTTAATTGCAAGTGCAGCTGCGAAATACTTGGTGCAAATCTACATGCATGCCACAACTGTTTTACTGTACAACAATGAAAGACTGCAACTACAAAGGAGATTCTCTCTACAATTACACACTAGCAATAAACAAAAGCTACACTAATTACACAAACTACAAGAACAAATCAGAAGATTTCATTGACGTATCCTGGCAGGGTCGCCATATGAAACATCCCCTTAGAAAAATAATACATGACTGTGCTTAAACTGACACACAATATTTTTTAGCGCAACGCAATCCGACTTTCAATAATCTCTACAAGAGGATGGCCCTGACTAACCTAACCTATACGTTTCACAGATCACTTACCTCACAAAAATCTTCGTTACTCAAACTACAGCAATACAGCGAGCGCCACTACTGCCAGCTAAATAAAAGATTCTAACTACTGAAGGCACTAACTACTGATAGGCATAGTTAGCAAATGAAAGATTTTGATAGAGAACAAACAATGTATTTACCTTAATAGTGTTCAAAAGTCATAATATATATATACATATATAGCAGTTCATGACATCCATTCTTACAAATGTACTGTTTCTGATGGACACACGTTCAGATCACCTGCTCTCAAAAATCCGCCATCTCACTTCCCCACATCCACCACTGCGGGCGGCTCACCTCCAACTGTGCAACGCTATGCGCTGTTAACATCCAGCTGCCCAACACTACAATGGTAGACAACAATGCAAACTAGCCACAGACTGCACACAGCACAGCCAGTGATTTTCATACAGAGCACTACGTGGCGTTACCAATAAGAAAACCTAAACAGACTACTTACATATTGAGCAGTTGTACTCACATTTTGTTAAGTAAACTGGAGTCCACAAAAAAGTTGCAGCTACATGACAGAAAATCCTACTATGAGATGGTAAATGGGAATTATAACGAGGAAACTGTAAAAGGATTCTTCTGTAAGAAAATTCGGAAATTCTATCAGAAATGAGAAACTTCATAAGTAAGAAGATTGACTGAAAGGAGCTACATTTTTGTCCTCGATGCAGTCTCCGAGAAGAAAACAAACAGAAAATGGACCTGGCAACGATGAACTGGATCGAAACACGAAGTGGAACTCATTTTGACACGCAATAAAGGAATTGTACGGGACTTGACGGTCCTGAACCGATCGCGGAATCAAAAGTAATGATGAAACTTCCTGGCAGATTAAAACTGTGTGCCGGACCGAGACTCGAACTCGGGGCCTTTGCCTTTCGCGGGCAAGTGCTCTACCAGAGCAGAAATAAAGCTGTGACGACGGGGCGTGAGTCGTGCTTGGGTAGCTCAGTTGGTAGAGCACTTGCCCGCAAAAGGCAAAGGTCCCGAGTTTGAGTCTCAGTCCGGCACACAGTTTTAATCTGCCAGGAAGTTTCATATCAGTGCACACTCCGCTGCAGAGTGAAAATCTCATTCTGAAAAGTAATGATATTTATAAGAAGTAAAGGAAAAATAGACCAAAGCTTGAAAGCAACAGAGGAAGACAGAAATATAGATTAAGAGTAGTTATGAGTAAGATGGTGTACGAAATTAAACTAACCAAAAACTGTTCAGTTGTAATCTAAGAAAATAGAGATTATGTGAATAGACTGGAATGTGGGAATTACTGACAAAGACACTTACATAAACAATAAAAAACTGTTGCAAATACGAAGAAAACAAAATAATATAAAACTCAAAGGCAGTAACACAGGTATTAAAGATCAGGTCAGTTTAAACATACGATAATGCGACCGTGAGAGAATACGCTGAACAAAAAAAGATGTATTTGGAAGTTACGCTGAGCAGATATGAAAAGATCCATTAAAACTTGGAAAAAGAAACAATTTAAAAATATAAAAATATGAAAAAAACAAAACAGGAACCTATCTTAGGCAGGGGCCTTAGGTATCGTAGCAGTTATGTAGAAAGAAAAAGAGACAGAACGACTTCTGAACTTCTTAAATGGTAGTACGTCTCAAAAATGAAGTTTTTAATCATAAAAATAACAACATTCCGTAAGTAAAGCCAAATGCAGGTATAAAGTCATTTGAGTTGCGACGTAAGGAAAGGATTCCAATAGAAATGACTAAAACTGGAGATTGATACAAAACAGATTTTTTAGAAGTGTTCAAAAAAGAGTAAGGAAGACAATACTGTAATCACTCTAATTCACAAGAAAAAAGTTGGAAAAGACGTATAAAACTTACTTGTAATGTATAAGATATTCATTAAAATTACCAGAAATACCGCAGAAAAAAGTTCAGTTTTAATCAGTCAGAGCAATAAGCTGACGTTCGAAACTGGTTTACCGCAGGAACCCTTCCGAAGCGTGAACATCATGTAACTGAGAAATGAGAGTGGATTACCACTTTCTCTGGGTTCCATAGACTTCGAGACGTCTTTTAACTTTTCAACAAAATCTGACAAAAGACCGTGAGAAACACAACCATCGACTGTAAGTATATGAGTATACTGAAAAATATATACGGTGTGTTACTGATACAGCTTCCATTAGATTTCATCAGGGTAGTGACGGTTCAGAATGGAGAGGTCAGGCAAGGAGATTCCGCATCACTAAAAATGCAAGAGGAAGCATTCAGACCTTAAAACTGGTAAAGCGAAGGTGGTACGGTATGTGAGGTAATCAAACGTATCTGAGACAGCATGATTTTGCAGATGAAAATTTGCTGTACGCCTCTGGTACAGTTAACATTCATCAACGGAAGGGAAAACTTAATAGAGCAATTTAGAAAGAATACCCGAAAATCGACTGTAATAAGACTTAAAATAATGTATAACTAGACATCGAAAACAAAGTTGTTAAGTTTAACAGTGAAATCACAGAGCTATTTGACGAACTAAAGTTATGAGAGCAGTTGAACATATTGACTGAATGAATAGAAGAATAAATATAGCCTTGACTGTTTCTTGTAAATTAAGTACGGTTTTGGAAAATAAGCTTCAAATGTTTCTAATAGGCAAGTTTACAACAATCGTTGTGATACATGGAACTTAAATGCATGAAATATTTAAAAAATGGATATTTTTTCAGTGAATGGTGGAGAGAAGCATGTTGGGAATTAACAATAGAGACGGGAAAACAAACAAATGGCTCAGTCACGGGCGGGAGTGGAAGACGTAATAATGAACGTAATGAAAATGTAATGGAGGTCGGTACAGAAAAATGGATTTTATTAGGACCGAGGGAACTTTTTATTGGATTCCAGGAGACAAGTAGAAAAAGACAGAAACGATCATCTAACGGAATCTGAAACACCACAGAACAAATTGGGGAGCTGTATAGATAAAGACTGTATTACATGGAAAGGTCTAGACGAGGCCATTATCCAACAATGATACATACTGATGAGCGAGATCAACATCACCACGATGCTTTCACCTACCATTACATATGTTGACGATATTCTCCTAACTTTTAGAAGGATGGTTTCAAGATGCATTATTGTACTCGGAGTTAGCCAATACGGGTTCAACTGGCAACTGGAAGTTGGCGATTCGATTCTTTCTCTTTTTCACTTAGTCAAATAAGTACATAAATAAATAAATAAATATGGAAAGAAGAATTATGTCTAAAGTCTCCTTGAGGACGCGGTCGTTCGGCAGGGCTCATAAGCTCGCTTATGGGAAAATCAGTCGTGACCGTTTCATACATAACCAACATTTGCTTTAAACATTTAGTGAATTTATCTAGATCGTCAATTTGGACGCCTGACCCTGATTTGAAAACAGCTCTCCCGGGCCTTGCAGGCTCATGGTTGCGTTTCTTTGCCATCTCTATCTGTCACTTGAAGCAAATGGCCGTGTGTACGTCTCATTGAGGTACTATATTAGTAGCTATGAAACTCTTTGTGACGTACATAGGTGATTATTTCAATAACACTATTAACAATACAGTTCAGACTCGTGGTTAAATGCCATCCTAAACGGCGTTTTCTACTCTCTGATGACCAGTTCAACGCATTCACCTGATTCGTGTAACAACTCACACTAATTTCACATTAAATTACTTTGGCCGTGAGGCTGCGATAACTAAAAGGGCGCAATAAAAAGATACCGGGCTTATAGAGCTGTGCTTGAAACGTACTGAAACCATACATAATTCAGTCTCCTGCACTGCTATTAATTGTTAAAAATACTGCAAATTGTGGATAATTGTATCTTCACCGCAGCTATAACCTACGTAGTGAGTTATGTTCTTTGGTGATGTCTGTAAAGAATGTGGAGTAATTTCGCATTAGGTTTCATCCTGCGCATACCTTACACACTGTTCACATATTCTTGAAGCGTGTTCAGGAAGCGATGAAGGTCTTACATGTCACGCAGTTACAAGCAGCCATTGGTTTCTCAACTAATTGGGAAACAGCGGTGAGCAGTTAATAGCAATCTTCCGTTGGCCATCGGATCAAATTATTCATCCCAGACAGAAGCACTTGCGCTGACACATAATTCATCACTTTCCCTGAGGAACGCTCATCGATGTAATATCGAATGGCCTTAAAGTGTATGTAATGTAGTCCCACCTGGCACACTTTTCGACGAATAACGGCTATTCCTCTACGTCATTTTAAGAATTGGTAGGTCATCGCTTACCGTAGATTCAGAATAGTTAATAATTCCACCTGTCCTTTAATGCATTCACTCACATGAGTAGAAAATAAAGCACATACAAGATTCTTCCACGTGAATTTCGCGATTCCGCTGCCAGAAATGCACAGTGCATCTGACTATTTCATAAGCGATGCCGTAAAACAAAGGAAACAGGAAACAACATTATTCCCACTCGAAGTAAACTGCAATGTTTGTAGTAGAGAGCCCCCTAGTACACTTTCAGGATACTGGTTGGCATCATTAGAATGACGGAGAGACATCGCACAATAAATTTAGTTTCGTTGCGGGCAACCAGGGGCTAAGACCACAGTTGTTTTGTCTCCAGCATCAGATCAAACTCCAGTGGTTATAGTACACCTTTCAAAACGGTTGTAAACACCAGGTTCACCATCAGCAAAGAACTTTTTGGAATCACTCCAAATACTGAGGTCACACGTCTTTTAAATTTGCGACGCGTTCGGAAAAACTGTACATTTCAAGATGAACTTGCACTACTGCTTGTACTTACTGGGATGACAGCTGTCAAGCTCCCTAAGCTGCTCAGCATTATGACAGCCGAGACTTTGGCTATTCTTCGAGCCCTTCAGTGTGCCGAGAATCACTTGGGTTCCGAGTTCGTTCTCCTTTCTGATTCCAGATCAGCGGTAGAACTATTAGGAAATCTGTTCAGCGGAAGTTCCATTCATCCAACAGCATTTGACGTCATGGATCTCATGCTAGAGATCACAGATAGCAATGAGGAAGTTACCATATGCTGGGTACACACATGAATGAAACAGCAGAGGTGCTAACCAAAAGCCGCCGTCACCGATGGGGCTAGGGGAAACATGAAATTACCAGTTGCAGATCTTTTGAAGGTCATTAAATCAACAATCAGAGAGAAGTGACACACACAGGGCACAGATTATGCCAAAGTGAACCCGTAAAATTCCAAATTTTTGACACGAGCAAAACTGATGCTGCAAAAGACTCACGAACCACGTCTGTTACCGCAAGCATTTGCATGGTACTTGCCTAGTCGCATCCCCAGTGTGCGGTTGAGGTGAAGAAGTGGACATCAGTCACACCTTTTTTGGCTTCACGAACAGGTACAAATCTTCAAGCCACCTCCCATAGCGTCTAGTCACCACCGAGTGCTGCTTGCTGCCATATATCACCGTACTGTCGTGCTTGAAGGACTTCAGAATATGTCGCGTTTTAAACGCGTCTTCGCTGGGAGAGCTGGTCGTCTTCTAATGTGATTCTATTGTATTATGTTTATGAGGATGTGTTAAACTTTGTGTGTATGAAGATGTCTGTATGGGGTTTTGCTCAGACACCACATTAAAAAAAAATCGCTAGCAAGTAGTGCAGGCTTAGGCACGGCATTACGCGGCTCTGTTGACTGGAATGATATAAACAAAACCGTCGGTACGGCGCCTGCAGGACTGCTACAGGAGTATCAAAGAGAACGTCACAACAGACCTAAAATACTGTAGAGTATTGTAATAAGCGTGGCGGTGTCGTGTGATGAATATGGTCAGAGGTGCATCAAGACAACGTCTGTTATTTCCCCAACTCAGTATAGAGACAATGAGTCGCATTTCCCACTTGTTGATAGTAAGGTGCTTTGTAATTTAATTACCTGCTATTTTATTTACTGTATTACTAAGATAAAAGGAACCCAGTAAACAACACGTTGTGATTACTCTGTTTCCCTCTTGTCCGAACTTCTGATATAGTGACAGACACGATAAATTTCTACAGCTTCAGTTGTTGCTCGTTGTTGAAAAATGCTGTCAGCCTCTTGCCGCCCTTTCTCTGAGCTACCGAAGTAAACTTTGCCGCTTTCTGTGGATGAAAGGGAGTGTATAGTTGAAGCTTGCACTCTCTTAGAAGAGATTCTGGGATAGCTCAGGCAATACTAATTTTACCTTACCTGTCCAAAGGTGAAAATAAGTCCAGAAAATGAAGTAGGCTAAGTGTAATAAAGCAGCCTAAAAATGACAGAGCAAAATGGCTAAGCAAGAATGGCAAGACTACAAATGCCAGGTATTGTAGTACGTATAACTAGGGTAGAGGTGGATATCTCCTATAGGAATATGTTTCGAGCTAAGCTGAAACAGCTGCATGAACACCGAGACCTTAGACAATAAACTACTACCAAGCAAAGACTGGAAAACTGAAAGGTGGAAGGAATATGTAGACGTTCTGTACAAGCGAAATTAGCTTGAAGATAATATTACTAGTGTTACGAATATTACTAATATTAATAAAGTTGCAGAGGGAGACCATGGGATGAATACTGCAAGCAGATTCAAAAGGACGTAGATTGTAGGAGTTATTCTGATATGAAGAGGCTTTCACAGGATAGAGTAGCATCCAGAGAGGGATCAAACCAGTCTTCAGACTGAGAACCGAAACAACATTAGCAGATACCCCAAGCCATTATACTCGGTTAGTTCCTATCTCCGGGATTAAGATGTGCACAGAATGGATGCGGAGAGCTCGTACATTACCATCTTGAAAGACGAAACAATCAACACAATGTTGACTCTACGAAGGACTATAAGTTGGAGAATCCTGTCCCGATACTGCACAGTCCTCAAATTACCCGCGATGGCAGTGAGAGTGCATCTGACATCCCTGCAAGAAACCGGCCTGAAGCAGGCTCATTCCCCTCTCTCCCAGCTCAGTGTGACTGCATGTCTGATACTTACATCGGTACCTGGCCGCCCCACCCTCTTCTCGACTATCGTCAAGCGTCAGACAAATCATCCAATAGACGATAAAGAGAACCTGACGCCATTAGCCGAAGCTTTATTCGATGTGTTCCCTTCAACTGAGAGGATATGAACTGTCGTTTGTAATGCTTGTTTGGAAGTTGCTTGTGTCCTCGGCATAGCCCTCTCAGTTGCATAAAATGCCAGCATGTATTATCTCCTGGAGGTACCTACGAGCCATTCATGAACTTTTGCAGTTGTCAGCGAGCGACGACTGCGAAACAGATTGACATCGTCATTGTTTCGTGTATGATGATAGCATTAATTGCTCGAATGATGTAGCTGTGATAACAGCATATCGCACTAAAAGTCCTTCTTTGTGCAACATGACAATGTACGCTTGGTCTCATTTTAAAATGCCCCTTCGAGGCATTTTTACAGACTAGAGACTGTAAAAAAGCCGCATTGTCCCATTCACGCTACTGTGAAGCGCACTGAAAGTGCATAATTAGCTCCATTAGACAGGTAGCTGCGATTAGCGATTTCCCGCGATAAAGAGAGTATTGAGACAGTGGTTTCTGACAAAGAAGGCAGAAGCTATACAGTTCAGGAAATTGGCCCAAAACTTACTTGAGCAGTTAATTTTTTCAAAGTTTTATTCACAGCCCTTCCTATTACTCTTCTACCCTTTTATCCCATTTAATTCATCTCCTTATTGAACTGATTTAGCTTCTCAGGCCAGGATGCGGTTGTTTAGTGCTCCTAAAGGAGAAAAAGCAAACACAGTTCGGCTCCTGTGGTCCATATTTTTCATTTACCTAAGCTTCTCAAGCAAGGTGATGAAGAAGTGGTCGGGGATATCTCATGACCTGAAGCGCTTACCAGTCTCAGTCCACTAATTCCAACTGTTATTCACCCTGGTATGAATACCGACGTTCCTGGAACTTACACGTTTCAGTGGTAACTCTGACAACCTCAACCAAGATGCACTGTTTTGACGAGCACCTTGTGTAGTGTTATCTCGGCAAAGCTGTTCTCACAACAGTCTCTGGCCAGACGTGAATGCTTCTAAATCTTACAACCTGAGATCAGCATGACCATTTCGCAGTTCCAATGGAACCATCTGTCACTGAACATTATCAGTCAGTTTTAAGAGTCACTCGTAATATATTTGGTTGAGAAGAAAAAAGCAAACATTGACTAACCACTCTGCCTGAAATATGGGTTGACGAATATCCCATTCATGATGGCTTCTTTAAATCATTCCATTAAGATTTCTGCCTTACTGCCGGCCGGTGTGGCCGTGCGGTTCTAGGCGCTTCAGTCTGGAACCGCGTGACCACGACGGTCGCAGGTTCGAATCCTGCCTCGGGCATGGATGTGTGTGATGTCCTTAGGTTAGTTAGGTTTAAGTAGTTCTAAGTTCTAGGGGACTGATGACCACAGATGTTAAGTCCCATAGTGCTCAGAGCCATTTGAAGCATTTTTCTGCCTAACTGGTACTAGAATCTGCCCTCGTTAGTTCCTTCAAACCACGTAAGGAGCCTCTCGCCCCAACGAGTAGACACCTTTTGAAGTTGTAATACAAGGTTAGTTATATAGGGCCTTCATTGAAGCAGGTAGCATACAACCTAAGACTCACATGAAGTTTTCCATTTGACTATGGAAACTGACGTGACAACCACGCTCATTGCATCTGCAGTTTGTTGGATTTCGCCTTCCATTCTTCCACCTCGAAAAATTTGGGAGTCAGTCTACATAGAGGAGGTACAGACTTAATTTTTTTCTCATGAATGCAATATGTCCCACTCCATGGGAAAGAAGATCAGTCCGACCAATTCCTAACATAGGAAACGTGCAATCGCCTTGTGATTACCGACCAATTGGCGTATTATCTGCTCTTTACAAAGTCCTGCAATGTATTGTTCAAGACCAAATCACTCAACACTTGAGAGAATTGAATCGACATGATAAATATCAGATCCGCTTTCATAAACACCATACACAAATGCTGCACTAATTAAGGTAACAAATGACCTGAATTATACCGTGGACTGCCGTGAGGCAACAATATTGACGCTACTAGTCTTTAGAAAAGCTTTTTTTGTGTCAAGTTTCACTAACTGCTTAAAAAACGCGACGGCTGTATTCCACAGCCATTGGGCCGAAGTGGTTTGAAAGCTACTTGAAAAACAGACAGCAATGGTTGTTTGTGGGAATAAAATATCGTCCTGGATCATGCCCCCTCAGGAGTGCCACAGGGGTCAGTCTTAGGCACACTTTAGTTTTCTTTCTCTATCAATCACATTCTGTCGGGTTTGTCCAGCTTTAGCTAAGTGCCAGACCTGAAAGTATAAATACTGCGATCGTTCAAACGAATGATGAACTGTCTTCAGCGGTAACATAAGCGAGAAACCTGGGGCTTAAACGAGATGCCAGAACGACACAAATAAATTTGGGATCCCATCAGATATCAATAATCTCAGAATTTCGCGAACTGCCTTCTGTTCAGCTTGACGTTATTCCAAAGCCATACCAGAAAACAGTGAAGAACTTGGGTGTAACTTCGGATGAGCATCCCAGCAGGGCATGGAGTACCGTCGCAATGTGCCAGAAGAATTCTGCTTACCTCTATACCATTAACAAGTTACGGAACATATTTTCATAGGATGTGAAAGGTAAATTCTTGCAAACACTCGTTCTTACGAACCTCAGTTACTGCACTATAATTCGTTTGGTGAGAGGTAATTACGAATGCTTGTGTGCGTTACATATGCAACAGCCACGGATACAATCGTATCAGTGCATCATATGCCTAGTCATGGTGATTGCAGCGAGACAAACTACGTGACTACCACACGCTATTGCTAGATCGACGGCTCCTCGGTAAGCAACCTCACTATTACCTCGCGTCAGAGACTAAACAACTTGTATTCCATCATTTCTTAAACACAAGGTCCAATATCTCTAGTATCCCAGATGTGTCCACTCGTAAAAGAAAAACATTGGCCGACTTCTCCACTGTCGCTGCTGCCCGCCTCTGTAACAAGCCGCCCTGCACTCCCTTCAGAGTTCCGTGCCGTGTTGCTTTCAGGAAAAAGTTGAAGCACTTTCTTCTGTCGTCTTCATAACGTTTATCTCTCCTGCCGTCCCCCAGCTTTGCTAATTTCTTTTTTCCTTCCCCTATGACTCACGTCACCTTCTTTACCCTTATATTCTTTAGCTGTGTGTTAACATATTTCTCTTTCGTTACCCCGTCCACCCTTTCCTCTCAAGTTCATTGCTCCTAGCACTCATAAGTAAAAACCAAACTTACAGTATTTTCTAACTGTGTCTGTACTTATTATGTATGAACGTAAACTCTGTGCGTGTGTGCGTTTTGCTTATCTGCACTAACGTAATTTTTAGTTTGCAAATGTAGTATGACATGCTGAGTGAAACACACCCTTCAAAAAAAGTTTTGCATCACCTCGGTTCCGAGAATTCCGGAACCTGTGCAGAAAATTGGAATAGAGATCAACTTAAACATCATTTCCGCCCTTTCTATTGCTCATGAGAAACACACATTGCAATAGTACCACCATTCAGTGAGACCTTCAGAGGTGGTGGTCCCGATTGCTGCACACACCGGTACCTCTAATACCCAGTAGCACATCTTCTTGCATTCATACATGCCTGTATTCGCCATGGCATACCATCCACAAGTTCATCAAGGCACTGCTGGTCCACATTGTCCCACTTTTCCCACTCCTCAATGGCGATTCAGCGTAGATCCCTCAGAGTAGTTGGTGGGTCACGTCACCCACAGAAGCCCCTTTCAATCTATCCCAGGCATGTTCGATAGTAAAGAACATGCGGGCCACTCTAGTTGAGCGATGTCGCTATCCTGAAGGACGTCATTCACAAGATGTACACGATGGTGGCGCGAAATGTCCTCCAAGAGGAATGTCTCGCCAGTATGCTGCCGATGTGGTCCGAGGATGGCATTAACGTATCGTACAGCCGTTACGGCGCCTTCCATGACCACCAGCGGCGTACGTCGGCCCCACATAATGCCACCACAAAACAGCAGAGAACCGCCATGGTGTTGTACTCGCTGGACAATGTGTCTAAGGCGTTCAGCTTGACCAGATTGCCTCCAAACACGTCTCCGTCGATTGTCTTGTTGAAGGCATAAGCGACACTTATCGGTGAAGGGAACGTGATGCCAATCCTCAGCAGTCTATTTGGCATGGTGTTGGACCCATCTGTACCGAGCTGCATGGTGTCGTGGTTGCAAAATGGACCTCGCCACCGACGTCGGGAATGAAGTTGCGCATCATGCAGCCTATTGCACACAGTTTGAGTCGTAACACGACGTCCTGTGGTTCCTCCGAGCCATAATCCGTAGGTAACGGCCATCCACTGCAGTAGTAGCCCTTGGGCGGCCAGAGCGAGGCATGACATCGATAGTTCCTGTCTCTCTCTGTATCTCATCTATGTCCGAACAACATCCCTGTGGTTCACTCCGAGACATCTGGACACTTCCCTTGTTGCGAGACCTTCCTGGCACAAAGTAACAATGCGGAAGCGATGAACGGTTCTTAGTTTTAGCAAGCTTTAAAAGAGAAAAAGCGCTCACAAATATACGTGGAACCAAACATTGAGAGAACTTTGGCCGCGTGCTTGTGCAAAAGACGATATTTCTCTTGTGGAAGACATTTGTAAAAGTCATCCAGAGTTTTACACACAAGAAAGCGGTCGTTCAGGCGGATATCACACTCCAGGTGAATCATCTCTAATTGAAGCACCTGTGAGACGTCCTCTGCCCAAAGGGAAAACGGGCGAACAAATATATCTAAGGCCGGTTGAAGCTCACTTATCTCCAAAAATTTGTTTTCAAACTGTTCTTGTAATAAGCAAATGATTTGAACATAATCTGAAAAATCCACATCTTCTTTAGCGCTGTCTAGTGCAGGAAAGTGTCCACAATTTTTCTCGAGCAACTGATTTTCCCACAAAATGAGTTTTTTTTTTTAAATGCTTGAATCGTCTGCACTAAATCAACAACAGAGTGATTTTCACCCTGGAGTGAAATGTTCGAAGTATTTAAGCGACAGTTAAGATCACTCAAAAAAGCCAAATTCGCCACCCACTTAGGATCACAAAGTAATTCTTCTGCACGTCCTTTCATTTCCAAAAAAGTGTTTATTTCGCCCCTCAAGGAGAAAAACCGACGAAGAACTTTTCCTCTGCTCAGCTATCTTACTTCGGCGTGGTAGGGGATGTCCGGGTATTCCGCTTCGATATCAGCCAGAAATTCTTTGAACTGGCGATGTGTGAGTCCATGCGATCGAAGATAATTAACCGTTCGAAGATCTGTGTCCATAATATTTTTTTATGTTGACAATCTTCCACAAAGTGCCTCCTGGTGTATCAGACAATGGGCTGCCGCAAATAAGGAACAGCCAACTTCAGCCATTCTCGACCTGACAGCTCAAAAATCCAGTGCGCATCCCTCGTAGCGCAGGGGCTCCATCCGTTGTTACACTGGTCATGCGTTCCCATTTTAAACCCACTGACTCGCACACGGTTTCCACGGCTAGAAAAATATCCAAACAGTGATTGTGTCTTTTAATGGTATAAGGTCGAGAAATTCTTCTGTGACACGCAGATTGTCGTCGACACCTCGAACGTCCGCGGACTCATCAAGAGCGATAGAAAATGAAGTTTGCCGCACTCTCCATTAATTGCTGCTCCATATCTGAGGACATATCTTCGACTCGGCGAGCAACAGTTTGAAGCGAAAGAGCTAGTTTTTCAAATTATTCCGTGAGGTCTGTTGGACAAATACAAGCCGCCGAGTCGACTAGGCAATCCTCGACGAGATTCCCAGCCGAAAAGGGGTTCCCTGCTTTCCCAATTCTCAGCGAGCATTTGTAACTTGTGCGCAAATTTTGTCCACCTGTTTCCTGCTCCTACCACGGCAAAAAAAGAACATAAAATTAATTTTGTACAATCCTGCTTTTAAAACACTTTTATCAATTCAACAATTAATAGTTTCATTCATTGAAACTCAAATACAAAACTAACAAAAAATATTGGTTTTAGGTCTGTTCTCCTCCAGTTCCTCTGAAAAGCGGCCTTAGGCTCTAGCAAGGACAGCGAAATGTGGTCGTAAAATAATTTTATATATATGTGTTTCATTCATTGAAACTCAAATACAAAAATAACAAAAAAAATATTGGTTTTAGGTCTGTTCTCCCCCAGTTCCTCTGAAAAGCGGCCTTAGACGCTAGCAAGGACAGCGAAATGTGGTCGTAAAATAATTTTATATCTGTTGGAATATTTGCGTTTTAATTAATTGAAAACATGGATCAAATACAACATATGTTTTCCCATCCGTAAAAACACAAATATACAAAAACAATGAATGACTCTTAATGACACTTTGCTGCCCGAGGGAGCGTTTGTGACGGCTTTTCAGAAAGTGACAAAAAAAACGCACCTGAAACTTTTTCTTATGTCTGTGAGACGCGATTTAATGCAACCCAAATATAAAAATTAACCAAAAAAATGGTTCAAATGGCTCTGAGCACTATGGGACTTAACATCTGGGGTCATCAGTCCCCTAGAACGTAGAACTACTTAAACCTAACTAACCTAAGGACATCACACACATCCATGCCCGAGGCAGGATTTCAACCTGCGACCGTAGCGGTCGCGACGTTCCAGACTGCAGCGCCTATAACCGCTCGGCCACAACGGCCGGCTAACCGAAAAGTAATGTTCCTTGTTGCTGACAATCTGATGTTCGACAACTGGCACATTGCTAAGTGACATATCATATTATAAAATACTGTTTTATTTATCATCTTTATAATTAATGAAGAGTCATACGATAGGAAATACTTACTTCACTGTAATGCAGCTTGAAATTTTCTTTTAGTTCTTCAAGCTTTGCCGGCCGATGTGGCCGAGCGGTTCTAGGCCCTTCAGTCTGGAACCGCGCGACCGCTACGGTCGCAGGTTCGAATCCTGCCTCGGGCATGGATGTATGTGATGTCCTTAGGTTAGTTAGGTTTAAGTAGTTCTAAGTTCTAGGGGACTGATGACCTTAGAAGTTAAGTCCCATAGTGCTCAGGGCCATTTGAACCATCTTCAAGCTTTGACTGGCGTTCCTTTTGCGACAAATTTTCAAGTTGATATTTGTGACTGGTATTAAAGTGCCGTTCAATCGAGTACTTTTTTAAATACGTGAGGTTCCGATGAGATACTAAACATTTGGCATGATTTTCGACAGCAGTACAAAGGAAATTAATTTCCCACTCGGGTTTAAATAGTGCGGACGCACCGCTCCTCTTCCTTTTTTGTCTGCTGCTGTTGACCATCCATCTGGATCTACAGTAGCCTTACAGCGGCATGGCGAGGCGCGGTGGGCGGTCTGCACGGCCAGCTAAGCGACACGGCTCGGCTACTGCGACAACATCCGAATTCGCCCGGGGCGCTGGCCGCGGGCGATCGCGGGCGCTAGCGCCCCAGGGACACAGTTTGGACGAGCCTGGCCTAGATGGATATAAGAGAGACCTGATGGCTCTAAGCCTCGCAGGTTAAATAAATCCCTTACATACAGGTTGGAAAGCGGTAAATTGCTGATACGGGAATGAAATGAAGAAACAATGAACGCTTAGTCACTTAAATTTTTATTTTTTCGTATTGAATAATAATGGAAGTTCCTAATTACATGGTTTAAACAGTATATCTGGCAAATGTCTACCTTCATCATACACAAACTACCGCTGACTTTTTGTGAAACTCTCATGCACTCTATCAAGCATGTCTCCTGGTATTCTGATATTCTTGCAATTTCAGCCTCAAAATTGTTCTGTAGGTCTTTCAGGTTGTTGATACGGTTGCAATACACCTTTGACTTCAGGTAACCCCAAAGAAAAAAGTCGCAAAAATCGCATGGGGCTAAGTCCGGCGATCGTGCGGGCTGGTTGAGATACCCCATCCGGGAAATAAGCCTTCCACGAAACGTTTGCGTGAAAAAATTCATGGTAATCCCCGCTGTGTTTGCAGTGGCACCGTCTTGTTGAGACCAGGTACCTGTAATTGCATTGTCTCGAAAGCTGCCCGGAAAAACACTTGCACCATAGTTAAGTTACGATCCGAATTCACAGTTACGGCATGGCCATTTTCCTGGAAAAAGTAAGGGCCAACGATGCCTGCTCGTGATATGCCGCACCAGACAGTGATGCGGTCGAGTGCTGGGGTCTCTGGTGAATTTGCCTCTGGTTCGTGTCGCTCCACTACCACATATTCTGTTTTTTTTACACAGCCATTGAGGTGAAAACATGCCTTATCAGAAAAGAACACAAAATTGAGTCACAGGGTATGGTTGCAAGCATCTCTTCACAAGATGTTCTTAGTGTTACATAATCCCGTACTGAAAGTTGCTGGACGACGCAAATTTCATACGGGTGAAATTTTAGTTCATCACGAAGAATCCGGTGGACAGAACGTCTTGAAATGCCAAGAGCATGTGCGTGTTTCCGAGCTGAGCGTTTTGGAGACTGCAGTACTGCTGCTCTAGCTCGTCGACATTTTGTGGTGTTGCAAAGCTTCTCTCAGGTCCTCTTCGTACAGATGACACCCCCCCCCCCCCGTTCTGAAAGCATTTATCCAATTCAAAACTAATTGCCGTCCAGGAACACGTCCTCGTGAGGCTACTGCAAACCTCAAACTAAAGCAAACTGCACTGCAATAATCGAATGGGAATTCGAGAAATACACTTCAGCACAAAGTGAGGTGAGGGCTCCTCATGTGTCCACTGCGTTATCGCAACTGAACAACAATTGAATACAAACCTCCCGTCGGTCAGTATAAACCACGTCCATTCTCCCCTCTATTCGACCAACAGTGCCGCCACAACGTGAATTTTAAAAAGCAATTTACTGCATTTCACCCTGTGTGAAAATGTGTCTACGTATGTACGTGTGTGTTGGTGAGTGTGTGTGCGCGTGTGTGTGTGTGTGTGAGTGTGTATTTGTGTGTGTGTTTTCCACACCTCCTCCTCAACCACACGACAGGTTTCACCCAAACTTGGTACAAGTATCCCTTACTGTAAGGTAACAATTGATATCGGAATAAGCACCATCTACGAACTATAGTTCAGGACGCAGCCCATGAGAAAAACAGGCCGCGGCGCGTACCTCACGAAGGTAGGCGGAACTCGCTCGCTTGCTCAACTAAGCAAACTGTGTTTCTACACCTGTTAACTCGTAACTGCGTGTGTATACACAAACGATAATTTCATCTTCTACTGGAATCCACTATTATGGAGTCTTACTGTCATTAGTCATAAAATGATAGGAAAGCCTACTAATAATTTGTTAATGCTCTACTGCGGTAAAATAAAATTAAACTCATGCCAAAGCGATTATCAGTTACATAATGCACCATATCTTGTGTGAAATGAGGACTGCTACGCAGAAAAGACTACATGTTATAAACAGGCCGTTATACCATTTATGTTGAGTACTGATACTAAATTTTGTTGTACGACTGGTAATAACTAAGACTTCATAACAGCAGATTCCAGGAGATGTAATTCTCGTTAGTACGTACACACCCAGTTGCAAGTTAACAGGTTTGAAAACGCATTTTTTTATGCTGAGATTAGCGAGCTGGGGCCTACCTTCCTGACATACGCGCCGCGGCCTGTCTTTCCCGTGGGCCTCGAGTTCAAGCGATATGACGTCATAAATAATATGATGCACGAAAAACTGCTGCATCACACACGACGTTTAAATTAGTTACTCCTTTGTTATTAACTCCATTCGCTACATATTTCGCAGGCAGTATCCACATATGCCACTGAATGAATCTACACAAGTACATCATTCTGAGACGCACAGTTCAAGAAATATGACGTCATAAGCACTGATAGATGTGAAAAATTAGTACATCCTGCGTGTAGGTTTCATACACTTATTCTTTATTATAGACACACTCATCGAGTAGAGTGAAATTAGGGAAATCCCTGACACCTGGTAGCTGATTTGACAGCTTTCAGCTGCAAAGCACGAACGGCAGTTGACGAAAACCAAAGTCGCCTATGGAGCTATGAAGAAGTACTGGCACAGAGAACTTCACAGAATCCTGTTGCTCACGCTCGAAGCAGCTGTACTTATATCTTTTGTGTATTATGCATATTTCTTTGTACGATTCTTTCGTAATTTGAAGGTGTTTTCACGAGCACACGGAAGTGAAATTTTTTTCGATACTACACAATTCATTCTTTGTTTCCATTTCTAACAAATTTGTAAAACGTATCCTCGGGCAATACCGGGTTTCTCAGGTGGTAAACAAATAAATAAAAAAAGACATGTTGTCACAGGGTGTAATAAAGCAGAGAAAGCTATAAACCAAAACAACTGTGTATTAAACGCCCTAACATCATGGACATGGAGATGGAGGATGGCTAGAAGTTACCGATGTCCTGGCTGCCAGCGATCCCAATTCATTGGGCCGCATGTGTTCGCCAGTCACATGCTGCACATGACCCGAGTTCGACCATGTAAACAAGCAACTAAAAGAGACTGCTATTTGGTATCATCAACGTCTCGGTGCAGGAACACACTATCCCCTGGTTACAAGCTACCGATTCGCTATAGCCCATCAATCACCTACCAGAATGACACACCGGACGGCCGTTCATCTATAGTAGCCTTTACTCCGAACTGCCCGTTGACCACCCGAACGTGGCTTCGGTATCCAACTAACAACCAAAATTAAACAGTATACAATGTGAACCAGAACATCTAACACACCCCTTTTACCATGTTCTTACTAAAAAATGTTTGATTTACATACTCGTAGATTACGAATCTGTGTTAACTTCAGTGAAATACTCTGAGTGTGTACTTATATTGTTGCTTTCGACGATTCCTTTCCACCAATTCAATATTAGTTGAGGTACATAATATTAATTGTTTCACTGTATAAATCCCAGGAGTCAGTGTGAAAAGCCGATGGTATTAAATAATTTACATCAACGAATAGTTTGCATTTTATGTTAATGTTCATATTTTTCCAGAACATTCACACAATGCACAGATCAAAGGAACTGATTTTACGGACGTTGTACTCGAACTAACTGAAAACAACTCCCACTCTACTGCCATTGTACTGCCACTCTATTGCCACACCGTAGCTCTTAGGCTCATTTCTTATACAGTTTCTTAATACAAGTCGTTTAAGAGTATTGTTCAGCTAAGTCACAGTTGAGTTGCAATTACAGCCGGTTGTTTCATAAGAAATTACAGTCTAATATTGCAGATAATAAATTACTGAGTATAACAAACGTGATTTCTAAATTTGCTTTTCAAATTTAGTATCGAAATTTAGTAGCGAAATTCTGCTTGAGAAATGAAACTAACAATACTTGATATAAAATAATTAATATCTCGTTAATTTTGATGCTAACATATTTTGAAGTACTTCACATAGTGTGGAAATTGATTTTTACGTTCAAATTTTACTTATTAATCTCGTTTTGGCCAAATGATCGAAACAATAGTTTGTTCTGAGACAGAAAGTTCGAAAATTCATAATTACAGAATTAATTACAATGAATTTGATTTGAGTTTTTATAGAAACATAATTTATTGAAAGAGAAGGTAACTTTCAGTGCATCATTTAGCAACAAATCTACCCAAAACATTAATTTTCACGTTTTATGAAACAATCGAATTTTGACAATTAAATTGCAATTTAATGACTGAACTGATTTTAACACTAACGTTTCTGCGTGATTACTGTCTGATAGTTACACATATGAATTAATTTGTTTTTATACGAATTTCGTAAAATTGATGATTGAAATAAGGTATTTCTCCAATAATTAGAGATTTCTGTCAATTTTATTTAAGTGAGCTGCAGTGGACTAAATGGGGGTGTCACATTTTATATATCTAATGTACAATTCTACTTGGTACAACACAGTGCACCGAAAGTTGTGTTTTGATACTTTTTGTACTGGGAAATGTATATCGTATAATGTGTAGCAGCGTGGTACCGGTTACTTCATATAAGGTTCCCATGGTATGTCCTATCTCATATTCCAATGTCAAACTTCTAGAGGTTCTTCGCAGATATCTTCAGAGTATTTTCTTGTAAGGGACCCATGGTCACCGGCAGACCGTTACAGAGTTATTCACTTTGGTTTCATTTTTTGCCCCATTTAGCTGTTATCTGTATTGCACTGAACATACTACACAACAGCACAAATGGCGACGGAATGCGGCGCTACGACTTGTTCTGATTCGCTCACGGTACGTGGTGTTGAGGACAGTTGTGCTTTCTTCATCTCGTTGTCCTCAGGTTTACTTTCAGTACCGCCGAGGCTGTCTAGGGTATTACCCGGCACTGTTAGTTGTGTGTTGACAGAGATACACAGGAGCACTATGGATTGGTTTACTGAACAAGAGTTGGCCTATATGAACCTCATGCATGAGTTCACTGAATACAATGGAAGACAGGTACAGCAACTCTCGTCGATAGGATTCGAAGGAGGAGGGTACCGCTCCAAGTTCAAGGTTTCGGGCAGCAAAAATATGTGGTACCCCTCGTCCTTAAAGACCTTCTGCCTCCTGCATTGAGTTTGGAATGTAACGTGCTAAGCTACCAGACTACAATCTTCTATCAGCCCAGAGGGTCGGATCGAACTTTTACTACTTCTTCTGGCGTTTCACATCTGATTCCTTCAACGTGGCCCTTATCGGTCAAAATATTCGCTGTCTTCTTCAAAACAACCTTTTTCTTTGTTTACTTCTGCGGAGATCCACTATCTTCGGATACGTTTAAGCTACCTACGTGAGCCAGCATATTCACTGTCGAAGTCCTTGCAATTAAGGAGGCCATTCTCTATGTGGCAAATCAGTTCGACGACGTCCTTATTATCACGGATTCGAGAAGTGTAGTGGAGAACCTGGAAAAGCAGCAGTGAGGCTCCAACAGTAACTGCCAAGTGCTCGATGTAATTGAGTTACGCTGTCAGTGTGAAATTCAGCATAAACGTGTCCAGTTATGAAGGATCAAGGAACACTGTGGTATCTCATGTAACGAGATGGTAGACCTCCTGGTGAAACAGTGTGACTCACGGCCAGTCTCACTACACCTGCCTTCCACATCTAGATTTTGTTGCTGGCATTCATCAAGAATGGTCACAGACGTGGGAGATCTCACAATAGTGCAAAGAAAGACGTAAGACGTTATGCCTCAATAAAGCCGAATATTCTCCGAAAAACCTGGTCCTCCCAAATCAAGCTGTCTAGACGTCAAACCACTACCACAACGAGCATCTGGCTGGGTGACGGTTGTTACCTCTTACTTCCTTATAGGATGGAAGTTCACCCTTCACTATACTGCGAAGATCGCCCAACTGAAATTGCAGACCTCAACCATGCGATACTAGGACGTTCACGCTATGGCGGACAACGCCGCAGTCCTTGATCAGAGCAGGAATTCAAATGGTTCAAATGGCTCTGAGCACTATGGGACTCAACTGCTGTGGTCATCAGTCCCCTAGAACTTAGAACTACTTAAACCTAACTAACCTAAGGACATCACACACATCCATGCCCGAGGCAGGATTCGAACCTGCGACCGTAGCAGCAGCGCGGCTCCGGACTGGAGCGCCTAGAACCGCACGGCCACCGCGGCCGGCTAGCAGGAATTCCCCAATCTACATCTGAGACGGACACCTGACCATAACGGACTATGTCAGTGTTTCCAAGTTACTGGAAGACGTGGATATCCAATTATAAGTCAGACATAAAGGTTACAGGGTAAGAATTGTGATATATGGACTGTGTTGAGTGCATGAATGTACAGACTGGACCATGATGTTTACCTGGCATTAATGTTATTTCTAATGTATATACTGTACGTGTGATATTGTATACCATATCTGTAGCTAACTCACTTCTCTGACTAAATGGTTAAGGGGCTCCGGAAAGGCTCAAAATCATGAAAAGTTCAATTTTTACTTTTTTGCGTTTTCTGAATCTGCAGACTATTACCTTTTAATAGATATATAATTTATTCAATTCCGAAGACTACAACTATTTTTAAATTTTTTTTGAAATGCGTTCTACATGGGCGTGACCCACTGTGGCGCTGTTAAACTGCTGTCAAATGGTGTTATTATTAACGTCCGTGTTCATCAGGTACATTTTAGTGATGTGAGATAAATTATGTGTTGTGGCTAACCTGTGATGGTTCAATATATATCACTGGTGTGATTGTCGATTGTTTCATGTTTATTTACTCTGTCGTTATCTCGAAAATATTCGTAATTAATTCTGTTTCTTGAGTCTCTGTTTTGTTGAAGTATAATAATGAGTAAAAGTAAAGTTATTAGAAATCCTCTGAAGGCTTTTAAGAAAAGGAGAAATGTTGGAAAGCCAAAGGTATGTGTTATTACTGTAAACAATAAAGACGATAACCAAGTGAGTGAACCTAACCTCTCAAGTACACCTGCCCATAGCAGTCAAAGTGGGAAAGAAAATACTTCACAGAAGAAGCTTGGTTCAATGAGTGAAAACTATGAATGTTTTATGGGCGAATCGGATGTGAATGAAATATTTGATATATCGGTTCTCAAAGGAATTTTTTCAAACTGTGTAAGATGTATTCATTGTAGTGAAGTTGGTCTGGAACTCTCCATAATAAAGCACGTAGGACTTGCTAGTGAAATACAACTGAAATGTGATAAGTGTTCATACATGACCACCTTTTGGAACAGTGTTGCAGTAACTGCAACTGAAGAAAATGGTAGCAAAATCTACGAACACAACAACGAGCGATGCTTACTTTAGACAAGGAACGCCTTCGGGCTGCAGACAGGGCTGTAAAGAGTCTAGAAATACAAGCAAGAGTAAACAGGAGGAGGAACAAGAGGAAGCTGGAGGAGGAGTTTGCAGAGGATGAAGATAATCCATCCTATGGACCTGGAATGCACTAAAAAGTTAATCCAATCTTTGTCGCTCGATTCCCAAAACTTTTATTTTCTCATACTAATTACATGCTTTCTAAGGATCTTCCAAACATATTTGTTTCAAACTTTCAGTAAATGTTACACAGTACCTTCTGCATAATTTAACAGAGCCTTTTTCCAAAAAACTGTATATTTTTGAATATATAAATAAAAAATTGCAAAAAAATGTTGTGAATTTTCATTACAATTGAAAAAAAATCATCTTTAATAACTGAACTAAAATTTTGTAAAATCCCTGTGTTAAGTTGTAGCCCATATTCCAATAAATAATCTGTAAAAAGTTCAACTTCCTACCTCAAATACTTTGTGAGGAAAGATGTAATTTATAAGCGTTATTTTAACATTGCAAGTATAGGGCGTTCCGGAGCCCCTTAATGCTAAAGGCGAATAAAAAAACTGAGACTCTATGCTGATATGTTCTCCGCACTGAAGCCAATCACGTCACAGTACTTTTGGGTCTCAGTGTTCTTTCAATAATCTGTTTTGTGCCTTGTACGATTTGATTATTATGTATTACAGGCTTCTTCGTTGTTGTGAAGGTATTTTCGCACCAACAAGGGTAACCAAGTGACAAACCGTATAAATCATAACTGCATTTACTCTTCCGAGCCACCGGACATTATTCGACAATTGTACTAAAATACTCAGTACGTATCTCTGAACAGTATCTGTGAGTTTGTCAGTGGATTTCCGGTTCAACATGTTTAGGGGAACACCGTCACCGGAAATAGGCAGTTAGTCTCCCTGAAGAGAACCGGTGCAAAGTCGGTCTAAACGTTGCAGTTTTGTTGTTTTAGTGTTTCATAATGACTTAGTCTAATACCCAAAATAATTTTTAAACAACTGCGTTTTTTCGATGGAGCATATAAGCAATTCCGTGAATATTATGAAAAGCTGAGAGCGTGAGGATTGAAGCTACTGGCCACTTATTTAATTACATTATAACAGGCTTCAAGCACTAATTGCCTGTCTTCAAAAGGTTGAACATTCGTATGTTTCTTTTCATATACGTCGTCTTTTCATGCTTTAAATAGTACTTAAATTTGTACAGGGTATTACGAATATGAATACTTCGACACACTTGTAAGTTCACTGCAAACAAACACTTGTTTGTCTTTCATCAATTTGTACATTTTAAGTGCGACATCAAAGTATACAACAGCACAAGTACTAAATGCTTGAATCACGTTGTCTCCTCATCACTTAAAGGTTTCTTTTGCTAGTGATATCGGTTTCGATTTTCCTGAATTTTTGATAGTTGTTGTTCGCAATAAACTGGAAGTAAGATGACACAGATAATCCAGCAAAAACATTTCCCAAAGCACGTTTTTGAGCTTCAGTGCTCAGAATCGGAGTTTCGAAAAGCTTCTGATGATCACTGGATACAGAATACTGCTTTGTTATCCATTACAAAATCTTTATTGAAAGCTCGCCAAAAAGTAAATAGTTTCTGTTACAACACTCATATATTTGCTGCTAAAGGCTGCGATTTCAAATTATTTTGCGCTCGACTCGTTTGGGGAAATCACTACTGCCACCACTGTTGTACGTTGCATTTTAATTAGGTCCACGTTATGTGATCAACTCGAAGGTTGATTTATGTGAGGAGTTACATCGTTCTGGTAACCTAAATGCTATGTGAGAACGCGAACCTGTATCGTTAGTGCCATTTTTGTCCTACATTTACCAGGAATGTTACTGACGGAATGTAACAAACCGAATAAATCATAATTGTATTAGTCTTCCGACAGACCGACGATCACGGGACACTTCTACTAAAATACACAGAAGGTATCCCTGAACAACATCTGAAAGTTTTTCGGTGGATTTCTGGTTCACCTTGCTTAGGAAAACTCCGTCACCAAAAACCAGCAGTTAGTAGCAAACATTTTTGTAGTGGCAATAGGTAGTGCGTCCCCCATGAACCATGGACATGCCGATGGTGATGAGGCTTGCGTGCCTCAGCGATACAGATACCCGTACCATAGGTGCAACCATAACGTAGGGGTATCTGTTGAGAGGCCAGACAAACGTGTGGTTTCTAAAGAGGTGCAGCAGCCTTCACAGTAGTTACAGGGGCAACAGTCTGGATGACTGACTGATCTGGCCTTGTAACTTCAACCAAAATGGCTTGCAGTGCTGGTACTGCGAACGGTTTAAACCAAGGGGAAATTGTAGCCGTAATTTTCCCTGAGGGCATGCACCTCAACAGTATGCTTAAATGATGATGGCATCCTCTCGGGTAAAATACTCCGGAGCTAAAACAGTCCCCCATTCCTATCTCCGGGAGGAGCAAGGGCGGGGGGGGGGGGGGGGGGAGGACTAAGGAGGACGTCGTCTACAGGAGAAGTAAAACTAACGTTCTACGGATCGGAGCGTGGAATGTCAGATCCCTTAATCGGGCAGATAGGTTAGAAAATTTAAAAAGGGAAATGGATACGTTAAAGTTAGATATCGTGGGAATTAGTGAAGTACGGTGGCAGGACGAAGACGACTTCTTGTCAGGTGAGTACAGGGTTATAAATACAAAGTTAGATAGGGGTAATGCAGGAGTAGGTTTAACAGCGAGTAAAAAAAAATAGGAACGTGAATAAGCTATTATGAACAGTAAGGCGGACGCATTATTTTAGCCAAGACTGACACGAAGCCCACATCCAACACGATAGTACGAGTTTATATGCCAACTAGCTCCGCAGAGGAAATGTATGATCAGATAAAAGAAATTATTCTGATAGTTGACGGAGTTGAAAACTTAACAGCCAAGGGAAACTGGAATTCGATAGTAGTAAAAGGTAGAGAAGGAAAAGTAATAGGTGAACATGGACTGGAATAAAAGAGGAAGCCGCCTGGTAGAATTTTGCACAGAGCATAATTTAATCATAGCTAACACTTGGTCTAAGAATCATGAGAGAAGTCTGTATATGTGGAGGAGACGTGGAGACTCCGGAAGGTTTCAGACTGATTACATAATGGTTAGAAAGAGATTTAGGATCCAGATTTTAGATTGTAACCTATTTCCAAGGGCAGATGTGGACTTTGACCACAATTTATTGGTTATGAACTGCAGATTAAAACTGAAGAAACTGCAAAAACACAGAAATTTTAGGAGATGGGACCTGGATAAGCTGAAAGAACCAGAGGTTGTGTAGAGTTTCAGGCGGAGCGTTAGACAACGATTGACAAGAAAAGGAGAAGGAATATAGAAGAATGGGTAGCTTTGAGAGTGAAGGCAGCAGAGAATCAAGTCGGTAAAAAGACGAGGACTAGTTGAAATTCTTGGGTAACACAAGAGATACTGAATGTAATCGATGAAAGAAGAAAATATAAAAATGTCACAATATAAGCAGGCGAAAGGGAATACAAATGTCTAAGTAATGAGATAGATAGGAAGTGCGAAGTGGCTAAGCAGGAGTGGCTAGAGGACAAATGTAAGGATGTAGAAGCATATATCACTAGGGGTAAGATAGATACTGCTTACAGAAATACTAAGGAGACCTTTGGAGGAAAGAGAACCACCTGCATGAATATCAAGAGCTCAGATGGAAAACAAGTGTTACGGAAAGAAGGGCAAGCAGAAAGTTGGTAGGCGTGTATAGAGGGTCTAAACAAGGGAGATGCCCGTGAGGGCAAAATTATGGAAATGAAAGAGGACGTAGAGGAACATGAGAAGGGAGATATGATACTGCTTGAAAGGAAACAAAAGAAAGCACTGAAAGACCTAAGTTGAAACAATATTCCGTTACAGCTACTGATAGCCTTGGGAGAGCCAGCTATTACAAAACTCTTCCACCTGGTGAACAAGATGTACGAGACAGGCGAAGTACGCTCATATTTAAAGAAGAATATAATAATCCCATTTCCAAGGAAAGCAGGTGCTGATAGGTGTGAAGATTACCGAACTATCAGTGGAATAAGTCATGGCTGCAAAATACTAACACGAATCATTTACAGAAGAATGGAAAAGGTGGTAGAAGCCGACTTTGGGGAAGATCAGTTTGGATTACGGAGAAATGTAGGAACACCCGAGGCAACACTGACCCTACGATTTCTCATTGATGATAGGCTAAGGAAAGGCAAACCTACGTTTATAGCATTTGTAGGCATACAGAAAGCTTTTGATAATGTTGAGTGTAAGACTCTCTTTCAAATTCTAAAGGTGTCAGGGGTAAAATACAGGGGGCAAAAGGCTGTTAACCATTTGTACAGAAACGAGAGGACAGTTACAAGAGTCCAGGGGCACGAAAAGGAAGCAGTGGCTGAGAAGGGAATGAGGCAAGGTTGTAGCCTATCCCCGATGTTATTCAATCTGTATATTGAGCAAGCAGTAAAGGAAACAAAAGAAAAGTTTGGAGCAGGAATTAAAATTCATAAACAAGAAATAAAAGCTTAGAGGTTTGCCGATGACATTGCAGTTTTGGCAGAGACAGCAAAGGACTTAGAAAAGCAGTTGAAGAGAATGGGCAGTATCTTGAATGGAGGATATATGACGAACATCAACAAAAGCAGACAACTATAATGGAATGTAGTCGAATTAAATCAGATGATGCTGAGGGAATTAGATTAGGAAATGAGACACTTAAAGCAGTAAATGAGTTTTGCGATCTGGGAGAAAAAGAACTGATGGTGTTTGAAGTAGGGAGGTATAAAATGAAGACTAGCAATAGTAAGAAAAGCGTTTCTGAAAAAGAGAAATTTGTTAACGTCGAGTATTAATTTAAGTGTCAGGAAGTCCTTTCCGATACTATTTGTAAGGAGTGTAGCCATGTATGGAAGTGAAACATGGGCGATAAATACTTTAGACAAGAATAGAAACTTTGGAAATGTGGTGCTACGCAAGAATGCTGAGTATTAGATGGGTAGATCACGTAACTAATGAGGAGGTATTGCATAGAATCTGGGAGAAGGTAAATTTGTTGTACAACCTGACCGAAAGAAGGGATAGGTTGGTAGGACACATTCTGAGACATCAAAGGATCACCTATTTGGTACTGGAGGGAAGCGTTTGGGTAAAAATCGTAGATGGAGACGAAGAGAGGAATACCGTAAGCAGATTCAGAGGGATGTAGGTTGCCTTAGTTACTCGGAGATGAAGTGAGCTGCACAGGGTAGAGTAGCATGGCGAGCTCCATCAAATCAGTCTTCGGACTGAGGGCCACAACAACAATAAAGAGTGCCATGAACAACATGCTGAGAACGTTGGGGGAAGTTCGGTGGCAGGAGGAACAAGACTTCTGCTCAGGTGAATACAGGGTTATAAATACAAAATCAAATAGGGGTAATGCAGGAGTAGGTTTAATAATGAATAAAAAAATAGGAGTGCGGGTAAGCTACTACAAACAGCATATTGAACGTATTATAGTGGCCAAGACAGACACGAAGCCCATGCCTACTACAGTAGTACAGGTTTATATGCCAACTAGCCCTGCAGATGACGATGAAATTGAAGTAATGTATGATGAGATAAAAGAAATTATTCAGGTAGTGAATGGAGACGAAAATTTAATAGTCATGGGTGACTTGTGGGAGTGGGAATGAATTTGAAGGTAACTTTTGTGAGTTTTTATTGAATAACTTGAAAACTATGGCCTCTAACGAAAAGGTATCTCAGCACAAAATTTAACCACATTCAATATTCTACGGAATTTTATGTAGGACGATTAGCTAGCACGTAGCGAGCAAGAGAACATGAAAAGCTCGCGCTATGTTTTTGAGGGCCGGAGACATCACTGCGGGTTGCATAACATGATATCGGTATTGGCAGCTGAAGCATCCTGTATATATAACAAACTGAAATTTTTGCGACTGAAGGGGAAGAGACAATATCAATCGTTTCTCGAAACCTCTGTAAATAAGTAGGTGGCCTACCATATCCATAAGTACACAAATACTATTGCCAATATAGTGCAACGTCTACACCTTTGATCCGCACTGTACAGAACAAACACTGACGTGATTCTTTGTGAAACAAGACGTACACCCTCTTAGCTTCAAGAGTTCATAAGAAGTTGCATAGAAATAATATGCAAAACTAGCAACATTAATAACATTCCTATTATTTATGTCACAACAAACATTTGAACAATAATGCTTGCAAAAAATATACTTCAGAAAACCACTAAAGTTACCGCATCGGTTTTAGATGGTATTTCTCTAGGAAAATAAAATATACAAACATATATATTAATGAATAAAATCTACGATGAGTTGCACAAAATTAATCATGAATGAGCTTTTCATATTCGTCTTGATTTGTATGTAAAACTGTGCAGGTAATCGTTGCTGGAACCACTATCAACACAGAAAAAAGACCTGTTAACACATTTGTCGAAAAGCTGGTTGGAAAACATCGAAAACAGTAACTTTAAAACAAAACAAGGACAAATTTAAATAGGCGACGGAAGCTTTGATATTAAAATACCGCAATTAGTCAGGGGTAGAGGAAGGAAAACGCTGGGCACTTAAACAACATCGAGGAACGGTGCCATAAATTTCTGGTCTTGAGCCACTTTACTCGTTTACCTGAACCCAGCAGACGAACAACTCTTAAATCTGAAGCGGGGCCTATGGCAAGAAACTGGACCGACAGCCTGTCCAATGTAGAGATACGACGTTTGTTAACGTGCGGAACGTCACGAAGAAGTGGATGAAGGAACGGAAAAAAAATCATGAAATTTATCGACAGGAGTGATTAGAGCACTTCGGTAGCAGGAGGGAACTACTCTGAAGTGTGAAGAAATTCAGTAAGCGTGAAGCGGTACTTGTAGGTCTGATGCTACGCTGTATCTTGTTCGTTCAGAGGCTTTTCATAGGACGTGTTATTTTATCGCAATAACTGTACATTTTTATGTTCAATTTGGAATGAAAGACTTTGTAGTCGTACATTAGAAAAGTAATTAGAGAAGTATTTCCAGCCGAAAAGGTTGATCACTGGCTGGAACAACATTCTCGTGTTTACTAGGAACGCCGGCTGCTGTGACCGCGCGGTTCTAGACGCTTCAGTCCTGCACCGCGCTGCTGCTGCAGTCGCAGGTTCGAATCCTGCCTCGAGCATGGACGTATGTGCTGTCCTTAGGTTAGTTAGGTTTAAGTAGTTCTAAGTCCAGGGGACTGATGACCTCAGATGTTAAGTCTAACAGTGCTTAGAGCCATTTGAACCATTTTTTAAGTAGGAACAAAGTTCAAACCTCAATTATTTATACTAGTTTATCTGTTCGTGGTTTCTCTAAATATCATTTATTGAGATGTCTCCTTTCATAGAGTTGGGCCGGAGTCCTACGGAGTCAGTGTTGTGATGACCTAGTCGTTGACTAGACACTTTTTCTTCCTCTGCAGACCGATATCACCAAAACACAGTTTAGTCACTGTCTGGCATGGGGCCTGAAATAATGGGAAAATTCAGCACTGTATTTCCTCCGTTATTTATACAAATTGGTTCAAAATGGCTCTGAGCACTATGGGACTTAACATCTGAGGTCATCAGTCCCCTAGATCTTAGAACTACTTAAACCTATCTAACCTAGGCTGAAGCGCCTAGAACCGCTCGGCCACTCAGGCCGGCATACGAAATGGCTTATATGTCGGGAAAGAGTTATAAAAGTTCCTCCGAAGCATACCGAAGGCCATGATTGTCTTTCTTCAGGACTCCAAAAATATGGAAATTTCATGGGGAGAGATCGGGTCAGTATGGCGGATGTGTAAGGGCATCCCATAGAAACTTCTGCAGTGTACCCGAAACAAGCTAGGCAACATATCCGCCATAAACGACGATCGCTCCCCAAGCGATTTCCATATTTTGGAGCCTTCAAGAAAGACATTCGTTGCCGTCGATTTGCTTTGGAACATGAGGTACACGTCTGGGTGCTGCCACGATTCCGTCGGCAACCACAAACATGATTGTCGTATCTCACAGTGGGAGAAATACATGATTTTTTATAGTTATTACTTTTGAAATAATAAATAAAATAAATAAAATAAATAAATAAAATAATAAATGAATAAAAAAATAAAATTTCAAAGATTCCGTACCACAATCGGTAGAAACAGAACGTTCATAGGATCACATGGTTGTCCATCTGTCTGTTTGTGTGGCTGTTAAAAACCCTGTTTCTCAGCAACGGATCGTCCTATCACGTTAAATTTTACAACACACACTAAGGCCTTGGCGATGTAAAAAATTGAAGGTTTTAAGTCAATGCAGTCAAAAGATACAGCCGTTTATGTCAATATTTTGATACCTGTAAACTCACTCATTAAAATATATAAGGTACTTCCCGTTCGCCAAGAACCATGAAATCTGACAAAATGGGAAGGTTTCATAGCACAAGCAAAGGAAAAAGTCCGAAAACTGTATGTTTGTAATTAAATCACACGAAAATAGTCTTTTTTCGTTCTTCATCATACTGTTTCTTCGTCCGTCTGTTAAGATCCCTTTTTCTTAGGCAGGGGAGGACGTACCAAATTGCAATGTATGCCACATACTGTGGCGTGCGTACTGTAAGACCTTCGGTAACCACACCATCAGATTATTTCACTTGTCGCTCTAACGAAGTAGACGAGAGTCAGCAATATGTCTCGCGGTCTTATCGTGGCGTGTTTATCTTCTGCCGTTAGGTCAGACGATAGAAATGTCACTTGTACGCTTAGAGCAGCAGATTGACGGTGACCAACTTTAAACAGAACTTGATTAATTTTCACACACATTTATTAAAATAATTAAAACATAGATATTACGTAACTTGATTCTGGATGCTGTTTACAATTGGCAATCTGAAGTTCCTTGGGTCTTGGTACGTTAATCTTATTCTCACATATCTCTGATACTTGTCAAAGTCTCTATACATTTCTCTTCATGGCTATGTACAGGAATATGATAATCTTATTAGGTGCTGACCGAAACTTTACTATAGACTGGTACCGACAAAATCAGACAAATGCAGACTACTGCAGACTGGTAGAGACTAATGCAGACAAATGCAGACTGACTAATCGGAGGTCTGTACACTCGTTATAATACCTCGCGGGTTCATGTATCAATGCGCGAGTGTGATCCGCGAGGAGAAAAGGTTCTACGTCAGCAGCAATCTCATTGGCTGCATTACATATTAATACGCGGATCGGCGGAAGCAGAATTTGGTCTAAGACAGCGCCATCTCGTAGTGCGGAGACGGACGAGCGCTGCGCCTGCGCTGTTGTGCTTAGCGGGGCGCGCTCTAGTGGGAAAGTTGTGTACGCGCTGACTACGCGGAACTATGTACACAACACATACAAGATCTATACGTCCTCTGCGGCACAATAAACGTACGCATCTAAGTCAATGCAACCAAAAGATACGGCCATTTATGTCAGGCACTCTGAAAATCGCAAACGCACTCGCTAAAACCTATAGGGTACTTACGTTTGGCCTAGAATCATGAAATTTGACAAAGAAGCACGGTTTCTAGGAATCAGTAAAGGAAAAAGTCCAAAAATTGCGTCGCGAATGATAGAAAATAGAGTTAAAAATCAGGATGTAGGCTTGGAAATTCTTGCTACAAGCGAGGCGGACGTGACCGGACGTGGCTTATGTGCGATGTTGTCTCTGCTAACAAGAGCGGACTATGCCGCATCACGAGGCTCGAGAGCCGTCGCAAGACGGAACCCTTGGTCAGCGGCCTGTTCCTCACGTAGGCCTCACGTGCTACCGCGTGACACACACGCAATGCTCAAGAGTACTGGAAACTTCTAGAACTACCGCTATAAAAAGGCTAGCCGCCATATTGTTGGGAGAGTGATGGGAGTGACGGCAGTGATGGAGCAGCAGGTCGGTTGGACAGATATGATTTAGCTGGAGTTCCGATGCTGTGAGATCGCAGTGCAGTGCTGCGTAACTACGAGGAGACTTAGACTTATTTCCATGTAGTCAACACTTACTCCGGCGCGCCTGCCTCTGCTATATTGAGACTTAAACTCAGGGAACTATGAGAAGCTACACTACTAACAAGCGAACCTCCCCATCGCACCCCCCTCACATTTAGTTATAAGTTGGCACAGTGGCTAGGCCTTGAAAAACTGAACACAGAGATATCGAGAAAACTGTAAGAAGTTGTGTGGAACTATGAAAAAAATAAGCAAAATATACAAACTGACTAGTCCATGCGCAAGATATGCAACGTCAAAGACTATGTGAGCTCAGGAGCGCCGTGGTCCCGCGGTTAGCGTGAGCAGCAGCGGAACGGGAGGTCGTTTGTTCAAGTCTTTCCTCGGGTGAAAAGTTTATTTTCTTTATTTTCGCAAAGTTATGATCTGTCCGTTCGTTCATTGACGTCTCTGTTCGCTGTAGTAAGTTTAGTGTCTGTGTTTTGCGACCGTACAGCAGAACCGTGCGATTAGTGACAAAAGGACGTGCCTCTCCAATGGGAACCGAAAACATTTGATCGCAAGGTCATAGGTTAACCAATTCCTCCACAGGAAAACACGTCTGACATATTCTATACAACACTGGTGACGGCATGTGCGTCACATGACAGGAATATATTGTCGACCCACCTAACTTGTACACTTGGCGAATGGGTAAAAAGATTCTTCTACCTTGCCCGATTTAGGTTTTCTTGCGGATGTGATAATCACTCCCAAAAAGTGATGGAAACATAAGAGTTTGTCACATTAACTGCAACAAATGAATGCAACAGTTTCACAGTCGCACAGTTTTCCCTGTGCTCAGTCAATACATGTTTTTTTTAACGTTTTCAAATTTTTCCGTGTGTAGACCGTCAAATCGTGCATATGTTCAAGCAAATCTGAACATGTCCTGGAATCTTGGAGAGCTAAATTGATTATATAAAAAATTGAATCTTTCACTCGAGGGAAGACTTGAACCAAGGACTTCTCATTCCGCAGCTGCTCACGCTAACCTCGGACCACGGCGCTCCTGAGCTCACATTGTCATTGATGTTACCTATCTTCCTGTTTTCTCGATTGATCTGTGTTCAGTTTTTCAAGGCCTATCCACTGTGCCAACTTATAACTAAATCTGAGAGGGGTGCGATGGGGAAGTTCCCTTGTAAGAAGGTAGTTAGTAGACTTTTTATAAACAGCTGTTTATAAAACTGACGTACCAGGGGTTCTTCCAGTGTATATACCCTCATGCACTGATTTATGGCTGCATCCAGTGTAGCCTGAGATCCCAGCCGAGTTCCGTATTCTAACTGATCCTACAGCTCTCTTTTCAGTGGAACAGGTGCACATTAGGCAGCCCACGACCACGAGACCTCCTGTCAAGTAAGTTCTTTGACGCGCATCCTTGCAGTCCTTCCGCTCCCTCTCAGGACTTGTCAGTGGGACATGACAATTGTTAAGTCGTAATTAAATCACACGAAAAAAAAAATTATTACGTCATCTTTTTATCCGACGCCAAACTTCTGCATTCACGCTGACTGGGTCGCATGGTAATATGTTTTACCATTGCGACCTAGTCAGCCTAAATGCAGAACAACTGATTGTTACAATAATGGTTCCTGCCTCCTGTATGACATTATGTCTCATTCATATTACTGAAATCAAAATATTCTCGAAAATTCTAAAATCCATGGGACCGATATTTTGCCAGTACAAGTGGCTAAGAAGCAAAGATGATCGACGTCCTCGATTCCCAGAATGGAGGAACTATCTATGATTAAGTTTGTACGGAATCCTCAGTGTGAGATTCTACACGCACCTGGTCTCCTGGCCGTTTTTTACTTCCATTCGGTCTCGTTTTCATTTCACTGCCTCTTACACTTACTGCTTAAGCTTTACTTAATGGAAGGCCTCGTAAAACCAAAATAAAATGACACAATATCAGTTCAGAAGAAATTAGTGTAATTGTACTGTTTCTCCTTATTGTCCTCAACAATCTGATGGAATTTATTTTCCTACCTGTTACCAAGACGTGTTAATATGATTTGTTGTTATTAGCTACCATGTGCGCCGTAAGTACGCAGAATTTTTTTTTTTAATGGAGGAGGTGGAAGAGATTAGTGTTTAATGTCCCGTCGACACCGAGTAGTACAAAGGACTGGATAAGGATAGGGAAAGAAATCGGTCATGTGCTTCCGGAGGACTCATCCCGGCATTTGCCTTAAGAGATTTAGGGAAATCACTGAAAACCTAAATCAGTATGGCCGAGCGCGGATTTGAACCGTCATCCTTCCGAATACGAGTGCAGTGTGCTAACCACTGCACCAACTCGCACTTTTTTTTTCTTAGATCATCAAATAAAGCTGTTTCTATTCTGATCTTCATTCCGAACACTGGTTTGATGTAGCTTTCCATGTTAGTTTATTCTGTGCAAATCATTTCGTCTCTACATAACTACTGCAGCCTACATTCAACTGACGCCCACTCGCATTAGTCGGTCTCGTGTCTCTCTGATATTTTTTCTCGCTCACTTTCCTCCAGTACCAAATTAACTACTTGTTGGTGCCTTAGGAGCTATTCTTATAGTCAAGGCGTGTCTCAAAGCTATTTTCTGCTCACCTTGATGCAATCCCATTTTAGTATTTACTCTGTCTACCCATCCAATCCTTAGCATCACTCTGTAATGCTACATTTCACGAACGTCTGCTGTTCTCTTTCCCAAATTCTTCGTCGATCACTTTTGTCGCTAATCTCATTCCATCAGCATCACCCGATTTAATTCCAGCATCAGTACCCAGTATCTACGCTTTCCTTTTGTTGACGCTCATTTTTTAACCTCTTCTCAAGACACAGTCCATTCTGTTCAACTGATTTTATAGTTCTTTTTCGCCTCTCACAGAATTACAGTGCTGTAAACCTCAGATATTTTATTCTTTATCAGATAGACTAGTGAAGTAATAAGATGCGTGTCAGCTTGAAATCGGGATCTTTCGTCTCACGAGAAACTTTCATACATACTGAGCTATACCAGGTCGACACGTCACCATCCTCACAGTTTTAACTTACCTGTGTCTCTGCCCAACTTACCAGACAAGTCTGGAAGTTTCACCACGCTCCCCCACGGAATGAAAGGTTCTGTCGCAGATTTTTCTTTTGCCATATTTTTTAACGTTGTCTCACGTGAGGTAATCAGTGACACTCTACTTATTACCACGGATTGACAACAGCCTGTTACGAAAATATGTAATTCGGCTGTATATATTTAGCTGATGCGATGACAGATAAATGTTGATCATTCACTTCATCGCTTCCTTTTGCTTGTGAACAGCTAGCACACAAGCATAATATCCGTATTCACAAGATAACAGCTGTGGGTAATTTCCGCATTTTTAAATTAGTCTCTATGATTACCAATGCCGTTCTTGTGTAACATCCACCCATTTTACGTCGCTGCCTCTAGTCGGTGTTAAGTGTCATGTCCTTTTATCATCCAGAATGCCGTAAATATTTTCCACGCTTCATGGCGATTAACTCCGTTTACAGTGGCACTTCTTCATTATATTATGACAAGCTCTTGTCGTAACAGCCCATTTGTCAGTTTTTCAAGAGCTGCGACAAGTTTTCTTACTTGCAGTGCAACTTCACTTTATAAGTATATGCACTTGTAAGTGCATATATGAAGCTGTGCAAGGGACGCTTGAATGTGACGTAAACAAGTTGCAGTATCTATAACAAAAATTCCAGCGGAATAAATTTATAGCGGCGATAATGTGGCCTTCAGCTGGCAGGTAATAGCAGAGCTAACGTATTTAAGTTGGTGTAACTAGCGCTATTCATATCGCAACGACAGGTACCTTGAATCTGGTGAAATTCAGTCTGTGTTAATATTAAGGAAATTGGTGAACACACTACTGCTTTATACAAACAGTGTCATTGACTCTGTTTTGGCGTTCGTAGGAGGTGTACAGTGGAGACGCCTAAAGTTACATCTCTTATCAGCCATGATTTATGCTTAGGTCTTGTGCACAGAATTTGCATCTGAACATAGTTTCTTCCTTAAAAATATGTTGTCCATGAAAATAATATGTGCCAAAATGAAATGTAAATTGTATCTTAACTGCTCACTCCCCATCTCATCTTTGGGTAAGTCAGTCTCAGAAATGCTCATGCATTTTTATTTTTGTTTCATTAGCCTTCTCACTAGTTGATGCGGCCCTCCATGAATTCTTATCCTGTGCCAACTTTTTCATGTCAGAGTACCATTTGCAGCCTATGTCCTCAATTACTTGCTGGATGTATTCCTGTCTCTGTCTTCCTTTACAGCTCCCTCTGGTTCCATGGGAGCTATTCCATGATGTCTTAAAAAACGTCTGTTTTCCGGTCCCTTCTCTTTATCAGTCTGTTCCCTGTATTCCTTTCCTAGTAGATTGCGCGGAGAACTTCCTCATTCCTTACCTCATCATTCCACCTAGTTTTCTTCGTCTGTAGCACCATATCTCAAATGCTTCGATTCTCTTCCGATCTGGTTTCTCCACAGTCCATGCTTCACTACCATACAATGCTGTACCACAATCGTAATGTCTCAGAAATTTCTTTGACAAATTAAGGCCTATATTTGATACTAGTAGACTTCTCTTGGCCACGAATGGCATTTTCGCTACTGCTGGTCTGCTTTTTTTGTCCTTGCTCCGTCCGTCATGGGTTATTTTGCTACCTAGGTAGCAGAATTTCTTAACTCCATCTCTTTGTTATCACTAATCTTGACGTTAAGTTCCTCCATTTTCTAATTTCTCCTATTTCCCATTACTTTCGTCTTTCTTCCCCTTACTCTCAGTCCATATTCTGTGTCCATTAGACTTTTCCTTTCATTCAGCAGATCCCATAATTATTCATCGCATTCACTGAGAACGGCAATGTCATAAGCGAATTTTATCATTGGTATCCTGTCACCTTGAGTTTTAATTTCACTCTTGAAACTTCCTTTTATTTCTGTTATTGATTCTTTGGTGTATATATGAAATAGTAGGGGCGTAACACTGTATCCCTGTCTTACACCCTTTTTAATCTGAGAACTTCCTTCTTGGGCTTCCAGTCTTATTATTCCCCCTTGTTTTTTGTATATAATGTACATTACCTGCCTTTTCCTATAGCTTAGCCCCATTTTCCTCAGAATTTCGAATATCTTGCACCGTTTGACTGTGTCGAACGCTGTTTCTAGCTCGATAAATCCTATGAAAGTGTCTTGATTTTTCTTCAGTCTTGTTTCCATTATCACGCGCAACGTCAGAAATGCCTCACTGATGGCGTCACCTTTCCGAAATTCACACTGATCCTCATCTAACAGATCCTTAAATTTCTTTACCAGCCTTCTTCATGCTATTCTTGTCAGCTATTAAGGTGATTGTGGGACATTTCTCGTACATACCGGCTCTTGCTATCTTCGGAATTGTGTGAATGATGTTTTTCCGAAAGTCTAATGGCATCTTGCCAGTCTCATACATCGTTCATACCAACGTGAACAGTCGTTTTGTTGCCACTACCCCAATTATTTTGAAACTCCTGTAGAATATTATCTATCACTTCTGCCATTCGAAATAAAGTCGCGCAAAACCCTTTTAAATTCTGATTCTAATACCGTATCCCCCATTAATTCCCTGTGGATTCGTGTTTCTTCTTCCAACACATCAGACAAATTTCTTTTTCGATTTCTTCACATTTTACTTGCATCCATTTTGCCTTAGCTTCCCTGCTTCATTCCTAAATGACTAGTTATTCCCTATCCGAAACGTTTTTGTAGTCACCTCTTTCCTCGATCAATTAAAGTATTCCTTCTGGATCTTTCTCTATTTTTTTTTTCACAGTTGCCTTCCTTGTACCTATGATTTTCTTTCCAGTTTCTGTGACTAACCTTTTCAGGGACATCCATCCCTCGTCAACTGAACTGCCTACTGAGCTATTCATTATCACGGTGTCTACAGCCTCGGAAAATTTCAACGTGTATCTCCATTCCTTAGACTTCCGTACTCTCTTCTTTGCGCATAGAATCTTGCTGACTGTTTCTTCAGTTTCAGTCTACTCTTATTCATCATTACTAAATTGTGATCTGTGTCTGTATCTGCTTCTGGATACGCCTTAAAATCCGATATCTGGCTTCAGGATCTCTGTCTGACCAGGATGTTATCTAACTGAAATATTCCGGTATTCCCAGCCTTTTCCAACCATACCTCCTTCCTTCACACTTCTTAAACAGAGTATTCGCTGTTATCAGCTGAACTTTATTGCAGAATTCAACTATCCTTTCTCCCCTATCCTTACGGCCACGGTCTCTGTCCATACGATTTCCATATTTTTGGAGCACTGGATAAAGATAGCCCTTACAGTTGATTTTCTTAGGACAAAGTGAAGCCCACTTGGGTACAGTCGTTGTTCCGCAGGCGTCCGGAAACATTTTTCCATGAAGGTATTGATCGTCTTGTCTCACAATGGGATAAATGTACACTACTGGCCATTAAAATTACTACACCAAGAAGAAATGCAGATGATAAACGGGTATTCATTGGACAATTATATTATACTAGAAGTGACATTTGATTACATTTTCACGCAATTTGGGTGCATAGATCCTGAGAAATCAATACCCAGAACAACGACCTCTGGCCGTAATAACGACCTTGATACGCCTGGGCATTGAGTCAAACAGAGCTTGGATGGCGTGTACAGGTACAGCTGCCCATGCAGCTTCAACACGATATCACAGTTCATCAAGAGTAGTGACTGGCGTATTGCGACGAGCCAGTTGCTCCGCCACCATTGACCAGACGTTTTCAATTGTTGAGAGATCTGGAGAATGTGCTGGCCAGGGCAGCAGTCGAACATTTTCTGTGTCCAGAAAGGCCGTACAGGACCAGCAACATGCGGTCGTGCATTATCCTGCTGAAATGTAGGGTTTCGCAGGGATCGAATGAAGGGTAGAGCTACGGGTCTTAACACATCTGAAATGTAACGTCCACTGTTCAAAGTGCCGTCAATGCGAACAAGAGGTGACCGAGACGTGTAACCAATGGCACCCCATACCATCCCGACGGGTGATACGTCAATATGGCGATGACGAATACACGATTCCAATGTGCGTTCACCGCGATGTCGCCAAACACGGATGCGACCATCATGATTCTGTAAACAGAACCTGAATTCATCTGAAAAAACGACGTTTTGCCATTCGTGCACCAACGTTCATCGTTGAGTACACCATCGCAGGCGCTCCTGTCTGTGATGCAGCGTCAAGGGTAACCGCAGCCATGATCTCCGAGCTGATAGTCCATGCTGCTGCAAACTTCGTCGAACTGTTCGTGCAGATGGTTGTTGTCTTGCAAACGTCCCCATCTGTTGACTCAGGGATCGAGGCGTGGCTGCACTATCCGTTACAGCCATGCGGATAAGATGCCTGTCATCTCGACTGCTAGTGATACGAGGACGTTGGGATCCAGCACGGCGTTCCGTATTACCCACCTGAACCCACCGATTCCATATTTTGCTAACAGTCATTGGATCTCGATCAACGTGAGCAGTAATGTCGCGATACGATAGACCCCAATCGCGATAGGCTACAATCCGGCCTTTATCAGAGTCGGAAACGTGATGGTACGCATTTCTCCTCCTTACACGAGGCATCACAACAACGTTTCACCTGGCAACACCGGTCAACTGCTGTTTGTGTATGAGAAATGGGTTGGAAACTTTCCTCATGTCAGCACGTTGTAGGTGTCGCCACCGGCGCCAACCTTGTGTGAATGCTCTGGAATGCTAATGATTTGCATATCACAGCATCTTCTTCCTGTCGGTTAAATTTCGCGTTTGTAGCATCTTCGTGGTGTAGCAATTTTAATGGCCAGTAGTGTTTTAATAGTGGGGGCGATTACTTTTTAAATAATAAACAAATTATTTACTTTTCCTGTCTGTCTCTTTTTCATTCGTCTGCCCCATACATTGTTACATATGTGTTACACGGGGATCTGAGGGTAATCAATGGAGAGAAAAGAACGAGCGACAATGCCACATTTGGACAGTCATCAATGTGCCACTGTCCCACGTTCATCTATGCGGCATTACGAAGTGCGCTTATCTTCATCTTTGCTAACAGTGAATCTTGCATTTTCTCATCGAGTATCACAGGAACACTCTCGAGGTCTAATACGGAAAATGAAACTCGCTTCAGTGCAAAAGTTAAATTTACCATTTGTGCACTTTCGTGGTTTGGAATAAGAGGTCGATGAAGCGTACGGAGAACTCGCTTCGACTTCATACACAACGGTAAGGAGAGGTGGGCTGCAAAGTGGTGCGGGAAATGTCGTCATAGGAAAACTGGACAGGACCAGAAATGATTAGCAAACAAGTTAATAGTAACACAATATTTATCTTGTACATCTCCAAGTGCACGAAGTGTCATTGCAAATAATGCAGCAAGAAACAGAATCCATTTGCCGCAAGATCAAAGAGGATGAGTCTCTCTGAACTAATAAAGCATGAACGATGGTGCCGTAGCCGTGACTAGGCGGCGTCTGCATAGTGTCGCATGGGGAAGAGGCTCCAAGTGCAGGTGTGCTGTGTGGCTGCCACCGGCCATCTTTAATTGCGGCGGTAGAGGGCGCTCACAGGCCAGAGCCGCTAGAGGTGTGGCACTGCTGGCGTGTTATATTGGGACCTCCGGATCCCACATGACCGCTGTCGGCTTCGGTCGGACACTTGCAGTTCCACTGCCAACTTTATGGCGCTCGTGGGGTGTTATCGATGATACACTAGCGAGTAACCAAGGACTCTGAGTGAACTGTTTTGATATGAGCTACTGTTAATTCTCTTTCCCCATCTCGTACATACCAAGAAAGAATAATAGTCTTATTAATACGATTTTTAGTGCGTAAACCTTTCATCGCTGTTTCATGGTTGCTACTTGGCGATCTTAGTTACTGAGAGATCGTTCAAAAAAAATGGTTCAAATGGCTCTGAGCACTATGCGACTTAACTTCTGAGGTCATCAGTCGCCTAGAAATTAGAACTAATTAAACGTAACTAACCTAAGGACATCACACACATCCATGCCCGAGGCAGGATTCGAACCTGAGACCGTACCGGTCGCTCCGCTCCAGACTGTAGCGCTTAGAACCGCACGGCCACTCCGGCCGGCCAGAGATCGTTCACTCGAAAGGAATCCTATCGACGACAGCCGACTTTGCCGCATAGTCTGTAACTTGAGGGTGCAATCGATAATGCTCGTAAAATGTTAGGTTATGTCAAAGTTATTAATTTATTCATTAATATCAACATTTCCAGCCATTGTGAAGCTACTGTAAGATAGTATTGTAAGTAGGCTTTTTAGGTTTTTATGTTGGTAACGTCACGTACCGCTCTGTATGAAAATCACTGACTATGCTGTGTGTAGTCTGTGGCTGGTTTGCATTGTTGGAATTTGCTATTGTAGTGTTGGGCAGTTGGCTGTTAACAGCGCGTAGCGTTGCGCAGTTGGAGGTGAGCCGCCAGCAGTGGTGGATGTGGGGAGAGAGATGATGGAGTTTTGAGAGCGGATGATCTGGACGTGTGTCCATCAGAGAGAGAGTAAATTTGTAAGACTGGATCTCATGAACTGATATATATAGAGAACAAACAATGTATTTACCATAATAGTGTTAAAAAGTCATTATATATAACGACTTTTGAACAATAGGTATAGGTTATTGTTAGTCAGGGCCATTCTTTTGTAGGGATTATTAAAAGTCAGATTGCGTTGCGCTAAAAATATTGTGTGTCAGTTTAGTGATGATCAGAATAAGTAAAGAGAGAAATGTCTGAGTACGTTCAGTTTTGCTCAGCTGTTTGAAAATCAAATAACGTAAGGGGTTTACCAGCACAGTAATTTACTAATTTTTCTAAGGGGACGTTTCAGTATTTATGAACATATGTCTCAGTGGCAATAAGCAACTTTTGTTTTTAAATATTTATTAATAACAATTACTTTATTCAACCCAGAATAAATGTACTTCGCTTACGTATTCCACTGCTGACGTCACGAGCGATTTCTTTATCGGCGCCTCATCCCACTGGCTGTGAAAGGGCCAGATGGCCAACGGTCTCTGCTAGCCAGTGTGGGAACCTACCACTCGCTCCTTACTCTGCACATACTGCAGCGCAGATACATTCACTTCACGTATGTGAAATATAAAAACTTAAAATAAAGTAAAATGTGCTCTTATCTACAAGTGAAGGATACCTTACAATCAGGATGGAAATTTCTTGGAAAGTAAAACACACGAAACAGTCTTATTTAGAAACTCTGTAGCAGTAACTGTGGTGTATCATCACATATGTTTCGAAAATCGGCGCTCAGTTTAGTGTTTCCTACGGTTGAATGCTGTGCTCCGGTGTGGTTCAATAGTCCTCAGGAAAATAAGATTAGACATTCAGCTTAATAAAACCACGAGAATCATCTCTGTGCTATTTTCACTTGTAAGTCTCAGCCATAAGGCCCCTCTTGTGTGAGGAATACAAGAAGCCCGTTAAAAAATAAATAAAAAAATTAAAATAAATTCAAAATAATGAATTGTCAACTGCCATCCATCATGATGTTAGTGGGTTGACAAAAAATCGACTTCCTGAAATCCATCCCTGCTACTGGCCGAACAGACCTATGATAGCAGCTTCACCACTGACAGAAACTGGCGTGGCACCAGAACTACGAATGCTCCAACTGAAGTGCTACGTCTTATTGACACTTTACAGAGACGCAAGAGCTTTGGACTTCCACGAATGGAGGTAAGCAGCCCAGCCAAAACTGAGATTGTGGAGCACCGAAATTGGCCATCCGGTACATTGTCCAGCAGCGCAAATTGAGACCAGCCTTGGTAATCCAAACGACTTTTTCGCAGTTGGACCATGGTAGCCTGTGTAAGGCGACTGATGATTAGCGTATAAAAAGTATCAGTATAGTATCAGGTCAATGTGTAATTTGCATTTGTGTCTTGGATTTTTCTTGTTTTTTTCATTCTATTTCATGTGTAGTGCTATAAGCTAAACAAGTACACATAGGCATGCGGGCTGTATATAACTGAACAGTGCATGACGGAAGGTACTTCATACCGCTTTTAGTCGCAGACATAACTGTTGTAAGGAGAAAGGCCAGAATAAACAGTCCATCTTCTGTTATGTTCGTTACTGTTCTCAAGCGTAAGTGTCCTTCGAGATGTGGTACACGTTCTCTCGATTATCTGAATTAGTGGTAAGTTTAGACCCACCATTGAGTTGAAATATACCCAGTTATTCAAATATTTTTTTTTTTTTTTTGTCGTCAGTCACTTGACTGGTTTGATGCGGCCCACCACGAATTCCTTTCCTGTGCTAACCTCTTCATCTCAGAGTAGCACTTGCAACCTACGTCCTCAATTATTTTCTTGACGTATTCCAATCTCTGTCTTCCTCTACAGTTTTTGCCCTCTACAGCTCCCTCTGGTACCATCTTAGCAGATGTCCTGTCATCCTGTCACTTCTCCTTATCGGTGTTTTCCACATATATATTCCATTTCTCTCCGATTCTGCATAGAACCTCCTCATTCCTTACCTTATCAGTCCACCTAATTTTCAACATTCGTCTATAGCACCACATCTCAAATGCTTCGATTCTCTTCTGTTCCGGTTTTCCCACAGTCCATGTTTCACTACCATACAATGCTGTACTCCAGACGTACATCCTCAGAAATTTCTTCCTCAAATTAAGGCCGGTATTTGATATTAGTAGACTTCTCTTGGCCAGAAATGCCTTTTTGCCATAGCGAGTCTGCTTTTGATGTCCTCCTTGCTCCGTCCGTCATTGGTTATTTTACTGCCTAGGTAGCAGAATTCCTTAACTTCATTGACTTCGTGACCATCAATCTTGATGTTAAGTTTCTCGCTGTTCTCATTTCTACTACTTCTCATTACCTTCGTCTTTCTCCGATTTACTCTCAAACCATACTGTGTACTCATTAGGCTGTTCATTCCGTTCAGCAGATCCTTTAATTCTTCTTCACTTTCACTCAGGATAGCAATGTCATCAGCGAATCGTATCATTGATATCCTTTCACCTTGTATTTTAATTCCACTCGTGAACCTTTCTTTTATTTCCATCATTGCTTTCTCGATGTACGATTGAAGAGTAGGGGCGAAAGGTTACAGCCTTGTCTTACACCCTTCTTAATACGAGCACTTCGTTCTTGATCGTCCACTCTTATTATTCCCTCTTGGTTGTTGTACATATTGTATATGACCCGTCTCTCCCAATAGCTTACCCCAACTTTTTTCAGAATCTCGAACAGCTTGCACCATTTTATATTGTCGAACGCTTTTTCCAGGTCGACAAATCCTATGAAAGTGTCTTGATTTTTCTTTAGCCTTGCTTCCATTATTAGCCGTAACGTCAGAATTGCCTCTCTCGTCCCTTTACTTTTCCTAGAGCCAAACTGATCGTCACCTAGCGCATTCTCAATTTTCTTTTCCATTCTTCTGTATATTATTCTTGTAAGCAACTTCGATGCATGAGCTGTTAAGCTGATAGTGCGATAATTCTCGCACTTGTCAGCTCTTACCGTCTTCGGAATTGTGTGGATGATGCTTTTCCGAAAGTCAGATGGTATGTCGCCAGACTCATATATTCTACACACCAACGCGAATAGTCGCTTTGTTGCCACTTCCCCCAATGATTTTAGAAATTCTGATGGAATGTTATCTATCCCTTCTGCCTTCTTTGACCGTAAGTCCGCCAAATCTCTTTTAAATTCCGATTCTAATACTGGATCCCCTATCTCTTCTAAATCGACTCCTGTTTCTTCTTCTATCACATCAGACAAATCTTCACCCTCATAGAGGCTTTCAATGTATTCTTTCCACCTATCTGCTCTCTCCTCTGTATTTAACAGTGGAATTCCCGTTGCACTTTTAATGTTACCACCGTTGCTTTTAATGTCACCAAAGGTTGTTTTGACTTTCCTGTATGCTGAGTCTGTCCTTCCGACAATCATATCTTTTTCGATGTCTTCACATTTTTCCTGCAGCCATTTCGTCTTAGCTTCCCTGCAATTCCTATTTATTTCATTCCTCAGCGACTTGTGTTTCTGTATTCCTGATTTTCCCGGATCATGTTTGTACTTCCTCCTTTCATCAATCAACTGAAGTATTTCTTCTGTTACCCATGGTTTCTTCGCAGCTACCTTCTTTGTACCTATGTTTTCCTTCCCAACTTCTGTGATGGCCCCTTTTAATGATGTCCATTCCTCTTCAACTGTACTGCCTACTGTGGTATTCCTTATTGCTGTATCTGAAGCGTTAGAGAGCTTCAAACGTATCTCGTCATTCCTTAGTACTTCCGTATCCCGCTTCTTTGCGTATTGATTCTTCCTGACTAATGTCTTGAACTTCAGCCTACTCTTCATCACTACTATATTGTGATCTGAGTCTATATCTGCTTCGGGGTACGCCTTACAATCCAGTATCTGATTTCGGAATCTCTGTCTGACCATGATGTAATCTAATTCAAATCTTCCCGTATCTCCCGACCTCAGAACTCAATTAGTCTTTCTCCTCTTTCATTCTCGCCCCAAGCCCATGTTCTCCTGTAACCTTTTCTTCTACTCCTTCCGCTACAACTGCTTTCCAGTCGCCCATGACTATTAGATTTTCGTCCCCCTTTACATACTGCATTACCCTTTCAATATCCTCATACACTTTCTCTATCTGTTCATCTTCAGCTTGCGACGTCGGCATGTATACCTGAACTATCGTTGTCGGTGTTGGTCTGCTGTCGATTCTGATTAGAACAACCCGGTCACTGAACTGTTCACAGTAACACACCTGTCCGCCCCAGTAGCTGAGTGGTCAGCGTGACGGATTGCCGTCCTCTGGGCCCGGGTTCGATTCCCGGCTGGGTCGGAGATTTTCTCCGCTCAGGGACTGGGTGTTGTGTTGTGTTCATCATCATTTCATCCCCATCCGGCGTGCAGGTCGCCCAATGTGGCGCCGAATGTAATAAGACCTGCGATATGGCGGCCGGACCTGCCCCGCGAGGGGCCTCCCGGCCAATGACGCCAAACGCTCATTTCCATTTCCAGTAACACACCCTCTGCCCTACCTTCCTATTCATAACGAATCCTACACCTGTTATACCATTTTCTGCTGCTGTTGATATTACCTGATACTCATCTGACCAGAAATCCTTGTCTTCCTTCCACTTCACTTCACTGACCCCTACTATATCTAGATTTAGCCTTTGCATTTCCCTTTTCAGATTTTCTAGTTTCCCTACCACGTTCAAGTTTCTGACATTCCACGCCCCGACTCGTAGAACGTTATCCTTTCGTTGATTATTCAATCTTTTTCTCATGGTAACCTCCCCCTTGGCAGTCCCCTCCCGGAGATCCGAATGGGGGACTATTCCGGAATCTTTTGCCAATGGAGAGATCATCATGACACTTCTTCAATTACAGGCCACATGTCCTGTGGATACACGTTACGTGTCTTTAATGCAGTGGTTTCCATTGCCTTCTGCATCCTCATGTCGTTGATCATTGCTGATTCTTCCGCCTTTAGGGGCAATTTCCCCCTCCCCCCCTCCCCCTCCCTAGGACAAGAGTGTGCCCTGAGCCTCTATCCGCTCCTCCGCCCTCTTTGACAAGGCCGTTGGCAGAATGAGGCTGACTTCTTATGCCGGAAGTCTTCGGCCACCAATGCTGATTATATATCAAAATTTAGACAGTGGCGGGGATCGAACCCGGGACCGAAGACGTTTTGATTATGAATCAAAGACGCTACCCCTTTTCCTTTTTTTATGTTGACAAATAGTGGCTAATTAGGAAATTAATTAATTAAGGAAATGAATAAAACTGAAAATGCCCAAATGAAAGACATGAAGACATTGCGGATAGTACAAAAACAAAAGAAGCATGCTCCTGTAGCAATGAAATGAAATTCCTTTCGGGGGCGACACCTGCTCACGACCCGACGTTCGATAGAGCAAGAGAGCCATCTATCGACTCGTTCTCCAGACGTTGGTGTAAGACTGGGTCGTCTTCTCGAAAATAACTAAGGGTCCGTAAGTGTGATCGATGTCTATCTCGGCTTCTTCGTCTACCTCATCTCTCACCCGTCGCGTGCCGCCGTTGATTCGTTGCGAACTTCCTATTTACCACCACATACCATGTTGAGCGTACCGACGTTGGGAGGTAAACGTTCCGTACAACGCGCCATATCTGTCGCCAGTTCTTGTCTGTTTTCCATGGTATTCCTGGGGCACCGGCGCAGTAAGAGTAGGTATACATCTCGCGTCGTCGGTAGTCGTGTTGTTGGGAAGGAATCTCTGACATAGCTAAGCTCCAAAAAAAAAAAGACTTGAAATGTGACAGCTTCGGTGAAATATGGCTCACATTGACTGGGGGCAGCATTGAAGTGGGCGCTAGTACATCGGCCAACGCACCCGAGATATTGCGAAATTGACCGCGCCATTGTCGGAAAATCGTACTGACGAAAACGCCCGTGCCTTTTCATATACGTTCACTAGACCAAGTCCGCCCTCTCCAGGTGGTAGCGTAAGCGTTGTGTATTGGATCTTAAACAGGTGTCCCACACTCACGTAGGTTCCGAAAGTTGCTTGTATCCGTGATGCCATTGTGCGCGTTAAAGGCAGGACATGCGCTACGTGAGTGAGTCTCGGCGCCAGGTATACGTTAACATAGGTCACCCTCTGAATCATATCCAACGCTCTTAATTTCTGTAACAGCACCATTGTCCGCATCAGCTTCAATATGCGTCGGTAGTTATCCGCTGCTGTCCGCTGCACACCCGTGTGGAACGTAACACCTAGACATTTTATGGTCTTAACTAACATGAGCGGCCCTTCCTCCCCCGTTTGTAATTCTCGACCGACATTCAAGCAGCGTGATTTCTGTAGATTAAGCACGCTTCCTGCCGCCATCCCGTATCGCTGTATCCATGCCAACGCCGTACGTACTTCGTCGCCTGTCCTTGCCACCAGCATCACATCGTCAGCATAAGCGCGGCAATGAAAGGTCAGTTGTGGCAACGGCACTCCCTCCAACCGTCTTCGGAGACCATATAGGCAGGGTTTCAAAGCCATTGCATACAAAAATATCGAAAGGGGGCAACCTTGACGAACTGACCTTGAAATAACAATGTAGTCAGTACCCCGCCCATTCACCGAGACCTTTGATCGCACGCCGTGTAACAGTCGCATGACCACTAGAATGAAGGCTTGTGGGATTCCCAATCTGCCCATCACCGCATGCAAAAAGGTATGATCCACTCTGTCGAACGCATGATCGAAGTCAATAGCGACGAGTGACCCACGCACTCGGCATGCCGCTGCTAATGCGATGATATCTCGGTAGTCACCGAGCGCCGTATGTACGTTACTCTTACCGCTGAGGCAAGTTTGATCTATGAGGAGTCTATTAGAAATTGAAGACCGCAGTCGAGCCCCAAGGATGCGCGCGAAAATCTTATAGTCGCAGTTCAAGAGAGTGAGTGGTCTATAATTTCCTGGCCTTCTGCCACCGCGTGGTTTGGGTATTGGGATGATAATACCCTCCGTGAATTCGGCAGGTATCTCAGTCTGCGGTAACAGGAGTTCGTTGTACACCTGAATCCAGGTCCGTCCCATGAGGTACGCAAATGCGCGGTAAAATTCAATTGGGAAGCCGTCCTGTCCTGGGGACTTGTTCGGAGCCCCCCTGGCAATTGCGTCTGTCAGCTCGTCCTCTGTTACCGCTGTGATGAAAGTCTCTGCATCCAGTGGTGGTCTTCTACTTGGCATTTCCGAGATGACATCATGTAGTGTCTCGTGGTTCACTTGTACAGGTCCATATAACTGGCGGAAATAGTCAGTAAGCACATGCGCAATATCACGCTGGTTCACAACTTGCTGGCCGGTTTCAGAGATTAGTTCCCTGGTCAATGTCCTGCGTCGTCGTTGGCGTTTACGTACTACGTGGTTCATGGAGGGGGTTTCGGCAGCAACTGTGTCCGCCAATCTCGCCCGGACCATTGTACCTTCCATTCTTAGTCTCGTCAGCTGTAATAACTTGGCTTTTACCCTGCGCATGGCTGTGTGCCTTTCCGGCGATGGTTGTTGGGTCATCAGCTCCCTCAGGGCTGTAAAATAAAAATCAACCGTCGTGCGGTTCCACTGCGATTTGTCCTGCCCGTATCGTATCAACGTTCTCCGTAACGTTGGTTCTGCGCATTTGATCCACCACTGGAGAACCGAGGTGTATGCTCGTTGGCGGCGAACGCAGGTCTCCCAGGCCGCCTCTATCGACCGTCGACATGCAGTGTCACGTAAAAGTGCACAATTCATTTTCCAGTGACCCTTACTCCGCCATATCTTCTGACGTGTTAGTGAAATCGTACAGACGTACGCCATATGATCCGTAAAAGCCGCTGGCCAGATTTCGGCATCCAGTATCGCCGTCCGTAGAGCTCGTGTCACGTACACTCTATCAAGTCTACTCGCCGAGTGTCCCGTTACAAACGTATAACCCGGTCTGTCGCCATGCTGCAGTTCCCAGGTATCCAGAAGTGCCATTTCGGTAATCAACGCACGCAGTTCCATGCATGGCACATAATGAGGTACTTGGTCCATTTTGTCGACGACACAATTAAAGTCGCCGCCCACTATATAGTTATCATAGCGTCCAGCGAACAACGGTGCTATCTCTTCGGTGTAAAAGGTCGCCCTTTCTCTTCGTTTTGTGGAGCCAGATGGCGCGTATAAATTGATGAAACGAACGCCGTCGACAGTGATCGCTATGCCACGTGCCGAAGGGAGAGACATGACGTCCGCCAGTCCTATTCCTTCCCTGGACCCATAGACCACGGGTACACTTATTAGACCACGGGTACACTTATAATTAAGAGGCCGTAAAGGGTAGTTTTTCAGAGAAAGTACTACAAACTCGCAAAAAATTAATTTTTTACAAAAGCTTAGGTTTTTTTTTTCACTCACCGACCATTCTACCTTGCCTTTTCTTATGAAGTTCTAGTCTACAGTCTGTGGCAAACTTAGGAACTGAAAAGGGTAGGAATGACAAATTTCCTGACTGCAAAAGTAAGTCAGAGCCATTTTGTCATAGAGTTTTCTTCCTAATATCGTTCAATTATTTCAGTATACAACGATCCATTATTTACTCATTGTAAAACGTCGGTATTATTTTTTTTCGAACAATTTACCCATGTATAATAAAGAATATAGAATTTAGGCCAGTTTTCAACTAGTAAGAAGTTTGCAAGTGATAAACATCTGTACCAACCCATCCAAATTATCACAAAAATGCAGCAGCACTTATAATTGTAAAACAATGTTTCATAAAGGTACAAAAGAGCTGAAGGACAGGGAAAGATAAATATAACCTAGTGTCTAACGTTAATAGAAGCCCGTCCATGAACTAAGCTCTCCTGAAATTGACGTACGGGAATAATTCGTCAGCTGAATATTACTGGTAATGACATGCAGTTTGTTCTAGGCATCCAGTGTGGCACTCCACTCCGAAGTGACCACCGCTGCCACCTCTACGACAGTCTGTCACATCATGTGGCTGTGTACTGAAAGTAATTATCTCAAAAAAACTGTACGTGTTACTAAATTACAGTTACATATGGCGTTATGGGAAGGTGCTAATTACCATGAGTTGCATGTAACGAGAATCGTTAAACACAAAGGCGTCAACTTTAAGACTGAAAAAGGAATTCCGCTTTTAACCTTCCGTTAGTCTCATATGCATTTCTGGCACGTTCCATCACATGCACCTCACAGGTGCGTAATAAATTTTTTCATCTTTTTTTTTTAATAGAGCTTTCTTTTTCAAATAATGATCATGAAATACTATCACTCATTGTACAAAGTCCGTATTATTTTGTTATCGAACAATTTACCTACGTATAGTAAAGAGCATTGAATCTAGACCGGTTTTAATTAGTAACAAGTTTCTAAGTGACAAACATCTGCACCAACCCATCCAAATATTTGAAAAAAAAAATAGGCTTATAGGACTATCTTCTCAGAACAACGAGACAATCACATACTTATGTACATACTAATTACATCAGAATTCACCAGAAACTCCTGAATCGTAAATGGGGTCTTAGTCACAAGATTTAGACATCACATAAACATATTCCACGCACAGTTTAGCTCCGTGTCCACCGTCAAGTTACATTAATGTGACCATCTGTTAGAAGCATGAGTAACCATATTTTGCATCGCGGACATGCAAAGAGAGGATAAATGAGGTTCTTGAAGGTATCGACAGTGATGTGGAGCCATAGCGACTCCAGTGGCGTAGACAGCTGCGCTAGGTTTCTCAGTTGCGGGTCCATAGCGGGAACAACACAACTGAGGTAATGCCTCAGATTCTCGATTGCATTTTAATCCAAGGAGTAATGAAGTACATATCCCGGTGCTCTTCGACCCACGCATGTACACTGCAAGCTGTTGATGCGTTGCTTTAGTGTCAAAGAAAAAACAAACTGCATGGAGGGGTGGACATGGTCCCTATGGCTAAACAGGTACTTGTGTTGATCCACTGTTCCTTCTATAATGACTAGATCGCCCAGGGAGTGGCACGAAAAGATTCCCCAGACCATAACGCTTCTTGCTCCGGCATAGACCCTTCCCACGATTGTTATAGACCCTTCCACGCCAAAGGCCGCCTGTCCGATGGAGCATTCATCTGAAAAGGCCACCTGTCCCCATTCACTGGACGTCCAATTTCTGTATTGTCGTGTAAATTCCAGCCTTCGTCGCTGATGAACAGCAGTCAGGATGGGTGCATGAGCCAGACGCTTGCTGGGGAGGCCCACACGCAGCAACTATGCTGAACGGTCGTTGAGAAGACACTGTTGTTACCCCCTTGGTTCAGTTGCTCAATAGTTGCACATCTGTTCGCTCGTACCCATTTCCGTATCCGTCGTCTAGCCCTGACATTTGTGAGCCGTGGTCCACCATAGTTGCATTGGCGTCGGTTTTGGCTAGAGCCATTTCGCCACGCACGGTGTACTGTAACCACGGAGGCACGGGGACAGTTTAAAAACTTTGGCGTTTCGAAAATGCTTCCATCCTTGGGCCCACAGCCAATGATCAAACACTTTTAGACGTCAGATAAATCGCCCTGTTTCCGCATTACAACAATACTACAACATCTACTTCTACGTCTACATCCATACTCCTCAAGCCAAGCCACCTCACGATTTGTGGAGGAGGGTCGTTCAAAATTATTTTCTTGCCACGTCCAGTCAACATTTTATACGCTCTCTACTTGATCATCATCAGTTGTTTTACTACCCGCTACTACTTTCCTTCCTGCTTTTATGAGTGGTTATTGCACGATGACGTCGAACATAGGCGGTGGTCACGTTAATGTGACTGTGGGGTGTATGTAGACAGAGTCTTCTATGTTTCTCCTACGCTTGGTACCTGCAGAAAACGTGATGCGCTGTCGTGCATTGAGTGCTGCATCGAAGTACACTATACGTAACAAAAAATGTTCAAATGTGTGTGAAATCTTGTGGGACTTAACTGCTAAGGTCATCAGTCCCTAAGCTTTCACACTACGTAAGCTAAATTATCCTAAGGACAAACACACACACACACCCATGCCCGAGTGAGGACTCGAACCTCCGCCGGGACCAGCCGCACAGTCAATGACTACAGCGCTCCAGACCGCTCGGCTAATCCCGCGCGGCTATGCGTAACAAAATATTAAAGCTATTCGCTATTATCAACGTATACATTGAAAACCTGTCACTACTTCAAAATTTTCCGTTCCACACTACATTGCATATAAAACACATACCGAAAAGTCTTCATATCACTTAGACCTATATTGAGGTCAATAAACTCCTCTTTATTAAAATTATTTTCTTGCCATGTCCAGTCAACATTTTATATCCTCTCTACTTGCCCATCATCAATCACTTTGCTACCCGCTGCTGCTTTCCTTCCATAATGACTCATTCCCTCATCATGGCCTGTTTTAACTCGATCACGTTCCATTACCCTTGCTTTAGTTTTGTCGGTGTCTATTTTTAAACAAAAAGCCTTTACAGGCTGCAGTAGTAATATCCACAGATGATAGAAAGGTGAATCCTGAATTACCCTGCCAAACATCTTCAGTTCGTAACTGAAATCGACATAGGAACAACATTTTCTGAAACGTGACAACTTCTGACAAACGTGAATTATCGCAGAGATTGAGAGCAAGTCTGAAGATGGTCGACACATAGGATGTTCGGAAGTTCCCGTTGAACTTCTAGGACTTTTAGAGGAGAGTGAGTTCATGTTATTCTGAACTGGAACTCATGTCCGGAAACATACCGTTTTCATTGTGGCGGAACCGGTTTATAGTATTTCGTGACTTTAATTACTTATAAATGAATTTTCAGGTAGATAAAAAAAATATAAAACTTGTTACCTGTTGCCAGCGTAACAATTCGTTTGATCTCAAAAATGATTATTCCGGCTAATATTTGTCACTCTGCTAAAGAAATCTCCACTTGACGTTATGTAGAAATGTTGTCTGTAAAGTCATGTGAGTGGCACTAAATTGCATATCATTTATCAGACTTTACACAACTGTTACTTAAGATGGAAGCACTTTTCTCTAGCAAAGGGAACATTTAGTCACAAAATATTACCCGCGCACAGCACTGACGTATGTCACCTATTAAAATAGGCTATTAATTAGGCTTCATACATCATATTATATTACGTAACGTGCTGTGAGCACTGTTTTTAAAGATTCAATCTGAGTTGAATTCTGTCTTTTAAAGTAGATTCGGGACCACCGGTGCACATTTATTTCCATTCACTTATATCTAACAACATTTATGTTTGTTAAATTTCTCGATTCAAAACTGCCGCGGAGATATTTTTGCTAAGATGGCGGCAGACAGACGATAGTCAATTTGTCTATTGTTATTCTCGATTCCTTTTATATCAAGTTAATATATTTAGATACAACTCTTTAAGCCTTATATCTATTCTTTACCATTGAAAATTTTTTCAGTGAAAATTGTCATATTTTTTATACCAGCTACTAGTAAACTCCGCTGTAAGTTACTAGCGCAATTGACCGCGCTCCTAATTGCGGAGCTGAAGATTAACACTTAAAAACATTAATTAGGTTGGATTACAATTGAAATAAATACAAATGCACGTCTAGACAATAGCGGCTCTATTTTTCAAATAATAATTAACCATATCGTTACAGGTTTTCTGTTTACAGACCTCACACGTCTCACGTCCGAACAGTTCATCGTTTAGCACAGGAAGAACAACTGAACCACAGTTATCACAGATAACCAAAAAAATTAATTATAATTGTCGTTGTCTACGAATGTAGTTCTCTGATAATAGTTTTAATTCGCACAGAAATTAAATTATTACAGAAATAATGAAATAATCATCGTCATTTTTACACGATACAGCCTTTTTTATACGTAGTGTCGACAATATTTGTTGAAGTTTCTACACTTAGTTCATTTTAACAACTTATGGCTATAACATAGTGTCGTGGATATTACAGCATGCCATGCCAAACATATTGGTAACGCGACCACTTTCACAAATAATTGATTGGGCGTGACCCAGAATGTCACTTGTGTTAGAATACCACTCATTAATAGCCAAGGGAATTTCTCACGTACTAGTGGCGGGTTCTCTTCAACGTGATGCAGTACGGCCTCTTACAGTTTAGGTGTGCGGCGTCTCCTTGGAGCACCACAGTCACGAATGCTGACGGTGAAGGTACCCGTTCTCGAAGCTGTAGTGTAATTGCGGCGAAAAGCGTATGCGATGGAGTTGGACGTTCTGAAGAACGATCTTGGTAAAGGCGACGAATCGCTCTTCCATTACCGTGAGGTTCGCCATTCAGGAGGCTAATGTCAGTGTATTCTGCAACGTGTACTCAACCATGTCGCTGTAATATTCACAGACGTGTGAACGATACTCGAATCAAGCCGGAGAGGTAGGATAGACGTCAAATGAAATCAGGCGGGCCGACGTAACCATCCTCCACCATGACTTATCTCAACAGATATCTACCTAGCAAACATGTTTTCAAACGGCTGTAGCACGGTACGTTTCCGAACATGGGTTGCTGTTCAAAATATTACATACCCATTCCCCTCTACAAGTCCTAGAAGTCTGTACGAGAACTTCCGAACACCCTCTATATTGCAGAGTAATAATTTGCTTCAACAATCAGTTGAATAAGGAACTGTTTTTCGTATTTCACAAACGGATTATGGTTGAATTTGCAAACGAAAATGTTGCACTTTTTTGATGTGTTATTACATCGCTTAATTCTTTCCCCACGACGGTGTTTCTTTGTCTATTTGAGCACATTGTCGAAATTATCACGTTTTTTTTGTTCTTTTCTGTTTCGTTGATTCGTTTCTCGTTTTCAGTAGCTGGCTAAATAAAACATCCGCATGTGGTACAATTCTGTGAATTACTATGAACGAAAAGACAACTGTAGGATTACATAACATTGGCAGAATTGTCTCTGCTTAACTAACTGATGTTGTCTGTTTCTTTGATTTCCATAACTGTGTGCCGTAGGAACACACAGTGTTAACATTCGACTCAGTGCCTGGCAGTATAACACGGCTCACTCACTTCACAGGCGGAGCGAAGCAGGGATTTTCGACTGGAGCTCACTTCTCCGAGGTTCCCCCACCAATTTTTCGGCCCACTTGCGGTCGACTCTCTCCTGACGTCACTTGCAAAGCTAAGCAGATTTTTAACTGCTTCGTAGAGTAGTATTCTTTTTAGTTGCGAACAAATTTAAGTCGATTTGTAAGAATTGTAGTACCTAAGAAAGTGATGTACTATGTGCGAAGGCCACTGATACCATCCTATCGCACTCGAATTGTGACAAACTTATTTTATGAGCACCCATCGTATGTTAGGTGTTTCTGTGATTTCCAGGTAAACTCAGTCCTTTTCTGCTCCACGTGGTCTATGGTAATGGGACAAGACGTTCGCCAACGTTTTCTTCCGTCACATCGATTCTTTGTCACGACCAGAAGTTGCTGTCCTGAGAACGAAATGGGGTGCCACAAGGTAGGTGTTGAGTGTGTAGAGGCAGATGTACTGTTGAAAGAGTAGCGGACAGGTTTAGGCTACTTTCACCTTGTGAGAGGGGTCGCTTGAACACAAGGATCTTTTGGTGGAAGGGACTGAACTTCTAGATTTCCAAAACTTTATCACAACCCAAATAAAGACGTCATAGGCATGCATCAATTGGTACGTGAGAAATTCTTAATAATACTTATTTTTACCCAAAACAACCAAAAATTATTATAACACATACAGTGATAGTACACACAAATAGATTATGTTCAGGGAACAACCATTTTAAATATAAATAACAGTTGCAAGAACAAAGCTGGTTGGTCTAGGTTAATGAACTCAAAGTAGGCACTTAACTTCTTAGACCAGCGGGCTTTAGATAGCTCTACGCTGCTGTGGTATACTGTGATCAATAAATTAAATTTGCACTTATTGCACTTATTGCAGTTACACATAGCATTGAGCACTACCTCAAACTGACAGGCTAAAGGTACCGACCCATATAATTTAGCAACCGATAGGCAGTTTCTAAACCATTAATCAATGAAATTGCAGACATAGTTCGTCGCAACTGGTAAGACCGAATAGTCAGTAGAAACAAGCGACGAATTGCGTAAGGAAAATGCAAATGGATACTCGAGCTAAGAGCACTAGGCCAATTGTAGGTCAGTTAAGAGCGCTTGCTCACATGAATTGACAAATTTAAAAGGCAATTTTTAAAACAGTAACTTGTAATCAATAAAATCAAGGAGCTAGTCCGTCGGAATTAATTAGGGAGACTTAATAAGAAACAGCAACCAGATTTTGTGCTACTAAAGAAAGCATCGGACACTAGCAAAACATTTAAATAACTGCTCAAGCTAAGGACGATAGCCCACTTAGATTAACAATTGTCAATAACTCTCTTTTAAAAGGAACAGTAGCCTTAAACCCGTAGGAAGAGCTGTATCTCGCGTAAATTAACCGATTCAAATTGTAATTTTTAAATAGTAACATCTAATCACGATAACAGAGCATTTAGGCCCCTATTCCTAGTTAGGGCAATCTGACAGGTAGCTCTATCCAGTTTTGTGGTAGCAAGGCTTTTAAACAGCTGCTTTGGCCAAGCGTGCTACCTCACTAAAGTTAACAAATCGAAATAAAAAAATCTCTTTGAACAGTGATAATAACTTAGTGACGGACTCACTACTGAACAACTAGTTTCTAGCAAATAAACATTGCAATAAAAGAAAACCTCACGTGCGAGGATTGTTAGACAGGATGCGTCGTCTTATCACAACAAGTACACAAAACATACAGTCTACTGCACCGTCAGCCACGCCAAGTGTTGGAAATAATGAACAGCAGGTACACAAGTCTTCTGCCATCGGCTGAGTAATGAGCGGCTCGAGCGCGTGTTCAGCAGCAATACGATGCAGCAGCTAGTGCGCCGCCACACTCACGTCCAGAACCGATCTTACACAGAACTTTGATCCACAGATTTCTATAGAAAAATAAAACAGAGTGATTAGCTCACAGAAGTAGAACATGATCACAACGCCCGCAAAACACGCTCCGAACAAGGTACCAGACAGACAACTAAATTAACAGGGGAACATCAGTTCGCACACAAGGAAACGAAATGGTATCACGGTCATTTCACGCAGCTGGCTTCGGCCACTTGTGCTGAAACAAACGATTTCATGCTGTCGCTAGCCCTGGAGCAGAACAAGCTGGACAAAGTACAAACACTTACCGGAAAATTATATCTGGACGGGCGTGTACACGGCAGGTGATTCCGACTGGAACACTGTCTACGGGATCCATCTCTCTCGTCCATATCCACAACCCAACTTGTATCGACTCGCACTGTCTAAAATCGTTTCCTTCGCGCGGTGCGCCCTCTGTCTATGACCCGTCCGGAATGGCACTCTGTGCTAATCGGACGACGGAGCGGAGTCGACGCAATTATCTACTGGATATGTGAGCTTTGGAAATAATATTGTCGCATAGTACGTATATCCTAATACATTCGATATGTTTTAAGCGCCAGACGAGTATTTGCCTTGGAATGTGCCAGTAGCCGCCCAAACAAATAGGAATCAAAATTTGACCTACTGTTATCATTATATTCTTCTTCACCCTCGATCGTCTCCCGCCTACGTATCACCAAATAATGGTGCGAGCGGGAGTGAAGAAAAGACATTCGTCTACGGCGTTAGTGCAGTGTTTACGAGATGCATACCTTCGCACAGAGTCCGGCTGCTCTGAAAGATCTTCTGCCTTAGGCCGGTATTACACTATCAAATTTCTTTGTCCAATATCTTTGTCCAATATCTTTGTCAAAGACATTTGATAGTGTAATAGGGACTTTGTCAAATGCCGTCCAATATTTGATCAAATCTAGGGCCTCGCTGTATATTTGATCAAAGAAACCGCTTGTCTTCTGTTCACTGCAATGTGAGACGTTACCACATGGAGCGCTAGCATCGCTGCAGCGTTCTGTCGTCTGTAGTGTTTTTATAACCATTGCCGGTAAATACAATTGGTGTGTGCCGACAACTACAAAATTAATAGAGATGTCTGAACCTGATGAGGCGCTTTACAACGTGAGGCACCCTGAATACAAAAATAGATTAAGAAGATTGGAGACCTAACCCGACCTAACCTAACCCAACCTAACATAACCCTCTCCTGTAGCAAGGTATCGGAGTGTTATAGTGAGCCTGTCTTCTGAAGATGTAGCAGTTCTTAAGTGAATATTGTGCTTTGTGATATGAGGATACACTTCATTGAGCACATACAGAGATGTATGCTCATCCATTCTTAAGTAATTGATGTACGGCTTGACGTCTTCCACTGTAAGCTCACGTAACAAGTTTTGTTGAATGCTTTTATCGTGTCGTTGTAAAACCCACGGCTTCACCCAGATTAGATTAGTTTTTCGTTCCATAGATCCGTGCTGAGGAGATCCTTATGGATGTGGAACATGTCGATTTTTTTAAGCTGAAATAACAATACTAATAGTATGAATAAATACATCATTTCGCCAATGGAGTAGAAGGAGTTGGCCAGTAGTAAGTCTTTAGGGCTCCTTTTAAACTGATCTTTATTTCTAACTAAATTTTTTATGTTTGCTGGCAAATTATTGAAGATGAGTGTTCCTGAGTAGTGGACCCCTTTTTGAACTAAAGTAAGTGCTTTTAAGTCCTTGTGCAGATCATTTTTGTTCCTGGTATTGTATGTATGAACTGAGTTGTTTGATGGAAAAAAGAGATATATTATTTACGACAAATGTCATTAAGAAGTAAATATACTGAGAGGCAGTATTTAGTATACCCAGTTCTTTGAAGAGGTTTCTGCAGGAGGTCCGTGAATTTACTCCACAAATAATACGTATTACACGCTTTTGGACCTTGAAAACTTTTGTTTGACTTCAAGATTTACACCCAAAATATTATCCCATATGACATTATGGAATGAAAGTATGCAAGCTTTTTCATTTTTATGTTGCCTATGTCTGCTAACACTCGAATTGCAAATACAGGTTTGTTAAGGCCTTTCTGCAGTTCTGTGGTGTGCTCCTCCCAACTGAATTTATTATCAAGTTGTAATCCCAGGACTTTTAAGACTGTCAACCTCGTATGTATGGTTCCATTTTTTTCCCCCACTTCTTTTCCGCAAGTGCACACAATGCAATTGGAGTACGTAGAACTGCTGCGGTTAAATAACAAGTTGTTGTCAGCCATCTTGAACTTTGACGAAAAATTTGATGACAGTGTAATACCCCTTCTAACGCTACGTCAAAGATCTTTGTCAAATATATTGGACGGAATATTGGATCACATCTTTGATCAAATCTTTGACAAAGAAATTTGATAGTGTAATACCGGCCTTAGACAAAGGCCTCACAACTCTCAACCCATATATGATGAACGCAAGAGTGCACCTCCTGATGGTGGACGCTATGAAGCCGTCTCGGAGTGACAGGACTACAACACGTGTCCGGCACGTGGTCCGGCGAGCTTGTTCCTAGTCTTATCTTTCATGTCTGACGCCTTGTCAGGGCCGCGCCGGTGATGCGGTCTCACGCAGACCTCTCCCCCCTCCTGAGCTACCAGCGAGCCCATCTGGAAGGAAGCCTGCAGGCCGAAACTCAACAGCTGCCATTGCACCTGCTTACAGAGACAACAAAATTTTCTCAAGTATCAGTTTATCGACTGCTCGATGAATCGAGTGACATCGATGCTGGCAGTACATAATATAATTGAATACAGATATTTTAGATTCATTCTGTTATCAATATATCAGAAAGGAGAAAACAAGGAAACGTTGTTGCTTTCATTTATCCTGTGGTAAGTCTGTCATTGTTGACTTAGACATAAGATTTGTTTAAATTTACGTTTACTTTTCATAAAAACATTTTGACACCTTCCAGGACCCATGTTCCAAATTCAGTTCCTAATCCTTTGTTGTTCCCTACATTTCCTGCAGTATTTTTCACTGCTTCACATTGCTTGTTTTTCCAATCTCGAGACCACTTTGTGCGTTTCCTGTTCCCTCCTGGCTTGAAATCTCTCCAGTTTTAGAACTTTTCCCCTGAAAATCTCTCTTTACAGTATTTCTTCTTCGCCTAAGCTACTTCTTTTCAAGTCTTTCCTTACCTCTTGAATGAAGATGGTTGTTAATTTCTTTTACCTAAGATGTTTGAAGCTCAGCTTGATGTGTCTATTGGCATCCATTCTGTAAATACGCCCAAAAACTAATAATGTGCTTTTTCCTTATCGTTTCTGATATATTTTCTGTGTTCTGAAATATTTCATCGTTACTTCTTAAGTTACGAAAAGTTTTGAGGATCTAATACCTTACTTGTAGGTTTTCTTTCTTGTGTTTCTAATTTATCAAGCTTACAATATAACAATGTGTATTCTGTGGCCTAGAGCCATTCTGATTTCACTACTGTGTTTAAACCGATAAAACACATTATCGGTTTAAACTGTTTAGACAAGCGTTTTACTTTAATGCAGACTTTTTACGTTAGCTATACCGTGGCCGTTATTGATATCGGATGAAAGAACAAGTTCAGTGCTATCAGTCAAAGCGACTGGTAACAGCAAACTTGTTGTTTCATTTCATAAATATTTTCTTACTTACACCATACGCTTTTTCCGTCTTTGGTATCCTTGCTGTAAAGCATATTTTTCTAAACCGTTTTCTTCAGCCGTTTCCTCCAAATATTTGATATGTTTTTATACTTTCTACTTGCACGGTATCTCTTGTTAAATATTTCGGTATACTTGTTACGTTTGTTTTAAATTTTGCTTTCTTTGAACTGATCCCTTAGCCTGTCTCTTCTGCAAGACTGACTAGCACTCTTACATTGCAACATATGTCAGCCTTTCAGAAAGTTTCGCAAAAATATCCGCAAATGTTATGCAGTTTATTGCAACTGCTTTGTTCTTTCTCCCTAGAATGAGTGGCGATATTTCCAGTCATTCCTTTCGTTCCTAATTCTTAAAGTTGTGTACAAGACACGGTTCAAAAAGAGTGAGATAAACTATCGCTTTGTTTGACAGCTGCTTTTATTCTGAAAGATCTAGATATCCCACCAATAAATTTTATTTTTGAGTTGAGTGTGTCAGAGTTTCTTGGATCAGATTCGCTAACTTATTTTTAAGTCAAAATTCACGCTTTTCCTTATCTAGGTTATCCCTATCAGTAGAGTCGAAAGAAAACGTGTGCAACTAGTTAACTGCACTAAAATTACATAATACAAATGTTGTTGTTGGTGGTGTGGTCTTCAGTCCTGAGACTGGTTTGATGCAGCACTCCATGCTACTCTATCCTGTGCAAGCTTCTTCATCTCCCAGGACCTACTGCAGCCTACATCCTTCTGAATCTGCTTAGTATATTCATCTCTACGATTTTTATCCTCCACGCTGCCCTCCAGTACTAAATTGGTGGTCCCTCGATGTGTCAGAACATGTCCTACCAACCGATCCCTTCTTCTAGTCAAGTTATGCCACAAGCTTCTCTTCTCAGCAATTCTGTTCAATACCTCCTAATTAGTTATGTGATCTACCCACCTAATCTTCAGCATTCTTCTGTAGCACCACATATCGAAAGCTTCTGTTCTCTTCTTGTCTAAACTATTTATCATCCACGTTTCACTTCCATTCATGGCTACACTCCATACATAGACTTTCAGAAACGGCTTCCTGACATTTAAATCTATACTAAATGTTAACAAATTTTTCTTTTTCAGAAACGCTTTTCTTGCCATTGCCAGTCTACATTTTATATCCTCTCTACTTCGACCATCATCAGTTATTTTGCTCCCCAAATAGCAAAACTCCTTTACTACTTTAAGTGTCTCATTTCCTAATCTAATTCCCTCAGCATCACCCGACTTAATTCCACTACATTGCATTACCCTCGTTTTGCTTTTGTTGATGTTCATCTTATACCCTCCTTTCAAGACACTGTCCATTCTGTTCAACTGCTCTTCCAAGTCCTTTGCTGTCTCTGACAGAATTACAATGTCATCGGCGAACCTCAAAGTTTTTGTTTCTTCTCCATGGATTTTAATATCTACTACGAACTTTTCATTTGTTTCCTTTATTGCTTGCTAAATGTACAGATTGAATAACATCGGGGATAGGCTACAGCCCTGTCTCACTCCCTTCCCAACCACTGCTTCCCTTTCATACCCCTCGACTCTTATAGCTGCCATCTGGTTCCTGTACAAATTGTAAATAGCATTTCGCTCCCTGTATTTTACCCCTGCCACCATCACAATTTGAAAGAGAGTATTCTAATCAACATGGTCAAAAGCTTTCTCTAAGTCTACAAATGCTAGAAACGTAGGTTTACCTTTCCTTAATCTTTCTTCTAAGATAAGTCGTACGGTCAGTATTGCCTCACGTGTTCCAACATTTCTACGGAATCCAAACTGATCTTTCCCGAGGTTGGCTTCTGTCAGTTTTTCCATTCGTCTGTAAAGAATTCACGTTAGTATTTTGCAGCTGTGACTTATTAAACTGATAGTTCGGTAATTTTCACATCTGTCAACACCTGATTTCTTTGGGATTGCAATTATTGTATTCTTCTTGAAGTCTGAGGGAATTTCGCCTGTCTCATACATCTTGCTCACCAGATGGTAGAGTTCTGTCAGGACTGGCTCTCCCAAGGCTGTCAGTAGTTCTAATGTTTTGTTGTCTTCCATCTGAGCTTTTAATATTCATGCAAGTGGCTCTCCTTCCTCCAAAGGTCTCTTTAATTTTCCTGTAGGCAGTATCTATCTTGCCCCTAGTGAGATAAGCCTCTACATCCTTACATTTGTCCGCTAGCCATCCCTGCTTAGCCATTTTGCACTTCCTGTCGATCTCATTTTTGAGACGTTTGTATTCCATTTTTCCTGCTTCATTTTCTGCATTTTTATATTTTCTCCTTTCATCAATTAAATTCAATATTTCTTCTGTTACCCAAGGATTTCTACTAGCCCTCGTCTTTTTACCTACTTGATCCTCTGTGCCTTCACTATTTCATCCCTCAAAACTACCCATTCTTCTTCTACTGTATTTCTTTCCCCCATTCCTGTCAATTGGTCCCTTATGCTCTCCCTGAAACTCTGTACAACCTCTGGTTCTTTCAGTTTATCCAGGTACCATCTCCTTAAATTCCCACCTTTTTGCAGTTTCTTCAGTTCAGTCTACAGTTCATAACCAATAGATTGTGGTCAGAGTCCACATCTGCTCCTGGAAATGTCTTTCAATTTAAAACCTAGTTCCTAAATCTCTGTCTTACTATTATATAATCTATTTGGTACCTTTTAGTATCTCCAGGGTTCTTCCATGTGTACAACCTTCTTTCATGATTCTTGAACCAAGTGTTTGTTGTGATTAGGTTGTGCTCTGTGCAAAATTCTACCAGGCGGCTTCCTCTTTCGTTTCTTACCCCCAATCCATATTCACATACTACATTTCCTTCTCTCCCTTTTCCTACTGACGATTTCCAGTCACCCATGGCTATTAAATTTTCATCTCCCTTCGCTATCTGAATAATTTCTTTTAGTTCATCATACATTTCTTCAATTTCTTCATCATCTGCAGAGCTAGTTGGCATATAAACTTGTACTTGTGTAGTAGGCGTGGGCTTCGTGTCTATCTTGGCCACAATAATGCGTTCACTATGCTGTTTGTAGTAGCTTACCCGCATTCCTGTTTTCCTATTCATTATTAAACCTACTCCTGCATTACCCCTATTTGATTTTGTATTTATAACCCTGTAGTCACCTGACCAAAAGTCTTGTTCGTCCCGCCAACGAACTTCACTAATTCCCACTATATCTAACGTTAACCTATCCATTTCCCATTTTAAATTTTCCAACCTACCTGCCCGATTAAGGGATCTGACATTCCACGCTCCGATCCGTAGAACGCCAGTTTTCTTTCTCCTGATAACGACGTCCTCTTGAGTATCCCTCGCCAGGAGATCCGAATGGGGGACTATTTTACCTCCGGAATATTTTACCCAAGCGGACGCCGTCATCATTTAATCATACAGTAAAGCTGCATGCCATCGGGAAAAATTGCGGCTGTAGTTTCCCCTTACTTTCACCCGTTCGCAGTATCAGCACAGCAAGGCTATTTTGGTTAGTGTTACGAGGGCAGATCAGTCAATCATGCAGACTTGCCCCTGCAACTACTGAAAAGGCTGCTGCCCCTCTTCAGGAACCACACGTTTGTCTGACCTCTCAACAGATACCGCTCCGTTGTGGTTGCACCTACGGTACGGCTATCTGTATCGTTGAGGCGCGCAAGCTTCCCCACCAACGGCAAGGTCCATGCTTCATGGGGGGGATAATACAGATACTGCAAAGAAATTGTTACCTCCAAAACAAAAATATTTAGAAATGATCATAATTAACATCTTCATAAGTTCTTCTTAGTGTCTTAATTCAATGTCGGCTCAAATTAAGGCTATTCAAAGGTTGTCTCGTTTCAAATACCAACGAAAATGATCACTTTTAACAAAAAGCTCGCTTTGAATAAAATCATCACTAGATCCTGGGTATGATCTTCGTTATGTATATCTAGGAGCCCCGAAGAGAATCACTGCGAAGACAGCTTATACGTCGGTGGCATAGTTTTATCACTTTATAACGTCGCGATCCTCTTGCGGAGGAGCGAACTGAGGTTAGGGCACTCTCTTGTCCTAGGGGTGGGAAACTGCCCCTACAGGCAGAAGAATCAGCAATGATAAACGGCATGAGGATGCAGAAGGCAATGGAAACCACTACGTTAAAGACACGTAACATGTATCCTCGGGACATGTGGCCTGTAATTGAAGAAGTGTAATGATGACCTCTCAATTGGCAAAAGATTCCGGAATGGTCCTTCATTCGGATATCTGGGAGGGGACTGCCAAGGGGGAGGTTATCATGAGAAAAAGATTGAACAGTCAACGGAAGGATAACGTTCTATGAGTTCAAAAATGTTCAAATGTGTGTGAAATCTTATGGGACTTAACTACTAAGGTCATCAGTCCCGAAGCTTACACACAACTAAACCTAAATTATCTTAAGGACAAACACATACACCCATGCCGGAGGGAGGACTCGAACCTCCGCCGGGACCAGCTGCGCAGTCCATGACTGTTCTACGAGTCTAGGCGTGGAATGACCGAAGCCTTAACAGTGGTAGGGAAACTAGAAAATCTGAAAATGGAAATGAAAAGGCTCAAACTAGATATAGTAGGGGTCAGTGAGGCGAAATGGAAGGAAGACGAGGATAACTAAGGGCTAAGACCGACTGTTTCAGAAAATAGTATACCGAGAGAAGGATTCGTTATAAATAGGGAAGTATGGCATAGAGTGTGTTACCGTGAACAGTTCAGTGATACAGTTGTTCTTATCAGAATAGACAGCAAACCAATACCGACAAAGATAGTTCAGGTATACAGACCGACGTCGGAAGCTAAAGATGAAGAGATAGAGAAAGTGTATGTTGATATTGAAAGGGTAATACAGTATGTAAAGGGGGATGAAAATCTACTAGTCATGGGAGACTGGAATGCAGTTGTAGGGGAAGGAGTAAAAGAAAAGGTTACAGGAGAATATTGGCTCGGGACAAAGAATGAGAGAGGAAAAAGACTAATTGAGTTCTGTAACAAGTTTCAGCAAGTAATAGTGAATACTCTGTCCAAGAACCACAAGAGGAGGAGGTATACTTGGAAAAGGCCGGGTGATACGGGAAGATCTCAGTCAGATTACATCATGGTCAGACAGAGATTCTGAAATCAGATACTGGATTGTAAAGCGTACCCAGAAGCAGATATAGTGTCAGATCACAATATAGTAATGATTAAGAGTAGGCTGAAGTTTAAGACATTAATCAGGAAGTATCAATATGCAAAGAAGTGGGATACGGAAGTATTAAGGAATGACGAGATACGCTTGAAGTTCTCAAAGGCTATAGATACTGCAATAAGGAATAGTTCAGTAGGCAGTACAGTTGGACATATCTAAAAAGAGCCATCACTGAAGTTGGGAAGGAAAATATAGGTACAAAGAAGGTAACTGCGAAGAAACCATGGGTAAGAGAAGAAATACTTCAACTGATCGCCGAAAGGAGGAAGTACAAAAATGTTACGGGAAACTCAGGAATAGAGAAATACAAGTCGCTGAGGAATGAAACAAATACGAAGTGCAGGGAAGCTAAGACGAAATGGCTGTAGGAAAATTGTGAAGGAATCGAAAAAGAAATGATTGTCGGAAGGTGAGACTCAGCATACAGGAAAGTCCAAACAACCTTTGCTGACATTAAAAGCAAGGGTGATGACATTAAGAGTGCAATTGGAATTCCACTGTTAAATGCAGAGGAGAGAGAGGATAGGTGGAAAGAATACACTGAAAGCCTCTATGAGGGGGAAGATTTGTCTGATGTGATAGACTAAGAAACAAAGTCGATTTATAAGAACCAATATTAGAATCAGAATTTGAAAGACTTCTGGAGAACTTAATATCAAATAATGCGGAAGGGATAGATAACATTCTATGAGAATTTCTAAAATCATTGGGGGAAGTGGTGACAAAACGACTATTCACCTTGGTGTGTGGAATGCATGAGTCTGGCGACATACCATCTGACTTTCGGAAAAACGTCATATACACAGTTCCGAAAACGGCAAAGAGCTGACAAGTGCTAGCATAACAACTCATGTATTCTAGTTGATAAGAAGAATAATATACAGAAATATGGAAAAGAAAATGAGTATGCCCGGCTGGCCGGCACGCGGGAGATCGGACAGGTTAGCGCGACTGTATTGCGATTATGACAAACGCTTGGCCAACGACCTGCTGTGCTTTCGTATGCCACGTCTGCATAGACATTCTACGAGGGGCGTGCAAAAATAAAAACTACTTACGTGTTTGGGGTAAACCGTTTTTATTTTTCGACATAGTCTCCTTTTAGACTTATACACTTCGCCCAACGCTGTTCTAATTTGTTGATCCGTACCGAATAATAGGAACTGTCCAAGTCTGCAAAATAGCTAATAGTTGCTGCAATCACCTCCTCGTTTGAATAAAATCTTTGTCCCGCCAGCCATTTCTTCAAAATGGGAACAAACAGTAGTCCGAGGGAGCCAAGTCTGGAGAATAGGGGGGATGTGAAACGAGGTGGAATCCTATTTCAATTAATTTTGCTACCACAACTGCTGAGGTATGTGCTGGTGCATTGTCGTGTTGGAAAAGGACATTTTTCGGTCCAATCACCGGCGTTTTCATTGCAGCTCAGTTTTCAAACGGTCTAATAACGATGAATAATATGCACCTGTAATAGTTCTACTCTTTTCCAGATAGCCGAAGAGGATTATCCGTTGCGAAGCCCAAAAGGCAGTCGCCAAACCTTTTCGGCCGAAGGATTGGTCTTCGCCATTTTTTGGGCAGGTTCTCCCTTGGAAACCTACTGTTTAGATTTTTGTTTGGTCTCAGGACTATAGTAATGTATCCATGTTTCATCCACAGTGACGAAACGATGCTTAAGTCCTGCGGATTCTTCCTGAACAGCTGCAAACCATCCTTGCAACACTTCACAGGATTCCGTTTTTGGTCAAGCGTCAGCAATCGCAGAACCCATCTCGCGGATAGCTTTCTCATCTCCAAATGATTGTACAAAATATTATGCACCCGTTCATTCGAGATGCCCACAGAACTAGCAATCTCACTCACCTTAACTCTTCTGTCATACATCACCATATCATGGAGTTTATCAATGATTTGCGGAGTCGTACCTCCACAGGGCGTCCAGAACCTTGTGCCCATATGGCCGCTCCGAAAATTTTGAAACCACTCATAAACTGTTCTGTTCGAAAGTGCAGAGTTACCGTAATGTTTATCAAGATTCTCTTTAGTCTCCTGAGGCGTTTTGCCTTTCATAAAGTAATGCTTGATCACCACACGAAATTCTTTTTCGTCCAGTTTTTGTCAATCACTCGATTTCCTTGATTCACACGCATCCCAAACACAAATAAATAGACCAATATGGCTGAAACCTGGTGTGCGTTCTTTCCAATGGTGCTACTAACTAAACATGACCTCGATACGCGCCGGTGGTGCCATCTCTCTGACTTTGCACGGACTTTTCAAACGCTCCTCGTATAGCACCTATGAGTATCTGCGGTGCGCTGGTTTTCCACCGTAAGAAACTCAATGACAGCCCTCTGCTTGAACACACCTCCGTTAAAGACGCCAGTCTGAACGATAGGTACAGCGCCGCCACCAATTGGAATATCATGAAGCTGCAGGGGCTGAAGTAGGAATATCGCACAGTGTCTCATAACGAATTCCGCATTTTTTCGACAAAAACTCACCGAAAAAAGAAATGTTGCATTACTTATGGAATGCCCTTCGTAGATGGGACCCTGGCAAAACACATATCTCAATAAAGGATCCGAAAATAGTAAGAAAACAGTTTTTTTTAATTTGGAGATTGGAATGTGCTAAATATCACATAGTTTACAAGAAAAGTAACAGGAAAACCAAATGCCGAATGTTGTCCAACTTGTTTTGATGTATTCATTTAGACTTCGCTGTTGATACTTGGTTGATAAAGAGTGCAAAGAAGAAAACAGCGTTTTGCCACTGTTTCACGGATTGTCATTATAAATGTCCGAGGTCTAGGGTTATTAGTCCATGGTCTAGCTATTGTGCATATTGTCACAAACTTAAATCAATGATTTTCAAACTGTTGACGAAATTATTGGGAATATAAACTCATAAAATAAAATGTAGGTATAGTAGAACATCAAAGTAAACTATCCGTAAACGCAACTGCAATAGGGCATAGCATAAAGAAGATGGACTGGTCAGTCAGATAGACTTTTCGTTAGCTGTTTCGAAAATTTCAAGTACCGCAACCGCAAAGTACATCTATATACAAAATAAATAGGCAGATAAATTTTCTTTTCACACCTTTGAAAGAGACAGTCTCCACACCTTCCGATTTGACAACGTATTGCCGGCCGGAGTGGCCGTGCGGTTCTAGGCGCGACCGCTAAAGTCGCAGGTTCGAATCCTGCCTCGGGCATGGATGTGTGTGATGTCCTTAGGTTAGTAAGGTTTAAGTAATTCTAAGGTTTAGGCGACTGATGACCTCAGAAGCTAAGTCGCATAGTGCTCAGAGCCATTTGAACCATTTTTTTTTTTTTTTGACAACGTATTCGTAGACCAAATATGGCTTGAATTTAAAGGAATAGTATCGACCGCAGTTGAGTGATACACACCAAATGAATTAGTAAGATATGGTACTCTTCTCACATCGTACGCAAAACGGGTCAGAACAATGTTGCTGAAGCAACGAGCAAAGCATGCCAAACTTAAAAGAAAGCAAAATCTCCAAAACTGGAAATTTTTTACATAAGCTCGTAATTTAGAGCGAACTTTAATGAAAGATGCTATTAATGGTTATCACAACGAAACCCCCACTCGAAATCTGGCAGAAAACTCAAAGACCTTCTGGTCATGTGTAAAGCACACTAGCGGGAAGACGCAATCAATATCACCGTGCGATAACAATGGTCATGCCACTGGTGACAGTGTCACTAAAGGAGAGTTACTAAACACAGTTTTCCGAAACTCCTTGACAAAAGAAGACGAAGTAAATATTCCAGAATTCGAATCGGTAACAACTGCCAACGTGAGTAACTTGGAAGCAGAAATCATTGGTGTAGCGAAGCACCTTAAATTATTTAATAAAGGCAAGGCCCCGGTCCGGATTGTATACCAGTCAGGTTCCTGTCAGAGTATGTTCATACAATGGCTCCATACTTAGTAGTCATATACAACTGCTCGCTCGTCGTAAGATCCCTATCTAAAGACTGGAAAGTTGCACAAGCCACCGCAACCCCCCCCCCCCGAATATATATATATATATATATATATATATATATATATATATATATATATATATATGTGTGTGTGTGTGTGTGTGTGTGTGTGTGTGTGTGTGTAAGTAATCCGCTGAATTAAAGATCCATATCACTAACATATACTGTATTCGAATATTATGAATCACCGCGGAGAAAACGATTCACTTACAAATAGTACAGATTCAGAAAACATCTTTCCTGAGAAACACAACTAGCTCTTTATTCTAACTAAGCAATGATATGGGATGGCCGGCCGATGTGGCCGAGCGGTTCTAGGCGCTTCAGTCCGGAACCGCGCTGCTGCTACGGTCGCAGATTCGAATCATGCCTCGGGCACGGATGTGTGTGATGTCCTTAGGTTAGTTACATTTAAACAGTTCTAAGTTCTAAGGGACTGACGACCTCAGATGTTAAGTCCCATAGTGCTCAGAGCCACTTTTTGATCTGGGGTGGCAATCATTAAAACAAAGACTTTTTTGTTGTAGTAGGATCTTTTTGTGAAATTTAAATCATCAAATTTCTCCTCCGATTGTGAAAATATTTTTTTGGTGCCCACCTATACAGGAAGAAATTATCATCATAATAAAATACGACAAATCAGAACTCGCACAGAAAAATTGAAGTGCTCGTTTTCCCGTGCGCCTTTCCAGAGTGGAAACGTAGAGAAATAGCTTGGAGGTAGTTCTATGAGCCGTCTGCCAGACACTTAAATGCGAATTGCAGAGTAATCATATAGATGTAGATGCCCCACGTAAAGTGGAAAATAGACAGAACTACGTAATGGACGTCTGTGTCCAATGGACAGAGTAATCGAGACTGGGGGCACCAGAAGAGCCATTGTGAACGGCTAGTGTATGAACCAAATAAGTACTCTCCACTCAAAATATGTAACGAAAATCTGACATTTTTCCCAATTTACTTTTATGGTATGAGGACGCGATAATCAGCGGTTAGGACGATAGCGAGATTGATCACATGCATATCGCTCTCTGAGAATATAATTCATTAATAATTAGTTATTACATTATTTACACGAATCACGAAATTTAACAGCGACTGTGTGTCGGCGGAAAGTGAAAATCATACGATTACCGCGTTGTCGCCTTTAATAAATTACGGCAAAAAGAAAAATACGGGCGATATCGCATTAAGCGCTACAAATGGAAACGCCCGCCGTCATCAGTAGCGCATTAGCGGGCGGGCCAAATTGTAGAAATTAAACGCCGTAAACGGATTGCCGGCGCAATCGTGCAGTGTGTTAACCTTGTTTCACGGTCGGCGCCGAGCATGTGGCAGTAATGCGACATAAACAACGGTATAATCGACGGCCTAATGACGGCAGCGGGCTGGCTGCGCGGGGATTAGTGCAGAGCTATCACACAGTTGAAATGGCACCGCGCCGCGCCGGCACGGACGAGGCCGGCGGGCCGGCAGCGTGACGCAATAACCGCCGGGGTAGGCGCGCGCCCCGGCTGCTGAAGGGGTGGCGGCCGTCCGAGGCTGCGGCGGCGAGGCCCCGGCAAAGTCCCATTGTCGAGTCTGCCTGGTATCTAAGATACCACATTCTCTCAGAGATCAACACCGAGACTTGGATCCAAAACTCTGGCTCTCACAGTCGAGCATCTTCTTTGCTAACACTAAAGCCGTCGGCACAGGAACTGTGCATGTAAATATTCGAACGAAGGTTGAGACGTCGTAGCACAGCAAAACCAAAGAGTATGATCATAAGCACAAGTCGCAGACTGTCCAATATTGAAATAGGACAATCTATCATTAGCCAAGTAAGTGAATTTAAATATTTCGGCCGGCCGCGGTGGTCTTGCGGTTCTAGGCGCTGCAGTCCCGAACCGTGGGAACAGGTTCGAATCCTGCGTCGGGCATGGATGTGTGTGATGTCCTTAGGTTAGTTAGGTTTAAGTAGTTCTAAGTTCTAAGGGACAGATGACTTAAGATGTTAAGTTCCATAGTGCTCAGAGCCATTTTTTTAAATATATCGGATGCACAATAACTAAAGACTTATGATGTCACCAGGAGGTGAAAACTCGAATTGCCTTAGCGAAGGAGGCATTCAACAGAAAGAGGAGACTCTTATGTGGCAAATTATATAAAGGACTAAGGAAATGGCTTGGCAAATGTTTTGTCTGGAGTGTGGCACTATATGGGGCAGAAACATGGACACTGAAACGAGAGGATGAAAAAAGGTTAGAACCATTTGAGATGTGGATGTGGAGGAGAATGGAGAGAATAAGCTGGATGGAAAGAGTATTGGAAAGGGTTGGTGAGAGAAGATGTCTGCTGAAGGTTTTAAGAGAAAGGAAAAAGAACTGGTTTGGGCATTCATTGAGAAGGGAGTGCTTGCTAGTAGATGCTTTGGAAGGATTGGTTTGTGGGGGAAGAGTGAGAGGAAGAAGGAGATACAAGATGATAGACGACATAAAGGGAAGAGGAAATTATGCAGACCTGAAGCGGATAGCAGAAGACCGGACAGCCTGGAGAACTACCATGTGAAAACCTGCCTTTACGCAGAACACTGATGATGATGAGCACGGAAAAATTAAGCAGTGAAGTATTTCTCGAACGTGCACAACTATATCGAGTTGCCAGATATTCTGAACGTGCGTCCGAATGTAGGCCTAGTGAGGTGGACGAACGCCACCTACGTCAGATAACTCCATCTCTCTTTAGTCGCGAGATCCCATTTTGGCTTTCAATTGAAGCAAAAAATGCATATATGCTGTTTCTAGGCACCAGGAAATTGTGCTTCTCTAGAAAACCCGTCTTTAAGTGTATAGTTTGTTGTAATACAATGACAGAAGACGTCATATTGGTTGTTAAATAATTACTGTTCCTTGCATATTGTGAAAGATCCGTTGGAAAACGCATCGTTCTTGGAACAATTTGTTTTAAGTGAATGTCAGTTAAGACATAAGGGAGTTACAGATGTTGGCTGCGTGATGCATTGATTGAAATCAGTGGTAAAACTAATAGTTCGTGCGCACAGAAGATAGCCCTTTCACCGAGCACGCAGAGCTACTCTGACGGCAGACGACTGACGTATACGAATACAGCGGTCATTCCAACTGCAGGGACTCTCGCAGCACGCCTCCCCTCAGACCCAAATGCATAAACTATCCACTCACTACTAATGTAATGCCCCTTGCCCATTACCCTCATTACTAGCGGCACCTCACCGATTCCCGTAAGGGTTCGAGCCCGGTGTCCATTGATAGTGACCGGGCCAAATATCTCACGAAATAAGCGTCAAACGAAAAAACTGCAAAGAACGAAACTTGTCTAGCTTGAAGGGGGAAACCTGATGGCGCTATGGTTGGCCCACTAGATGGCGCTACCATAGGCCAAACGGATGTCAACCGCGTTCTTTTAAAATATGAACCCCCATTTTTTATTACATTGAAACACGTATGTATTCATTACCAGCGATGGCGAGGCATGACAGAATCTCTGACCAGAGAGTTATTTATCGTTGCTAGTCTGCGCTTGACCGCGCGAGACGACGGCAGTTGCGTGTAGCGAGTCGGCAGGAACAGTAGTACAATGTAGCGAGTCGGCAGGAGCAGTTGTACTCTGTCTGTAGTAGTAGTCAGTCGACAGTAGTAGCGAATGGACGGTTGTACTGAGCAGGCGTCGGCATGCGTCGGCGGCGTGCTCTTCTCACGACTCTGGTCACGATTCGGGACGATATGTATTGTTGTAGAAGGTAATGAAGCAGCATTGCGCACATCTAGTAATGTATGTTAATTGTAATTAATTTGTTCAAAAAATGCCCCAATAATAATTTTTTATAAAGTAACTCTTTTAAAGAAAAACATTGATTTCAATTTAAAGAATATTTCCTATGCATTTCCTCCAAGAATCAAAAATTAAATATACGCCAGCATTGCACGAAGCTGTGTCGATAAATAAGAGCAGATATAGATGCAGTCTTTTATTGAGGTAAGAATTTTGCTTTTGTTATTCAGAATACAGGGCCGAAGGTCAGCGCTGCTGTCCTTATAAAATTTATCAGGTTTAATTATTTCACAGGGCCGAAGGTCAGCGCTTCTGACCTTATAAAATTTATCAGGTTTAATTATTTCTGTTAGGAGGTTACATTTGATTCATGGTTCATTATTTAATCAATATTGTGTGGTTTAATGGTCAATTTTCATTTATCAATTTTGTGGGGAGTTCACGTATGGTTCCATTTCACATTTTTTATTAAACATTATTTTGTTGGGAGGTTACGCTTGGCTCCATTTTCAATTATCATATAAATAATTTTCCTGTGGGGAGGTTACAACATATCCGTGTAGTACGTAAAGAAATATGAATGTTTTAGTTGGACCACTTATTTCGATTTGTGATGGATGGCGCTGTAATAGTCACAAACGTATATGTACCTGATATCACGTAACATTCCGCCAATGCGGACGGTATTTGCTTCGTGATACATTACCCGTGTTAAAATGGACCGTTTACCAATCGCGGAAAAGGTCGATATCGTGTTGATGTATGGCTATTGTGATCAAAATGCTCAACGGGCGTGTGCTATGTATGCTACTCGGTATCATGGACGACATCATCCAAGTGTCCGGACGTTACTTAAGGAAACAGGAAGTGTTCAGCCACGTGTGAAACGTCAACCACAACCTGCAAAAAATGATGATGCCCAAGTAGGTGTTCTAGCTGCTGTCGCGGCTAATCCGTACATCAGTAGAAGACAAACTGCACGAGAATCGGCAATCTCAAAAACGTCGGTGTTGAGAATGCTACATCGACATCGATTGCACCCGTACCATATTTCTATGCACCAGGAATTGCATGGCGACGACTTTGAACGTCGTGTACAGTTCTGCCACTGGGCACAAGAGAAATTACGGGACGTTGACAGATTTTTTGCACGCGTTCTATTTAGCGACGAAGCGTCTTTCACCAACAGCGGTGATGTAAACCGATATAATATGCACTATTGGGCAACGGAAAATTCGCGATGGCTGCGACACGTGGAACATCAGCGATCTCGGCAGGTTAGTGTATGGTGCGGCATTATGGGAAGAAGGATAATTGGCCCCCATTTTATCGATGGCAATCTAAATGATGCAATTTATGCTGATTTCATATGTAATGTTCTACCGATGTTACTACAAGATGTTTCACTGCATGACCGAATGGCGATGTACTGCCAACATGATGGATGTCCGTCACATAGCTCGCGTGCGGTTGGAGCGGTATTGAATAGCATATTTCACGACAGGTGGATTGGTCGTCGAAGCACCATACCATGGTCTGACGTCCCCAGATTTCTTTCCGTGGGGAAAGTTGAAGGATATTTGCTATCGTGATCCACCGACAACGCCTGACAACATGCGTCAGCGCATTGTCAATGCCTGTGCAATTATTACGGAAGGCCAACTACTCGCCGTTGAGAGGAATGTCGTTACACATATTGCCAAATGCATTGAACCGGCCGGGGTGGCCGAGCAGTTCTAGGCGCTACAGTCTGGAACCGCGCGACCGCTACGATCGCAGGTTCGAATCCTGCCTCGGGCACGGATGTGTGTGATGTCCTTAGGTTAGTTAGGTTTAAGTAGTTCTAAGTTCTAGGGGACTGATGACCTTAGAAGTTAAGTCCCATCATAGTGCTCAGAGCCATTTTTGAAATGCATTGAGGTTTACGGATATCATTTTGAGCATTTATTGCATTAATGTGGTATTTGCAGGTAATCACGCTGTAACAGCATGCGTTCTCGGAAATGATAAGTTCACAAAGGTACATTTATCACATTGAAACAACCGAAATAAAATGTTCAAACGTACATACGTTCTGTATTTTAATTTGAAAAACCTACCTGTTACCAACTGTTCGTGTAAAATTGTGAGTCATATGTTTGTGACTATTACAGCGCTATCTACAACAAAGCGAAGAAAGTGGTCCAACTAAAATATTCATACACGAATATGTAATAAAAATGGGAGTTCCTATTTTAAAAAACGCAGTTGATATCCGTTTGACGTATGGCAGCGCCATCTAGTGGGCCAACCACAGCGCCATCTGGTTTCCCCCTTCTAGCTAGACAAGTTTAGATCTTTGTAGTTTTTTCGTTTGACGCTTATTTCGTGAGATATTTGGCCCAGTCATGATCAATGACCAACCTGTGTGTGTGTGTGTGTGTGTGTGTGTGTGTGTGTGTGTGGTTTCTGGTTTTTTTTTCGGATAAGGGTGGAATTGTGCGTTTAATAGATCTACCGCATGAATTTATGCCATTCCATTTCGTAAAGAGTTATCTAACAGCCGACAACTGCCGCTGGAACACACTGCCACCGCGTTAAGGCACACGTGATGATGCACAAGTCGTATCGTTTCTGAGCGTTCAGCAGTACGCTGAAATCGACACATTCAGTGTTGACGTTCGAAAGCAGGATCCGTGTGCCGACGGCCTAAGCATCAATTTTCTATCTTCAACATGTGCCCTATCATCCATCGAATTAATGTTTCCCTCGTTTTCATTCGTCGCAGACTCTGTAGAGAATCTCCCCAATTCTTATTTTTTCAGCAACTTAATTTTGCCGGCCGCTGTGGCCTAGCGGTTGTAGGCGCTTCAGTCCGGAACCGCGCTGCTGCTACGGTCTCAGGTTCGAATGCTGCATGGATGTGGGCATGGATGTGTGTGATGTACTTAGGTTAGTCAGTTTTAAATAGTTCTACGTCTAGGGGGCTGATGACCTCAGATGTTAAGTCCCATAGTGCTTAGAGCCATTTGAACCATCTGAACTTAATTTTCATGATTCTTCTCAAAAAAAAAAAAAAAACAAAAAAAAAAAAAAAACATATCAAACGCATCGATTCTTGTCTCTTCCGTTTTTCCAGTGAATTCATAAATGTTAATAGTCTCTTCGGGTTTGCTGTCGAATCGTAAAATCAACGTCACTCGACATTTCGGCAACCCAACTGACCGTCATGTTCAGAAGAACGCTGCTGCTGACGACTCCCGCTGAAATTTGATGCCAAGGCTACAAATTGTCGTCCTTTATAGGCCTCTGTATAGTAAACAGTGCGAGCGCCATCCACCACAGTTCAAATGGTTCAAATGGCTCTGAGCACTATGGGACTTAACTTCTGAGGTCATCAGTTCCCTATAACTTAGAACTACTTAAACCTAACTAACCTAAGAACATCACCCTCATCCAGGCCCGAAGCGGAATTCGAACCTGCGACCATAGCGGTCGTGCAGTTCAGGACTGTAGCGCCTAGAATCGCTCGGCCACTTCGGCCGGCACGGAAGTTATTCCGTGATGTCGTAACATATATCCTGCCATCCTGTCTTATCTTCGTCTCAGTGTTATCCATATATTTCATTTCCCGCCGCTATTGGGGAGAATCTGCGTGCTGCTTACCTTAACAGTCCATCTAACTTTCAACATTCTTCTGTAGCACCACGTCTCAAATGCTTCGATTCTCTTAAGTTTCGGTTTCCCTACGGTCCATGTTCCATTACCACACAGTTCTTTGCTCCAAAAGTACATTCTCAGAAATCTCTTCCACAATGTAAGGCCTACGTATGGTACTAGTATACTTCTCTTGGCCTGGAATACCCTTCCTGCGAGTGCTAATATGCTTTTTATGTTCTTCTTGCTCTGTCCACCTTGGGCTATTTCGCTGCCTTAACTCCAACTACTTCTTGATCACCAGTCCTGATGTTAAGTTCCTCGCTCTTCTCATTTCTGCTATGCCTCACTAATTTTGTCTGCCTTCAACTTACTCTCAACCCTTTATTCTGTACACGTTGGAATGTTCATTCCATCCAACACATCCTGTAATTCTTCTTCACATTTACGGGAGATAGCAACGCCATCAGCGAATCTGAATATTGATATCTCTTCACCTTGAATTTTAATCTTTCTTTTACTTCCGCCGTTCTTTTTTCGATGTATAAATTTAATAGTAGGAGCGAAAGACTACATCCCTGTCTTACATCCTTTTTAATCAAGGACTTTGCTCTTGGCCTTTCTAGTCTTATTGTTCCCTCTTGTCTCTTATACAGGATGTTACAAAAAGGTACGGCCAAACTTTCAGGAAACATTGCTCACACACAATAAAGAAAACATGTTATGTGGACATGTGTCCGGAAACGCTTAATTTCCATGTTAGAGCTCATTTTAGTTTCTTCCACCTATGCTCAATGGAGCACGTTATCATGATTTCATACGGGATACTCTACCTGTGCTGCTAGAACATGTGCCTCTACAAGTACGACACAACATGTAGTTCATGCACGATGGAGCTCCTGCACATTTCAATCGAAGTGTTCGTACGCTTCTCAACAACAGATTCGGTGACCGATGGATTGGTAGAGGCGGACCAATTCCATGGCCTCCACGCTCTCCTGGCCTCAACCCTCTTGACTTTCATTTATGGGGGCATTTAAAAGCTCTTGTCTACGCAACCCCGGTACCAAATGTAGAGACTCTTCGTGCTCGTATTGTGGACGGCTGTGATACAATACGCCATTCTCCAGGGCTGCATCAGCGCATCAGGGATTCCATGCGGCGGAGAGTGGATGCATGTATCTTCGCTAACGGAGGACATTTTGAACATTTCCTGTAACACAGTGTTTGAAGTCACGCTGGTACGTTCTGTTGCTGTGTGTTTCCATTCCATGATTAATGTGATTTGAAGAGAAGTAATAAAATGAGCTCTAACATGGAAAGTAAGCGTTTCCGGACACATGTCCAGATAACACATTTTCTTTCTTTGTGTGTGAGGAATGTTTCCTGAAAGTTTGGCCGTACCTTTTTGTAACACCCTGTATAGGTATACTGTATAATACCCGTCTTTCCCTATAGCTTACCCTATTTTTCGCAGAATTTCGAACATCTTGCATCATTTTCCCAGCTCGACAGATCCTATGACCCTCATTCGATCTTAAGTCACCCGAAACTTTATTAGATTCCTATTCTAAAACTGGATCCACATCTCTGCTATATCGACTGCTGTTTCTTCTTCCGTCCCTTCATCAGACTATTCTTCTCCCTCATAGAGACCTTTAATGTACTTCCCATCTACCTGCTTTCTCCTCTACATTAAACAGTGGACTCTCAATGATATCACCATTGCTTTTCATTTCACGGAAGGTTCTTCTGATTCTTCTGTATGCTGATAGTTCTTCCTACAATCATTTTTGATTTGTTCATTCATTTTGCTATTTCGCCTTAGCTTCCCTTCACTTCCTATTTATTTCATTACTAAGTGACGCCGGCCGAAGTGGCCGTGCGGTTCTAGGCGCCTCAGTCAGGAACCTCGCGACCGCTACGGTCGCAGGTTCGAATCCTGCCTCGGACATGGATGTGTGTGATGTCCTTAGGTTAATTAGGTTTAACTAGTACTAAGTTCTAGGGGACTAATGACCTCAGAAGTTGTGTCCCATAGTGCTCAGAGCCATTTGAACCAACTAAGTGAAATATGTTACCGTATTCCCGAATTTCCCTGAACACTTTTGGTCTTCCTTCTTTCATCGGACAGCTGTAGTATTTCTTCTGTTATCCGAGGTTTCTTTGCGATTATCTTCTTTGTACCAATGTTTTTCTTTCCAACTTCTGGGATTGCTCTTTTTAGAGACGTCCATTCCGCTTCAGCTGAACTGTCTATTGATCCATTTCTTATCGCATTATCTATAGCCTTAGGGACTTCAAGCGCATCTCTTCATTCTTTAGTACTTCCGTAACCCACATCTTTGCGCAATGAGTCTTCCAGGCTAATCTCTCCGACTTCACTCTCCTCTTCATCACTACTAAATTGTGATTTGAGTTTATATCTACCCCTGGATGCTCTTTACAACCCAGTATCTGATTTGGGAATCTCTGCCTGACGTTGATGTAATCTAGCTGAAATCGTCCTGTATGTGCTGGCCTTTTCCAAGTATACCACCTCTTGTGATGCTTGAACAGTGTTCGCTAGTACTACCTGAAAATTGTTGCAGAACTCCGTCTTTCTCCTATCTCATTCCTCATTCCTGGTGCCAAACCTGTACAGTACTGTGACCCTTTATTCTATTACTTGCCGGCCGGAATGGCCGAGCGGTTCTAGGCGCTTCAGTCTGGATCCTCGCGACCGCTACGGTCGCAGGTTCGAATCCTGCCTCGGGTATGGATGTGTGTGATCTACATCTACATTTTCATCCATACTCCGCAAGCCACCTGACGGTGTGTGGCGGACGGTGCCTTGAGTACCTCTATCGGTTCTCCCTTCTATTCCAGTGTCGTATTGTTCTTGGAAAGAAGGATTGTCGGTATGCCTCTATGTGGGCTCTGATCTCTCTGATTTTATCCTCATGGTCTCTTCGCGAGATATTGTCGGTACGGCTCTGTGTGGGCTCTAATCTCTCTGATTTTATCCTCATGGTCTCTTCGCGAGATATACGTAGGAGGGAGCAATATAATGCTTGACTCCTTGGTGAAGGTATGTTCTCAAAACTTCAACAAAAGCCCGTACCGAGCTACTTAGCGTCTCTCCTGCAGAGTCTTCCACTGGAGTTTATCTATCATCCCCGTAACGCTTTCGCGATTACTAAATGATCCTGTAACGAAGCGCGCTGCTATCCGTTGGATCTTCTCTATCTCCTCCATCAACCCCATCTGGTACGGATGCCACACTGCTGAGCAGTATTCAAGCAGTGGGCGAACAAGCGTACTGTAACCTACTTCCTTTGTTTTCGGATTGCATTTCCTTAGGATTCTTCCAATGAATCTCAGTATGGCATCTGCCTTACCGGCGATCAACTTTATATGATCATTCCATTTTAAATCACTCCTAATGCGTACTTCCAGATAATTTATGGAATTAACTGCTTCCAGCTGCTGATCTGCTATATTGTAGCTAAATGATAAGGGATCTTTCTTTCTATGTATTCGCAGCACATTACACTTGTCTACATTGAGATTCAATTGCCATTCCCTGCACCATGCGTCAATTCGCTGCAGATCCTCCTGCATTTCAGTACAATTTTCCATTGTTACAACCTCTCGATATACCACAGCATCATCCGCAAAAAGCCTCAGTGAACTTCCGATGTCATCCACAAGGTCACTTACGTATATTGTGAAAAGCAACGGTCCTAAGACACTCCCCTGCGGCACACCTGAAATCACTCTTACTTCGGAGGACTTCTCTCCATTGAGAATGACATGCTGCGTTCTGTTATGTAGGAACTCTTCAATCCAATCACGCAATTAGTCTGATAGTCCATATGCTCTTACTTTGTTCATTAAACGACTATGGGGAACTGTATCGAACGTCTTGCGGAAGTCAAGAAACACGGAATCTACCTGGGAACCCGTGTGTATGGTCCTCTGAGTCTCGTGGACGAATAGCGCGAGCTGGGTTTCACACGATAGTCTCTTTCGAAACCCATGCTGTTTCCTACAGAGTAGTCTCCAGAAAAGTCATTATACTCGAACATAATACGTGTTCCAAAATTCTACAACTGATCGACGTTAGAGATATAGGTCTATAGTTCTGTACATCTGTTCGACGTCCCTTCTTGAAAACGGGGATGACCTGTGCCGTTTTAGAATCCTTTGGAACGCTACGCTCTTCTAGAGACCTACGGTACACCGCTGCAAGAAGGGGGGCAAGTTCCTTCGCGTACTCTGTGTAAAGTCGAACTGGTATCCTATCAGGTCCAGCGGCCTTTCCTCTTTTGAGCGATTTTAATTGTTTCTCTATCCCTCTGTCGTCTTTTTCGATATCTACCATTTTGTCATCTGAGCGACAATCTAGAGAAGGAACTACAGTGCAGTCTGCCTCTGTGAAACGGCTTTGGAAACAGACGTTTAGTAATTCGGCCTTTAGTCTGTCATCCTCTGTTTCAGTACCATTTTAGTCACAGAGTGTCTGGACATTTTGTTTTGGTCCACCTACCGCTTTGACATAAGACCAAAATTTCTTAGGATTTTCTGCCAAGTCAGTACATAGAACTTTAATTTCGAATTCATTGAACGCCTCGTGCATAGCCCTCCTCACACTACATTTCGCTTCGCGTAATTTTTGTTTGTCTGCAAGGCTTTGGCTATTTTTATGTTTGCTGTGAAGTTCCCTTTGCTTCCGCAGCAGTTTTCTAACTCGGTTGTTGTACCACGGTGGCTCTTTTCCATCTCTTACGATCTTGTTTGGCACGTACTCATCTAACGCATATTGTACGATGGTTTTGAACTTTGTCCACTGATCCTCAACACTATCTGTACTTGAGACAAAACTTTTGTGTTGAGCCATCAAGTACTCTGAAATCTGCTTTTTGTCACTTTTGCTAAACAGAAAAATCTTCCTATCTTTTTGAATATTTCTATTTACGGCTGAAATCATCGATGCATTAACCGCTTTATGATCGCTGATTCCCTGTTCTGCGTTAACTGTTTCAAATAGTTCGGGTCTGTTTGTCACCAGAAGGTCTAATATGTTATCGCCACGAGTCGGTCCTCTGATTAACTGCTCAAGGTAGTTTTCAGATAAAGCACTTAAAAAAATTTCACTGGATTCTTTGTCCCTGCCATCTGTTACGAACGTTTGAGTCTCCCAGTCTATATCCGGCAAATTAAAATCTCCATCCAGAACTATAACATTGTTGGGAAATCTACTCGAAATACTTTCCAAATTGTCCTTCAGGTGCGCAGCCACAACAGCTGCTGAGCCAGGGGGCCTATAGAAACATCCAATTACCATGTCCGAGCCTGCTTTAACCGTGCCCTTCACCCAAACTATTTCACATCTCGGTTCTCCGTCAATTTCCGTCGATACTATTGCACTTCTTATCGCTATAAACACGCCTCCCCCTTCACTCTCCAGCCTGTCTCTGCTGTGTACATACCAATCTGAGTTTAGAATTTCATTACTGTTTACATCGGGTTTCAGCCAACTTTCTGTCCCTAGTACCATGTGGGCATTGTGATCGTTTATTAATGAGTGCAGTTCTGGGACCTTTCTACAGACGCTCCTGCAGTTACTATTAGCAGATTAATATTGTTATTCCCTGTTGAATTTTGCCTACTCCTACCTTGCCGCATCTCAGGAGGCGTCTTGTCGGGCCTAGGGAGGGAATTCTCTAACCTAAAAAACCCACATGTGCACTCCACACGTCCTCCGCTACCTTTGTAGCCGCTTCCTGCGTGTAGTGCAAGCCTGACCTATTCAGGGGGACCCTACATTTCTCCACCCGATAGTGGAGGTCGAGAAATTTGCACCCCAGATCTCCGCAGAATCGTCTGAGCCTCTGGATTAAGCCTTCCACTCGGCTCCAAACCAGAGGACGGCAATCGGTTCTGGGATCGATACTACAAATAGTTAGCTCAGATTCCACCCCACGAGCGAGGCTGTCCGCCTTCACCAACTCCGCCAACCGCCTGTATGAACTGAGGATGACCTCTGACGACGGGAGTCATTGATGCTGACGTGAGCAACAATTTTCAGTCGGGTGCACCCAATGCTCTCTATCGCCGCCGGCAGGGCCTCCTCCACATCTCGGATGAGACCCCTCTGCAAGCAGACAGAGTGAACACTGGCCTTCTTCCCCGACCTTTCCGCTATTTTCCTAAGGGGCTCCATCACCCGCCTAACGTTGGAACTCCCAATCACTAGTAAACCCCTCCCTCCGCGTGCCTGCTCGAACCTTGCTGAAGGAGTAGCCGCACGTCCACTCACAGGCAGAGCGGGCGATGCCACACGGCCAGCCTCCACATTTACCCTCGCCTCGTGCGCCGCGAACGCCGCTGAACCCGCCACTCTCCTTTGGGAGAGGGTGGCCCAACCGCGCCCGGTACCCGCGAAGATGTCTCGACAGCAGGGACAGTGGGTGAAGCATGTAACACCTGGGGTGTACCATGCAACACACCAGACTCCCCACTGCTGCTACACTCCGAGGCAGCAGCCTGAAGACGGCTGACCGCGGCCATCAACACGTCCAGCTGTTCGCGAACAGTGGCCAGCTCCTCCTGCGACCGTACACAGCAGTCACACATCCTATCCATCCTAAGAAATCAATTTACTGTAGAGAGTTAATCAACTTTTAGGTAGACTGCTAATTCACTAAGGCGGCTGATAGTTGACTAAACTGTGGTTAGCCGGCCGAATTGGCCGCGCGGTTCTGGCGCTGCAGTCTGGAACCGCGAGACCGCTACGGTCGCAGGTTCGAATCCTGCCTCGGGCATGGATGTGTGTGATGTCCTTAGGTTAGTTAGGTTTAACTAGTTCTAAGTTCTAGGGGACTAATGACCTCAGCAGTTGAGTCCCATAGTGCTCAGAGCCATTTGAACCAAACTGTGGTTACTAGACACTTCTCGTAGAAAACAATGAAAATAGCACTACCTGTCTCTGGACTGTGTTCAAAACAAACACTAGCACTACTGGCACTATGGCTGACTAAAGGGACTCTCTCTGACTGTATTCAAAACAAACACGACGTCTATGGAACACTATTACTAGCACTCGACAATGGAAGCTTCCTAAAAGCAAAAACACACGGAAGAAGAAGTGACCAGTAAGAAAAATACAGTTAATACTTAAATTAAAGTAGCTCGCTGCACAGCAGACGTGACACAGACGGCAGTTACGACGACACTGACGCTACTCGCACTATGGCTGACTAAAGGGACTCTCTCTGACCGTATTCAAAACAAATACGAGATTTATAGAACACTATTACTAGCACTAAACAATTAAAGCTTCCTAAAAGCAAAAACACACGGAACACTTAGGTTAGTTAGGTTTAAGTAGTTCTAAGTTCTAGGGGACTGATGACCTCTAATGTAAAGTCCCATAGTGCTCAGAGCCATTTGAACGATTTTCTACTGCTTCTCCTACAACTTACGTACTGAATTAGCCGTTCAATGTCCTCATATCCTTCATCTCTTCACCTTTAGCTTACGATTTCGGCATGTATACCTGAACTATCATTGTCGGTGTTGGTCTGCCGTCGATTCTGATGACAACAACCATATCACTGAACCGTTGTTAGTAACTCAGTCTCTGTCCCCTTCCTATTCATAACGAATCCTATTCCGCTTATACCATTTTCTGCTCCTGATAATACTACCCCATGCTCGTCGGACCAGAAATTATTGTTCTCTCCATTTCATTTCACTGACCCCCACAATATCTAGATTGAGGCTTTACATTTCCATTTTCAGATTTTCTAGTTTCCCTATCACGCTCAAACTTCTGACATTCCACTCCCCGACTAGTAGAACATTATCTTTCCCTTGGTTATTGAATTTTTTCTCATTGTCACCTCTCCCATGTCAGTTCCTTCCCGGAGATCCGAGTGGGGGACCAGTCTGTAATCTTTTGTTAACGGAGAGATTATCGTGAAATTTTTCAGTTCCAGGAAACATTTCTTGAGCATATCCGTTAAGTGTCTTCAATGCAGTGATTTCCATTGCCTTCTGCATCCTCATGCCGTTGCTGATTGCTGATTCTGACAGTCATTTATGCGCTGTATTAGTTGCCAACGCCAACTGGTGAAGGCAGTTCTTTTCTTCACTTCTAAGGATCTATACGTACGTTCAGTTTGTCATTAGGCTGTATTCACTACACTATGTGCCCACTGCTGTGTGGCTGTGATGTTCGTTCTTGTATTTCTTTGTAAGTGCTGACGTAACGGCTGACCATTGTGGATATTTTTCTGTGGCATTTCGTATTGTAATTCCTTCTTTTTCTTTTTAACACAGCTTTGTTCTGATGATGTGTCGAAAGGCATCAATAAATTAAACTGCTACCAAGTCTGTCCACAGGTTATCAAGTGCTGATGCGAGAAAGTCTACTTAAAATGTTTCAAGAATCGGCTTTAAGTGATGTCTCTAGGAATATATTTAGTTGGTGCATAAGTTCGTAATTTTTTCGATAAATTTAGTGAACACAACAGACACACACACATAACACAGACTTTGGTCATCAATAATGTATTCTCATTCACTGTTTACAACAGTCTGACAACGCTGGGGTAACTTTTCTATTCCGCGACTGTAGAAATCATGAGGTTCTGAGGGTTACCGCAGCATTGGTAGACCATTTTAAATAGTGAAGACTCGTTGATCCATGTTCGAAGTGCCTTTTCATCTGGGAAGGAAGTTTCATAAAGGTTCTTCAATAGAGAGCGGCAAAGATGACAATTTGAGGGCAGAAGATCAGGTGAATAAGGTGGGTGTTGAATGATTTCCCAACCCAACTCCTGTGTTTTTGTCAGTCTAGCAGAATTTGTAAGTTAGCCCGGCATGGGATGCCATTTATTTTTCAAAAGAAAAAACAGACATGAAATGAAATGATCGTATGGCATTTATTGACTGGAATATCCCCTTGTGGGTTCGGCCGCCGTATTGCAAGTCTTTTTAGTTGACGCCTCTTCGGCGACTTGCGTGTCAATGATGATGAAAATGATGATGAAGGACACACAACAACCAGTCCTCTGCCGGAAATCGAACCCGGGCCCCCTTGCGTGGTAGTCGGTAGCGCTAACGCTGCGGTACGGAGGCGGACAAAACAGACATAAATTATAGTTTAAATATTTTCAACATTTCGCGGCCCTGTCACCAACTGTATAAATACGAGTATTAATTTTAATTTTAAAAACCAACAGTCTCAGTTCCAGTACAGCACTCGTGGTTGCCTCATCGCGGTCGCGAAGTGGGGCCGAGGCAGTTTCAGATAAGTTTTTTGAGTCTGTAGTTTTAGCTTGACGATGTCCACTATGGACAAACGGTAGTTATTTTTATTCTGAAGAAGGTTGGATTATCCCGACTGAAACCTAGGTAAATCTAGATAAACTTTGCAACTGAGACTGTTGGTTTTTAAAATTAAAATTAAATTATAGATACTGATTGAATACTGTAAATAACTAACAAAAAATGGTTCAAATGGCTCTGAGCACTATGGGACTTAACATCTGAGGTCATCAGTCCCCTAGAACTTAGAACTACTGAAACCTAACTAACCTAAGGACATCACACACATCCATGCCTGAGGCAGGATTCGAACCTGCGACCGGTGCGGTCGCGCGGCTCCAGACTGAAGCGCCAAGAACCGCTCGGCCACACTGGCCGGCTAAATAACTAACAGCTGGGTTAAGAGAACCATGGACAAGGATGCTGGGTGGCAGAAGTGAGTCAAGTACCTTGGCCCTAAAAATGTGGATAACGCAATCTGATGTGATGCTGAGCAGACTTTGATTGATAATCTACAGAAGTTTCTCAATACAGGTGCAGCTGAGAACAAGTGGCGATTCAGATCTGTCCGCTAAGACAATTCCGGAGCAGCAGTACATTACCCTGTTAGCTTCGTGTGGGGATGTAAATTGCAGCTGGAGAAAAGTGCCTTGCGGTGGCGAGACGTGGAGGCGGAACCTGTGAACCGACCGTAGCCACGAAAGAATTGCAAAAATCTCACGGTCTAGCGATTAGTCAGACGGTCGCAATTCGCTCTCCACGAGAGCCCTGAAATCATGGTAGATTTCAAAGTGTGACACACCCACTCACTGGTCGTACCAAAGACCAATTTGGCTCACTTATACGACTGACCTCACAAGGATACCAAACGTTGAGACTGGTAAACCAAAAACGAATAAGTGTGCCCTCAGCAAACGAGTAGTCCGAGACGTTTGAAGTCACACTGTTGGTACAGTAAGAAATTCACTGTCTTGAGCTAATCACAGGGCTTTAGAGGCGCTAAATCTCCTCTCCCACACGACAGCACAAACTCATGTCGAACCAGCGCAAGAGTTAAGAAACACGCATCTCTGAAAAGTTTCTGTGGAGGAAGAAGATGTTTTTCTCCGAAGTCGCGTCGCTTCCTGTGACAAAAAGCGAACAGATACAGTCTTAAAGATCTTTATCTAAATCGTCTGTTCCTTGGAGCTTGTGAGTCCTAGCTATGAGGTGTAATGAAGATTCTATCTCTAAACATATCTTAAATGCCTAAGTTTCTTATACAACCGAGGTGGCAGATGGAAGGCCTATTTGCAGTATCGGCGAATGTGAAAACTAGTGAATTTTTATTACGTGTGGCTCTGCACACAGTGCCCAGTTTACAACTTAGTGCATCGCCTCCAGCCCAGCCTTCCGCTGACGCCATCACAGGTAGCTCGGCATTGTTCTGCTGGAGACCCGTCTCAACGAGGGACTGCTCTGTCTGCCCTGTACAGCTGTGGGCCTGTCCGGCAAGATTTACTGAGGGATGGGCTCGCCGCCAAGTGTTTTCAACTCCCAACATGCTATTTCTGTGAACTAAGAACCATAAAAAGACCTCATGGTTTTAGCGCCCTACCAGGCTCCATCCTTTCTAGAGTCTCACTCATGGTGCGTAAGCTTATAACAAAATGTTTAATAACTTTCCGTATACGAAAAATAGGTGAGAGTAACTCGTCCTCCCTCAAATTCGTGTGCACATTATCGTGGAGTAGCAACACTTCCTGATCGTTGTTGTTGGACTGCGTCTACAAGACGTCTCAGCTGTTGACAGTAAATGCCAACTGTGATGGTTACACTTCGGGGAAGCAATTCGTAGAATGCTACACCATCGCTGTTCTGCTTAGTGCAAAACATTATCTCTTATGGATGAGCACACGTATTTCTACAGGGAGTTGTTGCTTTATTTGGGCTTAACCATTCGTTTCATCTCCTCATGTTATCATAACGACGCCATTTTTATCGCAAGTAGCGATACAGGATAGTTATGGTCGGTTTTATTCTACATCCAATTGATGAAGAGAAAGCCAAGCTTCACATATGACCACCCACAGATTTTTGTGTTTTGGGGGTAGTGTGTGTGATACCCAGACAGTCGATTTTAGAACCATTCCCATTGCATGCAAATATCGTATGGTGATGGTACGATCAAAGTTCATCATATTTGCGAGTTCTCGAGTACAGTGACGTGGATTGTTGTTGATTAATGTGTTTAAGTAGTCTTCATGAAACCCCGAAGGTCTTCCTGAACTTGGAGAGTCAGCAAAACGTGGATATTCTTTTCTCGCCATGCTGTGTCCAACGGCATTAAGCCCATGCAAGTCGCAAATGTCTCTGACTGCCTCTGCTTCTGTCATCCCACTACCGAACTCAGGTAGAAGAATATGTGTGTTGGAAATGTTACGATTTCTGCACTTGTCACTCCTTTTCCTAGCGTCCACAGTTCAACTCACTGTCTCCAAATGACAAAACGATAGTATGTGAAGTCAGACAGAAACAGTGAACAACAAATAAAAAAAATGACAATCGATAAATAAACACTTGGCAACTGAAAAACCAACATGGAAAACAAAAACGCTACGAATTTATGCACTTATCTAGTACTACAAACCCCTACACACCGGTCTGATACGCATTGTGAAGACAGATTAATTGTAGGCATTAAAATAATCATACTTTCCATGCTCCACACGTGAATGCAACAGAAAAAGCCGATAATAACTGGTGCAGTGGGACGTACCCTCTGCGACGCACTTCATAATTGTTTGCAAAGTATGGGTGTTGATGTAGCTGTGAGATTAGCAAGAAATAATAAACCCCATCAAATGTTAACAGCGATTGGAATGTTTAAAATTCAATAAACAAAATCAGTTTAACGACTCTCAACAATGGTGTAAAGTATAAGCAATTCTGCAGCCACGCTGACCAGTTACAGGGTGACAATTATTGAACTACATGAAAAAAAAAAAACGTAAATCAGTTACAAACTAAGGCACGCACACACTTTATTCAACATGTAAACGTCACTGCAGATATCTGGATTTAGGTTATGACTTGTTCGATTTGCCTGCCATCATTGGCGATTATGTGGCGCAGACAAATAGCGAAATTCTGCATGACCTCCTGAAGTTAAGCAACATCGATGCGTCGACGACCTCCTGAATGGCTGCTTTCAGCTCAGCAATGGTTTCGGGTTTATTGCTGTTCATAGCCCACAAAAAGGGGTGGCATGTGTTCCGAACCGGAGAATATGGGAGCTAATCGAGGCTCATGCCAGTGGCCTCTGGGTACCATAGAGCCAGAATACGGTCCCCAAAGAATTTCTCCAGACATCAAATACTCTCCTGCTCGAGCTCCGTCTTCCATGAACCGGATCTTGTCCAAATCACTGTCACTTTGGATAATGGGGGATCAAATCATCTTCCAAAACCTTTACGTATCGTCACTGTGCCATCAAGGAATATCGCACCGGTTATTCCGTGACTCGACATTGCACCCGTTGCGGGTGAAGGGACTTCTCGATCGCGAAATGCGGATTGCCAGTCCCACAAACGCGCCAATCTTGATTATTGACGAACCCATCAAAATGAAAGTGAGCATTGTCGCTAAACTAAACAATGCAGGCGCTTACTAATTCCCATCATGCCCCGCGCCCAACCTTACTGGAGAGCTTCTGTGAAGTTTGGAAGGTAGAAGACGAGGTATTGGTGGAATTAAAGGTGTGAGGACTAATCGTGAGTCGTACTTGGGTAGCTCAGATGGCAGAGCATTTGCCCGGGAAAGGCAAGGGTCCCGAGTTCGAGTTTCGGTCCGGCACACAGTTTTAATCTGCCAGGAAGGTTCATATCATCGCATACTCCGCTGCATAGTGAACATTTCATACTGTAGGACGATTTTATTTCATACTGTTCAATAATTGTCATCTTTATGTGGCTCTGTTACCGAAGGCCCGAGCGACTGGAAAAAAAGCGCAGGTGACGCCTGTATACGAGAAGGGTAGTAGGACGGATCCTCAAAATTACAGACCAATATCTTTAACATCAGTTTCTTGCAGGATTCTCGGACATATTCTCAGTTCGAATATAATGAATTTCCTTGAGACAGAGAAATTGGTGCCGGCTGCGGTGGTCTAGCGGTTCTAGGCGCACAGTCCGGAACCATGCGACTGCTACGGTCGCAGGTTCGAATCCTGCCTCGGGCATGGATGTGTGTGATGTCCTTAGGTTAGTTAGGTTTAAGTAGTTCTAAGTCCTAGGAGACTGATGACCACAGATGTTAAGTCCCATAGTGCTCAGAACCATTTGAACCATTTTTTTGAGAAATTGGTGTCCATGCATCAGCACAGCTTTAGAAAGCCTCGCTCCTGCGAAACGCAACTCACCCTTTTTTCGCATGATATCTTGCGAACCATGGATGTAGGGTGTCAGACGGATGCCATATTCCTAGACTTCCGGAAAGCGTTTGACTCGGTGACCCACTGCAGTCTCCTAACTAAGGTACGACCATATGGTATTGGTTCCCAAATATGTGAGGGGCTCGAAGACTTCTTAAGCAATAGAACCCAGTACGTTGTCCTCGATAGTGAGTGTTAATCGGAGGTGAGAGTATCATTTGGAGTGCCCCAGGGAAGTGTGGTAGGTCCGCTGTTGTTTTCTATCTACATAAATGATCTTTTGGATAGGGTGAATAGCAATTTGCGGCTGTTTGCTGATAATGCTGTGGTGTATGGCAAGGTGTCGTCGTTGATTGACTGTAGGAGGATACAAGATGACTTGGACAGGATTTGTGATTGGTGTAAAGAATGGCAGCTAACTCTAAACATAGATAAATGTAAATTAATGCAGATGAATAGGAAAAAGAATCCCGTAATGTTTGAATACTCCATTAGTAGTGTAGCGCTTGACACAGTCACGTCGATTAAATATTTGAGCGTAACATTGCAGAGCGATATGAAGTGGGACAAGCATGTAATGGCAGTTGTGGGGAATGTGGATAATCGTCTTCGGTTCTGTTGTGTACATAGTTCCGCGTAGTCAGCGCGTACACAACTTTCCCACTAGAGCGCGCCCCGCTAAGCACAACAGCGCAGGCGCAGCGCTCGTCCGTCTCCGCTGTACGAGATGGCGCTGTCTTAGAGACGGACCAAATTCTGCTTCCGCCAATCCGCGTATTTATATGTAACGCAGCCAATGAGACTGCTGCTAACGTAGAACCTTTTCTCCTCGCAGATCACACTTGCGCAGTGATACCTGAACGCTCGAGGTATTATAACGAGTGTACAGACCTCCGATCAGTCAGTCTGCATTTGTCTGCACCAGTCTGCATTAGTCTGCATTTGTCTGTACCAGTCTATAGTCAAGTTTCAGTCTGTACATAGCCATGAAGAGAAATGTATAGACACTTTGTCAAGTATCAGAGATATGTGAGAATAAGATTAACGTACCAAGACCAAAGGAACTTCAGATTGTCGACTGTAAGCAGCATCCAGAATCAAGTTACGTAATATCTATGATTTTTATTATTTTAATAAATGTGTGTGAAAATTAATCAAGTTCTGTTTAAAGTTGGTCACCGTCAATCTGCTACTCTAAGCGTGCAAGTGGCATTTCTATCATCTGACCTAATGGCAGAAGATAAACACGCCACGATGAGACCACGAGACATATTGCTGACACTCGCCTACTTCGTTAGAGCGACAGGTCAAATAATCTGATGGTGTGTGTACCAAAGGTCTTACAGTATGCACACCACAGGTTCATTCACTTGTAGAATTTTGGGAAGATGTGGTTCATCTGTAATGGAGACCGCTTATAAAACACTAATACGACCTATTCCTGAGTACTGCTCGAGCGTTTGGGATCCCTAGCAGGTCGGATTGAGGGAAGGTATAGAAGCAATTCAGAGGCAGGCTGCTAGATTTGTTACTGGTAGGTTTGATCATCAATAGAGTTTTACGGAAATGCTTCAGGAACTCGGGTGGGAGTCTCCAGAGCAGGGCTTTCCAACCTTTTCAGCTGTCGGACCCCCTCTACAGTCGAAAATCCTTGGCGGACCCCTTGTCAATCAAGAGCACAGTAACTTTAAATTTCAGAGCGAAACCCATGGGAACTGAAAGCTTCTTAATCCAAGTGCCACGTTCCCAATGTCCCCCCTCCCTCCCCCCCCCCCCCCCGAAGTATCTATAGTCTTTGGAGCTTCTTGTGATTGTTCTTCCTTTGGTCGTCCTCCCTCCTCATTCATTTCAATTGGAAACTTCCCTTGTTGTGAAGGCGATGGAGAAACCGCACTCTTCTTCAATGATCCTGACTTCAGCCACGGATCCTTGTTAGAAGTAATAAACTGGTCAAAAATCGACTTATGAAGTAGGTAGTGCACTGATAAAGCAAGTTCAACATTTAGCGATGCCTGGAGCGGCATACGTGCCAGCGAGCGCTGTGATTGGTCGACAAAGCTCGCTCCGCGCATGCGTAAAAGGTTTCACCGCACCTAGCGCCGTGAGCCGGTGCACAAACGACTCCCGTACTGTTGCGAAACAGTCGATCAGAGAAGCCGCATTCACCGGCACTAAACCGTGTATGCGTTCTCACTTAGGAACCGCAAAGGCTGCTTGGGAATACGACCTGAAGTAAAAGTACACATGTTTTACACACGAAAAAAAAAAAAAAATGTGATGAATTTGATTTTCACATTTTTATTCAATAATTTTACTCATTATTTTACACGATTTGGTCAAAGGTGGCTGCGGATCTCCTAGAAAGAGCCAGCGGACCCGAAAGGGGTCCGCGAACCACACGTTGGGAAGCCCTGCTCTAGAGGAAAGGAGGCGTTCTTTTCGTGAATCGCTACTGAGGAAATTTAGAGAACCAGCATTTGAGGCTGCCTGCAGTACAATTTTACTGCCGACAACTTACATTTCGCGGAAAGACCACAAAGATAAGATAAGAGAGATTAGGGCTAGAACAGAGGCATATAGGCAGTCATTTTTTCCTCGTTCTGTTTGAGAGTGGAACAGGGAGAGAAGATGCTAGTTGTGGTACGAGGTACCCTCCGCCACGCACCGTATGGTGGATTGCGGAGTATGTATGTAGATGTAGATGTAGAATTGTCACCTTTTATGTGGCTCTGTTACCGAAGGCAGCCTTCCTTCGCCTGAGAGAGGGACGGAGCAAAGCTGGACTGCGGTGGCCAACAGTGGCGCAGCTGCTGGCCTGGAGGGGGAGTGGACTGGAGGTTCCAGAGCAGCGAGCCAGAGACGCGAGGGCGGGGTCGCGCGCAGCCGGCCGCTATCAGAGTCGGCGCATCGGCCAGGGAGCGGCGTGGGGCCGAGAATCGGAAATTACAATTAGCGACTCGCTCATTAGGCCGCCGCCGTAATGAACCGCTGCCGGCTGACGGCCGTCTGGGCGGTGGCCGGTGCGACGCGCGCCCGCTCTGCTCTCACCGGAAGGGGTCCGTCCGCGCTTGTCGCGCCGGCGGAGAGTGGTGAGCGTCTGCATGAGACTGGACAATCCACACTTGATACGCGACGATTAGCGTCATCTCTCCTTGCTGCGCGATACCGAGAAAACCCATCCGTGACGTAATCCACGTCTGGAGGATCTTGCGACATACGTTATCCCACTACGCGACCTAGTGGTACCTATTATTTCTTTATGTTTCATCAAGACCTGCATCACAATATAGATTTATGTGACAAAAGTCATGGGACAGCCACATGAACCTATACGGATGGCGGTAGTATCGCGTACCCCCAAGGTACATTACGGGCCATTAAAATTGGATAAACGGGTATTCATTGGGCAAATATACTAGAACTGACATACGATTACATTTTCACGCAGTTTGGGTGCATAGATCCTGAGAAATCAGTACCCAGAACAACCACCTCTCGTCCTAATAACGGCCTTGATGCGCCTGGGCATTGAGTCAAACAGAGCTTAGATGGCGTGTACAGGTGCAGCTGCCCATGTAGCTTCAACACGATACCACAGTTCATCAAGAGTAGTGACTGGCGTATTGTGACGAGCCAGTTGCTCGGCCACCATTGACCAGACGTTTTCAGTTGGTAAGAGATCTGGAGAATGTGCTGGCCAGGGCAGCAGTCGAACATTTTCTGTATCCAGAAAGGCCCGTACAGGACCTGCAACATGCGGTCGTGCATTATCCTGCTGAAATGTGGGGTTTCGCAGGAATCGAATGAAGGTTAGAGCCACGGCTCGTAACACATCCGAAATGTAGCGTCCACTGTTCAAAGTGCCGTCAATGCGAACAAGAGGTGACCGAGAAGTGTAACCAACCGCACACCATACCATCACGCCGGGTGATACGCCAGTATGGCGATCACGAATACACGCTTCCAATGTGCGTTTACCGCTATGTCGCCAAACACGGATGCGACCAACATGATGCTGTAAACAGAGCCTGGATTCATCCGAAAAAATGACGTTTTGCGATTCGTGCACCCAGGTTCGTCGTTGAGTACACCATCGCAGGCGCTCCTGTCTGTGATGCAGCGTCAAGGGTAACCGCAGCCATGGTCTCCGAGCTGATAGTCCGTGCTGCTGCAAACGTCGTCGAACTGTTCGTGCAGATGGTTGTTGTCTTGCGAACGTCCCCATCTGTTGACTCAGTGATCGAGACGTGGCTGCACGATCCGTTACAGCCATGCGGATAAGATGCTGGCCAACTGCTGTTTGTGTATGAGAAATCGGTTTGAAACTTTCCTCATGACAGCACGTTGTAGGTGTCGCCACCGGCGCCAACCTTGTGTGAATGCTCTGAAAAGCTAATCATTTGCATATCACAGCATCTTCTTCCTGTCGGTTAAATTTCGCGTCTGTAGCACGTCATCTTCGTGGTGTAGCAATTTTAATGGCCAGTAGTGTATTTAAGAGAGTGTCAAAGAATAAGAAGACACATAGAATGTGGTTGTAACTCGCTCCTAGAGATCCAAATGATGAAGTAGCCCACTTCCCTATCTGACACTGAACGACTTGGGTCTTAGAAACGAAATTTAAGAAACGCCTTTTGGAGACTGTGTGGCGAGTGCAGCTATTGAAGTTCGTCGTAGTTTATATCATGCATCTGATAAACAAAAATGTTTCATATGTGGTGGTACAATCTAAAAATATTATGGCATGAATCTTTTATCTCTTTCTGTTGGTATTAAAGATTCGATCGCAGATAAATACACTCCTGGAAATGGAAAAAAGAACACATTGACACCGGTGTGTCAGACTCACCATACTTGCTCCGGACACTGCGAGAGGGCTGTACAAGCAATGATCACACGCACGGCACAGCGGACACACCAGGAACCGCGGTGTTGGCCGTCGAATGGCGCTAGCTGCGCAGCATTTGTGCACCGCCGCCGTCAGTGTCAGCCAGTTTGCCGTGGCATACGGAGCTCCATCGCAGTCTTTAACACTGGTAGCACGCCGCGACAGCGTGGACGTGAACCGTATGTGCAGTTGACGGACTTTGAGCGAGGGCGTATAGTGGGCATGCGGGAGGCCGGGTGGACGTACCGCCGAATTGCTCAACACGTGGGGCGTGAGGTCTCCACAGTACATCGATGTTATCGCCAGTGGTCGGCGGAAGGTGCACGTGCCCGTCGACCTGGGACCGGACCGCAGCGACGCACGGATGCACGCCAAGACCGTAGGATCCTACGCAGTGCCGTAGGGGAGCGCACCGCCACTTCCCAGCAAATTAGGGACACTGTTGCTCCTGGGGTATCGGCGAGGACCATTCGCAACCGTCTCCATGAAGCTGGGCTACGGTCCCGCACACCGTTAGGCCGTCTTCCGCTCACGCCCAACATCGTGCAGCCCGCCTCCAGTGGTGTCGCGACAGGCGTGAATGGAGGGACGAATGGAGACGTGTCGTCTTCAGCGATGAGAGTCGCTTCTGCCTTGGTGCCAATGATGGTCGTGTGCGTGTTTGGCGCCGTGCAGGTGAGCGCCACAATCAGGACTGCATACGACCGAGGCACACAGGGCCAACACCCGGCATCATGGTGTGGGGAGCGATCTCCTACACTGGCCGTACACCACTGGTGATCGTCGAAGGGACACTGAATAGTGCACGGTACATCCAAACCGTCATCGAACCCATCGTTCTACCATTCCTAGACCGGCAAGGGAACTTGCTGTTCCAACAGGACAATGCACGTCCGCATGTATCCCGTGCCACCCAACGTGCTCTAGAAGGTGTAAGTCAACTACCCTGGCCAGCAAGATCTCTGGATCTGTCCCCCATTGAGCATGTTTGGGACTGGATGAAGCGTCGTCTCACGCGGTCTGCACGTCCAGCACGAACGCTGGTCCAACTGAGGCGCCAGGTGGAAATGGCATGGCAAGCCGTTCCACAGGACTACATCCAGCATCTCTACGATCGTATCCATGGGAGAATAGCAGCCTGCATTGCTGCGAAAGGTGGATATACACTGTACTAGTGCCGACATTGTGCATGCTCTGTTGCCTGTGTCTATGTGCCTGTGGTTCTGTCAGTGTGATCATGTGATGTATCTGACCCCAGGAATGTGTCAATAAAGTTTCCCCTTCCTGGGACAATGAATTCACGGTGTTCTTATTTCAATTTCCAGGAGTGTACTTGTGACAAGCAAGAGTATGAAGATGATTGCTGTTAGTCTCGTTCACATCATTTTGAGTTGTGCTCTTAGATTCCTGTATAACCGCACGCTCGGAAATCGCTACGTATTCGTATTCGTAAGAAAATGGTGAATTATTTATGACAAGAAAAAATATAAATGTCACTCTTGGTTGTTTCACTTACAGCAATTTCGTCGGTAGCAATTTCATCTTTCATTTTTTACGGAAGTCACTAAATCGAAAAAACTCATGACTGACAATGAGCTCTCTTATATGTAAATAAAACGAACACTGCAAAAAAAAAAAAAAAAAAGAAATACGTCACTTTCACGATTAACAGAGTCACAGAATTTGTTACAAACATGAAGAGGAAAAAAATTATACCTAGTTTATTTTTAGAGTGTTATTTACCATTTAACAGTTTCACATAATAACAGAAAACAAACTCATCTGAAAAATAGTTACATAAATTACAATACTTTCACATTTCAGTCCTTTGTACGAAAATATTCAATTATTGTCACTGTTATTTGTTAGACGACACCTTTTTGGAATTCACATTATATTTATTTTTTATTATTTAATGAAATTTCATGTCAAAATACTAAAATACTAAGATAAGATTTACATATTGGTGACCTGAGAAAATTTGCGTATGTAAGTCTGTATTTAGGATGACAAGTTACTTTCTCGTATTCATCCCATTAATATCCCATGTACTGTAAGTTGTCCATTAATTTAAAATTATATGAACTTTGTGTAGTAGGACCCGTGGTCTAGGGGTAGCGTCTTTGATTCATAATCAAAGCGTCTTCGGTCCCGGGTTCGATCCCCGCCACTGACTTCCGGCATAAGAAGTCAGCCTCATTCTGCCAACGGCCTTGTCAAAGAGGGCGGAGGAGCGGATAGAGTTTCAGGGCACTCTGCTGTCCTAGGGGTGGGAAATTTCCCCTAAAGGCGGAAGGATCAACAATGATCAACGACATGAGGATGCAGAAGGCAATGGAAACCACTGCGTTAAAGACACGTAACGTGTATCCACAGGACATGTGGCCTGTAATTGAAGAAGTGTCATGATGATCTCTCCATTGGCAAAAGATTCCGGGATAGTCCCCCATTCGGATCTCCGGGAGGGGACTGCCAAGGGGGAGGTTACCATGAGAAAAAGATTGAATAATCAACGAAAGGATAACGTTCTACGAGTCGGGGCGTGGAATGTCAGAAGCTTGAACGTGGTAGGGAAACTAGAAAATCTGAAAAGGGAAATGCAAAGGCTCAATCTAGGTATAGTAGGGGTCAGTGAAGTGAAGTGGAAGGAAGACAAGGATTTCTGGTCAGATGAGTATCGGGTAATATCAACAGCAACAGAAAATGGTATAACAGGTGTAGGATTCGTTATGAATAGGAAGGTGGGCAGAGGGTGTGTTACTGTGAACAGTTCAGTGATCGGGTTGTTCTAATCAGAATCGACAGCAGACCAATACCGACAACGATAGTTCAGGTATACATGCCGACGTCGCAAGCTGAAGATGAACAGATAGAGAAAGTGTATGAGGATATTGAAAGGGTAATGCAATATGTAAAGAGTGACGAAAATCTAATAGTCATGGGCGACTGGAATGCAGTTGTAGGGGAAGGAGTAGAAGAAAAGGTTACAGGAGAATATGGGCTTGGGACAAGGAATGAAAGAGGAGAAAGACTAATTGAGTTCTGTAACAAGTTTCAGCTAGTAATAGCGAATACCCTGTTCAAGAATCACAAGAGGAGAAGGTATACTTGGAAAAGGCCGGGAGATACGGAAAGATTTTAATTAGATTACATCATGGTCAGACAGAGATTCCGAAATCAGATACTGGATTGTAAGGCGTACCCAGGAGCTGATATAGACTCATATCACGATATAGTAGTAATGAAGAGTAGGCTGAAGTTCAAGACATTAGTCAGGAAGAATCAATACGCAAAGAAGTGGGATACGGAAATATTAAGGAATGACGAGATACGTTTGAAGTTCTCTAACGCTATAGATAGAGCAATAAGGAATAGCGCAGTAGGCAGTACAGTTGAAGAGGAATGGACATCTCTAAAAAGGGCCATCACAGAAGTTGGGAAGGAAAACATAGGTAAAAAGAAGGTAGCTGCGAAGAAACCATGGGTAACAAGAAATACTTCAGTTGACTGACGAAAGGAGGAAGTACAAACATGTTCCGGGAAAATCAAGAATACAGAAATACAAGTCGCTGAGGAATGAAATAAATAGGAAGTGCAGGGAAGCTAAGACGAAATGGCTGCAGGAAAAATGTAAAGACATCGAAAAAGATATGATTGTCGGAAGGACAGACTCAGCATACAGGAAAGTCAAAACAACCTTTGGTGACATTAAAAGCAACGGTGGTAACATTAAGAGTGCAACGGGAATTCCACTGTTAAATGCAGAGGAGAGAGCAGATAGGTGGAAAGAATACATTGAAAGCCTCTATGAGGGTGAAGATTTGTCTGATGTGATAGAAGAAGAAACAGGAGTCGATTTAGAAGAGATAGGGGATCCAGTATTAGAATCGGAATTTAAAAGAGCTTTGGAGGACTTACGGTCAAATAAGGCAGAAGGGATAGGTAACATTCCATCAGATTTTCTAAAATCATTGGGGGAAGTGGCAACAAAACGACTATTCACTTTGGTGTGTAGAATATATGAGTCTGGCGACATACCATCTGACTTTCGGAAAAGGATCATCCACACAATTCCGAAGACGGCAAGAGCTGACAAGTGCGAGAATTATCGCACAATCAGCTTAACAGCTCATGCATCGAAGCTGCTCACAAGAATAATATACAGAAGAATGGAGAAGAAAATTGAGAAAGCGCTAGGTGACGATCAGTTTGGCTTTAGGAAAAGTAAAGGGACGAGAGAGGCAATTCTGACGTTACGGCTATAAATGGAAGTAAGGCTAAAGAAAAATCAAGACACTTTCATAGGATTTGTCGACCTGGAAAAAGCGTTCGACAATATAAAATGGTGCAAGCTGTTCGAGATTCTGAAAAAAGTAGGGGTAAGCTATAGGGAGAGACGTGTCATATACAATATGTACAACAACCAAGAGGGAATAATAAGAGTGGACGATCAAGAACGAAGTGCTCGTAATAAGAAGGGTGTAAGACAAGGCTGTAGCCTTTCACCCCTACTCTTCAATCTGTACATCGAGGAAGCAATGATGGAAATAAAAGAAAGGTTCAGGAGTGGAATTAAAATACAAGGTGAAAGGATATCAATGATACGATTCGCTGATGACATTGCTATCCTGAGTGAAAGTGAAGAACAATTAAATGATCTGCTGAACGGAATGAACAGTCTAATGAGTACACAGTATGATTTGAGAGGAAATCGGAGAAACACGAAGGTAATGAGAAGTAGTAGAAATGAGAACAGCGAGAAACTTAACATCAGGATTGATGGTCAGGAAGTCAATGAAGTTAAGGAATTCTGCTATCTAGGCAGTAAAATAACCAATGACGGACGGAGCAAGGGGGACATCAAAAGCAGACTCGCTATGGCAAAAAAGGCATTTCTGGCCAAGAGAAGTCTACTAATATCAAATACCGGCCTTAATTTGAGGAAGAAACTTCTGAGGATGTACGTCTGGAGTACAGCATTGTATGGTAGTGAAACATGGACTGTAGGAAAACCGGAACAGAAGAGAATCGAAGCATTTGAGATGTGGTGCTATAGACGAATGTTGAAAATTAGGTGGACTGATAAGGTAAGGAATGAGGAGGTTCTACGCGGAATCGGAGAGGAAAGGAATATGTGGAAAACACTGATAAGGAGAAGGGACAGGATGATAGGACATCTGCTAAGACATGAGGGAATGACTTCCATGGTACTAGAGGGAGCTGTAGAGGGCAAAAACTGTAGAGGAAGACAGAGATTAGAATACGTCAAGCAAATAATTGAGGATGTAGGTTGCAAGTGCTACTCTGAGGTGAAGAGGTTAGCACAGGGAAGGAATGTTGCGTATGTCCGTTCTATTGATCAGTCGAATCATATCCCTTGCTACGTGTCATATCTCCACAAATTTTGTACACTCAAAACCATGTTCAATTGTGTCCTCCGAACTGCCAATTCCACGCCCAGTTAGCGGATTTAACTGGATGGAGTAAAGTTTGGAGGTGATCGCTGTTGTCCAGTTTATCACTTTGTACCTAGTCGATGTGGCACCTTCTGTTATTATTTTCATCGCTAAGTTTGCCACACGATTTTCCAGTTGTGTTGCGGTACTCGCAGCTCCTATTTATTAGGAATTGGTATTCCTTAGAAAGCGGATGCGAACCTACGACCATTAGCACATCAGTTTCTTGCCTTAACCACTTGGCTACGACACCTGTTTTACAGCGAGCACTTTCTGCTCATTATAGTGGAAAGGGACGCAGGCTGGCTTCGTAGCTGAACGATGCGAGTGTAAGCCGTAAATGCATGAAATTTTGGAAGGTTTCCACTAACAGGCTTCATAAAATTCCTTTCAGTTCTTACTTAAAAGTTGTAAACGCATTTCGATGATTAATAACTAAACCAGTTGCCTGAAAAAGTGCGCAGAGGCATTAGCAATTTCAGCTAACACTCATGTAGTATACGTAAACAGAGTCGATGTCTGGAAGTTTAACGACTTTTAAACTCTTAATTGCATAAAAATAACAGGTATTTTGTGAGAATATTGACAGAAAATGTTTTTTGATGTTGTAATCACGCACATTAACAACAGTAAAAACCATATTGTAACAAAGGAAAACAGACTATTATGAACGCACTTTCCACTCGGATGTCTCCTGGTCATTCTTCACTAAAACAAACTCACTAAATCTGAAACTAAAACTGCTCAATATTTCTAAAATAACAAATTCTAGCTGTAAACAAATCACACCGAACCGAACGAGTGGCTCTAACGAAACCTAATCACCTCTTGGCAGAGTTATAGCAAAACTCGTGGACTGACCGATCGGTAACAGGTCTCAGAAGCTTACCGAGAAGCAACTTGGACTAACGAACGGAAAATGATGTCACTACTGAGGCCAAACTACCGCACTGATCGATGTGAACGGCACAGAATAGGGCCCAAGGCTTGTGATATCGGTTGGGCCCTAGCCGACTGGAAAACCGTGGTCTGTCAGATGATTTCGTATTTCAATTGAGAAAAGTTGACTGGAGACTTAGAGTGTTGCGCAGACCACACAAAATCATGGACCCAGGTTGTCAGCGAGGCATTGTCCAAGCTGATACTGGCTCCATAATGGTGTGAGTTGTGTTTTCATGGAATGGAATGGGTCGGAGGCATTGTCCAAGCTGATACTGGCTCCATAATGGTGTGGGTTGTGTTTTCATGGAATGGAATGGGTCCTCTGGTCTAACTAAAGCGATCATTGACTGGAAATGGTTATGTTCGGCTACTTGGAGACCATTTGCAGCCATTCATGGACTCCATGTTCCCAGATAATAATGTCATGTCACAAGACCACAATTTTTCGTAACTGGCTTCAAGAACGTTCTGGACAATTCGAACGAACTATCTGGGCACGCAGATTGCCCGACAGAAAATCCCGTAGAAATTTATGGGACATAATGAAGAGGTCATTCGCGTACGGCATCCTACATCTGAAACACTTTCGCAATTACGGACGGCTATAAAGGCAACATGGCTCAATGTTTTTTCAAGGGACTTTCAAAGGCTTGTTCAGTCTTTGCCACGTGGAGTTACTGCACTACGGCGGGAAAAAGGAGGTGCGACACGATATTTAGGTGGCATCACATGAGCTTTGTCACATCGCTGTCAATCTGGAGTGTGTCGTCGACCAAACTATGGGTACAAATAAACAATTGGACTGTATATTGTAATACTTCTTCCCAGTCATTATGCACTGAAGTTAAACATCAAGTAAATTCACTTCAGGTACAAGTACTCCTTATCACTAGGAGGAAAAAGTTAAAAATAGAATATATTTTACTTATCTTTCTCTCTTGGTTCCTAGCAGTTATCTAAGGCCGTGTTTTTTGTGAGATGACTGCAGCACATTTCTTCTCCTTTTTCGTCGTTTATTTAGCTACTCCCAGCTTCTATGTACTAGCTTCTACATACCAGCTTCTACATACGAGTTAGATAAAGGCCACAAATCTTCGCATAAGAGGCAGCGATTATTTCAAGCAATATGTTAATCTGAGTCTGGCATAGTATTTTTACAGGTCAAATGGTTCAAATGCCTCTGAGAATTATGGGTCTTAACATCTGAGGTCATCAGTCCCCTAGAACTTAGAACTACTTAAACCTAACTAACCTAAGGACATCACACACATCCATGCCCGAGGCAGGATTCGAACCTGTGACCGTAGTGGTTGCGCGATTCCAGACTGAAGCGCCTAGAACCGCTGGGCCACAAAAGCCGGCTTTACAGGTCAAAAGCTAAATACAGACTCCCCGGACTGTCACGCAACGATAAGATTTATGATCTCGTATTTCATACCGTAATTTTCTGGAAAGAGAAACATTTTGATTTCAATAACATTATACTTAGCACATAAATACTGACAAAGGTATACATTTCTAGTAACCTGGAAATTAGGGTTACAAGAATACGGAACTGGTTCTCCCAATAGTATTCACTTTAACATAAGAATACTGTGTAAAATGAGTCTTTCTATCATCAATAACTTTTCAAACAAATTATTTTTCGAAAAAGAAAATTGCGCATTCAAAAGAGCAGGAGGTTTCAACTGAGGTATGTCAAGGATAATGTAAGCAAATACCACCTGTTTAAAGGTTTTACGTAGTATATGTTATTGAGATATTGTAACTTCATCATACACTCCTGGAAATGGAAAAACGAACACATTGACACCGGTGTGTCAGACCCACCATACTTGCTCCGGACACTGCGAGAGGGCTGTACAAGCAATGATCACACGCACGGCACAGCGGACACACCAGGAACCGCGGTGTTGGCCGTCGAATGGCGCTAGCTGCGCAGCATTTGTGCACCGCCGCCGTCAGTCTCAGCCAGTTTGCCGTGGCATACGGAGCTCCATCGCAGTCTTTAACGCTGGTAGCATGCCGCGACAGCGTGGACGTGAACCGTATGTGCAGCTGACGGACTTTGAGCGAGGGCGTATAGTGGGCATGCGGGAGGCCGGGTGGACGTACCGCCGAATTGCTCAACACGTGGGGCGTGAGGTCTCCACAGTACATCGATGTTGTCGCCAGTGGTCGGCGGAAGGTGCACGTGCCCGTCGACCTGGGACCGGACCGCAGCGACGCACGGATGCACGCCAAGACCGTAGGATCCTACGCAGTGCCGTAGGGGACCGCACCGCCACTTCCCAGCAAATTAGGGACACTGTTGCTCCTGGGGTATCGGCGAGGACCATTCGCAACCGTCTCCATGAAGCTGGGCTACGGTCCCGCACACCGTTAGGCCGTCTTCCGCTCACGCCCCAACATCGTGCAGCCCGCCTCCAGTGGTGTCGCGACAGGCGAGAATGGAGGGACGAATGGAGACGTGTCGTCTTCAGCGATGAGGGTCGCTTCTGCCTTGGTGCCAATGATGGTCGTATGCGTGTTTGGCGCCGTGCAGGTGAGCGCCACAATCAGGACTGCATACGACCGAGGCACACAGGGCCAACACCCGGCATCATGGTGTGGGGAGCGATCTCCTACACTGGCCGTACACCACTGGTGATCGTCGAGGGGACACTGAATAGTGCACGGTACATCCAAACCGTCATCGAACCCATCGTTCTACCATTCCTAGACCGGCAAGGGAACTTGCTGTTCCAACAGGACAATGCACGTCCGCATGTATCCCGTGCCACCCAACGTGCTCTAGAAGGTGTAAGTCAACTACCCTGGCCAGCAAGATCTCCGGATCTGTCCCCCATTGAGCATGTTTGGGACTGGATGAAGCGTCGTCTCACGCGGTCTGCACGTCCAGCACGGACGCTGGTCCAACTGAGGTGCCAGGTGGAAATGGCATGGCAAGCCGTTCCACAGGACTACATCCAGCATCTCTACGATCGTCTCCATGGGAGAATAGCAGCCTGCATTGCTGCGAAAGGTGGATATACACTGTACTAGTGCCGACATTGTGCGTGCTCTGTTGCCTGTGTCTATGTGCCTGTGGTTCTGTCAGTGTGATCATGTGATGTATCTGACCCCAGGAATGTGTCAATAAAGTTTCCCCTTCCTGGGACAATGAATTCACGGTGTTCTTATTTCAATTTCCAGGAGTGTATATTCGAAATAAAATTATTTTAAGAATACTTAACTACACTTTCACAACCAGGAGGATGATTACTTAATACTGAATAATAAATCATAACGGGAAACATGTTCGATAAAATTTCGACAGTTTCTGGGATATACGCATTACTCACTATGTATTTAATAGACGGTATAAAAAAGTATGAAGTTTTGTTTGGGCTATCGCTTCCCCATTTTGATTTCAATCGCTTCAGTTGTTTTAAAACTAATGATGTGATGATGAACCTTTATTACCACATGTTAAACACACGTGTTGTATTTGACTATAGTTTGAAAATGGTTTTATTACTTATAACACATGTTGAAGGAAGCACTTACTTGCATGTGATCACTTGCCTCTCATAACTCAGATATATGACTGTATCGAGAGATTTTACAAACAATGGTATCGACTACTACAGTAACGGAAAGGGCAGTAACCCAAAAATTAAATCTTGTACTATGGACCTTAAAACTGAATTTAAAGTTTAAAACGCTATCATGCAAGTCCACTGTGGAACCAATAACAAATTATTGGTGTGAGCGTTGGCAACTCACAAAAAGAAAAAGAGTTTATGCTTTAGAAATGGACCACTTGAATAGAACGTGTAGAATTTCCAACTTTACTGCTTAATAAATTAGGAAACAAGAGAAAATATGCAGACTCATCGTAGTATTACAGATAGAATAGACAGCTTGGAGAGTTAGGGTATGTCTAAAAAATGGAAGAAGAGTGATGGTTAAAGAGAGCACTTTCATGGAACTCTCTTGGAAGAAACACATGGAGAAGACCGAGAAAAAGTAGGCTAAAGGACATCCGAGACGTGACGGAGAGAAGAGAAATACAAAAGGATGACGAAGGAAGGTAATAACGAAGTAGTTGTTTAGCGACAGCTATGCTTGATGTGGCTACAGCTGTAGGAACTCTGCAATGAGATGAAGACATTATGTCCTAGAATTAAATTAAAAATATTTCCGACTCCCCGGCGCTGATCAAGGTTTTCGAGGGCTTTCCTTTCGTTATCAGGCAAATGTGGAACTGGAAATTGTCTCCCAAGTGCATCTACATGATACTCGCCCTGCTCCACGACCAGTTCATCTGATACGTGGCTGAAAAGTCCTTCACTCTGCAGTGGGTCGTTACACGAACAGACGCTGGGTCTCCAGGTGTAGGCAATGAAATGTTCTAGAAAATATTCGAGATGTACCCTCTGGAACCTTCAACTGTAGGTCGTGGCATTATACAAACTATTATTGTTCACATTTCAACTGTAACAAAAAAAATTTCGATGTAACGTAGTAAACACAATGGGATGAAACTGATATAATCTCACCACTAAGCAAAAATGTGGAACAAAATCCCACTAGTGTATTACTACTTCCACACTGGTGTAGGGATTCATGGATGTTTCGGAAAGACTTGGAGAATTGCCAGTTTTTCATCGGTCGTCTCATTTACGGAACTATCCAACATCTCATCTTCTGGTACCCTCAGAGTATTACGAGTCTTATTCCATAGACATCGATGGATTAAACGATGTATTTCTACAGGAATATGTGCATATTTAATAGTAACAGCTGGAACTTTCGAGATTGTGAGTTCCCTTTTCTTTCAGTAGAAATAAATATACTGTAAAATGGTACATTTAGACTCTCCACCGGTGTTCTCAGTGCAATGTCTTACTAAAGGCCTAACCACACAGTTTAAATTTTTCGGGTCTGATATATAAAGTCCAACGGAATGCTTTTTGTATAACGCCTTCTTTGGATTAATTTGCGACAAATAGCCCCAAACAACAAAACACTCCGTTCCAGTAACGGCTTTAAATAAGGCATTTGTTGTTTTAATTCTGTGACTGGAGCGGCGTGGAGTGGCCGCGCGATTATAGGCTCCATGCCCCCCCCCCATGTTCGAGTCCTCCCTCGGGCATGGTTGTGTGTGTGTGTTGTCCTTAGCGTAAGTTAGTTTAAGTAGTATCTAAGTCTAGGGGCCGATGACCTCAGCAGTTTGGTCTCTTAGGAATTTATACATATTTGAACATTTCTGTGACTGGATACCTTTCCTGTTGCTACAACCATCAGTTAGCCTACGTGAGGAAAGTGAAATGCGTGACCGGTCTATGAATAATATTAACGTTGACATTTACTCGTATTAGAATTCATACCAGTTCTGTGTACCCACGCAGACATACACGTAGTTTGTGGTAAACGTAGGAGTAACTTCAGTCTTGGTATGTCCATGTTTGTTGCTGCAGACATAATTCTAAATCTAAGGTCTGGCCACTACGTGCAAGAACACTCTATCAAGCAACCAAGTACTTACAGATATAAACTAAGTACACGTGCATACATACGTTAATTACAGTTGTCAGTTCCAGATGCTACAGTAACTACTGCGCGGACTATCCTTGTACATCAGGAATAAAATCAGTTTCGGAACTTTACATTCCGACATAATCGTCGTAGAGGGTGTGTTGTTGTTGTTGTTGTGGTCTTCAGTCCTGAGACTGGTTTGATGCAGCTCTCCATGCTACTCTATCCTGTGCAAGCTTCTTCATCTCCCAGTACCTACTGCAACCTACATCCTTCTGAATCTGCTTAGTGTATTGATCTCTTGGTCTCCCTCTACGATTTTTACCCTCCACGCTGCCCTCCAATGCTAAATTTGTGATCCCTTGATGCCTTAAAACATGTCCTACCAACCGATCCCTTCTTCTAGTCAAGTTGTGCCACAAACTTCTCTTCTCCCCAATCCTATTCAATACCTCCACATTAGTTATGTGATCTACCCACCTTATCTTCAGCATTCTTCTGTATCACCACATTTCGAAAGCTTCTATTCTCTTCTTGTCCAAAATGGTTATCGTCCATGTTTCACTTCCATACATGGCCACACTCCATACAAATGCTTTCAGAAACGACTTCCTGACACTTAAATCTATACTCGATGTTAACAAATTTCTCTTCTTCAGAAACGATTTCCTTGCCATTGCCAGTCTTCATTTTATATCCTCCCTACTTCGACCATCATTAGTTATTTTACTCCCTAAATAGCAAAACTCCTTTACTACTTTAAGTGTCTCATTTCCTAATCTAATCCCCTCAGCATCACCCGATTTAATTTGACTACATTCCATTATCCTCGTTTTGCTTTTGTTGATGTTCATCTTATATCCTCCTTTCAAGACACTGTCCATTCCGTTCAACTGTTCTTCCAAGTCCTTTGCTGTCTCTAACAGAATTACAATGTCATCGGCGAACCTCAAAGTTTTTATTTCTTCTTCATGGATTTTAATACCTACTCCGAATTTTTCTTTTGTTTTCTTTACTGCTTGCTCAATATACAGATTGAATAACATCGGGGAGAGGCTACAGCCCTGTCTCACTCCTTTCCCAACCACTGCTTCCCTTTCATGCCCCTCGACTCTTATAACTGCCATCTGGTTTCTGTACAAATTGTAAATAGCCTTTCGCTCCCTGTATTTTACCCCTGCCACCTTCATAATTTGAAAGAGAGTATTCCAGTTAACGTTGTCAAAAGCTTTCTCTAAGTCTACAAATGCTAGAAACATAGGTTTGCCTTTTCTTAATCTTTCTTCTAAGATAAGTCGTAAGGTTAGTATTGCCTCACGTGTTCCAACATTTCTACGGAATCCAAACTGATCTTCCCCGAGGTCCGCTTCTACCAGTTTTTCCATTCGTCTGTAAAGAATTCGAGTTAGTATTTTGCAGCTGTGACTTATTAAACTGATAGTTCGGTAATTTTCAGATCTGTCAACACCTGCTGTCTTTGGGATTGGAATTATTATATTCTTCTTGAAGTCTGTGGGTATTTCGCCTGTTTCATACATCTTGCTCACCAGATGGTAGAGTTTTGTCATGACTGGCTCTCCCAAGGCCATCAGTAGTTCTAATGGAATGTTGTCTACTCCCGGGGCCTTGTTTCGACTCAGGTCTTTCAGTGCTCTGTCAAACTCTTCACGCAGTATCTTATCTCCCATTTCATCTTCATCTAAATCCTCTTCCATTTCCATAACATTGTCCTCAAGTACATCGCCCTTGTATAGACCCTCTATATACTCCTTCCACCTTTCTGCTTTCCCTTCTTTGCTTAGAACTGGGTTGCCATCTGAGCTCTTGATATTCGTACATGTGGTTCTCTTATCTCCAAATGTCTCTTTAATTTTTCTGTAGGCAGTATCTATCTTACCCCTAGTGAGACAAGCCTCTACATCCTTACATTTGTCCTCTAGCCATCCCTGCTTAGCCATTTTGCACTTCCTGTCGATCTCATTTTTGAGACGTTTGTATTCCTTTTTGCCTGCTTCATTTACTGCATTTTTATATTTTCTCCTTTCATCAATTAAATTCAATATTTCTTCTGTTACCCAAGGATTTCTATTAGCCCTCGTCTTTTTACCTACTTGATCCTCTGCTGCCTTCACTACTTCATCCCTCAGAGCTACCCATTCTTCTTCTACTGTATTTCTTTCCCCCATTCCTGTCAATTGTTCCCTTATGCTCTCCCTGAAACTCTGTACAACCTCTGGTTCTTTCAGTTTATCCAGGTCCCATCTCCTTAAATTCCCGCCTTTTTGCAGTTTCTTCAGTTTCAATCTGCAGTTCATAACCAATAGATTGTGGTCAGAATCCACATCTGCCCCTGGAAATGTCTTACAATTTAAAACCTGGTTCCTAAATCTCTGTCTTACCATTATGTAATCTATCTGATACCTTTTAGTATCTCCAGGATTCTTCCAGGTATACAACCTTCTCTTAATACTCTTGAACCAAGTGTTAGCTATGATTAAGTAATGCTCTGTGCAAAATTCTACAAGGCGGCTTCCTCTTTCATTTCTTAGCCCCAATCCATATTCACCTACTATGTTTCCTTCTCTCCCTTTTCCTACTGACGAATTCCAGTCACCCATGACTTAAATTTTCGTCTCCCTTGACTACCTGAATAATTTCTTTTATCTCGTCATACATTTCATTAATTTCTTCATCATCTGCAGAGCTAGTTGGCATATAAACTTGTACTACTGTAGTAGGAATGGGCTTTGTGTCTATCTTGGCCACAATAATGCGTTCACTATGCTGATTGTAGTAGCTTACCCGCATTCCTATTTTCCTATTCATTATTAAACCTACTCCTGCATTACCCCTATTTGATTTTGTATTTATAACCCTGTAATCACCTGACCAAAAGTCTTGTTCCTCCTGCCACCGAACTTCACTAATTCACACTATATCTAACTTTAATCATCCATTTCCCTTTTTAAATTTTCTAACCTACCTGCCCCATTAAGGGATCTGACATTCCACGCTCCGATCCGTAGAATGCCAGTTTTCTTTCTCCTGATAACGACGTCCTCTTAAGTAGTCCCCGCCCGGAGATCCGAATGGGGGACTATTTTACCTCCGGAATATTTTACACAAGAGGATGCCATCATCATTTAATCATACAGTAAAGCTGCATGTCCTCGGGAAAAATTACGGATGTAGTTTCCCCTTGCTTTCAGCCGTTCGCAGTACCAGCACAGCAAGGCCGTTTTGGTTAATGTTACAAGGCCAGATCAGTCAATCATCCAGACTGTTGCCCCTGCAACTACTGAAAAGGCTGCTGACCCTCTTCAGGAACCACATGTTTGTCTGGCCTCTCAACAGATACCCCTCCGTTGTGGTTGCACCTTCGGTACGGCCATCTGAATCGCTGAGGCACGCAAGCCTCCCCCCCAACGGCAAAGTCCATGTGATCAAAATATAATTTAAATGTTCATTTGACACTACAGTAATGAAGCTATAGTCACTCTTAATAAATTTTTTTCTTCATAAAACGGGGTTATACTACCGGTTTCAAAGGACTACTTCGTCTTTTTCAATTGTAAAACATCACACAATGAAGGCTTTCACGACCGGATGGTACTGTTTTTGATAATTCTTCCAGGTTATATTGCCGTGGACCATGGAATACTTCTATTCCTAACGTTTCGTCCAATACTACATTGGACAGCCTCAGAGGTATGGCTGGTCCTGTTGAGTTCTGCCGACTGACGAGTCGGGCGTCGGAGAGCGGCCTATTACTCCTACGCATGTACCAGTGGGAGAGATCATTACGAATGTGGAAGCAGGGATTGGAACCCTCCCTAAGGCAACTGCTAATGCAATTCGTATTGAAATCACAAGGATCTTGTGCCATAATAAGCCATTGGAGAGTAATTTAACTAAGGGGGAGAGAAAGGCCCTCAGGGCTTTAAATGCGGACGAAGGAATAGTTGTTCTTTCATCTGATAAAGGCAATGCCACTATGGTGATGAACAAAGAGGACTACAGAAGTAAGATTTTGGACATTACAATAAACTTAGAAGAGACCCGACGGCTGTTATTTTGAGGAAAACTAATACGTTGATAAAGTCTTCTACTTCCATTCCACAGAAGGATAAAAAAGTTTTGCTAAGGCGTGAATCTAAGTGTCCCAGACTTTATGGTTTACCTAAGGTTCACAAAATAAATCTCCCTCTGAGACCCATTGTTAGTGCGATTGATTCCCCTACTTATCAAACATCTAGATATCTAGATATCTAGCTACTCTTCTACAACCACACATTGGTAAGACTGATTCTTATGTGAGGGATTCACGTCATTTTATTGAGAAAATTGAAGGTCTAACCTTGGCTCCTGAAGACATTTTGGTCAGTTTTGATATTGCATCTCTGTTTACTATGTTTACCGGTCAATGAAGTTATGGTTTACATAACGGAAGTTTTCCCTGAAGATTTGACCGCTCTGTTTAGACACTGTCTCACTTCTAGTCAGTTTCAGTGGGATGAGGAGTTTTATGAGCAAGTGGATGGTGTTGCCATGGGTAACCCGTTGAGCCCTGCGATTGCCAATTTTTATATGGAAAAATTTGAACAATTAGCGTTGAATAAAGCAAATAAGAAACCATGTTGTTGGTATCGTTATGTAGACGACATATTCGTAGTTTGGACACACGGTAAAAGCCTTAGACGAATTTTTTGATTATTTTAATAGTGTAAACCCTAAAATTCAGTTTACCATTGAAGTGGAAAAAGACCAGGCTATTTCGTTTCTCGATGTGTTAGTCATGAGACAGACCGATGGTAGTCTAAAACATAAAGTGTTTCGGAAGAGCACACATACTGATAGATACTTACATAAGAACTCCAATCATCACCCACAACAAAAAAGAGGTGTAATCAAAAGTTTAGTGGTCAGGGCAAAACAGATTTGTACGCCAGAACGTCTGGATACGGAACTGAATCATCTGAAACAGGCCTTCGAAAAGAATGGGTACTCAAACAAAGAAATTAATAGAGTTTTAAGACCTAATTACAGAAGGCCAAAGGACAAGGATGGTACACAACAATGGAAGAACACGGTGTCTTTTCCTTTCATTAGTAAGGTTACAGATCGAATCGGCAAAATTTTGCTGAAACATAAAGTGAAACCGGTATTCGAACCTACCAGAAAAATAGGACAAGTACTTCGTTCTGTTAAAGATAGAAGGCCACCATTATCATCTAGCGATGTGTATAAAATTCCGTGTACCTGTGGCAAGGTCTATATTAGTACTACGAAAAGAAGTGTGAATACGAGGGTAAAGGAGCACAAAAGTCTTTACCGACTGGGTAAAATAGATAAATCGGCCGTTGCGAAACATGCACTTCAGTCCGGTGACCATGTAGTTAAATTTTCTGAAACTACAGTTTTAAGTGCTACCACGAACTATTATCCACGACTGTATAGGGAGGCTATTGAAATTTATAAACATGAAGATAATTTTAATAGAAAAGAAGAGGCCTTCAATTAAGCGAGACATGGACAGTGGCATTACAGAATCGGTAAGTGATTTTTATCTATGACGGACTGTTATCGATAGTTACATTTTGTCTTTGACTAGTTTTCTCTCTGCTACTATGTGCAAGCTAGACCACGCCCACTTTCCTCGGTATTTAGGCCGCTCTCCGACGGCCGACTCGTCAGTCAGCAGGACTCAACAGGACCAGCCATACTTCTGAGGATGTCCAACGTAGTGTTGGACGAAACGTTAGGAATAGAAGTATTCCATGGACCACGGCAATATAACCCGGAAGAATTGTAAAACATCAGTTGGAGAATATACAATGGGAATTATGACCATACACCTTCCAAAAATTACGAGAAGCAATGAGACCAGACAACCGAGGGAATGATGGCACAACAAAGTCATGCTTTCCCAGACGATCATTCCATGTCCTAACATAGAACAGATAAAAACTACACCAGGGTAAAAATTGCCAAGAATTGTTGCTATGTGTCCTGCTGAGACACAACGATCGTATGGCTGATATAAATTCACATGTTGTAAGTATATCAAGCACAGCAAGCTTCCATATCATGACAAAATGGCTTGACTCGGATTAAAGTCTTTCTTGCACTACGACGAAACGGTACTGACAGGGGGTCGCTATAGTGGTGGGCACTAAGTTCTAAAGAACTAATAAACCTTCAGAGCCTGACATAAGAAACTGACAATGTTCTTGACAACTGGTGTCCTAGCACGATGCGTGTTCCCTCCTCCATGTTCCCACAGATTACTCGCACCTGTCCAAATCTATACTTTGAATGCAGTGCATGTAGATGTCCACAGTTATGTCTCAACGCGTAAAGGTAGGACGTACTAGAGTTCTGAATGTCCACCAACTTGACGATGTCCCATTGCAGAAACATTAGATAGTGGTGTCCGGTTGTGTTAATGTGAGACTGTTGCGGAAGTTACTAGCGAGTGGGCTCAAGCTCTCGAACTATCGAATAATGAGCCCAGTTAAGTGACGCCAACAGTTTTACTTGAACTGAATAAATTAGCGGACTAAGCTATAAACCTCCTACAACCAATATAATAAATATATGTACGACTACAGAGTCACACGTTCATTGTTCACAGGGTTAATAATGTTGACACAGTTCAAAAAACTTTATAAAAATTACTCCTACACACACAATCTGCTTTGCATTGTGCACAGAGTCGCAGAACATTGACATGTAGGATACACATTTGGTGAGCAAATCAGATCTTATCCGTGCGACATTGTCTACACAGAAACGCGTAGTCGCTACTAAACATGCGCTCACCCGTTGATGTCCCAGACTCGACTCCAAGTATGACAGCCCAAAACCGGCTCTCGGTGTTGCAGCGCCGAAAGCGCACGAAATGCTTTCTCTGCAGTGCATCATAACACTATCGTCATTAAAATAAAGTAATGAAAAGAAGTGAAAATAGTGTATGACCTCTTACTACTTAGTGTCGCTATGATGGTTGTCAATCAAATGAGAATTCACGCATAAAAGAATGTTAATAACTGAAATTTATCTATACCTCACTCCGTCACTTACGTCATGTCGGTTAAAATTAACCGTTTGAACTACGAAACGAGGCATGGGAGCCCGCATCTCGTGGTCGTGCGGTAGCGTTCTCGCTTCCCACGCCCGGGTTCCCGGGTTCGATTCCCGGCAGGGTCAGGGATTTTTCTCTGCCTCGTGATGGCTGGGTGTTGTGTGCTGTCCTTAGGTTAGTTAGGTTTAAGTAGTTCTAAGTTCTAGGGGACTGAAGACCATAGATGTTAAGTCCCATAGTGTTCAGAGCCATTTGAACCATTTTCGAGGCATGGGAGTAATTGCTATGGTTCCCTGAGCCAGTAACGTCACACCTGATATCACGGTATATACCATGAACTCTCCTTTCCTCCTGTCTAAGGTCGTCCCACTTGCTTGCTTTCCAGATTTTAGGCTGTCTTCGTCCGTAATCCTGGAACATATAAATTCTTAGATTTGTCGCTGTAATCAGAACGACACATTCTTATGCCTCCCAGCTACATCGATTGGGTATACTCCAAAACACTGAAATAGCTCTTCAGTTGATATACTTCTGTAAGCTCTGGTGCGTCTTAAAAACACACCTCATGGCATTAGTCTCAGTTTGGTACTGTAGCTTTTCAGTGGCAATCGATTTGTCCTTACACTTGCTCCAAAACTGTTACATTAAAGACAGAGTTTCGATACAAACGCACAGTGTGCAGCGATATTTCATAATCTGGAATGTTGGCACGGGTATCGTGAGCATAATTTCGACTGCCCTCTATCTGAGTCGAAATATGTTTTTCTCGTCAATAAGCGCAACCACAGGGTGAAGAACAAATGCTACACTTAGTGGGCGACATGCGATTCCTCATCCCAGGTCGAGACAAAAGTTTATCTGGCAAAAAATGGCCCCACCAATAGTTTTAATAGAAATGTAATTTAAAAAATGAGGCTCTGGCAACGCTGTAAGGCCACGAACAGGTAGCATGGGCCTTCGCAGTACCGGAGCTGTTCCATTGGCTCAGCGAGACTACGCAATGCCATGGGGAACGATATGCAGTCTCGCCGATGTCAATCATGTTACGCTCAAACTTTTTTTTCAGTTAAAGCTTCAAATAGTATCCCATTTACGCCTCCACAACGCGGTATCTTGTGCGTTTCTTTCCGTTGCTATTAACTATATTTAAACTTTAAGTCATAACATGAACTTTTTACAGACGTAACGACCACATTGTTTCGTCCGTGACACAAATAAAGCCAATAGAAAATAATAGCGGATAGAGTAACATCGTTTGTATACAATGAGGTACTAAAAGCAAAGAACTAAATATGCTACACTAGACTGCACATTTTGCTACGCATAATAAGCCATTTCTGTATGTTTGAGGTCCAGGTTTATCTTCACAGAGCCAGTAAGTATAGATGCATCTACGAGCAGTTTTCACTTTAGAGAAGATGTTCAAAGCGACCACCCCGCATTTGCAAATACTTCTTTACTCGCTGGATCATACTTTACTGGATCCTAAGCAACACACCTCTATCCAACATTGTGAGACGGCATGCACACGAGTTGTTAGGTCGTGTACATTCATGGGTGGGGTGATATAAACTTGTTTCATTAGGTGTGACCCCCCCCCCCCCCCCAAAAAAAAAAAGAAAGAATGTAGTGGATTAAAGTCCAGGAAACTTACAGGCCAGAACATTGGACCTCCACGACCAATACATTTCCCCTGGGACACTTCGTTTGAATAGTTACGAACATTCTTTCCAAAGTGTGGCGGTACAGCCTAATGCTGAAACCACAGCTGTCGCCGAACATCAAGTGGAACGTTTTGTAATGCGTCAGGCAAAGTTTTGCAAGAAAGCGTACGATACAGGGACGCGTTCAACTTGTCCGTTAATAGGTAAGGGCCTAAAAGCACTCCTCCCAGTGCAACCTTCTTTAAAAATATCTTTTGGAATACTTAAACGAAAGTGTAACGTTCTTTAAAAAATTTCCTTTGTAGTACACTGAAGGGGTCCCTGAACTGCGAATGCATACAAAACTGGAGTTATCAAGTAGCATGTTGTAACTACAAGTAGTGTACTTGCTCTGTGTTATTGTTACCAAAAAACTTTATACGAACTGATTGGGCAATGCAACTCCCAGTACCAATAAAGAAATACAGTCACTGCAAAATACATTCAGTCTCTAAGGCATTGAATCCGCTGGCTAGTTCAAAACTGGCAACTTTGGTCCCTGTGCACAAATAAATAAATAAATAAATAAATAAAATAGTCTTACCACTAAAGCAGCAACGATGGATCGCGATATATTCTGGTCTCTCATACAGAAGAATGAAATACAGTAGCTGCAGGCTCAGTGGTGTGCAATGCTGGCCGTATTACTTTGAAATGTACATGAAATTCTTTTTGGCTGATAAATGAAAACGTTTTAGAAAATTGCAATGTCTTGAGAAACATATGACCTGGACAGGGAGACGGTATTGATTTAGGTGAATTACTAACACTGACCTTTTCAATTGTGAAATTGTATTCAAAGTTAAGTTTCGCTATCCAAAACATCTGACAATTGAAATTACATTGCTCAGAAAAATTACATCCTTTTTACTAACTGAGTCACCAACAATGAGATTTTTACAGCAAGTATTATCTAGCCTCACTAAAAAAGCCTAAAAACAAATCATCAAATTACGTACAACTGTTTTAATAAATCTTAGAAACATTACAAAATAGAAATATCTGACTAGCCTTTACATAAAAACTGTTTATGTACATTGTGGGTAATGAACAATTGTCAATTATCAGCCAACTCATCTACACTATCGCGCTGGCGAAACGAAAGTTATAAATACTTAACATCTTAGCCTTACTTGCGAGAAGACTTCTGCTTCCTCATTTATATTTCCAATAATATACGTATTCGTAATTCCTACATGATAATCTAAGACTTGGTGGCTTCATAGAAGACACCACAAAAACTGCCTCTCCCTCCTCTTTCGCTCACAGGCAGCTACCCACTGGTGTGTACCAAGCTCTCTCTTACTCAAGCGCTACAATCTCAGACCAGAAACAGTATCTTCGGCTCTGCGATCGTTGCACAGTCAGCGATCCGCTTTATAGAGCCCCTCAGAGACATACATAGTTTATAATATAATAATGTCATTTAAGTTTACATTAATATCATTACATTATTCGGGTGCTACATGTACGTGTACCCCAGTAGACTCCTTTCTTCACGATTCCAGCCTACAGGTTTATGCCAAAGGGTGCCTGAGAGCCAAGTTCACCGGTGACATGTGTGTTGTGTTCCGAACAAGGCGGCTGTTGTGGAGGTTGAAAATACCTTCACGAGTGAAGCTAGACTCGTCAGTCCATGTTGTTGGTTGTGGTCTTCAGTCCTGAGACTGGTTTGATGCAGCTCTCCATGCTACTCTATCCTGTGCAAGCTTTTTCATCTCCCAGTACCTATTGCAACGTACATCCTTCTGAATCTGCTTAGTGTATTCATCTCTTGGTCTCCCTCTACGATTTTTACCCTCCACGCTGCCCTCCAATACTAAATTGGTGATCCCTTGATGCCTCAGAACATGTCCTACCAACCGATCCCTTCTTCTGGTCAAGTTGTGCCACAAACTTCTCTTCTCCCCAATCCTATTCAATACTTCCTCATTAGTTATGTGATGTACCCATCTAATCTTCAGTATTCTTCTGTAGCACCACATTTCGAAAGCTTCTATTCTCTTCTTGTCCAAACTATTTATCGTCCATGTTTCACTTCCATACATGGCTACACTCCATACGAATACTTTCAGAAATGACTTCCTGACACTTAAATCAATACTGGATGTTAACAAATTTCTCTTCTTCAGAAACGCTTTCCTTGCCATTGCCAGCCTACATTTTATATCTTCTCTACTTCGACCATCATCAGTTATTTTGCTCCCCAAATAGCAAAACTCCTTTACTACTTTAAGTGCCTCATTTCCTAATCTAATTCCCTCAGCATCACCCGACTTAATTAGACTACATTCCATTATCCTTGTTTTGCTTTTGTTGATGTTCATCTTATATCCTCCTTTCAAGACACTGTCCATTCCATTCAACTGCTCTTCCAAGTCCTTTGCTGTCTCTGACAGAATTACAATGTCATCGGCGAACCTCAAAGTTTTTATTTCTTCTCCATGAATTTTAATACCTACCCCGAATTTTTCTTTTGTTTCCTTTACTGCTTGCTGAATATACAGATTGAACAACATCGGGGAGAGGATACAACCCTGTCTTACTCCCTTCCCAACCACTGCTTCCCTTTCATGTCCGTCGACTCTTATAACTGCCATCTTGTTTCTATACAAATTGTAAATAGCCTTTCGCTCCCTGTATTTTACCCCTGCCACCTTCAGAATTTGAAAGAGAGTATTCCAGTCAACATTGTCAAAAGCTTTCTCTAAGTCTACAAATGCTAGAAACGTAGGTTTGCCTTTCCTTAATCTTTCTTCTAAGATAAGTCGTAAGGTCAGTATTGCCTCACGTGTTCCAGTGTTTCTACGGAATCCAAACTGATCTTCCCCGAGGTTGGCTTCTACTAGTTTTTCCATTCGTCTGTAAAGAATTCGTGTTAGTATTTTGCAGCTGTGACTTATTAAGCTGATAGTTCGGTAATTTTCACATCTGTCAACACCTGCTTTCTTTGGGATTGGAATTATTATATTCTTCTTGAAGTCTGAGGGTATTTCGCCTGTTTCATACATCTTGCTCACCAGATGGTAGAGTTTTGTCAGGACTGGCTCTCCCACGGCCGTCAGTAGTTCCAATGGAATATTGTCTACTCCGGGGGCCTTGTTTCGACTCAGGTCTTTCAGTGCTCTGTCAAACTCTTCACGCAGTATCGTATCTCCCATTTCATCTTCATCTACATCCTCTTCCATTTCCATAATATTGTCCTCAAGTACATCGCCCTTGTATAGACCCTCTATATACTCCTTCCACCTTTCTGCTTTCCCTTCTTTGCTTAGAACTGGGTTTCCATCTGAGCTCTTGATATTCATACAAGTCGTTCTCTTATCTCCAAAGGTCTCTTTAATTTTCCTGTAGGCGGTATCTATCTTACCCCTAGTGAGATAGGCCTCTACATCCTTACATTTGTCCTCTAGCCATCCCTGTTTAGCCATTTTGCACTTCCTGTCAGTCCATATCAAGTTATTTATAAAATGTTGGTTATCTTCCACTTGATGCAAAAGCAATTCATAAAACTGTACTCGTTGAATGCAGTCCACTGACTGCTGGTGTTGAATTAACGAGTGATGATTTGGACGCATTTCTTCATCGTGCAGTACTAACGACCAGTCTTTGAGGTATCTGGAACTATCTTTCAGTATCACGAGTACTTGGCCGAGGTGTTGGTGAATGTTATAAGAATAGAGTTCTTTATTTGTGGAGTCCTTAGACGGAGTTCTGTCCATTACTTGTGGACGAAGGCTACTGGTTTCCCGAAGGTGATGCTCCAGGCAACGAAAGACATTCTCACCGGTATGGCGCCTTTGAGGGTATCATGCAGCATACGTACGAACAGTAGCAGCAGCCGTTATCGGATGCACCCGGCACCAAAAGCATATCGACCTATTCACCGTTTGTTGATACACGTTCCTCCGTACATTCCGATACGGTGCACGTATGTGACAGTGTTGGCAGCTCCTTGTGTTCTGAAACGGAACTTGTTGTCCCGTTCCATATTTTTCCAATAAATTCCGGTATAGGAGAACTATAGCGAGAGTGTTTGACTCTGCAGAAGCGGATTCGGTGTATAACAAACAGAAAAGAATGGATCAAGTGGTGCTTATTTATTTATTCGTTTTATTTCATGTGTGCCACATTTCCTTTTCCGTATGCAAACTTGGACTGTATGAATGAGATAGTACGTGAAGTGGCAGAAAACTCTGGTCAGAGGTCGTTGCATTGCATGTGAAGAGTCGTTCTGTGGCAGGATAGTACCAACCCCTAAATGTGAACAAGTTTGGTAAAGATGGCGAGCGAATCAGGTCAAAGAGGTCGCGAAGGTACGAGTATTGGCTCTGTCAGGTTGGCGAACCATCCCCTCCACCACCTTTTGAACGAAGAACGGTTAGGCAAGGTGTCCGGAGGTCACTTGTTCCGGGGTCGCAGCGCTGGACAGACGTGGAGACGCAGCTTTCGATTTTGGTAATGTTAACTAAGGTATTGTCTGAAATCTGCTCGGAAATAAAGTCCAGATGTTGAAATCAGGTGTGAGATTACCAGTAAACACCCATAAGGGAGTTTATCTTCATAATTTATTCAAATTTCAGTAAAACTTGCGTTTGTGCCTTGGTCAGGCCACGCACCATGGGCCTTAAGCTCAAGGTCATATTATTGCTCTATGCTTAACGGAAATTCACTCATTCAATGTATTTTAATCTGACCATTCGTTTACAGCAATATTTGGGGGGATTTTTATTTATTTTCCACATGTTTCCTTTGTGAACTTGCTTTCGCGCCATGTTGTCTGTTGGAGCAGCCGCCACCTTGATAAATGTGAATTCCATTCAAGATAAGTGCCAAAATTAATGACTTTTTTACAGTGACTTCATTATTTCCATTCTGACGATACCATCCACAGTCAATAACTTAGTTGTTGCCCGATAAAGCGAACATATGCTGCGTGAGCAACATTATTAATCTGATTTCTAACCTACTTTGCAAGTGGTGGTATTGTTAGAAACTGTCGTGAGCGGTAGTTACCTGTGAGATTGGACGTGGTGAGCTGAAGTTTGTCAAGAATGCCTTTAAGGCTACAAAGACGCCTTTATCAATAGCTCACCGAGTTTGAACGAAGTCGTGTAGCTGGATGACACGTCTGTGATAATGTGGAAAGATTTGACAGGAATGTACATGACTGCTGCCAGTGGTGGTGAAGAGAATCTGTCATCGGAAGAAGATCGAGCTACGGACGGCCACGTGACACTGCCGGAAGGTAAGACCAGCATGTTCGGTGTATGGCTATGACACATAGTTCTGCGTCTGCAGTAGCAATTTGAGCAGTACTTGGCACCACAGTGGCACAACGAACTTACTTCGAGAACAGCTCAGAGCCAGATGCTCTGTAGCGTGCATTCCACTGATCCCAAACCTCCGCAATTTCCGACTTCACTGATATCAAGCGCGAGTTCATTGGAGGACAGGGTGGATGTCTGTGGTGTTTTCTGATGGGAGCCGGCTCTACCTCTGTGCCACTGATGACCAAGTGTTGGTTGAAAGAAGGCCAGTTGAGGGCCTGAAACCAACTTGTCCGCGTCCTGGGCGCACTGGTCATATACCGAGAGTTATGGTGTAGGATGTGACTTCATATGACAGCAGGAGCACCCTCGCAGCTGTCCCACGCACTCTGACTCGAAATTTGTACGTTTGTCGTGATTCGACCCGTTGTGCTGCCATTCATGAACATCAGTATAGGGTGTATTTTCCAACAGGATAACGCTCGTCCACATACCTCTGTTGTAGCCCAACATAGTCTACAGTGTCATGGAACACATATAGGACCTCGGACGAAAACTCCAGAGTCATCCACAACCAGTATTAACCGTCCCTGTATTAACTGACCAAGTGCAACAGGCATGGAAATTTATCCAAAAACTGACAACCGGCACCTATACAACACAATACATGCATGTTTGCATTCTTGCGTTCAACATTCTGGCGGTTACACCGGTTATTAACGTGGCAGCATTTCACTTATGCAGTGGCTTATATCAACCTGTGACCTTGCAACATTAATCACTTAAATACGTTACCTAGGCAAATGTATTCCCGAAATTTCATTAATTTACGTTAGTTATTTTTTGGTGTTGCAATTTCCTTAGTCTATGTATCTACTCCTTAGGTAATGCCATTTCCTTCACCAAAATAAGAAGTACGGAGAATCATAAGAGTATTCGAAATACATTACATTAATGTGAAGTACACTGTGGTAGACATACATGAGTACTTTTCGATATAGCTTCCATGAAAATGTAACATTTCAGTAGTTACGTTTATAGCTGCGGTAAACAGTTAAGAAGAGTGATTTTTGCGATTATTATGTTCATACAACAGTATTCTCTTTGTTTCTGTATACTTTAAAATGAACAGTGGTATTTATCCTGCAGCTCTTGTCTTCTGATTTTAAATACTGCGGCGTCGCAGTATCAGTTTAAATGTGAATTACGACGAACTCCGATGAATATAGCGAAGTGGATACTCGTTTGCCAACTAAAAGGCAAGAAAAAGCTTCAAAATCTAATTACGTTGTTTGAAGGTAAACCTCTAAATTTCTTATAGAAGGATTTGGACACGCTCTCTTTGCTGCTTTTCGTTTGAATTTATGAATCACGACAAAAAAAAAAAAGCTTTTCGACATACATAATAATGATAAATACAGCTCCTGTAAATATAGACATATACAAGGGCAACATTTCACTCGCTCTATCTGAAGTAAGATATATTTCGCAGAATCCTGGCCCTGCATCTCTTGTAACGTTAATGAGGGCCTAGACGCCAGTTCTTTAGACAAACGAAAGTATACTTCCCTCCGGCCTCCGGCGCAGAGCGGCGAATGAATGGGGCTGGCTTTTCATTCAGCGAGTTTGTAGACTCCTTTCTTTGGGTAGTTCTCACTTCGTAACCGAGAACGCATAAATCAGGCAGCTCTGGCAATGTTTACAGACTGAACAAAACCCATTCGCGCTGCATTATGAAACGTTAACGGAATTTATAGTCAGATGTTGAACTTGCGCAGAGGCCAGAACTGAGCAAACACCAGTGTCACTTGGAAAGTATTAGCCGAGTCCAAAGCTTTTAAGCCCTGTCGCTCTTTTTCTTCCAGACTCTGCCTTTTGTAGAGCAGTTTCGCGGCAGACGGAGGAGGGAAATTCCAGAATTTGCGATATTTAAGGCAGACGTGCGGCAGTTCCGTTCAATGGCTACCGTCTTCCCTTGCCTTGATGGAACGTTGATCTGAGAGAGGCAAGTATAATCACGGAGATGAATGGATAATTATATGATACTATAAAACATACTGTAATACACACGATCGTGCTAATTAATGGTTATAACGTTTATATTTTCTTAAAAGCATGGAATATATAAAAGAAATTAATATGTGACCTCACAAAACTAGAGGACGACACAAAATATTGTTACAAGTAGATAAAAGAAGTCTCTTGATTTAGAATCTTTATGAAAGCCGCGAGACGTAAGTGAGTTACTTACTACACTAAAAACTGAAAGATCACAGTTATTAGAAAAAACAAATCAAATTCTTATTACAATTCTACTAAAATAATTATTCCAATTAACACCAGTTTTTGATATACCACATTTTTAAATCAACTTAAAAAATATAAAACAATATATTTTACCCCTATACAGATTCCTAGCCCTATATAGATGGTCTTAAAATTTTTGACTGTGAATGTTTAACAGCTATGAAATGCTTGAAAGATTTAAAAATGAAAAACATGGGGCACATGCAACAGATACTAGTAATGAGTGGAAGTATTCATGCATCTTTTAGTAAGTAGTGTAACAGTAAGAAGGTGTACTGTTCAAGCGTCAATTATGTATTTTATTCGTCCCATGTTTTTCGTTTCAAATCTTATAAATACTAATATTTTCATAGCTATAAGAAAATTAAGTCTGTAATTTTTGAGAGTGTCTGTATGGGGTTAGGAATTTCAGTGGGTTGGGAGAAACTAGTTTATATTCTCTAGGCTAGTTTAAAATGCTAGTATATTAAAAATTAGTTTTTATTTAAATAATTATTTTTTACTTCTTAGTCTTATAAGTGTGAAGTTTTCCAACAGATTTCGAACATTCTGACGAGATTACGACACAGATATGTTTTAAATTTCAGGTTTATTTCAGTTCCTATTTACCTGTGTCGAGCAACATATTGCTTCCTCCTACCTATGTTTCGTGAAAAGACAGTGAAGGTAAGAATTAAAGAGATCTTAGCGCACACAGAGGCTTACCAGCAATTGTTCTTCCCTCTAACCATTCGTGACTGAAACAGAATAAAGGGGGGGGGGGAGGCATCAGTCTTCTACTGGTTTGATAGGGCCCACCACGAATCATTTCCGTGAGCAAACCCCTTCATCTCAGAGTAGCACTTGCAACCTACGTCCTGATATAATTGCTTGATATATCCCTATATCTGTCTTCCTCTACAATGTTTACCTTCTGCAGCTCCCTCTAACACCACCGGTGTCATCGCGTGATGTCTTAACAGATGTCCTACCATCCTGTCCATTCTTCTAGTCAGTGTTTTCCATGTATTTCAATCCTCAACGATTCTCCGGACAACGCCCTCATTTCTTACCTTATCAGCCCACCTAATTTTCAACATTCTTCTGTACCACCACATCTAAAATGCTTCGATTTTCTTAATTTCCATATTTCCCGCAGTCCTTGTTTCAGTATCACACAACGTTGTGCTCCAAACGCACATTCTTAGGAATTTCTTTCTCAAATTAAGGCCTATGCTTTTTGATACGACTTCTCTTGGCCAGAGATGCCCCTTTTCCCATTGCAAGTCTGCTTTTGATTTCCTCCTTGCTCCGTCTGTCATGGGTTATTCCGCTGCCTAGGTAGCAGAATTCCGCAACTTTATATACTCCGTAACCACCAATCTTGACATAAAGTTACTCGCTGTTCTCATTTCTGCTACGCCTGATTACTTCCGTCTTTCTTCGATTTACTCTCAATCCATATTCTGTACTCGTTAGACTGTTCATTCCATTCAGGAGATACAGTAATTCTTCTTCACTTTCACTGAAGACAGCAATATCATCAGCGAATCTTAACATTATTACTTTTCACCTTGAATTTTAATCCCATTCCTCAACTATTGTTTTATTTCCGACAGTGTTTTCTTCGGTGTATAGATTGAACATTAGTGGCCCTCATTTTAGTCGGAGCTCTTCCTGCTTGTTCTTCCACTTTTATTGTTCCCTCTTGGCTTGGTTCGATGAACCCTCTGCCAGGCATTTAAATGTGATTTGCAGGGTATCCATGTAGATGTAGATGTACATGTACATATTGTTTCTTTTGAGTCATCAGTCTTCTGTCTGGTTTGATGCGGCTCGATACGAATTCATCTCCTGTGCCAACCTCTTCATCTCAGAGTAGCAACTACATCTTCAATTACCTGCTGGATGTATTCCAATCTCTGTCTTCCTGTACAGGTTTTGCCCTCTACAGTTCTCTCTAGTACCATGGAAGTCATTCCCTGATGTCTTAGCAGATTTTCTATCATCCTGTCCCTTTTCCTTTTCATTGTTTTCCATGTATTCCTTTCCTCTCCGATTCTGCACAGAACCTCCTCATTCCTTGCCTTATCAGTCAGTCTAATTTTCAACATTCGGCTGTAGCAGCACACCTCAAATGCTTCGATTCTCTTCTGTTCCAGCTTTCCCACAGTCTATGTTTCACTATCATACAATGCTATACTACAAATGGGAAATTCAGAAATATAGAAATATAAGTCACTGAGGAATGAAATAAATAGGAAGTACAGGGAAGCTAAGACGAAATGGCTGCATGAAAAGTGTGAAAAAATCCTCAAAGAAATGATTGTCGGATGGACTGACACAGCGTACAGGAAATTCAAAATAACCTTCCGTGAAATTAAAAGCAAGGATGGTAACATTTAGAGTGCAACAGAAATTCCACTGTTAAATGCAGAAGAGAGAGTGGACAGGTGGAAAAAATACATTGAAGGCGTCTGTGAGAGAGAAGATTTATCTGCTGTGATACTCGTAGTAGAAGAAATAGGTGTCGATTTAGAAAAGATAGGCGATCCAGTATTCGAATCAGAATTTAGAGAGTTTTTTAGGATTTAAGTTCATATAAAGCAGAGTTGACAGATAAGATTCCATGACAAGTTATTAAATCATTGGGGAAGTGGCAACAAAACGACTATTCTCGCTGGTGTGTAGAAGGTATGCGTCTGACGACATACCATCTGTCTTTCGGAAAAATATCATCCACACAGTTCCGAAGACTGCAAGAGCTGACAAGTACGAGAGTTATCACACAATCAGCTTGACAGCTCATGCATCCAAGTTACTGACAAGAATAATATACCAAGAATAGAGAAGAAAATTGAGGATGTGTTAAATGACGATCAGTTTGGCTTTAGGAAAGGTAAAGGCACCAGAGAGGCAATCCTGATTTTTCGGATGATAATGGAATCAAGAACAAAGAAAACCACACGTTCATAGGATCTATTGACCTGGAAAAAGGGTTCGACAATGTAAAATGGTGCAAGATGTAAGAAATTTTGAGAAAAATAGGGGTAAGCTGTATGTAATAGCCAAGACGAATAACAAGAGTAGACAACCAAAAACGACGTGCTCGGATTAAAAAGGATATAAGATCAGGATGTAGTCTTTCGCCCCTATTTTTCAATCTGTACATCGAAGAAGCAAGGCTGGAAATAAAAGAAAGGTTCAGGAGTAGAAATGAAATTCAAGGTGGGAAGAGATCAATGATAAGATTCGCTGATGGCATTGCTGTCCTGAGTGAAAGCGAAGAAAAATTACTTGATCTGCTGAATGGAATGAACAGTATGAGTATAAAATATGGACTGAGAGTAAATCGAAGAAGACGAAAGCAATGAAAAGTAGTAGAAATGAGAAGCAAGGAGGAGATGAAAGAGAGACTAGCACTCTCAAAAAGGGAATACATGACCAAGAGAAGTCTACTGTTCCAACATAGGCCTTAATTTGAGGAGGACATTACTGAGAATGTAAGCTTGGAGCACACTATTATATGATAAGACAACATGGACTGTGGGAAAACCGGAACAGAAGAGAATCTAAGCATCTGAGATGTGGTGCTACAGACGAGTGTTAAAAAATAGGTGGTCTGTTGAGGTAAGGAATGAGGAGGTTCTGCGCAGAATCAGAGAGGAAAAGAATATGTGGAAGACACTGATAAGGAGAAGGGACAAGATGATAGTAGATCTGTTAAGACATCAGGAAATGGCTTCGATGGTACTAGAGTGACCTGTAGAGGGTAAAAACTGTAGAGGAAGACAGAGATTGGAATACATCCAGCAAACAATTGTGGTCGGTGGTTGCAAGTGCTACTCTGAGGTGAAGAGCTTGTGGCAGGAGAAGAATTCATGGCAGGCCGCATCAAACCAGTCAGAAGCCTGATAACTCAAAAAAAAAAAAAAAAAAAGGAAAAAGAACAAGAATACCGCCCGCACGCTGCAAAGGGTGTCGACAGAGAGTCCCGAACGGCAACTGCCACTGCAGGGAAATGGCTCCGCACACAACGAGCGGATACATGTTGATCCACGAGCCGCACCAACCCAAGCTTTCATCTTGGAAGGCGCAGAGGAGTGTGACCTAAAGTTAAAATCCTCTGGGATGTTGGGCCTCGTCACATTTCCATTAAAATAATGTTTCGACCCTTCTGCGCGAGAGCACTATTTGATCTACCTACACATTCTAACCACGGAGACGCACGTCCGGAAGCAGCGTTCGCCCCACAAGCACAAGAATCGCCAAGGACGCCGTCTGGCGACTGTTTCTTGCCGACAGATACACACGGTTCTACTGATCTCAACAGTGTCGTGGCGTCGACCGGGTCTGCTTCCCCTTTCGGAATTGAGATAATGGACGACTCTTCTCCTGGACTCTCGTTCGGTGATGGAGGGGGGGGGGGGGCATGGAACACTACAAGGATACATTTGATAGCTGCTGTTACCCACCAGTAGCCTCCCTCCAGTGACTCTTGAGCGGAGGACGTAGAAGAGAACTATTTGGCAGTTGCAGCAGTTGTCGAATAGTGGGAGTTACACCCCCTTCCCCATCTTCAACGGACGACATGATAATAGAGGCAACAGGTTCGCGTAGTGGTGACAGTACTGGTCGCCACTGCTCACACGGAACATGGCTGCCACTGTCTTCGAGGGTGAACGACAGTCGCATCGATCCGCGACTATCAGCATCAACTCCAGCCGGTATCATACGAAGCTGTTATTGTTAGGCGACACACTTTATGCGGCTGGCATTGATATGGGCCTATTGCAAAAGGTATACGTTTTTGGCTTCCTGGACATCTCTGCATACACGAAATCCACTTCACATGCTTCGGATACGGGCAGTGGCGACGCAGTTCTTCTCCAAGAATGTTTAGTAGCAATCGATATACGTTACCTACCGAATGCCAGGGGCATGGCGCTTATAGTCCGAGGGATACACCTCGTCAATGTTTACCCACCGTCGGAATCCAGTAAGTGGTGTGAACGTTCGCTACTCTTTGCTGAGGAATCAACGCAGTTATGCCAAGGCAGGATAGATGATATGGTGATCGGGGACAATTTAAATTTTACACCGTCTCCCAAGCACCAAATTCCTCATCATTCTCCATGACATGTGAGCCTTGGTGCCCCCTTTTCTCGCACACCACCTCTTTGGCGCGGCATTATATATTACCCGTCTGTACTACGGTATTTGCCCTGTTGTGATCTGGGGGCTGTTTTACGGTCGCGGCCGTTGGGGTCGGACTCGCTACGAGGTGGAAGGACCTGCTCGCAGGGACGAAGGAGGAAAACACGCGAGCTCGCCCAGCAGCGGCGTGGCCGTCCTACCTTGCAACACGGTCGCGAGTTTGTGGCGGACCTGCCTGATGTCAACTCCGAGCGCTGTTCGTCGCATTGCTTTGGTAACTGTTTTCTCGGAGAAACCCATCCTCGAGACCATCTCGAACAACGCTCTACATCGAAGGTGTAAGTGATTTTGGTGCCTTCGTTTCGTTGAACGATTTGCGCTACAGCGAGTGTACTTGTTGGTTGGTTGCCCTAATGTACGCGTTGCTGAAGTAAGTGCAGCCGGCAAGGTGTGTGACAGCATGGGGACCAGCAGTCACTACTTCCCTTAAAAGATCAGTGTTCCCAAATAATGTAGTAACTGTAAGGTATTGAAGATATTAGGTCATAGTCATGTGGTAATTTTCTGCATACCAAGCTTACACAATTGGCAGCTACATTGCAGACCTATGCAACGAAATTAAATTGCACAAAACCTAGTATCATTGTGAAGTTGTTTTGTTCGTTTGAATAACGTGATATTATCTTGAAAATTTTTCCATTTCATCTTCGTGCACAATGTCGGCCTTAATCATATGTGGAAATATTGGCTCTGAGCACTATGGGACTTAACATCTGAGGTCATCAGTCCCATAGAACTTAGAACTACTTAAACCTAACTAACCTAAGAACAGCACACACATCCATGCCCGAGACAGGATTGGAACCAGCGACAGTAGCGATCGCGCGGATCTAGACTGAAGCGCCTAGAACCGCTCGGCCACACCGGCCGGCTTGGAAATATTGTTTGGTAAACTATGAGACTGTAAAAGTCTGATACTATATTTATGAACTTATGTTTTATTTCGTTAATTGCTGCTTCGACCACTGTCTTACACGAATTTATTTTTATTGACCTTCCACTTCTATCAATCCACCTTTTTTTTTGTAGATACTGTTGGTTATTGCTCTCTCTCTGTCCCAGTCGTCTAGGAGTAGCGAACGTCTCATTCCCTTATCACTATCGACCATTACAACTAGGTGAAATCTGTCGTCCATTACTAACCGCGTTATGAGAATTTAGTCTATGGTATTGGTTAAAAACAGTCTTGGTTGCAATTTTAGTTTTTTATTTTTCAGCGACGCGTTTCGCCTTATTTAGGCATCTACATAGGAAACAGAGGACAAATACATCTATTTTTCAGCGACGCGTTTCGCCTTAGCCGGCCGAAGTGGCCGTGCGGTTAAAGGCGCTGCAGTCTGGAACCGCAAGACCGCTACGGTCGCAGGTTCGAATCCTGCCTCGGGCATGGATGTTTGTGATGTCCTTAGGTTAGTTAGGTTTAACTAGTTCTAAGTTCTATGGGACTAATGACCTCAGCAGTTGAGTCCCATAGTGCTGAGAGCCATTTGAAACATTTTTTTGTTTCGCCTTATTTAGGCATCTTCAGGTTGTCTACATAGGAAACAGAGAACAAATACATCTATTGAGGTGATTCTGTATTAGACTTCAGTACTAGCACACGACGCTGTGGTGCATTATGCTTACTACCTGAGGCCCCACCTTACTCTGCTACTCGCTCCTGTCAACGGGAACGCGTTATGCAGGTCTTGGTGCCTGTCGCATCCATCTAGAAAAGGTAATGATTTTACTATTTTGTATTTCTAGTTTTTACTGAGTTTAACGAAGGCGATGTTGGCCTGATATATTCGTCGATGCCCTTTGGCTACACTGACTAAAGGATTCTTCTACGAGATACCAAATTAAGGTATTTGCTCTTTCAATAGTTGATCTGTTTATACATGCTTATAGGTTATCCAAGTCTTCAAAACGCTATCGCGATTCTTAAATACATGTATTTGTTCTCTGTTTCCTAGGTAGATAGCCTGAAGATGCCTAAATAAGGCGAAACGCGTCGTTGAAAAAAAAAAAAAAACTTAAGTTGCAACCAAGACTGTTTTTAATCAATACTGTTAAGCATTGGTTTGCTGTATGCCACATATGGATTGGAAGAATTTCTATAGTCTGTGGCATATTTTCCCCCTCTTGAAACCGTACTAATCTTTTTCCAGTACTTCTACTTCGTTTCTTGCTATTCGCCAGTGTATTAACTTGGTCAGCAAATTACAAGCGTAACTTTTCAGACTAATCGCCTGATAGTTTTCGCGATGTGTGCTCTTTCACGTCGGCATGCCTAAATAAAGCCTTTCTGTTTCCAGGCAGCTTCATTTTGAATGTCATCAAACCCCTGAGTTTTCGACATATTTCTGCGATATCATCATCAGGAGAAAAACTATTGACAGCCGACATTGGCATAGTGTTCTGCTTACAAACAGTGTTTCCCAGTTTCTAATACAGACTTCCAGGGTTGTGGAGGGGACTTAGCACTGTAGGTAGACATCTGATGAGAAACCCATTTTCGGGTATGCACAGTTTGCAAGTGCAATAATTTTGAAGAGTGATCACTTGCAAATCTCCCGCTTCACGGTATACTCACAGCGGAGACAATGAACTCTTAACTGTGTGCTCTGCAGAAGCGTCTTCGTATGGCGACCCTACAGAATGTGCCATGCACAATGTGTACCTGCGATGCATAGCTTTCATATAGTCGATCAACGAACCCGTATGAGCCTTTGTGGAACGCCGTAGACAGCGTACCAGTTTCTCGCAACCGTTTTTGTAGTAGGCCGAAACAGATGCGTTCTTCAGCACCACCATTACGTGCTGTACCACGAACCGGGAGAGTCGAAAATGGTCCGATCTGCAAATTTACTTTATATCCAAAACGGTAGACGTTCGCACATAGATATTTGTCAAATATTTATCTAATAAGTCCACTCTATAAAACCCAGAAGCCTAAAATAAGAATTGTGGAACACCTCTTATAGGAGAGGCAGCACCATCTGACATCACCCAGAGGACGGCCATAAAGAACACAGAACACCATACTAACCTCGGCATTCATTAGTCTGTTGAAGACAGCTTTCGAAAGCTCGAGTATTTTACTCGAAATGATACAGTTTGAAAACCGAGAAGATTTTATCCAGAGCTGTCACATTTATCTTCACAAGCATTCTTCATTAATGCGTGTCTGGAACTCTGATTTTACGTCACCATTTCAAAGATTTTTGGTACAAAACTCAAATACGAGGTGTGCTTTTTAAGTAAGTACCGTTTTGAAATTAAAAATAAGACGTGCTCAGATATCTCAATAATTTTATTTCTACATCAAAGCCTGTACCTTAATCTACGCACTGACGCCATTATCCCGGCCGCTGGTTGCCGAGCGGTTCTAGGCGCTACAGTCTGGAACCGAGCGACAGCTACCGTCGCGGGTTCGGATCCTGCCTCGGGCATGGATGTGTGTGATGTCCTTAGGTTGGTTAGCTTTAAGTAGTTCTAAGTTGTAGGGGACTGATGATCTGGGATGTTATGTCCCATAGTGCTCAGAGCCATTTGAACCATTTGACGCCATTCTTCCTTGTTTACGTTGTGTACTGAGTGTTTAAGATGCCTCCGATAATCGTGAGTCCCGCCGACTGTGAAGTACGGGCTGTTATAAGATTTCTTAGTGCTAATGGCCTAAAAGTGATCGATATTCATAGTGAGATCTGTGCAGTTTACGGAGAAAATATTATGAGTTATGGAATGGTAAGAAAGTAGGTGAGAGCATTTAAAGATGGCCGCACAAATGTACATGATGAATAACGGAGTGGCCGTCCTTCCGTCGTTGATGAAAGTTTGTTGCGGAAAGTGGACAATAAGGTGAGAGAAAACAGACGCTTACGATTTCCTCCTTGCGGGATGACTTTCCTAATGTTTCTCGTAGAGTTTTGCATGGCGTTGTGACCGAGCACTTGAATTACCGAAAATTGTGGGCACGTTGGGTACCGAAAATGTTGACGGATGTGCACAAAACCAAACGTTTAGACAGTGCATTGACTTTCCTTGAGTGGTACCACAACGACGGTGATGATTTTTTAAGCCAAATAGTTACGGGCGATGAAACATGGGTGGCCTATGTCACACCAGAATCAAAGCAACAGTCCATGGAAGTTAAGCAAGGGCACTATTTTGCTGCAAGACAATGCCCGTCCGCATGTGGCGAATCAAACCAAAGATCTCATCACATCTTTTCGATAGGAAACTCTAGATCAGTGCTTCCCAACGTGTGGTCCGCGGACCCCTTAGGGGTCCGCCGGCTCTTTATAGGGGGGTCCGTGGCCACCTTTCGCCAAATCGTGTAAAATAATGAGTAAAATTATTGAATAAAAATGTGAAAATCAAATTCATCACTTTTTTTCGTGTGAAAAACATGTGTACTCCTACTTCAGATCGTATCCTCAAGCAGCCTTAGCGGTTCCAAGGTGAGAACGTATACACAGTTTAGTGCCGGAGAATGCGGCTTCTCTGATTGTTTCGCAACAATACGGGGGTCTGAAACTTCCTGGCAGATTAAAACTGTGTGCCTGACCGAGACTCGAACTCGGGACCTTTGCCTCTCGCGGGCAAGTGCTCTACCATCTGAGCTACCGAAGCACGACTCACGCCCGGTCCTCACAGCTTTACTTCTGGCAGTATCTCGCCTCCTACCTTCCAATACCTCCTGAATACGGGGGTCGTTTGTGCGCCAGCTCACGGCGCTAGATGCGCTGAAACCTTTTACGCATGCGCGGAGCGAGTTTTGTCGACCAGTCACAGCGCTCGCTGGCACGTATGCGGCCCCAGGCATCATTAAATGTTAAACTTGCCTTGTCAGTGCACTACCTACTTCATAAGTCGATTTTTGACCAGTTTATTACTTCTAACATGGATCGGTGGCTGAAGTCAGAATCATTGAAGAAGGGTGCAGTTTATCCATAGCCTTCACAACAAGGGAAGTTCCAGTTGTAATGAATGAGGAGGGAGGACGACCAAAGGAAGACTTTACATACATTTGAACACTTTTCTTCGGATTTCACGAAAAACCACACACACACACACACACACACACACACACACACACACACACACACACGTCTGTTACGAAATATGCATGCTCCTTACACAACAGTAGCCAAACAGTGGAAGCGAACAGACCATAAGCGGCAGCTTGTCAACAGCAAACAGTTTGGACGTGACGTTGATTGCTCTTGGAAGAAGACAGCTCCATCGTGTGAAATTTCAATTACCAAGTAATTTTGATCAGGCTATAGTGAGAGTAAATCCACTAGTAAATGTCTGAATACAGTGGGAATTCAAATTGGATCGTTAATTTCAAGTTGTTTCCATTCATCTATAAACCAAAGACTACTGATACTTGGGGGGGGGGGGGGGAGGGGGCGGGGCCTTGGGAACATGGCACTTGTATTAAGAAGCTTTCAGTTCCCATGGGTTTCGCTCTGAAATTTAAAGTTACTGTGCTCTTGACTGACTAGGGGCCCGCCATGGATTTTCGACTGAAGAAGGGGTCCGCCAACTGAAAAGGATGGGAAGCCCTGCTCTAGATCATCCTCCGTACAGCCCCGATCTTCCGCCCAGTGACTACCATCTGTTCCTGCACTTGAAGAAACACCTGGGCAGACAGCGTCTTCAAGAGGATGACGAAGTCAAAACAGTGCTGATGCAGTGATTAACAAGTCCGGCGGCAGACTTTTATGAGGAGGGTATTCAAAAACTGGTAAAACGTTATGACAAGTGCCTCAATATTGACGGAAATTATGTAGAAAAGTAGGTTAAGGTACAGGCTTTCATGTAAAAATAAAATTATTGAGATATCTTAGCACGTCCTTTTTCAAACTTCCTGGTAGATTAAAACTGTGTGCCAGGCCGATACTCGAACTTGGGACCTTTGCCTTTCGCGGGCAAGTGCTCTACCGACTGAGCTACCCAAGCACGACTCACGCCCCGTCCTCACAGCTTTACTTCTGCCAGTACCCCGCCTCATACCTTCCAAACTTTTCAGAAGCTCTCCTGCGAATCTTGCAGAACTAGCACTCCTGAAAGATAGGATATTGCGGAGACATGGCTTACACACAGCCTGGGGGATGTTTCCAGAATGAGATTTTCACTCTGCAGCGGAGTGTGCGCTGATATGAAACTTCCTGGCAGATTAAAACTGTGTGCCAGGCCAAGACTCGAACTCGGGACCTTTGCCATTCGCGGGCAAGTGTTCTACTCCGCTGCAGAGTGAAAATCTCATTCTGGAAACGTATTTTTTTAATTTCAAAACGGCAATTACTTAAAAATCACGCCTCATAACTTTCTACCATTTACACCTTGCACGCAAACATTTGCCATGTATGTCCCATATTTATCGCTTGTAAATCTCAAACAAGAGTCCACTATAGACAACACATAGCACTACGTTTTTCTAAATTTTAAACGGTGTTGCAGCTGACCTACATACGTCTCCACAGGAGTTGTGCAGGAAACTGCAGTTCTGCTCCCTCATAACGTAGCCGGCTGCAGCCAGTAGAGGGCGACGTAACAGAAAACTCCGCCGCCGGCCGCGCTACACAAGACGTCGGAGGCGGGCGGAACTGCTCAATTATTCATAACTCAACACTTAATTAACGAAACGCGCCGAGTTCTGTTCGTATCGGGTAACTGTTTGCAGCTTTTAATTTCTTCCACTTTGAGGAAACTTTCCGAGCCGAGGCAAGAAACGAAGCGGGTTTTTTACACGATAAATTAAAAGACGGCAGCCGCGCCCGCGCCGTTTTTAATGTAATCATATAACATTTCAGTGTTGCGTTACTTTCAGGAGACGGTCCTTGTTTCCGGCCCGTGGCGACGCCCCCTTCTTTCTCCCTCCCGCCCCCTTCCCCCTCCCCCTCTCCTCTCTCGCAGCCACCGGAGCATTTCTCGCTCCAGCCCACGCCCACCCCTTCGGGCGAGGTTCTTCAAACGCCGTCTGGGTGTGGGTGGGTCTCGTTTCCTGCTGCGGAGGGTTGTTGCAGACTGGCGCCGGCGACACCACATCGGCGTGGCGCGCTTTATTTTAATTCCGCGAATTTTGGCGCCGAGTTGAATAATTAAGAGCGCAGGGCCAAGCACTCAGCGGTCTCGGGTTTCCTCGCAATTATATCTTAATTAATTATTGGGCGGCGCGAAAGAAGCGGGTAACGAGGCGTCCCCTCGGCAGCCGGAACAAGCGTGTGCCTCTGTCTGGGCCGGGACGCGTCTTTTACTTCTTCTTCTTAGCCGCCTGCACCGTACGCGGAACGGCAGTCGAGAAAATTACTTTGAGCCAAAGACAGAAAACGTATACTCCACAGTCTGGAAGCCATATACTGTTACCAGCATTAGTTTCGTTTAGAGGAAGCTCCACACTTACGAGATCTCCTCACTTTTAAGAGACTGCGCCTCTGACAACACAGCATGTAGTGGAAAGAAATGGAACTACAACGCACGACAGCTCAGTTTATGTACGCTTCGCGCCATTAAAACTGCCAAACCAGGAAGGATAGTAGATAACGAAATTTCACCCGTTGTGCATATAGCATATTTGTAGCAGGGAAAACACGTGATTTTTAGGTGATTTGTGGGAAATTTAGTATGCAGAGCTGCTACTTTTGACAGCGAATACGGCTCTGACTCGGATGAACATCGAGTCTAACTAAGCTTGAATGGCGTGTTTGTCTCTCAATAAGCCAAGGCCAAGTGTTTTGTGGGTGAGACGTCTGGAGAGCGTGTTGACCAGGTCAACAGACGGACACCCTCTGCGTTGACGTAAGCCAGCACAGCATGTGTAACATGGGATCTTGCGTTATAACGTCAGGGAGACTTCGACGACAGAGGACAACTACTGGTCTTAGGGGAGTATCAATCCCTATGGTGATAATATTAAATTTAACATATTTATACTTCGTTTTCTCAGGAAATATTAAACGTAATAAAACAAGTCGTATACACGGTGGTCCATTGATAGTGACTGGGCCAAATATCTCATGAAAGAAGCATCAAACGAGAAAAGTACAAAGAACGATACTCGTCTAACGTGGCCCGCTAGATGGTGCTGCCATAGGTCAAACGGATATCAACTGCGTTTTTTAAAATAGGAACCCCCATTTTTTTAATTACATATTCGTGTAGTACGTAAAGAAATATGAATGTTTTAGTTGGACCACTTTTTTCGGTTTGTGATAGATGGCGCTGTAATAGTCATAAACGCATAAGTACGTGGTATCACGTAACATTCCACCAGTGCGGACGGTATTTGCTTCATGATACATTAAACGTGTTAAAATGGACCGTTACCAATTGCGGAAAATGTCGATATCGTGTTGATGTGTGGCTATTGTGATCAAAATGCCTAACGGGCCTGTGCTATGTATGCTGCTCGGTATCCTGGACGACATCATCCAAGTGCCCGGACCGTTCGCCGGATAGTTACGTTATTTAAGCAAACAGGAAGTGTTCAGCCACATGTGAAACGTCAACCACGACCTGCAACAAATGGTGATGCCCAAGTAGGTGTTTTAGCTGCTGTCGCGGCTAATCCGCGCATCAGTAGCAGACAAATTACGCTAGAATCGGGATTCTCAAAAACGTCGGCGTTGAGAATGCTACATCAACATCTATTGCACCCGTACCATGTTTCTATGCACCAGGAATTGCATGCCGACGACTTTGAACGTCGTGTACAGTTCTGTCACTGGGCACAAGAGAAATTACGGGACGATCATAGATTTTTTGCACGCGTTCTATTTAGCGACGAAGCGTCCTTCACCAACAGCGGTAACGTAAACCGGCATAATATGCACCATTGGGCAACGGAAAATCCACGATGGCTGCCACAAGCGGAACATCAGCCACCTTGGCGGGTTAATGTATGGTGCGGCATTATGGGAGGAAGGATAATTGGCCCCCATTTTATCGATGGCAATCTAAATGGTGCAATGTATGCTGATTTCCTACATAATGTTCTACCGATGTCACTACAAGATGTTACACTGCATGACAGAATGGCGATGTACTTCCAACGTGATGGATGTCCGCTACATAGGTCGCGTGCGGTTGCAGCGGTATTGAATAGCGTATTTCATGACAGGTGGATTGGTCGTCGAAGCACCATACCATGGCCCGCACGTTCACCGGACATGACGTCACCGGATTTCTTTCGGTGGGGAAAGTTGAAGGGTATTTGCTATCGTGATCCACCTACAATGCCTGACAACATGCGTCCGTGCATGGTCAATGCATGTGCAAACATTACGAAAGGCGAACAACTCGCTGTTGAGAGGAATGTCGTTACACGTATTACCAAATGCATTGACGTTGAAGGACATCATTTTGAGCATTTATTGCATTAATGTGGTATTTACAGGTAATCACACTGTAACGGCATGCGTTGTCAGAAATGTTAAGTTCACAAAGGTACAGCTATTACATTGGAACAACCGAAATAAAATGTTCAAACGTACCTAAGTTCTATATTTTAATTTAAAAAACCTACCTAGTACCAACTGTTCGTCTAAAATTGTCATATGTTTGTGACTATTACAGCGCCATCTATCACAAAGCGAAAAAAGTGGTCGAACTAAAACATTCATATTTCTTTACGTACTACACGAATATGTAATAAAAGTGGTGGTTCCTATTTAAATAAACGCAGCTGATATCCGTTTGACCTATGGCAGCGCCATCTAGCGGGCCAACCATAGCGCCATCTGGTTTCCCCCTTCAAGCTACACAAGTTTCGTCCTTTGTAGTTTTTTTCGTTTGACGCTTATTTCGTGGGATATTTGGCCCGGTCACGATCAATGGACCACCCTGTATAATACATTCACTTATCTACTATCAAGTATCTACTTTTTTTTATGAATCAAGATACGAATTTTTTACTGAATTATGTAATTTAAAAAAATTATAATCAAAGTAAGAGTGCCGTCTCTACGATTGTATATCCACATAAACATAATACCACTGTCGATAAGAGATAAAAAGTTTAGAGCTTTAGTGTAAGTAGTTTCTGACATAGTGGGAAACATTTGCAAAAAAGTATTTCTTCAGAAAGAGCTCTTTAAAGTTGAAATAAAGGAGAATTCGCTGTTGAATGAAGAGACACCTTAAAACTTCTAGATTTGTAATATTTATCTTCTTGAGGATCAACCAGATGCTTTTACTTTCTCCGTCTGAGCTATTTTGCAGCTTCTGTCGTGCTTTTGACCATAATTTCTGCCTTGGAGGCTCGCTGTCTATCCAGATGTTGTATGATTCGTTCTGTATTAAGCTAGACTTAGTTCCAAATTGCTTCAGAATCTTTATTCTCCTTGCATTTCCACCGTTGAAGATGATCGCAGCATCATTGACGCCGGTCTTCAGGGTCTTCAAGGCCACAAATACATTTTTGACACCCTGGTCCACACTAGATTGTTGGAAGGCTCGTCTACATTTTGAGTATTTCCTGTAAGACATTCCTTCAGAAGACCCAGAAGTGCTTGATCTCTGTATACTGGTTTCAGTACTGCTCTACAGCTTCAGGAATGGTGTTTCTGTGGATATATCCAGTTCCTGCTGCCTCAGCTTTGCATTATTTACACCAGTCAACTGAGCACAAGTTGTGTAGTGGCTTCTCATCACTTGACGTCTCGTTGAGAAACGTTGCCCATACTGCTTTTCTCATTCCTTCTCGATTGTTTGTGTTCTTACTGGTGGCTTGCCATAATATTCTCTTAGCTGAGTGATTATTTTGTTAGTCAAACGTCTAATAGTGTTGCTGTCTTCAAGCTTTTTGCTAGAGAAGTTCTGCCTGGTTTTAGACAGTCAGGTACCGATTCGTTTCTGCACATGACAGAAACATCCTAACTTTTGCGGCCTTAGGTCATCATAAGACCTGCTGTCAGTTATTGATCTGAGTGAAATGAAATCATTATCACCACACAATTTAGCATAAAGAACTCCACGTTGTTCTTGAGAGCGCTGAAAGCTCTTCACAACTGAGAAACTTTCCATTCCTCCACTGGATCCCTCATATATTTTCCGGCCGTTGCGTTCATGCAATTGTTTCTTTTCATTATTTGTACCCACTTTTGTGCATCCATGGCATTGTTCTGACAATGCCTTAACATCAAGCACCTTCGCTGTACTAATATTTACTGCAGCTTTTTCCGACATGATTCGTCAAATGCTACGCAAATGTCGTTGTTACTATCATTTTCTTCAACTACCTCCACTGTTGCAGATTTCATTGATGCTTCTGGAATTACTGTTCAAATGTGTGTGAAATCCTATGGGACTTAACTGCTAAGGTCATCAGTCCCTAAGCTTACACACTACTTAACCTAAATCATCCTAAGGACAAACACGAACACCCATGCCCGAGGGAGGACCCGAACCTCAGCCGGGACCAGCCGCACAGTCCATGACTGCAGCGCCCAAGACCGCTAGGCTAATCCCACGCGGCTCTGCAATTACTATTACTGTTTCCCTTAAAGCGTCTGTCTATTTTGAAACGCTAGTAGGGAACACGTATTGTTTTTCCAGCACTAGGGCCTTTATCGATGCATGTCAGCCGACAGAAATATCTGACGTTCGTGTAAAAAAAGTTTATAGTTCTCACATTTTTCAGATGTTCAAAATTATTTTGTATGCTCACAACTCGAATACGAGACTTCCGAACCATTAGTATCTCTCCACCGTAAGAACTACAGCATGCAGTTTGGTTAAGCACTGTTTTTAGTGTGCTTAACCTAATATTAAACTTACACCTCAAGGACTGGTTTCACTGTACATTTCACTACTGTTCACAAGCTATTTCTCGGAAGCACTTGGTGGTGAAGAACTTTGTTCAGTTTTACTTTCCTTAACCTCATTCTCTGGATGTAAACTTCCTACAGCACACGTTCTGTAGATTCTATTACCATTACTTTTTCTCTTCTTAAATATTCCCTTTGGTGGAGTCATACTGAAGAGAGAAACACAACTCAATGAGCACCAAGCCCAAATTTACACAACGAAAGGTGTAATGCGTCTTATAGAACGTGAATGGAACTATGCATTATTCCACAAATAAGAAGTGGTATCACAGCACCCAATGTAGCCAACCTACGCAGCACGTTGTTTACTGTAAGTCAACACAAATTACCATATTCTAGAGCAAATAGTTCACAAGATCTCTCGCCTTAACTAAACCAGTGCTCACGGCCCCTGTAGAAATGTGTAGTGTAAAAATAAATTAAAAATACTTAGTCATCCTATTATAACATACATCAAACGAACACTACAAACAATTATTTTCCGTAAAAAATAAAAATGCAGATTTCATACTCACACCACCTTTTGTACACCCTCGTCATATATGCAATCGCTACCATCCAGGTTACTGGTGATTCAAGTGGTCCTAGCTTTCAAGGATTTTAAAATCCTGCCATATACTGCCTGCTGCGCTCTCTCAAGGTGGTACCTTCTGGCGGTTGTTTTCGCCACTTGCAGCGCTCCGGACACAGTTCTTCCCTCTCGGAGGAGAATACAGCTCACCAGCATTCAGCGCCTCCTCAACTGATGGCGGTAACATGTGTTTTCCTCCTTGAGTCGCTAAGGCGAGAAGTGCCGTATATAGATTTTTATGTGACAGATTACCGTCGTGCCGTTATGTGCAGGAGAATGGACTTACGAACTATTCAGTATTGTTTTGGAAGCGGAAGTGTTTCACATTAATTTCTCAGGTGTTCGATGGCGTGCTTACTCTTTCGCACACTGTGAAACCGTCGGATGAAGTGGGTCACACTCTTCCAGTTGTAGTTCAGATTTTGTTTCCAGGCACATGGACCGACAAGCAGACGTCCAAGTGTGGTAGCGATGAATCAGTACGAGTGTGTTTTCCTAATCAGTTTGGTATCTCGTCTTTGGAAATTGGTTCTGGCCAGCTTACGAGGTTTTCACAATGACGTGTGGTTGGTGATTTGAGAGATTTGCGTTTTCATGTCGCATACGTTCCGTGTGCCGGAATAATTACCAATACTGTATCAGTTTCATACGTTGTACTATCAGTTACCTACAGGAAACTGAGTTTGTGGAATCTGATTGAAATCTTGCACTGATTCTCTATACAAGTAATTTTGTTAGCGAGATTATTCATTGGGAATCAATTCTGGACGTCATGTGGGAGGAAATGGTCAGCCAGATTCTCTTGTTCTGCTTGGGACAAGCCGCACCACTGTTGTTCAAACGCCCGCTCGATCGATTGTTTCTCTGTTTGTATTGTCCGGCGACGTTGGGGTATTAAATCTGTGTCCGAGGGAGCACTGAGTTTTGGCTGGCTGTGTTTTGTGGACTTCTTTAGTCTTACTGGCGGTGTTTCTCAAATGTTTTTAGATTGTACGCATTTGTGATTACCTAAATTAAGGTCTTGTTTGTGCTGATGTGGGTTTGGCTTGAGTATAGCAGTCGTCTATTTTGGCGTTACTTATTGATTACTGTCAGCTATTGAAGAATGGCCGTGAGGAACAACTTATATTCGTTATAGCTGTTCGTCCGCTGTGCTCAGAGGCTATCTTGAAATGTTAACCGCAAAATCATACAGCTAGAGCTGTTCTAATTGTACGAGAGGCGTTCAATAAGTAAAGCAACACTCTTTTTTTTTAAAAAAAAAAGCAAGTTGGTTATACTCAGAATTCCAATACGCCATATTATTCCCCTCCCTTTTCGCTACAAAATCCTATTTTTCAACATAATCTCCGTTAAATACTACGGCACTATACTGGCAGGGCCTCTACGACCACCACACTGCTGGTCGACGTCGGGCCCAAAGCTTTGCTGCTTCAGTAACTTCCCTGTCATTCACGTACTGCTTTCCTTCATTGGACCAAACAGATGGAAGTCGAAGGGTGCGAGATCCGAGCTGCAGGGCGGATGAGGAAGAATAAAACAAATGAAGTTCTGTGACCTCCTACCGGGTGCGCAGACGTGTGTGAGGTCTAGCGTTGTCACTCACACGCAGAAGTTTGTATTTTTCTGCGACGAACAAGCTGAAGTCGTTTTTTCAGTTTCCCGAGGGCAGCGCAATGAACTTCAGAACTCGTCGTTGCTTCATGATGGAGGACATCAAACATAATAACATCTTCAGAGACCCTGAGGGCCGTCTCCATGGCTTTACCGGCTGAAGGTCCGGTTTTGAACTTTTTCTGCAAAGTAGAGGTGCTGTGGCGCCATTCCATGCATTGCCGTTTTGTTTCCCGTTCGAAGTAATGATCACATGATTCATCTCCTGTGACGATACTCGACAAAAAATTGCCACGATCAGTCTCGTAGCGAGTAAGCAATTCCGCACAGGTTTTCCGTCGTTACTCTTTATGGTTTTCCCTTAGGAGGTGAGGAACTCACTAGGGCATACACCTTTGAGCACTCAAACAAATGTGTCTTCACTACTAACAGACGTCCAGTTCTGCACCGAGATGTGTGAATGTGATCTGTGGGTCACCTCTAATGAGAGTGTCCGCACGTTCCAACATTGCAAGAGAGACAGCAGTGTGCGCGGCCGGCATGCGGGAGATTTTCGACGAGGCTACCATGAATGAAGAGTCACTCGAAGAAATGGAAGACGCCCTGGACAAAGGTGCGGCCAAAAAGTCTCCTGGGCCTAATGGACTGCCCATCGAATTCTACCGGACCTTCCGTGACATCATGATGCCTCGCTGGGTTATTAGGTTCCGTGAACTTACGTCACCAGACTGTGATGTGCCGCCAGCGTTTGTAGAAGGAGTTCTCATACCAGTACACAAGCCAGGTGGAGGGCGATCAATTAACGACTATCGGCCACTCACAATGCTGAACGCCGACTACAAGATTTTCGCCAGGCTTACGGCGGGTCGTATTAAGACGACTTTTTCGAAGATTCTCGCCCAAGAACAGACGTCGCAGTGGGGAGAAGCCAACATACACATAGCCACCGGTGACTGCAGGTACTCAATGGCGATCGCCTCTGCGTGCCGTCTGAGAGCGGCGATCGTCTCCATCGATTTCAATCGCGCCTTTGATAGAGTGCACCATAACTTCCTCCTACAAGTGATGGACCTTATGGGACTTACCCCGGGCCTCATTGACACCCTACGGCGTCTGTGGACCGCAGCCAACTCACACGTCCAGGTCAACGGAAGGACGGTGGGACCAGTACCAATTAAGAGGTCTCTACCACAAGGTTATCCCCTTTATGCACTCGCGCTCAAGCCATTCCTCGAGGGCCTCAGCCACCGGCTATCAGGCATCACGCTGCGGGACGTCACCTTGCGCTATAGGGCATACGCTGACGACCTGCTACTGCTGATTCATTCCAATGACAAAGTTCAAAGCGTACTAACCTGGATCGAGTGATACGGACAGTCTTCTGAACATCAACAAGTCGGCGGCGTTGGATATTGGGCGTGGTCTCGGACCGGAAGTCCTCGCTCTCCTCCCACCAGTTTCTGATCGGCGACATTTGGGAATCAGGTTCTCGAAAGATGTATGCAAAACAGCTGCAGCAAAACTTTCGACGGTAACTACAGACCATACGCGCTGTGGTACGCCAGAATCTGCTCCGGGACTTGAATCCGCTACAACGTGTTGTATACTTGAACCTCTAGGTGGCATCAAAACTCAACCATGTGGCACATGTCTTCCCACTACCGTTAAAGACTGGTCGAGAGCTTCAGGTGACCTTCAGTTACTACGTTTCCGCAGGTCATATACACAATTGGCCATTAAAATTGCTACACCACGAAGATGACGTGATACAGACGCGAGATTTAACCGACAGGAAGAAGATGTTGTGATGTGCAAATGATTAGCTTTTCAGAGCATTTGCACAAGGTTGGCGCCGGTGGCGACACCTACAACGCGCTGACATGAGGAACGTTTCCAACCTATTTGTCATATACAAACAGCAGTTGACCGGCGTTGCCTGGTGAAACGTTGTTGTCATGCCTCGTGTAAGGAGGGGAAATGGGTATCATCACGTTTCCGACTTTGATAAAGGTCGGATTGCAGCCTACCACGATTGCGGTTTATCGTATCGCGTAATTGCTGCTCGCGTTGGTCTAGATCCAATGTCTGGAATCGGTGGGTTCAGGTGGGTAATACGGAACGCCGTGCTGGATCCCATCAGCCTCGTATCACTAGCAGTCGAGATGACAGGCATCTTATCCGCATGGCTGTAACGGATCGTGCAGCCACGTGTCGATTCCTGAGTCAACAGATGGGGACGTTTGCAAGACAACTACCATCTGCACGAACAGTTCGACGACGTTTGCAGCAGCATGGACTATCAGCTCGGAGACCATGACTGCGGTTACCCTTGACGCTGCATCACAGGCAGGAGCGCCTGCGATGGTGTACTCAACGACGAACCTGGGTGCACGAATGGCAAAACGTCATTTTTTCGGATGAATCCAGGTTGTGTTAACCGCATCACGATGGTCGCATCTGTGTTTGGCGACATCGCGGTGAACGCAAATTGGAAGCGTGTATTCGTCATCGCCAAACTGGCGTATAACCCGGCGTGATGGTATGGGGTGCCATTGGTTACACGTCTCGGTCACCTCTTGTTCGCATTGACGGCACTTTGAACAGTGGACGTTACGTTTCAGATGTGTCACGACCCGTGGCTCTACCCTCCATTCTGTCCCTGCGAAACCCTACATTTCAGTAGGATTATTCACGACCGCATGTTGCAGATCCTGTACGGGCCTTTCTGGCAACAGAAAATGTTCGACTGCTGTCCTGGCCAGCACATTCCCCAGATCTCTCACCAATTGAAAACGTCTGATCAATGGTGGCTCGTGACAAAACGCCAGTCACTACTCTAGATGAACTGTGATATCGTGCTGAAGCTACATGGGCAGCTGTACCTGTACACGTCATGCAAGCTCTGTTTGACTCAATGCCCGGGCGTATCAAGGCCGTTATTACGGACAGAGGTGGTTGTTATTGCGTGAAAATGTAATCACATGTCAGTTTCAGTATAATATATTTGTCCAATGAATACCCGTTTATCATCTGCATCTCTTGTGCAATTTTAATGGCCAGTAGTGTATTTAAAGTACGATACGACACTCTTACCCTCACAGTGCACAAAGGGTGGCTGGGATTGGTCAACGTCAGGGCGAGAGCAGCTGCCCTTTACATGAGCAACATGTGGAAACGATGGAAAAGTCAACATACCTTTCTCAGGGGTCATTTACTACAGATTCTGATGGCAGTCTCTCACGACCCGCCGGTGTTGGTTCCGCACGTCGCGACACAGCTCTACCATGTGTCGAACTTCATTCTTGATTACAGCTATGTCAGCTCGAACCTCCCCGCCACATGTCCACCAAAGGCAAAAGATTTTTATACCAACCTTCTGCGGGCTGTTCCCCATAACGTTGTGGAAAAGAGTACCCTACGGTTCACTGGTCAAGAGTGTGGAAAACGATACACCACAACTTTCTGTCATCCACGGTACGCTCGAAGTGGTATCAGATCGCCAACAAAAGATATGCCACACGACAGCGGCTTCACGCTATTCGATTGGCAGACTCACCTTATTGCCGAGGTTGTCACCTCTTGAATACCGATGAACATCGTTTTACTGGCGCATCATCGTCCGGAGTTTGGGGACTAACACAGAAGATATTGGCTTGCTACCTCCGGGTCACATCTGATATGATTGATCCACAGACCCTACTCTGTCCAGATGAAACTTACTTTCCTGCCGCAAAGTATCATGCGCTTACATATTTGAAAGGAATTACCGTCACCTATATCTTTAGCGAAGGAAAGAAAGAGCAGCTTGATTACTGGTGGTTCCTACAAAATGCTCACAATGCCCTCTAACGCACACCGAGATACCGTACGCTCTTCGCAAATTATTTACGCAGTGTTTTCGTTAACCCACCAGTCAGTTGGGGAGTGCCTAGCTGCGGTTAATGTTCTGTGCCGCATCACACTTACGGCTGAACGTCCCGCCTTATCAGCGATGAGAGAAGGAAGAGACAGGCTACTTCCAGGATTGCTGTTTTCCTTGAGGCACTAGCGAACAAGAATGCCTCGTTGCAGATACGATTCGAAGGCGCTGTTGGAGATATCAGATAATGACGGCGAAATATCAAATGGAACAAGTTATGTTTATCGAAGAACTTCCTTAGCTGTAGCGTCTTTGATTCACAGTCGAAAACGTCTTCGGTACCCGGTTCGGATCCCACCGCAGCTTAAATTTTGGTTAATAAGCAGTATTGGCGGCCGAAGACTTCCGGATAAGAAGTCACCCTCATTCTGCCAACGGCCTTGTCAGAAAGGGTGCAGAAGCGGTCAGAGGTTCAGGGCACTCTCTTGTCCTAGGGGTGGGAAACTGCCCCTAAAGGTGGAAGAATCAGCAATAATCAACGGCATGAGGAAGCAGAAGGCAATGGAAACCACTGCATTAAAGACACGTAACGTGTATCCACATGACATGTGGCCTGTAATTGAGGAAGTGTCATGATGATCTCTCGATTGGCAAAAGATTCCGGAATAGTCTCCCATTCGGATCTCCGGGAGGGGACCGCCAAGGGGGAGGTTACCATGAGAAAAAGAATGAATAACGAACGAAAGGATAGCGTTCTACAAATCGGGGCGTGGAATGTCAGAAGCTTGAATGTGGAAGGGAAACCAGAATATCTGAAAAGGAAAATGCAAAGGCGCAATCTAGATATCGTAGGGGGCAGTGAAATGAAGTGGAAAGAAGACAAGGATTTCTAGTCAGATGAGTATAGGGTAATATCAACAGCAGCAGAAAATGGTATGACGGGAGTAGGGTTCTTTATGAATAGGAAGGTACGGCAGAAGGCGTGTTACTGTGAACAGTTCAGTGATAGGGTTGTTCTCATCAGAATCGAAAGCAAACCAACATCGGACAACGCTAGTTCCGATATACATGCCGACGTTGCAAGCTGAAGATAAACACATAAAGAAAGTGTAAGAGGATATTGAAAGGGTAATGCAGTATGTCAAGTGGGATGAAAATCCAATAGTAAAGGGGTACTGGAATGCAGCTGTAGGGGAAGAAGTAGAAGAAAAGGTTACAGGACAGTATGGGCTTGGACTCAAGGAATGAGAGAGGAGAAAGACTAACAGAGTTCTGTAACACGTTTCAGCTAGTAATAGCGACTACTCTGTTCAAGAACCACAAGAGGAGGAGGTATACTTGAAGAAGACCGAGTGATACCGGAAGATTTAAGTTAGATTACATCATGGTCAGACAGAGATTCAGAAATGAGATACTGTATTGTAAAGCGCACCCAGGAGCAGATATAGACTCAGATCACAATATAGTAGTGATGAGGGGTAGGCTGAAGACATTACTCAAGAAGAATCAATACGCAAAGAATTGGGATACGGAAGTACGTACTAAGGAATGACGAGACACGGTTGAAGTTCTCCTCGGCTACAGATATAGCATTAAGAAATAGCACAGTAGGCAGTACAGTTGAAGAGGAATGGACATCTCTAAAATGGGCCATCACAGAAGTTGTGGAGGAAAACCAGGTACAACAAAGGTAACTGCGAAGAAACCGCGGGTAACAGAGGAAATACTTCAATTGATTGATGAAAGGAGGAAGTACAAAAATGTTCCAGGAATACAGAAATACAAGTAGCTGAGGAATGAAATAAATTGGAAGTGCAGGGAAGCAAAGACAAAATGGCTGCAGGAAAAATGTGAAGACATCGAAAAATAAATGATTGTCGGAAGGAGAGGCTCAGCATACAGGAAAGTCAAAACTACCTACAGTGACATTGAAAGCAAGGGTAATAATTTTAAGTGTGCAGCAGCAATTTCACTGTTAAACGCAGAGGAGGGAGCAGATAGGTGGAAAGAATATATTGAAAGCCTCTTAGAGGGGGAAGATTTGTCTGATGTTATATAAGAAGTAACAGGAGTCGATGTGGAAGAGATAGGGGGTTCAGTATTAGAATCAAAATTTAAAAGGGCTTTGGAGGAGGGATAACATTCCATCAGAAGTTCTAAAATTGGGGAAGTGGCAACAAAACGACTATTCTCGTTGGTGTGTAGAATTTATTAGTCTGGCGACATACCATCTGACTTTCGGAAATGCATTATCCACACAATTCCGAAGACGGCAAGAGCTGACAAGTGCGAGAATTATCGCATAATCAGCTTCACAGCTCATGCATCCAAGTTGCTTACGAGAATAACATACAGAAGAATGGAAAACGTAATTGAGGATGCGCTAGATGACGATCATTTTGGCTTTAGGAAAAGTAAAGGCACGAAAGAGGCAATACTGACGTTGTGGTTAATAATGGAAGAAAGACTAAAGAATTATCAAGACACGTTCATAGGATTTGTCGATCTGGGAAAAGCCCTCGACAGTGTAAAATGGTGAAAGATGTTCGCAATTCCGAATAAATTAGGGGTAAGCTATAGGGAGAGACGGTTCATATACATTATGTACAAGGGCCAAGAGGGAATAATGAGAGTGGACGACTAGAACGAAGTGTTGGTATTAAAATGGGTGTGAGAGAAGGATGTAGCCTTTCGCTCCTAGTGTTCAATTTGTACATCGAGGAAGCCATGGTAGGAATAAACGAAAGAATCAGGAGTGGAATGAAAATTCAAGGTGAAAGGATATCAAAATACGATTCGCTGTTGACATTGCTATCCTGAGTGAAAGTGAACAAGGATGACATGACCGGCTGAACTAAATGAACATTCTAATGAGTACAGAATATAGATTGAAAGCGAATCGAATAAAGACGAAGGTAATGAGAAGTAATAGAAATGAGAAGAGCTATAAACTTAACATCAGGATTGGTGGTGACGAAGTAGATGAAGTTAAGGAATTCTGCTACCTAGGCAGTAAAATAACCAGTGACGGACGGAGCAAGGAGGACATCAAAAGCAGACTAGCAATGGCAAAAAGGGCATTCCTGGCCAAGAGAAGTCTACTAATATCAAATATCGGCCTTAATTTGAGGAAGGAATTTCTGAGAATGTACGTCTGGAGCACAGCATTGCATGGTAGTTCAACATGGACTGTGGGAAAACCGGAATAGAAGAGAATCGAAGCATTTGAGATGTGGTGCTGCAGACAAATGTTGGAAATTAGGTGGACTGATAAGGTAAGGAATGAGGAGGTTCTGCGCAGAATAGGAGGGGAAAGGAATATGTGGAAAATACTGATAAGGAGAAGGAACAGGATCATAGGAAATCTCTTAAGACGTGAGGGAATGACTTCCATGGTACTAGAGGGAGCTGTAGAGAGCAAAAACTGTAGAGGAAGACAGAGATTGGCGATCACTCTTTTGTATGTATCTATCATGCAAGCAACTTGGAACGTCCTGAGGAAGGCTATAGCAACAAGGCCGAAACGTCGGTTGCTTTAGTAGTTAAAGTATTTTATAAGATGGTGTGGCAATAGGAGCGCAAGGACATTAACGGCCATGGAAAACAGAATGTTTGTGCTTACAGTTTTTAGATACATATCGATCGTTCCAAATATAACTCTTTTTATTTTTCATAATCTTAGTGAGACCTTTGGCGATCTAGTTAATTAAAATTATTCGCTTGATGTAATGTTCTATTTTTGACGACTCTTTCAATCAAATCTCTTTCTTTTCATCTAATGAGATACTATTACATTACATCCAGTCCATGTTTCGTTTAACTATCTTTGTAGATCGTTCTATGTTGTAAAAACTGTTGTGGTGTGATCAGCTTAAAGATGTAACAATTCACTCACTGTTTGTTACCTGATTTTATCTGCGAACGCAATAGTTAATACAGACTTACATATTAATCATTGCAGAAATTGAGTGACATCCTTGGTTTAGTCACTAATTTTATGTTACTTAGCAATATATTTTCAATCAGTACACATTCCTTAAATATTTTCAACATTTCGCGGCCCTGTCAGCAACTGTATAAATATTAATTTTAATTTTAATAACCAACAGCCTCAGTAGCACCGTTTACCTAGAATTTGCCTAGGTTTCAGTCGGGATAACCCAACCTTCTTCAGAATAGCAGTAAATACCGTTTGTCCATAGTGGACGTCGTCAAGCTAAAACTACAAATCCATAAATTATCGTCACACTGTAAAAACGTATCTAAAATTGCCTCTGTCCCACTTCGCTACCGTGATGCGGCAGCCACGAGGGCTGTACTGGAACTTAAAATTAATACACATTCCTGTTGACATGTTTTCATAAATATTTGCTGCTGCTAGTAAAATATGCGTGGGATATTAGCGATGTCTTCCGTTTTTCATCATATTTTACGTATTTTTTCTCTAATAATGCTGCCAAATTCGTTGTCAAATTCTATGAAAACCACCAGCAAGATAGGCTAGAAGAGTCAGACAAAGTTTATCACAGAACTTAGGCGTAAGAGGCGGGACGAAGGCAACTCAGCTTGGCGACTATACACCATAGTCAGAAGTTGGTTGATCAGTTGGTTGGGATCTAATTAACGTAGAAATATCGCTACCTTCAGTTCACAGATTTGTGTACAGGTAGTAAACGCAATTATTCAAGCGCAGCATCGAAACCACGAGCCGAAGAAGTCGACGACGAGCTATGCGGCAAAACGGCAGGAAACCTGCCGTCGTGCTTAGACGCGCTGCGAGAGACCTGGCAGGCTCCTTAAAGTTGTGCGCCGAGACGCCTCCGCGCCAGACCGCAGCGCTCGCGCCGACACATCGCAGTCTAAATTACATTCCCGCGTGTTCTTCGAGTTCATGAAATATTCGCGTCCCAACTTGCGCGTCATTATTGTTTCCCTTTGTTGGCGGGCGCCGTATATCTGGCCGGAGGCGCCATCTTTCCGAATGAGGCGGCTCAGCCGCCGCCACCGCCTTGCACGTTCCACAATTCATGCGCCGTTCAATTAGTAAAAGAGCGCGCGAGACTCACCGCTGCCTCTGCTCCGTCCCCCTCCCACAACCCCACACCCCACACCCCCAACTCAAGCGATTCTCACTCTTCGCTGGCGCGGCGCGGCGCCGTGCCGTAGACTGCCGTTCAAAAGAGCCCGTGCAGTATTTCACGCTCTACCGTTGCGCCAGTCGCGCAATAATTCGTCTCCTCTGCCCCCGGCCAACACTTTCCTTCTCCACGAGCCCCTCTATTCATACTTTTCCCCCTCTCTCTCCCGTTTTCTCTTCAAATGGCGGGAACAAATTACCTGAAGTCTTTTCACGCTCGGCACAATCGTTTCCGTAAGTCTCTCTTAATGCGCCACGGCAGATTTTTCCTGTAAACGGGAGAGAAACGAATAATTCCCAAGAACTAATCAGGAGGTTATACTGTGATGGATAAATCTAAGAACTAGTTTCTGATACTGAGAAAGTCAGCTGCAAACAGGAACTATAGCTTACCTATACATCTACGTAGCAGAAGCCTATATTATACGGAATCCAAATTAGTAAGACTACTATAAAATTCGTACCTCTTGCCGGGTGATCAAAAAGTCATTATAAATTTGAAAACTGAATAAATCACGGAATAATGTAGATAGAGAGGTACAAATTGACACACATGCTTGCAGTGACATGGGGTTTTATTAGAGCCAAAATGATACAAACGTTCAAAAAATGTCCGACAGATGGCGCTTCATCTGATCAGAATAGCAATAATTAGCATAACAAAGTAAGACAAAGCAAAGATGATGTTCTTTACAGGAAATGCTCAATATGTCCACCATCATTCCTCAACAATAGCTATAGTCGAGGAATAATGTTGTGAACAACATTGTAAAGCATGTCCGGAGTTAGGGTGAGGCATTGGCGTCGGATGTTGTCTTTCAGCATCCCTAGAATTGCCGGTAGATCACGATACACTTGCGACTTCAGGTAACCCCGAAGCCAATACCCGCACGGACCTGGGATGCTAAGCACGATGAAAATGGCAGCTGAGCACACGACCATCACCAATCGACGCGCGCAAGAGATTTTTCACGCGTCTAGCAATATGGGATGCTTCTAATAAAACTCCATGTCATTCCAAGCATGTGTGTCAATTTTTAGACCTCCATCTACATTATTCCGTGGTTTATTAAGTTTTCAAATTTCTACTGACTTTTTGATCAACCGGTACTTTGTAAGATGGCGAGATTTTACCACCCAACAACTAATATTCCGTATAAATTAGATCATTGTTTAAAATGCACAATCGGATCATTACTAATTTCATTGGCTGATACTGACTAACGCCACATACTAACAATTTCTGTAGTACTGGATGACTGGGAGTTAATTTGAGCTGAGCACTGATAGAAAGGGCGATGGGAGCCATGCTTTCCACAGAAGCCACTATCGGGGCTGGGAAGAGACTTTTCGCGTCTGCAGGGGCGGACATTAACTGCCCTGAGAGAGAGCAGAAGGGGGGAGGCGGTGGCTTACAACGCGGAGGACGCAACCAGTGTGGATTGGAGGTTCCACTCTGGCGAAACGGAAAAAAATTCTGAACATTATTCCTGTACAATCAGCATTTGGGGCAGATCAATGCGAAAAGACATCCATTCAGTGCCAAGGAATGTGTGGGATTAAAACTATGTCCAAGACCTGATCTTTGAGGACACTACCCACGGGAAATGCCAGGGAACACTTTCTACTGAAAAGCAGAGATGCTATTAGAATGGAGGAGTGTTCAAAGTGTAGGAGGCGAAATTGAACCTCCAGTAAATTTCTGAGAGGATTATGAGCTTCAGGTGATTAACACATTTATGACCCACGTAGTGGGAGGTGTAGAGAGGAACTATCATACTATTTTCAAATTTAAACAGAAATAAAAGACTTGATATTCACAGCATTCTCAAACAGAACTTGTCACTAATGTACATATTGGGTCATAAGTTTATTTATTCGGTTATTTAACCTGAGCTGTATAGCTCCATCATGCCCTCTGTTACACCGAACCATGGTCTCACACATACAGTACCATTTTTTGCATCATAATTACCTAAAAATAAGAATTTTAATATGACAAATAATAATTGTGACTACGAGCAAATAAAGTTAAAGCTTGCATTTCTTGGTTCTTGTACTAATGCAACTGCCACCACTAGTAGTGAAAATAACAATAATAATAATAACAATAATAATAATAATGACACTGGCAGATATAAAAGGAGTTTATAAGTGTACAAGATAGAGATTTTATCTGATGTAGCGAGTTCTGAGGAAAGAAATGTTAAGGACACTGCATCAGCAAGAAATGCTACAAAAATGAGGACGATCTGCCTAGAAAAAAGGATCTGCAAGGGTAACGAGTGCGTACAGGGACAATGGAAACCCTTATTGTTGCTTTAGCATAAATGTCATTGTCTCCTCAAGCTGGATCTGTTACTCAGTTCTCTAATACACAATTCAAAAAAAGTTTTGCTTCACGTCGGTTCCGAGAGTTCCGGAACCTGTACAGAAAATTTGAATTGAGATCAACGTAAACATCATTTCCGCCCTTTTTATTTCTCATGAAAGCCACACATTGCATTTTATACCACAATACAGCGAGACCTTCAGAGGTGGTGGTCCTGACTGCTGTACACATCTCTAATACCAAGTACCACGTCCTCTTGCACTGATACATGCCTGTATTCGTCGTGGCACATGTCCGACATGTCGGACATGTCCGAAAGAACAGACACCATATCTGTATAAGTAAAAGTCCAATGAGGTTGAAATTACATAAATGCAAAGTGTAATTTAAATATATAGCCTATGAAGAAATTGTCTTCTCTTTAAAAACAATCGTGTAATCTGTATCCTAACCGAGTATTCATCGGCAGATGCGTCGGGGAGTAAAAACGTTGATACAATGCAGTAATTCATCTAAGTCACCTTCTGGTCGTTACCCCAATGGATATGATAGATCTTTGATCTAACTGGATGATGTCTGTAGAAGTTTCATTCTCCTACATTATCAGGCCTATATCCGTTGAGAAGATGGTCTATATCGACAGTGTAAATCGAACTCGTGGAACTCGTTTTCTAAGTAGGTCCTTAGCGGAAACATCCTGGTATTTACTGGGAATTTAGGTGCACAACAAGCGTTCAGCAGTCAACAGCCTGGACTCGTTGCATGTAAATCGGTGATCGGAGCCTAAAAATTATATTTTGATATACCTTTTAATTTTGTACGTAGCAATTGGCCGGCCACAAGAATAAATTAAAAATACGGATCTAAAAGAAATGTGTGGTATAACTTGACTGAAAGAAGGGATTGGTTGATGGGGCACTTTTGGAGGGAAGTGTGGGAGGTAAGATTTGCAGAGGGAGACAAAGAGACGAGTGCAATAAGATTGTTCAAATGAATGTTGGTTGCAATGGTTATTCTGAGATGAGGAGGCTTGCGCCGGCTTGAGCAGTGTGGAGGGCTGTACCAAACCAGTCTTCGAGCTGAACAATAGAAGAACAATAGCAGAATAAGTTGCAAAAATGTTTTCAGAAGAAAGGTTTTATAATTCGAGATTCCGAAGTAGCAGCGATAAGAGTACACAGGTGAAATGTACAGAAGAAAAAAGAAAATGATAAAAGTTGATAGAAGGTTGGATGAAAATAACACAGCAAAGCATAAGGTATGGAAATTTGCTAAGGATATCAGCTGGTCGTAACAAAATGGGCAGAAGTGGTCTTACGACGTAGGAATGGAACTTGCGGATACAATCCATACCATACTTATGCGACTCCAGCCGTTTCTTCAAGATTAATCTTCGTTCGCACTCCCGACGTCTGTTTCTTGTAGGTAGGTAGTTAGTCACTTTAAGTACTAGGTTGGTGCACAAGTTCGTAGAGTTTTTATTTTGAATGTCGGTATTCCGGATTCCAAGTCTTTATTTATCGGCTGTTATTTTTTTATTTGTAGTTCACTTTTGTTATCTGAATTTCATATTGTCATTTGGAAGTAGTGAATGGAGCTGTGGAGGCTAGAAATGGAGTGCAAAGTGGAGAATTCGGAATATTTCCAACATATCCTTCTGTGTAGGTACAGTAGAGAGGTGAAAGCAGAGGAAGTAGCCTTACGGCTACGCTGTGTACGGGGATCGTGCCACGGCAAGAAGTGGTTTTCTCGTTTAAGGAGGATCGTTTTGACAGTAGTGACTCTCCACGTTCAGGGAGACCTTCGGGGTTGATGAAGATCGTTTAAACGCATTAAATAACAATGATACGCGTCAGTGTACTTGAGAAGTACCAAATGTGATGAACGTTGATCATTCTACCAATGTGTGACCTTTGCATGCAATGGGGAATATCCTGTTCGTCATCAGTTGATTCGCGAGCAACAACGACCATTCCTATCCTGTATCGTTACTGGTGACGAGAAACAATGTCTTGATGCTAACATAAGAGGAAGGAATGGTTGAGCTCAAAAAAGCAGCATCTCCCTTTACAAAGACCTGTGGCACCCACAGAAGATAGGCCTAATGTTATGCATCTGGTGGAACAAGGACGCTGTGGTCTACTACGAAGTGCTTCCCCTACGTGTAACCATCATTATTGACATTTACTGTCAACAACTAAGACGTCTTACAGACGCAGTCAAGGAACAATAACCAGGAAAACTGTGTGAAGTTATGCGACCTCTCACATTTCGATCCAGTGACAAAAAACACTATACAGGAGTTGGGTTGGGAAGTCGTCCCGCAGCCATCTTATTCACCTGATCTTGCACCCTCAGAGGTTCACCTTTTCCAATCACTATCATACAACCGTCCCCCTGCCGAGGTTGCAGAGCGGTTCTAAGCACTACAGTCTGGAACCGCGCGACCGCTACGGTCGCAGGTTCGAATCCTGCCTCGGGCATGGATGCGTGTGATGTCCTTAGGTTAGTTAGGTTTAAGTAGTTCTAAGTTCTAGGGGACTGATGACCTCAGAAGTTAAGTCCCACAGTGCTCAGAGCCATTTGAACCATACAACCTTCAAGGCGTTCATTGCATATGAAAATGCGCTCGGAACATGACTAGACGAAACATTGTGGCAGATTAAAACTGTGTGCCGGACCGAGACTCGAACTTGGGACTTTTGTGTTTCGCGGGCAAGTGCTCTACCATCTGAGCTACCCAACCACGACTCACGTCCCGTCCTCACAGCCTCACTTCTGCCAGTACATCGTCTCCTACCTTCCAAACTTTACAGAAGCTCTCCTGGGTGTCTCAGATGGTAGAGCACTTTCCCGCGAAAGGCAAAGGTCCCGAGTTCGAGTCTCGGTCCGGCCGACAGTTTTAATCTGCCAGGAAGTTTCATATCAGCGCACACTCCGTTGCAGAGTGAAAATCTCATATTATGACTAGATGAGTTCTTCCCACGTGGTTTCTGTAGTTACCCCAGCGTTGGCAGACTATTGTAAACAGTGAAGGAGAATGTATTATTCACGACTAAATTGTCTGTTATGTGTGCCTGTTGTGCTTATTAAACTTACAGAAATGCGGTACGAACTTATGAACCAATCTAATAGATCAAAAGGACATGACGAGACCCTTCTGAAGGCAGTTTCTCCGCACTGTAGCACTAGGTACACACGAAGTCAATCACCATCTTATTTACACTAACACCAGGTAACCACTTTTACGGTTCTCTGTTAGTTGCCCCCCCCCCCCCCCCCCCCCACCTGCAGTAGCCACCAGCCTGAAGTTCTTAGTGACGTCAACACACCACACGACCTTTTTTTCTGATTCAACTTTCAGTTTACTGCACTCAGGTGAACACTTCTTGCGGGAGAACCAGAGGCCCAGTAAGGCCGACTCGCAGACAGCGAAGCGGACACAACAAGAGTTTCTTGGACTGGTTGTGAGTTTCCTCCCTCGTGCCATCAGATGAATTATTAAGCCACGTGTCCGTTCCCGAAGTGAATCAAGACCCCCGCGCTGTGCTACAGATTATGGTTAATCTAATATTGATGGCGTGACTAATGGAAGGGTTCAGCCCGCTTGGCAACGGCCGTCTGCGGTACGTCTTAATGGAGTGCCGCCGACAACTGGCTGGAGCTCCTCTCAAGACAGCGCGCCGCCTCTGGTCCACTGAAACATCGCCGCGGCAGAAAGCAGAATTAACTTCAGCTTCCATACATCTCTAAGCAGTTTTCGGTGCTAGAAAAGATTTAGAAATGTACATAAACTGAAAACCGTGTTAAGGTCTTCCTTTCTTCCTTTCCTGGCCGAAAAATATTGGAAAAAGAGAAATTAAGTTTATTGTACAAAATACTTGAGGCAGAGAAGACGTTTCACTTTATTTTCAGCGCTGCAGAATAATTTGCGACAAGATAATTAGTAGTAGGTTAAATCTCCGTGAACAGATGCAGAAGTATTTGAGTACACATGGGAATTCTTTTTATCCTTTTCTCGTCGTAACAATCAGAGTGTTTCAAAATGTGGTTAACCTAGAGTTAATGGTGCCTACTTGCTGATTAACGTGAAGGATGGTGTGGTAGGAGCTATGAAGGAGTGGTCTTTTAAAACAAATTTATTAACAAATAATTTTCACTCAACATTTATAAAAGAACATTTTCTCCCTCCCCTTTATTTTTTTTCTTCTTTTAAAGGGTAGCTATTACACTGCTTACTCTTAATTGAAAATATTTACACTGATCGAATATCAGTTGTCAAATCTGAATCTGATTAAATTATAACATCACTTGATTTCAATTCCAGCTCTGTAATTACTTGTGATAAAACGTTTAAGATCCCCAACGCTACCTTAAAAATACATGTAGTAATCCTCAAACCAATTTATAAAAGTAAACTAACAGCATTTCAAATCAAAAACCAATATTCAGATAAATCCAATTTAGCAAAAGATATTGAAACACACAACAACAAATTTCCTTGGACCCCCTTATCACAAGTTTTGAACACATAAGTTTTTCTCGCGCCATAGTTCAAAATTTGCTCATTTATTGTACAGGAGTATCGAACAATTTCAAAACAAATTTAGGTGCAAAACTCCTTCAGATGAACGCCAGATTAAGAGACGTGAATTGGTCAGTTACAAAAGGTAATTTCTTAACTCAGGAACAAACCTGCAGCATTAGAATTCATGCGCTGCTACCTCAGTGGGGTTACAGAACCGTAATCTTGCAATCTTATTTCAAACTTCAGTCTTGCGCACAGTTCCTAGTGATACGTTACACACATCATTAAATTGGCATGATAAGACCTGAAGCATAAATCATTACCATTGGTCTCACATATACATACAAAATAATGGCCCTCAACAGGGGCAGATTCAATGCAAACCTTGTAACAGGAACAGTTAAAACAAACAAATAACCAGTCACGCAGTACTGGAACTAATGGCGCTCCACAAGGGCAGGCTCAATTACAGTTTTGCGAGATGGACAACTACAGTAAAACACACAGATGTGCAATTACTCAATAAGTGCAACCGAAGCGTTCTAGCATGCAGAAGGGGAACTCCTTTCCAATTTCAAGTTTTGCAAACAACGGCTCTGAACTTCAATTAGTCCTCGCATTCACTCCAGGTGCAGCCAAGTAGTTTTCTGGCACATAACACGGGCTGCCCCCCTGCATAGGGCCCCGCTCGCCACCTTCTCGTCCTGCTGCCAACTCAAGACTACTTCGCTGAACGCGCCACGCCGCTTCACGGACCACATTCGCACGACAAGTCTCTTTGGTAAAGACATTCTACACAACCAGCAGTTCCACCAGACAGGCACAAAGTCGAACAATACCATAACTATGCGGAAGGTTGCGACACACAACACAAAGGGAAATCGTCTAAGGACCAAAGCTACAAACATGTTCGACCTTTAAACATCTGTTGAACGTAGAGTTCGTGAAGTACTGAGCCCAACAAAAATCATGTGCACCTCGAGGGAATCTGGAGCAGGGCTACAGCACGAATGTTTCGTCGGGAGTTGAGAGAAACATTTCAGCGTATATCGATCGAGTGAGGGACAGAGATTTTCGAGCTGTGGTTTGAGTCACTATGATACAGTCTAGTTCTGGAAAACGTCTTAGCACACAAGCGTGACTATCCTGATTCTCAGGCTGGTTCAAGGTGCTAGTGATACAAGAGATCACTTGGTGAACGAAGCTGAGAGGTGGCTCAGGGGCGCCCTGAGAAAAAAATTTATACGCGGTGTATTGCCATTAGTAGCGACAACTGACGCAGGTAAAAGTATATGGCAATGGAATTAAAACCTTTTCAGTAAACATTGGTCCGCAGATGAAGTGCTTGCGATATAAATTCGAATGTTTGGTTACGGAGCACCACCGACTTCAGTGTCAAATATTGTCTTAGTTGGAATCTGATCCCAATTCGATGCGGGTTTAATAAAATATTTTGCATTTCAACTGTTTGTACTAACTAGGACAATGTTTCAGAGACACGTTCGAGTCTACAGTCTTACCACATTCCGCGAAAATGAGGATCTATAACGGCATTATAGACCCCATTTTCCCTGTAGTTCAAAAGGCTAGATACTCAATAAAAGGGAGATGAATCGTTTCTAAAATTGAAACGAAGGCGATGAGAAGCGAAAGGAGTCCGGTGAAAGACGGAGATACTTGGAGAGCAAGAAATAATAATGAAAATTACGCGTTCATGACGTGCAAAAGGGAAAAAGGTATTGTAGAGGGATTAGTGTTACGGCATCGGTGAGCAGACTTTGTAACACTGTACTGTAAAACAAGTAGGACAGTCAGATTGTGGCAAGGATGCTAGGGGGCACGACAGGTTTTATGGCTGAATAACCTTCTATGTATCATACTTTTAGCCTTAGACAATAAAGTGAGAATGAGTATTCTAACAGTCAGGAAGTAAACCTAATATTTGTGGGTTTAGAAAAAGTGTGTGATTCTGTATCCATCAATGCAGCATGAGAAACGATGCAGTGTATAGGTACAGAAGCACAGGAAAAATCCCTTATTATCAGAAAAATACCAGCAATCGTATGCAGTAATTAAAGTAGACACAAAGTAGAGAGAGCCTTTCCTAACATCGAAAGAACTTAGACAGGGCTACAGAATGGCACAAACTCTGTTCAAAATATATGTGCAGTGGAATGTGGAATCTGGCATGGGAGTTAGTTTCCAGCAAGGAACTGTTTGCTCATTGATGTACAAATGCACAATGAAACGATCAATAAAAGTTTGTACCTTAGGACATCACACACATCCATTCCCGAGGCAGGATTCGAACCTGCGACCGTACCGGTCGCGCGATTCCAGACTGAAGCGCCTAGAACCGCTCGGCCACCACGGCCGGCCACGAACAGTTCGATGATGTTTGCAGCAGCATGGACTATCAGCTCGGAGACCATGTCTGCGGTTACGTTTGACGCTGCATCACAGACAGGATGGTGTACCCAACGACGAACCTGGGTGCACGAATGGCAAAATGTCATTTTTTCGGATGAATCCAGGTTCCGTTTACAGCAGCATGATGGTCGCATCCGTGTTTGGCGACATCGCGATGAACGCACATTGGAAGCGTGTATTCGTCATCGCCATACTGGCGTATCACCCGGCGTGATGGTATAGGGTGCCACTGGTTACACGTCTCGGTCCCCTCTTGTTCGCATTGACGGTTCTTTGAACAGTGGACGTTACATTTCAGATGTGTTGCTACCCGTGCCTCTACCCTTCATTCGATCCCTGTGAAACCCTACATTTCAACAGGATAACGCACGACAGCATGTTGCAGATCCTGTACGGGCCTTTCTGGATACAGAAAATGTTCGACTGCTGCCCTGGCCAGCACATTCTTCAGATTTCTCACCAGTTGAAAACGTCTGGTCACTGGTGGCCGAGCAACTGGCTCGTCAAAATACGCCAGTCACTACTTTTGATGAACTGTGGTATCGTGTTGAAGCTGCATGGACAGCTGTACCTGTACACGACATCCAAGCTCTGTTTGACTCAATGCCCAGGCCGTTATTACGACCAGAGGTGATTGTTCTAGGTACTGATTTCTCAGGATCTATGCACCCAAATTTGCGTGAAAATGTAATCGCATGTCAGTTCTAGTGTAATATATTTGTCCAATTAATACACGTTTATTATCCGCATTTCTTCTTTGTGTAGCAAATTTAATGCCCAGTAGTGCAATAGTCGTGGGACAGCGATACGCATATACACAAAAGGCGTAGTAGTGCATGACGAGGCTGTCATTTGTACTCGGATGATTCATGCGACAAGGTTTACGACGTGATTATGGCTGCACGACAGGAATTAACAGACTTTGAACGTGGGATGGTATTTGGAGTTAGATGCATGTGAAATAACATTTCGGAAATCGTTACCGAATTCAGTATTCTGCGTGCGACAGTGTTAAGATGTGCCAAGACGTCTAAATCTTAGGAATTACCTCTGACCAACGACAATACATGGCCGCCGGCCTTCACTAAAGGACCAAGAGCAGTGGCGATTGCGTAGTCAGCGTTAACAGGCAACCATCACTGTATGAAATAACAGCAGAAATCAGTGTGGGGCTTACGACGAACGTATCCGTTAGGACAGTGCGGCGAAATTTGTTGTAATGGACTACGGCTGCAGACGATCGATGTCAGTGCCTTGCAAGGAGCACGACTTCATCTGCAGTGCCTCTCCCGTGCTCTTTACCATATAAGTTGGAACATGGACCACTGGAAAACCACAGCTGATTTCAGTTGCTAAGATTTGAAGGTAGGTTTCGAGTATGGTGAGACCCCACGAAGCTATTGATCCAAGTTGTCAAAAAATGGTTCAAACCGCTCTATGCACTATGGGACTTAACATCTGAGATCATCAGTCCCCTAGATTTAGAGCTACTTAAACCTAACTGACCTAGGGACATCACACACATCCATGCCCGAGGCGGGATTCGAACCTGCGACCGTAGCAGCAGTGCGATTCCGGACTGAAGCGCCTAGTACCGTACGGTCACAGCGACCGGCCCAAGTTGTCAATAAGATACTTTGCGAGCTAGTAAACGCTCCACAATACAGTGGACTGGCTCCACTGTTTCAACTGATCCGATCACTGACTGTAAACATTTGTCTTCGGCTACGTGGAGACCATTTGCAGCCATTCAAGGACTTCCAAGGCTGACAATGTGCCATGTCACCGGCTCACAATTGTTCACGCTTGGTTTGAAGAACGTTCTTGACAATTGGAGTGAATGATTTGGCCGCCCATATCGCCTATCGTCAATCTCATCGAACACTTATGGGATGTAATCGAGAGGTCAGTTCGTGCAAAAAATTCTCCACCGGCAACCATTTCGCAGTTGAGAGTGTCCGCACGTTCCAACATTGCAGGAGGCACAGCTGTGTGCGTCCGACCATCACGCAGGGTATGGGACAGGTTTGCGGGACCTTGTTGCGATGATGACATTCGTCGCCCAACAACTCACCTTGCTTTTGTTCACCGCCAAGTCTCCCTAGACATTCGGTAACCGCCTATGAATTTTCTCTAGTTTCCCGCCAAGAGAAAGTCAGCCCTCTGCTTCGAACGCACCTCCGTTACAGACGCCATTTTGAAGGCTGCGTATAGCGGCGACACCTATCGGAACTTCATGAAACTATACGAGCTAAAGCAGGAGTATTCCACGAGGTCCCACAACGTTTTACGCACTTTTCGACGCAACTGGCCGAGAGAAAAGAAAGGTTGCATTACCTATTGAAGGCCAAAACTGGCCGTAAAATGAAAATGTGTTGCGTTATGTACTGAAGGCCCCTCTTACTTTCACAGGCCCGAACTTTCGCTGCTATATTGTATTCTGCCCTGTGCAGAAAACGAAAAAAGTTATAAACTTTACAGGCAAATAAATAACAAATGTCGTGTGGCTCACAGCTTGGTGGAAATATTTTCATCCTACGCCGTTTCAGCGAGGGATGTGTGAGTTTGTGCCGTCTCCTGTTGTCGAAGCCAAGTTTACCGCGTGATTTTAGCTTCGTATGGCACACAAATTTTTGTTCGTTTGTGTACATAAAAATCTGGAAAATATTAATCAGCTTCCAACTACTTTCATCGAAAACATGCTTGCATTCAACTACTAACTGGTATATTTCTTTTACATGTAACATTCAAATTACTCTGTTACGGTGTTTTATGCTTAAAAAAGTATATAAATTTAGATCATTTTTTGCAGAATTAAGAGTCCATTATTGATCTGAGAAAAAAGAAATTTAATATTTCCATTCCTTCTGCCCAGTTTAGTAGGCAGAATATTTATATTGAAGCTATAACCATACAATATGTCTAGTGCTTCAACTCGTTTCCATCGTCACTAGATTTAGATGGTATTACCAACAGCTCAAGGAAGAGTAATTAATTTCTGAGAGAGAGGGGGAGGAATGTGTGTGTGTGTGTGTGTGTGTGTGTGTGTGTGTGTGTGTGTGTGTGTACGTGGTGGGAGCGAGGGCGCTAAATAATACGTAGCTTATGTGGAACAATATTCTACATCTACATTTATACTCAGCAAGCCACCCAACGGTGTGTGGCGGAGGGCACTTTACGTGCCACAGTCGTTACCTCCCTTTGCTGTTCCAGTCGCGTGTGGTTCGCGGGAAGAACGACTGCCGGAAAGCCTCCGTGTGCGCTCGAATCTCTCTAATTTTACATTCGTGGTCCCCTCGGGAGGTATAAGTAGGGGGAAGCAATATATTCGATACCTCATCCAGCAACTCACCCTCTCGAAACCTGGACAGCAAGCAACACCGCGATGCAGAGCGCCTCTCTGGCAGGGTCTGCCACTTGAGTTTCCTTAACATCTCCGTAACGCTATCACGGTTACCGAATAACCCTGTGACGAAACGTGCCGCTCTTCTTTGGATCTTCTCTATCTCCTCTGTCAACCCGATCTGGTACGGATCCCACACTGGTGAGCAATACTCAAGTATAGGTCGAACGAGTGTTTTGTAAGCCACCTCCTTTGTTGATGGACTACATTTTCTAAGGACTCTCCCAATGAATCTCAACCTGGCACCCGTCAATTAGTTTTATATGATCATTCCACTTCAAATCGTATTATCGAAACAGCCGCGCGTGATTACAAGAATTACATGCAATTTTCTTCATGACGAGCGAAGCAAAACGGGATATCATGCAGATGGGCAGCGTTAACTTACATTGCAAAAATGTTCACGTGAGGTGGCGGTTGTGACAGGATTACTTTTGTTACCCTCTACACATGGAAAGTACACAGGAGTTAACGATGGTCGTCAAACGACTCTCGATTCAGTTATGTCTGTACCTTTTTTTTTTCAATTTTGTCGTGATGCGGAACCTCAGAAATTCGATACGTGTTTAAGAAAAAGTATTGGGAAAATGGATATTTCTTTGGATGATTGTTTTCGATTTTCGTAAACCCCTAACTCAACAACAACGCCACAAAAAACTTCGTTCAACTTTTGGTAAGTAATCACTTTCCGTAAAGGTCGACCAAAATCAGTTCTCGTTCCAAAATGCTTCGACGATGGGCACAACGCGATTGAAGAAGGTCAGCCAGCGACTTACCGCGAAATAGAGTTGTACTTGGCATATCAGGGACTACCCGTGTGACTTCGTATCAGGAAATGCTCAAAAAATTCTGCCACGAAATTCAAGATCAGTTTACTAATACTACATGTTAACAAGTGGTAAAATTTACAATTAGATATATTCGTGTAAGCCGTAAACTAAACAGCAATCAACTGTTTGGCTGCCCGAGATCAAACGAATGTGAACTGAGTCGTTCGTTCGCGAACGCGAAGCACTTACAAGAAAATTACATGTTCTTTCTTTTTTTACAATGAACAAGTCGAGATCATTCCTTTAGAGACTCGACAAACATACTGTGCTGAATGATACAAATTTTTAATTAGGAAAGCAACCAGCAACATATCAGCGTCGGTGTCGCGTATTTTGGCCGGCCGCTGTGGCCGAGCGGTTATAGGTGCTTCAGTCTGGAACCGCGTGACCCCTACGGTCGGAAGTTCGAATCCTGCCGCGAGCATGGATGCGTGTGATGTCGTTAGGTTAGTTAGGTTTAAGTAGTTCTAAGTTCTAGGGGACTGATGACCTCAGATATTAAGTCCCATAGTGCTGAGAGCCGTTTGAACCATTTTGTCGCGTTCTTTCGGACCGTGGACTTTGAGACATTGACGTGAACGTGGCGTTTCCTACCACAAATATTTACCCGTGGCTTTTCCGACTGTAAAAGGAAGCCGCAACAGTGAAGGGGGCTCTGGTCGGAAGTATGACGGTGCAAACTGGTTGGTAGGAAGTGCCGTGGTAAGTCCACGGAGCCTCAGCATCATTCTCCGTCACGATAATGCCAGGTCTCACACTGCATGTCAAGTAGATAAGTATTTGGAAGAACGAAGGCAGATCGAAGTAAAGTATCGTTGCCGGCGGGGGTGGCCGAGTGGTTCTAGGCGCTACAGTCCGGAAACGCGCGACCGCTACGGTCGCAGGTTCGAAACCTGCCTCGGGCATGGATGTGTGTGATGTCCTTAGGTTAGTTAGGTTTAAGTAGTTCTAAGTTCTAGAGGACTGATGACCTCAACAGTTAAGTCCCATAGCGCCCAGAGCCATTTTTTTCCTCACTCTGATGTACTTCTCTGCTTTTGATGCTTTCTGTAGTAAACAAGTGACATCTGCCTTTACCTCCATGAGGTTCCTTTGCAATTTTCCGCCGGGAATATCTCCCCTGTGACTGAGACCGTTTTTGCTACGCACACAGAGAAACTTGATGTCTAGGTGTCTTATAATACTACAATGCTATATTATTATTGAAAAGGTATTCGTTATGAAAGGTCGTGGATGTGGCAGTGGGTGGGGGAGGATACAGACAAAAAATTTTAGATTAAGCATTAATGAAAACATTAAAAATTGTCGAACTCCATATACTGACGGAAAAAATAATCACAGCACCAAGAAGAAGTTGTGCGAGATTAACGAAAGTTGGTAGGCAGGTTTCTAAATCTGAAAGATGACAACTATCGAAATTTTGCTGCAGTCGCAAGAAACTGGCGCTAGTAACGTCGCTTTGAGGAAGAAAATCAGGTTTGCTTTAAATACGCGCCGTAACGGTGGTGGCCGTCAATTACTTACCTTTAAGATTGGATATTGCGAGCTGTCATTAAATAATGCCTTTTATGGCGAGGAATTTGATCATATAAAATTAATTGTTGGTAAGGCGGGTCTCAGGTTGAGAGTCATTGGGAGAGTCCTTATAAAATGTAGTCCATCAACAAAGGAGGTGGCTTACAAAACACTCGTTCGACCTATACTTGAGTATTGCTCACCAGTGTGAGATCCGTTCCAGGTCGGGTTGACAGAGGAAATAGAGAAGATCCTTATATCTCCGAGGAGATCACGAATGTAAAATTAGAGAGATTCGAGCGCGCACGGAGGCTTTCCGGCAGTCGTTCTTCCCGCGAACCATACGCGACTGGAACAGAAAAGGGAGGTAATGACAGTGGCACGTAAATTGCCCTCCGCCACACACCGTTGGGTGGCTTGCGGAGTATAAATGTAGATGTGGATGTAGATAGGGCTACGAATGGCGATATTGCTGAAGTACTTGGCAGCAGGAACGTACACACTGTACATTATTGATGGCAGCCGTGGTCACGGGAAGGTATGGTCGCAAGACAACCGAGCTCCGGACGGCCACGTCGCACTGCCGAGAGAGAACACCGTCGTATTCGGTGTATGGCTGTGGCGCTTCGTACTGCGTCTGCATCAGCAGTTCGAGCATGAGCTCGCAGCACAGCGACACAACGAACCGTTAAAATTGGTTGCTTCAAGGACAGTTCCAAGCCAGATGCCCTGTAGCATGCATTCCACTGATCACAAACTGGTGTCAAGGAAAAGCTCCTTGGAGGACGGGCTGGAGGTCTGTTGTTTCCTGATGGAAGCCGGTTCTGCCACTGTGTCAGTGATGGTCGTTTGTTGGTAAGGAGGAGGCTAGGTGAGCGCCAACAGCCAACCTGTCTGCGGTCTGGAGGCCCTGGAGCTACACCTGGAGTTATGGTCTGGGCTGCTATTTCGTATGACAGCAGGCGCACTCTCGTTTTTATCCCACACAGCTTGAGTGGAAATCTGTACGGCAATATGGTCATTCGACCTTTTATGCTAATATCGATGAACAGCACTTCCGGGGGTGTTTTCCAACAGGATAACGCTCGCGCACATACCGCTTTTGTAACATAACTCGCTGTATTGAGCGTCGACATATTGCGTTGACCTGAGCCATCATCAGATCTGTCTCCTGTCGAGCACATTTAGCACATCATCGGACGACAACTACAGCGTCATTCACGACCAGCACACAATGCATACTAGTTTCCATGGTTGCACTCAACATTCTGGTGGGTACCCTGGATTTTAATCTACCAGCAATTCATATCTGCAGTGGCTTTTCTCTTATTTACATTAACTTGCGACCTTGTAACTTGTCGTTCGATGATGTTCAGTATGTGTCCGACAGAAAACAGATATGATGATCGTGCAGACCAAGGTACATGTTTACACTCTGTAGAGTATTCTGGGTTACAGCAGCGGTATGTGGGCGAGAGTTATCCTGTTGGAAAACACTCCCTGGAATGATGAATGGCACAACAGCAGGTCGAAATCACCAGACTGACGTACAAATTGGCAGTCAGAGTGCGTGGGACATTCATGAGAGTGCTCCTGCTATCATACGAAATCACACCCCATACCGTATCTCCATGAGTTACCTGGACAAATGTACTACCGAAATTTCATTACCCTACGTTAAAAATTTTTTGGTGCTGGGATCATTTTTTCCGTCAGTGTAGAAGAACTTACTGAAAAGAAATTGAATGTTCTTTTCAAAACTGTAAAATATAAAGTAGACTACTGTATTATTTGCAGAAGGTTACAGTCTCAAGGCAATCGAGGAACTAAATCGCAGCAGTCGCAGATTTTCCAACCATTAGGACCTTCGCACAGAGATTCACGAATGGTTCCGTGACTAAGGAGCGGATTTCTGTGTACCGAAGTGCAGGAAGTCCTGCAGAGAATCGATGCTTGGAGCTGTTAGATGACCCTCGACACAGTAAAAAGTACCGAAATTCTCACAGATCACTACTCGATTACGGTGCTGGTGATCTAGCACAGCGCCGCAAACACTGACACGCGTAAGATATCTAGGAGTGTCTGCTGGGAGCGACCCAAAGTGGAACGACTGCATAAATCTAGTTGTAGCAAAAGCAGATGACAGACTGATTTTGTTTGGAAGAATTCCTGTAAAATTTATCCATATGTGAAAGAAGTTGCTTGCAAAGTACTGTTTCGACCGATTGCCGCTATGGGGATGGGCACAAGATTTAGTACGTAGGACGTCCGCAACTGGGAGGAATGGTAATTAATTTAGAGATCCGCTTCATCTGTACTGGTTATTTATTCAAACCACGACCCGTTTCGGGTTTTAAAATACTGTTTTCAGGTGAATGAAACTATGGTATCTGGTAACACACAAAGATGTGGTCGTGCCAGTCACTGCAAGATCTCCAATCACTGAATGTTTGCTGAAACTGTCCACCGCTGGACAGCCGCACGATAGGACCTTGTAGTGGCTGGAGTTCCTACATTGATCATACATAAAGCATACCAGCGGCAAGACACAATCAATACCTTCACTGCGTGATAACAACGGTGAAGTCACTGATGACAGTGCCACTAAAGCAGAGTTATTAAACACGGTTTTCCGAAACTTCTTCACCAAAGAAGACGAAGTAAATATTCCTGAATTCCAATCAAGAACAACTGCAAAGATGAGAAACGTAGAAGTAGATATCCTCGGTGTAACAAAGCAGCTTGAATCACATAATAAAGGCAAGGCCTCCGGTCCAGATTGTATACCAATCAGGTTCCTGTCAGAGTATGCTGATAAAATAGCTCCATATTTAGCAATTATATACAACCACTCGCTCACAGAAAGATACGTACCAAAAGACTGGAAAATTGCTCAAGTTACACCAATACCCAAAAAGGGAAGTAGGAGTAATCCGTTTAATTACAGGCCTATATCACTAACGTCGATTTGCCGTAGGGTTTTAGAACATATACTGTATTCGAACATTGTTAAGTACCTCGAAGAAAACGATTTACTGACATACGGTCAGCACGCATTCAGAAAATATCGTTCTTGTGAAACACAACTAGCTCTTTATACTCATGAAGTAATAAATGCTATCGACAGGAGATGTCAAATTGATTCCATATTTTTTGATTTCCAGAGGGCTTTCGACACCGTTCCCCACAAGCGTCTTCTAATCAAACTGCGTGCCTATGGAGTATCGCCTCAGTTGTGCGATTGGATTCGTGATTTCCTGTCGGAAAGGTCACAATTCGTAGTAATAGACGGAAAGTCATCGAGTAAAACGGAAGTAATATCGGGCGTTCCACAAGGAAGTGTTATAGGCCGTCTATTTCTCCTGATCTATATTAACGACATAGAAGACAATCTGAGTAGCTGTCTTAGATTGTTTGCAGATGATGCTGTCATTTACCATCTTGTAAATTCATCAGATGATCAAAACGACTTGCAAAATGATTTACATAAGATATCTGTATGGAGCGAAAAGTGGCAATTGACCCTGAATAAAGAAAAGTGCGAAGTTATTGACATGAGCAATAAAAGAAATCAGCTAAATTTCGATTACGCGGTAAGTCACACAAATTTGAGGGCTGTAAATTCAACTAAATACTTACGGATTACAATTACAAATAATCTAAATTTGAACGATCACATAGATAAAATTGTGGGTAGAGCAAACCAAAGACTGCGATTCATTGGCAGAACACTTAGAAGGTGCAACAGGTCTACCAAAGAGACTGCTTACACTACGCTTTTCCGCCCTATTCTGGAGTACTGCTGTGCGGTGTGGGATCCGCATCAGGTGGGACTGACGGATGACATCGAAAAAGTACAAAGAAGGGCAGCTCGTTTTGTATTATCGTGAAACAGGGGAGAAAGTGTCACAGACGTGATACATGAATTGAAGTGGCAGTCATTAAAACAAAGGCGTTTTTCGTTGCGACGGGATCTTCTCATGAAATTTCAATCACCACTTTTCTCCTCCGATTGCGAAAACATTCTGTTGACACCCACTTACATAGGAAGAAATGATCATCACGATAAAATAAGAGAAATCAGGGCTCGCACGGAAAAATTTAAGTGCTCGTTTTTCCCGCGTGCCGTTCGAGAGTGGAACGGTAGAGAGACAGCGTGAAGGTGGTTCATTGAACCCTCTGCCAGCCACTTTATTATGAAAAGCTGAGTAATCACGTAGATGTAGATGATGTAGATGCAGTGACTGGAGCTCTTCCACTGACTGGCCCGAACACATGTTATATAATTTCATACACTTGAAGATGGGCTTTTAAATCCTGAAAACGGTCATGGTTTGAATAAATAATTGCTGCAGCTCAGGCGGATATTTCTGAATTAATTGTTATGGGGTTATGTTTAATAGAATGTTGACAAGATCCAAAGACTGGAGATATGTGGACAAGGTGATTTTTATGGACACCCACTTACGGCCAGTACACCGCTCTTCTCCCCTGCTCCTCGAGAGCTGAATGAACGCCTCGGTGGCGAAACACAAGTTGCTGTGCTCATTTACTTCCGAAGCAAAGGCCGGACGTGGTGGTATTTAGCGTGAAAAAATGCAAATTTTTGAAATTATAGTCAATGTTTTCTAATCTATAAGCAAGCACAAAGCGTTGTTTGCCCTCAGAATGCCCCTGAAATAGCGGTGTATGCATCAACACAGTGCTTAACACTAAAGAAAATCTAGTGGCTCAAACTAATTTTCTTGTATAGTATTTTAATTCAAAATTCTTAGGTGGCATAACCTTATGCAGTAATACTTATACGTAGCATTTCAGGAAGTGCTTTATAAATGATACTCTGGGAGACTGTTTTCATTTTAGATAATAAAAGCCAATTTCAGATTGTCAAATTATTCCGCATTGCAGATGCGGAAAAATTCTGCTTTGCAAATTTGTACAATAACTGCCAGTCTGTAAAGCGGCATACTTTCATAATACGAAAATTATAATAAATCTTTCACAATCAACATCACGTTCATGGACCATTTTGAACAAAATTTTCGAAAAACAGAACCTCTGAGTGCAAATATCAAATACTGGTTTAGATATGTAGATGATGTCCTGTGTATGTGGACTGGTACTACAAGACAACAAATTTTAGAAAAACCTAACCGGTCGACACAAAAATATCCAGTTCAAAATGGAGATCGGCCACAAATCCATAAACTTCTTAGATCTCACCATTGACATCAGTACACACACACACATTGTTTCAAAATTTACAGAAAAACTACAACTACTGACACAGTAATACCTTCTTGCTCACAACACCCCATAGCTCATAAACATGCAGCTTTCCACTCAATTGTACACCGTCTCATATCCATCCCCATGCCCAGAGATGATTGTAAAGCATAGTTAGATACAATAAAATTTATTGCAACAGCCAATGGCTACAATCCTGTTCTTATTGACCACGTCTTGCACAGGAACAAAAACGGAAAATTATACCCCTCCTCTACGTCCAACCTGCTTCCCCGTCCACTGTCTGCAAGAAATGGTGTACACTACCATTTCTAGTTCAGGTATCACAGATTGTAGCCAAAGCACTGAAAACCTACATGCATAGGGTTTTCTACTATGTCAGGAACACGACAGCCCAGTTTGTTTTTAATAGCAAAGATAAGATCCAGTAACAAGCCTAAGGTGGGGTATACAAAATAACCTGTTCTGATCGTGATAAATTTTACATTGGTGAGTCAGGCAGAGACATAGCAAATAGGCTGACTGAATATGAACGCAGCTGGAAGTTGCAGAATTCTGACTTTTCATTTGCTGTGCGTGTACTGAGTGAAGTTCACAACTACCAGCCAGTGTCCCGTGTACTGCACCTAGCGAACAAAGGCCATAAACTCAACCAACCGGAAGCCCTGGAAATTAACAAACATCTTGCTCACAGTCCAGATCTAATCCTAAATGACCAGACACAGCTCAACATTTCCCCTCTCCTAAGCTTCATATAATCATCTCTGTTGTTCATTACTTCCCACGCTGTCATTTCCTACATATTCCAATTTTCTTGTATTCATTAAGTTATTTTGTTTTGTTGAAGTTGTCTTTGTATTCCATATAGACTGTATTTCAGTAGTTAAGGCTTTCTTTTAACTGATACTTGTATTACTGTCCATGTTTAACACCCCTTGTAGTTTTCTCGTCAAATATTGTTCATGTTTTACGTTGCTCATTTATTCAATGCAAACTGTTACACAGCCATTGTTTTGATTATAATGTTAATGTTAAAATGCAGTACCACCACACTCTCAAAGATTGCATTTATTGTAGGTTCCCACAAACGCCTCCATTTTCCTGAATTTATTTCTGTTTATCTTATTCATATTGCTTAATTTCCTGATGTATTCTGTAGTTAGACTGATAATTGTCTCTTCTTTTAACAGGTTTGTGTATCACTCTCCATGTTTCATATCCCCTGATGTAGCCTTGTCTAGTACCAATTGTATTTTATTTTATTAATTTTGTTTGTTAATAGAAACTGTTATGTAGACATGCTATTCCTATTTTGTGTTAAAGGTTTTCCTGTCTACTCCATTGTTATTTATGTACTGTGTAATTTTTACTTTTTCATAGCATTACCACCACACTGTCAAAGATGTTGCTTACTGTATGTTTCTACTTGATTCTAGACGTGCTACTTCCCTTCCAATGTTGTTTGCCAACATTGTAACTTCTTTGATGATAATACTCAGTAAATGTCTGAAGATTGCCTTGTAAGCCTAAAACCGGTTAACAATAAAAGCAGTATTATAGAACAAAAGCAGACTGGTGCTTTTCATTTTTTATAATTTTGTTCTACCAAGAACCGACGGAAGATTCTGTTAACATTACGTTTAGCGTCGCTTTATTACAACAAATAGTACAATTAACGACGGTATTTCGAGAGATACAGAATTTTCTTATGTTTAGAAGCGGCATATAGTCATATGTGATTCGACTGAAAGCGAAAGTGGCGTCTTGTGACTTCGAGAAATGGCGTCATCTAATATAGGTGTCGTTCTTCCATCTGGCTTCAAATGGCTCTGAGCACTATGGGACTTTACACCTGAGGTCATCAGTCCCCTAGACTTAGAACTACTTAAACCTAACTGACCTAAGGACATCACATACATCCATGTCCGAGGCAGGATTCGAACCTGCGACCGTAGCGGTCGCACGGTTCCAGACTGTAACGCCTAGAGCCACTCGTCCACCTCGGCCGGCTCTTCCACCTCTTTGGTTCATCTTCAAATGCACATCCAGAGTATCTGACACGCTAGACGTTGCCATGCACCGTTGGAAAGGCTTCCCAACGCATTTTACACGCTCTGACGTCAGAAAGTCGGCACGCTCCGTGTGACGACGGCTTTCGTCTGCGTTCCGAATGACACCGACAACCGTCACTAGACACCGTCACTGTAATTCTCTCGATTATATCAGCCGACAGTGTGGTTACAGTGCGTCCGATCTGCCTTATCAGTACATCTACATACATAATCCGCAAGCTACCGTACCACGCGTGACGGAAGGTACCCTTTACCACAACTAGTCATTTCCTTTCCCGTTACACTCGCAGGTAGAGCGATGGAAACACAACTGTCTGCATGCCTCCCTATTAGCGCCAGTTTCTCGTATCTTATCTTCTTGGCCCTACGCGATATATACGTTGGTGGCATTAGGATCGTTTTGCAGTCACCTTCAAATGACAGTTCTCTAAACTTTCTTAGTAGTGTTCCTCGAAATGAATGTCCGCAGCTCGCGGTCTCGCGGTCGCGTTCTCGCTTCCTGAGCACGGGGACCCCGGTTCGATTACCGGCGGGGTCAGGGATTTTCACCTGCCTCAAGATGACTGGGTGTTTGTGTTCTCCTCATCATTTCATCATCATTCATGAAAGTGGCGAGATTGCGCTGAGCAAACGTTGGGAATTTGTATTGGCGCTGATAACCGCGCAGTTGAGCGCCCCCCAAACCAAACATCGTCATCATCATCATCATCGAAATGAATATCTTCTTCCCTCCAGGGAACCCAACTTGCGCTCCCGAAACATAACCGTAACACTTGCATGCTTATCGAACTTACCGGTAACAAATCTAGGAAGTCGCTTCCGAATTGCTTCGACGTCTTCTTTCAGTCCGACCTGATACGGATCCCAAATACTCGAGCCGTAATCAAGAATAGGTCGCACTATCGTTCTATGTGCGGTCCTATACTGATGAAGCACACTTTCCTAAAACTTTTCCAATAAACCAAAGTCGACCATTCGCTTTCCGTGCCACAATCCCCAAATGCTCGTTCGATTTCATATCGCTTCGCAGCGTTACGCCCAGATATTTAAACGACATGACTGTGTCAAGCAGGACACAACTAATGTATCCGAATATTAAGACTTTGTTTTTCCTACTCATTAGCATTAACTTACATTTTTCTACATTAAGAGCCAGCTACCATTCACCACACTAAATTAAAAATGGTTCAAATGGCTCTGAGCACTATGGGACTTAACTTCTAAGGTCATCAGTCCCCTAGAACTTAGAACTACTTAAACTTAACTAACCCAAGGACATCACACACACCCATGCCCGAGGCAGGATTCGAACCTGCGACCATAGCAGTCGCGTGGTTCCGGACTGTAGCGCCTGGAACCGCTCGGCCACCACGGCCGGCACTGCATTGCAGTTTCCACTATTAAAAATATCCCGAATGCTTGCGAATGGGCCATATCTATGTCAAAAAGAGCGTGGCGACTAGTGTATACCCTCTCCTCAGTTTTCGGAATAACCAAAGAAGTTTTCCGAATATTCGAGATCAGGAGAGACACGTTCTGTTACATACTCGAGATGGCTACTAGCGATATTGAACAATAAGGTTATAAACACGTTGAACAATTTCGATTAAGTGAGTTAACCTTCAGTGACTATGATTCAGTCTATGTCAGAAAGACATACACAAATTATAGAATAAGTTACTCCGAACGCCTAAAGCGCTGAGAAGTGGAAACACATAAGCCTACACCAGATTTGCGTATCACCCCCTATATCACAGTCACCAAGTTGGTGACATAAAAACACCAGTAGACAATAATAATAATTCAATTACAGCTAACACCCACCTACCAACATTCAAAAAAGACCCACCACAGTAATTTTAAGCATAATATACGTCACCCTTCTCACTTGAACAAATAATTTTTTGAGGTATAACGTAAGCCAACAGTTTCTGATAGCAGCAGTTACAGTTTACAGACAGCTAAACTTGCCAACTACCCCAGCTCAAAAAGCATCCGCTACAGGACCTTTAAGCATTGGATACTCCACTCTTATGGCTAAAATTCCCGAAATGATTTTGCATAGTTGTGGTTTCCAGTTAAGTTGCAATATCAGTCCATAGATTACGATCTAAAATCCCATTTGATATATTTCAGCTTCAAGATGCCGAAAATTCTATATCTGGACTAAGCTTTTCAGTTTCGCACAGCCCATATTTCGTGTGTGAGAAAGTCGGCCGAACCGACCAAACAAAAACTATATTTGAATTTCACCGATTGTCATCAAATGGTTCAAATGGCTCTGAGCACTATGGGACTTAACAGCTGAGGCCATCAGTCCCGTAGAGCTTAGAACTAGTTAAATCTAACTAACCTAAGGACGACACACACATCCATGCCCGAGGCAGGATTCGAACCTGTGACCGTAACGGTCACGCGGTTCCACACTGAAGCGCCTAGAACCGCACGGCCACTCCAGCAGGCCGATTGTCATCCAAAGAGGGCTGCATGGTGACAGCGCACGAGCAGGTGTACTGATTTGAGGAGACTGGCGTCCTCGCCCAATTTCGGTCATCGGCGGAATGCACCGACGTCATGCCATTGTGCCCGCAGTCGATTTAAGCTACGCTTCTCCTGTGCCGTAACCACTACGCAACTAAGCTCAGTTGTTGAGGGTCGAATGGGACAGAACTGGAGGATACTGTTTTCGAAGCAAACGTAATTTACACATAGTTTGGAGCGTTCATCTCTACCGACAGCGACCCCCTTTACCGCCGCATTTGTAATTTTTCGCGGCAGAGCTGGTGGTGCGGCTTCTTATAGAACACAAATTCAGAAATAAACGCCCGGTCCCCAATAGTCCCAAATTATATGCCTCTCACCGGAGCGCAGAACAATCTGAAACTATTACACGGAATCTCGCTAATGTTTTCCCGCTAAGGCTGAGCCGCCGAGCGGAACGTCTGCACCGGCGCATTTTTTCGACATAATATTCTCTCCCCTCCTCCCCCCCCCCCCCCCATCCAGCCCTCCCCCGACCTGATCTCTTTTTTCTTCCTTAGACAGAGCACCCTTCACCTAAACGTCCACCAATTTATCCGTATGCATCGGGCAAGGAACTCAATTTCCCGAAATGCCGCAATGGGGAACAGAAGTGGCAGGAGGGTAAAAAAAATATTATATAACGAAAAGGCCTCCTGAAATACTCTTGTATATTACAGATACGAAATTTATTTTTATGTGTATGCGGTTCAAAATTATACGGCTGTGTGAGTGAAGGATGAGCGATGTGCGATGATTCATGGGGCGCCGTCAGAGGAACAAAACGGGGAGAAGGCGGTTTTTCTGGGCCGCCTTATTAACACGGGTGGCGCCTGCCCTGCTACCTGCCGGCTAGGAAGCACCGGCCGCTCCGGCAGTCGTAATGAGGACAAGGCATAAATCAGGCATGCGGCCGGTCGCTCCCGTGAAACACACGCGCCGACGGCAGATGCGCGGCGGTAGTCGCGACCGGGATCACAGTTACTCGAAGGAGCGTGTCAGCGACAACATCTATATGTGCACATGTTATCCGAAGACCATTGTTCAGTGCACGAGAGGGGGTACCCGGTATGATTCTTAGCCTGTCCCGGACCTATTACGTTAAGCGTGAGGAGCGACCGCGTGAGATGACGCAACGGTTAAGCCATCGTAACCAACACCGACTCAAAGGAAGGCCTCGGCGCTTGTTGGTGACGTCACGTCAGCTAGGCACGGCGAACGCCAGGTCTGTTGCAGGCAGAAACGCCTGGGCGTGCTTATTACTATAAATCTCTTATTTTTGAACAAACTGTTTGGTATTGTTTTGGATTCTGCAGTTTTATTTAGATGACAGATTTTCTTACTATCGCAAAGCAACAAATGAAGATCATAGTTCTGTATTACTGAATCCTGTGGAAACAAACGTAGATTAATATGAGAAGATGCTTTGCCCCATTGCAAGCTTCGGAAATTTTACATTTAAGAAACTGTATTTACTTGATCCATTTTGTTATCGAAACTTACCCCAACCTCCTTGCAATGAACTCGTTTCTTTTATTTATTTATTTTCGTTTGACATCGTCACTGGAAACGTGAACTAATTTACATGTGTAAACGTCCAACTGTTGCCATTCGTTAGATTGCAGTCGTTTTCAACGAAAGGAATTCCAAACAGGAAACAAAATAGCTTCATACATCGAAAATACTGCTGATCTTAAACTTTTTCAAACATGCGCATTAGAAAAGATAAATATTCCCCTCTTGCAACTGAAAGGAGAAACTTTTTAAGATAAAAAAATACTATTTGATAAAACAAGTATCTCTCTTTTGACTCTTCTTCTGTCCCCCACCCCCTCCCCCAACGTGTACAATTGCAAGCTATTTCATTAACATTCAGTGCTCCTCACCACATAGTCAACCAAGATACCTAAAGAAGAGCACCAATACGTTCACAGTTTCTTGTAAAATCAACCCAGCACAAGCGTAACTTCCTCAGATTTACAAATAAGGTAAAGAAGCACGAATTCTGTTGCTGCTAGACCATGAAGTTGTTTTTGTATGTCAATCCTTAAAACAGGTGGAAATTTAAGTTCAGGAGTACACTATTTGTTAAGAAGTGTAATGAATTGCACAATTAACTGATTGCAGAAATCTCTCAGATCAATGTGTGTTGGTCAACTACCGCCAATAGTTTCACATTTTCCTGTGTCAGAGCCGGCCGAAGTGGCCGTGCGGTTAAAGGCGCTGCAGTCTGGAACCGCAAGACCGCTACGGTCGCAGGTTCGAATCCTGCCTCGGGCATGGATGTTTGTGATGTCCTTAGGTTAGTTAGGTTTAACTAGTTCTAAGTTCTAGGGGACTAATGACCTCAGCAGTTGAGTCCCATAGTGCTCAGAGCCATTTTTGAACCTGTGTCAGAGAGGGAGACACCACCATTATGAGTATGCTTGCAACAGACCTGGCGTTAGTCGTGCCTAGCTGACGTGACGTCACGAACAAGCGCCGAGGCCTTCCTTTGAGTCGGTGTTGTCCTAACACGGTCGAGGCAGCCAACGTTGACGTGGACGCGAACGGGACATCCGATATGATGAGAGAAAGAGCCTTCGGCACATGGTAAGAGCTGGTTAACATAATCTGCGGCCGTTGTCGGCTTTATTTGGCTCGCAGATCGCACAGTTTCTATATGAAAAAGAGCGCGCGTAAAATAGTGAAGAAGATTTTAGGCTTCTCGACGACTTGAACAGTGAATTGATGCCAGAGGAACAGTACATAATGTATACAACGATGTGTGAGGTACAAACTTGAAGAGTGTATTCGTTAACTCAGCTGTGTTTTCATCCCATTTTCTATTATAATTTGAATACAGTTAAGGTATTTGTGTCTAATGTCAATATCCAATTTTCGATAACGTATTTACTACCAGCACTCTGAAATAACGTACTGTAACGCACAGATTTCAAGAACGATAATCGCTTCGTAATTTCATTCGAATGGAAGAGGAGATTTTTTCGACACTGCTGACCATCACTGAAATAGTTATTTACTGGCTACACACAAACATGAGCCAATCAATTAACGCAAAGATAGGCATATATATTTTGCGGAAAGTTTCATGATAGTAAAAACTTCCAGTATGTAAATTGTGTTAACTTTGCTACAGATATTGACAGTCACGATGAGATTTCTGGCCACTGGGGAAACATTCCAGTCGTTGGCCGTTGTAACAAGAATTGCAGCACATATGTCATTTATAATAAATAGTATCGATTTTAGAGATAATACATCTGCTAAATGAATAAGAAACACCCAGAATCCATTACAAAAAGAAGGTGGAAAAGAATTGGTTTTGGATGAAGGTGAAAGTGAACTTGCTACCTTGGTCTCTACAACAGAAGAGCTAACGACTCTATCAACTGCGCTAAAAGTTTCTTCCTTCCTTTCTTTTTTTTTTTTTTTTTTGCGAAACCTTATTTAAGAGAATAATGTTATAGCAGCACATCACAGAAACATCTGAACAAAAACCAGGTTACGAATTGTTGTGCACGTTGTAACATATTCGCACTTGCGTCTTAGCTATGAACAGTTATAGGTGGGTAGTTGTAGGAATACACGTTCTTTCTTTCATCGAGCTCTGTGTAATGTCATCAACTTTTAATGTACACTACAGGCCAATAAAATTACTACACCACGAAATGACGTGTTACAGACGCGAAATTTAACCGACATGAAGAAGATGCTGTGATATGCACATGATTAGCTTTTCAGAGCATTCACACAAGGTTGGCGCCGGTGGCGACACCTACAACGTGCTGACGTGAGGAAAGTTTCCAACCGATTTCTCAACACACAAACAGCAGTTGACCGGCGTTGCTTGGTGAAATGTTGTGATAGCTCATGTAAGGAGGAGAAATGCGTACCATCACGTTTCCGACTTTGATAAAGGTCGGATTGTAGCCTATCTCTATAGCGGTTTATCGCATCGCGACATTGCTGCTCGCGTTGGTCGAGATCCAATGACTGTTAGGAGAATATGGAATCGGTGGGTTCAGGAGGGTAATACGGAACGCCGTGCTGGATCCCAACGGCCTCGTCTCACTAGCAGTCGAGATGACAGGCATCTTATCCGCATGGCTGTAACGGATCGTGCAGCCACATCTCGATCCCTGAGTCAACAGATGGGGACGTTTGCAAGACAACAGCCCTCTGCACGAACAGTTCGGCGACGTTTGCAGCAGCATGGACTATCAGCTCGGAGACCGTGGCTGCGGTTACCCTCGAAGCTGCATCACAGACAGGAGAGCCTGCGATGGTGTACTTAACGACGAAGCTGGGTGCACGAATGGCAAAACGTCATTTTTGCGGATGAATCCAGGTTCTGTTTACAGCATCATGATGGTCGCATCCGTGTTTGGCGACATCGCGGAGTACGCACATTGGAAGCGTGTATTCGTCATCGCCATACTGGCGTATCACCCGGCGTGATAGTATGGGGTGCCGTTGGTTACACGTCTCGGTCACCTCTTGTTCACATTGACGGCACTTTGAACAGTGGACGTTACATTTCAGATGTGTTACGACTCGTGCCTCTACCCTTCATTCGATCCTTGGGAAACCCTACATTTCAGCAGGATAATGCACGACCGCATGTTTCAGGTCCTGTGCGGGCCTTTCTGGATACAAAAAATGTTCGACTGCTGCCCTGGCCAGCACATTCTCCAGGTCTCTCACCAATTGAAGACGTCTGGTCAATGGTGGCGGAGCAACTGGCTCGTCACAATACGCCAGTCACTACTCTTGATGAACTGTGGTATCGTGTTGAAGCTGCATGGCAGCTGTACCTGTACACGCCATCCAAGCTCTGTTTGACTCAATGCCCATGCTCATCAAGGCCGTTATTACGGTAAGAGGTGGTTGTTCTGGGCACTGATTTCTCAATATCTATGCACCCAAATTGCGTGAAAATGTAGTCACATGTCAGTTCTAGTATAATATATTTGTCCAATGAATACCCGTTTATCATTTGCTTTTGTTCTTAGTGTAGCAATTTTAATGGCCAGTAGTATACATTGATAAGCCAAAACATTATGACCATTGCCCACCGCGACGTTGAATGCCGCCTGGTGGCGATGTGGGCTCGTGACGCGATATCAAAGGCATGTAAGGGGAGCAGACACGGACGGAGGATCACCCTAGAGAAGATACAGGATGCAAATGGGGAAATCCATTGAGATAAGCGACTTTGACAGAGGGCGCAGAGCCTGTGAAAGGTTATCTCGAAATCGGCGAAGCCAGTCGAATGTTCACGTGCTACTGTCGTATCTACGGAAACAGCTAGAAGGACAATGTGACCACAATTAGGCGCTAAATCCTTGGACGTCCACGACTCTTCACAGGACGTGAGGTTTGGAGGCTTTTCTGCTCTGTAAAGTAGGACAGTTGGTGATCTGTGGCATGCCTGCCGAGGAGCATTATAGTGAACTCACGTTGATGATGACCAATTCCTATGGAACCCATCTGGGTCGCTATGGGGCGCCATCACCGTGAATTATATGACCTATGCGTAGACATCTAATGCCACAGACATACCAACAAACTGTCGGATCCCTGATATTCATAATCACTGTTGTATTTCGTTCCAAAGACTGTCAAACAAACAGGTCGTCATACTTTTTTGGCTCCAATGACAATGAACTCCCAGATTTGTGGATAATTGTTGAAACCTTTCAGATTAACTTTTATTCAGTTTTCTTTTTTCTAGTCGATTTCACATGATTTAGTTTTTGTTATATAATCAAAGTTTTGAGGCATTTGTGAATTTTTCCTTACATTTTTTTGGTTTTCCTTTGGTTGCGATGCAGTTTGAGATATAGAGCCAAAAATCTTCCTTGCTTCTTCCATCAATATAGCAGTAGTGCTTTTGATAGATCATCATTGTGCCGTAGCTGTCAAAGAGTACACTTTCGTAGTGCACAAGACAGAACAATAAAAACGTCAACTACAGGACTCTGTATATCCATCTTTATACACATGATGTAGGACCTCAGCTGCTCACTACAGAATGTCAGAACACCTTCCACCAGTCCAAATTTCCCAAGTGTTATTTTTTGTTGAGCAACCACTTTCGGCGATATATCACTCCATCTTCAGGCTCCCATAACCGACGTGTAGGAAGATTCCCACCTCTGATACAGTCAAAATAGGGGCCAGCATTCAATAGCAAATAACGATTGAAGTTTTTTTCACTGTCTCAGAAATCTACGGATCCCAGTCACTGACTGCTGGCCTCTATCTTGTCTATACCAGAGGTGCGAATCTTCCTACATGTTAGTCACGGGGCATGCAGATAGCGTAATATATCGCCGAAACAGGCTGCTCGATAAAAGAACAATTGGTAGTAGAGCGTGGTTTCGAAACACGGACCTCTGGGTTATGGACCCAGCAGGCACCCACCAACTGTAAAGCAGCAATTGAAACGCAGGTAACAGTTACAGGATAGAAAGGATCGTACGTCAATACGTGGAAGGGAGTTCGTCGTTTTCAGCAAATTAACATTTATTTAAGAAAAACAACTGATCAATTAAATTCTAGATTATTAACTGTGGTGTCACCGCCAGACACCACACTTGCTAGGTGGTAGCTTAAATCGGCCGCGGTCCATTTAGTACACGTCGGACCCGCGTGTCGCCACTGTGTGATCGCAGACCGAGCGCCACCACAAGGCGGGTCTCGAGATACGGACGAGCACTCGCCCCAGTTGTACGGACGACATTGCTAGCGACAATACGGACGAAGCCTTCCTCTCATTTGCCGAGAGACAGTTAGAATAGCCTTCTACTAAGTCCATGGCTACGACCTAGCAAGGCGCCATTAGCCTTACCTAGTTTGAGAGTTATCGTATAAATGTCTCAAGAAGAACGCTGTATTCATCAAAGAATAAAAGTTAAGTACAAAGCAGCTACATACTTTTCTTGCTACCATTCAATAGTTATCCTGTTCCAGACTTGACGCCAGTCGGCGTGTGTGTACGCGTGCCTTTCTTTCGGCTCACTTCGCAATGTGGCGTAACTAGCTTGTTATGCCACAACAGATTGGCGACGAGGCTTAAAGGATCGTGTTCTTTCTAATTGCTTACATTTACTTGTGTCATGGCTTCGCCAGATGTACTGTCCGAATTTTATCGCTTGCAGAATCAGCAGACGCAGGCGTTATTGGATGCCCTTGGACAGCTCGTCCAGGGTCAACGTGCCATTCAAACCGATGCGGCAGCCGCCGCTTCACCGCTACCGCAGCCACAACATGCAGTTGCACCGCCGTTTCGCAGTTTTGATGCGGCGCACGAATCGTGGACAGAATGGTCCCGACAGTTCGCCTTCCATCTAGCCGCCTACAGAATTCAAGGTAATGAGCGGCAGCCGTTTTTGCTTTCTTGTGTCGGTGTGTCCATCTACCGTGTGATAGTGAAATTGTTTCCCCGACGCGACGTAGCAACTCTGTCCTACGAAGAAATTTTGTCTGCTTTAGATGCCTATTTCAAAGAAACAGTTAATGTGGTTGCAAAACGGTATACGTTTTTTCGTACAAAACGTACGGCCTGTCAAACTAATAGGGAGTGGGTAGCAACATTGCAAGGACTTACTAGGGACTGTGCCTTTGACTGTGACTGTGGCCTTTCTTATTCAGATACAATGGTACGTGATACAATTGCACAGAACGTTTCTGATGTTCGCATACGGGAGCACATTTTGAAACTAGTTAATCCCTCCCTTCAACAAGTGATAGACATATTGGATAGACAAGACACACTTGACTGTGCTCAGGAATCTTTTGAAACTTCGCCAGCAGTGTGTACCATTAACCGGCCCGCCGGGCGAGCTGCGCGGCCCGGTCAACTGCCCTAGCGCACACAAACGCAGCTGCCGCCGCGCTCTAAACCAGGTGTGCCGCGCCAGCCCACAAATGCAGTGAAATCATGCCCGCGGTGTGCTACTAGACATTCGCGTGAACATTGCCCGTCACGCCAAGCTATTTGCTTTTTCTGTAATAGGAAAGGACATGTTCAAAGTGTTTGCCAGAAAAAGCTCCGATCACACAATCACAATCATTCCAGGCCCTTTGCTTCGCGCCGGAATCGAACCAAGGACACTCAGGATCGTGGACCTTCGCCCATGGACATTCATGTAGTTAATTCCGATTCGTCCAGTGCCACTTTCTCTAACGGTGACTGTGTTCGTCCCACACAAACTGTGCGTCGACGTCGCCGGAAATCACGTCAATTAGCAAGTGATTCTGTACAAGTGTCTGTTCAAATTGCACAAAACAGTCGCTCTTGTCGTCAGCAGGACACTAAACTTTTTGTAGATTTGGACTTTAATGGCAAGGTCATACCGTTCCAGCTCGATACCGGAGCTGCAGTTTCATTGCTCAATCACGACACGTACAAACAACTGGGCGCACCTCCGTTGCATGCCGAAAATGTTAAGTTACATAGTTATTCAGGACAGACAATTCCTGTGTTAGGACAGTGCACTCTTCTTGCCACATACAAGGGACAAACAAAACTTGTGTCATTTTACGTTCTTCGTTCTTCTTCTGCAGTGAACTTGTTTGGTTTAGATTTATTTCAGTTGTTTAACATGTCTATTGTAAATCAGGTCCTATCAGTGAATCAAACTGTGCCTTCAGACAGTGTTTCTCGTCTGTGTGACGAATTTGCAGACATTTTTGCACCAGGCTTAGGTTGCGCTAAAAACTATGAAGCACATTTGGAACTGAAAGTAAACGCGCAACCGAAATTTTTCAGAGCGCGCAATGTTCCCCACGCATTGCGTGATGAGGTCGCAAGAACATTAAACGATCTAGAATCACAGGGTGTAATTGAACGTGTGCAAGCTTCTCTCTGGGCCTCACCCTTAGTAATTTTGCCAAAACCTTCTGGAAAATTGAGACTTTGCGTGGACTTCAAGGCCACAGTGAATCCACAACTAGTGACTGCTACTTTTCCTTTGCCCCGCCCGGAAGATCTTTTTGCTAAACTGTGCCCGGGAAAATATTTTTCGAAGTTGGATCTAGCCGATGCGTACTTGCAAATACCGGTGGACGAGGAATCCCAGTGCGTATTGGTGGTTAACACACATCTTGGATTGTACAGGTTCAAAAGACTGCCGTTCGGGTGTGCATCCGCCCCTGCATTGTTTCAGCAATATTTACAAACTATTTGTGCGTCGGTCCCTACTGCAGTAAACTATCTGGACGATATAGTGATCTCCTGACAGACAGAAGAAGATCTTCTGGCGAACCTACGAACGTTATTTCAGGTCTTGCGACAAAATGGTCTTCGCTTGAGGAAGGACAAATGTGTGTTTTTTGCTCGTGACTTACCATACCTGGGCCATGTCATCAATGCCCAAGGCATACATCCGAGTCCAGAGCACCTCCGTGCCATACAAGATTTGCCTTCCCCTCAAAATGTGAAGCAGCTGCAGAGTGTGTTGGGTAAAATTACCTACTATCATCGCTTTCTGCGCAATGCCTCTTCCATTTCAGCTCCGCTTCATCGCTTACGCCGTAAGGGTGTTCCGTTCGTCTGGACGACGGAATGCGAACGCGCCTTTCGCCAGTTGAAATCGGCGTTGCTTTCTAATACTTGCCTCACGCCTTTCGATCCCCGGAAACCCCTTTTGTTGATGGTAGATGCATCGGATTTCGGGATCGGTGCTGTGCTTGCGCACAAAGTTGGCTCGCATGATCGCCCTATTGCCTTTGCGTCCAAATTGCTCTCGTCTGCGCAAAGAAATTATTCCCAGATAGAGAAAGAAGCTTTGGCTCTCGTGTTTGGTGTTACTAAGTTCCATGATTTCTTGTATGGTCGTCACTTTACCATCATCACAGACCACAAACCTTTGACATCGCTTTTTCATCCGAACAAGCCTGTCCCTCCGCGTACAGCGCAGAAATTCATTCGCTGGTCTATTTTCCTCTCGCAGTACCGCTACGAGATCTTGTATCGGTCCACTGCCAAGCACGGCAACGCTGATGCGTTGTCCCGTTTGCCTGTTGCTGAGGATCAAGCATTCGATTCTTCCGAACTTGCTTGCCTGTTCATTGATTCGGAAACCGATGAAGTGGTCGAATCGTTTCCGATTGATTTTCGTCGTGTACCTACCGCCACAACTGCTGACCCTGTCCTTGCTACTGTTTTGCGTTTTGTTGCTACGCAATGGCCTTTGTCAAAGTCTCGGATTGCGGATCCGTTGGTTCGCCGATTTTTTGCTCACAAGGAGAGACTTTTTGTTCGACGTGGTGTTTTGTTGTTGCGTTCTGATAATGATCAGTCCAGAGTAGTGGTCCCACGTTCGTTGCAGTCCTCTGTTTTACGGCTTCTTCACCAAGGACATTGGGGTATAGTGCGAACGAAACAACTTGCTCGTCAGCACTGTACTTGGTTCGGAATCGATGCTGCGATTACGAATATGTGTTCTTCTTGCATGGCGTGTGCCGAACAACAATCCGCACCGCCGCGGAAAGTCTTTGCATGGCCAAAAGCTACTTCCCCTTGGCAACGCTTGCACCTTGATTTTGCTGGTCCATTCTGGAATGCTCGATGGTTGGTTCTGGTCGACGCCTTCAGTAATTTTCCTTTTGTTGTCCGGATGTCTTCCACGACGTCCTCCGCCACCATCCAAGCGTTGTCTGCTATCTTTTGCATTGAAGGTCTTCCGCAGACTATTGTTTCCGACAATGGCCCACAATTCATGTCCGCAGAATTTCAGTCCTTCTGCCAGGCCAATGGTATTCAACATCTGACATCCGCGCCGTTTTCGCCTCAGTCAAACGGTGCCGCTGAACGATTGGTCCGGACTTTCAAGTCACAGATGTTGAAGTTGAAAGAGTTGCATTCTCGGGAGGACGCGTTGTTGCTATTTTTGTCATCGTATCGCTCTCAGCCCCGAGATGGTCGCTCGCCGGCTGAGTTGCTCCATAGTCGTCCTCATCGAACCTTGATGTCTTTGCTGCATCCGCCGCAACAGGTTCCTGTGCAGCGGCAGACTCCTGCTTTTGCTCCAGGCGACGTTGTGTTTTATCGCAACTATCGAGGTTCACGGCGTTGGCTCGCAGGGCGCATTCTTCGCTGCCTCGGCCGCGCGATGTATTTGGTGTTGGGGGCCTCTGGTGAGGTGCGTCGGCATCTCAATCAGCTGCGCCTCTGTCGTCGCACGGGTTTTGCCGCTCCCCGTCTGCTTTCAGCGACGGTGCCGTCCGGTCAGCGCCCTGGGGACCCATCTACTGGCTCGCCTCATCCCCAGGTGTTACCGACGATGCCTTCCATTTTGCCCCATGGCGACGCGCCGCCGCTGCAGCCGCCGCCGCCGCCGCCGCCGTCGCCTGTTCTCCCGCCGGCGCCGCCCGCATTCGACGCTTCGCTGCAGCCGCCACGCGCCTCCCTGGGTCACGCGCCGCCGATCGCGTCCCGTGACCAGCTGTCCTCCGCCATGGAACTCTTGCCCGCTCCGGACCACATGATGTCATCACGCGTCGGATACCCCGATGCAATGGAGGTCGACCCTTCGGCCCCTCCTGTCACTTTCCGGGCGCATCCGCCGCATGTTGACGTGCACCCTGGACTAGGTTTTCAGGCGTTTCCTAGCTCCCCTCGGACCGAATGGCCGGGTGCGGGTGGCACAGCCTCGCCTGTTGTTAGGCTCCCCACCTCATCGCATACGTCAACATGGGGTCCTCCCCACGGCGGGCGGAAGCCTTATCTCACGACCGTTCGCCGATTTGCGGGGGAGGAATGTGGTGTCACCGCCAGACACCACACTTGCTAGGTGGTAGCTTAAATCGGCCGCGGTCCATTTAGTACATGTCGGATCCGCGTGTCGCCACTGTGTGATCGCAGACCGAGCGCCACCACAAGGCAGGTCTCGAGATACGGACGAGCACTCGCCCCAGTTGTACGGACGACATTGCTAGCGACAATACGGACGAAGCCTTCCTCTCATTTGCCGAGAGACAGTTAGAATAGCCTTCTGCTAAGTCCATGGCTACGACCTAGCAAGGCGCCATTAGCCTTACCTAGTTTGAGAGTTATCGTATAAATGTCTCAAGAAGAACGCTGTATTCATCAAAGAATAAAAGTTAAGTATAAAGCAGCTACGTACTTTTCTTGCTACCATTCAATAGTTATCCTGTTCCAGACTTGACGCCAGTCGGCGTGTGTGTACGCGTGCCTTTCTTTCGGCTCACTTCGCAATGTGGCGTAACTGGATTGTTACGCCACAACATTAACAACATAAAAACCCAAAAACTACAGCGATTTATAAAGTGACAAACTACTGAAGTTTACCAATATAGGCAAAAGGAAATAGTATTCAATAAATACAAATCATCTGAGTTTATAAACAGTAAGAATGAAATTTGAATCGTTCACAAAGGGAAACTACATTTACCAAACACAGAGCACATCCGCTTTTATGAAGAACAGTTAGTAGAGAATTTGAACACTCTTCTTTTATGAACAGCAAGAGGACCAACAGTCTCCGCAGTTGAGAACGAAACGTCAGGGAGAAGAAGTTCTACAGATCGACCACGGCAACTTAGCCCGGAAGAGTTTACTGATAAAGACGCCGGCCGTGAAAGCCTACATGGAATGAGTCTGATTATAATTTACAAAAGTTCATGAGTTAATCCCGCTTAAATTCATAGCCTACAACCCTGGCGGCAGTCGCTCAACCCAGGTATAGCTCCAAGCAACGAGAAAACTACTCAACTTTTGGTAGGTATGACAGACGCCGCCGCAAAGCGTTCCTGTGGCAGTGACTTAGACCTCGGGCGTTGGGCAGGATGCCGCCAAGGTAGCGGCCCGCAAGTCACGGCTGCAAACAGCAAGGTAGGCTCGAGTGTTTCGCAGTCAGCTGTGAACATAAATCACACGCGAGGCAGTATTCTCAAACAATAACAGAATACACACTGAAAAATGTTGAGACTCGCTTTAGCAAGATAAACTCAACTCGTAACCTCAGATGAAACAAATAGTTAAAGTCAAACTTAAATAAATAAACTAATATGTATATACGCCTTCACAAGGCTTTTAAGCAGATCAGGGGAGACTCGCTGGGATTGACAGAGATGATTAGATTGGATTTTGTCGTACACAATAAATACATATACCTCTGTCGAGGTAAGATGGTAAGCGAGTACATGTAACTGACAAGGTGCAGGTACAAAAAGAGCGGTTGCAGTTAAACCTCCAGAGGCATGAATAAATGTTGCTAAAACGCCTTAAGAAGCACAATTTAAGGTGAGCTTAAGCAAAGCAGAAAATTTCACTCAGTGGTAGCCCTTCGTATTTCAATTATGACTACAACACATCAACGTAGGTTAGAATAAATACACTTTACTAAATCACAATTAGATGTCAGATTCATACCCAGTACCTGATACAGTACCATGACATTGCCACCGATACAGTGCCAATCACCGGTGTTACCACTTCAATTCATAACATCGCACCCCAAGCGGGTGCACACAAGCGGTTTACCAGTTAACAGAATCACGTGGCTTCAAAGAAGACGCACTAGCAACTATTGGCCACTCTCAAGCCAAGACACACTACAGAACATACATATACATGTTTTTCACTGAACAAGACACAATAATATGGCGCCAATTTTCCTTTAAACAATAAAATCACAGGTCCAGAATATCAATAGGCAGAATGTTACGGTGCACTCTCCCCACCGAAAGTTATCCGTTTAACTCCTTTTCAAACAACAGAAAGGGGCGCCCGTCACCAGAGCTCCAGAGCACGGCCTTCGTCACCTTCTTTAGCGGCTGCCCCAACATTGACAGGTCTCTCTGCTATCCCGCTGGGTACGAGCGTTGTCCATCCCAAATCTGCCCAACGAAAACCTATCCGCCTGACACTGCTGCTCCAGACCTCCTCCTTCCGTTACGTGCCGTTCACCGCTCACTGCCTCCGCGCCGAGCCTCCACATCTCAACCAGGAAAACCAAAGATAAGTCGCAAAGGAGATGACTATCGATACCGGAGCCAGAGATAGTCAGGCAAGCAAACCGAGCCCCCCGCCTCAAGATCCTCAATTTTATTTTTCTTTGTTCTGTACGTCATTCTTGTCAGCATTTCGGAGCACGATTGTGCTGTAGTTCTCGCTCGTATTTGCCCTCGTTATTTTCGGGATTATGGGGAGGATATTTTTTCGAAGGTCTGATAAATTCTACCGACCAACCGGAATTTCGTTTGCTTGCCATTTCGCCTAATGATTTTAGAAATTCCTATGTTGTGTTATTTATACCTTCCGTCTCATTTGATCTGAAGTCTTCTTAAGTTCCTTTAACCTCTGGCTATAATACTCGATCCCCTATATCATCTTAGCGGGGCCCATTTCTTCATCTGCCACGTCACCAGACATCAGAGGACCCCAGTGTATTCTTTTCGTCTATCCGCCCTTTCCTCTGCATTTAACGTTTCTCTCGCGCTCTTGATGTTTGTTTGCTTCTAATATCACTTTCCTACACGCTGCACCTCTCCTTCGGACGACCATTTTGGTTTTCGACTTCTGCACATTTTTCCTGCTACCATTTCGCTTTAACTTCGATACCGTCCTATTTGTTTCATTTCTAAATTATTAATACTGATGTATTCCTGTCGTCGCCAACATGAAAATGTTAGCAACAGTGAGAGAGGGCGGAAGCTAGATCGTTTGCCGAAAGGGAAAAGAGTTGCCGTTATTTCGATCCTTGTGGTACGCTTGATGTGCTTTATACACCATTCGACGATGAGAGGTTGATCGTGGCTCGTCTGAACGGTTTCGAACACAGGAAACCAATATAAGAAATTATATGTTTGTACACAAGGTAAAATATTAAAAAAACTCACTAACGCAGCGTAAGAAAAAGTGGATTTAAAAAAGACGAAAAATTATAATAACTGGATACGTGACAAACTTTTTGACAGCCTCCAATGACAACAAAGAAAACAGAAGTGGTTAAAATGGCTCTGAGCACTATGGGACTTAACATCTGAGTTCATCAGTCCCCTAAAACTTAGAATTGCATAAACCTAACTAAGCTAAGGACATCACACACATCCATGCCCGAGGCATGATTCGAACCTGTGACCGTAGCGGTGACGCGGTACCAGACTGAAGCGCCTAAAGCCGCTCGACCACATCGGCCGGCAAAACAGAAGTGGGCTGCAGAATACTTAAACAGGAGGGAATAACATTGGAAGTAAATTGTATGCAAATGTTATAAGTAAATACTGTTTTTAATCTATAAATACCAGAATGTATAGACAAATTATATATATCATGTTTCCACATTGTCCACAGAATTTTCTTTACAAATAGCAGCGGAACGTGTCTAGTTAAAAAATTAGTCTTTAACTGCTGTTAATTAAGACGGAAAAACACTAATAACTAATGCAGTCGAATAGAGTCCTTTACACGTTTCACACTAGGAGCTCAGTACTGTCCGCAGTCTTTTCGTGTGATTGCGAAGCAATGTCCTGCAGATATTAGGGTTCATTAGGAGGTAAAAGTGAACCCTCGACAATAAATTCTTGCAGATCCCGTATCCCCACACGTAACAGTTGTTTAATATCTTTTTGTGCTTTTGTTAAGCTCATTCTTTCGTGTGGCTGCGGATCGAGATAACTGTGCAACAACAGCTGGTTAACGGTATCCAACAGCTTTTTGTGAGTTGTCGTTCGCAATGGGCGTAATGTTTGTGTCAGGTATAATTTATTGTAGCGTTTATGAGACGCTGGCGCTTTAAGATGTGTGTCTCGTGAGAACAGGAACACGAAAGGCAAATGTGCACACGCATCCCACCCCACATCAACCCCTCGAGATCATTTTATTCACGCCGCTTTTACAGCAAACCTGAACTTTCAATATGATTCAGATCACTATGTGTTGAGACTAACGTGATTTTTCTGAATCAAAGAGTGTTTTCAGCTTTTTGGAACAAGCTAATTACCACATCCGACAATGCTTTTTCTTATCCGTAATCACGTCTTCTTGTCGTGTAGGTCCTACAGAGCGCATCCCGCGTCTCTGTCGCCAAACGGCCAGATCTCGCGTTCTTCCTCGTCCTCTTCTATTTCTTTTCTCTCCATCGCTTCTTGGATACCCTTTACACTTTTCGTGGTGTTTCTCTTCTGTTTCTTCTCGAAGGATGCCATGAAAGTGCACCCTTGGACCACCTGTCTTTTTCCATTGTTTTCGCCTTTACCATCCAAGCTGTCTTTCTTCCATTGTATCTGAAATACTATAAGGGATCCGCATCCTTTCTTTTACTTTCCTATTTCTTAGACGATTATGTTGGGAAATTCTGCATGCTCTTCTCAGAGCGTCATTTTCTAAAGATGTAAGTCTCTTTTTATTGCTGTCTGTGTTTCTGTAACTTGTTACTGGTTTGTATCGAAGTAGTATAATCGTATTTTAGACTTTAAACTTATTTTTGCGATTCGAAATACAAGATTTAATTTTAATATAGCCTCCGTCACAGCCTCCGTCACGTGATACAGTGTTCCTCGAATCTGAAGTAGCATAAAACTGTACAAGTCGGCAGGATGTGTCATTAAAGTGAGGAAAAACATTTCTACAGAGTCCTTCACAATAAGTAAATTGATGAAAAAGGGATATGTCTTACATGCTGAGGAAGTTGTAGGAATACCATAGAAAGGGGACTTCGGAATTTAAATTCGGGAAGACTGATGGGTACCGTTTTACCAGCTGTTGCTCCTGAATAGCTGTCTAGATGTGTAGCCACATGGTGTCCACCGATCTCCAGTTCACTTCTCTCCTCTCCGTAACATAGACATCCCGTTTTCTCTGAATTAATTTTCAAACTGCACCTTTTATATTCTTCCAACAACATCCTAAGCAAGACATATCATTTTCAGCGTTTGTTGACACGATCTGATCATGAGGATAGAAAACTGCGTACATTCACTGGTTCCCCACTTCCCTATGCTCACACACTTTCTACACCAGAGACCCAATGCCTTTTTCACATACTTCTTCAAAGAGTGAGAGAGACAAGCATATTCCTTGTTTCATCCTTTAGTTATTCTGAAGGAGTGTCTAGAAATTTTTTCCGTGCTTGAATGACACATTCTGTCGATTTGTAGAACTTTATGGTACTTCTTACGTAAATTCTGGGCAATTCCACTGACCACAGTACTTGTAAAATTAGCTGTGGTGGCCCTATGTTATACGTTTTCTCAAGGTCTATAAAGACTGCGTATATTCTTTTCCAATCTCTTCTGTTTGATCTGCCTTTCCAATTTCTTCTCCTTCATCTGTCATAGGGTAAAGGAGTTATACACATACGACCTCTCTCTTCGAAATCCGTTTTTTTCTTCCACTTCAGCTGCTATCTTCTCCATTCTTGGTTTTAAAATACCCCGTAGCGAAGTTGTAACATTTATGCCAAGAGAACAGCTGCGCACATTTTTGCTTCTGTTTTTATGTATGGGGCTTGTATACGCTGTCCCAATCTGGCGGAATTTCCTTCCCATACCACCCACATTTAGTAAATAACTTGCTTAGATATTCGTGCAGACCGGGGCATACCTCAGAAGCTCTGTTGGCACATTTCTCGGCACTATTGATTTCCTGATTTTCGTTTGTGTGGCCGCCGTCCATACTTCTTTCGTGTTTATTTTCCATGTCTCTTCTCTGTCGCCGGCCGCGGTGGTCTAGCGGTTCTAGGCGCTCAGTCCGGAACCGCGCGACTGCTACGGTCGCAGGTTCGAATCCTGCCTCGGGCGTGGATATGTGTGATGTCCTTAGGTTCGTTAGGTTTAAGTAGTTCTAAGTTCTAGGGGACTGATGACCACAGATGTTAAGTCCCATAGTGCTCAGAGCCATTTGAACCAGCCATCTTCTCTGTCCAGGTTCTCTCTCGTCTTCCACTTGTTTTCTTGTACTCCATCCTTCCTTCAGCTAGCAGTCCTTTAAAACGCTTCTTCTACTCTATCAGCCAGATAATCGCTAGGTATTCTCTTTATTTTATCTCTTTCCCCAGCCTTCACAAAATTTCCATGTTCTTACTGTTTTTTTGCCCCTCCCATGTGTCGATCGACTTCCTGGCATGTATCCTCCCCCATGTTACGGATGTCTTTTTTATATCGCCGTTCTCAACCAATTATTACACAACATCTCTTTTAGTTTTATCGTTTCTTCTGCGCTTTCAGTCCACCATTGAGTGGGAGAGGGCGCTTTCGTTCTTCTTCCTGTTGCCGCAGTATATCAACCTCTCCTACATGTACGCACTTTTTAAGTCCTTGATTCGAAATAACCTTTTGCCAATTATGTAGCCAGCCTCATGTTTCATTCTTTTCCTCTCGGCACACTGAATTCCTCGATGTGATAGATTTATTTAACCCATAAATTTCTAGGAAAATACAAAGAGCAGTATTCATCATTTTGATTTGCAGCTCCTTGTATTGGCCGTCTTTGCAGTTAAAATCGTTGGATGTGAGGTCCACCAGTTATGCAAAACACCGTTTTTTCAGTACCCAAACATGTTTTGGCACCATTGTACCATCGTCAGTGGGTTTTCGTTTTTATTTATTCTGCAATGTGAACATTTTTGTTAAATGATTATAAAATTACGTGCATTTTTAGTTCAAACAACAAATCGTTTCTTTTTGTAAATACCTTTACATTTGGTGTGCATGAATTTTCTGGATCACTTTTGTGTTGATTACTACAGGTAGCTTGTCATCTGCAACCAAACGATGTTGATGAAAGTTTTTTGCTGGGAGTTAACCTATCTTCTAGAACGTAACTTAGTTTTTCGCGATGTTTTTGCGCCTATTTTTGTTTTTACTTACGTTTTCATGTGGCAAGTACTTCCATTCTCCGCATGATGCTGAGGTGTTGTGATGCACACGTAACTATAACAAGTATTTTCCACAAATAACATAGTAAAACACTTTTCGCTTCACCAGAACACAGTGTAATTGTGGTTTGTTATGTGTCCCAGCACAGTCAGTGTTCCTTTGTACACCAGTTACAGTTGCCTTCTGTTCTATACTGCACTAGTTCTTTCTATGTATCGTCAAAGTTTCATTAATCTATGTCTCTTGGGAAAGACTTATCGTGAGAAAGTTAGTTTCGTCCTAACGTTTTGCATATCATTGTGCTGTAACCTAGCAGATTCATCACCAATCTGCCCTTTCTTTTCGTAAAGGATTTCTGTTCACTGTTATATTCATCTATTTCTTGTAGTAATGGTTCATTTCATACTATACATGCCCATTTCATAAATATTCTTCCACAGCATTATGTATCACACCTTCTCCTCAGGGCGTCTTTTCCATCAAAGGCAGTGCGGCAGACGTGCAATTACTCGAACTTCCACCTCAGTTACAAACCGGTGTTGAAAGCCAGTAGATGTTTTCCGTCAAACAAGCTACCTCCGGCAACAGTAATTTTTTTTATCTAATTTCTTGCTGATTTCGGACAGTCTGTGCAATTTTCTAATTTCTTGCTGATTTCGGACAATGGGTGCAATCTTTCTTCTTGGGTAGGAGAAATAGTTCAGTTGTTCTTCTGCTACACCTTACTCATTATTTATGTTTAGTAAAGTCCAATTCACATTTCTACTGCTCTTCTTGTTCATCTCATCTTCTAACAGTATTTGAGATTCTAAATGTCGTAGGACGCCATTGATGGTTGGTTCGTAAATCGGAAGATCATTAGCCATGAAATAGAATGGGAAACATGAACTTTCTTCAGTGGAACAGAGAAAGAAAGCATTGAGATATCGATGTCCGCTTGTATACGCATGCTGTAGATTAGCTCTGTTGCACGAGAGGAAGAATGATGAGAATAGGTAGCCTGTTGCGAGCTGTGCGTTTGAAATTTAAATTAACTCTGTCCTCTTTAGTTGTACAGTTACTTCCGCTATTTAATTCTGATGTAATAGCATAACATTAATTCAGACGAGAACGATTCGAGGTTGGCGATGGTACTACCGGGCATTTTTCTCCAGTATTTCCCTCTTAATTGGTGTAAACGCGCTTCCACGAATCTGTACGGAGCAGCCCGGTTAGTTCCCTTATTAAAACAAAATTCCACTATTAAATATTCAACACACATTCACTCGGTCCCTTTATTATGAATAAATGCTTTATGGGTGCGCTCATTAAACCCGTAATCAAACGCTTGCCTAATTGCAGGCTTTGCCTGCGAGAGACATAACCGAGCACGATTCGGAAGGTGAGGTAGGAATGGCAGCGCTCGTCTGAGACGATGAGCCGGAGGTGAAATTACAAGTCTATCTGGGGGCGGGGGGCGGCGGCGGGGGCGGCGCGGGGGCGGGACAGGGGCGGGACGGCCGCCCCCCAGCTGCGCCCCCACCTCAGACAACACCCCCTTAGCAGCAATTGACAGCTGTTGCTCACCTTTCGACAGTTCTCTGACATTTCCTCACTTCAGGTTCGACGCTCTTACTTCGCCATTAGGCAGGCTACAAAATGGATTGTGTAACCGGTGACAGCTGGATCGTCTAAGACTGGATTTTATTGTACATGACAGTTTTCAGTTTAACTGAAGTAACAGTTATCTTTGTGTGAAGTACTTAAAACGGTAGGGAACCTGGAATTGGATGTGGAACCTGCTAGTTTTAAACATGCACATACAATGAGGTGACAAAAGCCATGGAATACTTCGTAATTTCGTGTCGGACCGACTTTTGTCCGGCGTCGTGCAGAAAACCAACGTGGAACGATCTCAACTAGTCATGGGAAGTCCCCTGAAGAAAATATGAACACTGAGGCATGCTGCCTTTATAGGCGCCCACAATTGCGAATGTGTTGCCATTGCAGTGTGTTGCACACGAACTAACCTCTCTATTATGTACCATAAATGTTCTATGGGATTCATGTAAGGTGATCTGGGGGGCCAAACCATTCGCTCGAATTGTCTAGAATGTTCTTCGAACTAATCGTGAACAATTGTGGCCCCGCCGGGGCACTCTCAACGATAAAAATTCCATCGTTGTCTGGCCACATTACGTCCATGAATGGCTGCGAGTGGTCTCCTAGTAGCAGAACATCCAGAGGACCCAGTCCATTCCAAGTATTACCGGTACACTCTTGACATTGTGGGAAACTGAATCCCCCAACGATTTCCAAAATGGAATTTCCCATGCGTCTACCTGCAACTACCATTCCGCGTCCAGAGTCTGTTGATTCCCGTCCTGCGACCATTATCATTTCGGAAACGTTTTCACGCGAATCACGAGAGTGCGAATGACAGCGCCTTCAATGTACTGTCCTTTTATACCTTGTATACGCGACACTACAGCCATCTGTATACGTGCATATCGGTATCCCATTTTTGTCACCTAAGCGCATAAAACAATCAAATTTTGCAATGAAAACAATCAGAAAATTGCACTTTGCTGCAAAGGCTACACCACGACAAGTCAAGAGCCACAGATTATAACCAAATGTATTTAGCTCGACTTTGGAGGCAAGAAAATGAATCTTCAAAATCACTATAAGGCACTTAGAAATGAGTAGAAATTAACTCAAATTTTTACCACGTAACCTTGAAAACCATACCATCAAGCACACAAATTATAGAAGCTTATACGAGGTGTGGCTAGAAAAAAACCGGACTAGTACTGGTGAAACAATAAAACGAATGCAATAAGGCAGAAAGTCGCGTGGCCTGTCACGTGACTCTCGCTCCGCCTACTGCTCGAGTTTCATCTGCCTCCTGCACTCAGTCTGCCCGTGGCGTCTGTTTTAAGTAGTTGACGTTTTGTCTGTGCGTCGGAAAATGTTGAGTGTACAGAAAGAACAGCGTGTTAACATCAAATTTTGTTTCAAACTAGGAAAATCTGCAAGTGAAACGTTTGTAACGTTACAACAAGTGTACGGCGATGATTGTTTATCGCGAACACAAGTGTTTGAGTGGTTTAAACGATTTAAAGATGGCCGCGAAGACACCAGTGATGACACTCGCACTGGCAGACCATTGTCAGCAAAAACTGATGCAAACATTGAAAAAATCGGTAAACTTGTTGGACAAGATCGCCGTTTAACAATCAGAGCAGTGTCTGAGTTAACAGGAGTTGACAAGGAAAGTGTTAGGCAGATTCTTCATGAAAGTTTCAACATGAACAAAGTGTGTTCAAAAATGGTTCCAAAGTGTCTCACAATTGAACAGAAGGAACGCCGAAGAATGATTTGTTCTGACATCCTGGAAAACATTGAAAGTGATCCCACCTTCTTACAAAATGTTATTACTTGCGATGAATCGTGGTTTTTTACTTACGATCCTGAAACTAAACGCCAATCGATGCATTGGAAAACTCCTGGTTCTCCACGACAAAAAAAAGCACGAATGTCAAAATCGAAATTCAAGGCAATGATGATTGTTTTTTTTTTTTTGACATCAAAGGGATTGTGCACATTGATTGGATACCAGAGGGACAAACAGTGAATCAGCATTACTACATTAGCGTCCTGGCTACCCTACGTGAGCGAGTACGGAGAAAACGGAACGATTTGTGGAGAAAAAAGTCATGGATCCTTCACCACGACAATGCCCCAGCTCACAGTGCGTTGTCAGTGAAGACGTTTTTGGTTAAACACAACATTCCCATCTTAGATCATCCACCCTACTCACCTGATTTGGCCCCCTGTGACTTTTTTCTTTTCCCTAAAGTCAAGTCAGCTTTGAAAGGAACTAGATTTGAGACTGTTGAAGCAGTAAAAGAAAAAGCGACGGAAGTAATGTATGGACTTACCGAAAATGATCTGCAGCATTGCTATGAACAGCGGAAAATTCGTATGGAGCGGTGTAGAGACCGAGGAGGAGAGTACATTGAAGGAGATAACATGAAATTGTAAATAATTGTAAATAAATGTTTTTTTCCAGCATCAGTCCGGTTTTTTTCTAGCCGCACCTCGTATATTCGACCCACTCTAACGTATTCTGGGCGCCAAAAGCGAACTAAATATTTGAAAGCAGTTCTGTGCGATAATTTTAGTAAAATACAACGTCTGATTTTAAGTAAGTACCGTTTCGAAAGAAAAATAAAACAAGTAGACTTTTCCTGGCAATTTTATTTTTCCACGAAAGTTTGTATTTTAACATACTTTTCTAGATAATTTCCATCAATATTAAGGCACTTATTGTATTGTACAACCAGCTTTCGAATACCATCCTCTGCCGCATGATTAGGCAACAATTGCATACAGGACGCTTGTTGACACTTGAGAAAACTCATCACATAGCGTAGAAATCGTGAAGCGTCTGTTCTCTTTCACTTTTTCGTGAACTGTCTGCACCACATCGTCATTAATGGCTGAAGGTCGCCCACTTCGTACCTCATCACGCACATTCGTACGGCCATCTTTAAAAGCTCTCAGTATTTCCCTACCATAACATTACTCATACACTTCAATGATCTGACAATAAATTTCAGCCGTTTTCACGCCTTTAGCGGTAAGAAAACGAATCACAGCGCACATTTCACTGTCGGCGAGATTCTCAATCGGAGGAGGCATTTTAGATACAAATAAACATAAACACGCCGAATATTGGCCGAATGTTGGTGGAAATTGTGCAGAAAAGTAAATTAAAGTACAAGCTTTCATGTAAAAATGAAACTGTTAAGAAAAACCTTTTTGTTTTATTTTTATTTCAAAACGGTACTTCCTTAAAAATCTTGCCCCGCAGTATGTTGGTGCACACAGTGCACTCCATGTTTAAAAAGAGATTAAATATTTAATGCTTTTGGTAAAATATTACACTCTTTTAACGTTACTAAGCACACAGTAGCAACACAAGTAACCAATACAAAAACACTAAGTTTAATACCAATTCACAAGCAAGTGGGACAAGGAAGATTCTTCATTTTTAACAAAACTAGAACCCCTCACTCTCTCCACTTATAGTAAAGACCAAAACAGTAAACTGCACAGGTTGAAGACACGTTGCTTTATTCTACGTCATAGCGAACGAACAAGCGACACGTCCTAGCCGGGGCGGGCCACAACTAAGAAAACAACGCCGCGAAGAAACCACCCATCTAAAGAATAAAACCAATAATGCACAATACAACGTTCCAGTCACACTACTACGCTCTCACAGCAAACGAAAACGTCATGAATATCCTTTGCTAGCAACAGAATTACTGCTGAGCAGCACTAACTAACAAACAAATTCCACTCTTTACTGGTTAATTCCACTGGCAACCACAGGTGACAGTCACGCTAGTACTTAACCGTCACTTCCACATATAGACTCATCGGTAGTTGACAAGCGTAGGTTGCATGTTGCACCAGCGCATCTCCATCCGTACACAGCATCGTGAGAGAAAACAGAGAGAGAGCCATTGTCTTTCCCCGAATCGCTCATAATTCACCTCCAGCCAACACAGCAGAGTGAATATAACGACGAAGTGCAGAAACATAGCATCAAATGAATATGCGTAGGCTTCCACGGCCATTGAGTTAATATAAGTGGTTTATAAATGTAGAACCGGGTCATGTTGTAAAGTAACTGTCACTGGTTGATTAAGACCAGCCGTTTCCCCTCGGTTGTAGTTGCCTTTTCCTACGTTTTCTGCATAACACCCCGCTCAGTATTAGCGTCTGTACTGCATTACTGTCCCTCCGCTCCCCACTTCAGTTACATGGTTTTTTTTCCCATGCAGCTAATAATCGATAGTCGATATACTTTACTGATTTATTGCTATAATAGTTGCAACTCACCACTAGGACTGCTCAAGTCAATCTGATACGCCACGGACACGCACTGAGTATTCCCGCTCAAGATGCAAGCCTCCCATTACAGCCTAGGTATATGTAAAGGAATTGTTTACAAGGAAACGGGGGGAAAGGGCTGGCCCTAACAAGTGAACTGTACAGGATGTCCATAAAGTCTGAGTACATAGGGAATTGTAATAAATAATAATAAAGCTATTTTACTTTAAAGTTAATAAATAATATTTTCAACAGGATCTTTGTGTTGTTCAGTGCATAATTTGATGCGCTTTGCAATATTAAGGTGAACTCGATGGAATAGGTCTCAAACGCTGTCGATTTTAGCACACAGACTGGTAACGCGTTCTGTCACGTCGTTTAAATTTGTAATCTTCATGGAGTACACTTTCTCTTTCATCATAGCCGAGAAAAGGAAATCAAGGAGGGAAAGGTCTGGTAAACGAGAAGACCACTCAATCCAGTGAGGAAAACTATCATTCAAACAAACTCTAACAGCTGCAGCAAAACGGGCAGGGGCTCCACCCTGCAAAAACGAATCGGGAAGTCCCTCATACAAACACTCAATTTGAGGCATCACACGTTCATAAAAATAGAAAGGTCCTAGCTCATAAGCTTTCCACAAACCACACCACACCAACACCTTTTGGCGACCCTGTTGTTTAGATGGACTCATCCAGTGTGGATTGCCTTGAGACCAGTTGCGGAGATTTTGTCGGTTCACTTCACAATAGATATAAAATACTGGTTAATCACTGGACAACACCCTGTCTTTAGTAAAACTGCTATTTCCATCAAATTTACTTGCAAACCATCCAGTCATCTGCATGCATCTATCGGCGCCATCTTCATTTAAGACATGCAGTTCTGTAACTTGTAGGGATGAAACCTCACCTCTGCCAGGATTTTATGGATGGTTGACTTTGGAAGACCAGACTACGTGGGTGACAGACGAAATGATTTCTTTGGGCTAGCATAAACCTTGGCCAAGACATCCTCTTTCGTTTCGTCTGAAGCCTTTGGTCGTCCGGAATGGGGTTTGTCCATCACTTTATCTGTTTCTTTAAACTTGGTGAGTAATTTCCCGAAGCAGTAAAACAAATAGGTTGGCGATGAGGGTGTCGAAGGTTAAATTCTTCCGCAATTTGCGATACGACCATCTTTCTCGTCCACTTAAGAGTACCAACTCCACTCGTTCTTCTTAGACAAGCCATCATTCTATCTGAAAAGAAACAAAATTTATTAAAATTATTAGAATTTATTTCATAATTATTTACTTATTATATTATTAATATTTACAGACTATATAACATCTATGAAAATTCCCTATGAAGCCAGACTTTGTGGACACCCTGTGGGTGTGTGCCCTGATTAAACATTAACAATTACAAAATAGTGTTGGGGACCACGAGTTACTGTAATGAAACAAGGATTACAAATCACGTACCTTTATTGGAACTTCCTGGCAGATTAATACTGTGTGCCCGACCGAGACTCGAACTCGGGACCTTTGCCTTTCGCGGGCAAGTGCTGTAACAGCTGCAGCTGCAGCACTTGCCCGCGAAAGGCAAAGGTCCCGAGTTCGAGTCTCGGTCGGGCACACAGTTTTAATCTGCCAGGAAGTTTCATATCAGCGCACACTCCGCTGCAGAGTGAAAATCTCATTCTGGACGTACCTTTATTGGTTGCAAGTTCAACAACTGCTCGGAACAAGCAAGGATCAAATACTCCTCGAGGGAGAATAAGTGAGGATACGCATGCGAACGTGTGATAGCTGTGAATCTTCAGAAAGAAAGGACCGGAAAAGTTCTGATAGTATAGACCGAATGGTTTGGCGGTGATGACTGCGTTAGAAGGTTAGTGAGTAAAGGGAAATGGAACCCCAAAGAGCAAAGTCATGGCCGAGAGCTCGCGCATACAGTGACTAAGAAATGAGCCTGGAACCACATGCCTGTACCGATTCGTACGCCGTTCATTTGAAGGAGACGGGGTGGGGCGAGTCAGCAGGTGGAGACGGACGCTGGCACGGCGCTGCCCGTCTGCTCGTGGATCAGCTGCTCCTCTTCACGTCTGTTCCTTCCTCTACCATTGGCGGCGTCTCCTCCACTGTGCAATGATGCATCCCTCTCGGCAACTCCGGGAAAAGAAGTGCATAATACTTTGCTCTCCTCCTCCTTCGCGGTCTGAACCCGCCAAAACTGCCCTTTAGGCCATTCGGAGATCACGTCCTTCATTTTCTTCAATCCGGAAACTAAAAATTTTGTCGTGGTAGTTTTGTGCAGCTTTTGGAAGATTGTGCACGTCGACCTACTCCAATGCTTCGTTCCAAAAACTCGTCAGTGCCGCCCTATGGCAAATCGTAGCTCCCAAAGACTGCGAGCTCCGACCTATCAAAGGGTGACCCGCCAAAACTTTCTGTATCTTTTCCTTCTCAGTGTCTATTCTCGCAGCGCCGGGTCCTTTCAGCGGCAGATAAAAGACTCGCACGTGGACACGCCCTGTGGCTACTTCACAGAAGGGTGACTTGTACAGGACACGCCATTTCCGTGGTTCGTCTGTTCTTTCGGAGAAAACTCTGTATTCATACTTACCACTGAGGCAAGGCCAGGGCGAGTTCACTGAACTCACTAAGTAACTTCTTGCCTCCTCCAGCGTTGCTAATCTTGTTACAGAAGCACGCCGCCCTCTATAGCAGTAAATGCGCCGACGAGCGGCTGCCCTCAGTGGCTCCGGGGCCGCGCGTTTACCGCTGTGGCGCTCGCGAGAAGAACGAATTCAACATACATTTTAGAATTAAGAGAAATTGAATGAACTCCTCTACAATCATCACGTCCACGCAGAGATAATACTGCGCTTTGTTGTTGGATGCGAAGTCCGCCAGTTACGCAAAACACCGTTTTTCTCAGTACCCAAACATGTTTCGGCACAACTGTGCCATCATCAGTGGGTTTTCGTTTTTATTTATTCTGCAATGTGAACATTTTTTTTAAAAATTATTATAAAATTACATGCATTTTTAGTTCAAAAAACAAATCGTTTCTTTTTGTAAATACCTTTACATTTGGTGTGCATGAATTTTCTGTATCACTTTTGTGTTAATTACTACAGGTAGCTTGTCATCTGCACCCTGGACAAAGAGAGCCTACGTCATACTGGTAAGTGGGATCATACTGCCAAATTCTTTGTAAATTTGAGAAGAAGAGTGTATAAGAAACGAAGGAAACAATATATGTATTCCATCATACTGCCATTCAGTAAAGTATAGCTTCCTTCTTGTCTCATTTTTAAAAGATTAAATAATATTCCAAAACTATTCGAGTATCTCCAACTTCGTAAGATGAATATGAATGAACTTAGTTTTTATAATTACGCATATGACACTGGGCTTTACATGTGTCTCTTACTTTATACGTTTTTTACTAATGCCGAGTTTAAGTAACTAGTAACTTAATTTCTATATTTACTACCTAACGACTTGTTATATCGTTTAAGTAACTCAGACTCATAAAAAAATACTTTTGCTCTGCTTGCTTCCTCCCCTAACATAAATTAATTCAATTGATGACGTAACATTTCTGAGTGAAAATCATGTAAAAGGGAAAGTCATCATGGGTATTTATTGATGTGTTTCCTACGGAGGAAGTGTTAGTGTTCAGTTGTTGAACACTGCAAATTGAATTCTTCGCCATTTCTGTTCACATCACTTTCTGCATAATTTAACACTTTTCCTGGAACCTGTTGATTACCGACATGGGAATTCGGTTTACTATTGACTATACCTTTACTTTTATGGCATGTACTCACTTACGGATATGACTTGATTCACTTCTCATTTCATCGTTGTTAGGGGAAAGCAACAAGCAATAATGACACAATGTTTTCTCACATGAGTAGGCCTGTGGTCAGTCGGAGACAATGTTGTACCTAGCAAACGATGCCAAAAGAAGAGGGCAGGGACGAAGAATTTTTGTGAATGACAGTCTTGTAGTGGGGATAAAAATTAGTTTTGTTGGATTTTAATGTTATTTTTGGTATGCTTAAATTGAGGTAAGAGTGTCAGTACATTTTTAACTGAAATAACTGAACTGTAGGTAGAGAGCATGTTTTGTATGGCATCATTTAGCATGTGTCTCCGCCATGATGTCTAAGTAATTTCGACCGACGAATATGGAGAAATGTCGACAGGGAGTCGATATTTCCCCAAGCCCTAAACTTAAAGAAATAATATTTACACTTACGTAAGGTCTTATACATAATTTCAGATGGCGAGAACAAGGAAAAGAAGAATCATGAAGGCTAGGTAGACTGAAGTAACCTTAAAGAAGACGTTGTGTTTGGTGAAGTGAGCAATATCACTGAACAGCCTACGTAAGATGCTGAACAAACCAAGAATTACATTATGATCTACTGAAATCAAATTCAGAGAAGATGATTTCGTTGCAGAGAAGATCTGTTTTTACTCCTGAACAAGGACAAGAATTAGTCAATTGTGTGACTACATTGGCACAATTATTCTATGGCATTTCCGGGGCTGAGATGCTGTGAATTGTCTGTGATCTTCTTGAAAAACTAGGCCTTAAGCACAATTTCAATAAAATTAGGATAATGGCAGGAGAAGATAGCGTTTCAGGTTTTAAAAAGATAAATCCTCAAGCAAACTTAAGATAGTCATCACCAACAAGTATCAACAGAGTTCCAGCTTTCAATGGAGCCGATTTATTTTTCATAAAAACGTCACTTTTTGGCTGCCAGACAGTCAGTCAAAAAGTTGCGTTCAATATGGGTGTAAAAACAGCAAAGAATTTATCAGTCAGCTACAGCAATGCTGAGCGTAAAAAAAAAAAGGAGCGTATAGTGCTGTTTTACCGGAGCAGATAATTTATGGGTTATTTGCGAAACAAAAATTCAGTTCAGACGTTGCTCCAGCATCACTGTATTACAGCTGACATGCAGTATTGATATATACTGGTGACTGATTACTGTCAGCAGCCATTGGGGAGAAATAAAGTGAAAAAGCGGAAATTACATACCTCATCTAAACAGCAACAAAATCTGAGGTTAAGATATTCCTAACCTACAGGGGTGGGGGGGGGGGGGGGGTGGACAAAATTTGGAAACATCAAGGGGAAAACATGCTTCAACATAAATAATGCATAAGCAAGCTACACCTGCCGATTACGCTCTTGCCTTTGACAATGAATGGCGCCTGTGCAATGTCTTCAATACGTTTCAAGTCGCAGCCGCGCTCTGAATCTTAACAGAAAATAATCCGCAACATAACAACGTACACTACTGGCCATTAAAATTGCTACACCACGAAGATGACGTGCTACAGACGCGAAATTTAACCAACAAGAAGAAGATGCTGTGATATGCAAGTGATTAGCTTTTTAGAGCATTCACACAAGGTTGGCGCCGGTGGCGACACCTACAACGTGCTGACATGAGAAAAGTTTCCAACCGATTTCTCATACACAAATAGCAGTTGACCGGCGTTGCCCGGTGAAACGGTGTTGCGATGCCTCGTGTAAGGAAGAGAAATGCATACCATCACGTTTCCGACGTTGATAAAGGTCGGATTGTAGCCTATCGCGATTGCGGTTTATCGTATCGCGACATTGCTGCTCGCGTTGGTCGAGATCCAATGACTGTTAGCAGAATATGGAATCGGTGGGTTGAGGAGGGTAATACGGATCGCCGTGCTGGATCCCAACGGGCTCGTATCACTAGTAGTCGAGATGACAGGCATCTTATCCGCATGGATGTAACGGATCGTGCAGCCACGTCTCGATACCTGAGTCAACAGATGGGGACGTTTACAAGACAACAACCATCTGCACGAACAGTTCGACAACGTTTGTAGCAGCATGGACTATCAGCTCGGAGACCATAGCTGCGGTTACCCTTGACGCTGCATCACAGACAGGAGCGCCTGCGATGGTGTACTCATCGACGAACCTGGGTTCACGCATGCCAAAATGTCATTTTTTCGGATGAATCCAGGTCTGTTTACAGCATCATGATGGTCGCATCCGTGTTTGGCGACATCGAGGTGAACGCACATTGGAAGCGTGTATCCGTCATTGCCATACTGGCGTTTCACCCGGCGTGGTGGTATGGGGCGCCAATGGATACACGTCTCGGTCACCTCTTGTTCGCACTGACGGCACTTTGAACAGTGGACGTTACACTTCAGACGTGTTACGACCCGTGGTTCTACCCTTCATTCGATCTCTGCGAAACTCTACATTTCAGCAGGATAATGCACGACCGCATGTTGCAGGTCCTGTACGGGCCTTTCTGTATACAGAAAATGTTCGACTGCTGCCCTGGCCAGCACATTCTCCAGACATCTCACCAACTGAAAACGTCTGGTCAATGGCGACCGAGCAACTGGCTCGTCAGAATACGCCAGTCACTACTCTTGATGAACTGTGGTATCGTGTTGAAGCTGCATGGGCAGCTGTACCTGTATACGCCATCCGAGCTCTGTTTGACTCAATACCCTGACGTATCAAGGCCGTTATTACGACCAGAAGTGGTTGTTTTGGGTACTGATTTATCAGGATCTATGCACCCAAATTGCGCGAAATGTAATCACATGTCAGTTCTAGTACAATATATTTCTCCAATGAATACCCGTTTATCATCTGCATTTCTTCTTTGTGTAGTAGTTTTAATGGCCATTAGTGTAGTAACATCCAGGATTTTGTCAATGAGCACGAGAAAACGTAAGTAAACGCTGTTACAAATCAGCGACGGCATGTCTAAATAACAAACCACACCAGACAGTTTACCAAACCAAAACTGTGTGGTTCTCTGTAGATGTGACTGCATTATGTCAGAGCTAAGTGCAGGTGATCCTGTGGTAGACGCTTCCGTAACCAAGTTATCTGAAATATTTAGTGTTTCAAGAGGCACCATATCAGAGGTTTACGCGGTATACAAGGAGAGCAGGTAAACATCTTCCTCTTGGACGAAAGTGTGAGGTGAGTGATCGCGACAGACGGTGACTGAAGAGAATTATGTCGAAAAATATGAAAACAAATGCTGCAAAAGTCACTGCAGAACTGGATGTTGCACTCGCGAACCCTGTCAGCACGAAAACAATATGAAGGGAGTTGCATAAACAGGAAACTGCGGGACAAGCTGGAATTCCAAGAAAACTCATCAGTGATACAAATACCCGCAACAGGAAAACATGGTGCCAAAGCCATAAAATCTGGACTACGCATCATTGAAAGAAAGTCCTGGTTGAGTTAAAATCCCACGAGTGAAACATGGCGGAGGTTTGCTAATGATTCGGGCTGACATATCGTGGTACTCTATGGGTCCCACGGTATAGCAAGGGGCAAGGTACATTACTGCCGTGAATTCAATTTTGGTACATCAGATCCATTTCATGGTCCGGTATTTGTTCCCTAACAGTGATGCCGTGTTCCAAAATGATCGATCTCAGTTTTACTGAACCTCTGTTTCTACTTTGGAGAGAAGGGTACGTGAACGCTGTCTAATTCCGTCATTGTTGTCTGAAATTGCCACTATTTCGCAGGAAGAATGGTATAAGAGTCCCTTCAAAATCATACAGATCCTGTATTTATCTATTCTGAGACGACAGGTAGCTGTTTTGAATGCCAACGGTTTTCCTACACCGTATTAGGCACGGTAGTGTGCTGCGTTTTTGTTGCTTCTGTATTTTTGTCCACCCCCTGTACATAAAAACTGTCTGTGTGTATTTGAGGAACAAGGAAAGATACCAAACTGTGGTGAAATATGTCTGGGTGTTAAACAAATAAGAAAAGTTGTGTATTTACAGGGTGTTTCAAAAATGACCGGTATATTTGAAACGGTAATAAAAACTAAACGAGCAGCGATAGAAATACACCGTTTGTTGCAATATGCTTGGGACAACAGTACATTTTCAGGCAGACAAACTTTAGAAATTACAGTAGTTACAATTGTCAACAACAGATGGCGCTGCGGTCTGGGAAACTCTGTAGTACGATATTTTCCATATATCCACCATGCATAGCAATAATACGGCGTAGTCTCTGAATGAAATTACCCGAAACCTTTGACAACGTGTCTGGCGGAATGGCTTCACATGCAGATGAGATGTACTGCTTCAGCTGTTCAATTGTTTCTGGATTCTGGCGGTACACCTGGTCTTTCAAGTGTCCCCACAGAAAGAAGTCACAGGGGTTCATGTCTGGCGAATAGGGAGGCCAATCCACGCCGCCTCCTGTATGTTTCGGATAGCCCAAAGCAATCACACGATCATCGAAATATTCATTCAGGAAATTAAAGACGTCGGCCGTGCGATGTGGCCGGGCACCATCTTGCATAAACCACGAGGTGTTCGCAGTGTCGTCTAAGGCAGTTTGTACCGCCACAAATTCACGAAGAATGTCCAGATAGCGTGATGCAGTAATCGTTTCGGATCTGAAAAATGGGCCAATGATTCCTTTGGAAGAAATGGCGGCCCAGACCAGTACTTTTTGAGGATGCAGCGACGATGGGACTGCAACATGGGGCTTTTCGGTTCCCCATATGCGCCAGTTCTGTTTATTGACGAAGCCGTCCAGGTAAAAATAAGCTTCGTCAGTAAACCAAATGCTGCCCACATGCATATCGCCGTCATCAATCCTGTGCACTATATCGTTGCCGAATGTCTCTAGTGCTGCAATGGTAGCGGCGCTGAGGGGCTGCCGCGTTTGAATTTTGTATGGATAGAGGTGTAAACTCTGGCGCATGAGACGATACGAGGACGTTGGCGTCATTTGGACCGCAGCTGCAACACGGCGAACGGAAACCCGAGGCCGCTGTTGGATCACCTGCTGCACTAGCTGCGCGTTGCCCTCTGTGGTTGCCGTACGCGGTCGCCCTACCTTTCCAGCACGTTCATCCGTCACGTTCCCAGTCCGTTGAGATTTTTCAAACAGATCCTTTATTGTATCGCTTTTCGGTCCTTTGGTTACATTAAACCTCCGTTGAAAACTTCGTCTTGTTGCAACAACACTGTGTTCTAGGCGGTGGAATTCCAACACCAGAAAAATCCTCTGTTCTAAGGAATAAACCATGTTGTCCACAGCACACTTGCACGTTGTGAACAGCACACGCTTACAGCAGAAAGACGACGTACAGAATGGCGCACCCACAGACTGCGTTGTCTTCTATATCTTTCACATCACTTGCAGCGCCATCTGTTGTTGAAAATTGTAACTACTATAATTTCGAAAGTTTGTCCGCCTGAAAGTGTACTGTTGTCCCAAGCATATTGCAACAAACGGTGTATTTCTATCGCTGCTCGTTTAGTTTTTATTGCCGTTTCAAATATACCGGTCATTTTTGAAACACCCTGTATAAGACGGGGGCCTCTTTCATTAATTATGATTTTTAGGTGAAGAAAAAAATATTGTGCGAGATAAACGAAAGATGGTAGGCGTGTTTGTACCTCTGAAGGATGACTTCTACATGTCGCGTCTGTTGTATGAGGGTGACGCTAAAAGCGCCACTGTGAGGATACAAATGAGGTAAATACGCTCTGTAATGGCCGTGAGCGCCTATCATCTTTGATACGGGAAGTAGCGAGTTGATTTTAATCAAGAATACATTTAAGACTACGGAGACGCCGTTATCAATACCTCACTGAGTTTGAAAGGGGTGTTCTATCAGGACTACGATAAGATGGTTGTTCCTTCCGGAATGCTGCAGGAAGATGTGGCAGGAATGTGGTCACTGTACATGGTCAGCGGCACGGGAACCTACGGTCGCAAGAAGACCGGGTTCTCTGGAAGGCTACGTGGCACTAACGAGAGGAAGAGCGTGGTGTTCGGCGTGTGGCTGTGGCGCATCGAACTGCGAATGCAGCGGCATTATGAGCAGCTGTTGGCTCCACAGTGACGCAACGAATCGCTTACTTCGACATCTCTGGGCCAGACGCCAAGCGTGCGTTCCGCCGACCTCAAAGCACCGCCGTTTGGGTCAAGCAAAAGCTCATTAGAGGACATAGTTTCAGTCAGGGATGGCCATGTGTCGGTTAGAAGGAATTCAGGTGAGCGCCTGCTACAAACCTGGGTACCGCCTAGGTATACCGCACCTATGGAGTTATGGTCTGGGGTGCGATATCGTATGACAGCATGAGCACTCTCGTTGTCATCATGCGCAACCTGACAGGAAATCTGTACTTCAGTCTGGTGATTCGGCCTGCTGTGTTGCCATTAATGAGCAGCATATTCGAAATGGTTTTCCAACAGGATAACGCTCGCCCACGTACCGCTTTTGCAACCCAACGTGCTCTACAGATTGCTGATGTGTTGCTTTGACCTGTTAGCTCAACAGATCTGCCTTCAATCAAGCACGGAATGGGCATCATCGGACGACAACACCAGCGTCAACCACAACCAGCATTAGTCGTCTCTGTATTGACTGACCAAGTGCAACAGTCATCGAACTCCATCCCACAAACTGATATCCAACACCTGTACGACACGAAAAAATGCTCGTTTGCATTCAGAATTCTGGCAGTTACATTGATTACTGATGGACTGGCATTTAACGTTTGCAATGGATTCTTTTGCGTTTCCATGAACCTGTGATCTTGCAACATTAATCGCTTATTTATTTAGTTTCTGCTACCAGTCACTTTTTATTTTTTGCTTAACCTAACATAATGCAACGCGTTTCGAACATGTTCTGTTCATCTTCAGGCGTTTATACATACTCACATACGTATAGAGAATCTTTCTGCATCCTATACAGGCTGTGATATACATAGTCTACCACAAGGAAGAAAACCAGCAGAAGACGATTTCGATTCATAGCCATACACTGCCCGCCTCCTTCCCCCCAAATGCCGCACCAGCAGCTACAGTAAAAAACAATGGACAAAGAGTTGTAGATTAATCTAGTTTAAGACTGTTTATTTTTATGTAACATTTCTCTATACGTATACATGTATGTATAAACTCCTGTAGATGAACAGAACATGTTCGAAAGGCGTTGCATTATGTTAGATTAAGCATAAAATAAAAAGTGACTGGTAGCAGAAACTTGAAATAAATAATTATCCCACACACTCACGGTGCACATACATAGCCATTAGCTCATATTAGCATTTGTGCAGAGTACATTTATTAACCTTTAGGGTTAGCTGTGGAGAAGTGTAAGGGCTCGTCCGAACAGGAGACAAGACGACAAGTGTTTGAAGAATTCCACTGCGGGTACTTCGCACCACTGCCAACAAATCCTGTTCCCGCGCCAACGTCGAAGTACTGAGTGTAGCCGCGGAAACCAGAGTGTGAAGGGCGTGCACCTGGTCCCTGAAAACTGAAGCTTTTCTGTGTCAAAGTAGAAACTCAGTTCCTTCTCATGAAATTTCGACCACCAACCTTCTCCTCAGAGTATCAAAATACACTCTTGGAAATGGAAAAAAGAACACATTGACACCGGTGTGTCAGACCCACCATACTTGCTCCGGACACTGTGAGAGGGCTGTACAAGCAATGATCACACGCACGGCACAGCGGACACACCAGGAACCGCGGTGTTGGCCGTCGAATGGCGCTAGCTGCGCAGCATTTGTGCACCGCCGCCGTCAGTGTCAGCCAGTTTGCCGTGGCATACGGAGCTCCATCGCAGTCTTTAACACTGGTAGCATGCCGCGACAGCGTGGACGTGAACCGTATGTGCAGTTGACGGACTTTGAGCGAGGGCGTATAGTGGGCATGCGGGAGGCCGGGTGGACGTACCGCCGAATTGCTCAACACGTGGGGCGTGAGGTCTCCACAGTACATCGATGTTGTCGCCAGAGGTCGGCGTAAGGTGCACGTGCCCGTCGACCTGGGGCCGAACCGCAGCGACGCACGGATGCACGCCAAGACCGTAGGATCCTACGCAGTGCCGTAGGGGACCGCACCGCCATTTCCCAGCAAATTAGGGACACTGTTGCTCCTGGGGTATCGGCGAGGACCATTCGCAACCGTCTCCATGAAGCTGGGCTACGGTCCTGCACACCGTTAGGCCGTCTTCCGCTCACGCCCCAACATCGTGCAGCCCGCCTCCAGTGGTGTCGCGACAGGCGTGAAGGGAGGGACGAATGGAGACGTGTCGTCTTCAGCGATGAGAGTCGCTTCTGCCTTGGTGCCAATGATGGTCGTATGCGTGTTTGGCGCCGTGCAGGTGAGCGCCACAATCAGGACTGCATACGACCGAGGCACACAGGGCCAACACCCGGCATCATGGTGTGGGGAGCGATCTCCTACACTGGCCGTACACCACTGGTGATCGTCGAGGGGACACTGAATAGTGCACGGTACATCCAAACCGTCATCGAACCCATCGTTCTACCATTCCTAGACCGGCAAGGTAACTTGCTGTTCCAACAGGACAATGCACGTCCGCATGTATCCCGTGCCACCCAACGTGCTCTAGAAGGTGTAAGTCAACTACCCTGGCCAGCAAGATCTCCGGATCTGTCCCCCACTGAGCATGTTTGGGACAGGATGAAGCGTCGTCTCACGCGATCTGCACGTCCAGCACGAACGCTGGTCCAACTGAGGCGCCAGGTGGAAATGGCATGGCAAGCCGTTCCACAGGAATACATCCAGCATCTCTACGATCGTCTCCATGGGAGAATAGCAGCCTGCATTGCTGCGAAAGGTGGATATACACTGTACTAGTGCCGACATTGTGCATGCTCTGTTGCCTGTGTCTATGTGCCTTTGGTTCTGTCAGTGTGATCATGTGATGTATCTGACCCCAGGAACGTGTCAATAAAGTTTCCCCTTCCTGGGACAATGAATTCACGGTGTTCTTATTTCAATTTCCAGGAGTGTATTCTGTTGTTGCCCACCTACACAGGGACAAATTACCATCACAATAAAATAAGAGAAATCAGAGCACGCGAGGAAAGATTTAAGTGTTCATTTTTCCCGCTTGCTCTTGGAGAGTGGAACGGTAGAGAAGTCGCTTAAAGGTCGTTCTATGAGCCCTCTGCCAGGCACTTAATTGTGATTTGCACAGTAATCATGTAGATGTAGGACTGCGTCTCAGAGCGGAAGACCCACCCCAGATGTTGGATGATATTTCATACTGGTGCCAGTCTTTTCGTATTCGCAATAACCATAATAGTAAAGGCTTAAGTTTGTGTAAGAAGACGAGCTATGTGCATCACAGGTAAACGATTCCGTGTAAACTTAGTTTGAAGACAGTCACACGGAAAGGATGAGTGCTGAGAACAATACAGAATAGAGCTCATTATGATTTTGAAAAAAAATAGAAACCGATAGTGTCATAACTGAGGTAAAAGGAAAACTAAAACGATTTGAGGTTCTGAATAATCACAAAATGATTGACAGTGCAGTTACACGAGATAAAATAGCAAGAAACGTTGGTAATATTTGATGAATTTTAAAGCAAAGTACTCAGCTGTGCTAGCTTTAACGAAAGAGTAAGGCAGACAGGGTAATATCGTCACCTTCAGAGATTTTTATTCTGTTTTTACATATGTCAATTCTAAGGGAAAATGTATGTCACTCTGTATCACGCAGGAATGTCAGATGCATAGCTGTATCGGAAAAAATTCTGGGTGTAACTAGTCGCTATGCTGCAGATGACTTTATGTATTAATGTAGACTGGTTTCTGTTGGCATCTAACAGGACGCGCATATTGTAAAGAAGCGGTAATAATATACGTAATCTAAACAACGAAGTGTGATGTGAAAACATTTTGTAACCTATACAAATTTTGTAGGTATATATTTCAGAAAAAAGGAAAACCCACAGAAAATGCCACCCCTGTGATGAAACATGTTTGGAACCTAAACAAATAAAAAAAGCATGCGTTCTTGCAAAAAGGTGGATCCTCCTTTAATTCATAATTATTTTCTGCAAGCATGGGGACAGAGCGTCAAATTCCATTATGATTAACATAATAGTAGAGCTGTAAGTAAGTAAGAGATGCGGTGTGAACTATTTGGAAACTGCAAAACAAAATTTTATTACTGTAGAAAAAAGTTCTCTGAGAGTAAATTTAATTTAAATGGCGAAATTAGCCTGGAAGCTAAACAAATATTAGACTGCAGCTAGACCAAGACGTTTGAATCAATGTAATTGTCCTCCTAAATCTTTTTCAAATAAAGATTTTTTCAGAGCTCAAGACGCACAATTGCATCAACTAGTGATGAAGATCGTGGACTGGTACTACGATTTTTTGTCATTTGTAGATAAGGCGTCAATGCTCGTAAAAGGAAAAATCTGTGATTGTTGTTAGTTGCTGGCACTACGACATATACCGCGTTCTGTAAAACGTGCGTTCCGTCATAACTTCAGTCCACACTTCAGTACAGTACTGGGATAAGAGACGAGGTGTTCCGTTCCCAGTAGTATAGTGGAAACAGTCCACCTCCTTAGCCGATTGATTCTACGATTGACGTCCGCCCCCCCCCCCCCCCCGCCGACCAAATTATGAGAACAATGACAAACCACATGAAGGAAAAGGAAGGGGAATGCGGTCATCGTGCGAGGGACCCGGGTTCAGTTCCTGGCCACGTCAGTAGCTTCCTTCGTTCGCGGACTGTGTGTTGTGATGCCATCGTCATCGACACGCAAGTTTCCGAAATGGCGTAAAATAAAAATAAATGCGCACAGGCGGGCGATCCCCCCGAAAGGGGACTCCGGTCATGCCATACTCACATTACACTTTCTTATTAGGGTCACACAACCGTTTGATGGTGAGCCATAGGCGTCCAGTACTTCATAGCTCTCTGCTACGGGTCGAAAGCAGCATTAACATGGATGAGCAACAGCGCAGAAGCTACAGAATAGTCGCAACGGATTAGAGCCGACAAAAAATAACTTCACTGGAATAACTGACCTGTTACTGAGTATTCACAATATGTGAAATAACCGGCTATCAACATCAGGCAGTTATTTCAATAGCCCCCCAATATCGCGTCCTCTATCTCCCAAAGTGCTTACTACATCTGTTTCGGTCTCACTCTGTCTTAATATGAATAATGAATACATTCACCGCGTGCCGTTTTATTTATTTATTTATTTGACCTGCTCTCTTACATCAGACCAGGGTTTCACTTATACAGTACCTTTCCTTACATCTGAGTTACCTAGGAAATAACAATTTTAATATGATAAATGGTATCAAAATTATTTAAGTGTCTATAGTGAGAGTGTAAGTATTACTGAATAGGAAATGATACAGTTAATACTCGTAGTACTCGTACTACTGCTACTGCTGCTGCCACTAATAGTGATAATAGTAATAATAATAATAATAATAATGATAATAATGGCAATAATAACAATATATTAAAATAATTCATAGGTGTATGAAATAGATGTTTTTGGATGTAGCGAATTATGGGGAAAGGAAATTTAAGGAGACGCATCAGCTAAGATTACTGGGGAATGGGGAAGATCTGTTTGGAAAGAAGGAGTGCCTGTAGAGACAACGATAATCATTATTTTTGCTCTGGTGGGTATGTCATTAAGTGTCTTCTGAGGTTGGAGATGAACTCATTTCTGTAATACAGTACGGGAGCTTATTCCAGAGTCGGGTCCCTGTTACTGGGAAGGACTTCGAGAAAGTGGCTGAACGATGGAGTGGGACAGAGATGATTTTCTTCTCATGGGAACGGGTGTTTCTGCCATCTTGTTCAGATAAGAGCGTTGAAATCTAGGAGATATACGGATTACAGTTTACGCTGATAAGGCAGGAGAGAAGAGAGAGGGTATGGAAATCTCTGTGTTTGTCTATAGCAGCCAGGATAGCTGTGCATATGATGGTGAAATACGTTCAAAGAGCCGAACATCACACATGTAACGAACGCAGGCTTTCACTACTAGTTCAGGTGCCTCGAGCTTTCTTGAGAAACCAGGTTTATTTTAGAGGTCAAGAGGAAGAGCTTTTTATATTATTGTAGGACATGGAAAGATGCCGATTCCTCCTTGCACACTGCGGTTAAGTGTTGAGTTCCATTTAGATTTTCATCTATTTTTACTCCTAGACTCTTTGCTGAAGTAGAGACGTTGATATTTGTCTCATTTAGGGTTAAAGATTGTAGGTAATGCCGATGATTCAGTCTAATAAGCCTAGATTGACCAACCAGTACCGCTTGGGTTTTCTGTGGGTTGACCTGTAACAATACATCCTGCGCCCATTTTGATAGTGCACGAAGGGTGGTAATGAGATTCTTGCTAGATGTCTTCAGGTTTATTGGTTTTTCAGTTAGATACAGCTGGAGATCTTCAGCGTGCACGTGGTACCTGTCTAGGACAAAACTGAGGACACATCATTGACATACAATGAAAAGAGTATAGGACCTAGTATCGAACCCTGGAGGACGCCTGACAATACCTGCCTCCAGTGTGACTTTAAGGTGCCGGACATGACGTATTGGTGCTGAGATTGACGTATGAGCGGAACCACTGCACTGCACTTGGCGAGAAATTTAAGTGCTAAGTTTGGAAAGTAAAATGTCGAAGTTGACATTGTCAAACACTTGTCAAGCCTTGGCAAGCTCCATGTCATCTGTTACCTTTATAAAGGCAGAAGTTAAGCTGAGATATTTACGGAAACCTGACTGATACTCTCCTAGTACGTTGCTTGTAGTTAGTGTGCTAGCTGATCGCGGACTGTATATTCTAACGACTTGGACGGAGCAGGGAGATTGCAAACAGCTCTGTAATCAGAGAATGCAGTGGCAACGTCCTTTTTAGGTAGTGCCGTAACTAGTCCTTGTTTCTAGGCCTCAGGAAAAATACTTGTGGTTAAGGAGTGGATGAAAATACACGTTATAGTGAGCAATAGTAGGTCAGTAACAAGCTTCATCATGTGGTGATGCCATAGTGTCCAGTAGATGCAAGTAATATGCTTTAGGTAGATATTTTCGTTGCTGCAGTCGCTTACCCCGAAGAATAATCAATGAGTTTCTGTTTGTAGGTAATGTGATGTGCCGGTTCAGTTCTCCAGCTGGGACAATCGGATTAGCTGAGCTTTTATTTTCCATATACCAAGGCCACGCAGCTTTTGCAGAGGACAGCTGGCCTATTTCTGTTGTCGGTTAATGTACGGGCACGCCTGAGTTTTGCATTTCTCGCAGCTCGACTGATTGTGTTCCGTTTCTGCTTGTCAGAAATATTATATTCAGGAGTGTGGCGCATTTTGTATTCCAGATAGGCAGCATCTCTGACATTCATGAACTGTTTTATTTGCTCATTTAACCAAGGTGCAGGTTTCCTTCTTACTTTTCCGGTCTTAAGTAGAGCATATTCGTCGTATAGTTGAGTAAGTTTTTTAGTAAGTACTTGAAGTTTTTCATGCATGAAAAGGGACTCGAAGATATTCCCTAACTTCGTACTATCATGGAAGCAACTAGTGAGTAATTGCTAGTGCTAATTTCTAATACTGTGCGCCATCCGTTAACCAATGAATGTACTTTACTTGGAATCCGGTCTCGCTCTGTGTGACCGTGGGTAATTCAGAGTGCCCTCAGGACATTCGCACTTCCGTCGAAATAACTGATAACATACACGTGACATAACTTTATGAAGAAGGTATGCGACAACGTTGAAAAATATTTGGAGTGTGCAAAGTGGTAGGTCGCTGAGAGAAAAGTCGGTTACTGAATGAAAAAAGACATTATTAATACAATATTGTGCATTTCGGCGTTTGCCATCATCGGATATCCTAGAACATTAAGTAACCAGTACACATAATAGTTAAATGTTGTTGTTGTAGCAATGAGCAGAAATAACTCATGTATGAAACTTCCTGGCATAATAAACTGTGTGCCGCAGCGAGACTCGAACTCGGGACCTAATGCCTTTCGCGGGCAAGTGCTCCACTAAATGAGCTGCCCAAGCACGACCCACGACCCGTCCTCACAATTTTACTTCCGCCAGTACCGCGTCTCCTACCTTCCGAGAGCACTTGCCCCTCGAAACGCATAGGTCCTGACTTCGAGTCTCGGTCCGGCACACAGTTTTAATCTGCCAGGAAGTTTCATAATCAGCGCACACTCCGCTGCAGAGTGAAAATTTCATTCTAATAACTCATGTAGTAATTGGTTATTTCAAAAGCTATAGAAATACTAAAGCTTATTGGCTCCCAGAATGCTGTATTGTATTGAACTGGGGACCTAGAAACGACGGAGAGACTTCGTCCCCGCCATAGTCTCAGTGGTACACAACCCCCACAACAGGCTACAGCAGTCTATTCAACCTTCCGCCGCCCCACACCGAACCAAGGGTTACTGTGCGGTTCGACCCCCAGTGGATCCTCCCGGGAACGGCTCATACCAGACGAGTGTAACCCCTACGTTTGCGTGGTAGAGTAATGATGGTGTACGCGTACATGGAGAAAGTAGTTGTTCAGCAATCAAAAATAATTCAAATGGCTCTGAGCACTATGGGACGTAACATCTGAGGTCATCAGTCCCTTAGAACGTAGAACTACTTAAACCTAACTAACCTTTCACACACATCCATGCCCGAGGCAGGATTCGAACCTGCGACCGTAGCGGTCGCGCGGTTCCAGACTGAAGCGCTTAGAACCACTCGGCCTGTTCAGCAATCGCTGACATAGTGCAACTGAGGTGGAATCAGGGGAACCAACCGGCATTCGCCGAGGCAGATGGAAAACCGCATAAAAACCATCCACAGACTGGCCGACACACCGGACATCGACACTAATCCGCCGGACGGAATCGTGCCGGGGACCGGCGCGCCTTCCCACCCGGAACAAGAAAACTGTATAATTGGAGACCATTCCTGTTACATTTGCCGAAGGCGTTACGAGGTTACATTTCGCCCGCGAGCAGTTTTTCAAGCTTTTTGCATACTTTTATCACCATACTCTTAGTTTTTCTTAAACTTAAACCTGACAGAGGAATAAAGAACTCTACTGTGTCGTTACCACTATCACTGGTGAAGTATTTCACCGTGACAAACAGCAGAAATTAAGCTTCGAGTTTCGCCTACATAACCTATTAATCATCCTTCAAAAAGCGCTTATTCCAAATTTCATTTCCTGTGAAACACAACTAGCTCTTTATTCACATGAAGTGTTGAGTGCTATTGACAAGGGATTTCAGATCGATTCCGTATTTCTGGATTTGCGGAAGCTTTTTGACACTGTACCACACAAGCGGCTCGCAGTGAAATTGCGTGCTTGCGGAATATAGTCTCATATATGTGACTGGATTTGTAATTTCCTGTCAGAGAGGTCACAGTTAGTAGTAACTGACGGAAAGTCATCGAGTAAAACAGAAGTGATTTCTGGCGTTCCCCAAGGTATTGTTATAGGCCCTTTGCTGTTCCTTATCTATATAAACGATTTGGGAGACAATCTGAGCAGCCGTCTTTGGTTGTTTGCAGATGATGGTGTCGTTTAACGACTAATAAAGTCATCAGAAGATAAAAACGATTTAGAAAAAATCTGTGAATGGTGCGAAAAGTGCAGTTGACCCTAAAAAACGAAAGTGTGAGGTCATCCACATGAGTGCTAAAAGGAACTCGTTAAACTTCGGTTACACGATAAATCGGTGTAACCTAAAAGCCGTAAATTCACCTAAATACCTAGGTATTACAATTACGAACAACTTAAATTGGAAGGCACACATAGAAAACATTGTGGGGAAGGCTAACCAAAGACTGTGTTTTATTGGTAGGGCACTTAGAAAATATAACAGACCTACTAAGGAGACTGCCTACTCTACGCTTGTCCGTCCTCTTTTAGAATACTGCTGCGCGGTGTTTGATCCTTACCAGATAGGACTGACGGAGTCCATCGAAATAGTTCAAAGAAAGGCAGCACGATTTGTATTATCGGGAAATATGGGAGAGACTGTCACAGAAATGATACAGGATTTGGGCTGGACATCATTGAAAGAAAGGCGTTTTTCGTTGAGACGGAATCTTATAACGAAATTCCAATCACCAAGTTTCTCCTCCGAATGTGAAAATATTTTGTTGACACCAACTTACATAGGGAGGAACGATCACCACAATAAAATAAGGGAAATCAGAGCTCATACGGAAAGAAACAGGTGTTCATTCTTTCCGCACGCTGTACGAGATTGGAATAATAGAGAATTGTGAAGATGGTTAAATGAACCCCGTGCCAGACACTTAAATGTGATTTGCAGAGTATCCCTGTAAATGTAGATGTACATGAATAGCGCAACCAAATTTTTCAAGCATTCAGATTTTGAAACCGACTTTCTGACACTGCTTGGGTAACATTCCAAGTTATGACACAGTTCCCGTCTTGTGTGTAACACCAATTACTTCTGAAACGTCATTAACTGAAAGGTTCTGGAAATGTAATCAGTTTAAGACCGCTACATACATGTAATCAGCTCAACTGACAGTAAGGCACAGTCCAGCCTGGTCCTACGAGAAGTATTGGCTCCACAACGAACTTGTGACGTCACTCCAGTAGCCTTGTCCGTCATACTTTGCGAACACTCGGCGCCGTGCAGCACCCGCGGGAAATTAATATGTCAATGACAATCCACCCACTAAATGCCTTAACTTTTCATGTGCTCTAGAGAGCTTGCATGCATTTAAATGGGCAGTAAGAATTATTAAACCCGTTTGAAATAGTTGCTCACTCCCCGCCGCAAGCGGCTACTGGCACTAGTTAACACCTGCAGAATGACTTGCGGTGACGCACGCACCACGCCCTGTCCTGTGCGTCTCGGTTCAGCAGATATTGCTGCCATTTAATAATAACCGCAGTAACTGCTACCTGTTCTGTGACTGCTACACTGATAAACAGCCGCACCTGCAATTATTTATACCAGATCTGGATGATGATGAAGAAGTCCCATACTCCGAGACGCGTAGGGGACGACGCGGGAGACCGGCACCGCTGACTAGGAAAGGTCCTAGCGGAGGTGGTTTGCCATTGCCTTCCTCCGACTGTGATGAGGATGAATGATAATGAATATGACACAGCACCCAGTCATCTCGAGGCAGGGAAAATCTCTGACCCCACCGGGAATCGACCCCGGGACCCCGTGCGCGGGATGTGCGCAAGACCACGAGCTGCGGACATATCTAGAAGGATACTGTTGGCGTGTCTGGCAATACGAATAAGTTATTTTTCGCAGTTAGCACAACTATTACCGAAATATAACTTAAACCTGATAACAGATATTGGAAAATAAATACACTACTGCCCATTAAAATTGCCACACCACGAAGATGACGTGCTACAGACGCGAAATTTACCCAACAAGAAGAAGATGCTGTGATATGCAAATGATTAGCTTTTTAGAGCATTCACACAAGGTTGGCGCCGGTGGCGACACCTACAACGTGCTGACATGAGGAAAGTTTCCATCCGATTTCTCTTACACAAGCAGCAGTTGACCGGCGTTGCCTGGTGAAACGTTGTTGTGATGCCTCGTGTAAGGAGGAGAAATGCGTACCATCACGTTTCCGACTTTGATAAAGGTCGGATTGTAGCCTATCGCGATTGCGGTTTATCGTATCGCGACATTGCTGCTCGCGTTGGTCGAGATCCAATGACTGTTAGGAGAATATGGAATCGGTGGGTTCAGGAGGGTAATACGGAACGCCGTGCTGGATCCCAACGGGCTCGTATCACTAGCAGTCGAGATGACGGGCATATTATCCGCATGGATGTAACGGATCGTGCAACCACGTCTCGATCCCTGAGTCAACAGATGGGGACCTTTGCAAGACAACAACCATATGCACGAACAGTTCGCGACGTTTGCAGCAGCATGGACTATCAGCTCGGAGACCATAGCTACGGTTACCCTTGACGCTGCATCACAGACAGGAGCGCCTGCGATGGTGTACTCATCGACGAACCTGGGTTCACGCATGCCAAAACGTCATTTTTTCGGATGAATCCAGGTCTGTTTACAGCATCATGATGGTCGCATCCGTGTTTGGCGACATCGCGGTGAACGCATATTACTAGCGTGTATTCGTCATCGCCATTCTGGCGTGTCACCCGGCATGATGGAACGGGGTGCCATTGGTTACACGTCTCGGTCACCTGTTGTTCGCATTGACGGCACTTTCAACAGTGGACGTTACATTTCAGATGTGTTACGACCCGTGGTTCTACCCTTCATTCGATCTCTGCGAAACCCTACGTTTCAGCGGGATAATGCACGACCGCATGTTGCAGGTCCTGTACGGGCCTTTCTGGATACAGAAAATGTTGGACTGCTGCCCTGGCCAGCACATTCTCCAGATCTCTCACCAATAGAAAACGTCTGGTCAACAGTGGCCGAGCAACTGGCTGGTCACAATGCGCCAGTCACTACTCTCGATGAACTTTGGTATCGTGTTGAAGCTGCATGGGCAGCTGTACCTGTACGCGCCATCAAAGCTCTGTTGACTCAATTCCCACGCGTATCACGGTCGTTATTACGGCCAGAGGTGATTGTTCTGGGTACTGATTTATCAGGATCTATGCACCCAAATCGTGTGAAAATGTAATCACATGTCAGTTCTAGTGTAATATATTTGTCCCATGAATTCCCGTTTATCATCAGCATTTCTTCCTCGTGAAGCAATTTTAATGGCCAGTAGTGCATTTAGCCCATACCCAGGATGGACTGGAATAGAGAGAAGTGGGATCCGCGTTATCTGTACAGCAGGTAGCTGGACAGGTCCGGCGCTCCCTGACAGCCCCGCGACGTGTGGAGACGAGAGCAGAGGTCCGCGAAACCGGTTTGCCCGCCGGCCTGCTGAAGGCCCGGCCTTGTCCTTGGTGCGGCCGCAATTTGTGATCTATGGCGCAGCGGACGGCGGTAATCGCTCGGGTGAATATCCTGCGGCGGCGGCCGACCGGTTGCCGCGCAAAGTGGACCTTTTCTTCTTGCTATGAAAGCTGAAATTCAGACGCAGACAGGAACATCTTAAAAACTGTGAAGCGAAACCTCTTCAGGATCAACTTTTGAGATGACGAACAAGTAATTTTCTTTGTGCTATAGCGCAGACAGTCGTGACATGCGTTGGAATATTGTGTTACGTTACGTTTAGTCTGGATTAGAGCTGTAGACTATCATAATTCTGCGTCGACAACGGTAGCTCTTCTAGTAGCCGTGGTCAATTAATTTCGTGTCGGCATTGCCCATCGATAGTAGTGTTGCAGACCTATCTGGCGCTACCTCATATCGATCACTTTATTTACACTATGTGACATACTCAAAAACATACGTTTTTCATAATAGGTGCACTGTGCTGCCACCTGCTGCCAGGTACTCCATATTAGCGATCTCAGCAGTCATTAGACATCGTGAGAGAGCAGAATGGGGCACTCCGCGGAACTCACGGACTTCGAACGTGGTCAGGTGATTGGGTTTCACTTGTGTCATAGTCTGTAAGATTTCCACACTCCTAAACATCCCTAGGTCCACTGTTTCCGATGTGGTACTGAAATAAAAACGTGAAGGGACACGTACAGCACCAAAGCGTACAGAGAGACTTCGTCTGTTGACTGACAGATACATCCAACATTTGGAGAGGGTCGTCATGTGAAACATGTAGACATCTATTCAGACCATCACACAGGAATTACAAACTGCATTAGGATCCACTGCAAGTACTATGACAGTTCGGTGCGAGGTGAGAAAACTTGGATTTCATGGTCGAGCGGCTGCTCATAAGCCACACATCACGACTGTAAATGCCAAATGACGCCTCTTTTGGTGTAAGAAGCGTAAACATTGGTCGATTGAACAGTGTAAAAACGTTTTGTGGAGTGACGAACCTCGGTACACAAGGTTGCGATCCGACTGCGCGGTGTGGCTATGGCGAATGAGCAGTGAACGTCATCTGCCAGCGTGTGTAGTGCTAACTGTAAAATTCGGAGACAGTGGTGTTATAGTGTGGTCATGTTTTTCGTGGAGGGCGCTTGCACTGCTTGTTGTTTTGTGTGGGACTATCACAGCACAGGCCTACATTGATGTTTTAAGCACCTACTTGCTTCCCACTGTTGAATAGCAATTCGGGGACGGTCATTACATCTTCCAATACGATCGAGCACCTATTCGTGATGCACGGCCTTTGGTGGCGTGGTTACACGACAATAACACCCCTGTAATGGACTGTCCTGCACAGAGTCCTGGCCTGAATCCTATAGAACACTTTTGGGAAGTTTTGGAACGCTGACTTCGTGCCAGACCTCACCGACGGACATCGATACCGCTCCTCAGTGCAGCTCTCCGTGAAGAATGGGCTGCCATTCCCCAAGAAACCTTCCAGCACCTGATTGAACGTATGCCTGCGAGAGTGGAAGCTGTCATCCAGGCTAAGCATGGGCTGAATTTCAGCCTTACCAATGGAGGTCGCTACGAACGTGTGAGTCATTTTCAGCCAGGTGCCGGGATATATTTGATCACATCGTGTATGTATACGATCAGAGTCTTCATAGATTTCCGCAGAAATTGGAAGCAGTGAACCGTCTAGAAACTGAATGAGGCTCCGTAACCATTTATCTTCCTGTCAGTTACTTAAAAATAAACAGCATTTATAGCAAAAATTTAAATTATCAATGTTTAATGCAGGTTTTATTCGGAAACTGTTGATTATCAAATTTTAATGCTGGTTTTATTCGGATACTGTTAATTCGTACCGCCACTCAGAGGGATGGTGTGGAATAAAAATGCAGATTTAGCAAATAGTGCCTAGAAAACTCAGTTTCCCCCACGCAATAAAAAAGATAAAATTTAAACATACCGCAAAATAAAAAAGCTTCAAACATCGATTCAATACTTCGTCCCGCTTATATAATTCAGGTTCCTGTTATTCATAAACAACTTTCGGACTGGTCAATAATAACAGCGAATCCTTACCTTTGATCACGATGAAGAACGTTGTATCGCATACAAAATAATCTCATAAAAAATAACAATAATTATATAAAATTCTTATGTTTGTGCATATAAACTGTACTTGCATCAAAGGTTGTCGCTTTGGTTACATGTAACTGCCGAAGTTATGCGATGAACTACTGTTTATTAGTTGGAAAATGAAAGTTTGTATTCCTTACGGATATAAAATGCACAGTGGACTAACGCTGAACAATGTGCAAAACATACAAAAAACAAAGAGAAATCGGTGGCATTCATCGCTGTCTTACACATTCATGTGTGTTTTTTTTCTTACCATTACTGTCGATAATCGAACCATTTACTAAGTCATTTTCCGTAGTGTCGAAAGACAGCAACTCTAGTTTGTATATTAGTTGCTGTCCTCAGTCCAAAGACTGGTTTGGTGAACTTTCCATACTACTCTATTCTCTGCGAGTCACCGCATCAAGGAACAACTACTGCAGCCTATTTCTGTTTGAATATGTTTATTATATTCGTGCCTTGGCCTCCATCTACAAATTTTACCCTCCAAACTTTCCTCCATCACCAAACTCACAATTGCTTTACCCTTCGAGAAGAGTCTTGTCAGTCGCCACCTTCTAAACTTTAGTATGTCGTCCTCGACAGCGAGTGTTCATCAGAGACAAGGGTGCCGTCAGAAGTGCCCCAGGGAAATGTGACAGGACCGCTGTCACTTTCTGTATACATAAATGATCTGACGGACAGGGTGGGCAGCAATCTGTAATTGCTTGCTGGTGATGCTGTGGTGCACAAGGAGGTGTCGGCGTTGGGTTGAGTTAGACAAAATTTCTAGTCGGTGTGATGAATGGTAGCTAGCTATAGAAGTATGAAAAGGTAAGTCAGTGCGGAAGGGGAGGAGAAACAAACCTGTAATGTTTGTATACTACATTTTCGATGTCCTTCTTGAAACAATCATGTGACTTAAATATCACGGCGTAACGTCGAAAAACGTTATGAAATGGAGCGAGCATGGGAGGCTTGTGGCAGGGAAGGTGAATGGTTCCCTTCGGTTGTTTGGCAGAATTTTGAGAAAGTGTGATACATCTGTAAAGGAGACACCATATAGTAGGCTAGTGCGACCTATTCCTGAGTACTGCTCGAGTGTTTGGGATCCGTACCATGTCGGATTAAAGGAAGACAACGAAGCAGTTCAGAGGCCGGCTGCTCGATTTGTTACCGATAGGTGCGAACAAACCACAAGTGTTACGGAGATGGTTCTGGAACTCAAATGGGAGTCCTTGGAGAGAAGGTAACGTTCCTTTCGAGGTGCGCAACTGAGAAAATTTCGAGAACCGGCATTTGAAGCTGACTACAAAACGATTCAACATAGTTTCGCGTAAGGACCACGTGGATAAGATACGAGAAATGAAGGCTCATATGGAGATCAGACAGTCGTTTTTCCCTTACTCTATTTGCTAGTCAAACAGGAAAGGAAATGACTGCAGTACAGGGTTCCCTCCGCCACGGACTGAGCAGTGGATGGCGGGGCATGTATGTAGTTGGAGATGTAGACTACAAATTAGTAGGCAATCCTCAAAGATCAAATTTCTTCTCACACAGTTTCATCCATTCCCAAATTCCTGGTTGAAGACAGATTGTCGGTATCATCGTGATCTTCATCATTCTCATCATCAGATTTCTAGTACGTTCCCTGTCTTCACAGTTAACCACGTTTTCGTCTTACGTATTCATAGGAACCGTTTTCCTTCTGACACTGGTTAACAACCATCCACAGACTGGCCGGCTCGCCGAACCTCGACGTAAGTCCACTGGGCGGATTCGTGGTGGGGACCAGGCGCTCCTTCCCGCTCCGGAAAGCCGTGCGTTGGACTGCTCGGCTAACCGGGCGGGTTAGTGGTGATATATATAATAAACTTTCCGAAACCGACCTGCAAATGAAATTCCTGTTAAAAACAAATGGTTGCTGTTTCGTCGATTCCTTCCCTCTTCAAAATAAAAATAATGTCTACTGTTAATGCAGAATGCCTAGAAACTGCAAGAATTCCTGTTTGCCCACCTCAGGCGTAGCAGCTGAGCACATTTACACGGCATCTCTGCAGGGCAGCAGAGCTTATAGCGACGACGCAGTGGTTGTTTCGTGGAAGAAGTAATTCAGAGGGCAGATCAGAACAGGGCAGAGCAAGGGAGGCGAACGGGCAGAGGCTTAGGGGGTTCCCCGGGGATGCCGGCCATCTGCTCAGGGCTTCCCCGGCGGCAAGGCTGCGCCGGCAGAGGGCAGCAGCAGCAGCAGCGCGCCGCGTCTTAGGCGCCGCCAACTCGCATATTTCAGCGCCACAAAGACGAGGCGGCGGCCGCGTAATCCGCCTAAACTAAACTAAGCCGAACTAAACGGACGGCCGGCCGGCGGGTGGGCGTGGTCAGCAGCCGACCCGCACAAGAGCCGCGCCGGCCTGGTTCACAACTCAGCTACCGCGGCAGGGAGGGTAAGCGGTGGATAGGCTACCAGTAACACACGCACGAGGGCAAGCTGACAGCTCTGCATCTGGTGCTGCTAATAACAATAAAGTTTCGTGTTTGTGACGTTGCGCTTTTTGTGCAATAACGTACAAAGTACAGTGTGTAAGAGTTTACACATTTTTTTTTTTCTTTTTTATGTGTGTTTCCCCATAAGTCACCTTACTGTGTTCGTCAAAGGAAAGCTTCTATTCACAGACAGCGCAGTATTAGAAAGCGTCGCATGTGCTAAACTCAGCTTGCTCTTTCCACACAAGATATCCTGTGAAGTACTGTTGAAGGGCAACAGGCAGATTCTACAGGATGATTTAAAAAGAATACCACAACTTTAGGAATTTAAAACTCTGCAACGACAAAAGGCAGAGCTAAGCACTATCTGTCGGCGAATTAAGGGAGCTATAAAGTTTCATTTAGTTGTACATTTGTTCGCTTGAGGCGCTGTTGACTAGGCGTCAGCGTCAGTTGATGCTAAGATGGCGACCACTCAACAGAAAGCTTTTTGTGTTATTGAGTACGGCAGAAGTGAATCGACGACAGTTGTTCAGCGTGCATTTCGAACGAAGTACGGTGTTAAACCTCCTGATAGGTGGTGTATTAAACGTTGGTATAAACAGTTTACAGAGAATGAGTGTTTGTGCAAAGGGAAAAGTTCTGGACGACCGAGAACGAGTGATGAAAATGTAGCACGCATCCAGCAAGCATTTGTTCGCAGCCCAGGAAAATCGACTCGCAGAGCTAGCAGAGAGCTGCAAATTCCACAATCAACTGTATGGAGAGTCCTACGAAAAAGGTTAGTTATGAAACCTTATCGTCTGAAATTGGTTCAAGCACTGTCTGCAGCTGATGAGATTAAAAGAATCGATTTCTGTGATTTTATCCTTGCTCAAATGGAAACAGATGAATCTTTCGTCCAAAGATTGTGTTTAGTGATGAAGCAACTTTCCACACTAACGGGAAAGTCAACCGTCACAATGTCTGTATATGGGGCACTGAGAATCCGTGGGAAACAACTCAGTATGAACGTGACTCGCCTAAGGTGAACCTTTTCTGTGCCATTTCAGCCAATAAAGTTTTTGGTCCCTTTTTCTTCGAAGGTGCTACTGTAACTGGACTACAGTATCTGGGGATGTTAGAGAATTGGCTGTTCCCTCAGTTCGAACAAGAAGCACAACAATTCATATTTCAGCAGGATGGAGCGCCACTACATTGGCACTTATCTGTCCGTAACTACCTGAACGTCAACTACCCGAGGCGATGGATCGGCCGCCAGGCAGCCCGTGACAGAGCACTTCATCACTGGCCTCCAAGAAGCCCTGATCTTACCCCTTGCGATTTTTTCTTATGGGGGTATGTTAAGGATATGGTGTTTCGGCCACCTCTCCCAGCCACCATTGATGACTTGAAACGAGAAATAACAGCAGCTATCCAAACTGTTACGCCTGATATGCTACAGAGAGTGTGGAATGAGTTGGAGTATCGGGTTGATATTGCTCGTGTGTCTGGAGGGGGCCATATTGAACATCTCTGAACTTGTTTTGTGAAAAAAAACCTTTTTAAATACTCTTTGTAATGATGTATAACAGAAGGTTATATTATGTTTCTTTCATTAAATATACATTTTTAAAGTTGTGGTATTCTTTTTGAATCACCCTGTATAATCCTAGACATTCGAAAAGCGTTTGACACAGCGCCACACTGCAGACTGTTAACGAAGGTACGAGAAGACGGAATAGGTTCCGGGCTATGTGACTGGCTCGATTTCTCAAGTAATACGACGCACTATGGTGTCCTCGACGGTGGGTTTTCACCAGAGAAGAGGGTATCTTCAGTAATACCGCGCTCAAGTGTGATAGGAGGGCTATTGTTCTCCATATGCATAAATGATCTGACGGACAGGGTGAGCAGTGAGACGGAAGGATTCATGACTGCAATACAGGATCAAACAATTAACACCAGATATTACAGCAAGCATATTATTAAAGGTCCCAATACCACAACAGATAAATGCAGACTTTGCAAACAACAAATAGTAGATCACATCACAAGCGGATGTACAATACTAGCAAATACAGAATACCCCAGAAGACATGGCAATGTAGCAAAAATAATACATCAACAGCTTGCCTTACAACATAAACTTATAAAACAACACGTTCCAACATACAAGTATGCAGCACAAAATGTACTGGAGAATGATGAATACAAATTCTACTGGAACAGAACCATTATAACAGATAAAACAACACCACATAACAAACCTGACATCATACTCACCAATAAAAAGAAGAAATTAACACAACTAATCGAAATATACAAAAGAAAACAGGAGAAAAAATTGAAAAATACATCCAACTGGCTGAGGAAGTCAAGGACCTGCGGCATCAGGATAAAGTTGGCATTATACCAATTATACTGTCAACTACAGGAGTCATACCACACAATATCCACCAGTACATCAACGCAATACAGCTACATCCAAACTTATACATACAACTACAGAAATCTGTAATTATTGATACATGTTCAATTACCCGAAAGTTTCTAAATGCAATGTGACATATACCGTACAGTTAAAAGGAAGTCACGCTTGATCAAGGTCCGCGTCACTTTCCATTTTTGACCAGACATAACGTCTGAGAAAAGAAAGAATAATAATAATCTAATCTCTGTCCCAACAGATTCTCGGAAGACCCAACCCTACCGACCGACCGCCGTGTCATCCACAGCTGATAGGTGTCATTGGATGCGGATATGGAGGGGTATGTGGTCAGCCCACCGCTCTCCCAGCCGTTGTCAGTTTTTGATCGGAGCCGCTAGTTCTCGGTCAAGTGGCTCCTCAGTTGGGCTCACAGAAGCTGAGTGCACTCCGCTTGCCAACAGCACCACACAGACACGGACAGACTCGCCTTCCCCATTACATTCCTTAATCGCTCGTTCCATTTCGCACCACTTTGCAGAATTACGCCTGGATATTTAATCGACCTGATGTCTCAAGTAGCACACTATTAATCTGTACTGGAACATTACCCGACTGTTCTTCTACTCATCTGCATTAACTTAAATTTTATTACATTCAGAGCCAACTGCCAATCATCACACCATCGACAAGTTTTGTCTAACTCATCTTGTACCCTCTCACAGCCACTCAACGACGTCGCCTTCAGCTACACCACAGCAATTTCAGCAAAAAAAAAAAAAAAAAACCCCTTTTCTTAACCATGTGTTGGATGCGTCTTGATCAATGTGTGGCTGTGTTAGATGATACGGGTGATTGCCATGTAGTGTTTTCTTTTTCCAATTTACTTTCTTCGTATCTGTTGGTTTTATTAGATCTAAAGGTTTATAGAAGTGGTTATGAAATTGCAGTGGTAGAGCCGATGTATTTATATGAGTGATTGCCTTGTGTATTCTGCTAGTTTTTCTTAAATTGTCTACCTGTCCATAATGTAGGTTTTTTTTATGTCGATAAATTCCCTCCCTCCTTCCTTTCTACTTAATGTGAATCTTTCTGTTGCTGAATGTATGTGATGTATTCTACATTTGTGGCATTGTGATCGTGAAAGTGTATTGAGTGCTTCTAGGTCTGTGTTACTCCATTTCACTACTCCAAATGAGTAGGTCAATATTGGTTTAGCATAAGTATTTATAGCTTTTGTCTTGTTTCTTGCTGTCAATTCTGTTTTCACTATTTTTGTTAGTCTTTGTCTATATATTTCTTTTAGTTCTTCTTGAATATTAGTATTATCTATTCCTATTTTTTGTCTGTATCCTAGATATTTATAGGCATCTGTTTTTTCCATCGCTTCTATGGAGCCGCTGTGGTTATCCAATATGTAATCTTCTTGTTTAGTGTGTTTCCCCTTGACTGTGCTATATTTATTACATTTGTCTGTTCCAAAAGCCATATTTATATCATTGCTGAATACTTCTGTTATCTTTAGTAATTGGTCGAGTTGTTGATTTGTTGCTGCCAGTACTCTTAGATCATCCATGTATAGCAAATGTGTGATTTTGTGTGGGTATGTTCCAGTAATATTATATCTATAATCTGTATTATTTAGCATGTTGGATAGTGGGTTCAGAGCAAGCCAGAACCAGAAAGGACTTAGTGAGTCTCCTTGGTATATTCCACGCTTAATCTGTATTGGCTGTGATGTGATATTATTTGAATTTGTTTGGATATGAAGCGTGGTTTTCCAAATTTTCATTACAATGTTCAGGAACTGTATCAATTTGGGATCTACTTTGTATATTTCCAATATTTGTAGTAACCATGAGTGGGGTACACTATCAAAAGCTTTTCGGTAATCAATGTATTCGTAGTGTAGCGACCTTTGTTTAGTTTTAGCTTGATATGTCATCTCTGCATCTATTATCAGTTGCTCTTTACATCCTCGTGCTCCTTTGCAACAGCCTTTTTGTTCTTCATTTATAATTTTGTTCTGTGTTGTATGTGTCATTAATTTCTGTGTAATGACTGAAGTTATTACACAGAAATTATTATTATTATTATTATTATTATTATTGTTATTGTCATTCACTCCTTATACACTCCTGGAAATGGAAAAAAGAACACATTGACACAGGTGTGTCAGACCCACCATACTTGCTCCGGACACTGCGAGAGGGCTGTACAAGCAATGATCACACGCACGGCACAGCGGACACACCAGGAACCGCGGTGTTGGCCGTCGAATGGCGCTAGCTGCGCAGCATTTGTGCACCGCCGCCGTCAGTGTCAGCCAGTTTGCCGTGGCATACGGAGCTCCATCGCAGTCTTTAACACTGGTAGCATGCCGCGACAGCGTGGACGTGAACCGTATGTGCAGTTGACGGACTTTGAGCGAGGGCGTATAGTGGGCATGCGGGAGGCCGGGTGGACGTACCGCTGAATTGCTCAACACGTGGGGCGTGAGGTCTCCACAGTACATCGATGTTGTCGCCAGTGGTCGGCGGAAGGTGCACGTGCCCGTCGACCTGGGACCGGACCGCAGCGACGCACGGATGCACGCCAAGACCGTAGGATCCTACGCAGTGCCGTAGGGGACCGCACCGCCACTTCCCAGCTAATTAGGGACACTGTTGCTCCTGGGGTATCAGCGAGGACCATTCGCAACCGTCTCCATGAAGCTGGGCTACGGTCCCGCACACCGTTAGGCCGTCTTCCGCTCACGCCCCAACATCGTGCAGCCCGCCTCCAGTGGTGTCGCGACAGGCGTGAATGGAGGGACGAATGGAGACGTGTCGTCTTCAGCGATGAGAGTCGCTTCTGCCTTGGTGCCAATGATGGTCGTATGCGTGTTTGGCGCCGTGCAGGTGAGCGCCACAATCAGGACTGCATACGACCGAGGCACACAGGGCCAACACCCGGCATCATGGTGTGGGGAGCGATCTCCTACACTGGCTGTACACCACTGGTGATCGTCGAGGGGACACTGAATAGTGCACGGTACATCCAAACCGTCATCGAACCCATCGTTCTACCATTCCTAGACCGGCAAGGGAACTTGCTGTTCCAACAGGACAGTGCACGTCCGCATGTATCCCGTGCCACCCAACGTGCTCTAGAAGGTGTAAGTCAACTACCCTGGCCAGCAAGATGTCCGGATCTGTCCCCCATTGAGCATGTTTGGGACTGGATGAAGCGTCGTCTCACGCGGTCTGCACGTCCAGCACGAACGCTGGTCCAACTGAGGCGCCAGGTGGAAATGGCATGGCAAGCCGTTCCACAGGACTACATCCAGCATCTCTACGATCGTCTCCATGGGAGAATAGCAGCCTGAATTGCTGCGAAAGGTGGATATACACTGTACTAGTGCCGACATTGTGCATGCTCTGTTGCCTGTGTCTATGTGCCTGTGGTTCTGTCAGTGTGATCATGTGATGTATCTGACCCCAGGAATGTGTCAATAAAGTTTCCCCTTCCTGGGACAATGAATTCACGGTGTTCCTATTTCAATTTCCAGGAGTGTATAATGCACATTGTAATGCTATTTTACTAAAGATATCTGTTTATATGTAATCTGACCAGGCGAAATAAATACATACATAAATAAATACTTTCACCGTGTAGAGAGACGTTAAGATATGTTCACATCATACTGTGTCTTTTCTATCACGTGGCAGTATAGTAGAAACAGAACAAAAGTGTGTGTGTCAAAATTTGCTGAGCACAACATACACACATAGACAAAATTTTAATTTTTGATTGGGACAATGGTCAACGTTGTCGCATAAATAGAGAAAAATCCCCTGTTTGTGATGACTGTGTTTGGCGCGTTTCCGTTGTTTATCAGGCGAACTTCTGGACTATAAAGCCCCTCCCAAATATTCCCAATTAGGATTCTTCTTACCCTACCACGGCGGTGTTTACCTGAAAAGAACGAGGTCTATTCCATAACAACCTGCCCACCTCACAGGATTAGAAGAATGAGGGGAAAAAAGACCCAAGGATACAAACTCTTTTATTTTCATATGGGAAATAAAAATATGTGGTTCCTGTGCTCCAGTTTCAATTAAGATTTTCGGGAGAGTTGCCTTAGTTGCCAATTAAATACTTTCTCACTCCTTAAAGCATGTATCAACGATTCTGTCAACAGTTGCTGTATTTACAGGCGACTGGTTCCGAACCCTAAAGATTCATTTTCAAGTCTGACCTACTGAGGCTCTAAAGGGCAGTATATAGTTGTCAGTCAACTCTGAACACAAAGCGGTGTTCAATAAAAAGTTTAAATGTAATAGCAATTAATTACTTGAGTACAAACATACATTCACTGATAGTGCGTGAGCTTGGTAATAAACATGAAACTGGCAACACATGCTTTGTAAATGATTGCAGAATGAATGCCACGCTCCACACATGTCTCCTACCAGTTTGAAATGATACTGGAGGTCAACATAGCCAACAGTACCAGGAAACTTCCAATACCGCTTGCTTTACGCCTCACATATAAGCGCAGGTCCGCAGCCAATGGCCGTGTCGCGTTTTAAATGGGGATACGTCTAAGGACTTTTATTATATGTTCAAGTCGCGTCCAAGGCCAATGGACGCACTGAATTGAAATATAGGGTATTACAGCGGCTTTATTAACCAGTCACATTTAATATAAAGTACCATGAAATTAATCTCATTTGTAGCTCCATAACGAATTTTGTGTTGTACATACAGATGATTACGATCCAAAAGTCTACATACATAAATAGTTTACATGCATTAAACATTTAAGAACAATACAGATCGTTTGTTTAGCCAATAAATTTCATGAAAAAAAGCAGTTACATTTTCCTACTAAAACAGCGTCCCATGGCACAGAATCATTACGACATTTAGTCAAGCGCGACCACCTTAAGACGTTTTGTCCTGTCCTCAAGAGTGCGATCACAGAGGGCGAATACTGAAATACGGATACTCAAGCATGCATGCATATGCAAACGTTTTCGTATACTGTACCTACGATTAAGCCACGAGATAGAAACCTCATGATGTGACATAATCTACTAACTAGACATGCATTTACTAACTAGACATGCTAATTACAGATGCACTTAAGTGGTCTCTTACGAAATATTGTTTCAAAAAATGGTTCAAATGGCTCAGAGCAATATGGGACTTAACATCTGAGGTCATCAGTTCCCTAGAACTTAGAACTACTTAAACCTAAGTAACCTAACGAAATCACACACATCAATGCCCGAGGCAGGGCTCGAACCTGCGACCGTAGCTGTTGCTCTGTTCCAGACTAAAGCACCTAGAACCGCTCGGCCACACTGGCCGGCTTATTGTTTCAGATTCAGGCAGTGGGAACTGTGGGAAGGAAATTGACAAATAATTCATAAACAAAGATAATAACATGTGCAGGTAGAACTGTAGAACCATTACCATACTTTCATGTACAGAAAGTAGCCCCGTTCGATAGACGAATTAAGTGACTTTACGTCACACCTGTTACACATAAACTGGAAAGAAATGGATTAACAATCACTGAAAATAATAGGCTAATGCCTTAACAAACCTGGACGAGAAACCAAAAAGTGATTCAAATGAACACATATCTGGATAAAACATTATTACATTCAGGGAAGTCATACCGCTATTGCCTAAAAGTACATGAAATAGGAAATTTTCAGAAGGATATGTGTGTACATCTACTGTCGGAGTTAAACCTCTAACTCCAAACAAGTCTTCAGAATGAAGACTGAAATTACGGAAGATCTTTAAAAATTACTGACTCTCCCTGCAGTTCGCCTCGCTGCTGCGCCAGTTATCTCATCGTACTCGTAACCTGGAGATGGCTGCCGAGGTGACTGCACAAGCGCTCATTGACTCTGTACCAACAATTTGTGCTCTTTCTGCGTCGAAGTTCATTTCAGTTCGACGAGTGCCCCTCGTCACGGATCTGAAGCCCGCCCATCACGTCATATGCTGATAAACGCTGACCGAGGACAGATCAGTCTTTCAAGACGCTGGAATAAGAAGATGTGACTGCCGAGGAAGGTACGTGTCTATTAAATGACTTTCTGCGGTGCGCTTCCGACAAGGAAGACTCAGTTCTATATTGGTCTCCCTCGCTTACTCTCATTTCAGGTGGTTACTCTGTTATAAAATTCGTTATGCTTGGCACTCCAAAACTATGCGCTACTCTCTCCTTCTTTCTATGTTCAGATTCTGGCCAGTAAGGATAGACCTCTGAAAGCTCCGCCGTATTTTTTACTCCCACTTCTAAATTATTTATGTTAACCAACTGGTAGCTGCTTTTATACAGGGTTATTACAAATGATTGAAGCGATTTCACTGCTCTACAATTACTTTATTATTTGAGATATTTTCACAATGCTTTGCACACACATACAAAAACTCAAAAAGTTTTTTTAGGCATTCACAAATGTTCGATATGTCCCCCTTTAGTGATTCGGCAGACATCAAGCCGATAATCAAGTTCCTCCCACACTCGGCGCAGCATGTCCCCATCATGATTTCGAAAGCATCGTTGATGCGAGCTCGCAGCTCTGGCACGTTTCTTGGTAGAGGAGGTTTAAACACTGAATCTTTCACATAACCCCACAGAAAGAAATCGCATGGGGTTAAGTCGGGAGAGCGTGGAGGCCATGACATGAATTGCTGATCATGATCGCCACCACGACCGATCCATCGGTTTTCCAATCTCCTATTTAAGAAATGCCGAACATCATGATGGAAGTGCGGTGGAGCACCATCCTGTTCAAAGATGAAGTCGGCGCTGTCGGTCTCCAGTTGTGGCATGAGCCAATTTTCCAGCATGTCCAGATACACGTGTCCTGTAACGTTTTTTCGCAGAAGAAAAAGGGGCCGTAAACTTTAAACCGTGAGATTGCACAAAACACGTTAACTTTTGGTGAATTGCGAATTTGCTGCACGAATGCGTGAGGATTCTCTACCGCCCAGATTCGCACGTTGTGTCTGATCACTTCACCATTAAGAAAAAATGTTGCTTCATCACTGAAAAACAGTTTCGCACTGAACGCATCCTCTTCCATGAGCTGTTGCAACCGCACCGAAAATTCAAAGCGTTTGACTTTGTCATCGGGTGTCAGGGTTTGTAGCAATTGTAAACGGTAAGGCTTCTGCTTTAGCCGTTTCCGTAAGATTTTCCAAACCGTCGGCTGTGGTACGTTTAGCTCCCTGCTTGCTTTATTCGTCGACTTCCGCGGGCTACGCGTGAAACTTGCCCGCACGCGTTCAACCGTTTCTTCGCTCACTGCAAGCCGACCCGTTGATTTCCCCTTACAGAGGCATCCAGAAGCTTTAAACTGCGCATACCATCGCCGAATGGAGTTAGCAGTTGGTGGATCTTTGTTCAACTTCGTCCTGAAGTGTCGTTGCACTGTTATGACTGACTGATGTGAGTGCATTTCAAGCACGACATACGCTTTCTCGGCTCCTGTCGCCATTTTGTCTCACTGCGTTCTCGAGCGCTCTGGCGGCAGAAACCTGAAGTGCGGCTTCAGCCGAACAAAACTTAATGAGTTTTTCTACGTATCTGTAGTGTGTCGTGACCATATGTCAATGAATGGAGCTACAGTGAATTTATGAAATCGCTTCAATCATTTGTAATAGCCCTATATTTCGCTAAACATCGAGCTCTTTCAAGACCTGAGCACAGTGTTGGTTTGTTGCCATTTCCAAAGGTCTTAAAAATGTTCAAATGTGTGTAAAATCTTATGGGACTTAACTGCTAAGGTCAGCAGTCCCGAAGCTTACACACTACTTAACCTAAATTATCCTAAGGTCAAACATACACACCCATGCCCGAGGGAGGACTCGAACCTCCGCCGGGACCAGCAGCACAGTCCATGACTGCAGCGCCCCAGACCGCTCGGCTAATCCCGCGCGGCTTTCTGTTCCCATTCCATTCGCTGAGATGTTATCTTACGGCCCACGTATTTCGATGAATTCTGACTGCCTGCAGTACTTTCCACAATAGACGCCTTTCCGGGACTTTGCCGAAAACGACACTTATCTCCCAACCGCACACAGGTTGTTAAGAACATCGTCTCCACGCAGCCTGGTGATGTAGTCCGTATTGTGACTTCGGTCGCCCGGCATCTAGTTGCCTCCCTTCGAAGCACTGTCCGGTTCAAACCGCTGGTGTGGTCGTGTGCGAGCGGTACCTCCATGAATTTTCTAGGGGATGTTTCTCTGCTGGTTTATGAGCTACGGTGAGTCCCCTCGCCTACAACAGAGTGCTACGTGCTTTAATTGTGACTTTACATTTAAATGTACGTGAAATTCAGTGTAGGATATTGTAATCTACATAGTCAAATACTGAAAATCACTGGTGGCAGTTTAGGGACGATTAATGCTGTTTAGGATAACGCTGCAATTGCCGTCCGATGATGTACCGCATGTGTAGATCTAGTGACTGAGCAGGCCAACGCAACATGACGACACTGTGTACAGCATGTTGGGTTAAAACAGCGGTACTTGAGCGAGCGTTATCTTGTTGGAAAACACCCCATGGAAAGGCAGCACAACGGGCTGAATCACCAGACTGACGTACAAATTGCAGCCGGGGTGCGTGAGGTAACTAGAAGAGTACTCCATCTGTCATTCGAAATCGCACACCGGACTGTAACTCCAGGTGTAGGTCCAGTGCATCTAGCACGCAGACAGGTTGTTTGTAGTCCGCTAACTGAGCTCCTCCTAACCGATATACGGCCACCAATAGCAGCGAGGCAGAACCAGCTTTCATCAGAAAACACAACAGACCTCCACCCTGCCCTCCAGTGAGTTATCGATCGACACCACTGAAGTCGATAATGGCGGTGGTTTTGGGTCAGTACAATGCACGCTACAGGGCGGAATGTCCTTCAAATGACCGATTTGTAACTTTATTGCAACTTCTGCTCATATTACTGCTGCAGATGCAGTATGATGTGCCAGAGCCATACACCGAACACGTTGGTCTTCCGTCTCGGTTGTGTCACGTTACCATTCGAATTCCGGTCTTCTTGTGACCGTAAATACTCGTGAACTCCGGTGCCAGCAGTTGTCTACAGTGACTCCACTCCTGCCATATCTCTCTGCAATAGTGTTAGAGATTAATTGATTTGACATTTTATTTTAGGTTTTACGCAAGTTACAGGACAGGGCTGAAAAAAAAAACGGCCATGAGACAGTTGTATAGCAGTCTGATAATGTGTATCTTTAGGAAATAATTGGTTAAGTGTAACAATATTTCTGCACAGATTGCAGCTGTCAACACTGTGTTAGTTGGAAACCTGTGATTCATACCACAGTCTAGCTACTATACGCTGATCAGCGTAACAAAGGCGTTGAGAGGATTTTGCTACAGGACAATAACAACTCGGCAGATATGTTCTGTCATAAGATCTTTCTATCTTTTCAGCATTTTGGTATCGGGCGGCTCGAGATGCCGATTATCACAGCCAGTTGAGGATGGCAGAGCTGACTATTATGAATGGTTTAGGTCGTATTCGTCGTTTCTTAATGAGGCGTGTTTATTTTATGTTACAGAGCTGACATCGAAATAGGTGTCCAAGGAATAGAAAAGCAACTGAATTCACTCAACAGAGGAAAGTCTACTGGACCTGACGGGATACCAGTTTGATTCTACACAGAGTACGTGAAAGAACTTGCCCCCCTTCTAACAGCCGTGTCCCGCAAGTCTCTAGAGGAACGGAAGGTTCCAAATCATTGGAAAAGAGCACAGATAGCTCCAGTTTTCAAGAAGGGTCGTCGAGCAGATGCTCAATACTATAGGCATATATCTCTGACATCAATCTGTTGTAGAATTTTAGAAAATGTTTTTGCTCGCGTATCATGTCATTTCTGGAAACCCAGAATCTACTCTGTAGGAATCAACATGGATTCCGGAAACAGCGATCGTGTGAGACCCAACTCTTTTTACTTGTTCACGAGACCCAGAAAATATTAGATACAGGCTCCCGGGTAGATGCCATTTTACTTGACTTCCGGAATGCGTTCGATACAGTTCCGCACTGTCACCTGATAAACGAAGTAAGAAACTACGGCATATCAGACCAGCTGTGTGGCTGGATTGAAGAGTTTTTAACAAACAGAACAAAACATGTTGTTCTCAATGGAGAGACGTCTACAGACGTTAAAGTAACCTCTGGCGCGCAACAAAGGAGTGTTCTGGGACCATTGCTTTTCACAATATATATGAATGACCTAGTAGATAGTGTCGGAAGTTCCATGCGGCTTTTCGCGGATGATGCTGTCTGTAGTACACAGAGAAGTTGCAGCATTAGAAAATTGCAGCGAAATGCAGGAAGATCTGCAGCGGATAGGCACTTGGTGCAGGAAGTGGCAACTGACCCTAACATAGACAAATGTAACGTATTGCGAATACATAGAAAGAAGGATCCTTTATTGTATCATTATATGATAGCGGAAAAAACACTGGTAGCAGTTACTTCTGTAAAATATCTGGGAGTATGCGTACGGAACGATTTGAAGTGGAATTATCATATAAAATATATTGTTGGTAAGGGGGGTGCCCGGTTGAGATTCATTGGGAGAGTTCTTAGAAAATGTAGTTCATCAACAAAGGAGGTGGCTTACAAAACACTCGTTCGACCTATACTTGAGTATTGCTCATCAGTGTGAGATCCGTTCCAGGTCGGGTTGACGGAGGAGATAGAGAAAATACAAAGAAGAGCGGTGCGTTTCGTCACAGGGTTTTTTGGTAAGCCTGATAGCGTTACGGAGATGTTTAGCAAATCCAAGTGGCAGACTCTGCAAGAGAGGCGTTATGCATCGCGGTGTAGCTTGCTGTCCAAGTTTCGAGAGGGTGCGTTTGTGGATAAGGTATGGAATATATTGCTTCCCCCTACTTATACCTCCCGAGGAGATCACGAATGTAACATTAGAGAGAGTCGAGCGCGCACGGAGGCTTTCAGACAGTCGTTCTTCCCGCGAACCATACGCGACTGGAACAGGAAAGGGAGGTAATGACAGTGGCACGTAAAGTGCCCTCCGCCACACACCGTTGGGTGGCTTGCGGAGTACGGATGTAGATGTAGATGTAGAGACTGAAGATAGCAACACAACTGAAAATAACAGTGACCGGGCTTTTAGGATCCAAAGTGACTGCAGTACTGTACGGTAATGGGGCGGATGTGAGTGTACCGAGTATGGGACTGCTCACAGTCACACTGCTTGTGTGGCGAAACAACAGAGCATACCTACCACGCAACCCGGCAGCCGAATGTCTGCCGGCCGCACAGTCCACTCGAACCGTGACAGGGCCAAGAAGTCAGCGACTAGACCATCAGAGGGCGACGCTGTTAGCCGCGACAAAATTTCAATCTCTAAATTGAAGGGCATCACTGGTACCAGCTGCAGAGGGACGTTACACGGAATCAGAGCCGACGAGTGAAAATGTGTATATGACTGGGACTCGAATCCGGAATCTCCTGTTTACTGGGCAGGTGCGTTAACCACTGTGCCATCCGGGACACAGAGTGATCCCACCTGCGCGGATTATCTCGGCACGCCTCAAGGCGGATCAACATTCCCACTGAGCGCTAGCTGTCCACAGTCCATGTCCATTCCCGTTCGCTAACTTGAGATTCCCATAGGAGATCGTTCGTATTAGTGTATCCAGACTGAATAAGATGGCTATATTGTCCATCTAGGAGTATCACTTTTATGAATGCGCGGTGTCTATTCTTTCGGACAGTTGCCACGCATTTATATAATCTCAATCGTCGCGCGCATGTAGCACCAGTGTGCAACAATCGAGCGGCGTTCTGCTTCTGTGACTTAACCAAGCAGCCAATCAAAAAAATTTGTTACTCAGCGCAACGAAGTTTTAAGTTCGCACCGAGGCAAAATAAGGAAGAGACATAGCCAGCTCGGAACCGATGAACTTCACCAGAGCCGCCGTCTTCTATCCCTGTCTATTCTGCCAACTATTGCTGCTCATCAACAAAGACGTCTTGAGCCCGGGGACCGGTCTCTGCCACCTCGACACATCTGGACTTTGCCATCGTTTTGGTGACTGTAGCTAGAAACATTAACTTTTTCATTACTTGTGCTCAGCACGGACTTAGCATTCACGACGAGTGGGCTTCATAGTGGCTCGTGGGAACTTCTAATTTTTGTTCTACCAGCTGTACCGTCCAGCGAGCGACTTGACTATTCGTTTTCCAATAACTGTCGTTTTACAAGACTATGTTGTTTGGTACAACGTTCAAGAATAGCTTCTTACCACAGTAAATTTTCTGAAGAAGTATTCAGTTTCCATACCGTTAACTGATTCGTTTTGGAAGACAGCTGAAGAAGTATTTTTTGTGTTGTTGTTAACATTTAGCCGGCCGGTGTGGCCGAGCGGTTCTAGGCGCTTCAATCTGGAATCACGCGACATCTACGTCACAGGTTCGAATCCTGCCTCGGGCATGGATGTGTGTGATGTCCTTAGGTTAGTTAGGTTTAAGTGGTTCTATGTTCTAGGGGACTGATGACCTCAGATGTTAAGTCCCATAGTGCTCAGAGCCATTTGAACCATTTTTGTTAATTTTAACTAAAGGCTAACAACTATACGCTTTGAACATAATGGTGTCAATAAATATTTTTCCAGTTTAGGTTCCATGTATCAGTTATGTCGCATATAACAGCCACCACTTCCACCCTCATGTTCTACTGTGAGACACTTCGTCTAATTTATTATTTTTTTTAAATGCAATAATTCCTGCAACTCAGAACTTGCTTTAGAGAACGTCTTAGTAATTGTGATATGCAGTACCTTTTTTTTAATTTGTCGTGTCGTTTTAATTCTTAAACGATAGTATTTTCAGATTTTTAAACAACAGACTAACATTACTGATTACCTGGTGTGTCATTCAAAATCGTTCTAAAACAGTAGAACCTCAGACTTTTCGAAGACAACTGGTTCCACGTAAACGAAATCCTGTGTCACTCTCACTTCTCATGTTCCTCGCTGTTGGGGAAACCGGACTTCGGTGGAAATTATCTCTTGCCTCGTCGTCGCCGTCATCGTCACTTTCTCCTTGGCAGAAAACTTCAGAAATGCATAATTTCATTTGCTGCTGTGATCCATCGTACTTGTGATTAATAAATACAATTTTTACACATTCATCTCGTTTGTTAGAAGGACAGTAAGTGCTTTTCCGCAATAATAATGTCATGCCTAGCGCTATGGAATGAAGCGGCCGTCTGCTATCACAACTGTAACGTCAGAGAGCGCTATATCAGTCTGTAAGAATCATGATTTGTTCAAAATAACGGTAGGTCGATAAATCTCCATATTTGAAATTTATTAATGCCACAACTGAAGGCTGTTCCACTCTTGTCTTTGCTTAGTCATCACTGTATGATTGAAGGGAATCTGTATAGTGAGCAGGCTGTGAAAAAGCGCAGGGAGAAGTTTGGAAAGGGGCTTGAAATTCAGGGAGGACTGCCGATGACATTGCAGTTCTTTCCGAGACGCCAAAGGACTTGAGAGAGCATTTGCAGTGTATGGGGACTGTCTCGGAAAGAGATTATAAAAATGAACATGAACCCAAAATAAAGGTATTCGAATATAGTCGAATGGAATCAAGTGATTCTGATGCAATTATGTTGGGAAATGAGACACTAAATGTAGTGCAATTTTGGCAGCAAAATATCTGATGACGGGTGGAATCGACAGCAAATAAAATGCAGACTGTCAAAAGCAAGAAAGCCTCTGTGAGGTAGGGATAAGTGAACATCTAATGAAGTCAATATAAGTGTTAGCAACTCTTATGTGAAGGTATTTGGAGTGTAGCCTTGTAAAGAAATGGAACATGGGAAATAAGCGGTTCAGGCTAGGAGAGAATAGAAGTTTTTGAAATGTGGTGCTTTAGAATAATGCTGAAGGTTAGATGGGTAGATAACGCAAATAATGAGGAGGTACTGAAGAGAACTAGGAAGAAACATTATGAGACAACTTGACTAAATGAAAGAACTGGTTGAGAGGACATACCCTGAGGCACGAAGGCATTGGCAGGGTATCGGAAGGAATGCGGAGAACAGTAATGGTATGAGAGGCCAAAGGGTTGAAAACAGTAAACGGGTTCAAATGGATGTAGTTAACAGTAGTTGCACAAAGATGAAGAAGCTTGAACAGGACAGACTAGCGTGAAGACGGACTGAAGACCACAACAAAGACAGTTGAAGGCATTCGCCGCCTGGGGACAATATACACTCATTTTGATGTCAAATGTTTTGTTTCAGCTATCCATTATAGAAAGCCTTATACGTTTATTTGACTTTACATTTACATTTAAGAGGTTTTGGCCTGTTCGATGGTTTTCTCTCATATTTACCTACAAAATCGTATGAAATCAACACCACCTAAATGCGAGAGCTCGAAGTTGTGACGTCAGCGAGAAGTGGCGGAAGTCAATATCTGTCTTGCGTTGTATCAACAGCGTGTTTGGTATAAGAAACGCGTTGTGCTATGTGATCGTTACGAGATTAAGTACACAAAAATAGTATTGTGTGTTAGTAAGTTGTGTATGTGTGAGTCTAACACAACATGACATACGTTTATACATTTCACCTTCTATACGGTTATGAAGTGTTGCTCACCAAAAGGTAATGGAAATTACGCAGCAGGGAACAAGGTTCATATGTTCAGGTTTCCTATAGACGATGAAATGAGATAGAAATGGCTCCATTCAGTTACAAGACAGGATTTCACAGTTACTAATTATTCAGTGGTAAGTTTTGATTTGGATGTAATTTAGTAATGCGTGGTTTAGATTATGGGATATCATTCTTCTCCGGATCACTTGGCTTCAATATATTACGATTAATGTACATCAGTGCTCATTCTCAGGTGAATTACAGGCATTTCAAGGCTGGCGACATTACATGGGAAATATGTGCCACAGGCAGAAAAACAGTAACTGCTCCCATTTCAGAATCACGGCTTCATTCAAACGTCATGCCAGAAATTTTTCTTATCCATCCAGCCTGCCTATCCTAAAATGCAGGACTGTCAAGACCAGGGACAAGAAGAAAAAGGAGCACAGTCGGGGCACCAGTGTTGCAAGGATACTGTAGGCAGCCATAAGGAGTATTTAAAAAGAATTTCGCATAACATCCTTCAGGAAATGAAAGATAAAGTTAATGTAATATCTTTACAGAACAATTGGGTGAAAATAGTGAAAGAAGAGTGTATTATTTTTATGTGTATCAATCTGTATGTGGTCCCATTACTTAGTGTGTACTGTGATCGTTCATTATTTAGAAGAGGACGTCCATTTAAAATGAGGTTAATTGAGCAAAATTCTAGTCACTGAATTTGTTATTGAAGTTGTACTGGTAACAGAAAATTATGTGAATACAACCAACTGTGGTGCGCATACCTTAGTGTTTCGTATAAAAAATATTAATTATAAACGTGTGAATGTTTTGTCAAGCAACTACTTTATATTTAGAAATGCCGCAGATGTTCCTAATAGTTCATACGCGCAGAAATAATGCACTTCTTCAAAGACGTCAGCAGCTTTGGTTACAAAGTTGTTAGTTGTGTTGTATATTCTTCGCTCGACATTAATCGAAGTTACACCTTCTTAAATGTTCTTACCTCATCTCCACATAAACAACTATACGTGTTTTCTCTGTTAACTGCACTTATTTAAACATCAACTCAAAAATCGCTCTTTTTACGAGCCACTCAATTCTTTTGGTATTTGCTGCTTTATATTAGATCGCCGCTTGGGTATGAGGTCACGATGTGGTTGTTAGGCGTTGTCTCTAGGTGGTGTCGATGAAATAGACTTGTAGGATAACGTTGTAGCGCTTCTAGCACTCCAGAGACCTTTATTCTTTGCTACCGATAATCGCCGTCACAAATATTGAAAGAAACACTTCTAAATAGAATTGCAATTTGTAAACATACTGATCACGTTGAAAGACGGGGAAGATATCGATTCTGTTACGCGTCCTTAGTTTTTGACAAAAAACGCATGTACGAAATTCTTGTCTCCCTTCCACTCTTGGAAACTTCCAACGTATGCGATCCTTACATGAACAGTAAATGACATCGTGCACTACGTTACACTCTCATATATTCATTTTTGAATACAGAAATAATGAGTTCAAAAATGGTTCAAATGGCTCTGAGCACTATGCGACTTAACTTCTGAGGTTATCAGTCGCTTAGAACTTAGAACTAATTAAACCTAACTAACCTAAGGACATCACACACATCCATGCCCGAGGCAGGATTCGAACCTGCGACCGTAGCGGTCGCTCAGTTCCAGACTGTAGCGCCTAGAACCGCACGGCCACTCCGGCCGGCTAAATAAAGAGTATGGCAGCTGTAAAGGCGATATCTAGTAGACTTACCAGAAGAAATCCACTACTGGGTTGAAAGTTGGACAAAAAGTACTGACCTCTAAACCGTTAAACAGCAACCCAGAAGTGACCATGAATAAAAAATATTTTCAATCCTCACACAGCCTTTACCCTTTGGTCCGTTGTTTTTCTCGCTACGCGCAATGATTTTTCATCTGTCTTACATTGTTGTAACTACCGCTCATCGTCACGACGACCACAAAACGTTACTCTTAACGTGTATCCACAGAAGTCACAGGTGGTGGTCATATTGCACCGAAAGTTCGTCGGCGAACATTTTCGTGAATCTCCTGCTCCCCCACTACTAAACCCAGCTACTCTACAAAAGACAATAAAAGACAAGGGTACAATTTACGTATCTAAACTCGGAAGACAAAATTGTCACACCATGCAGGCAATATTAGTCTTTCTAACATTCGATTTAAAAGTTCATAAAAATATTTTAAAGTAAAGAGGAACTAAAACCAGTAGAGTCTTTCGTCCTGTCGGATCTATACTACACCATCCTCATGCTGTTGAATTTGGCATTAACCCCAGACGACCCAAAAATAGTTATAAATAAATATTTTAACATAAATACAATCCTCCTCAAAGAAATTAGCTATCCATGAATGTGTAGGCTACATACGTGTGTAACATTCCTTGTTACGAAGTTTTAGAGTTGATGCGATCAAACAAGTGACGTGATTTTCAAATGCTCTGGCTTCTTGATCAATTTCTAACCTAGTGCTGTCCGTGTCTCGCCTAGCATATGAAACAGCTGTAATTATTCCTTAACCGTAATAGGTCTGACACGTCAAGCAAATCTATCTCTGTTTGCTTCTTCATTTCAGCTATACGTCGCAGCAACGATCTACGGAGTGTCCTGTGACTGATCCGAAACTACGCTGCCTTCAAGAGAAGATTAAAGCTTTTCCTGTTACGAGTGATGTAGCTTCTCTCTCCATGAATATAAGCTGTCCTACGGCGATCGGGTACTCTGTCACATTGTCAGCATTATCAACACTAACAAATCTTTCATAATTCTTACCTATTCCTGTTTGTTTTCCTTCTTCAATCTCATCTGCTAACTCTATCCAATTATTTGTAGCTCTTCTTCGAGTAAGTACGCGCTGCTGCCATTCATGTCTATTAGTATATCAATACTTCACTCGGACAAGAACGTTATTTAACCCATTAAGTACCGGCGTCCTATTTTGAGGACAGAGCACATATTTATTTATAAATACACAATAAATTATTAATTTGCAACTATTACTGTTCTACGCCATTTGTTTGATGCTTTTTATAGCAAATGTATGCTTACAGGAAATTAAAAGCAATAAATCCTACCATTAACTGATTATTTAATACTAAGGCACACTTTTCATTATTACAGGTATTTACTTTAGCGACAATTTAGTAATATTTGAAATATGTGGCAAAGATCTTTTTGTGATTATTTATAGTCAACAATGTGTCTTTTAAACTACTTGCATTTTTAGCTCAATTGGAGTTATATTCATTGTTTTCCATTGTTATAAAAATTGGTGTACTCGAAATAGGACACTGGGACTTGGTGTTATCATTTCAGTTATTTGTATTGCTGCACGTTCCAATATGAAACTCTGCTACTGCTGATGTATTTTCTTTTTAGAACGTGGCAATTTTACCAGATTTTGTTGCTGAGGTAAGTAACGACCCCTCTTATATATATATATAAAATTTGTCAGTTGATGTAATGATAGTCAAATACTATGGACGAAGTGGGCTGAAACAGTTTATCCGAGGTAAGCCTATTAGATTTGGCTATAAGTTGTGGTCTCTTTGTGGAGCAAGTGGCTACTGTTTCAAATTTGATTGATAATGTGGAAAGGATCCAGAACATACAGCAAGGGATGACCTGCTATTGGGATCAAGAGTAGTCCTAAACATGCTGGGCTGCATTGAAAAACCCGAGAATCACTGTGTGTACTTTGACAATTTCTTCAGTAGTAGAGATCTTCTGATTCATCTGAGAAATTTAGGTTTTCGAGCAACTGGGACTGTCAGAGAGAATCGAGTTGGTGACTGTCCACTACTGAGTAGCAACGAACTGAAAAAGACAGTTCGAGGAAACTATGACTACCAGTTCGACAGGAATGGTGAAGTCTTATTTGTTCGGTGGCACGACAACAGATGCGTTACAATTGGCACAAATTTTGACAAAGTTGAACCTTTGGGAGCAGCTACGCGGTACAGTAGACAAGCGAATAAGAAGAGACAAGTGCAACAACCTTCCGTTTTGAAGTCGTATAACGCATACATGGGAGGTGTTGACCACCATGACTGGTTAGTTCGAAAATATGCGACGGTAATTAGAGGGAAAAAATGGTGCTGGGTCCTATTTACACGTATGCTGGAAATGGCCCTCGTAAATGTCTAGCTCTTCTACAGACTAGTACATGGGAAAATGCACTGGATTTACGACGTGCTGTTACAGTTACATACCTGAAATTGGACACTGGAAGACCGAATATTGGGCGTCCAATGGAATACCCACCAAGTCAGTTGAGAGTGATACAAGACATCAGGTTTGATGAAATTGGTCATATGATTGACAAAAGAAGCACTCAAAGAAGAAGTGTAAGAGCTAAATGCAAAGGGAAACCAAAAACATATTGTGTTAAATGACGTGTAACACTGTGTGTGAAATGTTTTGTACCATTTCACAAGAAATAAATAGTTAAGACTTGAATACAGTTTAGTATGCTATATGACACTGTTAGATCCCAGCGTCCTATTTTGAGGACAGCCATTATATCAGCATGTATAAATATTCTTTGGCTGTTTTTGTACTTATTGTGGTTCATACACTATGTACATTATAATTAAGGAATAAAAAATAGAATTTTTTAAAAAAAATTAATTTGGGACTTAATGGGTTAATGAGCAATGTAATTACCACAATGTCAACAAAATTGACATCACTGTAATGCGCATATGCATTAATACGTCTACATAATACTACAGGGTATCCATACATTATCTTTATACCGTAAGAATTTAATATTATTAAAACTATACTAAAGATTAACAAATAGTTTTCCAACATGTCATAAGTTCCAAGTTTCGTTTCCTCATACACTTCAATGTGTGCACTCTTAGTGGCACGGATAATGTCAAGTCCGAATTCCATTTCTCTCCATTCACGATTCCAAATCTCCATGTTCAAATGCGTTACGAATGGGTGCCCTCAAGTCCTGTAGGTGTCCAACCTTGGTTCGGTACACCAATTCCTTTACAAAATTCCACAGGAAGACCTCCAGTGACGGAGATTTGGGGACCAGTGGGGTAGTGCCCATCCTGCTGGAATACGATATCGCGTTGCAAGTGTTCCAGCTGTGACACAGAAAACTCTTGTAACATGTCCAGGTAAACACCACCGCTGACAGCAGACTCGATGAAAAAGAATGGCTCAATGATGTAACCTTGCATCAGTCCGCACCAAGCATTGACCTCGGAACTCTCTCTATTTCTCGTGGAACTTGAGAATGCCTTAGACCCCATATAGGAACGTTATGACGATTCGGTTTTCCGGGAACATGAGATGTTGCCTCATAGGAGAAACAAATCTTTTCCAAAAAGTCATTGTTTGCGTCAATTTTGTCTGGCATATCCACTGCGAACTGTTCGAGCTGAGGTTTGTCCATAGACTTAATGTTTGAAGTTGCTGTATTTTGTAGGGATACGGCCGTAATCTCATATGCAAGACACTGTGCACTGTTGACAGGCTCATGTCCAACTCACTGGCTTCCTTGAGTAGTGATTTTACTGGACTCGCACCTTATCCACGTTGGCGTGTGACACAGATGGGCGACACGCTCACTTTTTATGGAGATCAGTACCTGTTTCCATAAACGATGTGTGCCAAGCTCGAATGACTGTAGGGACTTTGGCTGTTTCCCATATCGTGTTCGAAAACCTCGTTGCACTCGGGTATGCAACGTCATCTCTATGACCCAGGCCATACACTGAGCTTTCTCCTGCGGCGTCCACATGTCACCAGGCTTTCAAGTTAAATTTTGCGACAAATCTGCGTCACCTGAAAGGTAAAAGACTTCATGAGAGATCACATATTTAAAACCATTTGTTAACATCTAGTATAATTTTAAAGCTAATTTTTATAGATAACTTATGGACACCCAATATTATTAATACCATTACAGTGTTATCAGCGAACAGAATATCTAAGGATGCCTAGTTAGCATTACGGCCCAGTAAAATAAATACTTAAAGAGAAACAGGTAGAAAAGACTCGGTAAATCAGAACTGTTTCGGAAAATGTGCTTTGACGTTTGACGTTCATGCGCCAGTTATTTCTATTGTTAATTTTTCTCTTTTACTTACGCAGCTGATTATATCAACAAAGGACAGTTAATGAAACGGCTTAAATCCAGTACAGGACATTGGGGAATTCTTTTCTGCTGTGAAAAAAAGACGCAGAAAAGGTGTCAGGTGAAAGATCTAAGTTTGATTCTCATATTAGCCATGGTTTTCCTTTTTTATGACTGGAGTAGAGTATACATAATCGTATGCAGACGACTACGAGGTTAGCCAAAAGTGCACCAGCGGATCCGGTTTGGAAAAGCCCAAAATAAAAGCCTGTCCATACTGGCGTGCAGTAGCGCCACAGGCAGACGATGACGCAACGCTGGGTGGGTACCACGTGTATCTCGACCTGCTAACTGCCTAACTACATTGCTTCAAGTATTTCAAAGTTAGAGCACAAACAATAATGAGATACTCCGGGGGCGAAAGGCAAGATGGATTACGTTAGTAAAACCTAGTGCTCAAGTAATAATAAGTTTATTTATGCACAGGTCATTAGTCTTTATTTGTCTTTAACAGCCGAGTGATTGGCTCTAGAGTGGATTAGCGGTAGCGGTGTGTGACATTCAAACAATCAGTTATGGGGCAATGTAAGTATTTTAAACTCAGACGCATTTAATCTTTTTTTTATTGTGCCTTTCATTCACAATGCTAGTTTGATGTAACTTTCCACCGTGGTCTTTTCATTCGAGTCCTTTCATCTATGCATGGCTATTGGGTCTACTACATCAATTTGAACCTGCCTAGTGTGGTCCCTCTATTACTAAATTGACGACTCCTTCATTTCGTCAGGATGTGTTCTATCAATCTGTCCCTTGTTTTAGTTATTTTAGTCAAGCTGTGCCATAAATTCCTATCCTTCCCGATTAGATTCAGTACATCTACGTTACTTATAAGACTTATCAATCTGATCGGCAGCATTCTTCTGTGGCACCACGTTCCAAAAATGTCTGTTCTCTTCTTTTTTAAACTGTGTATCGTCCAAGTTTCACTTCCGTATTCGGTTTCACTCCAAATAAATACTTTCGGAAAAGACCTGAAACGTCCCCTTAGAAAAATTATAAATGACTGTGCTTAAACTCACGCATAATATTTTTAGCGGAGCGCAATCTGACTTTGAAAAATCCCTACAAACTAATGGCCCTGACTAACAATAACGTATACCTTTCATGAATCACTTACCTCACAAAAATCTTCGTTATTCGAACTACTGCAATACAGCGAGTGCCACTACTGCCAGCTAAATAAAAGATTCTAACTACGGAAGGGACTAACTACGGATACGCGTAGTTAACAAATGAAAGATTTTGATAAAGAACAAACAATGTATTTACCTTAATAGTGTTCAAAAGTCGTAATATATATAGCAGTTCATGACATCCAGTCTTACAAATTTACTGTCTCTGATGGACACACGTCCAGATCATCCGCTCTCAAAACTCCGCCATCTCTCTCCCCACATCCACCACTGCTGGCGGCTCACTTCCAACTGCGCATCGCTACGCACTGTTAACAGCCAGTTGCCCAACACTACAATTGCAAATTCCAACAATGCCACCCAGCCACAGACTGCACACAGCACAGCCAGTGATTTTCACACAGAGCGCTACGTGGCGGCGGCGTTACCAATATAAGAACCTAAACAGCCTACTTACAGACCTTCTAACAATTTATATTCTACATTAATAAATATCTCTTTTCAATATCTGTTGTTGAAACTGATACCAGCATTTTATGTCTTTCTACTCTGGCCGTCGACAGTTATTTTGCTGTCGAAGCAGCAGAAGTCATATACCGCTTTTATTGTTTCATTTCCTAATCTGACTGCTGCAGCATCGCTTGGTTTAATTTGACTATATTATATTATCCTTGTTTTACATGCGCTGATATTAACCTTATAACTCGTTTTCAGTACACTATCCATTCCGTTCGGCCAATGTTCGAAATCCGTACGGAGCGAGGTGGTGCAGTGGTTAACACACTGGATTCGCATTCGAGAGGGCGACGATTAAAACCTGTGTCGCGCCATCCCGATTTAGGTTTTCCGTGATTTCCCTAAATCGCTTCAGACAAATGCCGGGACGGTTCCTTTGAAAGGGCACGGCCGACTTCCTTCCCCGTCCTTCCCTAATCCAAAAGGACCGCTGCCCTCGCTGTTTTGTCCCTTCCACCACATCAACCAACAGCAATCGAAATGCATTGTCTTCTCAGACAGAATTGCAGTGTCATCGAAAAACCTTGAAGTGTTCATTTCTTCTCCTTCAACTTTAAATCCCTTTCCAAATTTGTCTTTGCATTCCTTTACTGCTTTCGGAATGTACACAGTGGTTTTGAAATCTTATACATTTTTTCCAGGTTTACAATATATTGATTACAGACCTGAAACGCCTTAATGTTGTTGGCCTGTCTATCCATTAATGTCTTATTTATGATTTTTAGGTTGTGTCTGGGTAGAGGGTGGGCGATAAATTCCTCTACCCCTGTAACGCCTGTTTAACATCAAACGTTATTACGCACGTTGGTAGTTATGTTATTTCTTATCAGCTGTAGGAATGTATTGTTGGAATTTATATGTGTATCTTTTCGCGGTCGAAGTCGAGTTTTAATATTCAGTCGTGGTAGATGTGAACGATCATAGTTACACTATTGAGAAACGCTTAGTGACAAGAGTGGGTGCACAAACGACAGAACACAGGGCAGACAAAGAGACAGATTATGGGATCATTCAAGGCAAGATATAATAAGTCTCTACCGCAAAAGGTAACATTTCTGTACTGGGGAAGATGTGACTTTTTTTTTTTTTTTTTTTTTTTTTTTTTTTTTTGGCAGTGTTAAAGACAGGGACTAATTGTAAATGTCTCGTGCGATCCACCTTAAAGTATTGTTCAGCTCTGTGGAACTCGTACCCACTAAGCCCAAGAGAGGACACTGAACGTGTACCGAGAAGGACAGCACGAATGGTCAGGGGCGTGCTTGATCCTTGGGAGGGTGTCACAAAGATCCAGAAGAAATTGAACTGTTAGACACTTGAAGACATGCGTCTTACTATCCTGAGAAATCCTACGTGCACAGCTTCGAGAAGTAGCTCCAAACGAAGACCCGTGGTCTAGGGGTTGCCGGCACGGTAGCTCAGCGTGTTCGGTCAGAGGGTAATGCGCCCTCTGTAATAAAAAAACTGAGTTAACAGATCAACAACGAACGTAAATGGATGTCTTACGACGTCCGCCCCGAGCAGATGCAACGAACTACAGCGAACAAAATGAAAATAAAAAAAAGGGTAGCGTCTTTGATTCATAATCAAAAAGTCTTCGGTCCCGGGTTCGATCCCCGCGACTGCCTAAATTTTGATAAATAATCAGCATTGGCGGCCAAAGCCTTCCGGCATGAGAAGTCAGCCTCATTCTGCGAACGGCCTTGTCAAAGAGGGCGGAGGAGCGGATAGAGGTTTAGAGCACTCTCTTGTCCTAGGGGTGGGAAATTGCCCCTAAAGGCGAAAGAATCAGCAATGATCAACGACATGAGGATGCAGAAGGCAATGGAAACCACTGCATTAAAGACACTTAACGTGTATCCACAGGACATGTGGCCTGTAATTGAAGAAGTGTCATGATGGTCTCTCCATTGGCAAAAGATTCCAGAATAGTCCCCCATTCGGATCTCCGGGAGGGGACTGCCAAGGTGGAGGTTACCATGAGAAAAAGATTGAATAATCAACAAAAGGATAACGTTCTACGAGTCGGGGCGTGGAATGTCAGAAGCTTGAACGTGGTAGGGAAACTAGAAAAACTGAAAAGGGAAATGCAAAGGCACAATCTAGATATAGTAGGGGTCAGTGAAGTGAAGTGTAAGGAAGACAAGGATTTCTGGCCAAATGAGTATCGGGTAATATCAACAGCAGCAGAAAATGGTATAACAGGTGTAGGATTCTTTATGAATAGGTAGGTAGGGCAGAGGGTGTGTTACTGTGAACAGTTCAGTGACCGGGTTGTTCTAATCAGAATCGACAGCAGACCAACACCGACAAAGATAGTTCAGGTATACATGCCGACGTCGCAAGCTGAAGATGAACAGATAGAGAAAGTGTATGAGGATATTGAAAGGGTAACGCAGTATGTAAAGGGGGACGAAAATCTAATAGTCCGACTGGAATGCAGTTGTAGGGGAAGGAGTAGAAGAAAAGGTTACAGGAGAATATGGGTTTGGGACAAGGAATGAAAGAGGAGAAAGACTAATTGAGTTCTGTAACAAGTTTCAGCTAGTAATAGCGAATACCCTGTTCAAGAATCACAAGAGGAGGAGGTACACTTGGAAAAGGCCGGGAGATACGGGAAGATTTCAATTGGATTACATCATGGTCAGACAGAGATTCCGAAATCAGATACTGGACTGTAAGGCGTACCCAGGAGCAGACATAGACTCAGATCACAATATAGTAGTGATGAAGAGTAGGCTGAAGTTCAAGACTTTGGTCAGGAAGAATCAATACGCAAAGAAGTGGGACAAGGAATTACTAAGGAGTGACGAGATACGTTTGAAGTTCTCTAACGCTATAGATAGAGCAATAAGGAATAGCGCAGTAGGCAGTACAATTGAAGAGGAATGGACATCTCTAAAAAGGACCATCACAGTTGGGAAGGAAAACATAGGTACAAAGAAGGTAGCTGCGAAGAAACCATGGGTAACAGAAGAAATACTTCAGTTGATTGGTGAAAGGAGGAAGTAAAAACATGTTCCGGGAAAATCAGGAATACCGAAATACAAGTCGCTGAGGAATGAAATACACTCCTGGAAATTGAAATAAGAACACCGTGAATTCATTGTCCCAGGAAGGGGAAACTTTATTGACACATTCCTGGGGTCAGATACATCACATGATCACACTGACAGAACCACAGGCACATAGACACAGGCAACAGAGCATGCACGATGTCGGCACTAGTACAGTGTATATCCACCTTTCGCAGCAATGCAGGCTGCTATTCTCCCACGGAGACGATCGTAGAGATGTGGAACGGCTTGCCATGCCATTTCCACCTGGCGCCTCAGTTGGACCAGCGTTCGTGCTGGACGTGCAGACCACGTGAGACGACGCTTCATCCAGTCCCAAACATGCTCAATGGGGGACAGATCCGGAGATCTTGCTGGCCAGGGTAGTTGACTTACACCTTCTAGAGCACGTTGGGTGGCACGGGATACATGCGGACGTGCATTGTCCTGTTGGAACAGCAAGTTCCCTTGCCGGTCTAGGAATGGTAGAACGATGGGTTCGATGACGGTTTGGATGTACCGTGCACTATTCAGTGTCCCCTCGACGATCACCAGTGGTGTACGGCCAGTGTAGGAGATCGCTCCCCACACCATGATGCCGGGTGTTGGCCCTGTGTGCCTCGGTCGTATGCAGTCCTGATTGTGGCGCTCACCTGCACGGCGCCAAACACTCATACGACCATCATTGGCACCAAGGCAGAAGCGACTCTCATCGCTGAAGACGACACGTCTCCATTCGTCCGTCCATTCACGCCTGTCGCGACACCACTTTAGGCGGGCTGCACGATGTTGGGGCGTGAGCGGAAGACGGCCTAACGGTGTGCGGGACCGTAGCCCAGCTTCATGGAGACGGTTGCGAATGGTCCTCGCCGATACCCCAGGAGCAACAGTGTCCCTAATTTGCTGGGAAGTGGCGGTGCGGTCCCCTACGGCACTGCGTAGGATCCTACGGTCTTGGCGTGCATCCGTGCGTCGCTGCGGTCCGGTCCCTTGTCGACGGGCACGTGCACCTTCCGCCGACCACTGGCGACAACATCGATGTACTGTGGAGACCTCACGCCCCACGTGTTGAGCAATTCGGCGGTACGTCCACCCGGCCTCCCGCATGCCCACTATACGCCCTCGCTCAAAGTCCGTCAACTGCATATACGGTTCACGTCCACGCTGTCGCGGCATGCTACCAGTGTTAAAGACTGCGATGGAGCTCCGTATGCCACGGCAAACTGGCTGACACTGACGGCGGCGGTGCACAAATGCTGCGCAGCTAGCGCCATTCGACGGCCAACACCGCGGTTCCTGGTGTGTCCGCTGTGCCGTGCGTGTGATCATTGCTTGTACAGCCCTCTCGCAGTGTCCGGAGCAAGTATGGTGGGTCTGACGCACCGGTGTCAATGTGTTCTCTTTTCCATTTCCAGGAGTGTAAATAGGAAGTGCAGGGAAGCTAAGACGAAATGGCTGCAGGAAAAATGTGAAGACATCGAAAAAGATATGATTGTCGGAAGGACAGACTCAGCATACAGGAAAGTCAAAACAACCTTTGGTGACATTAAAAGCAACAGTGGTAACATTAAGAGTGCAACGGGAATTCCACTGTTAAATGCAGAGGAGACTGACGACCAAAAAAAAAAAAAAAAAAAAAGACAGGCCGCGGAGTGGAAGGAAATAGACACGAGATTAAATATGTGCCGGGGTCTCTATTTCGATTGAACAATCTCCTATGAAGTCGACACGTAGAAGTGCCTCGGAACCAGATATAGCGATGACGACAGAGCCATGTCGCATGGAAAAAGACTTTAAGGTCAGAGCTTTTCGACCGACGGTCGTAAAAAGAGTTATCGTATACATACCGGAATGAGCGCGTTTTAGCATGCTGTGCTTCGTTAATTCAATTCCCAAATTCAGTGAACAGTGCCGAGGTTATGTTTTCAGATGAATGTGCCGTTTATTGAAGCTCACGTACCAGAAATGTTGCCGTAGATAATCCCCATCACACTGTCGAGATGGAAAGGAACCTGCCTCACGCAGTGGTATGGGCAGCGATGACATCACCACACCTGCTTGAACCGTACTTGAAGTGACTATGAATGGTGCAAAGTATTTACATGTGTTACAAACAAGTTTCATATCACGTTTGAGAAATGGGACCTAACAGAACGCATATGGTTGCCTGAAGATGGAGTGCCTACTCACTCCACTCTTGCAGTGCGGGATTTCCTATGTGAACACTTTGCAGGACGGTGGATACGTTGTGGTTCACCAGCAACATCAGATCCCTTGAAATGGCCACCAAGAAGTCCTGTCTTCAACACACCTGACAACTCGTTATGCCACGAAAGAAGAATTGCTCAATGCTGTTGAGAATGCACTCCAGACACGTTAAAAAATACGTCAAGAAGAACATGGAGGCTTAAAGAAATGTGTTTACAGAATTATAGGGAACATACCGATATACTGAACAAGTAATACGTAACTAAGTAGTTGTGCTAAAACAAATCAATTCAATTAGCGTTCAGTACTACGGTGTACAAGGACTTCTGGCCAATCCTATATATGCAAATGGACAAGTGTTTTTATTTTTTAAGTAGAACAGCCTTTCTAATTTGAAAGTTCTTCGTTTAAAAGTAAATGTGTCTATATTTCAAGCAGCTTACAGCGCCTCAATAAATTAAGGCGTCTGGTGATATAAAAATTGCATTTGTTTAGTTACATAAACACAGACATAACTTGAAAATAATCAAATAATAGACATGCAAGTTTAGGTTATGAGTAAATCGAGTTTCTTCTCACTTATTCTTCTTTTTTCCGGAATGAGCAAGTAGTTACAAACCTACCTTGGGCGCTACTTGCGGAAGTTTCCCTCACATATATCATCTGTATACTTTGGTCAGTTTTGCATCCACTCGACTGCACTTTTAATGTTCTGTTAGATTTGAGAACGTTATTAATGGTTCGCCCATTACTTCACAAGCAACTGACGAAAGCTAACGTTAATCTGGAACGGAATTGTTTTTTTTTTCAGTGTGTTGAAGGACTCCTCATTATTCTATGGATTTTTTTCTGCTTCCCTTTCTCTCCCCAACTCTCTCTCTCTCTCTCTCTCCCTCTCTCTCTACAAGTATGTAAGCAAACATACGATTTATGTAGCTGCTCTGGTAAACAGACGCTCCTACGATCTTGAAGTGCACAGTGCAAATGAGACCCTCTAACACACCAGTAACTAGAAAGAACACCAGATATATTCAACACGTTCGTAGCAGAATAGAGAAACGGTTTTCAGTTACTATAGCCTGACATGTGTTGAAAAACAAACGGTTTCGGGGTAATTGCACTATCACCAGGTAACTTACAAACGTCAAGTAACGAAAAGTTTATAGTAAGTTGCGTAGATGTCCTTCCTGGTGGGAGATATGTCAAGTGACTTATCATAGTGCAATATGACGACAGTCAAACAACTCTGAGTAAAGAATATAGCATTATGTTCTTGTCTTTAGGTCAGCAAAACGACGCTTATACGATGTCTTCATGGATCTAGTCATCCGAAAAATCATTCTTTTCTCAGATTTCGCTCTCATTTCCGTCTGTAAGGGAAAATACTTAAAGTAAATAATTTAACGAATGGTTCAGTATGAGATTAGTGAAAATGACTGTTGATCAGACAACTTCTCCCAGAGTCCCAATAAACTCTGAACTGAAAAGTTATTACAAAACGAAATAAAAGTAAAGAAAACTGACGCTAACTAATGAAACAGACCTGAAGGGCGCGTTCATAAAATAAAACTATACTGTTTGACAAGAACTCAAAATACAAATATCACTTTGATAAAATTACATTTAGAATGATTTTCTCTGGTGTAATGGTCAACAGTCAACAAGTAGTAAAAAGAAATTAAAAGGCCGACTTCGAAGAATTTTTCGCCCTATCCAAGCTAGTACTTGCAGACTTTTCACGTAATTGCTATGTTACTTCACGACCAGGTGTCATTATGATGCTGACCAATTACCATCACTATAACAGTCGATTATTTTTGAGACCCTCGGTGGAGAACGTAATGACTAACACTATCGATAAAGCAGTTCGGCGGTGTTAGAATTAGCTGATGTACTTTCTCGTTACAAGAACTGCCCGCACATAATTCCTTTAAGACACTTCAGTATGAGGAGGCATCAAATTAGGCGACCGTTCATCACACGGTTCCATATGTTCAAAGAGAGACGATATCGAAACTCATGTTTCAACAGCAGCGCTTTTTTATCAGATCATCTATGTAAGGTAACCCGCTAATGATGTCATAACGAGTAAATGCAGCTTCTTCAGTGTTCGAAGCTGATTACAACATATGATTGTTAACTACACATCGGTAATATTTCACTTGTGTATTTCCCTCTGCTGCTTCATGGAATTATGCTAGATGTTATCGTAAACAGTATGTCACGTTCATACAGTGTCGTATGAGTTTTTCACATATAATAATGCGGTTCGACTGTCTATAAAGCTGTGTTTTTGAAAATTTATTAACTCACATGCTAATGACTTTAGGACACTTAAATGTCACATTAAGGGAACTTCTAGGGACTGGCAATGGTCATTTGCGGTCTCGATTGACGACTTGTAGGAAGTGCCTGACGATATGAATTAAGTGTTCTGAAATCGACTGTATATTTCTTTAAATAAATACAGATGGAGAGCAATCTAACTGAATAAAAAGAAGTCAGGCACTGCTCCTTCTCCATTTTGCTATCGAATCTTCAAGTACATTGGTTTTTATACATTTAAATTATGATCGGACAGTTCACGGATGTGCAGCTGGTTCATAGTGCTTGTTGGACACTATGACCTGGCAGTACACCCAACCATAGACCATTTGATCAACTAATACGCCGGAACAAACCGAAGAATCACGTTGAAATTCTTCAGTATTCATGCCGTATTATTCTTCTATGCATGGAACACTACGGGTCAAATTTCTATCCGTGTTTCCGTTTTTTTTTTTTTTTTTTTTTTTTTTTTTTTGCACAATGTCTTTCTTTAGACAATGATTTAAAACAATTGTGTGAACTATTCAGTAGGTTTATTACTCAATACTCCTACATCTTAAATGAAAAAAAAACTGACTAGCAATCCCAATGTCTTCAAATCCTAGTTGAATACTTTCCTAGGGGCACACTACACTTATTCTGTTTAAGATTTTCTCGCAGTGGTTGAAACCTTTTCTACGTAATTTGTTATTTATTTATTGGTATACGTTGTCAAATTGTTTTCGTATTCAGCTTCTTCAGCTTCTTTTGTTTCACGCGTTCGACGTCCAAGTAGCTTCGGCTCATATGGTCTCAAAAACCCTGTAAATAAAATAACAAACCAAGATAAAAATACTTTGTCACTGTTTTGGCTTAATGGAAGCGTCATTTCTTCATTTAGCTCTACCTGATTTTCGGCAGGAGATTCATTAGGAGTTTCTGCAGGTTGGTCTTAGGTGCTGCTGCTGGCTACGTTCAGAAAAACGAGCTATGGTTTTAGCCGCAGCAGAATAATCATCGTTAAACATGTGGGGTAAAATGTTTCGATCTCACATTTTGTCTTAAATCCAATAACTACTTTACCGACCCTAGATGCTTTGAAATAAGCAGTGCTCACTAGAGGATGATGGCGGTAGTTTGCAGCAGTAAACTTGCCTGACCGATTAAGTTAAATGCCTTTCATTTTTGGAGTAAGTTTAACAAGAACAAGAAATGAATGATTGCGAAACGCATGTTACCCAAAATATTATCGGGGAGGAAACAATGACAAAATTTTAAACGATATTCCGTAAGATGTTGTGTTTAATATCTTGAAAATTGTAACACACCAGGCGATGTGAACGATGAGCTGCCGGCGTGGCATCGATGTGCGATTTCTTATTTATTTATTTTCAACTTATTTACAGATTCATTTTAACTGAGAAGATAAATGCCATAAGGCTCACTCTTCTCTCTGACCAGGCATTCGACATATTTTGTATAATATTCATTAAGATAACCATGTTAAAAGTAGCTTCTAATACATAATACAACTACCTCCAGTGTCCGGCATTGACCGGTATGTTTAATATCTCCCACACAAAGTGATTGGCGCTGTGCAATGTTGACATATTGAATGCAAGCCATACGGGAAACTGCAATCGCTTTAAATCGAAGGGCATATTTGAATCACTGGTATCAATGGAATTCGATGAATGAATACGCCTGCACCCGAATGAAAATGCGATTAGTTACGCCATCTGTTTTTATATTTTCCTATAAGTATCTCACTGCGTTTTTGGAGAATTGGTCTTCTATTATTTCAGTTCAGTTTTCACTGTTTCAGCTAGGGACGTGTTTGAGCACAACTCGAAATGTTGGATCAGTCTACTTTACAGTTCGGCAAATCTCGGGTTCTACCCGATCTTTTGATGGTGCAAATGGTTCAAATGGCTCTGAGCACTATGGGACTCAACTGCTGTGGTCATAAGCCCCTAGAACTTAGAACTACTTAAACCTAACTAACCTAAGGACATCACACACATCCATGCCCGAGCCAGGATTCGAACCTGCGACCGTAGCGGTCTTGCGGTTCCAGACTGTAGCGCCTTTAACCGCTCGGCCACTCCGGCCGGCGATCTTTTGATCGGCCCGCGATCAAGTGAGTTTAGCGGGTACTATATCCACAACCTGCCTTACTTTCTGTGTGGCACTGTGGATTTTAATAAGAAAAATACTCGTAACTGTGAAACACGGACTAAAACATCTTCTGGGATATGTCTCATATGTAACACCGGCAACTAATCAATAAAAAATAATTTCCAATTACATTTCTGTCAAATTCTCCCTTTCGTTCGTCTCGCGATCTAGTGACGTCTGATTGTATTATCTCGAAGACGGGTACTGCCACTGTAATTTATTCTCACAATACGAGTTCCGATCATTTTACCACGATATATGTCGTTTGTTAGGCATCTGATTTTTCATTTTTTTTCATTGCTACATCTGAATATAGAAATCTGAAGTAAATCGGCCAAGAACTTTGGAGTAAATCCCTCAAGTACTTTTCGAGATATTTGGTAACAACATTTCTCCTTTACATATTTTATATATACATTTATGTACTTCGTATATTAGAAAAATGTCCGTCCGAATGTTCACTGAGGAATGGTGTAGAAATTTGAAGTAAATCGGCCAAGAGCTTTTAGAGATTTTTGATAACAACCTTTCCCTTTGTATGTTACAGACATACATATTTCTAGTCAGATTACAGAATATTACATATACAGTGATCTTCCTCTTGTCTTGAAGGTAAAGTGAGCAAAATTTTATGAAGATCGGAATGAAACTGTAGATTTGTATGAATTACAAACGAAAAAATACACACACGGACACTTTTTTCTACTTCTATAGATGGATGATACTTGCAGGTTACTACAGAAAAATAGAAACAGGGTTTACATTCGTTCATGTGAAGTGCAGTAATACAGACAAATTACAGGAAGGTAGATTTATAGTATGAACAATAGTAGCAATGAGGATGAGAGGAGAGATGGAAGAGTCAGAGAAAGAGGTACGTGATAAATAACGAAGTTAGGTGAAAAAGAAGTAACTTACCTGATGCAATGAAACGAAAAGAAGAAGCGTAATTTGGAGAGGACAGCAGCATTTGATTCACTGTATGAGAGTGGGGAAACTGGCCACATATGTTAATTTTTTTGGGGGGAAAATTATGAATGTAAGAGAATAAAGGGCTTCTTAAAAGCAGCACTGCACTGAACTGTGTGGGGAGTACAGTTAGCGCGTTCCAGAGACGGACGGCTGTCGTAGAGAAGGAGTTTGCGAATGTCTTTATTCCATGGAAGTGCGGAGTTAGAATACTAGATAGGTGAGACCTTGTGTTTCGATTCTATTGAGACCATAGGCACTTAACCTCTGGTGAGAGGTACTGGAACGCATTGACAGTACTACCTGCAAGTTATTCGTTAAACTAAGTGATTAGTTATCTAGGTTCGATCGTAACCTTGCTCTCTTCTTCCATAACTGTAAAGACTAAACAGAAAAATGGCCGAGTATACAGATTCGGAATGACATTTGTGTTGTTGCGCTTTTCATTTCTAAGACAGGTTTGTTGCATCTCTCTACATTAATATATCGTGCGCAAGCATCTTCGTGTCCACATAAGAATCTCAATCTACATATATTTGAATTTGCTTGCTGTATTCATCTCTTGGTCTCCCTCTACAACTTTTACTCCCAAAACATCTCTCCACTACAAAACTGAGTATTCCGCGATGCCTCAAAATACCTCCTGTGAACGCATCCTTCTTTCAGTCAATTTGTGTCATAATTTTCATTTTTCTCCATTTCGATTCAGTATGTACTCAGTAGTTATTCTATCAATGTAAAACATACACTGCAGCACCACATTTCATGTTTCACTTCCGTACAAATATACACTCCGTAATAATACTCCATAAAAATTTCCTAGGGCTTAAACTTGTATTCGATGTAAATAATTTTCTCTTTTCTAAAAAGGCTTTTCTTGTTATTATAGTCTGCATTGTATAGCCTTTCTTCTTCCTTCATCGTCAGTTGTTTTTCTGGGTATTCAATTGAACTTATGGACTAGTTTTAGTGGGGCATTTCCTAATTTAATTGCCTGAGCATGACCTGATTTAATGCGACTTCATTCTATTATCCTTGTTTTACGTTTTTTGATATTCATCTTACAACCTCCTTTCGAAACACTATCCATTCCGTTCACCCGCTCTACCGAGTCTTTAATCTTCTCAGACGGAATTATAATCTCATCTGCTAACCTCGAAGTTTTCAATTCTTCTCCATGAGCATTAACTACCCTACCAAACTTTGCCTTGTTTCCCTATACTGCTTGCACAATGCACAGATTGATTAGCATCGGAGAGACGCTAAAACAATGCTACGGCTTCCCTTTCATGCGGTTTGACTGTAATAGCTGCAGTCTTTTCGTTGTACAACTTTTCGCTCTGCTTTATTTGATCCCAACTACATTCAGAAACTCAAAGAGTGTATATTGCAGCCAACACAGTCAAAAGCTTTCTCTAAGTAGATAAATGTCGTTATCCTAGGTTTTCGTGCTAAGATCACCTGTAGGGTTTGTTTAGCCTCTCGTGATTCTTCATTTCTCTGGAATCCTCACTGGTCTTTCCCAGAGATAAACCTCTGTTACTTTTCCCATTCTTCGGTAAACAACGCATGTCAGTATCTCAAAAAAAAAAAAAAAAAAAAAAAAAAAAAAGGCTCTGAGCACTATGGGACTTAACATCTGAGGTCATCTGTCCCCTAAAACTACTTAAACCTAACCAACCTAAGGACCAAGGACATCACACATATCCATGCCCGAGGCAGGATTCGAACCTGGGACCGTAGCAGTCACGCGGTTCCGGACTGAAGCGCCTAGAACCGCACGGCCACACCGGCCGGCTCAGTATTTTCAACCATGGCGTATTAAGCTAATGGTTCGGTAATATTCACAACTGTCTGCCTTCTTCGAAGTGGGGATTATCACTTTCTTATTTTAGGTCTGAAGGTATTTTCTCTGTCTGGTATATCTAATGAGGAAAGTTTCTATCGTGGATGACTCTCCCAAAGCTCTCAGCAATTCTCAGTGGATGTCTATTCCAGGAACTTACGTTTCTTACCCTTGTTTCAGTCAACTGCTGTCTAATAATCGCTTTAAAACTCTCAACACCCTCTTGTTCTTTTATCTTATCAGGTCAAATCTCCTTTTTCCTCCTGCAGTTTATTCAGTTTTAGTTTGTAGTACCAGAGTCCACATATGCACCGGGAAACGTTTTGCAGTTTAAAATCTGTTTCCGAAATCTGTACCTTAGAAGATGCATCAAGCTTTCTCAATTGCTTACACTGTTAAGTAGTCGTGCACGTGCGAGCGACTGACCTCTGTACAAACGGGCCGTGCAGAAGGCGGCCGTGACGTATTAGGGTGTCTGTACGTCAAACACTGCTGCGGTCGTTTGTCTGGGGGCGGCCCGTCTTTCGCGCCCTTACTTTTGTCATCGCTCACGACGCCGCTGTAATTACACCTCTCGAATTTGTTATCTGCGTCTTATATTTTTAATATCATACATAATACATGGATCATTCTTTCCTCGGCTCTTACGGACGGAAGAAATAAAGCAAGAAGATAAAGATTTATATGCAATATTATCATACAAACGTTGCAAGTCAGCCATCGCGGCCTCTCTGGCCGTCTCTCTTCTTCCCCTGCTCTCTCTCTCTCTCTCTCTCTCTCTCTCTCTCTCTCTCTCTCTCTCTCTCCTCTTACTCTCGTTCGCTATGCGAGACGAGTCGTTCTCGTCCGCCAGCGCAGGCCATTGTCCCCCACCCAGCCACACGCCCTGTGTGTGTTAGTAACCTATTAAGCGCAGTCGAACATTACAATGCATGGGGACGCGGCCATTGCCAGCCCGACGTCACGTTTCCACATTTTTCTCGACTTCCCCTGCCTCTCCACCGTCCCGCCCCCACCACACCTGTCGCACCTCCCCTCCGCACCTCCTCCTCCTCCTCCTCCTCCTCCTCCCTGTCCTCACCCCCCCCCCCTTCCAGACCCCAACCGGACACGCAGACCAAGTGGCCGATCGCGCCTCGACAGCTTACAGCTACGCAGGCGGCCTTCGCGCTGAATTCGCTGCGGCCGTGGCTCCCGCCTTCCACAGACGATTTACATGTTACCCTCCTACTGTCAAGGCAGCTCCGAGGCTTGTTGTAGCGACTTCCGAACTATCAGCAGCAGTACCTTAACCGTTCCTATAGCGTATAGCAGACGACTGGTAACCGGTCGTCCTTTGTATGGGGGTATCAGTAGGTAGTGTCGGACACATAGGCCTTTTTGAAATTTTTTTTTAATGTTTTCTTTGGTACATTCTTGCTTAGTAGAATTCTTACTTACTAGATGTCGGTCTGTTAGCAAAGTCACTCACATGGGTCGTCTGCTCCCACAGCCCATTAATGTCAAATTTTGCTGCACTAACCTCACAACATCCCACATTGATTTCTGTGGCTGTTCTACATCTACATCTACATCTACATCCATAGTCCGCAAGCCACCTGGCGGTGTGTGGCGGACGGTACCTTGAGTACCTCTATCGGCTCTCCCTTCTATTCCAGTCTCGTACTGTTCTTGGAAAGAAGGATTGTCGGTATGCCTTTGTGTGGGCTCTAATCTCTCTAATTTTTATCCTCATGGTCTCTTCGCGAGATATACGTAGGAGGGAGCAATATACCGCTTGACTCCTCGGTGAAGGCATGTTCTTGAAACTTCAACAAAAGCCCGTACCGAGCTACTGAGCGTCTCTCCTGCAGAGTCTTCCACTGGAGTTTATCTATCATCTCCGTAACGCTTTCGCGATTACTAAATGATCCTGTAACGAAGCGCGCTGCTCCCCGTTGGATCTTCTCTATCTCTTCTATCAACCCTATCTGGTATAGATCCCACACTGGCGAGCAGTAGTGAGCGAACAAGTGTACTGTAACCCACTTCCTTTGTTTTAGTATTGCACTTCCTTAGGATTCTTCCAATGAATCTCAGTCTGGCATCTGCTTTACCGACGATCAACTTGATATGATCATTCCATTTTAAATCACTCCTAATGCCTACTCCCAGATAATTTATGGAATTAATTGCTTCCAGTTGCTGACCTGCTATATTGTAGCTACATGATAAGGGATCATTCTTTCTATGTATTCGCAGCACATTACACTTGTCTACATTGAGTTTCAATTGCCATTCCCTGCACCATGCGTCAATTCGCTGCAGATCCTCCCGCATTTCAGTACAATTTTCCATTGTTACAACCTCTCGATAGACTACAGCATCATCCGCAAAAAGCCTCAGTGAACTTCCCATGATATCCACAAGGTCATTTATGTATATTGTGAATAACAACGGTCCTAGACACTCCCCTGCGGCACACCTGAAACCACTCTTACTTGGGTAGCCTTCTCTCCATTGAGAATGACATGCTGCGTTCTATTATCTAGGAACTCTTCAATCCAATCACACAATTGGTCTGATAATCCATATGCTCTTACTTTGTTCATTAAACGACTGTGGGGAACTGTATTAAACGCCTTGCGGAAGTCAAGAAACACGGCATCTACCTGGGAACCCGTGTCTATGGCCCTCTGACACTCGTGGACGAATAGCGCGAGCTGGGTTTCACACGATCGTCTTTTTCGAAACCCATGCTGATTCCTACAGAGTAGATTTCTAGTCTCCAGAAAAGTCATTAAACTCGAACATAATACGTGTTCCAAAATTCTACAACTGATCGACGTCAGAGATGTAGGTCTATAGTTCTGCACATCTGTTCGATGTCCTTTCTTGAAAGCGGGGATGACCTGTGCCCTTTTCCAATCCTTTGGAACGCTACGCCGGCCGCGGTGGTCTAGCGGTTCTAGGCGCGCAGTCCGGAACCGCGCGACTGCTACGGTCGCAGGTTCGAATCCTGCCTCGGGCATGGATGTGTGTGATGTCCTTAGGTTGGTTAGGTTTAAGTAGTTCTAAGTTCTACGGGACTGATGACCAGAGATGTTAAGTCCCATAGTGCTCAGAGCCATTTTTTTGATTTTTAACATTATGAGAATGATCATATACCAGAACTGTTCAAATTATCACTCTTTACCCCACCTTCATGTAGTGGCGCTGATGATATTTCCCTCGATTTGTCTGACTTTGTATCCTTTTAACTTCACTGAGTGTCTTCCTACACCTAAATTCAGATTTTCCATTTCTCTTTTCACGTATTTTAGCTTCCAAACCACATTCACACTTATGATATTCAACACCTACACTCATTACTCTTTCCTTGGTTTTTTAACCTTTTCCCCACAGCAGTTCCCTCTCACAGATCCAAATGATAATTAATTCAGAATCTTTTGTCAAAGGTGAGATCATAATGGCTACATATTAAAGGGAAAAAATTTGTATCTCCTTTTCCACACACACACCCTCCCTCCCGGTGAGATAACGTACGGGAGATCTGTACGGAAACACTACCTACCCTCTCCCAACCACATCCCCATATACTCCCACAAGCAGCACTTCACCATCCCCCACCCCTACCCTGATATAAAAAAATGTGACCATTAATTTTTAGCGTTCTGTCAGTCCCTAAAAACGATAACTTTGTTGTCCGTCTGTTAGAATATCTGTCCGCCTTTTAAGAACCTTTATTTCCAGGAAGAAGTACACGTATTAAGTTCAAATTAATGTCACATATTAGGTCTAAGATCTAAGGTTCCTTGGCGTTGTAAAAATTTTAAGCTTGTAAGTCAGTTCAGTAATAAGATACTACCATTTATGTCACGTACATCATAACCTGTAGGGTGCATTTCGTGTACCTAGAATCATGGAATTTGGCAAGAAGCAAGGTTTTGCAGTACAAGTAAAAAGCTCCGAAAATTCTTAATTTGTGCTTACATAACACGAAACATGCTTTATTGTCATTTTTTCCTTCTGTCTGTTTGTCCATCTCTCAGCTATGACCCTTTTTCTCTGGAACGGTTTGACGTATCATGTTTCAATTCGTGTCAGTTCTTAAGGCCTATTGTCCCGTGGTGGTGCAAAAAGTTTAAGCTTCTAAGTCAACTCAGTCAAAAGATATAGCCATTTATGTCTTATATTTTGACACACGAGAATTCACTCGTCAAAAGCTATAGGGTACTTTCTGTTCTCCTAGTCATGAAATTCGGCAAGAAGCACTACAAGTAAAGAGAAAAATCCGAAATTGTTAATATGTTAATACATCACACGAAAAACAAAATTCCTTTGTCGTTTCTTATCCGTCTTCAAACTTGTAATTAAAACATTCTCGATAGTTTTGGAATGCCTGGAACAGACATATTGTCAGTGTCAATGTCGATAGCGAGCACAACTAGTCAATATCCTCGATTCCTGGAATTGATAAACTGTCCGTAAATACATGGACACATCTCCGGGACCACACACATGGAGTAACAGGGTTGGAAATCGCCACTGAAGATGCTTCACAAATAAAAGAAGCGAAACGTGTATGGCAATAAACAATCTGCCTTTCATTTAGTAGCATAGACGGCACACACCTCCATCAGGAACGACGGAAAACCAAAAAGTAGGCAATGTCTATAAATAAGTTCGTACGGATTCGCATAATCTGTTACTGCCAACTGCCAAGTAACATAGCTCAATGAAACTTGTGCCGTGCGTAGAAAGAGCTCCTATATTATGGTACGGTACCGTACAATACAGTAGAGAAGGAATCTGAAAGGAATACGCACTGAGACAAACAGAAATGACACTTTTATTCAAAGACAATAGTTACACCGACGTCACTGCGATGCACGATGGTCATTACAAAAAGTGAGACAGGATTTTTAATAGAATGTGTGATCACCACCGGCGGCAGTGCGTGCCGTGTAACGTGCTTCCAGTCTGGCCACAATTTTGATGAGTTCTTGTGGTAGCGTCTTCCATTCCTCAATCAGTGACGTTGACAACTGTAGATGGTCGCTGGTGAGTGTGGATGTGTTGCAGTACGTATCCCCAAAGCATTTCACACGTTTTCGATGTGATTTAAGTTGGGGGAATGGGTAGGCCAGTGCATTCACTGAATATCCTCATGTTCCAAGAGCTAATCGATACGTTTGCGCTTTGTCATCCATTAAAATGAAGTCAGAGCCGAATTCACCAATGATAAGACGTACAGACGGAAGGAGTACATCGTCAAGATAACACTGACCTGTGAGAGTACCACTCGCAGATATTTGCAGATAATTCCGCCCATGCAACATTATACCTCCGTGCACGAAACATCTGGACCGCCAGTGTTCCGGATGCACTACGTGTTCTCACCTCTCGCCATATGAGAGTACGTCCAGCATTGTCGAACGTGATCGTTTCGGAGTCCCACAGTTTCTAATGTCCAGGGGCCCATTATTAAACACGACGACTTCAGTTAATTATTGTCTTTGGATAAAAGTGCCAGTTCGTTTCACTGCGTGACTTTCTTTTTCAGTTACCTTCTGTACCATACCGCACCTGCTTTTTCTATGTATGGTCAAAGTTCCATCGAGATACATTACTTGGTAGTTACAAGTCATCCGGAAGCTACTTTCCTCCTTAAGTTTTGCACAGCAATGTATTTCTTTCCACACTTTGCATTTTGGACGTTCAAATTGTAGGAGCGTTATATCGGACAGGAAATCGTAATGTGTTAAAAGGTAACGTCTGCTACAAGAAAAGTGTTGAGTTGGATCCAGAATGGCTATAAGCCTGAAATTGCCCATTGTTTGCCAGGAGAAACCGTCACACTGTTCTTCCCTTAAACGTTCTGCGCTTGCTGGAAACTAGTAGGTTCAGCAGCACTCAGTCTGAAGTCGTCATGTCTTTACATAAAATCATAGCAGAAGCTTTTATGTGCTCTCATTTTCGTCTGATTGAACACATGCTTAATTATGAGTTGCTGTCCATTTTTGTAGTCTAGATCTGAGGACTAGTCTTTACTCCAAGACAACAACGTCATGTAAATTTTTAACATGCGTAGAGTACTGCTTCCTGTTCTAAGAAAGAAAATTTATTAAATTATGAAACAGGTGTCATTGACACATCTTTGTTTCCTCATAAAGTTATAAGTCTATCACCTAACGTAGTTTTTGGCACTGAACATTTCTCACTTCCGTCCCTGCGTGTCATTCCAAGAAGTTAGACTTTTTCTACAGCCTCTTGCTTGTTATTTTCATCTCATTTTTGTCCTGATCTCTTGGCGTCTTGAGGGGAAAAAAGTTTTTAAGCTACCTGTTTCGTCCGGTAACTGCTAACACCGCCACCGGTTAGAGCTGTTCCGACCGGCCAACTACTGATTACAGCACAGCACGAGGAACGATCTGTGATCGTGGTATATGTGATCAGCATGGATCAGCATGTCGCCAACGCCTCCCACCGTTATTGCCAGTAGATGAATCCTGACGATGCCGCTGCTTCTTTATTCAAGCTGCTCTTCATCTCGCCTCTGCAGCCTGAGTGGACGCCGGTCCAGACTTCCCTTTTATTGCCCAGTACGACCTGAAATTCTCCGATGAAACCTGTACGAACTGCTGCGGTATTGTAACAGTCCCATTGTTATTACTTGGGCTAGACAATGTCGTAGCCTACAATACAGAGAGTAATTTCAGTTGTACCTAAAGACACAGTAACAATGTAATGTTACTTACTTGCAAATAAAACGCAACATGTTAAGTCCTTGAAACGGAAAATTCAATGGGGCCAGGTAGATTGTTGCCACTTCAAAACGCAACGTTGTTTTGATTGAGACTGGCGTGAGCGGTCTTGTTCCTCCATAGTTCAGGCTGCAGTGGCAGAACGGGTGCTGCCACAAGCACTACACGTTGGAAACTTTGTCCGATACAGTCCGCTGTCCGAGACTACCCGACCTTACGTGATAATATTTCCGCGACCAAACGCCTACTGGCTAAATAAAGAATGATCCCGTGTCACCTTTCGTCGCGTGTAAAAATTGAAAAATGTGTGTACGTACGGAGAGATGTTCTGTCGTATTACAGACGAAAGGCACAGGAGACACTATCAGACACTTAGTCAGCTGATTTTACCTTCTTTGGTCACATTCAAGTACCTACAAGCACAGCTCACGTACCAGTCATAAGACAACGTCTCACTCATCTACACTGACGGAAAAAAACAGGACCATCAAGAAGGACTAGTGCGACATAAATGAAAGTTGGTAGGCGTGTTTCCAAATCTGAAAGAAGATGGCTCAAAATGGTTCAAATGGCTCTGAGCACTATGGGACTTAACAGCTATGGTCATCAGTCCCCTAGAACTTAGAACTACTTAAACCTAACTACCCTAAGGACAGCACACAACACCCAGTCATCACGAGGCAGAGAAAATCCCTGACCCCGCCGGGAATCGAACCCGGGAACCCGGGCGTGGGAAGGGAGAACGCTACCGCACGACCACGAGCTGCGGACCTGAAAGAAGATGTCTACTGAAATTTCGTGCCAGTCGCATAAGAGGATGCAATCGGGTTTGCCTTAAATACACGCTGTGACGGTCGTGAACGAGGTTACCTTTAATCCTGGAGGTGGTGAGATGATGAATGAAGAGGTGACAAATACGCCATTATCAACACCTCTCTTTGAACGCGGTGGGGTACCAGGGCATTGAGAAGCGATATGATACTTCTGCGATATTGCAGAAAGACTTGGCAGGAATATAGCCACAGTACATGATTGCCGGCAGCGGTGCTCACGAGAATGTACGATCGCATGAGCACCGGGATCCGTACAGCCACGTGGCACTATCGAAAGGGAAGACCATAGTGTTCAGCGAATGCCTCTGGCGCATCGTACTGCAGCTGCAGCAGCGATCTGAGCAGCAGTTGGTACGACAATGACACAGTGCACTGTTACAAATCAGTTATATCAAGAACGTCTCCGAACCAGGCGCCTTGTAGTGTGCATACCAAAGGCACCAAACCAGCACCATTAGCGACGTCGGTAGTGTAAAGCGAGATCTCACTGGAGGGCACGGTGGAGGTCTGTTGCGGCCTGTTGTTGTTCTGCCTCTGTGTCGGGGATGCCTGTGTATTCGTTAGAAGGACGGCAGTTGAGGACCTGTACTCAACCTGTCTGCGTGCTAGCCATGCAGGCTCTACAGCTGGAGTTATGGTCTGGAGTGCGATTTCGAATGTCAGCAGGAGCACTCTCGTGGCTATCCGACACGAGCTGACCACAAAATTATATGTCAGTCGGGTGTACTACCATTCATGAACAGCATTCGAGGGGTTGAAACTTCCTGGCAGATTAAAACTGTGTGCCGGACCGAGACTCGAACTCGGGTCCTTTGCCTTTCGCCGGCAAGTACTCTAGCAACTGAGCTACCCAAGCACGACTGACGCCCCGTCCTCACAGCTTGGGTAGCTCAGTTGGTAGAGCACTTGCCCGCGAAAGGCAAAGGTCCCGAGTTCGAGTCTCTGTCTGGCACACAGTTTTAATCTGCTAGGAAGTTTCATATCAGCGCACACTCCACTGCAGAGTGAAAATCTCATATTCGAGGGGGTGTTTTCCAACAGGATAACGCTGTTGAAAACCAAAGTGATCTACAGAGTGTCGACATGTTACGTTGGTCTGCTCGATCACCAGAGTGTCTCCAATCGAGCACATATGGGACATCACCGGACGACATCTTCAGCCTTATCCACAAACAGCATTAGCCGTCCCCTTTATTGACCGACCAAGTACAACACGCGTGGAGCTCCATCGCGTAAACTGACATCCGGCACCTGTACAGCACAATGTATTCACCTCTGCATGCTTGCTACACCGGTTGTAATGTACTGGCATTTCACATTTGCAATGGCATTTCCCGCACTGATATTAATCTGTGATGTTGCAGTTAATCGCTTAAATATGTCACCTAGACAAATGTGTCCCTACATTAACTATTTTTTTGGTGCTGCATTTTTTTTCGGACAGTTTATATGGCACAGTCAGCAGATTTGGCCTCTTTGGTCACTTTCAAGTAAGTCACAGGACTGATCGTGTACCTCTCACCGCAGCGTCTCACTTATCTGGTATGCTAACTGTGCCTATCCGTGAAACGCAAATATTCACAAATCCTTTATGAAATGCATTTTAAATCATGAATGCTATAACAGCATTAGCTGTACAGTATTCTATAGTCACAAGGAAAATAGTGCCGGACCGGGATTCGAACACTGTTTTCCTGCTAATCTCTATCCATGCAAGTCTCACGGACTGACCTAAACTTCCTTATCCCGTAGTGTCTACGCTGCATAGTGCTCGTGAGATGCACCAACAGGGAGAGACAAAGTTTTTCTGGTCAGTTTGCCTTGCTTTGGTATGAAATGCAATTAGTGCGATGTCGTCGTCACGCAAGTCGCCGAAGTGACGTCAACCCGAAAGACTTGCACCAGGAGAACGGTCTAACCGCCGGGAGGCCCTAGCCGCACGCCATTTAGTGCGATGACTGTATTTGACAGCTTCTGTATTGTTCGTTGCAAATATCCTTCAGGCAAGCATGCACCGGAAGGACCACCTCATCGTCATGTCTTGTGATTATCGCAATGATGAAACGGTTTGAATGCATTTCTCTAAGAGTATCAAGTGAAGTTCACACACAGAAATGTACGAGAAACGGGATAAAATAATTAAGAATAATTCGAACGAATAATTCAGCTATGAAATCTACGATATTTCTCTCTTACACATTTGTAATAAACAAACTCTGAAGACTCAATGTTAACTATTACTAAAATAGATCACAATATCAAGAAACATCACTATATTCATGGTCTCTTTTGATGTCTGCATAGTAGCTCAAGCTATTTGTTACAGAATTTTTTGTTGTTGAAAGAAATATACTCTAATGCCGGAACCTTTACATATTCTCAAATGTGATTATGACCAATGAGGAGGAAACAACAGGAAGTTTGGTTTGAATAAACATGTACAACATAAAGTACGATTGTACTATTACCTCACCAGCAGTCACTAAACATATATTCAATATAATACTCTTTTAAGTTGAGATACATACACTCAGTACGTTTGCAGTGCCTGTTTACAAATAGCACGAGGGAATAATACATTCCAACGGCATACGCAGGGAAACATACTACCATTCATGGCTAAGCGACAATTTCAAATACTCTTTTTCGGTTTTGTACCCGTTTCCGAACCTTTCGCCATTGTCACTGCACTTCAGTTCCGCAGATCAGTGACATTGCACTGAGGCAAGCAGCTGACGCTTTGACGCTGACGTTTCCTAGCAGAACGAGTATACATTCTTGGCCTTTTTTTTAAGCACTGTAATTTTACAAACAGTCAACAATGAGTTTGTAAAAGAGTTTACAATAAAAACAACAATAACAACAACAAACAGCTGTCAACATAATTTGTCAGTTAACATTAAACTGATTAAGAAGTTAGACTGAATTACTTTGGGTTGCAGTTTTATCCGCTTCGATCGGATAGTAATGCCTTAGTCATCTAATGAACATATATTTCACCTTTCATCTCCAGTGTAATAATACATTCTTTTTTATTTAGAAATTCGACAAGGAATCTTAGCTAGATATCTCAGTACCGACGAATAACAACTGGATCACCTTTCAGTCACTTACTTGTTTCGTTTGTTTTATCTTCTTATAACATCTATGCATCATTGTCCTTCAGGAAACGGTTACTCCTTTATTGCGCAGAAAAGCAGCGTTCAGTGATCATATACTTGGAATCACTGAATCAGCTATAATTAAATGAAGTTGAATTAGGGGCAGAGGAACCAGGAAAATCTTATTAAATTCAATTTAACCTTCATATGACGCAGTTTCCTTAAATTCACATCAAATCGTTCAAATGGCTCTAAGCACTATGACACTTAAAATCTGAGGTCATCAGTCCCCTAGACTTAGAACTACGTAAAGCTAAGGACACCACACACATCCATGCCCGAGCCAGGATTCGAAACCGCGACCGTAGCAGCAGTGCGGTTCCGGACTGAAGCGCCTAGAACCGCTCGGCCACAACGGCTGGCTAAATTCACATCAAATTCAGTCAGGGGAAAGAGGAGATGACATTATTTTTAACCTGGAGAACGGTGGACCTGAATATAATGTAACGTAAGGCTATAGTAATAAAACCTTCTTTTATTTTTTATCACATTTTTCCATTTTTTTTCCAAATGAAACAATAGTTCCCGTATATACCCCGAAGTGCTACAAAATGGTAAGCAGTTTTGTAGCTGTGGAATACGTGATGGGGAAACTAGGGAGGATAGACGCAACAAAACAGAATTCATTTTAGAAGGAAGCTTTTATTAACTACCAGGCTTTATAGGTCTCACAAAAGAGAAGCACACGGTAAATGATCCAGGACAGCGCATTTCTCAAACTTCAAGGTCAAAGAATTCGTGTTCATCTCTTGTAGTTAAAGTATGTAAACGTTCAAGAACGAAACAAATGGCAGTTTCCTGTCACCGTAATGATTGTCACATCTGTAACAGGGGAAGCTCAGCCGTCTTTAACGGCGCGTCTGTTTGCACTGCTGTCGACTGCGTAACATTCCAGACGGTAAAAATCTTCGCTGGACGAAAACTTATTACACGGTAAGTTTTTCAAGAACGGGGTTATGAAAATGAGTCTCTAATCTTGAAAATCATATCCTTTAAATGTAATTCCGTTCTTTTAACAGCATAAAGTGACAAACAATTTTAAATGATTCACCAATCAAACACAAATCGGACTATTTGCAGATAATTCGAAACGAAGCTGGACAACCTAAGCAATGATATAAAGGCTGCATACAAATATTTCGAAGAACATCGAGCAGCCTAGAAATTTCTAGGTGTGGTAAGCGCTCTCCCGCGTGAAAAGAGCTACTTATCTCGGTTCTCAAATAACGGCAATACCACCTTTTGGACCTAACATAAAAGCTGCTTCCTCGCGCTTGCTATTAATTGTTGCAATGTTGAGCGTGGCATGAAAGTTACTGAAATAAATGTTTTATGCAAATTGGCGGGTTTTAATCAGAGAGACAAGTAAACTTCCATGCTGATGCAGCACTGGAACGAAAGAGAGTTGAGAAATGTAATTTCAGTCAAGTTGTACTCATCCAGTGCCATAGTAAGCTAAAATACATACACACATGTTACTGAAAATGGAAATGAGTCTTAAGACACCAGTAATTTCATATAACACCATCTTACAAGGAAAGAATGAATGATCGAAAACTAAGACCAGTACATAACATTTCTGGCGCTAAGTCAAAATTCTGCGTGAATATCCTTACCCTCAGCATCAAAGATTTTATTATCTAGCTTTTACTCATGCATTTATTTTAGCTCATGAGATGTGATAACCCCCTTACTTCCGGTTACACATTTAGAAGCTCTAGTCACAAATAACACTATTCATAACAACTTACTTTATTTTAAATATAACGTAAATGGCAAATAAAAGTTATCTATTTCAATTTACGTACTGTAATCATCTTCCGATGTACAGCAAATAAAATGATTCATTTCGTATTTCATTCAATGGGTAAAATATCATTCATCCGACTAGACATCGCACATCGTGTATTAGAATGGTTTCAGTAGGTGAGGTACTTGTTTGAAACGGACGAAGGAAGACAGTTTTCTGCTACTTGCCACATTGCCATCTGCCCTCATACGTCATTTTTAGCTTAGGTTTTCTGTAAAAAAAGACCAGTTGTACACATATGCTTGCGCAGGAGGTCGTGTGGCATCGTCAGAGTTGAAAGTCTATCACTTGCGGATCTAAAGCTGTGCTGACAGCTAAAACAGAAATTCTCGCTGTCATGTGGATCACATTTCTGACATACGGGAGTTTTATCAGACTTCGCTTCTCACTGACGAATTTCCCGTTCGTCTAGTTCTCTAGATCTCATTGCATATATCAATATGTCACGTTATTCTTCGAGCAGAAAAAGTTCTACAGTTCTTCAAAAATGGTTCAAATGGCTCTGAGCACTATGGGACTTAACTTTTGAGGTCATCAGTCCACTAGAACTTAGAACTACTTAAACCTAACTAACCTAAGGACATCACACACATCCATGCCCGAGGCAGGATTCGAACCTGCGACCGTAGCGGTCGCTCGGTTCCAGACTGTAGCGCCTAGAACCGCTCGGCCACCCCGGCCGGCCACAGTTCTTCGGGCGGATCTGTCGTTGCCCGTTGCTGGAATTCTATACTTTGTTTCTGTTCTCTCAAATCATTATCTGGCCAAAAACTAAAAAGGCACCGAACACTCATCAGTTTATCACTGTCCATTTCAAAGTGTTCATTGGCCACTGTTGCACCGTTTAATCCACAGAAACCACAATTCATCTAATTCTTCTCTTGTGCGAACTCATTTCTCTTAGAGTGCCAATTACTCCTCAATTACTTGTTGAATGTATTCTAATCTCTGTCTTCCCCTACAGTTTTTACATTCTACAGCTCTCTCCATCACAATGGAAGTTATTCCCTGAAGTGTTAATACGTGTGCTATCATCCTGTACTTTCTCCTTCTCAATGCCTTCCATACGTCCCTTTCTCCGCCGATTCTGCGAAAAACCTACTCATTTCCTTTCTTATGAATCTATCTAATTTTGAGCATCTTAATGTAACACCATATCTCAAACGCTACGATTCTTTTCCTTTTCAGTTTTCCCACAGTCCATGATTCACTACCATACAATGCTGAGGTTCAAAAGTACTTTCTGAGAAACATCTTCCTCAAATTAAGGGGGATACTTGATAGTAGTTGACTCCACTTGTCCAGGAATGATCTTTCTTCCTGTGCTAGCCTGCTTTTTATGCCCTACTCGTTTAGTCCATCATGGGCTATTTTGCTTCCATGGTAGGTAGAATTCGTTAATTTCATCTACTTCAAGGTCACCAATTTGATTTTAAGTTTATCGATAATCTCATCTCTGCCTTCCTCAGTACTTCCATATCCTTCAGTTTATTCTCAGTTCAGGTTTTGTACTGATTAGACTGTGTTCATTTAATTCAACACCCTCTCTAATTTTCTTCACATTCACTCAAGATAGCAATGTTATCAATGAATCTTGTCATTGGTATTCTTTCACCCTGAATCACTCTTGAACCATTTATTCCTGCTATTGCTTCTTCGATGTACAGATTGAACAGTAGTGACAAAACACTGTATATCTGAACTTCTCTGGTTTTTTCTTAAGTCTGGTTCTCACTGTCAATGGCAACAGGATAACTTTCCACCAGAAAGCCAACTTGGTCGCCATCCTTTTTTTTCTGTATGTTATCCTAGTCAGAAACTTAGATGCATGAATCGTTGAGCTGAATGTTGGGTAGTTCACACCCTTATCTGCTATTGCTGTCTTCTAGATTCTATGGATGATATTTCTTCGAAAGCATAAAGATATGTCTCCAGTTTCATACATTATATGCACCAACAACAGCCGGTAGGTTGTGAAGGAATGTTATTCACCCCTTCTGCCTTATTTAATCGCAGGTCTTCAAAAGTTGTATTTAACTCTGCCTCTAGTACGGGACCCCACAAGTCTTCCGTATCGTCTCCTATTTTTTATCTCAATCACGTCATCAGACACATCCTCCCCCTCGTTTGTTTCTAGTCCTCCAGGAACGTGGTGCTGAGCAGTTGCTGAGTCCCTAAGTGAATGATCTGATCAGTAGCCGAGATTCTGGTTCATCCTGAAAGAGATCGATGGCCCTAAACTTTGGGCATTTTGCAGGACAATCCAACAAATCAATTTAACTGCCTTCCGACCGCTATGCAGCTGTCGTTTATTGTTCTGAGAGAGAAAGGTGCGATTATTAACTGCTGCTACTTCATGGAAAACATGTCTTTGCGTCAGTTTTCTTAAGGCTCGTCTGTAAGGAATTTGTCGAGGAGAAAACGTAATGAGCCGAATCCCAAAACAAGAGAATTAGAACGCGATTATGGCATCACCTCAAGGGAATCTCAGTATCAACACACTATTCTCGGAAAATTCAGCTGTCCTGACATCCGTTAGGTCCACAGACGCCAATCCATGTGTTGCGGCTCATCACACCATGACTAGTGTTTCGACGGATGAGCACCTCGTCATTTTCAGTGCACAAATGGAACTAGAGGACACCTATGCATAGCAATTAAAACCATCTGTGGGTGAGGATGAGTCGACGCAGAAACGAAATGACGGACTGTGCAGAAAGAACTAGCTCCACTGCATAACCAGACATGACAAGTGACAATTTAGCCAACAACAGGTGAGCAGGAAGCGCAAAATCTCTCCCTCTTTTGTTTAACCACAAAGATAGCCGGATCTCAAGCAGAATTTAATTAAAAACTTCCATCTCTGTTTATCTCTGGCAAGTTTAATGTCAACAGTTCCCTTAGTAACACCATCACACTGATTGGCGATTCGTTTTGATCACACAACATTCGCTCGTTGTGCCCACTTGTGACGCCAATATCCTCTTTTCAAAACATTTAGTGACATAATAAATGGTTTCAGAATCACCTCTATGCGGTGAATGTTTGTCGCATGTAGTTCACGTCAGATAGTTTTCGATGCAACAGTTTTTTGCAGAAGTGTGTTCATCTGACGTGTTATTTGGATGGAGGTGTGTTTTCTGATCGTTTGTTTCCCCTTACCAAACTTTTCCTCTCGGAATATCACTTAAACCTAACGTCCTCTATTATTTGTTGAATGTATTCCAATCTCTGTCTGCCACTGCTGCTTTTGCCTCTACGGGTCTCTCTAGTAGCATCGATCCTATATATGTGTCTCTTCTTTTATGCAGTGTTTTGAATATATTTATTTCTTCGCCTATTCCGGGGATAACAGCATTTCTTGATATTTTCAGCACAATAGCCTCTGCTCTCTTCTTTTACAATTTTTACTATAGTGAATGATTCACTTCCATACACTACTGTACTCGAGCGATTTTTTCCTCAAATTACGGTCTACTAGGGCTATTCTGAAAGTAAGATCCGATCAGCCTCGAAATGGAAAGCACAGCGAAAATCGAAAACATTTCAATTGCAACAGTTAGCTAATCCTTCCAGTCTCTTGTTCACATTACCGCCGCTCAGATTAATACATATGTCGTAGCGTGGTACAAACTTCCGAATATCATCGTCTATAGAAGGCACCCGCCTCTGCTTTCCGCCAGTTCTCTACGCTCGTCAGCAGTTTGTTGTCTGTGCCAAAATGTCTTCATAGCCAATGGTTCATGTGAGCAGTGAAACTCAGGGAGAGCCCACTACGGGCTGTATTGTCGGTGATCAAAAACTTCCCATCGAAAACGATACAGGAACGTCTTCGTTGCCCCTGCAGAGAGCGGCGGAGAGTTTTCATGAAGAAGGAAACAAGTGAGATTTACCTTATGTTGACCTGCATGACATCAGCTGAAATAATTAGAAATAGTAAGATAGTTTCCTAGGCATCTTTACGTCCTCACTGTCCTCTCTGAATTGAAAACACCGTAGTGACGCGACCGACGGGCATACTGGAGACATTGCCCAACACGTGTGTGCAAAGCTGGTTTGCATTTCGCATCTGATTAGGCGTTACTTTCCTAATAGCCCTCGTATATTTGATACTAGTAGACTTCTTTTAGCTAGGAATGCCCTCTTTGCATGTGCTAGTCTGCTACATATAGTCTCCTTGCCTCGTCCTCGCTTCCAAGGTAGCAGAATTCCTGCGCTTTTTCTATTATCCGGTCTCCAATTTTGATGTTACGTTCATCACTAATCTCATCTCTGCTACCCCTTAATATTTTCGTCTTTCCTTCGTTTGGATTTAGTCAGTATTCTGTGATCATTAGACTGTTCATTCCTTTCAAAAGGTCCTGTAATTCTTTCTCACATTTCACCAGCGAAATTTGATTCAAGGTTAAGGCCTTGTCACTGAAGCAATGAACTTATAATATTGTCCTTGCATACGCCTAGTGGCGATACTGAGTAAATAAATCGGAAAACAACCTGTACTGGCCTACATCTTCATGGCAATCGACACTAGACATAAACACTAATCTTGGCCTACTTCATAGAGCTGGAGAACGAAGCTGCGTGAACTACTTACAAGGGAACCTCCCCATCGCACCCCCCTCAGATTTAGTTATAAGTTGGCACAGTGGATAGGGCTTGAAAAACTGAACACAGATCAATCGAGAAAACAGGAAGAAGTTATGTGGAACCGTGAAAAAAATTAGTAAAATATACAAACTGAGTAGTCCATACGCAAGATAGGCAACATCAAGGAAACTGCGAACTCAGCAGCGCCGTGGTCCCGTGGTTAGCGTGAGTAGTTGCAGACCGAGAGGTCCTTGGTTCAAGTCTTACCTCGACTGAAAATTTTACTTGCTTTATTTTCGCAAAGTTATGATCTGTCCGTTCGTTCATTGACGTTTCTGTTCACTGCAATAAGTTTAGTGTCTGTGTTTTGCGACCGCACCGCAAAACCGTGCGATTAGTAGACGAAAAGACGTGCCTCTCCAATGGGAACCGAAAACATTTGATCGCAAGGTCATAGGTCAACCGATTCCTCCACGGGAAAACACGTCTGATACATGCTACACGACACTGGTGACGGCATGTGCGTCACATGACAGGAATATGTTGTCGACCCACCTAACTTGTACACTTAGCGAATGGGTAAAAAGATTCTTCTAACTTGCCCGATTTAGGTTTTCTTGTAGATGTGATAATCACTCCCAAAATAGTGATGAAACCGTAAGAGTTTGTCATATAAACTGACAATAAAAAATTAAAATTTTCACTCGAAGGACGACTTGAACCTAGGACCTCTAGTTCCGTAGCTGCTCTCGCTGACCACGAGACCGCGGAGCAGCTTGCCTTCCACTGTCCCTGATGTTGCCTATCTTCGCATGGACTACTCAGTTTATATATTTTACTAATTTTTTTCATAGTTCCACACAACTTCTTCCTGTTTTCTCGATTGATCTGTGTTCAGTTTTTCAAGGTCTATCCACTGTGCCAACTTAGAGCTAAATCTGAGGGGAGTGCGATGGGGAGGTTCCCTTGTTAGAGGAAATACAAATCTGCAATCATCTGGCAAAATATCGAGATAGCATTTTAAACGAAGTGATATAACTAAGAAATGAAAAACAGAGTGACGGAAAAAAAATCCCTAGACCAAAAATAATTAATGTAGAGTCATGAAATTTCGGGAATACATTTGCCTAGGTAAAATATTTAAGTGCTTAACATTGCTAGATCACATGTTAATGTAAGTGCGAGGTTATCCACTACAAATTTGAAATCCTGATACATTAATAACCGGTGTAACCGCCAGAATGGTGAATGCAGGCGTGTAGACGTGCATGCGTTGTATTGTACGGGTGCCTGATGCAGTCAAGACGCCTGGGATAACCAGTACAGTTCTCCTGCAGTCATACGAAATCGCACCCGAGACCATAACTCCAGTTGTAGGTCCAATATGTTTAGAACGCAGACAAGTTGGTTGCAGGCACTCAATTGGCTTCCTAGTAACCAATACGTGACCATCACTGTTACAGAGGTAGAACCAGCTTTCAACAGAAAACGCAACAGACCTCCACCCTGCCCTCAATTGAGATCTCGCTTGACACCACAGAAGTCCGAAATAGCGACGGTTTGGGGTCAGTGGACTGCACGGATCTGGCTCGAAGATCTCCTTGATGTAACCGATTTGTAACAGTTCCTTGTGTCACTGTGGTGCCAACTCCTGTTGAAATTGCTGCTGCAGCTGCACTACGATGAGCCAGAGCCACAGAAACGCGATGGTCTTCCTTCTCGACAGTGCCACGTGGCCGTTTGGAGCCCGGTCTTCTTGCGAGCCTACACTGTCGTGATCAACGATGCCGTATAGTCACGTATAGTGGTCACATTCCTGCCAAGTCTTTCTGCAGTACTGCAGAACGACCATCCAGCTACTCATAACCTATTGCACGACCTCTCTCAAACTCGGATGTGCTGATAATGGCTTCTTTGTCGCCTTAAAGGCACTCTTGCGCATTATCAACTCACCACATTCAGTCTCAAAGGTAAAAAAACGCTGACGATCGTCACAGCGTGTATTTAAAGCAAACCTGATTTGCATCCTCTTAGTGACGCTACTAGCATCACTCATGCGCCTGGAGCCAAATCTGAATATACATCATTTTTTAAACGTAGAAACACGCCCACCAAGTTTAGTTTATGTCGCAGACTCCTTCTCGATGTTGCAATTCCTTTTTCCCTCATTTTATACGTACAGGGTGAACAATAACAAAACAGACTAACTTCAGGGGCGGACTGCTGACTGCAAACGCAGGAAAAATGTTTTATAAACTTGTGTCCGGAAATGGACTGTTGTCACGGTCGATGACGCTGACGAATGACAGTTCCTCTGACCACGTGCCGTGTGTTCGTAGGGTGTTGAAACTGACAGGGATAGTAACGGTTGTCACGCGGGATATACATAATCGTACTTTGGTTCACCATGTTGGTCGACCACTTGCCTGGAGATTGGACAAGGGTTCGTCTCAATATCTTGTAGTAACCAGTCCTCCAAATCTGTAGTGCGCACAGTTCGCTGCCTCCCTGCACGTTAGTCTGTCTGAAAGAACTCATGATCACACAAATGCCCAAAACGGGCTTGAAATGTTGCGCGGTTGTTGCTATGTCTGAGGGTACTTGTTTTGGTATGGCCGTGCCGCCTCTCTACCGTTTCCAACTCTTTAGCTGTACACAAACAGCATTTCATCTTGTTCCCCACATGAATACCAGACCATTTTGCCGCTTACAGCACGCTACGTCAACTTCACAGCCTGCAATGCACAAGGACCACACGGCACTTGGTCAGAGAAACTGTCATTCGTCAGCGCCATCTACTGTGGCAACTATGCAATTCAGGAAGATAGGACCTTTCTTCCTCCCCACTCAAGTATCAATTCCTGCAGTTTGTCGGTTTTATTATATATAGGGTGGTCCATTGATGGTGACCGGACCAAATATCTCACGAAATAAGCATCAAACGAAAAAACTACAAAGAACGAAACCTGTCTAGCTTGAAGGAGGAAACCAGATGGCGCTATGGTTGGCCCGCTAGATGGCGCTGACATAGGTCAAACGGATATCAACTGCGTTTTTTTTTTAAAATAGGAACCCCCATATTCGTGTAAATACGTAAAGAAATATAAATGCTTTAGTTGGGCCACTTTTATCGGTTTGTGATAGATGGCGCTGTGATAGTCACAAACGTATAAGTACGTGGTATCAGGTAACATTCCGCCAGTGCGGACTGTATTTGCTTCGTGATACATTACCCGTGTTAAAATGGACCGTTTACCAATTGCGGAGTCCGCAGCTCGTGGTCGTGCGGTAGCATTCTCGCTTCCCACGCCCGGGTTCCCGGGTTCGAATCTCGGCGGGGTCAGGGACTTTCTCTGCCTCGTGATGACTGGGTGTTGTGTGCTGTCCTTAGGTTAGTTAGGTTTAAGTAGTTCTAAGTTCTAGGGGACTGATGACCGTAGATATTAAGTCCCATAGTGCTCAGAGCCATTTGAACCAAACCAATTGCGGAAAAGATCGATATCGTGTTGATGTATGGCTGTTGTGATCAAAATGCCCAACGGGCGTGTGCTATGTATGCTGCTCGGTATCCTGGACAACATCGTCCAAGTGTCCGGACCGTTCGCCGGATATTTACGTTATTTAAGGAAACAGGAAATGTTGAGCCACATGTGAAACATCAGCCACGACCTGAAACAAATGATGACGCCCAAGTAGGTGTTTTAGCTGCTGTCGCTGCTAATCCGCATATCAGTAGCAGACAAATTGCGCGAGAATCGGGAATCTCAAAAACGTCGGTGTTGAGAATGCTACATCAACATCGATTGCACCCGTACCATACTTTTATGCACCAGGAATTGCATGGGGACGACTTTGAACGACGAGTACAGTTCTGCCACTGGGCAGAAGAGAAATTACGGGAAGACGACAGATTTTCTGCACGCGTTCTATTTAGCGACGAATCGTCATTCACCAACAGTGGTAACGTAGATCGGCATAAAGTGCACTATTAGGCAACGGAAAATCCACAATGGCTGCGACAAGTGTAACATCAGCGACCTTGGCGGGTTTATCTATAGTGCGGCATTATGGGAGGAAGGATAATTGGCCCCCATTTTATCGATCGCAATCTAAATGGCGCAAAGTATGCTGATTTCCGACGTAATGTTCTACCGATGTTACTGGAAGATCATTCACTGCATGACAGAATGGCAATGTAATTCCAACATGATGGATGTCCGGCACATAGCTCGCGTGCGGTTGAATCGGTATTGAATAGAATATTTCATGACAGGTGGATGGTTCGTCGAAGCACCATATCATGGCCCTCACGTTCACCGGATCTGACGTCCCCGGATTTCTTTCTGTGGGGAAAGTTGAAGGATATTTGCTATCGTGATCCACCGACAACGCCTGACAACATGCGTCAGCGCATTGTCAATGCATGTGCGAACATTACGGAATGCGAACTACTCGCTGTTGAGGAATTTCGTTACACGTATTGCCAAATGCATTGAGGTTGACGGACATCATTTTCAGCATTTATTGCATTAATGTGGTATTTACAGGTAATCACGCTGTAACAGCATGAGTTCTCAGAAATGATAAGTTCACAAAGGTACATGTATCACATTGGAACAAAGGAAATAAAATGTTCAAACGTACCTGCGCTCAGTATTTTAGTTTAAAAAACCTACCTGTTACCAACTGTTGGTCTAAAATTGTGAGCTATGTATTTGTGGCTATTACAGCGCCATCTATCACAAAGCGAAAAAAGTGGCCAGCTAAAACATTCATATTTATTTACATACTACACGAATTTGCAATAAAAAAGGGTGTTCCTATTTAAATGATTCAAATGGGTCTGAGTATCTCCAATAATCCCACACCAAACATTAACTTTCCACGGACGTTGATGCTCTACCTGACGGAGCCATTTTGGATTGTCTGCAGACCAATAACGCATATTCCTCATATTGACAATTCCTTTGTTGGAGAATGATGCCTCGTCGGTAAAGAGAACATCTGTAAAAAAATTTGGATGAGTCAGAAGTTTTTGCTGAGCCCACCGACAAAATGTTACCCCATTGCGGAAGTCATTTCCATGAAGATCCTGGTGTAAATTAACATGGTAAGGATGAAATTTATGACGTTTAAGAATACGCTGTGCACTTGATTTCGACACACCAACTTCACGTTCAATTTGACGTGTGCTGATTTGAGGATTCACAGCTATGGTAGCGAGCACAGCAACTACAGCACGTTCACGTGCGTGTTCTAGGACGATGTCGAGGTCTTGGATTTAAGCTTCCCGTTTCACGTAGACGAGATGTGAGACGACCAATCATCCGGCGCGAAGGCGATGGCTTGTCAGGGAATCGTCTTCTGTACAGTCGTTCTGCCTGAACAGCATTTCGTCCACCTACAACAGGGTACAGTACAGGTATGTAGAGTGGGGTAGAAAACAGACACATTAACTTAATAATCATAATGTTCGCTAACAGTACTATCAACAAACAAGCAATCTCATAACGTATTTCCCGTCAACGTACATTCTCCATAGATCAGCAGTATTTCTACCATATCTTCATGTGTGTACATTATACTGTACAGTATAAGTTCCAAAACACAACGTTTATTCACAATGTGTACTACCTCCGTGCTGTCACTAGATTATTCTGATGTACGACTACACTGGCAAGCGGTGTACTGCACGCCAAAGCAACAACAAATGGGATGCTCGGGGGGTGGAGGAGTACAAGAGTTTTCATGGGTCGCAAATCATAAACAAGGCGAAGAGTAACTGTGGCAGTAGTGGGAACTACGTTGGACACTTGACTAGGTAGAGCCAGGCCCTGCACGACAGGCACAATGGGTCATATAACGCATTAGATAAACCTTATTTTGGGTGTGCAGGATAAATAAGACAACCTGACGGGTGTACACCGATCGGTACTGGTTCATATTGTGTACGTAGATACGTAAAACGTGCCAGAGGGAAACCATTATGTGCTTATGAGAGTTGATGGCAGCAGACCGTATTATTCGTTTCGGACCTCTTCATAAGTATGGAGGTGCGATTACACATGTCAATCACATCGCGATTACGGGCAGCGTGGGGTTCACGCCTGAGCCTCAGGACGTGTGCTAGCAGTGCATGTCGGGTGTTTCAAGCGTCAACTTCCCGTCTCAATATCTCGGGATGTAATGGGAATATTGCGATGCAATCAACGCCATTGTGTATGTGCTTTGTCATATATATATAATGTTGTTGTGGTCTTCAGTGCTGAGATTGGTTTGATGCAGCTCTCCATGCTACTCTATCCTGCGCAAGCCGCAAGCTTCTTCATCTCCCAGTACGTACTGCAGCCTACATTCCTCTGAATCTGCTTATTGTATTCTATTGGTCTCCCTCTACGATTTTTACACTCCACGCTGCACTCCAATACTAAATTGGTGATTCCTTGATACCTCAGAACATGTCCTACCAACCGATCCCTTCTTCTAGTCAAGTTGTGCCACAAACTCTTCATCTCCCCAATCCTGTTTATTAACACCTCATTAGTTATGTGATCAACCCATCTAATCTTCAGCATTCTTCTGTAACACCACATTTCGAAAGCTTCTATTCTCTTCTTGTCCAAACTAGTTATCATCCATGGCTACACTCGATACATATACTTTCAGAAACGACTTCCTGACACTTAAATCTATACTCGATGTTAAATTTCTCTTCTTCAGAAACGCTTTCCTTGCCATTGCCAGTCCACATTTTATATCCTCTCTACTTCGACCATCATCAGTTATTTTGCTACCCAAATAGCAAAACTCCTTTACTACTTTAAGTGTCTCATTTCCTAATCTAACTCCCTCAGCATCACCCGACATAATTCGACTACATTCCATTATCCTCGTTTTGCTTTTGTTGATGTTCATCTTATATCCTCCTTTAAAGACACTGTCCATTCCGTTCAACTGCTCTTCCAAGTCCTTTGCTGTCTCTGACAGAATTACAATGTCATCGGCGAACCTCAAAGTTTTTATTTCTTCTCCATGGATTTTAATACCTACTCCGAATTTTTCTTTTGTTTCCTTTACTGCTTGCTCAATATACAGATTGAACAACATCAGGGAGAGGCTACAACCCTGTCTCACTCACTTCCCAACCACTGCCTCCCTTTCATGTCCCTCGTGCCTCCCTTTCATGTCCCTCGACTCTTATAACTGCCATCTGGTTTCTGTACAAATTGTAAATAGCCTTTCGCTCCCTGTATTTTACCCCTGCCACCTTCAGAATTTGAAAGAGAGCATTCCAGTCAACATTGTCAAAAGCTTTCTCTAAGTCTACAAATGCTAGAAACGTAGGTTTGCCTTTTCTTAATCTAGCTTCTAAGATAAGTCGTAGGGTCAGTATTGCCTCACCTGTTCCCACATTTCTAAGGAATCCAAACTGATCTTCCCCGAGGTCGGCTTCTACCAGTTTTTCCATTCGCCTGTAAAGAGTTCGCGTTAGTATTTTGCAGCTGTGACTTATTAAACCGATAGTTCGGTAATTTTCACATCTGTCAACACCTGCTTTCTTTGGGATTGGAATTATTATATTCTTCTTGAAGTCTGAGGGTATTTCGCCTGTCTCATACATTTTGCTCACCAGATGGTAGAGTTTGGTCAGGACTGGCTCTCCCGAGGCTGTCAGTAGTTCTGATGGAATGTTGTCAACTCCCGGGGCCTTGTTTCGACTTAGGTCTTTCAGTGTTCTATCAAACTCTTCACGCAGTATCATATACCCCATTTCATCTTCATCTACCTCCTCTTCCATTTCTATAACATTGCTCTTAAGTACATCGGCCTTGTATAGACCCACTATATACTCCTTCCACCTTTCTGCTTTCTCTTCTTTGCTTAGAACTGGGTTCCCATCCGAGCTCTTGATATTCATACAAGTCGTTTTCCTGTAGGCAGTATCTATCTTACCCCTAGTGAGATAAGCCTCTATATCCTTACATTTGTCCTCTAGCCATGCCTGCTTAGTTATTTTGCACTTCCTGTCGATCGCATTTTTGAGACGTTTGTATTTCTTTTTGCCTGCTTCATTTCCTGCGTTTTTATATTTTCTCCTTTCGTCAATTAAATTCAATATTTCTTCTGTCACCCAAGGATTTCTACTAGCCCTCGTCTTTTTACCTACTTGAGCCTCTGCTGTCTTCACTACTTCATACTCATTCTTCTTCTACTGTATTTCTTTCCCCCATTCCTGTCAATTGTTCCCTTATGCTCTCCCTGAAACTCTGTACAACCTCTGGTTCTTTCAGTTTATCCAGGTACCATCACCTTAAATTCCCACCTTTTTCCAGTTTCTTCAGTTTCAATCTACAGTTCATAACCAATAGATTGTGGTCAGAGTCCACATCTGCCCCTGGAAATGTCTTACAATTTAAAACCTGGTGCCTAAATCTCTGTCTTACCATTATATAAGCAATCTGAAACCTGTCAGTATCTCCAGGGTTCTTCCATGTATACAACCTTCTTTTATGATTCTTGAACCAAGTGTTAGCTATGATTAAGTTGTGCTGTGTGCAAAATTCCACCAGGCGGCTTCCTCTTTCATTTTTTACCCCCAATCCATATTCACCTACTACGTTTCCTACTGTCCCTTTTCCTACTACCGAATTCCAGTCACCCATGACTATTAAATTTTCGTCTCCCTTCACTATCTGAATAATTTCTTTTATTCCATCATACATTTCATCAATTTCTTCGTCATCTGCAGAGCTAGTTGGCATATAGACTTGTACTACTGTAGTAGGCGTGGGCTTAGTGTCTATTTTGGCCACAACAATGCGTTCGCTGTGCTGTTTGTAGTAGCTTACCCGCACTCCTATTTTCCTATTCATTATTAAACCTACTCCTGCATTACCGCTATTTGATTTTGTATTTATAACCCTGTACTCACCAGACCAAAAGTCTTGTCCCCCTGGCACAGAACTTCAGTAATTCCCACTGTATCTAACTTTAACTTATCTATTTCCTTTTTTAAATTTTCTAACCTACCTGCCCGATTAAGGGATCTGACATTCCACGCTCCGATCCGTAGAACGCCTGTTTTCTTTCTCCTGATAACGACGTCCTCCTGAGTAGCCCCGCCCGGAGATCCGAATGGGGGACTATTTTACCTTCGGAATAGTTTACCCATTAGGACGCCATCATCATTTATCCATACAGTAAAGCTGCATGCCCTCGGGAAAAATTACGGCCGTAGTTTCCCCTTGCTTTCAGCCGTTCGCAGTACTAGCACAGCAAGGCCGTTTTGGTTAGTGTTACAAGGCCAGATCAGTCAATCATCCAGACTGTTGCCCCTGCAACTACTGAAAAGGCTGCTGCCCCTCTTCAGGAACAACACGTTTGTCTGGCCTCTCAACAGATACCCCTCCGTTGTGGTTGCACCTACGGTACGGCTATGTGTATCGCTGAGGCAAGCAAGCCCCTCCACCAACGGCAAGGTCTGTGGTTCATGGGGGGATGATATATATATATATATATATATATATATATATATATATATATATATATATGGGGTAACCATTAATAAATACATTTGTCTCTGATGTCCTAACGATTGTGTTCTGTTCGGATGTCGGCATTCCGGTCCACGAACAACCACGCCAATGATAACATCAGGGCACCTATCAAACAGGGTAGTATTTTCCAGGTTCTCTCACGACTACAATCGTTGTATACACATACGGTGCAGTACGGCACAGAGAAGGTGCCTATCAGACTCCCTATGCTGGAGGGCCATAGTCAGAATGGAAGCAGGACAGTCGCAAACAGATGTGGCCCGATGGCTTAATTGGAATCGTTCTGTTGTTTCTCGGATGTTGCGACAGTTTATAGAGATCGAAACTGTATCTCGGAGATCAGGGGAGGGCTGACCACGTGTGACATCTGAAGGAGAGGACCGTTATTTGGCTGCAAGGGCACGACTACACCGCCTTAGTACTGTACCGCAATTGTCGTCTGACCTCTCAGTATCCATTAGACGCGTTGTTAGGAGGCAAACGGTGTACAAAAGGCTTCGGAAGAGTGGAGGAGTACCTCTGAGACGTCTTCACAGAAGGGAACGTCGTGGGTTCGTCAAGATACCACCTGGACTTTTGAAGAGTGGGCTAAAATCCTTTTAACAGATGAATCCTGATTTGGTTTGCCAGTGATTCTCGGCGGATTCGCATCTGGAGGGAACATGGAACACGATTTCGGAACCCAAAGATTGTAGAAAGAGACTAGTATCGAGGAGAATTCCTAAAGGTGTGGGCATGGATTATGTTGGCCACTCAAATGCCTCTTTGTGAAATTGTTGGGCGAATCGGTAAGGTTTAACTGCTGTCAAAAAATAAGAGATGGGGCCCCTCCACGCCCGCACCAACGTGGTGACCAAACCAAAAGTTCTACTGTCACCTCCGTAAACATGTTAGTTGTCTAGTATGTGGATCACAGGATGCTGGGCTGTGACGTTGTCCGTGCGTCTGGGTAAGGCTACGCATTAACACGGTCCATCAGGTGATAGATAGTGGACGAAACGCGAGTGAGGGTAGCGATTTGAAGAGCAGAGGAAAAAAAGTGCCATGGCTCGTGCCGTGGGAAAAAAACCTCTGCCACAGTGGGATGGGTAGTAAGAGCAGTAGTGGCTTACTAGCTGCGATAGTTCATGCAAGGTTGGATTTGTTAGTATAGGTATCATGCATCATTACCATGACAAGCGATGGCGATGTGTCCCAGTTGTTGCTGCTGCTGCATTCCTGGAACAATCAAGATCGTTATACAGTAGTGGGAGATCGGCCATAGATCATCTCACTGTGTGGGGGATGTGTGGAGCTTGTTTGCATGCAGTGTACGGTACGGCTTCCCTGTGTGGTGCCAGTTATTCGGCAGTGTTCTCCAATCCAGCTGGATATCCAGTAATGGGTCTGATAAACAGGGGCTCGCCTGTGCCGTTATGTTTGCGTATGCTTGGCCATAGATGTTATGTCCTTACAAGTATGTCTTTTGGTCTTTATGTTTCCATCTATGGTTGTGGTCGTAGCTCCCCAGATTCAGAATAAACGGGTTCTGCGAATGTCTGGAGTTTCTGTATAGTCTTGTGGTGAGTTTGTGGATTACCTCCGTGAGAGTCTCAAGTCGGTATTCCCGGTGAAGGTCCGCGATGCGTGTGTATCGTGGAGCATTGCTTATGATTTTGAGTACTTTGTTTTGTATGAGCTGCAGACGGCGCAGACGTGTAGGCGCAGCGTATCCCCAGACAGGAGCTGCGTACGTCATCAGGGGTCGGATAAGTGTCATGTACATGGACCTCGACACCCTTCTGTTCAGTGTGCTACGCCTGTTGAGCATAGGATAGAGCTGTTTGAGCCTCGCGCTGGCTCGGTTGGTCATGTGTTGTATGTGGTCCCCCCAGAGTAACTTCCGGTCCAGCCAGACACCGAGGTATTTGACTTTCTCGCGGAAACGTATTGGGCGTGCATGTAGAGTTATTGGTCTGCAGTAGCGGTGTTTGCGCAGTTGCTTCGGTCTTCTAGTGAACAGAACGGCTTCGCACTTGTCGACGTTTACTCTAACACGCCATTTCTCCAACCAAGGCTCGGCCACTCTGAGTGCAGTCTGTAGGCGTGACGTAATGTTTGATGGTTTCCAATCTTGCGCAAGGATGGCTGTGTCATCCGCGTAGATTGCCATCATTGTGTTGTGTGTGGTTGGAAGATCGTTTATGTAGAGGTTAAACAGCAGGGGCCCTAGGATGCTTCCCTGGGGTACTCCCGCGTGTATACCGTGTTGTGTTGATTGTTTTCCCTGCACGTCAGTGTTGAAACTCCTGTCTGTGAGGTATGAGTGTATTAGACGCAGCAGCCCGTCAGGGAATCCCGCGTCGCTGAGTTTGCGGATGAGGCCGTTGTGCCATAGACGGTCGAAAGCCTTTTCGATGTCCAGGAACACTGCCCCTGTAGCTTTGTTTATGTTGAAGCCATGTGTTATATGTTCAACGACCCGTAGGAGTTGTTGTGTTGTGGAGTGGTGATTCCTGAAGCCGAATTGCTCCGGTCTCAGGATGTTATTTGTTATGCAGTGCCTAGTGATGCGTTTGAGAATCACCTTCTCAACAATCTTACTGAGCGAACTCAGAAGGCTGATGGGTCGGTAATTTTGTGGGAGGCTGTGGTCTTTCCCCGGCTTCCTGAACATCAGGACCTTGGCCGTCTTCCAAAAGGCGGGGAAGTGTTGGTGTTTTAGTATGGCATTCGTTATGTGTGTTAGGTACTCAGTTGCTTTATCCGTGAACTCCTGGAGGACACGGTTTTGAATGCCATCATGACCAGGGGCTTTCCTAGCAGCGGAATGCATTATAGCCCAGGAGACTTCGGCTGTGCTAGCATGTCGAATGTCGTCGCGCGGTGGTTGGGCTAGAATGCGTGTAACCTCTTGGTCAGTAGCAAGTGTGAACACTGGATCTGATGGTACCAGGTTCGGTGTGAATGACGCTGCGAGTGTTCGAGCCATTAGTTCTGCTTTCTCTTCCGCTGAGTATGCAGGTCCGTCAGGCCCTTGAAGCGTTGGGGTGTATATTTTCTCCCTGGTGAAATGTCGGGCTAGCTGCCATACGCCAGGTCGTGCGGTGTCCAGCCCTTCGAGTTTTTGATTCCACTGTTGTGTTCTATGTGTTTGTATTTTATCGTGTATGATGCCCTGTAGTCTGTTAATGTGCCGTTTGAAGTACGGACGCCTGGTGCGCTGCCATTGTCTCCTGAGGCGATTCCTCATTGAGATTAGGCCCAGGATTTCCTGGGGCAGGGCCGCACTGCGTTGTTGTGAGGTGCGATCAGGTATGGTGCCTGCCATTGCGTCCCGGACGGCGTTAGTGAGGGTTTCCACTGCCTCGTCAATTTGTCCTGTTTCGTTAATTTCGTGTATAGGTGGGATGTGGCTATCAAGCGTTTGCTTGAACAATGTCCAATTCGCACGCCCGTAGTCCAACATCTTGCGTTGTTCTGTGTGCTGCAGTGTTTCCTCGATGTATAGTATTACAGGTTGGTGGTTTGAGGGCAGATCGTTTTCAACGGCAACGTTGAGTGTCGCTGTAATGCCCTTGATGAGGGCCATGTCTATCACGTCTGGCCTGTGTCCCCTCTGATAGGGAATGTGCGTCGGTTCAGCCGGCGCTAGTGTAATGTAGTTTCTACCTAGCGAATGTTCGTACAGTTTTTTGCCGTTGGGATTTCGTATGCGTGAGTTCCATTCTGGGTGTTTTGCGTTCAGATCTCCAGCGACTATTACTCGCGGTGAAATGTTGAGTAATGTGCTGATATCGCGTGTTGAGATGCCTACAGGGCTGTTGTATACCGATATCAGCGTGGTGTAGGCTCCGTTGAACTTGACTCTGACGGCCGTAGCCTCGATTTTTTCCAGTTCAGGGAGCTTTATGTTTGTGTGCTCAATGTCTTTGTGTATGACGATTGCAGTTCCACCTGCCACGGCGTCGCCCGGTCGGTCGGTACGATAGACACAATAGCCAGGAAAGTTTAATTGTTTGTGCGGTTTAAGTTTAGTCTCGCTCAGTAGCGCGACAAGGATTCCCTTGCGCTCCATGAACGCGGCAAATTCTGCCCTTTTGTTGTGGATCGAGTCTGCATTCCAGAACAGGATCCGTGATAGTGTATGCGGGTCTGCGTTATGGGCCGGGTGTGGTGTATTATTCATGTAAGAGTGTGAAAGAGTGTTGTGATGGCAGTGTGTATGACAGCCCAGTATTGCCCGGGTTCGGCGCTCATGAGCTGGGTGATGAGTGTAGTGACGGCCGTCAGCACCTTGGTAAGGATTTGAACGGTCGTGTGTCGGGGGAATAGTGTTTCCAGTATTCCCCCAGGTGGTGTGCTGGTGTTGGGTGTGGCAACCTGAGGTGCTGTTGTGGAGTTAGCGGCCGCTTGTGCGGGTATTGGTGTGTTGTTAGGAGCGGCATTTGTGCATTGTGGCAGAGGTTGTGGCGCCTGTGTTACTTCTGTGGTGAGGGGGATGGTAGTGTGAGTTACAGTCTCGGTGTCTTGTTGACTGTTTTCCTGTGTATTGCTGTTCCGTTGTTGCTGTGTGGCCTGTTGTGGTGGTTTCGTGTTCCCCGCCCTGTGTTTGCGTGTGCGTCTATTCCTCCTCTGGGCTTGGGGTTCGGGGGGTTCTTGTGTGGGTGTGTTTTCTTGTATACGATGCGTTTCTTCGCAGCGCGTGATTTCCGGGAGTGGGGTCGTGTTGTTTGGGGGCATAGGTGTTGGTACCGATGCTTGCTGGGTTTCAGGTGTTGCCTGTGGTTGTTGTGTGGCTGTTGCAGCGGTTGTTTCACGTGTGTGTGTAGGGCGCTGAAGTTCCGCAGCCTGTGCCGTCCCGCCAGGGCGTGCAACCGTGGCAAACGTTACGCCGTTCCTTACTGGGTTCGGCGCTGGCCTTGGACGTGGTATGTCGTACAGTACCCTACTTATGTCTCGCTTTCGCTTCAGCGCCTGTTTGTATGAGTTGCACTGCCTGAAGTTTGCCGCATGGGGCCCACCGCAGTTGGCACAGCGTCGCTGGTTTGGTTGTATTTGTGTACATGTGTTGGATCTGTGATTGCCAGCGCATCCGCGGCAGCGAGTTGCCAGGCCGCAGCGGAGGGCCGAGTGGCCGAACCGCTGGCAGTTGTTGCATTGTTGGGGGACGTTGGGTGGTTCATAGTGTTCTACACGTACGTCCATCCGCAGAAAGCTCTTTATCTGCAGGATGGCGCGGGAATCAGCCGTGTCGGCTAACTCAACCATGTAGTGTGGTAGCGGTGCGTGTGTACGGAACCCTGTCATCCGGGAGGCACTTTTGCAGTCGAACCCCAGATAACAAAGGGCCGCATGTACTGTCTCGTTGGGGGTGCTAGGGTCCACTCCCTTGATCACGTACTGCTGGGTTCTCTCGTCCAGCGTTCTGTACGTGTAATGTTCAATCTTCCGATCTTTGAGGAAGGTCAGAAGATCTTTATATTCTTTGTCTGTGGCAACGTACAGTGAGGCCCTATCCCCCGAGTACTTTGCATGTAATGTGCTGTTTATGTGCCTCTCCGCGGATGCAGTGTTAAGGGCACTAAGGTTCCCGGTTGTTGAGGTGCTGTGGTCCCCGACTTCGTATTGACGGACGATAATGCTCGACCTAGTAGAGCACGAGTGGTTGATGTTTTCTTGGAAACCGACACGCACTCTCGATTTGAATCCCATAGAGCATGTCCGGGATGCATTAAGAAGACGGGTTGCATCAAGTCATAATGCACCAACCACTCTCCAAGACTTGCGGACAGCTCTACAGGAAGAATAGCCGCTATTGCCTCAATATGAGTTTGTGACATCAGTCACAGCATGCCCCGTCGTTGTCTGGCCTGTATTGCTGTCAAGATGGTCACATCCCATACTGAGCACATTAACCAGTTGGCGGAATGTCTGTTGTAACGCCCCAAGGACAGAAAACCCCAATTAACAGACTTCGTGGAAACTTAAAGTAGGGAAGTGAGTCATCTTGACAGTGACGGCAACTATTGACGATAAAATCTACACTGGTAATATTTTGAATAACACACATCCATGCCCGAGGCAGAATTCGAGCCTGCGACCGTAGCGGTCGCACGGTTCCAGACTGTAGCGCCTGGAACCGCTCGGCCACCCCGGCCGGCATTTTGATTAACACCTATATTATTCAAATACTGAGAATAGTATACATAAAGGGGAGATAAAAGGAAAGGCTTATCATAAATTCTTTATCAAATATCTATAGAATAAATTCAGAATCATGGATGTGTGTGACGTCCTTAGGTTAGTTAGGTTTAAGTAGTTCTAAGTTCTAGGGGACTGATGACCTCAGATGTTAAGTCCCGTAGTGCTTAGAGCCATTGATAACATTTACCATGGAAGAGAGTTGTAGCCGCATCGAAAAGGAAATTCACTGCAACTACAATGCAATTCTGATATGGAAATGTTCTGTTAGTTAGTTGCTCTTAACTCGCTCTAGAGTACTTTTGCGATAGTTGTCTGGATGCAAACGCTATTAGATTGTTTCAGTTTTGGAAGTTTGATAATTCGTGAGATAGAGATTGAAGTATTGCTCAGTCATTCGACTGGAGATAGTTAATCTGTACTGTTGTCAACGTGACGGTATAGTAAGGCGAGTGTTAGACTTCAATTGAGTGATATTGGTGTATCGGACTTAGCCTTCGTACTGATGAACAGTTACAAACCTTGAGAGCACTGGATCAACGACAGAAAAACAATTCGTAGTCTTGAGCAGGACACAGTAAAACGAAGACACGAAGAAAGACAAGTACGCCGACTAATCAAAAGTTGTCGTCAGCGTCACGATAACTCAACTGAAGAGAAGTTAATCTTGAATGACATATCGGTTTGTGTGTGTTGTAGGGACGAACCATTAATTACAGAAAGAACAATAGAATCTGAGTCAAAAGGTAAATCTTACGTGTTGCCTAACTCTTTAAACGTTTCAAGTGACTAAGTGAGTACATGAATAATGGACAGTGAAGAGTGATTAGTTTAAACCAGTATTACAGCGTATTAAAAAGAAAAAAAACATTTACTACAACATAAGTTATCTCTGGAGTTACGTCGGACCGTTGTTAATAACTGGACGTAGCAACGGCATAGCAACGGAATAGTAGACAGCAAATTTTCATCGTCGCTATGTATGATGTGAAAAACGACCGTAATGATGAAATCAAGAATCAAGATTTTATTTCATCACGGTACTAACGGGGCATAAAAATAAAATTGACCGATTGCAGTTTACCAGTTCGCACAAAATGAGAAGACTGTTGCGGATAGATAACAGCATATTTCTAAACCACACGAGGAGCTGTGTTCTTACGAGAGTTACAGGTGCTGTTCTACGTCACACCGACGGGGACAGACATCGTTACGAGTCGCGTCTCTTCCCGGCCAGTGAATAAGGAGGGATTAGACGTCACAGTGTGCAAATCTGTTAAGTTGGAAAAAACGAAGAACGTTTTTGTCTACCGTTATGCAGGTTTTACGTTCTGTATTATTTACATTGTTTCTACTTTGCTATCACCCGTTTATACTGTTTTGTGGAAAAATAAAGGCGACCTTGCAAATTTTCCGTTTGTTGCCTTAATTTTGGACACCAATATATATATAGTGCGTCTATGTATGTGTGTTTGTGTGTGTGTGGCGCACAGACAGTAGCTTGACTGTACCTAGGTACTGCTCGAGAATGAGCCATCGCTCGAAACCGGTAGCGCTAAATCAAAGATAAAAAGCGCTTCATACAAGTCATTCATTAGACCAACTTTGCCTGCCTCATACTTTTCATTGCTTCCTCTGTACAAAAATAAAAATAAAAAAAATCGCGTGATAAATGTACGTTTTGCGAGTGGAGAGCCGGCCGGAGTGGCCGAGCGGTTCTAGGCGCTTCAGTCTGGAACTGCGCGACCGCTGCGGTCGCAGGTTCGAATCCTACATCGGGCATGGATGTGTGTGACGGTCTTACGTTAGTTGGGTTTAAGTAGTTCTAAGTTCTAGGGCACTGATGACATCATCAGTTACGTCCCATACTGCTCAAAGCCATTTGAAGCATGTTTTTTTTTTTTTTTTTTTTTTTTTTTTTGCAAGTGGAGAGATGGAAGGAAGGTAGTGGCGAGTATTGACATACAAGTGAACAACGTCGTAGGAAATAAAATTTTTCGCTGATGGGCCGAGATATTTTCGCTGGGAACTTGTATTTTGAGTGCAGTTTGTAACGGGAGTTTACACGCTACGGGCGCGTTTCGCCTGACCGCAGCGACCGGCTCAATGTTGGGGTGGCAGTTTTTGGCGGCGCTCCGCACGTTTTGCGGAATTTTTTTTCCCCTCGCCGTGGTCACTGGCTAATTACTCACGTCCGAGTTAGGCCGTGATGAATCGGGACTGGTCACGCCACGGCCGCGCCACGCCTTGTTTGCCGATGCATTACAACGCTCCCTAGCAGCGGTCACTGGCTCCTCTTCCCTGCAGCGACGGGGGAGAGTGTCCGAAGCCCCACAGCTGCTGTACTCCAAGTACACCGTAGAGTCACCGGCATTCGTTGTCACCAATGCTATCCACCATACCTCACTTAACCGTTCCTCCCTTCTATCGCCTGTGCAAGCTGTAAGGGGGCGAACATGAAGTTTCCGTCAGAGGACGTTGCCGTACCGTATATGCAACCCAGCGCGGCACTGATGCGGGTATAAGCGACCATAAGGCGAAACGTTCGGAAACTACGACAAGGGGTGCTGGTGCTTCATGACTACGCACTTCCACTTGTAAAAAATGTAGTAACGCAGAATTTATCACAACTCAAATGGGAGACAATCGACCATCTTCCCCATAGTCCCGATTTCTCCTGATGCAATTATCACGCCTTCGGTCCAATAAGAAACGCTTGAAGTGTCGACGATTCCTGTCGGACTAGGGTGTGCAGCAGGCAGTTAAAGACATCTTCACACAAAAGGACACGGTGTTTTACGAAACGGATATGTTCAACTTGTTGCTTCGGTGAAATGATTGCCTCAATGCCCAAGATGATTTTGCCTGAGTAGCATACAGATTCTGGACTGTACGGCCTGCGAACGGAAAATTTTTGATCGCCCCCTATACTACACACGTCTGTTGGAAAGTATCCAGTGACTTATTGGTGGACATTATATGGGGTATGTCCACTCTTCGCCTTCATCACGGCCTGAAGTCTGCTGGAGACATTTTCAATTAGGTGTCTCAATGTCTGTGTCTCTCTGTCAAGAGGCGAAACCAGAGAAGGTAGTGATGTGGGACGCTGGTTTCTGGATCGAAGTTCAAATGGTTCAAATGGCTCTGAGCACTATGGGACTCAACTGCTGAGGTCATTAGTCCCCTAGAACTTAGAACTAGTTAAACCTAACTAACCTAAGGACATCACAAACATCCATGCCCGAGGCAGGATTCGAACCTGCGACCGTAGCGGTCTTGCGGTTCCAGACTGCAGCGCCTTTAACCGCACGGCCACTTCGGCCGGCCCTGGATCGAAGTCGACGGTTGTAACTCATCAGAGAGATGTTCCTTTGGGTTCAGATCGCGAGTCTAGGCAGGCTAGTCGGTTTCAGGATCGTCATTGTCCACAAATCTGAGCCTCACAGACACTGCTTTGAAAGAGTGTTCTTTGTCATGCTGATACAAACTATCCGAACTGTTCCTCTCCTGTACGCAGAAACACAATGCATTTAGCGTTGTCTTTAGAGCAATAAGGAAACGATAAGCCATGAACAATACCCCATACTCATCACTTAACACTTCCGGGCTGAGATGCCGTGGTCCATACATAAAACACTCCCCTGACGTTTCGCCCTCGACTGCGGAAGGCGTCCTCAGAGGACAAGCGGCGAACTGCATCGAGAGCGAGAGTGAGCGCCGTATATATAAGCCATCCAGAGGGCGCCGCCGTCAATCACGTGACGTCGGTTGTGCTATAATCTCTGATATTGCCAACTTTCTCAATTGAAATTAATCGACTGCTGTTGCCGCAGTGTTGACATCCATATCTCATCCAGCTTAATGATTTCACCTTTTCTATTAAAATTATTGCAGTGTTTGGCAATCTCAATAGCCTCTCTGTACATTCGCGCATAATAATGCGACTTCTTTGCTATGACGGTCGTCTCACTAAACTTTATTTCACCTTCCTGAAAAACACATGATATATCAATACGTCCGAGGCGGCAGTTCCTTTTGTGTTCACCCAGACGGGTGTTGACGCTTCTTTTTGTTGTGCCTATATAGACCTTTCCACAACTGCACGGAATTTTATAGACACCTGGTGTAGCTAGAGGATGTCGTTTATCTTTTGCGGATCTTAAACATTCAACATTGCAGCAACAGCGTGACAATCCATTAATTCACTTCAAAATTGTAATCTAACAACATATTTAAAGCAAAACGGTACATAGCCGAACCCTTACAACTACGAGTTTCAAAATCCAGTTCTTTCACGGCTGAAGGCCTCCAAACAAGAAATCTTAAAAATCAACAAGATAAATTTCAAGTGACTGAAGACACGCAGTTAAAATTGCAAATAAAATTATATATATATATATATATATATATATATATATATATATATATAGGGTGGTCCATTGATCGTGACCGGACCAAATATCTCACGAAATAAGCGTCAAACGAAGAACTACAAAGAACGAATCTCGTCTAGCTTGAAGGGGGAAACCAGATCGTGCTATGGTCGGCCCGCTAAATGGCGCTGCCATAGGTCAAACAGATATCAACTGCGTTCTTTTTAAATAGGAACCCACATTTTTATTACATATTCGTGTAGTACGTAAAGAAATTTGAATGTTTTAGTTGGACCACATTTTTCGCTTTGTAACAGAAGGCGCTGTAATAGTCACAAACATGTGGCTCACAATTTTAGACGAACAGTTGGTAACAGGCAGGTATTTTAAATTAAAATACAGAACGTAGGTACATTTGCACATTTTATTTCGATTATTCCAATGTGATACATGTACCTTTGTGAACTTATCATTTCTGAGAATGCATGCTGTTACAGCGTGACTACCTATAAACACCACATTAACGCAATAAATGCTCAAAATGATGTCCGTCAACCTCAATGCATTTGGCAATACGTGTAACGACGACATTCCTCTCACCAGCGAGTAGTTCGCCTGCCGTGATGTTCGCACATGCATTGACAATGCGCTGTCGCATGCTGTCAGGCGCTGTCGGTGGATCACAATAGCAAATACCCTTCCACTTTCCCCACAGAAAGAAATCCGGGGACGTCAGATCCGGTGAACGTGCGGGTCATTGTATGCTGCTTCGACGACCAATCCACCTGTCATGAAACATGCTATTCAGTACCGCTTCAACCGCACGCGAGCCATGTGCCGGACATCCATCATGTTGGAAGTACATCACCATTCTGTCATGCAGTGAAACATCTTGTAGTAACATCGATAGAACACTACGTGGGAAATCAGCACACCATTTAGATTACCATCCATAAAATGGGGGCCAATTATCCTTCCTCGCATAATGTCGCACCATACATTAACCCGCCAAGGTCTCCATCGTGGATTTTCCATTGCCCAATAGTGCACTTTATGCCGGTTTACTTTACCGCTGTTGGTGAATGACATTTCGTCGCTAAATAGAACGCGTGCAAAAAATCTGTCATCGTCCCGTAATTTCTCTTGTGCCCAGTGGCAGAACTGTACACGACGTTCAAAGTTGTCGCCATGCAATTACTGGTGCATAGAAATATGGTACGGGGGCAATCGATGTTGATGTAGCATTCTCAACACCGACGTTTTTGATAATCCCGATTCTCGCGCAGTTTGTCTGCTACCGATGTGCGGATTAGCCGCGACAGCAGCTACAACACCTACTTGGGCATCATCATTTGTTGCAGGTCGTGGTCGACGTTTTACATGTGGCTGAACACTTCCTGTTTCCTTAAATAACGCAACTATCCGGCGAACGGTCCGGACACTTGGATAATGTCGTCCGGGATACCGAGCAGCATACAAGCACACGCTCGTTGGGCATTTTGATCACAATAGCCGTACATCAACACGATATCGACCTTTTCCGCAATTGGTAAACGGTCCATTTTAACACGGGTAATGTATCACGAAGCAAATACGGCCCGCACTGGCGGAATGTAACGTGATACCACGTACTTACACGTTTGTGACTATTACAGCGCCATCTATCACAAAGTGAAAAACGTGGTCGAACTAATACATTCATATTTCTTTATATACTACACGAATATGAAATAAAAAATGGGGGTTCCTATTTTAAAAAATGCAGTTGATATCCGTTTGATCTACGGCAGCGCCATTTAGCGGGCCAACCATGACGCCATCTAGTTTCGTTCTTTGTAGTTTTTTCGTTTGATGCTTATATCATATTTGGCCCGGTCACTACCAGTGGACCATGCTATATATATATTAGAACAAATAAGCCCTCGGTCACAAATATTAAGTCAAAATTGAACACGTTTCGACCCTACTATGAGCGTCGTCTTTAGAATTAGACTAACTGTTCTAAAACATATTAAGTATATAATACATTAATACAATTAAAGTTTGTACTGACTGGAAAAAGATGCAGTACTTACAAGTCACATATTAAAAAAGATGTAAGCCGGAAAGGCGACGTCATGAATCGTTGTAAATAAGATGGCGAGCCGCTAAGGGCTGCTCGTACTTTGGTGAACAAGGGTTGGAAGACTCTTGCAACCCTTGTTCACTAAAGTGGTGGTGGTGGGCCCAACCATACTTTATCCATTGGTAACCCAACCAGGAGACAGTTACTGATCGACCGACCAAACTACTAGCTAGACACCAATCGGTACATGAACTCAAGCACCAAACTGTTATGGGCGTGATTATCCACAATGAAATATGCATTAAACTGTCTAAAGTACACGCTGTTTTGGACAGTGACAACAGGTGAGGCGAGGAACTGCCTGATATTACGATAGTGGCCAGGGCAGGTAACCAGAACACTAACGGCCACAAGGCAGAAAATTCCGCATTGCGGCTCGATTTCACCACTACAACCATTTGGTGTTGCTCATAGGAAAAGCTCCCCAACAGCGAACCACCGAAACGAACGACACAACATGAACGGACGTGGCTTGGGTACTTAAGACACCACTCAACTTTGAAGTCCTGGGTCTCACCGACTTTCTTCAAGTTATTTTTATATCTCTGACAACAGAACTTTACATTTAAATTCACTGACAGGTATGTCATTTGATTTTATTAGATGCTGACCGTATCATGAACAGTTTTATTTTAAATGTGAGCTAGTGTGGCTGACGCTGGTGTGGCGACAAAGACCTGCATAACGGCTGGAGTTTATCATTTTACACAAGAAATTCTCGTCAGTGTTTGTAAGCTGTAACGTAATGTTACGGTAGTACCAAATGTAATTCACGTTATTACATTTTTATGCGAACTCTGCTGACTAGTGTCGTATACACTCGTTGTGCTCGTTACATCTCTTCACAAACAACCATTATTAGAGGTACCATTAGATAGAGTTCCTCCACACTGATGTGTGGAAAGCAAAACATGTGACTGTAGGTTTTCATTGTGACGGAGGCGTGTAAAACATTTTATGCATATTTCTGAGCCACGAAGCTCGTAGCGATCGGACAGCTCCACACACACTCCGACACTGCGCAGGGACCACCAGCGGACCCAGCCGACTGCGCCGCACGGAGATATCCTCCCTGGTCCAACCGACCAACTATCCTCAGAATGCCTACAACATCTAAAATAGTCGTCAGTGGAAGTAACGCCAACTACACATACAACCTGACAAACACTTGCACGAAGACCTGAACGATACGCAACAGTAAGTAAGCACGCACGAAGACAAATCGGGAGTAGATGCACACACATACAGCCGACTCACGAACGATCGGTGAGCCAAAAAGCGCCGTCCATTAGGACGACCGACCGACGATCCACCAATACCGTGGCGCGGCTCAAGCGATGCGTGGCGGCAATGGTCGGGCGAGCCATGTCGACGCAGACCTCACAGCTTCAACTCGACTGCACTAGTGCCGCATTGCAACTCCCCGACCGGCAGGTCCGGACTGCGCTCCAGACGCGTTCCAAGTGACTGACAGCACGAACTCGCGACCCGAACTCGCTTACGACAGATAACGACCGGCAAGTAATAGCAGTCGACCAAAGATACTACGATAGGGGATACATTGATATTCGCTGCTAGCGCCGCTCACGGTCAGGCTAAGCAGGATCTCAGTGACAGTAGTATTTTAAATTAACGTAGTGAGGTGGAAGTACGTTAAAAACAGGGTGTAAAGTACATGATGGCGGGAAATTGAGCCACTCACGGCTCACAGGTGAAGTAGAAGTATTATCAAAAATCCCTTACAAGTTAAAAATACTTTTAAATAGAAGGTACTCAAAAAGTTATTTAACACAAAAAAATCCATTTTCAGGACAGATAAATTGTTAAGAGATTATGAAATTCAATTTGAAATAAACACTATAATTCACGCTTTTGCGCTATTAGCTAATTTCGCTCCCTAGGGCATTTTCAAGATACCTGGTAATGAAAGAAATGGCAGTTTCAGTGATAAAAAAACAGAAATATACATAAAATGTTTTACACACCTCCGTCACAGTGAAAAATCTATTGTCACATATCTTGCTTTCCACACATCAGTGTGGTGGTACTCTATTGAACGGTACCTCTAACAAAGGTTGTTTATGAAAAGGTGTAACGAGCACAACGTGCATATACAACACTCGTCAGCAGAGTTCACACAAAAATGTATCAGTGTGAATTACATTTGGTATTACAGTCACATTATGTTACAGCTTACAAACACTGGCGTGAATTCTTATGTAAAATGATAGACTGCAGCCATTATGCAGGTCTTTGTTGCCCACCAGCGTCAGCCACACGAGCTCACATTTAAAATATTTAAAATACAACTGCTCATGATACGGTCAACATCTAAAAAAATCAAATGTCATACCTGTCAGAGAATTTAACTGTAAGGTTGTGTCGTCAGAGATATAAAAATAGGTTGAAGAAAGGAAATAAACAGTTGATCAAAGGCATTACTCTATGGCTAAAGCGGAAGTTACACAGAGATCTCCTACGTGAAATGTGCTTATAACGGAGACATGCGGAACTTCAAACATTTTGAGGGAAGTTGTGGAGTGTAGAAGCCTTTTATTATGTGTACGAGGGAGTAAAGCGCAGGCCAAACCACAAGAAAAACAAAAACATAGCTCAGTCATAAAAATTGATACATTACACTTATGAAACTAGAGACTGTGTTCTCCAAGTCTTCTGCCGTTCGACGAGCTTCCACAGCCAGGGAGACCATTTTATACAGCCGCAACATTTTATTTTGCAAAATGGGAGCTTTTAAAACAATAGTACAAATAACAAACAAAATATTAAAATCAGTAAAAAAATGTCCTCGGCGAATGACAGAGCGACGTGGCGCAGTGGTTAGCATAATGAACTTGCGTTCGGGAGGACGATGGTTCAAATCCCTGTCTCGTCATCCAATAGACTGGCAAGGATTTCCTTAAAACGCTTGAGGCAAATACCAGTAAGGTTTCAACCCCATCATCTCCCAACACGAGCTAGTGCTCTGCTAATGACCTCGCTGTCGACCGAAAGTTAAAATCTGATGTTCCCTCCTTCGTTTCCGAGCAATTGAGTGGGATGACACAGAATTTCGCAATTTGTCTATTACTTCCCGTGGGGGGCAGAGGTGTGAAGCGGTTACATTGTGGTTGGTGCACCTTGGAGGAACCCTCTTTTGTGGTCGTCAGACGTGGTCAGCTGGAAGCTTAATAAAGATTATGCCTACCCTAACGTTGCCATGCAGTCTAATGTCGAGACAACGTCACATTCCAGTGCCCAAAAATCTGCATACTGCCCGATTCGGCCAGATGGTGAATGGACAGCCACAACGACACCACTTTAAAACTCTGTCAGCTGTCTCACTGGAGTGTGTGGCCTCCCCCTGTCCTTCACAATGATCAACCAATATCTGACACTCTTCACGTCCCTTATATGGTCTATCAGAGCTGGTAACAATACTAAACACGAATAAGACTAACGTACTCGGGTAGCTGTTCTATCTGTCACAGGGGAATACAACCTTAATCTTTTACTCTTTCTGTCAGGCAGTGTATATTCCAATGTGACATGGCAGTTTCCTTGCTGTCACTCCGTTCCTCAACTCCCTCTCCCTCCTTCCCCCAAACACACACATTCACACACACATTCACACATACACACACACAAAGTTTTCTGTTAACATTGGTCTTTAACGAACACGTTTGTATTTCCTGACAGCATCATTCATGTCGAACGAACAGCTCAGAACAGTGAAAAAAAGTACATGTATTTTGACACTAGTAAACTATGGTCCCAGACAGCTTTTCTGAGTGACGCATCGAGATGATGTATTTCGATACTTATCTTTTCCAGCGTGGTTGCGGCCCCAAGTGTGACGTGCCGGAGGTGTTGGCAGCAAACCTGCACGTTATTTACGCGCCTCATTCGTCATCCTAGCAGCCAGCACATGTGTGTGTGTGTGCAGGGGCAATATCCAGGCGTGGGCGCTACCGTCCGCACACCGTGGATTTATTACCGTCTGCGGCGCTGGAAGATAGGTCCTCCCACGCGCGCAGAGGTGCGGATTGAAAACGGCGAAACAACAGCGTTAGCTGGAGTCCTGGGGGACGCAGCCCGTCCGCACAGTAGCAGCAGCAGCGGGTGGGTGGTAGGGGTGGGAGGTAGGGGGGCGGACCCTCCTGAAGAGCATCGCTGCTGACGGCCGCCCAGAACTGCAAATGCGTTTAAGGGGCAGGGGAATTGGTTTGTGCACTGGTCGGCAAATAGGGTTTTCACCTCATATCGCGACAGCGCATTTCGAAACGGACGAGCAATTTGTATCCCTCCTCACAGCGAGCTGCGCCTGCGCTTCCTAATGAACCGCCCTCGGTATTAATTACCGCGGCGAAACACCAACTCCAGGGCGCGCCCGCTCGCCACGCACGCTTCGCTTTCCATTACAAGTCGCGATAGCTCTGCTAGGGTTGCCGCCCTACCACCTCCTAGCAGAGAGACACTGTCTCTTCCCCTCAACCGCATTACGGCATCGCCTCCGCTGTGTGATGGACGATACAGAGCTGCTCTCTACGACACCTGCGTTTGGATGCGTAGCGATTGGCTGCGAGTAACTTTCTGACTTTCAATAGGCGTCGGTCTCTTGGGTGGTTAGATGTCGTTCTCCAGTTTTATTTTCTCCCCTGTACGGATACCATCTCTGTATCGCTACTACAAAGTATTTGTATGGAGTGTAACCATGTGTGGATAATTTAGATAAGAAGAAAACAGAAGCTTTTGAGACGTGGTGCTACAGAAGAATGCTGAAGATTGCATGAGTAGAACACATAACTAATGAGGACGTATTGAATAGAATTGGGGAGAAGAGAAATTTGTGGCACAACTTGAGGAGAAGATGGAATCGGTTGGTAAGACATGTTCTGAGGTATCAAGGGATCACCAATTTAGTATTGGAGTGCAGCGTGGAGGGTAAAAATCGTAGAGGGAGACCGAGGGATGAATACACTAAACAGATTCAGAGGGATGTAGGTTGCACTAGATACTGGGAGATGAAGAATCTTGCACAGGATAGAGTAGCATGGAGAGTTGCACCAAACCAGTCTCTGACGACCACAACATCAACATGGCTACTACAGCCAACGGGCTATATTTTCTTCTAGCCATTCGCCTCCATCGAATGGCTTCGCCTGAAGATTCCATTAAATGAATTTTTCTCCTACGAAAGCAAGTAACACCTGCTGTCATCTATTGCTTAGGTGAACGACATATAACTACTCTTTTGCTGAAGAATCCAGTATGTCATCTCATCTTTCTTCATTCGTTCCGTACCTCAATCAGTAAAAATGGAACCCTTATATGATCATTTTGCACTCCGTCTGTCTGTGAAGACCTCTTTTCCTCAGGAACGAGTAGAGGTATCAAAACGCAATTTATGTCAGCTATGAACACCTGCGGTCCCTTTGCGGGATAAAAAAATTTTGAGCTCCAAAGTCAGTGCAATAAAAAGATATGGCCATTTATGTCATATATATCGATACTCGCACACTCACTAGTCAGTTACTATAGGCTACTTCTCGTTGGCCTAGAATTAAGTAATTTTGCTAGAAGCAAGGTTACACAGTAAAAGTGAAAGAAAAGATCGAAAGCTGTCACCTTGTTATTACATCACATTTTTTTCCATTTATTGCTTGTCTGTCCGTCTGTTAAGACACTTTTTTGTCAAGAATGGTTAGATATATCAAGTTGGAATTTACGCTTTTGAGTAATCAAAAAATATGGACCTTTATGTCACATATTTTGATACTCGCGAAGAAATTCATCAAAATCTATCGATGAATACATAATTAAGTTTGTACGGAAACCCCAGAGGGTGAGTTCTGTTCGAGCTTGTCCAGTTTTTTTAAGAGATATCGATACCTACTAATATCCATTACTGAATGAAGCGATAACTGAGCTTCCCCGTATTTAATCGATATCTGATCATATACAAGGTACGCAAAATAAAATTGGCCCAGAAAGTACTTTATGTACCCAACGATAGGAAAAGTCACACATCCGTATCTCCTGTAGGAGGTTGGGTTGCCTATCTTAAGATGCATAAACTTTTTTTCTAAGGCAGTTTCATTTTGCCCACGCTGTACGTCGGTGAAGGGCGCGATAATGTAACTTTTGGGAATGAAATTTTCACTTTGCAGCAGAGTGTGAGCTGATACGAAACTTCCTGGCAGATTAAAACTATATTCTTTATGGAGCCTCGAACTTGCGATCTTTGCTTTTCGCGGACGTTCTACCAACTGAGCTATCCAAGCATGACTCACGACCCGTCCTCACAGCCTTACTATCGCCAGTACCTTGTCCCCTACCTCCCAAATTTCACAGAAGCTCTCCTGCGAAACTTTCAGCACTAGGACTCCTGGGAGAAAGGCTATTGTGGAGACGTATAAGATTTCTTTCACTGGAAGTACCGTTACATGAACTAATACTTTACTCAAGATAAACATCACCTTTACTGCAAATATCGAGTGAGATGCGCAGTCATGGAACACTGCACTGGTATTCGTATTAAGTTTCCTGTCGTTTCCCTAAACTGCTTGAAGCGAATGCCACCATGGTTCCTGTGAGGGAACAAAGTCAGTTTCGCTCTTCTTCCTTCATTAGTCGTGGACTGTAATCCATCGTCAATGTAATGTTAAATCCTAAGCCTCATTTTCTTGCTTTTACTTAAGTGTAATGTATGTGAACGTTTTGTCCTTGATGGAATCGAAACCTGCTCTGATCCTGCACCAGATGCCACGGTATTTGAAACAATTTTTAACGTTAATGCTGAACACAGTGCCCAAGCTTTTCTTTTACTAATGGATATGAGCCCTGAAGTTTTTGAACTGATGAAGTCGATAGTGCATTTTAAATGTTACTGAAGGACTCACCTTATAAAACTCCTCTTTCCTGTAGCGGTCGATATCTGCTTTTACTGAATCTTAATGTACGTAATAACAGTTCACTGAACGCGGTAATCGATACGAACTCTAATTCACCTCTCAAAGACGCAATACTAAAACGGTTCTTTTCCGAAAGAAATGTCACGAGACAAGAACACTCTTACCTTGTGTTTACAGAGCACATCTTAGAATTTTGATTCAAAATTTCCGGCAAACATGAAAACAACCAGATCGTATGTCAACAGAAAAATGTACCACAGAAAAAACAAGAAATAAATCTTTAAGAAATGGTATTAAAACAAAGGAAAAAGGATCAGTGGAATAGAAGGCGGGACTGTTTAACTATGAACAGCTGTAATAAAAAATATATATCACATGATACGAAATAAAGGCGCTCCACTTGAGTGATTTGACTAGATTTTTTTTAGGCATGGGAATACTTAAAACTGAATTATAAATTGAACAAAATAAAGACACTACCCGAGAGGAAGACATGAAAAATTACGTGTTTAATATGGTCCGAAAATTAAAGGTAATGAGGAAATTTAAGAGTAGAAGTTAGTAGCTCATAATGGTCAATGTTCAACTGAAAGAAAAAGGGGTTGTCCAGCAGAAGCGATTCTTTTCTTAGTGCATAATCCCATATTTACTTTTTGAAGTGTACGGTGTCTGTCTTTAAAAATAATTACATATGTGAACTTAACTGACATTTTTTTGAGTGATCAGAGCTTTAGCGATTTTTCATTGTTAAATATATTTACTTTTAGTTATCAGTCACAACAACTGTTTTACTTAACACCACCTGCCGCCTTCGTCCTTCAGCATCACATCACATAGGCTTTTCGCCACCACCATTATACCATGGTTGGACCAGAGTCGCAACTAGCAGCTGTTTGGCTACTTTGTGTTTTATATGTGGGACGCCGTCTCTGGATTAATCTTGGAATAACTGTGGTGCCACCTCATGAGAAAGTAACTGCCAAAACCGGTATTGAGGATTTCAGTTGACTGGTAAAAAGGGCTGAATGCAGTGAAAACTTTATGGAATTGGTGGCCCAAAGATACTGTCTCCATTGCAGATGTGTATCCTCATCCGAAATCATGCGGTTTAGAAAATCAATGCCCTGCACAGTGTAACGTTCAAAGAAGTCCAGAGACGCTATGAACGTTACGCTTTCGTGCGCATGTGACAGTCATCCAGCGTGAGAATAATTTCCAATAACGCAGTCGGTGTCCCACTATTTAATGAAAACTGCGTATTGACGAACGCACCTACTGAGCACTTTCCTCAGTTATCACTCTGCGATTGCTGTGAATCAGTTCCTCCGTCGCAAGTGTAGGGAAGCAGCCTACTCAAGCTGTAGTAAATTCACATCAGTTTCCATTGTGTGCCAGCCAGTCTGCTGTAACTAGCTCTGATGTCATAAATGTTGCGCAATACCTTAAAAATCAAGCAAATGACCTAAAACTTTTCTAGCATGTCAGGAATAATACTAAATTAATGTGTGTTAAATATCAGTTCGATAACTTCAGCCATTTTCGAAATTTGGACGTTTTTCTAAAAAGATCATTGGCGCAACAGAAAAGAGCTATAGACTTCAAAATTTATATTTAGTTCATCTTTCATAATGATTTAATAAAAACAGTACTTTGGATTTCACAAATTAAGATTTTAGTGGAAATTCATGATTTTCTGGTTTTTGTCTCAAAACTGAAGGAAGCAAGATAGATTAAGTAGGCTAATAAATAAGGCTAGGATGTTTAGATTTAAATAGGTTGACTATGAAGATGTGTAAAGTTTCCTTTTCATACCTACAAAATTATAGCGATAGCGGATCTAAAAAGGGCCAGTTCAGAGCTCATCTACTGCGTGCAGTGTAATTTAATTAATTCTTTCGCCCAAAATATTTAACTTAGCCACGTCAAAATTTTATTATCAATACTTACCTGCGTGCTGAATGCACGTTTAAATTAAGAGCTTCATCGGCCATCAGCAAAAGAAGCTATAAATTATTATGTAACTTGAAGTGGTGCGTTACTAGCCGAGCGGCTATTCGAGAGAGCCGATTTGATCCGGCGTTCCCTTAAGGTACGTTGTCCAAGACGCGACGCACACTAGCGACTGCGACGGGTCGCTACGTGACGTCAGAAGTTGTCCGCTGGCGCATGCGCAGTTCGAGTTTGGGATGCAACGCGCGACTGTTGCGGCAGCTGTCGCAGCACTGCACCAGTGAGCAGTGTTGCGACGGAAGTCGCACGACACAAAGACGTACGGCTGCGAGAAAGATGTCGAGCCAGTCAAGGAAAACTGAAATGAGCCACTCACAGGATGTGATGCTCTGTGAGCTGGTCTCGCAACAGCCTTGCCTTTACGATTTGAAGAACCCTAAATATAGAGACACTATGTTCAGAGACAGAATTTGGGAAGAAATTGGTGCACAGTTGAAACTGGCAGGTGAGTGAAATATATAATATTTTCCCATTAATGCAAATTTTTCAGGCCTGTTATGAAAATCAGTATAATCCATGCAGATGTAGAATTAGAATGATGAAAATGAACTTGAAGGTCAATTTTCGCATTACTCTTTTTTGTGACGATAAAAATTGAAAACGGCAAATACATTATAAATGAACAATCTAAAGTACAACGAGAAAGTTACATTTTACAATACCTTCACTTTGAAAGTAAACGGTAGATTGGTGTCTTGATGATACCTTCTAGTTGTGAAAAACCACCGCCAGATTGTTGTACAGCTTTCTGTAATCAATAGATGTTCGTTTTTGAGGAAGGCGTTTCTCAACAGATTGCGCAAACAGTATGCTGCAATAAGTAATTTGTCACATTCACTTCAATTCATTGGTAGAAGATGGTGCTCAAAAAACTTGTGCCAAAAGTGCACTACTGTTTTACAAGGCCCTTCTGGTCTGACACAGTTCACAATTGAAATTCGTCTTTTGTAAATCCTGGAGTCATCTTTTGAGTGCAGCTTGGCAAGATTAAATGTTGATGTTATCCATAACGATGTATGCTGTCAGAATACAAGAATATGGAAGTTCATTTCGATGGGAATAGAGATTCAGTCGGCTATGAAAGTTGCCTTAGCTTGTTCCAAAAGTTTCTGCATGGGAGAAACTGACAAGTATAATTTGGGGAAATTTTGTGAACAAGCATGGACATTATTTCTTCCACATTTCTGCCAGTGTATACTGCAGACATTCAGAATCAAAATTCTAGAGATGTTTAAGGTGTAACCCTATCTTGTTGTCAAGAACTTGAAACAATGCAATGCGCTTATTGTTAATAAACTTATCTTTCATTGGAATTTTAGGTGAAATGTGCAAAAACAGATGGAGGAATATTCGGGACTCGTATCAGAGAAATAAACGAGAAAGAAATCTTGGAACAGGTTCAGATGCCTCAGCAAAACCAAGAAAATGGGTTCTGCTTGATCACTTGGCTTTAAGAAACCTACGTTTCGTGGCATTTTAAATGAAATTGTCAAGAGCATATGGAGAAATATGAGTAACTCATACCGGAGGAATATGACATGGTTTCATTAGGTCCAAATGTGTCAGCGAAACAAAACAAATGCATTCTCTATCGTGTGATGACCACACGATTCTCGTTGCGCGTCGACAGAACTGGCGGCTAGTCGCGACGCTCCCGGAGATATATGAGCCCAAATCTCGGAAACGGAGATCGATATCAATCTGATCTCAACTTAAAAAATAATTTCGATATGTTAGCTTCTTTTCATCGGCAACGATGTATGACCTAACGTGAACCATACGTAAAGTAGCCAGCGACCACATTTTTCACTGTACGCAATTCAAATTTTATGCAGTAGGTTACTTGTAAATTAAGTATCGGTATAACTGTGACGAATATCGGAAAAATAGACACCTCATTATCAAGCTGTGATGTGAAACTGTAAGATACGCAAACATCAATTTTTTGTGCCTTTTACTTTCCTCACAATTGATAGAGAAGTAATATACAGCGAAAAAAACACGCAAAACCGGAAGAGATACTTTTCAATTTTTTAAAGTAAAAGGAGAATCTGTATCGAAAAACTAACTCTGGGAGCCGATGTAACTTTGTTGCATTAACATACAGTATTTTTTACAGCAAGAAAATCGGAATTCTTATTTTTCTTATGTATTTGAATCCGCCGCCACCGACCGGAGCTTGAGAAACGGCGACGACTCCAGTCGTGTTGCGGCCGTGTCGCCGTCTGCCAGGGTGGGGAAAGAGGAGGGGGCAGCGTCGCAGTCGCAGCCCACTGTCGCGTCTTGCACAACGTAACTTTAGCCGTCCGCACCGCGGCTTTATATATAAGAACGCTGCGCGAGGAAGGAAGGCCCCAGTTCTCTCCAGACGCTGAATGACACGCCATCTGTGTCGGGAGTCGCGTAGCATCGGTATCACTGCTACAAACAGCCTCGGGTGCCGTATTAAGTTACTAGAGATACACGGAACCATGAAAACATTTCAAGTGAAGGGTTAATTCTGGGATGATTTTCATTATCTAGCTTCAGTTAGCGTATTGTCGTATTTTCACGTGCCGTCGCGGGACAGACATTCTACCAAATATTTAGCGTGGCGTTTGATGAAATATTTTCATCAAATTATGGCGAGCATTCTTTTTAACATTTAATTCGGACATTTATAGTTGCATCAGCGCATTAGACTCTGAACTGCTCTGTTAGTTAGGTTGTAGGGATACTTGTGTTTTTTATCAGTGAATTTCAGAATATACCCGACTATTTTGGAAAACCGTTTTTGATTAGAAATCCCGGACAATCTCCTAATTCCTCAGAGCTATAAGCTGCAGCTATAATGGTACTCTCAGATGAAGTGGGCACTAGGATTTCTAATTACTGGTTCCATGTTTTGTTAAATCACTTTCTGGGTGCTAAAAAGTAAATAGAGAGCCAGTGTTGAGAACGGCGAAAGACAGCATTAACAACATTCTAAAAGCCTGAAACTGATTCAACTTGCAAGTGTTTATACAGCAATTAGATTTATTTTTACAAACTTATCCGCCGCCCCACACAAGGACATTGCCATGTAGGGTTCGTGTAGATGGCCTTCCTTCCCGATAAGCACCACATATGTATCAGCGGTCTCGGTCAAACTGTTGACATCATTTCACTACGGCTGGAGGTAACATTGCCTTTGGCCTACCTATCACCAGAATTTCACGGTGAAAGTGTGTACAGTTTAGACGCTTTGCACGCAAAAATCTTAGTGTCTCGCGTACTCCGGCTAAGGCGTACATTTGCAGTTGCTTCGTCACTTGACACACACAGGCTGACACACCTGTTATCATCCGTGCAGCAGCAGAACTTTGTCTACATGCATCCCAGAACATGTAACCTCGTCTGACAACGCGCCACTCTTGTTGCATTATCGTCTTAGCGTGGGACGACATATATAATTTGCTTCTGAAGTCTCGACGTATAAGTAGTAAACGTTCGACCGTGGACGTAATAGAATGTGCATGAATAACACCGGAAAACGTCCAGAAGCGACATGGAAGAGGACTGTAACGCATGGAAAAGTTTTTAAGAGCACTTTATCTGACAGTGGATGTTCATTGACTCTTCATTCAAGCAAAATAGCGCCAAAATCAGAAATAATATCAGAAATATATGACATATAGTGAGATATGGGAGGACGAATGGGCGGTTGGCACGCAGTTGTTTCCTGAATCCTACAGACGAAAGAAAACTTAGCACATACAAATAAAGTCACTGATCGAATCATGAATGACCATTCAGACACTGGGAAAAAGCATAAAATTCTTGGAACACCATCGACCCAAACACCACGACTAAAAACATTCGAGAATCATTGTACCATGCTCACCCAATATGCAACTTCTTGTCGTATTCTACGCCCAGTAGTGGGAAGTTGTGAGCGTACTGATCTGCTGCACACTGCAGCGCATTAGCTGACGATTGACAGAACAGCCCTTCTGTACATCTGCGGGCACTGCTCTCTCTTCCGTTTCCCGGATCAAGTGCATCATTCTGTGTCTCCTGCTTAAGTGTACTCAACCAGCACACAGTTCTCTCTCCTGTCTGCATGCTCATGCCAATGGGAAAGGCTCTACAAATTGCTGTCCGATAATATTTTTGCAAACAAGACAACAATCTCCTTTGTAAGAAAAGTTTAACCACGATAACTAATAGTTTTACTCCGCAATAAGCAGTTCATAAACAAAAGTCCTACTCCCATTCTTCAGATAAACCAATACCTTAACCTCCACGTCCACATTTCTTGGTATCTGCCGCCCCTACTTCTCCTTCTGTGTTATTTTTTTTAAAGATTAATCAATGAGGAAAACTACTAAACTTTTTAGACAAGAGAGTGTTCACCTCACGTAAGGTGGCACCAAAAAGTCGATCCTTTATTTTACAATGAACGGCCAAAGAAACTGGTATAGACATGCGTATTCAAATACAGAGATATGCAAACTGTCAAAACACGGCAACGCCTATATAAGACAACAAGTATCTGGCGCAGTTCTTAGATCGGTTACTACTGTTAAATGGTAGGTTATTAAGATTTAAGTGAGTTTTAACGTTGTGTTACAGTCGGCGCACGAGCAATGTGACACAGCTTCTCCGAGGTAGCGATGAAATGGGGATTTTCCCATACGGCCATTTCACGAGTGTACCGTGAATATCAGGAAGCTGGTAAAATATCAAATGTCCAACATCGCTGCGTCCGGATAAAGATCCTTCAAGAACGGGACCAACGACGACTGAAGAGAATCTTTCAACATGACTGAAGTGCAAACACTTTCGCAGATTACTGCAGATTTCAATGCCGCACCATCACCAAGTGTCAACGTGCGAAACAGTCAACGAAACATCATGTATATGAACTTTCGGAGCCGAAGGCCCACTCATGTGCCCTTGAAGACTGCACGACACGAACATTGGACTGTTGATGACTGGAAACATGTTTATTGGTCGGACGAGTCTCGTTTCAAATTTTATCGAGTGGATGGACGTGTACGCGTATGGAGTCAACCTCTCGAATCCATGGATCCTGCATGTCAGCAGGGAACTGTTCAAGCTGGTGGAGGCTCTGTAATGGTGTGGGGCACTTGCAGTTGGAGTGATATGGGACTCCTGATGCGTCTAGACACGACTCTGACAAATGACACGTACGTAACCATCCTGTCTGATCACCTGCATCGATTCATGTCTATTGTGCGTTCGGACGGATTTGGGCAATTCCAGCAGGACAATTCGACACCCCACACGTCCAGACTTGCTACAGAGTGGCTCCAGGAACACTCTTCTCAGTTTAAACACTTCCGCTGGCCACCAAACTCCCCAGACATGAACAATAGTGAGCATATCTGGGAAGCATTGCAACGCGCTGTGCAGAAGAGGTCTCCACCCCCTCGTACTTTTACGATTTATGTAGAGCCCTGCAGGGTTCATGGTGTCAGTTCCCATCAGTACTATTTCAGACATAAGTCGAGTCCATGCCACATAGTGTTGAGGCACTTCTGTGTGCTCGCGGGGGCACTGTACGATGTTAGGCAGGTGAACAGTTTCTTTGACTCTTCAGTGCACAGAGAGAAACGAATTTTTAGCTCCATCCCTTCTCGCTTAATACAGAAGTCACTGTCTGTTACTGACTTTCCCCTGCACAACATTCTCAAGGGGACACGTTGCCACAAAACAACGTTCCTTTCGAAAGTGTTTTGACCAGATGGCACTGCTTGTAAAACCTTAAATTCTGTGTGAGCGCAAGTGTTCATCACGCTACGTTACATGACTTCTGTCATGTTTTGGCCGGATGTCACTGTTTGTAAGGACTAAGATTCTGCGTGAGTGCAAGTATTCGTTGTTGTGTACGACTTCGTACATAAAGGTAAGGAGAGGTGGGCTGCGAAGTGGTGGGGTAACTGCGTCGTGGAAAAGCTGGACAGGAGCAGAGATGATCAGTGAACAAGTTAGCACAGAAAACAGAAGATTTACTTAACTTACATTTCTCGAAGCGAGTGAAAACTAATTACAAATATTACAGCATGAAATAAAGACCATCTATCTCGTTGCAACAATGCTGAAGCACAAACGAAGGAATCGTGGTGTAGTGACTCGAGATGCAAGTGGGATGAGCGGTTGCCGTCGGCCGTCCTATACTATGACAGCAGAGTGTGATTGCAGTACAGAGCTGCTGGGGGAGTGGCTCAGCGGATGTGCACCATTGAGTCCATCGTATCTCACGTGAACGCTACCGACGTCATTTGGAAACTTGCCATTCCGTTACCACTGTTGATGTGGTGGTATGCATACGTGGTACCAGATTCGTCATGCATACGTCATAGGACTTCTGTGAACGTAGGCTTGGATCCCATACTGTGTGCGTAACATATGCAAGAAATTACAGAAATGTAATGCCCAGGTGCCTGACTCAAACAGTGCTTGTGTTGCAGCATGTACTGCCACTAACACATGATTCATCCAATGCCACTCTCTTTCTCCTCTGAAAGTGATGCCAAAACTGCCTGGAGGACACAACTAGACACCAAGTTAATGCCATGAGCTACTCTCCCATCCCTGGCTCATCAGTTTAATTCATGGGAATAGAATTATACAGTAATGACTTTAATTTAATCTTGATTGATATATGAGATGTGCCAGTCCAAGAATGGACTGACATATTTAACTATGCTGTCTTGACCTACCTGCCCGCATCTCGTGGTCGTGCGGTAGCGTTCTTGCTTCCCACGCCCGGGTTCCCGGGTTCGATTCCCGGTGGGGTCAGGGATTTTCTCTGCCTCGTGATGGCTGGGTGTTGTGTGATGTCCTTAGGTTAGTTAGGTTTAAGTAGTTCTAAGTTCTAGGGGACTGATGACCTAAGATGATGTTAAGTCCCATAATGCTCAGAGCCATTTGAGCCATTTTGAATCTTGACCTACCCCAGTACACAGGGCGCGCTACTGTTGTCCTAGTTAAGGTGTTTACAGTGTCTTATACCAGTACATATAGCTCTGAAGAAAGGATTGGTTACCAAAAGGTGGAGTAACTTTGATTTTCAGGTACGTTGTATATGTTATCTCTCTTATGAAAAATCCAAGTTGTAGGTCGCGTCATTCACATCTCGAAAAAAATCGCTAATAAATTGCATTGTTTTCAGTTTTTCCTCTGTAACTCCCTTCCAGTGCATTAGGGAAAAAACATACCAGTATCAATGCTATAGAGCGTTAAACTTCTTGCAAGTTTCATGTATAACACGGAAAATTCGGAATAGCTACTGTGATAAGAGGCTGTGAAGATCCTAAAATGTCAATAAATCACAATAAATTAGGTATCAGAAGTTTCGTTTTAATGTAGTTTTAATGTAGTTTAATGTAGTTTTGTTCACAATGTGTAACCAGTGATGTATGAGATTTAATTTCCTTCAATACTGATGCAAAGTGTTTGTAATTACTGCCTATAAAAGTCGAGGAACGTTACATTAATTGTTTTAGTGAAAGTGTCCTCGAAACTGAAAATATCATCCGCAGTCAAAAATACTATTCCTGAGTGTAACATCATCTTTAAGTCATTATGCATCCAACATATACATGCAGTTCATGAGGTTCATGTGCAAAAGTTCTCTTTGATGGCACAACGTTTCCTCAGATGCCAAAGAATAAACTATAATCGAAAGAAAAAAAGAAAACAATCCCTCTTCATCTCACTGCTTCAGAAGGAGTTTCAGAGAGCACCAGTGGTCACCAAGTAGGCCATAGAAGATGCAGTTGTGTTGATTACGAGAACCACCATTTCGTTGACTGATGAATACGTTTTTATTGTTGTTAGTCGAGAACGTATCGATCTTTTGGTTTTGGAGACGGCTTTAGCGCTAGACAATGTGTTCTTTTGCAGTTCTGGAAAGCGTACCATAGGAGATACGCTGCATTTCAAAACATCCTTCAACTATAAAGGTATTGTGGAAAACATTCAATTTCTCCATGCAATAAGTGGTTGCAACACCACCTCCGCTTTGTTTGGACGGGGGAAAACTAAATATTGCGCCACACTTGAGAGTGATACTTGCAGCACTAAAAATATTTTTATTTTCAAAGATCCAGCCGCAGAAAAAATAAGATCGTGGAAGCAATTGAAAATTTCCTTGTGGCTCCTTATGGAGTTGTCTCGCATACTTGTATAGATGAGTTGCGTTATCTTAGCTTTGCTAAAGCTACTACAGACAAGGAATTAGGTTTGGCATACTAACCCCCAATACGGGATTCAGTTCAATATCATGCCTACAGAACTTATCTGCGAGTTAAAGCGCGGACATGGTATGAAAAAGGCGCCATCAAGTGGGGCTAGAAGGACATTAGTGCTGTAATAAAGAAACTGCTCCACAGGCATTGCTGAACATGATTTCATGTCAATGCAAACACACTTGTGGCAAATAAATGCAGCTGCAAAAAAGCAGGACTTTGGTGCTCCACTGTATGAGTTCATTATGGATTCGAATCATGTGATAACAAACCAGAGATTGAATTCAGTATGTAAGAAGATGAGGTAGATGAGGCATTGTCTATTGGCCGAAGTGACGATTTGTATACCTCAAACACATCTGAGCCAATATATCATAAAAATAAAATTTAAAATCTATTTTGAGGCCGGCCGGTGTGGGCGTGCGGTTCTAGGCGCTTCAGTCTGGAACCGCGTGACCGCTACGGTCGCAGGTTCGAATCCTGCCTCGGGCATGGATGTGTGTGATGTCCTTAGGTTAGTTAGGTTTAATTAGTTCTAAGTTCTAGGCGACTGATGACCTTAGAAGTTAAGTCGCATAGTGCTCAGAGCCATTTTTTTTCTATTTTGAAGCTGTATTTTGCTGAAATATAAGCATATGCAAAAAGTGTTGAAAATTTATGTTTTTTTCCTTTTCAGAAATACTTAATCCATAGAAATCAAGTGACTCATGAACTACATGTATATACTCGCACTGCATACATAACAGCTTAAATATGATATTACGCTCAGGAACACTATTTTTGACTGAGGATGGTATTTTCATTTTCGAGTCCACTGTCATTAAAATTGTGCACCATTTCTCGCCGTGTGTAGGGAGTAATTACAAATATTTTGTATGTATCTTGAGGTAGTTAAATCCTATATGACACTGGTTATTACGGATTGTGCAGAAAACTGCACTAAAAAAGTTATTAAGGCGAAACCCCTAACATATTTAACTTTTGTGATTTCTTAACGTTTTTGCAGATTTTCAGAGCCTAGTATTTCACTAACTGTTCTGAATTCTTCAACATGTTGTATATGAAAGTTGTAGAACATTTAAGTCTCTTCAAAATTGGTAACGGCATATTTTTGCCTAAAATGCAATGGAAGGGAGTTACTGAAAAGAAAAGGACAACAGTGCAACTTCTTACCGGTTTTTTGAAGACGGCGGTTAATGCCGGGGGAGACGGTCAAAAACACGGATTTTTCATGAGAGGGGTAACACATTCACCACACCTGAATATCAACACTACTCCACATTTTGCAATCCAAAATACTATCACTACTGTGTTATTTTCTGTATATTATAGTTAAATTGTAGAACCATGTCTACACTCGAAAAATGCCTGTCATATGAATGTTGCTGCCAGTTATTAGTTCGTATGTAGTTTATTCCTTATATGAGGATAGCACTAAGTGTTTCTTTCTGTCCCCTGTTGTCTTATTATGTTTAAGCTAATACAAAACACATATGCATCCTACAAAACTTCCGCCCGTCGGAGGTTTAAGTCCTCCCTCGGGCATGAGTGTGTGTATTGTCCTTAGCGTAAGTTAGTTTAAGTTAAATTAAGTAGTGTGTAAGCCTAGGGACCGATGACCTCAACAGTTTGGTGCCATAGGAAGTAACCACCACCTATGAAAATGCCAGCCGGTATGGCCGAGCGGATCTAGGCTCTTCAGTCTGGAACCGTGCGAACGCTACGGTCGCAGGTTCGATTCCTGCCTCAGGCATGGATGTGTGTGATGTCCTTAGGTTAGTTAGGTTTAAGTAGTTCTAAGATCTATGGGACTGATGACCTCAGATGTTTAGTCCCATAGTGTTCAGAGCCATGTGAACCATTTTGAACAGATAAAACTAAACGTAACTTAACCCATCGTAGCAGTCTACTGTCTGCATCTGGTTCTATCACTTGCTTATCAGCGCCTGAGTAGCTTCAACTCACGCTACAATAAAATACCAGAAGATAAACTAACCCCAGACGCCGCAAGCCACGGTGAGTCGCTCTTTTAATAACGACGTTGCTATGAAATATGCCTACAACGTGTTTTGATACAATCCAGCTGCTGACAAACATACATCACCAATATTTTATTTCTATTTTATTTGTTTTTAATTGACATATTGCCGGTTGGAAGTGTGCGACATCTGCCATCGCTTGCATAATAATTTATAACGACACGATTAACGAAGCAAAAATGAGCCTAGCGAGATAAATGAGAGAAGTGTTCCGTGTCCTTGAAAGCAATATTTTATCAACCGGTCTGACTGAAATCCCTAAGAGGCTTTTAGTCTTACGTGAAATCAGTAAGCGGCTCGAAATTGTTTATTCAGCCACACAGTGACCATACAGGAATCGAAACGGAAGATAGCGCAGAGAAGGCCGAAATACTGAATTCGGTCTTCCGAAATTGTTTCATCGCAAAAATCGTTATACGGTCCCTCCTGTATCATCTTAAGAACCTCGAGATGGCAGATATTGAGATAACCGATCGCGGTGTGTAAAAACGTCTACAATCGCTTGGTAGTGGCAAGGCATCAGTACCATATAAGATTCCTGTAAGATTCTACAAAGATTATCCTAAAGAACTTTCTCCCCTTCTAGCAGCAGTGTACTGAAGTTGGCTGGGAGCAACAAAAGGATACCTAGTGACTGGAATAAAGCGTAGGCGATTACCGTTTTCAAGAAGGCCTATATCGTTGACGTTAGTCTTTTTTATAGCTATGGGACATGTTTCATATTAAAAAGTAATGACTTTTGGAACGAAAATCTCCTCTATAGAAATCAAAATGGATTCCGCAAACAGCGATCTTGTGAAACTCAGCTCGCTCTGTTGTTCTATAACAGGGGTTCCCAACCTATCTGAGACCATTACCGCTAAGTGTAATCAGATATTGGCACCCCCCCTCCCCCTTCCCACAATCGACATGAGCGCCTTAACGAATCGTTAGAATGAAAAAGAATTTTCGTTGCTTTTGTTTTTAAAATGACAAAATAGAAATGATAATTTTTTTTCGTAGGTGTCTTATTAAACCGCAGATTAGTGAGTCAGTTACACAATCGGTGCAGCTAATTTGTAACCTGTTGTTGTGGAATGATGAAGCAATTTTCAGTGCATCCCAAGTACTACAGACAACTCTTTCGCAGAAAAGGTAGCTAACTACTGTATCTACACTGAGACTAAACATTTGTAACAAAACATGCTTCCTCTGCACCACTTCTCTCCCTAGCATCTGTTGCTTCACGCATATCCCGTAATCCCATTTAAAAGGAACGAAGTTAAAATGTGTACACTACACCTATCTTTTTGAACATCGCTTGTTTGCTGGACTCCATAATTCTGAACTGACAGAAGTTGGAAGGCTTCAGGCGGTCAGTTCTTTTTGTCTGAGCGCTACCACTATGCCACCAATAATAATACATTGGGCACTGGGGCCACTACAGTAGCGTAGTAGCCTTTTCTTATTTTGCATCCATGCATCCTACATTCTCAATTACTTGGTGGATGTATCCCAATCTCTGTCTTCCTCTACTGTTTTTACCCTCTACAATTTCCTCTCATACCATGGAAGTTATCCCTTATGTCTTGTGTTCTGTCATCTTGTCCGTTCTCCTTATCAGTGTTTTCCACATATTCCTTTCCTCTCCGATTCTGCACAGAACCTCCTCATTCCTTACCTGATTAGTCCACCTAATTTTCAATATTCTTCCGTAGCCCCACATTTCAAATGCTTCTACCCTCTTTTGTTTCTGTCTTTCCACCGTCCCTGTCTCGCTACCAGAAAATGTTGTGCTCCAGGCGTACATTATCGGACATTTCTCCCTCAAATAAAGACGTATCTTGGGCAAGAATACCCAATTTGCCAGTCCTTGTCTGCATTTTATGTCCTCCTTGCTCCATCTTTACTTTGCTGCCTAGGTAGTAGAATTCCTTAACTTCAACAGTTCCGTTATCACCAAATATGATAAGTTCTGTTGCTGTTCGCATTTCTGCTATTTGTCATTAGTTTTGTCTTTCTCCGATTTACTCTCATTCCGCATTCTGTACTCATTAGATTGTACATTCCATGCCATAGGTCCTGTAAGTCAGATTCACTTTCACTGAGGACAGCAATGTCATCAGAGAATCTTATCGTTGGTGTCCTTTCACCTTGAATGCATTGTACAAAGCAGAAAGTACGTGTGTAGTGGGTGGACTATGTGAGGAACATCTTCATACATTCGTTTCACAAGCTGTGCACCACCACATCGTGTAGCGCTTTAGTACCAATATTTGAATATAAAAGCTAATTATTGGTAATTTATTTTATCTGTATTACAGACTTATGATACAGTGATAATAGTAACAATCTTTTAAACATAATTTTGTTCCGTGATCTATAGACAATCGAACCCTTTTGTTTTCACCCCTCGGAATATTTCATTTTACCCCTCAGGGGGCAATTATTCGCAAGCCGAGAACCACCGCTCTATGAGATCCATTGCACTGTAAAGAACGGCGCTCAGGTTGATGCTTCACTTCAACACGGCATTTGACACCCTTCCTCACTGCGACTGGATTTAGAACTTCCGAGCAAATAGAGCTCAACGCGTCGCTCTTAACAGAACAAAATGGAAGTAAAGGTAATTTCCGGAGTATCCGAAGGATGTCTCATAGGACAGTTACTGCTTACAGTGAATATAAATGATCTAGATGAATGTGTCGGAAGCTCTGTAAGACTTTTCGCAGATGATGCGGTTGTCTACAGGAAAGTAGCAGCCGGCCGATGTGGCTGAGCGGTTCTAGGCGCTTCAGTCTGGAACCCCGTGACCGCTCCGGTCGCCGGTTCGAATCCTGCCTCGAGCATGGATGTGTGTGATGTCCTTAGGTTAGTTAGGTTTAAGTAGTTCTCAGTTCTAGGGGACTGATGACCTCAGATGTTCAGTCCCATAGTGCTCAGAGCCATTTGAACCATTTTTTGAAAGTAGCAACGCTGGAAGGCATTACAGATTTCCAAAATGACCTATAAAAATTTGGTAAATGGTGCTGTGTCTGGTAGTTGACCCTGAAGTTAAATAAATGTAACATATTGCACACATATTGGAAAAGAAATCCATGACCGTAGAACTATACAACTGATGACCAGTTGCTGGAAACAGTATATTCCGTAAACTATCTAGGAGTAACTAACCAGACCGGCCATATCTTGACTGACCACATGAAACAAAAAGTGGGAAAAGCAGACGCCAGACTGAGATTCATAGGAAGTATTATAATCCATCCGCGAAAGAAATGGCTTACAAGATGCTTGTTCGACCGACTCTCGAGTACTGTTTATCAGTGTGGGCCTCTTACCAGTAGGATTGATATAAGAGATAGAGAAGATCTACCGAAGAGCGGCATGTTTCATCGCAGGATCGTCTTGTCTGCTTCAGAGCGTTACCTGAATGCCCAGCAAACTCCAGCGGCAGACGGTGCAAGAGAGGCGTTGTTCATCACTAAGAGGTTTACTATTGAAATTTCGAAAGAATACTTTGCAGAAAATGTCGCACAACATATTACTTCCTCCCATATACTTCACTCAAAATGGCCACAATGAAAATATTCGAGAAATGTAACTAATACATAAACTTAACCGACAATCATTCTTCCCATGCGCCATTCGTGAGTGGAACGAGGAAGGGGTGATCAGTTGGTGGTACCATGTAGATGTAGATGCAAATGAAATTTTAAATCAGTTCGTGATGTTCAAGTGCCTAACCATATTTGTTTGTACATCTCTACGCAGCTTTTTAGTTTCTTAAGCACATCTGAAAACAGCAGCTACTTTACGAAACCGGTAATGTTACAACACGTCTCTGTGGTGGACAGGCACGTCTGTACCTCTAATGAACTTCTGCCTGTCAATACCTGTAAGACACAGCGTCACCGCTTCACCGACGCTACTGGGAAAATTATACACGATGGGTTGGGTTGTTTGGGGGAGGAGACCAGACAGCGAGGTCATCGGTCTCATCGGATTAGGGAAGGACGGGGAAGGAAGTCGGCCGTGCCCTTTCAAAGGAACCATCCCGGCATTTGCCTGGAGCGATTTAGGGAAATCACGGAAAACCTAAATCAGGATGGCCGGACGCGGAATTGAACCGTCGTCCTCCCGAATGCGAGTCCAGTGTGCTAGCCACTGCGCCACCTCGCTCGATATATACACAATGGACTTAAACGTGAATGACTATAAAATATATCCCGGTGTAGTGAAAATGAAGACACTTTCTATTCTTTTATTCCAAGACAACTTCTACTATTTCCCACATAAGTAAGTAATATTATTAAGGTGGGCAAGGGATCTTATCAACTTGAATAATAGATTGAATTCAATTATTCTGAAAAACATGAGTTCAATGCTAACGTAACGCAATGATTATATGCTATTTCACGTTCGTAAAGTAAAGTGTTCTGACAGACAGATGTAACTAAAAAGTGTATAACGCTATCTGACTCTGATTAATACAAGTGACAGTGATTTTGAACTGAAAAGTGAAACAAACTACCATATTACGCTTAAATTAGACAAAAATTGCTGCAGCAAAGTAAAATAAGAGAAGTTCACTCTCAGATCTCTAGTGTTCCAGTTGCTAACGATCACAATACATGTGTAGAAAACTCTAGATGCAGTGCACAGTGCACCTCGGCGTCGGGTTGGACGGCGGACCTACGCCTCCTCCTCTCGTTCGGATCCACCTTCGCACCCAGATTCTTTCAGGAGCAAAAACGAATCTCTTCCATGCTTCATGACGAAATTCAACCGTACTCCTCAATGGTTTGTGTCCTAATCTCAGCTCCTCACTCTATACACAAGTCCGCGGAACGCTACACGTGGAGTTTACTCTAAAACGCTAAAAACCTTCAATTGAGAACTCGGAAAGCGTTCCTTTACCAATGGAGCATCACTTCATGTACTGTACAGCCTGCCTCCATAAGATGCGAAGAAACTGCTCCTCCAATCCCGGCGCATCTGGATATTGAACAGGCATCCACTGTGACCATTTCTGAAGTCACAGACCGCGTTCCAATCAACACACTGTTATTTTGACACACGTGGAAATCCGCACAGTCCTGTGCGTCTACATAACTGAAGAAAAATCTCAATACCATTCTCGGCCACCTAGCGTCCGGCCTCCAGCACGAAATGTTTTCGTCGGCCTAGCTGATATCGATCTTACAGGTTCAAAAATGGTTCAAATGGCTCTGAGCACTATGGGACTCAACTGCTGTGGTCATCAGTCCCATAGAACGTAGAACTACTTAAACCTAACTAACCTAAGAACATCACACACACTCATGGCCGAGGCAGGATTCGAACCTGCGACCGTAGCAGTAGCGCGACTCCGGACTGGAGCGCCTGGAACCGCACGGCCACCGCGGCCGGCGATCTTACAGGAAGCTTCCCAGGAAAAGATATGAGGGACTCTACTGAAACGGTGGAATGCGCTTCGCTTCTGGCGGGAATAATTGCCGCTTCCTCCTTCCGACGCAACTCGGCTACAGGGGCAATACACCATTGCCCTGCGTCAGGCTATGTAAGTAGGCTGTTTAGGTGTTTATATCGGTAACGCCACGTAGCACTCTGTATGAAAATCACTGACTGTGCTGTGTGAAGGCTGCGGTCGGTTCGCATTGTTGGAGTATATGCTAAACCGGAAGTGAACAGTAACGAAATCCTAGACACAGAATGGAATATATACCGCAAGGATAGGATAAACGCCAATGGTGGAGGAGTATTTATAGCAGTAAAGAATTCAATAATATCCAGTGAAGTTATTAGCGAATGCGAATGTGAAATAATCTGGGTTAAGTTAAGTATCAAAGGTGGGTCAGATATGATAGTCGGATGCTTCTATAGACCACCTGCATCAGCAACCGTAGTAGTTGAGCGCCTCAGAGAGAACCTGCAGAACGTCGTGAAGAAGTTTCGTGATCATACTATTGTAATAGGGGGAGACTTCAATCTACCAGGTATAGAATGGGATAGTCACACAATCAGAACTGGAGCCAGGGACAGAGACTCTTGTGACATTATCCTGAATGCCTTGTCCGAGAATTACTTCGAGCAGATAGTTAGAGAACCAACTCGTGAAGCTAACGTTTTAGACCTCATAGCAACAAATAGACCGGAACTTTTCGACTCCGTGAATGTAGAAGAGGGTATCAGTGATCATAAGTCAGTGGTTGCATCAATGACTACAAGTGTAATAAGAAATGCCAAGAAAGGAAGGAAAATATATTTGCTTAACAAGAGTGATAGGGCACAAATCGCAGAATATCTGAGTGACCACCATCAAACGTTCATTTCTGAGGAAGAGGATGTGGAACAAAAATGGAAAAATTCAGAAACATCGTCCAGTACGCCTTAGATAAGTTCGTACCGACTAAGGTCCAAAGCGAGGGGAAAGATCCACCGTGGTATAACAATCATGTACGAAAGGTACTACGGAAACAAAGAAAGCTTCATCATAGGTTTAAGAGTAGTCGAATCATAGCTGATAAGGAAAAGCTGAACGAAGCGAAAAAGAGCGTAAAGAGAGCAATGAGAGAAGCATTCAACGAATTCGAACATAAAACATTGGCAAACAATCTAAACAAGAACCCTAAAAAGTTTTGGTCATATGTAAAATCGGTAAGCGGATCTAAATCTCCTATTCAGTCACTCGTTGACCACGATGGCACCGAAACAGAGGACGACCGAAGAAAGGCAGAAATACTGAATTCAGTGTTCCGAAACTGTTTCACTGCGGAAAATCGTAACACGGTCCCTGACTTCAGCCGTCGCACGGACGCCAAAATGGAAAATATTGAAATAAACGATATCGGAATTGAAAAACAACTGCTATCACTTAGTAGCGGAAAAGCATCCGGACCAGACGAGATACCCTTAAGATTCTACAGTGATTATGCTAAAGAACTTGCCCCCTTTCTATCAGCAATTTATCGTAGATCGCTGGAAGAACGTAAAGTACCTAGCGACTGGAAGAAAGCGCAGGTCGTTCCCATTTTCAAGAAGGGTCATAAATCAGATGCGAATAATTATAGGCCTATTTAGCTTACGTCAATCTGTTGTAGAATAATGGAACATGTTTTGTGTTCTCGTATTATGACGTTCTTAGGTAATACAAATCTCCTTCATCATAACCAACATGGATTCCGCAAACAGAGATCATGTGAAACTCAGCTCGCCCTATTTGCCCAAGAAATTCACAGTGCCGTAGACACTGGCGAGCAGATTGATGCCGTATTCCTGGACTTCAGGAAGGCATTTGATACGGTTCCGCACTTACGTTTAGTGAAAAAAATACGAGCTTACGGAATATCGGACCAGGTTTGTGATTGGATTCAGGATTTCCTAGAAGAAAGAACACAACATGTCATTCTTAACGGTTCAAAATCTGCAGATGTAGAGGTAATTTCGGGAGTACCGCAGGGAAGCGTGATAGGACCTTTATTGTTTACAATATACATAAATGACTTAGTTGACAACATCGGTAGCTCCGTGAGGCTATTTGCAGATGACACGGTTGTCTACAAGAAAGTAGCAACATCAGAAGACTCGTACGTACTCCAGGAGGACCTGCAGAGGATTAATGCATGTTGCGACAGCTGGCAGCTTTCCCTAAACGTAGATAAGTGTAATATAATGCGCATACATAGGGGCAGAAATCCATTCCAGTACGATTATGCCATAGGTGGTAAATCATTGGAAGCGGTAACGACCGTAAAATACTTAGGAGTTACTATCCGGAGCGATCTGAAGTGGAATGATCACATAAAACAAATAGTGGGAAAAGCAGGCGCCAGGTTGAGATTCATAGGAAGAATTCTAAGAAAATGTGACTCATCGACGAAAGAAGTAGCTTACAAAACGCTTGTTCGTCCGATTCTTGAGTATTGCTCATCAGTATGGGACCCTTACCAGGTTGGATTAATAGAAGAGATAGACATGATCCAGCGAAAATCAGCGCGATTCGTCATGGGGACATTTAGTCAGCGCGAGAGCGTTACGGAGATGCTGAACAAGCTCCAGTGGCGGACACTTCAAGAAAGGCGTTACGCAATACGGAGAGGTTTATTATCGAAATTACGAGAGAGCACATTCCGGGAAGAGATGGGCAACATATTACTACCGCCCACATATATCTCGCGTAATGATCACAACGAAAAGATCCGAGAAATTAGAGCAAATACGGAGACTTACAAGCAGTCGTTCTTCCCACGCACAATTCGTGAATGGAACAGGGAAGGGGGGATCAGATAGTGGTACAATAAGTACCCTCCGCCACACACCGTAAGGTGGCTCGCGGAGTATAGATGTAGATGTAGATGTAGATTGTAGTGTTGGGCAGTTGGCTGATAACAGCGCGTAGCGTTGCGCAGTTGGAGGTGAGACGCCAGCAGTGGTGGAGATGGCGGAGTTTTGAGAGCGGATGATCTGGACGTGTGTCCATTAGAGACAGTAAATTTGTAAGAGTGGATGTCATGAACTGATTTATATACTTTCAGGAACCATTCCTCACTCACAAAGAAAGAAAATATGTTATGTGGACATGTGTCCGGAAACGCTTACTTTCCACGTTAGAGCTCGCATGGAATCCCTGATGCGCTGATGCAGCCCTAGAGAATGGCGTATTGTATCGCAGCCGTCCACAATACGAGCACGAAGAGTCTCTACATTTGGTACCGGGGTTGCGTAGACAAGAGCTTTCAAATGCCCCCATAAATGGAAGTCAAGAGGGTTGAGGTCAGGAGAGCGTGGAGGCCATGGAATTGGTCCGCCTCTACCAATCCATCGGTCACTGAATCTGTTGTTGAGAAGCGTACGAACACTTCGTCTGAAATGTGCAGGAGCTCCATCGCGCATGAACCACATATTGTGTCGTACTTGTAAAGGCACATGTTCGAGCAGCACAGGTAGAGTATCCCGTATGAAATCATGGCGGTGAATCGAGGAAGTACAGTACATACTGACGAAACTAAAATGAGCGCTAACATGGAAATTAAGCGTTTCCGGACACATGTCCACATAACATCTTTTCTTTATTTGTGTGTGAGGAATGTTTCCTGAAAGTTTGGCCGTACCTTTTTGTAACACCCTGTCTAAGTACGTAATATTATTAAGGTAAGCAAGGGGTGTTGTCTACTTGAGTAATAGATAGAATTCAATTACTTAGAAAAACGTGAGTTCAATGTCAACATAACACAGTGATTAAATGCTATTTCACGTTGGTAAAGTACAGTGTTCTGATAGACAGATGTGACTAAAAAATGGATAACGCTATCTGACATTGATTAATACACATGACAGTGATTGTGGACTGAAAAGTGAAACAAATTACCGTATTTCGCTTAAATTAGACAACAATTGCTGCAGCAGTGGGCGTGCAGTAAAGTAAGAGAAATTCACTCTCAGATCCCTAATACTCCTTTTGCTAATGCTCACAACGCGTATGTAGAAAACTCTAGATGCATTGCACAGTGCACTTTGGCGTCGGGTTGGACGGCGGACCTCCGTCTCCACCTCTCGTTCGCATCCACCCTCGCACCCAGAATCTTCCAGGTGCAAAACCGAATCTCTTCCATGGTTCAATACCGAAATTCAACCGTACTCCTCAACGGTTTGTGACCTATCTCAGCTCCTCACGCTATACACAAGTCTGCTGAATACTCCACGTGGAGTTTACTCTAAAACGCTACAAACCTTCAATTGAGAACTCGGGATGTGTTCCTGCACCAGTCGCGCATCATTTCATGTACTGTACAGCCTGCCTCTGCAAGGTGCGAAAAAACTGCTCCTCCAATCCCGGCTCCTCTGGAGTCATCGAACGGGCATCCACCGTGACGATTTCTGACGTCACGGACCGCGTTCCAATGAACACACTGTTATTTTGACACACGAGCAAAACCGCATAGTTCAAAAATGGTTCAAATGGCTCTGAGCACTATGCTTCTGAGGTCATCAGTCGCCTAGAACTTAGAACTAATTAAGCCTAACTAACTTAAGGAGATCACACACATCCATGCCCGAGGCAGGATTCGAACCTGCGACCGGAGCGGTCGCTCGGCTCCAGACTGGAGCGCCTAGAACCGCACGGCCACTCCCACCGGCCACGCATAGTCCTCTGCGTCTACATGACTTAAGAAAAATCTCAACACCATTCTCGGCCACCCAGTGTTGGGCCTCCAGCACAAAATGTTTTCATCGGCCTAGCTGATAACGATCTTACTGGAAGCTTCCAAGGAAATGATAGGAGGGACTCAGCTGAAACGGTGGAACGCGCTTCTCTCATGGGGGAACAATTTCTGCTCCCTCCTTCCGTCGCAACTCGGCAATAGCTACAGGGGCAATACACCGTTGCCCTGCGTCAGGATTTCCACTCTCTGGGACCAGTCATACATCCCCCCCCCCCCCCCCGCCAATCACCCCCACCCACCACCTACCGTGGCTCAGGCCAAGTCCTCCGTGATGACTTCCGTTTTGATAACCCACTGCTTTCTTTATGCCTGTAGCCTGTCGTATGTTCCGAACTGGCACCATTAAGCCTTTCCTGCCACACCTGTGGCTATCCGACCAAAACAATTGCTTTTCTCCTCTGCCTCAAATGACTTCATACATTTGGCAACTATTAAAATCGAATTTACAGTCACTTTCAACCATCCCTCATAGCCAATAGGACGTGTAGTTATCAGTTCGAGTGAGTAAATAAAGTGGAGGAATGGCAGGTCAATAGGACCTGCTATCCTTCAATGTGAATCATTTTTATGTATCTGTATATAAATTATTATACAAATTACTATTTCATTTTGCTGGATATGGATGTGTCTTGTGTTACACGTAAGCAGAATAAGGCCGTCATACAATGGACGAACATCGGAAACACATAGTGCTTCATTCATTGAAGTAATAAAAACATATCAATGGATTATATTACGTGGTTAGTTCCAACCATTAAACTTAGAATTTCAGTTCCATCACAATCACAGACAGACAAGAAACGATAAAAGTCATACTGCTCCAAGTAATTTCTTTCGTCCTCTGCCAATGAAACTGAGGCCGTTATGTACATCTGTACAGTGGTCCTCGGTTCAGTGGTAGCCGTTTCATGTTCTATGGTGGAATAAATTACCACCGCCAGTATATGACGAACAAGAGAGAAGATGTGGTGGTGTTAAGTTCCTGAACGCCATATTAAGTTCCTGAACACCATACAACCGGCTTTTGCGCCTTTATCCTGGATTAAATTTCATACTTTTGCGTATGGAGTGAGAACCAGTAGCTATGTGGTTGGTACCCTGTCCATAGTATTGGAACATTGAGCACTGACCCTTGTTAGTGCTGTTTTAGGGGAGTGGGCCATGTGTTGACACACAGATGCACTGAAAATATAACTCTCACTCATACTGCGGAATGGGATCGTTGTGTGTGGAGGAAGGAAAGCCCTTTCTGATTACATGGCTGGACTTGTCCCTTGTGCTGTATCAACCAAGAATGCCACAAGATTTTCCCTTCTATCTCTCTTACTCAGAGCACCTACAGGACCATCAACGCTATCAGTAAGGCAGTAAATGTTATCTTTAAACGTGGCCAACTTCAGTGTGCAAGGGATTAGTGATCATAATTAGCCACGATTAACAGTCTCATACTTTTATGGTTTTTTTTTCTATTGTATTAGCACATCTCACTATTTTAGATTTTCAGACATTTTGTTTGTATATCACTGCTATGATGGAATCCATCCATTTGCATCCAGTGCGTATTCCGCAGTGAAAATGAAGAAAGCAATAAATATAAAAGTTATTTTTACAGTTCTACACTTCATTCTAAGCTTGATAAATTTGTCAGAAGAGACTCATTAATAATCAAATTGATTTATCGCTAATTACTTTCAAAAAATAAAAGTTTCTGCTCTCTTTCCCTAAACCGCCTCTGTCTCGGGTATACTGAAATAAACAAGCTGATAGCATTTACTTTGTGCTCATTATCATCCGTTCATTTATGTAGTGCATCTAAACCTTTATCAGCAAACGGTTTGGTAAGAGAATGCAAAAAGCCTCCGTGCCAACATAGTACTTCGAAACAGTGGCTCATTATATTTTTTCTTCCGATGTTGACTCGTTGAGTTAATAATTCCAGCGGGTAAGAAGAAGCCCGAGGCTGCGTTATCTCCCTGAAAGAACGAGCAACTTCGCGAAATACAATTACAGAGCACAATACGTTTTGTATTTGTCTGGCCCCCAGCTTAATATTTTTCGCGCTCCTCTTTCTGATAAATTCCTTCGTCTTTTTTACCGTCGCCCTCGACTCCACCTCGCACCTCCCATCCTTCCGATATTAATTAATAAGGTTCCATTTTCATTAGGATGATTTTAACGCCCCTGTACCTTACAGTAATTGAATTGCGAGCTAATCTCTCAAGTTATAATTCAATTATTTGCTTGCTGTATACGAGTGTCGAAAGAGGGGAGGGGCGGAGAGGGGTGGTTGGTGGCGTCGGGTGCAGGGACGAGAAGAGTGGGGAGGGAAGGGATGGGGGAGGGGGTTATATGCGTAGGTGTGTGGAGGCGGCAGCTTAATCGAAATCTAACTGCCAACCCGGCGGCCGTTTTCGTCTAACGCCGTCGACACCTCTTGGCGTATCATCGCGTCTACACCAATGCCAGGCAAACTGCTGCAAAGTGCAAGACAGAGAGCGCTTCCCCACTGTACGAGGTATTTAGGATTTCTATATTGGTTAAAAACAGTCTTGGTTGCAATTTTATTACTTAATTTTTCAACTACGCGTTTCGCCTTATTTAGGCATCTTCAGGTTATCTTAAATTTGGTATTTCTTAGAAGGATCCTTTAGTCAGTGTAGCCAAAGGGCATCGTCGAATATATCAGGCCAACATCGCCTTCGTTAAACTCAGTAAAAACTTTTCTAGATGGACGCAAGTAACACCAAGACCTGCATAACGCGTTCCCGTTCACAGGAGCGAGTAAAAGAATAAGATGGGGCTCAGGTAGTAAGCAGGTGTGCTCTTGTGAACGGGAACGCGTTATCCAGGTCTTGGTGTTACTAGCGTCCATCTAGAAACGTTTTTACTGAGTTTAACGAAGGCGATGTTGGACTGATATATTCGATGATGCCCTTTGGCTACACTGACTAAAGGATCCTTCTAAGAAATGCCAAATTTGAGATTACCTGAAGATGCCTAAATAAGGCGAAACGCGTAGTTGAAAAATAAAAAATTAAAGTTGCAACCAAGAATGTTTTTAACCAATACTGTTAAGCACTGGTTTGCTGAATTCCACATATGGATTGGAAGAATTTAGGATTTCTTTCCGTTCCAGTCGCGTACGGCACACGGAAGGATTACTTTTTCAAAGCCTCTGTGGGCAATGAAATTACTCTGATCTTGCAAAATAAATTTCTTTATTTCCGTCTGTGATCACAAACTTGTTAAATCCTCTGACTCCCGGTTTCAGTCAGCAATGAGCAACTTCAAATATGTAGCGAAACATGAGGAAAACGCAAGTACAACTAGTGGATTGTCTACCGCTTAAAACAATGAAATGTGCCATGATGAAAAGTATTAATAAGTACCTGTGAAAATTATGCGCTTTAAATGTGACGAGGCATAACATGTCCTAATACAATGAAGCCATAGTGACATCGTCAAAAGATAAGCATCGCGGCACATAGATAAATTATGGTATATACTGCAGCGATCTCGTGAACAGCGCTAATGTTGAAAACAAACTGCCGTACAGTAGTCACAAAAGGGTTGTCTCGCAAGTTCGCCAGATGTTGCTGCTGTAGGCGTACACATATTCTTCAATCATACAACTGTACGATATGGATTAAAAAGAAGAATACGGTCCGTAAAGTCTCTAGTAGGCTTACAAGGTGTATAAGTCATTATAGTAAGAAAATGCAGTAAAGTAAAACACGACCAAAGTTAGATTGCTTAAAAAGAAGTAGTTAAATGACAATAATTCTGATACGCACTTGAGTGGAATTTTAGATGAAAATATAATGACATACAGAAGATCAACCTTACTAACTTCACTAAATAATAAAACAATGATAAAACAAATTGGGGGTAGAAACAAAATGAATTAAAACTGGCTGTAGTAAGTAATCAGCGTCCTCTGTTGGCGTGACCGCCAGAATGCCGCATGTGCGAGAAGTGGACAGACGAAGTTAACTTCGAGAGGGCGCCTCGTACCTTAAAGCCCCATACCAGTCTGTTGACAAGGTTATCTAGTTAATGAAGCAGGTTATATAAACGGAGAAGGGACAAGTAAACACGAGAGTAATTCGATCAGTGTAAGAAACCAAAGTAAATATGTAAAGCTTTCTGTACTAGGTAAAGATAAAGGCAAAAGATATGTAAGAGAGATGATCGATAATTTAAGCACCTCCGGCGGTAATTCAGTTAAATACCGCCCTTCGATTGTGCTATTTTGGTACCAATCGAAGCGACAGGTGTTGCAGGTTCCAGCCAGCCAGCCCGTCAGCGTGCAGCAGTCCAGCCAGCAGCCAGCAGCTAGCAGCCAGCAGCCAGTAGCCAGCAGCGAGCAGCGGTCCCTGCCAGCAGCGGTCCTCGCCAGCAGCAGTCCCCGCCAGCAGCCAGCAGCGGTCCTCGCCAGCAGCGGTCCCCACCAGCAGCCAGCAGCGGTCTACGCCAGCAGCCAGCAGCATCCCCGCCAGCAGCACGCAGAGGTCCTCGCCTGCGCCGGCCCCAGCCAGCAGCGATCAGCCAGCATCTGGCGGCCAGCAGCGGTCCCCGCCACCAGTGGTTGCAGCCACCAGCGGTCGCAGCTGCCAGCGGTCGCAGCCACCAGCGGTCGCTGCCAGTGGCCAGCAGTGGTCCTAGATGCCCCCACCATCCGCCAGCAGCAGCAGCAGCAGCAGAGGCGTCCCCACCCTCCAGCCAGCCGGGTCGCCCACCCCCCCCCACCCCAGGGGCAGCAGAGTGGGGCTTAGGCCCCAGTCTCCTTCATCATTCTCCGTCCCTTTCTCCTCTGTGTCTCTCATCGCCCCGCCCATCTCTCGTTTGCTCCGTTCTCTAGTACTGTGTTTTTTTCACCCTTATCATAATGTCAACCCCCACCACCTCTTCTACAGCCACCACCACTGCCATTATATACACCTCCCCCTCCGCTACTGCCACCACTATCACGTGGTATGCCTCTTCACTCCCCCCTCAGTCCATCCCCCCACTCCTCACTCTCTCATCTCCCTCCCTATTTGTCGCCCCGTCCCCGGCTCCTCCCTCCCGCACCTCCTCTGATCCCTTCCCTCCACTCCCTCCCTCTGCTCCTTCCGTTTCTGTGGCCCCCACCAGGATGGTCACCCGGCGGGCTACGGCCCACGCTCCACTCTCCCCTTCACATTCATTGTCTTCGTCGTCGTCTTCACTGTCGCCTTCGCCATCACCCTCACTAGCCCCGGGACCTGCCACTCCCCGCCACATTCCAGTTGTTCCCATCCCCCACACCTCCTCCGCCGCCGTCAAGCGCCCCAGTGGCACCCCTGCTTCCTCTGCTCCCGAAAAGGCTCTGCCAAGTCCCCCTTCCCCCACCCATGATGCCATGGATGTCTCCCCGCCCGTCCCTGCCCCCTCCTCCTCCTCCTCCTCTACCCCCTCCTCCTACCGCTACCTCCTCTCCTGTCCTGATCCCTCCCTCCTTGAAGCCCGGAACCTCACCCTCTTCCTTCACCAGAATTGTCCTAGTACCCCCATCTCCCTCCTTACTCCTTGCCGTGATTCGGTGCTCAGCTCCTCCCCCAGCCCTACCCTCCACACAGACCTCCTTTCCCGCATCCCTGTTACCCGCTTTGGCCCTCATGCCTCCCTCACCCCTGCTCCTTCCCCACCTCCCTCCCACCAACCCCAACCCCTGCGTCGCCCGCCGACCCTCACCGCCGTGATCAGTCGGCTCAGTCCGGCGATCACGGAGGATGAGGTGTTGGCGGAGCTTCAGGCCCATCCCCATCTGGAGGTGCGTGCAGTTCGTCGCATCCACAACGCTGCCGGCCCCACCCGCCTTATGCGGGTTTTTTCTGAGCACACCCCCTCCATAGACCGTCTTCTGAAGGAGGGTGTCCTCCTTTTTAACCAGCGTTATAAAGTTGACCCCTCCCGTTCCCCTCCTCAATCCCTCCACTGCCAAATGTGCTTGCGGTATAATGCGCACCCAACATCTGAGTGCCGCGAGGCCCCCACCTGCCCGCACTGTAGGCAAGCCCGCTTTTTACGGTAGTGCCCCAATCTCCAGTCCCCCACCCCTACTGTAATACCTGTAACTTCCCTCATCCTACCTACTCCCAGAAGTATAAGGCCCAACCCCCTCCTACCACTCTCGAACTCACCGTTCCTGTCCGCCCTCTGGACGCCCCCACCCCTCCCGACAACTCCCTTCGCCCACCCCCTACCGCTGAGGACATCATCAGATTCCTCACCATCGTCCTTCAGAATGTTCATCCTTTTCAGCGCACGCACACCCTCCAACAGATCTCCCTCGCCCCCCGTTCTGTTTTCCAACTCAAAATGTACGCCACCTACTACAACAACCAGGCCCATTTCACCTTCTCCTGTTTAAATCCCTGTCATGGCGCGGAAGCACCGTTTCCTTTTCAACAACATCCGCTCCCTTCCCGCCAACAAGAACTTCTTCCTGCACACCCTTGCCACCCACCGCATGGATGCCTTCCTCCTCAATGAAACCTTCCTGCAACCCCACCACACCGTCCACACCACCATTCCGATAATCCTCTCCCGATTGCGCGTGGCGGAGTTGCCATTGGGCACCACTGCCAGATCCCCGTTCGGCTCCAACCTCTCCTCCCCGACCCCACCGAACACCTGATCCTTAGCCTCTTCTTCCCCAGCCTTACCGTTACCTGCGCAACCATCTACATCCGCCCCAACGCCCCTCTTCCCTTCGACTTCCTCTACCACATCGACCGCACCTTCTCCTCCTACGTGATCGCCGCCGACCTCAACTTCCATAGTCATTCTGCTGCCCAGTTACGGTGGTGGCATCGGTTCCTCTCCTCCCTTCAAGGCGACCTCATCCCCATCCCCCAGCACACCCGTCCCGCATCCAACTCCACTCCCGATGTTATCCTCTCCTCCCCCAACCTCCTTGGCCACATAACGGTGGATGTCCTGGAGCCTATTGGTAGCGACCATCTCCCTGTCCTCCTCACTGTTTCAGACGGTCGTCGCCGCCGCCCCGACCCTCGTAATGACTCTCCCCCTAAGTACGTCCATGACTATTCCCGTGCCAACTGGAAAGCCTACCGCGATACCCTCCCCACCCAGGTTGATAGCCACCCTTTCACCTACCACCACCCCGATGATGTCACCTATGCCGCCTCCTTTCTCCAGCAGACCTTGTCTGAGGCCGTGGAGGCCCACGTCCCTACTGTCGCCATCCACCCCCACCGACCTACCTTACCCCCACAGGCCGTCCTCCTCCTCCGTGAATCCCGTCGTCTCTACCGTGCCTTCCTCTGCACGCGTGACCCGAACACACTACGGCGCCACCGGCAACTCCAGCGACACATTCGTAATTTGCTCGCAGCTAAGAAACGGTGGGACTGGCGACAGACATGCACCCGTTTAAATGCTACCCTACCTATCAACTCGTCCAAGTTCTGGTCAGCCTTCCATCGCCTTACCGGAACTAAACCCTCCCCCTACTACCCTCTTCTCCATGATGATCACCCTTTCCCTGACACCCTTAGTAAGGCCAATCACTTTGCCTCCTACCTCTCCGATGTATTTTCCATCCCCGATTATCCCCAGTTCGAATACTCCCTCTCCCCGGATATCCGCGATCGAACTGACACCTCTGTCCCTCCCCTCGCTCCTGGTTTCCAGTACTTGGACAACATTGCACACAAGGAACTCAATGCCCCTATCACTACACAGGATCTCATTGCTACACTCCGCACAAAATGCTTCACTGCTCCTGGTCACGATCGTATCACCTACTGTCACCTTAGTGAAGCTCCTGTCTCTTTCCTCTCCACCCTGGCCAGGCTCTACAATGTAGTCCTGTCCACCAGTTACTACCCCGACCTGTGGAAAACCTTCCGTATCATCATGTTCCTTAAACCTGGCAAACAGCAGTCCGCCATCTCCTCTTACCGTCCCATCAGCCTTACCTCGGTCTTCAGCAAGGTCCTGGAATCTATCCTCACCTGACGCATCCACCAGCATCTCCGCCTGCACCGCCTCCTTCCCGTTACCCAGTGTGGCTTTCGGCCGTCCTTCTCTTCCGACGACCTTCTCCTTCACCTCACTCATCTCCTTTCTGAACAGCTTAATTCCCGTCGCTTCCCAATCTTCCTCTCCCTGGACCTCGAACGTGCTTCTGACCGCATATGGCATTCCGGTCTCCTCTTCAAGCTCCAAACCTTCGCCCTTCCCATTAACTACGTCCGTCTGATCGGCTCCTTTCTCTCCCGCCGTCCTTCCTATGTCACCATCCATAACACAGATTCCTACACCTTTTTCCCCTCCGCCGATGTGCCCCAAGGCTCCGTCCTCTCCCCCCTTCTGTACCTTTTGTACATGGCGGACATGCCGCCGCTGTCACCCCCCGTCCACCTTCTCCAGTTTGCCGATGACACCGCCTTCCTTGCCCTTGCCCTCACCCTGCAGCGCTCCCAACACCTTCTCCAATCCCATCTTGACCGGTTCACCGCTTGGTGCAACCAGTGGTTGCTCAAGGTCAATCCCTCCAAAACCCAGGCGATCATTGTAGGCAAAACCACCCCTTCCTTCCGCCTCCTTGATTTCTATCTCACCATATATGGCCGTCCTATCGCCCTCACTCCCTCCCTTAAGTACATTGGCGTCACCCTCGACCGTCACCTCTCCTGGACTCCCCACCTCCGGACAATCCAAGCCAAGGCACGCTCCCAACTCTCTGGCCGTACATGGGGTCTGGACCCCTCCACCATCCTCCACACCTATAAATCCCTCGTCTGCCCTATCCTTTGTTATGCCCATCTGGCTTGGATCTCCACCCCCCCGTACCTTTTATAAATCCCTCCAAATCCTTGAACGCCATGCTCTCCGCCTCGCCTATCGCACCTGTCTTCCCTCCCTCATGCGAATCCTGTACTATCTCATCGCCTTCCCCCACCTCCTTCTTTTCCTTGAAAGGATGTGGATCCTGTACACCTCCTCTAAGCTCGATCCTCCTCACCCGCTAGTCTCCCCGATCCTCTCCCACCCTCGCCCGCTGCGGCACCTGTATTCCCACGTCCCACCCGGTCTCCATTTCTCAACCCTCCTTACCCTCTCCCACGGTGGCTTCCACCAGCTCCCCCTCCCTGATGATGTCCTCCTCCCCTCCATCTACCCCTCCTATCAACTTTGACCCTGCCCACCCCCCACTTCCGGTGTCCTTTCCTTTAGGCACCCTCCCTCTCTTCTCTTCCCTTCCTTTCTCTTTCCTTTTCCCTCGTCCCCTCCCTCCACCCCTCTTCCCCTGGGCTTCCCCTCCCCCTTCCTCCCTCCCCGTATCTCCCCTGCCTGTGGCATCTCTGCTCTCCCCTCTCGCTCTCCCATTCCCCTTCCTCCTCCTCCTCTCTTGGCAGGTCCCCAGACTCGCACATGCACAGTGAACATTCGCGCGCCGGAGGTCATCGCCGTCAGTGTCTCGTGTGTGTGCCTTCGTTTGTGTTTAGTGTTTGTTCGCCGTCACGCCGCCACTGTTCAGGTGTACCGTCGCCATCATCCATGTTTTGTGCGCCGTGTCAACTAGTGTCAGTGATGTTTTCTCATCCAACGTGAACGGCTCCATGTTTTTTTGTTTTTTAGTGTCTACATTGTTTTGCCCGCCGTTTTGATTGTATTCTCTGTGCCCCCTCCATGTATTACTTATTGTAAACCTCAAGGCTGAAGAGCGGCGTACTCAGCTGCTGACAGTCCGCCTTGTGTAAGGTGATAAAAATCACAATAAAGAAAAAAATATATAATTTAAGTCGAACATGGCAATGTAAGCATTAGGTAAGAAATCATTCTGCCCATTAACTACTTTCCCGGGTGCTGCTTTTTCACATTATAAATCTCAAGTTCTTCCAAAAATTTGAGAACGCGGCCTTTTTGCGTGCTGTGAGGAATACACATACAACTCCCAATGTTCCGTGTAGAATGAGCAGTTTTTGTAAAAATAATCCCAAAGCAGTTTTGTTACGCGGCTGTGAGTGCTTCTAACAGATTGTGACTATAGACGGAAATAAATTTATTCTGCTCTTTTTTCGATCACCGCTCTATTCGCGACTATGTCGCAGCTTGTGATAATTTGACCTTGCCTTCCCGGACGGTTTGGGAACGAAAAGTTGTGGGCTGACGCATCATATCTCGTAAATGTCTTTAAGGGTTGGGAACAGGGGGCAATTGTACCATCCCCCCCTCCCTCTCCCGTTGGAATCTGGAGTACAACGTTTTTATTCATGAAAGAGTTGTCGTACACTTCTAGACATGTTATTGCGTGATTCCACTTAAACTATCGTTTAGTCAGTTGTAGCAAACGTGGGGTCACCCCCTCCCCGTTCATATATAAATTTCTGCGTACGCCCCTGCTGAATATCCGCTGTTAGTCCTGTATGATATGACCCACACTTTTGAACATTATTCTGTGATGGGTCACAAGTCTTTTGTTAGCAATCTCCTTTGCGTACTCATTCATTTTCCCAGTGGCCTACCAATGAACCGACCACTTGTTATGCTTACCGACTGAGCGTATGCGATCGTTCCACGTCACATCCCCTGAAACGGGATCAAATGCGCAAAATCACCAAGCCTAGCAGAAATCCTTGGGTAACAGAGGAGATGCTGAATTTAATTGATGAATGGATAAAGTCAAAAAATGCAGCACATTAAGTAGGTGAAAGGGAACACGATCGTCTAAAAAATGAGATTGACAGGAAGAGTAAAATGGCTAACCAGGAATGGCTAGAGGTCAGATGTAAGGATTTACAAGCATATTTCACTAGGAGAGAGATAGATGCCGTCTAGGGGCAAATGAAAGAGGCCTTTTGAGAAAGGAGAAGCAGCTGAATGAAATCGAGAGCTCAGTTAGAGAACCTGTCGTAAGCAAAGATCGGAAATCTGAATGGTGGAAGGACTATATAGAGGCCTAAACAAAGGAGATGGGCTTGAAAGCAGTATCTTAGGAAGGGAAGCGGACGTAGAAGCATAAAATGGGAATACGAGACTGCGAGAAGGATTCGACAGAAAACTGAAAGACCTAAGTCGATACAAGGACCCAGCAGTAGATAACATTCCGTCAGAACTACTGGTAGGCTTGGGAGAGCCAGCCATGACAAAATTATCCCATTTAGTGTGCAAGATATATGAGACAGGAGTAATAACTTCAGACTTCAAGGAGAATGTAATCATTGCAATTCCAAAGAAAGGCGATGCTGAAAGCTCACAGGTGTGAAAATTACCGAACTAACAGTTTAATACGTCGTGGTGTGCAAGATACTAACACGAATTCTTTAAAGAAGAATGGCAGAAGTTGTAGAAGCAGACCTCGGCAAAGATCAATTTGGATTTCGGAGAAATGTAGGAACACGAGAAGCGATACTGACCCTATGACCTACTTTAGAGAATGGATTATGAAAAGGCAAACTAACGCTTATTGTATTAGTAGACTTGGAGAAATTTTTTGGCAGTGTTGAGTGGAATACTTTATTTGAAAAAATGTTCAAATGTTTGTGAAATCTTATGGGACTTCACTGCTAAGGTCATCAGTCCCTAAGCTTACACACTACTTAACCTAAATTATCATAAGGACAAATACACACACACCCATGCCCGAGGGAGGAGTCGAACCTCCGCCGGCATCAGCTGCACAGTCCGTGACTGCAGCACCTCACACCGGCACTCTGAATTTCTGAACGCAGCAGGAATTAAATACATGGAGCGATAGAGTACTTACTACTGCTGCAGTAACCAGATGGAAGTTACAAGAGTCGAAAAACATGAAAGGGAAGCAATGGTTGAGAAAGGAGTGAGACAAGGTTTCACATCTACATGGATACTCTACAGATCACATTTAAGTTCCTGGCAGAGGGTTCATCGAACCACCTTCACAATTCTCTATTATTCGAATGTAGCATAGCGCTCCGAAAGAACGATCACCTGTATCTTTCCGTACGAGCTCTGATTTTCCGTATTTCATCATGGGGATCATTTCTCCCTATGTAGGTCGGCGTCAACAAAATATTTCCGAATTCGGAGGAGAAAGTTGAGGAATGGAATTTCATGAGAAGATTCCTCAGCAAGGAAAAACGCCTTTGTATTAATGACGTCCATTCCAAATCCTGTATCATTTCGGCAACAATATCTCTCCCCTATTTCGTGATAATACAAAAAGTGCTCCCTTCTTTGAACTTCTTCGATGTACTCCGTCAGCCCTATCTGTTAAGGATCCCACACCGCAGCAGTATTCTAAACGAGGACAACAAGCGTAGTGTAGGCGATATTTACATTTCCTAAGTGCCCTGCCTTTTGTTAGCCTTCCCCATAAGTTTTTCTATGCGTTCCTTCCAATTTAAGTTGTTCGTAATTGTAATTTCTAGGTATTTAGTTGAATTTACGGTCTTTGGATTTGACTGATTTATCGTGTAACCGAAGTTTAACGGATTCCTTTCAGTATTCATGTGGTTGACCTCACACTTTCCGTTATATGGGATTAATTGCCAGTTTTCGCACCATACATATATCTTTTTTAAATCGTTTTCCAATTTGTTTTGATCTTTTGATGACTTAGATAGTCGATAAACGACAGCGTCATCAACTGCTCAGATTGTCTCCCAAAACGTTTAAATAGATGATGAACAACAAACGGTCTACAAAACTACCTTGAGGAACGCCAGAAATCACTTCTATTTTACTCGATAACTTTCCGTCAATTACTACGAACTGTGACCTCTCGGACAGGAAGTCACGAATCCAGTCGAATAACCGAGACGATATTCCATAGGCACGCAATTTCACTACAAACCCCTTGTGTGTTACAGCGTCAAAAGCCATTCGAAAATCCATAAATAAGGAATCAATTTGAAATTACTTGTCGCTAGCACTCAACACTTCGTGCGAGTAAAGAGCTAGTTGTGTTTCACAAGAACGGTGTTTTCTAAATCCGTGTTGACTGTGTGTCAATACACAGTTTTCTTCGAGGTAATTCATAGTGTTTGAACACAATATATGTTCCAAAACCCTGCTGCATATCGACGTTCATGATATGGGTCTGTAATTTAGTGGATTCTCGTACTACCCTTCTTAGATATTTGTGTGACCTGTGCAACTTTCCTATCTTTTGGTAGGGATCTTTCGTCGAGCGAACGGTTGTATATTATATGGAGCCGTTGCATTAGTATACTCTGAAAGAAACCCAATTGATATACAGTCTACACCAGAAGACTTGCTTTTATTTAAGTGATTTAAGTTGCTTCATTACTATGAGGATATCTACTTCTACGTTACTCATGCTGGCAGGTGTTATTGATTCGAGTTCTAGAAAATTTACTTCGTCGTCTTTTGTGAAGGCATTTCGGAAACTCTGCTTTGGCAACACTGTCTTCGATAGTATCTCCATTGCTATTGGGCAGAGAAGGCATTGATTGTGTGTTGCCGCTAGCATACTTCACATACGACGAGAATCTCTTTGTATTTCCTGCCAGGTATCGAGACAAAGTTTCGTTGTGGAAATTTTTATAAGCATCTCCCATTGAAGTCCGCGCTAGTTTTCGAGCTTCTATAAAAGATCGCCAATCTTGGAGATTTTGCTTCTGTTTAAATTTGGCATATCTTTTTTTCATTGCTTCTTCCTCTTGTCGTTTGTTAATTTGTTTGGTGTAAATCTCTGATACTATTTCATTGAATTCAAGTCACATCTGTTCTGCACTTACGTTGTTAATTTCGAAATAGTGGACATTGTCTGTCAGGAAGCCGCCAAGTGAATTTTTATCAACTTTTTTGAATAGGTATATTTTTCGATTATTTTTGGAGGACTTGGGGGTTACAGTACTCAACCTCACTACGACAATGCTTTGTTCACTAATCTCTGTATCCGTTTTGATGCTCGGTATTGATTAAGGATCATTTGTTGCTAAGAGGTCAAGTGTGTTTTCACAACCGTTTACTATTCGCTGGGCTCATGAACTAACAGCTCGAAATAATTTTCAGAGAATGCGTTTAGCACAATTTCGGATGATCTTTTATGCGCACCTCTGGAATTAAACATATATTTTCCCCAACATATTGAGGGTAAATTAAAGTCACCACCAATTATAATTGTGTGAGTCGGGTACGTGTTCGATATTAATCTCACTGTCAGATATTAAGCTTTCTTTGAACCTTTCAGCAAATGCATCATCTGAATTGGAAGGATACAATTACTATTTTTTTCCGGTTGCCAGAAATAACCTCTGGCAATACTAGCTCACAGTAATCTACTTCAATTTCGCTACAAGATAAACTACTTCTAACAGCAACAAACACGCCACGGCCAACTGTGTTTAGCCTATCCTTTCGGAACATCGTTAGGTTCTTCGTAAAAATTTTGGCTGAACTTATCTCCGGTTTTAGACACCTTTCAGTGCCTGTAACGATATGAGCACCTGTGCTTTTTATTAGCGCTGGGAACTCTGGTACTTTTCCAACACAGCTACGACAATTTACAACTGTTATACCGATGGTTCCTGTATCTACGTTCTTCCTGTGTTCGGCCTGCACCCTTTGTGACTGAAGCCCTTTTTGTGTTTTCCCTAGACCTCTAACCAAAAAAACTGCCCAGTCTACGCCACACAGCCCCTGCTACCCGTGTAGCCGCCTCCTGCGTGTAGCGGACAGCTGACCTATTCAGCGGAACCCGAAACCCAACCACCTTGTAGCGCAAGTCAAGGAATCTGCACCCAACACGGTCGCAGAACCGCCTGAGCCTCTGACTCAGACCCTGCGCTCGGCTCTGTACTAGAGGTCCGCAACTGGTCTTGTCGACTATACTGTACATGGTCAGCTCTGCCTTCATCTCGCAAGCAAGACTGGCAGCCTTTACCACTCATGTTAGCCGCTCGAAACCAGAGAGAATCTCTTCCGATCCAAAGGCTATACACGATGTTATTCAATCTGTTCATTGAACAAGCAGTAAAGGAAACCAAAGAAAAACTTGGAGTAGGAATTAAAGTTCAGGGAAAAGAAATAAAGAAGTTTGAGGTTTTCCGATGACATTCTAATTCTGACAGACACAGCAAAGAACTTGAAGAGAAGGTGAACGGAATGGACATTCTCTTGGAAGGAGTATAGCAGATGAAAATCAACAAAAGCAAGACAAGGATAATGGAATGTAGTCGACTTTAATCAGGTGATGCTAAGGGAATTAGATTAGTAAACGAGACAGTTAAAAGTAGAAGATGAAAATAACTAATGACGGCCGAAGTAGGGAGGATATAAAATGTAGACTGGCAATGGCCAGAAAAGCGTTTCTGAAGAGGAGAAATTCGTTAACATCGAATATAGATTTCAGTGTTAGGAAGCCATTTCTAAAGGTATTTGACTGGAGTGTAGCCACGTATGAAAGTGAGACGTGGAAGATAAACAATTTGGACAAGAAGAGAATAGCAGCTTTTGAAATGTGTTGCTGCAGAAAAATGCTGAAGATTAGATGGGTGACTAATGAGGAGGTACAGAATAGAAATGATGAGTGTGAGAAGGGATCGATTGATAGGACACATTCTAAATTTTGGAGGGATGACGAATTTAATACTGGAGAGAAGTGTGGTAGACCGAGAGATGAATACAGTTAGCAGATTCGGAAGGATGTCGGTTGCAGTAGTTGAAGAGGTTCAAATGGCTCTGAGCACTATGGGACTTAACATCTATGGTCATCAGTCCCCTAGAACTTAGAACTACTTAAACCTAACTAACCTAAGGACATCACACAACACCCAGTCATCACGAATCAGAGAAAATCCCTGACCCCGCCGGGAATCGAACCCGGGAACCCGGGCGCGTGAAGCGAGAACGCTACCGCACGACCACGAGCTGCGGACAGTTGAAGAGGATTGCACTGGATAATCACGAGGAGTTGCCGCTGCATCAAACCATCCATCGGACTGAAGACCACAACACAACAACAAAATTAACGTTCTGAATCTTTATTCTTCGTTTCTATATATTTTCAGCCCTGTGCGGCTAGAGGGTTCCAAATTGTAGAGTGTAGCATAGCGCTGCATATCGTTACTATGTCGGTTCATGACAAACAGCGCGCTGTAACCGAGTTTGGAATTCAAAGATTTTGCCTACACATGGAGAACCCTCTCCTTTAACAAGACAGTGTCATCCATGCGCAAGTGCTGCGCCATCTGCGACGATCCGACTCCGTTGGTTCACTGTCATCGATCATGTTCCATAGAGTTCCGACGTGGTCCCATCTGATTTTCATTTGTTTCGAAAACTTAAAGAGCACCTTCAAGGACTTCACTTCGGTAGTGATGAAACGGTGCAAACAGAGCTGAGGTTGTGGCTCCGTCAACAGAGCCAAACATTCTACAGTGACGGTGTCAACAAACTAGTTTCTCGCTGGGAGAAATGTGTTCATCTCTCGGGTGACTATGCTGACGAATAAATATAAAGACGTGAAGAATAACGATGTAGTAAGTTAATAACGTTTGTTTTACACAAAAACGTTTTTAGAGTTTTCACATTGGTCTTCAGCATGCTCTCGCACAAGCCATTTCAGATATGAAGCGACAATATGCATCAAGTGATGGTTTTGCAGCAGAAACGGTGGAGATGGAGGAAAAGTAACACAAATAGGACTTGCAACATTGTTAACAGAAAATTTGCGGAGAAAAAAAGTCCGCCGAAACCTGAGCACCTCTGTAATGATTTTACACGCCAAGAAATAAAAAAATAATGGCAATGGAATATAGCCGAATTAAATCACGTGATACTGAAGGAATTACATAAAAAATAATAGAGCACTTGCCCGCGAAAGGCAAAGGTCCCGAGTTCGAGTCTCGGTCGGGCACACAGTTTTAATCTGCCAGGAAGTTTCTTATCAGTGCACACTCCGCTGCAGAGTGAAAATCTCATTCTAAAAAGTAATACATTGAATGTGGGAGATGAATTTTAATTTTGGTACCAAAGTGTAGACGAGTTTTATTATTTTGGTACCAAAGTGTATGATGATGTCTGGAACAGAAAGGATTTGAGTTGTAGCCTGACAAAAGGAAGAAAAGCGATTATCAGCAGAAAAACTTGTTATCATCGAATACAAATTTAATTGTCAGGAAGTCTTCTGATGGTGTTGACTGTGCGGCTGGTCCCGGTGGAGGCTCGAGTCCTCCCTGGGGTATGGGTGTGTGTGATTGTCCTTAGGATAATTTAGGTTCTGTAGTGTGTAAGCTTAGGGACTGATGACCTTAGAGTTAAGTCCCATAAGATTTCACACATATTTGAACATTTTTTGATGGTGTTGATATGGAATGTAGCCTTGTGCAGATGTGAAATGTGGACGATATAAGGCTAAGACAAGAAGAGAATGGAAGCCTTAGAAAGCTACAGGGAGAATGCTACAGATATGCGTACATAAGATGACGATTAAGCAGGTAATGAATCGGACTGGGCAGAAAAGAAATTTATGGCCCAAGTTCACTAAAAGAGGGGGTTGGTTGATATGAAAAATCCACTGGCATGAAGTCATTGTCAGTTTAGTAATGATGTGGGGTTAAAAATTATAGAGAAATGCCAAGACTTGGCTGCAGTGAGCACGCTCAATTGGATATAGGTTCTAGTAATTGTGCAGAGTTGAATAAGTTTGCAAATGAGAGAATAGCGTCGAGAGCTGCATTAAACGAGTCTTTGGATTGAAGATCACAACAAAATCAAAGGAAACACAGAATATATTGAACATTATTGACATATCAGCCTCCTCCCCGTATCGCGCTGTACATTCACTGAAATTATCACAAAAAGAAGAAAAAAGTCAGCCAAGCCACTATGAGAGGAAGCCGAAAGGCACGCGTTTAAGCTCACGCAGGCTGGCGTGAGATCTGGAACAGTTAAAGGAATAGAGACTAGAAAAAAGGTACGTAGCTTCTGGAATACTTAACTTTAATCCATAATTGGTGATCATCGGTCTGACGGTACATGCATCACAAGATAAATAGCAAATGATAATGGCGCCTTGCTAGGTCGTAGCAAATGACGTAGCTGAAGGCTATGCTAACTATCGTCTCGGCAAATGAGAGCGTAATTTGTCAGTGAACCATCGCTAGCAAAGTCGGCTATACAACTGGGGCGAATGCTAGGAAGTCTCTCTAGACCTGCCGTGTGGCGGCGCTCGGTCTGCAATCACTGATAGTGGCGACACGCGTGTCCGACGTATACTAACGGATCGCGGCCGATTTAAAGGCTACCACCTAGCAAGTATGGTGTCTGGCGGTGACACCACATTCCTCCCCCGCAAATCGGCGGACGGTTGTGGCATAAGGCTTCCGCCCGCCGTGGAGAGGACCCCATGTTGACGTATGCGACGAGGTGTGGAGCCTAACAACAGGCGAGGCTGTGCCACCCGCACTCTGCCATTCGGTCCGAGAGGAGCTAGGAAACGCCTGAAAACCTAGACCAGGGTGCACGCCAACATGCGGTGTATGCGCCCGCAGAGAGACAGGAGGGGCTGAAAGGTCGACCTCCATCGGGTCGGGGGACCCGACGGGCGAAGACGACATATGGTCCGGAGCGGGCAAGAATTCCATGGCGGAGGACAACTGGTCACGGGAAGCGATCGGCGGCGCGTGACCCAGGGAGGCGCCCGGCGGTTGCAGCGACGCGTCCACTGCGGGCGGCGCCGGCGGGAGAACAGGCGGCGGCGGCGGCGGCGGCGGCGCGTCGCCATGGGGCGAAATGGAAGGCAGCGTCGGTAACACCTGGGGCTGAGGCGAGCCAGTAGATGGGTCCCAGGGCGCTGACCGGACGGCACCGTCGCTGAAAGCAGACGGGGAGCGGCAGATCCCGTGCGACGACAGAGGCGCAGCTGATTGAGATGCCGACGCACCTCACCAGAGGCCCCCAAAACCAGATACATAGCGCGGCCGAGGCAGCGAAGAATGCGCCCTGCGAGCCAACGCCGTGATCCTCGATAGTTGCGGTAGTAGACAACGTCGCCTGGGGCAAAAGCAGGTGTCTGCCGCTGCACAGGAATCTGATGCGGCGGATGTAGCAAAGACATCAAGGTTCGATGAGGGCGACCGTGCAGCAACTCAGCCGGCGAGCGACCATCTCGAGGCTGAGAGCAATATGAGGACAAAAAGAGCAATAACGCGTCCTCCCGAGAATGCGACTCTTTCAGCTTCAACATCTGTGACTTGAAAGTCCTGACCAATCGTTCAGTGGCACCGTTTGACTGTGGCGAAAACGGCACGGACGTCAGATGTTGAATACCATTGGCCTTGCAGATTGACTGAAATTCTGCGGACATGAATTGCGGGCCATTGTCGGAAACAATAGTCTGTGGAAGACCTTCAATGCAAAAGATAGCGGATAACACTTGGATGGTGGCAGATGTCGTCGTGGAAGACATGCGGACAACAAAAGGAAAATTACTGAAGGAATCGACAACAACCAACCATCGAGCATTCCAGAAGGGACCAGCAAAATCGATGCGTAAGCGTTGTCAAGGGGAAGTGGCTTTTGGCCATGCAAAGAATTTCCGCGGTGGTGTGGATTGTTGTTCGGCACACGCCATGCAAGAAGACCATATATGCGTAATCGCAGCATCGATTCCGAACCAAGTACAGTGCTGACGAGCAAGTTGATTCGTTCTCACTATACCCCAATGTCCTTGGTGGAGAAGTCGTAAGACAGAGGACTGTAACGAACATGGGACCATGACCCTGGACTGATCATTATCAGAACTCAACAGCAAAACACCACGTTGAACAAAAAGTCTCTCCTTGTGAGCAAAAAATCGGCGAACCAACGGATCCCCGATCCGTGACTTTGACAAGGGCCATTGCATAGCAACAAAACGCAGAACGGTAGCTAGGACAGGGTCGGCAGCTGTGGCTGTAGCTACACGACGAAAATCAATCGGAAACTATTCGACCATGTCATCGGTTTCCGAATCAATGAACATGCAAGCAAGTTCGGAGGAATCGAATGCTCTATCCTCAGCAACGAGCAAACGGGACAACGCATCGGCGTTTCCATGCTTAACAGTGGACCGATACAAAATATCGTAGCGGTACTGCGAGAGGAAAATAGACCAGCGAATAAATTTCTGCGCTGTACGTGGAAGTACAGGCTTGTTCAGATGAAAAAGGGATGTCAAAGGTTTGTGGTCTGTGATGATGGTAAAGTGACGACCATACAAGAAATCATGAAACTTTGTAACACCAAATGCGAGAGCCAAAGCTTCTTTCTCGATCTGTGAATAATTCCTTTGTGCAGACGAGAGCAATTTGGACGCAAAGGCAATAGGGCGATAGTGCGAACCATCTTTGTGCGCAAGCACAGCACCGATCCCGAAATCCGATGCATCCACCATCAACAAAAGGGGTTTCTGGGGATCGAATGGCGTAAGGCAAGTATTGGAAAGCAACGGCGATTTCAACTGGCGAAAGGTGCGTTCGCATTCCGTCGTCCAGACGAACGGAACACCTTTACGGCGTAAGCGATGAAGCGGAGCTGAAATAGAAGAGGCGTGGCGGACATAGCGATGATAGTAATTTATTTTTGCCAGCACACTCTGTAGCTGCTTCAAATTCTGCGGCGAAGGCAAGTCTTGGATGGCACGGAGGTGCTCTGGACTCGGATGTATGCCTTGGGCATTGAGTACATGTCCCAAATAGGGTAAGTCACGAGCAAAAAACACACATTTGTCCTTCTGGAAGCGAAGACCATTTTGTCGCAAGACCTGAAATAATGTTCTGAGATTGGCTAAATGGTCTTCTTCCGTCTTTCCGGAGAGCACAATATCGTCCAGATAGTTTGCTGCAGTAGGGACCGACGCACAAACAGTTTGTAGATATTGCTGAAACAAGGCAGGGGCGGATGCACACCCGAATGGCAGTCGTTTGAATCGGTACAAACCAAGATGCGTGTTAACCACTAAAACGCGCTGGGATGCTTCGTAAACCGGTATTGGCAAGTACGCATCTGCTAGGTCCAACTTCGAAAAATATTTCCCTGGGCACAGTTTGTCAAAAAGATCTTCCAGGCAGGGTAAAGGAAAAGTTGGAGTCACTAGTTGGGGATTCACTGTTGCCTTAAAGTCCACACAAAGTCTCAATTTTCCGGAAGGTTTTTGCAAAATTACTAAGGGTGATGCCCAGAGAGAAGCCTGCACACGTTCAATGACACCTTGTGATTCCAAGTCGTGTAATGTTTTTGCAACCTCATCACGCAATGCGTGGGGAACATTGTGCACTCTGAAAAATTTCGGTTGCGCGTTGACTTTCAGTTCGAAATGTGCTTTATAGTTCTTAGCGCAACCAAGGCCCAGTGCAAAAACGTCTGCAAACTCTTCGCATAGACGAGAAACACTGGCTGAAGGCACAATCTGGTTCACTGATAGGACCTAATTTACTATAGACAAGTTAAACAACTGAAATAAATCGAAACCAAACAAGTTCACTGCAGAAGAAGAACGAAGGACGTAAAATGACACAAGTTTTGCTTGTCCCTTGTATGTTGCAAGAAGGCTGCACTGTCCTAACACAGGGAGCCCGTGACCTGAATATGTAGTTAGCCTAACATTTGCGGCACGCAATGGAGGTGCGCCCAGCTGTTTGTACGTGTCTTGATTGATCAGTGAAACTGCAGCTCCGGTATCGAGCTGGAATGGTATCACTTTGCCGTTAATGTACAAATCTACAAAAAGTTTATTGTTCTGTTGACGACAAGAGCGACTGTCTCGTGCAACGTGAACTGACACTGGTACAGAATCACTTGCGACGTGACGGGATTTCCGTCGATGTCGACGCACAGTATTTGTGGGACGAACACAGTCACTGTTAGAGAGAGTGGCACTGGGTGGAGTGGAATGAACTACATCAATTTCCATGGGCGAAGGTGCACGAGCCTGAGTAGCCTTGGTTCGATTCCGATTCCGGCGCAAAGCAAAGGGCCTGGAATGGTTGTGAGTGTCCAATCTGAGCCTTTTCCGGCAAACACTTTGAACATGTCCTCTTTTATTACAGAAAAAGCAAATAGCTTGGCGTGACGGGCAATTCTCACACGAATGTCTAGTAGCACACCGCGGGCATGATTTCACTGCATTTGCTTGCTGCCGTTGTACACGTGGCTGAGAGCCAGGTGGCTTTGGCGCGACCAGGTGCGAGGACTGTTTACCGTTCTGGGCAGCTCGCCCGGCGGGCCGGTTAACCTGACACACGGGTGGCGAAGTTACAAATGATTCCTGAGCAAAGTCAAGTGTGTCCTGCCGATCCTATATGTCCATCACTTGTTGAAGGGAGGGACTGACTAGTTTCAAAATTTGTTCCCCTATATGAACATCAGAAACGTTCTGTGCAATTGCATCACTCACCATAGTATCTGAATAAGGAAGTCCACATTCACACTCAAAAGCACAATCCCTAGTAAGGCCTTGCAAAGTTGCAACCCGCTCCCTATTAGTCTGACCAGTCGTACGTTTTGTACGAAAGAAGGTATACCTTTTTGCAACTACATTGACTGATTATTTGAAATAAGCATCTAATGCAGACAAAATTTCTTCGTAGGACAGAGTTGCTACGTCGCGTCGGTGAAACAATTTCACTATCACACGGTACGACTGGATGCCTACGGATGCTAACAAAAAAGGCTGTCGCTCATTACCTTGAATTCTGTAGGCGGCGAGATGGAATCCAAATTGGCGTGGCCACTCCATCCAGCTTTCAAGTGCCGCATCAAAAGGACGAAAAGGTAGTGCAACTGCGTGTTGTGGCTGCGTGAGCGGTGGAGCGGCGGCTGCCGCATCGTTTTGCAGTGCACGTTGACCCTGGACGAGCTGTCCGAGGGCATCCAATAAGGCCTGCGTCTGCTGATTCTGCATGCGGTAAAATTCGGACAGTACATCTGGAGATGGTGGCGAAGCCATTACACAAGTAAATCAGAGCAGAATTGGTACAAACGTGATTTAGCTCGTCGCCCAACTGTTGTGACTTGGCAAGACAGCCAAGCCACTATGAGGTAGCCGAAAGGCCCGCGTTTAGGCTCACGCAGGCTGGCGTGAGGTCTGGAACAGTTAAAGGAATAGAGTAGCAAAAAAGGTACATAGCTTCTGGATTACTTAACTTTAATCCATAATTGGTGAACATCGGTCTGACGGTACATGCATCACAAGATAAATAGCAAATGATAATGGCGCCTTGCTAGGTCGTAGCAAATGTCGTAGCTGAAGGCTATGCTAACTATCGTCTCGGCAAATGAGAGCGTAATTTGTCAGTGAACCATCGCTAGCAAAGTCGGCTATACAACTGGGGCGAGTGCTAGGAAGTCTCTCTAGACCTGCCGTGTGGCGGCGCTCGGTCTGCAATCACTGATAGTGGCGACACGCGTGTCCGACGTATACTAACGGACCGCGGCCGATTTAAAGGCTACCACCTAGCAAGTGTGGTGTCTGGCGGTGACACCACAGCTGATATGATACAATGGATGATATGCAAATAGATATCAAAAATGGCTCTGAGCACTATGGGACTTGACAAATGAGGTCATCAGTCCCCTAGAACTTAGAACTACTTAAACCTAACTAACCTTAGGACATCACACACATCCATGCCCAAGGTAGGATTCGAACCTGCGACCGTTGCGGTCGCGCGGTTCTAGACTGAAGCGCCTTGAACCGCTTTTTTTTTCTCTTATTTGAAAGCCCCTAAGGAAAACAGAACTACTAAGTGCCACCGCCACTTTTCATCCTATAACAAAAAAATCTCCTGGCTAACCTACCCCAGAGCGCTGCCTATATACCAGGGGGAAATATGGGAATTCAAGGTTAGGGCTATCCTTACAAACAAAACAAAATCTTCCTTTTTATGAATTTTTTTTGTTTATTTTTGTTGTGTAATTGATCAGAGGCCTTTTGCGCCCCGCTGGTCATATGTTGAGTCACGTCTTCTCGAAATTGATGTGTTCCGTTCAATTGTTCAGAAATGTTCATTGGTTCAAACAGGAAACCTTCTTCTCTCTTGGCTTAACACATTCCCGCTGCGAGGCGGCTCGTGGAAAGCACTCCCAAGGAAGTTCGAGAAAAATTGTCTGTATTTTGGGTGACGGACAACGACATAATGACGGTCATTGAGGTACGTCCAAAAATCGAGTACAGAGTCTACAGATTGTCCAAATAGGTAGTGAATGGCATGTCCGCGAATCCAATTCACAGCATTGGTCTTTGTCCGAGGAAAATAATCACGTTCCGGAAATAATAAGGAAAGGCGAGTAATCCGATCCGGAATGTCCCGCGTTAGAAAAGTCACAATACGACGAATCAATTGCCAAACCTCCGCCGCCGGTCCGCAAACAAATTGATGTTCGTTATTGTCCGGCACTCCACACGTGGAACATAGAGGTGATTGGGCGAGGTAGATACGATGAAGGCGAGACTGGATGATTTGCTTACCATTGACAGTTAGGTACCAGACAGATTGCACATTCGTGTCAAGGTAACAGGCGAACGTCGCGCGCCATACATGACGCCAGTCAACCTGGGGGAACTTTTGTTCAATCGCGTTAGGTGGACGACCTAATTGGAGGACATTGTATACTGCCTTTGCCTTGAGTAAAAGCTGTCTTGGTAAGGTTAGGCGAAGAAAACTGAGTTCAAGAAAGAAGTATCTTATGTAATGGAACTGGGCCGGAACATCCGAGATCATCACTGGGGCTGACAGTGAGATCGGCGAATATGCCGACAAGAGGAGACCAGTGAGGCTCGTTGGGCAACGTGTCCATACCGTCATCTGGGAGCTGACAAAGAGGGCGCGAGCTCTATCCGGCACGTGAAACAGACCTATCCCACCTCGTTCACGGGGAAGAGTAAGCCTTGCATAGTTAACTTTGAACAACAGCCCAGAGCTGACGAAAGATGCCATCGCTGCCAACATGCGACGTGCTACAGTAAGCGGGAAAGGTAGAACTTGTGCTACATGGGGAACTCGGGATGCGATATATATATATATATATATATATATATATATATATATATATATATATATATATATATATATATATATATATATTGACATATAGAGCTCGTTGGAGAATATCTAGGGATCGAAGGTGATGGTCCATAAGACCTGCTCTGATCATTAAAAGGAGGCGTCGACAGTTGATGGTGGCTGAACGCTGGAGATCAGATGAAAAATCTATGCCCAAACAGCGAATAGTATCAACGGTGGTGTGAGGTGTAACGCACTCCATGGGAAGTCCCGTGCCAAAGAACATAACTTGAGACTTACGTATGAACCGCTCGGCCACAACGGCCGGAAGCAAGTAGATAATGAAGCTGTAGGAAGAGTGATAGATTTTAGAGAGATTGTAAGCGTAATATTAGGTTTCAGATTTGGATTACCTGTAAAATTAAATCCGGAAAAATGCTCTCTGATAAACTAAGTTTTGACTCCTGCATCAAATTTAATGACGCAGTCTCATTGCTAAGAATATATGGAAACTTTCTTAGACATTGGAAAATTAATTCATTAACGCAATGCTTTACAGTGGGCATTGTAAAGGGAAGATGAATTTAAGTGAACATAACTAATCATATCAGTTATCGCACCAAGCATGAAAGTGTTTAAGTGACGTGGCCTGCAGCCACGTACAGTGAAAACGGGGATGTGAGCCCCAAACTGTTACAATAACGTTCAAATATAATGTATCGAACAAACACACTTTTTGTGGAACAAGCACTGCGACACTGTTACCTGCGTCAACATAAAATTCTACCTTATTTGGCTGAAAAGCATGCAAAGAAAGGAACTGATAATATTTATAGCATATAATACATGAACTGCTCTAAATCACTTTTAAAATGTTACCAGTTTGCTGAAGCCAAATAGTGCCTCTTGCATAGTGCGATCGTGGACTGATTGCAGAGTAAAATTTACCCTAATTCGTTTAAAAAGAAAAAAATAACAATGGCTGGGGAAACTGAATTCAGAGAATAATTGAATGTAACCTCAGATAACTAACTTCAGAAAAGCAAGTCATTCATATTAACTCACTTATTACTGATGCACAAGGAAACACGTGGCACACGAATTCATGAGACAATCAAATAAAGTTCAATACAAGTCGCAAAGCAGTACAGAGATTCATTGACAGGAGGTGCGACTGAACTGATTGTACTACGATTCGGTTGAACGGCACCGAGCCTCGGAATGAATTCCCCTCAAAGAACAAATAAACACATGTGGGACCCGTGTCCAGCAAATGAAAGTTACAACTTCGCAATACGGATCAAGAAAACAGTTAATTATAAACCACAAGTTCGTCGTGTTTAACAAAATCATATCGAAGTTGTGCATTTCTTGCACAACGCGTAGTCATAACTCATCACTTCATCTAGCAGCGTCCAGGAACCTGCGACATTGGGTAGCAAACATGTCCTTTCTCAAAAGGACGGATCACAAGAGTGTCCAAGCCCAGAGTTCCTTGAGCGACGGGTAATGCTCTGATAGCTCCTCCCAGCCGGAACTCAAAACATACCTTTTATAAGCCTCGCAGAATACCCACAGGTATCCAACTGTTCGCAGTCGATACTAGGTATGCAACAGAAGCTTTGTTTTGAGCCTGCAACGACCAGGATGTGAAATAACTGAAACGTAGAAAATACCAGACTGAATTACGATAAACGCAATGGAGCGCCCAAATTTCTAGCCTTTCACACGCTTTCAACAGAATCTGCACAATCAGTTTTTGAGGAAACAACTTTGGTACTTTCCTAGCGTATGCAGGTAATTTTTTACGTTTACAGCTGCAAAAGCTCGTGGTCCTGCGGTAGCGTTCTCGCTTCCCGCGCACGGGAGCCGGCCGCGGTAGTCTAGTGGTTATAGGCGCGCAGTCCGGAACCGCGGGACTGCTACGGTCGCAGGTTCGAATCCTGCCTCGGGCATGGATGTGTGTGATGTCTTTAGGGTACTTAGGTTTAAGTAGTTCTAAGTTCTAGGGGACTGATGACCACAGAAGTTAAGTCCCATAGTGCTCAGAGCCATTTGAACCAACCCGCGCACGGGATACCGGGTCGATTTCCGGCGGGGTCAGGGATATTCTCTGCCTCGTGATGACTGGGTGTTGCGTGTCTTTCATCATCATTGACTCGCTAGTCGACGAAGTGGCGTCAACTAAAGAGGACTTGCAATACGGCGGCCGAACTTCCCCGCATGGGGACTCCCGGCCAACAATGCCATACGATCATTTCAACGAAAGTTTGTAGGCGTGATTTATTCCAGACGCATAAGAATGGCGCTAGTAGCGCCAGTATCAGGGTGGAAATAAGGGTTCCTTTAAATACACGCTGTAACGGTCATGAGTGTTAGTTACCTTTGAGACTGGACGCGATGGTGGACGTTGCTCAAGAATGCTATTAAGGTGACAAAGCAACGAGATCATGTCATGGGGCTACGAGAAGCTGTATGTTCCTTTTGCGATAGTGCAGAAAGACTTGGAAGGAATGTAGCCACTGTACATGACTGCTGAGAATGGTGGCCACGAGGATGTACAGTCGCAAGAAGACCGGGCTCCGGAAGGCGACGTGGCGCTGCCGAGAGGAAAGACAATCGGCTTCAGCGTATGGCGCTGGAGCACCGTAAAGAGTCTGCAGCAGCAATTTCAGCAACAGTTGGTACCACAGCGACACAATGAACTGTTACAAATCGGTTACTTCAAGGACATTACCGAGTCAGAGGCCCCGTAGCGTCCATTCCAATGAGTTCAAATCATCGCTATTTGCAACTTCAGTGGTGTCAAGCGAGAGAGTTCATTGAAGGGCAGATTGGAGGTCTGTTGTGTTTTCTGATGAAAGCTGGTTCTGCCTCGATGCCAGTGATGTCCGCGTGTTCGTTAGAAGAAGGCCAGTCGAGGACCTGTCCTCAACTTGTTTGCGTGCTACACTGGAACTATACGTGGTTGTATGGTCGGATGCGATTTCGTAAGACAGCAGAAGCACTCTCTTGGTTATGCCACGCACCCAGAATGCAAAACTGTAAAGAGCTTCCGGAGAAGACAAGTGTGCAATGTGATTAAATGGTAACAAGACAACAGCTCCACAAACCGCAGTCCTGCAGTCAGGAGAGAACGTGGCACGAACATCTGCTTACTGTCATCATTATCAGTTATCTGCTATATTATCAGGTCCTTTACCTCTCCATTTTCTGCGATCCATTGTTTCCTTCTTAAGGCTGCTGTATGTTGTACCGTCCATCATGTCATCCGGTATCTGGAATCTCTTCCTTCCTCGCTTCCTTTTCCCTTCTACATAACCTTCTAAAACTGTTTTTATCAGTCCGTCATTATTTCTTATTATATGCCCAGTCCAGTTTCTTTTTCTACTCTTTATTACCTCTAGTAAGTGTCTTTTCTCTCCCACTCTTCTCAGTACCTCTTCATTTTTTACTCTGTCCATCCAACTTATTCTTTCCATCTTCCGCCATGTGCAGATCTCAAAAGCCTTTTTCTGTCTTTTTCCTCATAGTCCATGTTTCAGCGCCACATAGAAGAACATTCCATACAAGACATTTTATGAGTCTCTTTCTGAGTTCTCTGTCCAGACCGCTGCAGATAATTCTCCTTTTCTTATAAAACGCCTCTTTTGCCATTGCTATCCTTGTATTAATTTCTGTGGTGCACTTCCAGTCGGTGTCTATCCTGCTTCCAAGATACTTAAAATTTTGCACCTGTTCTAGTATTTCCCCATTCAGCATAATTTTCATTTCCTTATTTCCTCCTAGTGTCAATACTTTTGTTTTATTTGTGTTAATTTTAATTCCATATTTTTTTCCGTTAGTTTTAATGGTGTCCACCAAATCCTGTAATTCTTTTTTCCCTGTGTCTAGAAGGACCATGTCATCAGCAAATCTCAAACACCCTACTCTTCTTCCTCCAATTTCTACTCCTTTGTGATCTAATGAGCATTGGTCGATCATATTTTCCAAGTAGAGGTTGAAAAGAGTAGGTGATAAACAGCATCCTTGTCTTACTCCTTTTCCTAGTCTGATCCAGTTTGTACTTTCTTCTCTCACTTTAACTGAAACTTTTTGATTAAGATATAATGAGTTTATAAGTCTTCTGGTTTTCCAGTCCACTCTCATTTCCCTCATTATAGTCGCCAGCTTGTCCCAGACCACATTGTCAAATGCCTTTTCTAGATCGATAAAGCTTTCTCCCAAGATTCGCAGGAGCCCTATTGCATCTCTGGTGCCCGTATTCCGTCTAAAGCCAAAATGCTCCTCGCCAAGATTCTCCTTCATTACTTTTTCAAGTCTTTTATTAATTATTCGTAACATCACTTTGGCTGCATGTGAAATGAGGCTGACTGTCCTGTGCTCGCTACATTTCTTGGTTCCTGCTTACTGTACTAAGTGAAATAAAATACGTAAATCAGCTATGGTTAATGTGTAGAAATGACGATTTTAAATAAGACGTTTTTATTTATTACACTTAATGTCGTTAGCAGCAGTACGAAACCAATTTTTATAAAAAATGGAATTGACTCCATTCTTCACTTAACTTCTCAGTCACAATCGGACAACCTGGGATGCGTTATGATGTGTTTACCAATGAGTCCTCTCTTATATCTTTTTAATTTCTTTCTTACGCCCTACACAAATACTGACCTAAAATCCGGAGGAGGAAATTTCAAGCGAAGAAAACATTTGAAGAAATTAATATTACTATCATGAGTTCCGTTTAGTGAACAGTGATAGGTTGTACTGAAGTCGACGTAAAAATACGTTACAATAAAATATCTTAGTAGGATAGATTCACACGTAAAACATCATATCTAAGTTCACTTCATGCTATCCCCTGCGACCGCATGTATACCAATATGCACAGTTCCACTTGACTCTTATCAAAGCCATTGCCCCACGAAGTCCTTCTTTGCACCAAAATCAGAGTACGCAGTTGCGACTGGTCAAAAAGTGATGTTTTAACTCTGCTGTCGTCTCGGTAGTCTTGTCGCCTTAACCTACTGGTGTAGTGGCGGAAATGTACGATGATATGGGTTAAACATTAATCGTTATTTATTGTAATGCTACTTACATGTGTCTGTGTTCAATATGCTATAGAATACCGAAGTAGAAGCAGAAACCTGTATTCACGCTTCGGGCGGCGGAGAGCGTAAACATATCTTTGGTGAGCGGCAAGCATGCTACCCACAGTCGCAGCCAGTTACGAGAAGAAGAATCAAAGTCCATCTGAAATAATGACTTAATTGTTATAAGTAATGGTATCGCTTTCGGTTTGTTTGTGTAAATGTTTCCAAACTGGTTTAATGTGGACGTTATTGGATGATTGGATGAGGAATTCCGTCTTATGCAAGACACCTTTGGGGTTTTGTTTTACCCAGACATGTTTCAGTACTTTTTGTGCTATCGTCAGTGGGGTACTTTACTTCCTTTCTGTAAAATTGTTATTACATTATAATGTTTAGAGGTAACACCTGCAATAAAATATTTACATTTGCGAATTAAGTGATTGTTGTCAAATATTCTACGTGGTTTGTTTACAGTTCAAGCTTGAGATATGTATTACTGTGCTGATGCATTGTACGACGGCCGCAGTGGCCATGTGGCTCTAGGCGCTTCAGTCTGGAAGGTCGCGACCGCTACGGTCGCAGGTTCGAATCCTGCCTCGGGCATGGATGTATGTGATGTCCTTAGGTCCTTAGGTTAGTTAGGTTTAAGTAGTTCTAAGTTCTAGGGGACTGATGACCTTAGAAGCTAAGTCCCATAGTGCTAAAAAAGTTTTTTATTTGTGACTGTGTTTTCATTTTTGTTTATTATTTATTAATTAATTATTTATTATTATTTATTAATCTTGGAAGTAAATCTGTGAGGACGGTTCATGAGTCGTGCTTGGGTAGCTCAGATGGTCGCTGGAATGTAGCTCGGCGTGTTGGGTGAGAGGTCTGGGTGTTCTCTGTGGGGAAATGTCGCACCCGAAAGGCAAAGGCCCCGAGTTCGCCTTTCGGCTCGGCACACAGTTTTATTATACCAGGAAATTTGATATCGGCAGATACTCCACTACTGAGTGAAAATTTCATCCTGGAACGTTGTAATGTGTATTACCGCACGCAAAATGTTTGAGATGTGCTGATTAAATGCGGTTATTTTACCAATGCCATGTACAGTGATTCTCTAAGCACATACTCAATGTAGTGCAGTTAGTAGTTATTAGCTTTCATTCTAATTTTTATCCCCGGTACATTAGTGTTTTGGCTGGACAGTATGACCATAATAATAGAGTAGAAGTCAGAGGGCGATGAGGCGGAAGTTGCGAAAGGGCCATTGTAAACTCAGTTCCTGTGTTCGGTAAGGCCTTATCGCAAAGGGCCACTAGTTCTGTGTAGTGAAGTTGGAGGTAATGGTGAGATTTCCGGTGGGTACTGTACAGAGCAATGGAAGAGGCATATTCAACGAGCAGCAGGTGTTGATAAGGAATACGATGTCTCAGCATTTCAGAGTGTAAATGATGTATAGGAGTGATGAGTGGACTGAACTTCGGAGGCGTGCAAAGTGAGATGGATTATGTGAGTAGTGTTCTGGTGGATTTAAATGGGAAATCTGAGGAAAACAGAGATCAGAACGCCGTACGCTGTTCAAAGACCTCGTTCAAATGGTTCAAGTGGCTCTGAGCACTATGGGACTTAACTTCTGAGGTCATCAGTCCCCTAGAACTTAGAACTACTTGAACCTAATTAACCTAAGGACATCACACACATCCATGCCCGAGGCAGGATGTGAACCTGCGACCGTAGCGGTCGCACAGTTCCAGAAGGTAGCGCCTAGAACCGCTCGGCTACCGGGGCCGGCAAAGACCTTCTGCTTGTTTACGTCTGAGGTGAACTAGCTAGTGACCGTGAAACGCTGGATGAGTAAATAATTATGCAGGTTCCTTCTTCGGTGATATATCCCAAAATCAAATAAATTTAGAATTTGTACAACGCATTTTCACTACAGTCAGTGATTTCTAAGCGTGCATTAGTCCGTTCCAAAACCAAACACCACTCTAAGTCGTTGCGAGACTCGCTATCGTATTAAAGGTGTTTCTGAAGTTGTTTCAGTCGCTGGCAGAATATGGCACCGGTACAAGAGGTCGAAATAGTTTCCCAAAGCTCTTATCGCCAATAATGGAGAGTAAAATTAGAACATATTGTGTATTAAATGCTTTGAAGAAGAAGAAGAAAACAGCAATCTCCCAAGATAAAAGTGTAGCAACTGTAAATGGTGCTGCATGGCGAATGGCGAACTTAAAATCTTATAAAGGAACAAAATACCAAAATTAGTTTCAGATGAATTTTGTAAAAAAATTTATACATTTTTTGTATGTACTTTTTGTACAAATATCAGGTAATAGCAAACTTTTGTGTAGTGTCTCATGTGCTAACGACCACGCTTAATACATTGACGAATGAAAAATGCAGCAGGAACTCCAAAATGTGTGGATGAAAAAAAAAAAGCAGCACTGTAATTCTGTAGTCTTGCTCTTGATACAGATTGAATGTGTGGACAACATATTCAGGAACTTTTGCTAACTGTATATCAACATTTCTTGACCCTGAGCTAACGGAATGTTAAACTTTTGCATCGCTGTGTTATAGACAAAAACGCGTGACAAGTTCAGAGAGCCACAAATATTTCTCATCTGTCATGAAACGTGCTGCACTTTCAAGTTCTCCCCTTGACTCAGAATTTCGCATGGCTTAATAACTGATCGTAACCGCACGCAGGAAACCAGACCCACCACTTCTTGACAGCATAATAACTAGTTTCACTGTCATTACAAATGCGAACAAGGAAAGTGCGTGATGAGATAATTGAGATGGCAATTACAGTGCTCCTTGAAAGATGTAACGAGCTAGCACAAACTATCATTAACCCATTGTTATCCGAATTACCCAGGCGTACTTGCAATCTGCAAGAAACTGATAATGACACTATTTTGAGGCGAAAACTAATAGCTTGTTAGTCTTATAAAATGTTTGCAACGAGAAAGGTGGCGTAGATTTATGTTCACGACGCAATTAAAAGAAACGTACACTCTAAAGCCGATTGTTAATGTAGCAAGTGTTCCACAATGCTTGCGTTACAATGATATTCTTATATAAATTATGTTCATGAGAACATATGATTTCAGCTTGCTTGCGGTTCCAGACATATATTCATCGAGCATGTGTTTTGTGACCAAAAAAAAAAAAAAAGTCTCTAAGTACTATGGGACTTAACATCTGAGGTCATCAGTCCCCTAGACTTTTTTCCTGTGCTTGTTCTGTAAAAGCTTGATTCTCGCCAAATTTCATGATTCTAGGTCAATGGGAAGTACCCTACAGGTTTTGTTGAGAGAGTTTGTGAGCATACAAATGTGTGACATAAACGTCCTTGTCTTTTGATTGCACTGACTTAAAGCTTAAATGTTTTACAGGAGTCTTAACAAGGACAGACAGATCTATATATATATATATATATATACACACTCGTGTGATGTCAATGAAAACTGGCAATTATGAGATTTCTTTCTTTTACTTGTAGTGCAAAAGCCTTGTTTGTTTCCAGATTCCATGATTCTAGTTCATGATTCTAGTTCAACGGGAAGTACTCTGCAGTCTGAAATGACTGAAATTGCAAGTGTTAAAATGCGTGTCACAAAACTTTTTTCATGTATATAATTAAAAATTCACACTTCTCTGAATTTTTCGTTAGTTGTACTTTGGAACCTTTCTTTCTGCCATATTCTTTTTTTTGTTTCTAGGTCAACGGGAAATATCCTATTGGTTTCGATGAGTGAGTTTGCGAGTGTCAAAATATGCCCATAAATGACCATATGTTATCACTACATTGACGTAGAAGCTTAAATTTTTTTTATATTGCCAAGGGACCATAAACCTTAGTCTTAAACTGAAGCCTATCCGTTCCTAAGGAACAGAATTTTCAGTTATCAGACATACAGACATACATACAGACGGACGGACAACAAAATGATGCCATAAGGGTTCTGTTTTTACCAACTGAAACGGAACCCTAAAAACGATGAAAACTATATGTGTGACTATATAATATATGTCTTTCCACTTATGTGCGGCGTTTTGTATGTCTGACATCACTAACCTTTCATTGTGTGGTATTCGATATCGATATGTGGAATTATGAAGAATGGAATATTGTTACAAAAAGCGAGAACTGCCAGACATTGGAGCTCATTTGAAATCATATAATATAAAACTTGCGTTGCAATACACGTGAAAACGAATATGTCCGCCGTGTTGAATTAAAAAAGGGTTGTGGGGTGGAGAACACACAGTTGCGAAAAACACGATTACTTATGGAATGGAGATTTTCACTCTGCAGAGGAGTGTGCGCTGATATGAAACTTCCTGGGAGATTAAAACTGTGTGCCGGACCGAGACTCGAACTCGGTAACTTTGCCTTTCGCGGGAAAGTGCTATACCATCTGAGCTAGGTAGGAGACGATGTACTGGCAAAACTAAAGCTGTGACGACAAATAAAACAATATCTCCGAAAGTCACTGCAGAACTGATGGCACACTTGGGAACCATCAACACCAAAACAACACGAGGGGAGCTTCTCAGGCTGGGAATTACGGGGCGAGCTGTTGCATATGATCGTAAAAGGAAAACGTGACACCGAAACCATAAAAAATGCTGAAACGTGGAACTTAGGGAAAGCAGGACGGGGCTAATCAGTTACCGTTGGTTGCTCAGATAACACTGCATTTTTTAAAGAAACAAAACTATCAACAATGATTTTTAAAATATTTTACTACACTGACGGCTGAAAGCCTTATTAGAAGAACAGCAAGTTATAGTCAGCTGAAGGCCACAAACACTGTTACACACAATCAACGGCTGAAAGCCTGATTAAGAAGGTTCAAAATTATTTGTCGGCTGAAGGCCAGAAGCAATTTCAAAAATACACAACGGCTGAAGGCCTGAATTACTAATAAGGTGGACAATTAAACGTTAAAAATACCCAAAACCCTTTAAACAATCTTAATAACTGTAATAAGTGATAGTGACGGCTGCAGGCCTTATCACGCTTATCACGACAGAACTGAAACTATTTGTCGGCTGAAGGCCACAAGCAGTGTTACAAACAATTAACGGCAGAAGGCTAGAAGTACAAGTGGGGAAGGCAATAACATGCTAAAACATTAGGGTAAATTTTAAACAATTATGAGAACTTGTCCAAATAAGACGAAGTGATCCACAGACAGTGCTCTATAGATCGACCTGAGGAAGGTGTCTGCAGCTGAGTTAGCGGTGAGGCAGGCAGCCAAGTTGCACTCACGTAACAGGATGGCAACTCACACTAGGAGTAGCTGAAGCGCCGACCGACCGACTAACCAATCTACCTAACGTCCGATCACTGGTACAACAATGGGATATAATTAGGCAAGGGCAAAGAGACGGACAGCACCACGTCTTCAGAAACACACCGAAGGCCGAAGGCAGCAGTAGAACCAAGGTAGACCTCCCAAAAACATGTGCACAATACAATTCAAGAGGCTGTCGAACTACACGCCGTGTCGGACAGCATCAACACGACGAGGGAAGGTACATTGCCGAAAAAGTACGCTAGCCTCCAGGGTAGGTAACTGGGGCGTTAGTGGCCACAAGTCAGAAAATACCACTGGTTGCACTGCATTAATAAGAATAGTATTAAATCGAAACTATCATCAAGGAGTAGAAGGCAGCTGATAGCTTCCATCAACCAGACAGACTCCACTTGCTGCGGTTAGTCTCACCGACCCTGGGAGCAGCAACACGCAAACAACGGCAAGATCTCAGACAGTGGAGGTTTCAGTACTGGAGTTGTGGGTCAGGATGAAGCTGGCTAAGGTAATGAGGAAAGAGGTTTTTGGTAGGGTGGCAGGTGATCGGTGTGATAGATATTAAACTGAAGTTACTTGTGACTTTGAGGTTCAACTTCAAACGTCCTGGGTTCGGTCGTCGGCTACAGCCCCTCGGTCCGACAGTGTCTGCACGCCGCCAGCGGTCCCGGCCTGCCCTCACGCTGAGGACCTCTTCGCATCTCCGTCCGAAGCCGAACTGATAGTCCGTTCGTAACCTCTCACCAAATCCAGTACGTAGACAGCGTTAAAATAATTGCTCATTTAAAACCACAAGAAACACATGAGTCCGGGAAAACAGCTCTACCAACAACGCACAATACTAAAACCAGTCACTGACAAACAACACGGACGAATTATAAGTCGTCACAAACACAGAGAAGCCAGAAGCGGTCGGAAGACCAAATACACGTCGTCCACTGCGACGACCGACCGAACGACCAACCAGCAGTCGTCCCCACTCAAGTCAGGCACGAGAAAGATCCCAGTATAATTCGTGGAGTGGCAATTTACTGCCATGAGGTCACTTCGACGGGCGGTCACACACATAGGCGAAAGTTGCCCTATTCGACTATCACGGTCCATTCAAACTAAAACTCGCTGAATCCGGTCCTTGACGTGGTCGTGCACTCTCGCGACCACATCCTTCCGTCGGACAGTGCATGTGTGTCGCCAACAGTCGGGCTACTGGCTGTCCGGACCTCATGGCTGCTCCTTCCCAACTCAACTCCCTCGACACACGACGACCCGGAAATACTAGAGGCCGCTCCAAAGATGGTACCACAGTAGGCTCTATCGATAAGCGCTGGTGCTGCTACTCACGGACAGACAAGGCGAGCAAACGTAGTTGCGCCAGTGAACACGCTAAGCAAACGAGCCGCCACTATTGCTATTACAAGATACCAAGCTATGAACGGCATCAAAGCGAGCCGCACGCGGCTCAAATACCATTTGTTTGGATGAGTCTTGTTTCACATTGTTTCCAAATTTTGGGCGAGCTTATGTCCATAGAGTGAAACATGGCGGTGGCTCGGTGACGATGTGAGCAGCATTCTGTGCTCCTCATAGTTATTCAGTAATATCGCATTACTTCAAGTATTATGTGACCATTTGGCTGACCAGGCCCTATCCCAGTTTTTGTTCCTCTCTGGTGATGCTATGTTCCAAGTCGAAGTGGACGCTGTTAATGTAGCTCGCATCTTCCGAAACTGGTTTTATGAGCACGAGAATGAAATGTAGTATCTCCCCTGGCCACTACTGTACTCATATCTCGATGTTATTAAGTCTTTGTGGTCTACTTTGGAGAAAAGAACGCGTGATCGCTACTCACCTTCATTATCACTACCTGGAATTGCCACTGTTCTTCAGAAAGTATGGTGTAAGGCTCCCCTGAAACCCATACAGGAGCTGCATTTATCCATTCTGAGACGACTAGAAGGTATTTTGAATTCCAACGGTTTTCCTACGCCTTATTCGATATGGTAATGTATTGTGTTCATAGTGTTTCAATGTATTTGTCCACCATTTTAGTTTTGTATGTTTTTACGTTACTGGAAAATGAGAGAAAACAACGGAATTGTAATAATTAGAACAGATTATTGGTAGATTTTGTTGTACTTGTTGATAAAATAAAGAAAAAAAATATGTGCAGGGCAGATAGAAATGTAGAACAGCATCGGCCCAGTTCAACGGCCAACAATGAAAGTTCAGAACGCATTCCTTTAATGGCCTAATTCCTCAACTGTCCCTCAGCATTTAAAATCAAAGAAAGAAAATTCGTGACAGTAAGCCGCGTGGATTCGTGTTGGCCGCCTGAAACAGTGACAAATACAGTGAATAACGTTCTGTGCAAAGTCTACACGTTAAAGTCTGGAGCAATGGATATGAATTTTCTTACAAATTTACTATCTTCTAGTTCCTAAGGTCAGGGACAACTATCATGATACTAACGAGTTACAGCGAAGATCTATTTCTGGGTGACTACGGATCTGAAAGTTGTAAAGTCACCAACTACAGGTATCACTTTTTTAATATCGCCATTGGATAGCACTGCAGTATTTAGTGTGCCAATTAACAGTGACTGTTGCAGAACACTGGCAGCAATAGTCTATAAACGATGATGAATATTGCACAAAATAAGCTATTCGAATGCTTTTACTAATACACTGCTCACAGGAATTCTGGGAACATGACTTTGGGCATCTGACACACTGCATTGAGCTGTAATTGAGGACTGGGTATCATAGAAAATTATATCTCTATCTTTCACTAATTAAATACAAAACAAAACGTTATTATATCCTCGATCGTTTACATAAAAAGGACTGAAATGGCTGCTTTTCATTGGAGTTCGAGAGCTTCAATAGCGAGTATGCCCTCCGTTTATCACTGCCTGACAATTATATGTCACGCTCCGCATACGTCTGTGGAAGTCCCACTGTGGTACCCGATCCCATTCTTCAATGAGAGCGCATGAGAGTTCTTGAAGAGTTTGTGGTGGAACAGAACGACCACGAACGTGTCTGTCAATCTTGTCTCACATATACACGATGGGATTTAGGTAGAGACTCACCTCCGACCATTCCATTATTTCAGTGTACAGACTTCGCAAGATGCCCCTGCTGAACCCCCCTCCCCCTCCCCCCACATAGGCCCTGGCATTAGAAGCAATTCAGGACCACCACAGTATGCAGCAGCCACTACATGATCCAACAGGATATGTTCGATGTACTGCCTGGTTGTCTTACCTTGGACAAAGACAGGATACGTATGGCTGTCAGCGTCCCACAACATCACAGTACCTTAGAGCCCCAACCGGATTAACATTTGGCAGGTACCGCTCACTACAAGACTCTGCACACGAACACATCTAGCGTCTTACGCCAGAGGGTATCTGGACTCGCCTGTCAATAACACGTTCCGCCATTGCCGAAGTTGCCAGTGCGCATGGAAATGGGAGAACTGAAGGCGAGCTACAAGATGTTGTGTCAAGCGGGGTACTTGGTCAGGACGTCTGGATCTTACGGGCCGTTCTCGCAATCTCTTCATTACAGTCTGCTCTAACACAGCAGCTCTAGTGGCCCTCTGAGAGCGTCTTGCAGTGCTTTGGCAGTATCCGTACGAGGCCACAACACAGAGAAGGCCTAATATCGGTCTTCGCGTCTGCGACCTCCTCCAACACATCTTGTGTGCTGATCTGTCTCCTTGTAGCGTATGCAGGGCCTGTGGGTTATACATGAAGTGGCGTTTGGCATCTGCAGCAACTCGACCGAAAATCAGTTCTTTTTGTATCAAACAGACCGCCCTTGTAACATGCACTGCATTAACTTCTCGCATAGCTTGTTCTTGGCTGAATACAACGTCCACAAATGACGACTGCCAACCGAGTACCTCACCAGACACCAGTACTGACTTCCCTCTGAGGGATCACCTGACACAATGCATTACACAGCCAATACATGACGACGGATTTTAATTGTTGCCTACACTGAAAGGCAAGATCTCAAGTCATGAAATAATATCACAGATACCGCCTGTATCAGTAAACCGGACATTCATAAACGTGTTTCATTGATTCTCTTGAGCAGTGTATGAATGGTATCTAACAGGTAACTGCACATTAAGTTCCCAGTGTTTACTTAAAGAACGCAAACAGCGACACTTGCTAGCGAGCTTTGTTTTCAAACTAATCCTTCTGCTTGACGCTAATACAATTACTGTGATCCGTTCTGCTACTTAAACATCCATACAGTGTTGCTACAGCAAACAGACTGTACCTAATGTGAGTCTCCATGTTGGTCTATAAAATTACGAAAATTCATCTGCAGCCACATTATTTTCTGGTAATATTGCAGATGTAAAACTTTCAACCATCTTAGGAGCGGTCCTGAAACACGGAAGGTAAGGCACACCGCTCACCTTGCACACCGGAAAGGTGAGCCAAGTACGTATGAGTATACGGACAAAGTTTGTGGAAGAAATACCACATGGACGGTAGAGATACAAGTTGACGTGAGCCCTCTGTGAAGGTAGCTTATAACTCAGCCGCTGGTGTGATTTTTTCCACATCGATTTGCCGTGTACTTGTTCGTACTTGGCTAACATTACCCTTATACAAGGTGGGCAGGAGTGCTTTATCGATTGTCTTTCACTCTCGCTCTCAAGACGGTTGAACGTTTCATAGCTGAAATTTCAGCAGAAAACAAAGTTGGGTTACGTCAGAATTCCCGTACGTTTATGGACCAGATTGTAAGCATCTTCCAGCATATGCAATTAACTGCACCTAATTTTCTAGCCACACATAAATAAAAATGTATTTCGTACGGCCATGCTAATATTAAAAATATGTCTATGAGGACGAGAACGCGATTCTGAATTATGAAATACACTTAGCTTACATCTGTGAATGAAACTACACGCAAAAACAGAACTTCTTTAAGCAAACTTTGTAGAATGTGAATTGTGCCGCAGTTTGATTGTAAATTAACTTAAGCAGGCTATAGTAGCAACGTTCTGGCAAATAATTTACTTGTTTCCTTTGGACACTGTCACGTTAAAGTTTGACACAATTACAATTTCAGTTGTTGTACTAGTCATCCACGCAATTTTTGAAATTTTTATTCTCTGCCCTGGAGGGGTCAGACGAACTGGGGGGCTGTTTAATAGCTGGCCCAATTCAGACACTCGGTTGTTTTCAACTACATTTTCCTTCTTTTCCTCTTGTTCATGAGCGTGGTATAACATTCTTTGAAGATCTTCCAAGTAGTTTGCCATCTCTGATAGAATTACAATGTCGTCAGCAAAAGTAAAGTTTTTATATCTTCTCACATAACTTTTATTCCCGTTCCACATTTCTCCTTGGTTTCCTTTACTGCTTACTCTACGTATAGACTGAGTACCATGAAAGATAGGCTACAGCCTCGTTTCACTCATTTTCGACTACTGCGTCTCTTTCATGTCCACCAATTCGCTTAAGTACAATCTCGATTCTGTAAAAACTGTAGATAGCTTTTCGATCTCTGCCTTTTCCCTGCAAAATTCATGTTTTCATAAAGTGTATTCGGGTCATCATTTTCCACTGCTTTTCCTAAATCAACTACTACTACAAACGTGTGTTTTCATTTCTTCAAAAAATGGCTCTGAGCACTATGGGACTCAACTGCTGAGGCCATTAGTCCCCTAGAACTTAGAACTAGTTAAACCTAACTAACCTAAGGACATCACAAACATCCATGCCCGAGGCAGGATTCGAACCTGCGACCGTAGCAGTCTTGCGGTTCCAGACTGCAGCGCCTTTAACCGCACGGCCACTTCGGCCGGCCTTTCATTTCTTCAGCTTATCTTCAAGACAAGTCGTAGAGTCACTATTTCTTCGCGTGTTTAGGGACCCTAAACTGATTCACCTCTGTTACGTAAGTCTCTAGATTTACGTAGACCTAGCATTTTTGGGCGCTAGCAAAACAGTAAGTAGATCTGCATGGTTGGTAAGTTGAAGATACTATGTTGTTTTGTACGGAGGGAAACCACCGCCAGACTTCGACATTTTTTTAAAGAAACTTCCGCACTGGCACTATTAATGATTTTTATTAAGTATGCGACCGGTTTCGCCCCACTTATCGGTGCTTCCTCAGGCAATCTGTACAAAAAATAATATAATAAGAGCTCATACAAACTATTCGATCCTCCAATTCTGAGGTGTAAATTAAACTTTTAAATAGCCAGTTCCTTGGAATGAAACGAGAAAGTACTCACGTACGCTATTTATAACACAGTAACGTTGAAAACTGCCCTGTATCCACTCCCCACCATTCACGTCCAATATATCGTCATCTGGTGAAAATAGTAGTTAAAATTTAAAAGTCTTTTTTTAAAAATTATTTAAATGATGGGAGTGGTAATGACCTAGAAAATAAAAATAACATACGATGCTGATAAAGCTCCCCTGAACACGAACGACGAAGAGCGGAACATTAGCATGAACAAACAGCGGAATTAGGGCAATGTAAACATATCAGAACATACCGTGCAAGTTGAGAGGAGCCGCGCGGCAGCGCACACGGCCTGACTGACTGGCCGAAACCCGGAAAACGCTCACGCAGTGTCGCGAGAATCACCAGAGGCCAGATGTGTACAAGGTGGGAACAGTGGGGTGTGCTGAACATTTAATAAACAATTCCTTATATCTATTTTTTTTAAAGTCTAATACCATACTAGGTGGCCAATATAAAAAATGGATAGTTAGTTAAAACCATAAGAACAATAAATGTGGTGGTTCTGAATGCATAAGGCATAAAAATATGTTGGACGGAACCTACTAACAAGTAAGCTATAGCGGTAAGGCTACCTGTTTAAGTAATCAAAATTTTCTAAAAGACCCTTGTGCCTAAGATCGGTCTGGGCATTAAGTGAGGAGCGAGGGGATTTCTTCTTCCAAAACATTAAGGGTGTAGTCCTTGCTTTCCAAGTGTAACACCCGCATGTTGTTCTGGATACCGGTGATACCGTGACCCGTTTCTCGCAAATGCGCACCTACCTCCGATTTTGCTGATGTTCTCTTTAAAGCGGGGTCTCAAAACTGCTTCCTGTCTGGCCTACGTACTCCGCATCACAATCATCACAGGCGATACAGTGTACCCCCGACGACTTGAAACTATTCCATGTTCCAGCCTCCTTGTGCCTGAATTTCTGTCCATTGTTTTTAGGAATATAAAAGGCCAGATTTATTCCTACAGAACTTAAGCATTTGCACATTCCGCTTGAAATGTTACCTAAAAAAGGATCCTGTGCAATTTACCCCCAATATCTAATCCGCTATTTGCTGGCTGTAGGGAAGTGAAAGTTCCGGGTGAGAGTGGGGTGCGAGCACTGTTATGTTTCAAGTTTATCTTCCGTAATACATCCCTGTTAATCTTTCCAACAAAATCCGCGTCGTATTCATTAGAAAAGGCGGGAAACTGTATTATTTTAAATTCCCGATCCCTGGCTTCTAGAATAATGGGAACGTATGCATCCTGTGTAGTAAAAACCTGAATGTGGCCCTTTTGAATTGCAAAGGATGATTAGACGATCTATGTATGGCGACGTCAGAAGTGGTGGGCTTTCTGAAAATATCAAAAGTAACCGAGTTCCCATTGATTTTGACCAATAGATCTAAGACGGGAAGAATGCCATTAATGCTGTTTTCCATAGTAAATTGGATCCTCTGGTGTATTTTGTTTAGTTCACCTAGGAAAGCGTTGTAATACTGGAAAGAACAGTTACATAGCAAAATTATGTCATCCACATATCTACCCCAAGAATTTATCCTTTCAGAGTATCTGCTTAAGTCGACCATCATATTATGCTCAAAAAACGTCATAAAAATGTTGGCAAGGCAATAAGACAGTGGAGATCCCATTGCCAAGCCTGTTTTTGGCTGAATGTGCTATCCGCAAATTTAAAATAGTTATAACTTAATACCAATTTGAGAAGCTGCAATAACTCTTATATCTCTTCTAATCGTCTGCCACTATTTTTTTTTTAATTTTCACTAATTGTTTCGTGGAGCTGTTTGTTCATGCTAATGTTCCGCTCTTCGTCGTTCGTGTTTAGGGTAGTTTTATCAGCATCGTATTTTATTTTTATTTCCATTGCCGCTCCCATCATTTAAATAATTTTAAAAAAAGACTTAAATTTTAACTACCGCTTTCACCAGATGATGTTATATTGGACGTCAATGGTGGGGAGTGACTACAGGGCAATGTTTAACGTTGCCATGTTATAAATAGCGTATGTGAGTACTTTCTTGATTCATTCAAAGGAACTGGCTATTTAAAAGTTTAATTTACACCTCAGAATTGGGGGATCGAATGGTTTGTATGAGCTCTTATTAATTACGTTTGTACAGATTGTCTGAGGATACACCGATAAGTGGTGCGAAACCGGTAACAGATTTAATAAAAATCATTCATAAGTTGAAGATGCTAATACTGTTTATGGATACAGGCCTAAAGTTGATGTATTGAGTCACCCAAACTGGTTGCGGTACAATAAAACGACATCAAAACGATGGATGCAGATGTTTCATTTTATTCCGTACTTAAGTGTGCGTTTCCGCCGCGTTAATAATCCATTAACCCGTGAAGTGTGGCATAAATGTCGAAAAGAAACATTCACATTAGCAACTACATTTTCATATTGTTTATTAACAGCTTTCAGCTGTGGATACCTGCAAATTCATACCAGCGGAGCAACACTAACCACTTCATGATACCGAGGCGACGTTGGAATCTCCGAGAACGCAGGGCTTCAACAAGACTTCGTTAGTGCTGCGTTTGTAATATGGATATGGTAGAAACGGACAGCTGAAACCGGTGATGGCGCGTGACTAGGTTGTGATTGTTACTGGCGAATAAATGAGATAAAAAAGGAATTCATTAAATTATCGGAAATTGATGCAGTTTGTGATGGGGATAATGGAGGGCGACAGGAAGGAAGTCGGGCTTCGCGCGTCACCAAGCTGGTCCCAGTACAGGTGCGGCCCAGATGTCGCTTTTTCAGAAGCCGGCTGTGCCCTATTCTGGGAACCTTCATGGCTCGCCGCAGGTTCTCCACGGTGAGCAATTACCCGCCATGTTGTATAACGGTCGCCATTTAATTCCGCTTTTGACGGCCGTGACGCGTCGGCACCCAAGTGTAAATGGGAGCCTATAGTGGGCGGCGAGCAGTGGCTGTCCATTGTGACACCGCACTGGGAGCGAAAAGGTTTCTGCCCTCGCAGCTGCCGCGGCAGTTGCGCAGAGCCACCTTGCCAGGGTGGCGAAGTGGTTAGAGCATCCGCCTTGTGAGCGGGAGACCCGGCTTTGGTATAGATTTTCATTCGTCGCTTCAGTCTGCATATGTACATCACATTGTACGTATCTAAACGTAGTATGATGCCAGGTGGATCACCTGGCTGAAAGTAAAACGTGCGACGTAAGGCAGCTGAACTGCTGGGGATGAGACATCACGGCAATGTTTACAACGTCACCACAGAATAGGAGAGAGGCCACGGATAGCGAAAGGATTGGAAGTGAGAGGGAAGATGGCTGATACGCCAGCTAAATCTGCTGGGCAGAACAGGTAATTAGGATTGTGGAAAGGGCCAATTAGGTTGGGATCAGTTTCACCTTCTAATTGTAATTTTTTGTAATCTAATAACACTTTTACAACCGAAGCGGCACATAGCCGGACCTTTACCGAATGCAACTCTTTCACGGCTGAAGGCCTCCAAACAAGAAATCTTAACAAATAAACAATATAAAAATCGTATTAAGATAGCAATAATATAATTACAAAAACAAACATCACAGCCAAGTAGATAAAACAAACATAGGCAAGGTGCAATACAAATCGCTGAAGGCCACAATTAAGTTTCAAAATTCTAAAATATATCCATAATCTTTTGAAAGCTGAAGGCAGCAATGTTTAAGGTTGAAAGATAAATTTAAGAATTAATTTTGCAAAATTTTTTAGAAAAAAAAAATAACCATAAGCCTTAAATTTTAAGTAGCTGAAAACAGATAATTAAACACCGGTGGGAGAGACAATAAAGACAACAGCACTCAGAAACCTCCAGGGAGGTGGGTCTGCCCTCGTTCACTTAGGCGAGACAGGAGGTGAGCCCAACTACACTTGATCCGTCGGAACCCAACCAGGGGACAGCCACGGACCGACCGACACAACGACTTGCTTCCCATCAATCAGTCCATGAGAACTCAAACAGAAAAGGTTACAAACGTGGTAATCCACAATGGAGTATGTATTAGCTGTCAAAATTACACATCATGTTGAACAGCGGCAACAGGTGAGGAAAGGACGCTGCATGAAATTACGTTAATGGCCAGGGCAGGCAACTGGAAAATTAACGGCCACTAGGCAGAAAATTCCGCTGGTACACTTGAATCTGAAACACAGTAATATAGTTAACTTCACCCAAAATAACACTGCCTGAATTTACGTCAGTGCCCAGGGCACGTAACCAGGGGCTGCCAGTGGACCCAGCCGACTGCACCCCGCGGAGATAACTTCCCTCGTCCGCAACAACCGACCGACTTCTCTCAGAATGCCGACATCTAAAATAGTCGTCAGTGGAAATCACCAACTACACACACAACATGACAAACACTTGCACGAAGACCTACACGATGCCCAACAGTAAGTAAGCACACACGAAGACAAGTCGATAGTCGATGCACACCCTCACAGCTGACTCATGAACGATCGGCGAGCCAAAACGCGTCGTCCGGTAGGACGACCGACCGACGATCCACCAAGACCGTGGCCCGGCTCAAGTGATTCGCGGCGGCAATGGTCGGGCGAGCCATGTCAACGCAGACCTCACAGCTCCACCACGACTGCATTGTAACTCCCTGACTGACAGGTCCGGACTGCGCTTCAGACGCGTTCCAACTGACTGGAAGATCCGAACACGCAACCCGAACTCTCCCACGACAGACAACGACCGGGAAGTGGCGCAAAGATACTACGAGAGGGGATATATCGATACGCGCTCCTAGCGCCGGTCACTGTCAGGCAAAGCTGCAAACTCAGTGACACCAGTAATTTAAATTAAGGTAGTGAGGTGGAAGTACTTTAAAAATATGTGATGGTGGGAACACGAGCCACGCACGGCTCAACGGCATATGATTTGACAGTGCTGTAGAAACGTTGAAGCATTTTCTCGTACAGCGTCTTGCTGTAGGTCCTGGAACTGTAGTAATGGTTTGGAAGAAAGTGTCAACACTAGCTACACATTTTATTTTAAACCACGACCAGTTTCGACCCACAAGACCACTATCTAGTACACCACCAAACAACAAAGTACAACAGATTTAGTCTAATGGTGAAACATCATGCATCAACAACAGCAAATCAAATAGATAAATATACAAATCAACTCGCCCACACAAAAAAAAGAAAACGTTGTGACTCGTCTGATACTAAAATGGATGGATGTTGCGTAAACTAAATAATATTGAAAATCATATCATCAACAAAAATCATGAACATTTCATAATAACATAGACACTACGAAGTCTGTCCCAATCTAGGGAATCGACTTATGTCACCTGAATGTACATTTCGTGCGTCGTGAAAGGACACAGGACGACTATGCCAGGTGGTGGCACTTAAATGCAGGAGAGGCAGTTTACCTGTAGGGCTTCCGGGGGACAGGTAGGTAAGCAAGCAGAGCCAAGAGATGACATAAAAACGGAAAAAAATGTTTTAAAAGTTAAATAAAATACAAAAGTATTGTAATTTAAACGACTGACATGGCTGTATAACAAAAAGGCATATCAAAAGTGTTATTACGAATAGATTAAGTACAGCAGACGACGCCCAGAGACCCTACGATGAACGAAAAGTCGATCTGAAAATCAACGATAGTAGGCAAACCAAAGGAGTAAAAGACGTCTCTGCATTCAAATACATTGTTAATACGACACGTAGCCATGGGAAACGTAGCATGGTGTCCTGTTTACAGTAAAAGGACCTGCTATACTGTGAAATAGGGCGTAAAAGCACTAAAATTAATCACGTAATATCAAACACGTTGGGAAATTCATGCAGAAAATCAATCTTTTCAGCCTTTTGGTTCGTTTAGAATATCGATCTCATAGTGTTGCACGTGACTGTACATTTTAATTTCCACAAAAACGTCCGTATGTATACGGCTCTCTATTTTGTGAAAAACGATGAGATTTTAAACGTTTTTAATGACAGTGTGTCGGTTTGAAATTAAGTGAGAAACAAAGGCAGCTATGTATTCTGCATTCTTCCTCTCTACAGCTGTATACTCTTTGGATATAAACTTCAAATTTCCTGCCCGCCTGGCCAATATACAAGGCGCTGCAATCAGTGCAATACATTTTATAAATGCCTGCTGTTGCAACTTTGAGTTTTAATATTGTGTACAAGTAGCTGTCCCAGCGAATTAACGATTTTGAAGGTATTTCTAACATCAAACCTGCAAAATAATGTACTTAGTTTTAAGAAAAGTTGTCATAAAAGGGAAACCGATAAATTACATCCCTTCTGCAACATCATCACTAACTTTATTCCCTCTGTTTTGAAGAACCTCAAGTTTAGAATTGTTTATCTTATCAACTATGGGAAAACGATAACCAGTTTCGGAGGCAATTGGATGCAGTGAATAAATTCCTTGTTAGTTTCTGTCTTATTAAGGTGCTGAGTAAGAATCTGTCATTGATTGGAAAAAAGCTACCTTTTGGTGCTCAGGATGACATGAATGATGTCATCCTGAGAAATAATGACATGAGTTGTTGTAGGTGTAAATGCCAAATGAATGGTTTTGATTCATGTTAGGAAACACAAATGCAGAAAATATCTAGAAACATTTTGCATATGTTCTACAATGAAGTGATTATTAGGATGAGTTCGTTCAAATGGTTCAGATGTCTCTGAGCACTATGGGACTTAACTTCTGAGGTTATCAGTCCCCTAGAGCTTAGAACTATTTAAACCTAACTAACCTAAGGACATCACACACATCCATGCCCGAGGCAGGATTCGAACCTGCGATCGTAGCGGCCGCGCGGTTCCAGACTGTAGCACCTAGAACCGTTCGGCCACTCAGGACGGCTGAGTTCGTTCATCTTACAAGCTATCAGATCAATGTCTTCCTTACATCCTGGATACAGCAACAGTATTCCATCTTCATGTCTTTTGAAATAAATTAGTTTCTGTACTTAAAAATGCTTACCGAAGAATTGGTCTTCATGATGAATGGTAAATGTATTAACAATAGTGCCAGCAGTTGAAAAGCCTGTGGGTAGTCCTTGTTTGTAAATAAAAACTTTATTTTTAAAGAAAAAGTAATTATAGTGAGGAACTAACGTTAATAATCCAATGCATTCAATTATTTCACCCTATGATAATTTACTGTGGGTGAGGAAATTATTTTCAGTTATCTCAATGGTTTCCTCCATGGGAATGTTTGTATAGACACTGGTAATGATGAATGAAGCAAATCTAGCTCCTTATGAAACAGTAATGTTTCTGAGTCAGCTACCTCACAGAAATGTTTTACTGAGTAATTATTCAAAAAATGTAATGGGTTTGCAGAAGTGTACATAATTTTTTAGAAATTGAATAGCCTAGGTCATTAATTGGATTAACAATTGGTCTTATTGGCACCTTTTCCTTGTGTATTTTAAGTTGAGCTCTTAGTCTTGATGTCAATGGATTCATTATCTGTAGAGAAATTAATGTAAATCAATAGTACCACCTCCAATGCAAATTTTCTGGTAGCACTGTAAGAGAGTTAGCAGGGGGTGATGATGATGAGAGTGGTCACAAGTTATACAGACAGCCATTTTTCCATCACAAACGCATCTGAATTATAATGATATAAAGGCACTGCACTGTGTCACGTAGAATGTTTCGAAACACGCTTCTACTTTTATTGTGTGATAGCGGATCCAGCTTGTCGTCTCCACTTAACCACAATGGTTCTCAATAAAAGTCTTCAGAATTGTGGAGAAGAAAAGTGCTTGAATAATACTTAAGAAACACGGATTACATTCTGTTTTTTCTGTAGGATCAACCTGGATTAGGTAAACAATGAGATTCAGAAAGGTGGTTGTAGAAAGTGATACCTAGTTTATATTCTGTTACTTGAACTGCAAAAGGTGTTCTGTAAAGCTCCACGCTGTCTCTTAGTAAGAATAGAAACTTCCAGAATGTCGGATCAGACATCTGACTGGATTGAGGACTTACAAGATATTCCAGGACAGTTTTTCCCAACTGATCCATAACCCTATTAATAAATCATACAGATTATCAGTGCTGCATAAATGAATGCACAAAATTGAAGCTCATACCAACGACTACAGATCAGCAATCGTTTATTTAACTCTGTATTCTGACAGGTCCCTAAGTATCTTTCTATAAACTTAGGATGACCAGATGGCTATGAGAGCAGACAAGAGCTCCAAGGGAGAGTAAGGCAGGCGGATGGTAAAAATGTTTTCGGTAAAAGCCAGAAGTGAGCCAGTGGGGAGCTGTAGGGACGGGAATAGGGCACTGTTTTTTGGCAGAAATGAAAACACCAGGAGGTTCCTGAGTGAGTGATAAGGCGAGATGGAGTGTCAGTTGTCAACTTTGAGAAAGTGAGGAGCTTAAAGAACATAATTAGATAAGATAAAAAATATGTTACAGTAGTGGAAAACACGACATAGTGCGGGAGGTAGATCACAGGTGTTTGTGCTTCAGTTCTGTAAGAAAGTCCATGACTGGCTAATAATAATCATTTTGGTTGCATGGATGAGACCTGCAAGCGTATGTGTGCAAGAATTTCCACTGCGCAAAACGTGAAACCATACTTACATTGGGAGAGAATTTCTGTCTGTTGCCCAGAGAGAAGTGACTAGTATTGGTTAACCATGGCAGTTTCGCTAGGAGAAGGAAAATTGTTCTATTTGTTGCAGACATTTCATTGGTTTGAACTCAGAATGAATACTGCAGTTGGCTACCAACATTCTGGTGCTAACAGTAAGAGGAGAAAGACAGTTTGTCTTATGACCTGAAAAAGTACATTTCTTCTTCACAGGTCCCGAGGAAGAGAAGAGAGATATCCTCAATTTAGAGCTGATCACAGATATTGGGACCGAAATTGGAATTCTGAGCCACTACAACAGCAATCCTCTGTACCTGAGTATCAGCAGAGTGGTAAACGAGAGCCTCGTTTACATACGTTATAACATACAAAGTGCAACCTTATGTCTAAAAACAACGAAAACTACAGAATATCAATGTCTTTAGTGCGCATTCCTTAATGTGATTCTAAAATCAGTAATTAGACTGAAGCACCGACCAAAAAATATCGATTGCGCTTAAGTAGACCACCCTCTAGTTGCAACACTTTCCACTACACACCGCCTCATATCTGTTCTACAGCGTCCATATGGTAGACACAGTAAGTACTGATGGCTATCAGTTGGTAGAGCTCATTCAGCTGTGAGAAGTTCAATGAGACATCGCTGTTTTATACTCTACTCGTTGTGAGACACCATTTGGGAACGTTGCTCTGCTGCTGCTATCTGTCGCAGGAGAACGAAACTAACAGTACGTTAGCAGGAAGATTTGGACATTAGCACTATCCCATAACAATCTGGATTGGAAACTGAAAGTCAGTACACTAAAAGGGGATCCTAGATTTGTTGAGTTGGGTACGATATGCTCTCCGTTTATTGCTGCGGCTTTGCCGACATTAAGTTTTTGCAGCCGATTACGGTAACACACAGCACTCTTCAGATACGACATTGAAGTGCCTGTGTTATTCCGAATTACGATGCAATGTAATGTCCGAAGGAGAGGGCACTGCGGCTATTACAGCCACTGTAAATGTATATGAAGTGTATTCGCAGTTGCAAATATGAGCAACCATCTGACCGTATTACAATGAAGTGCTCGTTCAGATATGCATGCAAGTGGTTGACGACATATGGCAGTTTTGGTCTGGCCGTTTCCTTGCCCTCGCTCCTACCATCCAACGGTCCCGACGCCTTCTCCAGAATCACCTTGAACTATTTGCCGCATGGTGTAACCAGTGGCTCCTGAAAATCAATCCTTCCAAGACCCAGGCAATCATCGTAGGTCGTACCACTGACTCCTTCCAGCTCCTGGATTTCTCCCTTACCATCTGTGCCCGTGGTGCTGCCTCTCCCCCACCCTCACCTACCTTGGCCTCACCATTGACCGTCACCTCACCTGGATCCCTCATCTCTGCTCCATCCAATCCAAAGCCCACAACTGTCTCCGACTCCTCTAACTCCTCTCTGGCTGGACATGGGGGTTGCACCCTTCTACCATCTTCCAGACCTACAAATCCTTAATCCATCCCATCCTCTGTTATGCCAGTCTTGCCTGGATATCCACTATCCCCAAATTCTATAAGTCCCTCCAGATCCTCGAGCACCATGCACTCCACCTCCCCTTCCGCATACACCTCCCGCCCCCCATGCGGACACTCTACGACCTCATTCCTTTCCCCCATCTGCTGCTATTCCTCAAACATATCCGCATACTATACACCTCACGCCGCCTTGATCCCCCTGGCTGCTCCTCTCCAATCCCCACCCTCTGCCACGCCTTCACTGTTGTGTCACCCCTACCCTCCATCTCTACACCCTTCATCTCGTTTCCCAAGGTGGCTTCCGTCAACTCCCCCTCCCGGATGATGCCCTCTCTCCCTCCACTTACCCCTCCTATCAACTCTGATCCTCACCCCCCCTCCTTTCCTCTGTCCTTTCCCTGGGTTCCCTCTTTCTCCCCTTCCATCCTGTTTTTCTCCCTGCCTAACGTCACCCTACCTCCCTTCTCCCTCCCCCCCCCCAAGTCCTTTTGTATTCCCCTCCTATGCCTTTCCCCACTCCCTGTCGTGTCTGCCTATCACCCTCCCCCTTATGGGTCCTCGTCCTCCATCGGCTCCTTTCCCTTCTCCCCCCCCCCCCACTTCATTTTCCCTCTCCTTCCCCCCCTTTTCTTTCCCATCATCTGTCCAGGTTCCCTCCATCTGCCCTCAGCTGTGGTATGTCATATTTGTGCCAACGTTTCAGTGCAGTGTTCAAGTGAATGTTCAGTGTTGTTCGTCTTTCCAAAGTGTTGCAAACAGAAATCATGCTGTCACTGAGTGTGAATTTTATATCTCTTGCGAATAGAAAACAGACTGTCGCCGTATTTTTTAATTGTCTGTCTATTATTTTTCCTCTCTGCTTCATATGTCTTTTATTAGCATCATGTTTATCTTTTAAGTTCCACGATTTTCCGCCATTTTACCATTTAAGACACCGATTTTATCGCCTGCTTTTATTATTTATTCTCTTCATCTTATTAAAACAAATTCTGTAGGATCAAATGGTTCAAATGGCTCTGAGCACTATGGGACTTAACATTTGAGGTCATCAGTCCCCTAGAACTTAGAACTACTTAAACCTAACTAACCTAAGGACATCACACACATCCATGCCCGAGGCAGGATTCGAACCTGTGGCCGTAACAGTCGCGCGGGTCCGGACTGAAGCGCTTAGAACCGCTCGGCCACCGTGGACGGCTTCTGTAGGCTGAAGAGCGGCGTACTAAGCTGCTGCCAGCCCGCCCCCTTTGCGGGGAATCGAAACTCAATGAAGGAAAAAAAAAGTCTGGCCGTGGGCCGTGCTCGGATAGTTTAATGGTAAGACGACCGCTCGAGATAAGCGGGGAATCCGGGTTCGAGCCCCGATCCGGCACGAATTTTCACTGTCGTCATTCTATCACCCACCTGATGGTTGTTCATACTGCCAACTGCGAATGCATTTCACGCAGTCTTCTGCCTTCCTAACCTACTGCGTTGACAAATCGTGCCGGGAATTACCTGATCACGCCATACGCGGAGCCAGCGTCTTTCGTCGGAAAGTGCTTTAAAAATCTGCCATTACCTCGGGTACGGACACGACCCTCTTCAGCCGGCGTATCCGCTTTCCCACACATTAACGGCGCAGTAGAGGGATATGTGCTGTATCATCCACATTATTTACTATACGGCCGGGATTGTATCGATTTCACGGACTGTTCAATTAAAACTCGAAATAATTACGGCAGAACGGAGAGACAGAAATCTCCGGCGCAGGCGATGGAGGAATGGCTCGACTCATTTACGTCCTCGTCTGCGGCCCGCGGTGATTGCTGATCTCAGATTACACGTATTATTGCACACGCAGCTTTGCCGTAATTGCCTGCTGGCGGCCGTGACTCACGATATTGAATTCCTGATGCTCCAGCCGCCGAGGCGCCGGGAGGACATTTTTATTTTCACGGCGCCCAAGATTTATGAATGCCGGATCGTCAGGCTCTGACGCCGGCATGAAATTGGTAATTACTTGAAGTCTCTGCGCAAGTACTCTCCTCTCGCAAGTGCAGTAACATAAGTTTTGCGCATGCTCGAATACAAGTCCCGCCAATTCTACGCTTGCTTCTCGTTTTTGTATAAATCAGCTTAACTGTTTTACGTGTGTAAATTAAGACTTCAGAGCGTTCTATAAAATTACGGAAAATATTTTGCAATAAGTCTCGTCCGGTAATATTTCACTTGCGAATCGTGCAGCCATCTTCTGAGCCGTAAGATAGACTATGCAGTATCTTTTTTCTTTATTGTTTCTTCAGTGCCTCACGAAGAGAAGTGATAGCGGCTCATTTGTTGCGTAAGTACAATAAGTTCGTAGCGTTTTACTCCATAAGTTTAATCAACAACCAGCCTCTGTGGTCGAGTGGTTCTAGGCGCCTCAGCCCGGAACCACGCTGCTGCTGCGGTCGCAGGTTCGAATCCTCCCTCGGGCATGGATGTATGTGATTTCCTTAGGTTAGTTAGGTTTAAGGGGGGAGGGGGGTAGGACGTCAAACGGGCCGACTTGGAGCACGAGAGGCACCACAGGACATTTTAATTTCCATTGTCTGTTCTTATAAATAAATTCAAAAATGGTTCAAATGGCTCTGAGCACTATGGGACTTAACATCTGTGGTCATCAGTCCACTAGAACTTAGAACTACTTAAACCTAACTAACCTAAGGACATCACACACATCCATGCCCGAGGCAGGATTCGAACCTGCGACCGTAGCAGTCGCGCGTTTCCGGACTGAGCGCCTGAATCGCTAGACCACCGCGGCCAGCAAAATGCCTGACCCCGCCGGGAATCGAACCCGGGAATAAATTCATAAAACTTTGAAAGCATAATCAGGAAGGATTCAGGATTAATACTCATCGTAGTGGAAGCTCAACAACGTAACAAAATACATTTTTTACATCTGAAATTTCATCATTTTTTCACTTACTAGTGGCTGCATTTGTTGCTATAGGTACCCTTTTCTTCCTAAGAGAGATTCTTCGATGAATTTTGCACAGCATACAAACTATAGTTACATGTGTATGAAACTCTAGAGCTTATTTAATTTATGAAAAAATGAATGAACTGTTACATTTTAAATTTCTTGTTTAGAAAATATCAAATTCTATAGTTAATTATCTCAGTTTTTGCCACAGTTTTTAATAGATTTGGAAACTTTTGGAATTTCATACATCTGTAAGTCCTGCTTGTATACTGTGCAAAATTCATCGAAGAATCTCTCTTACTTAGGAAGAAGAGTGTACCTACAGTAACAAATGCAGCCAATAGTAAGTGAAAAAATGATGAAATTTCACATGTAAAAAAAAAAGTTATTTTGCTACGTTTTTGAACTTGCACTGCTATGAGTGTGAGTCCTCAATCCTTCCTGGTCATGCTGACAAAGGTTTATGAATTTCTTTGTAAAAATATAGACAGTAGAAATTAAAGTGTCCTGTGGTGCCTCTCCCGCTCCAAGTCGGCCCGTTTGACGTCCTACCCCCTCAAGTAGTTGTAAGTCTAGGGGACTGAGTACTTAGAGCCATTTGAACCATTTATTAATCAACATAGATACAAATATGAAAGACTTTAGTCATCAATAGCCGGCCGCGGTGGTCTAGCGGTTCAGGCGCTCAGTCCGGAACCGCGCGACTGCTACGGTCGCAGGTTCGAATCCTGCCTCGGGCATGGATGTGTGTGATGTCCTTAGGTCAGTTAGGTTTAAGCAGTTCTAAGCCGGCAATGTCGGCGTTGTTCACGAGCCAATTGATGACGAGCAAGCTGAGAAGCACATATGATCACCCGCAGATTTTTCAGAGTTTGGGTTAGAGCATCCATACATCCGATTTTTGAACCTTCACCATTGCATGCACATGTCGCACCATGGTGGAATGTGTTTCGTCCAGCCTCATCGTCAATCTTATGTCTAGGAAACCTGCATACGCGGTTCGCTAGACTATTAAATAGAATACTTAACTCTGGCGATTATACAGATGTGTCCCAAGCAAGGGGTGATATAGGAAATAATCAGTCTTTGCAGTGACTGCTGATCTCTAACTGAAAAAAGTCTGTCCTGAACTGCTCCTAAGTCGCTATCGTTGACGTTTCTATCAAAGTGGGCTAATCTTGAAGCTGCTATCGAATTGGGCCGTCACCAGTCGCTTGCGGCGCTAATGTCCTCTTCACATAGAGGCCGCTGCTGTCGCGTTGTCGTCCTGGAGGGAGGTCCAGTCAGCGTTCTATTGGCTGACCCCTTCTCACAGCCTTCTCTGCTCTGTCGTTCCCGACTGGCGTGCCGGCGCTTGGCTTTATGCCGTAATAGAAAGATCACAGTTTCATTGCCTTCGCCAGGACTCGTGTACACTAACGTGGATCACCGTGGATTAATGCGTTTAAATGATCTTCATCAATCTCCGAAGATCTTCCTGAACGTGGAGAGTCACCAATGTCAACACAATCCTCCTTAACACGAGAAAACCATTTCCTTGTCGTGTTCTGCCAGATGCTAATATCCCCGTAGACGATGAGAATGTGTCTGGCTCCCTCTGCTGCTGTCACCCATCTATTGAACGCAAACAGAAGAATATGTCCGAAATGTTCCGATTTCTCCACTTGGCACTCGATTTTCTAATATCCACAGCTCCAAACGCCAAAATGACAATATGTAAACTCAAATAGCAACAATGAACTGCAAATAAAAAATGTCACTCGAAAAATAAACCCATAGCAACCGGAATACCAAAGATTCAAATCAAAAACACTGTGATCTTATGCATCAACCTAATAGCAATGACACAGTAAATTCGAGACAAAGATAAACATTCGACACCGAAAAATTGAAAACATTAATAAACAAGACAATTATCTTTCTTAATTTTCTCAGTTTTTAAGTAATTTAGTTTGAAGCATCTTATACGCGAGTGTTGTGGAAGCATTCCGACCATGCCACCTGTTAGTGGCGTAGGGTACTGTATGTGTAAATCTTTTTATTTGTTGTCTGTGCAAAGCTGTAGTATTATTTGTCATTATTTGTACTATCAAGACCCTTCTGGAGAATCCAGTGAATATTTTCATAAAACAAAGGGGACAAGAGTTAGAAACAAATTACTTTTACTGGCCTTCAAAGTAAACACCATTCGCTAGAATGCACTTCTGAAATCGGTTGTTAAACTTTTGGAAACTGTCCATAAACGCTTCTTATGAAATCACTCGAAGCAACATGGTCACCCGTTGCTGAACATCTGCAACACTTGCGAATGTCCATGAACAGTATTGTTTATGTTGCCTTCGCTTATCTTCAACTTTTCTGGTCCCTGTCATTGCAAAATGGAACAACACGTGATGGTGATGGTTTACTTCAGATTAGGGAAAACGATGACGAAGATCCTTACCCAAGTATGCGGTGTTGAAGCATCGAGTAAAAAGTATGTGTCTGTGTGGTTTAAACTCTTCAGAGACGGAAAGGACGGTGTCAACAACGAGCCGTGTTAGGGTCAACACGCACAACCCCAGACACCATCAAACGAGTGAGACGGATGCTTGCGCATGATCGGCGGCTGTCTTTCAGAATGAGAGCGGGAGAGGTGAAGAGAAGCAAAGGCAGTGTAAGCACTATTCTTCACGAGAACCCGCAGGCGTTTTCTGACCGTTTCCAACAGCTTGGCGAACGGTGTCAGAAGTGTGTTGTAGCTAACGGTGATTACAATAAAAGGCCTGTAAAGCTATTTTTTTGTAACTCTTGTTTCCGTTCTTTAATGAGACCATTCGCCGAACTTTTGAGACTCACCTTGTACCTTTCTTTAGGGCTTAAGTACTATGATAACATAAGAAAGTGTTCTGTATATAAACTTTCATCATCGTATGACCAAATGTACCTTTCGTCTAACTTCGGTTTCAAAGATGGGCCCGCGAAATTGATGTACTACTACTACTACTACTACTACTACTAAGGTGCTTACAAATTTTTTGTTATAACTCGGTCTAGAAGGGGAGGGAGGGGGGGGGGGAGGGGAGAGCAAGTTGCTGTGGGTCAATGCTTCTAGTTATGAAGATTAAGTAAATAGTTCCTTAATTTTATACGGCTCGTAAGTATGACGGATAATGAAAAGGTATTCAATTCTTTATCGAGGGAAGATATCAGACAGTAAGATTTGCAAAAATAAATCGGATGATAAATATTTAACATCGGCCAGAACGCAGTCTCTCAGCACGGCACTAGCATTTGGTGTTCAGTGCAGCCATAACAAAAGCCATGTCAGCGTTGAACGCAGGGAAGACGTCTGTAGCAGTGAAAGGGTTAAAGCTTTTTCTTTGAGTCGTCAGCCTTCTAACTGGTTTGACGTGGCCCGCCACGAATTCTTTCCCTGTGCCAACCTTTTCACCTCAGAGTAGCATTTGAAAACTCTGTCCTCAATTATTTGCTAGATGTAGCCCAGTCTCTGTTACCTTTGCAGTTTTTACCCTCCACAGCTACCTCTAGTATCGTGGAAGTTATTCCCTGATATCTTAACACGTATGACATCATCCTGTCCCTTCTTCTTAGTAGTTTTTGTCTATGTATTCCTTTCCTTGCCGATTCTGTAGAGAACCTCATCTTTCGTTAGCTTGTAGGTCCACTTAATTAACAACATTTTTCTGTAGCACCAAATCTCAAATTCGTCTATTCTCATCTGTTCCGGTTTTCCCACAGTCCATGTTTCACTACCATACCAAACGAACATTCTCAGATGCACCCGTGTTCTAGGGGTGGTAATCAAAACGTGCTGGGTCCCGGCTTCGAGCCTAGCCACTCCTTAAAGCTCTTACCAAACAGTAATTTCTCCGCCATTGCTCTTCATCTCGAATAGGTTTCTCTCATTTACCCATCCGTTCGACACTTTACATCCAATGAGATTTGCCGCTATAAACTTGTGACATGCCAAAGTTCTTTATAGAACCACTGCGTTCATGGCTCTGAGCACTATGCGACTGAACTTCTGAGATCATCAGTCTCCTAGAACTTAGAACTAATTAAACCTGACTAACCTAAGGACGTCACACACATCCATGCCCGAGGCAGGCTTCGAACCTGCGACCGTTGCGATAGCTCGTTTCCATACTGTAGCGCCTAGAACCGCACGGCCACTCCGGCCGCCCCACTGCGTTTATGCTGCATACGAATTCGTCCAGTAACTCATTACAATTGGGATTTCCACATTTGGCTGAAACGTGCTTTTGAGCATGGCAGAGTCCCTTTTAGGGTAGCTGTTGTTTCTTTTTTTTGTGTGTGTCCTGACGAAACGACTATTCAAGTCGATGTGCAAGATCTATGAGACTGGAGATGTACCATCAGACCTTCGGAAAAACATCATCCACGCAGTCCCGGAGATAACTACAGCAGTTTGGCTTTAAAAAAGGTAAACACCCCACAGAGACAGTTCTGAAATTGATTGAAATTGCACTCCGCAACGAATGTAAACGTAAGAAACATGTTCGTTGGGTTTGTCGACTTGGAATACGCGTTCGACAGTATAAAATGGTGCAAGACGATTCAAATTCTGAGAAATGTACGAGTAAGTTATAGGAAAATTCGAGTAATAGACAATAAGCACAAGAACGAAGAAGAAACATTTAGAGTCGAAGACCAAGGACAAAGCACTCGTATTAGAAAGAGAGCAAGATAGGTGAATAATCTTTCACCCATACTTTTCAGTCTGTGCTATACATCGGAGGAACATTGACACAAATAAAGGAGATGGTCAAGAATGGGATACAAAGTTTAGGAATGGCCTGATGCAGCCCGTCGCTAATTCCTCTCTTGTGCCAGGGTCTTCATCTCAAAGTAACACTTGAACCCAAGGTCTTCAGCTATTTGTCGCATGTTGTAGCGGAAGTGGTCCTTGGGGAGCGGTGGTGATGGGTTGAGAGAGGTGCACACATGTTCAAAAACGACCTAATTCTCCAAAAGGCCATCGAAAGAAAAAAAATTCTTCTTCCAGAGTGTGTGACACAAATACAAATACAAGTCTGACTAAAACAACCACTGCCCAACCTCTAGCTTCAATAAACATGAACTGGCACTGAAGGGGCCCATGAACAATTCTTACGTAAAACTCGGTCATATAAAAACAATGACATTAGCAGATGTAATTCAAGCACAATGCCGGTTCAATTTACTTAAAAACAAGTATCAGTAGAAAGTTTAATTCAGAACAACGCTGGTCAAGTTTAAACTTCAATTAAGCACTGAATGTGCTTACTCAAATTTACTGCGAAAAATTGCAATTATTGAAAAACAGAACAGTGGCAGAATTAATTTAAAGTACAATGCTGGTCAACATCACAGCTTCAGTGAACGTCAAATGGACTCTGAAGATATCTGCTCAAAACCGCTGACGTAAAAATTTCAGTTAATAAGGCAAGTAACTATTTTTGAAACGCAACCTCTCGTCAAACGCCAAGTTCAATCGCAGCCGGTTAATTCAAGGCACCAGGTGCTTACCGGTGTTGGTAGGATAACTTCAGTTCCCATGAACCTGTCCAGTACAAAACCCCAACACAAAAACGCTTCTGGGTTCAGATTCAGTCACTGTTACTACCAAGGAACAAGGTGGAGCCAACGCTTACCTCATATAAATAAATACAGGCAATATTTAGATACAACTGATCGCAGCTCACACTGGCCCACTTTCTCGAACGATATCCCGCACATCGGTTTTAACTGGACAGTCCGCTATCTCGGCAGTTGCGCGATCAACGCGGCGCGTTGCTACACGGAGGAGTGTGTGTTCGATTCCCGGTCAGGTCGGCGATTTTCTCCACTGGGGCACTGGGTGTTGCGTTGTCGTTACGTTCATGACTGACATTCCACATTTGAGATAGCTGTATCGGTACGTACACAAAACCAATAATAAAAATATGAGTAAAAGATTAGCAGTCGCTGCTTGTCTCCCCACAGGCCACAAGTATTCGTATCTAATTGCAGTCGATCTCTCGAGCAACGTTAGTGCTTCTTCTCAAAACTGTGCTTACCCAGGAGACAAATTCATGTAAGTCCCAGCACCGCCAATGACACGCACCTTGTCGCTGCTCCAACAGGCTGTCTCCGCCCAACCTCCTTCGCCGAATCGACGTCTCCAAGTCGCTGGCCACACATTATGAACTCAGTTCCAAGCAAGGTTGCTCCTTGAAATTGCAATGAAATCCAGACCATTAGCAGCGTACAGGCAGGGGGACAGTTGAAAATGTCTGCCCCGACCGGGACTCGAACGGGGGATGTCCTGCTTACATGGCAAACGCTCTATCCGACTGAGCCATCGAGGACACAGAGGATAGCGCGACTGCAGGAACTTATCTCTGACACGCTCCCCGTGAGACCTACATTTCCAACTTACTATCCAGACACTACATTTGTAGTGCCCCTGCCCACTGTACTGATTACGCGTGGCAGTCAATCTACCGATTCTCGTAAGAGTTTGGGCAATGTGAGTGCATCCGCATTGAAGATCATCGGCCAGTAAGCCGTATCTATATGAAAATGGTATATGTTCTTTCGGAAATGTAAAACGCTGAAACTGGTTGCCTAATAAAATAAGGTTGAAAATTGACAGCTGAAAGTTGTTTGATTTGACATTCTCAGAAAAATCTTCGTCAAACTAAGACCTGTGTTTACTACTAGTACACTTCTTTTGACAGGGAATGCCTGCTTTCCCAGTGCTAGTCTGCTTTATATGTCCTTGCTGCGTCCGTCATGGGTTATTTTGCTGCCTAGGTAGTATAATTCTTTAAATTCACCTACTTCATGACCACCAATATTGATGTTAAGGGGACCTAGACGTGAAAATGACTCAAAAATAGAAAAAAAATTATCTAAATGTGAAAGACAAATTTCTCCCATTTCCAAAAATGTGTGCATTATCAATTTTCAAATTGCTTATTTGTTCTTAAACGATCTTTGAACAAAAGTCTGTACACCACCCACGTCTTCTTTCAGTTCACTGTCGCACCGCCACAGTCATGCAAACAATAAAGTCAATATACAGGGACCTTGCAGATACAAAATTATTTATCAGATGTCTACATGGCCACACACAGAACCATAATAAGAGTTTCAACAGGTGTGTGTGGGAACAAGTACCAAAAACAGTGTTTGTTGGAAGAACGCTACTCCAAATAGGTGTGATGGATGCTGTCATCTGTTTCAATGATGGTGCAGTTAGCAGCACAAAAATAACGGACAAATTGGTCATCTAACCAGGAAATAATACGATGGTTCCTCCGACTGCCATAGATCGTCAGCGAGTAGTTGAAAGTGAAAGGCAGCGGAGGCCACCACTGAAGAGTTCAGACAGAGTAAGGAAATGACTTCTGAAAAAGTGTAGCGGATAAAGAAACAGCTGACCAGCAAGAATATGCTGCTGGAATGTTCTGAAAGAGGCATTCGGTAAGTCAAAAGCACCATGAACAGTCTTTTCTCTTATTGTCGAAACTACATTTTCCTAACTTTAGGTACATACCGGGAGATCAAAAAGTCAGTATAAATTTGAAAACTGAATAAATCACGGAATAATGTAGATAGAGAGGTACAAATTGACACACATGCCTGAAATGATATGGGGTTTTATTAGAACCAAAAAAATACAAAAGTTAAAAAATGTCCGACAGATGGCGCTTCATCTGATCAGAATAGCAATAATTAGCATAACAAAGTAAGACAAAGCAACGATGATGTTCTTTACAAGAAATGCTCAATATGTCCACCATTACTCCTCAACAATAGCTGTAGCCGAGGAATAATTTTGTGAACAGCACTGTAAAGCATGCCCGGAGTTATGGTGAGGCATAAGCGTCGGATGTTGTCTTTCAGCATCCCTAGAGATGTCGGTCGATCACGATACACTTGCGACTTCAGGCAACCCCAAAGCCAATAATCGCATCAACTGAGGTCTGGGGACCTGGGAGGCCAAGCATGACGAAAGTGGCGGCTGAGCACACGATCGTCACCAATCGACGCGCGAAAGAGATCTTCCACGCATCTAGCAATATGGGGTGGAGCACCATCCTGCATAAACATCGTACGTTCGAGCAGGTGTTTATCAGCAAGGCTGGGTATGATGCGATTCTGTAACACATCGGCGTACCTCTCACCCGTCACGGTAGCAGTTACTGACGTTTTGCTGTCGAGTGCCATCTGTCGGACATTTAGTGAACTTTTTTTTTTTTTTTTTGGTTCTAATAAAACCCCATGTCATTCCAAGCATGTGTGATTTTTACCTCTCTATCTACATTATTCCGTGGTTTATCAAGTTTTCAACTTTATACTGACTTTTTGATCACCCGGTATATCTCAACTATGGTTTGAGCTATGTTCACCAAATTTCTCCCAAGTGATGAACGGTATAGTCTCATTGTATTACGCGAAATACATTGCAGAAAATTTCTATGTTTGCCATTCTGCTTTTATTTTTAGCGGTAATTTCTGAGCAATATACTTATGTGGTATAATAAAGATTTTTTCTGTTTCCTCGGGTACACTACAAACAACAAAACGAGAGGCATAATGTGTTCCTATGAATGTTGACAGCAGCCTGCTACAGTATGAACTCTGTTAGACTGATGATGCACCAAAAAATAGTACCAAAAATGAAACGGGTGTTATGAAACCATCTACTAGACAAACTGTTGTAATTCTTAAACTATAACTGACAGTTTAATAAATGTCATTATACAGCTTCAGTTAATATCATTCAGTGCTGGTACAAAACCGCAACTTCCTCGGCATTGCAGGTCACTGGTAACGCGCACCGAAGGCGAAGCATAAAAACACAGGCCGTTCACTCCCGCGTCCCTTGTAGCGTTGCTCTTGAGGGCCAAAAGAAAAAGAATTTTTTTTTTTGATAATGTGGAAAAAGTGAATATTTTGGTGGGCCACTTGGCAACAGAATCAGGGATTGATTACACTATTATAATAAAATACGTTGAGCATTAAATACCTGAATAAGAGAAAAATTATCATACCCGGAACAACTCTAAGGGACCAGAAGATTTAGAGACTTTAAAAGAAATGCAACACTACACAAATAAAAAAAGTTGGTTCAGAAATAATAGGAAAACGATAATGTTCCTTCTGCCTCATGCTGCGTTCGGCCCATCAGCGTGATCGTAATTTCTGGTGATGAACTAACACAAAATAATTATCAATTGAGTGAATGAGGAGATGGAAATCATCAAGGTTAATTTACTAAAAAAAGCATACTTATCTTCAACACACTTTTTTTAATGCTACGTACCTTTTCATATCAAATTACAATAAATGACCATTGTGGTTAAATACTTTATACATAACAGTGAATATGGCCTCCTGATGCTGTCTGTTCGTAATCAGTTACAAAAAACTACATGTTTTCTGACTGAAAAAATAACAATTAGCATATTCACTCAATATTTTCACATGAAATATAAAATACCGTTGCGGAACGCAGCAAGTCCGCGCCCGCCTTCCGTGGAATACAAACAGTAAAAGGTGAGGCCCCAAATGCCTGATTTGTCTTGAAACAACAGAATTCTTTTTTATATCATTAATCGATACATGTACATAGAGATTTACAGGCACCGCGCAAGAACGCAAAGATAAAGAATAATAGATTCTGTCACTATTATGTGATAGTTCATTTCTTTTACTTTACAATTGTTCGATAACTTTAGGCCATCAGGCGTGTACTATTGAGCGTATATTAATGTTTGTTAGGCAGAAATTACTAATATTAGACCCTTTAAGTTTGTCGCTGCTCTCATTTCTGCTACATCCCTTTACTTTCGCCTTTCTTCGATTTGTTCTCAAATCACATTCATTACACTGCAACACGTCCTGTAATCTTTCCCAACTTTCTCAACTCAACTACCAACACTCTTCTTGACTTACAGCGATGATCTTTCTACCTGACCAGTTAATTCGCCCGCCACTCGCAGCAACGAATGGACGACGGCATCCGTCGAGATGGAGATCCACTTCTCATCGTCTCACGATCGTTTTTCGTCCGTCTGTTTGGACTACTCATCAAGATGTAATTATCCTTTTCCATCAGGGGCTACTTATTAATATGACTGGTACAAAGGAAGCCAGCAGCGGTAGCCAACCGGCCGGCGCCAGGCAAATAGCGCGCGTCAAGCCGAATAACAGTCCAACAGTGGGAACGGCGCGTATGCGTGTGTGTTTTTCTCCGACTGGCACTTCCCAGGCCGGAGATAAGGCGCCGATAGCGCGCCGCAGTGACGCGGGCAAAAAGCGGACGATTGTCCGAGAGAGAGGGGGGGGGGGAGGAAGACTCGTTTAATTACGGGCCGTGGCGCCGGACGCTTCGACGGCTCCTGAGGTCGCCTCCCCGGCCGCGAGTGGGCTGCCCTTCCTCGCACCACACCGGCGCGGAGTCATTTTCATTGTTCCGTTTAATTAATATTGATTAGAGTCTTCCGATTACAGGCGCGGTCCATCAATAATATTGCCGTGTGCTGGCCGGCTGCTGATCGATTACGGGCTGGCGGTCGACCGCTCGACCGGTCGACCGGTCGACCGGCGCAGGTGGAGACGCCACGCAGCGACGCCGCACCACAGTGGTGCTGGGGTGAGGTGCACAGTGTACACAGACCGGCGCCTCCCGCCGGCGCCGGCCGCCTCCTACTGGCCTTAACGCCGCGCCCCATCTTAATATGTCGGCCGCCCGGGAGCGGAAACAATGAACTATAAAAACAAATCTGGCCGCCGATCGAGGGGCACAGTAGGAACACGGAGGGACGGCTCCCGTGGTGATTTACTGGGCGATCGCGTCTGCTCGTGCGAGATGCCGGGCAGGAGGTACGCCGCACTGCAGTCGCAGTGTTGTACTCTCTGCTGTGGCGTTTGAAACAGGAGGGTACTTGACGGTGTAGAAGTCGCCTTACATTTCTCGTGTGATACTGTGTACTCCCTCCCCCCCACCCCCGATGAACAGTGGAGCTTGTCTTTGATGGGAAGCTAGCCTGCTTCAACGACAGAGAGACCCGTACCATAGGTGCATCCACAACGAAGGAGTATCTGTTAATAGGCAAGACAAACATATGGCTCATAAAGAGGGGCAGCAGCCGTTTCAGTAGTTGCAGGAGCAACAGCCTCGATAATTAAGTTCAAAAATAGCTCTGAGCACCATGGGACTTAACATATGAAGTCATCAGTCCCCTAGAAGTACTTAAACCCAAAGAACCTAAGGACATCACACACATCCATGCCCGAGGCAGGAATCGAACCTGCGACCGTAGCAGTCGCGCGGTTCCAGACTGAAGCACCCAGTATCGCTCGGCTTCACCGGGATAATTAAGTGATGTGGCCTTGTAATACCAGCCAAAACGGCCCTGCTGTGCTGGTACTGCGAAAGGCTGAAGGCAACGGGAAACTACAACCGTAATTATTACAGCTCTACTGTATGATTAATTGTTGATGGCATCCTCTTGGGTAAAATACTACAGAGGTAAAATAGTCCCCCATTTGGATTTCAGGGAGGGATTACTCAATGAGACATCGTTACCAGAACAAACAAAACAGGCGTTCTACGGATCGGAGCGTGAAATGTCAGATCCCTTAATCGGGCAGGTTGGTTAGAAAATTTAAAAAGGGAAATGGATAGGATAAAGTGAGATGTAGTGGGAATTAGTGAAGTTCGGTTACGGGATGAACAGGGCTTCTGGTCAGATGAATACAGGGTTATAAATACAAAATCAAATAGGGTTCAAATGGCTCTGAGCACTATGCGACTTAACTTCTGAGGTCATCAGTCGCCTAGAACTTAGAACTAATTAAACCTAACTAACCTAAGGACATCACACACATCCATGCCCGAGGCAGGATTCGAACCGTTCCAGACTGAAGCCCCTAGAACCGCTCGTCCACACCGGCCGGCTAAGCTGGTATGAACGGTATAGTAAACGCGGGTAAACTACTACAAACAGCATAGTGAACGCCTTATGGTGGCCAAGACAGACACGAAGCCCACACCCACCTCCGCAGTACAAGATTATATGCTCCGCAGATGAGGAAGAGATGAATAAATGTGTGATGAGACAAAAGAAATTATTCAGATGGTTAAGGGAGACGAAAATTTACTACTGATGGGGGACTGAAATTCGATAGCAGGAAAAGTAGTAGGTGAAGATGGACTGGGAGTAAGAAAATGAAAGAGGAAGCCGCCTGGTAGTATTGTTCAATCATAGCGAACACTTCGTTTAAAAATCATGAAAGGGGTTGTATTTGTGGAAGAGACCTGGAGACATCGTAAGGTTTCAATTGATTATTTAATGGTAAGACAGAGATTTTGGAACGAGATTTTAAATTGTAAGACAATTCCAGGCGTAGATGTGGACTCTGACCACAATTTATTGGTTATGAACTGCGAAAAGGTAGGAATTTAAGGACATGGGACCTGTATAATCTGAAATAACCAGAGATTGCGTAGTTTCATAAGGAGCATTAGGGAATGATTAACTATAACAGGGGAAATAAATACAGTAGACGAATGGATAGCTCTGAGAAATGAAATAGTGAAGGCAGCAGAGAATCAAATAGGTAAAAATACAAAGCCTAGTAGAAATTCTTGGACATCAAAGGACGTACTATGTTTAACTGATGAAAGGAGAAGATAAAAAAATTCAGGAAATGAAGCAGGCGAAAGGGACTAGAAATATCTAAAAAATGAAATTGACGGGAAGTGCAAAATGACTAAGGAGGAATAGCTAGAGGACAAATGTAAGGATTAGAAGCATATATCATTGGGGGTAAGGTAGATGCCGCCTAAAGGAAAACTAAAGTGACCTCTGGAAAAAAAACCAACTTTATGAATACCATGAGCTCAGACGGAAAACCAGTCCTAAGCAAAGAAGGGAAAGCAGAACTGTGGAAGGGATATATAGAGGGTCTACGCAAGGGAGATGTACTTGAGGGAAATATGATGGAAATAGAAGAGGACGTAGATGAAAATGAGATGGAAGGTATGACACCGCGTGAAGGACTTGACAGAACACTGAAAGACCAAACCGAAACAAGGCCGTGGGACTACACAATATTCCGTTCGAAGTACTGATAGCCTTGGGAGAGCCAGCTATGACGAAACTCTTCCATATGGTTAATAAGATATATGAGACATGTGAAATAACCCTCGGACTTCAAGAAGAACGTCGTAATTCCAATTCCAAGGAAAGCAGTTGCTGACAGATGTCAAAAATATCGAATTAGCACCTTAATAAGTAATAGTTGCAAGATACTAACACGAATTCTTTTCTGAAGAATCGAAAAATTGTTCCAGAGAAACGTAGGAACACGTGAAGCTGTACTGACCCTACGTCTCATAGGAGATAGGTTAAGGAAAGGCAAGCCTACGTTTATAGCATTTGTAGACTTAGAGTAAGCTTTTGGCAGTGCTGACTTTAATACTTTCTTTCAAATTCTGAAGGTGGCAGGGATGAAATACGGGTAGCGAAAGGGTATTTAAAATTTCTACAGAAACCAGATGGCAGTTATAAAAGTCGATGGGCACGAAAGGTAAGCAGTAGTGGTTGAGAATGGAGTGGAGCAGGATTGTAGCCTATCCCCATTGTTATTCAATCTGTACGCTGAACAAGCAGTACAAGAAACCAAAGTAAAATTTGGAGTAGTAACTGCAGTCTAGGAAGAAGAAATAAAAACTTTGAGGTTTGCCGATGGCATTGTAATTCTGTCAGAAAAGCAAAGGACATTGAAGAGCAGTTGGATGAAATGGACAGTGCCTTGAAAGGAGATTATAAGGTAAACGTCAACAGAAGCAAAACGAGGGTAATAGAATGAAGTCGAATTAAAACAGGTGATGTTGATGGAATTAGATTAGGAAATGAGGCACTTAAAGTAGTAGATGATTTTTGCTAATTAGACAGCAAAAGAACTGATGGTGGTCGAAGGAGAGTGGATATAAAATGTAGACTGTCAGTGGCAAGAAAAGCGCTTCTGAAGAAGAGAAATTTGTTAATATCGAGTATAGGTTTAAGTGTCATGAAGGCTTTTCTGAAAGTATTTGTATGGAGTGTAGCCACGTATGGAAGTGAAACGTGGACGATAAATATTTTGGACAAGAAGAGAATAGAAGCTTTCAAAATGTGGTGTTACAGAAGAATGCTCAAGATTAGAAAGGTACATCGCATAACTAATGAGGAGGTATTGAATAGAATTAGGGAGAAGAGAAATTTGTGGCACACCTTGACTAGAGGAAGAGATCGGTTGGTAGGACATGTTCTGAGGCATCAAGGGATCACCAATGTAGTATTGGAGGGCAGCGTGGAGGGTAAAAATCGTAGAGGAAGACCAAGAGATGAATACACTACGCTGATTCAGAAGGATGTAAGTTGCAATAGATACTGGGAGATGAAGAAGCTTGCACAGGATAGAGTAGCTTGGAGAGCTGCATCTAACCAGTCCCTGGACTGAAGACCGCAACAACAACAACATATTCCATCACGAAGCTTATTGTTAAAAAACGCACTGCAGTTCGAAAGGAACATTGATGTGCTTCATTACAACAAAAACCTGACATTCGTTATTCCACTCTAAAGTTGTCTTTCGCAAATAAAAGGACGCGCAACGTTTCCATCAAAATTTTTGTTCGTTTACCCATTGATATAAAATGTCTGACAGACAGCAAAGATGAATTTCATGAGAAAACAAGAATCGTTTCTCTTTCACAACTCCTTCTATTCCGTAGAAGAATTTATATTTTTGCAGTGTGCGAAGGGTACTAGGTATGAATTACTGATTCACATCTGTATTTAAAAAGTAAAAAAGTAACTTTGGAAATGGTCAGAATGTATCGCCATGTACTTATGAATGTGTAACGTAAATGCAAAATGACTCGTTCCACTTCACAACGATTAAGATCACAAATGATTCGTGGAACAGAAACTAGATGGCTAAAGAACTAGCTAACCAAGTTAACTATGATTGTTCCACTGCTTCTTTTCAGTTCTTATTTTCGTTTGTGTAACTGTCTGCAACAGTATGTTCTTCCAACTACTGCGACACTGGCCATTTATACAAAAAGGGCTAGATAGGCAATGCTGTTAGGGCCCTAAAATGAAAATTACCGGGAAATATTAATTTATCAGTATAACAAACGTAACTCGGGTGGCTCAATAACGTCTGACTACATTTAATAACGCTCCACCACTACGGGTGTATTTATCTGTAGCTTAGTGGACTATAAACAGTTCAGACCAAAAGAGAATAGAAGCTTTTGAACTGTTGGGCTACAAAAGGATGCTGATGACTGTATGGGTAGATTGAATAGCTAATGAGGACATACCGATTCGGATAAAGTAAAAAATAAATTTATGGAATAACCAAAATGAGGAACCGGTTCATAGGACACAGCCTGATCCACCAAGGGATCGGCGTTTTGGTAATGGAGGGATGTCTGTATGTGTCTGGGGGACGGGGGGGGGGGGGTGATGAGAATGGTAAAAGTTGCAGATGGAGAACAGTAATCGACATCAAAAGATGCTACTCCAAGCGGATGAAAAAATGAATGTGCGAAATGGAAAATACTGAACGCGAAAATGAAGATTTGATCCTCTTTGACTACCCCCCTGAAGTAGATCTTCCGATCTCTTAATGGTGATATTATTTCCTCCTTCTTACTCTTTAACATATAAATTACAACATAAAACATAAATGAATGATTAAGGGAACTAGTAACTACAAAATGATAAGTATTGTTTCTGATTATACATTTATTGTAGATTAAAACCCCCACCACAAATGTTTATATATCAATGTCCAATGGACATAAAGAGATACAAATGAGTTTCGTAACTAATATTACTGATCAATTGCCCAAATATGCCCTTTTTATGGCTAAGCAATCTGATATAAATAACGCGAGATGACTGACTTCACCTAGGTACCTAATACTAGAAGGCGCTACTTTCAAAGATGGTCTACAGTAGTGTGCTACCTCAGTGTAAATAAAGTTACGTGATCACAGCTGTTTAGTATTATAGCCCTAACAAGTCGAAGCGATTAGCAATACCGTATGTACTGCGTCCAGTGTGTCAGAGTGATGGTTCTCGTACACGTCAGCGACGACTGAAGAACTCCAGCCACAAAACATAAAAAAAACCTCATTCAAAACTAGGATGGCAGAAGGCCGTCCTCTGATTAGTATAATCTAATACTGCCTTCTCCCCTCTGTGTTCTGCAGACGAGAAACAGAAGCGCGAACTCCCAGCCACGAGGACGGAATTCACATAACGTCTCAACGTGAGCAAAGACAGCAGAAGTGCTCCCAGTCACTGAACGCTGCGCACTTAACGACGTCTCCCTATCCGGAAGCGAAGTCCAGAATGGTGTAAGTTCGCAACAGTACTGTGTCTAACCGTGCACTAACATAAAATCTCCTGAGAGCAAAGACAGCAAGTCTGTCTGTACCAACAAAAGCTGATACTGAGCGACCGTCAAACTCGGGTGTTCAAAACGGAAGACCTCTTTCTCTCCACAGCTGACTTCCTAGCACATCTCGGCTGCCCTCCCACGTAAATGCAGAAGGAGAATCATGTGGTGTCACCGCCAGACACCACACTTGCTAGGTGGTAGCCTTTAAATCGGCCGCGGTCCGTTAGTATACGTCGGACCCGCGTGTCGCCACAATCAGTGATTGCAGACCGAGCGCCGCCACACGGCAGGTCTAGAGAGACTTCCTAGCACTCGCCCCAGTTGTACAACCGACTTTGCTAGCGATGGTTCACTGACAAAATACGATAGTTAGCATAGCCTTCAGTTACGTCAATTGCTACGACCTAGCAAGGCGCCATGTTCAGTTACTACTGATATTGAGAATAATGTACAGTCAAGAGCGACGTTCACCAGTTATGGATTAAAGTTAAGTATTCCACCAGCTACGTCCGTTTTTCTAAATTCTAATTTCCTTGTCCTGTTCCAGACCCCACGCCAGCCTGCGTGAGCTAAAACGCGTGCCTTTCGGCTTCCTCTAGTAACCCGGTGTTGGCTCTCCTGCCAGCCCACAACAAATCATATTCTCGAAACCACGGAATATTCTCCCTCTCTACAGAGTCTTCCGAACGCCGGTCAACCATATTTTAGTCTTTTGTCGTGCAGCGCGGAAAGTTTGCGAGGAAATACCTATCCCCGTTAATTAGGAGTCCATACAATGGCACGCTTCGTAGAGTAAAAATCCTCGGAAATAACCCAGCCTGCGTGATTTCCAAGGTAACTCTTCCTCGTTCCTTACTGTTGCGTCCAAGACTTTCAGAGTTTCCGAAGTATTATCCCGTTATCCCTCCGGCCTCTCCGCTCTATTGTGCTGGAGCGCTCAAGTGCCCCGACCGTCTGTCTTGGGCTACTCGCTGTATTAAACAGGACCAGCACACCTGTGCGGGCTTTTCCACCCAGAGCCTGAGTTACGCCGGCCGTTTCGTTTCTACTGGCGTTCCAACCTCTGCTAGTATAGGCACTCATTTATTACACCGTTTTGATAATAAAGACAATCCATCACCTTTCATGCAACAAACATTAACAGCTATTTACAAGGTGTACATGACAATGTCAGTCTTCCTCGAGTATTCGTATATACAATGTACAACCTATCAAAAGATACCTAATTCAGATTGTAAATCACGGTAAAGTATGTAGTTGAGTCCTTGTAAGGTGTAAAATTATAGCTACCTTACAAAATGGACGTAAGTGACAGTAGTTAAGCAGAGATGAACAGGATAGACTGGCTTGGAGAGCTGCATGAAAGCAGTATTCAGACTGAAGACCATACCAACAGAACGCAGGTAATGCGTGCAGTGGCGTGAACTGACGTGCTATGGTGGCTTAGTGGCTAATGCTTCTGCCTAGTAAGAGTGAGACCCAGGCTCAATTCCCGGGCATTGTAAAAATTTTCACTCGTCAATTCAGTCCATATACATAAAATGAAATCTGTATGAGACCAGTAAAGTCTCTGAAATTGTGTCTGTTAATCTGTATAAGTACCTGCACCTGGATTTCAGGATGGATACCCACTTATGTTCGATATTGATGTGCTGTTCCAGAACATGGAGAGTCTTGGGACCATCCGACCACCGTGTCATCCTCAGTTGAGGATGCGGATAGGAGGGGCGTGTGGTCAGCACACCGCTCTCCCGGTCGTTATGATGGTTTTCTTTGACCGGAGCCGCTACTATTCGGTCGAGTAGCTCCTCGATTGGCATCACGAGGCTGAGTGCACCCCGAAAAATGGCAACAGCACATGGCGGCCTGGATGGTCACCCATCCAAGGGCCGGCCACGCCCGGTAGCGCTTAACTTCGGTGATCTCACGGGAACCGGTATATCCACTGCGGCAAGGACGTTACCTGCCCATGTGTAAGGCGGACTTTAATTTAGACTGGGGTGGCAGCCAAAATTTGGATCGAGGAGGAATGCATGCCAGAGTACTGTGCACGACAGAGTAATCCGTGCGGTTGTGTGAATCGCTGTGCCAGGGTGGTTTAATCGCTAAGGCACCTGCCTAGTAAGCAAGAGACAGGGGTTCGATTCCCGGCCTTGGTACAATTTTTCACTCACTGTTTCAGTCTATATACATAAAAACATGAATGTAACATTAAATGAGCATGCATTGGCAGCTTAATGTAACCTACGAACCAACTGCGAAAGACTAGACATGTGGCGTAGCCTCAATAAATTAAAATTAATACAAAAAAAGCTGTGGAATGACAATTTGTGTATCTCAAAAGTAGCTTACCATGTAAATGGCCAGCCTACCACATATCATGGAAGTCCAGCAAGATCGGTCAACAGACTGCCGCGTGAACCTGTGTACACATATGCGTTAAAGAGTGGCCGTAGTTCGCCACTGTCCACTCAGAGCTATGTCACACATGTTAAGGTTAGCGCTATCGTTTCCTTCATTATGATCATGAACATACCAATGCTGTGCACTGCTGATGTCGATACAATAATCACCCTAAACAGCTTTCATTCCCCATGATTTTAGTTGGAGTATGTTTTCTGCATTAAGGAATGCAATTACAGCGTGCTGTTTCTCACGCACTGACGTAGTTACACGCTGCACGCTCCAATTCGATGCCCTCTAGCAGCAGAGTGCTCCAACTTGCGTCATCGAATAGGGAAACCAGGCCTGGAAATGTGGCTGACATGAAATTCTCCATCCGATATTGTGGACAGAATAAAAAACTCGAAGGCATTACCTTTCCACATGTTCACCTCGTATAAGTTGGATTCCTTGAGGAACAGGGGGTGTGGTTCCTTGTTATTAGCTAAACCGTATGCCAGACAAAACAAAACTAAAATGAAGGAGGAACTTTCGACTCGAAACTATATACACTTCCGCAGGTATCCGTTTGTTACATATGGAAATGTCATGCCGTATAAAGAGTTTTCGTAATGGATAAGGATGGAGGCATGGATATCAGAAGATGAAAAGGACTATAATTTGGCAGGATGGAGGTAGTTAAGAATTCATGTGGAAAGAATAGGGTAGGGTAGGCTTCCTTTAGATGGTGGGTAGATTTCAATAATGATTTTATGGTCTAGGAGGGTAAGCAAAAAGGATTTGGAGTGCATGAAGACGGAGTGAAGGTAAAATATGCTGTTACAGCTGCAGCAGCAGGCTGTGGTTTTGAAACGTGGTGGATAAAATGGGGTGTGTGGATTCTGGGTTATGGGAGATGTAGGAGGGGCGAAGGTGTTCAGGTTGTTTGAGGAGGAAACAAGTGTGTCCACAATTTTTTGATACATGTTAAAAAACATGCTAAATAGCTGTGATCACGTAACTTTATTTCCACTGAGGTTGCACACCGCTGTAGATCATCTTTGAAAGTAGTGCCTTCTAGTATTTGATACGCTTACATATACAGGGTGAGTCACCTAACGTTACCGCTCGATATATTTCGTAAACCACACCAAATTCTGACGAACCGATTCCACAGACCGAACGTGAGGAGAGGGGCTAGTGTAATTGGTTAATACAAACCATAAAAAAATGCACGGAAGTATGTTTTTTAACACAAACCTACGTTTTTTAAATGGAACCACGTTAGTTTTGTTAGCACATCTGAACATATAAACAAATACGTAATCAGTGCCGTTTGTTGCATTGTAAAATGTTAATTACATCCGGAGATATTGTAACCTAAAGTTGACGCTTGAGTACCACTCCTCCGCTGTTCGATCGTGTGTATCGGAGAGCACCGAATTACGTAGGGATTCAAAGGGAACTGTGATGGACCTTAGGTACAGAAGAGACTGGAACAGCACATTACGTCCACATGCTAACACCTTTTTATTTGTCTTTTTCACTGACGCACATGTACATTACCATGACGTGGAGGACGCATAAATTGGCCAGTCCGTTCTCCTGATCTTACACCTCTGGACTTCTTCCTGTGGGGTACGTTAAAGGGGAATGTGTGCCGTGATGTGCCTACGACCCCAGAGGATATGAAACAACGTATTGTGGCAGTCTGCGGCAACATTACACCAGATGTACTGCGGCGTGTACGACATTCATTACGTCAGAGATTGAAATTGTGTGCAGCAAATGATGGCCACCACATTGAACATCTATTGGCCTGACATGTCGGGACACACTCTATTCCACTCCGTAACTGAAGACGGAAACCACGTGTGTACGTGTACCTCGCCCCTCGCCCCTGGTACTCAAGCGTCAATTTTAGGTTACAATATCTCCGGATGTAATTAACATTTTACAATGCAACAAACGGCACTGATTACGTATTTGTTTATATGTTCAGATGTGCTAACATAACTAACGGGGTTCCATTTGTGTTAAAAAACATACTTCCGTGCATTTTTTATGGTTTGTATTAACCAATTACACTAGCCCCTCTCCTCAGGTTCGGTCTGTGGAATCGATTCGTCAGTATTTGATGTGGTTTGCGAAATGTATCCAGCGGTAATGTTAGGTGACTCACCCTGTATATATATTTGAAGAAGAATGTCCCGACTGACTGACTTAATTACTGATTCATCATCGCCCATCCAAAACCACTAAGAACATAAAGTTGAAATTTGCGAGCGTGTTGATCTTACACTGTAGAAGTCGTTTAAGAAGCGATTTTTCGATATTCCATCCCTAATAGGGTGAAATGGGGGATGAAATGTTTTTTTGAAATAATGCCTCTATTAAGTCGATGTTAAAGCTAGAACTACGAATATTGGTATCTTGAGGCTACATAGATGAAAACTGGTATTTTACTTTTAAATTAGGAATAAAAGAATAAGTGTTTCATTGTTTTTAGAAATAGTGGGTGAAAAGTATTATGAAATTACTTTATTAGAAAAACATTTTCGAAAATGTGTATTTGGCTTCTCTGTTAGAAATGAAAACAAAGATGTTTCAGTGTTTTAGAAATGCAATCTCTGATGGGGTGAAATAGAGGATGAAAGTCTTTATAGAAATATGTCGTTATGTAAGCAGTTTTGAAACAAAATCTACGAAAATTCGTATTTATCTTCTCTGTTAGAAATGAAACCATGTGTTTCACTGTTTTTGGAACTTCGACCCCTAAGGGGGCGAAATAGAGGCTTACTGATTCACTGAATCATCATCACCCAGCCCAAAACCTCTAACGATGGAAGCTTGAATTCTGGAGATGGTGTGGATCTTATACTTTAGATATCGTATAAGAAGAATTTGTTCGATGTTCCACTCCTCAGGGGTCGAAACAGAGGATTAAAAGCTATTTGAAAATATGTCATCATTAAGGCAATTTTGAAACTAAAACTACGAAAATTGGTATTTGGTTTCTCAGTGAGAAAAAAAAACCATTTCAACATTTTTAGTAATTCAGTGCTAAGGGGGTAAAATAATGTGTAAAGCTTTTTTTAATAAATCATTATTAAAGGACTATTAAAGCATTTTTACAGCTACATATATGAAAAATGGTATTTGAGTTCTCTGTTAGATTCTAAAAAAAATATGTGTTTCATTGTTTTTGGAAATTCAGCCCCCTAAGGGAGTGAAATTATTTAATTATGAAAGCTTTTTCAGTTAAATCTACAAAAAAATTTATTTGGCTTCTCGGTTCGAAATAAAAAATACGTGTTTCATTGTTTTTGGAATTCAACCCCTATAAGGATGAAACAGGGGATGATAACTTTTAAGAACATATTTCGTTTTATCAAAAAAAAACTTTAAAGCTAAATCTGTGAAAATTGGTGTTTCTCTTCTCGGTTGTGTGTAAATAAACATGGTTATCGGAAGAAAGTTTCTGTGGAAACAGCGACACAGGACAAACAAAAGGCCTGATCAACGAAAACCTTGGACTCTAGCTACCAGAATCGTTCTTTAGCCAGAAGTACCTTCGGAAAAAGCCATACTTCTATGGCCTTAATAGTAGTGAGCAGTTTAGAAGGTTTTGCTGTTTGTGAACAACATAAAAATTCAATTAAAGAAAAACAAAATAAATCTATGCAAGCCATACAGTCCACGCAAGCAAAACAGCGGGCGCTAAGCTAGTAATGAATATTTTTGAAACTCAAAGTGCAAGGTCCGTGAATCAGGGCCATTAAAAGTGGGAGCACTGAATGTTGGAGAAGCACTGTATTGCTAGACATATCTTCATCTCTCTAGGCATCATAAGTAATATTCGCGGGGCGGTTGAAAAGTAATGAGAATTACTGTTTTATGGAGGAAGGATAGTAATGACGGGCTCTCCCTCTAGATGTCTCTACTTCACAGAGTGTTGAATCACTTCAGCAGTGGCTATCTGTGGAAAACTGTCTCATAGGTCGCATTTTCTCTTTCTTAACACTGTATCACGCGTTAAATGATTCTCCAGGCAGGACAGAACAATTAGCAGCCACGGCAGAACAACGCACTAACATCAAGTTCTGCTTTTCCTTAGGAAATAAGCAGCAGGAAACGTTGTTCTGCTTCCGTTAACGTTCCAGAGGGAAGCAGTACGCCGAATGCGCTGGAGGGCTGCTTTACTTCCACGATCATAGAAAACAAAAAGCCAACGAAAAATATATTTGTATATCGCCTGGGAATGGTCCAATATGGCTTTATCAAGGTTTGACAATGGACCTGGTCCTCTGTGTTCTTTTCTGTTCCGTAGAAAATACGGGGTGTCCCGAAAGTCGGGACCAGGCTAAATGTCGCGAAAATGGTAAGAGGCACGGTGGAATACATATGGCTATAAGCATATTGGATTCAGCTCACTCTTCTTCATTGTAAAGGGGGTGATGCAATACATGTTTTAAGGGTAGAATTTGACGAGAAACACAATGGTCAAGTTCGTTTAGCAATACCTTTGATAGGTAAACATTTATGCATAATTTGTTAGAACACGTTTAATTCGTCACGAATCACGACACGAATGGTATGCAACACACTGCAAAACAAAGTGCTCTTTACGGATTGTCTTCCACATGTTACCCGTGTACCTGAAGACATTTTGGTACCCACAGAAGAAAGTTTGCATGGACACGACACAACACAGCAGGTATATAACTACAACAACGTCGGTAATCCGTTGCTCCAGATGCTGAACATCACGAGTCTTCATGGAATACACCACGGACTTTAGATATCCCCACTGGCTGAAATCTAGAGGGGTCCGATCAGGTGAACGTTGCGGCCACGCCAAGGGACCACGACGCCCAATCCAACCCAACAAACAACAAGGGAACTGTGTGTCAAGTCATTTCTGTACACTCTCAACATAATAGGGTGGTGCCCAGTCCTGCTGAAAGTACGAAGTAAATGTCCCATCTTCGTTGAGATCCAAAGACATGACTACCTCATCCAGTATCTGCTGGTAGGTCGCAATGTTGAGGGTTTCTGTCAGAAAAATGGGATCAATGAGAAGCATTCCCCAAATGCCGCACCATACCATCACTTTGCCACGTCCTTGAGCCCCACGGGAGGAGTTCCACCTGTGTTATCTGATGACCAGTATCGCAGCTTGTGTTTGTTGACCTGCCGATTGACGTAAAAGTTCGCCTCATGACTAAAGAGTATGTTGTACGCAATACAATGATCGGTGGCGTGTTGTGCTAACACCTACTTACAAAACTGCATACTCCCATCGGGGTCGTCTTCCGCCGGATGTTGTTGAAGTTGCATTTGAATGGATGCTATTTCTGTCGCTTTAGGATTCGGTGGATACCGCTCTGAGGAACGCCATACCGTTGGACGAGTCGCCTAATACCTTGCGCGGGACTCGTGGCCCCTGCTGTTAACACTGCCGTGGTCGCAGTCTCCTCAATTGCTGTGCGGGGACGTCCAGGACGGCGTATCTACCAACCATCCCGTTTCTTTAAAGTTCATGATCAATTTCCCGATCGTACTTTTCGTGACGGGTTCCCTCCTAAGGCGTCGCTGGTTGAAGTCCGTGGTAACTGTCGTGGAACCCCAGCCACCAACTAGCAGGATGATTTCGATCCTCTTTTCTTTGATCAGTGGAACGTTGTCCTCCACATTAACGGTAAATCTGTAAAAGGTGATGAAAACGTGATCAAGTTGAGCATGCTGCATGCTGCATGATGAGTTACACATGTCACAACAAATGATGCATAATTTTTTAAATATCCAAGATATTGCAAAACCGATTTTAGCAACGTGTTTCTCGTCACATTCTACCCTTGAAACATGTGTCACATCGTCCCCCTCCTGTTGAAGAACTGTGAGCTGAATCCAATATGGAGGAAACCAAGATGGCGGACGGCTTGCGCAGGGCATCCTAAAATTCCGTCCCACTCTCTTTGCCTACATCTAAATCGACCCCATCACTGCCTCTTACCATTTTCGCGACTTTTGGGACATATTGTAAAATACATGGGAAGTGTTTTTAGTTGCAACACCAGTCCCTGTATCTGCTGCTATCCAAGTGAACCGCACGTGTCGAAGAAGCCACCCGATTATGCACTGTATGCACATAAACATAATCACTTGCACACACACTAGGCATTCACATATTTCTCTGGGACATAATGTCTGACCATGGTTTACTGGCCATTTAGCTTGGTTATAAGGAAAATCCTGGAGCCATCAATCCCCAAGAAAGTATTTCCAATTGTGAGTCCCCTTCCCCTCTACCAACTCTTTCGATATCTGGCTGGTAAAACCCTGACTCTAAAATGGAACAGATCTGAAAGAGTCCTCTCTACCCAGAATAAGCACCCAAAACTAACACTTCATACGCAGACGAACGTTCAACAACTATTGTCTAGTACAGGCATCAAGATGGAAAACTTGTCAGTATTGTTTCTCTGCCCACGCGAAAGGAACTCTAGATAACTTGATCCCTCTTCCTTGTATATTATTCATTTCTTTTTCTATTGTGACAGAACATTATGTTCAGTCTGAAACTTGGTAAGACACCCAAAATTGGTATCACGATGTGGAAAGTTAGTATCATCATGTTTTGATTTTATTCTGATGTTTTGACGAGCAATTATCTCACTTGCCGCTCCATTCTAACCGGATCGTGCATGGACGAAATCAAATCAGTAATGACAGTAAGAATATTGTAAGTTCACCTGACACTGCGCACAAGGTGATTGTGAAACTTCCTAGTGCTGAGTGACACTGAAACTCCTGTCTCTTTACTTGGAGAAACTACTGACTGTATTTTACTTATTGTTATTTCAACACTGACCTACAGAATTTTCTCTGACAAAGACAGCTCAAATTTAACCTATTCATTTATTACCCATTATATACAAGCGCAACTCAGTCTGACTGCTATAGAATGACAACTTGGCTTCAAATAATTAACACAAAATAATGTCCTGAATTGAAAGAAATCCTAACAATAATCTATACCTTTTCATTTTTACTTTATATGACATCCAGTTCCAAAAATTATATAGTTGTCAATAATTCCACTACCCAAACATTACCAATTACACCCATCCTCATTTTACAATGCATGTCCTACCAACACTGAGTCTCCACAAAGGACAGAACGTGTCCAAGACTACGTTGTTAAAAATTTTTATGTTAACAATATCAAGTAGATCGGATTCACACAAAGGTTAAGTAATATTCTGTTGGTCAATAAAGTAAAAATTCTCCTCACAGTCCCTAACGACAGTTTTAATAATACAATAGGAGAGAAGTCTACGCCAGCTTTATGCAAAAAGGCTGAGCAGTATATGAAAATACACAAGTAAGCAGTGGACAACCATGCAGTCTTGAAGAAGTAGTGTTGTCCTCCCCATAGAAACATAGTGCTGACTCTTGACATCAAGAATTAAGTTGGCTTTGTAAGATTGGTAAAGGGCCACAACAGAGTAGATCCACAGCAGAATCAATTGAAGTCTTGAAGAATGTACTATTGGGCCACCAAAGGTGCAGACCCACTGTAGTCGTTGTTGAGGTTATGATAGTAATGGACTACCAAAGGTGCAGACTCACTGTAGTCCTTGTAGAGATTACGGTAGTAATGGGCCACCAATGGTGCAGACCCACTATAGTCCTTGTAGAGATGGCCAGCAGCCATCTGTTGCGATTGTGTGGGTGCACAATCACAATTGAAGAGTCTTGAGGATAATACAGTAAGTTACAAGTCCATAAACGACCACTTATCCAATCACTAAACTTTTTGCAATATCCTTACAACCAGCGACAATGTCAACCGGTCTCTTGCTGAATTATCAACACTCGTGCAAGCATTAACACAGTCATATAGTCTCTGAGATTCGATACATATACTATGACCAACAGACAGATGTGTGCAGTAAAATGAATCCCTTATGTTTACCTAACTTGAAGAACTGGTGTCCTCACAGTTACAACCTTACAGCATACGAATACAGTTACAAATGTAAAGAAAACATCATTACAGTAAGGAACATGATATTAAAAATGACATTTTTCATAATACAGGCTTTACGGAAAGAATATGTATAAGCATATATACGAGTATTACAAGAATTTTGACATAAGTAAATAAATGAAACATGAGCATATCAGTAGAAGCATAACAGAATAAATAATGTTTAAAGATCTCCCTAATGTAAAGAACATGGTACAAAAACCGGAGATTAGATTTGAGGATAACAGTATTCCTCATCATAGTGAATGCAGCCTAGTGTTAGAAGGAAAAACGTTCTACCAAATTTATCTTATCAGGTAAACACACAGAGATAGGAAGAACGCAGACACACGAGGGTACACATAAACATAGGGGAATAACACAAACGGAAAGGACAGGATCTTTTTTCAAGTGTAAATGTGTCAAAGTGTAACATTCGGTACAGCAGTACTTGTGGTGAGCATTTTATACCTTTGTTTCAAACAAAACTACTTCATTTCCAACAAAAGCTTCATTTGATTCTCTCAGACCCCTCTTACTTCAACATTTGTTTCCACAAAAAATCCTACATATCTGTATTTATATTTTCAGCCATCTTACTTAAACCTGTTGTCACTGCATCCTACTTATGCCTTTTCATTTCCACTTTCAACATAATTGTTCCTCATTATACAATAATTTTTGGCCAGACCTTTTCCTTATAGCTTCTTAACGCATTTTACAATGCATTTTCTTGTATAACATACCTCCTCTTAAGCTAACTTAAATCCACTGAGCTCAGGTACATAAACTAGGGAATGAGGTAAAGCAGCAGCACAAAAAGTTAATACAAACCACAACAACAAAAATACAAATTGGCAAAGCAACCAGCAGCATATCTAACTTAGCAAAGCAAATGCAACATTACAACTAATGTAAGTCACTATGCAGTAAACAAGAAAATCAGTAGTAAAACTGGCTTATCACAGTAATACAAGGTAGAATTCAGTAGGACGTTGCATGACAAATAGCAGCAGCAAATGCAATAACTTATACCTAAACATGAAAAAGCGGAAAAATGACAACAATGCAGATAAGTGAAATATACGTGTAAGCTTAATATACCCTGTGTGCATCTGTGATCATCAAAACTATGCAAAGCGCTAGCACAAGGAACAAGATCTATACTATCTCGCATGTGAAATGCAATGATTCTATGTCACAACACTAAACAACTTATTCTACCAAAAAATTACCAAGTTCTTGAAAAGAAAATTATGTATGCAGTTCCTGTTGCTAGTCCCTTGTCCTTCTTATTGTTCTTTCCTTTCCGAATGCTCCTTTTTTAAGAATGTGTATCATAAAATTACTATTTAATGGATCTGTCGACAGAAGGTGATCAATTTAGCATATCTATTGAATTTTATTGTGTGTGTCTTTTCATGCTACTTACTTTTAATATCTTTCCAAATCGGATCCTTGTCTTGCTCATGAGCAATGTCCTTTAAAGATACAGTGATGAAGTTTTCAAAGGCTACTTTCTGATGTAAAGAATAGTGAAATTTTTCTCAAGGTTAGCTTCTGTATTGCTTTACTCAAGGACAGCCGGTGCACGAGACAGTGAAGCCGCAACAATGTTTTCCGTGCCAGGAATATAGATTATTATGAAGCGGAATTGTTGCAGAAACAATGCTCAATGTTTCAACCTACATGATTTAATTTTGAAGACACAAGAAATTGTAATGCTCGATGATCATTATAAGCTTTTACATGTTTGCCAGAAAGAAATAATCGAAATTTGTCAAATGCCCAAACGATAGCTAAAGCTTCCAATTCAGTGATGGAATAATTTTTCTCAGATTTTGATAGCACACGGCTAGCAAAACCGATGGCTTTCTGAACAGCAATGTCATTTTCTATAGCTTCTTGAAATAAATGGGCACCCAGACAAATTTTAGAAGAATCCGTGCTAAGAGTGAAATCTTGTGACAGATCTGGGTGAGCTAAGATTGGCGCGGTAAGTAGCGCTTCTTTCAAAGAATCACATTCCAAGTGTGCTTGTTCGTCCCAGTTCCAAATACTGTTTTTACCAGTGAGGCAACAAATTCTTGGAGTTACTAGAATTCGCATATTCAGGAAGCGACTGTAGAATTTCACGACAGCTAGATGTGGATGGAGCATGAATGGCTTTGCTTCCAACTTTCCAGGATCCGGCTGAATGCCCTCAGAAGAAATAATGTGACGCAAGAACTTCACCTTTGTCCTACAGAATTTAGATTTTTCCAAGTTAACTATAAATCCAGATTCAGCAAAAAATACGTATCAAATTGTTGAGGATGCGATTATATTGTTCCCAGAAGGCTTTGCTATTAAAATATCTTCCACATATGAGGTGATGTGTCATTTTAAGAACTCAGGTAATATGGAATTTAGCCCACAAGTGAATGCTGCCGAAGAAAGGAAGTTTCCAAAATTGATAGCAAACACCGAAACAAAAAACGCCGTATCTTTTCTACATTCTGGGTGAAGTTCAGTTTGATAAAAGCTGGATCTGAAGTCAACAGAAGGAAATACTTTTACGACATTGAAATTTTGAAGAAGTTCTTCCTATATTTGCGGCCTGTCTGTTTCAGGAATGATTGTGGTATTTATTTGTCTGGAATCCAAGACAAGCCTAATCGATCCGTTTTCTCTTCTCAGCAACATGTCATGGATTATTTTATGAGCTTACCGCTGGCTCAATAATGCCCTCGTCAAGCATAGACCGTATTTCCATTCTCACACTGTCCCTATAATGTGCCGGAATTACTATGGTCTGACACAAAATTTAGTATGCTCACAAACACGAAATTTGTATTGAAATCCTTTAATTGTTCCTGCTCAGTGAGTAAAAACTGTGGAAAGTGTCTATCAGTGTCATTACAGTTCTCAATAGTTGTATTTATTTCTGAATTAAAACGTTAGTATCTAATACGTCATCAGTATCATCCCTGTCACTACTTGCGAAGTGATAGTTCCGTAGAAAGTTCCAAACTGTGATCTGACAAAAGGTAAAACCGATTGATTTCTTCGTCATGTTTGAAAGCCAATCTTCAAATTTCAAAGCTATTGACTTAGCTTCTTTCTCTAAACTTATTTCAGCACTGTGAAAGTTCAAAATTGCTTTATACTAATTCAAAAAGTCTACACCTAATATAATCTCTGTCTACAATAATGGAACAATAATAAAATTCATAATAAGTCTGTGGCTCTGACAAAAGAATTCTAAGTTAGTTTGTTGGTATACATCTACCCTTTTTTTCAAAAATTGCACCTTGTCATTTAATCTTACATAAAGCAAGCGTGGGGCAATCGTTCGATTTGTTGCTGATTTCCTCTGTGTGTTTTACTGAGCCAAGTTTTAGAATGTCCATTTGTGTCGTAAGTGTATCTACTATGTCCTTTAAGTTTGCCTGATTTGTTACGAGTTGCGCGACCTTATAGGTAGATGCAACAAAGTCAATTTTAGCCTGCAAGCTGTCATGAGTTTCGTGTACAATGTACCTGCAGTTCTTTTATGGCTGCTTCATGATTCTGTAATGTGTCTTCATCTCTCGAAAACATAGGGTGAAATTGCTCACAAATTTGTGTTCTTGCGTTTTCAGAAATGTTTTGATATTTCGATTCGATTATGTGCTCTCATCAGTTAAATCTTTTCGTGTTTGTTCAATTGAGTATAACTTTTGAAGTTGTTGCTATGTTTGTTTCTCATTTTGTTCCATTGAGTCTAACTTAAGAAGCTGTTGCTCTGTTTGTTTCTCTGCTTGATCAAATTTTTGAATTAATGGCAATAACAATGCATTAGTGACTGAAACATGTTCCTTTGTGCTTTTCGTCAGTGCGTTTGCACCTTCAATATTCGTATTTTGAGAAGCAGGGACTGTGTCTTGACTTAACTGAGAAAAGTGTAATGACGCAAAACCTGAATCTACGGTATTTGCAAGATTTTGTTCTGTTATTTCGCATTCCTGAGGCGAGCTGTTACCGACCGATCGATCGACAATAGTTCCCTGTTCATTGATTGTTTCCATTTCTACCACGTTATTTGCTGTCTGGTCTATTTCCCTATGCACTATTACCAAATTATTGATTGAACATTTGTCAATTCGTTACTAGGTGGTGCTAACAAGATACACTCGCCGTCACTGTCATTTCTCACTTTGCTTTGCAGCCTAGTTTTACGCTTTTCGCTCAGCATGATTATCACACTATTCCACACAATAACACACAAAAAACGATTTGAAAAGCAATAACAGGAAGAAACACTGAAATAGCACTGGAAATAATCAGTATCTAGTTAGTTGCAAAAGCGACTGCGAGATACTTAGTGCAAAACCACATGAATGCCACAATTACTTTGCTCATGACAATACAGTATAACAATATGAAACTGCAACTACAAAGTAAACTCCATACATACAATTACGCGCTAGCATTAAACTATAACTACTTTCTAATCATGCGCTAATTATTCAAACTACGGGAAAATCAGAAGAATCCAGTGAAGTACCCTCGGCTAAGGGTCGCCAGGTGAAACTTCTTAGTGTTTACTTAAACTGATGAATGAAACTGAAACTACTGTATCTTTACTTGGAGAAACTACTGAGTGTCCTTTACTTATTTTTGTCATTTCAACACTGACATACGGAACTTTACCTGACAAAGACAGCTCAAACTTGACCTATTCTTTTGTCACCCACAATACACAAGGGCAACGCAATCTGACTGCTATAGAATGACAACATGGCTTCAAATAATTAACACAAAAGAATGGCTCTGAATTGGAAGAAATCCTAACAATAACTCACACTTTTGCGTAAGTCACTTGCCTCACAGAAAATCTTCATAACACGAACTACAGCAATTACAGCAAGCAGCTGTACTAGTCTCGAATGTCGTGAAATATCCCAAAAGCTAAGATTCTACTATAGGATCTAACTACTAGGGGGCAATTGGCTAGCAAAAGAAAGATTTTGTTGAAGAGAAAACAATGTATTTAGAAGATTTTACCTTATTCATGTGACATCTAGTTACAAAAATTATAGTAGTCATTAATCGTACTGCCAACACATTACCAACTACATCCATCCTCATTTTACAGTACATGTCGTACCAGCACTGAGTCTCCGCGAAAGACACATGTCCAAGCCATCCGCTCGTTAACTGCTCACTGCTAGTCCATCCAACCAAAGAATCTTGGCGAGGGCGCAGAACTCTGTCAGCGATATTAATACAGTTTATAGCGTTGCCAACATACAAACATATAAACAGGCTACATATAAACAGGCTACCTACAGTTGTTATTAACGCTTAGAAACCGCCGAAGAGATGTAGATGACACTGAGTCAATTAATTAACTTATTAGAAGGTACATGGGGGTCTCGAATGTCGTGAAATACCCCAGAAGTGGATGACAAGTACTGAACATGTGACGTCACCACATTAGGAACCTGGCCTTACGTGCACGTCAGTATTCACGTCAGTGTGGCTCCAGGCCCATGTGGGAAACTTCAGCACGGGGGCTTAGGGTTCGATTCTTGCCTCTGGTAGCCAGTATTTTTTTCATTGCGTTAAACAACGATGTGTTCACATTGAGGTAAGTTTTATGATTTTGTTTACCGCTCTCGTGATCTCCACTGGTTTATCGCGAAGTAGAAGACAGCAAGCACCTACTGTATTGCGTCACAAATAAATGAGTATAAGCTCCTGAACTCCTGAGTAGCTTCCTTACCAGTAAATGACCTACATTTTCTTTAATAGTTAAGGTCTATAAACCAGTAAAAGAGGGCACAAAAGGAAAGAAACACAAAATACGGACAACTTTTAGTTGGTTACAGCGAGGACAATAGTTTTGCAATTTGTACTTTTACAACACATCTACGGAAGGTTTTCGAAATTTGTACCTTTTGCTCGAATGTAAGAATTGCATCGCTCACTCATCCCTTTATGCCCAAGCTCAACGGATGCACGTGCGGAGAGGTACGTCGTCTAGTGACGTCACATGTTCAGTACTTCTGATCCATAACTGGGGTATTTCCTGACATTTGCGAACACATGTGTCTCATATTTCATTATTTATTTCAACGTCATCTACGTTGTTTTAGGGCTTTTAAACGTTAATAAGAATGACCCTGTATAGAGCGTCAGGGGAATTTATGGTGTTCTTACTGTCCTTCCTGATCTCATTTCGACCACGCATGACCCACTTATAACAAGTTGACATGTGAGAGAGCTGCTCGTTGAAACATCAGAATAATTTCATTTTAATTCGTGACACAGATTTTGAGTGTCTTACTAGGTTTCAGAAATGAGAACAGTGAGAAATTTAAAACCAGGATTGATGGTCACGAAGTAGATGAAGTTAAGGAATTCTGCCACCTAAGCAGCAAAATAACCAATGACGGACGGGGCAAGGAGGACATCGAAAGCGGACTAGCACTGGTAAAAAGGGCATTCCTGGCCAAGATAAGTGTCCTTGTATCAAAAATAGGTCTTAATTTGAGGAAGAAAATTGTTAGAATGTATGTTTGGAGCACAGCATCGTATGGTAGTGAAATATGGACTGTGGGAAAACCGGAACAGAAGAGTATCGAAGTAGCAGAGATGTGGTGCTACAGGCCAATGCTGAAAATTAGGTGGACTGTAAAAGTAAGGAATGAAGAGGTTCTGCACAGCATCGGAAAGGAAAGGAATATGTGAGAAACACTGACAAGGAGAAGGGACAGGATGAGAGGACACCTGTTAAGATACCAGGAAATGACTTCCATGGTACTAGAGGGAGCTGTAGAGGGTAAACACTGTAGAGGAAGACAGAGACGGGAATACATCCAGCAAATAATTGAGGACGTAGGTTGCAAGTCCTACTCTGACATGAAGAGGTTGGTACGGGAGAGGAATTCGTGGCGGGCCGCATCAGTCAAGCCATAAGACTGATGATTAAAAAAAAAGAAAAAAACTAAGCGTCAGACTGAATATAATGTTCTGTCATAATAAAAGAAGAAGTAGCTCGATTATGTTGATGTACGAATAAAGGAAATCGTCTTGTCTTACAAATAAGGTAAACAACAGAAAATCGGAATAGTCAAACTGATTAATGTTTAATGCTTGTGACGTAGTTGCGTTTGCGGTGTCATCAATATATAGATATGTTTACAGAACACGAGCTTGGTAATTAAAGTAAACGACAAAGATATCTACAATGATAGTGTAAGTTCTTTTCGTAATGATTCATTATTATTTTCGCTCAAGTATGTTTCGAAATTCCATACTACAAATACAACAAGGACTAAGGATAACGTCACACACTTGTAGAAACGTGTTTGAGTGGGAGAGTCAAATGTAATTCATTTGAGCGAGACGGGATACAGTTCCATAATTATTTATGCAAACACAACGTTAGAGCGCTATACTCTAATCACCAAAAAAGTTTTCAATACAATAATTCTCGCTTTCATTGGGTGAAATTTTTGATAAATGGCACAAGGCGACGATCAGGAGCAATCATTCGTCGCTAGTGGGCCGCAGAATTTTCAAATTGCATACACTCCTAGAAGCTGAGTGATGGGTAAGTATGTAACTGGTAAGTCCAAAACCAAATAATGTAGAGTTCAATACCTCTTCAGTCCTGGGATGATTTTTTTGTCACTTATTGCTTCTTTCTACCTCTGAAAATGATTTGTATAATTTATGTGTAAAATAACGGTATACACCACGGCTGCAAATCCACGTTAAACGATTCGCCCCGTATAACTGACGCGGTAAGTCAAGTCAAAGGTCGACAAATGCAGGGCAATTCACTTCCGATAGGATCGTGCCTAACTAAACAGTGTGGTTATCAAACTAATCTACAAGTTGATGATAAATTTACTTTTTTCTAAAGGTTATGGGTCTTCCAGAAAAAAAGCGTAATTGCTGAGGCGCAGTATCCACACAGTCTGTCCAGCCTACACCGGTAGTTCTGGCCGGAATGATTGTCTACTGATGTCTCCTAGATCCACATCATCGTATAGCCCACGCCACAGCGAACCACAGGTCGTGGCTCTCAGAAAGCCTTGAGATTACACATTCGTGTAACTTGGTCTTCAAGTAACGTAAGTGTCATTAGGTACCCATCGGGTGACGACTCTCGACCTTACAAGCAGACTAACAAGAATCCATGCAACACAGTCTTTCTCAACAGGGACAAGCAAAGAAAAATAAACCTCCGGCTGCAGTCTACCAGGTGGATTTGTGCGGGCCGTTCCTACACTGGCACGATACGCTAACAGCGACAGTTCTGCCAACAGCTGGCTCTTCGCCTGTCTCTCTCTCCATTCGATGACAAGACCGGCGAACAGTCGCTGTAGATCCCAATCTACGTGGCCGTTCCAGCGCCCCGTTTAAGTGACAGCCTATTAGTCGGGCCGTACGACTTTATGAGCGCTGACGTCCCGGCTACCTGTCGCATATCTGCGTTTCGAATCTCCTCACTTTCCTCGGTGAAAGGAAAGGAAAAGCAACGACCACTAATAAGTAATACATTTAATAGCGTTGGACTATCTGAGTGAGCGTTCGAAACAACATCGCACGATACTAATCTGGAATTAGAAACGAGCGAAATGGTAATGAGGTCCTTGCGCGAGTGTGTCTAACAAGTAGAAGAGGAATTTTGAAGTTTATAAAACGATGACAAGCTGTGTAACATCAGATTAGTCGATAGTGATGAGATGGAGTCGTCTAAGTATTTCCGACAATGAGGAAGCCATGACACGAGGAAGCGCCGCGTTGTTCAAGATACAATCCATCTGCCGCAGAAAATACCGTCTCTTTGCGAACGCACGATTTACTGGAAGATCACGGAAGGCTGTCCCGCTGAAATGACTGTGATTTGCAAAATCCGTGCGATATACCTCACCCGCAGAAATAAGTTTTTATTTCACCAGACGTTTTATGAGAACGTTAAAAGCTAAGCGAGCATATACGAGGGTCACTCCAAAAGAAACGCACACTATTTTTGTAAAAATACTATTTCTGCATGTGAGAAAGTTTTACAGTGTGTAGATACATCCTTCCCACTTGTTTTAAAACTTAGTTCAACCTGGTCCCGTGAGTGGCGCCGTCACAGCATGTCTTCGAGATGGCTGCTACACTTGACGTTCGTCAGAAGCAACGTGCTGTCATAGAATTCCTGAGCTGTGAAAACGAGACACTGGGAAACATCCACAAGAGGTTGAAAAAGGTGTATGGAGATGCTGCTGTCGATCGCAGTACAGTTAGGCGGTGGGCAAGCAGGTTATGTGATGAAAGCGGGCACGGCAATATTGAGGGTTGTCCTCGCAGCGGCTGGCCTCATACTGCACACGCTCCAGACAATGTGCAGAGAGTTAACGAATTGGTGACTGCTGACAGGCGCTTCACAGTGAACGAATTGTCACGCTGCGATGGGATGTGTGCAGAATACTGAAAGTGTTGGCGTTAAAACAGGTTTGTGCCAGGTGGGTTCCTAGGGTATTGACAGTGGCTCACAAAGAAACAAGAAAAACGGTATGCAGCGGACTTTTGGAACAGTACGAGAATGGTGGAAATGAATTTCTTGGAATAACTGTGAGAGGTGATGAAACATGGCTCCATCATTTTTCACAAGAGACGAAGAGGCAATCAATGGAGTGGCATCATGCAAATTCACCAAAAAAAAAAAAAATTCGAAACCACACCTTCTGCTGGAAAAGTTATGGCTACGGTGTTTTTCAGTTCCGAAGGACTCTTGCTTGTGAACATCATGCTACGTGGAACCACCATAAATTCTGATGCATATGTGACTACACTGAAGAAACTTCAAGCTCTACTGAGTCGTGTTCGACTACATCGACAAAAGCATGATGTTTTGCTGTTACACGACAATGCACAGCCACATGTCGGTCAAAAAACCGTGGAAGCGATCACAAAACTCGGATGGACAACACTGAAGCACCCGCCTTACAGTCCTGACCTAGCTCCATGTGACTATCATCTCTTTGGGAAACTGAAAGACTCTCTTCGTGGAACAAGGTTTGAAGATGATGACTCCCTTGTGCTCGCTGCCAAACAGTGACTCCAACAGGTTGGTCCAGAATTTTACCGTGCGGATATACAAGCGCTGGTTCCAAGATGGCGTAAGGCAGTTGAGATGGATGTAAATTGCGTGGAGAAATGAAAATATTGTTCCTAAAGGATGTATCTACACACTGTAAAACTTCTAGACATGTAGAATAAAAGATGGATTTTTAAAAAAATAGTGTGCATTTCTTTTGGAGTGACTCTCGTAGTTATCTGTGCACGACTCACACTAAAAATCGGAACCTGTAGCCCCTTTGCCCCCTACCTGACAGCAGTTAAATCTTGCTGATTCACTCGTACAACTTCATGAAGAGCTGTTCGAGTGGTCAACACAATCCCTGCCCACGCCATTGTGCATCATCCTCGATATCGGTCTCTTTTCAAAACGTTTGGGTCCCGAAGTCGAGTTCCACGTGCCCTCCAGGGGCGAATTCGTCGAGAATCACTCTCCAGACCAAATTAGGACTCATCTGTGAAAAGAACATTGACCCCCAACGCTCGACCTTGCATGTGGCATGTTGACGGCTCCATTCCTATGGCCCTCCACAGCAGAGAGTCTGTAGGCGTGTTTTCTGTGCCATACTCCAACGTGTGTGATTGTGTACACAGCAATTGTGGATGTGGGACTACACTGCGAGGTAAACAGCCAGCAGTCTCCAACAGTAGAGGCAACTCTGCTGAAGCCTTCTGTATACCGATTGCCTCGATACAACACGTCCAGAGGATGCTGCGGGGTCAGATGATAGTTGCAGTGCAGTACTAAGACGGTACCGTTGTGCCCTTGTAGCCAAATAACGGTCCACTGTTTAAGATGTCACACGTGGTCGGCCCTGTCTTGGTCTCCAAGATACAGTTTTGGTCTCTATAAACTGTCGTCTCGTCCGAGAAACAACAGAAGTATTCACATATAGCCTTCGGGCTACATCATACAGCGAATCTTCTGCTTCCATTCTTCCTATGGCCCTCCACAGCAGAGAGTCTGTAGGCGTGTTTTCTGTGCCATACTCCAACCTGTGTGATTGTGTACACATCAATTGTGGATGTGAGACTACCCTGCGGACCCTACACCATTTGATAGGTGGCCTAATGTCATTGATGGCGGCGTTGTCTGTTCAAAAATGGTTCCAATGGCTCTGAGCACTATGGGACTTTACATCTGAGGTCATTAGTCCCTAGAACTTAGAACTACTTAAGCCTAACTAACCTAAGGACATCACACGCATCCATGCCCGAGGCAGGATTCGAACCTGCCACAGTAGCAGTCGAGCGGTTCCGGACTGAAGCGTCTAGAACCGCTCGGCCACCGCAGCCGGCACCGGTAGCACAATTAAAACGCCAGCGGACTCAGGATGGTGAAGATTTGGAAGTCACCCCTTCCCAACCTCGCCTTTCCGAGTGGTAGTGGAGAGTGCTTTTTTCAGTAGTGGTGCCCTGAATATAGACGTTAATTACGGTTCTTGTTTCGCCTTGGATGACGAGGCTGGTACAGTTGATGTTGAAATGAATGTTGCATCTGCATCCTCTCCTCCATCCGTAGGGACATCTGTTCCGGTCGGTTCCGATGATTTAACGGAGACATCGTTCGCTATTCTGAATTTACAGTGTTCTAGTCCAGTGCCACCCCTTCGTCAATCTGGTATCATGGAGCAGCAGGTTACTGCGGATATTCTTCCTGGTAGTCAAATGATAGCTTCAGACGCTGCATTGCTGAACGTGCAGTGGCGCGACTAAAAATGCACCTTCTGGTGGAGGGGATTCAAAACCTGTTCATTCGTCTCCGCCGTCTGCCGTTGTTGTGGAGAGTGGGACGTGATGCGTATACTTTTTGTGGTTCTACTTTAATGCCTTACATGTGTTAGCTAATGCTGCCACATACATTTCTTACCCTAAGTGTTAACAATATAAGCTCTTGATTATGGCTTGCCGTTTTACAACAGTTTATTTACAGTTTGCGAGCTTATGTGGTGTGTTTGCAAGAAGTGTTATTTGATGTGTTTTGTCTCCATGGATATTCTCATGGTCGTGCTTTATAGAGACGGTATTCCGTTGAAACGCTGGACGACGGTCAGGGTGTAATTTAATGATCTCGCCTTAATTTTTCTTTATGCTTCATCTGGATCTGGTCGTTCAGATGACCTCTCGCGCTTTTGTAAGGAAGAAGCCAATTATTTACTTCGTCAAAGTCTTCGAAACATTTACGTATTTTACAGCTACTTAAAGCAGTCGACTGGATCGTTTTTATTTGTCTGCTTCCGTATGTAGCCAGTTTTTGTCGATTGATGTAACAGATGCCAGCTTCACTGACCACAATGCTGTTTCAGTGACTCTTAACTACGGCCCATGGCGGATTTATCTTTCTCACCCTCTTTGGAAGCTAAGTATCTAACATCTTACTGTACCCTCTCTGGATAATATGATGGCTGCCGTGTGGGGGTGGGCAAGCCGTTCCCAAGTGCATTATTGCCCAACTTCGGCTTCGCACTGCACTCGTGCATTTTAACTCTGCTAAAGCGGCTGAAACGAGGACGACTCGGGCATTTTATTATGCTGTCCTTCGTGATCTTGACACTGTTCGAGACGTCCTTTTAAGAGCTATGAAAGTTCACCGCGTGGAGGTGAAACTCCTGCAACTAAAAAGACTACAATTAGATAGTCTTCGTTTGTGTTCTCAGCCACGTTCGAGTTTCCGGGATGAGTTGGCGTCTCTGTATCATCTAATTCAGTCTCAAACGCGATCTCAAAGGACGTGTCTCACTACCACTCGTTCTATGAGTGGTCATCCCAAATTGATATAACGATACAACGCTGAACTTTCCAGGGTATTTTGCCGATCTTTACACTGGAGTGTTATCAGACGGTATACCGTCCGCTGATTATATTTCCCTTCTTTATAACACTGTTACGCCATCTGTCCATGAGAAGAATTTGGCAGCTTTTCACGGTGATCAGGTATACGACATTGTACTTCGCTCTCCTTCCGTTAAATCGCCTGATGGGCTTCCCAAAGAATTTTATGTTCGGTTTTGTTCTCCGTTAGGAGACACGATAACGTTTATGGTGAATTAAGTAGTGGAAGAGGTGAACAACCAGCCTTACATTAAGGACGAAAAAATAGTTTTCATTCCCGAAAAAGACGGGAAGTCTGTCTTTGGACCAGTGTCGTGTACCGGCACAGCCTCACATACCAGAATGAAGTAAGTGCGAACTGCGTAGCGCAATCGGGACGTTAACGACAATGGGTTGGTTATAAATTTCTGTCAACCTTTATATCGGAGATGAGAGGGAGAGATTCTCCTTGGTTTGAAGCAAATAAGTTTCCTGAAAATAGGTTACAGAATTGCAATAGGCAGAAAAGATTGCTTAGTTTCTATCAAGTTTATTCTCACATATACCTATGTGAGGTGTTGAACCATAAACCCCTTAGTAAGATTCAGTCTATTTATTCAGACTTGCTACTTCAAAGCTAATTGCCGGTACATATAAGAAACAAGTACAAAGCAATCACTTGTTCTTGGTTAGCACTGAAATCTCTCTAAGTAATTGAGACAAAGACTGACAGCCTCTGTTCAACACTATTCCAATGAAACTCTAAAAATCCTACTTGACCTGCAGTTCCTGAGTGTCCACCAGAGTCTATCACCATCTCCTCGTAGTTGAAGTCTTTATCAGCTGTATCGGCTGCTACGGGCCTACTCGGCCCCACTGGCGTCTCGCTACAGAATCTCCAAACTGCCGGCACTGGCTCTGAATCTGCATCTGAATCTCTGCTTCTAGCTATTCCGCTGCCTGGCCTTTTATTTCGTTTCTCATGTACTTGGGTGCACACGAGTTAATTTGTTTCACACAACCCTTTCATTCCTAAATGATCGGATTGCGCAAGAATGCCTATGGTTCCACACGACACTCTCCTTTCTAATTGGTCAGCTTGCGCAAGAATGCCTTCGGTTCCACACTACACTTTCGTTTTTAGCTGCACACAACTTAATTTGGTTCCACACGAGTCTTTTCCGCACGTGACTGACAGTCTCTCTTGCTGTATTATCGCCCTTGTGTTAGCGTCTTCCATTGCGTAAGTTTGATTCATGCTGCTTCCTCTGGCAGGAAATCAAACACTAAGTTAATGGATCAACAAGCCATACTTGGCAGCCTCCGCCGCTTATCTTGTCCCTGCGTCCTGGTGGACTATTTCTTAATGTCGGCTGGCTGTTTGCCTATGGAGTCTGGACTCTTATTGTGGTCACAAAGCAAGAATAAAAATTAAAATTTTCTACAGTCACAATACCAGGTTCGACCGATAACGCTGCTCAGTCTTGATCATAAAATCGTAGCGCAGGCGATAAATAGCTGCTTGTCGGTTTTGCTTGCTGACATTGTCGCGCGTTATCAAAGTTGCCTCCCGGTTCGTACTGCTGGACGTCGTGACCTCATCTCGATTGATTTCACGGTTCCTGTGTCGGGAACTTTACTATTTATTGACTTTAATCATGCGTTTGAGCGAATTATTCGTGATTTTCTGTTGTGAGTATTGCCGACTGTTGGTTTTAATGATGCTTCAAGGCGGATATTCACCTCTGTAATTACTGGAATTACTGGTATCCAGACATCCATTAACGTGAGCGGCCTCCCCCCTCCCCATCCCGCATCCCGTCACTCTGTTTGTGGAATCCTTATTGCGGTCCATAGCTGTTCGATTGGTCGGTTGCTCGTTATTGGGAGAAAGGTTCATCGTTCGCACATTTGCCGATGTCGTTACGGTATTTCGTATTCATGACAACATACCGCTGCTCAAGAATGTTTTGGATGTGTATTGTCGTCTTACGGGAGCACAGATTAACGACCCGAAGTGTCTGCTACTGAATTTCTTGGTATATGACGCGACTGAGATTCCATGGGCTGGAGCGGCCGCCCGCCATTGATCGTTGAGTGTTCTAATTGACCGTTGTCCGATGAAGATGGCTGCCTAAAATTGGAAGTCCGTCACCGTCAGAGTTCAAGGAGCGATCCTTGAACAGGAGCGTCACTCCCCGTCGCTACTTCATAATGTTCGGACCTTGGAAACTTATGTGTTGGGTAAAGCCTGTTTTGCTGCCCAAATTTTTCCCTACCCTGTGATGATGTTCCGGAATTTACAACTATTATCGGGCACATTTGCCTTGAGAATATCTATTTTTCGGGTGTCCTATAAGGCTAGGAAGAGACCTCCGATGATGGAGGTTTGGGCCCTCCTGATGTTCGGGCCAAGGCTTCTGTTTTAGTTCTTCGACACTTGTTTTAATGTGTCTTTGCGTCCCCCAATCACTTACAGCTCGCCTTTTTGCCTGTCTCTGACCTGCTTAATCCCTCCAACAAATGCTTGTAAATTAAGGCATATTCGGAACATTTTTCTTGATGTCAGCTATTTGGGAATCGATATTCATTCCCAGTCGCGTATCTCTGTCAAAATGCTGTTATGTCGCTGGACGTTTCCAAATTGCACTTTCTCTGTTGAGTCCCTATCGGCAGAGACAGATTGGAAGATTGTTTGGTCCAGTGTCAGCCTACCAACTTTTCCGATGGAAGTAGTGTCCTCATGGCATCCAGCCGTTCATAACCTTCTCCCCACCAAAGTTCTACTTTTTCTCACTGGCCTTAGTGAAACAGACCGATGCAGTCGTTGCCAAGAAACGGAAACATTATATCATCGGTTGGTCGCCTGCGGACACTGATATTGGAGCTGGCTCAGCAGACAACTGGCCTTTCTTGCTTGGACAACGGAATCTGGGATCGTGAATGAGATCCTGCGTCCAGATTCAGCCTTCTTTCCCACATCAAAGAGCAATACAGTTTTGTGGCTTTTCGGGTATTTATTACGTGACCCGGACCCTTGTGCTTTTTACCAGTGTATGGTTATGGACCAATATATATGGCAGAGGCTGCCATGTTATCGTGACCTTTTTGTAAATATGCTGTGTCTGGTATTTAATCGTCAAGGAATTGGATGAAGTGCAGAATCCCCCTTCTGTTCGAATAAAAAACATAAAAAAGTATTTAGTTTAATGGTCCTCTTGGTATTTTCGTCATGGTCAATTTTCAGGTGTATTGTTAGACAGTTTATTTCATTTTTGTGACCCTGTTTGTCTTTTTTTGCTCAATTTAAAAAAAATGAACAAAAAATGCTTTTGACAATCAGAACTCACGTAGGATTATGTCCAACTCTGTTTCTTTCAATTTTGGGTAGCAACCTGTAAAGATTCAACAATAAAATAAATAAATAAATAAAGATCATATTTTTTTAAACAAAAGTCAGTACCATGTGTGGGACCAGCACAGTGAAAGGCAGGGGGAGGGACGGGTGGGGGCAGGCATTATGGCCAGTTATCGGGGTTCGACCCCTGCCCACCTTGTCTCCATCCAACCTGAAGCTGTGTCTGTTCTTTCCTGCCACGGTTAAGGCAACCGCTCACGCAAAATGGGAAATCTCGGTTAAAGCCCCGGTCCGCGACAAATTTTTGTTCTCGTCATTCCCTTATACAGCTGATGGTTGTCCATATTCGCAGCTGAGTATTAATTTCATGTCCTTCTGATATGGTTGTAGCACAATAAGCTACTAATTTTTGTAACGTATCTGACACTAATATGAATGTTCTTTTCAGTGTCACGGCCAAAGAGTCTGGGTGTTGGTAATATCACTAGTTAAAGGGTTGATTTCTTGCGCAATAGTCTCATGTGACTGTTGGTCAGTTGTTACATGATGATCGTCTAATAGCGGAAAACTGGTTCATAGGAAGCATATCTTGACAGAAAAAGATGCCAGCGCACTCAGTTGAAACCATTCTGCCAAGAAGTGGTGGAAGAGACCGTTAATATTCATAGAAAATTGTTGTTAGACATACAATGGACGTGCAAGTGAGAAATTTACGAATTTCATGACTTCGATTTCTTTGGAATGCCGCATCAGTTGGAGTGAGGCTCTCCAGATATTTTGCGTCAAAACCATGAAATTCATTGCAGCAGCTGCTTTACAAAAGGGAAACTAGTGCAGTTAGATGGTGCGTTGCCTATCTGAAGGAGCAAATCGATTGACTGTTGACTAATAATGAATGTATTTGTTCGTTCTCACCTGAATATTTCTCATGTGATAAATGAAATAATTACACAATATAAAATTTGGAGACTTCGAGCTGTTCTCAACAGTTCACATTTGAACATTCCCTGTCCTTAATAGAAGAAGACACCATACACTGAGTCATCGAAAGATTATATAAAAGGGCTGGTCCTTCTGCCTAGGTAATGTTGGTATTCCACGAAGACTAAGAGACAGTACAAAATCGAACAGGCTTATCAAAGGGTGAGCCAGCTCACATCACTAGATTACCTGAGAGGACATCTCGATCTAGAGCAGTCTGCAAGCGACTGCCATTGTCATTTCACTCACTTCCCTAATCCATTTGCAGATGGTGCGCGGGAAGAACTCTTGCCAGTAAGCACCAGTGTAAGCCAGTATTTCTCAAGGTTTTCAGCCGTGGTCGTTCGGGAGAGGTAACATGGTTTTTTTTTTTTTTTTTTTTTTTTACACCAGCTCTTTAAATTCCTTATAGGAGTTTCTTTGGTGTCTTTAAGACGATCACGTCTTCTTCTAATAAACCCATGCTGGATCGAGCAGTTCTTCTTTTAATCTTATCCCTCCTAACTACACATTTAAATTGATGATGGTCCCACAGGGATAGAACCAACAAGCGGTAGTAAGGAATGGTGTTGAGGTAGCGGCAGACATGGGTATTGATTAAGGTGTTCGACAAAGATGAAGATGTTTGCCACCAACTCTTTATAATACTTAGCAGTGAGGTCTCGAGTACACTATTAGACACAGCAAGTGATGGCGAAACTCATGGGATTCGATATGCACATATACAGATGGCGGTGGTATCACGTATACAAAGTATACAACGGCAGTGCATTGGCGGAGATGTCATTCGTACTCAGGTGATATTTACCTAAAGGTTTCCGACATGTTTGTGGCCGCACGACGGGAATCAGTAGACTCTGAATGCCGAATGGTAGTTGGAGCTAGACGCACAATGTCTGCAGAGAATACCACATTTCAGGCATTACAGCAACGCAGTGGGCAACGGCCTTTACTTAGCGACCGAGGGCAGCGGCATTTGCGTGGAGTTGTCAGTGTTAACAGACAAGGGTGAAATAACGGCAGAAATCAACATGGGACGTCTGACGTACATATCCGTTAGGACTGTGTAGTGAAATGTGGCATTAATGGGGTATGGCAGCAGACGACCAACGCGAGTGACTTTGCTAACAGTACTACATCGCCTGCAGCACTTCCCCTGGACTCGTGACCAGATCAGTTGGGCTCTAGGCGATTAAAAAATCGCCGGCTGGTCAGATGAGTCCAGATATCAGTTGGTGAGAGCTGTAAGAGTGTGGCGCAGACCCCACGAAGCCATGGACCCAAGTTGTCAGCAGGACACCGTGCAAGCTGGTTATGGCTCATCAATGTTCGATTCGGTTGGACAGGAGGACCCGTTATGTTCATTGTAAATGTGTTTACAAGGAACAGAACGGGTCCTCCTGTCCAACTGAACCGCACATTGAGCGGGTATGGTTGTGTTCGGCTACTTGGAGACCATTTGGAGCCATTCATAGAATTCATGTTCCTAAATAACGACGGAACTTTTGTGGATTACAATGCACCATATTACCGTACCACAAATGTTCGCGATTGGTTTGAAGAACATTCTGAATAACTCGAGCGAATGATTTGGTCACCCAGATCACCCGACATGAATCCCATCGATTATTTATGGGACATAATCGATAGATCGGTTCGTGCACAAAATCCTGCACTGGTAACACTTTCGCAGTTATGGACTGCTATAGAGACAGCACGGCTCAATAATTCTGCTGGGTCTTCTGCAGAATTTTTGAGTCCGTGCCACGTCGAGTTGCTGCACTACCGAAAGGGTAACAACGTTTAAGTATGCAGACAAACAAGCAGTGTTTTCTGAATGACAGATAGAACTGCAATCGAGACGATTGTAACAGTGGAAAAACAGTATGGAATGAGGATAAAAACATTAGTATGATGAGAATAAGTAACTCCGAAGGTTGCGTCAAAATACCATTCGAAGGAAAGACTTTGTAACAAGTAAATTTTTTATGGTCTTAGGAAGTTTGGTGACAGAAGATGGAGATTATGCAGAGAAAATAAGGAGCAGAATATGTATCAGTAAAAAGGTTTTTGGAAATGCGAAAGGTTTGTTTACAGCAAAAGAGAAATCCTACATAAATTTGAATGTGGTTCACTAAGCGTAATGTCTGCTGCGTGGTACTTTATGCCAACGAATCGTGGACAGTCAAAAACAAAGAAGAAAATACTTTGAAAACTCTGAAATATTGTTATATGGAAACTGATAATAGTGGAACGGACTGCCACATTGATGAATGAAGAAATACTTTTAATATAGGAGGGCAAATCTAGTGGAAATGATCAAAATTAAGAGAACCTCTTGTCTGGGGCTTATAATAATAAGAACTTGCCTGCAGCGAAGAGTCATCGAAGGAAACGTTGCAGGTAAGAGATGAAGAGGAAGACAAAGACATATAGTGTTGGATGATATAACAGATGAGAGGAACTAGCAGCAACCTAAGGACGAGGGACAAGATAGACGAAAGTGGGGAGCGTCCTAAGGCAGATGTACCAAAGAGGAAGCGGTAAAAGAGCTTAAGAACTGTTTGGATTTGTGTTTCCTAGCTTCTTTAATGAGCGAATTTTCTCCGTATTTAATTTTTCAGGATCTAGATTTATGTAATAGTTTCACATCGAATCACTCCAACAGGATAATCTGAAATATGACTGATTTCAGTGATCGATTGGCGACAGCGAAATCAAGCGATAGACCTCACAATGAAAACGCATGACACAGCGCTGAATATGCTATTGCAGCGTGTTATTTGAAGAAGATCGTGGGGGCAACAACGCAAAAATATTTGGTGACTTTGCCGTTAACAGTTGACAGTTGACTGTTGGCGAGACGACATCACAGTTACAGGTAGCCTGCGTAAATCAGTTATGTTGGCCAGCGTACATCGTAAATAAGGGTCGTGATAACCCATTCAGCATCAACTAAGGCCTGGAGATGGTGTACGGAAGTGGCTACACAATAAATGACATGTTAAGGATGGCTGTAGGTGTTTCATTTTCTTACAATAGTGAATAGATATAGTCCCCCAGACCTTCAGCCACAAGGATGGACTTAGAAAATCTTGTCCAATGACTTGCTTAAAGTAGCCGAAGCTCAGGAAGTTCAAGACTTTGCTGAGTGTGATTCTAATGTGCCTGTTGTTAAAGTGCTGGCCATGTGTAGCTCATAGTGGCTACAGTTTTGATGGTGCAAGATAACCGCTGCCTCAAGATACAGAATGTTGTGTACATAGTTACGCGCAGTCAGCGCGTACACAACTTTCCCACTAGAGCCTGCCCCGCTAAGCACAGCAGCGCAGGGGCAGCGCTCGTCCGTCTCCGCACTACGAGATGGCGCTATCTTAGAGACGGACCAAATTCTGCTTCGGCCGATCCGCGTATTAATATGTAACGCAGCCAATGAGATTGCTGCTAACGTAGAACCTTTTCTCCTCGCGGGTCACATTCGCGCAGTGAAACCTGAACGCTCGAGGTATTATAACGAGTGTACAGACCTCCGATCAGTCTGTCTGCATCAGTCTGTAGTCAAGTTTCAGTCTGCGCCTAATAAGGTTATCATATTCCTGTACATAGCCATGAAGAGAAATGTATAGACACTTTGTCAAGTATCAGAGATGTGTGAGAATAAGATTAACGTACCAAGACCAAAGTAACTTCAGATTGTCAATTGTAAATAGCATCCAGAATCAAGTTAAGTAATATCTATGATTTTTATTATTTTAATAAATGTGTGTGAAAATTAATCAAGTTCTGTTTAAAGTTGGTCACCGTCAATCTGCTACTCTAAGCGTGCAAGTGGCATTTCTATCGTCTGACCTAACGGCAGAACATAAACACGCCACGATAAGACCACGAGACATATTGCTGACACTCGCCTACATCGTTACAGCGTCAAGTCAAATAATCTGATGGTGTGTGTACCGAAGGTCTTACAGTACGCACACCACACAGCATAAACATAGTGTGACATGCAAAGTCACTTTCTTACCTCGTTAAAACTTTTCCGACGTCTTGGTGAAACGCTGACCGCAAAAACTGTTTTCTTCGCTGTGTAAATCGCAGACACTGCCATAAATCAGGTTACTCAAAGCAAATGTGAGTGGAGAAGTTACATAAAGTAAATTCTGTTTCACCTGTATCTCGGTTTGGAACATGAGAATAAATAAGATCCCTCATTCTGAATCCATCCTCAATTTTCCTGGCAATCCACCCAGGAACCGTGGATGACAGCGACGGAATTCCATATAGAAACGCTAAGTGCAGAATTTTCCTCATTCTAACCTGCTGTCCTCATAGATGTACAGCAAAACACGAGTACTGTTAAACGTTTCGTCAAACACAGTTCAGATGAAGACAGCCTTCAGAACGTCACAACAGGTAGCCACATTCAGAGGAGAAACAGCGATCTGTCCATTTCCCTGCACATTTGAAATAGATTGGTATCATTTAAGTTAGATACTGGTGTTTCAATAAAACTGATTACTCAAAATACGTATGAGCAATTGGGACGCCCTTAACTATAAAAGTCACGCCTGCAGCTCACGGCCTACAATAGCGAAAGCATGTCTGTTCTTGGAACGCGCACTTTGCAAGGAAAATATAGGAGTATGACTAAATCAGTGCCTCTCACAGTTGTTCCGCCATGTTACAGTCCCAACATTTTTGTCATTGATGTAATGATTTATTTGATATAGACATTCAGGACAACGTGCATGCTATTGATACGCAACTTTACTATGCCAGTACTCATCAGGTGTGTGAAAAATATGGACTGCACGGTGCGACATGCGAAGAATTTTAGCTAGCACATTACTCTCAAACATAATGCAAAACCTATGTTTCATAGCGCTCGTCCAGTATTTCATCCCATTTGCCATGAATTTGCATCTGAGCTCAGTAGATTAAAACAAATCGAAGTTGTGAAACCCTTTTGTCCATGTCACTGGGCATCCTCCCCTGTGATCGCAAGAAAGCTGACGGGAGGATCAAACTTTTTGCCTACTTTAAAGCTACAGTTAACGCTCAAACAGTGATTGCTTCATGCTTTCGTGTAAGGACGATAGCCTAGCAGGTGGGCGATTATTTTCAAAAACTGAGTTAGCCGCTGCTTATCTTCAAATTTCCTTGGATCAAGAAAAAAAAAATTATGGTGCTTGATTTGCCAGGCGGCCTATATCAACAGTCACACCTTCCCTTTGGAAACACCTCTGTTCCTGCATTATTTCGACGTTTACTTGAACAAGTGACAAATAAAGTTCAGTTCTGTTCAAATTATTGAGACACCACTGCATCTAGTTGAAAACTGGAACAACATTTCAAAAGTTTGGACTCTCTTTTTCAAGTTGTAGCTGACACAGGAAACACGTGTAATGTTCAGAAATGTTCGTTTTTCAATACTGAAACTGAATATTGGGGACATGTCATTGGCGTCCATAGGGCCCGTCGCTCGACTAAGCACTTCGGGGCCATATGAAGATTACCTTTTCCTTCAAATGTCTTAGAAAAACAAGGTATTCTTGGCAAACCGACATACTACAGCAAGTTAATTGCGGATGCAGTCACAAAGTCACTTCTTTGCATCACATCCAGGGTAAAAACGCCTCTGGTAAACGAACAGGAAAGTGTAAACGGTGCTTTCAGAAACTGAAACACTCATTGCTCAGTCACCAACGTCTTATGGATTTCAACCAGCAAAAACCAGTAGTGCTTGCAGTTGACGTAACGCCATTTGGAATGGGGACAGTTCTATCTCACGGGTTAGCAACATTGAACACCTTGCAGCATTCGCATCTAAGATTAATAAGGCCCAAGTCAACTACACTCAGCTCGAAGCTTTAGTCATAATCTACAGTGTCACACAATTTCATCAATATCTGTATGGTAGACAATTTTTTGTGACTAATTATGAGCCTCTGAGTGCTGTTTTTCATCCGGCGAAAGATGTACCTGTTCGTATAGCATAGAAGCTACAAAGTTGGTCACTGCTTGTTGGCAGATACCGATATCAAATTGTCAATGCCCTTATGTGCAACATCCAAACTCTGACACTCTGTCCTGCTTGCCTAACGGAAACGATCCAGATATTGATGCATCGAAGGTTTCTGGTCTACAAATCGATAGTCCTCAGTATCAAAGTAGTGCATCCTTTCCCCAGTGGTTCTTGGAGTATCGTACAGGCTATTGAACACAATCAGTCACTACCTTTGCTCAAGAATTACTTTCCGATGGGTTAGCCTCGTATTCCAAAATCAATATAAGATGCAGTAGTTCGCCAAGACCATTCACAGAATGGTGTAACTTCATTGCATTCTGCTAATGAACAAATATATGGCCTGATTCTCAGATCTTTACAATAACCTGTGTTGAAACAATTACATAGAGGACATTCCGGAATAGTTAGAACTAAGAAGCTACCGTGTCAGAATTGTACGGGTACATGGATCAGGCTGGATAAACAAACAGATGATATGGCTGCCTGTGGTCGTGAAAGCGCAGATAACCAGGCAGCACCACTAAAAGAATTATCAGGTGTGTTGATAACACATTATTACTGATTTTGCTTTTCCCTTCTGGAACACAAGATCGCTCATTATTATCGACACATATAGCAAATGTCCTTTTGCTATTCCTATGCTTTCGATTACTAGTGCTAGCACTATCAAAAAATTCACTTAGAAGGTCACCACAAACAACTGTTTCTGACACTAAGCAACAAAGTTCTGCTTGAAGGATAAAGTTTTTTATCATCTCGGCAGCAAGCCTTACACCTGAGGATCTAGCCTCATCACACAGATGTTAGGCCATGTTAATTATACCATTCACAATGCATCGGTAACCCACTGACGGCACCATAACTGACTTCATGATTATAGTGGGGAAAAAAATGGAAATGAGCGTCAGGTGTGATTGGCCGGGAGGCCCGTGACAGGGCAGGTCCGGCCGCCACGGAGCAGGTCTTATTACTTTCGACGCCACATTGGACGACCTGTGCGCCACATGGGGATGAAGTCAACACAATACCCAGTTCGTGAGCGGAGAAAATCCCCGACCCAGCCAGGAATCGAACCCGGGCCCCTTAGGACGGCAGTCCGTCACGCTGACCATTCAGCTATCGGGGTGGACGTGATTTAATCCTGCCATACATTTCCGTTTTTCATTCGTTTTTCAAACATGCAGCCTGCAATACAGGCTTCTGCCCCTGAGCAAATCAGAATGTCAAATGAAACACCTTTCAGCCGTTCAAGTTATCACATTGTTATTTTATTTGGCTATCAGTTTCGGCGATGTATTACGCCATCTGACGGCCCTCTGACCGTCGTGTAGGAAGATTTGCAGCTGTGATCCAGTCAAAATAGGGGCAATCATGCAACAGTTGGCAGGTGATGTTTGAAGTGATCGCCGTCTCAAAAATCTACGGATACCAGTCATTGAATACTGGCCCGTATTTTGACTAGACCAGCGGTGCGAATCGTCTTACATGTCGGTTAGGGGGCCTGACGATGGCGTAGTGTACCGCCGAAACTGGTAGCCCAATAAAATAACAATCTGGGAACTTAAGCTGCTGAAAGGTGTTTGATTCGACAGTCTATAATAGCATAACAATCGGCAAGCATCAGTATGATTCAGAATGGCTTTCTTGCATTACTTGCTGTCATTTCCGTCTTGACAGCAGACTCAGATGCCACAGAAGTAGCTGTCTTCCAGGGAGTTTTCAGAGGTTACACACCAACTATGACGAGATTCTACATGCTAGCTGGGGCCACTAGAAGATAACTCCTGTAGAAGGTTATGGGTCATTTCACTTCCGTTTACGAAAAACTTCTATTCAAAGTTCATAGATGGTTATGGACCAGATAGAATCGTTAGAACAATGTAAGGACTTTTATTTACAAATATTAAGCCTGTAATCTAATAGCTCCGGAAAGAGACCAAGATTAGTAATTCGATTTGTTGCAGATAAACTTGAGGAGGAAAAACTTTGCGAATTTCGGCAGCAATCTAGAGATGTCAAGCCTGAGTTCTGATAACAGACAACTTTAGTACACGTAGCATCGAATCTCGTTTTTTGCTTTATTTTAACCGTCGCGAAATTCACGTATTATTATTTTCATTAAGTCAGTTAGTATGGACGAGGGGAAAGTGATCAGCGTACATGCCAGCAAACGTCTATTGCAAGTGTTTCTCCTCGGTAGAGGCTTTCTTTTTACCTGCCCTTTTATTCTTTTTCTACCACAAAATATACGAGGTGTCCACATAAAATCCCCGTGATTACCAAATGCAATTACGAAAACTATGAGACATAGATACCTATTGTTTCCGGCATCCCATAAAGTAACTGAAAAAGTTTTGTACACGAGTTAATACACTTAACATGGACTTCATCCATTGGCCGTAAAATGCCTAGACGATACTCAACCTCAACCCATGTACGCACAAGCATGTTTTAGGTGACTGAGGTTATTCTATTTACAATTCTTCAGGAAAGATAGCGAATATCACGTACAGGCGGGTACACACAATGTCTTTCGTATAAGCAATCCCCCCCTCCGCAACACCTCAAAGAAGAATCTGGAGGACATCGCGTTGGCCTCTAGGTTGGTCCATCACGTCGCATCCATCACTTCGGAAACGTTATGTCCAGTAAAACACCAGTTCGGTGGTGCACCATCCTGCTGGGAGACCACATTTGGCTGAAAGGAAGAAGCTGAGGGACAGCAAACTCCTCAAGTACACTACTGGCCATTAAAATTGCTACACCAAGAAGAAATGCATATGATAAACGGGTATTCATTGGACAAATATATTATACTAGAATTGACATGTGATTACATCTTCGCGCAATTTGGCTGTATAGATCCTCAGAAATCAGTACCCAGAACAACCACCTCTGGGCATAATAAAGGCCTTGATACGCCTGGGCGTTGAGTCAAACAGAGCTTGGATGGCGTGTGCAGGTACAGCTGCCCATGCAGCTTCAACACATTACCACAGCTCATCAAGAGTAGTGACTGGCGTATTGAGACGAGCCAGTTGCTCGGCCACTATTGACCAGACGTTTTCAATTGGTGAGAGATCTGGAGAATGTGCTGGCCAGGGCAGCAGTCGAACATTTTCTGTATCCAGAAAAGCCCTTACACGACCTGCAACACGCGGTCGTGCATTATCCTGCTGAAATGTAGGGTTTCGCAGGGATCGAATGAAGGGTAGAGCCACGGGTCGTAACACATCTGAAATGTAACGTCCACTGTTCAAAGTGCCGTCAATGCGAACAAGAGGTGACCGAGACGTGTAACCAATGGCACCCCATACCATCACGCCGGGTGATACGCCAGTATGGCGATGACGAATACACGCTTCCAATGTGCGTTCACTTCGATGCCACCAAACACGGATACAACCATCATGATGCTGTAAACAGAACCTGGATTCATCCGAAAAAATGACGTTTTGCCATTCGTGCACCCAGGTTCGTCGTTGAGTACACCATCGCAGGCTCTCCTGTCTGTGATGCAGCGTCAAGGGTAACCGCAGCCATGGTCTCCGAGCTGGTAGTCCATGCTGCTGCAAACGTCGTCGAAGTGTTCATGCAGATGGTTGTTGTGTTGCAAACGTCCCCATCTGTTGACTAAGGGGTCGAGACGTGGCTGCTCGATCCGTTACAGCCATGCGGATAAGATGCCTGTCATCTCGACTGCTAGTGATACGAGTCCGTTGGGATCCAGCACGGCGTTCCGTATTACCCTCCTGAACCCACTGATTCCATTTCTGCTAACAGTCAATCGATCTAGACCAACGCTAGCAGCAATGTCGCGATACGATAAACCGCAATCGCGATAGGCTACAATCCGACCGTCATCAAATTCGGAAACGTGATGGTACGCATTTCTCCTCCTTACACGAGGCATCACAACAACGTTTCACCAGGCAACGCCTGTCAACCGCTGTTTGTGCATGATAAATCGGTTGGCAACTTTCCTCATATCAGCACGTTGCAGGTGTCGCCACGGTGCCAACCTTGTGTGAACGCTCTGAAAAGCTAATCATTTGCATATCACAGCATCTTCTTCCTGTCGGTTAAATTTCGCGTCTGTAGGACGTCATCTTCGTGGTGTAGTAATTTTAATGGCCAGTAGTGTATGTCCAGATAAACAGTTCGTCACTGGTTCCCGATGAACTATGCTTACGTGACTGCTGGCAGCAATTTAACATAAAAACTGCTGGCAACGAATTCCCGGATAGGCCATATGCTCATTCGTCGCTTTACTGTTCCTATCAGAAGCGTTGTCTTGTATTCTCAAAAAAAAAAAAAAAAAGTCCTCATTCACTATATTTTGCAGTCCCTTTAATTGGCGACTCAGCACAATTTTTCACACTGGAGTGCTGATACTGGAGCTGAATGGCGCTGATGTTTGTAGCGCAACACCAGAATTTGTGGCAAGTGTTACTTGCTATTTCAGTTTCGTGGGTTCCAGCCTTTTCTCTTATGGCAACGGACTCAGAATCGCTCCCCACAGCACCATCGGATCGGTACCCGAAATTATTGAACCAGTAGACTGAGGCTCGAGTAGATATGTAGAAAACATTTGAATGCCATCTAACAACCTCTCTGGAGACTAACATTTTCTACGTATACATCATTCACAGTACAATATATCTTTGGCATATATCGTAAAACTACTCATTGGACCTCATCAAGACCTCATCACGATAGTGAGGAACACAGAATCGAAAGAGGATTCAGATAAGAACAATTCATGTCAGTAACTGTCTTCTCATCAATCCTACTAGAAGTTCTCAGAAGTAGGAAAACAAAGAAGAAGCGCGAGTTAAGTAAACATCTCAGAACTAAATTGGTTTCGATGATGACCCTGTTTCATTTCCATATAGTAATTTGTAAATAATAAGCCAAAACGAATAGAAGAACGCAATAGAGGTAGTTCGAAAGCTTACAGGCAGTATGGATTACTAGTTCTGACATTTAACTACGAGACATGGACTTTTAAGAGCAAAACCATTCACATTAACCAGTGTGCAATGGAAAGGTGCACTTTAGGAACTAGTAGTAGATACAAAAATATAAATGGATAAATAAGCAGATGGAAGTGGAAGGCGTAATTCTTACCCTAACGAAAATGTAATCAGGAGACTGGATAGTAAGTGAATCAAGGAAGTTATTTTCTAGATCCACAAAGATAAGTAAAGATGGATAGGACGGCTTAGTTGGAAGTCGGTAGATGGCATTAAAAATCGTGCAGGAGCAACATGAATACAAATGGCTGAATACTATAATTTCCGTAAGCCTAAAGAGGGCCTATATCTAGCTGCGAATGCTGCAAGTTCACCCAGTGGTACTAATTCTTCATAAAAGTTTCTCAGTCAGCAACGAGTCCGTAGAAAACGGTGTAGGAGACGTGCTCTACAGCCGATCGTTTCATCCCATTCAAGACTGCATAAATTTAGTTCAGCCTTTTTGGAATCATCTTAGTGGATCGACGCTTAGAACCGCTCCATACCTGTTCTGTGCCATTGTCTCGTTGATGTAGTCCCTTGAAGCAGTTCTTGTAGCGCTATTGGATTTGTTTCGAGATGCAAAAAGCCTTCCTACGTGACTGTAAGTGGAAGTGCAGATAGCTAACGCTCTCTAAATAAATTCCATCTTGCCAATACTCTGCATTTATTAACAAACACTGCAAAACAGTTAACAATTGTTTGACACAAATAACTCAAAAAATACGGAAAATTGAGAGCATGGCTTGCATCCTAATGCCGACTGACAAGCTTGGTGTGCAACAGAAATCCTTTGTACACTTTACATAACTTCGTAACCAATCGTACGTTGTCGGCAGATTAATAATTTTCATTTGTTTCGCGATATAAGTAGTCTACAGCATAGCACACTGTAGTAACAAGGATATAATGAATGACTCTTAGCGTCCCCCACACATTTAATATACCAAAAGTAGACTCTAATAATCAATCAATACACGTAAAAATGTGCATGCGTGTGTGTATGTGTGTATCTATGTGTGTGTGTGGTTGCGTGTGTGTGTGTGTTCCATATCCTTTCCTAAAGCACGGGACAGATTTCAACGAAACTTGTCACAAATATTCTACAACTATGTCACCAGGAGAACCACCTACCTACCATAGTTCACAAGATATGACGTCATAAACAATGAGATGCTTGAAAAACTGCTGCATCAAGCATTACGTTTCAATTTATTACTTCTGTGCTGCTAAATCTATTCGCAATTAATTTCTCAGACAGTATCCACATGCTAAATGCACCTACAAAATTATATCTCGGTATCATGCATAGTTCAGGACATATGGCGTCGTAAACGATGAGAAGTGTGAAAAACTGCCGCATAGTGCATGAAGTTTAAAATTATTCCTTCTGTGTTACTAACTACATTCATAATAAATTTTACAGTCAGTATTCACATATGCTGCTGAATATACATACAAAATTGTTTCATTATATGACACATAGATCAGGAGACATGACGTCACAAATACTGAAATAAATGAAAAACTGCCACATCATGTATGATATTACTTCTTTGCTATTAACTCTGTTCACAACGTATTTCGCATGCAGTGCCCATAAATGCCGTTAACGTGCCTACACTCATTCTTTACTGTTAAGACGCTCCTAGAGTCGAATCAATATATGAAACACCTGACACCTGGCAGCGCTCTTGAAACGTTCAACTGCTAAGCGCAGTCGGCTATTGAAGAAAACGGCAGCCTTCTATAGAGCTATAAAGAGTTGTTGCCATAGAGATGCGTTGTAGACACGGGAAGCAGTATACTGAAACATTTGTACATTAGAGATATTTACTTGTACGAATGTTTCGTAATTTCAAGGTGTTTTTGCGAATACATGGAAGATTTTTTTTCTGCATTACACTACAAACACAATTTATTTTTTCCATTTCTAATATAACATTGACAAAATGGATATCCGACCAACGCCAGGTTTGTCAGCTGCATTTGTTAAAAAAAAGTCTTACTTTCGCGCCTAAATACTAGTGGCTCCCCGTCATTTACAGTCGCCGAGTAGTGTTCGTTGTCAACAGGCTTATTCATACAAATAGTTCCCTACACCACTGGCGTTGTTAACTGCCATATGGAAAGGCGAATATTGGAAGCTGTGTTCCGATCGGAGAACCACTTCTTAGTTGTCGCTATAGCATTTTAAACGGCTCCTCAAAAGCGAGTTATATTTACTAACTGCAGCGTCCCAATATAACTTTAAAATAAGCAAAAGAAATGTTGTCGAAAATAAGAGGAAAGTCGCAATGCAAATGGCTTGATGGCAAAATACCGTTAAATACATTACAAGCGATTTCTTGCTTTCCACTGATTTTTTCAAACTGTCAGTGAAAAGTTATGCAAAAGAGCGTGTAACAAAAATGTAAAAAAGCGAAAACTACTGAAGAAACAAGACCATTTGGCCAAACGAAGTGTTGCTTGCTATCAACAAGGTATTTCAGATTGATTCAGTATTTTTAGATTCCCATAAGTCTTCTGACAGTGCGTCACAAGTGACTTGTATTCCAGTTCCGTTCTTATGGAATATCGTCTCAGTTATACGACTGGATTCTTGATTTCTTGTCAGAAAGGTCATGGTTCGTAGTAACTGACGAAAAGTCACCGCGTAAAACAGATGTGATTTCTTGCGCTCCCCAAGATAGTGCACCCATCTTAGGTTGTTTGCAGATGATGCTGTCGTTCGTCGTCTAGTAAAGTCATCAGTAGATAAAAAAAAATTACAAAACCATTTTAATAAGATATCTGTATCGTCTAAAACTGGCAACTGACTCTAAATAATGAAAAGTGTGATGTCATCTACATGAGTGCTAAAAGGAAACCGTTAAACTTCGATTACAAGGTAAATGAATCGAATCTAAATACCGTAAACTGAACTAAATATCTATGAATAACAATTATGGACAACTTAAACTGGAAAGAAGACATAGAAAATGTTCTGGGGAAGGCTAATCAAAGACTGCGTCTTATTGGTAGAACACTTAGCAGGTGCAACAAATCTACTAAAGAGACTACCTACACTATGCTTGTCCGTCCTCTTTTGGAGTATTGTTGCGGAGTGTGCGATCCTTGCCAAATGGGATTAAAGGAGTACATCCAGGAAGTTCAAAGAAGGACAGCATGTTTTGTTCAAAAATGGTTCAAATGACTATGAGCACTATGGGACTTAACATCTGAGGTCATCAGTCCCCTAGAACTTAGAACTACTTAACCTAACTAACCTAAGAACATCACAAACATCAATGCCCGAGGCAGGATTCGAACCTGCGACCGTAGCAGTCGCGCGGTTCCGGACTGAAGCGCCTAGAACCGCTCGGCCACCAAGACCGGTGCACCTTTTGTATTATCGAGAAATAGGGAGAGAGTGTCATGGACATGGTAGAGGATTTCGGGTGGAAATAATTAAAACATAGGCGTCTTTCGTTGTGGCGGGATCTTCTCACCAAATTTCAATCACCGACTTTCTCCTCTGACTGCAAAACTATTTCATTGACACCGACCAAACGAGAAACTATCAACATAATAAAATGAAATCAGAGTCCCCACGGAAAGACGTAGGCGATCGTTTTTTCCGCGTGTTGTTCGAGAGTGGAACAGTAGAGACATAGTGTGACTGTGCTTCGATGAAACCTCTGCCAGGCACGTAAGTGTGATTTTCAGTGTTCAAGTAGATGTAGACAGAACAAAATTCTTGAGGGCGGAAGAAAGGAAAAAGTTAATTCTTGATGTGGATGCTGATGATCATGCAAAAAATTCACCTTAGTTCACAGCACCGAACGTACGCATTGACAAAAATAAATAAATAACATAAAAAATCTTGGAACACTCATTCGCATCTTCCCATCGCACGAGGCAGTTGCGTGTAACGTATCTTAGTGTACGGAAACGTAAACCTGTCCAGTGTCATGTTACGGACATTATAGCAAATCAGGGCGTTGGGACATCTGTTGTCATTCAGTAGCGAGAACCTCGCTGCTGCAGTGGTCACATATGATATTGAAAGTCACAATGTGACAGTTGCCAAGCGGGTGGACAGCTCACAGTAACGACGGCCATATATGTCAATATTCCAGCAGAAAATTAGGCGCTTGTCAAGAATTACAATAAACTCCCCCCAAGGTGGTCACGCCCAACACCATGTAAACATTGCGCAGTAATAAGAGTAAAAACTGTCATGTAAGCTAAGGAAGAAACAAATTTAATCTGCTGTAGTATTATTCTGGAAGTACGCACGCAAGTAGATACGCAAAACTGTAACAGTGTGTTACCCGTGACATGCGGGCTTAAATTACATGGTCATAATAAATATAATGACACACCGAGGAGAAAATTATATGTCGCATAATTTATCGGAGCGATGCCCGAGAAACGTTGATTAATCGCACCTGAACACAACGAACTACACATTTAATTATAATTGGCAGTGCGCTTTTCCCCTTCCAGCCATCGTGTTATTTATCAATTAATGAAAGTGTAAGATACTTCCCTCTGCGGAGATTCCGAATTACGTAATCACTATTATTAGCTCTATTCAATATGGAGGGGACGTCCTGTTGTTGGACTGAAAGGAGATATCTTTCTCGAACATCTCCACTAAAGTGACGTTTTTTCACCGCGTGAAGTGAGGGCTGCAGGTTTCCTGTTGCCTTGCCGTTCCAACAATTGAGGCTATTGTGGTATCAACTTATAAACTGATAGAATGCGCCGGTACAAGAATTTTATAATGTCCACTTGGTTGCTGTTTTAGGCAATCCACTCCTTTGAAAACGTTTCTATCATTTTCTAGTGGGCAACCTTTCGACTACAGCCCATGATAGTCGAGCCAAACCTACCATTGTCTACACGTTTCAGCTACTTCTTTTATCTTCTCCACTGTCAGACATTGTTGTCTGTCAAAACATTCCGTAACACCTTTGGCGCTAATTCCTTTGGGCACTTACACAAAATTCTTTCCTTGTCTGTTCAAGTTCGTCCCTCTTCAGGATTATCCACATAATTTATCTACCAAAACCAATACAATATTGCTGTAAGAATCAAGAATAATAAAATTACCTTGCGCGATAATTTTCTGAAGTGAAATACGTCAGGTTCATTTCAGTTGCTCGACCAGACAACTAGCTCTCAGATTCTATGGTGATATGGGTGTAGAGAGGATTAAATGATGGAGAGATGACAAATCCAATGAAGCTTTCTCTGATAAATAAAGGAAAAGAGGTCTTGCAACATCCAACCAAATCACTTAGTTAACGTGGCGTCACATATAAATACAACAGACGTGAGTGCGTATGTCCACCATGCTATTCTCAGTCTGGTTCATGGTTTAGCATGGTTTAGTTAACGTGGTGTCACATGTAAATACAACAGACGTGAGTGCGTATGTCCACCATGCTATTCTCCGTCTGGTTCATGGTTTCGCATGGTTTAGTTAACGTGGCGTCACATGTAAATGTAACAGACGTGAGTGCATATGTCCACCATGCTATTCTCAGTCTGGTTCATGGTTTAGCATGGTTTAGTTAACGTGGTGTCACATGTAAATACAACAGACGTGAGTGCGTATGTCCACCATGCTATTCTCCGTCTGGTTCATGGTTTAGCATGGTTTAGTTAACGTGGCGTCACATGTAAATGTAACAGACGTGAGTGCATATGTCCACCATGCTATTCTCAGTCTGGTTCATGGTTTAGCATGGTTTAGTTAACGTGGCGTCACATGTAAATACAACAGACGTGAATGCGTATGTCCATCATGTTATTCTCAGTCTGGTTCATGGTTTAGCATGGTTTAGTTAACGTGGCGTCACATGTAAATACAACAGACGTGAATGCGTATGTCCATCATGTTATTCTCAGTCTGGTTCATGGTTTAGCATGGTTTAGTTAACGTGGCGTCACATGTAAATACAACAGACGTGAATGCGTATGTCCATCATGTTATTCTCAGTCTGGTTCATGGTTTAGCATGGTTTAGTTAACGTGGCGTCACATGTAAATACAACAGACGTGAATGCGTATGTCCATCATGTTATTCTCAGTCTGGTTTATGGTTTAGCATGGTTTAGTTAACATGGCGCCACATGTAAATACAACAGACGTGAATGCGTATGTCCATCATGTTATTTTCAGTCTGGTTTATGGTTTAGCATGGTTTAGTTAACGTGGCGTCACATGTAAATACAACAGACGTGAATGCGTATGTCCATCATGCTATTCTCAGTCTGGTTCATGGTTTAGTATGGTTTAGGTAACGTGGCGTCACATGTAAATACAACAGACGTGAATGCGTATGTCCATCATGTTATTCTCAGTCTGGTTCATGGTTTAGCATGGTTTAGTTAACGTGGCGTCACATGTAAATACAACAGACGTGAATGCGTATGTTCATCATGTTATTCTCAGTCTGGTTCATGGTTTAGCATGGTTTAGTTAACGTGGCGTCACATGTAAATACAATAGACGTGAGTGCGTATGTCCACCATGCTATTCTCAGTCAGGTTCATGGTTTAGCATGTCACCCATCAGTGAAAGTGACAGCTGTGTTGTAACAGACTGAGCAAAAATTCTTCCTCGTCTAAGCTGAATGTACACGGTTTGTGTATGGTTTAAAAGCTTTTTTAAATCACAAATGCTATGAATTATGTTATTTTGTAGAGTAATGTTGTGACATGTACGGGAAAACTCTCGCTGTCTTATCGTAACGGGCCCATGTCAGAAATCAGCAATGGAGGAATAAATTACACATTCCACAATATTGTGGACAGTCTAATTTTTCGTCTCCAATGATAGGTATTTAAAACTTTTTGTTCACTTGGTTTGTTTCTCAGTAGAAAAAGTTCGAATCAATTTGTTTTTTTAGTATGTCAAGGGGAAAAAACTGACAAAAATAGTTACGAGACCACACAGAAAGAAAGTAGCACAAATTAAGGAAGTGTGGTTTGAAGCGTCTAGATATGGTTTCAGTAAAATTATGACATCCACTTCGTTTATAGCGTTCTTAACAGAGGTATGTAGGATGTATCATAATCAAGAGCGTAAACGTACACAGTAGGCAATGCATGATACTAGAAGCAAAAGAGTGTTAGAAAACACAGGCTCTAAAACGTGTTTCACAGTAGCGAAGACAAAGAAGTACTCATAGCTCACACTTTTACTGAGACTGTTTTAGTTCTAGTATTGTGTACTTTCAACTGTATGCATTCACACCATTAATTATGACATATTATGTAGAGTTCAGAAATGACATTTTTTAATCTAGTTTCTCAACACTGATATACGAATTAGAGACTCAGAATAGGTATATTTTTCATAATTCCTGTCTCAGCCCGTCATAATGTTTTTGTATCAGTGGATTCATTTTGATTATAATAAAGTTCTTCCACAGAACTAGTTATGCTTGCTGTCTGACCTAGCAGTATATCTAATCACTCATGCCTTCGTTTTTGTCCTTGTCGAGTCCAAATGACATTTGGTATACGTAAAACAGAGCCTCAACTATTACACTAAAGAAAGTCCTCTACCCTGCTGGCCAACCATTTTTGTAGGGAACGCCCACAGAAAGGAAATGATTTTAATGACCAATTACTAAAATTTAAGTCAAATTAATTTCATTTTCGTGGTCAATTATTTGTGGTAAATGAATGAAACGAAACACTTTTGTGGCACAGTTCTAACCTGTTGTTCACACGAGCTTATGGTCAGAGTTGTAACATCTTTACCATCCAGAAATACATCATTATCATCATCATCATTGTCATCATTTTAATGGCGGGCCACGCAATACGTTATGGCCAAATACAAATTCTCAGGTCATACATATCTTTCTTTGGACACCAGTCATGTCTTCGGTCAATCAGTTTGTGGAGCAAAGCCTTTTTCGCAGTCCTTTTGTCTTCCACTAGTAAAAGATGCTCGTAACAGTTGCCTCTGTTGCTGTTCTGTCTGTTCATGTATATTTAATACATGTCTGATGTTCTTCTTTCTCATTTCGGCTCTGAGGGCATAGCCAGCCGTTATTCCCATCAGTTATATTTCCGCTGTTTTGATGGTGTTTCCATCTTTTTCTTCAGAGCCCCTCACAAAAAACTGTAGGCACTGCAGAGTGTCTCCTTTCTTGTTTTCTAAGTAAGCGTTCTGTGCTACTTATAAATTGCAATTTATTTCATTTACTGCCCATACCTTCCTTTTGATCAATGGATGTCGAAAACTGCTGATAGCTGAATTTTCGAACCTGCTTGATTAAGTTATTGTTCATTACAATATTTTTTCCTGTTGGATACCATTATTTTAGCTTTGAAGGATATTTCTCGGCTATATCTTTGAACTGAGTTGAAGAGTTCGTGTATGGTCGATTATAAGTTAATTTCATTGTCTGGACTTAAGATCTAGCCATTAGAAAATATAATTGTGTAAATAATTGTGCACCAATTCTAAAGTGATTTATATTACTTCGCCAGTCTTTTATATCTGCTCAAAAATAGATATTAAAGAGGTTCGCTGATTAGGATGTCACGTTGTCTTACCTCCTGGTTTATGTATCTGGAGATCTCTCCCGATTCTCAACCCAGGTATAGCACGCCGGAAAATTTTTTCTCACCCCTAGGGGACATCATGCTAATACCGACCAATTAAAGGGTTCACAAGGTTCTGCTGGTATGCCTTATCCAGATGAAGAAAATAACCAGCTGAAACCTATTGGGTTCCCAAATTTCGGAGGTGTTGATTGTACACAGCACCTGCTTTTCCAAATAATGCCAGACATTTAATATAGTTTAATATCGTCTAATGTGGTGGGTCGACCGAAGATAGCACAGGGTGTCTGAATGTTCGTCAAACCAATAAGGTATTCACGCAGTCCCGTGAGAATCGCAATTATCGTCTTGGAAGACGGCAGTGGTCGCAGCATACTTCTAATGAAAAAAAAACCTGGTTCATTTTCACGGTTCGAGTGTGGCACCGACCACACGAAGTCATGAACCCAAGTTGTCAACAAGGCAATGTGCAAGCTAGTGGTGGCTCAATAATTGGTAGGCTGTGTTTACATGGGTCATTGACTGGTGGTGGCTAGGTTCGGAAACTCGGAGACCATTTGCAGCCCTTCATGAACTTCATGGTTAAAAACAATAATGGTATTTTTGTAGTGGTAATGCGCCACTTTACAAGGCCACAACTGTTCGCAGTTGGTTTGACGTACACTATGGACGATTCGAGCGAATGATTTGGCCTCCCAGATCGGCCGTCGTGAATCCCATCTAACATTTACGGGGCATAATCGAGAGATGAGTTCGTGCACAAAATCCTGAATCGGCAACACCTCCGCAGTTATGGACGGCTATAGAGACAGCATGGTTCAATATTTCTGCAGGTGACATGGAATGATTTGTTGAGTCCATGTCATGGTGAGTTGCTGCAGTACGCCTCGCAAAAGGAGGTCCGAAACGTTATTAGGGATTATCCCATGAGCTTTGTCAACTCAATGTATGTGTCCATTGGAGCAAAGGCAGTTTGCGACGTAATCGAAAAGTCCACTGCATGCAGTTCTTTTGCAATGTCTGCTCTGAAACTTATTGAGAAGGACCTGGATTTATTGATAGCCGCAATTCCTGTGCGATTTGCAATCGATTATCATTGAAAAAGCGTGACTTACGTCTCCGGCTTCTGTCGATTAGAGTCTTTTTACTGCTATTGTTCTTGCTCCATGTTACATGTTTCTGTGTGGGATATCATCCACTGCAGACCATATTAATACATCAACAAATCGTGCATCTTCATTCATGTTGTGATCATGGGCACGACCAAAGACTTTAGCTCCTTTCTGCTCTTCCGAAACATCTCCACTTCGACACAGTCTGTAATGATCGCTGTTTTACATATGCGATCAGTGTCTCACTAAATACCCATGAAAACAGGAAGTGGTGAACCATCTAGAAACTGAGTGAGGATATATAAAGGGCCAGATAATCTGCAGAACATTTTTGTTCTACATAGCTATCATCCTGTCTTACTTAATACTAAACAGTATTTGTAGCAAAACTGTAATTCTTTAGTTGAGATTTTATTCAAAATTTGTTGATTAGTAATGTGAAACAAAGGGCGTTGTAGTGAAAGTACAGAAAACCTTACAGGTTTCTCAAACAGCGCTAGAAAACGTATTATTTTGTCCGATGATTTTAATATCTGTATATAAGCTCCTTATACTTCTGTCAGACGACGTAAGCTGGTCTTCCTTCATTATTTCTCGAAGTTTGTGGCTCAAAATTATTACACAGGTAATAGAGGTTGTAAGTGCATTTATTTCTGTTGGTGACTGAGCAGACTGTACTATACAACATTACATCTGTATTTACATCATTTATGGACTAATAATTATAGCTATTACAAGTCGCATGTTTTTAGGTTGGTTAGTATCTCCAAGCAAATATGTCAAGAGCAAGCCATTAATGCTTATTATCCTCTGGACAGCAATTCAGGTGTTGAAGTGTGGACTCGCGGATGAAACATGGTTAGTCTATCCTGACAGACATATTCAACTTAGCGGTGCTGTTACGATTGTGCAGAAAACATCAGATCGTAAACTTTGTGACGTGTTTGTGGGAACATTGCTTGATGCATAGAAAAACAATCACAACACTGATGTGTCTCCATATTAAAGTACCACGTTTAAAAATATCTGCTCTTATACTCGTTGCATCCTGTATATATTTACTATAATAACTTGTATCATTTGTTTTATCATTGGATGTACCGTCACCGATATTATTTCTCACAGTTATATGATCATAATGAACATAATCATTGTTGTAGCTGAAATTCACGCGATATTGATTGTTCCAGTCCATCTTTCCTAACCTCGCGCATCAGCCTCGCTCTTTGAATCATGAATTTGTTTCTAGTTTTCCATGTCCACGTCAGGACTTTTTTCTGTAAAGACCTACATGTGCATCCATCGTTTTACAGGACATTATTTGTGAGTTCGTTCCCCCTATCATCCTACATTTCTTGCAATAGCTAAGAATATTCTTGAATCATCCATTATATCGAAGCTACATAAAATATATTGTTTATCTATGACCCTCTCATTCGAATCAGTGTTTAACTACAGGTATTTTACTCAGAACTCTAGTGCTTACATTATCGGTTTTGATATTTCAAAGTTAGATTTATTGTACAGCATACGTGAACTGCTCTTTGTGGTCTGTTGTCAGAACAGGGTATCATGGCCAGAGTGTTGTATGTTGGTGTTGTTCTATAGCTTTAACGCTTGACTCTTGTACAACACCCTTAAACACTGCTTAGTGTCTTATGGAGGGGGTTGCTCTGCAATTTCAATGGATTTGAATACGTTCAGAATATGAACGAAATCAGTAACCACTTTAAAAACAAATGTGCCAATAGACTGCAATAACAAATATTACAATGATAATTTAATTAATAGTTATCAGCTTAGTGCCTCATTTAAACACAGAGGTTTCCTGGGCATAGTTTTATCACCTTTGTTGTTTTTATATTTCTCTTAACCAACATCACTGCATCATAAATAAAAACACGACAGTAGGCCTATACCCAGTCCAACAAAACACTGGGAAATATCCATCTCATTAGCAAGACTGAAGTTCAGCCACGGTCATTTCAGAAACGTTAATATAGGTTACACCTATCACCAAAGGTGTGCAATGTGACTACGGTGCTGAAGGGCAACTAGGGCACCTGTTCTTCTATTGTAATATCAGACGAGGAGAAACTGGAAAAATACTAAAAGAGTTGCACAGTGGACTCAATTTGACCACAATAGTTAAAAATATTGCTTAAAATAGTTGAATAAAATTATAGACTAGTATGCAACTTAATCATTCATTATGTAACCAGAAATTTTCTATAGACCTTTGAATTGTTTTCATGTAGACGGGAATAAAATTTTCCGTAAATTACTGAAGTATACTGTGAGTCATTACTGTTCTAATTTTGGTTGATTTTTACATGCTGAAAATAATATTATTTTTTGTACCGTAAGTACTAGTGATACATAAAACGTCAAAGCAATTTTATTATTCGTTGTTATATGCCGGCCAGTGTGGCCGAGCGGTTCTAGGCGCTTCAGTTTGGAACCGCGCGACCGCTACGGTCGCAGGTTCGAATCCTGCCAAGGGCATGAATGTGTGTGATGTCCTTATGTTAGTTAGGTTTAAGTAGTTCTAAGTTCTAGGGGACTGATGGCCTCAGATGTTGAGTCCCATAGTGCTCAGAGCCATTTGAACCATTTTTTTGTTGTTGTTATATAATCCAACTCGCAGTAAGTACTGGGAGATGAAGAGGCTTGTACAGGATAGAGTAACATGGAAGCTGCATCAAACCAGTCTTAGGACTGAAGACCACAACAACAACAATCCAACTCGCGAATTATGATACTAATTGTCAGTTGTGATAGTAGCATAGTATTGGTGGCAAATGAAAAAATAAATCTTTGAAACAATCATTTGTACATAGCTGTATGGAAGCAGTTTCAAAGTTAATAATATAATTTTTAAAAATCAATGGAACGTGTCCCGTGACGCAAAGAATATTACTCTGTGAATGGCTTTGTATATACAATGAATGTCGTGAGTGTTTTTCATACTGAACCTAGATACTTTCCAATGAATGAAAGTACTCGAAGAATGAATGGCGGAGTAAGAACAGCGTATTGGATCTATTCTGTAACAATAAGGGAAAAAACCAGTTTTGTCTGCAGGCTTTGGAGTAGAAGGATAATCAAGGAAATAACAACATTTTTCGTAAAAAAACTGCAGTAATTGCTGAGATACTTCGGTGAATTAAGGGAAGATTATCTCGCATTGTTTGCTGGAAACTAACACTGTGAATATGAAGAACCCAATTATTATACATATTTTCCTACGCGCTGGCAAAATGAGAAACATGTGAGAAATGTATCTTGGAGGCAGAAGAGTAGTTCACTATAGCCCCACCAAATGCAAGAAAACGAGGGTCAGAGATTAACATCTCGTCGACGACGTCTACGATCAAGGCGGAGTACATGCGTTGATTGCTCAAGAATAAGCGATAAATCGACCGTCCCGTTTAAAAGAAACCATGTCGCAGTTCGACTTTGGTGCATTAGGGAAACAACAGAAAATATATATCTGGAGAATCGGAAAGGGGATCTAGATCCCCATTCTTCAAAACCTGAGTCAAGAATCTGAAGGAAGCCGTCTATGAAGCAGATCATCAGTCAGAATAATTCTTGAGTATTATACTTCATTTAGGACTCTAACGGTGCTGGTTTCGGGGGTGTAACGGAGAAAATCGAAAGAAACGTGTGTGGAAACGGAGATTAATAATGAGAAACTTTTGTTCAACTTATTACCTCTTTGTATTAATTCGTCTGTCACACATAACTGCTGTGTCTTGAAGCATTGACGAAGTGATACTATTTCGACGCTGCCTGGCCTGCGAAATATCGTTACTAATTGGTTTAGTAGTAGTCACAGGTATAAACGTAGAGCGGGCATATTGCTGTGTGTATTTATATGAGACACCTGATGCACTCTTTAATAAATTCATCTGCTAATCTGTCAGATTTCAAGAGAAAAAAAAAGTATTATTACGTAAAATAGCCCACAGTTTCCTGACTGAACGTTGAAACCGTTAGGTTCTTCGCAAGGCTCTGACGAATCGATTCTACTTCATTTGAGGCTTAAATTACAGAATACGATATGGAAGCTTTTTTTTTCTTGAATTCTCTAGGCAGCACTCTGTAATTATTTGCTTGTGCGTTGACTCGAAGTTCATGTCTCATAAGCTGTTTTACTTCCAGGAGGTTGTTACGGTGTACACATATCTTATTAACATCGTCTATAGAAAGCAGTTGAGATCTTGATTCTGCGTAACACCTTTCGGCCTTAAAACAGAGATCGCAGTAACGAAAGAGTTCGTTTCGTGCACAATGGCGTGATTGTCTTTTTTTCTCTCGAGTGCTTTTATCGCCGTGAAACATCAAAGCTCAGAAGAAGGGGGAGAGAAAGATGTTATTCTTCATACCGAATCAGCCATAAAAATATATAAAGCAACCGTTAGATATTCATGAGAAATAAATAATGGGGCAGTGGCTGAACCTATGTCGGGCACGATAGCGCCATAAAGGCACAAGTGGGCGCCCCAGAAATAGGAGGGAGGGAAGGGAGCCGAATTGGAGGGGGTAGGGACCCAAGATGGCGGGCGGATTATCGCGTGAGTAATTAGCGCCGTGAGTTATGAACCCGGGATCCCAGCACGCGTCCCTCAGGCTCAGAACGAAAGTGCGCGCTGCCAGGCGCTTGGTAGACGACTAAAAGGGTGCAGTCATCCACATATGTGTCTACATGTGGCCTCCACATGTAATGTGTAATGTGACAGACGGTCACATTTATTATTGGCATTTGGCACCATCGTACAGGTATCCAACACAATAACACAGCTTCGTTCTTGATGCCTACTCTGCTACAAAGTCCTAGACAGGCACATATGGCTCAGATATAACACCACCAGTAAAAGGACAACATTTGCTCACTATTTATACCTAGGCACAGGCCACAGAGCCTTACATTGCTAACTGTTAGGAGCTATAGGGAAAATTTGAAGCTCTGTTGCCGCTTGAGTTTCGTTTTTAATCAAAAGAGATAGAAAGGAGAAGAAGTCATATGAAAGACTTGAAGAAACAACAGTATGGGGTTAGCGACCCGACTATCAGAAAGTCCGGCATCATTAGTATCAGTGTAACAGTTGCGAGAAAATTGTGAAGAAGATAATAAAGCCGTGAGTTAATTTTATCTGATGGCTTACGCTATTTCCCGACAATATTTAACATTTCTACCCCAGTTTTACAATATCCAGATTCACACCGGTTTTGTATATCTTCTTAACGCAAACAAAGAAACCATGGGAAAAATGCGAAGTTATCGCGATATACGACAAGTAATAGGGTAACCATCATCTTTGTGAGTTTAAAGGTTTTCAAGTTTTATCAACTAAATATATTTTATATTTTTTCCTTCCAGAGTCCGAAATGCAGTAGTCTGACCAACCTTTTCAGATGCTATACATCCGTTTTCTGGTCGTAGCACCAACATATATTACGAGAGTTGTTGTTGTTGTTGTTGTGGTCTTCAGTCCTGAGACTGGTTTGATGCAGCTCTCCATGCTACTCTATCCTGTGCAAGCTTTTTCATCTCCCAGTACCTACTGCAACCTACATCCTTCTGAATCTGCTTAGTGTATTCATCTCTTGGTCTCCCTCTACGATTTTTACCCTCCACGCTGCCCTCCAATACTAAATTGGTGATCCCTTGATGCCTCAGAACATGTGCTACCAACCGATCCCTTCTTCTGGTCAGGTTGTGCCACAAACTTCTCTTCTCCCCTATCCTATTCAATACTTCCTCATTAGTTATGTGATCTACCCATCTAATCTTCAGCATTCTTCTGTAGCACCACATTTCGAAAGCTTCTATTCTCTTCTTGTCCAAACTATTTATCGTCCATGTTTCACTTCCATACATGGCTACACTCCATACGAATACTTTCAGAAATGACTTCCTGACACTTAAATCAATACTGGATGTTAACAAATTTCTCTTCTTCAGAAACGCTTTCCTTGCCATTGCCAGCCTACATTTTATATCCTCTCTACTTCGACCATCATTACGAGAGTAGCACGTCAAAATTTAGTATTCTTGTACATGTGGCTCACACTAAAATTCTCTTGTAACCTGACTCTCTGATAGTAAGGGCATGCTATAATATTTCATATGGTCGAGAGCAGTTCAAATACTGGTTTCATTCAGCTAGACATTATAGCCTACCTTGTATAACTATTACTTCCACAATCTACAGATAGGATGACATGGTGTATAAGTTAGTACCACTCTTTCATAATCTTTGACTCTTATAATTACAGTCTAATTTCTGTAGAAGTTATTGACATCCTCTCGCTCCCAGCATTTTATCGCTGAAAATTTTAGATTTACAAACAGTATGTTCCTACGAACGTAGTAAAAAATATTTTTAAATCTTAAAGTGCCACAAACATGAGCTTCTTTCTCTTCGGGTAATTTTCTAAGAGAAGTCGTAGGATCAGTATTGCCTCGTGTGTTCCTATGTTTCACCGGAACCTCAGCTGATAGTTCGGCTTCTACCAGTGGTTCCATCCAAGTGTCTATAAATCGGGTTGCCCGCACCTCGTGGTCGTGCGGTAGCGTTCTCGCTTCCCACGCCCGGGTTCCCGGGTTCGATTCCCGGCGGGGTCAGGGATTTTCTCTGCCTCGTGATGGCTGGGTGTTGTGTGCTGTCCTTAGGTTAGTTAGGTTTAAGTAGTTCTAAGTTCTAGGGGACTGATGACCATAGATGTTAAGTCCCATAGTGCTCAGAGCCATTTGAACCATTTCTATAAATCGGGTTGTCATTTTACAACCAGAACTTACAAAACTGCTGGTTTACATAACCACATCTGTTATCACATACGTTCCTTTTTATAAGGATTCTTCTTGATTCTGAGGTTATTTTGCCTATCTCATATATCCTGAATATCAGGTGGAACACTTTTGCTATGCTTGATTCTCCCAAAGACCTTAATGATTCAGATGGAATGCCGTCTACGCTAGGTACCTTGCTACACCATGAATTGTTCAGTACTTCATGAAGTTTTCTCTACGTATCGTAACATCTAACTCATCTTCATCTGTTTTCTGTTTCCTTACTACAACTATTATCATCAAATTTGGTTCATTTGTGTAGCCATTCTGTGTATTCTTTCACCTTCGAGTCTCCTCTACTCTTCTTGCCAGCCGGTCCGCCGGTGACCATGCAGCTTTTTCTGTTCTCTGCAAATGTTTCTTTAACTTTTTTGTAAGCAGCATCTATCTTTCCTGTAGTCACACATCCTTATAGGAGTACAGCATCGCATTCCTCCTCTGACAAAACTTTCTTTGCCAGTGCTGTTAACTTTACTTTTTTAGACGTTTGCTACATATTTCTACGTTTTTCCTTTCATTAATCAAATTTGATATCCGCTTTGTAGTACAAGGATTTATACTGGGTTTTGTCTTCTAGCCCACTTATTCCCCTTTTTCCAACACTACTTCAACTCACAAAGCTATATATTACTTTACTATTGTACTGCTTTTCCAGTTTCGGCTGGTCGTTTTCTGATGTTCCCTTCAAAACACTCAAAAATTTCTGTTATTTCAACTTACCTAGGTCCCTTCTTAATATCGTGCCCTGTGGTAATTTCTTCATCCTTAGCCTGTGTTTCATAATGTGCATTATGGTTAGTGTTCACACCTGCTTCTGGAAAGAAACCTATTTTCTAAAAGCCTTTCTTATCAGTGCATAAGTTATGCCTTATGGTTAGCGTCCACATCTTCTCCTTGAAAAGTTTTTCACGTTACAAACTACTTTCTAAATGTCTTTCTTAATGCTGCGTAATGTATCTTTCTTACAATTTCTTAATAGACTAAGTACTATTGCAAGAAGTATGTGATGACAGTTGTGTACTACACCGCTGTGAAGCTCAGCTTTCAGCGATCACAGTTTGAGATCAATAACGTTTTGTTGTTTTCTTTTCCAGAATGATATCACTCATATATATTTTATTGCTCTAAAGCGGTTTTAACAGATAAATCTGTCAGCTTAGGAAGTTCGTTATTGGTTTACAGCATGGATAAGCAGACGTGACAATAGGGTCAGACAAATAAGAAAATAATCGAGTAGCACAGCTGGCGACTGATTTTATTTTGAAAAAAAAAAAGAAAAAGATATATACCACAGTTGCTTGAAAAATGACTGCTATGAACAAAATCTTAAATATTTGCTACCCGTATTCCGTCATCAGGTACTATACGCAGAGTTTTCTGGTTAGATTATCCTTAATTTACATTCTGCCCTAAGGTTGCACGAGTGACCCATATTTCTCAAGAGATAAGGCTCGGTTTGTTCCTACGTCGGTCGTTGATATTTTCCTGGGTCTGGACTTGATTCGTACTTAGTAATTCTTTGTTTGTGTGTAAAAGTGAAATTTTGTTTTTCGGTTGAATCCTTCGGGTTGAGTTCAGCTAATACTTAATGGCGAAAGAGGCAACCTCATAATAGTGTTTTCTACCTAGCATTAGTGTCGGCGTAAAATTTTCGTTTTTCTATTATTCCATTGGACTTCAGTTTCTGCGAAAAGTGCTCACGGATCATGTCATTATGTATCTGACATTAAAATATCTAAACTATCAGGATAATATACTGTAAACAGGCGATAATAAGACGGTACCGTTGAGAATAAAAATAATAATAACATCAATTATAACAGTGATAACGATAATAATAATAACAATAAAAAGAGGAAGAAGAAACGCTCGGCACAAGAAAGGTGCACAATCGAATATGACCTCTGAACGAACCAGCTGTATTAGCCATTTTTGAGAACAATGTTCGGATTGAGAGGTAACTTTGCTTTCTGAGTATTAAATTATCCCAGAAAATGACAGTAGACTTAAATTTTAAATCATTGTTTCAGTCCAAAAAACTCATTGCTTTCTCTTTTCCGGCTCAACATTCAAGCAGAGCTTTTCTCAGCGTTGTATAGGAGATTTGACTTGTGAGTTTCGTACACTTGAAAATGTAACATACATTAACATTCTGTACAGCAGAGGTGGGAAAATGTAGGAAGCACAACAGGCAGGAAAGTAGCTGAGTACTTCGTCGAGTAATGTTCGGAAGTCGAATTTCGCTTTATAAGAGTTTATCACTACACACATCAACGTAACTATTTAAAATTGTGCTGATTATGTTAGAACTGTGTAGTTCCAAACTGTAAAATTAAATAAATTCCTCTGTGACTGCCGACATGCTGAATGGATGTGGTTGAAGTGGAATAGTTGCACCTTGAGCAATTTTTCTTGAATTTTCCTTCCTTCGTTCTTCTATCCACATTTTTCCCATCGTATGTAGCATTTTATGAAAATTTAAGTTTAGTTTCAATGCCAATTATTACTCTTCAACAAACATTTTTTACACTAACTATCGTTCTACAATTTGGTCTGCGAAGAAGCCCGGTTTCTTCCGTACTAGTCACATCACGTTTGAGACAAGCCCTCACTTTAATGTTCAAAAAGTGTGATTTTTAACACTTTTATGTTCTCGGCATATTGTTTTCCTTAAGAGCAATGTCATTATATTCGCAAACATTTTCCGTAATTTTTTATTCCTGATTATTTTGATTAAATGTTAGCTCCGTATTTCAGTAAATAATAACAATTCGGAGAACCAGTGGCAAATCAAAAGAAATCAACTTTCACTGCGTTTCGTTCTCTGTAATTTTCTTAATATATGGAGACAAATAAAAGACAAAAAAACTAACTCAGTTGGTAGTGCATTATTCGCAAAAGGCTGCGATCCGGCGTATAGCATCGTTTCGACATCCAATTTTAGTTTACCGCAAATGTCCACAACCAATGAAACTATACGTGGCGTCCACAGCCCTCAGAACGCTGCAGTGTTGAGGTGTTGCTGTGTTGAAACCTGAACAAATAAACGAAAATAAAAATCTTATTTAAAAATATCATATTTTGAAGGGTACGAATTAATATGAAATTTAGCAACGTTTCCTTTGTCTAGATAATTATTTCACTCTTGTTAGCACCGACTTGTGAGCATTTGCGAAACTCTCGACGTAGGACGTGATTATAAATTTTCCTTTTCACTGTAACATACATTTTGCAGGTACAGGTTTATTTGTGTCTACTTTTTCAGGAAATGTTTTCCACGTCCAGATAGCTGCGGTGGTGCTTTTTCCCTTTGGTTCACAGTGTTCAACTTTATTATTTTGGCTTTTTGTTTTCATCCATGGGAGATCTTACAACACAGTATTCTTGACAGTAATTGAGTTTGTCATTTGTATTGCGCAAACATAACTGTTCACACATATTTCTGCAGTGTAATACTCCATATCACTTCCTTGAGAATCTCTTTTGAATCTCTTTTAGTTACAACTAACTGGATACTGTTCGTTGCAGGGTGTATTGACACAGCCCTCTATTTTGATATATCTCTATTTGGGGCTTATCTATGTGTAGTATGGTCATGTTTGAATATGTTACAACCACGGCATGGGATCAGATACACGTCTTCGTTCTATCACAGGACGTGGACGGCACACATTCTGTCGGAGTCCCAGCTGAAGGTGGTTACTCTCTTTCGTACTACCTGTAACTTGTGTCCAAATACAAACACCCCTTTCTATTATACTATAACATGAATTATTAGGTTACAGTCAACATGAGGCCAATGACAACTTGCTTACTGTCATCCGCGTCCAAAGAATGAAACGATTAAACGATCCACTTGGAAATGAAAGCGTAGTTTTACATTAATCAAACAGTAAACTTCCGCTTTCTGGGGGTCGATCGTACCAAACTATTTATTCAGACAGAACTTAATTAGTGCTAATAAGTGCACATATGTTAAGTCGTGGTATACGCTTACTTCTTTGTGCTGGATGTGTTTTATTGAATATTCATCACCGTTATTTTAAGTGATATGTACAATTTACATAGCACTGAACCTTGACTTCATTTCATTCTTTACTCAGAACTTAATCCTGTTTCCATTAGCCTTGTCTTTTGTAATTCAAACTTATAGAATACCACATTTACTTTTTTAACATTACGGTATAGACTAGAATGATCTCCCACAGCATACTATATGAATATAGCCATAGGACTGATCTGTTATTATCGTCTGTCTTGGGTAGAATCCAAACATCTTGCTGTGTATGTCACAGGTAGTGGCATCTCAAAGACCATTTTTTTATTTTTTTATTTTTCAGTTTTATTTTTTAGTTTTTTACGAATTAAAGATGGCAGCAATAAGGATTAAGAATGTATTGTATCTTTACTGATTTGAAAACTGGAAGTATAGTAGTGGGAGCAACAATATAACGGATGCTCATTGATAAAAAAAAATGCACTTCTTGGAATTAACGAGTGAAAGACAATACGGTACACACAAAAAACTTGAACTGTCATGCGGGTAAAATAGAATAACAACAAGTGTTTCGCAGTTTAAAAGACATCTACGATGATCATTAGACAAATATCTCTGCCCGTATTCTTTATTCTGAGAGAAAAAAGGGAGAATAGAGTGAAGTTCTAAAATACCAGGTGATTCAAAAAGAAAGAACAGATTTCAGTTGTTTATTACAGATCAACTATAAAAGACAGAAACGTATTGTGCATGTCACTGAACGGAGGAGGATTGGAAATTTAGTCACAGCTACGCGGTGGTTTTTTGTAGTGACATGGCAACTAAACGACACGAGATATCATTTTGTGTGTAGGAATTTGCGCGAAGTTAGTCCATTTGTTCCACGTGCAACGTGCATTCCGCCGTCGATTCAGTAAGAAGCTGATTCCGCACAAACTGATTTATGACGGGCATACAGTATTATTGGAAGTTGGCTGCAAATACAAAAGGAAGAGCACACGGCTATGCACTTCTGATGAAATGTCTTGCGTATCCGAGAGGCGTTCACACAGAGCCCTCGGAAATCCATAAGACGAGCAGTCTAGAAGCTTCAGTTTCCTCAAACAACGGTATTGCGTGTTCTGAAACGACGCCTGCATATGAATCCTCACAAGTTGCAGCATTTGTGTCCCGGCGACCATAACAGCATTTCGATTCTCCGGCTTACTGGAGAGAGCACTTTTTCTGAACGACTCATCTTTTCGGACGAATCGACGTTTCATTTGACAGGTAAAGTAAACCGTCATACCGCCATAATGCAAGAATTTATGGGTCACAAAATCCTGGCGTTTCCGACCAACATGACAGAGACTCACGGAAACAGAATGCGTTTTCTGCCGTTTCTATTCGCAAAGTTTATGAATCTTTCTTGCGGAGGAAACCGTGACAGGAGTGTCATACCTGGACATTGTATTGCAAAATTTTATGTTTTCTCAACTTCGCAAAAATTCCAATGATTTCTTTTTCATGTAATCCGGCGTTCCACGTCATTTTCAATTTGAGGTGCGGCGTTAACAGCACCATCCCACAACATTGGATTGGAAGTGGACAAGAAGATCTTGTTCACTGCTTTTTGCCTTCCAGATCGCAATACCTCACATCTTGTCACCATTTTCCGTGGGCATCTTTGTCGCCTATGACAGCTGCACCTCAAGATCTCAGAAACTGCATTGTTGAAGCTACTGATTGAATAAACAGGTACCTATTTATCCATATGTGGAATGAAATGAACTACCGTTTCGATGTTTATCGAGTACCTCATGGTGCTCATGTTCAGTGTGCAGTATAGTGTTTGTTCGAACTTAAACTTCTGAACCTTCCTCTATCCAGTAACATACTCAATATGATTCTATCTTTCATAGTTTTTCTTTAACAAAAAATTCAAATCTGTTTTTTAATCATCTTATACAAAACTGAAAGAGCCGAAGAAAATACTGTAGCACTCTGGTTTATAACGGTTTTGACATTTTCTGAGCAAACAGTGTTCGGCCAGAACAAGAACAGTCCTGGGAGAGTGCTGTACCTTGTAGCCAAAACAGTATCTTTCTGAAGGCTGCACCCTTCAGCGAACTAAGGCACCTTGTGGAAAAGGTACACCGTGCGTACTTTTAGTGATTCAGAACCGTGTTGGACTTGTTTGGGTTCGTGAGTTAAGGAAGCTTTCCTAAATTGGTATAAGTAATTCGCCAAATTGTTTCTTAGCGAATATGTGTGTCATTCATTCAACGAATTTTTTCAAATACTTCGTATCAGGAGACACATCAGGCAAATGCAAATTTGTAATGAAAAAATCGGAAACACTGAAGGACTCTTAGGTTACAGGGTTAGGGCGAATGTCAGAAGAGAATATCTCTTATAAAATTTTGTTCGTGTTTTAGTGTTCTGTTGCCACTTGCTTGTTGCAAATATCGTCCAAAACTGTTTTATTTAAATTTTTATAGGTCCTATCGCTGTTTTAATCAAAAACGAAAACACGATGCTTAATATAGCTATCCGGAGCAGTATACTGTCACTAACAAAAAAATTCGTACAGACTTCTTCGATTCAGTATTTTGAGTTGTAATTGCCGAAAGAAGTGAATCTGCATTGTAGGAAGCTTATAAATGGCAGGAGATGGGAGGAAGACGAAATGACCGAAAGCTAGAAAACAGGGTTTGGGGGGGGGGGGGGAAGTCAACTGGAAAAAACCGTACGAAGGCTGTTTATCCCGTTCTTAAAGGAACGTTTCATGCTTCATAGGTAAATCAAAAGGAACTGTACAACTTTTCATGCTTTATACGTAAATCGGTAGGAACTGTACAACTTTAATGTCACGAAAATGTGTCTCCTTTTATGAGGAAAAGATTTTTCAGAGACCGCTACCAATCACATTTTTTGTTGACTGAAATTATTTAATGAAGTACCTTGTTTCGGAGCACAGACCTCATATTCAGGCTACAATGGACATTTAAGACACGTTTTAAGGTCCTTTACAAGTTTGTATACAGTGCCCAACAAGATGCAAGTAGACGTGACAGTGGAAGTTCCTAACACCGCACCACAAGGATACAGACATTTCATATGAACAAAGGGACTGATTATGGAAAAAAAAATTATGTGAACAGCAGATCAGCAAACAAATTAAATATACTTTCATATTAAGTTACCTTTTCATTCCTCGCAGGATTGTCACATCACTTACCATGGTTGCAAAGAACAACTTTAATATCTATGTTTACCTCTGTTAAATGTTTTTGTACCGCCGGTGTTGCCTGAAGATTTGTTTTGTACCTAGAAACATTTTGTTTTGTTATATAAGAAACTGAACCAAACTTATGACTAGTGACGACCTCCGGAAAAAACTATCTGTGGTGTCACCGCCAGACACCACACTTGCTAGGTGGTAGCCTTTAAATCGGCCGCGGTCCGTTAGTATACGTCGGACCCGCGTGTCGCCACTGTCAGTGATAGCAGACCGAGCGCCACCACACAGCAGGTCTAGAGAGACGTCCTGGCACTCGTCCCAGTTGTACAGCCGACTTAGCCAGAGATGGATCACTGTCAACTACGCTCTCATTTGCCGAGACGGTAGTTAGCATAGCCTTCAGCTACGTCAATTGCTACGACCTAGCAAGGCGCCATAGCATTGGATATTATTTTATATTGTGGTTATAACACGTATCGTCAAGAGAGGTTCTACAATTGTGGACTAAAGTTAAGTATTATATCAACTACGTACTTTATTTGCTACTATTAATTCCCTTAACTGTTCCAGACCTCGCGCCAGCCTGCGTGAGCTTAAGCGCGTGCCTTTCGGCTTCCTTTCATTGTGACTTGGCTGTCTTGCCAAGTCACAACACTATCCATATTTTTGAAACAGTCACGATTGATTAAGAGTCACTAGGCTTTAAAACTCTTCATTCAGATGGCATTACAACTCATTTCTATTATGAGAAATTTTCTCGCCTCCCATAGTTTTTGAGGATATGCTGTAATAAATTCTAGGAGCGAACAGAGGCAGGCTTGGTATTAAAAAGCTGTACAGGTTACTTCTTTTTATTGCACAGTCAAGAAAGCAACGGAAATTCCTTTCTGCTACACGTCCCAAACTGGTGCTGTTTTATATTTACGCTACGAGAAACCCTCAACTATTTAATCACGAAGCAAAGTAGATTAAGTAATAATCAGGTTCGCCGGCTGAAGGATTCATCGACAGGCTCAGAGACGATATTTAATGTCTCCAGGCCCCGATGTCCTACTTCTGCGAAATTCAAGATGTTAACCGTAATTTAACATAGAATAACATTTTGACAGAAAAGTTGCTGATCTGAGGGTTACTGAGTGCTAGTAACTACGACAAATCTAGGTTGAAATATTATAGAACAAGAGCGAGTGGTAAAGACTTACACCATTCATAAGAAAAACAAAAGAATTATACTATTGCAACCGATATAGTTGCTAATACATTTTATAGTTCGCAAGTGGTATATGATAAGAAATAAATGAAATAACAGATAATCCTTATATAATGTCCCCCACAAGCTCTGTTTCGTATTGCAACCGAATAGTAAGATCGTACGCGAAAATGGCCAAACAGGACAGTCATAAATTCTGTAACCATTTCATGTAAAACTTGTGTGTTTCCGCAAACGGCATTAGACTGTTACATGCCTGCACTCTGTCCAATTAATTTTCTCCGATAACATCTCGGACCGGCAGGTGCGAGAAATAATTAAAAAAATATCGAGGCTTTCCTTTTAATTAATATTAGTACTTGGCGTTGATGAGCCGGTCGACAGATGGTGGTTAAGTAAACGCCAAAAATTTTGTGGGGGAGAAAAAAGGCAGACTCACGCTTAATGGCATATTTCCAATATTCGTTAATATTTATTATCAATCGTGGACAGAGTTTTTAAATGTATGGCAACTCGTGGAAATTGCCTCCGAGTCTGACACATACGAATGCAAATTTACGGACACCGCTTTCCCATTAGGCGGCCTCTAAATGCACGCAGCGTACCGGCCTTCGCGCGCCCATCCTATGATTTCAAATGCCTCATTGTTGTAACAATTTCCCCCTTCACGCCTGTTTATTAATGGAAGGTGGCGCACTCCAATCGACGGCCTCCCATTAACTCCTGTCAGCCTATTGTCAAACTCCGCCTTCGACCTCTTCTGTAGCACACATTTCACACCCCATCTCACACCGGTTTAAAATAGACTGTGACGTAAAAACTCGCTGATGTTATCTACGGTATTGCTAGGAGAACGATACTTTCACCAAGTGCACGTATTTCTGCTCTTCTGGAGACATCCTCTCACCCATACTGAAAAATATCTTTGTGCTGCAGAGCATCTTTAAGGTATGCGAACATTTGCGACAAAATCTGAAAGGTTCTTCGAGTACTGACGAAAATTATTAAGTTGGCATCACATGGAAGTAAGTAATTTAAAACTAGTAAGATTTGTAACTAATTTCTATTCCTACTCATTCCCTGATTTTATTTCACGTCCGCTTCAGAAGCCTGGAAACGAGAATAGCTCCTTCCTGCCTCTCTCAGAGTGAACCGATAGATTTTCTTTCTCCCTTTTTCTTGATAATTCCTTAATTTTCCTCCCTAATACTACCCCTAATCTCTCTTTTTCGTTCCGTCTAGCTGCTTATCGATCAAACTGTCTTAAGTGCAGTAGAATCCAGAAGCACTCATGTCCATTAGCAGGAACGACTGATCAACCTCATATACTGAAATGTCGCCCACGTTTCGGAGGCTGATATTTGGATAAATTTCTTCATGCTGACATGGAAGGGCAGCAGTAGTGATACGTAGGTTATAATTGTTACTGCTTCGGCAAACCACCTCCAAGTAACGTTATCTACTGAGTTCTCATTGACTAATGTCTTACATGTTCTAGAGCAGTCTCTTTCTCGTCTTAAAAGTTTCACTTGACACTCTGCATTCTACATAAAGTTTCTTTTAAATGCCTCACACAGGTTTATTCTTGTATATGACCCGGTTTTGTTCTAAAGTGCTACGGACAGTGCCACGTATATGGAGTGATCTCATTCATACAAACAAAATTTTGATAGTGGTTCAGGGATATTTTCTGAGTATTTTCGTAGGTGGTCTCCGGCGGCTTATTAAGGAGTAGTTGCACTTGCTGTACATGTAAAACAGTTTCTGCTTCAGTCAGTTGTTAATTTTGCCACTACTCGTTTCGATGGTTCACATCATTATTTTCAGGTACAGAATTGTTTATTTACATGGCTGGTGTTGGTGAAGAATACAGACGTATTTTCACAGTCATATGTATTCTTCACCAAGACCAGCCCTATAAATAAATAGTTATCCACCTGAAGATAATGGTGTGAACCACAGAAACGCATAGTGACAAAAGAAAAAAGCGTCTAACGAAGAGACTATTTTATTTGTATTTATCAACAGTCGTAGTGCCCATAAAGCCGTTAATTACGGACGAAATATGTACTTCCTCTGATTTCATACCCCTACGTACCTTTGTATCTGCATTGCAGTGAAAATATTTTAATACAGTACACAAGCCGAGAGTATGCAATGTATGTCTGTTGGAGATATAGTTGCTCCATTCACATTTGGCACTTGCTCTTAACAACAATATAGCCCTCTTTACTTTTTGCTCTCCAAACTGCATTCAGTACTGCTCGGTTCGTTGTTTTCCTGGCAGTGTTAGTTGTACGTTTACAGTATGGATAGGCTTAGTGGTGAAGCGCTGGCCAAAAGCCATCTCGCATATGAGTTCACTGAATGCAGTGGAAGAGCGGCACAAAGGTACAATCTTCGACGCAATGACGGGAATCACATCTTAGTACTATTATCTGTTGTGAAGCCATGGTACAACTGTATCAAGAATCAGTGTTGAAAATGTTACCCACCAGCTGTCAGAAGCGTGATATACAGGGTATAACAAAATTCCGTTTACAGACTATGAGGGCAAGTTCCTTACCCCAAAATAAGGAAAACATAGCAAGAAAACATGGGCTTATTATACTGTGTATCTTAAGAGCTATGAGCGCATTTTAATTTTCGGTACTGTGTGACACATCTCCTCTACTGCAAGCTCTTTGCTTTCCATATTTTGTGAGGAGGTAGTATACACCAAAACATGAAAAAAAGTCAGTAAACATTGGCTTTAAGAGCTATGAGCACTGCTTAAGTAGAAGAGATGTCATTCATAGCAGCGAAGACGAACAAGTGCAGGTAGTATGCATTTCAGAGCCCCTATTTAATTGACTTTTTTTTCTTGTTTTGGTCCATATTACCTCCTCCACAAATATCGGAAAAAAGGTCTTGGAGCGAAAGAGGCGTGATTCTATGTATTCAAGATGAGCAAGTGCTCAGAGATCTTGGCGTACGCACTTTAAAGCTAAAGTTCACTAGACGTTTGTTATTTTGCTGTAAGGAACCTGTCGTCAAACTCTGTAAAGTCGGTACACCCTTTAATTACCACAACATGTTTCGGGACTGCGTTATATCATTATCAAGTGCCATAAAGTAAGGAAACAAATCAATATATCGCAGTACTACACAAACTACAACCACTTAACTAGCTACATTGCACTGAAGTGAACTTTCTATGCAATTAGGCACCATCAGACATGCAACTGGGTGAGAATTAGCAGGTCAGATGGCGAACATTTTCATAAAGCCATATGAAACAGCTTTCTTAAAGAAAGCGTTGAGTATTGTGATGAACTACATACATACTGAAGATATGTTGACAATATGGTTGTAGTTTATCAAGTCTTCGAGGAATAAATAAATTAATAGCCGAGTGACCTTAACAGGATTCATAACAGTATAATGTGTACAGTAGAGCATGGGCCGTAGGGAACTGTATATTATCTTGATTTGAGGATCGAGAATAAGAATAACAATCTTCAACTTCACAGCTGCGGGAATTGATAAGACCTCTTGCGACCCCCATAGACATAAAATGGCGTTCTGGGGCTAATTCTATTCCGCTAAGTATTAAGAACAAGGATAAACTCATGAAAAGACGCTTACGGCGGTAGAAATTTTTTTATTTTTTTTATCTTTTAAACGAGTTTAATAGATAGTAAGGTTGCAGCGACAGCGCACAGAAACCAACAAAACGAGAAAAATCCGCAGAAACATGGGGCTATGAAATGTTGGGAAATTATCTCATATAAATTGATGTGATCACAGGAAAACGGTTAAAATTGCATTCAGGACGACAACAAACTGGAGCAGAGGTTGAAGCAGAAAACTGGCACTGGGGAGAACTGGACAGTGAAAGTGAGAGCTAATAGAATAAAGTATCAGGCTTGTGAAATGAAGTGTGTAGGGAAAATTGTAGAAACTTCAAAGTTAGGTTTAAAGAACATAATAATAAAGATGTTGGATGATCGGTGGGGCTCAAGAATGAGCGGCATCCATTGGGTGGTACTACAGACAGCGTGAGTATATTGTCCTTTAACGAAAATGTTTGGTTGCTGTCAAATTTGGAGGAAGTTGAGATTTTTCCGCTTTAAGAGGAGAATGCGTCAGCGTGTTTAATGCGGCATATCTATGTCCACTTGAGCGGTATCCTCCCTAAGATGCAGACACGAACTTATTCTATTTAGCAGCATTGGCCTGTAATGTGTCCTGTTGGTTATTCTCTATGGATGCACACGTTGCAACATAAATGCAGTATTGGTTCTCAGGATACGCTAGGACGACATAAAAAATTCTACAGTAGACAGTAGCTTCGTTGGCAACTACGACAGATGCGTTATAGGACAGCACTATAGATGCGTCATAGGACAGCACTACCTTTGTTGTGCTATCTATGTTTTTTTTTAAAGAGGCAGCTGCCTTTAGTTTCAGAGATCTGAGACTTGTGAGACTATGAAGCTCCAATATGAAATGTTAAAAGGAGGAGTTTTGTGTTTGACAATGCACGTTTGCTGCTGCCTTTTTACATCTGACGGTGCCTAATTGCTCATAAACTTTAAGGTATTTTAAACTGCAGGACCGCATAGATACTCACATGGCTGTCAGCATGTATAGTATTGCCATGTATTGATTTGTTACCTTGTTTTATAGCACTTGATAATGGGATAAGATAGTCCCGAAACATGTTGTGGTAAATATGTCACATATCTTAGGAAGAGCGCCTAACATTCTTAATACTGACTTAATACTTTTACATCAATATACAAGGACCTATGAGAAACTGGAGTATCCTGTGATTGTAAATACTTTATAGGCCTTTTCACTGTTGTGATTGCGGCAACGAACAGACTAATTTATAATTACATTATTTTCCTGTAATAAACCCCTCCATATCAGGCGTCCCTTATGAGAAAGTACTCTGAAATTATCCCTAAACATTCGCCGAAATTCTGTCTTGTCTGAGTAACACGGTCTAAATGGCGGTATATTTAATTTTGATGTCTGATTTCAGCCATTATTTGCAATCTTCAGACCTAGTTACCTAAAAAGTCGTCGTAGCAGCTGATGCACATCGTCAGCTTAAATTTTGTCGGTGGGGCTCGGGTGCGTGCCGTATATGACATATGGCATTACAATAATTGATCCAAAACTTCATGAAACTCATTATCAATCACAATTAATGACTGCGATTCCATACAGTCTATGTGCCTGTATAAACCTTACTAAGGAGGGAATAAATAACACACCAATAGATGGATAGTAGATTATTCAAACAACCTTACCCTTAGGCGCAGTGTTTGAATATTTTTAACTAACTTTTTTGCAATAAAGCTTATCTTTTCAGTGATACCCTCAGCAACTTCATGACTTTACCACTGTTCTTTCATATACAGCCATTTCAGACTACATTAAATAAGGCAAGGAACGCCACCATCCAGCTTTTAAACGTTGGACAAGTTTATATAGAAAACTTTGTACGGTATTTGTATCTGGCCACCCAGGAACTCAACCATTTTTCTTTGTCTGCCAGTTCTGCTTTTCTTCTTCATGGAAGCCCCTATGGCAAATAAGGTTGCGGTGTTGTCCTGAAGTCGTTTCTAACCATTGCATAAAGATGCCCCGAACTTTTCACTTCAGGGTTCATGACGTCAGTCATCCCTTATTTTGCTAAAATTATTCCTTTCAACCTTTCCCTCTATTCGCAAGGATTCACTTACATAGAGACACATTTAACCATTATTGTGTGATGCATAAGTTCCGTTCGTCTTCTGACTCTCCCCGTTGTATGAACACATTACGTTCCACGAAAAACAGGGCTTCACTTTCACTTTCGTTCGTATGTGCAATTTCGCCTAGATAATTAAAGCTGTCAACGCTTACAACGCAACTGAAGTCTATTCTGTTTGTTGCTTTAGTAGCTTCTACCACTGTTAATGTTTCTCCAGATGGAGTTTCGAGATGATCAGAAAGCGGGATAATTAATATTGACACAGTTCTTTGTACTCCGGAGAGGGTCTGGATTCAGTAATTCCTTCGGTAAAGTATATTTCTACATTCAGAGTCTATTTATTTTATTTTTACTCGACTGAGCATCTGAGTCAATGACTCAAAGAAACAAAATTCCCTATATCGTACACCAAACATTATAAACATACAAAAATAGCGTAGTAAAATATGAAACCATGAAATTTCAGGATGGCAATAACAAGGAAAACTTTATTATAAATAATGAAATGAACGGAGTAGAAGGATGTACGTCGTAATGATGTGCAACACGCTATATAACAGATGGCAGTCCTTCGTTCCTTTATTTTGAGTACCTTTATTTAAGGGGTCTTGAACTTATTGAAGCATCTAGAGTAGTAATGGTTCAAATGGCTCTGAGCACTATGGGACTTAACATCTGAGGTCGTCAGTCCCCTAGATTTAGAACTACTTAAACCTAAGGGCATCACACACATCCATGCCCGAGGCAGGATCCGAACCTGCGACGGTAGCAGCAGCGCAGTTGCGGACTGAAGCGCCTAGAACCGCTCTGCCACAACGGCAGACGTCTAGAGTAGGATCAGAGAATAAGAATAAAGTCGAGCGTCCAGATACGGTACATGCAGTAGTGTAACAGTGAAAGTATACCACATTTTGTTTTTAGTCTGAAGGCAATCTTTATATAATAACTGCTATTGTTTGCAGAAATTATTTTTGAGAAATACACCACTCTTTCTTAATTCGCCGTTTAACATGAAGGTGGTATCACCTGTAATAGAGTCCGCAGCTCGTGGTCTAGTGGCTGTCGTTGGAACCTCTGGATCACAGGGGCCCGGGTTCGTTTCCCGAGCGGGTTGGGGATTTTCTCTGACCGGGATCTGGGTGTTTGTGGTGTCATCGTCATTTCATCGTCATCCACATCATTCGTGACATTGGCTAGATTGGACTGTGAAAAAAATTGGACGGTGAAAAAATTGGGACTTGGTACAGGCGCTGAAGATCGCGCAGTTGAGTGCCCCACAAATCGAACATCATCATCATCATCACCTGTAACAGAATTGGCAAATTACCAGTCGCAAAACATGGTGTTGCCCTCACAGCTCCCATACACTTGTGGGAGAAAAAGGCGCGATATCCCGGGGCAATCCGTTTGCTGAATGACTGAGAGATCTGTCACGGCACCAATATCGACACGATTGTCTGAATTTCAGGTAAAAGATCCGGGAAAAGCTCTAAATATGGGTCTGTATTTGGACATCTAGTTGCTTAATTTGATGGACAAATCAGCGAAAGAAAGTAAAAGCAATGGAACAATGATGTATTTGGATCGGGAAAGTTGACAATTGCCTGCTCATATTAGTAACATCGATGCACAGATTTCAGACTTCATTTCAGCTATCAAGTACTTGTAATAGTATTTACATGATAGTGACATAGGTATAAGCGTTTTTCTGTAGTTTTGGTTAAATATCAAACACAGATTATTACCACTGAATTACAAGTTATGAGTTTTGTTTCGTTTGTCTGAATGGCTCGTTAGAGTACCTATGCATTTTGGTGCGGTACTGAAACATGCTTTCGCTAACAAAAAACAAATTCGCTCCATGACATTTCATGATGTATGTCCGCTGTATCCACGACTGGTTTTATGTAATGTTTGTGGTGTATGATTACGGAAAAAAAATAATAAATATTTTTGTTTCCGCCCTGTAATCGGTGAGTTCCCTTTCGTCTGAAAATGACAATCAGTAAATGGCCGACTAAGAGTCAATTCTTCATATTATACGTCTACTAAAACATGGCACGTCGTTGCGTTTCGTAGAGCAGAGAAGAAGCGTGGAGGAAGGAGTAGAACACGGTAGTTACGAATTTCAACGGGGGCCCAATTTTGCTACGCTGCATAAGTCGGAGGCGATTCCGAAGCGCGATAGCACTCGGTATAAACAGAGAAGCCGCGGGCAGATGACCGGCGCGTGCCTCAGGACTTCTCCAGACTGCAATTACTTGTTGGAGATAACACAGGCCGGCATTAAACCGCCCCGGATCACTAGTAAAGAAGTGCATACCGTATTCCGTGTCCGAACCTCACAAGGGGCATCCTTGCCGCTGCCGATAGCCCTCCGCCCCCAATACTTGCTGCTACTGCTGGCTGCTACTGGAGTCCGGAGAGCACAGGTCGATGGAGTAGCAGGGCTACTGCACGAGACTAAGGCCCTTGCGTATGATTCTGTAAATAAACGGTGTAAGACGTGTATATTTCTATTGTCTATTGTCAAACAACAATTTATTTATATATTATTTATATATATATATATATTTATTTATTTATATATTTATTTATTTATTTATTTATATGTTATTAATAGGATTAAGTAGGAACAATTAATATTTGTCATTTTGGAAATAATTTTGTAGCAGGGAATGTCTGCGGGAGAGACCATACATTGATATAATTTTAGAAAGGGCGGGAGAGACCGCGTATCGATATATTTTAAGAAAAGAGCGGGAAACACCGCGCATTGATACATTTTGTAATGGTAGCAGGGAATGTCTGCACCAGAAAGCATTGTTGGCGGGAGAGACCGCACTTCAGCGTTCGTAGGAAGTCAGTAGTAAGCGAGATGTGAAGCGAGTCGGTAGCAGGTCTGAAGCGAGAGGTTGAAAGGAGCGGTGTGCCTGCCAGCCACCAGCTATGATTTACAAGAGATTATAAACGGATGTACAGAGACATCAGCTAACTACTATCATAAGAGGAACTAATATTATTGAATTATTATTTTTTTTTGAGAAACTCAAGACTACTGAAGGTATGTTTGCGCAATGCTAGTTGTAAGATTATTGTAAAAAGTAAGTCCCATTTGAACGTTTGTAAAATCATTTCATTACCTACAGTAAATTTTTGAAGAATTGTTTTCAGAATATAATTAATTTTTGCCAGCAATATTGCACTACTGCATATAATCCATCCCAGAAACCATCAACGTAAAACTTTGCAAAATTTTATTGTTGTCAAGAAAAAGTTTAACTATGAGTTACGTAACTTCAGTGAAATTAATTCAAGAATAACGTTAGCTTTGCTATTAAAGACTAGCGTCAGCTTTTGTAATAAATACAGCCACTTATTATGACAGCCCAGCAGCAGCTAATAGAGTATAGTAAAACAGAGTAAGTATATTCATGTCTCAGTTCGATGTAGCAGTCATATGGCGATCCAGTAACAGTGAAAAAGGTAAGGAACAGGTCTGGGTTATTGCAGGTAACGACTGAGGGCCACGACGACGACACATTCTATGTTTCGTCGAAATAATCAGCAAATCACTTTTAATAAGCAGCACTTAAATTTGTATGCGAAGATTGCATTTATCATTATTGAGAAAGAGAATTAATTTCAAAGGGAAGATTTCATTTGTTATTATTAAGCAAGAGACAGAAATGCTAAGGGAACGGGTTCAAAGGTTATTCTAGAAGGGAAGGTTGCGTAACAAAAGAGATATAGAGGAGACGGGAAGGTTTCAACGGGACTGTTTGCAAGCGCAGTACTAAACTTTTTCTTTCTGTCACCATGAAACAGTTTTCATTGACTTATTAGTCATAAATTACTTATGAATCACACACTATTTTCTCATGGGAAATTCGTGTAAGACCAATACGACTTCAACCTCACACTTCGATGTCTGACTGAAAAATTTTGGATTAGCAGACATATGCTACCCCATTGTATCGACATAAGGCGACGTTAGGAAATTTATACTGAGGGAGCTACCAAGGAGCTGTACTAAGAGGGACGGGTGGGAGGGAGGGGTTGAAAGGGGAGGCAGCAGTATTGAGGAAAAGGGAGCGTTGGAGGTCACAAACCATAATTTACTATAAAAAAAAAACTCAAACCTACTGACAAACTGTGTTTATGAATCACTGTTTTTGACACGTTTTTCTCACGTCGCTTTCTCGTTTCTGCCTGGTACAAATTTTGCAATTGATTTTAAAACTAACTTCCCGATTGGCTAAAGACTTGAAACTTTCAACATAGCTCAGAACCGAATAACAAAGCAATATTAGCTACCTTTCTTGTCTGATGTTTAACGAAGTGTGGTGCGTTTACCACTGACATTACCCGATAAACCAGAAGCTTGAAACTTCTGGGATACTTCAGAACTGGATGTTATTGTTGTTGTTGTGGTCTTCAGTCCTGAGGCTGGTTTGATGCAGCTCTCCACGCTACTCTATGCTGTGCAAGCTTCTTCATCTCCCAGTACCTACTGCAACCTACATCCTTCTGAATCTGCTTAGTGTATTCATCTCTTGGTTTCCCTCTACGATTTTTACCCTCCACGCTGCCTTCCAGTACTAAATTGGTGATCCCTGGATGTCTCAGAACATGTCCTACCAACCGATCACTTCTTCTAGTCAAGTTGTGTAACAAGCTCCTCTTCTCCCCAATTCTATTCAATGCCTCCTCATTAGTTATGTGATCTACCGATCTAATCTTCAGCATTCTTCTGTAGCACCACATTTCAAAAGCTTCTATTCTCTTCTTGTCCAAACTAGTTATCGTCCATGTTTCACTTCCATACATGGCTACACTCAATACAAATACTTTCAGAAACAACTTCCTGACACTTAAATCTATACTCGATGTTAACAAATTTCTCTTCTTCAGAAACGATATCCTTGCCATTGCCAGTCTACATTTTATATCCTCTCTACTTCGACCATCATCAGTTATTTTGCTACACAAATAGCAAAACTCCTTTACTACTTTAAGTGTCTCATTTCTTAATCTAATTTCCTCAGCATCACCCGACTTAATTCGACTACATTCCATTATCCTCGTTTTGCTTTTGTTGATGTTCATCTTATATCCTCCTTTCAAGACACTATCCATTCCGTACAACTGCTCTTCCAAATCCTTTGCTGTCTCTGACAGAATTACAATGTCATCGGCGAACCTCAAAGTTTTTATTTCTTCTCCATGGATTTTAATACCTACTCCGAATTTTTCTTTTGTTTCCTTTATTGCTTGCTCGATATACATATTGAATAACATCGGGGAGAGGCTACAACCCTGTCTCACTCCCTTCCCAACCACTGCTTCCCTTTCATGCCCCTCGACTCTTATAACTGCCATCTGGTTCCTGTACAAATTGTAAATAGCTTTTCGCTCCCTGTATTTTATCCCTGCTACCTTCAGAATTTAAAAGAGTGTATTCCAGTCAACATTGTCAAAAGCTTTCTCTAAGTCTACAAATGCTAGAAAAGTAGGTTTGCCTTTCCTTAATCCAGCTTCTGAGATAAGTCGTAGGGTCAGTATTGCCTCACGTGTTCCGATATTTCTACGGAATCCAAACTGATCTCCCCCGAGGTCGGCTTCTACTTGTTTTTTCATTCGTCTGTAAATAATTCGCGTTAGTATTTTGCGGCCGTGACTTATTATACTGGTAGTTCGGTAATTTTGACATCTGTCACCACCTGCTTTCTTTGGGATTGGAATTATTATATTTTTCTTGAAGTCTGAGGGTATTTCGTTTGTCTCATACATCTTGCTCACCAGATGGTAGAGTTTTGTCAGGACAGGCTCTCCCAAGGCTGTCAGTAGTTCTAATGGAATGTTGTCCACTCCCGGGCCCTTGTTTCGACTCAGGTCTTTCAGAGCTCTGTCAAACTCTTCACGCAGTATCGTATTTCCCATTTCATCTTCATCTACATCCTCTTCCATTTCCATAATATTGTCCTCAAGTACATCGCCCTTGTATAGACCCTCTACGTACTCCTTCCACCTTTCTGCTTTCCCTTCTTTGCTTAGAACTGGGTTTCCATCTGAGCTCTTTATATTAATGCTGTGGTTCTCTTTTCTCCAAAGGTCTCTTTAATTTTCCTGTAGGCAGTATCTATCTTACCCCTAGTGAGATAAGCCTCTACATCCTTACATTTGTCCTCTAGCCATCCCTGCTTAGCCACTTTGCACTTCTTGTCGATCTCATTTTTGAGACGTTTGTATTCCTTTTTGCCTGCTTCATTTACTGCATTTTTATATTTTCTCCTTTCATCAGTTAAATTCAATATTTCTTCTGTTACCCAAGGATTTCTACTAGCCCTCGTCATTTTACCTACTTGATCCTCTGCTGCCTTCACTACTTCATCCCTCAAAGCTAGCCATTCTTCTTCTACTGTATTTCTTTCACCCATTCTTGTAAATTGTTCCCTTATGCTCTCACTGAAACCCTCTACAACCTCTGGTTTAGTCAGTTTATCCAGATCCCATATCCTTAAATTCTCACCTTTTTGCAGTTTCTTTAGTTTTAATCTACAGTTCACAACCAATAGATTGTGGTCAGAGTCCACATCTGCCCCTGGAAGTGTCTTACAATTTAAAACCTGATTCCTAAATCTCTGTCTTACCATTATATAATCTATCTCAAACCTGTCAGTATCTCCAGGCTTCTTCCATGTATACAATCTTCTTTTATGATTCTTGAACCAAGTGTTAGCTATGATTAAGTTATGCTGTGTGGAAAATTCTACCAGGCGGCTTCCTCTTTCGTTTCTTACCCCCAATCCATATTCACCTACTACGTTTCCTTCCCTCCCTTTTCCTTCTGACCAATTCCAGTCACCTATGACTACTAAATTTTCGTCTCCCTTCAGTATTTAAATAATTTATTTTATTTCATCATACATTTCTTCAATTTCTTCGTCATCTGCAGAGCTAGTAGGCATATAAACTTGCACTACTGTGGTAGGCGTGGGCTTCGTTCTATCTTGGCCACAATAATGCGTTCACTATGCTGTTTGTAGTAGCTTACCCGCATTCCTATTTTCCTATTCATTATTAAACCTACTCCTGCATTACCTCTATTTGATTTTGTATTTATAACCCTGTATTCAACTGACCAGAAGTCTTGTTCCTCCTGCCACCGAACTTCAGTAATTCCCACTATATCTAACTTTAACCTATCCATTTCCCATTTTAAATTTTCTAACCTACCTACTCGATTAAGGGATCTGACATTCCACGCTCCGATCCGTAGAACGCCAGTTTCCTTTCTCCTGATAACGACATCCTCTTGAGTAGCCCCCCCCCCCCCCCCCAGAGATCCGAATGGGAGACTATTTTACCTCCGGAATGTTTTACCCAAGAGGACGCAATCACCATTTAATCATACAGTAAAGCTGCATGCCCTCGGGAAAAATTTCGGCCGTTGTTTCCCCTAGCTTTCAGCTGTTCGCAGTACCAGCCCAGCAAGGCCGTTTTGGTTAGTGTTACAAGGCCAGATCAGTCAATCATCCAGACTGTTGCCCCTGCAACTACTGAAAATGCTGCTGCCCCTCTTCAGGAACCACACGTTTGTCTGGCCTCTCAACAGATACCCCTCCATTGTGGTTGCATCTACGGTACGGCTATCTGTATCGCTGAAGCACGTTAGTCTCCCCACCAACGGCAAGGTCCATGGTTCATGGGAGGGGGGGGGGGATAGTAGTGCAATATTAATTCGTTTTCTTGTATGGTGTGTGGCGGAGTGTACTTTGTGTATCATTGCTATTTTCCTTTTTCCCCGTTGTAGTCGCGAACGGTTTGCGGGGACAACGGCTGCTACGCCTCTGTGTGAATTCGAATCTGTCTAATTTTTTACCTTCACTTTGCGTAAGATGTACGTAGCAGGAATCAATATATTGGTTGACTCAGGTGAAGAGAAACTGGAATCATGAAAAAGTTTGAAATCGACTGAAAATTTCGCACACGCAAGACTAAAAGACAGAAAATAATTATTTGAATAGAAGTTAATTTTTCGTATACCACTTTTTAACCGAACTAAAAATGTAAAACAGTTTCTCCTAGTACCATATAGGTTATTAACCCAATAGATGCAGCTCTGTGATTGTGAGTCCTTAACAGCTATGGAATTACTTGGTAGGATTTCAAAATAAAAACGTGGTGCTCACGCACTACGCAACACGTGCATGAATAGTTCAGCTTCTTACTATGATCCGTTGCATACATCTAACGTTTTTCGTTTTAAATTTTACAAATGTTTTCATAGCTATTAAAAATACACAATCATAAATTTTCAGGACTGTATTTGATCGGGAATCTGTACGGACCTGAGAGAAATTACTATATAGCTTTTAGTCCGTTTAAAAACAAGGTGTGTTTAAAATTGATTTTATTTAAATAATTAGTTATTCTTACATCAGTTCCCATGAAGCTGGCAGCGGATAAAACAGCTCTTCGGCCAAAAGTTACACAAATTTAAAATTTTTTTTAAAAATACAGTAGAAACAAATGACAATAAATTTTTTAATTATATTGATGGTGAAAATTTATGATTACTAAAATTTTTAGGTGATTTTGTATTATCATGCACATTTCAGACATTCGCGCCTACGCAGCCGTGTAACAGAAGTTCAATATATTTTCTATTCCGTTTCAAATGATGCCATTCAATTTTTGGGTATTGCAGTCTTTATCTGAAATTACAAAAAATTATTCCGGAAAAATAAAATTTTTCCAAATGTGAAAATATGTCCCGAGGTGCAACGCGCTGATGTACCTAGGAAAACATAGTAGACTGGAATTTAAAAGCGCTGCAATCGAGAAAATCTTTTTATTCTGTATTTAATACTCTACCAGTTACGTTATTACTCTTCTATACACTAGCAACCACTAAGTGAAATCAAATTAAGCAGAAGTATTACCAGAACCAGTTACAAGTGAAAAACATTTTGAAATAGAAGCTATTACAAATTAACACAATTTCCCATTCTGAAGAGAAGTAAAATGGTTAAGATATTAACGAAGAGCAGTTCATTTGTAAGTAGTATATGTCCCATGGTAAGAGGCCTCTTTCCTTTCCACAGTGCAAGATGGGGCATCACCGACGAACTATAGCTTATCTGTGCAGATATTACATAAATAGTTCTAAAAATACATAGCCTTGTACGCACCATGAAATACTGTATCTGAAGATTTACCTATATATTCCATTAACACAAGGTGTTAGGAAATAACCTTTACAGACTTCTAGAACTTGCAGAGGGGAGTGAGTCGACAATATGCTGAAGTGGAAGCCATGCCCAGAAACGCGCCGTTTCCGAGCCACAACCGTTTGAAAACACATTGGTAACACGATCATTTTTACAAGCAGTCGATTAGGCGTGATCCAGTTCCTCACTTGTATAACAATTCCACTCACTGACAGCCAAAGAAATTGCTCGTGTTCTCGTTGGTGGGTTCTCTTGAACGTGATGCAGTATGGCTTCTTCCAATTCGGATTTGCGGCGTCTCCTTGGAGCACTACAGTCACGGCTGCTGTCCGTGAGGGTACCCTTTCTCGAAGTCTTTGCGTAATTTTGGCGAAATGGATATGCGTTGATGTCGAAGGTTGCGGAGAACTGTCTCGATAAAGGCGACGAGCAGCTCATCCATTACAGTGAGCTTCGTCAATCAGATGGATAATGTCTGTGTATTCTGCAGAAGTGTATTCAGCCATGTTGTTCTAACACTTACAGACACATGAATGAGGCTCGAACCAGGACAAGGAGTTGGGATGGACGTCAAATGATATCAGCCGATCCGACGTAGTCGTTCCCCACCATGACTACCCTGTTGCATAACTACCTGGCACGGAAACCCTAGGTTTCCGGAGATGGGTTCCAATTCAAACTGTTGTGTACTCACTATACTCAACGGGTCCTAAGAGTTTGTAGTGGAAATTTTCGAACATCCTGAATATTATAGAGCACTTAAATCTGTAGAATACGAAATACTTACCAGTGATACGCTCAACACAAGTTAATGTCCAACAACATTAAAAACTGTAGAAAATGGCGGTGTGCACTCCTTCACGTGATTCTGCAATGGGTCACTAGACTGAAATACAGACGAAAAAATACAGTGTGCTCCTAGGTACACTATCCTCTACATACAACATTCCCCCCTGCAGTTAAAATATAAAAATTGACGATAGTGGCCGGCCGGAGTGGCCGTGCGGTTAAAGGCGCTACAGTCCGGAACCGCATGACCGCTACGGTCGCAGGTTCGAATCCGGCCTCGGGCATGGATGTGTGTGATGTCCTTAGGTTAGTTAGGTTTAAGTAGTTCTAAGTTCTAGGGGACTGATGACCACAGCAGTTAAGTCCCATAGTGCTCAGAGCCATTTTAACCATTTGACGATAGTGTTACTAACTCTGTGATGTAATGGGGATGCTGTGGTTGCTTGAAACTGTCATGATCATAATTGGATCATGAGCATGGTTCTGAGGCCGTGTGGATGCGGATATAACGATTAACAGTCTTTGAGATGGATTAAGAGGGAGGGAAGAAAACGGAGGGAATGTGCAAGGTGGAGAGTTTAGACTACGGTTGGACGTGGGGGTATATCTCGGGATGGATTTCATTATTAGGGAGTGGGAGTTTGTCGAGCTAGCGGTGAGAGAAAATGTATAAATTATGAATGTGTATGGAGGGGAAATAGGGATTCAGCGGCGCAGTTTGGCATCTGGATTGCTGATTAGTGGATAGGAGATTCGGTGCAGGGACCGGGTTTAGCGATTAATCGATTGAATACTATTGTTCTCCAGGAAGAGAAGCAAGTGTTTTGGAAATGGATGTGTTGGTATAGCGCCGGCCGGTGTGGCCGTGCGGTTAAAGGCGCTTCAGTCTGGAACCGCGTGACCGCTGCGGTAGCAGGTTCGAATCCTGCCTCGGGCATCGATGTGTGTGCTGTCCTTAGGTTAGTTAGGTTTAATTAGTTCTAAGTTCTAGGCGCCTGATGACCTCAGAAGTTAAGTCGCATAGTGCTCAGAGTCATTTGAACCATTTTGTTGGTATAGCATACCAGCTGGGGAAGGGAGGCGAATGTGGAAAGCGAGGCGCACTACACGGCTTTCCAGGATTTCAAGAGACTTGTGTGATTTGCAGAGTGAATCACCAAACGTACTTCTACTTTATGGTAGGTAACTACAGGATTATTAACTGAGAGAGAGTAGTTTCTGATTTGTCCAATTCGCTTTGCTAAGATGGGTTGCATGCGGATCATCTCCTTATTGACGTTTGTAAGTGTTGGCACACGAAAAAAATTCGCCGGTAATTCAGGATACAACTCCTGTTTGTAGCTTTTAGAGCCTGTTAGAGCCATCTGACGTTTTTAGTTGCAAAGAAAATGGCGAGGACAGACGATATAATTTTGATATTTTGCGGCAGGTGGCCTTCGGTGCAATTATTACTGGTTAGTCTCCATTACATACTCGGACCTTCTTCAAACCGGTGCTGGAATCATACGTCGATCTGCCTTTCAGGGCAGGATCCTAAGTAGCAGTTTCTGCTTGCGAAGATCAATTTTTTGATAGGGTTTGGGGGGGAGTAGGGAGCCAGGTGGCCCCACTGTGTACGCTCTCATTTATGTTCTCGACAAATAAGACTGTTTGTATTCTTAACATACAAGCGGAATCAACGCGGTAGCTATGGTGGCAGCTTGAACTAATGACTGGATACAATAGACGTGTGTTGGACCAGTCAGTTGTGAACAGGAAGTGTTAAGTAGTGGACGTGCAGGCGTAGTGTCCCAATGTTGTTGTGTCACGAATGGCAATGGAGCAACATTTCTAAACCAAGTTTCAAGATGTTCTCCAGAATACTTTTAAGAATAAAAGTGTGTCTACAAAGTTTGTCCGCATACCGTGACTCCCGAACAAAAACAAAATGTATGGGGGCCTGCCGCGACTAGATTGAAATGCAAAACGCGGACAATTCAGTATCCACATAGCGTTCATCGTGTCGAGTCACTGTTTTTTGAATGCAGAATCGAAAAGAATGTGCACCACCTGTTCCTTGAACGCGACAATGGAAGACAACAGCCCACAATACCGAGTCACCTCGTTCACAGACGACCACGTTTGTACCTGACCTTCCATCTCCTGATTTACCTTAAGCACTGACATATCTTGTAATAGTATAACGCATTGCCTCAAAAATTTTCCTTTCAGTTTCTTCATTGACAGTCATGACCACTAGAAACTACCAGATGTGCAATGAACTCTTCCTCTGTGTAGAAAAATCAACATGTAAAGGGGAAAAAGTGCAGAAAGAAATTTCATATGAATAATTGTTAGAATTTGAATTTTTCTATTAATTTTCACGATTCAGTAACGGAATTATTACTGACTCATGATGGCTGTATACAGTACATATATTCGTAGTAGTTTTATCATTTCGTTTGTCCCTTGACCATACCTATATCTGGTAATTACGTATGTATGTGGGCTGTAGCTTGCATTATGTTATCTTTCTTTTTGTCTCTTCTTCTCTCATTTTGCGAAATTATCTTTTGTGATTCCAGTTGGTTGTATCTCTGAATGTAGCTAAGCAAAAGATGTAGGATCCAGCCTGTTTGGTCTGTTTAATAAACCTGTCAAGAAATCTACCACAAAATCCAATACTCTTACATACAGTTTCGTAAATGTATCCAGTACAGTACCACTGGGTACTGAAATTATTGAGCCGCTATTTGTACCCGTAACTGAGCGAGGTAATGAAATGGTTTACCCTTGGCCAATCCAAAATTTGGTTCTAATAATCCCAACTTCGACGCAACGTTGGACGCCTATCTTTCTCCCTTCGTATCGGGGGACAATTCTACTCAGATCTTCCTCAAATCCTTCTTCTAACTCCACTTTAAACGACATGTCCTCCTATTAACGGATGTCTGACTCGGTCCACAGATCGGAGGTGGCTGCATATCTGCACCACTCCAACTGGACGATGCTTGGTAAGGAGCTGAGGCGTTGTCGGACTCATTCCTCTGGTTTGTTATAGTTTTATTTCAGTTTCTTCGATCTAGTCTATCCTCACGCTAAGGCGACGTCCTCAGCCACGGTCACCTCGTGCACAGACGACCACGTTTGTATTTGACCTTCCATCTCCTGATTTGCCTTAAGCACTGACATATCTTATAAAAGTATAACGCTTTCTTGCGAAACTAATTCACGTATCAGCATGGGTGTTCCAATACAGCGGAAGCAGGAGATCTAGTATGTAGTTCAGTTGTTTCCCAACGGGATTTCCGTGACACAACCGTTTTCTATCTTTTTACCAGGCGCCACGTTACCGTGAAGATCCCATCTTTTGATCGCCGCAATCATTCCAGCATATGAGGGTAGTAGTGATTGGTAACTCTTGTACCTTTGGAACAAAGAAATCGTAGACTATCGCCTTTGTGTGCGAAATGCAAAAGAACAGTTTTGTGTAGATCCTTACCTTTTCTCAACCATGTTCTGACGTGTGATGTAATATTTACCAGGATCTCGAGGATTATCTCACGATGTCGGATGCCTCAATAGACTACGTTCGTGGCCTATATATTAGTTAGTAATCTGAGATAATTGTAAAATTAAAATTTTAGTTACGTAGCCTTACACTAAGTAAATCATCTATTCTCTTTATTTCACTTATTCTGATGAAGCAAAAGGCTCTGTGTTAACGATTTCCGATAAGAGGAAACGCAAATAATTTTTTGCACGCTATGTGTCATGTCCGCAATTGAAAAATTACCGGACACTTCATCACAATTAAAAGCAGTATGCAATGGACACACCTAGTGGGCGAATTCTTCTCTACCAGCCACTGTTTTCAAGAAAGGAATTCTCGATACCTTTTTGTACTCGCTCGTAAGTTTAGAGAGGAATGAAATGTTAGAAATGTTACGGTAAAAGTTAATAGCTTATCCGCATCAGGCAATCTGGAAGGATCCTTCGAAATTTTAGAGGAAGCACAATATTGTCGGATATCTGTAGACTCTATGGGGAAAAAATGAGTGTTTAAAATATTGACAAAAACCCAAAGAGAACAATGGAAGTAGGAGGTTATAAACGGTAAGTACTCTGCTCATAATATTTAGCGTTCAGTTAAACTGCATATCGAAAAGTGAAAGAAAAGTATAATAATAACTAATGCAGTAGGGGAAAGAAAAAAAAAGTCGATACTCTCGTTCAAAGATTAGAAATTTCCCCTTTTAAACGTACGGGTGACTTAGAAGAATGAGTGTGATATGAAATTCATTTTTAAATGAATGTTAATGTCGAATGTCGACATAGAACAAGTGGAAGAGACTCGCAAAATAGTCGACATGGAACTGTAGCAAATGATATAAATAACGAAGTGGCACAAAAGAAGTAGCTTTTAGGAATACAAGAAATCTGCTTTTCTCAAACATTTGAGTTTGACCAAAGAGTAAGTTACTGGATTGAGAATGAGGAGGAGAAAAGCTAGAAAACGGAAAGGAAATGGATACGAATGAAATGTGATACTAACGAAGGATGTTAAAAAATAAGTGGTAACATAACGAGCGAAAAGCAAATATATTAGGAAAAAAACTGGCGAAGGAGAGGTGAAAAAGTCATATAAGAAGACATGGCATGTTGATACCCAATGTGGCCAGAAACCCGGCAGTACTGCGGTGGTCTAGCAGTTTTAGGCGCTCAGTCCGGAACAGCGCGACCTCTACGGTCGCAGGTTCGAATCCTGCCTCGGGCATGGATGTGTGTGATGTCCTTAGGTTAGTTAGGTTTAAGTAGTTCTAAGTTCTAGGGGACTGATGACCACAGATGTTAAGTCCCATAGCGCTCAGAGCCATTTGAACCATTTTGAACCCGGCAGTACTTAATATGAAAACTAAAGACTAAGATGAAGAGGACAAAACTTAATCTTTGTACTTCAATCACTTATAAGAAGCTTGACATGTTGTCAACCGGAGAAAATCCGTGACATCTCGATCACGCAATGTCTTCTAACGCAATCCATTCTCGCACCACTTTTTACGTTGTTCACCGAGAACGAGTTTCGGATACTCTAAAGAGTACATGAAACCGACTCGTTGTTCTGTAATTACAATGGAGCTGACAAAGTTCGGTTAAGAACGATACCCAGCCCTCAATTTAGAAATATGTGTAACAGTACAGTAACACAAGACAGGAAACACAATGTTAAATGGCGCACAAACCGATGGAGTAGAAGCGAAACATTTTTTTATGTGCTAAGCATATTTCTAGTTTTCGATGCGTTTTAATCGGCTTTAAGCTCTATCAAAATAGTTTTCGTCAGCTGTATACTAGCTCTTTCAAATTCCCACCGACGAAAACATTCAGGTGGGTTTGGCAGCTAAGATCGTAACGGTCACTTTGATATTGTCATGCATTTCACCCCCTACGCCGATAGTTCACACGAAAACGTAAAGTTATTTTCCTATAGTTTGGCAACGAATAATCAGATCGCAGCACGAAAAGTCAAATGGTTAAGTTCCTCATGCGTACCTTTGACATTCTCGTTTTCAGGTTTAGCGATGCGTAAGGTTGCCAGTAGTAAACTACAGTAGTAAAGTGTAAGAGCGCAGTGCAAAAAAAGTTGTTTTAATTGCTGTGAGATCAGTATTCTTGTGTAGTGTATGGTTTGCTCGTCACAGCGTAAGTAAGGATTAGAGGGACATACGAATTTATGACTTGCCAATAAAATGCAAGTCCGGAATGTCTCTGCGTGATATCTAACTACCAACAGAAAATTAAACCAATGTACCTATGCGCTCTAGGGTTTTGTTCAAACGTTGCACTTGGGAAAAGAGAATGATTTGATTGTTTCACTAGAACGGTTAGCAAAATTAGGTTTCAGCTCTAAAGGATAATATTGGTTACTAACGTGTCGAAGCAGCAAAGGCTTAATTTTTCACAAAAATTTATTTGCGCCGACATCGCACAGTATTTATGAAATGACATCTTCAACAGACTGTTATATAGATATGATGTTCTATTTCTTTCTATAAACAAGATTAGACTTGGGAACCCAAAAGAGTCTGGGGGAAATGTCATTTCATAACTACAGAAATGTTTTCACGAAAAGTGGCTACAGATGATTCTCCCCTATACTTCTGTAATATCTCATTATACTTGTCATATGATCCGACATACCGTTCAATGCCACGAAACTTCGGTCCTGATACCCTGTTCGCGCCAGTCATTCAATGAAATGTGATGAAATATTCTAGAAGAATTTTCCATTCCTGAAGTCCATCTCTGCAAACTGGAATCTGTTCCTAACAAGACATGAATAAAATCTGCTGAAATGAAATGAATGGTTCGATCAGAATGGAATCTATGAAGTTTCAGTGACATTAAATAATATCACTGCAAACATTTCAGATATCCTGAACGTGCACACAAAATATTAGTGGTAAGTATCTGTGGTTCTGACAAGAACGATGTACAGGAGAATGGTGACAATCAATTCGGTTTTCGGAAAGGTAATGACATTAGACAGCTAGTATTGATGTTGCGATTGATAATGGAAGCAAGACTTAACAAAAGTCAAAACACGTTCATAGGATTTTTCGACCTGGAGAATGCGTTCGGCAGAGTAAAATAGTGAAAAATCTTCGAAATTCCAAGAAAAATAAGCTTTAGCCTTAGGGAAAGACAGATAATATACAATATTCACAATAATGATACAATATGCACAAAAACCAAGTGTGACAAATAGAATCGAAGACCAAGAAAGCAGTGGTAAAATTACTATAAAAGATTGTGTTTTCAGGAAAACTTAAGGACAACGGTGACTTTTACTGTAACGAGGAAAAACTCTGACACAGTCTATTTTGTTGTAAATTTTTTTTATACAGGCTTTCATAAAATATTAATTCTAAACAACTACTTCCAAGATAAGCAAATTTCTGTTAAACTGCTTAACTGTTTTTATTAGTAACATTTATGTATGTTCTAACTATAAAGTCACTTTTTTCCATTCAACAAGTTACTTTGTACATTATGTTATACATTTCTAAACAGTCTTGATCTTCCCATGCAGACTTTCTCGAAAACGTGAATGATAAAAAAACTGCATTATACACTCATTTTCAGAAAAAAAAAACAGAACACCTTGAACTACTAAAGATAGGACGTTCATATTCGCAGGACATTTACGTTAATATGTTATGCGGAAATGATCAGCATTTGAATGAAGTCGGCCCACGGGCTCAAGGTAAACACAGATATCGGTGCGCAACACCACGTACCAGCAAAATGTGTCTGCGGCTCTCGGTGTCGCAATAAACCGAAGGTAATGGATCAATGTGACTTGCGCAAACGTGCAGGATGTCTCGCAGACTTGTACGCGAACCGTACCGTAAAATCAGTTAATTCGAAAGAGGGCGCATTATTTGCATGAGAGAAAGTGATGCATACATCCAGGAAGTTTAACAATGAACAGTATAGATTGCAATAATATTTATTTATTAACCGGTTTCGGCTTATATGCATGCCATCTTCAGAATTTTTTGCTCCCCCCCCCCCCTCCCCTAGGTCTGGTGCTGGCGGCTCTTCAGATTTTTCGTGATACCACGATCGATTCTGAAGATGACTTGTAGTTAAGTCGAAACCCGTTAATAAAGCTCTATTATTACGATCTCGACTGTTCATTTTAACTTAAATATAGCATCAGGTCGCTGCTCTGCGTGGACGATGTTGTCAGAATTTATGATCCAGGAAATTGTTGTTCGTGTGGGACGAAGTGTTTTGGCAGTGCGACGGGTGTGAGTAGAATGGTCCACGGAAGACTGTACAACACAACGAGATGGGTCAGGTCGTACCACCCAGACCACCCCCTAGAAGATCGACACCTCATCCGGATAGCATTTCAAGACAAATCTGCGCCCTCCTCGGCTCTGGCGTAACAGTGGAACAAACACGTAATACACCATTAGGGGTGACAGTCCGTCGCCGATTATTACGACATAGGTTACGTGCGCACCGTTCTCTTCTCCGTCTACCTCTGACGAGTGTGTGGAAACATGTTAGACGGCAGTGGTGTACCGAACGACGTCACTGGAGATAGGAATGACATCATATAGTGGTTTAGGACGAATTCAGATTCTGTTTGTTTGAAAATGATGGCCGCATTTTGGAGCGCCGTAGGCAGGGGGAGCGGCATCACAGTGCCTGTGTTCGCATAAGACATACAGCGCCAACTCGAGACCTCATGGTATGGTGTGCTATTGGGTATAGCCACAATTGACAGTTGGTGCGTGATCAGCGCACTGTGACCAGTGAGACCTAAGTGAATCACATCCTATGTAGCCATACACTTTCTGCACAGAGCGCCAGATATTATTTTTCAGCAAGACAATGCACGATCACATGTTGCTGCACAAATACATTCCTTCGTGGTATCAAAGGGTGTCAACATTTTGCCCTAGCCCGCCGGATCACCAGAGTTGTCACCAATCGAAAATGTGTGGGATATGGTGAAAGTACGGGAGCAGCGCTGAGGAACTTTGGAACCAGGTGAATGCAGCATGGATGACTACAACACAAGGCATCATTCGCGTCGATGGTATCACTCATGGAACAAGCTATCAGGGCCCACGGTGGCCTCTGTTCCTACTATCCAACAGGACACTGAAAGGCCAGTCATTTCTGCAGAACATATTAATGTACATGTCCTGTGAATATGAACGTCCTATTTCCAGTCGATCAGAGTGTTCTGTTTTCTCTGAAAATGAGTGTATAACTGTGTTATTATTCTACATCTACGTACATACTCCGCAATTCACCATACGGTGCGTGGCGGAGGGTACCTCGTACCACAACTAGCATCTTCTCTCCCTGTCCCACTCCCAAACAGAACGAGGGAAAAATGACTGCCTATATACCTCTGTACCAGCCCTAATCTCTCTTATCTTATCTTTGTGGTCTTACCGCGAAATGTAAGTTGGCGGCAGTAAAATTGTACTGCAGTCAGTCTCAAGTGTTGGTTCTCTAAATTTCCTCAGTAGCGATTCACGAAAAGGGCGCCTCCTTTCCTCTAGAGACTCCCACCCGATTTTCCTTTAAATCTGACAGTTCCTTTCCAAATAATATCAAATAACGATTAATAAATGTGAAATGTAGTCATATAACAACACGATAGTGTATCAACTAATGCATTTATAAGCCATTTACCTCTTACTCCAATACTAAATCAAAGGCTGTTTCATTATAGTTGTCATCGAAACTGGTCAGGGAATATAGCTAGTAATCGAGGCCGGACTAAAGCAGGAGCGACAATGAAGATTCAAACAAGAGCTACATCTACATCCATACTCCGCAAGCTACCTGACGCTGTGTGGCGGAGGGTACCTTGAGTACCTCTATCGGTTCTCCCTTCTATTCCAGTCTCGTATTGTTCGTGGAAAGAAAGATTGTTGGTATGCCTCTGTGTGGGCTCCAATCTGTCTGATTTTATCCTCATGGTCTCTTCGCGAGATATACGCAGGAGGGAGCAATATACTGCTTGACTCCTCGGTGAAGGTATGTTCTCAAATCTTCAACAAAATCCCGTACGGAGCTACTGACCGTCTCTCTTGCAGAGTCTTCCACTGGAGTTTATCTCTCATCTCCGTAACGCTGTCGCGATTACTAAATGATCCTGTAAAGAAGCGCGCTGCTCTCTGTTGGATCTTCTCTATCTTTTCTATCAACCCTACATGGTATGGATCCCACACCGGTGAGCAGTATTCAAGCAATGGGCGAACAAGTGTACTGTAACCTACTTCCTTTGTTTTCCGACTGCATTTCCTTAGGATTCTTCCAGTGAATCTCAGTCTGGCATCTGCTTTACCGGGGATTAATTTTGTATGGCGTGTTTAGTGTTTCAAGAGGCATCGTATCGAAGATTTAACCGCATGCCCTGGTTTTCGAGGTCTACTCAAGACCAGTCCCATAATTTGGTTCCCTGGCAAATAAGTGCAGTTTCATAAAATCAATTTATTAACTAATTGTGTGTTTCAATTGTCAATTTTTGGCTGATTCTTGGGCAGAAAAACTTTGTTTCAAAAAATTGTTTTATTACCCAGTTGTATTAATTAAATTAATAAACGGTTAAAATCGGTATTCCTCTAGTTATTCATCCAGACCTTGCTCCACAACAGCCTCTTCTACAAAAGACACTTGAACGTCCACCGATTGGTGGTTCACGATAATAAGAAATTTGGAGTGTTATAGGAATGTTTGTAAATTAGGTAACACAGTTTGCACCTAGAGGACATCTGATCCTGACGGACATTCGTCAGTTTTGAATCTGATTCTATGCCCCCACGTACATCTTGGGGACGGATTGACAGACTTCCGCCTTGTGTCCTTATTTACCACGTAATTTACATTTTGTTCAGTGAAAACATCATTTCTGCCCTTTGTGAGAAATTAAATAATTGTTATTCCTTTGCGATTTCATCGTGTGCTGGCGCCCCCAAAACTTTCTGTGAAGATGGAGCCTTACGCAGCGTACATGTGAAACCGGTACAGCAGGGCCGAGTGCGGCCCTCACAGAGCTGGTTGACGGAGGACACCTGGAAAGGGTCTTAGGGTCCACATACTACCCACATGTGTAGAAGGCACATTGATAATGAGGGATCGTTAAATTCCAGAAATTCAGTTTTGAGCCTTCCGTTTAGGGAAACGTACTAAACCATGTCCCTCACTAACGAAACGAGTAATATTGCTTGCACTCTCAATCAATGCACTGAAAACTGGAGTCCTAAGAGTGTGCCTGCAGCTACCTGATCCATTCCCAGTAAGCTCTTTATTTACATGAAGTGTTGAGTGCTATTGGCAAGGGATTTCAGATCGATTCCTTATTTATGGATTTCCGGGAGGCTTTTGACACTGTACCACACAAGCGGCTCGTAGTGAAATTGCGTGCTTATCGAATATCGTCTCAATTATGTAACTGGATCTGTGATTTCCTGTCAGAGAGGTCACAGTTCGCAGTAATTGACGGAACGTCATCGAGTAAAACAGAAGTGATTTCTGGCGTTCCGCAACGTAGTGTTATAGGCCCTTTGCTGTTCCTTATCTATATAAACGATTTGGGAGACAATCTGAGCAGCTGTCTTCGGCTGTTTGCAGATGATGCTGTCGTTTATCGACTAATAAGGTCATCAGAAGATCAAAAAACTGCAAAACGATTTAGAAGAAATGTCGGAATGGTGCGAAAAGTGACCGTTGACCTTAAGTAACGAAAATTGTGAGGTCATCCACATGAGTGCTAAAAGGAACTCGTTAAACTTCTGTCACACGATAAATCAGTCTAATATAAAAGCCGTAAATTCAACTAAATACCTAGGTATTACAATTACGAACAACTTAAATTGGAAGGTTCAAATGGTTCAAATGCCTCTGAGCACTGTGGGACTTAACATCTATGGTCATCCGTACCCTAGAACGTAGAACTACTTAAACCTAACTAACCTAAGGACATTACACACATCCATGCCCGAGGCAGGATTCGAACCTGCGACCGTAGCATAAATTGGAAGGAACACATAGAAGGCTAACCAAAGACTGCATTTTATTGACAGGACACTTAGAAAATGTAACAGACCTGCTAAGGAGACTGCCTACACTACGCTTGTCCGTCCTCTTTTCGATACTGCTGTGCAGTGTGGGATCCTTAACACATAGGACTGATGGAGTACATCGAAAAAGTTCAAAGAAATGCAGCACTTATTGTATTATCGCGAAATATGAGAGAGAGAGTGTCACAGAAATGATACAGGATTTGGGATGGACATCATTAAAAGAATGGCGTTTTTCGTTGCGACGGAATCTTCTCACGAATTTACAATCACCAACTTTGTCCTCCGAATGCGAAAATATTTTGTTGACACCGACTTACATAGGGAGGAACGATCACCAAGATAAAATAAGGGAAATCAGAGCTCGTACGGAAAGATATAGGTGTTCATCCTTTCCTCGCGCTATACGAGATTGAAATAATAGAGAATTATGAAGGTGGTTCGATGAACCCTGTGCCAGACACTTAAATGTGATTTGCAGAGTATCCATGTAGATGTAGACGTAGACCGTCCGTTTTTTTTATGACAAGTAAAAAGTTTCTAACGGGCACCAGCCATATGGATTTGAGAATCAAAATATTCCGTCAGTTTAATTTTAAGCTAATTATAGGACAAATCTTGTTGTTCAGCCTCCAGTCTGAACTCTTGCAGGAGGCTGTATGAGGAATGTTCAAAAAATTCCGGAACTTTGTCCACAAAATTTTTCTATGCCTACGTTTTACACATTGTGCATAGTCTCCTTCTAAATGTTCTCCTCCACTAGTGACACACCGCTCCCAACGCCGTTTCCACTTCCGGAAACTGTATTTCTATGCTTTCACATAAGAAAGATGTTACCGTGTCTGCTGTTGTCATAAAAAAAATTTTGCCTGTGGGTTCAAATACTAAATACTGTTCATTTTAACATTCAGCTGTATATATTTTAAATCTTAAGTAACCTACTTGTATTTACGGATACCAGATGGCACTCGTGGTGTCATGTTCACCTGCCCGCAATTGTTGACGCGGGCGCCTCAGTGCGTTGTTACCTGTGGCTTTACAGATATGAGCAGCCCATAGTGGCTCGTCTTTATTCATTATTTTTTTTAAAAAATTGTGACTAAAGCCATTCGGCCTTTTATTTATTTTATACGTCACATGTAAGTACTGTCTCTGTCTTGTGTTGTTAGTCAGTACTTACATTTTTATGTAAAAATTTTCTTTTCCCATAAATTTGTAATTATGTTCAAAATTGGTTCAAATGGCACTATGGGACTTATCATCTGAGGTCATCATGCCCCTAGAACTTAGAACTACTTAAACCTAACTAACCTAAGGACATCACACACATCTATGTCCGAGGCAGGATTCGAACCTGCGACCGTAGCGGTTGCGCGGCTCCAGAGTGAAGCGCCTAGAACCGCTCGGCCGCACCGGCCGGTATAATAATGTTATTGGCCACTTTAAACATTTAAATTCTGATGAAAGCACTCTTAGAAGTGTTGAAACCTGGTTAATAAGACTAAAAATTGTGACCGAGGGCTCATTTGTTTGAACTTAAGTTTATAAACGATCACTGAACGAAGCAGCCATGTTTAAAACTTTACTATTTTAGGTCTCGCTGTAGTTGCCCCTATGAGCTCGTATTCTGACTACCCGCATAGTTGTCGTGTCATGTCTGTGGACTATTTGCCTTAACATAAAACTTAGTTAGCGAAACAATGCCTACATTATGGTTAGCGGGGGTGCAACGTCGTACATTGAAGCAGACTCATAATGCCAAGTTCTTTGTAAATTGGACACTGTAATCACTGAAATGTTAATTACGCTTTGAACTCACGAAGTTTCATTTCGTTTCATTCTCTCCTTCTTGAAGTGTGGCCCTTTACAAAATTTCCACTGATCCTCTGAAGTAAGTTGGTGCTAAGCTAAGTAATTAAGTTCAGTGCTATGACATGCCAGGGTACTACTCTTTCTGCTGCAACACGTGTAACCACAAAAGATGGCCTGAATTTCTAAAAGCCGGCCGTGGTGCCGTGGTGCTTGGGAGGAAACACACAAAATTCAAATGAAGATTTGAACGCGTGTGCTTGGAAGTTAGCCCCCAAACATTTGCATTCTGGTGCGAAGACAATGGAGATCGCGACTTCCCTGGCAGTGAGCAGCTTCAACGAAGGGTATTCAGCAATTCTGAAGACCATGACAAAGATGGACGTCACCCTGGGACTCTATTCGACGCAGTTCGCCAAGCATTCCGACGACCACCGGATTCAAGCTGCCGAAAACCGCTTGTCACCGGCTATACGAGCGGCTCTGGAGCAGCGCAGGATGGCCCAGATCGAGCAGAACGCCCTCTGTGAGGAAGAGGGAGGACTAGTTTATGGATCCGGAGTTGCAGATTGAACGTACGTTGCATAATATTGCATTTATCTGTAGTCAAAACTTCAAATGCGTTTTTCTCGAAATGACGTTTTTCCTTTTTATTTTATCGGGCGGTATGGTAACATCAAATCTACTGAACCAATTGGCATAATTCTTTGTTTCCGACGAAGCTAACTAAATTGTCTAGTAGTTGTATCACCTTTATTCCGATCCACCAACTATAAATATTTTTACTTGGCCGACGAATTCGAAAAATAGATGGAAAAATTCTATTTTTTTAAATGACCACCATTTTGTTTCCTATGGTCCAAATAACTTAAGCGAAGTGCACCTCCTAAAGAATCTTATATACTTCGCAACGTCAACTCAATTTTGATTTCAGACGAGCCGGCTGACCTGTGACATACCGCACGTGGAGGTCTACATCGAAATTTTGTTTCGTTCCGACGGCACTTCCGCCTTTACTCTTCGACGTTTCCGGTCGAAAAAATTCGAATTTGTAAAGGAAATATCAACAAACATTTTGAGCAAATTTGACACTGATATCTATAACACGTCTCTAGAAAAAAATTCTCAAAGAACATGCGTTTTTCGGGCCGAAGATAGTAAACCTCCCCTTACGAAAATGCTAAATGCGACAGGATATGGATACATTTTACAGTACTATATTTCGAAAATTTTGGAGATGATGATTGCATCAGTACGACAAATCACCATCTCACAAACGAACAACCTTAAATGAAGTGGCTTACTACGAGTCCCGTTACAATTTCCTACTGGTTACAGCGGACTTTGACGATGCTAGCAGTGCATCTCTGAATTCGGTGTGTACTGTCATCTCTACCTGATAGCGACTCCGGGCGCTACGGCAGTATTCAAGAATTGGTCTCTCTAACCTCTAGTATGCGATTTCATTTACAATTGCTCTCCACTTTCCAAGAACTCTTCCAAAGATTCTGCCATTCGCCTTCCATAATACTGATTTCGCGCGTTTGTCTTATTTCATGTCGCTTCTCAACCATATATAGTTGTTCGATGTGAAGTGTCGAAGAGGTTCTGTACTGTTCTTGTTGTCGGATACTGTCGCGTTTTTTGTCTTTGTTATAAGCACTATCCGAAAGTTACACATAGTGGAAGAGGGCTGCCATTCATTACACCAAGAACAAATTTGGCTCGAGACTTTCTTCCTCATTATTATCATCCAACGAACATACTTTCGTGTAGATAATAATAGCGTTAGATACAATCTAATATAGCAACTAACACCATCAAGAGCCAAAGTCTAGCTGAGGACGCTCAACAGAAGGCTATATGGAAAGCTGAATTGCATAATAGGAGATAAACAATTTGGTTTCAGGCGAGGAGTGGGAACTAGAGATGCCACTGGGCTACTGAGAGTGATAGATACATGGAGAAGAAAAGGAAGGTGTATGTTGTGTTCTTTGATTTTGAGAAGGCTTTTGACTGTGTCAAGTGGGACAAACCGATGGGAATCCTAAAGAAACATGGAGGGATAAACGGTTAATTAGAAATTTATATTTGAACCAGAGGGCAAGAGTAAGAATAGGAGGTATGATCAGTGAAGAAATTGAACTGGGAAGACGTGTAAGACAAGATTGTTGTTTATCACCAACACTGTTCAATGTATATCTCGAGGAAATTATTAGTGAAAGTTTTGATGGAAGGAGAATAGTTTGTATCGGGGGTCGGAGAGTGGAGTGTATAAGATTTGCAGACGACATGGTTGTGACGGCAGAGAGAGCAACAGAGATGGAACAAATATCAGATGACCTAAACACAAAATTAGAAGAATATGGAATGAAGATTAACAAGAAGAAAACGTAAAGCATGGTAATTGGAGGAAAGGGGAGAAAATGCCCTATGAAAATAGGGGGAGAGGAAACAGAGCAAGTGAATAACTTCAATTACTTGGGAAGTGTAATAATCGATGATATGTGTTGCTCAACAGAAATTAGGAAAAGAATTGCAATGGCAAAAGAAGAATTCAAGAGGAAACAGAAATTACTTTGTGGATCACTAAACAAAGATTGAGGAAAAGACTTGCCAAATGTTACATCTGGAGCGCTCCACTGTTTGTGTGGAGACCTGGACATTGAGGAAGGAAGATGAAAGAAGATTGGAGGCACTAGAGATATGGATATGGAGAAGAATGGAAAAAGCGAAATGGGAAGACCGACTTAGGAATGAAGAAGTATTAAAAAGAGTTGGAGAAGAAAGAAACATGCTGAAAGTCATCAGAAAGAGAAAACGGAGCTGGACTGGACATTGTTTGAGGAGTGACTGTTTATTGAAGGAAGCAATAGAAGGAAAGGTGGAGGGAAAAAGGGGAAGAGGAAAAGGAAGATATTAAATGCTGGACAATATCAAAGGAGGCAAATATTCAGAAATGAAAAGACTGGCTACGGACAGACAAAAGTGGAAGAAACTTAACCCATGACAAGACCTGCCGTAAGGCAGAATACCATACCACTACTACAGTATTTTCGTTCTTCGCGTTTCGAGAGAAAATGTTCTGATCGTCCGCGCCGGCCGCGGTGGTCTAGCGGTTCTAGGCGCTCAGTCAGGAACCGCGCGGCTGCTACGGTTGCAGGTTCGAATCCTGCCTCGGACATGGATGTGTGTGATGTCCTTAGGTTAGTTAGGTTTAAGTAGTTCTAAGTTCTAGGAGACTTATGACCACAGATGTTGAGTCCCATAGTGCTCAGAGCCATTTGAACCATTTTTTTGATCGTCAGCTAGTAAAGCTTAGCTCGTGAGGTGAACACACTGAAAAGCCTACCAGCATAATTGTGGAGTTCATATAATGAAATAGAATAAAAAACATAGGACTGTGGGTCCTCGTCTTACATGATAATCGTCGACTGCTGTCAGTAGCCGTCCCAACTCACGTCGCAGACTGCATCAGGCCGCGTCCTGCTGATGGGTTTTGGGGTCCAAGAGTGCCAATTACGGTTTTGCAGGAATTTTGGAGTTACTGTGAATGCACATGTCTCCGCGTTGTCGTGTAAACGGAGATTTTGACTTCACCATAATATTTTATTGGTCGCCTACTTTCCTTCATTTCCAAAGTCTACGATCGTCCACCTGTAGCTGTTTCGTCAAAGAGGTGCTGCAGATTTGTAATTATGTAACAGCCTTAAAATAATTTTAAAACCAAATGCGACATAGTCGCGTATACAAACAGTGATCCAGTACTGTCAAATGTTTTCTTTTTATTCCAGTCTTTGATCACAATATCAATTCTTTAGACGAAGACCGGTTTCAGTCCGTAATGACCATCCTCAGATCTTTTTTACACCATGTCATAAAGTGATAAGGCCATAATGGCATCGTTAAAAATATAAATATAAATATAATCAGCACAGCACTTTAGATCTATGTGACGATGCTGTGCTGATTATATTTATATGTTTTGACGATGCCATTATGGCCTTATTACTTTAGGACATGGTGTAAAAAAGATCTGAGGATGGTCATTACGGACTGAAATCAGTCATCGTCTAAAGAATTGATATTGTGATCAGAGACTGGAATAAAAGACGTTTGATAATTTTAAAAATCTGTTAAGTAATCTCATGCTGTTGTCTTTAACTTGCGCATTCAGAATATTGCCATGGTTCTTTTCATAAATGGAGATCTCGAATTCTTCCACCATGCCCAGTTTTCTCCCTTTCTTTTCTACAAGGTTTCTACGTCATTCCATAAGGGGATGGTGTGTTTCGTCTACATAGATCGCAACAGCCGATTTGTCATAGTTACTTAATGTGAATGTGTCTTAATGTTCCTTCAATGTACAACGAACATTAAGATGCATTCATGTTCGATGAATGTTCTGCACGATTCTTGCAATCGGATGCTAACGGGTTCTTTCTCTATGTTTCAGGCAGTTCCCTTAAGAGAACAGAAGAAGACTTAGAAATCTCGAAACGCTTATGTGTGTAGGACACAAACACGGTTTGATGTTAGCAGTTATTATTGTGAGAACATAACAAACGTTATCACGCATCCTTAAAATGGTTAACATTAAATCTGATAAATTGTTGGTGTTCAATGAGATCATTAGGGGTACAACTACACTTCCTTAGGGCACATGCGATGTTACTTTCGTTTCTGGTCAAAATTCACTGTCCACTGTAACGCACTAGCTTCTGTTCTCCAAAAATTGATCAAGCTTACCTCTGAACACACTCCATATCTTGAGTGTTATTGGGCAATGCGGTACAATGTCTAACCCGCTTTCGGAGATCAAGGAGAACGAAATCTTACCTGATCATTTGCATTTTATTTGGAAGTTTTTTTTTGTAAATAAAGCAAAGTTCGTTTTATACGTTTTTTCTCTCCCGAATCCTTAGTGATTCCTTTAGGCAATCTTCATTTCCCTCAAGAAAATAGTAATCCTCCAGTTTAAGATGTGCTATAGCATCCTGCAACAAATTCCGCAGTTTTTTATACGTAAAATCTGGTACTTATTCCGGACCGGTCCTTCAGTGTAAGTATTCGTATTTGGGAGGAGTGGGTGTTGAACGAGGGGATATATGGTTGGGATGGTGTTATTTTGATATATCTTTGGAGAATGTGTGCGACGATCGAGTGTTCGTACGATTCTATTCTCATGCTTCAAACCAAATCCACGATTAATATACAGGGTGATTCAAAAAGAATACCACAACTTTAAAAATGTGTATTTAATGAAAGAAACATAATATAACCTTCTGTTATACATCATTACAAAGAGTATTTAAAAAGGTTTTTTTTCACTCAAAAACAAGTTCAGAGATGTTCAATATGGCCCCCTCCAGACACTCGAGCAATATCAACCCGATACTCCAACTCGTTCCACACTTTCTGTAGCATATCAGGCGTAACAGTTTGGATAGCTGCTGTTATTTCTCGTTTCAAATCATCAATGGTGGCTGGGAGAGATGGCCAAAACACCATATCCTTAACATACCCCCATAAGAAAAAATCGCAGGGGGTAAGATCAGGGCTTCTTGGAGGCCAGTGATGAAGTGCTCTGTCACGGACTGCCTGCCTTGAACCAATTTCAGACGATAGGGTTTCATAACTAACCTTTTTCGTAGGACTCTCCATACAGTTGATTGTGGAATTCGCAGCTCTCTGCTAGCTCTGCGAGTCGATCTTCCTGGGCTGCGAACAAATGCTTGCTGGATGCGTGCTACATTTTCATCACTCGTTCTCGGCCGTCCAGAACTTTTCCCTTTGCACAAACACCCATTCTCTGTAAACTGTTTATACCAACGTTTAATACACCACCTATCAGGAGGTTTAACACCATACTTCGTTCGAAATGCACGCTGAACAACTGTCGTCGATTCACGTCTGCCGTACTCAATAACACAAAAAGCTTTCTGTTGAGCGGTCGCCATCTTAGCATCAACTGACGCTGACGCCTAGTCAACAGCGCCTCAAGCGAACAAATGTACAACTAAATGAAACTTTATAGCTCCCTTAACTCGCCGACAGATAGTGCTTAGCTCTGCCTTTTGTCGTTGCAGAGTTTTAAATTCCTAAAGTTGTGGTATTCTTTTTGAATCACCCTGTAGAATCATTGGCTGTATTTCACACTTTCGGGAACTGTTTGTTTTGTACACGATTTTAACGCTCTTTCATGTAAGTCGAAAGTAACGACAGTATGAGAAGTGATGGCTACATATATATTTGACGTGTTCCAATCAACAGATCTTAATTTTCCTTTTGTACACTGGTGAGTCAAACTCTGGCCTAACTCTGGAAGTCTATCAAGCAGTTGTAAAATGGGTCCTTGCTGGTCGAGACTATCAAAATTGGGTGATCATGACATCATTTTTGAGTTGCGTAACTCCCTTAACTCAAGCAAAGGTGCTGTCAACTACCTTGTTATTATATGAACACTGATGTTGCTGATGAGCCATGCTGCGGCTCGCTCTGGTGCTGTTTGTAGGTTTCTGTCCTCTATTTGTCTTCTTCTCGTGTTGACTGGCGCCAGTTGGTTTTGCAAGCGTCGCCTGTCCGCTAGTGGCTGCATCAGCGGTTATCGATATGTAGTAACTGTGGCCCTATCTTTGGGGCAACGTCGTGGTTCTTCTGGGTCGTGTCAGTGGGCAGTTCAGTTGGGGACTCAGGAGGAGCGACGTCCGCGCAGTGCGCGAACATGCTGGGACCGCTGGTGGCGCGCATGGACAGCCGGATCGTAGGCCTGTGGTCACGAGGGTGCACTACCTCGTCGTAAACCGGATCATGGAAGCTTTAAGTTGAGTGCATTTTGGATTTAAGTAGAAAAACATCCACCATTGTGAGATTTTGTGATTCCCCAGTGACTTGGGTTCATGTTGCTGCTCGAGGTGTTGCTGAGGTGAAGAGCAGCGAGTGGAGTGCTTAGGGAAGGCGGATCTGGTTAGCTTTCCTGGACTCCCAATTACTACTTATTGCATTCATTTTGTTACTATTTGTTAAGCTCAACCAGCGGTATTTCTCCTGCCTCATGGCCGCTAACGACCCAGTTATCTGCCCTTGGGGGTTACTGTATGTATTGGCAGTGTAGGTTTCCTCGCCTTGGCGCTGCTGTCGGTGAGGCGTGTGGTTTTGGCAGCTTTCTTGATTGTAGGTTGGTTGGCGATTCTTCTACGCTGGTGGTAGTGATACCTTACTCGTTCTGGGCGCTCTAAGCACAGTATTCTATGGGTGGAGTTCAGAACGCTGGTTCCGGCTTTGGCGTATTTTTACATCTTTGCATTTGGTTTATTGGACGTCAGGTACCTCCAGCAAGATTATCATTAGTCATTCGTTAGAATGCCACTAGTCTGAGTTACTATCTAGTGAAGTGAATGCAACTCTTGGCTACCTATTCTATCGCTCGCGAAAGTGTTTTTTGCCGGACCTACTCAGAGGTCGATTCCTGGTGCACTGTCTGTGACTGGCCCTTGTGTTTTATTATTGTATTTGCTGTTTTAGTGTATGTCCTTTTTTAAATTTTTTTTGTAATTCCAATTCTTGGCGTTACAGAAGGCTTAAATGGTTGTGCTACCAAGTTTATCATCATTTTGTCTCACCCGTTTGGTTATCAGTCCTGACTTTTTAGATTAACCTTTGCTATTGCATTGTTGTTTTACAGTATGTTTGTTAATTTTTTTTTATAATTTCCATTCTTGGCGTTAAAGGCCTTCAGCCGTGGCTGTGATTACTTGCCTTAGAATTCTAATTGGGGTCACATTGGCTTGTTTTTAAGACATTATTTGCTGTGTATGTATTTAATGCTCATTTGGTAAATTTTAATGCACCGAAAGCACTGTTAATTACACAGTTGTTTATTCCTTCATTAATAAAGTATGATATCTTTATTTATTGCTTAGTCCGGAATTACCATTTTAAAATAAATGTGTGTAATTGTAAAAGGGAACAACCAAAAGTAACTGATTACTGCCCTGTCCACAATCATAACCGAATCCTGCCTTCCTTGACTTCCAGTTTTCAGCCAAACTCAAATAAGAATGGGCATCACAGGGGATAGTGGATGTGGAGCAAAGGACATGTCAGAATAAAGGGTAAACTGAGAAGACTGCGTCTTCATTGTCACTTTCAGTTCTCCGATTCTACCTGAACACATCACGTTTCCTCCAACTTAGGACTGAGCCCTACGTGCTGCTTCAAATGCCAGCATTTGGCCATACAACGCAGAGGCGAAACGACCTGAGGGGAGATGTGGGAAGGTGGCCATCTCCAGCAGTCTGCATTAATTGCTCTGGTAGCCACGCATTCTGGAGCTGAAACCGCTCTGTTTTTGCAGAGGAACGCAAAATTCAGGAAATAAAGTTCACCGAGCGAATCCCTTAGACAGAAGCCAAAAAGGAAAGTAAGGCGATGAAACCCAGTCTTTGCTACTTCTTAAGCTTCTTCGGTGCAGAAATCATTTCCTAAGGTCAACGCTTCGACGCATATGACGTCCAGCATACCATTATTCACCACGAGTACTTGTACTTGCACCAGTATATGCCAGAGCAAAGTTAAAGACATAGCGATCCAGGAAGCTAGGACAGAAGAAACAGTAATGCTTTCGCAATGAGCATCTCGAAGGCGTCCCAAAGGCAGAGAGCCTCTCAACGCCCACTTTCTTCAAAGAAATGTGGCTCTCACCGTCCCCTTTCCCCCATCATTCCTTCTGAGAAAGGGAGCAGGGAAAGAATCCCAACTCTCACGTCGAAAGCTGTCCTCGTCTCTATCAGACTTCATTCTGGCACTTCTAACTAATAGTGAAACATCATGGCTTCTGATGCCTCATCACCAGACCCAGGAAGTCCCTACATCTCATCTCTCTCTACAAGCGTCTCACCACAGGGGCTTAACATCAAGACGACGCTGATGAAATGGCTTTCATACTCCAGTGGAATATAAATGTAAAGGACTCATCAGGAGGAGTTGAGACTCCTTGTACAGAACAGATCCTTTTGCCACTGTCTTCAAGTGACTCATTTTAAAGAGACTGACACACCTGTACTTCAAGGCTATCACCTCTACAGAAAAGACGACATTACTGGCGACAGGGTGTAAGGTGGGTTTCCAGTGTTCATCAAGGATACTTTTCACTCTTCACCTGTTCCCATAACCACAACACTAACTATGGTTGCTGCTTGGAGAGTGGCCATTGATGCCATCACATTGTGCTCTGTCTACCTACTCCCTCATAGCCTCTAGTCAAGGATCCTCATTCATATTCTTGATGAACTACCCCAACCCTTTCCCCTCTTAGGAGACTTCAGTGTACACAGTGCACTATGTGGAGTCTAATACCATTTGCTCTAGGGGTTGGATACTTGAGGATCTGACACGCACTACTCATATCGCACTGATGAAAACGGGTTAAGTTACACATTTTAGCACCACTACGGATTCGTCTACAGCCATAGACCTCTCCTTTTGTTCGCCTGCCCGTGCAGACACTGCTCAATGGGGAGTGGACGATTGCCTTTGCGGTAGCGACCACTACTGTATCTGGTTCCATCTGCCTGGTGGAGCAGGTCCCGAAAGAAAGCCACTGATATGGTTTCTCAAAAAGGCAAATTAGATGCTATGCAGGCAGCTACCTATTTTCCAGCAGTGTGACGGCGTCCAGAATTGGGTGGTACACAATAGGACTGTAATTCACCATGCCACTGATGCGTCCATTCCAAAGTCAACGGAAACACTTGGGAGGCGACCTGTCCCTTGGTAGAACGACGAGCGTCGTTCTGCAGCCAGGCACAGGAGGGTGGCTATGTGCAGATTCAATCGGTGCTCTACACATGAGAACAAACTTTCGAATGGTGCATGCCAAGTCTAGGCGAATAATTCGGGAGAGTAATCAGAGGTCTTGGCAACAGTTCCTGAACTCCGTCAACAGATCCACATTCGAAGTAAAGTATGGGAAGCCGTCAGGAGGACCTCAAGACGCAACTATCGAACGCCAATAGCAGATGTACGAATACAGGGATCTCTCGTAACATCATTGAGTGACACAGTTCAGACAATAGCCGAATCGTATAAATCCCTTACAGCTGATTCTAGCCAGGATCCTGCTTTCCGTTGAAATGTGCATTGTCAGTAGCTTGTGATACAACGCCTGGAAACGACCTGATGACCTACGGCATGTTGAAACAGTTGGACGCCACGATCGAAGGAGGTCCACCTTCAGCTCTTTAACTAAATTTGGAAGATTGACGACTTTCAAAATTCGTGGTAAAAATCTATTTTAACCCCAATTTTAAAAGCAGGAAAAGATAGAACAGACCCCTTTGGTTATCGTAGTACTAGCCTGAAAAGCTGTACAGGAAACACACTGGAGCGTATGGTCAATCAGTGTCTAGTGTGGTTTCTCGAAACCAGGTCCATACTCGGTCGCTCCCCATGTCGGTTCAGGAGGTATCACTCCACGCTCGATATCCTGACAGTGCTCGAAGAAGCAATTCAACAAGCTTTCTTCAATATGGAAAAGGCGCACGATATTACTTGGAGGCGTAATATTTTGTCGCAGCTTTATCAGTGGGGATTCCATGGACGTCTACCCACCTTCATACAGTCCTTCATCAAGGACGGATATTTTGTATACAAGGTTGGGAATGGCCTGTCTGACCATTCTAAGCAGGATAATGGAAGTCATTCTCTGATATCTTAACATATGTGCTATTATCCTGTCCGTTCTGCTTGTCAATGCCTTTCTCATATTCCTTTCCTCTTCGATTCTATGCAGTACCTCCTCATTCCTTGCCTTATCAGTCCATCTAATTTTCAACATTTGTCTAACACCACATCTCAAATGCTTCGACTCTCTTCTGTTCCGGTTTTCCCACAGTCCATGTTTCACTACCGTACAAAGCTGTGCTCCAAACGTACATTCTCAGAAAATTATTCCTCAAGATGTACACTCCTGGATATTGAAATAAGAACACCGTGAATTCATTGTCCCAGGAAGGGGAAACTTTATTGACACATTCCTGGGGTCAGATACATCACATGATCACACTGACAGAACCACAGGCACATAGACACAGGCAACAGAGCATGCACAATGTCGGCACTAGTACAGTGTATATCCACCTTTCGCAGCAATGCAGGCTGCTATTCTCCCATGGAGACGATCGTAGAGATGCTGGATGTAGTCCTGTGGAACGGCTTGCCATGCCATTTCCACCTGGCGCCTCAGGTGGACCAGCGTTCGTGCTGGACGTGCAGACCGCGTGAGACGACGCTTCATCCAGTCCCAAACATGCTCAATGGGGGACAGATCCGGAGATCTTGCTGGCCAGGGTAGTTGACTTACACTTTCTAGAGCACGTTGGGTGGCACGGGATACATGCGGACGTGCATTGTCCTGTTGGAACAGCAAGTTCCCTTGCCGGTCTAGGAATGGTAGAACGATGGGTTCGATGACGGTTTGGATGTACCGTGCACTATTCAGTGTCCCCTCGACGATCACCAGTGGTGTACGGCCAGTGTAGGAGATCGCTCCCCACCCCATGATGCCGGGTGTTGGCCCTGTGTGCCTCGGTCGTATGCAGTCCTGATTGTGGCGCTCACCTGCACGGCGCCAAACACGCATACGACCATCATTGGCACCAAGGCAGAAGCGACTCTCATCGCTGAAGACGACACGTCTCCATTCGTCCCTCCATTCACGCCTGTCGCGACACCACTGGAGGCGGGCTGCACGATGTTGGGGCGTGAGCGGAAGACGGCCTAACGGTGTGCGGGACCGTAGCCCAGCTTCATGGAGACGGTTGCGAATGGTCCTCGCCGATACCCCAGGAGCAACAGTGTCCCTAATTTGCTGGGAAGTGGCGGTGCGGTCCCCTACGGCACTGCGTAGGATCCTACGGTCTTGGCGTGCATCTGTGCGTCGCTGCGGTCCGGTCCCAGGTCGACGGGCACGTGCACCTTCCGCCGACCACTGGCGACAACATCGATGTACTGTGGAGACCTCACGCCCCACGTGTTGAGCAATTCGGCGGTACGTCCACCCGGCCTCCCGCATGCCCACTATACGCCCTCGCTCAAAGTCCGTCAACTGCACATACGGTTCACGTCCACGCTGTCGCGGCATGCTACCAGTGTTAAAGACTGCGATGGAGCTCCGTATGCCACGGCAAACTGGCTGACACTGACGGCGGCGGTACACAAATGCTGCGCAGCTAGCGCCATTCGACGGCCAACACCGCGGTTCCTGGTGTGTCCGCTGTGCCGTGCGTGTGATCATTGCTTGTACAGACCTCTCGCAGTGTCCGGAGCAAGTATGGTGGGTCTGACACACCGGTGTCAATGTGTTCTTTTTTCCATTTCCAGGAGTGTATGTTTGATACTAGTAGACTTGCCTTTTTGACAGTGCTGCTCTTCTTTTGAAGTCCTCCTTGTTCTGCCCGTCATAGGTTAAATTGCTATCTAGGGAGCAGAATTCCTTAACTTTATCTGCTTCGTGACCATCAATGCTGATGTTAAGTTTCTGCTACTTCTCATTACTTTCGTCTTTCTTCGATTTACTCTCAATCCATATTCTGTACTCATTAGATTGTTCATTCCATTCAGAAGATCATGTGATCCTTCTTCACTTTCATCAGGATAGCAATGTTATCAGCGAATCGGAACATTGATATCCTTTCGTTGGTTATTCTGTCTTTTCCTCACTCTTTTTTCCACGGTCACCTTCCTCTCGGCAGTCCCCGGAGATCCGAATGGGGGACTATTCCATAATCTCTTGCCAATGGTGAGATAACACTTTTCCAGTTACAGGCCACATGCCCTGTGGATACACGTTATGTGTCTTTAATGTAGTGGTTTCCATAGCCTTCTCCGCCCTCATGCCTTTGATCATTGCTGATTCTTCTGCCTTTCCCGTAGTTTCTCGCCTGAAGAACAAGAGAGTCACCAGAACCTCTGTCCGCTCCTCTGCCCTCTTTGACAAGAGTGTTGGCAGAATGAGAGTGACTTCTTATGCCGGAAGTGTTCGGCCGCCATCGCTGATTTTTAATCAAAATTGAAGCGGTAAGAGGTTTCGAACCCGGAAAAGAGGACGTTTTGATTACTAGTCAAAGACGCTACACCTAGACAAAGGGTCTTAAATCTGGGGTCACTGTCCTCACTTTCAGGGAAATTGGAAATTCATGGTAAGTTCCTATGGGACCAAATTGCTGAGATCATCGGTCCCTAGTCTTACATACTAGTTTAAAATAACTTACACTAAGGACAACACACACACCCATGCCCAAGGGAGCACTCGAACCTCCGACGGGGCGAGCCGCGCGGACCGTGGCAACGCGCCCTGGACCACGCGGCTACCCCGCGCCGCCCGCTATCAAGGAAAGAGTGAAAGATATAAGCCTTACTTTTGATGAGTTTACATGGCTGCCACATCTTAAATAATTGAAACTGAGATGTCTCAAGGCCTTAAACATCCTTAAACGTGTCAGTCGTAGGTCTTGGGGAGCCGACAGGTTACCTCTGCTCAACTTTATAAGGTCTCTCTGCGCTCTCAGGTTGAATACGGAAGTCAGATTTATGGGTCAGCAAGGCTTTCATACCTCAAAATGCCGGATGCGGTTTATCACGAGGGTATTACGCTGTCAACAGGGCCCTATCACAAGAGTCCTCTTGTTAGCGTATGTGTTGGATGGTGGTGACCCTCCGCAATCTATTCGACGTCTTCTTCTCGTAGTACGCCAAGCTTATAGGGCAATGCCCGTTCCTACATCGCCAGCATCCAACTACGTTTGCACCGAATCGTAGGCCTTCTGGAAGTCTATGAAAAGATAATGGATGGGCTTGCAGTTTTGATGCAGAATGTGCTGTTTATTGTTGATCTATTTTTTCCGAAAACCATTGTGGTAGCCCCCTATTATGTCCTCGGCATAGTAGTGAGATTTAAATTTCATCTGTTAAAGGTGTACGGGAACTGTGTATAAATCCTGAACTCCTTCACCGTTCCATCTACCTCATTCAACTCCTCCCTTCCTTCTCTCAATGCATCACCTCCTCCCCCTCTCTACACTCATCACTTCCTGCACCCTCTCTACGTCCATTTCCTCTCTCAAAATGGCTCTGAGCACTATGGGACTTAACATCTGAGGTCATCAGTCCCCTAGAACTTAGAACTACTTAAACCTAACCAACCTAAGGACATCACACACATCCATGCCCGAGGCAGGATTCGAACCTGCTACGGTAGCAGTAGCACGGTTCCAGACTGAAGCGCCTAGAACCGCCCGGCCACACTGGCTGGCATTTCCTCTCTCCATCCCATCCTTCTTGTCCTCTCTGTAAATCTTGTTTACTGTTATTACAGACGAAACCTTCATTGGGAACTGAAGTCGATTAAAACGAATACTTAAATCGACTGGAATCATTCGTATACTTGCTATGAGAGGGACTTCTGTAGTTCCTGGGTCTGTGAGGTTAGTAGCTTCAACGACAGTGTTTCGCATTGTTTTAAACTGTGAAAGGGTAAGATTAGAAAATTTCAGACAATTCAGATTCTGTAGTAGTGTTTCAATCATAAGCCGCTAAACCACAAATACACCTTTCCTGTTTTCTATAAGAACGACGGCAAGGAAGAAAACAAAACAGCACATTGTTGTTTATCCAAGTTTTATTTGGAATTATGCATGAAGAGGAAGAGTATATATGTGAGAAACTATTTGCCTCTTGATTTAGATACCTTTGCCTCATGATTTACATGCCACGCTATCGTAGCTGGCTGCAAGGAAGAAAACAGAGCATAGCGTTTTCACAGCACACAACAGCATTTTCTTTTTGGTAGTCAGTTTTAGCAGAAAACCTATATAACGTCACTTAAAATAATAAATATCCTATACCCATCTGAACGTTTATTAGTATATCATGGAAAAATCTGAAGTAAATTGGTCCACTAATTTTCGAGACTCTTGGTAACAGCGTTTCCCCTTCATACGAAGGCGTGCTCAAAAGTGATGCCTCCACATTTTTTCTGTGAAAATTATTAAAACTTTTTAAATTAAACAACTTTATTAACGTTCTCACTTTACTTGCATCGCTTCATCACTATCAAAGTAAAGTCCTCTCTAAGTCGTTCTTTAAGTTGTGGATGGGGCCATGTCGGAACAGCATGGAGGATGATCCATGACAGTAAACCCAAGGCGACTGATTGTTGCATATGTGACAGCGCTCGTATGTAGTCTGGCGTCATCTTTGGGCGAACTCTTCAAATTCGAAAGTTTCTCACGCAACGACATAATTGCGTTACACACCGCCGTGTTATACGCTACAATTCGGAGCCCTCTAGCGGCAGAGGAGTGCAAATATGTTAGGAGTGGAGAGGTAGAATTTTACTAACGTTTGTAGTATTTGAAAAATTTGAAAAGATTTCATACAATTGATTTGGATGCTTTACTTTGCAGCACGCTCTCATACACTAAATATAAGGTGTATACTGCAGATATTAAAAAAATATACCTATTGTCGTCCGAATGTTCATTAGAGATTCATGTAAAAATTTGAAGTAAATCAGTCAAGTACTTTTCGAGATTTTTGCTAACAATATTAAACGACTTGTCTTTACATTGTGGTATAGATTATAGTACCGTTAAAATTCCTTGAAGAGTTGCCACCGTGTTTACTGCGCGTAAACACTGACTATTTTTCTTATTGCTTACTTTCGTTCAGCTAGTACTTTCTTTCCGTGTCATGAATTAGCCCAGAAAATCATTTCATAAACCATTATTGAGTGAAAGTAAGCAAAATGTGTCAGGAGTTGATTCGTTTGCTTCCAAGACTAGCAATTATACGAAGAGCAAATGTAACTGATTTTAATTGTTTAAGCATCTCAGTGGGGTACTCTTCTTCTTCCCGTTCAAGTTTTCATGAATACGTACACCCAAAAATTTGGAGCATTCTGACTTGATCACTGATTCCTGCGTACATGTGATACATCTTTTGTTGGTCTTTTCTGTAATGGGAATTGTTACGGTACTAGTATAGTCTACAAAAAAGTATGAATTCTGCTTGATTAATATTAAGTAAAAGTCATTCACAATTAATATATGAAACAGAAGTGACTAGTCAGTAACTTCCTTTCTGTCTTTTCAACTTTATTTGTATTATTTTGTACTACTTTTTGTATTTTATTTGCTAAGTATGATTAAAACCAGATGTGAGTAAAGCCATCATTTCATAGAACCTAAGATTTTATAGCAGAGTAACATGATACACACAATCAAAGGAGCAGAAGAAGTACCAGTTTGCGGTATCTTACTATACAAGGTTTGTAATATTTTGTGTATAAATGGCATACTCAGTTGAGCAGCCCTTCCGGAATCCCTACTGTGATGTGCTACTTAAGTTGTTATTAGTTAAATGTGAGACTACTTCTGAGTACATTACTTTTCCGAATATTCAATAAGGAAAAAAGACTTTACTCAGGAAATCTAAAGATATTTATTCAAGCCTTTCTTGTCACCTTTCTTACACAGATTTAATAGTTCCATAATTTAATCTGAATGGAGAAATTTTATAATCCTGTTAGTCTGAGTGCAGGATTTTTTTTATCGCTCTTCTGTGCAAACATTCTTATCCTCTTCTCACTTCACTTCGCTGCCTGTTTTAATTATACCGATGTCTTACATTTCCCAATTTTGCGTGTTCTTTAACACATTCAAGTTTGTAAAGTTCCACGCACCGGCTAGCAGAATTTTACCCTCTCGCATTAGGGTCATCTTCTTCTCGGCCGTTCCCTACCAGAGAAGCGAATGGGGGATCACAGCCACACTTTTTACCAGTGGAGAGATTATCATTCTATATGATCAATTACAGATAACTGTGCCAATACATACCCATTAAAAGTCTTCATTGCAGTGGTTTCCATTTGCTTCTGCATCCTGATGCTGCAATCGTTGCTAATTATTCTCTGTTATAAATAAATAAAGATAGATAAGGAACCTGTATACCAATAAATGCGTTATATTAAGCGACAGGACAAGAGGACACCCTGAACCTCTATTAATTCTTAGTCCTCTTTGAGAAGGTCGTTGGTGGTGTGAGACTGACTCCTTATACCGAGAATCTTCGGCCGCCATTGCTAATTACTTTCATTCAAAATCAGAGGGTAGAATCGAACCTGGTACCCAGAAAGTTTTGATTACTAGTGGAAAACGCTACCTCTAAAGCGGATAGCAAACTCAGATGTTTTACAACTATTACTGTCTCTAGCAATTCACCACCAGTCGTGTTATCGGCCAGTAGTGGGTCTCTCCGTTATATCTGATCAGTACGATACGTCTGTCTACGTCGGATCGCTACTATTGATACTAAAATCAGTCTCCGATTCTCTGCAGATACGACTGCGTTTTCTGGGTCTGCAGCTTTCCTATATACAACAGCATCATCAGCAAACAAGCTCGCTAGTCATTCATGTACATCGTGCAATATAACGACCTGTTGAGGCTCCCTTCGGCCACTCCTGATACTACCATTTCATCTCACAACTTCATCTCCTCGAGACCGACGTAATAAATTCTTGCTGTTATGAAATCCTGATCCAGTCACAAGACAGTTGCGCTAGTCGACGAGCCCATATGTTGATCCAATAGAATAAGAGTGCATCGTAAACTGTACGTGAAGACACGTTCCGCTAGAACTGGAAATCTTTCAAACAAGTAATGGAAACATTCTCGCGTAAGCGATGTTTTCACGAGATGAGATTTTGCCGTTATGCGTCTTCTGCCGTCTCTCATTCGCGACCGATAGAAGAACTTACTGCACGACAACATGTTTGCTCACCTACATCTGCTAACTGTATACCTTTACCTTCAGCAAGACTATCAGAATGGTTTGAAAACATTTCATTAACATGAGGGTGCCTGTGTGGCCACCTCAATAGTATTGACTATATTGCTTGGTAGAATCCAGCATGTAGTCTGAGGGAATGAAAAGTCGTCCTGGAAACGTATTTCCCAGTAGTGCCGCAGGGATCGCTCTTAGGCCAACCTTTATTTTTGTTGTGTGTCAATGACATTTCGTCGGTTCTATTGTGCTGCTAATGACCTTCAACTTTACCCAAGTGTCAGATTTGAAGGTTTGAATATGGTGATCCTCCAGATGAACAGTGATCTGTCTTCACTGGTAACATGAACGCAAAACTTAAGGCTTAAACGAAAAATATAAACTTCACAAGCAATCCTAGCATCCCGTCAGATATTAATAAGTTCAGAATTCCGCTATTGAGATCAACGGTATTCCAATACCACATCAGGAAACAGTGTAGAACTTGCTTGTAACTCTGGAGGACCATCTCAGCTCGCAAGAAAATATCGTCACCAAGCGCCGGAAGACTTCCGCGTGCCTCTGTGCCCTGAGAAAGTTTCGGAACATATTGCCCCGGGATATGAAAAGCAAACTCGTACAAGCACTCGTTCTACCGATCTATTGTGACGTAATTCAACACGTCACGAGTAGCGAGAACACTAGACGATTAGAACTAACCATGAACGTCTGTGAAACGCCCTGCTAAACCCACAGGACAGGCCAGGTGGTTTAAATTGTGGAAAGGGGCCAAAATAATGGGCTGTCAGTTGCACTCACACTTACAACTTTATTATTTGATCAAACATTACAAGATCCCAATTTTTTTTTAAACACACAGCTTTAATCTTTGGGACTTAATTACCGGCTGAAAGCCACTTTAATTTAAAATCGGCTGAAGGCCAATAACTTAAAACGCAAGCATAATCAAAAATTTAAAATCCAAGCCTTACCTTACAACAGTTCTTTATTTAGGCTGAAGGCCCAAAGAATCTGAGATTTTCAGAGCAAACAATTTTAATTCAAAAATCGGCTGAAAGCCCAACACTTAAAGGCAAACAACATTTATTTTTTTAAAAAAACAAAGGCCTTACGTAAAACAGTTCTTAATTAGGCATAACTCAACCAAAACATAAATTTAAAAGGCAAAGCCTTATCTTAAAACAGTTCCTTAGTTAGGCTGAAGACTGAAAGAATCAGACACTTCAAGAGCAAACAATAAAATTCAAATCGGCTGAAGACCTAGCACTTAAAACTCCATAACAATATTTTTTTTTAAATACCAAAGGCCTTACGTGAAACAATTCTTTAATTTAGGCTGAAGGCCTTAAGTGCAAACCAACTCAAACTCCAAATCGGCTGAATTCCCAGCACTTAAAATTCAACAACATTAAAATTTTTAAAATGGCAAAGGCCTTACGTGAAACAGTTCTTTGAACTAGGCTGAAGGCCTTAAGAGCAAAGCAACTCAAACTCAAAATCGGCTGAAGGTCCAACACTTAAAATTCAACAACATTGCAACCTCTAAAACGCCAAAGGTCTTACGTGAAACAGTTGTTTAAATTAGGCTGAAGGCCTAAAAAATCTTACGCCTTAAGGGCAAAACAACCTTAATTTTAAAAAATCGGCTGGAAGCCATACAAGTACAAACAACAAGAATAAAAGAAAAGGCAGTATACCCAAGGGCGCTCAGATGTTCGAGGTTCGGTCTGGAATTCAAACACTAAAGCTCACTTAGGTGAGACAGGCAGTAGGGCCAACCATTCACGATCCGACGACAACCCAACCGACAGACAGTCAACGGACCCACAGACAAGGTAACCTTCTTATTTTCTCAACTTTCGCGTGCAGGATCGGTGAGCCACGGACCTCGTAGCCCGTCTCACTCTGACCGACCGTGGACGTCGCCAAGCTCCGGCCAGACACGCGCCACGGAGACTTCCTCGCTGCCCCACGCCAACCAACCAACTGCTCAGGACCGGAAACGGTGAAAGAACCAAATATACGTCGGCCGATGAGACGACCATCCGAACGACCAACCAACGGTCGTCCCGCTCCAATCTCCCACCGTCGGACAGTTCATGTGTCTCGCCAGCAGTGGGCGACCTCCGTCCCCGACTTCACTGCTACTGCGTCCCGACTGCACTCCTGGTCCGTTCCGAGCTGTTTAGTTAGACACACGACGACCCGGAAATACTATCGGTCGCTCCAGAGATGGTACGACAGTGCACTTATCGATACGCGCTGCTGCCGCTCTCGGACAAGTAAGGCAGGAATTTAGTGACGTCAGTAAATGGAATAAGAAAACGAGGCGGCAGTACCGTAATAGAAAATGCCAAACAATAAATGAGATAAACACGAGCCGCGGACGGCTCAGTCTGTTTGAGTTACATATGCACAAGTCGTCTACTACCATGTCAGTACTTCACAATTTCACACGCCCATTTTGGTTTGTTGCCGCCGGGCAGGTTGGGTGACTGGCTTCGCTATCTCTACTCCTCAGAACACAGAGACCCCAGTACCTCGAATCAGGCATTAAGCTCCTGTCATTACGCCGTAACCGGAACACAGGGTCTCACTTACCTAGCATCAAAGCAGCATCTATTGATTAAAGAAAAACATTGGCAGACTTGTTCGCAGTTGCTGCTGTCCACTTTCGGAACAAGATTCCCTGTACACGCCCAACTCACAAGGGAACCTCCCCATCGCACCCCCCTCAGATTTAGTTATAAGTTGGCACAGTGGATAGGCCTTGAAAAAAAAAATGAACACAGATCAATCGGGAAAACAGGAAGAAGTTGTGTGGAACTATGAAAAAAATAAGCAAAATATACAAACTGAGTAGTCCATCAAGGATAATGTTGGCTCAGTGGCGCCGTGGTCCTGTGGTTAGCGTTAGCAGCTGTGGAACGAAAGGTCCTTGGTTCAAGTCTTCCCTCGCGTGAAAAGTTCAATTCTTTATTTTCAGACAATTATCAACGTTCAGGTACTCACACATAATCAACTTTGCTCTCCAAAATTCCAGGACATGTTCAGATTTGCTTGGACATATGCAGGATTTGACAGTCTACACACGGAAAAATTTGAAAACGTTAAAAACATATGTTTTGACAGAGCACAGGGAAAACTGTGCGACTGTGAAACTGTTGCATTCATTTGTTGCAGTTTATGTGGCCAACTCTTATGTTTTCATCACTTTTTTGGGAGTAATTATGACATCCACAAGAAAACCTAAATCGGGCAAGGTAGAAGAATGTTTCCACCCATTCGCCAAGTGTACAAGTTAGGTGGGTCGACAACATATTCCTGTCATGTGACGCACATGCCGTCACCAGTGTCGTATAGAATAAACCAGACGTGTTTTCCTGTGGAGAAATCGGTTGACCTATGACCTTGCGATCAAATGTTTTCGGTTCCCATTGGAGAGGCACGTCCTTTCGTCTACTAATCGCACGGTTTTGCGGTGCGGTCGCAAAACACAGACACTAAACTTATTACACTGAACAGAGACGTCAATGAACGAACGGACGGATCATAACTTCGCGAAAATAAAGAAAGTAAAAATTTTCACTCGAGGGAAGACTTAAACCAAGGACGTTTTTTTTTTTTTAAAAAAAAATCTCATGTTGTTCGCTTTTGATCGTTGCATCTGCTCAGGGCGGACGTCGTAAAACATCCATTGAAGTTCGTTGTTAATCGAGTAACTCAGTTTTTTTTTTATTACAGAGAGCACGTAACCCTCTGACGGAACACGCTGAGCTATCGTGCCGGCGACCTTTCGCTCCGCAGTTGCTCACGCTAACCACGGGACCACGGCGCTACTGAGCCCACCCTATCCCTGACGTTGTCTGTCTTCCACATGGACTGCGCAGTTTGTATATTTTGCTTATTTTTTTCATAGTTCCACACAACTTCTTCCTGTTTACTCGACTGATCTGTGTTCAGTTTCTCAATGCCTATCCACTGTGCCAAGTGCGATGCGGAGGTTCCCTTGTCAGTGCCATCCGCCTATACTCTTGTAACGTTTCCCCAAAAACTAACGTATAAACCATGAAACAGTGGCAGTATGGACACTACAAAAAATATACAGGAGTAACAGGTTTTCTGGTGACTGACTTGTTTAATGGCACGTTCCGATGTAACAATCATCACAAAACTGAATTATGAACAGTAACTACATGTGCGTAACAAGGAGTCATGTAAGTTAAACGCATGCCAAGTCATCTAAGTTACATGACTCCATGTTACTCATGTGTAGGTCCTGTTAATGTTTTGATCATCTAATTATGATTATATCGGAACGCGTCATTAAATAGATCAGTCACCACAAAACCTGTGACTCCAGTATATATTTTGTAGTGTCCATGCTAGCATTGTTTCAATATATTGGCTCGTGATCACTTTAATGTGACTGAACACTATAATCAAAACCTGTCTCCCCGTAAATTCTGTTTATTGTTGTACTTAAGAGGGCGTTTAAAAGTCTGCGCAAAGTCAGAGAGATGGCACCACCGGCACGTATAGAGGTCATGTTTAGTTAGTAGCATCTTTGGAAAGAACGCACACCGTGTTTCACTCATATTGGTCTATTTCTTTGTGTTTGGCATTCGTGTGAGTCAAGAGTTACGAGTGATTGTCAAAAAATGGACGAGAAAGAATTTCGTGTGGTGATTAAACGGGCTGGCCGAAGTGGCCGAGCGGTTCTAGGCGCTTCAGTCTGGATCCGCGCGACCGCTCCGGTCGCAGGTTCGAATCATGCCTCAGGCATGGATGCGTGTGATGTCTTTAGGTTAGTTAGATTTAAGTAGTTCTAAGTTCTAGGGGACTGATGACCTCAGAAGTTAAGGCCCATAGTGCTCAGAGCCATTTGAACCATTTTTTTTTTTTTTATTAAACGCCTCTGGAGACTAAAGAGAAGCTTGATAAACATTACGGTGACTCTGAAACTTCGATTAGTACAGTTTATAAGTGGTTTCAAAATTTTCGGAGTGGCCATATGGGCACAAGTGATAACGTTCTGAACGTCCTGTGGAGGTTACGACTCCAGAAATCATTGATAAAATCAATGATATGGTGATGGATGACAGAAGAGTTAAGGTGCATGAGATTGCTAGTGCTGTGGGCATCTCGAATGAACGGATACATAATATTTTGCATAAACATTTGGACATGAGAATGCTATCCACAGGATAGGTTCCGTGATTGCTCACACTTGACCTAAAACGGAATCGTGTGAAGTGTTGCAAGGATGGTTTGGAGCTGTTCAGGAAGAACCCGCAGGACATTACTATACTCCTGAGACCAAACAACAATCTAAGCAATGGGTCAGCAGGGGAGAATCTGCACCAAAGAAGGCGTAGACCATTCCTTCGCCCGGAAAGGTTATGGCGACTTTAAATGTTCAAATGTATGTGAAATCTTATGGGACTTAACTGCTAAGGTCATCAGTCCCTAAGCTTACACACTACTTAACATAAATTATCCTAAGGACAAACGCACACACACCCATGCCCTAGGGAGGACTCGAACCTCCGCCGGGATCAGCCGCACAGTCCAAGACTGCGGCGCCTTAAACCGCTCGGCTAATCCCGCGTGGCGTTATGGCCACTGTCTTTTGGGATGTGCAAGGGATAATCCTCATCGACTATCTAGAAAAGGGTAAAACTATTACAGGTGCATATTATTCATCGTTACTGGTTCGTTTGAAAACCGAGCTGCAACAAAAACGCCAGCGATTGGACCGCAAAAAAGTCCTCCATCACGACAATGCGCCAGCAAACCCCTGAGCAGTAGTGGTCACAAAATTAATGGAAATAGGATTGCAACTTGTTTCACAGCCCCCCCTATTCTCCAGACTTGGCTCCCTCGGACTACTATTTGTTCCCTGATATGAAGAAATGGCTGGCGGGACAAAGATTTTATTCAAACGAGGAGGTGATTGCAGCAACTAATAGCTATTTTGCAGACTTGGACAATTCCTATTATTCGGAAGGGATCAACGAATTATAACAGCGTTGGACGAAGTGTATATGTCTAAAAGGAGACTGTCGAAAAATAAAAAAGGCTTACCCCAAACACGTAAGCAGTTTTTATTTTTGCACGGACTTTTCAAACGCCCCTCGTAGCATGAACGAATGGAAACTGTGTCTGTTTTCTGTGTAACAGTGTCACAAAAATGTCGTAGAAGGAAAAAAACATCCATAGTAGAAAGTGTCATCAGTGGAATGAAATGCAGCAACTACAATCATGTGGTACAGATGGTGAGGGATATAGAAGGATGACCACATCTGTGTGGCATTAACTTTTGTGTCTAACGATGATTTAATGCTTAATCCATTAGATACTCCGGATGTTCTCATTGTCTCCCACTGAATGTCACAGTGAATGCTAGATCGTTAGGTTGGTAACTGCTAAATGTAGTATAACATACTTATCGTAATACATGTAAGTAAAATATTTAGAATGGCTGATTAGATGTAAGGGAGCCAGATGGCCTCAATCTTCACATCTTAAATAACTCAATAAATAAACAATATAATAATAAATAAATCTAGGATGGCACGGAATGAGATACTCAAGGTTTGATCTCATCTCCGACCAATCTGCTCGAATTGACGGCAGTGGAGAGGTCATACATTAGAAGCGCTCTCCACGGCAACGTTACTTCACCAGAATATTTTATACGTTATTTCGCGTGTGACTAAATAAATTGTTTCTTACATGGAAAAAGGGAAATAAAATTTCATATTTTGCAAAATCTTTGCGCCTCGGCTGGTGGGGACTCCAGGTGTGTATAAGGCGCCTCCCTTGGGTGGGGTGGGGGGTGGAGGGAAGGTACCTGGCGCCGGGGAAACAAAAACAAGGGCGGTCGGTCCCTCTCCCAAAGCAACGGCCGCCACCCTAATTCAGCCGCGACGCGCTTTTGTTTCTTTTAGTTCACGGAAACGTTTTCAAAGGTGCTGATGGCTGCGGGCCTCATTTGTGATTATCATCGTCCTCCCTTTGTGGCTGCGTAATGGAGAAGACATTTCACCGATAATTGAGAATCCCGACCAAATTGTATGTATTTCGAAAGCGCAGCGGCAATAAATCAACCGTCCGTGTCACGAGAAAGAAAAAGGAAACCATATTTGTATTTCTACAGTTTTTGTGCATCCGTCGCTCGGGTCCTTTCGTGAATGTCTGCCACCTCCGATGAATAGCTGCTCAAATACCATCCTCAGACCAACAATGTGGCCATTCGCGGGTCAATTGAAAGCACACAATGGAAGGCGGCAAAAGTGGCGCTACTCGAGCGAACCCGAAGGGAGTTAACCAGTTGTGTGAAAGGAGAGCTTCACAGGGAACGATCACGAACACTTTTCGTCGATTATGGAATAATGATGCAATACGGAAGCTCGGACTCAGTTTCTCAGAGACAAATAAAGTAAGTTAGAAACTGTAAATCCTGAAATAGTACATGTGTTTAAACAAAGCATGAGATACTGAGACAGCTATCTAGGGAAACTGCAATTCTTATGGCGTTTCCATCGGATAGTATACAGTAGGAGAGACTGTCGTTAGGATAATATTGCTCTCACTGACAAATGATAAACAATAACGGTATACAATGCGTTTTGCTAACACGAATACTGCCACAGAAAATGCCCCGGGAATAGTTAGTGGAAATAAAATTTCTTCGCAGATTAAAACTGAACGCCAGACAGGGACTCGAACATGAAACATTTCGTTTGCGCATGAAAGGTGAGGTTCCAGTTTCGAGATGCGATGCAGAACACGATTTTAATCTTCCGTAAAGTTTCAAAAGACTCAGCATTGCGCTGCTGACTGAAAGATTCAGTCTGGTGATGTCACCATCCTACAAATGTTCCTGTAATTTACGCACAACTACCGGGTTAGCAACACAATTAAAATCTACCCCAAATCTCTTTTTTATTCATTACTTATTTCAGCAGAAATTTAGTATCGAACAAGAACAGACAACTGTGGCTTCGTATTTCCAGTTCAAAAATCAAAAGCAGTTTCGTTATTTCCAGCAGTGTAATTGTTAAACTGTGAGCTGGTGTACACAAGGTCTTGCTCCCACAAATGCTTTAATGCCCCTCTTCGGAGCGATCTGTTCGTCCACGAGACCCAGAACGTCGCAGGAACCGGTGCCCTGGTAGATGTCGTGATCCTTAACTGCCGTAAGGCATTCGATAAAGTTCCGTATTGCCGCATAATGAACAAAATGAGAGTGTATTTTGATTGGACGTGTCACTCTGAATGAAGCCTTCAAACGTAAAAGTGACTTAGCGCGTACATGAAGTGAGTGTTTTAGATCCATTACTTAGCATAGTGCCGCGTGGGATTAGCTGATCGGCCTAAGACGCTGTTGTCATGGACTGTGCGGCTAGTCCCGACGGAGTCGGGCATGGGTGTGTGTGTTTGTGCTTAGGATAATTTAGGTTAAGTAGTGTGTAAGCTTAGGGACTGATGACCTTAGCAGTTAAGTCCCGTAAGATTTCACATACACACTTAGCACAGTGTATATAAATGATATATTAGACAACAACGGGAGATTCATGAGGTTTTTCGCGGACGATACTGCTAAATACACAGAAGTCGCAAGGCTATAAATCTGTAGAGAGATACTGGAAGATCTGCAGACGATCGACGCCTGGTGTAGACAGTGACAACTAATCATCAACATAACGTATGGGGTCTACATGACGAGCAATTTTTTGTGATTATACATTAGCAGAAAAGTCACTCGAAGCAGTTTCATCCACATAATATCTAGGAGTATGAATATGGAGCGATTCAAAGTGGAACGGTCACATAAAATTAATTGCGGAAGACAAATTTTCAGGAAATGTAGTTCGTCAACAAAGCTAGCTTACAAAACCCTCTTTCCACCAGTGCTTGAATACTGCTTGTTGGTATGGGACCCATAACAAATTTCAGCTAGTAAATTGAATACTCTGTTCAAGAATCACAAGAGAAGGAAGTGTACTTGGAAAAGGACGGGTACTATGAGAAGATTTCAGTTAGGCAACACCATGGTCAGACAGAAATTACGAGATCAGAAATTGGATTGTAAGACGCATCCAGGAGCAGATGTAGACTGAGATCACAATGCAGTAGTCATGAAGAGTAGGCAATGACTATGCAAAGAAGTGGGATACAGAGGTACTAAGGGATATCGAGACACGCTTGAAGTTCTCTAAGGCTACACATACAGCAATAAGGAATAGCTCGGTAGGCAGTATAGTTGAAAAGGAATGGACATCTCTAAAAAGGGCTCACGGAAGTTGGTACGAAAAACATAGGTACAAAGAAGGTAACTGCGAAGAAACCATGGGTAGCAGAAGAAATAATTCAGTTGATCAATGAAAGAAGAAATTACAAAAAATGTTCAGGGAAATAAAAAAAAAATACAGAAATACAAGTCGCTGAGGAATCAAATAAATATGAAGTGCAAGAAAGCTAAGACGAAATGGGTGCATGAAAAATGTGAAGAATTCGAAAAAGAAATATTTGTTGGAAGGACTGACTCAGCATATAACGAAGTCAAAAAAACCTTCGGTGAAATTAAAAGCAAGGGAGGTAACATTAAGGGTGCAACGGGAATTCCACTGTTAAAAGCAGAGTAGAGAGTGGATAGGTGGAAAAAGTACACTGAACGCCTCTATGAGGGAGAAGATTCTCTTGTTGTGACGGAAGAAGAGTCGATTTAGAAGAGAGGCTACAGTCTTATAATCAGAATTTAAGAGAGCTTTGGACGACCTAAGATCAAATAAGTCAGGGTAGATAGATAATGTTCCATCATAATTTCTAAAATCATTGGGAGAACTTGGAACGAAACCACTATTCACGTTGGTGTGTACAATGTATCAGTCTGGCAACGTACCATCTGACTTGGGGAAAAAATATCATCCACACTGTTCCGAAGACTGCAAGAGTTGACGAGTGCGACAATTGTCGCACAATCATCTTAACAGCTCATGCATCCAAGTTGCTGACAAGAATAATATACAGAAGAACTGAAAATAAAATTGAAGATGTGCTAGATGACGATCAGTTTTGCTTTAGGAAAGGTGAAGGCACCAGAGAGGCCATTCTCACTTTGAGGTTGTTAATGGAAAGGGAACTAAAGAAGAATTAAGACACGTTCATAGGATTTGTCGAACTGTAAAAAGCGTTCGACAACTTAAAATAGTGCAAGACGTTTGAAATTCTGAGAAAAATAGGGGTAAGCTATAGGGAGAGACGGGTAATATACAATGTGCACAAGAGCCAAAAGGGAATAATTAGAGTGGACGACCAAGAAAGAAGTACTCGGATTAAATAGAGTATAAGACGGGGATATAGTCTTTCACTCCTACTGTTCAATCTGTACATCGAAGAACCAGTGATGGAAATAAAAGAAAGGTTCGGGAGTGGAATTAAAATTCCAAGTGATACGATTTGCTGATGTCATTGATATCCTGAGTGAAAGTGAAGAAGAATTACATAATTTGTTATATCGAATGAACAGTCTAATAAGTACAGAATGTGGATTGAGAGTAAATCGAACAAAGACGGAAGTAATGAGAAGTAGCATAAATGAGAACAGCGAGAAACTTAACATCAAAATTGATGGACACAAAGTATATGAAGTTAAGAAATTCTGCTAGGCAGTAAAATAACCAATGACGGAGGAGCAAGGAGGACATCAAAATCAGACTACCTCTGGCAAGAGAGAGCTAATAGTATCAAACATTAGCCTTAATATGAGGAAGAAATTTCTGCGAATGTCGCATCCCTTTGAACTTTTCGTAGATAACATTTAGAGAACTGTAACCAATTTTTAAGTCATTGCCATGAAGATGTAGACGCAGCAGAATGTGAAGAGAATGAAACGCGATGGAATGTAGTGTTCGCAGAACACGCGTTTAGTCGAACCCTTTCGCACTTCCGAGATGGCTCTTAGTGACGTTTGCATTGTGTGCTACCACTGCTAAAATTTTGGTTTCGTTTCTTTCATCAGTGCTCTTCTTGTTCCCTGACGTATTATATTCTCCTCATTTCCAGTTTCTAGAACAGTGTTTGACACGATGTAGATAACCTTCAGTGTACAACAGACCCGCTACTCTTAATAGTTTGGCGACATTGACCCCAAATGATATTTACTTCTTCGACCGTTGTATGCATTGTGAATATCTCAGTAGCTTTACGAGTTAAGTTATCTGATTGCTACAACAGCAGAATACAGATTGATGGGCTTCAAGCGCACATGTTAACTCAGGAATCATACCTGAGTTACTTGTTTCCAATAATATTTTGAAGAATCAGCCTCAGTTGCCCACATTTTCTGTTCCTTACCAGGCTTCGACTAAATTAATCTAGCCTTCTTCAGAAGCGTAAAATTACTATAACATGCCAGAGTAAGGCACAGCCAGCATTAAAATTAAAACCTTTAGTATTGTGGTACCATGTCGAATTAAAAGTAGTTTTAAAAAGTAGCTTTAATTCGACAGGTTATCACGGTACTATAGGTTTTAATTTCAATGTTGACTGTGCCTTACTCTGGTATGTTATTGTAATTTTATGCTTCTGAAGAAGGCTAGATTAATTTAGCCGAAACCTGGTAAAGATCAGAAAACTTGCGCAACTGAGGCTGATTCTTCAAAATATTAGTCCTTCACAGTTGCTGACGGGGTTGCAATATGCTAAAAATTCTTACTTGCTTCCATTTATTTGGTATAATAGAACAGACGTTTGTGGAACCACTTTTACCAATGGTGGGGCAGTGGTTTGCGGCACTGTTGTCTTGATGATATTTCTTGATGTCCTACACATGTTATGTCGTCAAGATTCTTTTAGGAGCTTCTTTCAAATGCCACAGAAGAATTTTATTAGGAAAAAACGAAGTCGGTGTAGCAATTCGGCGGCTATAAACGATAAAATTACTTGTGAACGTCAGGTAATTCGCCATATTGTCCGCCATGTTGTTGTTGTTGTGGTCTTCAGTCCTGAGACTGGTTTGGCGAAAAACGCCCCTCGATGTATTTATTCATTCTGGATATATTTGCATTCACCTGTCTTAGCTGACTCACCTTGTATACAGAAATTCACACATACGACGCAAGTGCTGTATCAGGCGGCGGGCTGGAAGCAGAACCTCTCCATCACACTCCTGCCCTTGTGACACTGTGCATTATCATGCTGAAAAATACCACTGCCGTGGAGAAACATGGTCTGTAACCAGTCTTGCACTAGCTTCGCTGGACCTATGGGTGCCCCTTGAATGTGCCAAGCCTCTAGCTTGTCTCCGCCCAGAAGTACAAGTGTCAAAGAGCTGCACCCTTGGAAGACGACGGATTCACGCCCTCCCATCGGCATGAAGAATAAAGTATAGGGATTCATTAGACGATGCAGTGCTCTACCACTGGGCGTCCAGTCACGATGGTCATGTGCCCAATTCAGTCGTAATTGCCGGTGTCGTGGTGTTAACATTATCTCACGTGTGGGTCGTCGTCTGTGGGGGGCCATAGTTAGTAGTGTTCACAGTTGCACTCCGCCCAGCATTTAAATCTGACGTTAGTTCCGCCATGGGTAATGTGAGGTAGTCGCCCAATCCCGCGACATCTGGATGTGGTTTCAACTTGGTTTCGCCACGTGTTACTCACCGCAGAATTCCTCGAATACCCGACAAGTCGTGCAGCTTCGGAAATGCTCATGCCGAGACCCCGGGCCACCACAATCTGCCACCGACCAAACTAAAATACATCGCACGCCTTCCCCATTCTACACACGGACAGCACACTCACTGATACTACACACTGCCCATTAAAATTGCTACACCACGAAGATGATGTGCTACAGACGCGAAATTTAACCGACAGGAAGAAGATCCTGTGATACGCAAATGATTAGCTTTCCAGAGCATTCACACAAGTCTGGCGTCCGTGGCGACACCTACAACGTGCTGACATGAGGAGAGTTTCCAAGCGATTTCTCATACACAAACAGCAGTTGACCGGCGTTGCCTGGTGAAGCGTTGTTGTGATGCCTCGTGTAAGGAGGAGAAATGCGTACCAACGCGTTTCCGGCTTTGATAAAGGTCGGATTGTAGACTATCGTGATTGCGGTTTATCGTATCGCGACATTGCTGCTCGAGTTGGTCGAGATCCAATTACTGTTAGCAGAATATGGAATTGGTGGGTTCGGGACTGTAATACGGAACGCCGTGTTGGAGCCCAACGGCCTCGTATCACTAGCAGCCGAGATGACAGGCATCTTATCGGCTTCGCATGGCTGTAACGGATCGTGCAGCCACGCCTCAATCCCTGAGTCAACAGATGGGGACGTTTGCAAGCGAACAACCATCTACACGAACGGTTCGACTACGTTTGCAGCAGCATGGACTATCAGCTAGATCACGGCTGCGGTTACCCTTGATGCTGCATCACAACAGGAGCACCTGCGATGGTGCACTCAACGACGAACCTGGGTGCACGAATGGCTAAACGTCATTTTTTGGGATGAATCCAGGTTCTGTTTACAGCATCATGATGGTCGCATTCGTGATTGGCAACATCGCGGTGAGCGCAAAGTGGAAGCGTGTATTCGTCATCGCCATATTGGCGCATCACCCGGCTTGGTGGTATCGGGTGCCATTGGCTACACGACTCGGTCACCTCTTGTTCGCATTGACGGCACTTTGAACAGTGGACGTTACATTTCAGATGTGTTGCAACCCGTAGCTCTACCCTTCATTCGATCCCTGCGAAACCCTACATTTGAGCAGGATAATGCACTACCGCATGTTGCAGGTCCCGTACGGGCCTTTCTGGATACAGAAAATGTTCGACTGCTGCCCTGGCCAGCACATTCTCCAGATCTCTCACCAATTGAAAACGTCTGGTCAATGGTGGCCGAGCATCTGGCTCGTCACAACACGCCAATCACTACCCTTGATGAACTGTGGCATCGTGTTGAAGCTGCATGCGCAGCTGTACCTGTACACGCCATCCAAGCTCTGTTTGACTCAATGCCCAGGCTTATCAAGGCCGTTGTTACGGCCAGAGGTGGTTGTTCCGGGTACTGATTTCTCAGGATCTATGCACCCAAATTGCGTGAAAATGTAATCACATGTCAGTTCTAGTATAATATATTTGTCCAATGAATACCAGTTTATCATTTGCATTTCTTCTTGGTGTAGCATTTTTAATGGCCAGTAGTGTACATGCACCGTGCGTATGTCTCATAAGCATTCATTCGTCGCCAGGTGTCGCTGCTACGGCCTGGACGGGTTTATATCGATAGTAGATCGGTGGTCATAATGTTCAGGCTGACCAGAGTTCGTACCAGAAGTTAAGGTCTGGCAGAAAAAAAAAATCGCTTCTCGAGTTTGTGTTGCACTAAATGCAGCGACACACCTGTCTTCACATCATGGAGGGCCACTTAAAGTAACTGACAAGCACATTTAGAACTCTAGCGACTGTTCATCGTCACACATTCAACCATGCTTCATGAAAAAATAAAGGACGTTTCGGGATCAATCCTTCAATCACGCACACACTGTAAGCCAGTTACAATACTGACCCCGAGCGACAGAACTAAAATGATCAGTCGAGCAGAAGCGATACTTTGTAAGGTTTGATCGAGCTTGTTCACAAAATACTGCTAACACACCAGCTTGAAGTACAGTTCGGTGCAATGATTTCCTCGGATTTATTTACAAGGTCACTCCTTACTTGTCCAGTTTCGATGAAAGGACCGCCGCGCTATGCCATGATCTGGACTTGCCAACTTGTGCTCGTGGGTAACTACGCCGTAAAGCGGGCCATTCAACGTCAACACGCGGCGCCAGCGTTGTGCCACGACGCTCACCAGGCCTCGCCGTCCAGCTGCCGGTCAGTGCACGGACGATTGCCAAAACCATGGAAACTTTGGTAAGCGACATACGTCAGTTCCACAGCTGCAACACCACGACAAACCCGTTAGGGCGCGAATAAATACTGTACCTCCTTCCAGGCTTGGAATGTGTCGAAGCCTTGAGTCATCGAATTGTCTACTGCGACAGTGTCGGCTCCCGCCGTGGTGTTGCCGCTGCTCCACCGTCATCCGGGAAGAAGCAAGTGCCGCCAGATAGACCAGAGATTAGATTAGATTAGATTAGTACTAGTTCCATAGATCATGAATACGACACTTCGTAATGATGTGGAACGTGTCAGGTTAATAAACGGTGTCTATACAAGATATTACATTACACAAAATATTACATGACACTTAATATTTTTAATTGTTATTATTTTTTGGTTGGGGTTGGGGAGATTACCCACTTACTATATCCAAAAAAATTTCTAATGAGTAGAAGGAGTAGCCGTTAAGAAATTCTTTTAATTTACTTTTAAATGCTATACGGCTATCTGTCAGACTTTTGATGCTATTAGGTAAGGGACCAAAGACTTTTGTGGCACCATAATTTACCCCCTTCTGAGCCAAAGTTAAATGGTTCAAATGGCTCTGAGCACTATGGGACTTAACATCTGTGGTCATCAGTCCCCTAGAACTTAGAACAACTTGAACCTAACTAACCTAAGGACATCACACACATCCATGCCCGAGGCAGGAGTCGAACCTGCGACCGTAGCAGTCGTGCGGTTGCGGACTGCGCGCCTATAAAGCCAAAGCTAGATTTAACCTTGAGTAGTGAAGTTCATCCTTTCTCCTAGTGTTTAGGCATGTACACATGTACACTGCTATTACTTTTGAATTCGTTCGGATTGTTAATGACAAATTTCATAAGTGAATATATATATATATATATATATATATATATATATATATATATATATATATTGTGAGGCTACAGTGAAGATCTCTAGCTCTTAAATAAGTGTCTCCAGGATGATTTTGGATGAGCTCCAGCAATTATTCCGATTACATGGTTTTGTGCAATGAACACTCTTTTACTCAATGATGAGTTACCCCAGTATATGATGCCACACGAAGCAGAGAATGAAAATAGGCGTGGTAAGCTAATTTACTGAGATGTATATCGTCAAAATTTGCAATGACCCTAATAGTATAAGTAGCTGAACTCAAACGTTTCAGCAGATCAGTGTGGTTTTTTCCAGTTCAACCCCTCATCAATGCATACACCTAGAAATGTTGAATATTCTACCTTATCTACTGATTCCTGACAGAAGTTTATATTTAGTAATGGTGTCATTCCATTTACTGTGTGGAACTGTATGTACTGTGTTTTGTCAAAGTTTAACCAAGGGTCGAACTGAGGTCTTCCTAGCCATTGAGTCGCCAGATGGCGGGCTCTTGCAACATAACAACACGAGGCCGCGGCACCAGCGTATGAAATGGCGACAGCCGACGTACAGCGACACTGCAAGGCCATAACACAGCTGGACCGTGGTGAGAGCTGCAGATATCGACGTCTTCTCAACAAAGGTTGCAGACGAAGTCCATGACATCGTGCCCCCATCACTCCAGAGGAACATGGATGCCTTAGATCGGCGCCAGGTTGCGCCACATAACGAGGGCGCTGATCTGTAGCTGCTCTGAGCTTATTGGAACATTAAAGACTTCATGCACGCTGTTTGCCTTGCTTCAACCACCCTACTGCTCCGACGGTCTCCTGTAACTCTTGCCAAACCGTCGAAACCACAGTGACAATATGGGAGAGTCGAACGTCACACTGACAACTAGTGTAGCTGAAACTTTGTGGCAGATTAAAACTGTGAGCCGGACCGAGACTCGATCTCGGGACTTTCCTCTTTCGAGGATAAGTAGTCTACCATCTGAGCTACCCAATCACGACTCACTACCCGTCCGCACAGCTTTAATTCCGCCAGTACCTCGTCTCCTACCTTCATTCTGGTTGTTGGGTTGTTGTGGGGGAGGAGACCAAACAGCGAGGTCATCGGTCTCATCGGATTAGGGAAGCACGAGGCGGTTCTAGGCGCTTCTGTCCGGAACCGCGCGACTGCTACGGTCGCAGGTTCGAATCCTGCCTCGGGCATGGATGTGTGTGATGTCTTTAGGTTAGTTAGGTTTAGGTAGTTCTAAGTTTTATGGGACTGATGACCTCAGATGTTAGGTCCCATAGTGCTCAGAGCCATTTGAACCATTTTTTAAGGACGGGGAAGGAAGTCGGCCGTGCCCTTTCAAAGGAACCATCCCGGCGTTTGCCTGGAGCGATTTAGGGAAATCACGGAAAAACTAAATCAGGATGGCCGGACACGGGATTGAACCGTCGTCCTCCCGAATGCCTTCATTCTGGAAACTAGTGTAGCTCATCCGACTGCTATACACCAAATGCTGGAGACATAGGTTCCATTGTATGAGAAACATCCTACATTTATAGAAATTCAAAGTGTCAGCTATAATATGAAGGACTTATTTCAGTAGTGGTACAAGTCCATTCTGAGATACAGAGTCCTAAAGTTATTGAAATAATCCCTTCATATTTTACATATGAAAAGAAATACGACATTTCGATTATTCAATATGGGTTCAATGTACAAATTTTCCTTTTGCGCCAGAGGAACTAACAGAGCTCGAAGCGAAAGATGAATTCATTTGTCTAATTGATAGTAGTTAAGTGACTGTAAACGTCCCTAGCGGACTAGTAACTTTTGTAAGGAATATACCACCTCGGTGAGCAACAACAGCCTGTCGTTGCTGCGTTTGTTTCTTGATCGTACATCAACACAGCAGAAATACTTCCTTGTGTTAGGATCCGCCGAAATGATAGCCTTACGAAACTAGGCTATTTAACACGATTATTTATACTTTGCGCTTTGGATGTAAACTTCCGTACGATGAGAACAGTTAAATAGTCGAACTGTTGGCCATCCGATAGTTCTAAATATTCTATTGAATAAAATACCCTTGCATGAGAAATTGTTTCTCTTAAGTGACGACAATCGTACTGTCGACTCAGAACACATGCACAGATGTCGCAGCAAAAGGGAAAATATCGAAACAGCTTCAGTAAATATGCTCGGAAAACGAAATGCTTTGTGGCGTTCATGTTATTTTGTCGAACACTTGTAAATGTCTAAAGAATATTTCTGTGTACAAGCCGAGACGTTTCTCTGTAATTCGCAGTTTGTTTCTGGCTGCTACTTTTTGTTGCCTCTATTCAGCTGAGCATGATACGAGGAAGTAATAATGAGCAACCATAAGAACTCTATATTTCTCTTTGCCTAATTTAGTTTTTCATTCTCATGTCATTGTCCTTCCTCATCGTGAAACAATGAGATATGCGCTGCGATCTCGATACAAAACATTGTTATCATCAGTACCGCTCACTCTAAAAGGAATATGGTTTCAGAAAGGAAGTATGTTGCCATATTTTGTAACGTCTCTCCGAGTATACGTTGGAGTAATCCGTACCGCCTCATCTGCATAGAAAGCGCCAAAGCACTTGATCGGCTCCTGAAAGCGGTACCGCAGCGTGCAAATATAGCTCACCGTATTGTTCACAGAGTGGTGAAACAAATACACAATGTTTCATTAAAGTTCAGCGCCGGAATACCGCATGAATTTTCGCTCGTATCCTCGTAAACTCACTTTCGCACGCACGCTGATTGTTTTCGAGTCGGTCATCCGCAGTGTTCGACAGCCCATTAAGCAACTCTTCCTGCCACACAGCCGTGCTTTCCTCCTCGCTATCGCCGTGGCACGACTTTTTCGCTGAGACAATGGCTTCTCTTTTCTAAACACCCTGCCGGTACTGCGGACAATCTTCTAGCTCTCGACGGATGCTCGTATTGTTACTCAGGGGAGCTGAATGTACTATAGAGAAGTCAAGCGTAATTGAAAATCTGGTCGCGCCGTTGCGAATGCTCGTATCTTATTACTCAAATATGGAAAATCTAATCGACGGAACAAAAGTATTGCTCAATTAATAGAGATGCTGCAATATTTTTCCTTGTCAGCCTTTGCAGGTGACGTCACTGGAAACCCCACGTCCAGTCGTATCTGTTGGACAAGAATCTGCGCTAGCTCAGTAGTTCAGCCAGAAACTTTTGAAAGGTACTACGATAGACGAATGTTGAAGATTATATGAGTAGATTGAGTGACAAACTGAAGAGGTAATTGTTTATTTGTATTTGTTTTACGTTTAATCTAACATAATACAACGCATTTCGAACATGTTCTGTTAATCATCGCCGGCCGGGGTGGCCGAGCGGTTGTAGGCGCTACAGTCTGGAACCGCGCGACCGCTACAGTGAAGTCCCATAGTGCTCAGAGCCATTTGAACCCTTTTTTTATCATCAGGCGTTTATACATACATACAGAGAAATGTTACTTAAATATAAATTGTCTTAAACTAAGTTAACCTAGAAGATTTTGTCCATTGTTCTTTACTGTAGTCGCTTATGTGACATTTGGAGGGGGGGGGGGTTAATGGATGGCCAGAAATCGATGTCAGTGACGTACGAACTGGTATCATTGGGAACTGGAATTACTCAAACATGGGCGAGGACTGATGCGAGCACTGCTGAGCCATGATTAGCTGTGTTCATGCGTCTCGACAAACAGGCAGGGTCCTGGTAGGTTACTATAGCTTACCATGCATGGTGTTATTGGATTCAGTTCTGAGAACATGGTGCTCCTGCAACGTCGGTATTGACTACCGAGTGAAAGAATGTTTGGGCTAGTGTACTGGGGGAACGAGCCGGCTTTGTGGCTGAACGGTTCTAGGCGCTTCAGTCTGGAACCGCGCGACCGCTACGGTCGCAGGTTCGAATCCTGCCTCGGGCATGGTTGTGTGTGATGTCCTTAGGTTAGTTAGGTTTAAGTAGTTCTAAGTTCTATGATCACCTCAGTTGTTAAGTCCCATAGTGCTCAGAGCCATTTGAACCATTTTTTTTAGTGGGGAAACTCAAGTAATGGTTTTAGGCCATGGGACACGCGAAGTTTCGCGCCTGCACCTTGCTTCGCTAACTTCATCTTTGTACAGTAGTTACCTGGACCACCGAAATCCAAATGCTTATAATTTTTATTTATTTACAAATATTAAGCTGCATGACTGTAGGCACCGAATATGAGTTACTGGAGATAGATGAGTGGTTAAATATCTTAAAACCGTGTACAGTAGATTTATCAGAGATATAGGGAAAGAACTATAGGAGCACGGTTCACAAACGTAGCCATTATAGCCGAAAATAAAAATGAAGAGGTGTGATCTCTCTGGTTATCTCGGTGCGATTGGTTAATGGTGTATTTCAGGGTGTTCTACGAGTTGTTGTTTACATTATATGGACAATATTTCGCCGACCGATCCACTCATCTTCTTCATGTGCTGCGAGTTCTGCTGTTATATTTACTTACTGCTATTACTCCAAATAGACCCCACAGTATTGTGAACCAACCCTGTCGTAAGCCCTTCACATCTGCGCTTTCCATCCGAGAAAAAGTAATGGATTTCACGGTACGTTCCCTGTCATCCCGAACCACTGGTCGAAATTAACAGTAGCTGCAGTAGTGAACTGCAGTCGCATCCATAGCCTCCTGTTAACACTGCAGAGATGTCGCTACCGTGAAGCATGGATTGCTGACGGCTCACCTCGCTCTATGTTCAACGATGTACTGTGGTTCTGCACTACACCAGTCAACCATAGTCTACATCTACATATCTACATCTACGTATATACTCCGCTAGCCACCAAGCGGTGTGTGGCGGAGGGCACAATTCGTTCCAAAATCATATCCCCCCCACCGCTGTTCCACTCGCGGATCGCGCGAGGGAAAAACGACTGTCTGAACGCCTCAGTACGAGCTGTCATTTCCCTTATCTTTGAATGGTGATCATTGCACGATTTGACAGTTGGTGGTAATAATATATGCTCTACATGCTCGGTGAAGACCAGATTTCGGAATTTAGTGAGCAGCCCCTTCCATTTAGCGTGCTGTCTATCTGCAAGTGTGTTCCACTTCAAACTTTCTATGAGATTTGTTAACGCTGTCGCGATGGCTAAATGTACCAGTCACGAATCTTGCCGCTCTTCTTTGGACCTTCTCAATCTCTTGAATCAGACCCAACTGGTAAGGGTCCCATACAGACGAACAATACTCCAAGACTGGACGAACTAACGTATTGTAAACTATTTCCTTTGTTGAAGGACTGCATCGCTTCAGGATTCTACCAATAAACCGCAATCTAGAGTTCGCCTTACCCGTTACTTGTGTAATATGATCATTCCATTTGAGATCATTTCGAATAGTCACACCCAGATACTTGACGCACGTTACCGCTTACAAAGACTGGGCATTTATTTTGTACTCGTACATTAACGGGGGATTTTCGCCTCGTTACACGCAGTAGATTACACTTACTAATATTGAGAGGTAACTGCCAGTTATTACAAATGGTTCAAATGGCTCTGAGCACTATGGGACTTAACTTCTGAGGTCATCAGTCCCCTAGAACTTAGAACTACTTAAACCTAACTAACCTAAGGACATCACACACATCCATGCCCGAGACAGGATTCGAACCTGCGGCCGTAGCGGTCGCGCGGTTCCAGACTTAAGTGCCTAGAACCGCTCGGCCACTCTGGCCGGCGACTGTTATTACACCACAAATTTATTTTCTGCCAATCCTCATTGATTTGTTCACAACTTTCGTGTGATAAAACTTTCCTGTAGACCACAGCATCAGCGGCAAACAGTCTCAGACCGCTGTCAACACCATCAACCAGATCGTTTACGTAAATAGTAAAAATCAGATGACCTGTACGCTGCCCTGGGGCACACCTGACAAATGTGGAAGCTCCGTAGGGAGAGGTTCCATTCTTCTTACGGAGGAACACAGTGATGTCACTCCTGGAGTCATGGTGTAGGAATTCATCGGGTATGATTTTATGTCACGGCTGGTAGTTAATTTAGGAACTCTGATGGTACCTCTCGTGTTGCTTCTCATCAGACAGTATAGTAACTCCATTTTTCAAGTGTTCGTCCACTCATGGCACTTGTCTCTATGAACTATCAGCATGATGTTGAGGTACTTCCATGGACAGCAAGGCCTCATAACTATCCTCGACAAAATATGTGGCCGACCAGTTCAGTCGTCAACTCCATCCCAATGCCAGTATCCAAGACGTAAAGGACCACTTACACTGACGTGACGAAAGTCATGGGACAGCTCCTAATATCGTGTCGGACCTCCTAAGGCCCAGCAACTTGACGTGACATGGACTCAGTAAGTCGTTGGAAGTCCCCTTCAGAAATATTGTGCCATGCTGCCTCTACAGCCGTCCTAAACTCCGCAAGTATTAACGGTGCACAGTTTTGTGCGCGAACGGACTTCTCGATTATGTCCCATAAATGATCGATGGGATTCATGTCGGGAGACCGGCGTTGCCAGGTCATTCGCCCGAATTATCCAGAATGTTCTTCAGACCAGTCGCGAGCAATTGTCGCCGATTACATGGCCCACTGTCATCCATAAAAATTACACCGTTTTTGAAGCCCATGAATAGCTGCAAATGGCCTCCAAGTAACCGAACATAACTGTTTTCAGTAAGATCATTTCAGTTGGGCCAGAGGACTCAGTCAATTCCGTGTAAACACAACCGACACAATTACTCAGACACACCGGCTTTCACAGTGCCTTGTTGACAATTTGGATTCTTGGCTTCAAGAAAATGCAGTCACGTTTTAGAGTTACTTAAACAGATTACCGTTCATGGCATGATTTCACATGTCACTGTATAATGGAAGTACGTCTTTTCTGTTTTGTGTGCAATACTGACTTGAATATGGTGATGCTGAACAAGCTATGAAATCTGATCCATATCTGGAAAACAGATAAAAGTAAGACCCTAAAATCAAATAGTAAGAAATATTCACAGCAATGTATGTCATGGCTAGATTAAATGTTGCTTAAAATTAAGCTTCCCTACAGTTTACAGCAGGTAGAGAGGACACTTGTATGTGATCCACAACTCGATAACGATGATAAAGTGATCAGCATTACCTATCGGCCCAGATAGTTTTCAATCTGAGGTGTTATGTTTTCAGTCTGAGATGTTATGTGATTATCTTTCACTAATCACAAAATCAAGTCAAATTTACACAACTTGGCAGTACTGTCTCACTTATCAATATGACACAGCCCTCTCTCTAGGTTGAATGCTTGTACTGACTCTGCTGGGAACCCATTGTGTCCTCTCCTGAGGCACAGTAGCTCGTAACTGCTGTCAACGATTCTTAGTATCCTCGATACTACCATCAGCTATGACCAACTGAAATTGGGACTCATATGACGAGGCCATGATTTTCCAGTCTAGGATCAAACCGATATGATCAGGAGCCCAGGAGAGGCGCTGCAGGCGATGTCGTACTGTTAGCAAAGGCACTCACGTCGGTCGGCTGCTCTGTAGCACATTAACGTCGAATCTCGCCACACTAACGGATACCTTCATCGTACATCCCACGTGGATGTCTGCGCTTATTACACGCAGTGTTGCTTGTCTGTTAGCACTGACAAATCTACGCAAACGCCTCTACTCTCTGTCGTTAAGTGAAAGCCTTTAGTCACTGAGTTGTCCGTGTGTAAGGTGGCTATAATTTAGCACCTTTCAAGCACTCATCTACATACTTTACCGTGATTTACAATCGGAAATAGATATCATTTGATACGTTGTACATCGTATATATGAATATTTAATGAAGACTAACATTGTCACGTACACCTGGTAAATAGTTGTTAACACTTATTGCATGGAGGGTAACGGATTGTCTTTATTATCAAAATGATGTAATGAATGATGCCTATGTTAGCAGAGGCTGCAATGCCAGTGAAAGCGAAAAGGTAGATGTAACTCAGGCACTGGGTGGAAAATCCCACACAGGTGTGTTGGTCCTGCTTAACACAGGAAGTTGCCTAAGATGGACGGTCGGGGCACCTGAGCGCTGAAGCACAATAGAGCGGCTGCCGGCCAGTTTTGTAGCGAGGCCGGAAGGATAACCGGATAATACTTCGAAAACTCCGAAAATCTTGGATACGACAGAGAGGAACGAGTAAGCGTTACCTTGGAATTCACGCACGTTGGGTTATTTCCGAGGATTTTTATTCTGAGAAGTGACTAACGGGAATAGGTATTTCCTCGCAAACTTCCGCGCCGGACGACAAAAGACTAAAATATGGTTGGTCGACGTTCGAAAGAGTTTGTAGAGAGGGAGAATATTCCATGTTTTCGAGATTGTGATTCGCCTTCTGCAGTTACAAGGGAGGGGAGTCGAGCTTTGCTGGGAAGCCAGCGGTGAAGAGAAAGACGTCTTCCGTTTTGAGAGCCCTTATTGGTACAGACGGTCTTGCTGTCTTTGCTCTCAGGAGATTTTGTAGTTAGTGAACGGTTAGGCACTATACTGTTGCGAACTTATACAATTCTGGACTTCCTCTCCAGGTAGGGAGCCGTCGTTAAGTACGCAGCGTTCAGTGATTGAGAGTACTTCTTCTGTTTATACTCATGTTGAGACGTTATCTGGATTCCGTTCTTGTGGCTGGGAGTTTGCATTTCTCGTCTGTAGAACACAGAGAGAAGAAGACAGTAATAGATTATACAAGTCAGTGGTCCGCCTTCTGCCGTCGTGGCGTTTATGTATATTGTAGTTGGAGTTTTTCCGTCGTCGCAGACGTGTACGAGAAACATCACTCCGATGCACCGGACGCAGTACGTATGGCGATATTGCTAATTGCTTCGGCTTGGATATAAAGTAAATATCTGTGATCACTAAAATTTGGTGTTCTCGACGCTGTGGATCACGGAATGTTGAAATCCTTAACGATTTTCGAAACGAAATTTCCCGTGCTTTTAGCTCCAACTACCACTCCGCGTTGCCTTATTAATTCCCATCGAGCGGCCGTAATCACGTCGGAAACCTATTCACGTGACAAACGACAGCTCCGCCAATGCACTGTCCTTTTACACCTTGTGTACGTGATGCTACCGCCATCTGTATATGTGCATCGCTATCCCATGACTTTTGTCACCTCATTATACTCTCTATCCATATTCTGTGTTCATTAAACTGCTCGTTCCATTCACCAAGTCGTTCAATTCTTCTTTTAGACAGTGTACAACAGTTGTGTGCTAGCTTGCCTCAGGAGAGGATGCAACGGCTTTATGACAGCCTTCCCAACCGAATCAGTGCACGCATGGATGACAGAAGTGGAGCAGGGGAGGGGGTGGGTTACAACATAATCATAGTGATAAGTGGGCTCATACTGCCAACTTCTTTGTAATTTTGATCACTGAAATAACATCTCATATTCACTCAACCCATGAGCCGCGCGTGGCAGCCGCGCTGTCTGAGGCGTCTTGACACGGTCTGGGCGGCTCACCCCATCGGAGGTTCGAGTCCTCCCTCGGGCATGGGTGCGTCTGTTGTCCTTAGCGTAAGTTAGTTAAGTTAGATTAAGTAGGACGTAATCTTAGGGACCGATGACCTCAACAGTTTGGTCCCATAGAACCTTACCACAAATTTCCAAAATTTTTCCTCTCAGCCTATGAATTTTCGTTTTCTCCTCCCCTTTAGGGAATCCATTTTTTGTTGGGCGCTGTATAAAAGTGAAGAGTACAAGTGAAAAGTAGACACCTTTACCTAATCTGTACTCATTGTGCCCTGGGAAACATTACATGTACAGTAACATACTAGTTAGATTAAGTAGTGCGTAATATTAGGGACCTATTACCTCAGCAGTTTGGTCCAATAAGACCTAACCACAAATTACCAAAATTTTTCCCCTTAACCTATGAATTTTCGTTTCCTTCTCCCCTTTAGGGAATCCATTTTTTGTTGGGCGCTGTATAAAATAGTACAAGCGAAAAGTAGACACCTTTAGCTAATCTGTACTCAGTGTGCTGGGAAACATTACATGCACAGTAACATACTAGTTAGACAATCTGTGGTTCCCTTTTCTGAGCTCCATTTCAACAAAACTTGAAAGATCTTAACATAATTTAGGTAAATAGATTTTATTTTATTGGTGAAATACTTTTCTACAGGACATTACTTCAGTGGTGTCAGAAACCACAAGCTGAAACAGGAACACGCTTTAAAATGTTTAAAACAGTTATTCTTCTCCGTTAAGAAAGAGTTTAACGTACGGTCAAAGATGAAGTTTAAAAGTCAGAGCACAAGTCTGGATAGATCAAAGCTGGCGAAGAAATCACACGAATCTTTTTTATTGAAACCACTGCAGTATTCACTTTAATTAGTGCACAAAAATTAAGGAAAATTTTAATCCGAGGAGGATTTGAACCCCGGTCTTCCCGAACGCTATTTCTGTGTCTTAGCCATAGCTGACGGTTGATTGTCGACAACACTGTTGACGCTGCTGCAGCAGTCTCAGAGACTGAACAATTGTTACGAATGCTTATCCACACCGCTTTCTTGTGAATCTGTGGCGTCAAAGAAATAAAGAAGACAATGCGACACCGTAACTATATTAAAGAATGGCGTGTTGTGCCGGTAACTACGTAGTTCGTGCCTACAGGTCGTTTCCATTAAAAGTCGGCGTAATAAAACCGGGCAGCACATAGAAGTAACGATAAGGGACACCCCAGCCGAGTGAAGATGAAACGGCTCGTTCAAAAATAGAGCTCGCTTCGCAACTGGGGTTCCTCGATACCATCGGCTTCTGACCACAAAAGCTGTTAGTTCACGCACTGCGCATTACTGTATTAAATTTTTAATGTCATTGCCGCCTTTCCACAGATAGTAAGTATTTTAGGTTCTGTCATGTATCAGCTGATTGTGAATAAAGAGCGGCCAGTCACAGAGGCTCAGTTTGGGCTGTAACTATCGTATGATATTACTACAAAGAGTTTTTAATATCACTGGCGTCTTTCCTCAGATAATACGTATTTCAGCTTGCATAATGTACCACATGGTTATAAATAAAGTGCAACTACTGACAGAAGTCCTGTGTGGGCTGTAACTATCGTATGACAGCGAAATATTATATTCTAATGAGTTAATGCGGAAGCGATTTACGCTGGGGAAAAAAAATAGTTCCAGTTTTGGCCACCTTTGCAAATCCGGCGCAGTGAGTGCAAGATAGACGTATAGATATGTTTCCATATGTAACGGATTAGGAATGAGACGTGGGCAGAAAAAGTCAAGTAAGCCGTAATGTTACCTTTATTATTATCTGCCGTTTTCACAATTTGTTCAATATGAGCACCGGTGACGTCGACGAGAGGTTGTTCATCGCCATATTTGAACCTAGCGACCAAAATTTAAACTATTTTTTTTCAGCGTGAATCGGTTCCAAATTAATGCATTAGCATATCTACCAAGTTTCGCTGCCATACGAAGATTACAGCTCACACTGACCTCCATGAATATCTGCACTTTAATTATAATCAGCCGGTATATCACAGAAGTTTTCAGTCGAATTAAGAAGAAAATATTACGAGGATCTTACCCTCTTTGGTTATGTATTTTGTTAAGACATGACCTGCTCTGCCAAGAGTATGAGCAGTGTGTGTGTGTGTCTGGGGGGGGGGGGGGGAGGGGGGGGGGAGTGAAGCTGCCGCAATCCCTGAAGAAAAATGTCCCGGATCGGTCCCTTGGAAGTGTGCGACTAGTACCTTCCTCCAATCCCATCTTGTGCTACGTCTCTGATTACCTCGTCGTCAACGTGAAGAGAAACTTATCTTCCTTCTCCGATCTTTGCACTACTCGAAACATTTCCGCTTAACGTTTCCCGACTTCCCGCGGACCGTCAGATCGTGTCTGTAATTAACTACTCAGCTACTGCCTCATATCTGACCGATTTTGATAAACATTCTTACAGCCAAAAAACACTGTTCACAGTCAAACAAAGTCGGAAACTAGTACGTCGCTGCGAATACTTCTAAAGGGAAGTGAACAATCTCGTTTCTTTGACGTCAAAAAAGTGTGGTACTCCTATATAGTTATTCTGCGGCATTTAATACTTAAAAATGCGGTTTCAGAGTGAAACCGTTCCTAGAAAATAACCGGGATTGAAGTCAAAACGAAAATCTGTTGTAAGGTACGTATCTGCAACACCAGAACGTATTACTGATGTTAATAAGTGACGATATTTTACGCCAGCTGACAACAGAACATATCGTCCTAATTTGTACTTTTTGTAATACATCTGTGCTGTTTAATAACTCAAAATGACTCCTAATTGAGTGTGAATAAAAAACTACTAGTTAATTAGCAGCTGGGGTGTCTGATTTTAATAATTCTACTCACTGATCTTTATTTTATTTTCCAGATTTTTCCTTAGTTCTCTTTACTATGTGTCCAGATTAAATAACCTTGAGAGTAGGCTTGGTACTGATCTACCCATAAAAGATAGCCGTTTCTGATAGGGAGGTAACATGGAGCAGTAGAAATGAAATTGACATTTTGCTTAACATCAAAGCTGAAAATGAAACATTGGAAGAAGAAGTTCCTATCTGTGGAGGAAGATTTTATAGGAACTTCTAAGAAAGAAAGAAGTCGAAAAATAGTGTCAATATTGGTACAGAATTGAGAGAGATGTTCTTGATAGTATGTATCTGGCACACTGCATTCATAGAAAAGAAACTTAGATCAAGGGAAATCCGAAGGAGATGAAACTACAAGCATTTGAAATGTGATGCTCCGACGAGTGTTGAAACTCATGAAAGCAGATACTGTTAGATGAAGAGATGCAGAAAAGAGTAGGTAATGAAAAATTCTGTGTAAAAGCAATATCAGAAATACGGACGAATTAGTGGTACATGAGCTCCGGTAAGCAGGGATAGTTATCTTGGTGCTAGATGCATTAGTAGATGTGGAACATTGTAGGAGCGGAAGAAACGAGAAATGTGCAAAACGGTTTTATAGGGTGTTGGGTGTAATAGTTACACTAAGGTGAAAATTTTAGTATTAGATATGAGAAATATAGGACAGCATAAAAGCAGTTATGATAATCCTTATTACTGCTACCACTTTAAATCGTTACTAATCATCAATAGGCACAATAAGTTTTTCAATTCCAGTATATAGTACATGACGCACCATCCTACTATAGCAACACCAAAAACACGAACTAGGCATCAGAACTCAATACATAGCATTCAAACATTATTCGGAGGATTTGATGTGTCAGTATTTCACTGCCATGTAATGTGTTCTGATGCTCAGGGCACATTTAACGTTATGTAGAACGGGGTAGAGCGTCTTGTACGTAGAAGGTACTATTCGTCAAACCTAAAAGGAAAGCTCCTATAATTATGTGTCCTGAAAGCAATAAGTTTCGAGACATGGGCCGATTTGCTTGTGACAAATAACGAGTGGTAGTAGCCCATCACAAGAGACGGCATAGTGAACTACCACAACACGCACCTGGGGGCAGATACAGATCCTCGAGGCAATCAGAAGTGTGGAGCATCTGGTTCGCTTACGTATCAACGTATGGACAGGAAGTGCTGCTGATAGATTCATAGGACTATACCCTTTACCATACAGATTAACGGATGCTACGCGTTACTGATTTCTGTGCGATGGATTACCAGCGCTGTCAGAGAACGGTTGCCCTCGCAGAGTGGTGAGTGTGGTTTGTGTTAGACGGGGCATCGCACCGTTTTCTACGGCTTGTGCGACGGTACCTCACAACAACGTTTCATGGGTGGCGGATTGGTCAAGGAGGTCCGGTTGAAGGGCCACGCCTTTCTCTGGACCTAAATTCGTTGGGTTTTTGGCTGTGGGGACATTTAAAGTCAGTGGTGGATGTCCAAATCTGCAGGCGTTATGTGTGAGAGTGTAGGCAGCATATGTGACGCAGTCCGAATGAAGCCAGGTGTATTGGAAAGTTTGCGTGATTCACTGAGAAGAAGAGATGAAAGATATGTCAGGACGCGTGATACACACAAGCACCACTGCCTGTAGTGCTTACTCCTGCGCAAAAGATGGAAATGAAAGCGTAGATTACGCCATATCTCATTAGGTATTCGTTTCTGGACATTTCAATATAGTAGCTTCTAGTCCTGACCAATTTTGCTGTAGAAACGTCTTGTTTGTATGCATGCCAACAGCCTCGACAGACTTGACAAGAGAAAGCATTGTCCATTGTAGGGAGTAAAATTTGTTGTATCGTATAATAAGTTTTACAGCCTACAAGGGACGAAGTTTCCTTTCACAAGACTGTAGCGATATATGATACTTTTATTTAAAAACACTGTATATTGATACAGATAACAGGAAAACGCTTCGTAACTATTGATTACTATCAATCGTAACTGGCAGCATCAACCAAGATCACTAACAGCTCCTAACGGTGGTACGTCATGGTGCACGATAATATCTGCAGTTGTGCGGCACGAACTGTTACGATTATTTTTTCATGAATTCTGATTAACACCAAGGATGGGTAGTGCGTATGTTACTGGAACTTTAATGGAAGGCAAGTTTACCTATACTATTAGCTGCTGTACACTTAGGTGACAATAGTCACGCGATAGCAATATGGAGATTTACAGAAGGCGGCAGTGTCGGGTGCACAAGACATAAAAGAAAAATTGTCATTTGTACTCTGGTGATTCCTACGAATAAGTTAACGAACGTGAGCAGTGGCGTTTGCATAGAGTTGTCAGTGCTAACACACAAGCAACACTGCATGTCTAACCGCGAAAATCAATGTAGGACGTGCGACGAATGTATCCGTTAGGACAGTGCGGCGAAATCTGACGTTAATGAGCTATGGCAGCAACGTCCGGAAAGAGTGCCTTTGCTAACAGAACGACATAGCCTGCAGCACCTTTCCCGGGCACGTGACGACATCTGTTCGATCCCAGACGACTTGAGAAACCGTGACCTGCACAGATGAGTCCTGATTTTATTAGGCAAGAGCTAATGGTAGGGTTAGAGTGTGGCGCACACTTCACAAAGCCATGGATACAAGTTTTCAGCAAGGCACTGTGAGCTGTATTTACGTGGAATGGAATGGGTCCTCTGGTGCAACTGAAATGATCATTGACTGGAATTGGTTATGTTTGGATAGTTGGAGGATATTTCCATTAATGGACCTCATGTTCCCCAACAACGATGTTATCAGACCACAATTGTTCACGAGTGATTTGAAAAGTATTCTGGACAATTCGAGCGAAAGATTTGGCCATCCACATTGCTCGAAATGAATTCACTCGGAAGTTTATGGGACATAATTGAGAGTTTATTGTATCGCGACATTGCTGCTCGCGTTGGTCGAGATCCAATGACTGTTGGCGGAAAATGGAATCAGTGGGTTCAGGAGGGTAATACGGAACGCCATGCTGGATTCCAATGGCCTCGTATCACCAGCAGTCGAGATGACAGGCATCTTATCTACATGGCTGTAACAGATCGTGCAGCCACGTCTCGATCCCTGAGTCAATAGATCGGGACATTTGCAAGACAACAACTATCTGCACGAACAGTTCGACGACGTTTGCAGCAGCATGGACTATCAGCTCGGAGACCATGGGTGAAGTTATCCTTGACGCTGCATCACAGACAGGAGCCCCTGCAATGGCGTACTCAACAACGAACCTGGGTGCATGAATGGCAAAACGTCATTTTTTTCGGATGAATCCAGGTTCTATTTACAGTATTATGATGGTCGCATCCGTGTTTGGCGACATCGCGGTGAACGCACATTGGAAGCGTGTATTCGTCATCGCCATACTGGCGTTATCACCCGGCGTGATGGTATGGGGTGCCATTGGTTACACCTCTCGGTCACCTCTTGTTCGCATTGACGGCACTTTGAACAGTGGACGTTACATTTCAGATGTGTTACGACCCGTGGCTCTACCCTTCATTCGATCCCTGCGAAACCCTACATTTCAGCAGGATAATTCACGACCGCCTGTTGCAGGTCCTGTACGGGCGTTTCTGGATACAGAAAATGTTCGACTGCTGCCCCGACCAGCACATTCTCCAGATCTCTCACCAATTGAAAACGTCTGGTCACTGGTGGCTGTGGTGCGCGGGATTGGCCGAGCGGTCTCGGGCGCTGCAGTCATGGGCTGTGTGGCTGGTCTCGGCGGAGGTTCGAGTCCTCCCACGGGCATGGGTGTGTGTGTTTGTCCTTAGGATAACTTAGGTTAAGTAGTGTGCAAGCTTAGGGACTGATGACCTTAGGAGTTAAGTCCCATAAGATTTCACACACACACACAAATGATGGCCGAGCAACTGGCTCGTCACAATACGCCAGTAACTACTCTTGATGAACTGTGGTATCGTGTTGAAGCTGCATGGGCAGCTGTACCTGTACACGCCATTCCGGCTCTGTTTGACTCGATGCCCAGGCATATCAAGGCCATTATTACCGCCAGAGGTGGTTGTTCTGGGTACTGATTTCTCAGGATATATGCACCCAAATTGGGTGAAAATGTAATCACATGTCAGTTCTAGAATAATATATTTGTCCAATGAATACCCGTTTATCATCTGCATTTTTTCTTGGTGTTGCAATTTTAATGGCCAGTAGTGTATTAGACCTGTGGAGCATCACCTTGCAAAAATATTTTATCGCAATTTCGTTGCTCCAAATGCACTTCATACACTGGTCAGATTTATCAGTCAATCAGAAATTATAACAAAGTACGGGACGATGTGTCGTTGCGTCTGTAGTGCTTTTGTGAAGAGCACATATTGTTTTCTTGGAACTGCTAGCCGTAATCACACTCTCAAAGCTGTACCGCACTTTTATTTTTCTGTACCAGCGGCGTTTTCGAGTTCTATCAGACTTCCTTAAGTTACTGGACGTGACTAATCGATATTGCCCGAATCGATCGGAGCGTCTCTTAATTTAGGAAGGGGTGCCGGCAATATGGCGCGGACTCAAATAAGAAAAGCAGCGGCGCTTTTGAGGCTGGCGCGGGAACAATTAATGCTGGCTGCGGCCTCGCCGGGTCCCCTCCGCCGGTGCTGTTGTGGTCTATGCCGCCCCCACGCCGCTCACACCGGGTGAATGTCGGGGACAATAGGCCACGGGAGACGTCGAGGGTCACGACGCTCACCGGCTCGGGCGCCGTCTCCGGGAAGGAGTTAACAAACCAGAACACCGATTCTGTATAATTACACGGGTTTTACTCAATGGCTGGAATACGACGGTGCGGAAATGCGAAGGAGGTGGGAAAAAGTCGGGTGAGGCAGAGAAGCAGTATCCGGTGAGAATACAATGCTGATCGGTGAATGCTTTGTTGGAGCTAATAATGGGCGTTTATATCGTTGCAGCAAAAATCAATCAAGTCCACTTCCTCAGCTAAAGACGGCATGATGAGGCACAATGTTAAGACGGCCGAGATGCACTCAAAACCGCTACTATTCGTATCCGCGCGAATTCTTGCTGGTCATCAGTGGTTGGTAGCAAGTACTCAGTAATAGAAGCCTACGGACTGGACATGTTCTCAGCGTGGATTGACACTGTGCGAGACTTAACATCGCAGAATGGTTGTGCGAGACCGCGTGACGTCTGTCCCTCCCTTTCAGTTGCACAGAGAGAAATACTGCACAAAACTGGCACGTAAGGCATTTGTCAGCAGTTCGGAAGAGATAACCATTTTTTCATGCTATAATAAACGCGTTGAATGTGCTATATTTGAAATCCCAGGACTAGCAGGACAGAGCGCATGAGTTTATATTTGTGGAAAGGGACCAAAATAAGTTACTGTCAGTTGCAATCAACATACAAACTTTATTTGTTAAAACACACAATTACACAAGCAAGAATCAAAAACTTTCAAGGTTTTAACGAAAGACCTCCTTTGATTTAATTTAGATCGGCTGAAGGCCACATCGAAAATCGAGGGTACAAGGCCTAAGCAAGGAATTGAGTACAGAAGTTGTTCTGGAGGTTTCACTTCTTTAAAAAGAAAACAAAAGAAAAATTCGGAGTAGGTATTAAAATCCATGGAGAAGAAATAAAAACGTTGAGGTTCGCCGATGACATTGTAATTCTGTCAGAGACAGCAAAGGACTTGGAAGAGCAGTTGAACGGAATGGATAGTGTCTTGAAAGGAGGATATAAGATGAACATCAACAAAAACAAAACGAGGATAATGGAATGTAGTCGAATTAAGTCGGGTGATGCTGAGGGAGTTAGATTAGGAAATGAGACACTTAAAGTAGTAAAGGAGTGTTGCTATTTGGGGAGCAAAATAACTGATGACGGTCGAAGTAGAGAGGATATAAATTTAAGTGTCAGGAAGTCATTTTTGAATGTATTTGTATGGAGTGTAGCCATGTATGGAAGTGAAACATGGACGATAAATAGTTTGGAAAAGAAGAGAATAGAAGCTTTTGAAATGTTGTGCTACAGAAGAATGCTGAAGATTAGATGGGTAGCTCACTTAACTAATGAGGAGGTATTGAATAGAATTGGGGAGAAGAGGAGCTTGTGGCACAACTTGACTAGAAGAAGGGATCGGTTGGTAGGACATGTTCTAAGGCATCAAGGGATCACCAACTTAGTATTGGAGGGCAGCGTGGAGGGTAAAAATCGTAGAGGGAGACCAAGAGATGAATACACTATGCAGATTCAGAAGGATGTAGGTTGCGGTAGGTACTGGGAGATGAAGAAGCTTGCACAGGATAGAGTAGCATGGAGAGCTGCATCAAACCAGTCCCAGGACTGAAGACCACGACAACAACAACATAAATAGGCTGAAGGCTTTAGCTTAAATCTTTGCCATAGAACTCGGCTGAAGGCCACACATTAATCAAGAACTGGCCGAGACAAAGATTTTCAGTGTTTAATGTAAATAGGCTTAAAACTCGGTTGAAGGCCGCATATTAACAAACAATTTAACGGCTTAAGGCCTAGTAAGTAGAGCTTTCAATTTTAAAAGGCTGAAGGCCATATCTTAAAACATTTCGTGTAAAATTCGGCTGAAGGCCTCATACTAAAGAATAACAATCTTATGATTTAAGGGCACGACAAGGATTTTGAATCTTTAATTTAAGAGAGATTAAAACTTGGCTGAAGGCCACACAGCATGCAGAAAACAATTTTACGTCTTAAGAGCTTCTAAATTTCAACTAAAGTAGGATAATAGCTTTATCCTAAAATGCTTCACATAAAACTCTATGAAAGCCACATACGAAACCCAGACCTTCTCACGGCTTAAATCCCAGAACAAGAAATTTCCAATTTTTAATTTGAGCTGGAAAACTCGGCTGAAGGTCACATAAAAACTAGAAAATATTTCTCATGGCGTAAGGCCTAGTCAACATTTTTCAACTTTTGATTTGAAAAGGCTGAAAACTCGGCTGGAGGCCACATACCTACTTGAAAGAAATTTACGGCTTAAGGCCTACGCACAAGGAATTTTCAATTTTAATTTTGAAAGGCTGGAACTGGGCTGAAAGCCACAAACCAAACAAGAAACAATTTTTTCTATGGCTTATGGTCTAAGAAGAAAAGCCTTGCAATTTTAATAAGCTAAAACTCAGCTGAAGGTCACACAGGGTACTTAAGACTAAAAAGGAAATCACTATCTAAAACACAAGCAGCAGCGCTCAGAAAGTTCCAAGGGTCGCACGTTTAGGTGAGACAGACAGCCAGACCGACAACCTCTTAATCGGAAGGCAACCCAAGCGCAAGATAATCGACAAACCAACCAACAAGATCAGATCTGCTCCGCCCGACCAGCAAAACGACAACAAGATGTCAATAGCACAGCGTTCTGGATACTGGTACACGATTCAGACAAGTCAGTATAAACGCCCAAAACTACCAACAACACCTCAGCTGTCGAACTACACGCCGTGCTGGGCAGCATCAGCACGACGAGGAAAATACACTGCCGAAAACTACGTCAACGATCAGGGCAGGTCACCGGAACGTCAATGGCCACAAGGCAGAAGATACCACTGGTACACTTCATTAATGAAGGAATGAATAAAATGAAGTTAAACACCACACAGAAAGACGGCTGCAATTCTAGCCAAGTTCAATGCACACACGTTGTTGTTCGCGGGAATCTCACAGAAAGCGACAACCAGGATCAAACGAAGAGATGTGATAGGAGTTGAGGCTTGATAGTAGGTTTAGTGAGCACTCAACTATAGTGTCCAGGATCGGTGGGCGACGAATTCCGTAACCCTCGCAAGAAGCGCCTCACAACTCCAACCGAGCGTGCACGCCGGCAGCGGCTCCAGCCTGACCACGTGTCACGGAGACTTCCTCGCTGCTCTGCCCCAACCGACCGACTCGCATACACAGCACACCCGGAAAATACACTCCTGGAAATTGAAATAAGAACACCGTGAATTCATTGTCCCAGGAAGGGGAAACTTTATTGACACATTCCTGGGGTCAGATACATCACATGATCACACTGACAGAACCACAGGCACATAGACACAGGCAACAGAGCATGCACAATGTCGGCACTAGTACAGTGTATATCCACCTTTCGCAGCAATGCAGGCTGCTATTCTCCCATGGAGACGATCGTAGAGATGCTGGATGTAGTCCTGTGGAACGGCTTGCCATGCCATTTCCACCTGGCGCCTCAGTTGGACCAGCGTTCGTGCTGGACGTGCAGACCGCGTGAGACGACGCTTCATCCAGTCCCAAACATGCTCAATGGGGGACAGATCCGGAGATCTTGCTGGCCAGGGTAGTTGACTTACACCGTCTAGAGCACGTTGGGTGGCACGGGATACATGCGGACGTGCATTGTCCTGTTGGAACAGCAAGTTCCCCTGCCGGTCTAGGAATGGTAGAACGATGGGTTCGATGACGGTTTGGATGTACCGTGCACTATTCAGCGTCCCCTCGACGATCACCAGTGGTGTACGGCCAGTGTAGGAGATCGCTCCCCACACCATGATGCCGGGTGTTGGCCCTGTGTGCCTCGGTCGTATGCAGTCCTGATTGTGGCGCTCACCTGCACGGCGCCAAACACGCATACGACCATCATTGGCACCAAGGCAGAAGCGACTCTCATCGCTGAAGACGACACGTCTCCATTCGTCCCTCCATTCACGCCTGTCGCGACACCACTGGAGGCGGGCTGCACGATGTTGGGGCGTGAGCGGAAGACGGCCTAACGGTGTGCGGGACCGTAGCCCAGCTTCATGGAGACGGTTGCGAATGGTCCTCGCCGATACCCCAGGAGCAACAGTGTCCCTAATTTGCTGGGAAGTGGCGGTGCGGTCCCCATACGGCACTGCGTAGGATCCTACGGTCTTGGCGTGCATCCGTGCGTCGCTGCGGTCCGGTCCCAGGTCGACGGGCACGTGCACTTTCCGCCGACCACTGGCGACAACATCGATGTACTGTGGAGACCTTACGCCCCACGTGTTGAGCAATTCGGCGGTACGTCCACCCGGCCTCCCGCATGCCCACTATACGCCCTCGCTCAAAGTCCGTCAACTGCACATACGGTTCACGTCCACGCTGTCGCGGCATGCTACCAGTGTTAAAGACTGCGATGGAGCTCCGTATGCCACGGCAAACTGGCTGACACTGACGGCGGCGGTGCACAAATGCTGCGCAGCTAGCGCCATTCGACGGCCAACACCGCGGTTCCTGGTGTGTCCGCTGTGCCGTGCGTGTGATCATTGCTTGTACAGCCCTCTCGCAGTGTCCGGAGCAAGTATGGTGGGTCTGACACACCGGTGTCAATGTGTTCTTTTTTCCATTTCCAGGAGTGTATATCCGCCACACCAAAGATAGTGCAGCAGTATTACACTACTGTCCATTAAAATTGCCACACCAAGAAGAAATGCAGATGATAAACGGGTATTCATTGGACAAATATATTATACTAGAACTGACATGTGATTACATTTTCACGCAATTTGGGTGCATAGATCCTGAGAAATCACTACCCAGAACAACCACCTCTGGCCGCAATAACGGCCTTGATACACCTGGGCATTGAGTCAAACAGAGCTTGGATTGCGTGGACAGGTACAGCTGCCCATGCTGCTTCAACACGATGCCACAGTTCATCAAGAGAAGTGACTGGCATATTGTAACGAGCCAGTTGCTCGGCCACCATTGACCAGACGTTTTCAATTGGTCAGAAATCTGGAGCATGTGCTGGTCAGGGCAGCAGTCGAACATTTTCTGTATCCAGAAAGGCCCGTAAAGGACCTGCAACATGCGGTCGTGCATTATCCTGCTGAAATGTAGGGTATCGCAGGGATCGAATGAAGGGTAGAGCCACGGGTGGTAACACATCTGAAATGTAACGCTCGCTGTTCAAAGTGCAGTCAATGCGAACAAGAGGTTGCCGAGACGTGTAACCAGTGGCACTCCATACCATCTCACCGGGTCATACGCCAGTATGGCGATGACGAATACACGATCCGTTACAGCCATGCGGATAAGATGCCTGTCATCTCGACTGCTAGTGATACGAGGCCGTTGGGATCCAGCACGGCGTTCCGTATTACCCTCCTGAACCCACCGATTCCATATTCTGCTAACAGTCATTGGATCTCGACCAACGCGAGCAGCAATGTCGCGATACGATAAACCGCAATCGCGATAGGGTACAATCCGACCTTTACCAAAGTCGGAAACGTGATGGTACGCATTTCTCCTCCTTACACGAGGCATCACAACAACGTTTCACCAAGCAACGCCGGTCAACTGCTGTTTGTGTATGAGAAATTGGTTGGAAACTTTCCTCATGTCAGCACGTTGTAGGTGTCGCCACCGGCGCCGGTCTTGTGTGAATGCTCTGAAAAGCTAACCATTTGCATATCACAGCATCTTCTTCCTGTCTGTTAAGTCTCTCGTCTGTAGCACGTCATCTTCGTGGTGTAGCAATTTTAATGGCCAGTAGTGTAGTATCGATAGACGATGCTGCTGCCACTCACGGAGAGAAGACCGCAACGTTATGGCGATAACCGAAGAAGAAATAAGACACCACTGAACTGCAAACAATGATAAAAAAACAAGGCATGACGCGAGCCAGCCACGGCTCAGTATTTTAAAAAGAAAAGGAAACAAAACGACGTCTCCGCTGGTTGTGACACGACAGAAATGATGTAGACTGAAGAAATTACTTACTTCGCTTTCAACTGTGTTCATGGCTACACCAATCGACAGCTTGAATAACGGCGAAGATTTGTGTGTATAATTTACTACCGCTACGGCAGACAAGTCGCCCGCTCGTAGATACTTGGTAGTACCCGTGCGAACCCGGGGAGGGAAGAAGGAAGAATAGTGTCTAACATCGTGTCGTCGTAGAGGTCATCGCGTATCCAGAATGGGTTGCTCGTTTTCCTATAAACATATAAAAAATTTTGTTTTGTTTAAACAACTACGACAAAAACTGCTAAAATGTGCGCTTTGAGAAGACCACACTGTTATGGACACATATGCAGAATGTATAGCAACAGATCAACCAAGCGGATCTTCAGTTCACTAAACAGCAACAAATCCAAAAGGCTTCCGGCATAAGACGTCGTGCTCATTCTGGCAACGTTGTCAAAGCGGACAGAGGTTCAGGGCACTCTTTTACCTTAGGGGTGGGAAACTGCCCCTAAGGGCGGAGCAATGAGCAGTCATCAACGACGTAAGGATGCAGGAGGCTAAGGAAGCCACTGCATTAAACACATAATGTATATCCACGGGACATGTCGTCTGTAACTCAAAATGTATCATTATGATCTCTCCATTGGCAAAAGATTCCTGACTAGTCCCCCATTCGGATCTCCAGCAGATGATTGGCGAGTGGGAACTGACTATGAGAAAAATATTTAATAATCAACGAAAGGTTAGTGCTCTACTGGACGGGGCGTGGAATGTTGAACGTCTTAGGGAAGCTAGAAAACATGAAATGGGAAATACCCTGGACAGAATGTGGGTCAGCGAAGTGAAATGGAGTAAAGACAAGGATTTATGGTCAGCAGAGTATATGATGTCAACAGTAGCCGAAAACGGCATAACGGGAGTAGGGTTCGTTGTGAATAAGAAGGTAGGGCAAAGAGTGAGTTTCTGTAAACTGCTCAGTGGTAGGATTGTCCTCATCAGAATCGACAGCAAACCGACACCGACAGCGATAGTTCAGGTATACATTACGACATCGCAGCCTGAAGATGAAGAAATAGAGAAAGTATATGAGGGTATTTAGGGGGTAATGCAGTACGTCAAGTGAGATGAAAATCTAATAGTCACGGGAGACTGGAATGAGCTAGTGGGGGGAAGGAGTAGAAGAACGGCTTACAGGAGAACGTGAGTTTGAGAGCTGGAATGAGAGAAGAGAAAGACTAACTTTCTACAATAAATTTCAGTTTTACTGCGTTTTCTGTGGTGGGACGCAATACCTGAAATTTTTTATTCTCTGCGCGCTGTTGACACTGTGGGCCTCGGAAAACTGAATTGCCGAACGATTTTCGAAATGGAATGTCTCATGCGGCTAGCTCCAAATCCCATTCCGTGTTTAAAGCCTGTTAGTTCCCATAGTGCGGTCACATTCACGTCGTAACCTTTTTCACATCATTCGCCTGAGTAGCAAATGCCAGCCGGCCGGTTCTAGGCGCTTCATTCTGCAACCACGCGACCGCTACGGTCGCAGGTTTGAATCCTGCCTCGGGCATGGATTGGTGTTATGTCCTTAGTTAGGTTCAAGTAGTTCTAAGTTCTAGGGGACTGATCACCTCAGATGTTGTCCCATTGTGCTCAGGGCCATTTGAACCAAATGGCAGCGCCGCCATTTCCTTGCCCTTTTATATCTTGTGTGCGCGATATCTGTGTACCGCCATCTGTATATGTGTGCATCGTTATCCCATGAGTTTTGTCACCTCGGTGTACGCATCATGCGGGGATTATCTGCAAGAATACCTGCATACCGCGACATGTTTCTAACGACGGCTTTTTTCTACACACTGCTGCGTGGTCTGCGAGCAACCTTTTAGGGATAAAATGTTCTGCCAGTTTATTTGCTCGTACATACATCGCTAGCAGTAGCGGTGGAATCGTATTATCTTGAATTCGGCCAGGCCTACTCTCGATTCCAATGTATTCCTGCTCAGAATTCAAATGGTTCAAATGGCTCTGAGCAGTATGGGACTTAACATCTGAGGTCATCAGTCCCCTAGAACTTAGATCTACTTAAACCTAACTAACGTAAGGACATCACACACATCCATGCCCGAGGCAGGATTCGAACCTGCGACCGTTGCGGTCGCGTGGTTCCAGTCTGAAGCGCCTAGAAACGCTCGGCCACACCGGCCGGCTGGTAAGAATTTATCAGTTAGTTGTGAAAAGAGCAATACTCACGCAGAACGTTTTCGGTACTATTAGCGTTCTCCTGAGGGCATACTCGTTTACAGTTATTTTTGAATATTGTAATGTCTGCTGCATATACACGGACTATTGCAACAAAGAGGCCGTAGAGACAGTAATATCGAAAAATTTCTTTAACTGTCACAGCTGCCATTACCTACGTTGAGAGGCTGCGGAGAAATGCCTGAGTTGTCTGGAAGGCATTAACATTGCAGTAGTCACCACGACCGCTCACAGCATAATGTCACGAAACTTGGGTAACCAATCATAGGCTTGTTATAGAGTCATCTCAATGGCAGTTATTCCTCTTCGACAGCATGAGATTTTATTCTAATTTGCGCCAACAGCATCGAGAATATTTTATACACAGATTTCGTCCCTAGAAACTTGGCTCCCAGTGAGGTCCGTACTCCAAAAATAGGCACCCGCTTCAAGGGATTCGAATAGAATCTTCTAACGAAACGACAGAAGTTTCCGTTAATCACAATTCAGGGCACATGTTCCGTCCCATGAGGATTCACGGATATCTGGACGCCAGGAATGGCGCTATGTAGCTGTTATTATTTTGTAAGCCCTGTTGGCCCTCGAAGTTTGGAAAAGTGATCCGTATCAAAGCTGCTGTTTCGTTATACTAGAAAAACACTGTTTCCTACCGTCAAATAGGCGCGTACGAAAGTTTGTATCCCATTTGGAGCGAAAAAGGGGAATATGTTTTTTTGCAGCAACGTAAATTTAATTGTAACCGCTGGGGGAGACGCAGCGGTGTCAGCTTTTTACGAGCAAGTAGCGCATGAATGAAAGGGTTTGGGGTTACGAGGGGCGGGGAGGGTGGAGGGGGTGGGAGTGAGGCAGGGAGAGGGGAGGCAAGGACGCGCCATACTGTTGCCGTGCGTCCGCGTCGCGTTTTTGTGATCAGGGGACTCGAACAAGTCGCTCAGGACGAGAGGACGTCGACACGTGCCGTCAGGAAAACCGCTTTCGGTTGAACCTAGCAGTGGGAAAAGTAAAGCCCGCTACGTTTCTCTTTAACTCACAACTTGTTAATATCATAGGCATTTACTGTCCCTTAGTCTCCAGCTGTGTTACACTTCTTTCAATTCTATACCAACCTTCAGTATGACAAGTGTTTGTATCATTTTTAAAGATTTGTGGACGTAGTAACTGAATGCTACTTACACTGAAGCGCCAAAGAAACTGGTATAGGCATGCGTATCCAAATACAAAGATACGTAAACAGGCAGAACACAACAAGTTCAAATGGTTCAAATGGATCTGAGCACTACGGGACTAAACTTCTAAGGTCATCAGTCCCCTAGAACTTAGAACTACTTAAACCTAACTAACCTAAGGACATCACACACATCTATGCCTGAGGCAGGATTCGAACCTGCGACCGTAGCAGTCGCGCGGTTCCAGACTGTGGCGCCTAGAACCGCTCGGCCACGCCGGCCGGCAACACAACAAGTATCTGGCGCAGTTGTCGTATCGGTTACTGCTGCTACAGTAGCGAGTTATCAAGATTTAAGTGAGTTTGAACGTGGTGATATAGTCGGCGACTGAGCGATGAGACACAGCATCTCCGAGGTATCGATGAAATGGGAATTTCCCCGCACGACCATTTCACGAGTTTACAGTGAATGTCAGGAATCAGGTAAAACATCCAATTTCACTGCTGCCGGAAACAGATCCTGGAACAAAACGGGACCAACGACGACAAAATATAAAAGAGTAGCTGTCATTTGTACTCAGTTGATTGGAGTGAAGAGGTTTCCAACATCATTATGGCCGCACGACGCGAATTAAGAGACTTTAAACGCGGAATGGTGATTGGAGCTACACACATTTCGAAAAACGTTAGGGAATTGGACATTCCGAGATTCACAGCGTTATGTTCGGCCACTTGCAGATCTTTTTCAGCCATTTATGGACTTCATTTCGCAAACAACGATGGAATATTTATGGATGACAGCGCGCATGTCACCGAGTTACTACTGTTCACGATTGGTTTAAAGAACAAACTGGAGAATTCGAGCGATTGATTTGACCACATATCGAACATTTATGGGACATAATAGAGAGGTTCAGTTCGTGCACAAAATCCTGCACCGGCAACACTTTCGCAATTATGGACGGCAATTGAGGCAGCATGGCTCAATATTTCTGCAGGGGAATTCCAAAGAGTTGTTGAGTCCATGTCACGTCATGTTGCTGCACTACTCCGGGCAAAAGGACGTCCGCCACGATATTAGCAGGTACCCCATGACTTTTATCATCTCAGCGTATGGCCGCTGCAGGTTTGGCACCCTCCGATAGGAGTAAACTGCGGCCGTAGTGTCCTGTCATATCGATACTTCGGCTAGGCGGTTAATAAAAATCACTGTCGGATACTAAACACACAGCTCTGTAACACTACTGCGTAACAGGTACGCTTTTTGCACCGGCTAAGGGAATTTTGGAGATTTTATTAAAGGTGCAGCTGCCATCAGGAGACCGAGCCGGCTCTGGAAGGAACAGTTAGACACTACTGGCAAAGCGTTTTCCAGGACAGGGGTGACAGAATAACCGGCGTTAAGTAAGACGCAAGTGTAGCAGCATTAGCTAATGCAGAGACTAAGGGGAAAAACGGACTACTTTCGGGAAAGGCGATAGAAATCTCTTGAAATAGGTGATAAACTTATTTATGATTTTAAAATGTCAAAAACGAGCTGCCGCTGTCGTGAAAATTGCATTAAAAATTCATTTACGTAAATGTGTCAGTTCATGTTCCTTAACGAGATGAAAGTGCAACTCAAATATATACAACGAGCTATGAACACATAGGAAGCAGCTCGGTGTCTGAAGCTGCCGAATGCTGTTAATGTCAGTAGAGAGCGCTTTGAGATGGACGTCAGACTGTTTGGACTTACGAGTATCTCTTTCAGTAGCCCAACTTTCATGGAACAAAGTATTTGTGTTGTATTTAGAACTATGCAGGGTGCATTGTAAAAGCGTTTTAGGAACCAATTCTGTTTTTGGTGCATTATGGTTAATGCTTAGTTACGATTCCCGGCCAAGTGGGAACTTTCCTTTTCTCGAGGACTGAGTGTTTCTGTTGTCCTCATTTACCTCATCTTCTTCGACGCACAAGTCACCAAAGTGGCGCCAGGCTGCAGAACTATTCCTGACATGGTCTTCTGGCCAATAATGGCGCACAATAATTGCATTTCCTTTATTAATGAAAGCACCCAAAGAATCGAACTTTGTAGTAGCATTGAACTACTGCCACGTTCCCGAGCTTATTCCACGGAGCTCTCGAAGATTCAACAGCCAAGGTTTCCTCTGTGCAACGGGACGACGAGTTACCAGATCCTCTATAGCAGATGTCAGATTGGTGCTAACCTTCCAGTGCATGTTGAGATTCCTTGTGGTGGTTACCAAGGTAACAGGCGTGCAGCCACTACAGTGACATTATAGTTACGACTACCGGCGGCAATCCCGAAATCTCTTTGAACAATTGATTCACCTGGAAAATTTTAAATTTTACATCAAACGCCTTTACGGGGAGGAGATGGCCTCAAATGTAAGAAGGTTCGACAAGCTACATGGTAAGAGAGCAAAACTTTTAAGTTCTTTAACTTTTTTAATGAGATGTCGGGACCATGGCATAATACCGAAATTTGCCAGAGTGACACATTTTATTAAGACGACCACTGCATGGAAAATAATGGAGAAGGTGAGTCGTGCTATTGTGAAGGAGAGAAATTGTTATACGAGACGAAGTTTGGACGCCATCTCAAAAGAACTGTTCCTCCTGCACTTGAAGATTGCACCACTTCTTTCTCCTATAGCAAGGGACTGGATGGATGGAGTGACTTCAGCCAAGTTCGATTGGGTACATAAGGCTGCTACTTCCCGGCAGATGATGAAATTTGATCGCTTGGTGCCACAACAGCTGGCGCCACAGGAAATAACTGCACGACGTTCCATTGTTAATTTCACGAAGAAGATTTTAGATGATGCGAAACTGTCAGTTTTGGGCAAAGGTCTTAATTTTCCACCTACACAAAGTGCAGTACCTCTTATAAGTTTCGTAGGCGGTGATGATCAAGCTGTACGTCGCCTTCCTCTTGCCGCTGCTGAAGAAATAAAAAGGGAAACTTGTCGGTTTCTCCTAAAAACTCCTCCCCAACGCAGTAATATAACCGCTGAAGAAAGGGCTCCACTACGAAACCTTCGAGAAGATTCGGAAATAGTGGTGCTGAAGGTTGATAAAGGTAATTCCACCGTTTTGTTTCCTCGTAGGTTGTATTTGGAGAAGATGTATAGTCTACTTAGTGATACTATGTACAGGAAGATTGATCAAGACCCAACAGCACGTGTGCAACGGAAGACGTGTGCATTTTTGAACTCTTCCTCGTTAGCTCCAGAGACCATCAAGCGGTTAAGACCACATGGCAGCGTACTACCAAGACTGTATGGTCTTCCTCAAGTACATAAAGAAGGTCTTCCTTTACGGCCTATAGTGAGTAATACTGACGCACCCACATATGCTTCTTTGCTGAGACCATTGGTTGGCAAATGTTCATATTATATATGGAACTCTGCTGATTTTATCAACAGGCTGGGGGCTCTCCACTTAAGTAGTTCGGACCTTCTAGTGAGTTTTGATGTAGTTCCCTTTCCGCAAAAGTACCTCTTTCGGATTCCTTGATGCTAATTGGTCAACAGCTTGAATCGGATATCACTGCTTTGTTTCGACATGCTCTTTTCTCAACGTATTTTGTGTTTGACCAGGAATATTTTGAACAGTCTGACGGTGTCGCCATGCGCAGCCCTCTGTCTCCTCTGATGGCTAACTTTTTTATGGAGGATTTTGAGGAAAGAGCACATGAATCAGCGGTTTGTAAACCAACTATTTTTGGAGATACGTCGATGATGCTTCCATAGTGTGGCCCCACGGAGAAGAAAATTTAATGGAGTTTCTTCATTATCTTAACTCCATCCATGAGAATATTCGATTTACTATAGAACTAGAGAAAGATGGTTGCCTTCCATTCCTGGATGTTTTGGTTAAACGGAAGAGTGACGGCTCAGTGGGACACTCTGTTTATCGTAACACCACTCACACTGATTTGTACTTGCATTCTTCAAGTTGCCATCACCCATCCCAACCCATGAGTGTGCTTACAACCCTTGTGCACAGGGCATATACGGTGTCACATGCAGAGAATTTGCCTAAGGAACTTGCACATTTAAGGACAGTGTTCACAGACAATGGATACTCGATGCGGCAAATTAACAGGTCTTTCTCAACTAAAGCCAGGAACCGGGAAGTGGATAAAGAGGAGAACGCGCCAGCCAAGTCCCTAGCTTTTCTTCCCTGTGTTGGAAATACAGGGTGATTCAAAAAGAATACCACAACTTTAGGAATTTAAAACTCTGCAACGACAAAAGGCAGAGCTAAGCACTATCTGTCGGCGAATTAAGGGAGCTATACAGTTTCATTTAGTTGCACATTTGTTCGCCATTTCAGCCAATAAAGTTTTTGGTCCCTTTTTCTTCGAAGGTGCTACTGTAACTGGACTACAGTATCTGGAGATGTTAGAGAATTGGCTGTTCCCTCAGCTCGAACAAGAAACACCACAATTTATATTTCAGCAGGATGGAGCGCCACCACATTGGCACTTATCTGTCTGTAACTACCTGAACGTCAACTACCCGAGGCGATGGATCGGCCGCCAGGCAGCCCGTGACAGAGCACTTCATCACTGGCCTCCAAGAAGCCCTGATCTTACCCCCTGCGATTTTTTCTTATGGGGGTATGTTAAGGATATGGTGTTTCGGCCACCTCTCCCAGCCACCATTGATGATTTGAAACGAGAAATAACAGCAGCTATCCAAACTGTTACGCCTGATATGCTACAGAGAGTGTGGAACGAGTTGGAGTATCGGGTTGATATTGCTCGTGTGTCTGGAGGGGGCCATATTGAACATCTCTGAACTTGTTTTTGAGTGAAAAAAAACCTTTTTAAATACTCTTTGTAATGATGTATAACAGAAGGTTATATTATGTTTCTTTCATTAAATACACATTTTTAAAGTTGTGATATTCTTTTTGAATCACCCTGTATATCCTTCAAAATAGTGAGGATTCTTAATAATTTTCATGTGGAAGTGGTTTTTCGTCCACCTTCTAAAATTTCGGATCTGCTGGGATCGGTGAAGGATGATTTGTTACTGCCGAAGGCGGGAATTTACAAGATACAGTGTCAATGTGGTATGGCCTATGTAGGACAGACAACGCGTACAGTGGAAGAGCGTTGTAAAGAACATTAACGTTGCACTCGCCTACTGCAACTCAGTAAGTCTGCAGTAGCAGAACATTGTATTACCAGCGGACATTCAATGAAGTATGACAAAACTTCGATTTTGGCCACAGCAACAACCTTTTGGGACTCCATTATCAAAGCATCCGTTGAAATACGCATCGCGGAAAATCTAATAAACCTGCCAATGGCTAGCAGTTGAATAATGCGTGGAATCCCACCATCTCCGAAATACGAAGACTCCAGAAGACTTCGATAGCTGCGGCCAGCGACAATACCGACGGCAGCTGAGTCTTGCAGTTCCATCAGCGAAAGCGCTGCCGCTGGTAGGTGTGTTTCAAAAATGTTCAAATGTGTGTGAAATCTTGTGGGACTTAACTGCTAAGGTCATAATTACCTAAGCTTACACACTACTTAATCTAAATTATTCTAAGGACAAACACACACACCCATGCCCGAGGAGGACTCGAACCTTCACCGGGACCAGCCGCACAGTCCATGACTGCAGCGCCCAGACCACTCGGCTAATCCCGCGCGACTGCAACGCATGGGCGGTTGTACCATCAGCGCACTATATAAGACGGAGCGGAGAACGAGGACACTACTAGCTAGGGCATAGCCACCAATGGGAAGTTAACATACACCAACAAGTGACAAACGTCAGCAAGCCCTGCATATCAGAAACGTTGACTGGAAATACCAGTTGCTATTAAAGCCGACCAACAGGCTACAGCAGGGAAACCGACGAGCTCGCCCACTGACGCACAAACAAATCGCCAACAGCACGCTACACTGTGCATCTAATATACGACCTACCGCACACAAAACGATGATAAACCTAACTGGTGCAGGTTGCTGACGCTGACCGAGAGTTCAACACCGGCACCCAGTGGCAGCCGCCGAGCAACAGCACCCCACAACGTCAGAAGTATCGACATGCATGATACCCAATACTAACAAAGCCTACCCTTGCATGACCTGTCGCAGGCAGCAAGACACCCGCTACTGCTCTTACCGCCATACCAAACTATCGCAGAGGTGTATATCCCTTGGCTCTTGCCTTGGCTCGTTCTTTCCTTTGTCCTTCAAACTGCTACCCTTCGTTCGACTTTCGACCCAATCTATCTCTAGATGAGCGCGTATTAATGGTTAATCTTAACCAGACGTAGCCAAACATCGCAGTACCCATATGCTGCGACACCTCACTTTAGTGAAAACTAACCCTTATGCAGAGATGGCAGTAGATCTTTTGAGTTGGCCATCATGCCGGTGTGGGCGCGGAAGGGGCGCAAAAAAAAAAAAAAAAAAAAAAAAAAAAAGAAAAAAAAAAAAATCTTTGAATGAAGTTTACGACGACCGGCTTCAGTTATCAACGCTAAAGTGGATAGATTGTAAATGAGAGGCATTTCACAACGCTACCGCAATGATGGGGCTCAAATATTTGCTCGTATACACCAGCTATTACTCGACAAAGCAAACGACATTCTCGTCCGTAGAGGGTAGTCACGTAAATAAATGTCGCCACTTTTCAGTTCGAAGTAGCGAGAGAAGTGCAAAAATGGAAAGCGATTGCGGGAAATGTGGTGATGGCTGGGTACGAGAGCTTTGCTGTTACTGTTATTAAATTAACTGATGAGGAGAAAGGTGCTACAGTGCTGACAGAGAAGGCCACGGAAGGTGTAAACAAATAGTGACAAACAAAAGCTGAGTCAATCGATATTGTGAATTAAAGAAATGGAAACACGTTAACGAGCGGAGTAGCGAAGAAGCAGAAGCCAAGTTCATTCAATAAGTATTTTATTGATGATATGGATAAACGCGTTACTAGGAACACATTTCTGCAATATTATGGGCAATATAAGGAATTAGCATTTTTGGAGAAACTTCACGGTTTTTGTCACACAGATCTGGACTTCAAGAAAATTTTAAAAAAAGTTCGAGAAAAATTATTCCGTCTATGGAATTTGGTTTTAAGAGGTGCCTGAATAAACGAATCAGCGTCTGCGAACGAGAGGACACACTTGCAAGAAAAGCGTACTACTTTATATTCGTATGATAAAAATCAAACATCAGACATAGATCGGCAAGTGTTTTATTGGAAAGATACACAGGTTCATACACATACATACACATCACTGGGAATAATTGTTGCAAAGATGACAGTGTGAGAGGAGTATTCTCAGACAATAATGGCGACCAGTAACTGATTGTCCTACATGCATAAGAATTTCGTTTCGGGTTAGCTTCTCTCATATGAGTAGAAAATAAAAATTTCTATCATACAGAAATGGACAACAAAAATTTAAAAAATACTTACCACGTACAAGTATAGATACTTTTGATAACGCTCTTTGTCAGAACATGCAAGAGATTAACCACCTTCCTTTAGAAGTTAAAAAGTGAAATACAGTACTGGCTGCAGTTACTATATACATTCTGTGTCAGGTCTGACCGAAGTCAAACCTTTGATATTAATTAAGGTGCACCCGCCTTCTCCTGTTGTAAGTGAAGTTTCAGTGTCACTACTTACAACATTCACTGATTATTACGACAGCTGTTTCGGAAGATTTCCATTTTCAAGTGCCTGAGTTTACAAAGATTGAGAATTACAATGTGCTATAGTTCTCTAGGAATTTTGGACTTAATTTTATATAAGTGAAGAATTTCGTGAGTTATTGAGGTATAATTTTCATTATGAAGAATTACGCATACAACTATGCTATAATTAATTTTATTATATCTGAATTATGTAAATAAGAGGGAGACTTATGTCTACGTTTTACTGGCATATAGCTGTTTGTGTACTTCTTGACAAGGTAAATTATGACTGCAATTTCTGTTATAGCTCACGAAATTCTTCACTTATAAAAAATTAAGTCTATAATTCCAATAGAACTATTGCACGTTGTAGTTCTCAAACTTTGCATACCCAGGTACTTGAAAACGGAAATCTTCGGAAACAGCTGTCGTAGTAATCAACAAACGTTTTAAGCAGAGATACTGGAACCTAACTTACAATCTCCTTTCAAGACGTATACTTCATTGCAGGCCAATCATCAAGAAACTTCTTACGTTGGTTCCACTGACGGAATTTTGCAGAAAATTAGTTTGCTACCAATCTACTGTCGCCAACCCATACATGCATGCTATGAAACGTATTTGGAAACATTATGCAGAATGGAATGCGTAAGGGTAATTGATCAAGCATGTTGCTGACCGAGATGGAAAAATAACATCCAGTACTTTTGCTGCTTTGACTCTACAGTACTGGAAAGAAGCAATATGTTACTTTAGATAAAAGAGTGTGTAATTGCAGGATAGATAATTTTGTGGACGAGAAAACTGAAAATACACTAAAATTTATCAACGTGGATTGGAACAAAGACTCGCCAGCATCGATCGCTACTGTGACATCGTGAGCCGGCTGGAGTGGCCGAGCGGTTCTAGGCGCTTGAGTCTGGAAGAGCGCGACCGCTACGGTCGCAGGTTCGAATCCTGCCTCGGGCATGGATGTGTGTGATGTCCTTAGGTTAGTTAGGCTTAAGTCCCATAGTGCTCAGAGCCATTTGAACCATTTGAACGTGCAGAGTTTCCTTCTATGCAGCATCTCTCTTATGATTTTCGTCAGCTATCCTTTATTTCGTGACTAAATAAAGACGTGAGAGCTCTTAGGATGCGATTACGCGTACCGCCGTTCGCGCCTCGAGGCCAGCACCGGGTGACGCGGACCCCATATGCGCGGCAGTGTTTCCTGCGACTCGTCATAACGTCTGTGGCGGCCATTAACGCCATGATTCATGGTGACCCAGTCGCCCCGTAGGCGACGCCGACATCTGTTTCTACAGCGTCTTTATTTAGGACCTCATAATCAGCTGCGAAAAAGATATCGTGCGCACTCGTTTTATTAGACAGCCTTAGAGTGTAACTATTAATGCGGCACAGTCAGCAGAGTGGATCAGATGATAAATAGCTCAGTGGGTATGGTGCGCATCTAGTCTGTGTGAAGACCCATGTCGAGTATATTGGGTATTGAGAGTGTATATCCGAAGATGACTCAGAGCAGGAGTCTGTGTTTCAGCTGAGATCTACGAATTCAGCCTTAAAGGCTTAGTTGGGGTTCTTATACTGTGACTGCGGAATGTAAGATCTTAACTACGTCATACTTGGATGTCGACGATTAAAAAGAATGACAGACACAGATAAGGAGATTTGGACATAGAGGACATTTTGACGTGGAACTCTGGCCGTAACTAGCTGTTCCATAGCAGAGAGACAAGACCGTAACCACTTTTACACTCTGCAAACCACAGCTATGTGCATGGCTGAGGGTACTTCCTACAGTACCAGTAATTAGGGCTTCTTCCAATATCATTGACGTATCGATCGCGAGAAGATGGCGTTATCGTCACTTATTAAGTAAATAACGCAAACCTAACGACCCGTAGGGAGTTGAAGTATATCCATACAGTCATCATTAGGGCCACTTCTCGAAGCTGTGCACGTAGGATTTCTCAGGACAATAAGGCGACCGTCTTCAAGTTGTAAGTAGGATGTTTAGGTTTTTATGTTGGTAACGCCACGTAGCGCTCTGTATGAAAATCACTGACTGTGATGTGTGCAGTCTGTGGCTGGTTGGCATTGTTGGGATATTCGCTATTGTAGTGTTAGGCAGTTGTATGTGAACAGCGCGTAGCGTTGTGCAGTTGGAGGTGAGCCACCAGCAGTGGTGGATGTGGAGAGAGAGATGCCAGAGTTTTGAGAGATTACTATGTGAGCACGATCTGGACGTGTGTCCGCCAGAAAATGGAAATTTGTAAAGATGTATGTCATGACTTTTGAATATTATTAAAGTAAATATATTGTTTGTTCTCTATCAAAATCTTTCATTTGCTTACCATGACTATCAGTAGTTAGTGCCTTCAGTTGTTAGAATCTTTTATTTAGCTGGCAGTATTGGCGCTCGCTGTATTGCAGTAGTTCGAGTAACGAAGATTTTTGTGAGGTAAGTGATTCATGAAAGGTATAGGTGATTGTTAGTCAGGGCCATTCGTTTGTAGGGATTATTGAAAGTCAGATTGCGTTGCGCTAAAAATATTGTGTGTCAGTTTAGTGATGACCAGAATAAGTGAAGAGAAAACTGTTTGAGTACTTCTACATCTACATCTATACTCCGCAAGCCACTTGACGGTGTGTTGCGGGGGTCCCTTGAGTACCTCCTATTGTTCGTGGAAAGAAAGATTGTCGGTATGCCTCTCTGTGGGCTCTAATCTCTCTGATTTTATCCTCATGGTCTCTTCGTGAGATATACGTAGGAGGGAGCAATATACAGCTTGACACCTCGGTGAATGTATGTTCTCGAAACTTCAACAAAAGCTCGTACCGAGCTACTGAGCGTCTCTCTTGCAGAGTCTTCCACTGGAGTCTATCTATAATATCCGTAACGCTTTCGCGATTACTAAATGATGGTGTAACGAAGGGCGCTGCTCTCCGTTGGATCTTCTCTATCTGTTCTATCAACGCCATCTGGTACAGATCCCACACCGGTGAGCAGTATTCAAGCAGTGGGCGAACAAGTGTACTGTAACCTACGTCCTTTGTTTTCGGACTGCATTTTCTTAGGATTCTTCCAATAAATCTCAGTCTGGCATCTGCTTTACCGACGATTGAATTTATATGGTCATTCCATTTTAGATCACTGTTGATGCCTACTCCCAGATAATTTATGGAATTAACTGTTTCTAGTTGCTGACCTGCTATATTCTAGCTAAATGATAAAGGGGCTTTCTACCATCACATTAATTCATAATCATTCTAAGGGGACGTTACAAAGTGTCTGGCAGTTCAATTTCTTCAGCATCTCTTTGACACCCTCCCAGGGATCAACCACGCCCCTGACCATTCGCCCTGACCATTCGTGCTGTCCTTCTCGGTACACGTTCAGTGTCTTCTGTTGGTCTTAGTGGGTACGAGTTCTACACACTTGAACAGCGCTTTAAGGTGGCTCGCACGAGAGATTTGTAATAAGTCTCCTTTGTAGACTGGTTTCATTCCCGTAGTATTCTGCCAATGAACCTAAGTAAGCCACCTACTTTACTTATAACGGCTCCTATGTTATTATGCCATTCCAGACTCGTACTAACTGGTACCCTTACAAACCTAGGTATATCTATGAGCTGACCGATTCCGGCTGGAACTCGTCGATATCATAGTCATAGGATAATATATATATATATTTGGTTTGTGTACAGTTTCACGTCTTTGAAATTTAATGCAAGTTGCCAATTTTTCCACCTTTTCAAAATCTTATCTAGGTCTGACTGAATAACAGGGCAGCTGTACTCAGACAGTATCTTGTTATAGGCAGCTGAAACATCTCCGGAAAGTCTGAGGTTGCTATTCATATAGTCTGGAGGGTCACTAACATATAATATGACACAGATCCTTCTTTATTAATTCATTGCCTATGTGAATGATATTGTATATTTTTATAATTTTCATGTGTGGTCATACTTGCACGAGACGTCAAGAACGTAGCCAGAGATCCACAAGTACATCATGGGAATCTCGCTTCTGAATTCATGACTGTAACGATGAATATGACTTGAATACGTCATACTAAGATGTTTGCGTAAATTAGGACATTTTCCATAAGTTTTAAATGGTATCTGACTACAAAAATCTAAGCCAGTAACTTTATTTGAAAATAGGTTCTTTACATAACAGCATGAACTGCCAATAAATGAACATTTCTTTGTTTCCAATCTGTATCATCGACAGGTAAAAAAACACATAATTACTGCAGTATAAATAGCGTCATCTATGATGTGGGGCCAATAATAAAGGATCTTTATAATTGTAGTTTTGTTGTTAACGCCACAGCTGTAACGGTTGCATTTTTAAGTCATCAGTTCTTCAATCTGGTTTAATGCTACCCTCTGGTTTTTGCAGTCTTGTGCCAGCATTCAGCTCATAATTTTGTGTACGTGTCCCTCATATGAAGCTCCATTCGAAGAAATTTTGAAGAGTTTCAAAAACTTTAATTTTATTTTCGACTTTTAGAGATACGCACTATAAGACTGAAAGCCTTGGCTTCACTTTGCACGTGCTTATTGTTGCGACTTCCGGCCGCTGCGAATGTAAGTCTAAGCAGCGTTAGCACTGTGGAAGTCTGCTGTTATGAGTACATTTTATTTGGCTTATTAACTGGTACAGTAGAAACAAATTGCAAGTACAAGTTCGATGACACACACACACACACACACACACACACACACACAGGCGCACACAGCTTAAGTTGTCTACATGTACAGACCAGCACAGAGAACATTCATCGAGAGAGAAAACAAAAGGCTCTGCGCGGCAGGCGCTCGGTTATAGCCGGTCGGAGGACACGGGGTCCTGTCGAGGCCTACGAGAAAGACAGGCCGCGGCTCGTCCGTCACGAAGGTAGGACGAACTCGCACGCTCAAGACGGCAGAAAAAATGCGTTTCTACACCTGTTAACTCGTAACTTGGTGTGTATGTACAAACGAGGATTGCATCTTCTACTGGAATCCATAATTATGAAATCTTACTGTTATTAGTCCTACAATGATACAGAGTGTATAGGCCTACTAATAATTTGTTATGGCTGTACTGCAGTATAATAAAATTAAAATCACGTGAAAAAGATTATGAGTTGCGTAAGGCACCACATTTTGTATGAAACGAGGACTGCTGCGCGGAAGAAACGAAATTCAAAAATGGTTGAAATGCCGCTGAGCGCTATGGGACTTAACTTCTGAGGTCATCAGTCCCCTAGAACTTAGAACTACTTAAACCTAACTAACCTAAGGACATCGCACACATACATGCCCGAGGAAGGACTCGAACCTGCGACCGTAGCGGTCGTGCGGTTCCAGACTGTAGCGCCTAGAACCGCTCTGCCACCCGGACGGCAGAAACTAAATGCTGCGAGGTTGAGAAACGCATTTTGTCTGCTGAGTAAAGCGAGCGAGCGAGCTCAGGCCTAGCTTCGTGACGTACGCGCCGCGGCCTGCCATTCTCGTGGGCCTCGGGTCCCGTCATGTGACGTCACGTGAGCTCCGGAGGCGAAGCGTCTTCGCGGATTGCTTCCTGTGAAGTCACCTTGTAGATTGCGGCACCACCGGCGGTGAGAGCAGGAGGCAGGGATCGATCTCCGACTATTGTGACAGTTCCATGTCACTATCGAGGCCGTTACTACTGGCACGGAGCAGAAAATTACCTACCTATTTTTCTGTAAAAATTTCACTGTCAAACTCGATAAACGTTAAATCCATAAACAAATTTCGAACGTCGTTAAAAGAAGTATATAGTTTCACTGAATAATAAATTGTTTCAGTATCATTTGCTCGAGCCTTTGGTTGTATACACAATATCGTGTTACGAAACATTCTGATTCAACCTGTAGACAGAGTGAAATGATGAAGGGGGTCGTCTTTGAAATACACACACACTATTTAAAAGAGGATCAATTATTCAAAAACAGTCTCAATCGCATTTATTATTATTATACCGCCAACCGGTTTCAACCCGACGTATGGGTCATCTTCCGGGCGTTTACACCATTGGTCGACTGCTGGTGGTGTCACTCCTGTCTACATAGCTTCCTGCCGTCAGCTTTGCTGCCAGCGCCTGTAACTCCGACGCCCTGTAGTGCTGTTGAATGACGTTTCCGTTCAAAAGTTCCTATCCTCGATTTGTTCCCCAAGTTCTACAAGTCCTCGATGTTTCTGGGACGCCCTGTAGAGAAATATTCTATAGATTGTCAGGAAGTTTCATATCAGCGCACACTCCGCTGCAGAGTGAAAATCTGATTCTAGAAACATCGCCTAGGCTGTGGCTAAGCCATGTCTCCGCAAAATCCTTTCTTTCAGCAGTGCTAGTTCTGCAAGGTTCGCAGGAGAGCTTCTGTGAAGTACGGAAGGTAGGAGACGGGTACTGCCAGAATTGAAGCGGTGAGGACGGGGCGTGAGTCGTGCTTGTGTAGCTTAACCGGTAGAGCACTTGCCCGCGAAAGGCAAAGGTCCCGAGTTCGAATCTCGGTCGGGCACGCAGTTTTAATCTGTCAGGAAGTTTCATTGCTGAAGCTGTTCAACAGAAGGACAATCATGTCCAGAAAAAACAGAACACCTAGAACGGCAAGATAAAGGACCTTCATATTCACAGGATATGTTCTGGAGGAATGATGAGCATTTGAAACTTGTCGACCCGCGGGTTCAAGCTCAACATCGACATCGCGGTGTAACACAATATATTGGAAATATGTGCCTGCGGCTCTAGTTGTCAGTATAAACAGATCAGAGTAACCTGAGCAGACGGGCAGGATGTCTCGCAGACGTATGTGCGAACCCTACTGTCAAGCCATTGAGTTTGAAAGAGGACGCATTATTGGCATGAGAGAATGTGATGCATCCATACGGGAAATTGCTGCTCGTGTGGGACCAAGTGTTTCGGCAGTAGAACACAACGACATGGAACAGGTCGCATCACCTAGACCACCCCCCGAGAAGAAGATCGACACCTCATCCGAATGGCATTGCAGGATAAATCTGCGTCCTCTTTTCCTCCGGCGCAACAGCTGAACAGTGTAACAAATCGTACACTATCTGAGGTGACAGTCAGTCGCCGTTTAGTATGGCATGGGTTACGTGCGTGTCGTCCACTTCTCCACCTACCTTTGACGAAGGTGCAGAAACATGCAACGTCAATGGGGACAGAAATGGCATAAGATAGTATTTGCAGACGAATCCAAATTCCGTTCGTTTGAAAATGATTGTCGCATTTTGGTTCGCCGCAGAAAGCGAGAGCGGTATAAAAGTGACTGCATTCGCACAGGACATACAGCGAAAGCTCAAGGCCTTATGGTGTGGGGTACTATTGGGTACAACCGTAAATCACAGTTGGTGCGTGTCCAGAGCACCGATGAGTGTGACCTACGTGAATAACGGTCCTGCGACCCGCAGCCATATTCTTTCTGCACAACACCCCAGACGCCAAGACAATGAACGACCACATGTTGCTGCACGAAGACGTGACTTCTTGGCGCCACGGGATGTCAGCTTTTTGCCCTGGACCTCCAGATCACCAGCACCGTAACCCAGTGCCATCCACCACAGATGAACTTTGGAACCAGGTGAATGCAGCATGAAGCGCTGTACCACAGGACGTTAGTTGCTCCTTGTACCCGTCAATGTCATACACATAGAGCAAGTTATCAGGGCCCATGTCCGATCCTGTGCCTGCTAGGCAACAGGACACGTGCTGAACTGAGGTGATTGAAATGCTAATAATCGCTGTAGGACATAGAAACGCACATGTCCTGTGAATATGAAAGTCCTGTCTCTAGTCGTTCAGGGTGTTCTGTCTTTTCTGAACGCAGGTGTATGTACCCGTAGGTGGGACATGGTTGTGGCAACAACGTTGCAAACACTGTTCTCCTCTAAACTCAACATGGTTACCGCCCGCAGGGTCAAAACAGAGGGGTGCACAGACAGCCTCTCGACCGCGATCTGCTCACCTATGGCACTGGCAAATGCATCACCAGCGCTACAACCTCTCAGTATTCACGTATTATGCCGAGGTGTCATTGAACATTCTCCTTGAGGGTGTTAAGTTTTTCTCCCGGCTGTGCATTTCCAACTGTTACCAGTGCCCTGAAGTTGGGACATTTGGCGTCCCACGAAAGCTTGTTTGTTTATCAAAACACTGAGAAAATGTTATCGTGAAACTTCCCATCGCCGACTTTCACACTCACACGAGTGAGTGCAGCATTACTCGGACGCAACGGCTTCCATTCTTACCATCGCCGCTTGAAAGATCCCTGTCAAAGGAAAATAATGACTCGTCATAGATAGAAAGTGCAGTTTTCTGCCAACAGTTTAGTAATGTTTTCAAATTTTCAGATAATTTCTCGGGTGTATTCTTTGAAGACATTGTGGCGACGCTAACAATGAATAATAGCATTCCGATGAATTCAGTTTCACAATGCGGAACTGTTTTTGGTCTAATTAACGGCAGCAATGTAAAAGACGGAATTTCTTGCACGAAAGACCTTTAACAAGCTATTTTCTAAACGTCTCGCATTTTACCTCCTGTTTTGCATGCGAAAAGGTGCAGAAAACGGGCTGGCTAACGATTGCTAATATACATCAGAAAACGCGAGTATCAGTTTTCTCCATCGCCTTGTTATGCTGCTGTAATGAAAGGGTTAGTAGGAGAAAACTACGAAATTAATGTCTCTGCTCACACCTCTACACTGATACCGTAGTAGAACTCGCAGCGCAAAGCGTATTATGCCACGATTATTTGCGTTACAAATGCGGGCGTAGTGGTCAAAGTGCGATCGCAGATTGCAGTGGGTATCTGAGATCTCGAGTTGCGGGAGGACGATTTTCCCCGACTATGTCTAATTAGTCTAACCTCCAAATAAGCTGGAAATGATGCCCATTACGGTCTTCCGCCACTATCTGACGAATTCCGGTAATTACAGTTGTTAATCGCGTCCTGCGGTGCTCGTAAATCATTTCCTGATGAAGACAACATAAATAGTGTGCGGCGTGTGTTTACTTTACCATCTAGCCCTGTCTCATCCCTGCACGTCTCGCGCGCCTACAGTGGCTCATTACAGGATCGGTTCGAGCTTTCCCGCAGATCGTACCCGAACGCCGCTCTCACCCTTAAACGCTGAGTTGGACAAATATGCGAAATCTCAGAGCTTACTGGAAAACGTAGAACTGCTGGTTGTTGTTAGAAGATGTGTCTTATACCTCCATGAGGGTACTGCTTGAAAACGAAAAAAAAAAAAAAATGGAAAGAAAGATTAGTGTTTAAAGTCACGTCGAGAGCGAGGTCATTAGAGGCGAAGCATGAGTTTGCGTTATGGAAGGATGGGAAAGGAAACTAGCCGTGCTCTTTCAAAGGAACCATACTGGCGTTTGTCTGCAGCAATTTAGCAAAATCACGGAAGACCTATATCTGGAAACCGAAAGGGGATTTAAACCGTCGTCCTCCGGAATGAGAGTCTAGTTTACTGAGCACCGCGCCACCTCGCTCGGTGGTACTCCTTGAGAGGAGAATATCGTGTATTTTTTATGTAATAATAGGACAATATGATACTGTGAGAACAGTTTAACAGAGCACCTAAAGACCTAAGTCGAAACAAGGCACTAGGGACTAAACCACATTCCCTCAAAATTATTGAGATCCTTCGAAGTAGCTGCTGACACATGTGAATATTACCATACTGCTACTTTCATAAGTCATGACTGTAATATACTGTAATGGGTTATTTACAGAAGAATAATTCGTAGAAACTGCTCCCTAAAATGTAGCAAAAAGTGAATGAATATTGCCCCTGCAACTTATAACACGTAATACACGAGAGTAAGGCAAACCTACGCGTATAGCATTTGTGAATTTAGAGAAAGCTTTTGACAATGTTGACTTAAATTCATTCTATGAAATTCTGAAAACAGCACGCATAAAACACAGGGAATGAAAGGTTATTTACAATTCGTACAGAAACCAGACTGCAGTTATAAGAGTCGAGGGGCACGAAAGAGAAGCACTGGTTGAGAAGGGGTGAGATATAGGTGTAGCCTGTTCCTGATGTTACTGAATTTCTACACTGATCGTGCACTAAAGCAAACCTAGTATAAATTTGGTAAGGGAGAATAAATAACAACTCTAAGGCTTTCCTATGACACTGTAATTCCCTCAGAAAAGGAAAAGCAGTTGGAAGAGCAGCTGAAACGAAAAGCCTTGAAAAGACGCTATCAAAAGTAAAACAAGTGTAATGGAATGCAGTCGAATTAGGGGGTGCTTTGAGACTTAGACGTGGTTTGTTATGTGGGTAGCAGAATAACTGATTATGGCCGAACGAGAGTGGATATAAAACGCAGACTAGCAACAGCAACAAAATAATTTCCGAGAAAGAGTAATTTGCTAACGTTGAATATAAACTTAACTTCTAGAAAGTCGTTACAAAAGAGAAATAGTTCGTTAAACTATTGTGACAATCGTGGATACCGGAGAGCGGCCGGTCAGATACCTGCCGAAGAAAAATCACCATACAGTCATGTGTTTTCATTAGTTGTTATTTTATTTACACGACAACACAAAGGAAGTATGTTACAGTACACTTGTTCGCCCACTCCTTGAATACTGTTCACCGGTGTGGGATCAGTACTAGATAGGGTTGATAGAAGAGATAGAGAAGATCGAACGGAGAGCAGCGCGCTTCGTTACAGGATCACTTATTAATTGCGAGAGCGTTACGGGGATGAGAGATAAACTCCAGTGGAAGATTCTGCAAAAGAGACGCTCAGTAACTCGGTGCGGGCTTTTGTTGAAGTTTCGAGAACGTACCTTCATCGAGGAGTCAAGCAGTATATTGCTCCCTCCTACGTACATCTCGCGAAGAGACCATAAGATCAGAGAGATTAGAGCCCACACAGAGTTATACAGACAATCTTTATTTGCACGAACAATACGAGACTGGAATAGAAGGGAGAACCGATAGAAGTACTCAAGGTACCCTCCGCCACACACCGACAGGTGACTTGCGGAGTATGGATGTAGATGTAGACTCGTCTCGCCACCCCCTTAATGTCCTCTTCATGGCCCCGTACCCTCCATGTATAGAGAATCAGATACATCGATGCTTGCATTTCCGAACATACCTGGATTCCCCTGAATTGTTTGTGGAGTGTGTACTTAGAAGACTTGGTTTGACAAGTCTTCGATCCACACACTCCACAAAAGACTCTCGGGCTCCAGGTATTGATAGCATCAGGTATGCAGGCAACGACGTTTGTTATCCTTTTATTTGAAGTCCATTGAGGCCGGCCGCGGTGGTCTAGCGGTTCTAGGCGCTCAGTCCGGAACCGCGCGACTGCTACGGTCGCAGGTTCGAATCCTGCCTCGGGCATGGATGTGTGTGATGTCCTTAGGTTAGTTAGGTTTAAGTAGTTCTAAGTTCTAGGGGACTGATGACCACAGATGTTAAGTCCCATAGTGCTCAGAGCCATTTGAACCATTTTTTAGAAGTCCACTGAGGTATGATGACCTTAATCAGATGCCAAAACTGGTGGTGTAAATAAAATAAAAACTTCTGAAAACATACGTCTGTATGGTGATTTTTCCTTAGCAACCTTATGAAATGTGGTGCTACAGAATATTGCTGAAGATTGGACGAGTAGATCGAATGATGGGGATGTGCTGAATCGAACTGGAGAAAATGAAATTTATGGCGCAACGTCGGATCGATTCGTAGGACACAGTCTGAAGAATCAAGGGATAGTCACTTTGAAATAGACGGAATTGTGGGGAGTAAAATTTGTAGAGGGAGACTGATGGATGAGAGTAATAAGCTGGTTCAAATAGTTGTATATTGAAGTAGTTATACGGAGATGAGGAGAATAGCACAGGATAGACTGGCGAAGAGAACTGTACCTAACAAGTCTTCAGGCTAAACAATGAAACAACATGGAATACACGGTATGATATATGACGCCCCAACGCAAAATTAATTCGACAAATACGCCTTTACCAATTCTTTAGGCTCATTCTTTAGGGTCATAATTACGCAGATGGAAGAGGAACCTGCATTTTTCTAAGGAAACAATGATTGAAAATGAATGTTTCGGGTGGTACAAAGACTAGAATGACCAACACGTGTTTGTAAGCTGCTCCCACTGCATAACAAACTACTGCCCACCGCACTGGCTTTGGTGACACTGCCTTGAAAAAACAAAACAGTGCAGAACAGTCTGCGATTTGTCCGCGGTTGAGATTAACAGATGTTAAGAACGTCTCACAGACCGCGACTCGTCGTCGAAAATGGTTTCTGTGGTGGACAGCTGGATACTTGCAAGAAGCACCCAACTTGTGCTAATCCTACAGAAATGCCTCATTTTAGCCGGTGAGTCCGTAGAGGATGGTAGCAGAGGAGTACAGTATGATTGGCTGTGCTTTTCCATATGAACTTCGGGGGGATTAAGACAATCCTTCCTTGTATTTTCTTAGTGAGTCGTCGTGTAGGATTCTTTCTACCCATTTTGCCAAGGAGCTCTCGATGTTTATGTCCTTCACAGAAGCACTATCAACGCCGTCGGGTTATCTGTAAAGTGCAGTTCTACTTCCTCCGATTCTATGTGACGAACCAAGAAGCTATATTATTCGGAATAACGTCAAAACTGCTGCCGTTATGATGTATTTATTTACTAAACGCCATAAACTGATGATATCGACACAACTAGTAATGATTAAGTGAAAACTAACAATTTCCTGAGACCATAGCCGGCCGGAGTGGCAGAGCGGTTCTAGGCGCTACAGTCTGGAACCGTGCGACCGCTACGGTCGCAGTTTCGAATCCTGCCTCGGGCATGGATGTGTGTGATGTCCTTACGTTAGTTAGGTTTAAGTAGTTCTAAGTTCTAGGGGGCTGATGACCTCAGAAGTTAGGTCCCGTAGTGCTCAGAGCCATTTGAACCTGAGACCATGATCTTACAACAGATCTAGATCTGAGGGTATCCTGTCGGTGATTGGCGATTGTGGTGCACAGCCTGTACCTCGCAATTACACTGGTGATATTTCATAGCGGTTCATACATATTCGTTAGTTTAAACATAATTCATCTATTTATTTAGGTGATGGATATCTTTCTTATATTGCTATAAGAAAGTACTTATGATCTGTGGGCTTCTACTAATATCTGTGTTGGAAAAAGCGATTTTTATTAGCAAATATTTATTGACAAGATTACTTGCTTCGCACCGGAATACTCTGTTTTCCCTACGTTCTCTCTGTTGACATAACGGGCGTTCTCATCTCTATCCACAGCGCCTCACACCGCCGTCCACTGGCAAATCCATATGATCCACCAGTTCCTTCAGCCACTGTGTGAACTGGAATTTTACTTCCGTCTGTGAGCGTCCTGCAGCACCGCTTTACTCACTGAATGCTACATGGTATCTGCAGATGTGTTGCAAAATTGTAAAACTGGTAAATAAGGATACAAAATGTGGCTTGAACAGAATGGGTACCTTATAATCATCTGCACATCCCGGGGAACACTGCGAGGCACAAGAATGAAATTCTGTACTAAACAACTGTATCACGAAAATATTTTTATGAAGTACGGCAATCATGGCAAACAGTAAGATATTTAGTGTTTGCTAATCTCCTTTGGCTCAGGGATGTGGTAAACATTTTTTTTATACAAATGACAACATTGTCCGCCTGGACTGTCGTATTTATTCACACTTGCAATATAGGACTATTATCCTACTATCAAAAGGTAGTAGCCACTAGATAAGCTGCGTTCAGTTAAAGCTTAAGAATATATCTCATCGTCAGTTAAAAAAAAGAAGAAAAAGAGACAACTGAGAACAGAGCATATTCTTAGGGTTGAAATGGTCTTCATGCAGTTTATGTTTTTACAGCTGACACATGACAATGGCATAACAATGTAATCATCCAGTTACATTAGAATCTTTATTCCTTCCTAAGGTAGTAAATTATAACATAAAGCTAGAATATTTATTGAAAATGTTTGCTGAGTCAAGAGATAAAGTGTAAAAGAGAGAAAATTTTTTAACTGTTTTCAGAAAATCTGTTGCCTGTTAAGGAGGGCTGTGTCGCCATCCAGGTGCGCACCCTATGGAAGGCGTAACCTGGTCGAACTTTGTTCACGCCAGTCTCTCAGTTGTTTAAAATTCTGTTCCTGTTCTACTGAGGTACAGGATGTTTCAAAGTCCTTAGGACAACTGTCTTGGGGTGATAGCTATCGTCGTGGGGAACAACTTTTGCGTCCAAGCGACTCTGCTGTTCTTCAATTCTTGCTGGCCCTGTGACGACGAGATTTCACCCTGTTCATAGAGTATAAACACCATCTGTGCAGCCCCACCTTAATGGTGAGTATATCTTAGCGGAGAAAGGTATTTTGGAAGCGAATCAGAAACTTAAATCCACTTGGTCTGCTGCCTTTCAGTAGAAGAAGAGGACTGGATTATAGGCAACACGCATGGCACACGAACGCTGCAGACTGCCTACGGCCTGCCATCTTTCAGGGGCATAGCTGGTCTAAAGCGATGCCTAGCGTCGGCGGAAAGCGTCAACAAACATTTTGTTTCCAAAGAAAATTGTTCCTCATTACGCGACCCTTAGGAGTTTGTCGAAAAGACTGTGAAACACCCTGGGTATAAATGCTAGTAATATTGAAATTTACACTGTTTACTTTCATTCAGAGAGCGTTAGTAAGCTATTGCAAGAGACAGCTGTTGCAGTTTTTTCTCGGACCATATAGTGCTGTACTTGTGTTTTGCACTTCAACGTTTTTCTTTTGTACGATGAGCACGTGTGAGGGAGTGTGTGATGACAGGTGGGAAATTTCTCGTTTATTGGTAACTACTACGTGGAACTGAGAGAGCTATTTAATTCTCGATCATGGGACACTGCTCCGCATAATTATTTCCACTCCCGGAGTGGAGCAACTGTCATAGAAAAGGACAAGATTAAAAACGGAGTCATACCGCATATATTATGCCGGCCGGAGTGACCTAGCGGTTCTAGGCGCTAAAGTCTGGAACAGCGCGACCGCTACGGTCGCAGGTCCGAATCCTGCCTCGGTCATGGATGTGTGTGATGTCGTTAGGTTTGTTAGGTTTACGTAGTTCTAAGTTCTAGGGGACTGATGTCCTCAGCAGTTAATTCCCATAGTGCTCAGAGCCATTTGAACCATTTTGTTTCCGTCTTCATGACAATTCTCGGCCACAAGATGCAGGTGCAAGGAAGACACCCCTGCATTTTCGATGGGAAGTGTTTGATCACCCACCATACAGCGCAGTCCGTCTTGGCTCCCTCTGATTTCCATCTCTTCCCTCACGTGAGGACATAATTTTGGTAGAAACAACTAGTTGCAGACCAGCGTACGGAATTGGCAGAAATCTTGGACGGCTGCCTTCTATGACGAGAGTATTGGAAAGCTGGCACCAAGCTATGAAAAATATATAAATCGGATCGGCGACTATTTAGAGACGTAGCTGGAAAGTGTAGCTAAAGATTGCAAATAAAACATTTCCGATTTTGACTGTAGTTTTCTTTCGTGATCGATCGAAGGTTGGAAGAAAAAGTAACTCTCGTATCGTTTGTCGACATTTTCCTTTACACCAGTAACGACCATTTCGAGACAGCAGAGTTAATGGCAGAGAAGTTCGTCAACATGAGCTAAACTCAAATTCATTTCCATTCACAGAAGATGACGTTACGGGTGATGTGGGAAACGTATTAGTCGTAGACGACGAATTGTTTCCCGAGAATGCAACCACAGCTGCTGACATTTGTTGCCCATTACTCTGAAGACCTACGGCGGCAACTAATGAAGAACGGCAGGGAAGACGGCAGAAAGTCAGAAAGTGCTTCTGCAGCGTGCCAGGAAAAGCCCACAAGTCGCTAACAGCGACTCTTCAGGAGCTTAGTTGGGAGGTGATTTCACATCTTCCACGCCTCTGCTGCGTTCAAGACTTCCACTTTCTACGTTCTTAGTTCAAAAACTCTCGGTGGAAATCCTTCGCCACTCAAGATGCCATTCAAAATTGGCTGGATGATTTCATGGCATCCAAATGCACACTATGTAGAATCGAGAAACTATTCTGCTATTCGCATAGAAGCAATAAATGTAGGAGGACACATTACTGATTAATTCGTACGCAGTGTTCATCTCAGCTTAGAAACTTACTAACGCTGCCAAATTATACGAATCTGTGACAAATTGTTCCTGATAGAAGTGGTATTTGTTCAAATGGCGCTGAGCACTATGGGACTTAACATCTGAGGTCATCAGTCCCCTAGAACTTAGAACTACTTAAACCTAACTAACCTAAGGACATCACACACATCCGTGCCCGAGGCAGGATTCGAACCTGCGACCGTAGCAGTCGCACGGTTCCAGACTGAAGCGCCTAGAACCGCTCGGCCACCGTGGCCGGCGTAGTATTTGTGATACAAGAATTTACTACATTGCTGTTTTGCTCTCAGACTGGGTATTACCCTTCGGTTTGCAGTGGTAAGACCTTTTTCATGGACAGACAAGATAATGCATTAACCATTTCTGTTACTGTTAAAAAGGGAAGAAATACAGTACCTCATCTATCATAAATGGCACAGAACAGTATTTCCTCAGGAAATTCTTCTCGTCATAGCCAAAATGAAAAATCTTGTGCTCTGCACTTATCAGCTTCTCAATACCCTTTAAAAATTACCAAAGAAAACAGACATTTAAAATACCTTAACAATAAACAAAGGCTTCACCAAAAAGCCTACAACTGAAGAAATATTTCACGTACAGAGAGACATAGCAGAGGGGCAACAGGTATAGATGAATAGACAGTTCGTTATGCTACTCAGCACATTCACAGTGTAATGAAGCTACTTTTTAACAAATCAGTTACTAATACATGACATCTACAAGTTTTTTGTCACTCCAAAAACATGTGAGGAACATGCGCACGATATGATCATCGACAACAGTAAGTACGTATGAGCATATTAACACGGCACACAGGAGATGCGGATATCGATAATATTCGACCGCACTCCTAAAAAAAATCATGTCACTGCATGATGTATACTAGAACCAAAGGGATTTTCCACAAACTGTCTAATCGAGTAATTAACGTACCATGAAACAAAACTCTGGAAAGCAGTAACAATAAATTTTCAGGCTTGTTTTCCACAGCAGCTATTATATTACTATTATTGATGCTTTCAGAAACTTAATAAATGTAAAGACACTTTGATCATGACACAGATAGCTGAGATATCTTCGAATAACGAGATAGGGAGTCACTGTTGATTTGGAATCAAAGGAAGAAAAAGTCGCGAACTATCACATTATATCCGTATTAAGCTGTGCAGTGCGGGACATCCCGCTCAACGATGCGATACGATCATTTCATTTTTGTACTGAGAAGACATAATGACGTGGTTTACTTACTTTTTAACCCTTAGCTTCCTAGGTCATTTTTTGTCACAGACTGTTCCAGATGCGGTCTGAGTGATCGCTCTGTTTAAACAGCCATAAAAAATGCATTCAGCAATTTCAACTGAACAGGTCAGATGTAGTGTAAAAGGTTTCATTAATACCATACAAAATATATATTCAAATAAATTTTGAAGTTTATTTTTACGAAAAACGCATTTAAACAATCAACTGTACAAAATACATAATATTACATGGTAACATTAATTCCATGAAAATTCAAATACCCTGCCATCCAAATTTTAATTTTTGCTACATTTGTATTGTTTATTACATATGTAATAACAAAAAAATAAAAACTCCCACAAACATTTAAAAAATGAATGTCACACTGGTACTTTTTAGGTGTTTAGTTTCCTTCTCAGAGGTTTTCTTTGCACTCGCTGGAAATTTTTGTAGAGATTTCAAGTCCAACATGCGGAAAAATAATGCCATTAGCAAGAGGCTTCGACGAGCAGCGGTATTTTTTTGACCTAATGTATTTCTGCAGAACCTATAGCTAAAGATTCAGTCTCCACACTTCTGTCTGCATCACTTTGATCACTTGTTTCATTCAAGGAATTCGCAAGTGGAAAAATACATTCATCTACACATTTGTACTGCTCCTGTACTGTGTTATGTTCAATTTCAATTTCTTTGTCATTATCTGATCCAGCATCACTTCCTAAATTGTCCTCAAACCATTTCACCTAAAACAGTATCCCCACGGTCAAGATTTATTGAACACGAATAGTAGACGTAGACCCGGCTACTGAATCAATGACACAGAGTCCCAGGCTAGCACGAAAGAAGCAGTAATAGTAGTACAGGTCCACATCATATCCAAGAGGCTGCTGACAAAGGAAACCACAGCAGCTTCGAGAAAGAGCAACTGCACAACGTTGTAATCTGCTACCCCACCACAATGCATTAGCAAAAGAGTAACAATAAACGCTTGCGGTCTGTGCGACCACACCTGGAACGTTAACGGTTAAGAGTAACAACGTGGTGTGCAGCGTCATACAGGTGCTTAACTGTTACGAGTTGGCGTTAAAGAGGAGAAAGTCATCTTAAGCACTATAACAAAATAATAATGATCCTTACGCAAGCAGGATATGTAAATGAACAAGATAGATGTAAAAGATCTACTGTATAGCGGTAGGCAATCTACCGCCCAAACAAACGCGCTGACATAGTATAAATAGTTAAACACGTGATTCGGGAACATTAGAGCAGTAAAGTACTGTTCTTGTGGATTGGGGGATGAGATATTTGTACAGCATCATGTCCTTGAAAGGTACGCATGTAACTGATATTATGTGGTTGCCGACTGCACACATTGCTGACGACTTACAAAACTCAACTTGCACGCACAGGAGATCGAGAATTCACGCAAGTGCGGTGCTGCAAGGTATCACAGTCGAAGAAGTTTTTGGCATCGACATTTAGCATACAACTGGAACAGACGTGTTGTGTGAAATTTTTGAATGGAACAAGAGTATGTGTCAGAGTTGTTGACGACACATTTGTTAAAGATGGATAGCTCTCTTGGTGCTACCTGAGAGCACCGGGCTCCACTATTCATATTCTTTGTCTCATGGGCATAGACAACAGAAGTGCTATGCAGTACATACCTCCCATTACAGCTACATATGTTAACAGACAAACGTAAGACATAACGCTCAGAAATCTTGTGAGAGAGGTGGCACTGGATGCGGAGGAATAAATTATTCCGAATTAGAAGACTATCCAGTAGCAATCACTGATTTCCATGCATAATCATCATATTCCCGTCTTCTGAAAACGTCACTGTTTACAGCGGATTCAGTGGCATGTACTCTAATTGGTTTGGTCGTCACGCCGCTAGGACTAATCGAGATCCTGACTATATGTGACTTAAGTGCAGTAATTTCTCTCACTACCGCAGCGATACGAAAAGACAACTTCTGGAGTAAGCCTGCTGAATATACTACCTACACTAGACCTGACCGTCACTTTCCGTAGTACTGCTGCGTGGTATGGAATATTTAATAGATATGATTGACGGACGACGCTGAAAAAGTATAAAGAAGGACGACTCGGTTCCTGCTATCGTGAAATAGGGAGGAGTGTTCCAAGTTTATAATCTAGATCTACATCTGTTCTCTGAAAATCAATGTGAAATGATGACAGAGCGTAGTTCCCTTTGTACCAGTTATTAGTGTTTCCGTTCCATTCACGTATCGAGAGCTGGAAGAATGAATACATAAACGCCACTGCGCACACTCTAATTAATCTAATCTTGTCTTCGCGATCGGTAGGCGACGATATGTATTTCTAGGTTCTTCACTTAAAGGTGATTCTTGAATCTTCGTACGTAGGCTTTTTCGGTATAGTTGGCGTCTATCTTTAAGCGTCTGTTAGTTGAGTTTCTTCATTATCTCTGTGACGCTTTCCACTAGTTGCACAAACTTGTGACTGCTCGTGCCCTTCTTTCTGTAAGGTCAGTGTTCGCTATTAATACTATTTGGTACGGGTCTCATACCCTTGAGCAATATTCTAGGATGGGTCGTACTAGCGTTTTTAAAGAATCTTCCTTGTAGCCGGCCGGTGTGGCCGAGCTGTTCTAGGCGCTACAGTCTGGTACAGCGCGACCGCTACGGTCGCAGGTTCGAATCCAGCCTCGGGCATGGATGTGTGTGATGTCCTTAGGTTAGTTAGGTTTAATTAGTTCTGAGTTCTAGGGGACTGATGACCTCAGCAGTTAAGTTCCATAGTGCTCAGAACCATTTCATTTTTTTCTTCCTTGTAGACTCAATTTCCCTATTACTATATCAATAATATTAAATTGCGACCTGCCTTACTTACGATTGCAGAGTGCGTGATCATTCCGTTCCGTATCAGATGTGTGTGATGTGTGAAATCTTATGGGACTTAACTGCTAAAGTCATCAGTCCCTAAGCTTGCACACTAGTTAACCTAAATTATCCTAAGGACAAACACACGCCCATGCCCGAGGGAGGACTCGAACCTCCGCCGGGATCAGCCGCACAGTCCATGACTGAAGCGCCCCCTAGACCGCTCGGCTAATCCCGCGCGGCCCGTTCCGTATCCCTACAACTTGTTTCACTCAAGTAATTAATGTGAGTTGATCGATTCCATGTGTGACACTATGATACTGCAGTCGTAAGATATTACGTTTCATCGTTTTATGAAGTCCACAGTTTTTCATGTCAAAACACTTAAAAGAATTTGCCAGTGTTACAACTTATCAAGAACCCACTGGATATTTGTGCTACCTTTTTCGGACAGTATATCTTATAGATAACAGATCAGCTGCGAAAATTTTGAAATTATTATTAATACTATCTGCAACGTCGTGCATGTGCAACACCAACAGCATCGGTCCCAACACACGTCCCTGGGGTACACATGAAGTTACTTCTTCATTTATAAATGATTCTCCATTCACGATAACATCCTGCGTCGTCCATACTCAATTCAGTCACAAATTTAGTTTGCTACCCCGTAAGTAAAGATATGCTGCATCTGCCTGACAGGTTTGATCAATGTCATTCAGAATGTGACGTCAGAGAAGTAGGAGGTGCCTTTCACATGACCTATGTTTGAGGAACCCATCCTGATTAACAAACAGGAGTTCATCCGTTTGAAATACTTAATTGAGTACCAGTTATGAATATCTTCTAAGATTCTGCAACAAATAGGTGTCAAAGATACCGGATATTCATATGGATATCGACAGAGATAAGACAAACGAGTTAAGCCGGCAATAATTGAAACAAAGGCATTCTTCGTTGCGGCGAGAACTTTCACGAAATTTCATTTCATCACTTTCTGCTCCGAATGTTGACTGCCACCTACATAGGGAGAAATGATCATCTTGATAAAATAATGAAATGAGATTTAGGTATTCATTTTTTCTGCCTGGCTTTTCGACAGTGTAAAGGCAGAAGAAAGTAAGTGTAAAATACAGAGTAATGTAGAACACACTGTAAAAGCTGGTTGAGCCACATCGGTACGCAATACCGGTGGAACAAGTACTTTGAGTAAGATATTGAGGAAGAAGGTGGTCGAGTCTTAATACTGACATCATGTCTGTGCCTCTGACAACGAGAGAATGTTATACACGGATGTAGCCATGAAGAACTCCGAAGTCACACGAGTAAGTGAGCCTCGTTCCAAAGGGTGAGAAGGACTTAAATGCGGTTCCAGTGTTTCCGATTGCGGTCACATATCCGTACTTAAATGTGGACACACTGGATGAAAACGAGTAGCACGACGTCGGAGAGGCTGCCAGGCCTATGCTCGACTACCTTTCTCTCACAGAAGATCGCTGTTTACGGATTGGGCCACGCCGTACGTGGCACCAGAACTCCATCTCATGGATGATTCCCAAATCACCTCCACAGGACAGATGTCACCGACTATCCGGTTAAGTATTACACATTGATTTACGGCGTCTGTTCTCTTTGGCTGAGCGATGTGTGGCCCCGCAAGTCACTTTCTGCCAGAGACAAAGCAAACTGAAACACCAGATCACCAACATGTATTTTCAGTATCCTCTTATCATAAAATACTACTTACAGCATCAATGCGGATTTTCTAAGATTTTGTACCCACGGAGAACTTCTATGCCATGTTGTGGACTGTCAGGCGATCGTATAAAATCTGTACGCTGTTTGTCCTTTACGTCAAGGAATCCGTCGTATAATCAGATCAACTGTAGAAATTCCATTTTAGAACATAGTAATAGATTTATTGTATTATTTACCTATTTTTTCAGGTATGTGAAAGAATTATGCAGGGCAGTTCCGTGCTGGTATTACAAACTTCCATGGATGATGGAGAAGGATAAATGTAACAATTTGAGACAAGAGACCCTGGTCCGGAAACCACAGAGTCGAAAATTGTTAGCGAAAATAGTTCTGATACGTTTGACAGTGGAATACATGTATTGGTACTATTGTTGCTAAGTCTGTAGCGTAGGCAAATTTCAGAGGTGATAGTACGGACGAGAACGTGAAGAAAATATACAGGGTGCACCAAAAATGTACGGCACAAATTGCGCGATACATTCATCACACATGTACGAAGAAATTATGTTATATGAACGTGGTTTCCTTGGTAAAACTCATTTTCTCCAGCTCATTAATTATGGGAAATACATACGAACAGAACTTACCAGCATACCACATGCTACTCTTGCTCATAGGAGCAGTTTAATATTCCCTCTGTAGGCATTGATACACGCATCAACCCGCCGTCTTAGCGAATCTCGGATGCGCTGATGAATTCCTGCAGTACTGTGTATGGCTTCACAGCCATCCATAATACGGGCACAGAGACTTTGAACGTCTTGTACTGGGGTTCCATACAAAAGCGCTTTCAAATGCCCCCACAAATAAAAATCCATTCAGTTTAGGTCCGGAGAGAATCATAGCCAGACAATTAGTCTATCTCTACCTATCCATCTCTCACCGAATGTGTTGTTTAGAGCCAAAGCACAGCAACACTGAGGAGGTGCTCCATCTTGCATGAAGTACATGTTTATTAGCACAACTAAAGGCACATTATTAACAAATCAGGTAGAACATTCTCAAAGAAATTATGCTAACTTTTTCTGTTGAGCGTGGATGGAAGAAAGTGAGATCCTACTAAACAGTTACGAACAATTCCGGCCGAAACACTAACAGAAAAGTTGCGCAATGTAGCCAGACGTAACCAACAGTGCATGTTTCCCATGGTTCTAACGTTCTGTTGTTTTGTGTTTCCCGTAATTAATGAGTTAGAGAAAACAGGTTGTAAGGTAGAAAAAAAGCGTTTTCAGACCCATCTCCATACAACATAATTTCTTCGTCCACGTGTGAGGAATGTGTCCTGCAATTTTTGCAGTATGCTTTTCTTACACCCTGCACATATACACTCAAGCGCCAAAGAAACTGGCAAAGGCATGCGTATTCAAATACAGAGGTATGTAAACAGGCAGAATATATAGCGCTGCGTTCGGCAACGCCTGTATAAGACGACAAGTGTCTGGCGCAGTTGCTACATCGGTAACTGCCACTACGAAGAACAGATTATGAAGATTTAAGTGAGTTTGAACCTGGAGTTATAGCAGGCGCACGAACGATGGGACACAGCATCTCCGAGGTAGCGATGAAGTGGGGATTTTCCGGTACGACCATTTCACGAGTGTACCATGAATATCAGGAATTCGGGAAAACATTAAATCTCCGACATCGCTGCGGCCGTAAAACGATCCTGCAAGAACGGGATCAACGACAACTGAAGACAATCGTTCCACGTGATGGAAATGCAACCCCTCGAAATGCAACCCCTCCGCAAATTGCGGCATATTTCAATGCTGGGCCAACAACAAGTGTCAGCGTGCGAACCATTCAACGAAACATCATCGACATGGGCTTTCGGAGCCGAAGGTCCACTAGTGTACCCTTGATGACTGCACGACACAAAGCTTTACGCCACGCCTGGGCCCGTCAACACCGACATTGGACTGTTGATGACTAGAAACGTGGTCAGACGACTCTCGTTTCAAATTGTATCGAGCGCAATGGATGTGTACGGGTATGAGAAAACCTCATGGATCCATGACCCTCCATGTGAGCAGGGTACTGTTCAAGCTGGTGGAGGCTTTTTAATGGTGTGGGGCATGTGCAGTTAGAGCGATATGTGACCCAGACTAGATACGACTCTGACAGGTAGACGTACGTAAGCATTCTGGCTGATCACCTGCATTCATTCATGACCATTGGGCATTCCGACGGACTTGGGCAATTCTAGCACGACAATGCGACGCCCCAAACGTCCAGAATTGCTACAGAGTAGCTCCAGGAACACTCTTGTGTGTTTAAACACTTCCGCCCGCCATCAGTATCCGCAGACATGAACATTATTGAGCATATCTGGGATGCCTTGCAACGTGCTGTTGAGAAGAGATCTCCACCCCTCTCCACCCCCTCAAATTCTTACGGATTTATGGACAGACCTGCAGGATTCATGGTGTCAGTTCCCTCCAGCACTACTTCAGATATTTGTAGAGTCCATGCCACGTTCTGTTACGGCACTTCTGCGTGCTCACAGGGGCCCTATACGATATTAGGTAGGTATACCAGTTTCTTTGGCTCTTCAGTGTAGTAAACATGGGCTCTACAATGCGTAGTTTAAGAGCTATGAGCACTTGTTCTTCGACACTATGAAACACGTAACTTTTAGTGTAAGCTCTTTTGTTTCTAAATTTTTTGGACGTAATAGTGTACACCAACACAAGAAAAAAATGTCCAGTAAATATTGGTTATAAGCATTATAAAATGCGTTGCTTAAGTGCTATGAAAACTTGTTCATCTTTTCTGCCGTGAAACACATCTCCTCTACTGAACAAGTGCTCTTTATTCTTAATATTTGCATTTTTGAGTCCATGTTCACTAGACCTTTTTCCTTGTTTTGCTCCATACTACCACCTCTGAAATTTGCATTCACTACAATCTTAGCAACAATAGTACCCGTACTTCTGTTCCACCCTCGAGGGTATCAGGACGGTTTTAGCTTATGTCTTTCGACTCGGTCGACCAATTGTAGGAGGGAACTTTACGACAAGTAAAGTACACATTACTATGGCGGGCCAAGTAAATTTTATTAAATATTGCACTATACCTCGAAGTGACACAGACATGTGAAGATATTTTCCAACATAGTTGACAAGTTTCTATATAGAACGATCGGAACGTTCTGCCAATAGTTCCATTCCTCGACGACAGAAGGCCGCTCCTTGGCCATGAATCCATTGAGAACCACTGTGTGAACGTCGTCATCGTTACAAAATCTGAAACTACTGTGAATCAGTTCTTCGACTGCCTGTACTTTTTCGTATGTTGTCGATGTCGATGGCCCTCGTTTCCGATCAGCATCAGCCATGTCTGTACGGCACTGATGAATTTGCAAGCAGCAGTTTACTACGGCTAGAGGCCTCATTGCATTTGGTCCACATACCGCCACAATTTCACAATGAACTTGTGTGTAGTTCAGACGTTTTGCTCTCAAGAACCGTGCTGTTCCTCATATTTCGTCTCTGGATTTTACGTTTTCAGTTGTCGCGCCGTTTCATTCTCACACTGTGATGCATCTGTTATCCGTACTGCAGCAGAACCGTGTCTGCAAGAAACCAGAAAAATGTTCTCTCTTCTGACAATGCGGTACTCCATCTGCGCTGTCGTCTTAATGTGAGACGACATCTGCAGCTTACGTTTTGCAAACTGACTTCTTGCAAACTGGAACTATACGACCTATGTAAATGTTTGGATAACGATTTATTACGTATTCATGTCTGTAAAATATTCATATTACCGGTTTCGGCAACTAGTTGTCATGTCCAGATGTTAATTTGAATATTTATATTTGCATCAAAGTGATCGTGGCGTAATAAATTATTATACACACAATTACTTTCTTAATCCCTTCCGTACCAGTGCTCATTTCACTGAGTGTACACCAAATCTCATTAACATCCTTCTGCGAATAGTGCTGCGTCAGCTAATAAATTACTTAATATACTAAAATAGTCGACTTTTGGGCCAAGTTGCAACGGTCTTCCTCAGGTCAGAAACTAATTAGTTTGGGCCAGGGGAGCTTCCATATATCGCTTTTCTAATGCAGTTCCTAGACCACCGATGTCACGTTATTGGACTCGAATGCTCCAAAGTATCGTTGGTATAAGGAGAGAGGGAGAGATATGTGGCAGAATATCTTTGGTTTACACGAATTGCCTGCAACTTGGTAGCACGCTGCGGATCAGCTACGAGTGTTTGGAGGCCGTGTTATCCCGACTCGTCCGCTCATGTAAAGCAGTTTGTTAATAAAGACTGAAGGACGACGGTTGCAAGTATTTCGAAGCCCTTGGGTTCATGGCAAAATCCGTGGGTTTGTGCAACGAGTCAGCGCAAACGAAACAGAGGGACCAGTATATCCTTGCTTTTCCGATATAAAATTTGTCACCAGTATGTTAGCTAGATGAGGAGCAGATCCAGGGTTCAGTTTTGGGTGGAGCGGAACGGGTTTGTTACTGTCTCTGCTCCCTCCTCTACCCCCTTCCCCCAAATGTAACTTGCGTCATCCCCACTTTTAACATGCAACAGATATGTATGATTTTAGTAGTAACATCACTAAAATATATAAAATATTTCAATATGATAATAATAAATTATTCTATGACCATAAAACACATAAAATATTTTATTTGAACCAATAATAACAGTAATAGTAACAATAATAATATTAAGAATAATTATTTCTTTACATCACTGATTAGTATTTTGCTATAGCATAACATTAAAGAGATTGGAATTCAGAAAAATATAGCCTTAGAAAAGCAAACGTCCAAAAACTTGAAAAGTAAATGTGTCATGCATTTAGTTTAAGAACTGAAACTTCCTGGCAGATTAAAACGGTGTGCCAGACCGAGACTCGACCTCAGGACTTTGCCTTTCGCGGGCTAGTGCTCTTCCTTCCAGGAGTGCTAGTTCTGCAAGGTTTGCAGGAGAGCTTCTGTGAAGTTTGGAAGGTAGGAGACGAGGTACTGCCAGAAGTGAAGCTGTGAGGACTGGTCGTGAGTCGTGCTTGGGTAGCTCAGTCGGTAGAGCACTTGCCCGCGAAAGGCAAAGGTCCCGAGTTCGAGTCTCGGTCCAGCATACAGTGTTAATCTGCCATGAAGTTTCATATCAGCGCACACTCCTCTGCAGAGTGAAAATTTCATTCTGGAAATTTAAAAACTGTTACAGCAAGAAACTCTCACAACCATGATAATGTCATAATTTACAAAATATAAAATCGAAATCACAGCCTTGTCGGTTGGGGCACGTCAAAAGAGTGGAAGAAGGCAGATGGCCAAGGAGAGTACTTCCACTGCAACCTGCTGGAAGGAAAAGAAGAGGAAGACAACGAAAAGGATAGCTAAGGAGTATCCAAGAAGCGATGAAGAGATGACGAATAGAAGAGGATGACGAAGAATGTCGGGTTCGAGACATTTGGCGACGGAGCTGCAGGATGCGGCGAAGCTTACAACCACCGCGAAAAGAAGAAGAAGAAAATTGAAATCCACACAACGGTTACCGGTATTTCAGTGAGCGCCACAGTATTGTGATTACCAGTCTAGAAACTATGGCTGTCCAGCCATGTAAATGTGGGGGATGTAGTTCTTTTAGTCGTTTACACCTATCTTTAGGAAGTAAGTTTTTTATGTGTTTGCTGTTTTTTATTTTATTTAAAGATTTTTCTTTACGGTCTTGCATAAATTTCCTGGGGTTTCAGGGCTCTAACTGTGGACTCAGTTCCTAAACTCAGTTTCTTTTCTACTTTAATCTTTCAAAATTAGCTGCGAACTCAGGAAACTGATATACAAGTTGTGCTAAGAAAATAACGGAAATTTTGCGATTTGGCGTGTTAATTTCTCCGGGTCCGTGCGATTTTTTTCGTTGTTGTGTTGGTAAAAACGTCTGAAAAGTACGTGTATAGTGTTAGACATGCCGGATATACGGTCAGGTGTCAAAAACGTGACATGTGTTTTGGCAGTAGCGACGATTATTCACATTGTATTAAAATGGATCAAAGAATTTGTTTAAATTTTCGTACAAGAACGCAATAAAGCGCAGGAAAGTATTAAAATATCAAATGTTGGTTTTAGTGAGTCTGCTTTGGATAAAACAACAATCTGCGAGTGGTATAAGTGTCGCAGAAGACTGTGAATACACTGAAGATGACGAGTGCCTTGAACACACCTGAAAATCATAAACCGATGAAATCGGGGAAAAAGTGAAAGAAATGATTATGAACGATCGTCGAATCACAATCAGAAGCCACTGATGATGTTGGCATATCAATTTTCTCATGCCACGACATTTTCTGGGATGTTTTGCATATCAAACGTGTGACAGTAAAATTTTTTCCATAATTGTTTCAAACAAAAACAATGCAATGATAAGGCAGTCTGTGCAGCACATGGAATACAAATATACACATATTCTCTGTAATACTTGTAATATATGTGTATGATATGCTATGTATAATATGCTATGTATGATAAATTATATTTAATATGTTATGTTCTGGACACGTATAAATAAAAAAAACCGGCAAATGTAAGCCTCCCATGAGTCGTTAAAGGAAGTCAGCAACGATGCAAACCCATCGAAATGCGTCATAACAGGTGATGAAACATGCGGTCACGGATACGACATCGAAATTAAGGTTCAGTCGTTCCAATAGAAGTATTCTGGTTTACAAGAACGAAAAAAGCACGAGAAACGATGTCAAATGAGAAAGTTATGCTCACTGTATTCTTCGATTTTAATGACGTAATGCAACATGACTTTCTGCCACAAGGTAGAGCGCTCAATAAGAAATAGGGCCTTCAACTTGCAAGTCCAACGCCGTTTGGGGGAAGTAATCCGGCAATAAAACGCCCAAATTTCCGACCAAACGAACCATGGTGCTTATCTTACCATAGTGCACCTGCTCACACGTCGTTGCTTGGCCGTGAAGTTTTGACCAAAAACGATAGGCTACTGTAATGATCCCATAGTCTCCATATTCGTCAGATATTTACGAAAAACTTTTACCTGCCAGTATTTTCGCAACGGTTCCATCAGTTAAGCATACCTAATTTTTGTTGTTTTTGTACTGTAGATGCAAGTTGTTGTTGAGACTGCGCTTTTTTTTTATATTCGACATTCGCTGTTCTTCTGTTTGCACGATAGCACTACCTACGGACGATTAGATGATTCTGTACAAGTTCTTACCATTGTTCAGTATGAATACATTGGACACACAACATTCTAATTGACAGGCGTACACACGGAAGAGACTATACACGTCGGACACCTGGTGGGCAACTGCTCCTTTGCCCTGCTCGTTTTTCATTCCCTTTCTCTGTGAGAAAACACACGTCAATTCTTGTAGAAATTACAATGTCTGTCAATTTTTAAAAAGTTATCGCACCTTATTACAACTGTATTTGATATTTTACACTCTTCATATAATATGTCAATTTCATTTGGTTGTAAGATTTTAAAAACCTTCTTGATTAAAGGAAATCTTTATGACGTAACAGTTAATACTGCAGGTGTTGACGTCTTTATATCTAGAATCTAGACAATGAGCTATTTCACCCACGGTATGCGACAAAATGGGCGCTGTATAACGCCTTGGCCGTCGTGTTCTGCTCAGTATGACAAAGCATAAAGTGTCGTTGAGATCGCAATTCTTTTATTTTATATATATGTAAAAACAGCTTGCTATTTATTTACTCCTCTAAACGTAGAACCGGCGAAATATAATACTCTCCCTGGTTTTAGTTCTGGTGATGCCCTGTGTGGGCCGTTATCCATAAACATTGTGAATAGTTTTTTGATTGTGTGAAATAAATGAAAAGTATTTCTCGATACACCTATACTCGTTTGTTTACTGATGTTAAATACTTAGAAACAACGTCTAGATTGTTTTTAGTGCAAATACTGCAAACATGTTTAGTAAATTTTCGTTAGATTAGAAATACTGGCAACGACAAAGGATATTAACGAATATATGTTTTGTAAAACATTTTTGAAACAAATTATCATTTTAAAGAAGTCGATGCATAAGGGTCGGAAACTATCATTATGTTTCATTGGAACGATTCACTTCTCTATTCTGAAAATTCCTGTAAATCGAGATTCTGCTCAAAAACGAGTTCTTGTGTCATTGGTAAATTGGAATATACGGAACAAACATGTATTTTTCTTAGTTACTTACAGTTGTAATCATATTGTAGCTGAAATGAGGCAGGGCTTCATAAGTATAGTTTGTATTTCGATTAATGTTGCGATATATTCGTGGCTTAAATAAATAAATAAAAAGACAACGCTCTCTTCCTTTTGGATTAGTTTTTGTTTCCACACTTCTGTCATCTGGGAAATTGTGTACGGTCTGTCTATTGACGTTGCAAGTGACAGATCATTAATTCAATTTTGTTTAAATAGGTAATCACGTGTATGTCTATTAAAGCAAATTCTCTACTTAGCTCCCCGAAATCGACACAAAAATCTATAATTATCATTTATTATCCATTTCGCTATACGAAAGTGAGACAACTCACTTCTTTAACACTTCTTTCTAAGAAATGGCTTTCGTCACTTGATTCACTTCGTCATCTATGCAGACCTCGATTTCGGTGTCAAGTTTCTTGTTAATCTCATTTCTGCTGCTTCTCAGTACACTCGAATTTCTTTAATTTATCTTCAAGGAATTTTCCTTGCTCATTAGGCTGTTTATTACATTCAGCAGGCACTGTAATTCTTCAGTTTCACAAAATTTTATCGTGTATTTCAATTCCACTTCTGATAACTTTTATTTCTTTATGTTCTTTTTCTGAACAGTTCAGAAATTCCTGCCTTATACTTTTCCAATCAAAGTAGTTACCTTCCACGCTATTGCTCTTATCTTCCCTCTTGGAACTGTATACATTGTGAGTCATATCTACCCTTGTTTCAATGTACCATGTATCTAACAATTTTTTTGAAGATTCTAGACGTTACGCACCCCTCAACATTGTCGAACGATCTTTCTACGTGAACTAACACTATGGAAATATTTTTTTCTTAACTCTTGTTTCCGTAGCAAATTACAACGTCACCGCAGCCAAGTTAACAGTGCAAAAATTCTTGCGTTTATCTGTCATTGCTAACTTCCGGAAGTCTGATACCATGTCTCCTTTCTCATACATTCTACATACATAATCATTTGTTTGCCTCGTCCCAAAATGATATTTGCAATTCCAAAGATACGTTATCCACACCCACTTTGTTGTTTGATCGCAAGTCTTCTAATTTACCGAGCGAGGTGGTGCTGTGGTTAACACACTGGACTCGCATTCGGGAAGACGACGGTTCGAAACTTCGTCCGGCTGTCCTGCTTTAGTTTTTCCGTGACTTTCCTAAATCGCCTCAGGCAGATGGCAGGATGGTTCCTTTGAAAGGGCGCGGCCGACTTCCTTCCTCATCCTTCCCTAATGCGATGGGACCGATGACCTCGCTATCTGGTCCCCTACCCCGAATCAACCAACCAACCAACCATTTTCTAAACTTCCGTCAAACTCCTATTCTAATAACAGATTCCTTCTATCTTCTAGATAATCAATTTATTCGCCCTAACAAACATTTCAAGCCTTCTGTGGAGACCCTTAAGTATTTCCACCTCTTCTGCGTTTAACACTGGAATTCCTTTTGCAGTTTTACTCTAGACGAATTTGCTTTTCAATTCTTCGAAAATTATTTAGGCATTTATGTGCACTGAATATGATCTCCTGCTACTCTAGCGCAAGGTGCAGGGCCGTACATTGCGAGACAGTGACATTAGCCAAACCTGGATCAATTCCGTGCGGCCAGTTAACAATTGCTACTACAGTACAGCATATGGTTTTAGGTTGTTTTCCTCCCTCGTTTAGGCAACTGCTGAGGAGGTCCCGCCTCAGAAAATACGATACATAAGGGGTTAAAATAAGATCACATACAGAAGAATGTTTTCATGATGCAGAGAGAGACTCCGTGCGCTAATGAACGAATGACAAGGCACTCACTTTGTTTTTCCGTTTCGGCCTGGGCATTGTTCGAAACTAAGCAGGAAAATACAAACTTCCATTATTTGCAAATCGAGACAGCGAAGCCAAGGTCGAATGAAATGTGGTGGAGTTTCTCTCGGGGCGAAACAAAGAACGGCAAAATACAATATTCGCCCGTGATTGCGAAGCGAGCAGAAGTGGGCGTGTCGGAAGACGAAAGATGTGGCGCCTCTTCTGCCCCGTCGTCCCAAACGGTAGCCCCTGGGCGGCCGCTTAGTGCCTCTGACACTACTAGGAAGTCACGCTCGGTAGACGAACAATGCCCGCTGCCGAGGCGGCTCCCTTGAACTTCCAACTTTTCGCCCGATCCCGCGCGCCGCTTTCGCCCAGTCACTCCGACGTATTAAGGCGCCAGGCACATAGGTAACTAAGAGAGAGAGAGAGAACGGAAAATTAGCTCGGCCACCCCGCCCGCGCGCACATCTTCACCCGCGTTGCTCTTTGCTTTTTTATGGGGGACGCATTTCTGAGCTCCCATCAGTCGCGTCCGGGCCTCCTGAAATTGGATTCTGCCGGGCGCCGACTTTTCGGGGCCTTCGTGATGGGCCGTGGAACGCAAAACGCTTTTCCGACTTAATTGTCGGGTGGGGGGGGGGAGGGGGATGCGAGATATATGTAAAGGGCTGCCAGCAGTAATTAATTGTAAAGAGGATAATTAGAAAATATACAAAAAATTATACATACCGCAATGGACCGGTTCCGTCTTATTAAGCGCGATACCGACAGTTGATTGGTTACCTATTCAATTCGTCGGAGCTGCACCCTGAACCCCTTCCCGCCACGCCTTCCCCCACCCCCGCTTTCCTACCTACTGTTCACGCACGTAAAAAAGACGATTCGGAATAGATTCATCGCAACCATTCGAAGGGCAGGAGACAGTGGTAGAGTGGGCAGAGGGACGGTGGAGGGGCGCGAGGGGGCAGAGAAAAGAGGAGAAGCCTATTGTTAACTCGCTGAGTCCTGCTCGATGAGAAATAAATTCGTGTGTCAGTGGCGCTGGTGGGGGGGCAGCGGACGGAAAAGCGAGCGGCGCGTGAACAATTAGATAGGCGGCGCCGCGAGCGAGCAGTGACCGGTGGGAGGGGCCACGGCCACCCCCCACCACCGCCGCACCGGCGCTCCCCCTCCCCTCCCCACCCCCCACCCTTACGGTGGCCACGCGGTAACTTTTAATTACGACCGCCACCTGGAACGGGGTAGGGGGGAAGTGGGTGGGAGGACGACAGAGAGGGAAAGAGAAAGACGGCGACAGAAACCGAGGACCTGCCAAGTGGTGGTCACTTTGCTGCACGGTGGACCGCGAAAGCGGTCGGCGCTCATCGCGAAGTACTTGGTTCCTCCTGACACTGCTGTCACCAACTGATCAAGGTGTTCTACCTTAATGAACTGTCCAAATATGCATTCTTCTTGTTCTTCTTCACTTCAAGGTCACGGCTACCTATCTGTTCCGACTTAACGTTTCTAAGAGCATCTTTTTCTAGCTGTTCTCACATCTTTTTTTCCTGTGGTACTGTACTTGTTTAGAATGAGCACGTGTATTCTGTCTTCTTCCATACGTTTAAGATGTTTGCCTCCATTTCTCACACTGTTCTTACACTTTGACGCTCACTCGTATTCCTCTGTGAGATTCGTTACTGTTGATTGACATTAGATTTAGTGTTGATTTAACGAATCTTTTTCGACATGTATTGACTTCCACTTACTTTTTATTCAGTGGCCACTACTACGAGCAGACAGACGGAGTTGCGATGGGAAACCCGTCGTTACCTATTATTGCCAATTTGTTTATAGAAGATATCGAGGAAGCCTTGGAGTCGGCGGCTATGGTACCTGTGTGTTTTTGCAGATATGTAGACGATATTTTTGTTGTTTGGCCTCGTGGCAGTGCGAACGCGAACAACGTTTTAGAGCACCTGAATTCAAACCACCCGTCTATTCGGTTCAGAATGGAGTGGAAAAGGATAGCGTCTTCCCTTTCTTGATATTTTGGTCAGGAAGAAGGTGAATGGTACGATGGGAAATGCTGTTTATAGGAATCCTACTCACACTTGTTTACATCTGAAGGCTGGGAGTTATGACTGTTTGGCTCAACGTCAAGAGGTACTCGTACCTTGGTTCACAGCACCCATGTAATTACGAAAGGTGAGGTATTAGCCGAGTTAGCCCATGTCGAAATCATATTTCGTCAGAGTGGTTACAGTGAAAGACAGATCAGTCGTGCGTTGCGCGATAATACCGAGCTGGCACCAAAGTCTACGGCCTTTTTTCCTTTACGCAGGGAACATTTCGAACAGGATTGGCCTTATTTTGTGGAAATATGACGTGACGCGTACTTTTCGACCACCATCTAAGATCAGGGTCCATCTAGGTCACGTAAAGGATGATCTTGGTTTGCTTAAGGCAAGTGCCTACTGTATTCCTTGCAATTGTGGCACGTCAAGTATCTGTCAGAGTTTCAGGACTGTGGATGACTGGTGTAGTGACCGTAAGCGGCAGACAATCTTAACAACAGCCTAGTAAATCTGCCATTGCAGAGCATTGTGTTGGCGCCGATCATCCTATGAAATACAATATGCACTTCCAACTATTGAGATAGCATTACTAATGAAACTGTTATAAATAGAGATGGAGGTTTTTGTTAGAATTCTGCATGGAATCCTACTCTCTCGTCTAAAAACAGAGACATAGTTTATGCTACCTCAGCCGTTGATTGTTAATTTTGACGTAGCTCATCTTCGGTTTGTGATGGCACTAGTGTTTACAGTGTGTGTGTGTGTGTGTGTGTGTGTGTGTGTGTGTGTGTGTTGTGTTATCTTTATGGATTTCCTCTGAAAACTGAGGTATCAAATTTGCTTGCACAGCGCTTACTTGCTACAGGTTTTCCTTGGAAATGGCAGGGTGTGCTCCTGCCGAAATATCGACGGTGGTCGATAACGTCACCCGGCTGCATTCCCGTAATTTATCTGAGCATTGTATACGCCGGGAGAAACTGAGGTCTCACATTCCTAACTCTTCTCGTACACTCTCATTTCTTAAGAGAACCCTCATTGAGCAACCTTTCGCGGGTCTTACAAATCTAGTTTCCGCCGATTGTATTTGCTTTTGCCTTCATTTTTCTCATTCCAATATTCGATTGAATTTTCTCACGGTGAGAAATGAGAAGCAATGATGAGTTTTACTTGTTATAAAAACATCGCTCTCATCTTCTGGCCTTCAAAAATTTTCCAGAAGTTCGAAACCTACTCATTGCGAGCTGGAACGTCACACCAAACTGTCATACTAGTGGACAAAATGAAACATATTACACAAAGGACTTCCAGAAGTAAAACATTTACGGTCAAAAACACATGGCCATATCCGTATCGGTAGCGCTCACAGATGATTATTAAGTCTTAAAAATCACAATATACCGTAAGATGCACATTAGAAGATCTATTTAAGCAAGCTTTACATGTTCAATTCTCTGACGATCCACTTTAGACGGTGCATACGGTGCAACTCCATTTCTGACAGTATTCTTACACTGGAGTTGTACCGCATACGCCGTCTAAAGTGTATCATCAGCGAATGGAATATATCAAGCTAACGTAAAGATGTATGTTAATTATTGTTATTTTCAAGACTTAACAATCATCTGCGAGCGCTACGTGTACGGACATGGTCATGTGCACAAGGTACCTTTTGATTGTAAATGTTTCATTTCCGACTAACCTTTGTATAATGTATTGCATTTTGTCCACTAGTACTGCAGCTTGGCGTGAGATTCTAGCAAGCAACGAGCACGTTTTGTAGCAAGAATTTTTGAAGACCAGAAGATGACAGCAAAGTATGTCGACACCGGTTGCCGAAAATAAAGATATATTTACACGTTCTTGGCTATAGAATGTTTTGTTTTACCAAATACAGCATTCACTGTCACAGGGCAAGATAGGCGCAGCCATTGTTTGGTAAAATTTTAATTTTGTGTGTTTGATCGCCTTGTTCTTTAAGGTGTTTTTTTGGGTCCTGCACATCTACTGAAATTTATTGGTTTTCTTTCCAATGAAATTCCAGCGGCAGTTGCACTTTAATGTTTAATTTAAAAACCACTTCCAGTTTCGGCCCCTTTGGCCATTATAACAGGCGTGTACCAGGCATCCTGGGAGAACACAAAACAACTCTATGGCCTTTCAGGACGCCTGATATAATCGCACCACCAGTGGATAATGGCCCTGGGGCCGAAACCGGTCTTGGTTTTTAAACTGCTGCTGGGAATTTTATTCAAAATCAGCACTGCAGTCGCGAAACCTGCATCAACGTACATTGTTAACCTTATTTTAGTTGATACCGCACTGCAAGTATGTACACTGGACACATGTTCCAGTGCCTTGTCTACGATAACAAATTTTGGTCGGACTGGTTGCTTTCCGAAGCAAGCGGTAACTTTGGTTTTAATGGTAGACTTTTTCAGATTATAGCATTGTTTTTCTAGACCATATAATCTATGAACCGAATGTTGTAAGTTAGATACCTAATTCTGTATTAAGACTATATTATCTGCAAATAGCACAGTATTCAGCTGATGGCTTCTTCTGAGTTGTATACCTCAATGTAGTTCATAATTCAATTTTCTTATGAAATCCACAACATAGATGACAAAGAGAGTCGGTGACAAGCTTCATCCTTGCTTGACGCCTTGATTTACTGTTCCACTATTTTTGAGCTGCCTGTGTTTGTGATTATTTACCTTCTTACAAAAAAATGTTCAAATGGATCTGCGCACTTTGGGACTTAACTTCTAAGGTCATCAGTCCCCTAGAACTTAGAACTACTTAAACCTAAGGAGATCACACACATCCATGCCCGAGCCAGGTCTCGAACCTGCGACCGTAACGGTCGCGTGGTTCCAGGACGTAGCGCCTAGAACCGCTCGGCCACCCCGGCCTGCTTTACCTACCTACAAGTTTTTGGTTGTCTGTACAAGTGCATGAGATATATCTTCCTTTTTCCATTATTGTCCATAGTCTGTTTCTAATGACCAAAAATGTTTTTTCGAGACTGGCAGTCACTTAAAGGCAGGCGTCTCAACTAACAACACGAAGGCCAACGTTCAAAGTATGTAAATTAATATAGTAAGGGAAAGTAAGTAAATTAGTTCTTTGTCTTTACTGAATTAGTTTACTGGCATTGCAAGTAGGCCTCTACGGCGTTAGTTGATATCTGTTCTCAAGCGTCTGCCTACGTGTCAAACAATGCCGTGACCACACAAGTTTGCTTGACTCACGAGTCAACGTCACGGAAATTCTGGCAAACCTGATCTGGTGCACCCTTGAGTTTGGACGTCACCTGCCCCCGAAGACCTATTTATAAAGCTTCAAGAGCCTCTATGAAATGAGGAATTCACAAGGAGACATCAAAAACTAAGTGATACATTATTGTGACAGGCCAAGTGTGTTTTACTGAGTGGCGCATTGCACTTCAAAGTGATACAGGTACACGACACTATTTGCAACGTAGTCACTAATTCCGTATAAGACCGCCGAGAGCGTTGTTCACGGAGCAATTCGACAACCACAGTATGAACGCACCCATCATTGGAAATCCTCTTTTCCCCCGAATGTTCGGTCGGCGAAATGGAAATCGCATGGTGCGAAATCTCAGTTTCCCGTTTAGCATCACCCACGTCTCTGCGCGACTGATCGAAATGCATGTACAATTTCGCTACGGCTGGATGCGACATTGCATTTGGCCCATACATCGCCAGGATTTCACTGTGGATCTACGTGCAGTTTTGCCCACAAGAGTAGCACTTTTCAGCGTACCTCAGCGTTGGAGTACGTTTCCAGTTGCCATGCCATTTCACTCGCACACTGCGATGCACCGGTTACCCGTACCGCGGCTGCACGGGACCCGCAATATGGAATCTTCTGACGATTAACCACTCTTGTACCGCAGTGCTCGTAGCGTGTGTTGACATGTGTAACGTGCTCGCTGAAGTCGTTCCAGTGTGCGAGAGCGTGCTGAAAAATAATGCCTCCAAATATTTCATGTAAGAACTGTTAAACATTTTTAAGTGAGACAAACTTTATTAACATTCTGTATATTTAGACTTCATGTTTCCGTGTTTATTTCTCAACGTAGTCACCCTGGCGTCGAAGAAATTTATCCCCAAGAGAGACCAGTTTGTTGGTACCGTCGTTGTACAAAGTTTGACACCGTTGATGGAGTTACAACATGACCTCTGCTTGCACCGATTCATCACTCTCGACGTGAAGTACTCTAAGATATTCTTTGTTTTGGAAATAGATGAAAAAATATCATGGAGCCACGACTGGACTGTATGGAGGATCTTCGATGACAGTCAACCCAAGACGTCTGATTGATGCAGGTGTAGCAGCGCTTGTGTGTGGTGTGGCATTGTCCTCCTGAAAGAGAGGGTACTCCGTGTGCGCAGGAACTCTTTGAATTCCAAACTCAATTACAGCACGCCGTTTCTCACGCACCAACATACTTACGTTGCACACCGCGAAGCTGCACCCTACAATTCGGAGCCCTGTAGCGGCAGAGCGCTGCACGGAGAATAAAGAAGCAGAATGTTAGTAATGTTCGTTTTATTTCAAAAGTTGTAAGTTTTCACAAAAAAATTTGAAGGCATTTCTTTTTAGCGCAGCCTCGTAGATATGGCGATATGATAGCATCACCCGTTGGAAAACAGAATTTTCCTTGTTCCCTGCAGTACAATGGCTACATTAAACCACGCTTTCTTTGCTGTATCGACTTCTTACCTGTCATAACAATGTCCCAATGTCACACAGAAAATATAGCTTTACTACCTCACGATCCACCCATTACTACGTTTCATATGACCGTTGTCTCCCTTTGTACGACATGATGTTCTGTGCTGCAATCACGAATGAAATACTTGCAGAGAAAGCGTATCAAAAATATGCTGCTACCGAATCATTTCAAATAATGGTTGCTGTCCCTTTTTTTCTGTCTTAGTCTACTTGCAGTGTCGATATTGCCAACCAGAGTCATAGACCGATATTAGCTCCTCGTCACCATCTTTTTGCTTTCTTTCTTCTTATTCCCTTTGTAAGTTTTGATTATTTATTCGTATTATACAAGTAAATTACAAAATCACTTATTGTAACTGATTGTCAATGTATCCATATACTGTATAGACAGTAACCAGCCAAATCAAATGAATATGATATAAGCAACAAAGCTATCTAAGGTATTAATGACCGATTCTGGAATTGCGAGCGGTAGTGCAAAATAGTTTTAGGAGAGTAATACCAGACACTCGCTTTGTACCCAGCACTCAAAATATTTTGATATCCAACGCGACTCAGAGGCAACTGTGTGTGTGACGATTAACGGTAGCATTATATTGCAGTCGATTTTTTGTAAAGCGTTAGAGCGGTGGTTTAGAAATAATGTAGACAGAAGCTTATTTGTGATGTGTTTATGGTCTTTATATTTCCATCTCTTCACACGTGCAGCTTAAATATTGACAATATTTATGCAGCAGAAGCATTGACGTCCGCAAGAGGGTAGAGGGCTAGTCGGCGTGCTTGCCCCCTATCTTGGAATCTGGGGCATTTCTGGAAATGATCGTCTGATGGGCACATTTAATACTGATGAGGTTTCCCTCATTCATCTAGTCGAATGCTAACTCTAGACTTCTTTTCACCCAAACAGTCCACAAAATGCACTCTTCAGAGCGCGTTTCGTTGAGCTTTTATGGCAGTCAGTATTAAAAAATTGAAGGCATGGTAATAACGCCTTACGTCCGTTAATATGATGAGATGTGATATTTCATAATTTATAGAGGCCATAACAGTTGTATAAGCGTTTATCTTCACTCCGAAGACTAACCATCAAAGGCATTTTTGGTGGTTATTTTCTTGGATATGTTTGTACCAATCGAAAATTTTTAATTTTCCTCGCTGCCCAACATTATTTACGTGCAAGCAGAAATTTATTTTGTGAAAATTTTTTAATCTAACTCATTCGATGTAGCTCACTGAATCATGTCATGATGTTATTTAAAATCATTAACTCAAAAAAATGTTATGTCCACTGTTATAACATAAAATGAAGTACTTTACACATATCAATAAAATGTTATTACCTTTCAGTTAAGAAAGTATCTGCATTCAATGACGTATTGCGTGGATAAATTAAGTTAATATACCTCTTTTCAAATTAAGTTCTTGAGGCACGACACGACTTCAGAGGTACAGAAAGAGCCATATAAAAATGGCAATTTTAGAACCTCGCTTCCTCTTGAATAAATTGCTGCGAAAGCCCACGAACAAAAGTATGGTATACAATCCGCAGCACTACTGTGCAAATAAAATAAAGCAACAACAATTTTTGGTCAACACTTTACTGACTCCAAAGGTGACCACAGGGGGTGTGTATCGGTTTGCTACTTTTATGACTTGATTGCATTTTCGTTAGATTTTCATGGTTAGCCAAGATCAGACACATTGCCACTACTTCAGCGTCATAATACATTGTATGACATTCTGCACCAGCTGTATATAGTTTACGCTAAATCAACGGTTAAGAATAACTGGTAAGAAAAGTAATCGTTATTCCATCCCAGTTACAGCTGACACTACGTTCTACTTCATTGTTCGGCACTACCACAATAATTTCAAACGAAACGACCGGTTTCGCGTGGCATCGGCCATACTCATATCCAAAACACATGTCGTGGTTCAATAACACCACTGCGGAAACCTCATTGCCACCATCAGCGAAAAATAATGGCAAATCATGTCATCAAGTCTTCACGGGTGTCTTGCTACGTAAGGTAGCATGGGCTGAAAAGACTGGTCTCTCTCGTTCTGTCTGCACCAGTAGCCTTAATACGCAATTTGAAACCCTAGATGGAACGAGAGGGAGAGGGGGAAGAGAGAGAGAGAGAGAGAGAGAGAGAGAGAGAGAGAGAGAGAGAGAGACCATACCCAAATTGTTGCTATCCCACTGTAATCTTATGAGACAAGATACTCGTGAAGAAGATATTGTACTCGTATTGACACGCTGTGAAAACCTTCCCCGTCAGCTTTATTGTGTTCCAGTGTCTACGATAGCAGTCAGCACTGCCAATTGATTTTTCTTGGACGGTATATTTCTTTGTGGAAGGCGTGGTGTCATTCAAACCCTCGTGTCAAGTACCTGTAGTACAATGAAGACACTTTATGCAATGCACAAGGTACACACGCACCCGAAGTGAGGGGCCTCCACTTCAAAGTTCGTTGCACGGCCGATTACGTGAAAGCACTGTATCATCTCACCACAGCGAGACAGTGTTTGCCGCCATTCGCAACGAAGGAAGATCAACAGCCAAAGAAAGTGAAGAAACATGTTTATTCCGCAAATAGTTTTTTTTTTCCTTCGTGAGAGTGATTTAAGGAAATGTTGATGAACCCGTTAATAGCCTTTTTTATGCATGAATCGCAAATGGAACATGTATTTTAATTTTCTGGACGGAAACCGTACGTATTTCTAAAGTGTACAGTTTTCGACCGTAAGAAGTGAACCGTACGTAATGTTGGCTGTTTTAAACATTTCTAGAAGAATTGTAAAACCAGGACATGAAAGAGTATATCTGTGGTAGAAGCGGTAGACACACACACACACACACACACACACATACATACACACACACACACGCACGGACCGAGAGAAAGAGAGATATTTGTACATATATTCTTCTTGAAGTATTTCGCCTGTCTCATACATCTTGCTCACCAGATGGTAGAGTTTTGTCAGGACTGGCTCTCCCAAGGCCGTCAGTAGTTCCAATGGAATGTTGTCTACTCCCGGGGCCTTGTTTCGTCTCACCTCTTTCAGTGCTCTGTCAAACTCTTCACGCAGTATCGTATCTCCCATTTCATCTTCATCTACATCCTCTTCCACTTCCATAATATTGTCCTCAAGTACATCACCCTTGTATAGACCCTCTATATACTCCTTGCACCTTTCTGCTTTCCCTTCTTTGCTTAGAACTGGGTTTCCATCTGAGCTCTTTATATTCATACAAGTGGTTCTCTTTTCTCCAAAGGTCTCTTTAATTTTTCTGTAGGCAGTATCTATCTTAACCCTAGTGAGATAAGCCTCTACATCCTTACATTTGTCCTCTAGCCATCCCTGCTTAGCCATTTTGCACTTGCTGTCGATCTCATTTTTTAGACGTTTGTATTCCTTTTTGCCTGCTTCATTTACCGCATTTTTATATTTTCTCCTTTCATCAATTAAATTCAATATTTCTTCTGTTACCCAAGGATTTCTACTAGCCCTCGTCTTTTTACCTACTTGATCCTCTGCTGTCTTCACTACTTCATCTCTCAAAGCTACCCTTTCTTCTTCTACTGTCTTTCCCCCATTCCTGCCAATTGTCCCTGAAACTCTGTACAACCTGCGTTGGTAATAAAAACAAAGTGAGTACAAGTACAAAGAAAACCTTTTCATTCGAAAAAATACGATCTTAAACTATTTTTCTCGATAGCTCTTACCATTTTGCAGTCACTAGTCATAGCGTGGCACACGTTCTTTGAGCTGGGAATCGTTATTTAATTTTTGTACACGTAACTATACAATTAGTGACGCTTTTATGTTCTTAATAGTTTTTTAAATATAAACCGGATGGTTTAAATGAAAGAAAGTTGCTACCAAAGCGAAGGAGGATTTTGCGACACCAGTAACAGATGCATATAGTTCAGACAACGCGAAAGTTTTGAAGTCTTCTACACTACGACATCATATTTTTCTAGAGAGACGACCACATTCATATTACCTAAGTACACACGACAGATCTTACAGAAGTATGTGGCAACAAATGCCCCCGCACAGGTCAACCAATAACCGCAAATGACGTGGCGGTGGTTTACGGGCACGCAACTGGTACCCGATAACTGTTCCAATGGGTAGAGATCAGGCGCATTTCCTGCCCAGGACATCAATGCTAGTTCATTATAATGCCCCTCAAACCATTTTAGCACGAGATAGACTGCAACACAGACTGTTATCCTCCTGGGAGAATTCAGGCGGAGACTTAGAGCATGAAACGGCGGGGGTGGTCCGCAATAATGTTCACGTAGTGCACTGCTGCCTTCTATTACTACCACAGATCCCATGGAAGCCTAACTCAATGTACCCCATAGCATAATTTTGCCCTGATCACGTCGTATGACGTGGAGCTCAATGTTCAACAATGGTCTTTGAACGGTGTGCTCCGAAACACTTGTGATTGCACCAGAATTGTACTCTGCCATCAAATCTACCACAGATCGCTGCCTTCCCTGGATTACACTGTGGGGAATCCTGCGACCTCTACGTTTTGTGATGGGACATGGTCATCTGCTATCTCCTATGGCCTAACCCTCTGGGGTCATAATAAGGCAAACATGAAAACCATCTTCACCTTACAGAAACGAGCTGTCAGAACAATTTCAAACAGTAAAAGGCTAACACCTTCCAAACAGTTAGTTCAACATCTATATATTCTACCCTTACCAGGCCTCGATATTAACAAAAGTGTTGTTAATATGAGAATTATAAAACCAACACAGATCTTCACTCGTACAATACAAGAATGTGCAATAACATGCACGTAAAAAGAGTAAACAAGGCTTTAACACAAAAACAAACCAACATTCAGGGTACTATTTTGTCAACAAACTTCAAACTCAGCTAAAAGAAATAAAATATTGTCCATATTCAAGGAAGTAATATTTAAATTCTTAATGACCAACTGCTATTATAGTATAAAATAATATCTGCAGTAACCATGTGGCAAGTAAGCCGGCCGGAGTGGCCAAGCGGTTCTAGGCGCTTCAGTCTGGAACCGCGCGACCACTACGGTCTCAGGTTCGAATCCTGCATCTGGCATGGATGCGTGTGATGTCCTTAGGTTAGTCAGGTTTAAGTAGTTCTAAGTTCTAGGGGACTGATGACCTCAGCAGTTAAGTCCCATAGTGCTCAGAGCCATTTTGAACCATGTAGCAAGTAACTACATTCATTTACTATATGTTAATAGTACCATAAATCAAATGCTTGCCACAGCGTCAATGTTAATTTTTCTGAACAAAAGTGTTAAATCAGTTACTTACTTCTAATGTATTTCATGTAAAAGGCCCCGAACAACAGTGTTAAATCAGTTATTTACTAGTAATGTATTTCATATAGAAGATCCTTCTCATACTTTTATATCATTACAGTAATCAAAGTTGTATTGCCCAAAAATATTGTGATGATTACAATGAACCATTTTATTATGTATGAAACTGTACACCCTTATCTTATTTTTGTTATACCATGTTCTTTGACGAAATCCATACAGTATACATTGCCTCTGCATGAATAAACTACTACTACTACATCCAATGCCATACGGCCTACTCGAATTTCAGAGATCCTCGTTTTCAGCCTCTGCCTCCACAACAGTCTCCCATTTCCCAAAACCTCTTATATGAGTGAATATCGGCATTTGCAGCCCGTATCTTCGTTATAATGACTCTTCATTCGTCTCTCTTCCTCTTACATTCTTTCCTTACTGCGTCACGTGCCCGCAATACCATCAGGGGGTTCAACATCGCGGCGGGCAGTGGTCATAGTGTTTTCGCTCATCAGTGTACAGTTCACTGTAAACAGATTGGTCTTATACTTGCTAATTCGGGTATATGTCATGCAAATTACAATGCACTATTATAGCATATACATTTTCGTTCGGTTTCGAGGTACAATTTTGTTTGATTTCTAATGGAATCGTTATTGGGACAGAACCTTTCAGCAAATAAGCGTGACAACATTTCGTACATAATCTCTATGTAGTTCTGTTACATACTGCTCAAACAGGGCGACCATTCACGATTTCCTTAGACAAGTTTTGTATCATGATCGATTTGGTGCTTCACCTATCTGCAGATAGAAGCAAACGTTTCTTTTCTAAGTGCACTACAATATTTATGAACGTGTTTCCCGCGCAAATTTTTTCCAGAGTTAAGATGTGTCTCACCTGTCATGAATAATCGTATTAAGTTAAGCAAAGTCCAGTTTCTCTGAATGAGATATACTTCCTCAGTTACGTATTTCATCTATTTTCATTCCCACTTGTTATGGAGGAGGGCAGGCTGTTCGAAGACTTTAATTACGACCTTTTCAGCAGTTGTGTTATCCCATTCTATCCGCATCTTTACTGTTACGTCTGTGATGCTGGTGGTTTCTTATGTCCTCCAATAGGGAATTTATTTGCAGGGTGTTGTTGGCGATCGTTCTGGTCATCACTCACCTGAAGCCAGCGAAAAACACCTGAAACTCTAGCCAGAACGGCCGGTGTTGATTCCTTATTTCACAACAAGTATAAAAAATTAAGTCATTACAATTTGTATACTGCAAGCATCCTGCTGCCCGGAGATGGGCTCAAGCTCTAAATTGCTCTCGGCAGAATAAAGCATCGATTTCTAAGTGTACATCTACATCCGTGCCCTGGAAGTCCCTGCGAAAATGTTCCAGGGCTTACTTCTATTGCGCAACGTATTGGTGTTTCTTGCCACTCATTCGTGTACGCAGTGCGTGAGGAAGAGTCGTTACATACCTCTGTGCGCGCTGAAATTAGTATAAACTTTCATTCGCGGTCCCTACTGGAGCGAAACGTAGGAAGCTATAGTGTATATCTAGATTCTTAACTTTATAAGTAGGATTTATAAGTAGTTCAGAATAGTTAGCTGGCGTCTGTCTTCAGGCGCATGCTGGTTCACGTTCCTCGGCATTTCCGTAACTCTCTCCTTTGAATCAAACATGCTTGTGAGCATTAGTGCCGCTCTTCTTTTTATGCACTCTATATTTCCTGTTGATTCTGTTTTGTACAGATCCCACAAACTTGAGCATTGTTCCAGGAAGTCACACGAGTAATTTGTAAGCACCTTTTTTTTTTTTTGAATAGACTGACAGCTTGTCACCAACGACCCGCCAATGAACAGCCGTCTCCCACCTGGTTGAACTACTTTTGAGCCTATTTGATCAGTCTATTACACGTCCCCACCTAGGTATTTATATGAAATGGTGATTAGAGTTGTTGGCCACTGATACTGTAATCACAGAATTGAGAGGTTGAAAATTTTACATTTTAGAATATTTAAGACAGCATCTATATATATATATATATATATATATATATATATATATATATATATATATATATATATATATATATAGTGAACAACTTACCGTCTGTGGCGGAGGGTACTTTGTGCACCAATGTCACTTCTCCCTTTTCCTGATTCAGCAGCGAGTGGTTGGCAGGAAAAACGGTTGCTAGTAATCTTCTGTGTGATCTAGAATCTCCAGTATTTTACCTTTATGCTCTTTTCGCGAGATATGCGTTGGAGGGAGCGATGTATTGGTTGATTCTTCTTGGAACGTACGTCACGGAATTTTAACAGTAAACCACACCATGATGCAAAATGCCTCTCCTTCAGTGTCTGCCAGGGAATTGTCTGAACATCTCCGTGACGCTTTTGGCTTTTCTAAATGAACCTGTAACGAAACGCGTTGCTGTTGCACTCAACTGGATATCTATAAAGGTTTTCTCAGATAGTACTCCGTCATAGATTGCATCATACGCTGTGAAAGTCTGAGGTTACTATTAGTATTGCCTACCATATGAAAGAGTTTATCAGTACTTCAAATAGGTCTGAAATTTGAATTAAATTTCTTGGAACGTTCGTCTGAAATACATAACTGTATGCAGCTGAATCGTGAATTGCTTGGAAACCGGTAAAGAAGAGAATCGAAGTGCTTGAAATTTGATGTTACAAAAGAACGCTGAAAATGACAAATGTGGGGTTCTCCGCAGAATCGGCGACGAAGGGACAGCATGGTAGGTCGTGGGTTAAAACATCAGCGAGGAATAATTTCCATTGTACCAGAGAGGGCTGTAGACGATAAAACTGTAGAGGAAGACAAAGAATGGAATACATCCAACTCATAATTGAGGATGTAGAGATGGAAAAAGTAGCACAGAAGAGGAAACCATAGCAGACCGCATCGAACCAGTCAGAAGACTGATGTCTCCAAAAAAGGGGACGAGAAGAAGCCACCAACACAACAGCAAAGGTACACCAATAGAATTTTGTATATGTATGATAAAATCTGAGCGACATTTGGAAATGAAAAGCCGCGGACGAAAGTAGAATGCAGGACGTGGAAAAGAAATTTCTGAAAAGACAGTATATGTGTTGGAGACTAGAATCGAGCTGTAAACTCTAAGGACTGAAACTAAGAAGAATTGAATGTCATTGCTGTGAGTAGTAACTGCAAAGACAAATGATGTTGGCATCACTACATCAGTGGAAGCCGAATGTTCAGCTGTCCGCACCACAGAGAAGATTAAGAAAGTGACCAAAAGGAAAGAGGCGGATGGACCTGTACGGGCAGCAATGTGTAATCTGTTACGTGTGTAATGAAGATGATGATGAAGACAATGATTCGAAGCTCGAAAGTACCAACTGTGTTGTTAATCGTGTTAGTGTTCTTCTACTGTAACATCTGTCTCTCTACTGAAGCACGCCTTACAAACAATTGTACGTTACACTATATCCTACATATATGATCGACACTTGCAGAAACGTGGCTATTGGTCATAGTCTGTGGTTTGAGCTTGTCAAGCTTTCTCCAGCTTTTCTCATGCACACGTAAGGGTTTCTGGATGAGGTATCGAATATATTGCTTCCCCCTACTTATACCTTCCGAGGAGATCACGAATGTAAAATTAGAGAGATTAGAGCGCGCACGGAGGCTTTCAGACAGTCGTTCTTCCCGCGAACCATACGCGACTGGAACAGGAAAGGGAGGTAATGACAGTGGCACGTAAAGTGCCCTCCGCCACACACCGTTGGGTGGCTTGCGGAGTATAAATGTAGATGTAGATGTAGATGAAGAGCGTCAGTTTTGTGGCGGATCTTCTTCGTAGATCACGTTTGCTGCTCTTCACCTCAAAGGAAATGTGATTGTATGAACTTCAACTGTAACAAATTAGACGAACAAATAATGATGCAAGAAGTTGAAATTCACGAGTTCACTTACCTGTTTCTTGTAGTGGCCATTTTCGAGGAAGCTGTATATAAATTGCAGTTGTTTCTAACAAAACGCTTTTTGTGCATCCTGCACTTCGAAACTTTTATTTTTATTTATGCACCCAGACGCGTTTCACCTTTTTCACAAGGCATCTTCAGTGGGTGTCAGGTAAATTATGGTTCATTGCATCTATGCAAACTGCTGTTACTCATCTGGCAACCAGGTGGACGTCTTACAGTTCACTTTCAGTTCACTGTTTACGTTACACATCCACCTGGTTGTCAGATGAGAAATTGCTTAGATGCAATTAATCAGAAGTTACCTGACACCCACTGAAGATGCCTTGTAAAAAGGGCGAAACGCGTCTGGGTGCATAAATAAAAATAAAAATTTCGATGTGCAGCATGCAAAAAAGGCATTTTTTTTTTCAAACAACTACAATTCACTTACCTGTATTTTCTGTTTTTTCTTTCTATTTCTTCGTTGTATTTTTTTATTTTAATTAGGACACCACAAATGTTTCCAACACCTCTTGGTTACTGCGCACCTTGTTGCCCGAAGAAGTATAGTAAACAGTGGGGACGTTATACATTTGTTGCGATTTCGTACATTGTTAATTCATAAACAGTCACGAAACATGAAAAGTTGTCGTTGTCGAACATTCTCTTTAAATCTTTTCTCAGTCAGTGCTGTCCATTCGAAAAACCTACATTATTTCTTCTCCTTGCCATATACTAGTTGATCAATTGGACTCCTATACTGAAGCGCCAAAGAAACTGTTATAGGCATGAGTATTCAAATACAGAGATATGTAGACAGACAAAATACGGCGCTGCGTTTGGCAACGGCCTATGTAAGACATTTCTGGCGCAGTTAGATCGGTTACTATCTCTACAATGGCAGGCTCTCAAGATTTAAGTGAATTTGAACGCGGTGTTACGGTCGGCGCATGAGCGATGGGACACAGTATCTCCGAGGTAGCGATGGCGTGGGGATTTTCCTGTACTACCATTTTACGAATGAACCGTCAATATCAAGAACCAGGTAAAACATCAAATTTCCGACATTACAACGAGAGGAGAAAGATCCTGCAAGAACGACACCAATGACGAATGAAGAGAATCGTTCAACGTGAGAGAAGTGCAGCCCTTCCGCAGATAGCTGCAGATTTCAATGCTGGGCCAACAACAAGTGTCAGCGTGCCAACCATTCAACGAAACATTATCGATTTGGGCTTTCTGAGGTGAAAGCCCACTCGTGTACCTTGATGACTCCATGATATAAAGCTTTACGCCTTGTCTGGGCCCGTCAACACCGACATTAGGCTGTAGATAACTGTAAACATGTTGCCTAGTCGGGCAAGTCTCATTTCAAATTGCATAGGGCGGATGGGCGCGTACGGGTATGGAGACAAGCTCATGAATCCATGGACCTGTATGTCAGCAGGGGACTGTTGAAGCTGGTGGAGGCTCTGTAATGGCATGGGGCGTGTGCAGTTGGAGTGCCATGGGACCCCTGATACGACTAAACACGATATTGTCTGATCACCTGCGTCTATTCATCTCCGTTGTGCATTCCCACGGACTTGGGCAATTACGGCAGGACAATGCGACACCCAACACGTCCGCAATTGCTACAGAGTGGCTCCAGGAACACACTTCTGAGTTTAAACAATTCCCCTGGCCACCAGACTCCCTAGGCATGAACATTGTTGAGCGTATCTGGGATGCCGTGCAACATGCTATTCAGAAGAGGTCTTGTACTGTTACGGATTTATGTACAGCCCTGCAGGTGTCAATTCCCTCCAGCACTACTTCAGCCATTAGTCGAATCCATGCCACTTCGTGTTGCTGTACTTCTGCGCGCTCGCGGGGGCCCTACACGATATTATTCAAGTGCACCAATTTCTTTGGCTCTTCAGTGTATATCTACAGTTTGCACGCTTGACTGACAGTAGCCAAAAGGAGCGACGGTGGTCAAACTGCACAGCACATTTGTGTCATATTGCGTAAGTGATGGTACAACAGATTAGGAGGATTACCGACAGTCATCGACGGCTGAACAGTTTTTCCGCTCATATGAAATTCTGATACCTACACGCATCATTGGAAGTCCGCAGCTCGTAGTCTAGTTGCTACCGTTGCTGTCTCTGGAATATGAGGTTCAAAAATGTTCAAATGTGTGTGAAATCTTATGGGACAACTGCTAAGGTCATCAGTCCCTAGGCTTACACACTACTTTACTTAACTTAAATTATCCTAAGGACAAACACACACACCATTCCCGAGGGAGGACTCGAACCTCCGCCGGGACCAGCCACACAGTCCATGACTGCAGCGTCTGAGACCGTACGGCTAATCCCGCGCGGCGGAATATGAGGTTTCAGGTTCGATTCCCGGTCGGGTTGGGGATTTTCTCTGCCTGGGGATTGGGCGTTTGTGTTGTCCTCATCATTTCATCATCAACATCATTGCGCATCATTGAAAGTCCGCAGCTCGTGTTGTAGTTGCTACTGTTGCTGCCTCTGGAATATGGGGTCCCATGTTCGATTCCCGGTCGGGTTGGGGATTTTCCCTGCCTGGGGATTGGGCGCTTGGGTTGTCCTCATCATTTCATCATCACCATCATTCCTGACGGTGGCTAGATTGGAGTGTGTAAAAATTGGGACTTTGTACAGGCGCTGATGACCATGCAGTTGAGCGCCCCACAAACCAAACATCATCATCATCGTATCATTAAAATCTCCATTCTTCGACTCTGTGCGTTTTGAAAAACCTGTAAGTTTTAGTTCAGTATCTGTACTCTTATTATAGCATTTTAATCACATTATGCAGTAAAGTATTTCTGTTCCTTTTCCTGTGAAGGTATAGTCAGATACATACAATGGTTCAAATGGCTCTGAGCACTATGGGGCTCAACATCTGAGGTCATAAGTCCCCTAGAACTTAGAACTAGTTAAACCTAACTAACCTACGGACATCAAACACATCCATGCCCGAGGCAGGATTCGAACCTGCGACCGTAGCAGTCGCGTGGTTCCGGACTGAAGCGCCTAGAACCGCTCGGCCACAGCGGCCGGCTATATACAATGTCATTGCATATTTATTAATGGTATCCTGATAGATCAATTCATTTAAAATACATTTTACTCCTGCCAACATCCTTTCCAGGATTGTTCAAACTCCTTATATCTTCATATCTATTCCCAATTAGTTACTTCATCATTTAACGAGATAATCGCTTGTGTTTTTAATTTTCCATTTCCACTGTAAACAGATGGTACCGTAGAAATCGATCAAAGAAATCGACGGAAACAATACTGCACTAGACAATGAAGCACCGGCGAAAGGGAAGAGTGGTCAGAGTACAACACATCGACAACAACTAGGTCAATGTGTCAAAGAATTGCCTCATTTTAATAAACATAAAATAGGAAAAGCGAAATTAATATCTCCATTGGCGAAAGTAGACAAACAACCAAAAAATTAAATCGTGTTTTTTGGAGAACACATATTAGATCGGATAAGATTAGGTTATTTTAAATTATTGTCGAAAGTATAGAAACATGTGGAGCAGAAATATAGGGGATAACTGAAACAATTAAGAGTAATTTACTGTCAATTGAGATTGGATTTTGGAGATGTTGCTGAAGGTCGACACTACGGGACAAGGTTACGTCAGAGAATGAACCTGGGGGCCACTGTGGTGGATACAATCGATGAAAAACAACTAACATTGTGTGGGAAAGTATGTTGTTTGAATGAAGGGAGATGGCCTAAGGAGATGATGGAATGGATTCTGACTAACAGAACAACAAGAGGACTCCCGGAAACGACAGGGGAAGAGAGAGTCAGAAGTGCTTTGTCAGAGAGAAATTTGCGAGCGTAACGAACGTTTCCTCTGACGTTTCTAATCTATACGGTTGAGTACTGGGATAACTACAGTCTCTTTTTGTTATTGCTGTAGGTATATTACAACCATAGGAATGGAATATTAGGAGCTCTATGAGGTATAAACGTGTTTTTATATTCGGTAGTAAGTCGAGATGCAATTAAATAAGTTAAGTCGAAAAAGCTGCAAAAGTCTCCGCAAAATGGACTGTGAGACTTTGTATCGTAAGTGGTATTTGCTGTTAGGGAGGAATACATATATTGTCTTTTATGCAGATAGTATGTAAGTCAAAATACTATTCTGGGTAAACCATTGAGCTGTTTTATTGGTGTCACATGAACGACTATGAAATTATAAAATTGTATAGTCTGATGTGGTGGTGGCAATCAGCAACAAAACTGTCAAACTGATTATGCAACCCCAAACTATATTAATGAAATACGCTAAATGCCCCTAAGTTCACACTCAGGAAGATTAATCACATCAAAATAAATGTGTCTTTCCACCGAGTCTTAGCACCTGGTGTGTTGGGTACTAACAGTAAACTGTTAAAATAATGTACTTGTGTCCCAATATTTATATTAAACACTGACGTGTCGGATGACCTCTAGCGAATCCGCGAGAGTTATTTCATGGAAAGAAAAAGTCCTTGAATGTCTCACAAGGCAGCAGCGTTGAAGCGTGACAAGACACCGTCGCGTTGCGCTACACGCCTCCTCAAAACATTAAGCTGGGTAATTAACCCCAGACAGCATCCTACGCGCTGTCGCACTTTCACACTTCCGCTTCTACTCGTGAATGCAACGTAACACTCGAGTTACGAAAACTGAGAAAAATAAACAATTCGATCCGTGAATTATTTAGATATTGATAACGTTTCTCCTTAGATGCAGTTCTCTAGAGAAACAGTAAATGGCCTACAAGTCGAAATATTTGGAGCAGATTTTGTATCTGCTTTTTGCCTTTCTTGCGGATCCTTTTATATATAATTTTCGATTATTCCCTTTTGAGAGAGCGATTGAACTTGGGTAGTCATGGTTTCTTCTTCTTTCTTCGTTCTTCCCAAATTCTCTTCATACGTTCCCTGTGTTCTCTCTTGCGTTCTTCCGACCATCTTTTTCCCGTTCTGTTCTCCGTATGTTCTTGTTTAAGTGTGTGTTTCTGTACGATGTTTGTAAACTGTCCCCTACTGTTTATGTTGTCTTGCCGGCCGCGGTGGCCGTGCGGTTCTGGCGCTGCAGACCGGAATCGCGAGACTGCTACGGTCGCAGGTTCGAATCCTGCCTCGGGCACGGGTGTGTGTGATGTCCTTAGGTTAGTTAGGTTTAAGTAGTTCTAAGTTCTAGGGGACTTATGACCTAAGATGTTGAGTCCCATAGTGCTCAGAGCCATTTGAACCATTTTGTTGTCTTGAGTGATCCCCAGTTCTTTAAAGTCTTCTTCTGCTTCAGCGATCCACTTTGTCTTGTTTTTGCTATCTCAAAGATTTGTCCTGTGAGCCTGCTTTTATTCATCCTGCTGATACGTCCATAAAATTTCATCCTTCTCTTTCTAATGGTATCTGTTGTTGTTTCTATGTCTTTGTAAATCTCTCTAGTTGGCCTCTTCACCCACATTCCTTCCCGAAACACTGGTCCATATATTTTCCTCAGAATTTTTCTTTCTTGCTTTTCAATCTCTCTGATCATAGTATGACCATGAATCACGGTAGTTCCTGCAGCATTAAGTTCTTCTGCTAGGACTACTGTGTTGTAATGCCTTAGTTTTACATTGACAGAAATAGATTTCTTATTATAGTGATTCCAAGTGAGCTTATATGCTTTTTGTAATCTGTAGATTCTATCTTTATTGGCTATTGAATTCAGCCCTGATCGTTGGATTTTCTCTCCCATATATCTGAAGTGGCAACTTGTGCCACTTACCCGTATTGGGTAGTAATGGGAAGATTATCTATAGGTTTGTTTTACATATACTGTGTTTTCTCGTAGGAGATTTGTAGCCCAGTTTTCTGTGAGATTTCGTGTAGTTCTTACAATGCGAGTTTGGCTTCCTCTCTATTGTTCCTTAGAATGGCAAGATCGTCAGCGAAAGCCAGACACTTCACCCTAATTCTCTGCTCTTTTTTAATCCCAAGCTGAATTCCTTTTATTTCCTTTTCCCATGTCCTCACATGTTAAACAGAAGGGGTGACATTCCATCTCCCTGGCGAACACCAGTATGAATATGAAATGCTTCTGATGTTTCTCCCATGAATTTAACTTTTGAGGTTGTATCTGTTAATGTCTGTTGAAAATTTACCATGTTTTCTTGTCAATCCTGAACTCCTCTAAGGTATGAAATAGTGCTTATCTATCTATTGAATCGTAAGCCCTTTTAAAATTGACAAAAGTTACCACATTATTCCTACATCTTCTCATTTACAAAATTGTTTTTAAGTTCGATCTTTGCGAAACCCTGCCTGATACTCCCCTATTAACTGGTCCGCTTGTTCTTCTAGTCTGTTCAACAAGGCCTTTGAAAGAATTTTGTACATTACAGGGAGCAGTGAAATTCCCCTGTAATTATTTGGATCGGTTTTTGCACCTTTTTTTTGGAGAGGGTATTTGTTCAGTTTCCCAAATATTTGATATAATTCTATGGGTTGCTTGTGTGAGATCATTGTCATTTAACTTCCATACTTGTGCTATGATTCCGTCTTTCCCTGGAGACTTGTTGTTCTTCAAAGAACTGATTGTGTATATAAGGTTCCTCAAGAAAGCCAAGTAACCGATATAAGTCCTGCTCCAAATATATATATATATATGAGGCGTTAGAAAAAGCCTTTGTTTCTCATTACTTTTAGTTCACTATAAAACCGTAGATGGTTCGTACGTATAGGATATTTCCATTTCTTGGTGAACCACTAATCAGCCAAAACACTGACCACCTACCTAATAACCGGTATATCCACCTTTGGTAAAACCGCTTGGCATGGAAGGAATGAGGCCTTGGTAGGTCGCTGGATGAGATGGCACTACATCAGCACACACAACTCACCTATATCTCATAAATTCCGTGGAGGGTGCCGATGATCTCTGACGCCACATTCAATTTATGTGTATTTGCAGTTGGGGATATTCAGCCGCCAAATAATTGTTAAAACTCATGGTGAATCTTCGGCTGTCCTTTATTTCACACAGTTCGCTCCGCTATTAATTTCGGTCAAACGACCATTCTCAAGCGTAAGGCTAGAACTAATAAATCCAATTAATAGAGATCACACAGTTTACAGCTTAAATAGTGTATCACTTACTGGCATAAATGACTGAAAAGTTATACCATAATAAGAGTAATTTGCTCTTTTGAGCCCACCATATGAACAAAGTTTTTTTTTCAAAAATAGCTGTGCACAATAATTTTCGTTAAGAAGCCAAGTTCGCAACGACAGTTAGTATCACACTGACAGACGTAATGAGGCAAAACATTCAAGGATACAGTCAAGGACAACGCCATGTCAAAGATAAAAACAATAGTACATAATTATAATAGCGGTATCAACTTAACAAGTGATAGATTAGAATCTTTGGTTTCATGTAAACACTGTAAATTGGTGAAACAGATCGTGAAACTAAATATATACAAACTAATACATCAAGAAATGGCACAATGGCGACTTCTGTAATCTAGCAATACATCATAACTGCCGAAAAGAAATCGGCTTAAACCATAGTAAGCCCCTTATTGACATCAGATGTCGCGTCACGCACCTTGAGTCAACACCGATTAATGACGATTACTGGGTCACCACGAACTGTCAGTACGACGACCACTGTTGCGGCTTTCCTTGAAATGGCTGGAGAAAGAGGCTCACCGACGGTGCTCCCACCAGGAACAACACTAAAGACAGGAGTGGAAATATGTCTTTCAAGGCGAGTACCACTTCTACGTACGGTATCACGACATACTTGTCTGTCTGAAGAGTCTGCGAGAAAACGAACATTCCCAGACTGAATTTCGTCCTGATCATACGGCCCATCTCCTGACATGGCGATAGAGGGCGCATTTTGGTGAACAACATGACTTTCTCTGATTTCCATACCCGGTAATTTGAACAGCAGCCGTAACACTTAGGTTTGATACTCGTGGCCGCCGCGATGGTCTAGCGGTTCAGGCGCTCAGTCCGGAACCGCGCGACTGCTACGGTCGCAGGTTCGAATCCTGCCTCGGGCATGGATGTGTGTGATGTCCTTAGGTTAGTTAGGTTGAAGTAGTTCTAAGTTCTAGGGGACTGATGACCACAGATGTTAAGTCCCATTGTGCTCAGAACCATTTTGATACTCGTGGGCGTGACAAAACATCCTATTCTAAGAACTACCTAGAGCAGGTTGATCGGAGCCCTACTCAGAACGGAAATATATTGGATCTAATGACAACTAATGCAGTGACGGGGAAAAAAGCGCAACTCCAAAAAATAATTAATGTAGAGTAATGAAATTTCTGGAATAAATTGTCTAGGTAACACATTTAACTGATAAACATGGCAAGTTCACTGGGTAATGTAAGCGCGAGAAATGCCATTGCAGATGTGAAATGCTGGTAGATTAATAACCGGGGTAACCGCCGGATTGTTGAATGCACTTACGTCCATTGTGTTGCACAGGAGCCGTATTTCAGTTCTCGGGGTGGAGTTCTATACCTATTGCATCTGGTCCGTCAATACAGGGACGGTTAATGCTAGTTGTGGATGACGCTGAAGCTGTCTTCCGATGACGTCGCGTAGGTACTCGATTGGAGACAGATCTGGTGATCGAGCTGGCCAAGGCAACATGTCGACACTCAGTAGAGCATGTCAGGCTACAACAGCGGTATGTGGGAGAGCTTAAATCTGCTGGAAAACTCTTCCAGTAATACAGATCAAATTACCAGACTGACGTACAACTATCAAATCAGGGTGCGTGGGATAACGACGAGAATGCTCCTTCTGTCATACGAAAGCGGACCGCAGACCATAACTCCACGTGAAAGTCCTCACACACACGTTGGTTGCAGGTGCGCACCTGGTCTCTTCCTATCGAACACACGGTCATCACTGGCGCCAAGGAAGAACTACCTTTCGTCAGAAGACGCAACAGACCTCCACCGTGACCTCCTGTGAGCTCTCGCTTGGCACCCACCGCAGTTGCAAATGGCGGTGGTTGGGGGTCAATGGAAGGCACGCTACATGGCGTCTGTCTCGGAGGTGTTCTTCAAGTAACCCGTGTGTAACAGTTCGTGGTGTCACTGTTGTGCCAACTGCAGCTGAGGTTACTGTTGCAGATGCATTACGACGCGCAAGAGCCATACGCCCCACACGACGGTCTTCCAATTCAGTAGTGCCACGTTGCCGTGCGAAACCCGGTCTTCTAGCGACCGTACATTCCCGTGCCCACGGCCACCGGCAGTCATGTACAATGGCTACATTCCTGGCAAGTCTTCTGCAGTACCGTAGAAGGAACATCCAGCTTCTCGTAACACTATTACACTGCCTCGATCAAGCGCAGTAAGCTATTGATAATGGCGTAGTTTGAATATTTTCAAAAGATCTCTCACAAAATTCGAAGAGATTCTGTTAGTATGTACAGGCTGTTGTGGCACCAAGTTAGTGTCCAGACAGTCACAGACGAAACAAGAATTGAAAGTAGCAAAGCGAAAGCAGAAAGCTTTACTACCTCCGTAAAACGTTCCTTTACGAATGAAAACCCAGAAGTATTACCTCAATTTGACTTCCACGCAACTGCAAAGGTGACTGAAATAGACATTACTCTCAGCGGTATAAAAAAAATGGAAATTTGTGGTAAGTACTATGGGACCAAACTGCTGAGGTCGTCGGTCCCTCGGTTTACGCACTACTTAAACTAACTTGTGCTAAGGACAACACACACATACCCATGCCCGAGCGAGGACTTGAACCTCCGTCGGGGAGAGAGGGCGCAAACCGCGATAAGACGCCTTACACCCCACGGCTACCCCGCGCGGCTTGTCAGTGGCGCTCATAAATAACTGAAATGGTTCAAACTGAAGAAAACTCCACGGCATGAAGGAATCCCTATGAGATTTTATACTGAATTTGCGGCTGAGTTAGCCCTCTTTAAACCATGATATACATAAGAACCATGAAAGAAAAAAAGGGAAACAGCATATCTAGTTCTTGGAAGAAAGCACACGTGGCATCTAACTCCAACAAGGACAGCAATACATTTGACCTCAGAATACACGAAGTGGAAACGTGAAGGGACACGTACAGCACAAAAGCGTACAGGCCGACCTCGTCTGTTGACTGACAGAGACCGCCGACAGATGAATAGGGTCGTAATGTGTAATAGGCAGGGCCGGCCGCGGTGGTCTAGCGGTTCTAGGCGCTCAGTCCGGAGCCGCGCGACTGCTACGGTCGCAGGTTCGAATCCTGCCTCGGGCATGGATGTGTGTTATGTCCTTAGGTTGGTTAGGTTTAAGTAGTTCTAAGTTCTAGGGGACTGATGACCATAGATGTTAAGTCCCATAGTGCTCAGAGCCATTTGAACCATTTTGTAATAGGCAGACATCTATCTAGCCAATCACACAGGAATTCCACACTACATCAGGATCCACTGCAAGTACTATGACAGTAAGGCAGGAGGTGAGAAAACTTGGATTTCACGGTCGAGCGGCTGCTCATAAGCCACAGATCGCGCCGGTAAATGCCAAACGACGCCGCGTTTAGTGTAAGGAGCGCAAACATTGGACCATTGAACATGGCGAATCACGGTACAAATGTGGCGATCCGATGGCACGGTGTGGGTATTGCGAATACCCGATGAATGTCATCTACCAGCGTGTGTAGTGCCAAGAGTAAAATTCGGAAGCGGTGGTGTTACGGTGTGGTCGTGTTTTTCATGGAGGGTCCTTGCACCCCTTGTTGTTTTGCGTGGCACTATCACAGCACTGGCCTACATTGATGTTTTATGTACCATCTTCCTTCCCACTGTTGAAGAGCAGTTCGGGGATGGCGACTGCATTTTTCAACACGATCGAGCACCTGTTCATAACGCATGGACTGTAATGGACTGTCCTGCACAAAGTCTAGACGTGAATCCTATAGTACACCTCTGGGACGGCGACTTCGTGCCAGGCCACATCGACCGACATCGATACCTCTCCCAAGTGCAGCACTCCGTGAAGAATGGGCTGCCATTCCCCAAGAAACCTTCCAGCACCTGATTGAACGTATGCCTGCGGGAGTGGAAGCTGTCATCAAGACTAAGGATGGGCCAACACCTCATCGAATTCCAGCATTACCGATGGAGGGCGCCACGTACTTGAAAGTCGTTTTCAGCCAGGTGTCTGGACACTTTTGTTCACATAAGTATACATTCACAGGTTCTAAAGCAAACGAATAACATGGGTACACAAAATTACCGTACAATATCCTTGACATTCGTTGTTTGTAGAATCTGAGAATATACACTCCTGGAAATTGAAATAAGAACACCGTGAATTCATTGTTCCAGGAAGGGGAAACTTTATTGACACATTCCTGGGGTCAGATACATCACATGATCACACTGACGGAACCACAGGCACATAGACACAGGCAACAGAGCATGCACAATGTCGGCACTAGTACAGTGTATATCCACCTTTCGCAGCAATGCAGGCTGCTATTCTCCCATGGAGACGATCGTAGAGATGCTGGATGTAGTCCTGTGGAACGGCTTGCCATGCCATTTCCACCTGGCGCCTCAGTTGGACCAGCGTTCGTGCTGGACGTGCAGACCGCGTGAGACGACGCTTCATCCAGTCCCAAACATGCTCAATGGGGGACAGATCCGGAGATCTTGCTGGCCAGGGAAGTTGACTTACACCTTCTAAAGCACGTTGGGTGGCACGGGATACATGCGGACGTGCATTGTCCTGTTGGAACAGCAAGTTCCCTTGCCGGTCTAGGAATGGTAGAACGATGGGTTCGATGACGGTTTGGATGTACCGTGCACTATTCAGTGTCCCCTCGACGATCACCAGTGGTGTACGGCCAGTGTAGGAGATCGCTCCCCACACCATGATGCCGGGTGTTGGCCCTGTGTGCCTCGGTCGTATGCAGTCCTGATTGTGGCGCTCACCTGCACGGCGCCAAACACGCATACGACCATCATTGGCACCAAGGCAGAAGCGACTCTCATCGCTGAAGACGACACGTCTCCATTCGTCCCTCCATTCACGCCTGTCGCGACACCACTGGAGGCGGGCTGCACAATGTTGGGGCGTGAGCGGAAGACGGCCTAACGGTGTGCGGGACCGTAGCAAAGCTTCATGGAGACGGTTGCGAATGGTCCTCGCCGATACCCCAGGAGCAACAGTGTCCCTAATTTGCTGGGAAGTGGCGGTGCGGTCCCCTACGGCACTGCGTAGGATCCTACGATCTTGGCGTGCATCCGTTCGTCGCTGCGGTCCGGTCCCAGGTCGACGGGCACGTGCACCTTCCGCCGACCACTGGCGACAACATCGATGTACTGTGGAGACCTCACGCCCCACGTGTTGAGCAATTCGGCGGTACGTCCACCCGGCCTCCCGCATGCCCACTATACGCCCTCGCTCAAAGTCCGTCAACTGCACATACCGTTCACGTCCACACTGTCGCGGCATGCTACCAGTGTTAAAGACTGCGATGGAGCTCCGTATGCCACGGCAAACTGGCTGACACTGACGGCGGCGGTGCACAAATGCTGCGCAGCTAGCGCCATTCGACGGCCAACACCGCGGTTCCTGGTGTGTCCGCTGTGCTGTGCGTGTGATCATTGCTTGTACAGCCCTCTCGCAGTGTCCGGAGCAAGTATGGTGGGTCTGACACACCGGTGTCAATGTGTTCTTTTTTCCATTTCTAGGAGTGTATTTTGAGGTCAAATATAATGAATTATCTTGAACAGAATGACCTCCTCCATACCAACCAGCATGGATCCCTAAAACATCGATCGTGTGAACTCCAAAACGCACTTTTCTCACATGACATCCTGAAAGCCATGGATAAAGGCAGACAGGTAGAAATATTGTTTCATCACTTTTGAAAGGCATTTTACTCAGCACCACTCACACGCTAATTATCGAAAGTACGATAGTGTTGGGTATCAGTCGGCTACGGGAGCGAGGACTTCTTGGTGGACAGGACACAGCATGCTATCTTATATGGAGAGCCATCGACAGATATGAAACAAGTAACTACAGGTTGCCACAGGAAAGAATTCTGTATATTAATGACGTTGCAGGTAAAATTAATAGCAATCTCAGACTTTTCTCAGATGAGGTGGTTATTTTTAATAAAGTACTTTGTAAAAAAAATCTACACAAATATGGAATCAGATCTTTAAAAGATATTGATACAAAGAGCACATCTATCAAAAATTGATAGATTGCTTTAAATATTCAGAAATGTAAAATTTCGCACTGTAAAGAACGAAAAAACGTAGTATCCTACGACCACAATATCACTGTGTCGCACTTGGAATCGGTCAGCTCATCCAAAAACCTAGGTGTGCCATTTTGTAAGGATTTGAAATGGAATGATCGCATAAGCTCAGTTGCAGACGACGCTAGTGTCAGACTGTGCAGACAACCTTAAAGGTAGGGCAACCACAGTTATGAATAGTCGTCTTGAGTATTAATAAACCATTTCAGCTGTATTTAGTCCTTTTATTATTGGATCACTGCCGGTTTCCTGGAACTAAAAGCCATGTCTTCGGGCGAACATATGACTAATGTTTCAGTGATATGTTCACCTGAAGATGTGGTTTTTACTGATACGAAATTGGTAGTGATCAATCCGTCTTGGTGCATCAGAGCGAGTAAATGGGCGCTACTACATTTATAGTAAATAACTACAAAATACACTGTGGCCGACGGTGAGGAAAGGTAAATTAGACGTCATTGTATTCAGTTTCATTCAGCACAATCTCATTGTCTCTGACTCCTTACGCAAACTGTCCCACTGCCACATCTATATATACTTATAACTTAGTTTTTACATCTTTACTAACTCCATATCCTGCTTCAGGTAACTTTAAACAACTTCTAATTAGTAAGGATTTTACAGAAATATATCTTTCCTGCTACCTACAGTCATATTCTACATTTTTAATTTCATTACTTTTTAAACAGTACTGTAACTTGTATGAAACACGGCCAGGCCATTCAGATCACCTGGTCTTAACCCGTGTGACTTCTGGCTGTGGAGTTATGTTAAAGAAGTGTTCATTGCTCCTATTACGAAAGGAGCTGAGTCGAAGGCACGCATTGCACATCACATTTTGAACGTGATCTCAGAGACACTCCGATCTGTTGTGGAACATGCTATTTGTCGATTACAACTTGTGACAGAAAACGCTGGGCAACATACTGAACGCGTTTTACCCCAGGGCCACGACAGTTACAAACCGATGTCATTTTGCTTTTTATGTGATTTCTGGCCTCAGGACAAAAACCGATTTTCCTCCTCCGATGTTGTACGATCTTGTCGTGGTGGATGGGGTTACCTAACTGACAGTGCCAAAACTGTTGACCGTCGAATTTGTGCAGTCAAGCGCATTGAACAGTATGGATGGTGTATTGTGCAACTCAAACCATATCCGTCATATCGCGATTCATCGGTCACCTGTAGCCTACCCCATCTACGTTAAGAGGACTAGAGCACCATCTATTTATAAAATTTTCATTAATTTTTTGCCTGATGTTTCCCAAGAGTCCATAATATGCTTTTACAATTTGACTTAATTCTGAGAAGTGGTTCTCTGACTCTGGCGTTTTGAAATCTGAACATTAGTTATGGACATCCCATACAAGAAACTAGATATAAATCTTTGAGTATTTTGGGGAAATTAGTGAAATTTTCGAAAGATATTGATGTTTTGATGTGAGAAGTAGGATTTGTTGGAAACTTAAATGTATTATTTGGATTATATTCAGCTGTTAAGTACTGACATTGTGAAAACATCTGAAGTTAGTGACAACTTTGACCGAAATGGAAATCTTGATATTATATTTTCACAGATTGTGTCAACATTGTTTTATTGCTGTTTAGTTCTGAGATGAAAATGTATTAGATGGATAAATTTGTCAGGCCATAATAGTAAAGAGATTATAAGAACTAATGGCTACATTTGTACACATGTCAGAATTTTGAAGAATATGTTGTTATGTGAAGCATATACTGTGAGGTCTATGGCAACTATAGTCAGAACACTTACATAATGAAGCAACTATGATGATGTTTATGGAGTCTTGTAGAAGATATGGGAAGTGTTGTCCGATTTTCATGGTATTAGACTGCAGTCCATGGAGTTTTTAAGAAGTTACAGAGATGTATCTTGTGATGTTTATAACTAGATTTACTGAAATAGGTCACAATGATAATGATAGGCTGATGCTGAGTTAGAGATTTCTTTTTCTCTCTATTGTAGGTTTACATATTCATTCTGGAAGTATATTTTGTGGAAATATTATACTGAGATTGTGATACCTCTTGTGGCAATTTTGGTCTGCAGTTACAGTGATGATTTCTTGATGTGCTTCCTCCTGATCTGACATTTCTGTAGTATTTGAATTTCGTTTGATAAATTCATAGTAGTGATACCATTGGGATGAAAAATTAAAATGATGTACTATGTGGAATGTTGAGCAAAATGTTGCAGCTGACTGTAAATAAGCATCATCTGTTTATAATTTTTCAAATAATAATCTGAGACATGTAAAGCAAAATTAATGTAAGACTAATAAATGGAACCAGGGGTTAATTGAAACTAAAAAAGTGTTAAAACCAAATTCAAGGCTTTAGAATTGTAATTCAATTGAAGTAGACAACTTATATGAAGTCTGACTGTTACAAAGCACACTTTTGGGATAAATCTTGGAAACGTTTTGAAATTACTGAAATTTATTTGGGAAATAGGAACATTTTGTGTATTTTTCAATGATGCTACACGATATTTGTTTAAAATTTTTTGGTCTGTAAGGAGAAAATTTATTTAAGACTTAATTACTGAGGTATAAAGCTGAGGTCATTAATTTTACTTAAACACAAACTGTCTTTAACAATTTCTGATTACTGTGTTGAAATATCAATTACAGATTTCAAATATTATCATTTCTACCTGTCATTTTTTTTAAAAAATTTGAAACACAGAGTGTCTTCAAAATCTTCTAATTACAATGTTGCTGTATGAAACTTACAGGCTAAAATAGTATCATTTTTTACCTGTATGATTTCATACTACCATATTGTGAAGATTAACTGATGTTCATTCCTTCCCTCCTCAAACATTTTTGCAGATTCAAACAATTTTAGCATGTAATATGAACTGTGAATACTAGCATATCTGTTGTTAAACTACCTAGCGAGAAAATAACTAAGAACTATGGTGTAGTAAAAGTTAGATTTATGAAAATTTTCAAATTTCTTTTGGTCATAATATACTAATTTTGAAGATTTTTTTACTGCTTTTGGAAGGAATGGTAGTCGAAGTTTGATCCAAACTGCTACCAAAGATGTTTCATGAAAAACAGAGGATAAATTATTTTGCAAGCAAGTTATACATGACAGTTAAGCCCATAGTGCTCAGAGCCATGACAGTTAAGTTATTTTTTAAAAAATAATAAGTAATTTTGGTTTTTCTAATTAAAGCTAAAATTTCCTCTTCTTCAGTACTAAAATAATACTTAAGGTCCTATTTGAAAAAAATATGTGTGAAATCTCAAATATCTCTATTTTTGTAGTATTTTGTAATATATTTATAATAGTTGTTAAATACAAATCTATTGTACTCAGTAGTTCCAATACAAATTTAAAACAAAAATATTGATTTTCCATGTATAACGGTCTTCCATATTGACACTTCATGTTTTTTTCTGAAACTAGTTTATCTTATTCAATAAAAGACTGAATTAAAAGGAAAATGGTTTTGGGAAGGAAAAGAAAAACCTAACCACAAATGGTATATATGAATGCAAAATGAACACAATCTTAAGAGAAAGAAAGCAATGACTCCATTGTACAAAAGTGTGAGTGAAACTGATGAGTACAGGGGTTTTTCTATATTTTGATACTATATGAGTGTATTTGAGAATTTTCTGAGAGCATTATGCGAAAAAAAGATTGGCAAGAATATTCATTTCATTTATGTAGAATATAAAGCAATGTATCTGATTTTGAGAGTCTAGTTTCTTTCTGAAAATCAAATGTTAAGTCAAGTGATTACATCTCATTAATATGACAAAAAGGACTGAATTTTAAAAATACTTCACAGATTTTCATAAAATTCATAACAATCAATGCAATCCAAAAGTATTGTTTCTAGCAGATTTTTATGTAAACTGATTTTTGCATTAAGGAGCCCATTATCACAATTTGGACATATCGTTCTCAAGTATGTTTAATATGTATATGTTTTCTGCAAAAGCAATTTATTATCCCATAAATGATAAATGCATACCAACCTTTACACATGGGATACTATGATTTCTTTAAATTTATTTTCGTAAATATATAAAATACGTTTTAGTACTATTTTTGTTCTTAGTTTGCTTTAAACTGTTACTAGCACAAAAATCAGATGGCAGTTTTATCTCCAATTTGAACAAAAAACTTACAGAACATTCTAGATAACAACACTTTGCCGTATAGAAATGATTGTGCCTTATAATTCGGTCTGGAACCAAGCATTCTGTGCTTCATATCTGTCTCTGTAAGCATCTGAATAGCATGTCTAGTATGTTAACTGTTTTCAACAGTGGTGCGAAACCTCTCTTGTATGTTAAAGCTCTATTTTATATTTTGTGAAACAGGCTTCTTGTAATCAAAAAGTGTGATTAGATATCTTCAAAATAAAAATGATAAACTTAAAGTCCACCTACCATACTTGCTACTAAGATACTTAATTCTTGTGCAACTAAAAACCCAGACAATTCTTAATATAATCAAGACTAATTTGGAATCATTCGCTAGATGCTGAGGCCAAATGAAGATGCATACTTATACGATATTTTCTCTTGAGGCATTAAATAATAAGTGCAATATTACTGATATCCACTGGAAGTGATGGCATGAAGAATTTGTAGTTTACCCAAGAGTAGTTTACCCAAGAATTGTTGTTATAAGACGATATTTTTCTTGGTCAAGGATGAAATTAAAAAGCCTGAAGTAATTGAAACAATATTATGTGAAGAGATTATGGAATAACAGGAAAGAATAAAGCCCAACTTAGATCTCCACGTAGTAGCAACAAAGAAAATGTAAGTAGCAGATTGCACAACACTGCAGATCAGTCAAAAGCTTAGAGGATCAGCTACAGACATGAGGGTTGAATACCATGAGAGAAATTTTAAACCTGAAGGAAGAGCTATATAGGTTACAAAAAAAAAAGTAAAGGAACTCACAATTGGAAAGAAAAGTAGTGATGGTACTATGCCTATGAGGCCTCAAATTGTGACGAGATCAGATCCTTCTAAAGTTCAAGGAAGGCTACTGTGACATCAGTCAGCATCACTGAAGGCATACACAAGAATTACATGTAAAGAGAAGGTTAAACAGCAGTTCTCATCTCGAGAGAAAATAGCTGTAGGTGTCATGGGCTGGAACAATACGATTCCTGATACAAAATTGAGTGGGACTGAGGACCTGAAGATCATGGACCAACACACAGTATCAATAGTAATAGAAATGTCCAAGAACTTCCACCACGACCAGAGATGGGTTTGGCTACAAACATTTCTTGTTGGTACCAAAAGTCGAGGTCTATCGTAACTCACCCAACAGTACCCATCCAAGTGCACGGTTGGAGCAGTTTCACTATTCAATATCTCCCATGTGTTACAGGCTACTGCAGCGAATTCAAGAGCAGATATTTAGAGGGTGAACCACTCCTTAGAGTAAGACCTCTTGCATGTGAATTTTCTACACGTAGGAAGTTCTGTCGGGCATTCTTGCCACCATACTGGCCAAAGACTATACAGGTCAAGTAAAACATGATATAATTTCGATGGAGAACTACAATGAATCAGTTATTTATTTGTAACTTGCGCTACCAGTAACTTTTTTATTTTTTGTTTTATGTTTATTCTAACATAATACAGCTGGTTTCCAACATACTCTGTTCATCTTCAGGCGTTTATACATACATACGTAGAGAGAAATGTTACTGAAAAATAAACCATCTTAAACGAGATTAACCCAGAACTTATTGTGCATTGTTCGTTACTGTAGTGGCTGGTGTGGCATTTGGTGGGGGGGGGGGGGGAGGGGGACGGGGGTAGTGGATGGCCAGAAATTCATGTGAGTGATGTCTTCTGCTGGTTTTTTTTCCTTGTGGTTGACTATGCATGATATCACAGCCTGTATAGGATGCAGATAGATTTGCATCAGTTGTGTGTTGCGGAAATAGCGTGAAAGGCTTTTATATGACAGTTGATCACTTAACATTTTATCGCCTTGCAGCTTTACTTGCGTCACTGGTGTTATGGCGGAGCTGTTGAATAACATTATACTATTGCACATTGTATTGCACGGTTCACAAACGTAGCCATTATGGCCGAAAATAACAATGAATCAGGATTTTATGGCTCAGGCGGTTTCTGTCAGCAGATGGTTCAGGAGATAAATTCGTATACAACCCATATAGCCTGGCAGAACTGATTAGACTCTACATAACGAAGTTGCTGCTACATCTTCAGCGCATCATCTTATCTGGGAGATGCACACATGAATCTGTCACTGGAGCTGGAGTATGACAAATGGGAAAATAATATATAAAACTACGCAAAATCACAATTATGACGAAAATCCATCACCCAGTACAGGTCGTACTATGAAAGGGTGCGACAGGTGCGGAAGTATACTTGGATATGATTATTTTCATACAAATGTTTACAATCAGAAAACTGTAGTAATTATGAGCAGAGGAGCAGTCATCGTTGGGTACACGTTCGACGGGCGTTTTGTAGGACGTGGAGGACGCATAAATTGGCCAGCCCGTTCTCCTGATCTTACACCTCTGGACTTCTTTCTGTGGGGTACGTTGAAGGAGAATGTGTACCATGATGTGTCTACAACCCCAGAGGATATGAAACAACGTATTGTGGCAGCCTTCGGCGACATTACACCGGATGTACTGCGGCGTGTACGGCATTCATTACGCCAGAGATTGCAATTGTGTGCAGCAAATGATGGCCACCATATTGAACATCTATTGGCCTGACATGTCGGGACACACTCTACTCCACTCCGTCTAATCTGACAAAGACAGTGATGAAAGAAATAATCAAGTTTTTCTAGACTGCACAGTTTCAGAAAGCATAGAATATGGGACTTACAAAACGGAAACCACGTGTGTACGTGTGCCTCACCCCTCATGATAATGTACATGTGCGTCAGTGAAAAAGACCAATAAAAAGGTGTTAGCATGTGGACGTAATGTGCTGTTCCAGTCTCTTCTGTACCTAAGATCCATCACCGTTCCGCTTTGGATCCCTACGTAATTCGGTGCTCTCCGATACACACGATCGAACAGCGGAGGAGTGATACTCAAGCGTCAACTTTAGGTTACAATATCTCGGGGTGTAATTAACATTGTACAAAGCAACAAACGGCACTGATTACGTATTTGTTTATATGTTCAGATGTGCTAACAAAACTAACGGGGTTCCATTTAAAAAAACGTAGGTTTGTGGTAAAAAACATACTTCCGTGCATTTGTTTATGGTTTGTATTAACCAATTACACTAGCCCCCCTCCTCACGTTCGGTCTGTGGAATCGATTCGGCAGTATTTGATGTGGTTTACGTAATATATCCAGCGGTAACGTTAGGTGACTCACCCTGTATATATATGTGTGTGTGTGTGTGTGTGTGTGTGTGTGTGTGCGTGGGTGGGTGGGTGGGTGGGAGGGTGGGTGGGTGTGGGTGTGTGTAGGTGTGTTATGGGCGTAAGTGATGATATTTTTATTAATAACAGAGGACAGTGTTGTAAACTGCATTACATCAGTGCTTACTTCATTTGCAGACTAATAATTGTAGCTATGTGGGGTAATATGTTCTTTTGTTGGTGAGCACCTCTAAGTACATGTGGCAAGAGCAAGCCACTGATCCTTATTTTGCATTAGAACAAATGTTAACATATTTTGCATAATATTCACTACTCATACAGGCAATGCAATTGGAGTTAACAAGTCAGGAAAAAGACAGATCATTACGTTCAACTCTTTAAAATTAGTCAAACAGTATTTACGTTCACTGTAGTGAGAGTTTCATTGAAGATACCTAATAGTAGTGTTCTACAATTGCTTTGTGTGGTAACTGCAAATGATTGTGATATCACCTGATTTTGAAGTACATGTGTTGTGAGCGGGTCTTACTGCTTCAGACAAAATACACAGGGTGTCACAGGGGGAATGTCCAAACTTTTGGGATATTACATGAACAGTCATTCAAAGCAAAAGTCTAGAAAACATGCATATATTTGTTCTGTCACAGCTCATGGTTAAACTTGACTTTGTTATACATACAACCTTGACATGGTTTATAAGCCATTACGAAAAATACAGTTTGTCCAGATGATATAAACATCGGTTCAGGTAACCTGAAACTAGTCATGTATTAAATAAAATGTGAATCTTACAACATTGACTGTTTCTATATCGAAAGTGTATACCAACCAGCATGTTCACAGTGTTTTATGTCTGCCTAATTGAGTCATAGTAGAAATGGCCTTGGAAATTCTACTAACAAAAGTATTAATTTATGATAGAGTGAATGTGGGACCATAACTTCAGTTTACTGTACTTGCAGAATTTGACATTGGAAAATAATGTTGCTTTTTCTGTGGCGCAGATTGCTCAGGAACAAAATAAAGGTTCTTTATGTAAATGTTTAAAGGAAACGTGGTATGATGGAGAACAGATGGCCTTATGCTAATCGGTAAAGAATGATGTGCTATACAGACATCAAAATCTGTGGTATTCTTGGCAGGTATTAGTAATTCCAGATGGGATAATAAATAGCCTTTTTTTCGTGAGTTAATCTTTGTTGCAATTACTTCAGCTCACACAAGTGTTTTAACAAATAGTCGGATATGTGCTATTTCAGTAATATGTTGACAAGGGTTTTTCATGAGTTGTAAGACTTGTCAAAAGTCAAAACTGACCGTCAGGGTCTTATGCTGTGCCATTTTACCCCATTATTTCAAGAAAAGTACGAGGCTTGGACGTAGGTGACGTCTTTAGGCCAATCCCATGGACTGGCTCACGTTTTTCGTATATTTCTTTTCATATGTTTCTGTTCCCACAGAACTAACTTCGAAATTTCCCCGTTTTGTGCCCTTATGAAAGGCTATGACAAAAATGTTTACTGTAGCTTTCATGAAATGTTTGTTACATGAAGTATTTTCCCACAAAAGTATTTTGCTTAAGTTTAGATAACAACATTGCTTAAGCATGATGAGAGGGCATAGAATTGGGTAGATCTTCATTTGACTGTACCAGACATCGTCTAATCTGACAAAGACAGTGATGAAAGAAATAGTCAAGTTTTTCTAGACTGCACAGTTTCAGAAAGCATAGAATATGGGACTTACATCTCAGTCCTTCTAAAATGTCTTAATTGGACTACTTCCTCTGGTTCTAATACAGAGGAATCAAGAGACTCCGTACACAATTGAGGAAATCATGCAGTAGCCAAAGGAGGACCGACTCTGTCAATAATTCATTGAAACTAGCATTGGAACACAGGACACAGTACAGTGGTATATGGGCAAGACAAATTACTTGCACGTTCTACACAAGCCAGAAAGTTCTTGTACATTCCCACTGATTATAGTGGTAGATATTTTTCAGAATTTTCTGCAGACAGCTTAATGCCGTTGAAATAGAAACAATCCAGATGCAGAAATCTTGAGGACTGCATTACATCTCCCACATGAAACCTAGGATAGAGTAACGTAATGAGAAGATAATGAAATGGAGAAGTAACTATACTTTGATAATGATAATAAACTTTGATAATGGTAATAAATAAGGGTGAGTGTAATTAACTTTAAGTTAGATTTATTTGTAATGTATCATGTGTGTATTTTTCCTCATGTATGTGGAATGTTTGCACTTTAAGCGTTGGCATGTAAGATGATTTTTGTTTGACTGGAATCTGAGGACTTTCTAGTTGATTATGTGTGCTAATTCATTTTCTAAGTTTCAGGAATATTCATATCTATGTAATTGATTGAGAGACTGGGATGTAACTTCTGTTCGTATGTTTATTTTATATAATGGTGGTTAGAGATGTAGGAAGTACCAAGATGAATCCCACAGAGACATGAAGTAATAGGAATAGTAATGGGACAGTATAGTGGAAGAAACATGGAGAGAGTTGCAAGTCAAGGAAAGGTAACGAATGCAGCTATAATGAGGACAATATCTGGATTTCAAAGAAAATTTTTGCATTATGATTTTATTCTTCAGGATTGATATTTGATGTGTGCAGATTGTAGATCTCTTTATGTATTGTTGATTAATCTTATGAATGTTTGATGTCTTTTGGAATAGGATTAAAGTTTTTGATTTGAGAGTAACTAAGATATCCACTAGAGATGGAGTTGATATTGTGATTAATTATGTGTGGTATATGTTCATATTGTTATTGAGTCGTGGTTTAGCACATAATGATGGATATAGTGATGTGTCATTTGATAGAGCAAAGGATAAGTCACAGGGTGCAGCATTTTACACTTTATGAAACTGCAGTTGAAAGTGAACAAGCAGTGGAAACCAGATGATTTTGTGCAAAATGTAGAGCACAGGCACATCAAGTGGCATAAAAATAATAGCCTATTTTTATTTTTTACAGGTGAGAGTGTGAAATAATCAATCTATAGATCTTGTAAATAGTAGTGTTAGTTAAATGCTACTTAGTAATGATTATAATGGACCCTTGTAGATTGGAAGACTATATAAGTATATAGCATGGTGTATATGGAATAATTTGTATATGAAATATGGTTGCCAAGTGTGAAATGAGTGTATCATGTATGCTCTTATTGCTCTATCGCATCTATCTGTAATGGATATAAAAGGGAATTGTGAATATCTTATGTTGTGGTTTTAATTGTAAAGTTTTATTTATTATATTAGGAATATTTAGGATAGGAATAACAATTCATAAATACTATTTGGAATGTATGGACGTCAAACGATCATACTTTAAATATATAAACTTGTTGTAAGTCATGGAACTCTGTTAGAAAATGTGAGATGGTGATGGGCATCTCATGGGGGCAGCAGAGGTGGCGATTTTGGGGTTATCCCTCTCTGAATAAATAAGGAATATCCAGTGGGCCTCTGGTATACATTTAACCATTGGTGTCAGCTGTGCATGAAGGACATTTCAGCACAAGGTCTAGATGCCACAGCTGCGTGCTGAGCACCAACCCACCCCATTTCTTCTGACGCCACACCTACTTGCAGAGGGCAACAAATATTTACTCCATACAGCTGAGTTAGGTTTATCTTTAGGAAACTGCTACACTACTGACACGGAGAAACACCAAAACTCATACTTGACAGTGGCAAAGCATCTGTTCAACGGAGTTCTGACAGCTTTATGGTCTGGCGGATTGAACTTACTGAGACACAAGTGACAACATAGCAGCCATGAAGCAGAGTGTTGTTATGTATGCACATGATCCATAGTAGTAATAATTTGCCCTATCTTGCTTCTATACGAATGAGGATACAAGTTGTATGTTGTATCCCTGCAAACTCTATACAGAGTCCAACAGTAAATGCTAGTAACAGTAACAGTAATTGTGCGATCTGAGGTCGACAAATAGTCCATTTTGTGTTTTCCCCTCAGTTGAATAGTCAGGGGTCGAGCGGGCATGCAGTACGCCCAGGTTCGATTCGTGGTTGAATGTAAGATTTTCTCCCTTCGAGGACTGTGTGTTGTGTTGTCCGCATCATCATTTCATCGTCGCCGACGCGCAAGTCGTCCAGTGTGGCGTCAGTTGAAAAGACTTGCAACTCGGTCACTAAACTACCTGCTTGGGGACTCACAGCCATCACTGTCATATGATCATTTCATTTTTCAGTCCATTCTTTCAGTAATGGACAACGTAATTTTTATTATGAGAAGAAAACATCATCCTGTTGCCTATTCCGAGCAACCCTTGGCAGTAAAGTCGATGGGCATCACATCACTCGTGCCTGTCAAAATCCAGTCCAGCTCAACAGATTACAGCGTCCTTTGGTGGAAACTGTCGTTAAGTGAATGGCAAACGATGCAAGTTGAGTCTTGGAAACGTCGTAGAGCACACCGTGAGGGGCTAAGATGGTTGCTGTCATCGCAGGTGGTCTGTCTCTTTGAACTGAGGAACTGCAACAACAGGAACTGTACCAACATTCTCCCAGCCTGGCCTTACAGTCTCTTCTTGAGGAGTTTTCCTTCCCCTGCAATGGCTTGACGAAAGTCTCCTTGAACAGTGAGATGTTATGAATCACTTTAAATTTTAATTTCTTAGAGTCATAGCGAACACACTGTCCAGTCGCATTAATGCAGCATGGAATGCTGTGAGACGTGCGGGAAGGAAGTCAATGAGGTTCTGAAAGGTACCGACAGGGATGTAGAAACACGACGACGCCAGTGCTACTGTCATCTGCGGTACGTTTCTCGGTTGAGGATCCATTTCGTTTACAACATGATAAAGGTGGCGCCTTAGATGTTCCATATTGGATTTAATTTGGGGAGTATGGTGGCCAGGAAATACGGTAAATTAAAACCAGTGTTCTTTGAACCGTACATGACCTCTGTAGGCTTTATGACATGTTGCGCTGTCCTGTTGGCAGATGCCGTCGTGCCGAAGGAAACAGGATCCATTGCGGGGTGGGCTTAGTCCAGATGCACACTTTTGTTGATTCATTATGTCTTCCAGAATGACGAGATCACCCAAGGAATTCCACAGAAGCTTCCCCAGACCATAAAGCTCTCTCCTCGAGCCTGAACTCTTCCGACGATTGTTGCAGGGCGTTCACTTTCAAGGGCCTCACTTCCGATGGAGCATACAACGTGATTCATCTGATAAGGCAACCTGTCACCACTCAGTGGACGACCATTTACGGTTCTGGCTTGCAGATTCCACTCTTCATCGATGATGAACCAGCAGTCAGTCATGCTCTAGGCACCTGCTGTAGACTTGCATATACAGCAACATTTGCTGAATGATTGTTGACGAGACACTGTTGGTAGCCCCTTGGTTCATCTGGACAGTCAGTTGCTCCACAGTTGCACATATTCACTGAGACACGTCCCCACAGCCGTCAATCATCACTGTCATCTATGGTCCAAGGTACACCACTGTTACCTCGCTGCCAGTTTTGGATAGCGTAATTTGGACATGCAAAGAATACTCATAACATGTCAGCATGCAAATAGTTCACAAACTTAGCAGTTTCAGAAATGCATCCAGCCTTGGCCCGAAAACCAATGATCCTTCCTTGGTAGTGCTGCCATATGCTGAGTGGTTATTGCATGTTGACACTGAACATAGGTCGCAGTCAAATTAAAGTAACTGGATCGTGTATAAACTATTAGAGATCAAAATTAGTTTATTATTAGATGTATAAATTCATTTGAACTTCTGGCACCAATTTTTTTGCGTTTATCATTAGCTGCAAGTATTTCAGCTGACAATACATACAGGGTGACAGTTATTGAACCGTATGAAATAAAATCGTCATAACTTCTGAACGGTTTGCATTAGGACTTCCAAACCACACGGTTGGCAGCGGGGCATGATTGGATTTAGTATGCGCATGCATGTTTTGATTTAGCGACGAAGCACACTTTCGCTGAATGGGTTCGTCAATAAGCAAAATTCGAGCAGCTGGGGGACTGAGAATCCGCATTCCGTGATCAAGAAGTCTCTTCACCTTCAACAGGCGACTGTGTGGTGTGCAGTGTCCAGTCACGGAATAATCGTTGCGATATTCCTTGATGGCACGGTGACTACCGAATGGCACATGAAGGTTTTGGATTATTTCATCCTCTTTATCCAAAGTGACCCTGATTTCGACAAGATTTTGTTCATGCAACACGGAGCTCGAGCCCATCGAAGCAGGAGAGCGTTTGATGTCCTGGAGGAGAACTTTGGGGACCGTGTTCTGTCTCTGGGATACTCGGAGGCCACTGGCATGGGCCTCGATTGGCCGCCATATTCTCCGGATCTGAACACAAGCGACTTCTTTTTGTGTGGTAATATTAAAGATAATGCGTACACCAATAACCCCAAAAGCACTGCTCAGCAGAAAACAGCCATTCAGGAGGTCATCGACTTCATCGATTTTTCGTCATTTAAGGGGGTCATGTGGAATTTCGCTGTTCGTCTGCGCCACATCATCGCCAATGATGGCAGGCATATCTAACATGTCGTAACCTAAATCCTAATGGCTATAGTGACGTTTACATGTTGAATAAAGTGTATGTAAGACGTAGTTTGTAACTAATTTAGGTTTTTTCATATAGTTGAACAACTGTCAGCCTGTAAATGATAGAGTCATTCTTTTTTCCACAATATTTTGTATGTTCCATTACTTACAGTTGTGTGGATGAACATATCTTGTACTTTTACACCATGACACATTTTTCTGATTAACTCACAAATACGCTGGTAACTTCCATTTATTGATATGTTATCACGCATGTAATTCATTTTATTTTTCCTGATTTCATCTTCAGCATGAGTTACGAAACATGAATTCTTTTTATAGCACCTAGTACTTTTTATATTTGTGTTTCAATTAATTCTTTTTATGGAGAAACATCATGATTTTTTGTTGTTGTCAAGGCACTGTTTTATGTCTTATCAGTTAATTTTTTAATACTTAATAGAGGATTACATTTCTATGAGTAACATACTTCAAATTTTTTATCGAGATGATGTGTACTTTAAATCGATGCTATACTTTGATGATTTTTTTCCTTGTGTGACATTTTTTCTTCCATTTATGATTTATTTTGTTGTGTATTTTCTTGTAATGACGGTTGAAAAGCTAACACTTAGTCTCTAAGTTCAGAGCCATTTTTGTTGTTTTGAGGGGCACTGTGGAATTAGCTAAAAGAATTATTCTGGAAAATATTTGGAGCTCATTTTCTTTTCATGAGGTGTGATGTAATGAGAGGGATCTGTCACACCCTCATCAGGTTACCTTCCATTAGAGAAGTGGGTGCACTCAGCGACTGTAATAGGACTTTCAAATGATAGATCACAGCAGTCAGACGCCCTTTTCTTGCAGGTTTTATTCGGCAAATCTAGATTTCGGCTAGTGCCTAGACATTATCAATGCACCATTTTATAGTATCAATGCATGTTCTAATACGTCAGTCCCCTATTGTTCGGGCTTCTGTCACTTTTCTTTCAAGACTATTGAGTACAGGAGTCTCGAAAGAAAAGTGACAGAAGCTTGAACAACAGGGGACTGACGTATTATAACACGAATTGATACTATAAAATGGTGCATTGATAATGGCTAGCCACTATCCGAAATCTAGATTTGGCGAATAAAACCTGCAAGAAAAGAACGACTGATTGCTGTGCTCTATCATTTGAATGCCTTTCATACCTATCGCGTATATTATGATGCTATTTTAAGTCATCCCTGTTATGTGTTGCCACTCGCTACCTGTGTGCAAGGGTAGTCAGCATTGCGGAAGTATGTGATTCGTGTTCTCCTCAGTTATCACATTGATATTTGTGTATCTGTGCCTTGCCTATATCCTTTTCATACAGTTGTTCCTGTGTGCATAATTGAGATGAGTCAATGTTAGTTTCATAAAGTTCGAAGATATCTGTAGCCTGTTACCCAATCTTACCAACTAGTGGTTATATAGGAAGTAAGGCAGAAAGACCTAACTGTAGCATTAGAACAAGTGTTTGGTAAGGTAGACTCAGTAACGTTGACAGGAGATACCATGGTCATCTCTGATGGCTCCCCCAAACCTTTTTGAAAAACTAGAGCAGTTGTGGTATGTATTATGTGGGACACTCGGCTGCTGAGACTAGATAAAAACAGCAGTGCCTTACGCTCTGGGAACAGAGGTATCTGGATTTACGTACTGCAGTATCGACAGTAATTATGTCGGCCACATATTATGCAGTTTGTGGCACCCACGTCTCTGCAGAAGATGCAACGCTTTGATGCGCCAACAACCGACGCCACATTATTTCTATCGATTGCCGTATTTCTAAGAAACACAACCCGAGGACGGTACCATTAGTTCTGCTCGCTGCATACAAATTCAAATGGTTCAGATGGCTCTAAGCACTATGGGGCTTAACATCTGAGGTCATTACTCGCCTAGACTTAGAACTACTTAAACCTAACTTAAGGACATCACACACATCCACGCCCGAGGCAGGATTCGAGCCTGCGACCGTAGCAGCAGCGTGGTTCCGGACTGAAGCGCCTAGAACCACTCGGCCACAACGGCTGGCGCATACAAATTAATTCAAATTAATTCATCCATGTCTCTACTTAGGACGCTGCTCATCGATTTCCGTGATCAGATCTCGGAAGGCTTATAATGAGATTAATACATAAAGTTTATGACATCACTAACGTTCAAACGACTGTTGAATGATAGACATTGCTATATCATAGACTCACACTACAAATGTTACTTTTCTGTCCATGTTGTAATTAATAGTGATAATGGTTTACTGATTTACTAGTGTTTTTTTTTATAGCTAGCCAAGCCACCCGCTAACAACTACTGATGTCATATGTAGTGTGTGATGTCTGAACTTTTATCTTCATTTCAACATTCTGGATATTAGGGGGAAGTCATAGTGGGTGATTTGATGTGTATTCTTACTATTATTATGTTTTTTTTAGGTATAGCTTCGTGTGTTTATCAGCTTTTCTACTGAGTAGAATACAGTTTAAAGAAACTTTATTCTCACGTGCAGCTAGAAAACTGGAAATTACTTCAATGTGTAAATTGAACTGCTGAGGTATAATTGTGCAAACCTCATGGTAAAATGTTTGAATTTTTCACGATTTATGCTTTGTTGGAGGTTGTCTCCTTTGTTCAGCCATAACTCCACATGACCTACTGTAGGAATGAAGGGCAGTCTTCCACTAACTTTCAGTAAATATGTACACCTTCAGCACTTACAGAATACGTGTGTAATTTTCCAACCCTAGTTTGATTTTCCCGCTTCATAGATCGGTTTTCTTTGTATGCACAGTTGGTATGTTCAGTCACACGTTACTCAAACTGTATTGAAATTACGTTATTTGCTAACCACAGAATACATCAAAACATGCAGTATAAAACAAATGCCTACATACATTGATTATTTTTCGTGGTTTATATGATGTGTAATTCAACATATATTTCGTGGATTGCTATATATTAAGGGATGAGCAATGATTTCTGTGCCAAGTATGCAGTAGGCTTGATAATGGTTATCAGTTGTGGAGTATCGCTCTTATTGATAATTCTTTGATGAATGACTAGCGTTTGGTTGCATTATTTTCAATCCTAAACCTCAGGTCACTGGAGGCTAGCTATTCAGAGTAATACATTGTGAAATTAATATATATATCCACATCTTGGAAATAAATAATGTGAACGAATATTTAAAAGAAAATCATACCTTATGTGCCACAATCCCATTAAATCCTCAGTGCTTCAATAAAATAATGAGATAGGTTTTCAAGGGTAAAAGTATGTTGTACATTGTTTTTTCTGTTGTATGATTCAAATGAGATAATATTTACCATTCCAAGGAACACCATGAAGTCCAAGTCAGAGAATTTTCTACATCGCTCCAATGTGTATACACTAATTTAGGCATTGTTTTGTGTAGCTCTACCTACCAGGGTATATTATCCTCATTGTAGAGATACCTTTTAGTATTTAGTTGCTTAATAATGTGAACATCAGCACGTGTTTTGTGCCAAGATGGTATGGTGGAAGAGGCATATGCTCTGCAGCGAAATAGAGCCATGAAGTGTTAAACGAAAGATAGTGTCATGTGGCTGGCGGTTTTGAATTACAATGTGGTATGTATTTTTGCGTGGTTATACAAAAGCAATGGATAACCAAAACCGTACGCTTGTACTTACGATATGTATGGAATATGTTTAAAGAAATGCAGAGATAACGTCCCTGTTCACTGTAAGGAGCAGCATCGCCGGTATTGCACACCGTAAGTCGGCACTCCCCACACAGTATTGTGATATTTAACCAACAGCATTGGGGTACTGTACAGTGAACTGGACATGTAGCCCATCAATCATTCTCCTTGTTCTAGTCTAATTCTTGCCGTGATTTTTTGTGTTACTTCGCCATAACTAAAGCTTACCACTTCCGCATCGGGTGACACTGCAGTAATACAGTTTATTTTTACTCTGTTATGCAGTTTAATCGCAACTCGTTTATATGCTTCGGGATCTTACATCACCTGGCACGGTCGTCCCACGACGTTTCCCCTCTTTAATACATTCATGAACGAAATGTCGTGGTAATCCACGCTGAAACCCGTCGTTGACATTCGTCTATTGACGCAACTTCAAACAACAGAACATGGGCCACGACTTGATGCTCTTCATTAGCAGATGTAGCCAGCGGTGCGGCCACGTTACTTGTGCAGCACCAGTTGGGCAAACTCTGCGACCGAGTGTAAATATCCCACAGCGAGCGAGAGAGACTCTGTTGATCGATATCTGTGCATGAGTGTGGTACAGTAACAGAACTGATTCCAGCTAATACGCAGGAATTAATTACGTAGTAGCGTCTGTTGTCTGTTTGATGAAATATTTATATTTTCTGGCTCGTTTTTACCTCAGAACCGCTGTTCTGGCATCGTACTCAGTGCTGTCTGTTGCTAGGACATATGGAGGACCATAATATCTTCTTTCAGGAATTATAGAAATAGCGAAGTGATTCTGTATGCCTGCCTACACCTAATGTGACCACAGTATTAATAAACCTGTAGCTTTCTTTGAGGAATGGCTTAGCACTTGACACGGCAATTTACACATTGCAACATGCAATAACAATAAGTTACAATAAATATCTTTCTATATTAAGATATTTGAGGGCTTAGATCCATTGGCAAACTGTTAAATAAAAGGGTGACAGCTTAGAACTGACAATGGGAATAAATCATCAGTTTAGACGATACCCATTAGAAATTTGCTTTACTCTGACACCTAGGAGAAAAATGAGAATGGATTTAACTGAAACACTTCAGTTTGCTGCATATCTCAGTGTTCCATTACTTAAGCAGTTCTTTATCCATATTTTTCCTATGAACTATCCTGAAATGTTAAAATAATATTTGAGGAAATCAGAAACAAAGGTATCAACATTAAAAGCTCCATGAGTGTCACTGTTAAACACAGAGGGCAACCAGATCTTTGGAAAGACAACATTTAGGCACTCTGCAAGGACGAGGAACTGTCTATTACCATGAGAAAATAGATGTCGGTTGAGAAAGACATCATAGCTGCAGTATGAGACTAGGAGTTAAAAAGCTCTTCATCAGACTTGCAATCAAACGAGGCAGACAGAGTAGATAGCATTCCTTCCGAAGTTCTTGGATTCGGGAAAGGTTTCCACCAAAAATTTTCCATGAGTCTGTGAGATTACAGATACACTGTCGGACTTTCAGAACTGTACCATCCATACAATCGTGAAGACAGCAAAGAGCTATCACAGAAGTAGGTTAACTGCTCAAGTATCCAATTTCATGACAAAAATACCATACAGAAAAGTAAAATTATTTAAATAAAAGTAAGTTGCTAATATGACACGTTTCTAAAGTTGGCTGAAAAGTGTAAATCAATTTTTCCTCCACCTATATACATTCCTCAATCCATACAGATAGTTTTCAAAAATTGTGGCAGTGAATTGTCAACAGGTGTGGAAATACTTTTTAGATCTATAACGAAATATTTGCGGAGAATGCAGTACATTACTAACGCATCAATAGTTAACTTCCTAAGTATTATCAGCTGCATCTGCCCCATGTTTCTCGTCATAAATGTGACAAGTATTTTCACAGTTTCAAAAAATTCACAACCATTAAGTTTCAGAACAGTCTGTATGAGTTTAGGAATCTGAATGGGGCCACAAAAAATCATTTTATACTTTTTTGTCCAATATAAACGTATTCTACTGAAAATTTATTTTATTTGTATAACTATTTTCTGCTTTTTAGTCTTGTGAGAGTGAAATTTCTCAATGGATTTTAACAATTTGATGAGAATATATCGTTGTTGCAAACTACTGTTAATGGTATGTGGCAAGGATTTGGAACAGCTGAAAAAACCAGCATTGACTGATCAACCAACCAAGTCCTGTCAGCAGTAGTGATCCCTTTGTCAGCAGAGGAAAATGGAAAATTGAAATGGGGAATGGAGGTGGCATGGCAGAACAGCGAATGTAAACGAGTAATCAACAGTGAAAACATAATTTGTAGCAAAATCTGAGACAAAGATGGTTAATATTAACGATACGAGAGTACGACGAATACACAGCTGAAGGCAGTGCGGTGGTGTGGCTGGGTTTATAGTGTGGTTGCAAGCACTAATTGGTCGGCAAGTTGGGCATAGCCTTGCAGTACTGCGAGGCCAGTCTGCAGAGGTAATACTGGCACTCGTAAATGAAGCACTGCCATCTAGCATCTACCATCAAGTTCCATGTGCATTCTCGTATTACCAGCGCGACATGCTGGTACTACAGGGTTGTAGACATGTCAGGTATTGCCATTTCTTATCACCAAATTCTGATCTGTATGGTGACTAGCTGGATCAGAAGAGCAAGAGAGTGAGTTATGTTTGAATCATCGCCCAGTTCCAAGCTGTGTTTAAGATGTCACACCCACAGCTCACTGGGAAGTTAATTTGAAATTAATTAAAAGTTTTCACCAAACAGACAGACAAGAAAGCGACCGAATAAAATGTGTTAAAGACCTTAATTATGAAATTCTAATGTCACAGTCAGTTTGCCTTCAGGAAAGGTAGGGGCACCAGAGATTCCGTTCTGATATTGCACGCCAGGATTTAAAATGACAGGGATTCTCTCTCTCCACTACTGTTCCACCTGTTATAACAAGGCAATGACGGGGTTAAAAGAAAGGTTCAGAAGTTCAGGGACAAACAATGTCGATGATAAGATTCACTGACGGCATTTCTATCCTCAGTGAACATGAGAAAGAATTACAGGACCTGTTGAATGGAGTAAGTATTGTAAATGATGAGTATTGATTCCGAGTAAATTAAGGAAACACGAAAGTAAGGAATAATAGAAGATCTGAGACTAACGATAAACTTAGTGTCGGTATTGGGAACCAAGTAATAGACGAAGTGGAAGAAATCTGAGACCTTCGAAATAAATAACAAAATGGAAGCTGAATATCTAAGGGAAAAGAGGGCAGTCCCAGCTAAAAGACGTCTGCTAGTATCAAACATAGGCCTTGATTTAAGGACGAAGTTTCTGAGAATGTATGTCAGCAATATGGCATTGTAAGCAACCGACTCTTTCTAAATTGTTCAAAGTAAATGCTGGAATGAGTCTTCTAAAAATGACATGGCGTGTTTCCTTTCTTATCCTTGCTCATTCTAAGAGTGTAGCTGTGACTAATATCCTTGTCATGGATGGGATGCTAAACTCTAATCTTCCTCCTGCCTGACAGTTCTATGTGTGTTCCAGCAGACCAAAAATACTAGGAATCAGAGGATGACATCTGTTTTAATTATGTGATCATATAAACTGGCTTTCAGCTTTTAGGAAAAAAAGTAAACCATTGATGTTTTAACTTATGAACTTTATGAAGAACGTCCACGTTACAACATGTTTCTTTATGTGCGCATTTTTAACCCCCATTGTGACTTGGTTAATGGCTCGTTACCAGTGTACAGTACTGCTAGGTGTTTGTTGTCCTTTGCTGTAGAGTTGCCGGTGGTAATGATCTGTATATAAAACTGAAGAAAATCTCTGGATTCTTTACTTTTTTTATTGAAATCTTGCAAGAAGGCCTTCGAGGGATAATTGACGTCTATCTTCAACTGTCTCCCAATTCAGATTTCTCAACATTTCCGAGACGCTCTTCCGTGATTCAAACTAACCTGTGAACATCCGTGTCTCCCTTCTGTGTATACATGTAGCATCCCCTGTCAGTCATATTTGGTATGGATCACACACAACGGAGCAATGTCATAAGACTGCTACTTCCAAGCAGTCTCCATTGTAAACTGCCTGTATTTTCCCAGTACCCTGCCAGTGAACTGGTCTGTCATCTGCCTCCCCTATGATTGAGCCTATGCACTCGCTTAATTTCGTATCCCTACAAACAGTTGCAACCAGGTATTTGTATCAATTGACTAATCTCAATTGTGACGTATTGGTGTTGTAAGCATAGAATACTATTGTTCTGCGTTTTATGAGGTGCATAGTTTCACGTTTCTGAACGCTAAAGACAAGTTTGTATCACTTTTATAAAAATAAGGCTGGATATTTATGCGATTTTTGTTTCAGATAGTGTTACTTCATTAAGGGCAAGGTCATTGTTGTGTCCCGTTGTGTCGGCGTCAGGTTCTATCACAGAAATGTAGATCGAAAAGCACACACACTGGTAAAAGTTTAATATAATTCTATACTTGGTACAATGATTCATAGAATGTCCTGACATACATACGGATCAGGCGGCACATACGAAACTTTCATATTTTTATAGTTTTAAATAATGGCACTATTGGGAGAGAGTGTACTCGTTGGGATAAGGGTACTGTAGGAATGAAAAGAAAACATCTTGAAAAATAAACTGAATGACGTGAAATAACTATCATGACTTCATAATACGGCTTTATACATGTTATATCTTCCTTGCACGCTGTGTGGTTCTTCGGTGGATACAAGAGCGAAGAACAGATGTTGTTCATGAACGGAAAATTCGGATATTAATTTATTCCATACCTAACATCAACAGTAAAAATAATACATAACTTTTTGCTGTAGTTATAGGGTCAGTTGCTCAAGTACATCTGAATGTAGAAATATATACACATACAAATGATTTATAAAACTGTAATTTTTCAATACTCTGTCTATTCAGAAGATGTCGAGCCCTGGCCACAATGAAAGTCTGTAAATGTCACTCAACTGGCAGACGCACAAAAAGGGGTCAGTGCATGAATGTCCGAACTTAAAAACACCCACCGGTGGAGCTCTGGAGACGGGATGCGTGAGTCTCATTGGCAATGGCGTAATCGTTCGATGCAGCGCCTTCTTACCGCGATGGCGGCGTAACTTGCGGTCCGCGTATTTGTAAGTGCGGCCAACCGGATAACGGCCGATATCGCAGTATATACATTTCCAAGCACATAACTTTGAACAAAATTCAGTTCCACGTTAGGCCGCAGTAGCAATAAGCAAATCACAAGTCAAGGCAACAATGACAAGCAACTGTGTCGTTTCGGAAAATTATTCGTTTATAAAAGTCAACTTGTTCGACGGGCAGTTAAATAAGTACTTTAAAACAAATAAAATGATATTTGTGAAAAGATAATATGAACAAGGAATCTCTTAAACGTGATTAATAAGATAGCTTCGTAAAATACAGGTTTGTTGCTGGGTTTCCGCGGAGCCCTTTTGCCTATGGTAGTTATAAATCTGTTTATGTTAAAATTTCCAACAAACAGTATGTTTTAGTGAAAATTTGCATGCAGTGTGAGAAGCTGGTTAAAAAATATTTCTAACGATACCTCTTTCATCACTGTACGATTATTATGAGTTGAGAAAAGGACTAGAGAAATAATAGATACACTGAAGCGCCAAAGAAAATGGTATAGGCACGCGTATTCAAATTCAGAGATAAGTAAACAGGCAGAATAGGGCGCGGCGGTTGGCAACGCCTATATAAGACAACAAGTCTCTGGCGCAGTTGTTAGATGGGTTACTGTTGCTACAATGATAGGTTATAAAGATTTAAGTGAGTCTGAACCTTGTATTATAGTCGGCGCACGAGTGCTGGCACACAGCATATCCGAGGTAGCGATGAATCGGGGATTTTAACGTACGACGGTTTCACGAGTGTACCGCAAATATCAGGAATCCCGTAAAACATCAAATCTCCGACATCGTTGCGGCCGGAAGAAGATCCTGCAATATTAGGATCAACGACGACTGGAGACAATCGTCAGTGTGATAGAAGTGTAACCTTTCCGCAGATTGCTACAGATTTCAGTGCTGAGAGATTAACAAATGTCAGCGTGCAGACCCTTCAACGAAACATCATAGATATGGGCTTTTGGAACAGAAGGCGCGCTCGAGTACCCTTGATGACTGCACGACACGAAGCTTTACGCCTCACCTGGGCCCGTCAACACCGACATCGGACTGTTGATGACTGGAAACACGTAATCTGGTAGGACGAGTCTCGTTTCGAATTGTATCGAGTGGATGGACTGGTACGGATATGGAGACAACCTTATGAATCCACGGATACTGCATGTTAGCAGGAGGCTGTTCAAGCTGGTGGAAGCTCTGTCATGGTGTGGGATGAGGGCAGTTGGGGTGATATGCGACACTTGATACGTCTAGATACGACTCTGACAGGTGACACGTTCGTAAGCACCCTGTCTGATCATCTGCATCCATTCATGTCCATTGCCCATTCCGATGGACGTGGTCGATTCCAGCAGGACAATGCGACACCCGACACGTCCAGAATTGCTACAGAGTGACTCCAGGAACACTTTGAGTTTAAACACTTCCGCTGGCCATCAGAGTCCCCAGACATGAATGTGCTGTTCAGAAGAGATCTCCTGCCGATCGTACTCTTGCGGACTTATGGACAGCCCTGCAGGGCTCATGGTGTAAATTCCCTCCATCACTATTTCAGACATTAGTCGATTCCATGCCACGTCGTATTGCGGCACTTCTGCGTGGTCGCGTGTGTCTACTCGATATTAGGCAGGTGTACCAGTTTCTTTGTCTCTTCAGTGCATGACAGTAGCCTGAAGTATGTACAGGTTTTGCTACTAACAAAAAGTCCTACTTGAACTGTAGGTACTGTCTGACATCAAACAGAGGCCTGATTCTGTTACGCTTGTACTCGCAACTCTATCTCCACTAAGCTGACTTCGGACGTAGACCGAATACCGAAGACTCTTTGAGACTCGAACACTGAAGTGCTAACACTGGAGCCCCAACACTGCAGACTGGAGGCTTATGTCGTGGTACATGGAGCTGGCGGCAACGATTCAAGGGGGCGTGTCCCTCAGGCAGCCGGCGTTGGAGGAAGCATTCACGTGTAGCCGCCTCTGCCGGTGAGTTGCATAACCGCTATCGCCAAGTTCGTATAACGCAATGATGACCCCTGATTGTTATCGATTCCTGTTGATGCAACAGCCATCACCTGCAAGAAGTATCAGCTCTCTATTAATATTGGATAACAGTTCATTGATAAACAATATGATAAACTTTGGTGCCAATATACTTCCCTGGCAAACGCCTGAAGTTACTTGTACTTTTGTTGATGACTCTGCATCCAAGATAACATGCTGCGTCCTCCTAACCAAGAGCAACTTACATAAATTTTGTTTGACATTTCATACATGATCGCTAGAGTATTTCTTTATAAGGAATAAGCTGCGTTGCTTACCTATATGACATTTAATGCTGGGGTCGGCTGGCTAATTCCGTCACTGCATTACTGATGTACAGGACGAGCAATAGCAGAAGCAGGCTGCATCTCTCCTTTTTAAATCCTATCGTTCCTCTCTCGGTATCCCGTTCTTACCATCACCACACCAGAACTAAATTCTTGTGCCCTTAACTTTCCTAAAGGGAAATTGACTGCCATCTAACAATTCCCAAAATTTTTATTCAGTCACTTTCTTATCCGTCTGTTTGATACAAACATTGCTAACTTCTCAATGAGCTAGGGACACAAGATTTAGAAAAAAGCTCAGAAGTAATCAGTATTTAGTTAGCGCGAACTACTGTCTTGTAATTCACTTCAGGTGTGGCGCTGATAGTTGCTTAACAGAGTCACCGGACGCTTAAAGGTATCCCTGTTGTTTTCTGGCCATCCTAGTTGCCGGATAAGTGGGTTTGATTACCCTCTTGTCTGCTTGTAGAATTCTACGGCTGTTTTCTTAAATCCTTGTATGACTTCCAGCTCTTCTGTAGCTCGGGTGTATAAGTAACATGCTGGAAAGTCGGTGATCATGCGGAATACCCTCTGCAATACCTTATTTATCTAGGATCCGGGACCTCTGTATGTAATTTTTGGCGGCATGGCTGGGAAAAATGCTGGCGTAGCCCATAGCGAGCCGAAGAAACGCCCGATAGACAGTGAGTCCTCAGTTGTTAAGAAACTCTGGTTTTGCATTAAGGACTGGGTACAGTGCCCCAAGTGGATGTGTCCTGCTTCTAACTTCTGCCACATAAGCTGCCTGTCACGACCGACTGTGTTGGTCCAGTGTGATCGGTTTTCCGAGAAGCTGGACTGCTGGCGTGGTCGGTCTGTGGTGTTTTGTGATGATCATGCCCTGGCTCGTGTTGGTGTTGACTAGGCTTCTACAGTTTGACAGTCGTCTTGAAGTCTTTGGTACAGAGTACAGTACCGGACCAAGCAATGATCCCTGCACCTCCCCGGCCTCATACGCTCACTGCGTTGGGGTAACGTCGCTGACTCGAAAGTAACTATACAGGAGCCAAACGCTACTGAAGGCATATGATACATCGAAGGTGGTTGTCTCACAGGACTCCACTTTACTAAAGGCCTGAGTTGCTTCTTTTGCAACATGTGGAAGTTGATACCCGTTAAAATTAACAAAAGAACAAGTGATAGCCCAAAGCAGTCATTGTATCATCAAAATTGAGAATATTAGACAGATGGTGCCACATTTCGCCTATAAGTGGTCCAGAAGATTGAATTAGGAAAGTAAGGTCACCACTATGTTCCACTTAACAGTATGGGTTGCGTGCTGCATTTATGTCCCCAGATATCTTTTCGCCAATCATAATACGAGGGCTGGTATTTTGCCAATTTCAGTTTGTTAACAGAGAACACAACAAATGCTGGATGAGAAAATTCTGCCGGCTTTTCCTGTACATAGGAACAGAAGGGTAGATTTTCAGCCTTCACTTTGGCAAACCTTGCAACGTATTCCTCTCCTACGGTATACTGAGAAGTGTGCGGGACGCCGTCTAATTGGGGTCCACTTGGAGTGTGGAGGTGTCGACTTCTGGCCGGGTCTCGGCTGCTACTAGTATCTCGTTCGTTGCAGAGTTGCTGTTCGCTGCACGGCTGCAGCTTGGCACGCCTTTAGTGCCTTTCAAGTAAGAGTCCTGTTGAGCGTTGGCATTTGTCTTTGTGTTGCATAGCTCACAGTTTGCGAGTCTGTTTCACAACTAGTGATTGCATTGTTTCGTTAGCTTTTTATCGTACTGGGATCTAGAATTGATGCTATTCGGTACATGCGTGTTTTGTCAGTTCGCCTAGTCTTTGGGAACCGATTTGCATATCAATCTACAGACTTTCAGAGAGCATTCAAGTGTCTTCTGCTCAGATACAGTTTTCATTAATATTATCAAGTGGGTGATACAGGGAAACCTAGAAATTGTTGGCATATTTCTATTTCCGTTTTTCATTAAAATGATTGTGGATAAGTACAACCTCAATTCAAATTTAGTGACTGAGACCAAATAAATTAGTATATTTGACAATAACTTTGCTCGCTCCATCATCTCCTCTCACAACATTCTGATGAGGTGACCCTTATATATACAAGCAGGTGACAAGTGGCAGTGCTCCATGGGGTCACATGCTTTTTTTGTTTACCTGTGCTAGGCATCCTTAATTCTCCAATTAATATACAAAGGTGACTTACTAATATTTTTCCCCCGCAGTCGACCACATAATTACTATTTACATTTAGGAAAATCAACATTTTTGTCTTAGACACTTTTCTGAAAATTAAACATTTTTTTCATGGTAATTATTTATACATCTGTCCTTGTTATTTGTTCAAGTGATGAGGAACGAAGATAACACAGTTTTAGATGTTTTTGTTGGTGTGGTAAAGCTGAAAATATATAGCCATTGCAACGCCACTAGACATTTCTCACACCGTGCATTAATTTACTTTCTACTTGCTTTACACACTACACAATTTCTGGAGAGTGTTTTCTCGATAGGATTGCGGGAGAGGGATGGGGGGGGGGGGGGGGAGCGGGTGGGAGGGGGAAGGGATAAAACTAACAAAACATGAAAACCATTGCTTGTAACTCGCAAAATATCGAAACCAATTGAGTATTTTATATACTACTAAACTGATCGATTTCTGATATTTCCAGTGGTACGTAACATATCATGCCATCTGTTAACAGAGGAGAAGAAACACTAAGAAGAAGCTATAGACACTCGGCCCGTCTCACAGCCGGCAATATAAAAACGGGCTCGAAATCTGTATAATCCAACGATTTAAATCCTTATCTTGGTTTAAATCATTATCATAGCCGTACTTTTGATAGTAAACGTTGGTGCCGTTTGAAGTGATAATTTACATCTTACGACTACCAACTGAAATGCAGGAGGATCTGCAACGAATTGACGCATGGTGCAGGGAATGGCAATTGAATCTCAATGTAGACAAGTGTAATGTGCCGAGAATACATAGAAAGAAAGATCCTTTATCATTTAGCTGCAATATAGCAGGTCAGCAACTGGAAGCAGTTAATTCCGTAAATTATCTGGGTGTAGGAATTGGGAGTGATTTAAAATGCAATGACCATATAAAATTAAACGTCGATAAATCAGATGCCAGACTGAGATTCATTGGAAGAATCCTAAGGAAATGCAGTACACTTGTTCGCCCACTGCTTGAATACTGCTCACCGCGGTGGAATCCGTACCAGATTGGGTTGATAGAAGAGATAAGGAAGATCCAACAGAGAGCAGCGCGCTTCGTTACAGGATCATTTAGCAATCGTGAAAGCGTTACGGAGATGATAGATAAACTCCAGTGGAAGACTCTGCAAGAGAGACGCTCAGTAGCTCGGTACGGGCTTTCGTTGAAGTTTCGATGACATACCTTCACCGAGGAGTCAAGCAATATATTGCTCCCTTCTGCGTATATCTCGCGAAGGGACCATGAGCATAAAATCAGAGAGCTTAGGGCCCACACAGAGGCATACCGACAATCTTTCTTTCCACGAACAATACGAGACTGGAATAGAAGGGAGAACCGATAGAGGTACTCGAAGTACCCTCCGCCACACACCGTCAGGTGGCTTTCGGAGCATGGATGTAGATGTAGACAGGTCTGTCGTAAGGAAGAAATTTAGTCAGCTTATTCAAGTATGTAATCCGTGATCGTTCTAGTCGCACTGCGTCCTCTGGCTGGGCGTCGTTAGCAAGGGAAACGAGGCACAGCACCGGGGAGGCGCTGCCCCGCCGCGGGCATCACGCAGACAGAGTTTCACCGGCGCCGCTCACCACGCATAATCGCGCGTCCAGCTGTCGGTGGCCACGCGTACCAACTTCCTCCTTCCTCCCGGCAGCCGCGGTCTGTTTTCCACCCCACCCCCCCTGCCCTTCCCTCGCATCGACCACACGACGTTTTTTGTTTATTGCACGGTGGCCGTGCCCGATGCCTGCGAGCTTGATTGAAATCACGCATCGCGGGAACGATTCCGGCGTGATGGAGATCGTTTCGGCAGATAGGGGCGGCCGGGCGGAAGCCGTCGCGGCACCGCCGCCTCCTGGGGGCCGGACGCTGTCCACTCCACCCCCAGCGCCTCCGCCTCCGCCCCTACCCGCCCCCGCCTTGGTAACGCAATTTTATTCCCCGGCAGTAATTAACGCTGGCCCGCGCGCCGTGCCGTACCCGCACATTCTTAACACGTTTACGGCGCGCGCGTCCCGGCGAACCTCGGCGCCAGCCACGCGGACCGCAGCATTTTTCTTGGCCTCGGGCGGCCGACCCCTACGCCCACGTAACTATTTTTAACGTTAGGGAGCCGCCGTCCGTCGCAAAGTCAATTTTTTCAGCGTTTCCGTTACGGACGCCTCGTTAAAATCTGCCTTAATCCGGTTTACCGCGGACTGCGGGCGACGGTGCGCTTAACGCGATAAACACCGCCTTCGAACCCCTCGGAAGTAATGGTGCGTGCGCACCTTCTTCGAAAATACCGAGACTGTGCGGAAATCTGCAAATTGTGTTAACTACACGAGCCGGTCAAGGTCGTAATAATGCGTTGTAAATGTTTTGCGTGATCGGTGTCCGTAGCATGGACAGGTTTGAAAGATGCCACGAAGGCCTGCTGTTTAGGTGCTACTGTTAAACAAAACTGAATCCGATTGGGTATTTCCGTATCCAGCGCTCAATCTAACAAGGGGAGGCCGCCAATTGTGAAATTCAGATTCGATTCATACTGCGCATAATAAAAGCCCATGGCCAGAGGTGTAATGTGGCAAAGCACCAAGATGCACTTCTCAGCCGTCGTCGAGAAAATCGACAGTTAAAAGAAACCGTTGCGGTGAAATACTCTCGATGATTAAAAATTTTCTACAGCGTCGTGGCGCAGCGGTAAGCGCTCGGGTTCGTAATCCGAAGGTCGCCGGATCGAATCTCGCGCCTGTTTTTCCACGACAAACGACTTTCAACAACTTATTATATGCATATAATATGCATATATGCATATAATAAGTTGTTGAAAGTCGTTTGTCGTGGAAAAACTGGCGACTTCGAACATCTTTATGTTTTCCGCAGACAAAGTTGTATTTCACAAATGTTATTAATTGTCTTCATAACGTTAACCACTTATAGTTAACGGAAGACGTATAGCGTAAGTCAAACGTTCGAATTAGAATAGAGACCCCACGAACACAAATTTGCTGTGGCAGGTATGAAATATAAACTCCGTTACTCGCTCGTTACACTTGAAGGACAGATGTTGAATGGGCCGAAACGAGCCGCCGCAGTAACAGCGTAGTTGCCTGCTAACTTCGAAAGAAGGTAGATGCGGTCCCTAGCGCAACTTATAACATCGTCGAAAATCAGTGCGGACGGGAGAGCTTTGGTACACCCTGTCAAAAAAACGGAAAAATGGAGGCGGTACATTTGGAGAGCGATCCGCCTTCACCAACATGCATAAGCAATTCATTAATAGTTTTTATATATATATATATATATATATATATATATATATATATATATATATATATATATATATATATTTGAATTACAAAAAACTAATAATAAAAAAAATTGCATGGCGCGAGATTCGATCCGGCGACCTTCGGATTATGAACCCGATCGCTTACCGCTGCGCCACGACGCTGCAGAAAAATATAAATCGTAGAGAGTATTTCACCGCAACGGTTTCTTTTAACTGTCGATTTTCTCGACAACGGCTGAGAAGTGCAACTTAGTGCTTTGCCACATGACACCTCTGGCCATGAGCTTTTATTATGCGCAGTATGAATCGAATCTGAATTTCAGAATTGGCGGCCTCCCCTTGTAAGACGTCTTAAGCATTTCGATCCGCTGAGCGCAGACCAGTTGTCTATACATGTCTCCCACCTAACTTTGCCACCTCATATATTAAGTTGGAGCAAAAGTACATGCCTTTCTTTTCGTACGTCCAACGAACACCACAGATACACGTGAAGGAACTTCGTTGAAGACTGTTCGACAGAGAGCGGAAAAGCTGAAAATCTGGGGGAGCTAGCTCAGGTAAAGAAAGATGTGTGTGAATGACTTTCTCACCCAACTCATACATATTGTTCTGTGTCAGTCTAGCAGAATGTGGACGGCCGACATCGTGGAGCAGTACCACTTCACGCAGTCTTCCTGGTCGTTGTTCTTGGACTGCAACTTCGGGACGTCTCAGCTGTCGACAATAACTGTCACCCGTGATGGTGTCACCACACCGACGCTGTTACACCAGACGTGTAACAATATCTTTTCAGGGTGTTTTGCTGTTTAGTGTGGGCTGAAACATTCCTTTCTTTTCTTTTGTGGGTTATCAGTCTTCTGACTGGTTTGATGCGGCCCGCCACGAACTCCTCTCCTGTGCCAACCTCTTCATCTCGGAGTAGCATCTGCAACATATGTTCTCAATTATTTGCTGGACGTATTTCAATCTCTGTTTTCCTCTACAGTTTTTGCCCTCTACAGCTCCCTCTAGCATCGAGGAAATCATTCCCTGATCTCTTATCATCATGCCCCTTCTCCTTGTCAGTTTTTTCAACAAATTCCTTTCCTCTCCAATTCTGCGCAGAACCTGCTCATCCCTTACATTATCAGTCCACCTAATTTTCAACATTCTTCTGTATAATCATATCTCAAATGCTTCGATTCTGTTCTGTTCCGGTTTTCCACCTTGTTTCAAAACTCCACTAAGTATGTACTCCAGACTTATATTCTCAGAAATTTATTCATCAAACTAAGGCCTATGTTTTCCTTATGATAGCATTAAGTCACAATTTCTCGGCACTAATAACGACACAGGAAATGAATGGTCGCCGTTGTTCACGACCTTATTGATAACGAGCAAGCGGAGATGCACTCTTTTTTCTTAGACGCCATTTCTTAACATTCCACAATGCAGAGAAACGTCGCACGATGCTGGAATGATCGCAGTTCATCACAGCGATCGTCCTGAACGTGGAGAGTCACTAACGTCAACACGATTCTCCTTCAAAAGAGAAAGTCATTTTCTTGCTGTGTTCTGTCCAATAGCATTATCCTCATACAGAAGTTTCTGGCTGCCATCGCTGTTCTCATCCCTCTACTGAAGTCAAACGGAAGAATATGTCGGAAATGTTCCCATTTCTCCACTTGGCATTCCATTTTCAAGCGTGCACATCTCCACTCGCAACCTCCAAATGACAAAATGACAATACGTGAACAGAGAAAGCAGCAGCGAACTACAAATAAAAGTTGAAAATCGATAAGTAGACCCATAGCAACCCGAATACCAACATCCAAAACAAAAACGCTACGAATTTCGCACGAACCTAATATATACGAAATGAAAGAAAAATTTGAAAATTGCAGTCGGGCAGGGAGCACCTGTGTCAGGGGCTCATACAAAGGGCAGGAATGCACAATCCATAAATGTAAACAAACATCACTTTCAACAAAAAATTACCTTTTTTTATTAAAATTTTCTCGGGCTTCCGGCCGCGTCAGGTGGTTAAAATCCCACGAGCTTTCGACCGAGGTCTCCCCGGTCATTGTTAAGTGGTAAGACGGACGGCTTTGTCGCCGTGGCCGCGTCGTTATATAGCCGCACTGCTGGCTGTGACGTCACTGGTGCTGTCTTCCTCGCCATATATGGTAATGTTTATTTGTAGTTCGCGGCTGGAAGCCCGAGAAAATTTAAATTCATATCGCCGCGAAACCATGCATTCATACATTACCTTTTTTTTCTACCGAAATGAAAACTAGACGTACAATTAGTGATTGGTTTCACTGCTCTGAATCTTATACCTTCTGGAATGTTTAGAGTTTGAGTACTGGGAACGGTGCCACAGTTTCTTCCGCAATGCTGAAACGCGTAATGCTGGTTGCTTACACTGCCCTGAAGTCCGCTGTACGGAACCCATCCTGTGTACATTACAGCAGTAGCTGTGGCGTTTTCTTAAGTCTGCGTGTTTCAGATGGAATGAGGTTTAGAACAGTCACTACTTGTACTTGTAGTTTTTATTTCCACAGAAAAACATACTTGTGCCATTAAGAATCAAAATAAATTAAAAATTAAAATAATAAAAGAACATAACTTTGTGTTGAAAGTGATGTTTGAATTCCTGGCCATTGTCTGAGACTTTGACATAGTTGCGGGCCTGACCAATTGTATTTTCCACATGTTGTTTCCTTTCGGAAATATATGAGGTGGCAGAGTTAGGTGGGACCCCTAGACTACTCACCTTTCTTGGGATGACCTCACCCAAATGTACAGTGTGAACCTGAGTTCCACACACAAAGCTTTCGGTGTACGTCCAGGGATGTTACATACCATTTCTGTATAAGAACCCATGGCAGCAGGTGGATCGTTACGAAGTATTAGTTACATTTTATTCGGTGTGCTGACCACATGCCCCTCCATATCCGCAGCCAGTGCCGCCTGTGGGCTGAGGGTGACACGGTGGCGGTTCGGTACCGTTGGGCCTTCATGGCGTGTTCGGGCGGAATTTCTTTAGTTTCTATTCGGTTTGTTACCGCAGTTACATTTGTTTCTGTGAAAATACTTTCACAGCTGTGAAGAAACCTGTAAAGTTTAATTGTTCTAACACGGAAGGATCCGATTTCCCGTAGGCACCTACATATAGATGGAAAAACACTGTGGTGCGGTTGCCGGCGCTGCGGGAATAGCTCTGCGTAACAGCACTGGGCCGCTCTTTCACTGCGTTCAGTAAACCCAAACATGAGGTGCATCTTAGACAATTATTCATCAGCGGACCCGTCCACAGTACTGCTGCGTCTCAGCGTCAACGTACAAGGAACACTGCCGGAAAGACAAACATGAAGACGGAAACGAGCAATGCTGGATGCAGGCGTGAACAGGAAAAGTGAAGTGGGGCACTGCAGCCGTTAACAGCAAGTGCAGCGAGTGAATCAAACAAGTTCGTTTCCAAACAAGACACACAGCGCATATCGTCGACATTTGAATTATTGTGAGCATATTTTCAACAGAAAAGAATCACAAAAATAAATTGAAGGCGGAGAGGTGGTGGAGAAGTAACAAATTAAACGAAATACAATCAGTTTACATCGAGCCACGGAAGACCCGATGCTCTTGATACCAAAATACTCAGAAATTCATCCTGGACAGACATCGACATTTTGTTGGTAGAATTCGGGTTCACCTCGTAAGTGTGTCGTATTGTGTCAACACACACACACACACACACACACACATACACACACACACACACACAGAGAGAGAGAGAGAGAGAGAGAGAGAGAGAGAGAGAGACGGCCGTGGTTGGCCGAGCGGTTCTAGGCGCTACAGTCTGGAACGACGCGACCGCTACGGTCGCAGGTTCGAATCCTGCCTCGGGCATGGATGTGTGTGATGTCCTTAGGTTAGTTAGGTTTAAGTAGTTCTAAGTTCTAGGGGACTGATGGCCTCAGCAGTTAAGTCACATAGTGTTCAGAGCCATTTCAACCATTTCAAAAGAGAGAGAGAGAGAGAGAGAGAGAGAGAGAGAGAGAGGAAGAGAGAGAGAGAGTGAGAGAGAGGGAGAGAGAGCCATTGGATGTGCAGTCATTCCTCCTGCCAGCCTGATTAACTCATTCACCTTAGTCATCTCACCAACAGCTTTTCATTAACATTATCTGAACAGAACATAGCGACTGGCAACCGAGGACCACCCAGACCACTTTCACAGAACACAGTATATACAGTTCCACACAGTAAATGGAATTACACCATTAATAAATATAGACTTCAATTAGAAATCGACAGCTAAGGTATAATATTCAAAATTGCTAGGTGTATGCATTGATGAGGGGTTGAACTCGAAAAAACACACTGAGGATCTGCTGAAACGTCTGAGTTCAGCTACTTATGCTATTGGGGTCATTGCAAATCTTGGCGGTATAAATCTGAGTAAATTAGCTTACCACGCCTATTTTCACTCTCTGCTTTCGTATGGCATCATATTCTGGGGTAACTCATCATTGAATAAAAGAGTGTTCAATGCACAAAAGCGTGTAATCAGAATAACAGCTGGAGCTCATCCAAGATCATCCTACATGCACTTATTTAAAGAGCTAGAGATCTTCACTGTAGCCTCACGATATATATATATTCACTTATGAAATTTGTTATTAACAATCCGAACGAATTCAAAAGTAATAGCAGTGTACATGGCTACAACACTAGGAGAAAATATGATCTTCACTACTCAAGGTTAAATCTAACTTTGGCTCAGAAGGGGGTAAATTATGCTGCCACAAAAGTCTTTGGTCACTTACCTAATAGCATCAAAAGCCTGACATATAGCCATATAACATTTAAAAGGAAATTAAAAGAAGTTCTTAATGGAAACTCCTTCTACTCATTAGATGAATTTTTGCTTGTAGTAAGTGGGTAATTTTCCCAACCCCGACAAAAAAAAAAAAAAAAAAAAAAAAAAATTAAAAATATTAAGTGTCATGTAATATTTTGTGTAATGTAGTATCTTGTATAGACACTTTTTATTAACCTGACACGTTCCACATCATTACGAAGTGTCGTATTTATGATCTATGGAACAAGTACTAATCTAATCAAACAGACAACCGGAACCAAGACCGAAACAAGAGTATATGCACCACGAAACACCGAAACTCAACTGTAGTAAACGAAACTCTTGCGGCAAGCGCCTGGTTTGCCGTGCTACCACAGAGACTCACGCGAGACATGTCGCTCGTCCAGCAACCTGCAAGTCCGACGAGCTACGTGAGATATGTTCCTGTCACCCCAGCCCATGCTCGTACTAAGAGGCAAGTTGCATGATGCAGTAACGATGACGGCAAAAATCGCAACACCAAAAAGTAATTAATGTAGAGCAACGATATTTAAGCGATCAGCATTCCAAGATCACAGGATAATGTAAACGCGAGGTAAGTTATTGCAAATGTGAAATGCCGGTAGCCCAAAAACCGGTGTAGCTTCCAGAATGTTGAATCCAAGCATGCAGATGTGGATGCATTGTGTTGTGCAGGTTCCAGATGTCAGTTAGTGGGATGCAGTTCCATGCCTGTTGCACTTGATCGGTCAGTACGGGGACTATTAATGCTGTATGTGAATGACCTTGAGTTGTCGCCCAATGATGTCCAGTATTTGCTTGACTGGAGACAGACCTGGTGATCGAGCAGGCCAAGACATCATGTCGACGCTCTGTGGAGCATGCTGGGTTATCACAGCGGTATGTGGACCAGTGTTGTCCTGTTGGAAAACCTCCTGAAATGCTGTTCATGAATGGCAGCACAATAGGTCAAATCAGCAGATTAACGTACAGTGTCGCAGTCAGGTTGCGAGGGGTAACCACGAGAGTGCTCCTGCTGTCATACGAAATCTCACTCCAGACCATTAATCCAGGTGTATTTCCAGTGTATCTCGCATGCAGACAGGTTGGTTGCAGACCTTGAACTGGACTCATTCTAACCAACTCACGACCATTACTGACACCGAGGTAGAACCAGCTTTCACCACAAAACGCAATAGAGTTCCACCCTGTCCTCTCACGGGCTCTCGTTTGACACCACTGAAGCCGCAAATGGCGGTGGTTTTGCGTCAGCGGAAAGCGCGCTAAAGGGCGTCTATCTCGGAGCTTGCTTTGAAGTAAACAATTTGTAACAGTTCATTGTGTCCCTGATCTATGCAAATTGCTGCTCCATCTGGGACTGGCTCGAAGTTGTTGCGATGCCTTCCCACCCGGAACAGCCAAGTAGTGGGACACTTTCTTCCATTAAAAACATCTGCCAACATCTACACTACCGGCCATTAAAATTGCTATACCAAGAAGAAATGCAGATGATAAACGGGTATTCATTGGAAACATATGCTATACTAGAACTGACATGTGATTACATTTTCATGCAATTTGGGTCCATAGATCCTGAGAAATTAGTACCCAGAACAACCACCTCTGGTCGTAATAACGGCCATGATACGCCTGGGCATTGAGTCAAACAGGGCTTAGATGTCGTGTACAGGTACATCTGATCACGCAGCTTCAACACGATACCACAGTTCATCAAGAGTAGTGACTGGCGTATTGTTTTGAGCCAGTTGCTCGGACACCATTGACCAGACGTTTTCAGTTGGTGAGAGATCTGGAGAATGTGCTGGCCAGAGCAGCAGTCGAACATTTTATGTACCCAAAAAGGCCCGTACAGGACCTGCAACATGCGGTCGTGCACTATCCTGCTGAAATGTAGGGTTTCGCAGGGATGGAATGAAGGGTAGAGCCACGGGTCGTAACACATCTGAAATGTAACGTCCACTGTTCAAAGTGCCCTCGATGCGAGCAAGAGGTGACTGAGGCGTGTAACCAATGGCACCCTATACTATCACGCCGGTATGGCGATGACGAATGGACGCTTCCTATGTGCGTTCACCGCGATGTCTCCAAACACGGATGCGACCATGATGATGCTGTAAACAAAACCTGTATTAATCAGAAAATTGACGTTTTGCCATTCGTGCACCCAGATTCGTCGTTGAGTACACCATCGCAGGCGCTCTTGTCTGTGATGCAGCGTCAAGGGTAACCGCAGCCATGGTCTCCGAGCTGATAGTCCATGCTGCTCCAAACGTCGTCGAACTGTTCGTGCAGATGGTTGTTGTCTTACAAACGTCCCCATTTGTTGACTCGGGGATCGAAAATGGCTCTGAGCACTATGGGACTTAACTTCTGAGGTCATCAGTCCCCTAGAACTTAGAACTACTTAAACCTAACTAACCTAAGGAGGTCACACAAGATTCGAGCCTGCGCGGTTCCAGACTGTAGCGCCTAGAACCGCTCGGCCACCCCGATCGGCTACTCATTAATCGAGACGTGGCTGCACGATCCGTTGCAGCCATGCGGAGAAGATGCCTGTCATCTCGACTGCTAGTGATACGTGGCCGTTGGGATCCAGCACGGCGTTCCGTATTACCCTCCTGAACCCACCGATTCCATATTCTACTAACAGTCATTGGATCTCGACCAACGCGAGTAGCAACGTCGCGATACGATAAAACGCAATAGCGATAAGCTACAATCCGACCTTTATCAAAGTCGGAAACGTGATGGTACACATTTCTCCTCCTTACAAGAGGCATCAGAACAACGTTTCACCAGGCAACGCCGGTCAACTGCTGATTGTGTATGAGAAATCGGTTGGAAACTTTCCTCATGTCACCACGTTGAAGGTGTCGTCACTGGCGCCAACCTTGTGTGAATGGTTTGAAAAGCTAATCATTTGCATATCACAGCATCTTCTTCCTGTCGGTTAAATTTCGCGTCTGTATCACGTCATCTTCGTGGTGTAGCAATTTTAATGGCCAGTAGTGTATTAACTTCTTCTTAAATTTTTAAATTGTTCTGTTTTCTTTTCCTCAATTTATGTTCATTTAATTCAGTACCAACTCATGTTAGAAATATGCGACAACATACTGTAACATGCAACATTGTAAAATCTACGTCCTGCTTCTTAAAACAGGCAGCAGGTCTTTCTATATGCAATAAATGAAATGAAACGTCCCTGCAGTGCCAACTTTTGCACAAAGTACTGCTGCAGATGCAGTACGATGCGCCAGAGCCATCCTCCGAACACTATGGTCTTCCTTCTCGGTAGTACTACAGGGTTATTACAAATGGTTGAAGCGATTTCACAGCTCTACAATAACTTTATTATTTGAGATATTTTCACAATGCTTTGCACACACATACAAAAACTCAAAAAGTTTTTTTAGGCATTCACAAATGTTCGATATGTGCCCCTTTAGTGATTCGGCAGACATCAAGCCGATAATCAAGTTCCTCCCACATTCGGCGCAGCATGTCCCCATCAATGAGTTCGAAAGCATCGTTGATGCGAGCTCGCAGTTCTGGCACGTTTCTTCGTAGAGGAGGTTTAAACACTGAATCTTTCACATCAAGAAATCGCATGGGGTTAAGTCGGGAGAGCGTGGAGGCCATGACATGAATTGCTGATCATGATCTCCACCACGACCGATCCATCGGTTTTCCTATCTCCTGTTTAAGAAATGCCGAACATCATGATGGAAGTGCGGTGGAACACCATCCTGTTGAAAGATGAAGTCGGCGCTGTCGGTCTCCAGTTGTGGCATGAGCCAATTTTCCAGCATGTCCAGATACACGTGTCCTGTAACGTTTTTTTCGCAGAAGAAAAAGGGGCCGTAACTTTAAACTGTGAGATTGCACAAAACACGTTAACTTTAGGTGAATTGCGAATTTGCTGCACGAATGCGTGAGGATTCTCTACCGCCCAGATTCGCACATTGTGTCTGTTCACTTCACCATTAAGAAAAAATGTTGCTTCGTCACTGAAAACAAGTTTCGCACTGAACGCATCCTCTTCCATGAGCTGTTGCAACCGCGCCGAAAATTCAAAGCCTTTGACTTTGTCATCGGGTGTCAGGGCTTGTAGCAATTGTAAACAGTAAGGCTTCTGCTTTAGCCTTTTCCGTAAGATTTTCCAAACCGTCGGCCGTGGTACGTTTAGCTCCCTGCTTGCTTTATTCGTCGACTTCCGCGGGCTACGCGTGAAACTTGCCCGCACGCGCTCAACCGTTTCTTCGCTCACTGCAGTCCGACCCGTTGATTTCCCCTTACAGAGGCATCCAGAAGCTTTAAACTGCGCATACCATCGCCGAATGGAGTTAGCAGTTGGTGGATCTTTGTTGAACTCCGTCCTGAAGTGTCGTTGCACTGTTATGAATGACTGATGTGAGTGCATTTCAAGCACGACATACGCTTTCTCGGCTCCTGTCGCCATTTTGTCTCACTGCGCTCTCGAGCGCTCTGGCGGCAGAAACCTGAAGTGCGGCTTCAGCCGAACAAAACTTTATGAGTTTTTCTACGTATCTGTAGTGTGTCGTGACTATATGTCAATGAATGGAGCCACAGTGAATTTATGAAATCGCTTCAATCATTCGTAACAGCCCTGTACGTGGCCTTCCGAACCCCGGTCTTCTTGCGACTGTACATTCCCGTGACCATCGCTGCCAGGAATCATGTTCAATGGCTACATTCATACCAACTCCTTCTGCAATATCGGAAAAGAAACATGCATCTTCTAGTAGCCTTATTAAGTCGCACAACTCATTGGTGTTGCGATTTTTTTGCCGTTATATCCCTCCTAAGGGTCATTAAGCGCATTTTTTGTAGTGTTTCAGCAAATGGGGACACATGCGCTTGTAACAAATATTCCAGAGTAAATGCGCCAAGGAAATCGAATACTCTTTTGACAGTGGTGGGGTCTGAGGATGGCGGCAATATGCCGCCGAAATTCGTCGTATGATGCAATAAAGACATTCTCAAGATACGGCTGTGGTGGTGCTTATTCTCATATATATCATCAGCTGAAGACCCTCGTCCATGCAACAGGATGGACATCCGTAAATTAATAAATTCTTTCTTGAAGCACATAAATGTCTAGCGCAGTGGAAAAAAATACTGCCTGCCAGACGCAGGAGTCGAACCCTTAGCCCCGTGTTCTACAGTCGCGCACGTAGGTCTGGAGTCACACTTGACTTAGGTTGGGATAATGAGCTGCGAAAGACCAACGCTTTCGAGACACACAGGTGATATTGGGTAGACCGATAAGCGAGGTACGCCATCTGATGGCGTCACATGCTCATTTGTCATCGACTTTCGAGATATTTCCCGACATTTGCGTCTTCTACCTCGCTTCGGAGGTTTTTAAACACTGATAAGAATCACCCTGTGCACAGAACCTTTGCATTTAACACGAAAGTATGTTGTTAATGCATCAATGAAATGTGGAAAGCAGACTCGCTTCAAAGTACAAGTCATATGTGCTTACATGTGTTAAAAGGAAAACTTCATTTTTTGTCGTTGTTGACGGCTAACAGTATAAATATTGAAGGGTAAATACCGTAATTGTTGGCTGCTAATTAGTGACTCACTGTAAGGGTAAAACAAAAATAAGAAATACATACAAGGTTATTCAAAGGGGGTGAACCAGAACTCCACCGACAAACTTACAGCGGATGTAGTATGGAGGAAAAGAACAAGAAAAATATCTAGTAAACATTGGCTCTAAAATGCATAACTTAAGAGCTATGAGCACTTGCTCATCTTCGCTATTGAGGAACACGTTACATCTACTGAACAAGTGCCCCTAGATCTTCAGGTATGTACCTTAGAGACCTTGTTTACTGGACACATTTTTTCTTGTTTTGATTCATTCCACTTCCTCCCAGAACATGAAAAGCAAAGACACTGTGTAAGTAGGCTGTTTAGGTTCTTATATTGGTAACGCCACCTTTGTATAAAAATCACTGGCTGTGCTGTGTGCAGTCTGTGTCTAGTTTGCATTGCTGTCTGCCATTGTAGTGTTGGGCAGCGGCAGATGGATGTTAACAGCGCGTAGCGTTGGGCAGTTGGAGGTGAGCCGCCAGCAGTGGTGGATGTGGGGAGAGAGATGGCGGAGTTTTGTAATTTGTCATGAACTGCTATATATATTATGACTATTAAGGTAAATACATTGTTTGTTCTCTATTAAAATCTTTCATTTGCTAACTATGCCTATCAGTAATTAGTGCCTTCCGTAGTTTGAATCTTTTATTTAGCTGGCAGTAGTGGCGCTCGCTTTATTGCAGTAGTTCGAGTAACCAAGATTTTTGTGAGGTAAGCGATTTGTGAAATGCATAGGTTAATGTTAGTCAGGGCCATTCTTTGGTAGGGATTTCTGAAAGTCAGATTGCGTTGCGCTAAAAATATTGTGTGTCAGGTTAAACACAGTCTCGTGTATAACTTTTAAAAAAGGGGACGTTTCAACTGCAGTGGAAGAGATTTGTTTCTTAATATCAAAGATGAAGACGTGCTCATTGCTCTTAAGGTATGTATTTTAGTGCCGATGTTTACTAGAAAGTTTTTCTTGGTGTGGTCCATACTACGATCTCTGAAAATTGGTCGGCTAGGTCTGGTTCACCTTATTTGTTCTGTGAGACATGACTTTCTTATCACCCTGTATTGCGAACTCGACAATACCGTTTGTTAGTGCTAAAACTGGTCGGCGATTTCTGTGTGCATCTCCTATACTGGGAACGTGATTCCAGCCAATCTCTTGTCCACTGTCCAGGAAGCCGCCGGGAGTGCTTCCAGAGCGCACAGCCCCTGTCTTCCAGCAGGAAGTGCCGGAGGCGGAGGGAGGCGTGGCGCCTCGCGAACTCTGCCAGTCGGTGGCCGTAATGGAATAAGTCCCTCCGCTTGCGGGGGCGGCGGCGGCGACGGCGCGGGCCGCGGTAATCTTTGGCGGAGAAAATCTGCATCTTAATCCTTTCTGTTCGCATTCGCCCCCGGGCGCCCCGGAGCGCTTTGCTCTTCCTTCAACAGTCGGAGAACATTATCGCAGATGACATCACCCCCAACTGCGCTCTGCCCTACCCTTTCGCCGTTTCCTTCCTTTCTGTCGACAGTTTCATCCCTCACTTAATTCATTCTCTTTCTGCTCCGCGGCTCTCACGTAAATGCCGTTTACAGAGGCGCTCCCGACTCAGCCGTAACTGCCTCTTTTACTGCCACCCAAAACACTCTGCCCTAATGCCGAAAAGCTACGAGAAGAGAAATATTAGGACAGCGGCCCCACTAAATGAAGATCTATTCGACTTATTCCGTACAAACAAGGCGCGCAGGGGGCGACTTTTCCGGCAGCGCGGTTTTTCCTAATGCAGTTCCCGCCTCCATAAACCACTTTCAGTTTTCGCCTTCTCCGTAATAGGTTCGGCAGGAGAGCACTGGTGGAAACTTTTCTGCGTAATGGCGAAAGGGTTTCTCAGTGGAGGTAGACATAATTATCTTCACGCCGAATGAATTTAAATGGGATGACATTCGCTTCGCAGCAAATTAATTGCGGTGAGATTGCAGAGACGGGAACTTAGCTTGTCACCACTAAAGCCTTGTGTGAAATATTATGGTGTTCTTCCGCATGAAATAGGAATGTAATCTCCACCATTCCATGAAAACATCTGTCTTTATCAGAAACCACTGACAGTCGTAATTTCTAGTGTTGTCCACGTACATAAAAAAAATGGTTCAAATGGCTCTGAGCACTATGGGACTCAACTGCTGAGGTCATTAGTCCCCTAGAACTTAGAACTAGTTAAATCTAACTAACCTAAGGACATCACAAACATCCATGCCCGAGGCAGGATTCGAACCTGCGACCGTAGCGGTCTTGCGGCTCCAGACTGCAGCGCCTTTAACCGCACGGCCACTTCGGCCGGCTCCACGTACATCACGGTGACGTCATGCAGCCAGAGGTCTTGTCGATGTCGCTGTCGTTTGAGTCACGAACGATGGCAGGCGAGTGTGGGTTTGTTCTGCACACCTATGTCACGCATTCTCAGACAGCCAATGAGCGTTCATCGGTTATCTGAACGCTCTGCTGTGATTGTCGTAGCCGATGCCGGCACTAACCGTGATCGTAGCGATTTATTTACTGAATATTTATTCCATTTGTTGGAAGTTATAGCTGACAGTGGTGAGATTATGTGACAAATTATTCCTAAGCAAACAAGAGACATAATTTGCAAGACATACGCTTTCTTCAGTGGTAAAGCACGCGTATATGCGTACCGGAACTATCGCTTGGAACCAACAACAATGCAATCCCTGTCCGTGCCTTGACTTGCAAAAAGCGCCATCGTTCGAGAATCTGGCTATGGTGGTACCCGCCGGAAGCAAAAATCTCAGCGAATTTCTCTGCCAGAAAAGAGATGAGAACGGACAACAACAAATTTAAATGAGACAGCGGTTATAATGTTAATGGTGAGTGGCAGAGAGCTCTCAACATTGACAGATTACAGTAAAATTTATCAGTTTGTATGCGATCCAACGAGCGCCACTAGGATTGCTGTCACTGACACGATCTCTGGCAGTTTGATGCCATGGTGACGTAGATCGACCAATCACGGCCATATTATGAGGCCCACACGTCGACAGTTACGATAGCCAGTTTCTCCTGACGAATACGGAGGAGATTATCGTCAAAAAAACGTCCTTGCATTCATCTCTCATTCAAGGTAAATTACCTAAATTAGAAAAAAAAATTGGATTTTCGGACTGGGATCTGAACCGACACACTCCAAAATTTAAATCCAGTGTCTTGGCACTATTTCACTTGACTAGGCTCTTTAATTTGCTACGGCACGAATACCGAGAACGTCTCATTCAAGACTGCACAGATATTTTCCTTTGTCTGACATGTAGAAAATAGTGTATGACAAACTTCTGGATCAGGATATGATTAGCCGCTGTCGTCACTAATCTAAGTGTCCCTTTATGACCTCGCCGTTGAGCACCCTTAAGCTCTGCTTCTTGTCCTGAAGAGCAGGTGTAGTCTGGTGTAGTCTATTGCTTGAAGGATAGATCGTTAGCTGTAGTGGCGAAAACCCCTCGTATATGTAACTTGGCCTTTTCGTACACGGGATGTTTGTAAGAAGATCTCAGTCGCCTGAAACTTGTAGGAGCATAACACGTAGTCTGGACAATAGATTAGACACGGATATCGATTTACACTCGTTATGTACAGAGCATCGACAAAAAAGTAAAAACTCGTTAATTTACACATCAACAGTGCATTATCTTTTAAAAAGTCAAAGATTAACTCTGTTTTGCATATATACATTCTCTCTGCCCTCTTCTACGGACAGTTAGACTCTAAGAGAACCAAGTGTCTGCGTTTCGTGTCCACTGCGGGAAATACTAATTTGGCCACACATTCTGCGGATCTATGATTAGATCATCAGCATCATATCCAGTCTGTTGTGGGCACCGTTGCCTGTTCCAGTTTCAAATACACTGAAATTGATCTTTCCATCTCTTCTGAAGACATGCAACAATTATTTTCCCTTGATCGACATATTTTTCTGTTTATTCAAGTATTCGTTCATCTGACATCCTTCCAACATGTTCCAGCCATTTCTTTTGGTACACCTCTATTGCGACCATCAGTTTGGCTTTAGGAAAGGTAAAGGCACCATAGAGGCAATTCTGACGTTGCGGTGGATAATGGAAGCGAGACTAAAGGAAAATCAAGACACGCTAATAGGATTTGTGGACCTGTAAAACGCATTCTACAATGTCAAATGATGGAGGATAATCGAAATTCTGAGAGAAAAAGTGTAAGCTATAGGGAGAGACCCGTAATATACAAAAGCGAAGAGAGAATAATAAGAATTGAAGAACAAGAACAAAGTGCTCGGATTAAAAAGTGTGTAACACAGGAATGTAGTGTTTTGCCCCGTCCCCACTACCGTTGAATCTATACGTCGAAGAAACCATGATGGAAATAAGAAAAAGGTTAAGGGGTAGAATCAAAATTGAAGGTGGAAGGATATCAAAGATACGATTAGCTGATGACATTGCTATCCCCAGAGAAAGTAACGAAGAATTACAGCATATGCTGAGTGGAATTAACAGTCAAATGAGTACATAAAATGGATTGAGAGTAAATCGGAGAAAGACAAAAGTAATGAGAAGTAGCAGAGATAAGAACTGTGAGAAACGTTAGCATCAGGATTGATGATCACGAAGTAGATAAAGTTAAGGAATTCTACTACCTAGGAAGCAAAATAATCCAAGACTAACGGAGCAAGGAGGACAAAAAGAGCAGACTTCTTTTTTTTTCAGTCATCGGTCTTCAGCAACTTGAATTCATGAGCTGTTAAGCTCATTGTGCGGTAGTTTAAAAAAGCTGATAAAAATGCTCTTAACGCCTTTTTAAGTGATAGTCTCCACTCCTTCCGATGTGATCACGTAAGCGTAGAAAAGATATGCAATGATTTCAGAGAAATAGCATCGACAGCAGTTGGGAGACACATCCCACGTAAATTAATAAGTGATGGTACTGATCCCCATGGCACACAAAACGGGTCAGATCGCTGCTGCAGAAGCAACGAAAAAAGCATGCCAAATTCAAAAGAACCCAAAATCCGGAAGATTGGCAAAGTTTTGCAGAAGTTCAATATATAGCGCGTGCTTCAATGCGAGATGCTTTTAGTAATTTCCACAACGAACCTCTGTCTCGGAATCTGGCAGAAAACTCAAGGAGATTCTGGTCATATATAAAGCACACCAGTGGCAAGACGCAATCAATACCTTCACTCCGCGATAACAATGGTGAAGTCACTGATGACCGGGCCACCAAAGCAGATTTATTGAACACGGTTTACCGAAACTCCTTCACCAAAGAAGACGATGTAAATATTCCCGAATTCCAATCAAGAACAACTGCAAAGACGAGAAACATAGAAGTAGATATCCTCGGTGTCGCAAAGCAGCTTAAATCATTCAATAAAGGCATACCAGTCAGGTATGGTATACCAGTCAAGTTTCTTTCAGAGTATGCAGATGCAATAGCTCCATATTTATCAATCGTATACAACCGCTCGCTCACAGAAAGTTCCGTACCTAAAGACTGGAAAGTTGCTCGTCACGCCAACACCCAAAAAAGGAAATAGGAGTAATCCGCTGAATTACAAGCCCATATCAATGACGTCAATTTGCAGTAGGTTTTTGGAACATACTTTATTCCAGCGTTGTGAAATACCTCGAAGAAAACGATTTACAGACACATAGCACGGATTCAGAAAATATAGTTCTTGCGGAACACAACTAGCTCTTTATACTCATGAAGTTATGAGTGCTATCGACAGGGGATGTCAAATTGTCTCCATATTTTTAGATTATCAGAAGGCTTTCGACACAGTTCCTCACAAGCGTCTTCTAACAAAACTGTGTACCTATGGAATATCGCCTCAGTTATGCGACTGGATTCGTGATTTCCTGTCAGAAAGGTCACAATTTGTAGCAATAGACGGAAAGTCATCGAGTAAAACAGAAGTAATATCCGGCGTTCCCCCAGCAAGTGTTATGGGCCCTCTATTGTTCCTGATCTATACTGACATAGGAAACAATCAGAGTAGCCTTCTTAATTATTTGCAGATTATGCTGTCATTTACAATCTTGTAAAGTCATCAGATGACCAAAACTAACTGCAAAAAGTGGCAATTGAGACTGAATAAATAAAAGTGTGAAGTTATTCACGTGAGTACTAAAAGAAATCCGCTAAATTTCAATAAGGCGACAAGTCACACAAATCTGAAGGCTGTAAATTCAACTAAATACTTAGGGATTACAATTACAAATAACCTAAATTGAAACGATCACGTAGATAATGTTGTGGGTAGAGCAAACTAAAGACTGTGATTTATTGGCAGAACACTTAGCAGGTGCAACAGATATGCTGAAGAGACTGCTTACACTACACTTGTCCGCCCAATTCTGGAGTATTGCTGTGCGATGTGGGATCCGCATCAGGTGGGATTGACGGATAATATTGAAAAAGTTCAAAGAAGGGCGGCTCGAATTGTATTATCGCGAAACAGGGGAGATAGTGCCACAGACATCATACGTGGATTGGAGTGGCAATCATGAAAACAAAGGCGTTTATCGTTGCGACCGGATCTTCTCATGAAATTTCAATCACCAGTTTTCTCCTCCGATTGCGAAAACATTCTGTTGGCACCCACCTACATAGGGAGGAATGACCATCATAATAAAATAAGAGAAATCAGGGCTCGCACAGAAAATTTTAAGTGCTCGTTTTTCCCGCGCGCCGTTCGAGAATGGAACGGTAGAGAGACAACTTGAAGGTGGTTCATTGAACCCTCTGCCAGGCACTTAATTGTGAATAGCAAAGTAATCACGTAGATGAAGCTGTAGATGCCGATGTAGATGTACTTCTAGATAATTCTCGCGCTTGTCAGCTCTTTCCGAAAGTCACATGGTATGTCGCCAGACCCATACATTCTACAACCAACGCGAATTGTCGTTTTGCTGCCACTTCCCCCAATGATTTTAGAAATTCTGATGGAATTTTATCTATCCCTTGTGCTTTATTTGATCTTAAGTCTTACAAAGCTCTCTTAAATTTTGATTCTATCACATCAGATAAATCTTCCCCATCATAGAGGCCTTCAGTGTACTCTTTCCACCTATTCGCTCTCTCCTCTGAATTTAACAGTGGAATTCCCGTTGCGCACTTAATCTTACCACCCTTGCTTTTAATTTCACCGAATGTTGTTTTAACTTTCCTGTATGCAGAATCAGTCCTTCAAACAATCATTTCTCTTCCGAATTCTGCACATGTTTCCTGCAGCCATTTTGTTTTAACTACCCTGCACTTCCTATTTATTTCATTACTCAGCGACTTGTATTTCTGTATTCCTGAATTTCCCTGAACTTTTTTGTATTTCCTTCTATCATCGATCACCCTAAATATCCCTTCTGTTACCCATGGTCTCTTCGCAGTACCTATGTTTTTCTTTCGAACTTCTGTTCCTGCCCTTTGTGGTTTGTCCATTCCTCTCCAACTATACTGCCTACTGAGCTATTCCTTATTTCTGTATATATAGCCTTAGTGAACTTCAAGCGCATCTCGTCATCCGTTAGTACTTCCATATGCCACTTATTCTCGTATTGATTCTTCCTGACTAATCTCTTAAGCTTTAGCCTTCTCTCCATCACTACTAAATTGTAATCTGAATCTATATCTGCTCCTGGGTACGCTATACAATTCAGCATCTGATTTCGGAATCTCTGTTTGACCAGGACGAAATGTAGCTTGAATCTTCCCGTACCAGCCGGATTTTCCCAAGATTACCTCCTCCTCTTGTGTTTCTTGGACAGAGTATTCGTTATTACTAGTTGAAATTTGTTACAGATCTCAATTAGTATTTCTCCTCTCCCATTCTGTGTACCAAGCCCATATCCTCCTGTAACCATTTCTTCTACTCCTACCCCTACAACTGCATTCCATCCTCCCATGACTATTAGATTTCCACGCCCCTTTACGTGCAGTATTACCATTTCAATATCCTCATATACTTTCTGTATCTCTTCACATTCAGCTTGCGAAGTATGCATGTATACCTAAACTATCGTTGTCAGTGTTGGTTTGCTGTCGATTCTCATGAGAACAACTCTCTCACTGAACTGTTCAGAGGATCACACTCTCTGCCCTACCTTCCTATCCATGACGAATCATATTCCCGTTGCACCATTTTCTGCTGCTTTTGATATTACCCTTTTCCCATCTAACGAGAAATCCATGTCTTCTTTCCATTTCAATTAAACCATTACATTTCCCTTTTCAGACTTTCTAGCTTCCCCACTTCGTTGAAGGTTCTGACATCCCACTACCCGACTTGCAGAACGTTATCCTTTCGTTGGTTATTCAATCTTTTTTCATAGTCACCTCCCCCTTCGCAGTTCCCTCCCGGAGATACGAAAAGAGGACTATTCTGGAATCTTTTACCAACGGAGAGATAAAAAAAAAAATGGTTCAAATGGCCCTGAGCACTATGGGACTTAACACCTGAGGTCATCAGTCCCCTAGAACTTAGAACTATTTAAACCTAACTAACCTAAGGACATCACACACATCCATGCCCGAGGCAGGATTCGAACCTGCGACCGGAGCGGTCACGCGGTTCCAGACTGAAGCGCCTAGAATCGCTCGGCGACAACAGCCGGCGGAGAGATCATCATGACACTTTTTCAGTTACAGGCCACAGGTCCTGTGGATACACGTTATGTTTCTGTAATGCAATGGTTTATTGCCTTCTGCATCCTGTTGATCATTCCTGATTTTTCCGTCTTTAGGGACAGTTTCCCACCCCGAGGACAAATGGGTGTTTAGAACCTCTGTTCGCTCCTCCGCCCTCTTTGACAAGGCCGTTGGCAGAATGGGGGTGACTTCTTATGCCGGAAGTCTGATTATTAATCAAAATTCAAGTGGTGGCGGGTTTCGAACTCGTGACCCAGGACGTTTTGATTACTAAACATAGACGCTATTCCTATATCATGGGTGCCTAGCAGGCTAGCATTCTCATAAAGAACATTTCTGGCCAAGAGAAGTCTATCAGTATCAAACATAGGCCTTAATTGGAGGAAGAAATTTTGAGAATGTACGTTTGGAACGCAGCATTGTATGACAGTGAAACATGGGCTATGGAAAAACCAGAGCAGAAGAGAATCGAAGCATTTAAGATGTGGTGCTACAGACGAATGTTGAAAATAGCCCGCATCTCGTGGTCGTGCGGTAGCGTTCTCGCTTCCCACGCCCGGGTTCCCGGGTTCGATTCCCGGCGGGGTCAGGGATTTTCTCTGCCTCGTGATGGCTGGGTGTTGTGTGCTGTCCTTAGGTTAGTTAGGTTTAAGTAGTTCTAAGTTCTAGGGGACTGATGACCATAGATGTTAAGTCCCATAGTGCTCAGAGCCATTTGAACCATTTGAAAATTTTGGGGACTGATAAGATAATGAACGAGGGAGTTTTGTGCAGAATAGGAGAGGAAAGGTATCTGTGGAAAACACTGACAAAAATGAGGGACAGGAAGATAGGACATCTGTTAAAGCAGCAGGGAATAACCTGCATGGTAACAGAGGGCGCTGTAGAGGGTAAAAACTGTAGAGAAAGACAGAAACTGGCATACATCGAGCAAGTAAGGTTGCAAGTGGTACTGTGAGATGAAGAGGTTGGCGCCGGAGAGAAACTGATGGCGGGCTGCATCAAATTAGTCAGAAAAGTAACGATTCTAACTTCACTTTTCTTCTCCCGATCTATGAGTTTTCAACCAGCTAGTGGTCTTAGGAATGTCATCTCCACTGCTTCATTCCTCCTCATTTGACTGGCACAAGTCTGCAACATATCCTTTAGAACTGATACCACCATCATATTAAAAATTTTTAGTATTCTCTCTCCTAACTTCTTTGAAAACAGTGCCATTTATAGTACATACCAATTAGAGAATTTTTTGCAATGTGAATTCGTGATCATTGGTCTTACTATATGGGATCTCACATCCCATGCATTTAAAAGTATTTATTTGTGCTACCCGTTTACAGTCAATTATTATTTTTACTCTTATATTATCCTTCCCATATAATGCCTTTATCTTAGTTTTAACTTCAGATACTGTCATCCTGTAACCATTTTCATTGTGGAAAAGCTCAACTGCTCTTCGTAATTTATTTTCCGAGCGCGCTAAGATTATCTGATCATCTTCAAGTAGGAGTACATTTACAACTTTGTCATTTACATTACAGCAGAGCACAGCTGCCGTATCTTTATCCAAAAATAAGATTAACTCCCAGAAACAGACATTTAAATTCTTTACTCTTTGCTGATGACCAGATAATTTTGTAAAAGACAGAGGATGATTTATACTTTGCTCTCCATCGCTGGGACTTGATAACTAGACTTGGTAACTAGAAAGTATCAGAAAGCGTAACCAAAGTTATGACTTTTAAATGAAAGTCCCCAGTATGTTATCAAAGAACGCTAAGCTGAAAACCAGTTGAACAGGTACCTCTCTTTCATCTATTAGGATGAGATATATGTTTGTGAGAATCCTGTTTTGCAAAGTTTACTTGAACTGGAACTCGCTAGATGGAATCAGTTTGCTGCCTTAAACAATTCTTCGAATAAGATGAAAGAGACTAGGAAGCTGGTTCCCACGCAGGATGTGGTAATGGCCAGATCACGTGGTACGATGGTGAATCGCGACAGTGGAGAGAGGAATACGAGGTCTGAAAACTAATCTTGCTCGGTAGTCAGTAAGTAGTGGAACCACGAGCATTCTGGTGAGAAATGTCTATTTCACTTTATTATAGTGATCAAAGCCCACTTTTGGCTTAACTGGTACTAGGAGGCACCTAAAGGTTATCAGATCTTCGCTACATTAATAACACTGTGCAGTAAACTTGTAAATTCACTAAACAAAATAATATTGCTAACTTACCGAAGACTTAAGAAGGGCTACGAAGTTTTACGATGTAAGCAAGATCACCTATGAGACCTATTTATTGTTGTCTAGTCAGCCAAGGCACCGCTTTGCTCATCACTGAAGAGGCAGGTTTCGTATTGTCACACTTACGACACGGATGGTTTGAAAATGGAAACAGGTCTTCGAAACTAGTCACCATCAAGAAACAAAAAAAAGGTCCTTCTTAATGCGGAGCTACAAACAATTATTTCAACTATAAAAACAGCTGCATACCTATTTTTCCTGCAGCATGCTGCAAGTTGGCGTGCTTTGTCATAGTGGATAAATGGTATGTAGGTGGGAAAATTATATTGTCCGTGTTTTGAAATAATTTGCCAGACTAAAAAAAAAAAAAAACCTGTGTAAGCAAGATCTTTGCTTCCGAAACCCATTCTGTTTGTCTTAAGATCCGTTTGTAAAAGATGTTTAGTTTGTTATCGTTAAGAATAGGTGCAATGGAAAATAACACTGCAAACGGTTACGACAACGAAAATCGGAGGCTGCTGAGTACTGTAAGTAGACTGTTTAGGTTTTCATGTTGGTAACGCCACGTAGCGCTCTATATGAAAATCACTGACTGTGCAGTGTGAAGTCTGTGGATGGTTTGCATTGTTGGAATATTTGCTATTCTAGTGTTGGGCAGTTGGATGTGAACAGCGCCTAGCGTTGCGCAGTTGGAGGTGAGCCGCCAGCAGTGGTGGATGTGGGGACACAGATGGCAGAATTTTGAGAGCGGACGATCTGGACGTGTGTCCATCAGAAAGAGTAAATTTGTAATATTGGATAATCATGAAGTTTTGAACATTATTAAGCTAAATACATTGTTCTCTATGAAAATCTTTTATTTGGTCACTATGCCTATCAGTAGTGTGGTGTCACCGCCAGACACCACACTTGCTAGGTGGTAGCCTTTAAATCGGCCGCGGTCCGGTAGTATACGTCGGACCCTCGTGTCGCCACTATCAGTGATTGCAGACCGAGCGCCGCCACACGGCAGGTCTCGAGAGACGTCCTAGCACTCGCCCCAGTTGTACAGCCGACTTTGCTAGCGATGGTTCACTGACAAATTACGCTCTCATTTGCCGAGACGATAGTTAGCATAGCCTTCAGCTACGTCATTTGCTACGACCTAGCAAGGCGCCATTATCATTTGCAATTTATCTTGTGATGCATGTATCATCAAGAGAGATGTTCTACAATTGTGGATTAAAGTTAAGTATTCCAGAAGCTACGTACTTTTTTTACTAGACTCAACTCCTTTAACTGTTCCAGACCTCACGCCAGCCTGCGTGAGCTTAAACGCGTGCCTCTCGGCTATCTCATAGTGGCTTGGCTGTCTTGCCAAGTCACAACAAGCAGTTAGTGCCTTCGGTAGTTAGAATCTTTTATTCAGCTGGCAGTATTGGAGCACGATGTATTGCAGTAGTTTCAGTAACGAAGATTTTTGTGAGGTAAGTGATTCATGAAAGGTATAGGCTATTGTTAGTAAGGGCCATTCTTTTGTAGGGATTATTGAAAGTCAGATTGCTTTGCTCTAAAAAAAAAAATATTGTGTGTCAGTTTAGTGATGATCAGAATAAGTAAAGAGAGAAATGTCTGAGTAAGTTCAGTTTTGCTGAGCGGTTTGAAAATCAAATAACGTAAGAGGTTTATCAGCATAGTAATTCATTAATTTTTCTAAGGGGACGTTTCAGTACTGTCTTGTAGAACACAGGATGCGTTGCAGTGTTGTGGAAGAAGAAGCGGTCCACGTCTGTATAAAAGGTAATTGTTTTAAGAACGTGGCTTCGTTTCTCTTTTCGCACAATATGTAACACGTCTTATTATATCTTTTGAGGAAGACACATTTATATCTGTCGAAAAGTAGGTAAAGATTTGAATGAACTACTAGTGTGTAACTCGTTGGCTCAATGATTCCACCGTTTCAGTTTCAGTAATATTTGGGATAAAGCACTGATTACACTGAAATCATACTAAAACTACACCATTGTTAACATTTCATTCCACGGCCATTAAGAAAGCATTACAATGTTTAGAGTGAAATTAATTCCACGATGCTGATTCATTACAATGTCTTTGGAGGAAAGGGGAAGCTATTTGCTCAAGCGAGTGCTTAAGCACAGGCATGAACTCATTCAAATCAGCCGGTTAAATGAGGAACATTTCGCGCCCTCTGATTGCTCCGGTTATTTACAGCTCCTCTCGGTCGCATCCCGAGTAAGCGACTGTTGACGACCGACCGTGGCGAAGACGGGACTGAATTAATTACGGTCGGATTCTGCAGCGGGCGGTTTGCGCCGGCTTCCTTCCTTCCGGCTGTGTGCCGGAGTGGGAATCCCCGGCCGCGCCCGGAGGGGATTCCCCGAAGTCTGGGGTCCCGGCCGCAGGCTGTTAGCGCATTCAAATCCAATTGGCCGGGGCGTGGCGGGGAGGGCGGCCGGGCGTTGTCTCAAGGCGGGCTTCTTGGTTAATCTGTTTCCGTTGCGACTCACAGCGGCGAGGGGAGTCCCGTGCCCCACGGCAGACGTCAGAGCCCGGAGGTCGGGGCGCGGATGTTCTCGAGGACGGTGCTGACAAGGACGGAGGATGCGCACGAGACGACGGCGAATCTACAAAAGCATGGTAACCTTGCTGCAATGAGGAAATTCTACACTATCAGGAGGTATCAAATTCAGGGTCTCTTAAGATGACGATTCGAGGGGTTCTCGGGAAGGTGGGGGCACCATATAGGCAAGTCTGACGTTGTGATTGACAGTGAAAACAAGAATTAAATCAAGACACGTTAACAGGACTTGTCGACCTTGAAAAAGCGTCCGTAAACGTAAAAAGCTGCAAAATGTTCGAGATTCTGAGAAAAAGTAGGAATAAGCTATAGGGAATGACGTACGCTACTGGCCATTAAAATTTCTACATCAAGAAGAAACGCAGATGATAAACGAGTATTCATTGGACAAATGTATTATACTAGAACTGACATTTGATTACGTTTTAACGCAATTTGGGTGCATAGATCCTGAGAAATCAGTACCCAGAACAACCACCTCTAGCCGTAATAACGGCCTTGATGCGCCTGGGCATTGAATCAGACAGAGCTTGGATGGCGTGTACAGGTACAGCTGCCCATGCAGCTTCAACACGATACCACAGCTCTTCAAGAGTAGTGACTGGCGTATTGTGACGGGCCAGTTGCTCGGCCACCATTGACCAGACGTTTTCAGTTGGTGAGAGATCTGACGAATGTGTGCTGGTCAGGGCAGCAGTCGAACATATTCTGTATCCAGAAAGGCCCGTACAGGACGTACAACATGCGGTCGTGCATTATCCTGCTGAAATATAGGGTTTCGCAAGGATCGAATGAAGGGTCGTAACACATCTGAAATGTAACGTCCACTGCTCAAAGTGCCGTCAATGCGAACAAGAGGTGACCGAGACTTGTAACAAATGGCACCCCATACCATCACGCCGGGTGATACGCCAGTATGGTGATGACGAATACACGCTTCCAATGTTCGTCCACCTCGATGTCGCCGAACACGGATGCGACCATCATGATGCTATAAACGGTACCTAGATTCATCGGAAAATATGATTTTTTGCAATTCGTGCACCTAAGTTCGTCATTGAGTACAGCATCGCAGGCGCTCCTGTCTGTGATGCAGCGTCAAGGGTAACCGGAACCATGGTCTCCGAGCTGATAGCCGATGCTGCTGCAATCGTCGACGAACTGTTCGTTGTCTTGCAAACGTCCCCATCTGTTGACTCGGGGATCGAGATGTGGCTGCACGATCCGTTACAGCCATGCGGATAAGATGCCTGTCATCTCGACTGCTAGTGATACGAGGCCGTTGGGATCCAGAAAGGCATTCCGTATTACCCTCCTGAACTCACCAATTCCATATTCTACTAACAGTCATTGGATCTCGACCAACGCTAGCAGAAATGTCGCGATACTACGAACCGCAATCGCGATAGGCTACAATCCGACTTTATGAAAGTCGGAAACGTGATGGTACGCATTTCTTCTCCTTACACGCTGCATCACAACAACGTTTCACCAGGCAACGCCGGTCAACTGCTGTTTGTGTATTACAAATCGGTTGGAAACTTTCCTCATGTCACCACGTTGAAGGTGTCGTCACCGGCGCCAACCTTGTGTGAATGGTCTGAAAAGCTAATCATTAGCATATCACAGCATCTTCTTCCTGTCGGTTAAATTTCGTGTCTGTATCATGTCATCTTCGTGGTTTAGCCATTTTAATGCCCAGTAGTGTATAATATACAACATGTACAAGAGCCAACAGGAAACAATAAGAATGATAACCACGAACGAATTGCTCGTATTAAGAAATGATATAAGACAGGTATGTACTATTTCACCCCTACTGTTCAATCTAAACATCGAGGCTGCAATGACATAAATAAAAGAACGATTCAAGAATTTCTGGGTGAAAGAATGCAATGTTAAGATTCGCTGATGAGAACGCAGTCCTTGGCGAAAGTAAAAAAAGGATTACAGGACGTTTTGAATGGAAAGAATGGTTTAATGACTACAGAATATGGATTGGGAGTAAAACGAAGAAACTTGAAAGAAATTAGGAGCAGTAGACCAATTTAAAGCCATAATTTATGGAGAACGAAATAGACGAAGTTAAGGAATTCTGTTACCCTGGAAGCAAAATAACACATGAGGAATGAAGCAAGGCGGACTTGAATCGCAGATTACCGCAGAGAAGGAGAAGTCTGCTGGTATAAAACATCGTTCTGATCCGACGATGAAATTTCTGTGAACGTACGTTTGGAGCATAGCATTGCATGGTAGTGGAACATGGACTGTGGGGAAACCGGCGTAGTGCTATAAAAGGATGTTAAAAATTAAGTGGACTGATAAGTAATGAGGAGGTTCTTCGCAGAATGGGCAAAAGAAGGAATACATGGAAAACATTATCAAGAAGAACAGACAGGATTATACGAAATCTATTAAGACTCTGAACTTGGTATATATTTTACAGAAATAAATCCAAGCCCACGGAAGATGACACACATGTGTTGAAACGTATTTGAATAAAGAAAACATTGTGTTGGCCATAAGTCAGACTTTAAAAAATCAAATTTAGTTCGGAAACGCGGAAAAAATGCCAGTAGCAGTTGCCAGCTTGAACCAAATGTACTTTTAAATCCATGCCAAACCTCTCCCACAAAGCTCTAAAACAAATACAAGAATACAACAGTACAGTCGCACAAAACTATCTTCAACATTAGGTTTCATTTCGGGTTTTGTAAAAAACAATCTAAACAGGAAGTCACCATACCTTGAAATAGCTTATTCGTTAAAAAAAAAAAAAAGAAAAGAAAAGAATCACATTCATTTCGATGACATCGTACAAGGAATCATGAACAAAGTATATAAAGGAATCTCTCTAGTACTTACAAGTGAAACATAATGCATCAGAAGAACAGAAGGATTCATAGATCAGCATCGTTAAATTAATCAGTGATCCCACGATGAGGTACCAAACAAACATACAGAAACTTCTGAAAGCTCTCGAAACTACCATCACAGTTCAAGCAAAGTAAGTGACACAAAATAAACTGAATGTACCCAACCTAAATCGTCTACCAAAAATACACAAAAAATGTCTGATTAGACCGGTAATTATCTTAAAAAATGCACCATCTTAGCACCCTGTTGGACACACAGACACATTACTAGAGAAATTGTAGACTTTCACAAACAAAAGAATCTAAAGAACACCAAACAACTGATAAAAAAGGATAAAACAACCCTACATCATTTGGTAACACAACGGGAAAAACAGTCAACGTTATTAAAGAGCAACTGCAGAAAATAGTGTACACAAAAAATGAGACACAGATGAAACAGATGCCATTCTAAAGATTAAAACAGAACGCAGTTACTTCACATTGAACAAGAAGTTATGTTTTAAAAAAAAGGTCTGTCAGTGGGCTCACTCTTCACTGGCCTACTTGCAGAAATATTTCTAACCCACATTTGAAACAAAATACTCAGTGAAATTATTCATGCAAGCAATACAAGGTTGTATACTGGATCCGTTATGTTGACGGCATCACTTGTTTGTTGATTTTGAAATATGCAGCTATTAGTACAGCGTTCCGCAAACAATCCAATCACCCAATAATACACAAACATCAAGTTTCAGATGCGTGTTACGTAGATTTAACAGAACTGTAGTGGAGAAACTCAGCTATACATGTTAACTAAACAGCCTAGATAGCCTGAGACAATAGATACTGCATACAAATAACAAACAAACTGAGTAACAAAATAAAAAAGCAAATTAAGAAAAGTCAAAACAATGCATAAATTTCCATACACAACAAAGAGCGAGGAACACCAATACATGACAAACACAGGGAACTAGGAGCACCTTCAAAAGAACGCAGCTAACACACAGCAACAAAATCTTCCACAGGATGGGAAACGTTCTGAAGAAACAAGGGCTGCAAATATCATTCCGCACAAACAACACAATATAGAAAACTCTAAATGCTAAGAACAGACAACAGACAAATTTCCGTAAGCTTGAATTTGTCACTTAATCTGCATTTCATGCCAGTCTGTCTACAAGGGCTAAACATGCAGAAATTTTAAAACTGGGTATTCTGAGCAACTCATATAAGAAAACAAATATCCGAACCATATTGAAACTGATCTCAACATTCTCAGAGAAATCAACAGTCTCTGTCGATGACTCACGAGAGAGGAGAACTACAATAACCTAAAAGCAGTCGTACTAGGAAAAAGAGTCTTGAACGAAAACAGAGCACTGTGGAACAAAACACTGTAACAGGTAAGGAATTACACAAAGACACATCCCAAATAAAACGTAACATCCAGACATCCTCGTATATCCGAAAACACCTGCTTCTGTCTGCTTCATCTTTTTTCCAGCTCTCTCACTCCCTCACCGTCCCTCGTCCATCCTCCCCCCCCCCCTCTCTCTCTCACACCTTCTCTCTCTTTTATTGCTCTCTCTCTCTCTTTCTCATGGTCCCCCCCCCCTCACCGCCCACGCACATATCACATATACCCACAGCAAACGTACTACAGTAGTTTTTACCGAACATTCAACACTGACCCTACACTGAACGGAAACAAAACGATGAATGAATTAGCGGTGACAATAACCTACCATCTTTCTATTACTATGGTGGCATAAGTGCTCAAATCCCGTTTCGTATGAATACGGATGAGAGTGTATGGGGTTCTGCCCACTCGTCGTGTGTAGGGTGCCTAAAGGATGCTGCCTTCTCGGTATGCTATACCATTCAAGAAAATAACATTAGTAGTTTTATTTCAATAAAGCAAATTGATAATACTTAACTTTGGAATAAGTATGGTGTCGCAAGCGATGATCGACATGCAAAATAAATCCGAGTCCTTTGTTATATGCAATGGTCGTGCAAGTTTGACACACAGTTTGTGGATCGCTAATAACTGCTGTTGTAGCACTCTCTGCAGGACAGAGTGAAATATAAAAAAGTGGCGAAACCAGTGAATCTAAGCGAATTGGAAAAAGAAACCGGACCAAAGATATACAATATTTAGTACAGTGATCCACAAAACTACACAAGAAAAAGTATTCTAAAAATAGGCAAATCTTTTTACGACTACTTTTCAGGTGACATGCTGTAGATACGATAGAAAGATATAAAAACAAGCCAGCCTACAGTAAATCATTTTCGCAACTTATGCAGTTCCGGATGACCAATAGAATCAAATTGATTTAGATGCACATGTTATAGTTTTGAAGGAAGAAACAGAAAAACAACTATGAACTTCATATGATATTGAACAGGAATAGATTGAGATAAACAGAGAATAACCCATAGGTGCCGAAACATGTCTCGGTGAACAGAACTAGAAATACATTGTGTTTCGCATAAGGTGGAGTTTAAAAATCGAAATTTTTGTATTTAATCAGGCTTGCATTTTTCGTATAGACATATAGTTGTGAAAGGGCACATGCCTTTGGTAAAACAACCTTTGTACAGCTACAACTGTCGCAAATTTTGTGCGAACTAGCTGCTTGTCTGAGGTGGCCTAGAAAGCTGAAAGCCTGTACGCAAGTAAACATTATTGTCGAACGTCAATAACGTGTATTTCATTTTTAATATGCCTGTCTTCTTCCGAGTACATACGGAATACTCCAAGAATGATGTTTTTGCCTTATTGTTGATTTTATACACCACCCCTCCACAACTGGTTCAAAATGGTTCAAATGGCTCTGAGCACTATGCGACTTAACTTCTGAGGTCATCAGTCGCCTAGAACTTAGAACTAATTAAACCTAACTAACCTAAGGACATCACACACATCCATGCCCGAGGCGGGATTCGAACCTGCGACCGTAGTGGTCGCCCGGTTCCAGACTGCAGCGCCTAGAACCGCACGGCCACTCCGGCCGGCTCCCCAGTTAGGGGGCAAAAGTCAGCAGCAGCGTAGTTGTTACTCTGAAACCATTCCAGTAACACATATTGAAGAAATGAGTTTTCAAAAATGCAAGATGCACATATTTGGGGATTCATATTTATGTAACGAGGTTTCAATATGGAATGAAGTGGAACGGTACTGTTATGACGTATTTTTGTTGATGGTGTTGGTACTGTTGCTGGTATTCCGGGTGATGCTGTCGTGCAGAGAGTATCGTTGATTATAGCTGCACAGTTCCTAGTCGCTGTGGATTACTCAAATAGGGACTATGGTGTAGCAGTGTCGAACGTGGGAGATGTGTTGTATGGGATGTGGGGCTACGTGGGTGAATGTACTGGGGTTGGAGTTTTGGAATATGAGAAGTATGTAATTTATTATAAGAAACAAGTGGGAGTCATGAGGCTTATTATGAAATAGAAGTGTGAAGAGCAAGCAATAGCTGAACTAATGTGTTGATTCGGCCGAATATAAAATGCCATTGGTTTTAGAAGCAATTGGACTTTACATATAAGCGGAAAATGGGGTAGTCAGCAATGGTTATTTGGGTCATTTGTACGGGCTAATGTTCTTGAGAACAGTTTTTGGTGGTAGCCTTTACGATGCGCCTGATGCTTCGCTCATTCTATTCTATGTACATTCTAAAAGGTTCTCATTAGGACACGAAAACAGGGCAGCAGTTGACAGAGAGCAACGGGCCGTTTCCACAGATAGGACAGCCTTGATGAGGCGTCAGATAGTTGTATAGCAAACAGTCGTGGTACGAATGCCACCAGAGTTGGGATAAATGCAAGCAGAGTTCATGGAAAACCGTTGGGCTGGTTACTGCGTATGCGCCCAGGTTGCCCACCGTTCACGCACCAGATTTTCTATTTTGCAAACATACAAGAACCGAGAGACAAAGATCTTAATATATTTCGTATTAACACTAGTTCGAGCTCCTCTATATTTATCTTTTGTAATTCAATAGAAAAAAAGCGGGCCTTGATGGAGTATACTCTGAAACCATAGGAAGGCCGCACCACAGATAATCCCACTTTTGACGGTATTAATCAACATAAGCTTACCACCCATATGGAAGTCAACAAGTACAACGATCATTAATAAATCAGAGGACAGGGATCCAATTGACGCAAAGCCACACAGCACACAGGCTCACCTGCTTTCTAAACACGCTGGCCAATATGGAGGAGACGCGGCTGTGTGACAGACAACAACACACAGACAGCTCCTTGGCCTCAGTCCACCCCAGTATCGTTTCAGGTAAAAGAAAAAATAAATAAATAAAATTAAAAAATAAAAAATAAAAAAATCAATAGGCGACGCAATCATCGAGCATCAGAGATAATTTAATACAGGCAAGGCAAATATGCCGTAGCAATACTGACATCGCTGACCCTTAAAACCTTTGGTGACCTGCGCTATTCGCAAGGTAAAGAGAAATCCAAGTTCCGTCGACGCTATATAACCACCTACTTGATTATTCCAAAAACATAATTGTACACTGAAGCGCCAAAGAAACTTTAGGCAGGCGTGTACAAATACAGAGATACACAAACAGGCAAACCGAGCGAGGTGGCGCAGTGGTTAGACACTGGACTCGCATTCGGGAGGACGACGGTTCCATCCCGCGTCCGGCCATCCTGATTTAGGTTTTCCGTGATTACCCTAAATCACTCCATACAAATGCCGGGATGGTTCTTCTGAAAGGGCACGGCCGACTTCCTTCCCCATCCTTCCCTAATCCGATGAAACCGATGACCACGCTGTCTGGTCTCCTTCCCCAAACAACCAATCAACCAACCAACCACAAACAGGCAAAATACGGCGATGCGGTCGTGAGCCACTATATAAGACAAAAAGCGTCTGTCGCAGTTATTAGATCGGTTACTGCTGCTACAATGGCAGCTTATCAAGATTTAACTGAGTTTGAGAGTGGGGTTATCGTCGGCACACGAGCAATGGGACACAGCATCTCCCGTGCAATCATTTCACAAGTGCACCGTGAATATCAGGAATCCCGTAAAACATCAAATCTACGACATCGTTGTGGGCGGAAAAATATCCTGCAAGAACGGGACTAACGGCGACTGAAGAGAACCGTTCAACGTGACAGAAGTGCAACCCATCCGCAAATTGCTGCAGATTTCAGTGCTGGGCCATCACCAAATGTCAGCGTGCGAACCATTCATCAAAACATCATCGATATGGGATTTCGAAGCCGAACGCCCACTCGTGTACTTTGATGACTGCATGACATAAAGTCTTACGTCTCGCTCAGGGCCGTCAACACTGACATTGGACTGTTGATGACTGGAAACATGTTGCCTGGACGGACGAGTCACGCTTCAAATTATATCGAGCTGATGGACGTGTACGGATACTGGAAACAACCTCATTGATCTAAGGACCCTGAATGTGAGCAGGGGACTGTTGAAGCTGGTGGAGGCTCTGTAATGGTGCGGACGGGAATCTGCAATTGGAAGGACATGGGGCCCCTGATACGTCTAGATACGACTCCGACATGTGACACGTACGTAAGCATCCTGTCTGATCAGCTGCATCCATGTTCAAAGTGCGTTACGACGGACTTGGGCAATTCCAGCAGGACAATGGTAGACCCCATACGTCCGGAATTGCTACAGAGTGGATCCAGGAACACTCTGCTGGTCACCGAACACCCCACACATGAACATTATTGAGTATATCTGGGATGCCTTCCGATGTGCTATTCAGAAGAGATCTCCATCCCCCCCCCCCCCCCCCCCGGCTTCCCGTACTCTTACGGATTTATGGACAGGCATGTAGCATTTATGGTGTCATTTCCCACGAGCACTACTTCAGACATTAGTCGAGTTCATGATGCCACGCCGTGTTGCGGCAATTCTGTGTATTGGCCAGGGCTCTTCACTGTAGAATTAGAGCAGGACGCCAAAAGGCTATAAAGAAAATGGCGAATGGCTGTCTTTAGGGTACTATATGTGGTCCCCAAGGACCAAGTGAGGGCACATGGCAGAACAGACTTTGACTACTCGCAAACAGGACACAAATTTTACCTTCATGTCAAACACGCATGAGAATAATACAACTTAATGCAAACAGAAGCACACTCGTCAGTGCAGAACTGCCGCGGGTAGCATTGGACTTGCAGGCGGATATTCTCTGCCTGCGAGAACCCTATGTAACAACCCAGGGAAACTTAACCAACCTACCCTGGGACGCTGTCACAATCTCAGACAGTCGAAATTACAAGGCAGCCATAGTTGTCCTCAACAAAACGTTAAACATCGTAAACATTACGCAGCTATGCAACAGCCATCTGGCCACAGCAGAAATAACCAAGGGTCGAGACACGTGGGTGGTCTCATCATTATACGCACAGTACAGTGACAACGTTGAGCCATACCTACATATTATACAAGACATTGCTGAGTATTCTAAAAATAAGAATCTAATTATATCTGTAGATATTAACGCCAGATCCACACTATGGCACTCGGACAGAAAGGACGACAGAGGACGGAAAGTCAATGACGTCGTACAGGAGACGCAACTACACATTATAAACGAAGACGGACCTACACCTACATACAGAGGTGCAGACGGTTCTGCCAGTAAAATTGATATTACTCTGGTGAATGACAGAACATTACGACGACTGCAAAGGTGGACCATACACGACTCTCTGACCACAAGTGATCACAACATAATCGAAATAAGACTCACAACAAACAATAACCGCACCACACACAACACAACACACTTCAACTTCAAAAGAGAAAACTGGGACAGACTACAAAAAATTGTTGAAAACGAAAATATATACAACATACAGGGAATCGTGGACTACAGAGCACACAAACTGACACAAATCATCCAAAAAGCGCAAGAAACAGCAATACCTATGCGCACATACAGCAAACAACGGGAAACACCATGGTCAGACGAATTAACCAGACTCAAACGTGACATGGCAAGGAAACATAAACTATACCAGAGGACATGGATACAAAGAGACAAACTACTAAGACTAGCTGCATATAGGGAAGCCAAAGAACTCTTCAAAGAGACATTACTTCAGACCAGAAAACAACACTGGGAGAGCTACTTGGCACACACACACACAACGGAATATCTGGCGGGAACAATACAAGATTCTGACAGAAAAAATCAAGACCCCATTGGCATAAAGCACGCTACGGCAGGATGACGGCACAATGACAGTGGGATGGAGAAACACAGCGCAATATCTGCTGAACAAACTCCTCCCGGAAGACGCCACAGACACAGACACACAGGAACAGACCACACTCAGGCAAGGACTACATGAACAGTATGACACTGACGCCGTCACCTGTCCCTTTGCGCACGAGGAAGTTGCGGTAGCGATAAGAGAGCTAAAAAATAAGAAAGCACCTGGACCTGACAGGATCCATGCAGAAGTGCTCAAGAGGCTAGCACCACAGATCACCCCATACTTAACAGAACTACTAAATGACGCCTTAAGGCTAGGCCGTGTACCGACAGTCTGGAAGACCTCAAATGCAGTCATCATACGAAAATCAGCAGACAGAGACCAATCAGATCCGAGATCTTACAGACCTATATGCCTTATAAACACCATGGCAAAAATCCAAGAGAGGCTACTGTGTGACCGCTTGCAGGCACACAGAACCCTACTTGGAATGAATCCTCACCAGTTTGGATTTCGGAAAAGAAAAAGCATTGATGATGCAATAAACAGAGCTCTATAAATTACACAAAACACAGATAAAACATACTATTTGGCAATCATGATAGACATCGCAGCAGCATTTGACAACCTGTGGTAGCCAGCACTGTTTCTGAGGTTACGCCAGATAGAAGTACCCGTAGCCCTATACAACAGTCTATTAGACTACTGCAGGGACAGAATAGTGGAATGGCGTGTGAGCAACCGGAAGGTAATAAGGAAAATTACCAAAGAATGTCCGCAGGGATCGATCTGTGGACCCATCTTCTGGGACATAATTTTTGAACCTCTCCTGCAACTGCTGGATGAGGATATGAGGACAGACGGTGCTGTCGCTTATGCAGATGACCTACTGGTGGTTATCTCAGAAAATACAAGAGCCCAGCTAGAGGAGAAGGCGAGTGGCACACTGCAAACAATAGCACAATGGTGCAACACAAACAAGCTCAAGATAGCGGGCAACAAAACAACATACACACTGCTGAAAGGACGACTCAGACGCAATCCATCAACAAAGATAGAGAACAACAACATAAAGAGAATGACAGTAACCCGCTACTTGGGCGTATACATAGATGAGAAACTGAACTTCCATGAACACATCAGAATAACAACAGACAAGGCAGAAAAAATACTACATAAACTGGCAAGGATTAATTCAGGACAATACAGACTTCCTCTGTCGGTCACACGAACTTACCACTGCGCACTCTTCGAATCAGTGCTAAGCTTTGCGGCCAGTGCATGGGCGCACAGACTCAACCTCGCCACAAACAGAACAGCGGTTAGGCGAGGGCAGAGAAGCGTCCTAATGCGACTATCGACAGCTTTCGGCACTACATCAGTCGAAGCACTGTGTGTCGTGCTAGGAATCTTCCCGGTAGATATTACAATCAAATATCGGGCCGCTCTGTACTGGTTAAAGATGGGTAGACTAGACCAGGTCAACATAATGACTGGTTTACTTTAAATGCGAACATTTTTAGGTTAGGCTTTACCGTGACTGTTACTGACATTAAATGAAACAACAAGTTTACTGTTACCAGTCACCGTTTTATTTATTTCCACGACGCGTTTCGAAGGTTTAAACCTCCATCATCGGGTGGATTTACATTGCACTGTTTTTGTACTCGAAAATAGCCTTGATTGCTTGACTGGGCAGATTAACTTTAAATGCGAACATTTTTAGGTTAGGCTTTACCGTGACTGTTACTGACATTAAATGAAACAACAAGTTAATCTGCCCAGTCAGGCAATCAAGGCTATTTTCGAGTACAAAAACAGTGCAATGTAAATCCACCCGATGATGGGGGCTTAAACCTTCGAAACGCGTCGTGGAAATAAATAAAACGGTGACTGGTAACAGTAAACTTGTTGTTTCATTTAATAATGACTGGTTCCCCGCTGAACAATAACCGGAACCTCAAAAAATGGAAAATCGACACATGGCAACAGGAATGGGGTACAAGCGATAAGGGACGGAGAGTGTATACTTTTTTTCCGAACATAACGGAAAGGTTAAGAATGAAACATGCCGATCCTAGCCGCGGCATGGTGCATTTCTTGACTGGCCACGGACCTTATCCCGCGCACTTAAATAGCGTGAGTCTAAGAGACACGTCAACATGTACATGTGAAGGTGTGGGAACCCCCGAACAAACGATCCTATTCTACGGGAAATACAGACAGCACAGGAACACACCTGGGATACAACACCTACAGACAGAGGAACACATATACGACGCGATCAGAACACCAGAACTTTGGGACGAATTGAACGCACTAACAGACAAATTTTCTGATGAATGCCACAAAGAGTACAGGAACGAAAGAACACACAGACGATAAACCCATATGCAGCACCCAGACAGACACCATAGTGTGGAACATGTAAACTAAACTCAATATATAACAACTGACACGCAATAGACTCACATAAGTAGTCCTGCAATGGACAATACCGATTAGATTAATGTATGAAATTCGGTATAAACAGTGTCGGCGCACCGTCGCAACTGCCATCAGCTAGAAATAAATAGAGATATCAATTGTTATAAATAGAATAGAATAGAACTTCCTAGGCTAAGGTTAGGAGACTAAGGATCAGAGGCTTGAAGATAAATGGCAAGGTGCTCATCCTCAGTACCCTAAGGTGGAGGGACTATCATCTCTTCCTTTCCTATCGTCTTTTCTCCTCTTCAGTCTAAACTATTCCTTGTATTTCCTTCTTCTAATCCAAATTTAAGTTTGTAAAATTTTTGTTAAAACGGTTTTGGGAAAGCTGCCAAAGAAAAGAAAAAAAAAAGGAAAGACCCGCCTCCACGTGGCGGGACACGGGCAACGGTACGGCCGGATGCGGGAACTGGTGTGGGTTTCATCAACTACATCAGCACACGCACACCGGTCGTAGCGGCCAAGTGGTCAAAATAGACCCACCTTAGCACTTAGGTGGTGGGTCGTAAAATCAGGGCGGCAAGTGATAAAAAAAAAGGTCCCATATTCTGGGATATTGCAATCGAGCCGCTCTTAAACGGGTTAGATAGAGGTGACAGAGTAGATGGGCAGTAGCATATGCTGACGACCTGCTGGTTGTGGTATTGTGAACTACAGAGCAGATTATCAGAAAATAGGACCACATACCTCCTCATGAGTGTGGGTGAGTGGAGCAAAAATAAACTCACGACGCCAACATGTTAAGCAGTGTACTTACAAGGGTACCTCCCCATCGCACCCCCCTCAGATTTAGTTATAAGTTGGCACAGTGGATAGGCCTTGAAAAACTGAACACAGATCAATCGAGAAAACAGGAAGAAGTTGTGTGGAATTATGAAAAAATTAGTAAAACATACATACTGAGTAGTCCATGGCAAGATAGGCAACTTCAACGACAGTTTTAGCTCAGGAATGCCGTGGTCCCGTGGTCAGCGTGAGCAGCTGCGGAGCGATAGGTCCTTGGTTCAAGTCTTCCCTCGATTGAAAAATTAAATTTTTTATTTTCAGACAATTATTATCTGACAAATTCTTATGTTTTCATCACTTTTTGGGAGTGATTATCACATACACAAGAAAATCTATATCAGGCAAGGTAGAAGAATTTTTTTACCCATTCACCAAGTGTGCAAGCTAGGTGGGTCGACAACGTATTCCTGTCATGTGATGCACATGCCGTCACCAGTGTCGTATAGAATATATCAGACGTGTTTTCCTGTGGAGGAATCGGTCGACCTATGACCTTGCGATCAAATGTTTTCGGTTCCCATTGGAGAAGCACGTCCTTTCGTCTACTAATCGCACGGTTTTGCGGTGCGGTCGCAAAACACAGACACTAAACTTAATTACAGTGAACAGAGACGTCAGTGAACGAACGGACAGATCATAACTTCACGGAAATAAAAAAATTAAAATTTTCACTCGAGGGAACACTTTAACTAAAGATCCCTCGTTCCGCAGCTGCTCACTCTAACCACGGGACCACTGCGCTCCTACGCTCATACGATCCTCGATGTTACTTATGTTGCGCGTGGACTACTCAGTTTGTATATTTTGCTTATTTTTTCATAGTTCCACACAACTTCTTCCTGTTTTCTCGATTGATCTGTGTTCAGTTTTTCAAGGTCTATCCACTGTGCCAAATTATATCTAAATCTGAGGGGGGGGGGTGCGATGGGGAGGTTCCCTTATTAGTACCTAAATGTGTATTCATAAGAAACCCTATCACGAACGATGATGACATCCACATACAAAGGAAAGAGGCGACGAGATACCTTGGTATATACATTGACGAAAAACTAGCATTTAGCGAGCACACATGACTTCGACTAAGGAACGTAATTATTGTAGAAATTGGCAAAACTGAACACTACGCAACATAAATTGCCTCTAATCTGCCAACGAAAAGAAAATATGAACACATCACAAATCCTTGCTGGAGTCCATAGTAAGTTCCGCGGCAAGTGCTTGGGTTTGTCGACAGTGTCTTGTGACCTCAAAAATGCGACGCGTTTGCAGAGAAGCATATTGCTAAGGACGTCGTAGGCATTCGGTACAACGCCGGTGGAGTCACTGTCCGTGATGGTGGGAGTCTGCCCCACTGACATCATCCATTAAAGGGCTACACCATACTGAGTGAGGAAGGGCAGACGCTACAAGATACTGGAAACAACAGGAGACGATGTCACAGGTCAGTGCCAACTAAACAGTTGGCGGAACGACACCTGACAAGGAGAATGAGACGCAACTCATAACGAACGTCATTTCTTCTCCCCCACTATCCGTGAACAGATGAGACTAAAGCATGTCGATCTAACGCGTGACGTAGTTTATTTTATCATACCCAGCATATTTATTTTCCCATACCCAGCATATCTATATTGTGTTGGTCTAAGCCAAACCATGTATACAAGTAGACAATATTGATCCCTTGAGTATGTAACACTATATTACAACACACTTACACACGTAAGACCAAGGACACAGTATGGGGAGACAAATAAAACAACACGATAACTGGCGTGTAATGAACATTACACCTGACGAAGCGTCACGATCCTTATACAGACAAGAAGGACCATACGCATTGATCGTAGTGAATACATGAAACTCGACAATGGGACACATAGAAGGATACGGACACTATCACAGGCACTGATTCAGATGCCGGAGCAGACACAGGTAATGATATACATATACGCATCTATATATAAGGTAACATTTACAATGATAGATTTAGAACAATCATTATTGTATCTGTATATAAACCAAATATATAACACTTGAATAACGTATAAGGAAAAAGGTACAATCAATTTTGTCAAAGGTACAGCACAAACAACACACATACAACATGTAGAGCTGAGTCTAGTTGTAGCAACACAAACAGTATAATGAGTGCTTCTTACATAACACACTCAAAGCAAGTAAAGAGCAATAATAGTTAATTTATTGTACTACATAAAGACATCATTTAACGTTACTAAAAAATCTTGAAAAGTACTTTGACAATATATTTCAACTCAAATTTTTACGTGATTCTCTAATAAACGATCTGACAGGCAAAGGCTCTGTATATATATATATATATATATATATATATATATATATATATATATATATATATATATAGTGATTTTCAAAATGTTAATAACTAGTTTAGACGCAATGAGTCGTCATTTTCAAATCTGATCACAAACCTGAAAAACTGCCTTTAATTGCAACCACATTTCTTTCAAATATTACGAAACATACACTAAAACCAGTGAACTGAAGCAAAGGCAGCAAAAGCGGTTCACAAGACGTCATGACAGTTTTTGGTTCATCAGTCATTTCATAACTTAATTCAGTGTAGATGAAAACTGCAATCGGATGAAGAATATTACATAATCTTCCATTATGTACTGCAACGATGCAACGATCACTTGCAAACAAAGGCTTACATGTCCGAAAATTAAAAAAATACGCACTCGTACTGTGTTCCGCTAATGAAATGTTACAAAGACGATGCACTCCCATTTGGAGCTAAAATAAGACTAATCTGCAATCATGAGATCGGTTCAGTTGCCTAGAGGGACATCAAACCACTAGAGGCCGTAACTGTAGCAAACAAAAACAGAAGACAAAAATGGATCTACATAAAATTTACAATATGAAGCGCTATAAGGTGCCACTGTCAAATTTCTATTAATATTTCTTTTGCTAAAACGTAAACACTAACCAGAAGGTGCTATTCATTATTTACAAGCGTTGAAGACGGTTGACAGAGTGCATGACCGTAGGAAACGGATTGTAACAGCTTACAGAAAGAATTTTCCTTACAGTGCAACATTATGGCAACCTATATATAATCCTACGTTCACTATTATGATGTCATCTGTTACTCATTATAACATAGGTATGTACAGAATAAGGAATCGTCTGGAACCGCGCGACCACAACGGTCGCGGGTTCGAATCCTGCCTCGGGCATGGATGTATGTGATGTCCTTAGGTTAGTTAGGTTTAAGTAGTTCTAAGTTCTAGGGGACTGATGACCTCAGACGTTAAGTCCCATAGTGCTCAGAGCCATTTGAACCATTTTAATAAGGGATCAATACAAATTTATTACATCTGTAATGCAATGTGGCAATGCAAAAGTACAGTCGTTATAGGGAGTGGGAAAGGAAGGGTTGGGGTGGGGGTGGAAGGGGGGGTTTAGCAAGTGATTTATACTTGTTTTTTGTGCTTGACCTAAGATGCAAGAAATGTGCAGCCAGTATAGAACAGTGTCACAGTGACGCCATGTTACACATCATATGAAAATGGCAACCTGAAACTTTTATAGTGATAAAAAATATATAAGGGCAAAAATTAATGTGGTAGGAGGCTCGAGATCTACGATATTGCATAATTTTGCGTACAGTATACATTGCACAGTTCTGCAATAATATACCACCATATTATCTTACTCGTAGCATACAACTACAACATTCACAAATGAGGTAGACAACCCATATTTTACCAATAACAGTTGGTGAAGACAAAATATGCAGTATATAGAATTAGATCTATGCTATTGCATATGCGCATTCTAGGTAGCCAGATGTCTAATTAACTCAAAAGTTATAGGTTATTTGACAGAATGGATCTCATTATTTCCACAAATAATTAAAAATGCAAATAAACATATACTATGGCAGTAAGATTGAACTGAAGATAACACCGCAACACACGTCAGCACAGTGTCTAAATACTGAAATGTAATAAAATATTGATACATACCACAGAACTGTATCAAAATAACATATCATGAAAACATTTACACGCAAGATACACCACCAATATCTTATACAGCAGGACAAACAAGTGACATATCACAATAACACTTGTAAGTAAGACAGAAAATCAGGTAGGACAAACAACCTGTGACCGAGAGTACAGAATGTGTAATAAGCCATTGATTCATAATACAGAACCACGTCAAAGTAAAATCATAGAACTCAAACACTTGTAAGAAAGGCAAACAAACAATATATCTTTAAAAAATGTACAACAGATACCAAAGAACAATTCATATGGTAGGCAACACAGTGTCTAAGCTGTTGCATAAGTGCATTGTGCAACATAGTATATGATTGTGCCAAAGTGACACCATATAATGGTAACATTCACAAACATGGTAAACAACCCATACACTTTTATGAATAACAAAAAGTGAAGATAAAAAACCATTGTTACATCAAGTAATATAATCTCCAGAATTATAGGTAACATGAAAATATGGATCTTCTTATTTACACAACAACTACAACAGGAAACAACAAATACAATAGCAGTGATAGTAAAACTGAAGACAAAGGCATTAGACGTGTAACAAGATATTGATTTATAATACAGAACGTGTCAAAATGCAAAATGACATCATATATACGCCAACATAAACGTAGTAGGACATGACAACAACAAAGAAATGGCAAATAGCTCGAGGTCTAAGCTACTGCATATGTGCATTATTAGTAACTTGAGGTCTGTGTTGTTGCATATAAATCAGCTTAAGTGGTTGAACAACTATCTTATAATGTAGTATACCCTCCTAAAATTGCATGTAATGTGACAGAAAGTATCTTCCTGTTCGAGCGATTATTTATGCAGGCAACTGATCTTACACACTGCAGTGATGGTAAACTGAAGTCAACGCTTCAGTAACAGTGTGTACTACACATATGATGAGTCTTACATTCTACTAACACAGTAGCATCACAAATAATCCCTGACATGCAAAAATACAATATTTACGAATTGCAGAGCATTATACAAGCATACCTGTGATAACAATAACAATAAATAACCAAAGTTTAGTTCAGACAACATACCTTCCATAAATTACCCATAAACAGGGAAGTTATATTATGCGTTTTCCTTATTAAGTTAAATCAATAGTTGATACATAAGACTACATGACTTCACCAAAGACAGTAAAAAATTCTTGTATTTAAGTTCAACACGTTCATTTAAAACTTTGTTACGCTCTTTTTTATGCAAACTGTAAGTTCATCCTACGTCCCTTTTTTCTCTGTGTAATATATCCTTATTTTCCCTGATGCAATCTACCATGTGTTTAGTATCTTGTAAATACAATCCAAAAATAGTGTTATTGGTCTCTACATATTCTCTCTAAACCTACTTTTAAAAGCTCTACCTGTCTGTCCTGTATACATAGAATTACGGTCAGAGAATTTTAATTTATATACCCGCGAACCAGAATACCTGTCTGCATTGCTGCTAATATTACATCTTAATTTATGTTTTAAGAAATTATGTCTTCAAAGCTATTATAATGTTTTGTTTCCTAAAATGTCTAACAATTTCCTCACAAACTTTGCCTGTATAAGTTACTGAAACGTAAGAACACTTTTCTTTATCTTTCTACGTTCAGTTAAACCTTTATTTTTATCAATATTTTATCTACAGATATGTAGTTTGCCATAATGCTGCATTGTAAGGAAACTTCTTTCTCTAAGCTGTTACAATTCGTCTACTACGATCAAGCACTCTGTCCAACCGTCTTTAAAGAATGTAAGTAATGAATAGCACCTTCCAGTTTAGTGTTTACTTATTAGCAAGAGACATGTTCGTAAAAATTTGACAGTGGTGCCATCTAGCGCTTGTTATTGTAAGTGGACCCCCTTTTCCTTATGTTTTTGTATGCAACACTTATGCCCTCTAGTGACCTGATGTGCAACCCAGTCAACTGAAGCGATGTCACGCTTGCAGATTAGTCTTGTGAAAGCCCCAAATGGGAGTGCATCGTCTTCGTAAGATTTCATTAGCAGAACACTGTACGATTGCGTTCTGTGTTCGAGTTTTGGGATTGCTGCACTTTATAAGATTGCGGTGAGGCTATGGTAACTTCTTATCTCACGGCAACTTTCGCTACGATGTCAGTAAACTGAACATATTCTTTAATTTTCAGACGTGTGAGATTTTTTTCGAAAAATGACCGCTGCATCACTGCAGAGCGTAATGCAAGAGTATGTAGTATTTTTCATCCGAATGCAGTTTTCATCTACACTGAATTCAGGTGTGAAATAACCGATCAACCAAAAACTGTCATGACGTCTAGTGACTGCTTGTGCTACCTTTTCTTCAGTTTACCGGTTTTAGTGTATTTTTCGTAATATTTGTAAGAAGTGTGGTTGCAATTAAATGCAGTTTTCCAGGTTTGTGATTAGAGTTGAAAATGACGACTCATTGCGTCGAAACTGGTTATGCAACCTTTTAAGAGTTTCATTGTTTTAGTGACTGTGGCTTGACGACCGTTTGTGGTTTCAAATAAACATTTAAATTTCATTCAGTCACACTCCTTGATGACAGTTGTGTCGAAATACGATACACACTGAAGCACCAAAGAAAGTGGTATAGGCATGGTTATTCAAATACAGAGATATGTGAACGCAGAATACGGCGTTGCGGTCGCCAACGACCATATAAGACAGCAAGTGTCTGACCGAGTTGTTGAATCTGTTACTGCAGCTACAATGGCAGGTTATCAAGATTTAAGTGAGTTTGACCGTGCTGTTACAGTCAAGGCAGAGCAAGTGTGGAGATGTAGGTTTTCCCCTACGACCATTTCGCAAGTGTACCGTGAATATCAGGAGTCCGATAAAACATCAAATCTCCGACATCGCTGTGGCTGGAAAAAAAGATCCTGCAAGAACGGGACCAACGACGACCGAAGAGAATCATTCAACGTGACAGAAGTGCAACCTTCCGCAAATTGCTGCAGATTTCAATGCTGGGCCATCAACAAGTGTCAGCGTGCGAACCATTGAACGAAACATCATCCATATGGGATTTCGGAGGCGAAGGCCCACCTCTGTACCCTTGATGACTGCACGACACAAAGTTCTACGCCTCTCCTGGGTCCGTCAACACCGACATTGGGATGTTGATTACTGGGAACATGTTGCCTGGTCGGACGAGTGTCGTTTCAAATTGTATCGAGTGGATGAACGTGTGCGGGTTCGGAGACAACCTCATGAATCCATGGACGTGCATGTCAGCAAAGGACTGTTCAAACTTATGAAGGCTCTGTAATGGTGTGGGGAGTGTGCAGTTGGAGTGATATGGGACTGCTGAAACGTCTAGATACGACTTTGACAGGTGACACGTACGTAAGCATCCTGTCTGATCACCCGCGTCCATTCACGTCCATTGCGCATTCTGGCGGACTTGGGCAATTCCAACAGGATAGTAGGAAACCACACACGTCCGGAATTGCTACAGAGGGGACCCAGGGAACACTCTTCTGAGTTTAAAAATTTTCGCTGGCCACCAAACTCCCTAGATATGAACATTATTGATCATATCTAGGAGGAATGAGATTTTCACTCTGCAGTGGAGTGTGCGCTGATATGAAACTTCCTGGCAGATTAAAACTGTGTGCCGGACCGAGACTCGAACTCTGGACCTTTGCCTTTCGCGAGCAAGTTCACTACCGACTGAGCTACCCAAGCACGACTCCCGCCCCGTCCTCACAGCTTCACTTCTGCCAGTGCCTCGTCTCCTACCTTCCAAACTTCACAGAAGCTCTCCTGCGAACCTTGCAGAAGTAGTACTCCTGGGAGGTAGGGCACTTGCACGCGAAAGGCAAAGTCCTGAGCTCGAGTCTCGGTCCGGCACACTGTTTTAATCTGCCAGGAAGTTTCAATTCTTAAACTAATTGCATGACACACTTACTTTTCAAGTTTTTGGACGTTGCTTTTCTAAGGCTATGTTTTTCTGAATTCGTGGTGGCCCGCATCAAACGAGTCAGAAGATTGATGACTCAAAGAAGAAAAAAAATACGTGCTTAGCAATTGCCAAGCGATACCTGGTTCGCTAGTATACAACAGAAATATATACACACGTAAATACATATTATTTTACGCTAGTGAACATAGAACGTAAGATCACGCCATCTGTGGGCGACAGGCTGAAGGCTGTGTTGCTGCGGTCCTCGCCCTCCGATGGCGAGTAGTAGTGGATAGAGTGGTGGTTGCCCGAGAGCGAGAGGCTGAATGTCCTGAGGCACTCCCTCCTAAACAGCGTCTGTGGTGGCGTGCTGTAAATCAAAACTCTTTTCTTCCTATTCCTGTCTTCTTAATGCACAGTCATTTTTACGCATTTCCGTTTCCTAATTACTTCTAAGTTTACAAGTGTTTAAAACTGCAACATTGCTAAAACATTCTTACAGTAACAAAAACTTCATTTTAAGTATATGCACAATTTGATATTATGAAAACACAGGTTATTTGTAAATGACAGAAAATAAAATAAATAGAATTAAGAAATAAGTCCAACGCCAATCCGGAAAAAGAAGATGCCCCTTGAAATTTTCGCACCGTAGTGTAAGTGGTTGGGTCTGGTGTGATTTGATATGCTGATTTCCATTATCAATAACAGCGCTAAACGAGTATTGTGAACAGAGTGGGTGTAGCAATCAATTATCTGTACAGTGCGGAATTTGGGGGGGGGGGGGGGGCTCAGTACAAGTGGCTGGCTCTAGTAAGTATTATCAAACGGCACCCTCCCCTACTTTGCAGACGACCGCACAAGATCCGCACGTCAAGTCGTTAGCCAATCAAGTAAAGAAGTTTACTTTAGTCTCTACGAGTGACGACACGTGGTGCAAACAGCTGCTACTAGTCGGACCTGTGAATCGGAACAATGTTTATCTCTGGGAAAAGAAATGAGCAAGCGCTGGAGGTGACTGTAGATGAGGGACGGAGGGTACTATTTTCGAACAAAGGAGGATCAACACGTCTGAAAGCTACTGTGAGTTACGGTGTTAGTAGAGGAGATTTTGATCTTCATTTGTGACAGGCGGTAGATTTGTGAATAGTGGAACTATTTTCAAAGCTTAAAGTTTTTTGCAAGATATGAGAGAGCGTCAGACTTTTGGAAAAACGTCATCTACACAGTTCCGAAGATTTCAAGGGCAGGTAAGTGCGAGAATTACCACTCACACATCAGATTACTGGCAAGAATAATGTACGGAAGAACGGAAAAGAAAAGTGAGGATCTAGGTGACCAACAGTTTTAATTTATGAAAGGTACAGGGGCCAGACAGGCAGTGCTGACGTTGCGCTAAATAACAGATGCAACACTTAACAAGAATCAAGATATCCTCAGAGGATCTATCGACCTGAAAACAGCATTTGGCAAATTAAAATGGTGCAAAACATTCGAAATTCTGAGAAAAATAAGTATAAGCTATAGGAAAAGAAAAGTAATACATAAAATGTGTAGAAATCAAGAAGGAACGCTGATGAGTGGAAGACCAGGAACGATACGCTCGGATTAAAAATGGTATAAGAGAGAGAAGAACTGTTTTTCCCCTTATGCACAATCTCTACAACGAAGAAGCAGTCTTCTTTTCTGCTTTCGTTCCATATAGGCGCAGGGTCAGCATGGTTATTCATGGATGTGGCATGGTTGGTTTAAGGAGTGGCTGGATGCTCTTCCTGTCGCAACACAGCTCTCCCCCCCCCCCCTTCCTCCCCCCCCCCCAATGGCACCACAGGCACGTGTACCCCAAATGCGTACGAATAGGGTTATTCATGTGAAAGTAAGCAAAAGTTTCAGCTGTTTGCGTATCATGTAACTAACGCGGGACCTGGGTACTAGCCCGATGTTCACCCAATAGAATGTGTAAAACCCCCTAAGAACGCCATCCAGACTGGCTGGCACACGGACCCTCGTCGATAACCCGCCGGGTGAATTCGATCCAGGGCCAGCACACCTCCATTTCCCGCAAACGGCGCTTTAACAGGCTCGGCTGTCAGGGCGGGTCCAGCAAAGAAAGTAATGGCATCAACAAAAATCGGTTCGGGAGAGGTATTAAAATTTGGGGTGAAAGACTATCAGTGATAAGGTTCTCTGAATACATTGCTCTCGTTAATGGGAGAGAAGGAAAATTACAGACCGTGATGAATGGAATGGGCAATCTAATGAATAGAGAATACGGCTCGAAATAAGAAGAAGAAAGACGAAACTACTGAGCAGTAGAAGAAATGAGATGAACTATGAGTTCAACATCAAAATTGGTGACCGCGAAGTAATTTATGTGAAAGAAATCCAACAGTGGAAGCAAATAACGTATGGTGGACGTAGGAAGCAGGACACAAGCAAACTAGCTCAGCCAAAGGCGGCATTCCTGATGAAAATACGTCTGCTAAAATCAAACATCAGCCTCAATCTGAGGAACAAGTTTCTGATAATTTACATCTGTAGTGCAGGATTGTAAGGAACTGAATCATGGAATGTGCGGGAAAGCGAAAAGAAAACAATAGAAGCATTGGAGCTGTGGGTGCTCCAGAAGGTTTGTGAAAATTGGGTGAACTGTTAAGATGAGAAATGAGGAAGTTGCGCCCAGGAACGGCGAGGAAAATATCTGTGAAATACAGTGACAGGAAGATGCGGGGGGGGGGGGGGGAGGCAGTGCCTGATGATAGGACATGTTTTAACATATCAGATACTACAGGGAGCAGTGGACGGTGAAAACTGTAGGAGAAGCTTTCTTTTCATCAGTCTTCTAACTTGTTTAACCTCTACATCTCGGAGTTCTACGTCCTCAACTATTTTCTGGATGTATTCCAGTCTCTGTCTTCCTCTACAGTTTTTACCCTTCACAGCTACCACTAGTACCATGGATGTCTTAACACATATCCTACCCTCCTATCCCTTCTTCTTGTCAGTATTTTCCACATGTTCCTTTCGTGGCCGATTCCGGGAAGAACCTCCTCATTCCTTACTTTATCAGTCCGCATAATTTTCAACATTCCTCTGTAGTACCACATCTCAAACGCTTTGATTCTCTTCTTTTTCCGTATTTCCACAGTCCAAGTTTCATTCTCACTGCTCCAGACGTACATTCTCAGAAATTTCTTCCTCAAATTAAGGCTTACGTTTGATACTAGCATATTTCGGTTGGCTAGGAATGCCCTTTTTGCCAGTACTAGTGTACTTTTGATGTCCTCCTAGCTCCATCATCATGAGTTATTTTGCTACCTAGGTAGCAGAATTCCTTAACTTCATCTATTTCGTAAGCACCAATCCTGATGTAAAGTTTCTCACTGTTCTCATTTCTAAAACTTCTCATTAGTTTGGTCTTTTTCCGATCTACTCTCAACCTATATTCTGTACTCATTAGACTTCATTCCATTCAGCAGATTTTGTAATACTTCTTCATTTTCACTGAGGATAGCAATGTCATCAGCGAATCTTAATCTTGATATACTTTCCCCTTGAATTTTAATTTCACTCTTGAACCTTTCTTTCATTTTCGTCATTGCTTCTTCGATGTGTAGATTGAACGATAGGGGTGAAAGGGAACAACCCTGTCTAACACCCTTTTTAATCCGAGCACTTCATTCTTGGTCCCTCACTCCTATTGTTCTCTCTTGACTCTTGAGATATTGTATATTACCCGTCGTTCCGTGTAGCTTACCCCTATTTTGCTCAGAATTTCGAACACCCTGCACCATATTACATGTTCGAGAGCTTTTTCCCGGTTGACAAATTTCATGAACGTGCCCTGATTTTGCTTCAGTCTCGCTTCCAGCCAGCCGCGATGTCAGAATTGTCTCTCTGGTGAATTTACCTTTCCTAAAGCCAAACTTGTGGCGTTGATAGTTCCGATGCCACAACGTGGTACACGACCGTAGGTTGGCACTACGAGAACGGACGAACTACGCCGACCACAGCGCCCTCTAGCCGACGCTGTGGAACTCAACGAGCGCCGCTCTACTTTCTTCCCGGTTGACCAAGAGCAGACGACCCAGTAACTTAGCTTCTACTTCGTAGTGGGCTAGCTGCTACAGACTTGGCATTTGTTACTACTAGTAACTGTTAGCTTTGATACATAGACAACGGCTTCGCACCTACGTTCTCATCTTTACCAAAAGTTACGTATATGTCATTGAGTAATATTCTCTAGTAAATATACTTTTATTTTACATGCAGTACCGAAGTTCAAAATTGAGTCTGAGCACTATGGGACTTAACATCTGAGGTCATCAGTCCCCTAGAACTTAGAACTAATTAAACCTAACTAACCTAAGGACATCACATGCCTCCATGCCCGAGGCAGGATTCGAACCTGCGACCGTAGCGGTGGAGTACCGAAGTGCTTTACCTCTCCTGCTCCAACTCGCTTCCTTCATTCGGCCTATTTTGCAGACCGCAGGAGCAGACCCCCCACAAAAAACTGACCGTCATCTGTGACATCCTCAATTTTCTTTTCTGTTCTTCTGTACATTATTCTTATAGAGGAGAAGATAGAAAATGGTGTGTAAGAAACAAATAACTAAATGAGGAAATGGGTGTAAATGCTATCCTGGAATGGCAGAGGAAAGCAAGTCGTGGCGAGACGCATCAAACCCGACAGAAGATCTAAATCTACGTCCACATCTACATCCATACTTCGCAAGCCAGCTGACGGTGTGTGGCGGAGGGTACATTGAGAACTATCGGTTCTCCCTTCCATTCCAGTCTCATATTGTTCGTGGAAACAGAGATTGTCGGTATGCCTCTGTGTGGACTCTAATCTCTCTGATTTTATCCTCATGGTCTCTTCGCTAGATATACGTAGGAGGGAGCAATATACTGCTCGACTCCTCGGTGAAGGTATGTTCTCGAAACTTCAACGAAAGCCCGTACCGAGCTACTGAGCGTCTCTCTTGCAGAGTCTTCCACTGGAGTTTATCTATCATCTCCGGAACGCTTTCGCGATTACTAAATGATCCTGCAACGAAGCGCGCTGCTCTCCATTGGATCTTCTCTATCTCTTCTATCAACCCTATCTGGTACGGATCCCACACCGGTGAGCAGCATTCAAGCAGTGAGCGAACAAGTATACTGTTACCTACTTCCTTTGTTTTCGGACAGCATTTCCTTAGGATTCTTCCAATGAATCTCAGTCTGGCATCTGCTTTACCGACGATCAACGTTATTTGATCATTCCATTTTAAATCACCCTAATGCCTGCTCCCAGATACCTTATGGAATTAACTGCTTCCAGTTGCTGACCTACTATATTGTAGCTAAATGATAAAGGATCTTTCTTTCTATGCATTAGCAGCACATTACACTTGTCTACATTGAGATTCAATTGCCATTCCTTGCACCATGCGTCAATACGTTGCACATCCCCCTGCATTTCAGTACAATTTTCCATTGTTACAACCTCTCGATATACTACAGAATCATCCGCAAAAAGCCTCAGTGAACTTCCGATGTTATCCACACGGTCTTTTATGTATATTGTGAATAGCAACGGTCCTACGACACTCCCCTGCGGCACACCTGAAATCACTCTCACTTCGGAAGACTTCTCTCCATTGAGAATGAAATGCTGCGTCCTGTTATCTAGGAACTCTTCAATCCAATCACACAATTGGTCTGATAGTCCATATACTCTTACTTTGTTCATTAAACGACTGTGGGGAACTGTATCAAATGACTTGCGGAAGTCAAGAAACACGGCATCAACCTGGGAACCCGCGTCCATGGCCCTCTGAGTCTCGTGGACGAATAGCGCGAGCTGGGTTTCACACGATCGTCTTTTATGAACCCATGCTGATTCCTACAGAGTAGCCGGCCGGAGTGGCAAAGCGGTTCTAGGCGCTACAGTCTGGAACCGCGCGACCGCTACTGTCGCAGGTTCGAATCCTGTCTTGGGTTCAAAAATGGTACAAATGTCTCTGAGCACTATGCGACTTCAATTCTAAGGTCATCAGTCGCCTAGAACTTAGAAATAATTAAACCTAACTAACCTAAGGACATCACACACATCCATGCCCGAGTCAGGATTCGAACCTGCGACCGTACCCTACCTTGGGCATGGATGTTTGTGATGTCCTTAGGTTAGTTAGGTTTAAGTAGTTCTAAGTTCTAGGTGACTGATGACCTCAGAAGTTAAGTCCCATAGTGCTCAGAGCCATCTGAACCATTCTACAGAGTAGATTTCTAGTCTCCAGAAAAGTCATTATACTCGAACATAATACATGTCCCAAAATTCTACAACTGATCGACGTTAGAGATATAGGTCTATAGATCTGTATATCTGTTCGACGTCCCTTCTTGAAAACGAGGTTGACCTGTGCCCTTTTCCAATCTTTTGGAACGCTACGCTCCTGTAGAGACCTACGGTACACCGCTGCAAGATGGGGGCCAAGTTCCTTCGCGTACTCTGTGTAAAATCGAACTGGTATCCCATCAGGTCCAGCGGGCTTTCCTCTTTTGAGCGGATTTAATTGTTTTTCTATCCCTCTGTCGTCTATTTCGATATCTATCATTTTGTCATCTTTGCGACAAACTAGAGAAGGAACTACAGTGCAGTCGTCCTCTGTGAAACAGCTTTGGAAAAAGGTATTTAGTATTTCGGCCTTTGTCATCCTCTGTTTCAGTACCATTTCGGTCACAGAGCGTCTGGGCATTTTGTTTTGATCCACCTACCGCTTTGATTGGAAATGGAAGAGAATGTAGATGAAGATGAAATGGGAGATACGATACTGCGAGAAGAGTTTGACAGAGCACTGAAAGACCTAAGTCGAAACAAGGCCCCGGGAGTAGACAACATTCCATTAGAACTACTGACGGCCTTGGGAGAGCCAGTCCTGACAAAACTCTACCATCTGGTGAGCAAGATGTATGAGACAGGCGAAATACCCTCAGACTTCAAGAAGAATATAATAATTTCTATCCCAAAGAAATCAGGTGTTGACAGATGTGAAAATTACCGAACTATCAGTTTAATAAGTCACAGCTGCAAAATACTAACGCGAATTCTTTACAGACGAATGGAAAAACTGGTAGAAGCCGACCACGGGGAAGATCAGTTTGGATTCCGTAGAAATATTGGAACACGTGAGGCAACACTGTCCCAACGACTTATCTTAGAAGAAAGATTAAGGAAAGGCAAACCTACGTTTCTAGCATTTGTAGATTTAGAGAAAGCTTTTGACAATGTTGACTGGAATACTCCCTTTCAATTTCTAAAGGTGGCTAGGGTAAAATACAGGGAGCGAAAGGCTATTTACTATTTGTACAGAAACCAGATGGCAGTTATAAGAGTCGAGGGGCATGAAAGCGAAGCAGTGGTTGGGAAGGGAGTGAGACAGGGTTGTAGCCTCTCCCCAATGTTACTCAATCTGTATATTGAGCAAGCGGTAATGGAAACAAAAGAAAAATTCGGAGTAGGTATTAAAATCTATGGAGAAGAAATAAAAACTTTGAGGTTCGCCGATCACATTCTAATTCTGTCAGAGACAGCAAGGACTTGTAAGAGCAGTTGAATGGAATGGACAGTGTCTTGAATGGAGGATATAAGATGAACATCAACAAAAGCAAAACGAGGATAATGGAATGTAGCTGAATTAAGTCGGGTGATGCTGAGGGAATTAGATTAGGAAATGAGACACTTAAAGTAGTAAAGGAGTTTTGCTATTTGGGAAGCAAAATAACTGATGATGGTCGAAGTAGAGAGGATATAAAATGTAGACTGGCAATGGCAAGGAAAGCGTTTCTGAAGAGGAGAAATTTGTTAACATCGAGTATAGATTTAAGTGTCAGGAAGTCATTTCTGAAAGTATTTGTATGGAGTGTAGCCATGTATGGAAGTGAAACATGGACGATAAATAGTTTGGATAGGAAGAGAATATAAGCTTTCGATATGTGGTGCTACAGAAGATTGCAGAAGATTAGGTGGTTAGATCACATAACTAATGAGGAGGTATTGAATAGAATTGGGGAGAAGAGGAATTTGTGGCACAACTTGATGAGAAGAAGGGACTGGTTGGTAGGACATGTTTTGAGGCAACAAGGGATCACAAATTTAGCATTGGAGGGCAGCGTGGAGGGTAAAAATTGTAGAGGGAGATCAAGAGACGAATACACTAAGATTCAGAAGGATGTAGGTTGAAGTAGGTATTGGGAGATGAAGAAACTTGCACAGGATAGGGTAGCATGGAGAGTTGCATCAAACCAGTCTCAGGACTGAAGACCACAACAACAACAACCGCATTGACGGTCTCTTATAAACGACATTAATTGTCAAATTATCGACAGAACGATGGGAATAGCCTTGACGTGTGTACGGAAGAGCCGGTGAGCCTTTGTCTTCCGCCGGAGCACCTGCTGACGTGCGGCGGCGGCGAAGAGCGCGTCCAAAGCGCTTTCCTCGCGGCCGGAGCTCATTAAGCGCCGGAGGTGTTTCCCGCCTTACATTAAGCACTCCCGCAGGCCTTTGGAGGCGCCGCGGACAGCGTCCCGCTGCGAGACTTCCACCCTCTGCCCCCGGCCGCCGTCGCCGCCGCCGCCCCCGCCGCCCCCTGACCACAATCCCACCACCGCCGCCACCACCTCCACCACCAACACTCGGCTCGTCACCGCACTCTTGTTTCACTTGTTGCGGCGGCCGCCCGGCCGGGGCACGTACTACTCGTAAAACAAAAGATCCGTCAAGCCTGTGAAAGACGCCTCGCTCCGTCTGTGTACGCGCGCGCGCACACGAGCCGAGCAAAAAGAGGCGGCGGGCGGCGGGCGGCGGGCCCGTGGGAGTTAAGGATCTGTGTGTGTGTCTAATTACCCGGGGGGCCGAGCCGGCGTCCGGACTGATGGATTCGTGGCTTCGTCCCTCCTGCAGTCCTAGTCGGCGAGGCGGGCGCGAGCCAAGACTGGAACCCAAAGTCGCGAACGTCAAGTTGGCATGCATTACTTCTCCAAGGTTGTCCTAGAAACATAACAACCCCAGTCATCACATTTCTGAGCCATGAGGCAAACACGAAACAGACGTTTTTCGACTTCTCTGGGCACATCTTGGCACTAGAGATCAGGAATGGGCCAGGTATACTCGCTTTAAACTCGCCGGCGATTCCTGTGACGTCATCTCCGAACTCATCTCCGTGTGCCTGTAGGCTCGACTCGTGAGCCTCCGCTACAGCCTTCCAGTATCTTGAGCCTGTTGTCGGGCACAAGTAGACTCTCTCAGGAAGGATGCCAGTACACGAAACCGCAAGTGTAAACACAGACTCGCGACATTCCCGTTACACATGCAAACGGTCTGAAAGAAATTTCGCCGCGCACGATTAGCCGAGCGGGCTAAGGCGCTACAGTCATGGACTGTGCGGCTGATCCCGGCGGAGGTTCGAGTCCTCCCTCTGGCATGAGTGTGTGTGTTTGTCCTTAGGATAACTTATGTTAAGTAGTGTGTAAGCTTAGGGACTGATGACCTTAGCAGTTAAGTCTCATAAGATTTCACACACATTTGAACTATTTTTTGAAAGAAATTTCCTCCATTATACAGTAAAATGTAATCCATTTACACCGAAGAGCCGAAGAAACTGGTGGACCTGCCAAATATCGTGTAAGGCCCCCGAGAGCACGCAGGAGTGCCGCACCACTACGTGGCATCGACTCTACTAATATAGACCTGGAGGGAATTGACACCATGAATCCTGCAGTGCTGCCCATAAATCCGTAAGAGTACGAGGGGGTTGAACAGCACGTTGCAATGCATCCCAGATAAGCTCAATAATCTTCATGTATGGACAGTTTGGTGGGCAGCAGAAGTGTTTAAACTCAGAAGAGTGTCCCTGGAGTCACTCTCTGTAGCAACTCTGGACGGGTGGGATGCCGCATTGTCCTGCCAGAATTGCCCAAGTCCGTCAGAATGCACAACGGACATGAATGGATGCAGGTGATCAGACAGGACGCATACGTATGTGTCATGTGTCTGAGTCGTATCTAGACGTATCAGGGGTCCGACGTTAGTCCAACTACAGACTCCCCATTCTATTACAAAGCCTCCACCAGCTTGAACATCGCCTGCTGACATGCAGGGCCCATGGGTTCATTAGGCTGTCTCCACAACCGTACGCGTCCATCCGCTCGATATAATTTGAAACGAGACTCGTCCGACCAGGCAACAAGTTTCCAGTCATCAACGGTGTTGACGGGCTCAGGCGAGACGTACAGCTTTCCGTCGTGCAGTCACCAAGGGTACACGAGTGGGCCTTCGGCTCCGAAAGCCCATATCGATGATGTTTCGTTAAATGGTTCGCACGCTGACACTTTTTGATGGCCGAGCATTGAAATATGCAGCAATTTGAGAAAGGGTTGCACATCGGTCACATTGAACGATTCTCTTCTGTCATCGTTGGTACCGTTTTCTTGCACAATCTTTTTCCGGTCGCAGCGATGTCGGAGATTTGATGTTTTGCCGGATTCCTGATATTCACAGTACAGTCGTGAAATCACCGTACGAGAAAATCCCCACCTCATCGTTACTTCGGAGGTGCTGTGTCCCATCGCTTGTGCGCCGACTATAACACCACGTTCAAACACGTAAATTCTAATAACCTGCTATACCAGTTTACCTCAGGTACATACATGTAACGTGCTCTCTCTCTCTCTCTCTCTCTCTCTCTCTCTCTCTCAAATAGCACGTTCAGTGAACGTTTTTTTAGAACCGTAAGCTAACTCGAAATATTTTAGTTGCTGTTCACTTTTGACAGCTATCGTAAAGTATGGTTCTGTTTTTTGCTAATATGTAAACGCATGTGGTTCATCAACGCCGGCCGCGGTGGTCTAGCGGTTCAGGCGCTCAGTCCGGAACCGCGCGACTACTACGGTCGCAGGTTCGAATCCTGCCTCGGGCATGGATGTGTGTGATGTCCTCAGGTTAGTTAGGTTTAAGTAGTTCTAAGTTCTAGGGGACTGATGACCACAGATGTTAAGTCCCATAGTGCTCAGAGCCTTCATCAACGAGGGACATTCAAGAAGTAAAGAGACAAGTTGATGTAGAAATGAAACAGTCTGTAGGACGAGTTTTGTACTTTCACCACTTCAGGTTCGCATCACTAAGACGAGCTGAGAATAGCTGACGGATTAAAATTATTTTGTTTATAACCTCAGTATTGCATTTAACGATGAATGTCCACCTGAAGTTCACACATTAGCTGAACCTCGGTTGGTGATCCGGTTTTTTCTTTGTGAAAGTGAAAATTCGGCTAAAATCATCTCTCGAGTGGTTTTACAGTGTAGTGAAAATTTTATGAACCTGGAAATTCTTAAACCCGGCATTGACACCATTATTCGCGAACACGCACTAATTGCAGTTGAGCATATATTAAAAACATTTGGAGTAAGTGTTGGCACAGTTTATGACGTTATTAGTAGCAATCTAAAGTGCAGCAAAACAAGTGCGAGATGGGACCCGAATGAGTTAACGCAACAGCAGAAGGAAACAAGACTCACAGGAAGTACATACAAACTCGAAAAACGCTACGAAGGAGAGGATGACCCTTTGCTATACAAGATTTTAATTTTTTATGAAATCTGGATTCATCATTTGGACCAGAGTCCAGAGCACAATGAATGGACTGGAACAATTTGTGGGAAAATGACTCAAACAACAAGACAAAAGTGTATTAATGTTGGTGGGGATTATGTTGAGAAGTAGTAACAGTATCATTTTGTAAACATACAGTTTTTTTTCTACAGTAGTTTATCTCTTTACTTACTGAATGTTCTTCGCATGTTACACTCTGCCATCCGAAATTACAAGAAAAAACTAACGACAGTTGTAAGGAAAAGAACATCGTCTACAAGGCGTCGTGGAAGTCTTACTCTCCACTTCCCTGACAGGCACAACAGCGATAAAGACAAACTTTAGTCGCCTGCGGCATTTGCTCGCGTGACATAAAAAAATGTAACTATCGGCTTTACCACACCCATATAAAATTAAATATATTAAATAATATTCCGTTAAAACACGGTGTCTATCAGCTCTACAGCACACATACAAAATATTGGTAAATGCAATGTTAGCTGTGAGAGCAACAGCAATAGGCCTGATATGCAGTATCAGGGATGTCTAGTTCAAATTGGCTTTTGGGTAATCGCGGTGAAATTTTTTGCCTGTTTTCAGTCGGAGCTACTTCTGATTGATGGCTCAAAAATATCTGAAGTGCCTATTACTGTTTCCATTTCCGTCATCATGCCTTTTCTGGCACCGCTACAACGAGTTTTAAATGTTTTAGAGTTCTCTATCATAAAATTTGGACCCACGAATTTTAATAAGAAGTGGTATCAAAAAAGTACACTGAACAAATTAATGTGCCTATCCCTCTCCTTAAGCCTCCAGGAAATTTCCATTAGAACAGCATTTTTGGACAGTATCTAATTATTAAGTACAAGTTCCCCTTGCCAAATTTCTTGCCAAACAGTCTAAACATGAAAATATCTGTTATTTTACAGTTCCCGCCATATAGTAGGCAGTCTGGGCAGACGTTAAAGATAGGAACCAGTGTGGCGCTGATAACTAATCATTAGCTTTTACTCGGCGTTTTATGTTTTCAATTATATCTCAGATCATCTTCATTGCTTATAGTATATAATCTGATACTAAAAATATTAAACGAACTTCCGTTTATTTATTTTTTATGACAGGATCTGTGAAAATACAGGGATTCCCTACAGGACAGGATGTGTGAAAATACACGGATTCCATACGGTTAACACCCAGTACAAGGGTATAGAAACTAGAATTATGAAAGTCCTGTACATCGAATATATGTATCGATATTATCGATTTGTAAATGCAAGTACATAGATGCGCTACAACGTTCGTTCACGGATCCGTTTCCATTCCAGTACAGAAATGTTCGTTACGCGCTTCTGCAGTAAGTAAAGAAATTATATACGAAAGTCTTTAGAGTGTTTAGAGACTCCTTTTTCTGACAAATAGGTTACAGGTGCGCTGTTTCCCTGCTATGCGTCCGTACGAGCTTTGGCGGTAATTAAGTTCAGGGACAACTACATCTACATCTACATTATACTCCGCAAGCCACCTAATGATGTGTGGCAGAGGGTACTATCGGTACGACTATCTGATCCCTCCAACCCTGTTCCACTCCTGTATAGTGAGTGGGAAGAATTGTTGCCGAGAAGCCTCTGTATTAGCTCTAATTTCTCGAATCTTCTCCTCATGGTCAATAAGCGGGACGTATGTCGGGGGAAGTAATATGTTGCCCGACTCCTCCTGAAAAGTGCTATTCCGAAATTTCAACAGTACCTCTCTTCGTGATGTACAACGCCTCTTTTGTACCGTCTGCCAGTGGAGTTTGTTTAGCATCTCCGTAACGCTCTCTCGCCAGCTAAACGATCCCGTGACGAAACGCGCCGCTCTTCGTTGAATCTTCTCTATCTTCTCTATCAGTCGCACCTGATAAGGATCCCAGATGGATGAACAATAATAAAGATTCGGGCGAACAAGCGTCTTATAAACCACTCATTTCGTGGATGAGTTACATTTCCTTAAGACTCTCCCGATGAATCTGAGTCTGGTGTCTGTTTTTCCCATTATCTGTTTTATATGATAATTCCACTTAAGATCGCTCTGGATAGTTTCGCCTGGATATTTTACATCAGACGCTGTCTCCAGCTGTTTGTCATTAATAGTGTAGCAATACAGTAGTGAATTTCGTTTCCTACGTATGCGCAATATGTTACATTTAATTACATTCAGGATTAACTGCCAGAGCCTGCACCAATCATCAATTCTCTGCAGGTCGCTCTGCAAATTCTTCCTATCTTCTGGCGTTGCTACTTTGGTATGACAACTGTTTCATCTGCGAACAGCCCTAAAGAGCATCCGACGCTTTCTACTAGATCGTTTTTATATATTGTAAACAGAAACGGTCCCATTACACTTCCATGTGGGTCTCCGAAAATTACCTTTACATCTGTCGATTTCGTTCCGTTAAGAGCGACGTGTTGAGTTCTGTCTGCAAGAAAGTCTTGAATCCAATCGCAACTCTGATCCGACACTCCGTAAGCTCGTATTTTTTCCATTAAACGGCAGAGCGGGACGGTGTCAAATGCTGTATTGAAATCAAGGAACACGGCATCAACCTGAGCGCCGTTGTCCACCGCGCTGATGATTTCGTGGAGGAACAGAACGAGCTGAGTTTCGCAGGATCTCTGTCTGCGGAATCCATGCTGATTTCTATAGAAGAGATGTTCATTTTCCAAAACAGTCATAATTCTTGAGCATAAAACATGTTCCGTAATTCCACAACAAAATGTTCAAATGTGTGTGAAATCTTATGGGACTTAACTGCTAAGGTCATCAGTCCCTAAGCTTACACACTACTTAACCTAGATTATCCTAAGGACAAACACACACACACCCATGGCCGAGGGAGGACTCGAACCTCCACCGAGACCAGCCGGACAGTCCATGTCTGCAGCGCCTTAAACCGCTCGGCTAATCCCGCGCGGCTGATTCTACAACAGATTGACGTCAACGCTTTTTTTTTTTTTTTGGTCATCAGTCTACTGACTGTGCTAACCTCTTCATCTCAGAGTAGCACTTGCAACCTACGTCCTCAATTATTTGCTTGACGTATTCCAGTCTCTTGTCTTCCTCTACAGTTTTTTCCCTCTACAGCTCCCTCTAGTACCATGAAAGTCATTCCCTCATGTCTTAGCAGATGTCCTATCATCCTGTCCCTTCTCCTTATCAGTGTTTTCCACACATTCCTTTCCTCTCCGATTCTGCGTAGAACCTCCTCATCCTTACCTTATCAGTTCACCAAATTTTCAACATTCGTCTATAGCACCACATCTCAAATGCTTCGTTTCTCTTCTGTTCCGTTTCTCCCACAGTCCATGTTTCACTACCATACAATGCTGTACTCCAGACGTACATACTCAGAAATTTCTTCCTCAAATTAAGGCCGGTATTTGATATTAGTAGACTTCTCTTGGCCAGAAATGCCTTTTTTGCCATAGCGAGTCTGCTTTTGATGTCCTCCTTGCTCCGTCCGTCATTGGTTATTTTACTGCCTAGGTAGCAGAATTCCTTAAATTCATTGACTTCGTGACCATCAATCCTGATGTTAAGTTTCTCGCTGTTCTCATTTCTATTACTTCTCATTACTTTCGTCTTTCTCCGATTTACTCTCGAACCATACTGTGTACTCATTAGACTGTTCATTCCGTTCAGCAGATCATTTAATTCTTCTTCACTTTCACTCAGGATAGCAATGTCATCAGCGAATCGTATCATTGATATCCTTTCACCTTGTATTTTAATTCCACTTCTGAACCTTTCTTTATTTCCATCATTGCTTCCTCGATGTACAGATTGAAGAGTAGGGGCGAAAGGCTACAGCCTTGTCTTACACCCTTCTTAATACGAGCACTTCGTTCTCGATCGTCCACTCTAATTATTCCCTCTTGGTTGTTGTACATATTGTATATGACCCGACTCTCCCTATTGCTTACCCCTACTTTTTTCAGAATCGCTAACAGCTTGTACCATTTTATAATGTCGAACGCTTTTTCCAGGTCGACAAATCCTATGGACGTGTCTTGATTTTTCCTTAGCCTTGCTTCCATTATTAGCCGTAACGTCAGAATTGCCTCACTCGTCCCTTTACTTTTCCTAAAGCCAAACCGATCGTCACCTAGCGCATTCTCAATTATCTTTTCCATTCTTCTGTATATTATTCTTGTAAGCAGCTTCGATGCATGAGCTGTTAAGCTGATTGTGCGATAATTCTCGCACTTGTCAGCTCTTGCCGTCTTCGGAATTATGTGGATGATGCTTTTCCGAAAGTCAGATGGTATGTCGCCAGACTCATATATTCTACACACCAACATGAATAGACGTTTTGTTGCCACTTCCCCCAATGATTTTAGAAATTCTGATGGAATGTTATCTATCCCTTCTGCCTTATTTGACCGTAAGTCCTCCAAAGCTCTTTTAAATTCCGATTCTAATACTGGATCCCCTATCTCTTCTAAATCGACTCTTGTTTCTTCTTCTATCACATCAGACAAATCTTCACCCTCATAGAGGCTTTCAATGTATTCTTTCCACCTATCTGCTCTCTCTTCTGCATTTAACAGTGGAATTCCCGTTGCACTCTTAATGTTACCACCGTTGCTTTTAATGTCACCAAAGATTGTTTTGACTTTCCTGTATGCTGAGTCTGTCCTTCCGACAATCATATCTTTTTCGATGTCTTCACATTTTTCCTGCAGCCATTTCGTCTTAGCTTCCCTGCACTTCCTATTTATTTCATTCCTCAGCGACTTGTATTTCTGTATTCCTGATTTTCCCGGAACATGTTTGTACTTCCTCCTTTCATCAATCAACTGAAGTATTTCTTCTGTTACCCATGGTTTCTTCGCAGCTACCTACCTTTGTACCTACGTTTTCCTTCCCAACTTCTGTGATGGCCCTTTTTAGAGATGTCCATTCCTCTTCAACTGTACTGCCTACTGCGCTATTCCTTATTGCTGTATCTATAGCGTTAGAGAACTTCAAACGTATCTCGTCATTCCTTAGTACTTCCGTATCCCACTTCTTTGCGTATTGATTCTTCCTGACTAATGTCTTGAACTTCAGCTCTTCATCACTACTATATTGTGATATGAGTCTATATCTGCTCCTGGGTACACGTTACAATCCAGTATCTGATTCCGGAATCTCTGTCTGACCATGATGTAATCTAATTGAAATCTTCCCGTATCTCCCGGCCTTTTCCAAGTATAACTCCTCCTCTTGTGATTCTTGAACAGGGTAATCGCTATTACTAGCTGAAACTTGTTACAGAACTCAATTAGTCTTTCTCCTCTTTCCTTCCTTGTCCCAAGCCTATATTCTCCTGTAACCTTTTCTTCAACTGCATTCCAGTGGCCCATGACTATTAGATTTTCGTCCCCCTTTACATACTGCATTACCCTTTCAATATCCTCATACATTTTCTCTATCTGTTCATCTTCAGCTTGCGACGTCGGCATGTATACCTGAACTATCGTTGTCGGTGTTGGTCTGCTGTCGATTCTGATTAGAACAACCCGGTCACTGAACTGTTCACAGTAACACACCCTCTGCCCTACCTTCCTATTCATAACGAATCCTACACCTGTTATACCATTTTCTGCTGCTGTTGATATTACCCGATACTCATCTGATCAGAAATCCTTGTCTTCGTTCCACTTCACTTCACTGATCCCTACTATATCTAGATTGAGCCTTTGCATTTCCCTTTTCAGATTTTCTAGTTTCCCTACTACGTTCAAGCTTCTGACATTCCACGCCCCGACTCGTAGAACGTTATCCTTTCGTTGATTATTCAATATTTTTCTCATGATAACCTCCCCCTTGGCAGTCCCCTCCCGGAGATCCAAATGGGAGACTATTCCGGAATCTTTTGCCAATGGAGAGATCATCATGACACTTCTTCAAATACAGGCCACATGTCCTGTGGATACACGTTACATGTCTTTAATGCAGTGGTTTCCATTGCCTTCTGCATCCTCATGTCGTTGATCATTGCTGATTCTTCCGCCTTCAGGGACAGTTTCCCACCCCTAGGGCAAAAGGGTGCCCTGAACCTCTATCCGCTCCTCCGCCCTCATTGACAAGGCCGTTGGCAGAATGAGGCTGACTTCTTATGCCGGAAGTCTTCGGCCGCCAATGTTGATTATTTATCAAAATTAAGGCAGTGGCGGGGATCGAACCCAGGACCGAAGACGTTTTGATTATGAATCAAAGACGCTACCCCTTTTTTCTTTTTTTTTCATCTTATAACAAAAAATCTGATCCACTTCAGGCGTTGGTTCATGAGTAAACCCACTCCAGAGAGCTGCCTATATACCAGGGAAAATATGGGAAATCAAGGTTAGGGCTAAACTTTGGCACTTTTTTTTTTTACATGATTACATTTAGGGAACGTGTATAAATGAGAATTCTAGTAACTAAGTGTTACAAGTAAGTGTTACAACAACAGAGGTGGCATAAAAGAGTAATCAAAAAATAAAAATATAAATCACTGATGTAATTCCAACTAAAAGGTTCTTCAATAATGTAACTGGTTCCACTTGGAGCCTCACCATCGTTATCTGATATCTCCAAGGGCATCTGCAACGGAGGCATTCTGCTTCGCTAGTGCCTCAAGGAAAACAGCATCCTTGCAGCAGCCTGTCTCTTCCGTCGCTCATGGCTGACAAGGCAGAACGTTCAGCCGTTAGTGTGATGCGGCACAGAACATTAACCGCAGCTTGGCACTCCCCAGCTGAGTGGGGGGTTAACGAAAACGCTGCGTAAATAATTTGCGAAGAGCGTACGGTATTTCGGCGTGCGTTCGAGGGCATTGTGAGCATTTTGTAGGAATCACCAGTAATCAAGCTGCTCTTTCTCTCCGTCGCTAAAGATGTAGGCGACGGGAAGTCCTTTGCATCATGTAAGCGCATGATATTTTGCAGCCGGAAAGTAAGTTTCATCGGGACAGAGTAGGGTCTGAGGGTCAATCACATCAGGTGTGACCCGGAGGTAACAAGCCAATATCATCTGAGTTAGTCGCCAAACTCCGGACGATGATGCGCAAGTAAAACGGCGTTCATCGGTACCCAAAAGGTGACAATCTGGGCAATAAGGGGAGTCTGCCAGTCCAATAGTGTGAAGTCGCTGTCGTGTAGCATATTTTTTGTTGGCGATCTGATACCACTTCGAACGCACCGTGGATGACAGAAAGTTGTGGTGTATCGTTTCCCACACTCTTGGGCAGTGAACCGTAGGGTACTTGTTTTCCACCACGTTATGGGGAACAGCCCACAGAAGGTTGGTATAAAAATCTTTCGCCTTTGGTGGACGTGTGGCGGAGAGGTTCGAGCTGACATAGGTGTAATCAAGAATGAAGGTCGACACATGGGAGAGCTGTGGTGCGACGTGCGCAACCGGCACCGGCGGGACGTTAGAGGCTGGCATCAAAACCTGTAGTAAACGACCCGTGAGAGAGGTATGTTGACTTTTCCATCGTTTCCTCATGTTGCTCATGTAAAGGGCAGCTGCTGTCGCCCTGACGTTGACCAATCCCAGCTCCCCTCTGTGCACTGGGAGGGTAAGAGTGTCGTATCGTACTTTAAAGATATGACCTGCGGAAACGTAGTAACTGAAGGCCGCCTGAAGCCGGCGATCTATGTGCAGCGGTAGTGGGAGGACCTGTGCCACGTGGTTGAGTTTTGATGCCACGTAGAGGTTCAGGTATTCAACACGTTGTAGCTGATTCAAGTCCCGGAGCAGGTTCTGTCGCACCATTGCGCGTATGATCTGTAATAACCGTCGGTAGTTTGCTGCAGCTGTTTTACGTACATCTTTCTTGAACGTGATTCCCAAATATCGCAGATCAGAAACTGGTGGGAGGGGAGCGAGGGCTTCCGGTCCGAGACCACGCCCAGTATCCAACGCCGCCGACTTATTGATGTTCAGAAGACTGCCTGCGGCCTGTCCGTATCGCTCAATCCAGGTTAGTACGCTTTGAACTTCGTAATTGGAACGAACCAGCAGTAGCAAGTCGTCAGCGTATGTCCTATAGCGAAAGGTGACGTCCCGCAGCATGATGCCAGATAGGCGGTGGTTAAGGCCCCCTAGGAGTCGCTCGAATGCGATTGCATAAGGGTAGGTAGAAAGGGGACAACCCTGTCGTAGAGACCTCTTAATGGGTACTGGTCCTACCGTCCTTCCATTGACCTGCACGGTCCAAAGACGCCGTAGGGTGTCTATGAGACCCGGGGGGAATCCCATACAGACCATCACTCGTAGGAGGAAGTTGTGGTGCACTCTATCAAAGGCGCGGTTGAAATCGACGAAGACGATCGCCGCTCTCAGACGGCACGCAGAAGCGATCGCTATTAAGTCCCTGCAGTCACCGGTGGCCATGTGTATGTTGGCTTCTCCCCCCTGCGACGTCTGTTCTGGAGCGAGGATCATCGGCAAAGTCTTCTTAATACGGCTCGCCATAATCCTGGTGAAAATCTTGTAATGTGCGTTCAGCATTGTAAGCGGCCGATAGTCGTTAATCGATAGCCCTCCACCTGGCTTGTGTACCGGTATGAGAAGACCTTCTACAAACGCTGGCGGCACAACACAGTCTGGAGACATAAGTTCACGGAACATTATAACCCAGCGAGGCATCATGATGTCACGGAAAGTCCGGTAGAATTCGATGGGCAATCCATCAGGTCCAGGAGACTTATTGGTCGCACCTTTGTCCACGGCGTCTTCGACTTCTTCGAGTGAGATTTCCTCTGTTAGTGCAGTCACGGTAGCCTCGTCGATAGTACGTGTTACCTGCTGTCACACTTCAGTAGTGGCCTCGTCATCGACGGTTCTTTCCTTGTGAAGATGACGAAAATGATCCTCCACCGCCATTACTATGATTGCTTGGGTCGTACATAAGCGACCGTCGTGTGTCCTGTGTGATTAAATGTTGGCGTTGTCGGCGCTTATCCGCCACAACGTGGTGCATAGTGGGTTCCTCTGCAACCGTTCGGTCGTGCCGTCGCGAGCGGACTACTGCACCTTCTAGTCGGCGCTTTGTCAATAATAGTATGTGAGCCTTGATTCTGCTTTGGTCATGCTGTCTCTCCGGGGAAGGGGGTAAGGCGTCGAAGTCCCTGAGTGCCGCGTAGTAAAAATCGAGGGTCTGTCGATGCCACGCAGTCACGTCCTTGCCATATTGCATAAGTGTCCTACGGATTGTTGGTTTGGCACAGAGGAGCCACCACTCCAGGGACGAGGTGTATCGTGGGTGGCGGCGTTCACAGTCATTCCACGTTGCTGCAACTTGCCGACGGCAATCCAGGGCCTGGAGATGAGTTATGTTGAGCTTCCAAAAGCCATTGCTGCGCCAGACTTGTTGGGGGCGTAGGTGTATAGTGCAGATATAGGCACTGTGATCGGAATAGGCTTGAGGCCATAGTTCGGCGTCCACCACACCTTGTGTGAGATCTTGTGACACTTATATGCGGTCAAGTCGGCTGGCCGAATGACTGGTAAGATGAGTGTGGCCAGAGAGGTTACCGTGGACTTTTTCCCACGTGTCGCACAGGTGAAGTTGTTGGATCATCGCACCCAGTTCCGGACAAGGCATGTAATGTGGGATTTGGTCCTTGGGGTGAAGTACACAATTAAAATCGCCGGCGAAGACGCTGTGGTCGTATCGTCCAAGGAAAAGGGGATCGACATCTGTGGAGTAGAATTTGGCGCGGTCGTGACGTCTTGTGGTACCCGACGGCGCGTAAACATTAATGAATCGGGTGTTGAGTGCCGTAAATGCTGTTCCTCGCGCGGAGGGAAGAAACGTGACGTCGGTAACTTCAATACCTTCACGCACTAATATTGCCACTCCGATGTCTGCAGGGCTACCGGGTGTCACATGTGTGGCGTAACCGTAAAAGTGCGGGAGTGTAGTCGTTTTCACTTCTTGTAGGAAAGCAAAGTCAAATCCCATGGCTCGTATGGTTTCTTTCAAAAGTTGGATCTTGGCAGGAGAACTGATCATGTTGATATTCATTGTCGCCAGGCGGTAAGCCTGGCAACGCGTTGTTTGGGCGAGGTTATCCATGTTGAAGTTGGAGAGAAGCGAACATCGGAAGTGATGTCACCCCCCGCCGAACGCGGTCCTCCTTGTGCTCCTTATGCTGCATCATCGGGCGGCGCCTCAGCTGGCCGCGGATCGGGATCTTGTGTCTCGACGTCCTCGGCCCACGAAGCGGGCGCGGATGTCCGTTCATGTTCCATAGCCTCGGAATGTTTGGTAGTAAGGGACCGGGCGACTTCGCTGCCTGCACTGGTGCCTTCTCACTGCTCACTGTTTCTGTCAATGGGCTGATGGTCGAAAGCTGCATGTTTTTCTGTCTGTTCTGCAAGGTTGGAGTCAGTGGAAACAGCCTCAGCTTCGCGGCTGGCTTCTTGAGTGGTCAGGTGTTCTTCCCCGGCCGAATGCGAACCGCTGTGTTCCGACACGGTCCGAAGACGGCGCTTTCGGCGTTTCGGTGATCGCTGTTTCCGTACATGGCCTTCATTGTCGGAAGACGGCACTGATTCACGCTCCGCCGGAACAAACGCTTCGGTCGGTACAATAAGGGAATCAATTGCCATCTTGCTGTCGTCAATGTCTGTCGCGTTCGGTAGCTCCAGAGTCGTAGTATTATTTTCCACCACTGGCCAGGTCGGCGGATCATCTAGGTTTTTGTCCGTGGATAGTGATTCCCGTACCGCTGAAACGGTCGGCTGTGTCTGTTGTGTTGAGAACGTCGTGAGCGTCGCCGCGTGAGTCACGGGTAGAATAGTCTTCGTCGCTGGTGGTGCAACGTCCTTCGGTGGGAGTTGTGTGATCCGACGCTGGAGGCACTCGGAACGAAGGTGACCTTCCTTGCTGCATCCGGAACACGTCTTCGGCTGGCCGTCATAAATAACTATGGCCCGGCATCCTCCTATCTGTAGATAGGATGGCACGTGTCGTTGGAGATCTATGCGCACTTGGCGTACTCCATTGAGTACTGGATACGTCTTAAACTGGGTCCATTTTTCAGCCACGTGTTCGTGTACCGTGCCGTAGGGGCGGAGCGCCGCTACAACTTCTGCCGCCGGGAGTTCAAATAGTAGTTCGAATATGCGTATAGTCCGCAGTCCCATTGCGGCATGGCCGACCTCGACGTTGCCAACATTCCCATCTGCGTGGCAGAAGCGGAGTTCTTGTTTCATCTGACGAAGCACCTTGTCGCATGTAGTTTCGTTTATGAGCTTTACATAGACCGTGCTACTGACGATCGAAAAGTGAATGCCGACAATGTCGGCAGCCGGGATCTTGGCTCCCTCTTTTAAAAAGCGTTCGACTTCGAGCGCCTTTGGTCGGGTAAAGTCGTTCCGAAATGTAAATTTCAAGGTTGATCTTCTGTAATGGTTTGCCATGGTCTTGTAGCGCTACGGCGTCACGTTAGTGTCGGCCGAAGAAAGTAAACAAGGCGCGCGGGCTCTCTCTGACAGCGGAGAGCACACACCGCACGTCTGCTTCGCTCGGCTGCGAGAGCCGCACTGATAACAGACGCTTTTTCACAGGTCAGCACATCCCCACACAGCTAGCAAAGAGGTATAAGCCCTAGACCACGGGTGATAGGTCTGTGATTGTGTGGTTCTGTCTAACGGCCTTTCTTAAAAACGGGAATGACCCGAGCTTTTTTTCCAGTCATTAGCTACCTTTCGTTGATCAAGCGATCTACGATAAATTACTGCTATAAGGGAATCTTATAAGTATCTCATCTGGTCTTTCTACTACTGGCCTTTCTACTGGCCTTTCTATTACTAAGCGACTGTAGTTGCTTTTCAGTTCCGCGATCGGTTATCTCAATATCTGCCATTTCGACGTTCGTACGACGATTGACAGGAGGGAAAGTGCTTCGATCTTACGCAGTGAAACAATTTCGGAAGACCAAATTCAGTATTTCGGCCTTCTCTCTGTTATCTTGCGTTTCAGTGCCGGAGTGATCGCTGAGAGAATGAATAAATAATTTTGACCAACTTACTGATTTTATATACGATCAAAATCTCTTAGGGATTTTACTGAGGTCTATTTATAACATCTTACTTCCAAAATCATTGAACCTTCTCTCATTGCTCTCCTTACGCTCATTTTCGCTTCATTCGGCTTTTGTTTGCCAGCTAGGTTTCTAAATCTCTTGAATCTGAGATACAGTCCTCTTTGTTTACGTAGCGCTTTTCTAACATGGTTATTAGCCATGGTGGGTCTTTCCCATCCCTTAAAACTTACTCTGAACATTCTTCTGTAGTGCATATTGAACGGTGCCTTTGAATTTTTTCCATTTCTTCTCCACATATTCGTCCTCATCACCGAATATTTGATGCTAACTGCTGACGTATTCTGATATTTGTATCCGGTCACTCCTGTTCAAGCTTCCGTGTGATGAACACTATTTTAGAGATACTGCTGACCTGCTGAGAATTGAGCATTTCTTTCTGTGGGACAAGAGGATGCGTTTAGTGTACGAGACACCGATAAAAGCTCCGGAAGAGCCGCATCTCTGTTTGGCTGAAACTGCAGCCTTAATCGCGAAACATCTCGTTGTTTCAAGCGTGTTAGGCAATCATTAACATGCAGATGTCGCTGTGCTTAGATGTACAAGGGCGAAATTTTCAGTAACATCTCTGAAACAATATTATCACACGACAGTTCCAGTATTGTTCCCGGATATCACTAGTACGAAAATCCTCATGGACGATGTACCTTTTATGTTTTGGTTAGTTAAAAAAGCACTTTTTATCACCGCCACAGGTCTTAAAATTCTGTGATCACAGTGACTTTTCGGGTGCATACTACTGATGATCTTTTTACTTCTCATCTGAATATAGCCGCCAGACAGATCATGGAAATATTGTGCCAAGATGACTGCATGATCCGCCTACAGACCAGAATTTTAAAATTTTGTATACGTTGTATTGTACACCCTGTAAATGCTGGTAGCACCTGAAAGAGGCTCAAAAGCCGAAAACAGTGAAAAGCGAATTTATAATTTGGGTTCATATGGTTCAAATGGCTCTGAGCACTATGGGACTTACATACATCCATGCCCGAGGCAGGATTCGAACCTGCGAATGTAGCGGTCGCGCGGATCCACACTGAAGCGCCTAGAACCTCTCGGCCACTGCGGCCGGCTACCTGGTAGTACGAGAGGCGTTCAGTAAATGATGCAACACTTGTTATTTCTGAAAGCAGGTTAGTTTTTGTCAGGATTCCAACTAGTACCCACTCTTTTGGGTACAGATCCTTATGTTTCAGCATGATCTTCTTACAGTTTAACGGCCCACGCTGCCTTACAGGGGCCGGCCGGAGTGGCCGAGCGGTTCTAGGCGCTAGAGTCTGGAACCGCGTGACTGCAATCGCAGGTTCGAATCCTGCCTCGGGCGTGGATGTCTGTGCTGTCCTTAGATTAGTTAGGTTTAAATAGTTCTAAATTCTAGGGGACTGATGACCTAAGAAGTTAAGTTCCATGGTGCTCAGAGCCATTTTTTTGCCCGGCTGGTTGGGCTTGTATGCCCGCATGGTACCACTCTACTGGTCGATGTCAGGGCCTACGTCTTACTGCACCATCCACGCGCTGTTTCCCTTCGGAGGAGAGGAGGAATGGCCGCACTCCAAGGATTACCGTTTTGTTTCCGGTTCGGCGCGATGAAACCGGGATTATTCGCCGATACGACCATGTTCGGCAAAAAATTGTCACTATCAGACTCGTAACGCGCAAGAAATTCCGCACAGATGATACTTGATTGCTCTACATGGTCTTCTGTGAGATGACGATGAATCCAGCGGGAGCACACCTTTGAGTAGCCCAACTGGGGGAGTAGTGTGTCAGCATAAATAACAGATAAGTCTAGTTGTGCAGCGAGCTGATTGGTAGTGACCCACTATCAAGCCGAATGAGAGTATCCACACATTTCAACATTGCTGCGAAAACAGCTGTGTACGGCCGACCGGCACGCGAGGAATCAGACAGATGTGCGCGACCTAGTTGCGATGATGACAGACGTCTCACCCAAGGATTCGCTGCCCTTTTGTTCACTGCGAAGTCTACGTAGTAGACGTTCCGCTAGCGCCAATGAATATCTACGATGCTCTGCTTTAGCACAAAAAAAACTGATACTACGTAGAGCACCATCACTTATCGAACTTCATTGAGTTGCTGAGGCGGGAGTATTTCACGTGTCCCACAACAAATTCCGCATTTATCAACGCAAACTGGCACAGAAAAAAAAATGTGTTGCATTATTTATTGAACGCCCCTCCTGTATTTAAACATATAGAACAGAGAAACGAATTTTTTTTAGCACACTACTGGCCACTAAAATTGCTACACCCCGAAGATGTGCTACAGACGCAAAATTTAACCCACAGGAAGAAGATGCTGTGATATGCAAATAATTAGCTTTTCAGAGCATTCACACAAGGTTGGCGACGGTGCCGACACCTACAAGATGCTGACATAGGAAAGTTTCCAACCGATTTCTCATACACAAACAGCAGTTGACCGGCGTTGCCTGGTAAAACGTTGTTGTGATGCCTCGCGTAAGGAGGAGAAATGCGTACCATCACGTTTCCGACTTTGATAAAGGTCGGATAATAGCTTATGGTGACTGCGGTTTACCGTATCGCGACATTGCTTCTCGCGTTGGTCGAGATCCAATGACTGTTAGCAGAATAAGGAATCGATGGGTTCAGGAGGGTAATACGGAACGCCGTGTTGGATCCCAACGGCATCGTATCACTAGCACTCGAGATGACAGGCATCTTATTCGCACGGCTGTAACGGATCGTGCAGCCACGTGTCGATCCCTGAGTCAACAGATGGGGACGTTTCCAAGACAATAACCATCTGCACGAACAGTTCGACGACCTTTGCAGCAGCATGGACTATCAGCTCAGAGACCACAGCATGGACTATCAGCTCGGAGACCATAGCTGCGGTTACCGTTGACACTGCATCACAGACAGAAGCGCCTGCGATGGTGTACTCAACGACTAACCTGGGTGCACGAATGGAAAAACGCCATTTTTTAGGATGAATCCAGGTTCTGTTTACAGCATCATGATAGTCGCATCCGTGTTTGGCGACATCGCGGTGAACGCACATTGGAAGCGTGTATTCGTCATCGCCATACTGGCGTATCACTCGGCGTGATGGTATGGGGTGCCATTGGTTACACGTCTCGGTCACCTTTTGTTCGCATCGACAGCACTTTGAACAGTGGACGTTACATTTCAGATATGTTACGACCCGTGGCTCTACCCTTCATTCGATCCCTGCGAAACCCTAGATTTCAGCAGGATAATGCAGGGACGTATGTTGCAGGTCCTGTATGGACCTTTCTGGATACAGAAAATGTTCGACTGCTGCCCTGGCCAGCACATTCTGCAGATCTCTCACCAATTGCAAACGTCTGGTCAATGGTGGGCGAGCAACTGTCTCGTCACAATACGCCAGTCACTGCTCTCGATGAACTGTGGTATCGTGTTGAAGCTGCATGTACACGCCATCAAAGCTCTGTGTGACTCAATGCCCAGGCGTATCAAGGCCGTTATTACGGCCAGAGGTGGTTGTTCTGGGTACTGATTTCACAGAATCTATGCACCCAAATTGCGTGAAAATGTAATCACATGTCAGTTCTAGTATAATATACTTGTCCAATGAATTCCCGTTTATCATCTGCATTTCTTCTTGGTGTAGTAATTTTAATGGCCAATTAGGAATATGTAGCGGATCCGGTTCTCTTCACAGTTGCGATTATTCCCGAAATCACCTAGTGCCTCTGCTTCTTTTTTAAGTTCCTATTGGGTCGGTATGTCCATCGTAAGTCACGGCCGTGTCAATATGAGGGAACGTCGGACCCGGTGCTGCCCTCGTTGATAAATGTTCTGTCTTAGCACAGGCTACAGCGGAACATTAGACGTAGCGTGTAAGTTTCCAGACCTCCGTGGACTGTTTTCATTTGAGTGATTTATTTCCACTGCTGGCACGTCTATCACATTTGTCCCGCCGTTGATGCATTGACACGGAGGCACCGAGGAGCCCTACCAATTACAATAGCTCTCTCTCTCTCTCTCTCTCTTTCTCTCTCGCTATCGCCCGCTGTACAGTCGCGGCTTCTCGGAACGCGCCTGGCCGGTGCTAATGACGTAGCGGCGTGTTGTTTTTTCAACCTTTTCCCAGGAGGACGGCGGCGGCAGTCCATCTGGCGGCGCCGCGAGCTGTTGGGACAGCGGCCGCCCCCGACCCGCCGCCCACACATCATCGCGTCCCCGCCGCTTCGCCTACGACGCCCATTAGCCTCCCTACCTGCCGGTCACGTCTTGCTTAGCGGCTGCCAGCTAGCCAGCAACCTCCGGTCTTCGCAAAGGTGGTTTCCTCACTGAAAAATTCCGTCACGTACGGAAAGAAAGAGCGCACTGGGGCCCATGACAAATACGGGGCCCGCAACGAACCTGTGACGTCATACTGGTTGCCTAGTCAGACATACTTCGCGAACGCTCGGCTCCATGCAGAACCTACTGGGAAATCAGTATGTCAACGAAAAAGTACCCATGAAATGTCATAATTTTGGCGTCGGCTGTTCTAAGCTTGAATGGATTTAAACCTGCTGTTAAGAATTACTATACTCGTCTGATATATTTACTCGCCACTCACCAGACACGGCTGCTGGCTTTGTGACGTACGCTCTGCGGCGTGTCCTCCTCGTGGGCCTCGATGCGCACTTACAAGCGCTTCACCAACATCTACGCTACCTGTCAGAGTAAAAGTTGCCTACTACCAGTTATACACTACTGACCATTAAAACCGCTACTCCAAGAAGAAATGCAGATGATAGTCGGGTATTTGTTGGACAAATATATTATACTAGAACTGACATGTGATTACATTTTCACGCAATTTGGGTGCATAGATCCTGAGAAATCAGTACCCATAACAACCACCTCTGGCAGTAATAACGGCCTTGATACGCCTGGGCATTGAGTCAAACAGAGCTTGGATGGCGTCTACGGGTACAGCTGCCCATGCAGCTTCAACACGATACCACAGTTCATCAAGAGTAGTGCCTGGCGTATTGTGACGAGCCAGTTGCTCGGCCACCATTGACCAGACGTTTTCAATTGGTGAGAGATCTACAGAATGTGCTGGCCAGGGCGGCAGTCAAACATTTTCTGTATCCAGAAAGGGCCATACAGGACCTGCAACATGCGGTCGTGCATTATCCTGCTGAAATGTAGGGTTTCGCAGGGATTGCATGAAGGGTAGAGCCACGGGTCTTAACACATCTGAAATATAACGTCCACTGTTCAAAGTGCCGTCAGTGCGAACAAGAGGTGACCGAGACGTGTAACAAATGGCATCCCACATCATCACACCGGGTGATACGCCAGTGTGGTGATCACTATTACACGCTTCCAATGTGCGTTAACCGCGATGTCGCCAGACACGGATGCGACGATCATGATCCTGTAAACAGAACCTGGATTCATCCAAAAAATGACGTTTTGCCATTCGTGCTCACAGCTTTGTCGTTGAGTACACCATCGCAGGCGGTGCTGTCTGTGATGCAGCGTCAAGGGTGTTCGCAGCCTTGGTCTCCGAGGTCATAGTCCATGCTGCTGCAAACGTCGTTGAAATGTTCGTGCAGATTGTTGTTGTGTTGCAAATGTCCCCATCTGCTGACTCAGGGATCGAGACGTGGCTGCACGATCCGTTACAGCCATGAGGATAATGTGCCTGTCATCTCGACTGCTAGTGATACGAGGTCGTTGGGATCCAGCACGGCGTTCCGTATTACCCTCCTGAACCCACCGATTCCATATTCTGCTAACAGTCATTGGATCTCGACCAACGCGACCATCAATTTCGCGATACGATAAACAGCAATCGTGATAGGCTACAATCCGACCTTTATCAAAGTCGGTAACGTGATGGTACGCGTTTCTCCTCCTTACACGACGCATCACAACAGCGTTTCACCCGACAGCGTCGGTCAACTGCTGTCTGTGTATGAGAAATCGGTTGGAAACTTTCCTCATGTCAGCACGTTGTAGGTGTCGCCACTGGCGCCAACCTTGTGTGTATGCTCTGAAAAGCTAATCATTTGCATATCACAGCATCTTCTTCCTGTCGGTTTCGCGTCTGTAGCAAGCCATCTTCGTAGTGTAGCAATTTTAATGGCCAGTAGTGTACTTTAACCTAAGGGTGCATAGTAATCAAGACTCCGGTACTAACGCCCTTATAAAATCTCCTTTGCATAACATTTGACCGATTAATGAACGGCAAGGCAATGTGACTACTGTTAAATGAAATATAAGGTAGTAGTAAGCTAACTTTCATAGTGCTACACAATACGCTACAGGGCCTTTAATGTGGATTAAAGGAACTCAAATCACAACCAAGTTCTACGCTGTTGTTGTAGAAAATATTCATTTATTACAGATATAACGGCTCCTTGTATGCCCCAACTCTAACGAAAAGTTGCGTGAATTACTAAAATGCAAAAACCTCGATGTACTCTTGGCTGCAACAAGAAACCCACGTTGTTTAGCTGATAATTTGCATGTAAAAGAGAAAATACTTTGCTCTATCAGATGAAACTATAGTGTTCCATAGACTTTTTCAGGTTTCAAACGTCTATGACGTACCCATAGACAATGAAGCGATGAACCAGCGTTTGAAACCAGATGTCCTGCTTACTAAGCAGATGCGCTAACCATTACGTCAACGCAACCCGGGAACAGTGACTCTGTGCAACAGTACAAACTACGCCAGCCCGCCTCCCCCCCCTCCCCCCCATTCCAAACTCCCATTCACACCCATGCTCACTTGGTATTCCCCAAGATCGAACAGCATTCCAGAGATTCTCCTACTATATTGCAATAGCACCTCAGCATTGAACGAAACGAGATGTCATTATGTTTTAATCAAATGAAACTATACAAATCGAGAGACCTATTCAAGTCTCAAAAATTCATGTTGGCTATGGCGCTGAAATGAAATGGCTCCAAGCGCTATGGGACTTAACATCTCAGGTCATCATTCCCTTAGACTTAGAACTACTTAAACCTAACTAACCCAAGGACATCACACACATCCATGTCCGAGGCAGGATTCGAACCTGCGACCGTAGTAGCAGCGCGGTTCCGGACTGAATCTTCTAGAACCACTCGGCCACAGCGGCCGGCGGCTATGGCGTGGATGGAAATTTGGATTGAGGAGGGAGTCTCGCTATGGTAGTCTGAGAAGTTGTCCAAAGCCACTGTACCAGTGTGGGTTATTGGTTAGCGCATCTACCTAGTGAACGAAAATTTGTAGCAAAGCTGAGGTTCGAACCTAGGTCTCCTGCTCACTAGACAAGCACGTCAGGGTGGCGTACTAGTTAGCGCATCTACGCAATAAGTGGGAGACTCGCGTTCGAATCCCAGTCTTGGTACAAATTTTCAGCAGTCGCTTCAGTCAACATACATATGTTACTGTAGAAGTAAGATAATCGGTAAATACTAGAATTAACAGGTGAAACCTAATATTTACCGTCGCGGTATGGTAGAAGTCCGAAATTTCTGATTATATGGATAGATTTCGAACTTTTTCCAAGAGACATCGGTAAATCTTAGGACATACCAATGCAAATTGGTGAAAGCTGGATCGAAGACTTCCGCTTCCGCCGTGCAGATTCAGACAAGTTTCATTGTTGCCAGTTTTGTGTTCAGTAAGTTTCTTTGTTGGCAATTATGAGTTCTCAGTCCGCTCACCGTCGCTTAGTTTCAGTCAGTGTAGAGTAGGGTGTCCATTCGTCCCGTTTTTCCCGGGACGGTCCCGTTCTTTACCGAAATGTCCCGCTGTCCCGAAATTTTTTTTGGGGACGCTCAAATGTCCCGTTTTTTATGATTCCGCTTGGCTAGAGTATTTTACGCTACTGTTTGTTTGACTTGCTGTTAACTGCTCAATTATTTACGCTAGGAAGCGTGTGATGACTTTCAGCATACCCCAAACATGTACCGAACTGTCAAAAATCGCAAGTAATTTTAAACGCACTATAGGTTACGAATAACAACGAAGATTCTTTTCTTCTAAATCGATCCACTGAATCCGTCCTTTCGGTCCAGAGATACTCTACACCACTGATACTTGCTCTCTGGCTGTCGTCACCACACTGTTAATGTTTTGCACTGTGCAATCTCTGTTTCATTAGGCCAAGACGAAAGTGTAATTATAACAGCAATATAAAAAGCAAGTTTTCCTTTATCACTGGTAGTGAAGAAACAGTAGAATGTGCGTTGTGCAGATCAAAATTTGCTATTGGTCATGGTGGAAGCTCTGACATTGTGAATCGCATTAAGACTAAGAAACATCGCATGAGTGATCAAACGAAAAGAGCAAATAAATGCGTGAGTGACTACTATGTAAACTTAAAATCAGTAACAGAAATGGATAGGCAGTTGGCAGCAGAAGAAATTACGTTTGCATACCACAGTGCAATGCATAACCATAGCTTTAAGTCAATGGACTGTACTACAACAGTTGTTAAAAAACTTTTCAATCCTAAATTCACATGTGGACACACAAAATGTAATGCAATCATTTCAAATGTTATTGCACCGTATGCAGCTCAGCACGTTTTTAATGAACTGAAAAGTCCTCGATTCATTTCTGTAATGATTGATACATCGAATCAGCTGGATTTGAAGTTGGTTCCTCTCCTTATCAGATATTTTCACCCTGAAAATGGCATCTCGGTGAAAGTGCTCGAATTGGTTAATTTAGCTGGAGAAACTTCAGATTTACTTCAGAATTAGGTGCTGGAGGTTTTAAAGAAATATGATCTTGAGGGAAAGGTGATTGCAGTTTCTGCAGACAACCCTAACGCCAATTTTGGTGGTAAGCAGAGGAAAAGAAAAAAACAATTTGTTCTATAAACTGCAACAGAACATAGTGAATAATATAGTAGGTGTTGGCTGTCCAGCACATGTGGTGCACAATTCCTTACAAACTGGCTCAGATTGTCTACCCATCGACTGAAAATTAATTTTAAACAAAATCTACCAGCATTTCCACATATATACAGTAAGGGTTGAATCTCTGAAGTAATTCTGTAAGTTTACTGAAACTGAATACAAAGCTGTACTTGGGCACAGCAAGACAAGGTGGCTATCTCTGATACTAGCATTGGAAAGAATTGTAGCGATATTTCCTGCTTTTAAATCATATTTCATTTCCCTTGATAAGTTTCCTGATATCCTTAAACAATTCTGTGGTATCCTTGTGTATATTGTTCTCCTACATTTTCTTGTTAGCCGGCTAAAACCTTTCTCCACAACAATTAAATGTTTTGAGAAGCAAGAAATCACAATAGTGGAAGTTTACCAAGAAATAAACAAATTATTGGGCAAATTACAATGTAGAAAATCTGAAAGATTTCTCACATCCTTTGTACATGAGACTCTAAGAAAGCTGGAAGAAGAGGGTGAAATTACTGTAGAACAATTTCATATTTATGCTGACATCTTCTATGACTCTTGCATTGAGTATATTAAAGAATGGTGTTTACCATTTCTCACACCTTTTAAAGCATTTGACTGGGTTAATACTGAAAAGGAGCAGCTACAGTGGAAGGATATTCAGGACTGTTATGATTTTGTTAAAAGTATTGTACCAAATTTTCCTGTTGATGAAGACTAATTGTCTGATGTATTTTCATGTGCACAGAACTTCATAAAAATTGATGAAGGAGACAAAGAAAGTGTTAGTGCAACGTGGTGTAAAATATTTGCTTATTTCAGAAGTAAAAACATTAACATTGAAAACATGATTCATTTGGTGGAGTTTTGTCTGGCAATTCTTGGGTCAGATGTTGCTGTGGAATGTGTGTTTTCGTTAGTGAACTCTTTGTGGTCAGATGAAAAAAACCAGAATGAAAGTTGAAACAGTGAGGGCCTTGCTCATTGTCAAAACACACTTTAATGGTGTATCGTGTACTGACTTTTATGATACAATTTCAAACGAAAATTCACTTCTTGATAAAGTACATAAAAGTGAAAAGTACGGTGATAGTGTGGCAGAATAATTGTAAAAAGTGATTTGGGGTCATCTGAGTACACGTTGCAAAGGTAAACTTGTATGTGTATTAAATTTAGTCAATACAATATTTATGTCCCGTTTTTTTCTTTATTGTCCCAGGTTTTTCTCTAATTTATTTAAAATGTCCCGTTTTTCAATGAAAATGAAATGGACACCCTAGTGTAGAGCATCGTGCGTTCGGTCATTTTTACGACTCGTTTTAGTGGTGTTTCGTATGCAGCTTTGCATCAGAATGAGTCATGTTATGCGTAACAGAGTTTACGAACTTTTAAGTGAATCATTGAGTAATAAGAAGGAAAACAATTTTATGTAACTGCTGAGCAATATAATACTCTGTTAAGTGAACTGAAAAATTCATAAATCTTTTCCAATAAAAAATCTGTTCACTACAGACGTTTGAAGCTGTATGGTGTTCTCACCGCCGGAAGTGAAGAGAAATTTGTAGCACCATTGTCTGCTAGAAAAGAAGAAATTCGTTATTACGTTCGTTTCGTTGAACTGTTTAACGTTCTACATGAGACCCACATTGCTATAGGCCATGGCAGCCGAACAATGATGATTATGGTATTGAATCGTAAGTACAGGAATGTGACTGTTGAATCAATTCTTAATTATTTTGAGATTATGTGAACCATGTCAGAAAAAGCAAAAACATTGAAAAGGGGTGTTATAGTGAAACCTATCATACACAGTTAAATGAATTCACAATGCTAATTTGACTTAATCGACATGCAGGCAAACCCAGACAATAGGTCAGTGTGCGCTAGCTGTTGCATGGAATTTAAAGTAACTATTAAAATAACTCTTTTACACATAGTTGGTGCTATACTTGGAAGGTATTCCACAAGTGAGTTCTGTGGAATAGTAATTATATTATTAGTGGAATTCCGTTTATCTGTTTAATGGATTAAGCTTCCCATTGCTGAAATCGCTCTTTAACAAGTTGTTATCAAATTTTCTATACTGTTGCTTGTTGCACCTGTGGGGATTTTGTTTACATTCCTGTTACCTTTGTGGGGAATTACGATTGTCATTCATATTCACTGGGATCCATTTATTTATTCCGTTAAAAAGGAAAGATCTTTACTTAACTTGTTTCATTCTAAGTACTCATGTAAAGACTGTACAAGGGCTTTGATTATCCCTGTTATTAGTGGCTATTGGAAAGTTGGTTTTGTAAAAGATTTTGTAAAACTGTTTTAGGGATGTGTGGAATAAATCTTTGTGAACTATAAGCCTGAGTTTGCGTTTTCTTATGATTGCTCTTGGTGACTGTTGAAGAATTTTAAATTTCAGGTAGCTCCTGGTAGATTTCCCCCAAGGCGTCGCCTCCTGTATCAGTCAATCCGGAATTGGTTGTACCCGCCGCTGGCGGTACATTGGAACATTTTTAAAACAAAGCAAGGACAGACCACCAAAGGAATAGAGGTGGCACAAAACACTCTAATTTCAAATTTAATACCCTTAACAGATAGAAAACCTCAAATAAATGACATGAAAATTATTTATTTCTTACAGTTTATGCCGGCCGGGGTGGCCGAGCGGTTCTAGGCGGTACAGTCTGGAACGGCGTGACCGCTATGCTCGCAGGTTCGAATCCTGCCTCGGGCATGGATGTGTGTGATGTCCTTAGGTTAGTTAGGTTTAAGTAGTTCCAAGTTCTAGGGCACTGATGACCTCAGAAGTTCAGTCCCATAGTGCTCAGAAACATTTGAACCATGTGAACAGTTGATAATTCAAAATTTTTACAGGCAATAACCGCTCCTCCCTATCCCCATTGACGAGCATGAAGTAAGGAGTAGTTAACGCCCTGCCAAACAAAGAATATTAAAACTGTAATACCAGACAAGGTCACGACCCCTTCAAAGGGAGACCATAGTATAAATGACAAGATACTTAAGTACATTAGAAACCCACTGTGCTAGAATAACTCACGCAGGTTTCACTCTACTCACGCTTAGTACTCTCGTCACTGGGCAGTGTTCCATACTCTAAACGCAACTATTCAATATCTCTCTGCCGGAACCAAGAGAGAATTCCCTCAGCGGGGATTATCACAGTCAAACACTATTTCCGGCGGTGAACGCAAATTACAAGCAGATTTATCACCAGTGCCTCTACGTAGTAAATAGCGGATGCCCACGGTCAGTAGCAGCAAGCGACGATACTCCACATAGCGCACATAGGCATGCAGAATCAAGTCGTACTATACAGGGTGGTCCATTGATCGTGAAAGGGCCAAATGTCTCAAACGAAAAAACTACAAAGTACGAAACTTGTCTACCTTGAAGGGGGAGACCGGATGGCGCTATGGTTGGCCCGCTAGATGGCGCTGTCATAGGTCAAACGGATATCAACTGCGTTTTTTTAAAAATAGAAACCCCCGTTTTTTATTACATTTTCGTGTAGTACGTTAAGAAATATGAATGTTTTAGTTGGACCACTTTTTCCGCTTTGTGATAGATGGCGCTGTGAGAGTCACAAACATATGGCTCACAATTTCAAACGAACAGTTGGTAACAGGTAGGTTGTTCCAGTGTAATACATGTACCTTTCTGAACTTATCATCTCTGAGAACGCATGTTCTTACAGTGTGATTACCTGTAAATACCACATTAATGCTATAAATGCTCAAAATGATGTCCGTCAGCATCAATGCATTTGACAATACGTGTAACGACATTCCTCTCAACAGCGAGTAGTTCGCCTTCCGTAATGTTCGCACAGGCATTGAGAATGCGCTGACGCATGTTGTCAGGCGTTGTCGGTGGATCACGATAGCAAATATCCTTCAACTTTCCCCACAGAAAGAAATCCAGGAACGTCAGATCCGGTGAACATGCGGGCCATGGTATGGTACTTCGACGACCAATCCACCTGTCATGAAATATGTTATTCAATACCGCTTCAACCGCACGCGAGCTATGTGCCGGACATCCATCATGTTGGAAGCACATCGCCATTCTGTCATGCAGTGAAACATCGGTAGAACATTACGCAGGAAATCAGAATACATAGCTCAATTCAGATTGCCATTGATAAAATGGGGGCCAATTATCCTTCCTCCCACAATGCCGCACGATACATTAACCCTCCAAGTTCGCTCATGTTCCACTTGCCGCAGCCATCGTGGTATTTCCGTTCCCCATTAGTGCATATTATGCCGGTTTACGTTACCGATGTTGGTGAATGACGGTTCGTCTCTAAATAGAACGCGTGCAAAAATCTGTCATCGTCCCGTAATTTCTGTTGTGCCCAGTGGCAGAACTGCACAAAAAAAAAAAAAAAAAAAAAAAAAAAAATGGCTCAAATGGCTCTGAGCACTATGGGACTTAACTTCTTTGGTCATCAGTCCCCTTGAACTTAGAACTACTTAAACCTAAGTAACCTAACGACATCACTCACAATCAAGCCCGAGGCAGGATTCGAACCTGCGACCGTAGCGGTCGCGCGGTTCCAGACCACAGCGCCTAGAACCGTATGCCCACTACGGCCGGCAGAACTGTACACGACGTTCAAAGTCGTCGCCATGCAATTCCTGGTGAATAGAAATATGGTACGGGTGCAACCGATGTTGATGCTGCATTTTCAGCACCGACGTTTTTGTGATTCCCTAATCTCGCGCAATTTGTCTGCTACTGATGTGCGGATTAGCCGCGACAGCAGCTAAAATACCTACTTGGGCATCATCATTTGTTGCAGGTCGTGGTTGACGTTTCACATGTGGCTAAACACTTCCTGTTTCCTTGAATAACGTAACTATCCGGCGAACGGTCCGGACACTTGGATGAAGTCGTCCAGGATACCGAGCAGCATACATAGCACACGCCCGTTGGGCATTTTGATCACAATAGCCATACATCAACACGATATCGACCTTATCCGCAATTGGTAAACGGTCCATTTTAACACGGGTAATGTATCACGAAACAAATATCGTCCACACTGGCGGAATGTTACGTAATACCACGTACTTACACGTTTGTGGCTAATACAGCGCCACCTATCACAAAGCGAAAAAAGCGATCCAACTAAAACGTTCATATTTCCTTACGTACTACACGAATATATAATAAAAATGGGGGTTCCTATTTTTTTTAAAAACGCGGTTGCTATCCGTTTGACCTATGGCAACGCCATCTATCGGGCCAACCATAGCGCCATCTGGTTTCCCCCTTCAAGCTAGACGAGTTTCGTTCTTTGTAGTTTTTTCGTTTGACGCTTATTTCGTGAGATATTTGTCCCCGTCACTATCAATGGAGCACCCTGTATACAGTCTTGCTAGTACATTAGAGGCCATCACCACCAGTCCTGCGCCGACACACTTCTCAAATCATAACACAGCGCAGCGAGCAACCTACGCTCCCCCGTAACGGTCACTCCAAGACTCGCCAACACAAACCCATGCGCAAGCAACGGGCAAGCACTACCAACAGGGCCCCCGGAGCGGAAAACCAAGACTCGCATCGCTGGAAGCGCCACGCTTAAATAGCGACCAGAAGAGGAAAACCAAAGAGAAAACGCGCATGCCAGAACGAACGGGACTACTGCCCCTACTAGAAGAATCACTGGCGCCAGCGACTCCCCCACGGCTAATTTGGAAAAAAATATTAAACAACACTTCCACTAACTCACAGGAAACTGAAAATGGCCAAGAAATTGATGCCAGTGAATCAAGTACTGGAACAGAAGGAACGGAGGTGGGAAGTGCGGCTGCAGCAGGTGAGGAAGCACCAGAGACACAGGATTTGACGACAGGTAATAACGAGACACCGGCACCAGCTGGTGGTTGTGACGAGACGCTGACAGCTTCCAACAGCGTTAATAAAGTGAAGCGGATCCGAGAATCTGCGAAAGAAGGTCTTCAGCTGCAGGCAAATAAAATTAAAGCAGCCTCATGTAACAAAATTCCAAAACCTTCAGTTGGACAGAATATGGGAATTAAAGTACCGGATGCAGACAGGGCAAAAATGATGCAAAATCTACAACGACAGTAGTGATAAATATTCAGGATGACGAATTTTATCAGTTTGCTACCCAAGCTGGTAGACTGAAGTCATTGTACACTAGGAACCAATTTACTTTGTGAAAGGAAAACTTTATCAACCTCGAAGAAATAGCAAGAGAAAAAATCAGTCTACAGCAAGTCTACAACAATCTTTTGTTGGAGGATAAGGGTTCAAATAGTGCAATTGCTTAGAAAGTGTTCAACTAAAAAATGCTTATGTAAATCGTCTTCTACATTATTTAATTCGAAATGCCACAATAGTCAGCCTTGTAACAGAAATTAACGTTCACAAGGTAACATTTTTACAAAATTTTTCACTAATGTGGAATAGTGCTCATTATAATCACATTGAAATGCGAGAATGTTTAAAATATATAAATTTACAATAAATACAGATTATTTCAATAAATTGCTAAGCTGATTTTTTAATGAATACGGTTTTACCAGTTGGTATGGGTACATCCTAAGATTTACCAACGTCCCTTGGTAAAATTTCGAAATCTATGCATATAATAAGAAATTTCACAGTTTTACCACAATGGTAAGTCTTACGTTTCACCAATTAATTCTAGGATTTACTAGTCATCTTACTTTCACAGTAACAAAATAGAAATGAGCATTTGGCGTCAGTCGCTGTGAGGCCTCTTGCGGGGCAGGTCCGGCCGCCTTGGTGCAGGTCTTACTACGTGATGATGAAGACAACACAGCACCCAGTCCCTGAGCGGAGAAAATCCCCGACCCAGCCGGAAATCGAACCCGGGCCGCAGGACGGCAATCCGTCACGCTGACCACTCAGCTATCGGGGCGGACTTTTACAGTAACATATACATCATAAATACTTGGCTTGGTCAAGGCAGTATAAGTAATATTAATTTTCCTCAAGGGAGATCTTTTGCGATAATTTGTGCTCGTAGCTGCAGCTAATGTGAAAAAGATTAGATGAGCATATGTTCAGTTGAGCATGAGAAGTCGTAAGATTAAGAGATGACCCCAGGAGGAAAATAATGTTTATGGTGTTATATCTCCAAAACTATCTGTAGTAAAATGATATAAAATTTTTTCAGGTACGTTCACTGGAGTACTTGGACACACTGTCTGCAATGTGTGTTGCGAATAGAGTCGTTAGTAAAAAAGTAATAAACTGAAACGTGATTACATCCGTGATTTTGTGGGGGTATCAGGGAGAGAAAGTTTCGTGATGCTTTTAAATTATTAGCAAATTTCGCTGGAAGAAATTCTAGAAGCACATGATCCGAGTATTTCCGCGCCATCAGTTACACTGCATCAAGACAAACGCCGTTTGTAACTGTAATACTAGTCTTATTGTGTTAAATTTTTTACATAAGATTATATCTCTTAACGAGTAGATTACAACAGCATTTTAAATTTTAAAACATCGACCAGTAGTTATGCGAAATACTGAGAATGGAATACTTGCTGCGCCTGTAAACCTTTAGATAGGCAACCTGTAACTGGTATGGATTCCCGGGATAACTATTTAGTAACACAGATTACTACGAGACGTACAGTCCGTAAATTATTTGACATTACTGTAATTAGAGTCCAATGATCAATAGTTTGATTTACAGAATTAGCTCATAGGACAGCATCATCATTTATTTGCGGTAGCTCTGCGTAGTGTGAAGTTTCTAAATTTCTGCGTGAAGGTGAGACAACTTTTTAATTTTTTATTCATCGTTTTGTGTTCAATTGTTCTAGGAATATTTTTTTTTCTTTTTTTTTTTTTTTTTTTTTTTGAAGTCAGGCAGCAAATCTTGGACCTCAGTTTTAAAAATTAAATGAAATGATTTTATATTTCTAACAAATTTTCCATGTTTTTTTATTTAGGCGCCTTGTGTGGTGGTTCACTCGAGCCAAACTATAAGAACTAAATTATTACTAGATTTAGCGCTCGGGATTGAATAATGCGAGCTGCCATGACATCCCCTTGACGCTTCCTCTTGACAACATCCTGTAAACTCGGAAGAACATTTCGGTAGTGCGCTCCCTTGGCGGTCTGTGCCTTACTAGCATCAACTTGTAGCTCCACACATGGCGATCCAAGAAACACTTCACATCACCTTACCCCTCTTCGCCCTTTCTGGTGACGATGAATCCGCTGCTTGCTTCGCTCCTTCGCTACGGGGCAGGTGATATACCCACCACTTGCCTGAGGAAACCAAGCGGCTAAAGAAGTCATCTACAGGACCTAACGCAGTGGTAACATTTCCGCTGCTGCCACTGCCAAGCGGGCTTTTTAAATGGATGTGAGCCGTTAAGGAACTCAACAGTCAGCGACTTTGGTCCAAAAGTGTGCTGCAAGATTTCGAAAAATGCTCTGTGACTGGGTGTCACCTGTTACATAACCAGTCAGTGTCATCCACGAAACTTATGCAATGGAGAGAGTCCTAACCATTTAACAAGAGCCATTGTTCCCCGCCACCTTATGACACATTCTAAGACGAAGATGTCTGGTTCACTGATCCTCTGTAATTCTCCTGTGTAAAAGACCTGGATGTTTCACTACCGCTGCTCTCATTTTAGATGTAAATTATAGGCTTTGTTTGGTACAACCTGAAAACCGTAACTATCTCCGTAGTCCGGTTTGGGAGGTATGATTTCACAAATGATGTTTTGTGTTTTTAAATACGTACTAAATCACTTTCATTAAATATGGTTTGCATGGATGTACCATTTTAATACGACTGTAAACGGTAATTAGAATATTATTATCATATACAGTACATCAATTGGCCTTATTTTTACCGTCCTGTGGACGGAACACCTGTACATGTCAATGATTTGTTGGAGGATATCAGCCCATTTAAAACAACAGTGAAGGTTAAAAAGCATTCACATTTGTCCTCTCATTGTCTGGTTCAAATAATCCGCAACACATGCCTTCATCTGAGAGAATGTAGGGTACTGATGCATTCCATACCATTCCATTACCGTCTTGAAATATCTGTTCTATAGATCATCATCATAATCGGTTTGTAGATTGTGTGTGGTGCAGACAGTTCCTGTCTGTAATTGTTGTCTAAAAACCTGTGCAACTGGAATCCCTGTCTTTCTTTTCACAGGTAGTGCCCAATCAGATTTCCAGTGCATATCAAAGACCATTGTAATGTATTTGAAACCTTTATTATCCCATAAATTTTGTCTCGTATTTATGAGATCCACCTGCCATAAGCCATCGAGACCTAGAATTATAAAAGGCCTACATGGGAAGGTCCTCTACAACGGTTTATGGAGTTCTTGAACAACTGTCTGCATAATTATTTGGTGATACATTTCTGTCTACGCTCAGGAATGACAGAAATAATTTCGTTCGAATGTGCAGTATTTCCAGCTGCAGATGATATGAGCAAGTGCAGTCGTTCATGTATTTCCTTACTGTCGTCATAATACATGTGTTATGTGAACTGTTCTTAATTTTCTTATTCTGAATGTCGATGATGCCACTGTCAAGTACATCTACTAACACATGTTTAACAATATTTTTTGTATTTCAAGCTGTTGGTGCATTTCGCCCCCCACTCCATTGGCTTTCTCATACACTACCATCATACATAATATCTGACCAGTGAACAGCTTCCTTTCCTTGTAGCTTTTAAGAATATTAGATTAAGTGAACAAAGTGTTCTTTCTAATTGCATGTCTCCAACATGTATTGCATTCCTGATTAAACTTATAGGTCGAGTGCCCACCGTATATGTTTTTTTCTTACTTACTCAGTACGTCCTACCTATCCAGTTATCATTGTAATGTTTAGTTTAATCACGAATAGTATCTTCTTCATTCTCTTCGTTAGCCTTCGAGAGTGTTTGAGAGATTCTGTGACAGGACTAACGTGTCTTTAAATGATACATCTGTTTTCAAATGCCCTAGCTTCAGAAATCGAAGTTTCTCTCGAATAGCGTTACGTGCTTCGACGACTTCGTGTTAACTACGGCAGCATCTGTGAGAGTAGGAAACTGTTAAGTTTGTTTATAAAATAATTACTATTAGTAGGAACTCGCAAGGTCTGCTGCATCTTGATGGCGAGGTCTGACGCTGGCAGAACCAGCTGAGTTTCGCGGAGTAAAGTTAGAAAACACTCGCATCAGGGAGATCGAAGAAAACACTTGCTCCAGAGACGCTATCGAGAACACACTTCGCTTTAAGTGGCCGTAGAAGATATCTGCAGAAATAGATGTTCCCAACTCAGAGCAAGTTCGAAGGGCGAGCTGAAATCAGATTTTTCAGCCGCCACTGAGTCGTCTCCCACTCACGCACAGCTTAAGAATAGTAAGCGTGTGTTGTCGATGCAGTCGCCGAGGCGAGAGGAACGCGAAGCTAGTCAATTTGCATCAGGGTTTCATTGTGCAGATTTAATATTCACAGCCAGTTATTGGCACCCATCATGGCTTTTCTATGACTCGTTCCTTAAATCACTAACCACTTCTCACAATCAACGGCTATGTTCGTGACACAGTTTAATGTTGTGCTTTTATGAATCCACGCTTAGTGCTCAGGTTATAATTTGTATTTGAAATCTATTGTCCACTTATTTCATGTTTATATATTTGATTCAATAGGTAAATCTTTTTGACTGATGTCTTATGGCAGTAGACCTCAACAATGAACACTAATCTCCTTCATTAGTTTCAGGGATCCTGAAGGATAATATATCCATGTGTGGTGTGGTACGCATACTTTTACGGCAAATTAGGCCACCAAGAGTAATTTTCATTTAATAACGTGCTATCCCTTGCAAGACATTCTTCCATTACGGGGAACTTACCTTTCCTGTAGGTCATCGGGGATCAGATCTGTAGCATCTTAACATCTGTAGAACATAAACAACTCAGCCGAAACCTCTCAGTGCACATACAAATTTGCGGCACTTTTTACAGTTACTTTTTCATTTACCTTGTTTGTCAATGGCTTGTAGTAATTGCATCCTGCATTATTTGAAATACGAACACCACCACAAAATGCACCAGACGGTAACGTGAGGAATGACGAACTTTCGGCGAACACGACGAGTTGACTTCTATGCATTACGTGCAAAGTGCTTTTGAATTCATTATGTGCCTTGAACGACCGAATGGCACCTGTTGTGACAGGGAAGCCAAAATGCCTTGCTTTGTTCTGTTACCGTCTCTTCTCCTGGATGAACACTGGGCAAAGAAAAGTGAGCGAGGGAGCTAGCTGTACCAGGTAGTCAACTACCGTCAACCACTGTCCGACATCTTATAGCTGAAGCAATGGTAAAGTAAAGGATTATTCATAAGAATCTTATGTTTTTTCAGAAGTCTGGGCGAAGAAATTACAAGACATATAGAAAACACATGAATATCAGTAGATAGAGAATCTCTGCAAGTTTAGAATCGTAATGAAGTTTAGCCGGCCGCTGTGACCGAACGGTTCTAGGAGGTCCAGCCCGGAACCGCGCTGCTGCTACGGTCGCAGGTCCGAATCCAGCCTCGGGCATGGGTGTGTGTGTGATGTCCTTAGGTTAGTTAGGTTTAAGTAGTTCTCCGATGTTAAGTCCCATAGTGCTTAGAGCCATTTCAACCATTTTGTAATGAGGTTCCTCGGGGCTGCAGACGAATGATTGCCACACGCACTCGACCTTCTCTGCTGATGGAGTCGGCTGGTCTGTGTCCTTCGTATCGCAAAACTTCCCGCGTCCGGCCATCCTGATTTAGGTTTTCCGTGATTTCCCTAAATCGCTCCAGGCAAATGCCGGGATGGTTCCTTTCAAAGGGCACGGCCGACTTCCTTCCCCGTCCTTCCCTAATCCGATGAGACCGATGACCTCGCTGTCTGGTCTTCCCCAAAACAACCAACCAATCAACCACTCACAAAACTGATGGAATGTGATGTACCATTTATGAAGTATTTTGACGGTTGCCACTTTAACCTAATATTCGACACGAAATCACCGATCAGTCACAATTCATTCACACTTAGTGAGTTCAAGGACACAAAACACAGACTTCGCTCCATTACACGCCATGTTCTGGTAACCTATCTCCTAGACGAGGGACTAAAATACGGAAGATATATCCGGCTTTCGAGATGGGTCATTTTATGACTGTTACTCGCTACTTTGGAGACATCAAGTTGGATTCTGAAGATTTGTGACAAACGTCACTCTTCGTACGATATGTTACAATTAGTCGACAGTTAATGACACGTCAGCGGTAATATACTGTCTGAGATCCTAAGATAAACGATACAAATGCTCAGAGTTGCAGGTAGGGTTTTGTCGTTAGAGAAATGTGATTATGGAGTAATTTCTTTTCCTTCTTTGCGTTTGTAACAGATTCTGGTTCTTTTTTCACTGATACGATAGAAGTATTTTCTGTAATATTCCATGTCATTTACAAACAAAAGCGTTCTCTCTCAGCAACGAGTTCCTTAGATTTTGTGACTTCAGTCTGATTAAAAAACGAAAGATGAAACTCCTACAAGTAAAACGACCAGCAGTGATATTTGTATTCCTGATTCTCACAAATATTTTGCCGTTTTTTCCGAATGTGTTAAGATTTACGAAGGTGTGGTTCGTCTTTCACCACCTGCTTAATAGCTTGTTTGTCCGTCTTTGGAACTAAATACATCACTGATTTTGGGTATCAGGGGTCCGACAGTTTGCTGGTAGGTTTTTTTGAGGTATGTAGCATTAGATGTCTACGGAAGGTCACGCAATTCGTGTAAATTACGGGCCGCTGATTTGCGTACGCGGTGACCGAGCCCGATAGCGACCAAGATGGGTTCAAAAATGCTTCAAATGGCTCTGAGCACTATGGGACTTAACTGCTGAGGTCATCAGTCCCCTAGAACTTAGAATTACGTAAACCTAAATTACCTAAGGACATCACACACATCCATGCCCGAGGCAGGATTCGAACCAGCGACCGCAGTAGTCGCGCGGTTCCAGTCTGTAACGTCTAGAACCGCTCGGCCACTCCGGCCGGCACCAAGATGGGTCCCATAGGTTTTCCATCAGGCGAATTTGGTCGCCGTGACATCAACAAGAGTTAACTTTAATGCTGCCCAAACCACTGTAGCACAGCCAGCCGTGGTGGTCGAGCGGTTCTAGGCCCTACAGTCTGGAACCGGGCGACCGCTACGGTCGCAGGTTCGAATCCTGCCTCGGGCATGGGTGTGCGTGATGTCCTTAGTTAGGTTTAAGTAGTTCTAAGTTCTAGCGGACTGGTGACCTCAGAAGTTAAGTCCGATAGTGCTCAGAGCCATTTGAACCCCTGTTGCACAGCCCTGGCTCTCAGACACGGACAATTATACTGCTGAAAGATAACATCGTTTTCGGGGAAGACATCAAGTTGTAAGGTGCCAGGACATGGGCACTTACACGTTAGCTTACCAACATTAGTATTAATAGTAAAGGGACTGGCAAAGGCATCCGATCATGACTCTATTGAATTATGATAAATATGAGGCACTCTCGAGCATTATTCCCTGCATATCTGCATGATTGAGTCACTAACTCAAAGCGTTGGTGAAAAGTGTCGGAAGTTAAGAATTGTGGAATATAAAGTCTGCAGCTGGCCGTAGCTCGCCGGGCCGCCGTGGGCGGCAGGTAGCGGTCATCGGTAACGCGGGACAATACGGCGCTTTTGGGGATAGCCTGGCATCCGGAGCCACCTGTACTGGGCAACATGTGGCAGAGACGGGAATTTCGTTTGCGTATGGGCTTTATGAGCTACTCGATCATTGGGTACATCTCAGAAATACCGTTGGAGGTATTTCGCTGATGACAGAGCGTTCGACATTGGCCGAAACTGAGTATTCTTCCGCCGCGTTTTCGTACGCGTGGGAGACGAGAGAATTGTGGAGAGAGAGGACTTCGCCTTCATCCATCGAGCGGTACTGACTTGGAGACGGCACCTTGGCCATCGTCTTCGAAGGGCGATATACGGTCTGTATCGCAGCACTGCACCAACGCGTGTTCCGTACAGAGTTCTGCGGTTAGAGCTCTTTGTGTGCTCCGAAGCGAGATTTTCACCGACGCGTAATCACTTCCAACAACTTACCTAATATTCTTGATCTGGTAGAAGTAAGTTCACTCGTTAGGAAGTAGGATGTTTGGTTAGTTAGTTAACTAGTTACATGATTTGTTTGATAATTAAAAGTTGTGTGGCCTCATGACCACGAAACAAACAAAACTTATCCGAATCTGCAGAAAAAATTAATACAGTATTTGGGTCAAGATTTGTAAAACTCCAACTCCTCTCTCCTAAACCCCACTCTATAGGAAGAGAGGGAGAGTTTTAGTTTTAACGAATCAAAATTTATGAAGTAAATAAGTATTTTTTATTTATCCGTAACCATTTTCCACGCAAAAATGAGAACATAAATTTTCTTGAATTACAGCGCTAACTACCAAGAATCAAAACAATGTTTAAGACAAAATGTACGTAGTTTTTTATGTAGAATCTGATTCTGCAATAAAAAATGAGGTTTCCCATTTGAAATTTGAAAGTTACCTCCCGCCCCACCCCCAGGGAGTTGGGTTGGCGGGCTAATTTTAGCACCAGCAGATGTCACCCTCGAAAATAATCAACTTTGGATTCTACGCGTTTTTCGTGTGAAGTTTTTTTTTGAGTTATTCTGGTCTGTCGACTTAAAATTTACACCCCGTATATAAACCCCTCCATCGGATAGTGTGTCAGGGCGCTGATGACCTCGACGTTGAGCGCCCATAAGCCCCAACACACACACACACACACACACACACACACACACACATACGCACACACACACACCACAGCGGGCAGCGTGATTTATCGCTGCAGATCACTTGTTTCCTGTCCCTACTGCCTAATGGTGCCGCTGTCTACACCGCCTCTAGCGTCGCCTGGCGTTAACTACAGAAATTTGTGGTTTATAAGGAGCTGTTCGACCATTGTTTCCAATTTCTCATAATTCCCTTCGCATAGTCATTGTGCTAGCTGGACTGCTGGTAGGACTTTGGAACTCCTTCCGTTGATTTCATGAATTTTTTTTACAAGTACCCCTCCTCAATCCTTGCCGACGCACTTTCGTCAGTGCATAAGGTCTGCCACGTCTTGTTTTAGCTCAGATTGTTCCTTTGTGTTTTTCACTATCACATCACCAAAGGTCGACTTGGGCAAACTAAGAGAGGCTGAAATGTCCCCAATGGAGTTGTTGCCCAAGTAACGTCTAGTGACTAGTGTATGTTTGAAGACACTGAGGTCTTCCGACAAATCCATTCTGGTCCTATTGCTTCTCTGTCGGCAACAAAAAATGGCTCTGAGCACTATGGGACTTAACATCTGAGGTCATCAGTCCCCTAGAAAGACATGGCTCTGAGCACTATGCGACTTAACTTCTGAGGTCATCAGTCGCCTAGAACTTAGAACTAATTAAACCTAACTAAGGACATCACACACATCCATGCCCGAGGCAGGATTCGAAACTGCTACCGTAGCAGCAGCATGGTTCCGGATTGAAAGGCCTAGAACCGCTCGGCCACAGCTGGCAACACAGTACTGTGCGCTTCCTTTTATATTGTCTGGTCCACCTCTTTCCACTGGTCAGTTAAGTATTACATATGCATGTGCAGACAGTTTTGATCATATGATGTATAAGACATATATGAATAATCCGTCCAGCTTCGTCCCGCCGCTGACATGAAATTGTTCGTTTGCTGAATACTGTCCTATGGAAACACCAACATACAATGTTCGCAGCCACAGAATAACGTGAGAAAAATTTATAAATGTATTATACAAATTTAGATGATCCCTTGACTGTTGATCCGGCTCTTACATTCAGTTGCACACTGTGTTATCAAAAGTATCTAGACACCCCCAAATACATATGTTTTTCATATTGCATTGCGATGCCACCTACTGCCAGGTATTCCATATCAGCAACCTCAGTAGTCATTAGACACCGTGAGAGAGCAGAATGGCGCGCTCCGCGGAACGTCGTCAGGTGACTCCTAAACATCCCTAGGTCCACTGTTTCCGATGTGATAGCAAAGTGTAAATGTGAACGGACACGTACAGCATAAAAGCGTACAGGCCGAAGTCGTCTGTTGACTGACAGAGGCCGCCGACAGTTGAAGAGGCTCGTAATGTATAATACGCAGACGTCTGTTTAGACCATCACACAGAATTTCCAAACTGCATCAGGATCCACTGTAAGTACTATGACAGTTAGGCGGGAGGTGAGAAAACTTGGATTTCATGGTCGAGCGGCTGCTCATAAGCCACACACCGTGCCATTAACTGCCAAACGACGCCTCGCTTGGTGTAAGGAGCCTAAACATTGGACGATTGAACAGTGGAAGAACGAATCACGCTACACAATGTGACGATCCGTTGGCAGGGTTTGGGTATGGCGAATGCCCAGTGAACGTCATCTGACAGCGTGTGTAGTGCCAACAGTAAAGTTAGTAGTCGGTGGTGTTTTGGTGTGGTAGTGTTTTTCATGGAGGGGGCTTGTACCCTCTGTTGTTTTCCGTGGCACTATCACAGCACAAGCCTACATTGATGTTTCAAGCACCTTCCTGCTTATCACTGTTGAAGAGTAATTCGGGGATGGCGATTGCATCTTTCAACAAGATCGAGCAACTGTTCACAATGCACGGCCTGTGGCGGAGTGGTTACACAACAGTAACATCCCTGTAATGGACTGTCCTGCACAGAGCCCTGAAGTGAATCCTGTAGAACACCTTTGGGATGTTTTGGAACGCCGACTTCGTGCCAGACCTCACCGAGCGACATCGATATCTCTCCTTACTGCAGCACTCCGTGAAGAATAGGCTGCCATTCACCAAGAAACCTTCCAGCACCTGACTGAACGTATGCCTACGACAATGGAAGCTGTCATCAAGGCTAATGGTAGGCCAACACCATATTGAATTCGAGCATTACCGTTGGAAGGCGCCACAAACTTGTAAGCCATTTGCAGCCAGGTGTCCGGATGCTTTTGATCAAGTAGTGTACATCTGTTGAACAAGCTTTTACGGAAATACGGAAGTGCAGAGTACGTATGATAATCACTCTGAATCTCACAGCGGTAGAAAAAAGGGGAGGGGGAGGGTTGGGGGGGGGGGGGGGGAAGGAAAGCTGTCCATAGATAAAATGATGGAAAACAATGTTTAGCTGGAATAGTGTGATTGTTATGCAAAATACAAGCCTTCATGACAAAGGAGAATTTTCTTTTGCAACAAAAGAACCTCTCATGTGATTCCAAATGGGATGTACGTAAATGCAAATGCAGATTGCAGTTGGCTTTCTTTTACTATCAGCGGACCTTGTTTGACAAATCACTGTTTCTTTTACAGATCTCTTTGAACATCGCCTATTCCCAGACGCGTGACAGCGTGGGGACATTGGAGAGTGTAGGTAGGAGGTGTTGGAGTGAGACTGTTTCCCATTTCTGTGTCATTGTCCCTCGCACCTCTTTTCTTCCCGCTTCCATTCGCTAATAGCCTTCGACTGCTATTCTTCTGCCACGATGACACATCGCCGAAACAAAGGCGCCTTTTATTAAGCACTGCGGTCGCAGGCAATGCAGATGTCTGTTCAATCATGCGCCATTCGGAAATTGACGTTAAAAATGGATCGCGCCTGGAATATGCATTTCTTTGTGCACAGTTAACTCTTTTGGTAAAAAAGACGAAACAAAACAGCGGCCAATTGGGGACGACCTGAATGGCACGAGTTTCCTCCGCGGACGCATATGTGGCGGAAGCAAGCGGACGACTCCGGTACCGAGGACACGGTACACAGGTTGCCGCGTAAATAAAAAGGGGAAAGAAAAACGAATAAAAGAAGCGCTCAGGAACAAAGGCGTGTTTTATATGATTTCATGTGTGGCCGTGTAATTACTCCAGTATCATTAATATTTGTACCCGCGACAACGTGAATGGGTGCCCGGTGCTCTTTCTCCGTACGGCCGGAACATGAAAGTGAATCTTCCTTTTTTTTTCCCTACTTTTATTTTTATTTTTACCTCTTCCTCCCGCCCATCACGCCACGAGCAAACAACAACAGCAACAAATCTATCATAACTCATTTTGTAAGGTCGTGCGTGTACGTATACAAAACAAAAAAACAAAAAACAAAAAACAAAAAATGAGAGAGAGGGAGAGATCCACTGGGTACTGACAACGCTGCGTGTTACAAAGGTCGCCCATCCACACACACACACACACACACACACACACACACACTCACATAGAAATACACACGTGCTCCGAGTTGCGTGAATGTGAACAGGCGTGAGGGGGCGATGTGACGACCTGACCGTATGTGTATGAGCGTGTGTGTGTGTGTGTGTGAGTGTGTGTGTGTGTGTGTGTGTGTGTGTGTGTGTGTGCTACATCGGCCTGCGGAGGGGTACCAGGGGGAGGAGGGCGTGATTGTGTGCGATTGCGAGAGATGGCCTGTTATAAAATTGGAGCGGGGGGTGCGGCGAGCAGCGTGATGCCTCGATAATAGTAACAATCGACGCCATTCCGCGCGAACACTGCTTCATCGCCAGCGGAGGCACTGTGCGTCCGCGTAGTGGCTTCACCTCGGCTGCTATGTGCTGGCAGTACAGCTTCCTCGCTAACCGTGTAAAGATGCGCTCTTTGTGTGAACAAGTCTTCTGAAGCCAATTTTACGGGCGAACAGACTTTTGACGTAGACGTTGCGGGCTTCTGGGCTGATTCTAGCGTACTGTCCACTAAAATACAATGGGTGTTTATGAAATTTGGTGAGTAGTTTCGTAAAAGAAATAAAACAGAAAAATTAAACCATTATGTCCTTGAAAACGTTGTGACTGAATGGGGTAATATCGACGGGGGAAGTCAGTTTTTACCGTACACGTAAGCTTTTTCGAATTTATGATATTTTCTGAAGGTGTACTGGAACATTACTGTTGCCAGACAATGCTAAAATATGTTACTTAACCCAAGCTATTATAAAAAGCCTAGTCGCTGTTTAACGTTGTTACCAAAAATGTAGAAAAATACTGTACCAAAGTACTTCACATTTTAAACGATTAATAAACGTTCGGACGGACATAAACCAAATGTTTTTTAAAAATATATTTGGTATATAAATATATATTTACTATATAAACGGGAAACGTTGTTAGCAAAACTGTTGATAAGTTCTTTACCGAATTACTCTACATTTTACAAGATAGTCTAATAAACCTTCGGACTGATGTGTGCTATAGTTTTGGTAAATATGTGTCGTACCCGAACATATATTTAAAATCTATGCTACTATACAAAGACAAATCCATGTTTAACTTTGTTATCAAAAATCTGAAAAACTTCTCGAACGCTTTACTTCAGATAACATTCTAACGGATATATTATTAATATCTGTGTCGAATAAATATAAATATATACATATATTATACATACAGAAGAAACGTCGATAGCAAAAGTCTCGAAATGTTCGTGACCGACTGATTTAAAATTTTTCAACGAGACTCTAATAAACGTTCAGACGGCTATGGCTACATTCTATTCTATAGATGTAATATATAAATATGTGCATAATCATATATAAACACGATACGTTGTTAGTAAAAACGTCGGAAAGTCCCTGACCGATGTAGTTCCAATACTCACATGACATTCGAATAAACGTTTGGATAAACATGAGCTACATAATTCTAATATCTATAATATATAAACAAACACGTTGTATATAAAAGGGAAAAGTCGTTAATAAAATATCTCGAGAAGTTCATAACCGATTGACTTCAAATATTTACACGATACGCTAATGAACATCAGAAATATCGAAGCAGACACAACCCATATTTTTTAAACAATAACGTGCAGCTTTCCTGTCCAACTACGAGAAAGAAAATACTGTGCAATGCTGTGTTGTGAAAACGTGCAGTTTTAACAAAAAACATGAATGTTGCATGTATGCCTCATCGTCTTACGATTAAACAGGGCGATTTCATCTCAATTCATACAGGTCAAGTCACATCACATTCAAAGTTTGCTAAAAAAATACGCTCCTGGAAATTGAAATAAGAACACCGTGAATTCATTGTCCCAGGAAGGGGAAACTTTATTGACACATTCCTGGGGTCAGATACATCACATGATCACACTGACAGAACCACAGGCACATAGACACAGGCAACAGAGCATGCACAATGTCGGCACTAGTACAGTGTATATCCACCTTTCGCAGCAATGCAGGCTGCTATTCTCCCATGTAGACGATCGTAGAGATGCTGGATGTAGTCCTGTGGAACGGCTTGCCATGCCATTTCCACCTGGCGCCTCAGTTGGACCAGCGTTCGTGCTGGACGTGCAGACCGCGTGAGACGCCGCTTCATCCAGTCCCTAACATGCTCAATGGGGGACAGATCCGGAGATCTTGCTGGCCGGGGTAGTTGACTTACACCTTCTAGAGCGCGTTGGGTGGCACGGGATACATGCGGACGTGCATTGTCCTGTTGGAACAGCAAGTTCCCTTGCCGGTCTAGGAATGGTAGAACGATGGGTTCGATGACGGTTTGGATGTACCGTGCACTATTCAGTGTCCCCTCGACGATCACCAGTGGTGTACGGCCAGTGTAGGAGATCGCTCCCCACACCATGATGCCGGGTGTTGGCACTGTGTGCCTCGGTCGTATGCAGTCCTGATTGTGGCGCTCACCTGCACGGCGCCAAACACGCATACGACCATCATTGGCACCAAGGCAGAAGCGACTCTCATCGCTGAAGACGACACGTCTCCATTCGTCCCTCCATTCACGCCTGTCGCGACACCACTGGAGGCGGGCTGCACGATGTTGGGGCGTGAGCGGAAGACGGCCTAACGGTGTGCGGGACCGTAGCCCAGCTTCATGGAGACGGTTGCGAATGGTCCTCGCCGATACCCCAGGAGCAACAGTGTACCTAATTTGCTGGGAAGTGGCGGTGCGGTCCCCTACGGCACTGCGTAGGATCCTACGGTCTTGGCGTGCATCCGTGCGTCGCTGCGGTCCGGTCCCAGGTCGACGGGCACGTGCACCTTCCGCCGACCACTGGCGACAACATCGATGTACTGTGGAGACCTCACGCCCCACGTGTTGAGCAATTCGGCGGTACGTCCACCCCGCCTCCCGCATGCCCACTATACGCCCTCGCTCAAAGTCCGTCAACTGCACATGCGGTTCACGTCCACGCTGTCGCGGCGTGCTACCAGTGTTAAAGACTGCGATGGAGCTCCGTATGCCACGGCAAACTGGCTGACACTGACGGCGGCGGTGCACAAATGCTGCGCAGCTAGCGCCATTCGACGGCCAACACCGCGGTTCCTGGTGTGTCCGCTGTGCCGTGCGTGTGATCATTGCTTGTACAGCCCTCTCGCAGTGTCTGGAGCAAGTATGGTGGGTCCGACACACCGGTGTCAATGTGTTATTTTTCCATTTCCAGGAGTGTATATGCTGAAGTTTCACATGATATCTCTCCATAATTACAATATTTTGTTTTTCTGATGATTTTTTTAAATGCTACAGACCTCTGTAAATGAGAGTAATCGTGAAAATGTCGAAACTAAAGGGAATATTGAAAAATCGTAATAAGGAAACCAAAAGTGATAGAGATCTGAATTTATTTTCAATAAATACTTTGTTCCCAATAGTATGAGACATGATTAATGCATTTACAATTCTGAACTTTTTTTTTTAAATTAAATTACGAAAATTTGTAACTTTTTGAGTATCTCAAAATTGTTGTTTGAAAATATGGATAGTCAGGTTATGTTAACTGTCTTGACAAATGATAACTGTCAGCTATGAAATTAATCCATGAAATTCTTAAACTGTTAAAATATTTGTACATAAAGATGAAAGAATCTGAAATTTTTTGTTATTTAGAAATTATTTTCCCCAAAATCTCCATCCTAAATATTCTAAACATTTCATGGTATGTTTCTTGGTCATTTTATTTAGGGAATGTACAATCAAAGTTGGCAATACATGTCTGTACGGAAGTAATAAATTCTTTAGGTAGACGTAGCACTCCTTTCAAGGTCAAAAAATCATGAGCACTACAATACTTCAATTAATGGCTGATTTTAAGTAAACATCATGCAAAACAAGTACTTCTGTTTCAATATAGTTACTTTAGAACATTATAAGTGAGTGGGAAAACAATTCATAATTTTGTTCGAAAGCATATTGTAACAAAAATGAGGTATAGAATACACTACTGGGCATTAAAATTGCTACACCACGAAGATGACGTGCTACAGACGCGAAATTTAACCGACAGGAAGAAGATGCTGTGATATGGAAATGATTAGCTTTTCAGACCATTCACACAAGGTTGGCGCCGGTGGCGACACCTACAACGTGCTGACATGAGGAAAGTTTCCGACCGATTTCTCATACACAAACAGCAGTTGACCGGATTTGCCTGGTGAAACGTTGTTGTGATGCCTCGTGCAAGGAGGAGAAATGCGTACCATCACGTTTCCGACTTTGGTAAAGGTCGGATTGTAGCCTATTGCGATTGCGGTTTATCGTATAGTGACATTGCTGCTCGCGTTGGTCGAGATCCAGTGACTGTTAGCAGAATATTGAATCGGTGGGTTCAGAAGGGTAATACGGAACGCCGTGCTGGATCCCAACGGCCTCGTAGGGCTATCAGTCGAGATGACAGGCATCTTATCTGCATGGCTGTAACGGATCGTGCAGCCACGTCTCGATCCCTGAGTCAACAGATGGGGACATTTTCAAGACAAAAACCATATACACGAACAGTTCGACGACTTTTGCAGCAGCATGGACTATCAGCTCGGAGACCATGGCTGCGAACACCCTTGACGCTGCATCACAGACAAGAGCGCCTGCGATAGTGTACTCAACGACGAATCTGGGTGCACGAATGGCAAAACGTCATTTTTTCTGATGAATCCAGGTTCTGATTACAGCATCATGATGTTTGCATCCGTGTTTTGCGACATCGCGGTGAACACACATTGGAAGCGTGTATTTGTCATCGCCATACTGGCGTATCACCCTGCGTGATGGTATGGGGTGCCATGGTCACACGTCTCGGTCACCCCTTGTTCGCATTGACGGCACTTTGAACAGTGGACGTTACATTTCGGATGTGTTACGACCCGTGGTTCTATCCTTAATTCGATCCCTGCGAAACCCTACATTTCAGCAGGATGATGCACGACCGCATGTTGCAGGTCCTGTACGGGCCTTTCTGGATACAGAAAATGTTCGGCTGCTGCCCTGGCTAGCACATTCTCCAGATCTCTCACCAACTGAAAACGTCTGGTCAATGGTGGCCGAGCAACTGGCTCGTCACAATAGGCCAGTCACTACTCTTGATGAACTGCGGTATCGTGTTGAAGCTGTACGCCATCGAAGCTCTGTTTGACTCAATGCCCAGGCGTATCAAGGCCGTTATTACGGCCGGAGGTGTTTGTTCTGGATACTGATTTCTCAGGATCTATGCACCAAACTGTGTGAAAATGTAATCACATGTCAGTTCTAGTATAACATATTTGTCCATTGACTATCCGTTTATCACCTGCGTTTCTTCTTGGTGTAGCTATTTTAATGGCCAGTAGTGTATTTATACCCATTTTTCATGGTATTATTCACTAATTATTATTGTCTTCTGTCATGATTTTACTTCTTCATGACATTCCATGAATTAAAATTGCCTACAGTGTAACAATCAACACTGCACTGTTGAAAAGAGATCATTTGTTTTTTTCGTCTGCTTCTTATTGAAATTGTATAATGGAGGTGAATTTTATATGGACAAGGATGATCCAACAAGAACAGTACTTGGGAAATGGAAACTGCACACTGATCCTTTGATGATGACTATATGAAAGCATTAACAGGATTATGAAGTGTCACAAAGGAGACGGTTATATCTTGCACCTCATGAGAGATACTTATTGTCTGTCCCACCCACCACTGATTATCATACACACAAGAAATGAAGTGGCTCACTATAAAGTCTTCTGATGTATACTGTGATCTCTGCACTTCGTGGAGAACCGTTCTTGCAATGTTATGCCACTCCAGGATGCAACCCAGTAGTGACTTGATTCAATTCCTACTACAGGCTTCATAGCAGACTACATATCTCTCTTTTTTTAAGTGGAATTCCCATAATGCACTTTCATTTAGAATTAAGAGTTTCATATCTGATGTTGATATGGCGTGTACATATCCAGCAGCATCTCTCACAGTATCAACAGTTTCGTGCTGGAGATTAAATCTTGTTCCAAGATGTTTACAGAGACCTTCTACCCCATTTGATGCACTGTTTCTATTGTCTGTTATTGAAAATATCCATTTTTTTGTCTTATTTCCTGGACTACAATAATGACCAACCTCATAAAGCTGAACGTGGTTTTTAAAATGATCAGTGACATACACATGTTTAGGAAATGCATGGCCTCTAGATGCTATGTCATCAATTATCATGCTGACAGCGTAACATGCACGTGCACTGTCATGGATAAGATCATCACTGACAATAGCAAAACAGTGTGATGTTCCAAGGAAGTGAGCAACGTATGTCAATGTTGATACCTGTGATTTGTGCTAGTGGTAACTTCGAATTTTGTTGTGCAAAGCAACAGACCTGATCTCAGCGAAGTCGAAATGAAGAACTAACGTGTGAGTATTCTGGTTGTGGCTGATTTTACTTCTGCTTTGGCCTGTCTCTGAATCCTCCAGACATTATGGTGAGCTGTTCCTTTCATGACCCAATGCCTAACCACTGTAACAAACTTCTCTGGCTCCACTGTCAATTCACCAACTCTCCTCCCTCCCACAATGCGTAGGTTACGTCATTCTCAGTTCCCTGAAGTTATAATGCTTCAACAGTCATCACTTCAGTACCGGGATACATTCCTCACTCCTGTAGCCAACATTTATCTTGCGGCTCTCGACATACACACAAGCATCAGGTCCATCCCTATTGTACTGCTTTCCTGTGACACTGCTTATGCCGAAACAACCAAGTTTCAAATTACTGCAGTAAATACTTGTGCACACTTTCTTCACTGGTTGGCATTTTATCCTTGGCCTTAAGGAGCAGAATTTTGTGAGACCAGTTTTTAAATTTGGGTTCTCCTCTTTCATTAGGAGGTATGCTTTTCTTATTGACTTTGTTATATGTCTTTTTACCTTTTTAAGTTTTTCACCATTTGCACTAACAGAGATAACATCAGCCTGGTTAGGACTTTGCCAGCTGCAATCTTTGTCATCACTTAGGCAATATTCCAGAGCAATAGTAATGGTATCATATTGCAACGGATGCCCACAGTAAGAATCTGGGCGTGCCCAAATACTTTTTTCATTCTTTGTTCTACGAGCTTTTGAAATCAAATAATGTAGGGAATGGGTATGTATGTCTGTATCTGCTGCTTAGAGTAGCTACCTGGTATCAGTGTCAGCAACTGTACCTTCTCAGTATAGGTGGCTGCCGAGATAGCAGTATTTAGGTTTTGAAACCACACATCACATTTCGTGGTTAGGTTCTGCACCAAGTGCATCTACATTATACGCTTCACAAAATTTGAAGATGTTTGTGGTGTAAAACTTGTTTCAGTTTCTTCCACTTTTCTTTTTACATATTGTTTTCTTCTTATGCTTCTTACGTTTCCTGGACGTTTAAGGGGGGATATAGTATGGACTACAGCATAAATGCTAAGATTCAACGCCTCAACAACTTCACACCCAGGATATAAACAACGGCACTGTCTTCTTCAGTTTCACATGCGGGTGATGGTGATCGTTCAGCAGTGTTCTCACTACATTTCTTCTTATAGGGAGTGTAGCAATTCCTGCACAATGGATGTGACGCCAATACCGGTACTAGAGGACCAAGATATTTCTGCAGTTCCTCTCACAGATTTCCAGCAACTGTGAAGTGTATTACGCTTTTCTTAAACACCATCTTCTTGTGTCTTTTTTCATAGTATACACATCTCGCTCTTTCACTACTGTTTTTCCTCACTGATATTGTATCTAACAGAAAGTTCAAACCAAACGAAAAAATCGATGCAGAACGATTTAGGTTCAAGTTCTCACTCGTTTGTTATAAACAGAAGTGCGCTGGAAACGGTGTTGCCTGCATACATATTTTACTCTAGATATTCAGTGATGCGAAATATGCAGAATGTTAAAAAATTTTTAACGCTTTACACAGAAAATTATTGCCCACAGTGTTTGCACTGACTACTAACATATTAACAATACAATATTTTGTGTAATTTTTCGAATAGGGATTATCGAGTAAATAATTCGTAAAAACGCAATTTTTTACATTTTCATTAATAAATATTTACATAATACAGACAGCTGTAGCAGAGAAGACACTTTTTATAATTACATCAGTAGTATCTGGTAATATGGCTGAAAAGGTGGCGTTCTGTGAATTTCCAAATTAGAAAAAAGCATGAATCGTAATTTGTACAACCATAGCTTACGACTGCTATGTGCACTGGTGCTTGAAAGTCAGTGAAGAATTTCTAGATATATACTATGTAAGCATGAATCGTAATTTGTACCAGCATCTACTGTTCTACTGTTTAAAATGATATAAGGCGAACTGTTGTTTACTGTTTAAAATGATAAAAGGTGAATATCATGTTGTTTTGTCACATGCTGGTAGATTTTCTGTTTACGCAGAAATAGTGATTTGTAGCAAATATCTGCTACTCTTCTGCTTAAAAGCAAATTAAAAGGCGAATCTCACGTTTTTCTCGCGTATGTAGGACACCCACTGTCGAGATATTACATGTTGAATGAGAGACTTTTATCAAAGAAACGACTGGTTTCGCAAACTATACTTGCATCATCGGGTGCTGATGAGAATGTTCAAGAATGTGCTTCTTCCCGGCTTTTAAACAGATCGCTTTTATTAATTGATTGTGTTAGGACATAAGATCAAGCGCCGGCGCGCCAGTCTGTGACGGTAGAGAAGAGATGGCTGTGAGAAGACGTCAGCCACTCGCACGCTGATAGACCCCTCGCCAAGATGACAACGTGACAGCAGCGGCCCCTGTGTGAAGAGGACATAAGCACCAGGACCATTGCCAAAACTGAATAGCCGCTTCAAGACTAGCGACTTGGATCGAAGCGTCAACGCTCGTTACTTCTTTTGTACACTCTATGAAACACAGACATGGGAATTATTATGCTGAAGGGATTGCTTATTTCGTATGTCGCCTTTTCTTGCGACACACCTGTGTAATTGCGAAGTTAAGTATTATATATTTTCATTTTAGAACAAACTCATTAATAGGATTTGTTTGAATTGTTTGTCTAGTGAAATGAATATGTAGGATTCCTAGACTCCACATATTTCACGACGAGCATAGAGACATAATAAATTGTAAGTAGACACAAACGTAATCGCATTTATTTTCCATTACCTGCCATTGTCAAAATTCTAATAAGCTGTTTTATATGTTTGTATGCAGATAAACACCTGATGATGCAAATATAGTTAGCGAATCAAATTGTGACTTTTAATAAAAATGAGGATGAAAATAACACGTCTGTCATTTATTTCCCTATAATTTTGTCGAAATGAGTCCGCAGTAGTCCCTTCATTATCGTTCAAAGAAAGTAGAGCCGTTCACACAGTATCTGTAATTTTGTATCTAAAGTCACGAGAAAAACATGAGTGACAATGATTTACCGGCTTGCAAAACTATGGTATCAATGCATTTAGAAGGTAATGGCGATGGTAAGATGTGTCGAGCGGTGTCAAATATCTTGAGTTATGGCAATGGTACGAGTGGAAGGGTTTGAGAACGTTAATAATGTAATCGGTTATTGTGGTACTTACTGCATTTCACTGTTGAAGTTAAGATGCCTCAGTTCGCAGGTATTTGTGCTTGGTGTGTTAGCAGCACTGCGCTTAGTAAGCAAATGTTTGAAATAATTAGTTTTCGTGAAAGTTAAACGCGGAAATGAGTGCACCCAGAGCACGGAAAACAGTAAAGCAGACACAAAACTGCAAAAGTGAATTAGATAGTGAAGCTAAGTTTTCGTGTTAGCTACAACATAGTGAAAAAGGCGATGATTTTGCGTACTGTAAAATGTGTGTAAGTGAAATGAATATTGCTTGAGGATGGAAAACTATCTTGCTAGACATGTAGAAACGCAGAAAGATGTGCAGTGAACTGGAAGATTGGTAGGACACAGAACTTTAACTTCATTTTCATTCCAGGACTCGGTCGGAGTGGCCGAGCGGTTCTAGGAGCTTCAGTCTGGAACTGCGCGACCACTACGGTCGCAGGTTCGAATCCTGCCTCGGGCATGGATGTGTGTGGGTGTCCTTAGGTTAGTTAGGTTTGAGTAGTTCTAAGTTCTAGGGGACTGATGACGTCAGATGTTAAGTCCTATAGTGCTCAGAGCCATTTGAACCATTCCAGGACTAAATCGTGAGGAACGAAGTTCAGGAGGCAGAAGTAAAACTGTACATTTACAGGTGAACACAACGTGTCTTTCAACGTTATGGAACAGTTACGTGTATTACTGAAGACAGTATGTTCCGATTCAGAAATTGCCAAAAAGGTTACATGCAGTAGAGCCAAGGCGACTGCTGTTATGAAACATTTACAGGTGATGAAGGTAAATACGCGTTTACAGTCATTACCGAGGAATCAACTGATGTCAGTTAGTACCAGACGTTTGTGCATTGTCGCTAAAGTGGACCTCGGAGTGGAATGACGATGCTTTTTCAGGTCTTATTCCTGTAACTGAGGCCATTGCTATTAATCGTTACAACAGTCTAACTGACTGCTGTAGTCTCAACAGGTTTCGCTGCCGACGGAGCTAGTTCGCAAGCACAACTCCCTGTCTATTCTTTTGAAAAGAGATACCCGTAGTCTGTTCTCAATGAAATGCATATGCCATTCTTTGTGCTCCTCCTGTGCTTCAGCAAAACTGCCAAGGGCCCACAGGAGCTGGTTCGGGATATATTCGACTACTTTCATACTAGCACTAAGCTCGGAGCTGTATTACAGGAGTTTCAAAACTTTGTAAGAGCCAAGCGGCACAAATTGCTATGTTCAATCCAAACGAGGTGGTTGTCCCTCCAAGCGGTAACTTCTCCAGTGTTAGTGCAATATGATGGTTTTGTTTTTTTCTTCACGCATGTTGCTTCAGAATATCGGCTACTTATGTCTGATACTACTCTGCAAAAACTACAATGTCCTTACAATAGGTTATATTTACAGTTCTTAAAATACTTTCTACCGATTTCCAATCAACTGAACAAGCAAATTCAAAGCGAAGAGCGTCAGATGCATATATTAAGAGACAGTATTTCTTCTTCACCGCTCACGTTACTTGACTACTACGTGAAACCTGAGCCACTGCAGTCCGCAAATTTGTAAAAAATAATTATAGAGATCCTCATATCTTTCTTCCTCTTGAAGACCTGTATTCTTGTGCAAAGCTTCAGATAGCTTTGGAAAAAGTGGGAGTTTCGAATCAAGACATATAACTGGTCAAGCGAAGTTGCTTAGTTTTTTATACTCAGGCAGTCCAGTAAATTTTGTACGATTTGTCTTTTTCAGATCCTACAATTAAGTCACTAGAAATAGTGGATCCGTCAAAAATTCGAATCACTGGCCTGATTTGCAGTATATTTTCCAACTGTCGTGGTTGGTAGCGAACTTCAGCATCTTGATACAGAATGGCGTCTGCCCCAGGACAACGAAGCTGCATGCAGCCCTACCGTTGGGATAGAGGAATTTTGGAAATCTGTAGCGACTGAAGTGTACGTAGACTCAAATTTTTTTGGTGCTCGATAAGTCTTCTCCACTCTAATGCTGCCGCAGGCTGCAGTTATATTGATGAAGATCAAAAGCAGAATTAACTTATCTACCAAAATTCTACGTGGGTTATTGCACATACAAAGATTGTTGAAAAACGGACGTTTTCCCTTTGAAATTACGAATTCAGTGGTAAAGAGATATAACAGTCCTATATTTGCCGACAGAGTGGAATAATAAACACATTTCTCAACTTTCGATGAGAAAATTTCATGACGCACATAACGGCGAGTGATTTTTAACCTGTTATCTTACATTGTAGCTTTCTAAGGGTAATAAGCACTATTACGGACTTACCTGATGATACTGCTGTTTAATAATATAAAAGAGATATATGAAGAGATATACGCAAGACGTAAATGAAAACTTTAATGTACATGAACATAATACCAGTTAAAAACACGAATTCGATTCCCGTTTGCCACATAAAATAAAAGTCATTTCTTCGTTTTCACTGTTTTATATATTCTTAAAGGCATTCATATTAGATCACTACTTCTATTCAGTGGCGCATGCACTCATGCGCAAATAACATCGCACGCTCTGTAGAGGTTGACTGGATAAATGAATAATCAGTAAAATAAATAAATAAATAAATTGTGGCTGTCAAAACAATTTGGATAAATTATATCTGAAATGTCTCATACTGTAAAGCACACTACAGAAAACCATGCACAGTGGTACATTGCTTTGTGTGTACTTTCATTTTATTGTACGAATAATAATAATAATCCTATAAAAGTGGTACATAGAAACATCGTTGGCGAAACCACTGTAGCAGTAATTATCTAGTGCAGTGCCATTATTTTTCTATATATATAACCTTCATTGACGTATACTAGTAGAGTATTAGCAAGGATAATAGACAGTCTAGTATCTACTGCTATCTCCTGCTTTTTCGAGTCTCTTTAAGTTTAAATTGTAACACATTTCCAGGGGCAGATGCGGAAACTGATCACAATTCATTGGTTATGAATTGTTTATTAAAACTGAAGAAATAGCTGGAAGGAAGGAAATAAAGGATATGGGACCTGAATAGAGTTTCACAAGGGGCATTAGGCAACGATTGACTGAAACAGAAAACAGTAGAAGACGAATGAGTAGTTTTGGTAAATGAAATAGTGAAGGCAGCAGAGGATCAAATAGGTAAAAAGACAAAGTCTAGTAAAACAGGAGGTATTGAATTTAACTGATGAAAGGAGAAAATATAAAAATGCCATAAACGACGCGGGCGAGGGACTACATACGTTTAAAAAGTGATATTGACAAGAAGTGTAAAATGGATAAGCAAGAATGGCTAGACGAAAAATATAAGGATTTAGTAGTATGCAAGGTGTAAATTTTAAGTTGACAAACCAGAGTAACTCGAAAAATAAGCTTCACACGAAAACATTTGTAGAATCCAAAGTTGATTATTTTCGAGGGGGACATCTGCTGGTGCTAAAATTAGCCCGCCACCCCAGCCCCCTGGGGGTGGGGCGGGAGGCAACTTTCAAATTTCAAATGGGAACCCCATTTTTTATTTCAGAATCAGATTATACATAAAAAACTACGTAGATATTGTCTTAAACTTTTGTTTTGATTCTTGGTAAATCAAGAAATCCATGTTCTCATTTTTGCGTGGAAAATGGTTACAGATAAATAAATAATACCTACTCACTTCGTAAATTTTGATTCGCTAAAGTTAAAACTCTCCCACTCTCCCCATAGGGTAGGGTTTGAGAGAGAGGAATTAGATTATTACAAATTTTGACCCAAATATTAATTTTTTCGGCAGATTCGGATAACTTTTGTTTGTTTCGTGGTCATGAGACCACACAACTTTTAATTATCATACAAATCATGTGACTAGCTATCTAACTAACCAGACAACCTACTTACTAACGAGTGAACAAATTAACTAAAAGACTAACTGACTCACGAACCTAATTTTTTATTAGATTCGAAGTAATCACTCTCGTTTTTCGAGAAGTCTCACAATTGGGGTGTTTGCTTAATTTGAGTCTTTTATTTTCGGGTAGAAAAACGTAGAAAACGACATTCATAAATTAATTGACTTAAATCACTTTGTTCACACCTTTATTTTATTTCGGAATATCACGGCTGTTACGTCGTTTACATTGCAAATAAACAACAATAAAACGAAACCAATCGTTCCTTTTCAGGACCACCAAATCTTAAACGGGAATACGTTCATCTTTAGTTACCGAGTGGGTTAGTCTTTTCCTCAGTTAGTCATTTACTTTGTTTACTCTGTTACTCTGAGTAGGAGAAGGGATCGGTTGATACGACATATTCCAAAACATCAAAGGATCACCAGTTTAGTATCGTAGGGAAGTGACGTGGATAAAAATCGTAGGAGACAAGAGATGAATACAGTAAGCAGATTCAGAAAAAATTTTTGGAAAAATGGTGGTAAGGTCCTGTGGGACCAAACTGCTGCGGTCATCGGTCCCTAAGCGTACACACTACTTAATCTAACTTAATCGAAGTTAAGCTAAGGACAACGCACACACACCCATGTCCGAGGGAGGACTCGAACCTCCGACAGAGAGAGCCACGCGAACCGTGACAAGACGCCCAGATTGTGCGGCTACCCCGCGCGGCAGATTCAGAAGTGTGTGAGTTGAAGTAGTTACTTGGAAATGAAGGGGCTTGCACAGGATAGACTAGCATGGAGAGCTGCATCAAACCAGTCTTAGGACTGAAGGCAACAACAACATCTCCTGATTTCGAGGCTGTTGTATCTGGTAACACTGGTGTAAGGCTTAAGTTGCATATTTCATTCCTAGCACACTGAAGTAACTGTCAGGTACATTTATAGTTTACTTCTCAGAAGTAAATACCAACCACGCGCCGGGGCTCGGCATTCGTTACCAAAAGTCTGAATGAATCGAGGTTATGAAGTGGTAGGTTGGTGAGTGCATCTACTGAAAGCTAGCTTCAGCGTTATTCAGAATTAAAGCAGTATGGAAGCTTAGTAGAACACTGCTTGGTTGTTAATTATATGTCGTTTGCGAGTGTGAATAATAAATAACGCCTTTCCTCACGGACAGCCACGATTTTATAGGGGGGACATTCAGTGCCTCTGTACAGAGCGCTGGAAAAGATGCTATGCGTCGTAACCGAAAGAGAAGATCGCCTTAGTAAAGTGAGTGGTAAGTTTCTGCGACTTCGAAGTACATTAATGGCTCTCATTAACAACGGAATCAACACCGCACGCAGATGGTAGTACCAATGATTGTGGCTACGGAAAAAGTGATGTGTGAAATACTGTTTATAATAAAGGAAATGCACAGGTAACAGCGTAAAACTATTTTATGATTGACTCTGAATAAACATTTTTGAAAAGAAAAAGAGCTGTTGATTGCGTTCCGCAGCATTGATAAATCGCAGAAATGTCATTTCTACGAAAAATAACTGTAATAAAATCATGTCATCTATTCATGTAAAACGACGTTAGTAATGTGCCGATGTTTTTCACAGCTGCAAGCATCGTTTTATTTGAATCGCTGAAATCTGTACTTTCAGTTTATTCGCATACGCGGAGATTACATATCTGAATTTTCCCTGTGATAAATTGGGTTCGTGCAATGTTATGTAATGGAATTGCGCTAAACACGTTAATATTTCCGATGGTCAAAGAACATATTGGATTTCAATAATGACATTAATGAGCTGCGTTTGTGACACGTGGAAAATGCATTCGCCACGGCGCAAAATAACGTTATTAATTATTTTGATGTTGGGAGCCATCTGCCACATTTTCCTTCCCAATTATTGGCTGGAGGCTGCCCGTCCTCTGTTTCACGTGGGCCACTCAGCGCATAATTCTGACGTACACTATATTATGACAGGTCGGTTCAGCGGGACGGCGCTGCTGGACAAGAAGGTAACATCAGAGCAAAGGACAGGTCACGAACGAGTACTACCTCATTACAAACGAGTAACGGCGATACGGATAAAGAATTAACCTCGCGGATTACCATCAACATACTCCAAAGGCTAAGACTTTTCGCTGAAAACCACTTCGTTCGGCTACCTGCTTCCCAAGTTCGTCTTTAAGTCTCCAGAGACATTATTCGTGTGTCTGCCTCGGCCCCTATTATCCGTATTATCCGTGTTTGGCGTCAAAAGTACTGATAACACACTGCGACAATGGAAAAACATTTTTTGCAAATGTAGGTCTTCTTTACGTATTTCTGCCTCATGAATTCGAAAACGATGCACAAAACAGAGCACCATGCACAGTTTTGGCACCAATCGGATACTTCGCCATAAATGATGTCACATATTAAAGTGGTATATATAGAGAGTGTATATTCTACTAAGACTTATAGCGGGAGAGTGAGTACGTAACATTTTGAATAGGAACCCAGACGTGTAACGCGTCCACGTCTGCTGACCGAAATACACTGACGAGCCAAAGAAACTGGTACAGGCACGCGTATTCAAATGCAGAGGCACGTAAACAGGCAGAATACGGCTCTGCAGTCGGCATCGCCTACATAAGAGAAGGGTCTGGCGCAGTTGTTAGATCAGTTACTGCTGCTACAATGGCAGGTTATCAAGATTTGAGTTTGAACGTGATGTTATAGTCGGCGCACAAGCGATGGGACACAGCATCTCCAAGGCAGCGATGAACTGGGGATTTTCCTGTACGACCATTTCACGAGTGTACCGTGAATATCAAGAATCAGGTAAAATATCAAATCTCCGACATCGCTGCATCCCGAAAAATATCCTATAAGAATGGGACCAACGACGACTGAAGTGCAGCCCTTCCGCATATTGCTGCAGATTTCAGTGCTGGGCTACCAACAAGTGTCAGCGTGTGAACCACTCAAAGAAGCATGAACGATATGGGTTTTTGGAGTTCGGAGCCGAAGGCCCACTCGCGTACCCTTGACGACTGCGCGATGAATCAGATCTACACCTGGCCCGTCAACACTGACATTGGACTGTTGAGGGCTGGAAACATGTACCTTGGTCGGACGAGTCTCGTTTCAAATTGTATCAAGCGGATGGACGTGTACGGTTATGGAGACAACCTGATGAATCCATGAACACTGTATGTTAGTGGGGACTGCAAGCTGATGGAGGCTCTGTAATAGTGTGGGACGTGTGCAGTTGGAGTGATATGGGAACACCGATACGTATAGATACGACTCCGACAGGTGAAACGTACGTAAGCATCCTGTCTGATCACCTGCGTCCATTCGTGTCCACTGTGTATTCCTACGGACTTGGGTAATTCCAGCAGGACAATGCGACACCCCACACATCCAGAATTGCTGCAGAGTGGCTCCAGAAATACTCTTCTGAGTTTAAAGACTTTCGCTGGCCACCAAAATCGGCAGACATGAACATTACTGAGCATATCGCGTGAACAGAGCGAAAGCAAGACTCCCTATAAATTACACCATGAGGTTTTGTCCGAATTTTCATGGCCAAACAAAGAGAGAAAAGCTGGTAAACGAGGTATCAAAGTGACTAGCGTGAAGTCTAGTTTTGCATGAAAATATTTAACTGCTTGAAAGTAATCAGGGTAATTATTGAAAACTTAATTAATGAGTAGAGGAAAAATTGAAATATTTTACGAAAAGCTGCTTCCGAGCTATGTAAATGAAGTGTCAAAAATTTCATCTGTTCAAGGCCTAGCTATTTTGCTCATAAAAATATATATTGGTGCGGTAATTAAGTGTCAAAAAGGAAGGCAAACGAGAAGTAAGATCATACTTTCTGATTAAAACTTGAAAATAAAAAATGAAAGAAATCAGTCAAATATTTTATGAAATGATTTGTGTAAAAAAAATAAGTAGGTCAGAGAAACGTTCTATGTGCGTTTGAATGATGCTCGAAATAATGACAGAAAATGATCTGCGCCAAACTTTTCGGTAATATTTTTTATTTCAGACATTTAGACAAATCATTACACAAAATGTTTGACTTCCTTTTCAAAAATTTTTATGTTTCACTTTTACAGACTATTTACGTTAATTGAAACGCTTGGCCTTAACACTGACTGCTAATGAATTACGTTCGCAACATCAAATATACGTAAAATTTCATGGTTCATTGTAATTCATTGCGAATTAAATGTGTGTGATATACTGGGATAGGTGTGTAAACACTTAAAGATCAAGTTCTTCGGCAAGACCTTAAAAATATATTTAGCTATGCAGTGTAAACAGTATACATAAAACTTTGTATACTGAATTGTAATTGAGTCAGTTAAAATATAATAGGAGCGTGGAATCGAACCCAGGACCTTTCCGAGGCACATAATCACAAAGCGTAACGCTATCACTACACTGTAGCTACCTGTTATCTTCGACTCCCAATCACCGTATTTATAGGTGCATTTAGGGTAGTTAGTCACGTAGTCAGTCATTCTTCCGCATTTATTGGCTGATAAAAGTTCTTGATCATGTAAAAACATTCGTGTTTAATTTATTGATGAGGTAGTCGAATGCTCCTCAGCTCATTCACGTGTATTCGAAGAATTTGTCTGGTGATCTTCGTAGTTGATGATATTTATGAACTTCTCCTTGGAGATTTATTCGTTTGTAAATTTCATGCACAGCATTGCTTTTCGCTTTATTTTCTTAAGTAAACCTAATTTTGTAGCCTTACTCTCCAGCTACAGTATTCTACAGTTTAGGGGCGCCGTTTTTTAGAAACAGCTCGTTGGCTCTAAGCAGCCATCTTGTAGCGCGGCATGGTCGCCCGCACGCATGAACTTTTCTCCCGGTGCTGCTGCTTGTCGCTGGAGTGTCGCGTATTCAGAAGTCGCTCGCTGTCGGTCGCTTCTGTCGCTGACGTAGGACACGGCCTTACGGATTTATGGACAGCCCTGCAGGATTCATTGGTTCATCTCCCTCCAGCACTACGTCAGACATTAGTCGAGTCCATGCCACGTCGTGTTGTGGCACTTCTGCGTGCTCTAGCGGGTTCCATGCGTTATTAGGCAGGTGTACCATTTTCTTTGTCTCTTCAGTGCAGAAAAGTCTTGGAGTTGCTTGACCTGGTATAGAATAGGATGGACAGGTTGATGTGTACTACGTCCGACGATCGCCTGACGTCACTTAACGTCTGCTTTGCTGCGAGACCTATTCAATGCCTGTTCGTTTCCGAGACAGTAAACATGGTTCGGCACACGTTTTGAGAATACACAGACATACTTCTTGTGTATGGCGAAGCTCGAGGTAACGGAAGAGCTGACAGTAGGCTGTATCACCATGCCATAGCACAGACCTTCTGCTCAAGTTACTACGGCAAGAAAGGAAGAATGAATTGATTGTTGGTGTTAATAACGATCATCCTCCTTTAGCTCCTCTGCATTACTGCAGATGGCGTGTCGCTGAGCACATTTGTTCTGTGCATGCAGTACACGTGAGGCGCCTAGTTGTTTCCACTGCACTGTGTGGAATACGAAGGTTCTGTTACAGTTCACTAACCTGCTGTCTTCAAGTTGATGGCCCCAGAGCAGAAAACAGCACGCAGGTCGTAGGTTCTGTATCTTGAGTCTGAAACTGACTTTTAGCGAGGTTCTGTTGTGAAATAACGTATCACTTCTTTGGGATGCCACTCGCGTATTTTAATATAGCCACACGAGAAGACTACATGATCTTAATACAACACCTTCTGATACAGCAAAGTACATATCAAACTCAATGTTTACGAAAATGTGTATTTACACTATTTGTGGTACGTGTCTCTGCCTCATGACTACCGGAGTGAATCTTTTAATACTGAATACTGGCAAACACATCCTGCCACAGACAACATGACTGTACATCTCGACTGCCTAATCCAGAGTGACGAACAGGAACTTAAATAAAAATTGGAAACACATCCTATGACAGACAACAAGTGTGTTCTTCTCGACTGCCGAATCCAGAGTGACGAACAGCCCGAAACACTTCGCGTGCCATACCGGAAAAGGCGTGACCCGAACGCTTCCGAAGTGCTTCGTCTGCAATATCATCAGTCTTTTGTTTTTGATTTAAATTGTTTTTAATAATTCTAAAATGACTTGATTGATAGTCTGCTGTTGAGAGATATTTATATTAAGAAGTGAAGTCATTCCAATGAGTAGTTTAACTAATAATTATAACTACACTTTAACGTTTTGGCGCCCTTGCTCCGAACACAGCACCCAAGCACAAGCAGTAGCATTATGCAGGCGGTCTTTCTCACGGGAATGGTACTGAATCTAACATCTGTCACAGGTACCTCACACCACATTTCGTCGTCTACATACTTCTTGCATCTGCACTGCTCTGGGAACAGATTCTTGGAGCCTAATATGATAGCTGAGTAAGCCAGAAATATTACATTATGCAGGGGTCCGACCGTGGGGAGGCAAGACTCTGGTGCTTCACAGCAACGTCGCCTGTTAGAATTTGAAGAGGTACTGCATCACTTAGAAGAGAACCCGTCAACGAGTGCTCGACGGGTGGGACTCGTGCGATGGATGTTCGTCACAGTGTCGCCTGCGACGTTCTGCTTGAGCAACAATTACATCAATACCACTTGCAAAATGTACGCGTAATGCGTCCAGTTGATTTACCACAACGCGTTGACTACTGCACCTGGTTCCTGTACCGCTGCGTCGACACACACCTTTCTCCATATCAGAGATGAATGTAAACTCACTAGGCACTGGGTTCTGAATTTGCGAAACAGCCATATGTGGTCAGACGTAAACTATCCTGTCATGCATATTCAGGGATTTCAACATCAGTACGATATTAACTTGGGCAGGTATTCTGGACGGTCATTTCATTGGGCCACACCTCCTTCCACTCAGACTAACTGGTCTTGCATACTTAATCTTTCTACAGAACGTAGGAAGATGTGCCACTGAATGTCTGCCAGGGAAAGTGGTTTCTGTGGTGTCACCGCCAGACACCACACTTGCTAGGTGGTAGCCTTTAAATCGGCCGCGGTCCGTTAGTATACGTCGGACCCGCGTGTCGCCACTGTCAGTGATCGCAGACCGAGCGCCACCACACGGCAGGTCTAGAGAGACGTACTAGCACTCGCCCCAGTTGTACAGCCGACGTTCATAGCAATGGTTCACTGACAAATATGCTCTCTTTTGCCGAGACGATAGTTAGCATAGCCTTCAGCTACATTTGCTACGACCTAGCAAGGCGCCGTATTCAATTGATATTTTTTATGTGAAGCATGTATCATCAAGAGAGATGTTCTACAATTGTGGATTAAAGTTAAGTATTACTTCATCTACGTACTTTATTTGCAATTCTCAAGATATTGTCCTGTTCCAGACCTCACGCCAGTCAGCATGTAATTAAACGCGTGCATTTCGGCCTCCTCTAGAAACACAGTGTTGGCTCTTCTGCCAACACTACAGTTTCACTATGATGGTGCACCATCTCACACTTACGGTTCGGAGACATCTCAACAGACGATATCGCGAAAGATGGATAGGCCAAGATAGTTCCACGGTGTGGCCGCCGCGATCGCCGGATTTAACTCAAAATGGTTCAAATGGCTCTGAGCACTATGGTACTTAACATCTGAGATCATCAGTCCCCTAGAACTTAGAACTACTTAAACCTAACTGACCTAAGGACATCACACACATCCATGCCCGAGGCAGGATTCGAACCTGCGACCGTAGCAGTCACGCGGTTCCAGACTGTGGCGCCTAGAACTGCTCGGCCACCACGGACGGCTCGGATTTAACTTCTACGGAATATTTCCTGTTGGGTCGTAAGCAAAGTCTAATTTACGACTCTCCTGTAGAGACAGATGAAGACCTGCTGGCACAAGTTCTGACAGCTTCACTAGAAATTGAAGAGAGACTAGATGGGATAGGGCGTGTGTGTAGAAACATGCTTCATAGATACAATGTCTGTAATAACGTTGCTTGTCGCCGCACTGAGCCGCTGTTGTAATGCATTAGTCAACCGTTCTCAACATACAGTATGTCAGGTTCTTTTTTGTTTTGGAATAATGTAAAAACGAAATGTTTAAGTGTTAACACAGACAAATGACGTAAGTGATAAATGGATATTTCGTTATGTTTCCTTTCGAATTGTTACTTAATAATTGTGCTGCATCAAGCTTAATTCAGTTCCTCAATCAGAAGTGGATGAGTTAAACATCTGAACTGAAACCGTCTTAGAACGGAAACGGTACGTTTCCGGGCATGGTATTGTGCACTCACTCCCTTCCACAACACCCTAAAGTTTGCAACGGGAATTTCCGAACATCCTGTATACGGCGCACGAATCATGCTGCAGTAAAATACGAGGTTAAGCAACAATATATAGAAGCATGCACACGGTGATCGGATGCAGACAGGCAATGTGATACAAGACATGCACTAACCTCATTTATTCCGTCCTTTTTTTAATTCTCAAGGCACGGCCACGGTCTTGTGGGGCAGTTCCGTGTGCTCATGGTGAAGCACCCAGCAGTAGTCACTCATCATCCGAACATCCGAAGTTCCCTGGTATCGTCATTCCATGTCCTTGATATCGTGATGGAATCTTTCACCCTGTTCCTTACTTACGCCAACCAGATTGGGAGGGGAAAAAAGTCAAGGTGCGAATTTATAAAATGTAACTTCAAACTCACTGAACATCCCAAAATTTTGAATTTCTTCAACCCGTTCTCTATCATGTCGATATACTCTGAGCTACGATAGTTTCCCACTAAATTTTGAATCACACTTTTAAGAACAGTCGAGCCTTCTCGCTCCACGATATTCACTGAATGATGAAGGAAATCTGCATCTACCATTAATTTCCGAATATCTGGACCAGGGAAAACGTCCACTTTCAATTTAGCATCTAACAGATTGGGTATCTTGTGACATAGATACTTAAAACAGTCGACACAGTTAGGTAATGCCCTGACAAACTACTTCATTATGCCCAGTTTGACGTGCAGATGTGGCAAGAGTGTTCTGTCTCTTTCCACTAGAGGATCACACGTCTTATATTTGTCCCCTGGAACCAGTTGCAGCCTTCGGGGCCACTCCCGGTGTTTGTCCCGAGTCTGACTGTCCCATTCACAGATGTAAATAACCGCGTGGCTAGAGCCTCCCGTCGTGTAGACCAGTCGCCTGGTACAAATCTTTTTAGTTGACACCATTTCGACGCCTTCGAGGTCACGAAAAAGACAGGTCGTGGCGCGTACGTCAGAGCACTTGATAGTGCAGGTCCTTAGGGTGCCATCAGGCATCACCGTCGGGAGCTAGTAACTATTTCGGACGAGTTTAATAATTCTTGACGGTGCGCTTAAATGCATGCAAGCTCTCGACTGCAGCGTACAAAGTTCAGACCTTTAGTGGAGTACCTTTTCAATTACATACTGATTTCCCGTAGGCCCTGCACGCACCCTACCTTTCGCTAAGTGTGGTGGACAAGCCGAGTAATATGACGTCACAAGTTCGTTTCAGGGCCAGTATATCTCATTGGCTCCGGGCGATGAGGATAAAATGATGTTGAAGACAACACAACACCAGTGTCCGAGCAGAGAAAATCTCCGACCTCGTCAGGAATCGAACGTGGGGCCCTCGCATCGCATTCTACAGCGCTGACCACTGTACTGTGAAGGAGGACAAAAAATGTCATGTGGCACCGCGGCCAGGGGCTTGTCTTTCCATTGGTCCCCACTTCGGCGACTTGCGTGTCCTTAAAACTAACGGCATCCTGTTTTCTCCAGACTGTTACCCATCCAAGTGCTACCCGGACCCAAAGTTGCATAACTTCGGTGATCGGACGGGAACCGGTGTAGGCAACGTGGCAAGGCCGTTGGTTGTTGACGGACTGAACAGGGAAACTTCGTATATCCTGATTGTTGTCGTAGAAGTGAACCCAACAGTATCACATCACCACGCATCTCCAGTTTCTCATAATGAATGGTAGTAAGAAACATCTTCAGGTGGTCATGTGTTTCCATCGTGTACTCAGATGGCCGGCAAGTATTGAGGCACACGTGTTACCAATCTGCAGCAGAACTGCCTTCAGGGCTTTTTTAGTTGAGTCACTAAACAGTCTCCAGTCACCTGGCATGTACGGACAGTTGGACTGGCCTGTCAAAACTTGTGTCCGCAGCTGGTGATCCAGTGGCTAGAGTTGCTGCCTCGGCATCATGGGGTCCCCGAGCTGGAGGTTTCCTCCGCCCGGGTACTGGGTGTTTGTATTGTGCTCATCATTTCATCCTCATTCGTGAAAGTGGCGAGAATGGACTGTGTAAGGATTGGAAATTTGTACGGACGCTGGTAACCGCGCATTTGAGTGCCCAATAAACCAAACATCATCATCAAAACTTGTAAATCACTGCAGAGCACTAACAAGTCGTTTTGAGCAAAATCCATTTTCGGTGAAGTTTCTTTTCCTGTAAAATATTACGGACGTACCAGCTACTAAGAAACGTCTCTCATGCAGTCTTGGCTCTAGGAGCTCCGCTATATCTTTTGTCACGTACTAAATCATTTAGATCTGGCTGAATGAACAGGAGAGGGCCCTCTTATGTGTGTACTTCAAATCGAGTATCATCCGCCTGCTGAGCGGTATTTCTGTCATCACAGTCGTCCGTATCTAATGGAGGCTGTGGTATAGGTATGTCCGGGCCATGTGGCGGGACGAATCGCTGAGAGAAAGTTTTTCGGATCCTCAATAGTCTTCTTGTTTTTCTTGTTGAAAACAGCAATCTTACAAGAGCAGAAGTAACAGTATTCGGTATGATTCTGTTGCTCCCACCAGAATATAGGGCTGCCAGATCGTAATGACTTATTTTTTCCTGTCGCCCACCGTCTAAATCTTCTAAGCAAACACACCACACGGTCTGTGGAGCCCATGCTTTATTGATGGCGCCTAGTTTCACTCCCAAATACGCGTGGTAGACCTTACTTGCGAAAGCAGTAATGCTTCTTTGGTCTTTTCTCATCAAACACCACAACTATAACAAAAACTGTTGTGAGAGTGTACACAACCTCGGTAATACGTACGGCCTTCCAGAAGTACAACACGGCGACGGATAGGGAGGGTCATTTTCAATGTGACAGTTCGCTGTGTGCCACCGGGTAGGAGCAAACGGGCGCTCAATGCCAAGGTATCAGCGTGTATGCCACTGGAGGCACAAGTGTTGAACAGTTGAAAGACTCTGAGGTTCAAATTGTGTTTGCGTGTATATGAGCATTATTGCAAATGTATGCCATTTGTACAAAAAGTGTGGGTGATATTTTTTGAGTACCATTTTCGAATTCAGGAGATCAAATTACATAAAGAACGCCTACATTTCCAAAAAATGGTTTTGTGATCTTGCAGTTTGTAGCACTTTGACACGAGTGTGTTGCACTTCGGTATATGGTGGCGGGGGGGGGGGGGGTGGGTTGTTTGGGGGAGGAGACCAAACAGCGTGGTCATCGGTCTCATCGGATTAGGGAAGGATGGGAAAGGAAATCGGCCGTGCCCTTTCAAAGGAACCATCCCGGCATTTACCTGAAGCGATTTAGGGAAACAAAGGAAGACCTAAATCAGGATGGCCGGACGCGGGACTGAACCGTCGTCCTCCGGAATGCGAGTCCAGTGTGATAACCACTGCGCCACCTCCTTCGGTTCGGTATATGGTTCAGAAGCTTTTTGTACCTTATGTTTCTTTGACGAGCTACGTTTCTTCCTTTGCGACCTCCTGATCTGCTTTTCTCTTTGTTCACTTCGTTCCGTTAACTGTTCTTCTCATACAATTTTCCATCGTTCCTATTTGCTCCTTCTCTGTCTCAGCCATTCCCAACTCATACTTCTATAGACCAGAACATTCCAGACAGCTTTAGCCAACGCCTCCCTCTCCTTATCCCTCTATAGTGCTAGCTAAGAGATGCAAAGTACCTTTAGCAAGATCTACCAGCTTTCCAATTTGTGAACCTGACGCTGCCTACATAGCAAATTTATTTTACCTGTGTAGCTTAGGCAGTCCTGAGGGTAATATTGCCATGTTTTGCTGACGACTATGGCTTACTACTTACTGCTCTGATTTTATGTTTTACGGACAGTCAAATGAAAACGAGACTGATAGAAACAATAAGTAAACCTTCATCATTTAGTTTTGCAGCTCCTTGTGTTGGCCGTGTGTACAGTTAAAATTGTTGGATGTGAGGTCCGCCAGTTATGCAAAACACGGTTTTTTCTCAGTAACCAAACATGTTCCAGTGCCATTGTGTGCCATCATCAATGGGTTTTCGTTTTTATTTATTCTTTATATTTGGTGTGCATTTTGCTGAAGTGAAAAGTGTTTTACTAAGTTATTTGTGGAAAATACTTGTTATAGTTACGTGTACATCACAACACCTCACCATGATGCGGAGAATGAAAGTGCTGGCCACACGAAAACATGACAAGCCACCTGTAGTAATTAACACACAAGTGATTTGGAAAATTAATGCACACCAAATGTATAGAATAAATAAAAACGAAAACCCACTGATCATGGCACAGTGGTGCCGAAACATGTTTGGGTACTGACAAAAAACGGTGTTTTGCGTAACTGGTGGACCTCACATCCAACGATAATAAGTAAACCGTTTATTATCTCAAAAGAAATCGCCGTAACTGTAACCACATTTATCCCACTGTGAGACTACACGGTCAGTGCCTTAATGGAAAAATGTTTGCCGTTGCCTATGGAACCATGATTGTACTCAGGCATGAACTACTTCGACGACCACGCATGTCTTTTTTCAAGGCTCTAAGAATATGGAAAGTGACTATATGGTGGAAATGAAAGGGCTTCCCATCGGAAGTTTTGCAGTGTAGTCGAAACAACCTTGGCAAAATGTTGACGGGCACTGTTCTGCAACACAATAACAACGTCCGTTCTTGATGACGCGCTTCAATTTTTGCAAAGTGTTCTCGTAACACTGTTCATTAATTCTGGCGCCGTGCTCCAGAAAGTCAATCAGCAGCGGTCCCTTGCAGTCAAAGAAAATTATCATCATGCCTTCTCCGGAGACGAAATTTACGGTTTTGAATTTTTCGGTGGACGTGAATACATGTGCTTGCATTGTTGGCTCTGCTGCTCTAAATGATAACACCATGTTTCATCTCCCACAACAAAAGGGTTAATAAACGATGTTCTTCACCTTGATACCGTTCCACGTGCTGCAGTGATGTTGACATTCTGTTCAAATTCTGCTCCTCCGTCAGACTGTGGACAACACACTCCGCACAGATTTTCCGGACTTCAGATGCTCTGTCATGGCGACTCAGGCTCTGAGCACTGTGGGACTTAACATCTGAGGTCATCAGTCCCCTAGAACTTAGAACTACTTAAACCTAACTAATCTAAGGACTCCACACATATCCATGCTCGAGGAAGGATTCGAACCTGCGACCCTAGCAGTCGCGCGGTGCCGGACTGAAGTGCCTAGAACCGCTCGGCCGCGTGCCGGCCGAAGTGGCCGTGCGGTTAAAGGCGCTGCAGTCTGGAACCGCAAGACCGCTGCGATCGCAGGTTCGAATCCTGCCTCGGGCATGGATGTTTGTGATGTCCTTAGGTTAGTTAGGTTTAACTAGTTCTAAGTTCTAGGGGACTAATGACCTCAGCAGTTGAGTCCCATAGTGCTCAGAGCCATTTAAAAAAAAAAAAAAAAAAAAAAAAAAACCGCTTGGCCGCAGCTGCTGGCTGTCATGACGGCGTGAGCGGTACAGTACTGATGCCGAACATAAGACAATGTCTTCCACCGTCCACCGTAGATAACTTCTGAAGGTAGTATTCATTGCAGTAACGACAGAAGTGGTAATAACACGGTAAGCCTTTCCTGGTCAACTGCTGTCTTTCAATGACACAGGACCTTCTCTAAATCGTTTATTCCATACAAACACACGCGCACATGACATACTGTGTTCACTATACACAGCAGACATTATGGCATTAATTTCACTTCCTGATACTGCTTCCGCAGTCAAAATTCGCACTACACCTCGCTGCCCCTCTTCCTCGGTCTCAATAGTAAAATGGGACGCACATACAACTCGTTGACTTCACGTCGAGCACGTCTAACAGACAAATGGCGCAGCAGTGGACGTTCGTGCTGCTCCTTCCTGATTTCCAATAGTGGGCATTTCTATACTTACATCTGCCTGCATTACCAGCGTCCCCGCCAGCTCGTTATATGGGGTGATTTTTGATAACGATTAAGAAACCCAGAAGCGACGTAGATGATGTTCTTGTTGTTGTCTTCTTCAGTCGTGAGACTGGTTTGATGCAGCTCTCCATGCTACGCTATCCTGTGCAAGCTTTTTCATCTCCCAGTACCTACCGCAACCTACATCCTTCTGAATCTGCTTAGTGTATTCATCTCTTGGTCTCCCTCTACGATTTTTACCCTCCACGCTGCCCTCCAATACTAAATCGGTGATCCCTTGATGCCTCAGAACATGTCCAACCAACCGATCCCTTGTTCTGGTCAAGTTGTGCCACAAACTTCTCTTCTCCCCAATCCTATTCAATACTTCCTCATTAGTTATGTGATCTACCCATCTAATCTTCAGCATTCTTCTGTAGCACCACATTTCGAAAGCTTCTATTCTGTTCTTGTTCAAACTATTTATTGTCCATGTTTCACTTCCATACATGGCTACACTCCATACAAATACTTTCAGAAATGACTTTCTGACACTTAAATCAATACTGGATGTTAGCAAATTTCTCTTCTTCAGAAACGCTTTCCTTGCCATTGCCAGCCTACATTTTATATCCTCTCTACTTCGACCATCATCAGTTATTTTGCTCCCCAAATAGCAAAACTCCTTTACTACTTTAAGTGCCTCATTTCCTAATCTAATTCCCTCAGCATCACCCGACTTAATTAGACTACCTTCCATTATCTTTGTTTTGCTTTTGTTGATGTTCATCTTATATCCTCCTTTCAAGACACTGTCCACTCCATTCAACTGCTCTTCCAAGTCCTTTGCTGTCTCTGACAGAATTACAATGTCATCGGTGAACCTCAAAGTTTTTATTTCTTCTCCATGAATTTTAATACCTACTCCGAATTTTTCTTTTGTTTCCTTTACTGCTTGCTCAATATACAGATTGAACAACATCGGGGAGAGGCTACAACCCTGTCTTACTCCCTTCCCAACCACTGCTTCCCTTTCATGTCCCTCGACTCTTATAACTGCCATCTGGTTTCTGTACAAATTGTAAATAGCCTTTCGCTCCCTGTATTTTACCCCTGCCACCTTTAGAATGTGAAAGAGAGTATTCCAGTCAACATTGTCAAAAGCTTTCTCTAAGTCTACAAATGCTAGAAACGTAGGTTTGCCTTTCCTTAATCTTTCTTCTAAGATAAGTCGTAAGGTCTGTATTGCCTCACGTGTTCCAGTGTTTCTACGGAATCCAAACTGATCTTCCCGGAGGTTGGCTTCTACTAGTTTTTCCATTCGTCTGTAAAGAATTCGTGTTAGTATTTTGCAGCTGTGACTTATTAAACTGATAGTTCGGTAATTTTCACATCTGTCAACACCTGCTTTCTTTGGGATTGGAATTATTATATTCTTCTTGAAGTCTGAGGATATTTCGCCTGTCTCATACATCTTGCTCACCAGGTGGTAGAGTTTTGTCAGGACTGGCTCTCCCAAGGCCGTCAGTAGTTCCAATGGAATGTTGTCTACTCCTGGGGCCTTGTTTCGACTCAGGTCTTTCAGTGCTCTGTCAAACTCTTCACGCAGTATCATATCTCCCATTTCATCTTCATCTACATCCTCTTCCATTTCCATAATATTGTCCTCAAGTACATCGCCCTTGTATACACCCTCTATATACTCCTTCCACCTTTCTGCTTTCCCTTCTTTGCTTAGAACTGGGTTTCCATCTGAGCTCTTGATATTCATACAAGTCGTTCTCGTATCTCCAAAGGTCTCTTTAATTTTCCTGTAGGCAGTATCTATCTTACCCCTAGTGAGATAGGCCTCTACATCCTTACATTTGTCCTCTAGCCATCCCTGCTTAGCCATTTTGCACTTCCTGTCGATCTCATTTTTGAGACGTTTGTATTCCTTTTTGCCTGCTACCTTTACTGCATTTTTATATTTTCTCCTTTCATCAATTAAATTCAATATTTCTTCTGTTACCCAAGGATTTCTACTAGCCCTCGTCTTTTTGCCTACTTGATCCTCTGCTGCCTTCGCTACTTCATCCCTCAAAGCTACCCATTCTTCTTCTACTGTATTTCTTTCCCCCATTCCTGTCAATTGTTCCCTTATGCTCTCCCTGAAACTCTGTACAACCTCTGGTTCTTTCAGTTTATCCAGGTCCGATCTCCTTAAATTCCCACCTTTTTGCAGTTTCTTCAGTTTTAATCTACAGGTCATAACCAATAGATTGTGGTCAGAGTCCACATCTGCCATTGGAAATGTCTTACAATTTAAAACCTGGTTCCTAAATCTCTCTCTTACCATTATATAATCTATCTGATACCTTTTAGTATCTCCAGGGTTCTTCCATGTATACAACCTTCTTTCATGATTCTTAAACCAAGTGTTAGTTATTATGTTGGGCTCTGTGCAAAATTCTACCAGGCGGCTTCCTCTTTCATTTCTTAGCCCCAATCCATATTCACCTACTATGTTTCCTTCTCTCCCTTTTCCTACACTCGAATTCCAGTCACCCATGACTATTAAATTTTCGTCTCCCTTCACAATCTGAATAATTTCTTTTATTTCATCATACATTTCTTCAATTTCTTCGTCATCTGCAGAGCCAGTTGGCATATAAACTTGTACTATTGTAGCAGGTGTGGGCTTCGTATCTATCTTGGCCACAATAATGCGTTCACTATGCTGTTTGTAGTAGCTTACCCGCATTCCTATTTTCCTATTCATTATTAAAGCTACTCCTGCATTACCCCTATTTGATTTTGTGTTTATAACCCTGTAGTCACCTGACCTGAAGTCTTGTTCCTCCTGCCACCGAACTTCACTAATTCCCACTATATCTAACTTCAACCTATCCATTTCCCTTTTTAAATTTTCTAACCTACCTGCCCGATTAAGGGAGCTGACATTCCACGCTCCGATCCGTAGAACGCCAGTTTTCTTTCTCCTGATAATGACATCCTCTTGAGTAGTCCCCGCCCGGAGATCCGAATGGGGGACTATTTTACCTCCGGAATATTTTACCCAAGAGGACGCCATCATCATTTAATCATACAGTAAAGCTGCATGCCCCCGGGAAAAATTACGGCTGTAGTTTCCCCTTGCTTTCAGCCGTTCGCAGTACCAGCACAGCAAGGCCGTTTTGGTTATTGTTACAAGGCCAGATCAGTCAATCATCCAGACTGTTGCCCTTGCAACTACTGAACCACACGTTTGTCTGCCCTCTCAACAGATACCCCTCCGTTATGGTTGCACCTACGGTACGGCTATCTGTATCGCTGAGGCACGCAAGCCTCCCCACCAACGGCAAGGTCCATGGTCCATGGGGGGGACGTAGATGATACTGAGAGAAATAATGTAGTGTACGACACATGGGTCGCAAATATCTGGAAATACCCCAGAAATGGATGACAAATGTTGAACGTGTGATGTCGCCAGGTGACGTAACTCGGCGCATGTGGGGCAGTTGGTCTTTGGCGTGAAGGGATGATTGGGCATTTGAGCAAACGGTGAAAATTTCGAAGAGATTATTCTCCTCGCTGTAACGAAGTAAAAGCTGTTCCTATTTTAAGTTCCTTTCCTTTTTGTCCCTTCTTTTGTTCGTTGACAGACACTATTTAGTAAAGAAAACGTAGGTCATTTACTGATAATGAAGCAATTCAGAAATTATACTAATTTACATGTGACGCGATACGGTAGGTTTTTTATTGTACTGTACTTCGCAATAAACCAGCGGAGACGACGAGAATGGCAAAAAAAATCTTACTTCAGTGTAAACACATAATTGTCCAAACAATGGGAAAAAATAGTCTGCCACATGCAAAATTTGAACTCGCAGCACTACGCGCTGAAGTCGCTCACGTGGGTCCAGAGCCGTAGTCATGGGAACACTTCAGTTGAGTTGGGATGATCACGTGCGACAGACCGACAGCCTCTACCGCTCTACGTGCGACGAGGTAAGTCATGTGGTGACGTCACACGTGCAACACATGTCATTCATTTTTGGGGTACATCCCGACGTCTGGGAGGCCCCAAATGACTTGCATCAAATTGTCTCAGCGTTATCTTCGTCGATTCAGAGACTTTCAGACTTCCGTAAGACTCACCCTATATAGTTCTGTCCTCGCTATGTTTGACAGCGGCCGCCAGTATTTTCAGCACTTACGAATCTATTTTCGCATTAACTGATTAAAAAAGTAAATTATTGGAAATTAGGAGATGACAAAATTACGTAAAGATTTCAATATATAAATTTTGTTCTTAACCCGAGATTACTAAACCCTCGTAAAATAAAAGAGGTCATTTTGTACTTAACTTGATTTGTAAGTTACCACTGGGGATCTAACAATTGCAATTAAGTAATGTGTAACCTATAATTACGACTTCCTTTCAATGAATTTGGAGCAGTACAATTTACGATGGTTTAGCAGCAATTTAACATTTTCCCGCCTTTAGTGTTCTGGGGTTAATCAGGAGGACACTTCGGCCCGTCAGAGATAACTACAGAAGTAGTTGTTTCTAGGATACCAGGTATCAAATACACGCAAGGATCATAACTAGAGAGTTCAAAAGATAGCAGAAAACATTTTAGAAGGATAAATAAAATTGTGATTACGTAGGCTTTCCCGGCGTAACGATTGATAATATTCTTCTCGGGTGTGCAGCCAGATCAAAACGTCACCTTGACACAATATATCCGCGGTCAAACTGGCCGCCGTCTTCAGGTGAGAGTGCTGGTACACGATCTCAGCGGAACTGACTTCTCAGTGTTTCTTTTTTCTCTTTATTGTTGTTTTTAAACCTGTTTATAGGCAGGCCAGCAGCAGCATACTACGCCGCTCTTTGGCCTCAGAGAAACACAAAAGAGACAAATGAAGACAATGTGAGAGCAAAATATGGTGGACATAGAAACGGAGACAAACACTTTTTAAAATACATGGAGTCGTTCAAGGGCGTAGAGTCCAAGATAAAATTTGTTCAGACACTTGGACACATACATAGACGGAAATTGTCACACGTGAACGTATGTGCACAAAACGAATAACACTGAACCACTTACGCACAAAACGACGGCACACACAGACACACGAGGCGTTGATCTTCGGCGCGCGAAAGGACTTCTCAGTGCACGCGGTGGCCCTTATATAGGCCGCTGAAGGCCCACAACGCGTGCGCGGGAAGGTGCCGTTAACTGCCCTCTAGCGCAGGTAAACATACCGCGCCACCTGTGGTGGAAACAGGTGAAATCGAGATATCGCAATCAAAAATTAAAAATTATTCCGACGATCGAAACACAGACCGTTGTTTTTTAATGTCTGATAACACCGGGTTCCAAGTTTTACTTAAAAGATAACCCTTGTCTCTATTAATAAGATTATCAGATAAACGAATCTCAATGGATTCTTTTAAAATACAGTCCCAATAGCGAGGTGCAGGGGCAACCATTTGTGTCTCGTCATACAGCATTCTATGTCCCTCGGTGAGACAGTGCTCTGCCACTGCAGATTTCTCAGATTGAAGCAACCGTGTGTGCCGCTGGTGCTCAACACATCGGCCATGAATGGTGCGGACTGTCTGACAAATATAAGCCTTCCCACAGTGGCAAGGGATCTTGTACACATCGGGCTTCCTCAAACCCAAGTCATCCTTAACAGAGCCAAGAAGCGCTCTTATCTTGGCTTGCGGACGAAAAATACTTTTGATATCTTTTTAGAATTTGCTGGGAGAATTTCCTCGAATATGGGAAGATAGAGCCCATGTTTACTTGAGTTCTTTGTTTCGAATAGTTCCGAATACTCATTCCTGTCATATCCCTGAATATTGACCATCACACCCAATATTGACTATTACTTCAGAAACACCCTGTATATACGGCAACTGACCTGTGGCGGACGGGGAAGGGGGGAACACCACGACTCATCAATGACTTAAACACGCCAGGACACGCACAACATATCTACTCTTGGGGACTATGCCCACCTCTACATGCAAGTTTGTTGTCCTTGGCATGTAGCATCTACCAGCGGGAGAATGCAGCGTGTTACACAGCTCGTAGTGTACAAGCGTGGTTCGGTGATTACCAGGATGAGTTCAGCATATTCCCCTGGCCACCAGACTCCCCTTATTTGAACCGAATCGAGAATCTGTGGGACCACCTCGATCAGGCTGTTTGCGCCATGGATCCTCGACCCAGAAACCTAGCCCAGCTGGCCACGCCACTATCGATACCTTCTAGCACCTCACTGATTCTCTTCCTCCACATCCGTACTGCAAAATGTACTTTTTCAGGCTTTTGTCAGGTTGTCACATTAACGTAACTAGTCAGTGTGTTAGTGCCTTGGTGAATGACAAATGAATATTAAAATGCTGGGGATTTACTCCCAAACATTTTAATAGTGTTTTCTCAATGTAGTGCTTAATAATTTCCACAGATTTCTTTCTTCGCAGAAAAATGAGTTGTCGTCTGTATCGTATTTCGCAGTACCTAATCTTGATAAACAAAGTGCACAGTAATAGGTATGTAACACACTTTCAGACATGTATCGGCCCCTATATCCGCTGTATACCGACACATGCATCCATGTTTCTGGCCTCAGTTATGCTGGGTATCATGCTTCCCCATACTCCATCGCATTGTCTTTCAGTGTTTTGTGATACTGTCATAGGACGAAGCAAAATGTCTCTTCTCCGAACAGATGTTTACAAGCTCCTGAAATAAAGCGCGAAGTCCTGCACCTAATATTTATGTAAATGGATTAAGATCTCTTGCATACATTTTTACGAACCTTTTTGATTACTGTAGCTTTCACTGAAACTGGTAATTCATCAGAACTTACAGTTTGTCGTGTTCTGGAAATATGTAACATCAGATGTGGATTATTTACCAAAGAAAAATCACCAAACAGCCATACGTTTTCAAAACTGGTTCAAAATGGCTCTGAGCACTATGGGACTTAACATCCGTGGTCATCAGTCCCCTAGAAGTTAGAACTACTTAAACCTAACTAACCTAAGGACGTCACACACATCCATGCCCGAGGCAGGATTCGAACCTGCGACCGTAGCAGTCGCGCGGTTCCGGACTGAGCGCCTGAACCGCTAGACCACCGTGGCCGGCTTCAAAAATGGTAATTTTATTCACAATTTCTTGTATTGTTGGTGAGCTCAGTAGTTGTCAAGTCCTCAAGGTACACATGCACAAAAAAATTCACGGAATGCAAGTTTGATGGCTCTGGTTGTGCGTGCGCTGTAAGGAGTGTGTCAGAACTCTCCATTATATTGAAAACAAAATGGTCAACTTGACGCTATTCTTTGCATTGTGTAAACACTCAGATATCGATAGTAACAATCTGAGGGTGAAACACGGGATGCGATTCTAAGCATTGTTATGAGGCGAGGTCTGTCTGCGAGAGTGGAAGTGGTAGTGTCGGTCGAGAGCTCGGAGACGGAAGACATGTCACGCTGCCCTCACGTCGGGGATGGCACATCTTACCACACTCTAGGCCTGATTTCATTTATATAGACAGCAGAGATTTAGATGGCTCACCTACGCTTGAAGATAGAATTCGAGGTAAAATTCGCAAGCATAACGCAAAAGCAATTGCAGGTTTAGGCTCGTGACTGTGTGTCCGAGTTTGCAATAATCCCATATTTCGTTTGTCAGTTATCCTCCAAATAATAATACTTATTCTCCACATCTAATAAATAAATGCTGTGGCTATTTACTGTCAATGTAACTTTGAAATTGAAATAATTTGTTAATCTGGCACTCAGCCATTATTGATGTCTATGTCATTGTAATTGTCATTGTTTATTATTGGTCATGATGATTTCTGAAGTTTTATACAGAATTAATTTATGAAACCTCTACTCACAAATTATTTAGTAGTTAACAGGAACCTAGCAAACACCTTTTTATTAAATTCATTCTTAGTAAAAATAAGCTTTAGCCGCTGCTGCTGCATGCTGCTGCGAATTGCTGTAGACCACATGGAAAAAGGCAGTCATCTAAAGAGGTGAGTGCAAAATCTAGGGCGAAACCAGAGACACTGACACACCACAACATGTCATGGGCTCTAATCCAGTAAATTCCTCAGATTCTGTAGCACTTGTAAATTCTAATTCAGATACGCAGTCAGATAGCTTATCCAAGTGTAGTTTTAAGTTTTTCGTGTAACAATCTGTTGAGGGCTTAAAGGACAGTGAAACTGACACTCATACAATACGCACACAATGTTATGCAGGTTAAATTCCGTTTATTGATAGCTCAGGTTGCTTATTGAGTCCATTTTCACAGACAAACATAGGCATATTTGTTGTAGCTACGTTACAGCGTCGATGTATCTGATTCGCTACACTTGGAGATTGGGGACTTGAAGATGGGATTAATGAGACGCCGAAACAGGTCGTCTAAATAAAATGACAACTACTGAAACAAATGGCTGTCTGGTAATTTTTCTTTGGCAAATATTTGGCCGGCTACTGTCTTGTATCAATGATCAGATGTGGGCGGTAGATCTGTAAGACAGGAGAGCCGCTCATTTGCCTCAGAACATGTACCCAACTTCCATATCAGTCACTGATAAAAATCCCTCCGAAACATTGTTACGACCACGTTCTTTCGCATTTAGGATATATTCTATTGTACCGAGCTTCACTTTCGCAATCACCTTCATTTCAAGTTCACGCGCCGTCAACCTACTGCAGGCGACTGAACGGCGCTTTGTTATCTATAGTGTGGTAGATACAAACTAGTTCTGGGATTTTTCGTGCCTATTCGTGATCATTGCTGCTCCCGTTTTGGGGGTCCATGCCGAACCTTAATTGGAAACAGCTAAGGGGGCGGGCGTCCGCTTCTGGGCGTAGTTTGTTGAATCCCACGAGGTTGCTTGGTCACATGAAATTTTACATTTTATATCCTACGTTATAGGGTCCCTTCCATTTAAGTAACGTGGTTGTGTGCTATGGTATCTGATGTTGTTGCCTATACTCCGAATTATTTTGGTAATACCAATCACTGCAGTAACGAAAGACTACATTTTCTTCTTAAATTTTAGTGAATTGTTCTTCAGGTTGATCATAGTTTTTGAGTAAATAATTTTTAACTCATTTCACTAAATGTGTAATAGGCCATAAGTGCCGTGGTTTATGAATGTTTAAATTTTGAAGTAACTTACTCTCACCTACACTACTGACCATTAAAATTGCTGCACCACGAAGATGACTTGCTACAGACGCGAAATTTAACCGGCAGGAAGAAGATGCTGTGATATGCAAATGATTAGCTTTTCAGAGCATTCACACAAGGTTGGCGCCGGTGGCGACACCTACAACGTGCTGTCATGAGAAAAGTTTTCAACCGATTTCTCATACACAAACAGCAGTTGACCGGCGTTGCCTGGTGAATCGTTGTTGTGATGCCTCGTGTAAGGAGGAGAAATGCATATCATCACGTTTCCGACTTTGACAAAGGTCGGATTGTGCCCTATCGCGATTGTGGTTTATCGTATCGCGACATTGCTGCTCTCGTTGGTCGAGATCCAATGACTGTTAGAAGAATATGGAATCGGTGGGTTCAGGAGGGTAATACGGAACGCCGTGCTGGATGCCAACGGCCTCGTATCACTAGCAGTCAAGATGACAGGCATCTTATCCGAATGGCTGTAACGGATCGTGCAGCCACGTCTCGATCCCTGAGTCAACAGATGGGGACGTTTGCAAGGCAACAACCATCTGCACGAACAGTTCGACGACTTTTGCAGCAGCATGGACTATCAGCTCGGAGACCATGGCTGCGGTTACCCATGATGCTGCATCACAGACAGGAGCGCCTGCGATGGTGTACTCAACGACGAATCTGGATCCACGAATGGCAAAACGTCATTTTTTCGGATGAATCCAGGTTGTGTTTACAGCATCATGATGGTCGCATCCCTGTTTGGCGACATCGCGGTGAACGCACATTGGAACCGTGTATTCGTCATCGCCATACTGGCGTATCACCAGGCGTGATGGTATGGGGTGCCGTTGGTTACAGGTCTGGGTCACCTATTGTTCGCACCGACGGCACTTTGAACTGTGTACATCTCAGATGTGTTACTACCCGTGGCTCTACCCTTCATTCTATCCCTGCGAAACCCTACGTTTCAGCAGGATAATGCACGACCACATATTGCAGGTCCTGTACGGGCCTTTCTGGATACAGAAAATGTTCGACTGCTGCCCTGGCCAGCACACTCTCCAGACCTCTCACCAATTGAAAATGTCTGGTCAATGGTGGTCGAGTAACTGGCTCGTCACAATACGCCAGTCACTACTCTTGATGAACTGTGGTATCGTGTTGAAGCTACATGGGCAGCTGTACCTGTACACGCCATCAAAGCTCTGTTTGACTCAATGCCCAGGCGTATGAAGGCCGTTATTACGGCCAGAGGTGGTTGTTCTGGGTACTGATTTCTCAGGATCTATGCACCCAAATTGAGTGAAAATGTAATCACATGTCAGTTCTAGTATATTTGTCCTATGAATACCCTTTCATCATCCGCATTTCTTCTTGGAGTAGCAATTTTAATGGCCAGTAGTGTAAATGTTAATTTTAAATGTGCCAAATAAACGTTCAGTGCAACTGTCGATGATGACTGGCTGATGCGTCACTTGGTCCAGTCCTACCAGCCCACAGCCTATTGTGCTGAGCTGTGTCGTTGCGTAAAAGTTGAATTCCATGCTGTGCCGACACATCATATAGTAGACTACAAGGCAGTTCTCGGATGAGATGCTTGAAAGATGGAAGGCGAGTGTAGTAGCGGCCCCAGTCCAAAGTGGCGGTATCGACATCTGCCAGACTTAATTGGAACAACGTGCACCGAGCAATTTGGGCGAGCATAAACGCCAGATGCTGACCTCTCCACCTGACAAACTGGACACTTGGCCAGAGTAGTACGCTGCCTCTTTCATGGAACAGCAACGCCAGGGATCCGGTCGTCAATGCGATGCTGTGTTATCAACTATGTACTTCCGTGTCTTGCACCTCTGACATATTCATAGCAGGACCATGGCCCATGAGAAAAGCGGTGATGCGTACGTCACAGCATGTGACGATGCAGGACTTACGAGTGCCGGCGGCCGTTTCCGGCGGGAGCGACTAACTACTTCAGATGTGCTTAATAAATTTCCACTGCACTTTTTAAATACATGCAAACTCTCGAAAGCGCAAGACAAAGACCTTTAGTGATTATCTTTCCAGTTATATGATGAATTCCAGTGGGCCCTGCACGGAGGCCGTTTGCGAAGTGTGGCGGACAAGCCTACTTGTGTGACGTCACAGTTTCAAGCCGGGCCAATATTTCTTATGGACCCCGTGAGTGTTGGCCACATCGGGCCGCCCACGCTTTAGCTGAGTAACACGAGCCTCCCTTCGACGTAGCAGCAACAACAGAGTGGCATGTTAAAATGATGTCATCTAAGGACACCAGGCAAGAGATGCCAATGACTGTAAACAAATAGTAACAGAGTTGGTTTTCCATCTACGAACTGCCTGTTCCTGCTGCTCCTGCATCCTTCTGCTGCTCCTGCGCAAAGAACGGCCAGCCATACACAGCCATTCCAGCATTCCCGTTATAATTTGCATCGGAAGTGTGTGTCATCCTGCTACACCTGTGACATAATAAAATACTAAGGGGGAGGCCACTGTGATCGTGGCCAAAACGTCAGTTTTATTCATACAGTGACAATTACAGAGTGTTCCAAACTAATCTTTGCAGCTTCAATCACGTAAATATCATAAATACTTACCAGAAGCAAGGTGAAGTTTGCGCCGTAACGTCCACAAATAACTTTTTTTGTCGGTTAGCTATTGTTGGAAATGCCCCTCTCTCTCCTCCAGCAGATGGCACAATGCTTGGAATAGATCTTATACCAGGCTCTACGGAAATCTGGCTGGACACGTTACAGTAGCACTTCCGGCCATCAGACAGCGAAACACAAGGTTCAAGGAATCTGAAGGTTTCATGAGCAGGACAAGTTCTGGGCTTCCAAGCACGAGTATCGCAGTTGTGGAACAGGCATTTATCCGGAGCCCAACCAAATCCATTGGTCAGGTATTTCGACAGCAGCAGGTACCAAAAAATGGTTCAACTGGCTCTGAGCACTATGGGACTTAACTTCTGAGGTCATCAGTCCCATAGAACTCAGAACTACTTAAACCTAACTAACCTGACATCAGGCACATCCATGCGCGAGGCAGCATTCGAACCTGCGACCGTGGCGGTCGCGCGGTTCCAGACTGTAGCGCCTAGAACCGCTCGGCCACAGCGGCCGGCAGCAGGTAGCACCAACCAGAGTGCAGCAGGTGTTACACAAGAGACTGGAGCTGCAACGTGCTGCTGTTGCATGCGCTTCAACCCGGTAACACGTCAAAGCACAAAGCATTTGCGATTGACATTCTGGGTGCATCGAACATGGCCCAGACTATATGAAAAAGGAGATATTCACCGGCGAAGCTTGCGTCCACGTGACCAGGAAGATAAACAGACACAATGAGAAGGAAGGATTTTAAAGGCGCTTAGTGCCGAAGTTATCAGAAAGAGACAATGGGAGGTAACAGAAGATCGCTCAGGTATCCTGCATGCTATGGACGGTGCACACATTGGAGTCTCTTAAACAGCCACTATAACTTTGGTGTGTGTGAACATTTGCAGCAAACAACGCCTTTCTGCCTATTCCCATTCCTGAAATATACGTGATAAAAGTTGTAAATATCATGTACAAGGTGATTTTGTCCACCACATATAAACTCTAGGGATTCATCGATGAGAGGATACGGAACAAATAATAAACTTATGTCATGCATGGTTTCCTTGTTAGAGACCATTTATACAGTCATACTTTGTTACAGAGACTGCGGTGTAATACGCGCTCCACCATGCAGCCACAATTACAGTACGCATGGTTTCCTCCTAGAGGGTGGTATTGTTCCTCACACCTCATACCCCAGCGCCCTCTCCTTCCATAGTAATTGATAATGTTGTGTCCGATTCACTTCTCCTGCTGACTCATCTTGTAGTGGGTGTGATACAGCGTTGTACACAATGGCTCCGTATTCGAATAGAGAACTTGCCGACATGGTGTTTACTTACGGAAAGGCAAATGGCAACGGGCGGCGGACAGCAATGTTGTATCAGGAGACCTGTCCCCGCCGACAACAACCATAGCATTCAGTGTTTGCAACAGTATTTCGCCGTTTGTCTGAGACCGGGTCGTTTCAGGAAGTAGGAAATCATGAAGAACGTACTATAAATGTTTGGACAGACTTGGAGGAAAATGTGATTAGCACTGTACAAGTCGACAGCCGTGTCAGTAGCAGGCAGTTGACTCGCCAGTACAGGTTAAGCCAGACGACCATGTGGCACATTCTCCATGTCAGTTGTTTCTACCGTTATCATGTACAGCGTGTGCAGGGCTTACTAGCGACAGACTTTCCACTTCGGGAGCAGTTTTGTCACTGGTTCCTTCACCAGGTAACCACGATTCCGGGATTTTTGTCATTCATCCCAGTCACAGATGACGACACCTTGCGCGGCGTGTTATCTTCAACTTCCATAACATATATGCTTTCTCTGATAATTACTTTGAACAATTAGCCCACACCAATTGTAAATGGTTGCGAAAACACACTTGACCTCTTAGCCACAAATAATCCTGATCTAATAGACAGCGTCATGACGGATACAGGGATTAGTGAACACAAGGTCATTGAAGCGAGGCTCAAAACCACGTCAACCAAAACCACTAAAAATAAACGCAAAATATACCTCTTTAAAACAGCAGATAAGAATTCGCTTGATGCCTTCCTAAGAGAGGGTTTCCATTCCTTCCGAGCTAATTATGTAAGTGCAGACCAGATATGGACCGAGCGAGGTGGCGCAGTGGTTAGCATATTGGACTCGCATTCGGGAGGGCGACGGTTCAATCCCGTCTCCAGCCATCCTGATTTACGTTTTCCGTGATTTCCCTAAATCGCTACAGGCAAATGCCGCGATGGTTCCTTTGAAAGGGCGCGGCCGATTTCCTTCCCAATCCTTCCCTAACCCGAGCATAAGCTCCGTCTCTAATGACCTCGTTGTCGACGGGACGTTAAACACTAACCACCAACACCACCACCAGATATGGCTCAAATTCAAAGCTACAGTATCAAATGGTTCAAATGGCTCTAAGCACTTTGGGACTTAACATCTATGGTCATCAGTCCCCTAGAACTTAGAACTACTGAAACCTAAGTAACCTAAGGACATCACACAACACCCAGCCATCACGAAGCAGAGAAAATCCCTGACCCCGCCGGGAATCGAACCCGGGAACCCGGGCGTGGGAAGCGAGAACGCTTCAGTATCAACAGCAATAGATAGATTCATAAGAGACGGGACTGATCCACCATGGTACACAAAACACGTCAGAACACTGATGCAGATGCAACGAAAAAAGTATGCCAAATTCAGAAGAACGCAAAATCCACAAGACTCGATAAGTTTCACGGAAGCTCGAAATTTAGTGAGGACGTCAATGCGCGATGTTTTTAATAGTTGCCACAATGAAATATTGTCTCAAAATGTGGTAGAAAACCCAAAGAGGTTCTGGTCGTATGTAAAGTACACCAGTGGCAAAAAACAATCAATACCGTCACTGCGCGATAGCGATGGAAATGTTACCGATGATGGTGCCACTAAAGTGGAGTTACTGAATACAGTTTCCGTAATTCCTTCGCGAAAGAAGACGAAGTAAATATTCCAGAATTCGAAACCAGAACAGCTGTCAGCATGCGAGTGACATAAATGCAGGTATCTTAGGTGTTGCGAAACAAATCACTTACGAAAGACAAGTCTTCTGGCCCATGGTATACCAGTCAGGTTCCTCTCAGAGTATGCAGACACAATAGCGCCTTTCTTGGCTATCATGTACAACTGCTCACTTGAGAAAGGTCTGTTCCTAAAAACCGTAAAGTATCACAGGTCACACCAATATTCAAGAAAGGAAATTGGAGTAACCCATTGAATTACAGACCCACATCACTGACCTCAATTTGCAGTAGGATTTTGGAGCATATACTGTACTCGACCATTATGAATCACCTTGAAGAAAATGACTTATTGATACATAACCAACAAGGATTCATAAAATATCGTTCTTGTGTAACACAGCTAGCTCTTTATTCCCGTGAAGTAATGAGTGCTGTCGACAAGGGATTTCAGATCGATTCCATATTCCTAGATTTCCAGAAGGCGTCTGATACCGTTCCTCACAAGAGACTATTAATCAAATTGCATCCATACGGAGTAACGTCTCAGTTTTGTGACTGGATCCGTGATTTCCTCTCAGAGAGGTCACAATTCGTAGTGACAGACGGTAAACCATCGAGTAGAACAGAAGTGGTATCTGGCGTTCCGCAAGGTAGTGTCATAAGCCTTTTGCTATTCCTGATTTATATAAATGATCTAGGTGATAATCTGAGCATCCCCCTTAGATTATTTGCAGATGACGCTGTAATTTACCGTCTAATAGAATTATCAGACGATCAATTGCAATTACAAAATGATCTAGAGATAATTTCTGTATGGTGCGAAAAGTGGCAACTAGCACTAAACAAAGAAAAGTGCGAGGTCATCCACATGAGTGCTAAAATAAATCCGATAAATTTTGGGTATACGATAATTTGCACAAATCTAAGGGCTGTCAATCCGACAAAATACCTAGGAATTACAACTGCGAGCAACTTAAATTGGAAAGACTACATACATAATATTGTGGGGAAGGCGAAACAAGAAATCTCTTTGTTGGCAGAACGCTTAGAAGGTGCGACAAACCCACTAAAGAGACAGCCTACATTTCACTTGTTCGTCCTCTGCTGGAATATTACTGCGTGGTGTGGGATCCTTACCAGGTAGGATTGACGGAGGACATCGAAAAAGTGCAAGGAAGGGCAGCTCGTTTCGTGTTATCGCGCAATAGGGGTGAGAGTGTCACTGATATGATACGCGAGTTGGGGTGGCAGTCACTTAAACAAAGGCGGTTTTCTTTGCGGCGAGATCTATTTACGAAATTTAAATCGCCAACTTTCTCTTCCGAATGCGTTAATATTTTGTTGACACCCACCTACATAGGGAGAAATGACCATCATAATAAAACAAGAGAAATCAGAGCTCGAACGGAAAGATTTATGTGTTCCTTTTTCCCACGCGCCGTTCGAGAGTGGAATGGTAGAGAAGTGGCATGAAAATGGTTCGATGAACCCTCTGCCAGGCACTTAAGTGTGAATTGCAGAGTAACCATGTAGATGTAAATGTAGAACAGTCATCTGGGATGGTATGCGGAACCCCCATGGTATGGAGACAGCAAGTCATCAGCATCGGTGCAACAGGAATGTGTGGTTCGTGATAATTGGCAACCTTATTTTGGGATCAGAGTTCCTTCCACGTCGCTTAGCAATCCCGAAGTATCAACGTTTCTTGCGGATGACTTTGCCTTCCTTACCACTGGTGATTCGAAGGGTTATGTGGCTCCTAGATGGTGGTGCTACAGCCCACTTGGCCGTTAGCGTCCGGATAGATCTCAATCGTGCCTTCCCTGGTCGATAGATCGGACAAGGGGGCACAGTTACATGGCCTGCTCATTCACCGGATCTCAACCCCTGTGATTTCTGTTTACTGGACCATTTCAAAAGTATCGTGTATGCGGAGCCCATTACGGATGTGGAGGCATTGGAGGAGCGTATTCGTGCTGCCATTGACACTGTTTGGATGCAGCCTAGCCGATGTGAACGTGTGAGACACAACGTGCTACGGCGCGTACACGCATGCGTTGAGGCACATGGAAACCATTTTCAGCACAGACTGTGATTGTGGCTGCATCATACAGGGCGTATTAGACCGCAGTCTATGTGACAATCTATGTTTGAATTAATGGCCTCTAGCATGGAAATCATGCATTTCCGGATGTAACTTTATTAGACTTTTTTGTTTCGTGTCCTGTCATCGATCAATCCCGACATTTTGTACACGGTGGAAAACAAAATCACCCTGTATATGACGTCACAACACGTTCATACAGCCACAAAAACTTTAATGTTGAAACTTATTTCATTATTTTAGAGTAACACCGGAACCATTATAGGATCATTTTGTCGTCCGTCTGTCTCTCTGTCATTCCGTCCATTTAAACCTCTTTTTCTAAGAAACGGCTAGAGGTGAAACGATGAAATTTATGTACTATGTTCTACGGTCTTTTGGCAGTGTGAAAAATTTAAGCTCCTAAGTCCATGCTATCAAAAGATACGACTATTTATGTCCATATTTCGAAACTCGCAAACTCACTCATCAAAACCGATAGATCGGGTGTGGCAAAGATTCGATTCATAAGCCACACCCTGGCACATGCGTCATATCGCTCAGCTCGCTGGAAATTTCCCCCACAGCTATACCAAAATGTCTGAGCCCGAGGAAGGGGGAGGGGGTGGGAAACTGTGAATGTCAGTGCAGTTACACTGCATACGACTCGGTTTCTCATTTCACGTTTCTCGATGACACAGTTCACAAAAAATTCAAATTTTTAGTATTATTTAATTATTTTCGACTTGCTGGCGAAGTAATATAATTTTTATTTGGTACAGATGATTGGCATACAGTCAGACGCAGACAAAAGATTTTCGTGTTCAGGTTGTCATGCACTCATAACATATTTAGTTTCATAATCGAAAATTGGTTCAAATGGTTCAAATGGCTCTGAGCACTATGGGACTTAACATCTGTGGTCATCAGTCCCCTAGAACTTAGAACTACTTAAACCTAACTAACCTAAGGACAGCAAACAACACCCAGTCATCACGAGGCAGAGAAAATCCCTGATCCCGCCGGGGAAAATTGGTCTTCCTCACAAATATGTAGATCGAAATATTGAAGCACTTTTGCAACGTCATTATGGAGACGTGGAATCTCTTCCTGAGAAATGAAATGTACATATCTGGACAGTTTTAATGTGAAAATATTTGTCACTATGACGGGAATTGTCTTGCAAATCAAACAGCTATATCTGTGGATGTACATGGGCGCTTTGAACTGAAACGACAAAAGGTCTGGAAAAGAGCTGGAAAGCAAATGTTGGGTCAGCGTCCCCAAAACTTTTAGGAAAGAGTCCTTGTAATTCTGTCAAGGACGCAATGAATTCTTCAAATACACAGTGAGCTTACGGAATTCGATTGCGTTTGTCAGAATGTGTCCCTCCCATAACGTGATTTTCTTTTTAAATGCGTCCCCATCAAATCAGAAAGGAGCTGTTTCACTTTGCTAGTGTGCAGTCCAGTTAAAATGCGATGTGTGTGTAGCGGGATTTTGAATTTCGCTGGGCTGCACTCGTTCCCTCAGATATAAATTACACCGTCGCAGCTGTATGAGCGCTCGTCGGCAGAGAAAATATTTATAAGAAAATGAAGGAACAAAAATTATAACTCTTGTTGTTTTCTACCCGCTCTTGTCTCTTGAGTGCGGAAGCTTAACTTCACTTATTCACTTATTCGCTATTTTTGGTATGATTCAGACGTAAAAACTTATTCGTTAGTCTTGGTCTGATTAAGACGTAAAAACTTATTGATGTGCAGACATATTGTATTGTGGAAGCGTGTATGAAACTTGGAGGATTGAAGCAGCCGTAAAATACATTGCATTCAATATCAAGATGGTTTTAATTCGTAGACATTAGTAATTCCTGGACGATGAGATTTACTGCAAGATTTTGGAGCAGCTACGACTTTTTCACGCACAAATGAAGCAGGAGATTGTTGGAGAACAAGACCTGGACTCCGCACGATAGAAGACATATTAACTTGGTAATGAATGAACTCGTATCTACGCCATTCCCCCCTGTTAATCACATTTTGTTATTCTCTGTTCTCTTTCAAATAATTTTTGTAGTGGAAATTGGTTTGAATTTTGCTCAGAAACGCCACAAGGATCACCCCAACAATAGCTTTTCCGAATCACGAAGTCCAATAGCTTTTCTGTAATATGAAGTGCGATTTGCATTTCATTCTTTCCATTTTTCACGGTCATTAAAGATTTTAAAACCCCCTTTTTATTCACCATTTCTTCCCACATTTTCAAACTTTTCTTTTCTTTTCTTTTCTTTTCTTCTCTTTTTCTTTTTTACTAACCACTACATCTGCAGTCCATTCCGATTGTTCTAGTAGTTTTCGTTCCTGCACCCCTTTTTCCTTCATAAGTAAATTCAACAACAGTGAGTTTCAAATCGAAAAATCGTTCCAGGCGTGACCCTCCAATTAAGGAACTACTTTGCAGTAATATATAAAGTCTCCATATTCTTCGTTCAATTCCATCGAAAACTGTAGCAACTGACAGTGGAATAATGCGTGGCCCTTCATACCACCGTTTTTTTTCACACGCTACGTGACTGCAAAAATGGCTCTGAGCACTATGGGACTCAACTGCTGAGGTCATTAGTCCCCTAGAACTTAGAACTAGTTAAACCTAACTAACCTAAGGACATCACAAACATCCATGCCCGAGGCAGGATTCGAACCTGCGACCGGAGCGGTCTTGCGGTTCCAGACTGCAGCGCCTTTAACCGCACGGCCACTTCGGCCGGCTACGTGACTGCAAATTCAGCATAAAAGTGCTGCTTGGTATACGGAACAATGAAGCCTGTCTGTTGATCGTCGTAATTTTTTGCTTTTTCAATGTAAACTAAATCTTTAAAATCTTTGTGCACGGTATTGTAATAGCGATTCATAGCAAATTTGGAGTACCCATCAATTAAATGAGTGCGTGAGACAAAATGAGAATTCTCATTCATCTTCTCCATCATTCCTTTTAATTTTTAAAGGTTTGTGACGGCTGCCTCTTTTTGTGTAAACAGCCGCTGGACCTGTGACACAGCTTTATCTCGCGAATAAACAGAGAAGGGTAGACGGCACTGACACCACGATTCTGCCGAATTGGAGGGAGTTGTATTGACCAAAAAATGCCGCACAGAAAAACTAACTGAAATGTCGCGGCGTACCACCGAGTATTTCCGAGAAGGAACGAGCAAAGCCGAAACGGGTCTTCCACGCGTCCTGCACGCCCAGCCCGCGTGTAATTCGGCACGCTGTGGTCGGCCCTGCAATAGATGAACTATCTGTATACATGATTAAGCTCTTCAGAATGCAAGTCCTGTACACTTGTCCGGTTTTCCATTTTTCGGAAACGTACATAATTTATTTCTCAAGTTGTTGTGACACAGTAACAAATGAAAAAAGCTTCAGCGTACTTGCCTCTGTGTCGTCTACGATCCCTTTGACAGCAGCCATGTCACACAGCTCGATATTCTCCAACCACTATTCCCTCCTCCCCCCTCCCCCCCCCCCCCCCCCCCCCGTCCTTGCCAGACACAATACAGAGGGTGCTTTGGCAACGTAACGGTTATCGCAGACCGCGCCAATTACTGGTGAGCAAATTTTCAATGCTTTCAACATTGCACCCGATAATCTGCGACGGACTATTGTATCGACAGGCAGCGGTTATCGGTAGTCCGAGGACGATGGGCAAGCGGGAACCCGTAGGTCAGTAACTAGCGGAGAGAGGAGGGAGGGTGCGCAGCGCGGCGCAGGGCCCGACACGTGCTGCGAAGACAGAGAGGGCGGGCAGAGATTAAGTCCGGTGGCGCGGCGCGCTAACGGCAGAGATGAGTTTAGCGCGGCTCGCTGTGATGGCCGACGCGCGCCCAGTATTGCTCGTTAGGGCCAATCTGCGCCGCCGCCAGGCCCTCTTTTAGTAATTACGGCCCCTCCACCTCCCCGCGGCCACTGGCCATTGTTACCGTCGGCCACATTGTTGCCGCTGATAACCGCCGACGCGGGCACCGCTCTTCGGTCCATCAGCAACAACGTGGTCGCCGTAAGTGGGAAGAACCCCACGCTAGGTGACCGCGAACAAAGCTCTCGGATTGCGAGTTGATAAACGGCACACGGAAGGCTCTTCGCCTGTGCTTTACTTGCTGTTGTACAAATTTCGGACAAGGAGCCAATACGCTGTATCATAGCTAATGCTGCCGAATGTCCCCATTTTTAGGAGTGTTATGACGGTCTCGCGTGAGTCTTAGCAGACGTGGCAAATGTAGAGCAACCCAATCTGCATTTGTCATGGTAATATACAGGGTGGTCCATTGATAGTGACTGGGCCAAATATCTCACAAAATAAGCATCAAACGAACAAACTACAAAGAACGAAACCCGTCTAGCTTGAAGGGGAAAACCAGATAGCGCTATGGTTGGCCCGCTAGATGGCGCTGCCATAGGTCAAACGGATATCAACTGCGTTTTTTTTAAATAGAAACCACCATTTATATTACATATTCGTGTAGTACGTAAAGAAATATTAATGTTTGAGATAAACCACTTTTTTCGCTTTGTGATAGATGGCGCTGTAATAGTCACAAGCGTATAAGTACGTGGTATCACGTAACATTCCGCCAGTGCGGACGGTATTTGCTTCGTGATACATTACCCGTGCTAAATTGCGGAAAAGGTCGATATTTTGTTGATGTATGGCTATTGTGATCAAAATGCCCAACGGGTGTGTGCTATGTATGCTGCTCGCTATCCTGGACGACATCATCCAAGTGTCCGGACCGTTCGCCGGATAGTTCTCTTATTTAAAGAAACAAGAAGTGTTCAGCCACATGTGAAACGTCAACCACGATCTGCAACAAATGACGATGCTCAAGTACGTGTTTTAGCTGCTGTTGCGGCTAATACGCACATCAGTAGCAGACAAATTTGGCGAGAATCGGGAATCACAAAAACGTCTGTGTTGAGAATGCTACATCAACATCGATTGCAGCCGTACCATTTTTCTATGCACCAGATATTGCATGGCGACGACATTGAACGTCGTGTACAGTTCTGTCGCTGGGCACAAGAGAAATTACGGGACGATGACAGATTCTATTTAGCGACGAAGCGTCATTCACCAACAGCGGTAACGTAAACCGGCATAATATGCACTATTGGGCAACGGAAAATCCACGTTGGCTGCAACAAGTGGAACATCAGCGACCTTGGCGGGTTAATGTATGGTGCGGCATTATGGGAGGAAGGATAATTAGCCCCCATTTTATCGATGACAATCTAAATGGTGCAATGTATGCTGATTTCCTACGTAATGTTCTACCGATGTTACTACAAGATGTTTCACTGCATATCAGAATCGCGATATACTTCCAACAGGATGGATGTCCGGCACATAGCCCGCGTGCGGAAAAAATGGCTCTGAGCAATATGGGACTTAACATCTGAGGTCATCAGTCCCCTAGAACTTAGAACTAATTAAACCTGGCTAACCTAAGGACATCACACACAACCATGCCCGAGGCAGGATTCGAACCTGTGACCGTAGCGGTCGCGTGGTTCCAGACTGAAGCGCCTAGAAGCGCTCGGCCACACCGGCCTGCGGTTGCAGAGGTATTGAATAGCATATTTCATGACAGGTGGATTGGTCCTCGAAGCATCATACCATGGCCCGCACGTTCACCGAATCTGACTTCCCCAGATTTCTTTCTGTGGAGAAAGTTGAAGGATATTTGCTATCGTGATCCACCGACAACGCCTGACAACATGCGTCAGCGCATTGTCAAAGCATGTGCTAATATTACGGAAGGCGAACTACTCCCTGTTGAGAGGAATGTCGTTACACGTATTGCCAAATGCATTGAGGTTGACGGACATCATTTTGACCATTTATTGCATTAATGTGGTATTTACAGGTAATCACGCTGTAAAAGCATGCGTTCTCAGAAATGATAAGTTCACAAAGGTACATGTATCACATTGGAACAACCGAAATAAAATGTTCAAACGCACCTACGTTCTGTATTTTAATTTAAAAAAAAAGCCTACCTGATACCAAGTGTTCGTCTACAATTGTGAGCCATATGTTTGCTACTATTACAGCGCCATCTATCACAAAACGAAAAAAGTGGTCCAACTAAAACATTCATATTTATTTACGTACTACAAGAATATGTAATAAAAAATGGGGGTTCCTATTTAAAAAACGCAGTTGATGTCCGTTTGACCTGTGTTAGCGCCATCTAGCGGGCCAACCATAGCGCCGTTTGGTTTGCCCCTTCAAGCTAGACAAATTTCGTTCTTTGTAGTTTTTTCGTTTGAAGCTTATTTCATGAGATATTCGGCCCTGTCACGATCAATGGACCACCCTGTATTGAAGCGATTAATATCGCAAGTTCAAAGGTTAGCGTAACCAAAAGATAAGTCATTGCCAATAAGTAATGTTGATACATTAATAATCGGTGTAACCATTAGTTATTAAAAGCAAGCATGCAAAGTTAGCATCCGTTGTACTATACAGGTTCTGGGTGGAATTCCATGCCTGCTTCAACTGATCGGTCGATACAGGAACGGTTAATGCCGTTTGTGAATGACGCTGGAGTTGACGTCTGGTGAAGTCCCAGATGTGCTCGGTTGGAGGCAGAGCTGTCGATTGGGCAGGTCAAGGCAACATGCTGGGTTGCAACACTCTAAAGCATGCTGGGTTGCAACAGTGGTATGTGGGTGAGCGTTTATCTTGTTCGAAAACACCCCCCGGAATACTGTTCATGAATGGCAGCACATACAAATTTGCAGTCACGGTGTGTAGGATAACCAAGAGAGTGCTCGTGGTGTCGAACGAAATCACACCCTGGACTATAGCTTCAAATGGAGGCCCAGTGTTCCGGGCGGGAAGGAGCGCCGGTCCCTGGCACGAATCCGCCCGGCGTATTTGTGTCGACGTCCGGTGAGCCGGCCAGTCTGTGGATGGTTTTTAGTCGGTTTTCCATCTGCCTCGTCAAATTTGGGCTGGTTCCCCTTATTCCGCCTCAGCTACACTATGTCGGCGATTGCTGTGCAAACAAGTTCTCCACGTACGCGTACACGACCATTACTCTACCACGCAAACATAGGGGTTACACTCGTCTGGTGTGAGTCGTTCCCTGGGGGGTCCACCGGGGCCGAACCGCACAATAACCATGGGTTCGGTGTGGGGCGGCGGAGGGGTTCAGTGGACTGCGATAGTCGTCGTGGGGTTGCGGACCACTGCGGCTGCGGCGGGGACGGAGCCTCTCCGTCGTTTCTAGGTCCCCTGTTAACATAACATAACATAACATAACTTAAGGCCCAGTGTGTCTAGCATGCAGACAGGTTGGCTGCACGTCCTCAACTGGCCACCTTCTAACCAATACACGGCCATCACTGGCACCGAGGCAGAATCAGCCTTCATCAGGAATGGCAACAGACCTCCCCCCTCCCCTTCAATGAGCTCTCGCTTGACACCGCTGAACTCGCAAATGGCGATGGTTTGGAGTTTGTGGAATACACGAGCGTCTGGCTCGGTGTTGTCCTTGAAGGACCCGATTTTTATTAGTTCGTTGCGTCATTGTGGCTGCAATTGCTTCTCATATTCTTCCATTAATTTTCGGGTTTGCTGCCGGATCCCACCAACATTCTGCCACGATAATTCACCACTGAGAACAGCACACACAACCTGGCTGCCTCGCGCATGTCACCTCCTAACGCTTGCGCCGTAAACCGCCAACACGATTCACATTCGCGGAATACGCTATAAATACGAGGGTTGGAACTTAAACAGTGGCAACTACTTATTCACAACCGATACAGAAGAGTTACATGTTTGCACGTGTTACTGTCCTTCAAGGTAGTCACCAGCGTTGGATAGAACCCGTTGCCAGCTGTGGATGGTGTAGTATACCGCTAGCCGAACCTGTTCTGTTGATGGTGCGAATGGATCAGTCTAACGTTATGGTGATTCTCGTGTACGACTGTGATGGTGTTATCCTAACGCATTACGTTCCTCCACGGCAGACCGTCAATGCACAGTATTACTGTTCGTATTTGGAGCATCACCTGCGACCAGCCTTGCGAAAGAAGCGGCGATACTTTCTGCGTAACCCACCCACCATTTTGCACGACAATGCGCGGGTGCATACAGCGCACGCTTTCGCTGCTCTGTTCGGTCGATGGGACTAGGAAGTGTACCATCCACCATACTCCTCCGGACTTAAGTCCTTGTGACACTGATTTGATTCCGAAGATGCAGGAAGCACTTCGTGGCATCCGCTTCAAAACTGTTCCACAGATTCGACAGGCAGTAGACCGCTCCATTTGCACCATCAACAGAAAAGGCTCTTCTAACGGTATACTACGACTTCCACATCGCTGGTAACGGGTTCTACACAATGCTGGTGACTACTTTGAAGGGCAGTAACAGCTGCAAACATGTAACTCTTTTGTATCGGTTGTGAATAAATAGTTGCCACTACTTAAGTTCCAACCCTCGTACCATGACTGCATCAGGTGTCTTCAGTAATTAGTCTACTCACCTGAGGATGGCCGGACGTCTCTGGGCCGAAATATCGGGGCAGAATGTTGATGGGATCCGGCTGCAAACCCGAAAATTACTGGAAGAAGAAATACGCCCGGAAAATTTCAGAAGTCGCTGCTCATATTGCTGCTGCACACGCAGTATGATGCAGCAGAACCATGCGCCTGTTACGATTGTCTTCCCTCTCGATAGCGCGACACGACCGTCCGGATCCCGGTGTTCTTGCAATCTTTTTTAGAATACATCTTAAGGTAAAAAGCTATGGTGTTCTTATTTGTTAAAGGAGGGACAGAAGTCTTCAAACAATATGGAGGCCAGGAGTGAGAGAATGAGCAAACCCTTTGTCTGTACTACAGTGCAAGTGGTCAATAACTCAAGGTAGTGAAGGCATTGCGTCTGATGATTCTGTAAGAGTAATTATCAGTAAGATGTAAGTGGTGATAATGTACCACTTGAGATGGAAAAGATTTATCAGTGTTAGTGCAAATGAATAAAACTTTGAATTGATGGTTTCATCGGATCTAGGCGCTTCAGTCTAGGACTGCGCGACCGCTATGGTCGTTCGAATCCTGCCTTGGGCATGGATGTGTGTGATGTCCTTAGGTTGGTTAGGTTTAAGTAGTTCTAAGTTCTAGGGGACTGATCACCTCAGATGTTAAGTCCCATAGTGCTCAGAGCCATTTGAACCATTTTTGTTGGTTTCACTTGACACCACTAATAATAATGGTGCATTGGATAATCATAAATCCATTTCCCCTACCGCCATCTATGTCCGTGTTGATTAGCAAAATATTGATTCAACACGCCAGGTTAACGCTAATACTGCAGAATTTTGAACGAATTCAGATAAAAGCTGAGGGCAGGCATCTGGGAATTAAGAGCAGAGGGCAGCAGCTCGAAAATTGAGATAAGAACAGTTGTCTATGACCTAAGAGAACAGTAGAGGGCTAACACTAACGAACCAAAGCAATGATTAGTGACTGTGCAGCTGCTCTGCAGATCTTGAGCAAGGAGTAGAATTACATAAACTCAACACAGAGAAGCAAACTTTGGCTGTTAAGGAAGAAGTCCATAAGAATGCTATTGACGATGTCATTCCGACTCTTTTTATTGCCGCACTTGCTGAGTGAACTCACAAGTGTCTGCCGTAATAGCTGCTGGCCTGTTGGTTGGTGGTAATACAGTAATTTTTCGCCGCGCGGGCTTAGCCGAGCGGTCTCAGTCGCTGCAGTCATGGACTGTGCGGCTGGTCCCGGTGGAGGTTCGAGTTCTCCCTCGGGCATGGGTGTGTGTGTTTGTCCTTAGGATAATTTAGGTTAAGTAGTGATTAAGCCTTGAGACTGATGACCTTAGCAGTTAAGTCCCATAATATTTCACACACATTTGAACATTTTTTGAGTAATTTTTCATTGATGGTTTGACAGGCTAAGGTTACTCCTAGTGCATACTATCGCAGCTGGTGTCCCAGGGTGGGGTAGCAGTAACATATATTTGAAAACATAGGACCTGAACCATCTGAATTTACTACTAGATTTTAATTTTCGTAGATCTCGAGAAAGTAGGTCGTGTCCCAGAAATAGTTGGTTTTAAAATTTCAGCAAGCTGGTGACGTCCCAGAAAAAATTTACTCTTAGGCTGAAAATAGAACTGAAAGTAGGCAATGATACCCATCACTCCTAGGACACCAAACCTAGACCTAAAAATGGAACTGAAAAAAACTCAGCGGGTGCTATCACAGGGACGGTGGGTATATACTACTATTGTAATCAGAAACACAGGATCTCCCTTCATTCAGTACTATGCAACTGTGTTGTCCAGTTGGTGCAGTGGGTAGACTTTTCGGGAGAACACTCGTGTCCTCTAGTTCAGTGCAGTGTCTAGTCGTAATTTCCCTAACTTTGGATTGTTTAATATGGTATCTGGCTTCTTAATCGCTACACATGTACTATACAAAGGACATGCTATAATTTAGCACTAGGATCAGGAATAGAGTATTCTTTTTTCTGGTGTTTATCCCATATCTACCCTCAGTCTTCAAGAAGAATATAATAATTCCAATCCCAAAGAAAGCAAGTGTTAACAGATTTGAAAATTACCGAACTATCAGTTTAATAAGCCACAGTTGCAAAATACTAACGCGAATTCTTTACAGACGAATGGAAAAACTGCTAGAAGCCGACCTCGGGGAAGATCAGTTTGGATTCCGTAGAAATGTTGGAACACGGGAGGCAATACTGACCCTAGGATTTACCTTATAAAATAGATTAAGGAAAGGCAAACCTACGTTTCTAGCATTTATACACTTAGAGAAATCTTTTTAGAATGTTGACTGGAATACTCTCTTTCAAATTCTGAAGGTGGCAGGGGTAAAATACAGGGAGCCAAAGACTATTTACAATTTGTACAGAAACCAGATGGCAGTTATAAGAGTCGAGGGACATGAAAGGGAAGCAGTGGTTGGGAAGGGAGTAAGACAGGGTTGTAGCCTCTCCCCGGTGTTATTCAATCTGTATATTGAGCAAGCGGTAAAGGAAAAAAAAGAGAAATTCGGAGTAGGTATTAAAATCCATGGAGAAGAAATAAAAACTTTGAGGTTTGCCGATGATATGTAATTCTGTCAGAGACAGCAAAGGACCTGGAAGAGCAGCTGAATGGAATCAACAGTGTCTTGAAAGGAGGATATAAGATGAACATCAACAAAAGCAAAACGAGGATAATGGAATGTAGTCTAACTGAATCGGGTGATGCTAAGGGAATTAGATCAGAAAATGAGACGCTTAAAGTAGTAATTGAGTTTTATTATTTGGCGAGCAAAATAACTAATGATGGTCGAAGCAGAGAAACTATAAAATGTGGACTGGCAATGGCAAGGAAAGCGTTTCTGAAGAAAAAAAATTTGTTAATATCGAGTATAGATTTAAGTGTCTGAAAGTCGTTTCTGAAAGTATTTGTATGGAGTGTAGCCATGTATGGAAGTGAAACGTGGGCGATAAATAGTTTGGACAAGAAGAGAATAGAAGCTTTCGAAATGTGGTGCTACAGAAGAATGCTAAAGATTATATGAGTAGATCACATAACTAATGAGGAGGTATTGAATAGAATTGGGGAGAAGAGGAGTTTGTGGCACAACTTGACCAGAAGAAGGGATCGGTTGGTAGGACATGTTCTGAGGCACCAAGGGATCACCAATTTAGTACTGGACGGCATCGTGGAGGGTAAAAATCGTAGAGGGAGACCAAGAGATGAATACACTAAGCAGATTCAGAAGGACGTAGGTTGCAGTAGGTACTGGGAGATGAAGAAGTTTGCACAGGATGGAGTAGCATGGAGAGCTGCAGCAAACCGGTCCCTGGACTGAAGACCACAACAACAACATATCTCATATCTTCATAGGGTTGAAATATTATTTATCTGGTATGTAAGTTATGTAAGTTGAAGGGGGAAAAGAAAGGAAAGGAACTAATGGTATCAGCTGAACAGGGTCTTTGTGCGGGATGAGCACTAACGACTGAAAATGTCTGCTGGACCAGGACTCGAAAATTTGGTCTCCTGCTTCCTAAGCAGTTGCGCTACCTACTGGATCACCTGGACACAGTGTTTACAGCAAATGCATGGACTAATTCGGTACGTTCCGCGGCAGACTCAGTCCCACGTAGCGCCACCTAGCCATAGCTGACTCACATTCCCTTCTAGCTCCACCTATCCACAGTCCCTACCCATTTTGTCCATGCTCACTAATTTTCGATTCCTGCTGGAGGTCAAACATAAATGTTAATCCTCATTTAAATATCTTTCCCTCACTGACATAGTATGTTGCGCAGCTTTAATGCGATTGTAGTGACACGACCCAGTACTTTAAGGTAACAGTATTAAATCTTCAGTGTGTAAATGACTGAAAGTAGCATGGAGACCGCCGTGGACTATTGCGGCGACAGTGCTGGCCGACAGCCATGCTATGTCAAAGTGTAGGGCACAATAGCAGACGTGCAAGTGAGTTGCGAAGCGAGGAAAGCTGAGCGCAAAGAACGATGTAGTAAGCGGGTTGTTGCCACCACATTCAAGCGAGTGTTATGGGCGAATAGACTAGAACAAGGTTTTACAGAAACAAATGGACAGTGACGGGGTACAAATGAGCCCGAATTTGAGGACAGGACGTCATTCGATTCGGGGACTGGGTCTCCGCTGAGTAGACACAACACAATGCTGGAGCACCGCCGGACAGCGAGACGACTGGGCAGCGCCAGTAGTCTCCCATTGGAGACGAGGCTGCATCTGCCACCACAGTGGATGCTTCACGGGACTTGGTGCCACAGCCCCACAAGCCTGCTGTTCGTGCCTGCTGCGCTGCAGATACTGCTTCCTGTATTACCTTGCAAATGAGAAACAACAGTCTGTTCAAAGTTGTTATATCCACCGTAGCATCCAAAAAATAGCAGTAGCGCCACAATACTGCTAGTTTGCAAGAAATCGTGGTGCGTGTCCGGGTCTGCAAATTACACTTCTGGCCATTAAAATTGCTACACCAAGAAGAAAGGCAGATGATAAACGGGTATTCATTGGACAAATATATTATACTGTAACTGACGTGTGATTACATTTTCATACAAATTTGGGTGCATAGATCCTGAGAAATCAGTACCCAGAACAACCACCTCTAGCCGTAATAACGGCCTTGATACGCCTGGGCATTGAGTCAAACAGAGCCTGGATGGCGTGTACAGGCACAGTTGCCCATCCAGCATCAACACGATACCACAGTTCATCAACAGTAGTGACTGGCATATTGTGACGAGCCAGTTGCTCGGCCACCATTGACCAGACGCTTTCAATTGGTCAGAGATCTGGAGAATGTGCTGGCCAGGGCAGCAGTCGAACATTTTCTGTATCCAGAAAGGCCCGTACAGCACCTCCAACATGCGGTCGTGCATTATCCTGCTGAAGTGTAGGGTTTTGCAGGGACCGAATGAAGGGTAGAGCCATAGTATCATAGTCATGACATCAAACCCAGTGATGAACTCATGACGAGAACTGGAGTATTAAAAGGGAGCTGGCGTGAGGCTACGACTCAAGGCTCGGTTAGTAATGACCGCATGTTAACTGTTTATTGTGCTGTATACACTTAACAGGTTGTTAACTGCTGTGTCAGTTGCTCGTTATGTGCTCCTGTGAAAGAGATAGAGTTCCTTGCATCATGTCTTACGAGCTGACAAATGTGCTTCTCTCTCTTTCTTTGGGTTTGTGTTACAGACTCCTTCCCGCTAAATTTGTTTCTTCACTAAGCAGACAGAGTTGTAACATGCCGACGACCCGACCTACTGCGACGTATTGGCCCGTTTTCTGCTTCCGCCTTTGCATCTGAAATGACTCGAGTTTGGTTGTGACAATGTGAATGAGTTTTAGTGAAAGTTTCTAATTTACAGCCCTTTACTGTTCTCTGCTGTAACAAGTTTATGAGCGAGCACTTCCTAATGCCAGATCGCTGGAATCAGTAGACCGCAAAAAACAGATGATTATGACTGTAATACACTGAAGAGCCAAAGAAACTGGTACACCTGTCTAATATCGTGTAGGGCCCCGCGACTACTGAGAAGTGCCGCAACACGACGTGGTATGGACTCGACTGATGTCTGACGTAGTGCTGGAGGGAATTGACATCTTGATACTGCAGGGCTGTCCATGAATACGTAAAAGTACGAGGCGGTGGGGGTCTCTTCTGGACAGCACGTTGCAAGGCATCGCAGATATGCTCAATAATGTTCTTGTCTGTGGAGTCTGGTGGCCAGCGGAAGTGTTTAAACTCAGGAGAGTGTTCCTGGAGCCACTATGTAGCAATTCTGGATGTGTGGGCTGTCGCATTGTCCTGCTGGAACCGCCCAAGTCCGTCGGAATGCACCATGGACATGAGTGGATGCAGGTGGTCAGATAGGATGGTTACGTACGTGTCACCTGCCAGAGTCGTAACTAGACGTATAAAGCGTCCCATATCACTCCAACTCCCCACGCACCACAGCATTACGGAGGCTCCACCAGCTTGATCAGTCCCCTGCTGACATGCAGAAGTCTTCTCCATATCCGTACACGTCCATCCGCTCGATACAATTTGAGATGAGGCTCTTCCGATCAGGCAACACGTTGTAAGTAGGCCGTTTAGGTTTCTGTATTGGTAACGCCACGTAGCGCTCTGTATGAAAATCACTGGCTGTGCTGTGTGCAGTCTGTGGCTGGGTGGCATTGTTGTAATATTCGCTATTGTAGTGTTGGGCAGTTGGATGTGAACAGTGCGTACAGCGTTGCCAATTTAGCGACTTTGTCGCTAGAAATGGCGACTTTTGCCTTCGTCTTAGCGACAAAAAAAACTTTTTAGCGACAAAAATTATTTAGCGACTTATCTGGCGACTTTTGGAGTACTGATGACTCAAAACTATTTTCGGCCAGTATTTTCATTAACAAAACTAAGATTTTGACTATAGAAATTGTCTGAGTCAAGTTTGTCTGAACAAAATAAAGTTTATTTGAAGAAGAGATGCATTCAGTTTAGCCTGAAACTCATAAAAGAAATTCAACAAAGACTGCCAATAAAGTTACGATCCTGAAAAAAAGTCAATGCTGAATGTTAAAGAAACAGGAAAAGTGAACAAAAATAATGCTGTAGCGGATGTAGCCAAGGAACTGGGTTTTAGTAGCGATTTCGTAGACTGTATGTTGCAAAAATGGCATAATATCAACTTCATTAGGTGGAATAACACTACTAGCACTGTTTTATTTTGGAGTGAGGTTTTGCTGTATGAAAATACCGCAGGGGAGAATCCTTTTTCTTTGATTTCACAGCCAGCAATGACTGTTCTATGCCTACCGCCTTAAAATGCAGAAATGGAAAGAATATTCAGTTCTATGAACATTATAAAAACTAAACAACGTAACAGATTATCGTTAAAGACAATTAATGCTTTGATCATATTGAGAGACCAGCTGAAGAAACAAAATAAAGATTGTGCATCTTTTGACATACCGTCAGACGTATTGGAGCTTGTTGGAACGAACAAAAGTTACCCTTTTGCGACAAAACCAGTCGAACTGCAACGTCATCTTTTGAGCGACGTACAACCCTCTACATCAACTACAGTTCTGTCAGAGCATGAAACAGAAGAGTTATTCGATCTTCTGAGTGACGACGATGAATAGCTCACATACCGGTATGTATATATTTTGTAACTTAATTTGTTTTCTTGCTTTCTTTTGTTACAAACATAGTTGTATATTTCTAGTATATTTGACTACTGTGATTGAAACAACAATTTATGTGTTGCATCAATTATGATAAGTTTAATTAAACGTTAGCATATTTTATATATATGCTGTTGCAAGCGATGCGTCATTTAATTAAGACAATATAGCAATTACGTATGAGAGCTTTTATTAATATTTTATTCCCCCCCCCCCCCCCCCCCCCACTGGCTTATTGCACCATTCACAGCACGAAATTTTCAGTACACCCCTAGTAAAATCAGTTTTAGCGACTTTTGATATTGAATGTAGCGACTCGGGTTTTTTAGAGTTGGCAACACTGAGTGCGTAGCGTTGCGCAGTTGGAGGTGAGCCGCCAGCAGTGGTGGATGTGGGGAGAGAGATGGCGGAGTTTTGAGAGCGGATGATCTGTACGTGTGTCCGTCAGAAACAGTAAATTTGTAACACTGGATGTCATGAAATGATATGTATATTATGACTTTTGAACACTACTAAGGTAAACACATTGTTTGTTCTCTATCAAAATCTTTCATTTGCTAACTATGCCTATCAGTAGTTAGTGACTTGAGCAGTTAGAATCTTTTATTTAACTGGCAGTATTGGCGTTCGTTGTATTGCAGTCGTTCGAGTAACGAAGATTTTTGTGAGGTAAGTGATTCATGAAAGGTACAGGTTATTGTTAGTCAGGGCCATTCTTTTTTAGTGATTTTTGAAAGTTAGTTTGCGTTGCGCTATAAATATTGTGTTTCAGTTTAGTGATGATCAGAATAAGTAAAGAGAGAAATGTCTGAGTTTTGCTCAGCTGTTTGAAAGTCAAATAACGTAAGGGGTTTACCAGCACAGTAATTCATTAATTTTTCTAAGGGCACGTTTCAACGTTTCAAGTCATCAACAGTCCAATGTTGCTGTTGACAGGCCCAGACGAGACGTAAAGCTTTGTGTCGTGCTGTCATCAAGGGTACACGAGGGGGCTTCGGCTCCGAAAGCCCATATCGATAATGCTTCGTTGAATGGTTCGCACGCTCACACTTGTTGATGGCCCAGCACTGAAATCTGCAGCACCTTAGGAAAGGGTTGCACTTCTATCACGCTGAACGATTGTCTTCAGTCATCGTTGGTCCCGTTCTTGCAGGATCTTTTTCCGACCGCAGCGATGTCGGAGAGTTATGTTTTACCGGATTCCTAACATTCAAATTACACTCATGAAACGGCCGTAAGGGAAATAGCCCCACTTTATCTCTACCTCGGAGATGCTGTGTCCCATCGCTCGTGCGCCGACTGTAATACCACGTTCAAACTCAAATATTGATAACCTGCCATTGTAGCAGTAGTAATCGATCTGGTAAGTGCGCCAGCATTTATATCTCATACAGGGTGTTACAAAAAGGTACGGCCAAACTTTCAGGAAACATTCCTCACACTCAAAGAAAGAACATATGTTATGTGGACATGTGTCCGGAAACGCTTACTTTCCATGTTAGAGCTCATTTTGTTACTTCTCTTCATGTCACATTAATCATGGAATGGAAACACACAGCAACAGAACGTACCAGCGTGACTTCAAACACTTTGTTACAGGAAATGTTCAAAATGTCCTCCGTTAGCGAGGCTACATGCGTCCACCCTCCGTCGCATGGAATCCCTGATGCGATGATGCAACCCTGGAGAATAGTGTATTGTATCACAGCCGTCCACAATACGAGCACGAAGAGTCTCTACGTTTGGTACCGGGGTTGCGTAGACAAGAGCTTTCAAAAGCCCCCATAAATGAAAGTCAAGAGGGTTGAGGTCAGGAGAGCGTGGAGGCCATGGAATTGGTCCGCCTCTACCAACCCATCGGTCACCGAATCTGTTGTTGAGAAGCGTACGAACACTTCGACTGAAATGTGCAGGAGGTCCATCGTGCATGAACCACATGTTGTGTCGTACTTGTAAAGGCACATGTTCTAGTAGCACAGGTAGAGTATCCCGTATAAAATCATGATAACGTGCTCCATTGAGCGTAGGTGGAAGAACATGGGGCCAAATCAAGACATCACCAACAATGCCTGCCCAAACGTTCACAGAAAATCTGTGTTGATGACGTGATTGCACAACTGCGTGCGGATTCTCGTCAGCCCACACATGTTGATTGTGAAAATTTACAGTTTGATCACGTTGGAATGAAGCCTCATCCGTAAAGAGAACATTTGCACTGAAATGAGGATTGACGCATTGTTGGATGAACCATTCGCAGAAGTGTACCCGTGGAGGCCAATCAGCTGCTGATAGTGCCTGCACACGCTGTACATGGTACGGAAACAACTGGTTCTCCCGTAGCACTCTCCATACAGTAACGAGGTCAACGTCACCTTTTACAGCAGCAACTTCTCTGACGCTGACATTAGGGTTATCGTCAACTGCACGAAGAATTGCCTCGTCCATTGCAGGTGTCCTCGTCGTTCTAGGTCTTCCCCAGTCGCGAGTCATAGGCTGGACTGTTCCGTGTTTCCTAAGACGCCGATCAATCGCTTCGAACGTCTTCCTGTCGGGACACCTTCGTTCTGGAAATCTGTCTCGATACAAACGTACCGCGTCACGGCTTATGCCCCGTGCTAATCCATACATCAAATAGGCATCTGCCAACTCCGCATTTGTAAACATTGCACTGGCTGCAAAACCACGTTCGTGATGAACACTAACCTGTTGATGCTACGTACTGATGTGCTTGATGCTAGTACTGTAGAGCAATGAGTCGCATGTGAACACAAGCACCGAAGTCAACATTACCTTCCTTCAATTGGGCCAACTGGCGGTGAATCGAGGAAGTACAGTACATACTGACGAAACTAAAATGAGCTCTAACATGAAAATTAATCCTTTCCGGACACATGTCCACATAACATCTTTTCTTTATTTGTGTGTGAGGAATGTTTACTGAAAGTTTGGCCGTACCTTTTTGTAACACCCTGTATAGGCATTCCCCGACTGCAGTGCCGCATTCTGATCGTTTCTCTGTAGTTGAATACGCATGCCTATACCAGTTTGTTTGGCTCTTCAGTGTATTTCACGGGGTGGAAAGTGGTGTTGTTTTTTAATAAATTTGTGGTTGTGGTACCCGACATGAAGAGACTTATTTGTCGGAACAAGTGTATCGGCAGTTCGAACACGGACACGTCCTTACATGACAGACGCCTCCGTGATACATACATATACACACACACACACACACACACACACACACACACACATACACGTACGTGAGTGCAGGGAAGCAGGACAGACGAAGGCAAAAAGCACAAGAGGAGAGCGATAGAAGCGCGCCGTCGAACGGAGTATGGTAATGTAACGGCCGGATCCGAACAATGTCACATCGTACCGCCCAGAGCGCGAGCCCAGAAAACGGCGCCGGCCGCCGCTCGTTGGCAGTCGTGTATCGGCGCCGTCACGTCATCGCGCCGCCCGACGGCCGGACACGCCCACCGCCGAACCCGTCATTAGCCGCCGTCGGGTGTCGCCGAGCGGGGGGACCATCGGATTCTTATCCCGGCGCGGGCGGAGAGAGAATGAACGGCATACCTGCGCAGCCACGCTGCCGCCGCACCAACAAAGGCCAAAACGAAACAAGAGAGAGGCGCGGTCCGTCTGCAGGAATGCCGAGGAATTCATATTTATATATAAATGTGTAAAAAAAAGGTCATAACGCTTGACCCGTACATTTCCTATTCTAATAGCTATAATAGCTTCGGCGGGATAAAAATAAAAATAAACCTCTCCTTTATAGCTTCATATGAACTTTGTGTTCGTTTTAAGGTGATTGTCGGCGGTGGATTTCCGCCCCCCCCCCCCCCCCCAATTCCCTCGCCCGCCACTGCCGTCATGGTGGATCGGAACCAGCGTCTCCCGCGGTAATAACAGGACCCTGAGTGCTACCACGGGTCTATCTCTAATTAAACGTGATGGGCTCCCCCCGTCTCCGTAGATGCTCCCACCGTGGAGGCTGCGTAATTCTCACAACATAAAATCCCCCATCGGTAACTGCATCCAGCTCAGATTGCAGCCTCCTCACAAATTATTTCTCTCGTCTTTGGTCGATTCCCCCCTAGTTCTATACGTTTTAGGATATTGCGCTGTTAATGGATCGCGTAACTGGATGATGACAGAGTAGCAAAAATCACTTAATTCAGGTCACAGCCACGCGTACGCGTGGTTGAACGCGGCCTACACGGACGTTAAGCGCGTAATGTGGAGGTGGGTTTTCGCGCTGCTGTTATGTAGATGACATAGTACTACTAAGTGAATCAAATCACGAGTTGAAAGAACTGTACCAGAAAATGGATAATTATGCACAGAAGGTAGGGCCCGAAGTGAATCAAGACAAAACAGAGTTCATGCAATTAGGAAGAAGACAAGAGCAGGAAGAATTTCTTCATATAGATGGCAAGAGGTTCAAGAGAGTACACCAGTTCAAATACTTGGGATCTTGGTTTACCACGGACACAAAAATGGACATCAAGGAACGAATAACAGTGGGAATGAAATGCATGCATTCCCTCAGAGAGAAGCACGGCTCTAAAGCGATCTCAGTGAACACTAAGATGAAAATATACAACACAGTGATATGCCCAGCAGTAATGTACGGTTCAGAAACATGGAGCATGACTAAGCGAGAAGGGTAAAAACTATTAATATTTGGAAGAAGAGTGATGAGGAAGATATGGAAACCTGTTTTAGATAACGGAGAATAGAGGAGGAGGAAAAACGAGGAAATCTACCTTCTGATGCGACAACCAACTATCCTACAGAAGATAAAGAGCAAAAGAATACAATTTGTGGGCCATGTAGCCCATATGCCAGATGGAAGATAGGCGAAGATGGCACTAGCGGGGAAATCAAACACCAAACGCCCCATTGGACGACCAAGGCAGCGCTGGATGGACGACCTGGTGAAGGACCTAGCAGCCCTTGGTTATCGAAGACACCTGAAGGAGCCGGGCAAGAAAGAGGAAGGAATGGAGGCAGTTTGTGGAGGCAGCGCGTGGTCTACAGGGCCTGTGATCGCTGAATATCTATCTGTCTATCTATCTGTCTATCAATTCATCACAACCTGAATCCTATTCCGTGTTGAATGGTGGAAATAAGTAACTCTTTAGCTGTGTACTCTAGGAATAGCGTCTTTGATCAGTAATCAAAACGTTATCGGTCCTGGGCTCGAAATCCGCCACTACTAGAAATTAATAATCAGCATTGGCGGCCGAAGACTTCCGACATAACAGGTAACTCTCATTCTGCCAACCTTGTTAAAAAGGGTGAAAGAGTGAACACAGGTTAAGCGTCTTCTCTTGTCCTTGGGTCGGGAAACTGTCCCTAAAAGCGAAATAACCAGCAATGATCAACGGCATGAGGATGCAGAAGTAAATGCAAACCTTTGCATTAAAGACACTTCACGTGTATCCACATGACATAGGACCTGTAATTGAAAAAGTGTCATGATGAGCTCGCCATTGGCAAAAGATCCCGAAATAGTCCTCCGTTCCGAACTACCGGAGGGGACTGCGAAGGGGGAGGTGACCATGAGAAAAAGATTGAATACCCAACGAAAGGATAACGTTCTACGAGTCGGGGTGTGGCACCAGTGCAGTGAAATGGAAAGAGGACAGGAATTTCTGGTCAGATAGGTAATAGGGTAATATTAACAGCAGCAGAATGTGGCATAACGGGAATAGGATTCGTTATGAATAAGAAGGTAGTGCAGAGAGCATGTTACTGTAAACAGTTCAGTGATACGGTTGTTCTTATCAGAAACCAACACCGACAACGATAGTTCAGGTATACATGCCGACGTCGCAAGCTGAGGATGAAGAGATAGAGGAAGTATATGAGGATGCTGAAAGGATAATACAGAACTTAAAGGGAGATGAAGATCTGACAGTCGTGGGGGACTGCAGTGCAGTTGTAGAGGTAGGAGTAGAAGAAAAGTTTGCAGGAGAATATGAACGTAGGACAAGCAATGAGTGAGGAGAAAGACTAATTGAGTTCTCTAATGAATTTCATCTAGTAACAGCTAATACTCTGTTCAAGAAACAGAAGAGGAGGAGGTATACGTAGAAAAGGTCGGTATACGGGAAGATTTCTGTTAGATTACATATTGGTCACACAGAGATTCCGAAATCAAATAATGGATTGTAAGTCAGGAGCAGATATAGACTCAGATCACAATGTAGTAGTGATGAAGACTGGGCTGAAGTTTTAGAGATTAGTCAGAAAGAATCAGTATGCAAAGAAGTGGGATACAGAAGTACTAAGGAATGCCGAGATACGCTTCAAGTTCTGTACGGCTACAGATACAGCAGTAAGGAACAGGTCAGTAGGCAGTGAAGTTGAAGAGGTATGGACATCTTCAAAAACGGTAAATCACAGTAGCGGGAAAGAAAAACATAGGTACAAAGAACGTATCTGCGAAGAAACCATCGGTAACAGAGGAAATACTTCCGTTAATCGATGAAAGAAGGAAGTACAAAAATGTTCAGGGAATTCGGAAATACAGAAATACATGTCGCTAAAGAATGAAACAAATAGGAAGTACAGGGACTGTAAGATGAAATTGCTGCATGAAAAATCGGAAAAGAAATGGCTGTGGGAAGTACTGACCCGTTATATAGGAAAGTCAAAATAACCTTCGGTGAAACTGAAAGCAAGGATGGTAACATTAAGAGGCCAACGGGAATTCCGCTGTTAAATGCAGAGGAGAGAGCGGATAGGTGAAATGAGGACACTGAAGGCCTCTATGACAGCGAAGATTTATGTGACGTGGTAGAAGAAGAAGCAGGATTCGATTTAGAAGAGATGGGGGATCCCGTATTAGAATCATAATGTGAGAGAGCTTTGGAGGACTTAAGATCAAATACGGCAGAAGGGATATGTGAATTCCATCAGAAGTTCTAAAATCGTTGGGGTAGGGGCAACGAAACGACTATTCACGTTGGTGTGCAGAATGTATGAGTCTGATGACATACCATCCGACTTTCGGAAAAATATCATCCACACAATTCCGAAGACTGAAAGAGCTGACAAGTGCCAGAATATTCACACAATCAGCTTAACAGCTTAAGAATTCAAGTTTATGACAAGAATAATATTCAGAAGAATGGAAAGGAAAATTGAGGATGTGTTACATGACGATCAGTTTGGCTTTAGGAAAGGTAAAGGCACAGAGAGGCAGTAGTGACGTTGCGGTTGATAATGGACATGGAAAAAGCATTCGCCAGTATACATTGGTGCAAGAATTTCGAAATTCTGAGAAAAATAGGGTTAGCTATAGTGAGAGACAGGTAATATACTATGTACAAGAGACCAGAGGGAATAATAAGGGTGGATGACCAAGAACGAAGTGCTCGGATTAAAATGGGTGTACGACTGGGATGTAGTAGCAGAAATGAGAACGGCAAGAAACTTAACATCAGGGTTGATGCTCACAAAATAGGTGAAGTTACGGAATTCTACTATCTAGGCAGCAAAATATCCAATGACGGACGGGGCAAGGAGGACATAAAAAGCAGACTAGCACTGGCAAAAAGGGCCTTCCTGACCAAGAGAAGACTACTAGTATCAAACATAGACCTTGATTTGAGAAAGGAATTTCTGAGAATATACGTTTGGAGCAGAACATTGTATGGTAACGAAACATGGACTGTGGAAACCCCGGAACAGAAGAGAATCGAAGCATTTGAGGTGTATTGCTACGGACAAATATTGAAAATTAGGTGGAGTTTTAAGGTGAGGAGTTTACGCGCAGAATCGGAGAGGAAAGGAATATGTGGAAACATTGACAAGGTGAAGTGATAGGACATCTGTTAAAACATCAGGGTATGACTTCTATGGTACTAGAGGGAGGCTGCAAGTGCCGCTCTGAGATGAAGAGGTTGGCGCAGGAGAGGAATTCGTAGCGGGCCGCATCAAACCAGTCAGAAGATTGATGACTCAAAAAAAGAAGAGAGATGAAAAAAGTAAATTCAGTTTGCAAGTGTGCAAGTATTAAGCCGTATGTTCCTACGATAATTCTTCCTCCATCTTCTAGAGTCAGTTTTGAGTGTGATATTTTCTGTAGTTTAGCTGAGGCCATGATCAGACAGGGAAGAAAGCCACAGGGGAATTAGTCGGAGTCCACTCGAACAATCCTGGGAGTTTCAGCTTGCCTTTCGAACAATCCTGGGAGTTTCAGCTTGCGTTTCAGAGAGGAAAGCGAGGGGAAATGTAGCAGTGGCCACTCACAGAACTTAAAACACTACGGTCCAAGAAACGTTTAGCTCTGGCGCCTAGGGGTCGTCTTCAGTTTTTCTAGTAGTGCTCTTTGCCCAATATGTGGTCCCAGCATCTATGTAAAGAAGCCACACGTATAACGTGCAATGATGAGCATCTTAGCTTGTGCAGATTCTTCTGTTTTGCAAGCTGCACCATCCAGTCAAAATGCATCTCAAAGGAACTGTGCTATTCACGAAGGCGTCGCCTCCCTGGAAAGCGCTGGAGTGGGAAGTAAGCCACACATACAGGTCTATGTGTCCCGTGAGAAGCGACACAGCTGCATTTTGTTCTGGAATTCTTTTGTGTCTCTAAAAGCGATGGTCCGACATTTAGGCGCCGCTCCACGCGGGGTGAACACCCTCCTGTCCCAATTGCTCTAAGAGGGCACCTCACTGGTTAATCCTGAAAAGATAGCAGAGGAGAGGGAGTTAGAACGTCAGTCTCCGAGAATCGCACTGGCTTAACTGAAAAGTAGAAGTGTGACACGAAATAGGTGGGAGTCAGACGATTGGTTAACATTACTACTACTAGGTGGGGAGATAGTTACAATATCATTGGCGCTAGGGAACTATACGGTCTTTGTAGAGAGGCGAGAGAAGACCGTTTTGGTATGAAACTTTTGGTCTATGAATTCTGAGGAGAACACTTCGTCTTGTGAGAGGCTGTTGGTGCTCAGAGGTGGAGAACACTTGGCCCACAGATCTAGGGAAGGGATTTTGCTGGAATCAGCGGCTGACTTGTTGAGGACAGAAGCATATCACGGCATATGCAGCACTCTACAATATTCAGAGTATGGTGAGTAATTGCAGATTTGGCAAGCAGGTTGTGTGACATATCGATCGTCTGTAGGCATTTTCTTCAGGTGAAATACGATCCGCGATTCTCACAATTGTCTGGAATAAATGAAGACTCGTTCATGTTGTAGTTATCCGTTCTTCTTGCGCAATCAGGCAAACACTGTGCGTCCACCGCGACTACGTATTTTCAGAATTGATCTGAAAGATCCCAGTCCTTCCAATTCACCTAACCTATCGGGTCTTTGTCAAGCATTTGATTAGAACTGTTTCATTTTAAGAACCGTCACTTTCTGTGTTCTCTGTGTCCTTCAATCTTGAACAGAGGGTGTGATAAATTTTTGTTCATGTATGTGTCAGTAGAGAACTTTATAAAAAATTGGAGTTAATTTGGAGCACTATTTCTTTTGAAAGTTGGTGATGCCTTTTAATTTAATTTTTTTTTTATATTATTGTCCGCAGCTCGTGGTCCGTAGCGTTCTCGCTTCCCGCGCCCGGGTTCCCGGGTTCGAATCCCGGCGGGGTCAGGGATTTTCTCTGCCTCGTGATGACTGGGTGTTGTGTGATGTCCTTAGGTTAGTTAGGTTTAAGTAGTTCTAAGTTCTAGGGGACTGATGACCATAGATGTTAAGTCCCATAACGCTCAGAGCCATTTGAGCCTTTTTTATTATTTGTTGTGCAGTGCAACACACACGTTTTTTCCTAATCCGTTGGGCTACAGTTCCCATTAAAGCTTAAGAGGCCATGGGAAGCGATCTATCGGTCAGGCCAGCCGATGCGGATCATCCTAGCAGCCAAAGGGCTATGTAAAAGGCTCAGTTGACGGCACCCAGCCTGTTCTAAATAAAACTAACATGGAATACTCAACTTATACAAACAAAAACAGCACGAATGGATACTGGCATGTTTGATCCAAGGAAGAGCATCGTGAAGTTGCCGAAAAAGTTAATCTAGAAGACGAATGAAGAAAGACACGTACCAACACCTGAAATCCTACTTACAAAGTTTCAAGAACCAGCACTACGAGAGAAATGTAGTAATATAGTGCAGCCACATATGCTCCACTCCGGTAAGGATGGCGAAGAGAGCATGCACAGAGGTGTTTAAGTAATCATTCTCCCCAAGCTACCTACCTGAATGGAAGGAGAGGAACCACTTATAAGTGATGCAACTGGAAGCTCCTACGTAACAGGCTTCACAGTTGTTTGCAGAGAATGGACATTCCAGTAGATACTGGGTAGTGCTGAAAATGGTACTGGATCTGCCAATACATTTTTATTGCAAATCTGTGGTGAAACACGGAGCAAAATTTGTTGAATGAAATAAGGAAACATGTCAGCCTTCCTGTGCAGCTACACCCACTCCGTTTCATCGCATGACAAATAAAACTTCCCGAAGTTGCTAGGTTATTAGCTCCAGCAAGCTAGGCGACTTTTTTTTCCTCCGACGAGTTTATCGAGAACACTTACTTAAATAAAAATCAGTTTTTAATACACCCCGTTTTGAAATGAGGCTAAACAGTATATGCTAGCCCTCTACAGTTTCCTAGCTCCACACAGCAAGGCCTGAAATTTTGTGACTGAATTGTTAAATACTCATGAAAGTATCTATTATATTTAAAACGCAAAACATGGGCGTCTATGACAGATAATAATGAAGAGGTGAGCCATTGATGTATTGTTTATGTATTGCCTGCGGCATACATTTTTGCTATTAAATCTTACAAGTATTTTCATAGCTATTAAAAATTCACGATCACAAATTTTCAGGATTATCCGTAGGGGATTAAGAATCTTTATGGGACTACAGAAATTAATTTATACCACTTTGTCCAGTTTAGAAACGTGTTACCTTCTGAGACAATAAAAAATGACGCACCACCAAGGAATTATCCGAATTGGGCGGAAATCAGTGGATGTGATTTACATGCACAGAAAAACAAATTATTACAGTTTCAGATAAACTGGATGATTTGTTCAAAAGAAAGATCACTTATTCCCTTGCTCCATTTGTGAAGGTCTTTCTCTTGAATGAGTGATACAGTTTTTCTGAAATTGTAATGATTTGTTTTTCCGTGCATGTACATTACATCTACTGATTTCTGCCCCCTTCTGGCGATTCCTTTGTGGTGCGTCGTTTTTATTGTGTTAGGGTGTACATTAAAAATTGATACCCATTAAAATAATAGTTTTCTGAACTAAAATAATTTTCATTTATTGTTCCGTCTCTGATGCAAAATTTTTATCAGATACATGTTCCGATCATATCGAATCATCTTCAGGCCTACGTAATTGCATCAGCAACCTGTCTTGTCTACTCAAAACCACATATCAGAGTAGACAAGACGAGTTTCTGACGCTACTATTTAGATCTGAAGACGATCTGCTACGATCAAAACACGTAACTTAATTTAAAATGTGAAACTGGTATTGAACAATAAATGGTAATTATCTTAATTACCTAAACAATTGCTGAACCTCTCAAGATGATTATGACGACTTTATTGAATAATTTTCTGCTTTTCAGTTTTGTATGTGTTACATTTTTCAGTCGGTTTCAAACATTTTCTTGCGACTGCATATCGCGAAAATGTCTAGAAGGAGAGATGTTCGAGCTCACACGGAGGCTTACCAACAGTCGTTCTGCCAGCTAAGCATTAGCGACTGGAAAAGGGGAAGGGGAAAATGACAGTAGTATACAAGTACTTCCGCCACACACCACACAAGAAAGTGCTTCAGTATTTCATTCCATTATCATCCACTTCCGAACCATGTTGAAAGTTTCAGGTCTCCAGCTCTTTGGGAAGTCAATTTGAAGTCAACTGCAATATTTGTACCGAACAAACAGATAGTCAAGAAAGCGATCCATTAAAACAATTATATAAAGAATTTCTCAATACAACACGAGATAACAGACTGAAAAGTATAGTTCTTCTCACTCCCAATAGATTCCTAAGCCCATACAGATAGTCTTGAGAATCTGTGGCAAAACTTGTAAAATTTAAAACGTAGAGCGCGACGCATGAATAGTTCAAGTAAGTCATAATTTTATTTTCGTACAGATGATATGAACTTCAAAAAATGGCTCAAATGGCTCTGAGCACTATGGGACTTAACATCTGAGGTCATCAGTCCCCTACAACTTAGAACTACTTAAACCTAACTAACCTAAGGACATCACATACATCTATGCCCGTGGCAGAATTCGAACCTGCTACCGTAGCGGTCGCGCTGTTCCAGACTGAAGTGCCTAGAACCGTTCGGCCACATCGGTCGGCGTGATGTGAACTGCTGCGTGACTTTTCCGCAACGACGGCTACTCTCTACACTCCTTACTATTTTCTATTCCGTGCACCCCACGTTTTTTTGTTTCAAATTTTACAAGTATTGTCATTACTCCAGAATGAGATTTTCACTCTGCAGCGGAGTGTGCGCTGATGTGAAACTTCCCTGATATGAAACTTCCTGGCAGATTAAAACTGTGTGCCGGACCGAGACTCGAACTCGGGACCGAGTTCGAGTCTCGGTCCGGCACACAGCTTCAATCTGCCGGGGAGTTTCATTGTCATTACTATTAAAAATAAACAAGCAAAAATTTTCTGTACTAAGAGTATATGTGTGGCGTTAGGAATCTGTATGGTAGCAGGAGAAATTATTTTATCATTTTACTCAGTTTTGTAAATGTGTTATTATATTTAAATGATTATTTTCTGATTTTTAGTGATTTTTTTTGCAATCGATTTCATCTTGGTAACATTGGTACATTTCATGTTTACGAGTATTTCAGTTTCTCTTCACCTCAGTCAACCAATACATTTCTTCTTATTACTTATATCTCTGGCCGGCCGAAGTGGCCGTGCGGTTAAAGGCGCTGCAGTCTGGAACCGCAAGACCGCTACGGTCGCAGGTTCGAATCCTGCCTCGGGCATGGATGTTTGTGATGTCCTTAGGTTACTTAGGTTTAACTAGTTCTAAGTTCTAGGGGACTAATGACCTCAGCAGTTGAGTCCCATAGTGCTCAGAGCCATTTGAACCATTTTGACTTATATCTCTTGAAAAATCCGTGAAGGTAAAAATTAGATAACAATGAGTTCACACCCAGGTTTACCGGCAATCGTTCCTAGCGCGAAACATTAGCGACTGGAACAGGAGAAGAGGGAAATTACAGTGGCACACGAAGTGCCCTCTGTCCCACACCAAACAAGAAGTCTAGTTAATATTGGATCGTCGTCCAGTTCCGAGCTACGTTGGGAAGTTTGAATTCTCTAGCCCTTTGGGAAGCTAATTTAAAACTAATTGCAAAATTTTTATTGAACAGATAGACAAGAAACCGAAAAAATGTGCTAAAATGCCCCTACTGGCGACCACAATACGATTAGAGGCACGTTTCAGTTGATCTGAATACGGACAATAGGGCAGAGGTTGTCATGAATACAGAATGATATCAGTTGTGTTGATTGCTGAAGTAACAACAGTTAATGGCTCTGAGCAGTATGGGACTTAACATCTATGGTCATCAGTGCCCTAGAACTTAGAACTACTTAAACCTAACTAACCTAAGGACATCACACAACACCCAGCCATTACGAAGCAGAGGAAATCCCTGACCCCGCCGGGAATCAAACCCGGGAACCCGGGCGTGGGAAGCGAGAACGCTACCGCACGACCACGAGATGCAGGCAACAACAGTTAATGCTGTCTCTCCAAGCACGGACGCATCGGTGTGGCAGTGGGCGAGCCAAACGCTGCTCGTCTACTTGGACACTGGTGTTTATTTTGTGGTCGTCACGGGATGAGAACACTGACGAGCGTAAACACAAAACTGCCCGCAGATACGCAAGAGAAGCCCGTCGCGTGTTCTCAGCACAGGACCAGAATGTAAATGAGTCGCGCGTCAGATTGTCGACCATACGAATCGACCACCTCCCGAGCTCTCGACCCGTCATTATGTGCCTCGAGGGTGACCGCAGCGAGGGATGTAACATCGTCCGATGTGTCTGTTTGAATTCCGGTCGAATCCCTCACCGGCAGACTAACGACCTCTGGGGCAGTGTTAACAAATAATGCATTATACATTGCACGTACTCCCTAGATGGATCTATTATTTTATATTACTCGAGTCCGGAGAAAACAGCACGAGAGAGGCGATGAAAGTGCTCTCGACGTTCTTCGTCTTTTTCACTTTTTACCAGCCTTCAGCCCGTTAGACTTTATAGACCGATTACTGTAAGAAATCTGTCGAATTAATTCCCAGCACAAGCAGTCTTAATGGTTATAAGCTTTATGTCACTAATTCGAGTTCCGTAAGAGCGGGAGCTGGAAAGTGCTGTGGCGCCCACGGTAATAAACCAAAACCGGAGGGCACGCGAGATGTTTGATGAGAACCACGGAGAGCGGGCACGGTCGTGAGGCGCTGCAGATAAAATTTGAATGGAATTCCGACCGTCACGGCTTCCGCGCAAATAAGAAGAAGCTGTAAAAATCGCCGCGATTCGTATCGGCGCGTTTATTTAATAGATATATCGCGCGAGTTTCATCTTAATGACAGACGGCGTCGAGCGCTTCTCGTAGTGGCCCGAGATGGACAGCGCGGCGGTCCGCGGCGAATCCGGTTATGCTCGGCTTCACAACAACAATCGAGACATAATAAAAATTACGTCTGACTCCAGGATTTCGAGGCGTTGCGGGGCCACAAAAGAAACACCTCGTTCGGCGGCAATGAAAATTAATACGGGCCGTTTCTAATGATATTAAATGTTCTTCCATTACAGATCGGTGCGCGATACTTACACCCGCAGGAAACGGCGCGCGGGACACTCAAAATTATTGAGACCTAATTACCGAGCACGTGCGCCTATCGGCGAGTCGATCTGGAGCGCGTGTCGTTACATGACCTTTATTGTGGAAAAGGGCGACCGGACAGACCCCGCCGCAATCTCACCTGCGGTAGTGGTGAGTAGGATCGCCAAAGTGGAGGCGGTACGGCGCCGCGCATAAAAAGAGCAACACGCCGACGCACCGCGCCGCGCCGGGCCTTAACTATTACGTCTCGCTGCCTGCAGTTATTACCGCGACCCGCAGTTCGCAGGTAACGCGCGCTCCCGAGGATAACGACCTAGGAAAATTGGCTGACTTCATTTTCGCGATCGCTGCGAGGATCTTGAGAACAAAGATGCAATTCGAGCTCAGACTATTTATACACTACCGGCCATTAAAATTGCTACAACACGAAGATGACGTGCTAAAGACGTGAAATTTAACCGCCAGGAAGAAGATGCTGTGGTATGCAAATGATTAACTTTTCAGAGCATTCACATAAGGTTGGCGCCGGTGGAGACGCCTACAACCTGCTGGCATAAGGAACGTTTCCAACCGATTTCTCATCCACAAACAGCAGTTTACCGGCGTTGCCTAGTGAAACGTTGTTGTGATGTCTCGCGTAAGGAGGAGAATTGCGTACTATCACGTTACCGACTTTGATAAAGGTCGGATCGTAGCCTATCGCGATTGCGGTTAATCGTATCGCGACATTACTGCTCGCGTTGATCAAGATCCAATGACTGTTAGAAGAATATGGAATCGGTAGGTTCAGGAGGGTAATATGGAACACCGTGGTTGATCGCAACGTCCTCGTATCACTAGCAGTCGAGATGACAGGCGTCTTATCCGCATGGCTGTAACGGATCGTGCAGCCACGACTCGATCCCTGAGTCAACAGATGGGGGAGTTTGCAAGACAACAACCATCTGCACGAACAGTTCGAATACGTTTGCAGCAGCATGGACTATCAGCTCGGAGACTATGGCTGCGGTTACCCTTGACGCTGCATCACAGACAGGAGCGCCTGCGATGGTGTACTCAACGACGAACCTGGGTGCACGAATGGCAAAACGTCATTTTTTTCGGATGAATCCAGGTTCTGATTACAGCATCATGATGGTCGCATCCGCGTTTGGCGACATTGCGGTGAAAGCACATTGGGAGCGTGTATTCGTCATCTCCATACTGGTGTATCACCCGGCGTGATGGTATGGAGTGCCATTGGTTACACGTCTCGCTCACCTCTTGTTCGCATTGACGGCACATTGAACAGTGGACGTTACATTTCAGATGTGTTACGACCCGTGGCTCTACCCTTCATTCGATCCCTGCTAAACCCCACATTTCAGCAGGATAATGCACGACCGCATGTTGCAGGTCCTGTAGAGGCCTATCTGGATGCAGAAAATGTACGACTGCTGCCCTGGCCAGGATATTCTCCAGATCTCTCGCCAATTGAAAACTTCTGGTCAGTGGTGGCCGAGCAACTGGATGGTCACAATACGCCAGTCACTACTCTTGATGAACTGTGATATCGTGTTGAAGCTGCATGGGTAGCTGTACCTGTACACGGCATCCAAGCTCTGTTTGACTCAATCCCCAGGAGTATCAAGGCCGTTATTACGGCCAGAGTTGGTTATTCTGGGTACTGATTTCTCAGGATCTATGCACCCAAACTGCGTGAAAATGTCAGTTCTAGTATAATATATTCGTCCAGTGAATACCCGTTTATCATCTGCATTTCTTCTTGGCGTAGCAATTTTAATGGCGTTTAACGTTTCGAAGCGGTCTCGCGATGTATGTTTCCAGTTTTGAAGCCGTCATTAAAAGCGATCCTGGAAGAACTAAATTACCGGCAAGTTTAGATAGTATGAAGTAAAGTGTCCTTTTGAATCCTAGAACACTAAGGTGGAAAATGTTACACTGGTCCTAAATCTTCGTAAATTCTGCTACTCCAAGTTTATTCAAAGGAAGTCATAATTAATAGATTACGTATTATTAAATTACAATTATTAGATCTTCAATGGCATGTTACATGCCAAAGCAAGTACAGTATGTCCTTTATTATAACCTATGCAATCGTAAATTTTGCGACGGGTTAGCAATCTAGTGGCAACATCGCTATATTTTGACTGAAAGCGCGAAGTGGAGCTATCCGCTCAGAGTTATATAAATCCTTGGGAGCAAACCAACGCTATCCCATTTTTCACCAGCAGATTATAGGACAAAGACGAATGTAATAATTCCATTCCAAAGAATATACTGCTATTGAATGTGAACATTACCGGACCACCAGCTTTTATAAATCACATTTGCAAAGTTTGTGAACAAGTATCCCACTTCAGTTATCTAGGATGTGGTACTATGACAAGGACATTGAGAAGAAGGTTGATAAATATCAAGCTACCTGAGGAACGATTCGAAGAAGGTCTTTGGAAACCGAAACTGTACAAAGTTGTAGGAGTACCTACTCTTGCACATACTTCCGAATCATGGAAGCAACATGAAAAGAAGAATGACGTGTACAAGTAGCAGAGATGAAGTTCATGACAGATGTAAGAAGCTGTAACAAAATAGATAAAATAACTAATGAAACAATAAGATCAGATTTAAAAATCTTTTTAGTTAATGACAAGACGGAAGATAATGGAAGGAAATGGAAGGATCATATTGGCAGAATGACAGAAAATGGACTGCCAAAAAAAGATAATTAATTACCGGGCGACTGCCAAGAAGAACTCGGTAGACCTTGTAAAAGATGGATGGATGGATTAATAACAAAGGATTGAACAGGTGAATACAACACCTAATCCTTGGAAAGAGCTGATGATGCAAAATACTGACACGAACATTTTCCAGAAGACTGAGAGGACGGACAAGAGCCGACATCGGAGAAAATCAGTTTAATGTCGGAACACCTGACGCAGTACTTAGAGGATAGGATGAAGAAATGCAAACACACTTCTATAGCATTTGTAGATCCAGGGAGAGCTATTGACCATATGACTGAATTAAAGGTATCGTAATTCTGAATGTAGCAGGGATAAAATAGAAGGATCAAAAGATAGTCCACATTCTGAATGTGTCAGGGATAAAACAGAATGATCAAAAAGTAATACACGCGCTGTATAAGAACGAGACTGCAGTTATAAGGTCTTTCTTCCTGTTATCCAAATAGGGGATTTAGTCTGCAAGAAGTGCGACTACTCCAGCTAAAGCCACATTTGTGGTTATTTTAAGTTGTTCTTCTCGAATTTTTTGGTGAAGCCGACGATTTTTTTTAGAAAATTTGTTTGCTTCTGACTGTTCCAAAATTCATTAATTTACCTTTATAGCGTCCTCTACTTGCTTGTTGTTACCTGTGGTCTGCGGTACGTTTTGTCCTGGGTTGTTCTCTGGTGTCCTACGGTGACGTCGACTTCTCTATATTTTCTGCGCTTTCTTGCGCCTAGGTCGTAGTTTGATTTCTAGTCTTGGTGTTGCCGTTATTCTGGACCATGACTATTGAGGAGCAGGGCTGTACGGTGCACCGCCTTTTCCAGCCTCCTAATGGGAGCAAAGAGCGCAGCATGGTTCTGTCACACAGCAGAACGAATATCAAAACCAGAGCTGTGGTCAGTTTCTAACAGCAGCAGACTTTTCGTAGAATCTCATTTGATTTCAGCTGGTTTTTCTATAACATCACTGGATCTCTTGTGTAGTGATACACTAGTCAGGGTTCCCAGGTAGATGCCGTGTTTCTTGACTTCCCAAGGCGTTTCATACAGTTCCCCACAGTCGTTTAATGAAAAAAGTAAGAGAATATGGATCATCAGACCAATTGTGTGATTGGATTGAAGGGTTCCTAGATAGCAGAACGCAGCATGTCATTCTCAATGGAGAGAAGTCTGCCGAAGTAAGAGTGATTTCAGGTGTGCCGCGGGGGAGTGTCGTAGGACCGTTGCTGTTCACAATATATATAAATAACTTTGTGGATAACATCGGAAGTTGACTGAGGCTTTTTGCGGATGATGCTGTGATATACCGAGAGGTTGCAACAATGGAAAATTGTACTGAAATGCAGGAGGATCTGCAACGAATTGACGCATGGTGCAGGGAATGGCAATTGAATCTCAATGTAGACAAGTGTAATGTGCTGCGAATACATAGAAAGAAAGATCCTTTATCATTTAGCTACAATATAACAGGTCAGCAACTGGAAGCAGTTAATTCCATAAATTATCTGGGAGTAGGCATTAGGAGTGATTTAAAATGGAATGACCATATAAAATTAATCGTCGGTAAAGCAGATTCCAGACTGAGATTCATTGGAAGAATCCTAAGAAAATGCAGTTCGAAAGCAAAGGAAGTAGGTTACAGTACATTTGTTCGCCCACTGCTCACCGGTGTGGGATCCGTACCAGATAGGGTTGATAGAAGAGATAGAGAAGATCCAACGGAGAGCAGCGCGCTTCGTTACAGGATCATTTAGTAATCGCGAAAGCGTTACGGAGATGATAGATAAACTCCAGTGGAAGACTCTGCAGGAGAGACGCTCAGTATCTCGGTACGGGCTTTTGTTAAAGTTTCAAGAACATACTTTCACCGAGGAGTCAAGCAGTATATTGCTCCCTCCTACGTCTATCTCGCGAAGAGACCGTGAGGATAAAATCAGAGAGATTAGAGCCCACACACAGAAGCTTACCGACAATCTTTCTTTCCACAAACAATACTAGACTGGAATAAAAGGAGAACCGATAGAGGCACTCAAGGTAACCTCCGCCACACACCGTCAGGTGGCTTGCGGAGTATGGATGCAGATGTAGATGTGATCAAAAGAATCCGGACCCCCCCCCCCCCAAAAAAAAACATACGTTTTTCATATTAGGTGCACTGTGCTGCCACCTACTGCCAGGTTCTCCATATCAGCGACCTCAGTAGCCATTAGACATCGTCAGAGAGCACACTGGGGCGCTGCGCGGAGCTCACAGACTTCGAACGTGGTCAGTTGACTGGGTGTCACTTGTGTCATACGTATGTACGCGAGATTTCCACACACCTAAACATCCCTAGGTCCTGGTGATAGTGCAGTGGGGGACACGTACAGCATAAAGGCGTACAGGCCGACATCGTCTGTTGACTGACAGAGGCCGCCGACAGTCGAAGAGGGTCGTAATGTGTAATAGGCAGACATTTATCCAGACCATCACACAGGAATTCCAAACTGCATCACGATCCACTGCAAGTACTATGACAGTTAGGCGGGAGGCGAGAAAACTTGGATTTCATGATCGAGCGGCTGCTCATACGCCACACTTCACGCCGGTAACCGCCAAACGACGCCTTGCTCGGTGTAAGGAGGGTAAAAATTGGACAACTGAACAGTGGAAAAACGTTGTGTGGAGTGACGAATCACGGTACAGAATGTGGCGATCCGATGGCAGAGTGTGGATATGGCTAATGGCCGGTGAACGCCATCTTCCAGCGTGTGTAGTGCCAACAGTAAAATTCGAAGGCGGTGGTGTTATGGTGTGGTGGTGTTATGGTATGGTGGTGTTTTTCATGGAGGGGGCTTGCACCCCTTGTTGTTTTCCGTGGCACTATCATAGCACAGGCGTACAATGATGTTTTAAGCAACTTCTTGCTTCCCACTGTTGAAGAGTAATTCGGGGATGGCGATTGCATCTTTCAATACGATCGAGCACCTGTTCATGATGCACGGCCTGTGGCGAAGTGGTTAGACGACAATAATATCCATGTAAAGGACTGTCCTGCACAGAGCCCTGATCTGAATCCTATGGAACACATTTGGGATGTTTTGGAACGCTGACTTCGTGCCGGGCCTCGCCGACCGACATCGATACCTCTCCTCAGAGCAGCACTCCGTGCAGAATGGGCTGCCATTCCCCAAGAAACCTTCCAGCACCTGATTGAACGTACGCCTGCGAGAGTGGAAGCTGGCATCAAAGCTAAGGGTGGGCCTACATCATATTGAATTCCAGCATTACCGATTACTTGTAAGTCATTTTCAGCCAGGTGTCCGGATTATTTTGATCACATAATGTAAGTGTATTGTTACTTTTGTAATAGTAACAATACATAAATCTTAACACCAAACATTAGCAGTTAAACGTCGTGGCTTTTAGGTTAGTCTTAAAAATGTAGGGTCGTGCCATTACGGCGCAATGCCGCTCAAGTCACACGGTATTGCTCTGAGATTAACGCTATTACTTCATGCGGTAATTGCGATTAAGGATTCATGGTAAATTACGGTTTCGAAAATGTGCGAAACTTACAAGTTGGTTTCTTCACAAATGGTGACAAAAAGCATCAGAACGACAGATAGGGGAAAAGAGTGGACGGAACATAAAATGAATTGTGCACTCCGTGATTTTATCGAATATGGGATGCCACAGAGGGCGCTGCAAGAATGTATCTAATACTTTTTTCTGCTTTAAGAGATAGGTTAAAAGTGGAGTATGTCTAAAGTGAGTTCAGGCAGAAAGCGTAAATTTTCTAAACAACAATAAGAAGATGTAGCTAAGCATGTGTTACAATGACATTTTATCAAATATCTTCTGTGGAGTTGAGAAGATTGGTGTATGCATAAGCTGAAGCAAATAATATTCAGTGTAATTTTAACAAATCACCCGAGATGGCTGGACAGGAGTGGCTCACTGTGTTTCTTATTAGAAATCCATCAGTCAGCATCCAGAAATCTGGGGCTACGAGTCTCAATCGGATCACAGCTTTTAACGTAAGCAAAGTTAAACTTTTCTTCAACCTCTCCCCTGCAATATAAATCCATAAATCTGATGCCTCTAGGGATTTTTTATACTATCGAGTTGAGCCTCTATGGACTGCGTGGTAACAGCCAGTTTCATTTTAGTGTCTAGGTCTTGTTCTTGTTCCGGCTTTGACTTCCTGCCAGTATCTTCTGAGCCCACCAAGAAGTACCTGTTTACACTCTTCGGATAATGGTCCTCTCCGTCTTTTGTATGCTGATGCCATTTTAAATCCTTGGTAGCTGTTCACCAATCTTCTAAATTTGTTCCTGTCAGGAATTTCTCTCTCTGAGATACCAATCTGCCTAAGATCTTTTTCACATTCTTCGAACCATCTTGGCCTTCTATTCTTAGAATGGATGAAACTCCATATTCTTTTTGTTAGTCGGTCACCGTCCATTCTCGTGAGATGACCGTAAAATAACAAACGTTTCTTCTTAGTGGAAACTGTGATGGGTTCTGACTTGCTGTACAAGTCCTCATTGGCTCTCATTCGCCATTGTCCATCAACCCGTCTATTACGTAGGATTTTCCTTAATATCCTATGCTCTCGCTTTTCCAGCGGCTCAGCTTGACCTTGTCTATTCATGGTCAAAGTTTTGGACGCATATAAGCCCTCAGGTCTTACAACTGTATTATAATGTCGGAACTTGGCCCCTATACACATAGACTTTTTGTTATAGGTATTCTTTGTTAGTTGGTATGCTTGGTCTAACTTCCTCATTCTGACATTAATTGCTTCTTCTTCCAATCCATTCTCTTGGATGACTTCACCGAGATACCTGAAATTCTTTACTCGTCCGATTTTCCCCAGATTGGTGATCATCCATTCAGACCCATCAGAGATGTTCGTCATATATTTTGTCTTTTGAATAGAAATCTGGAGTCCAACTTTTTCAGCAATTTCTGGTAGCCTATTGATCTTTTCTACCGCTGGCTCTATATTGTTAGCGAAAACGGCCAAGCAGTCAATGTACACCCCTTTGTTCTTAGGACAAAAAACTTCCTCCACTCTCGAATGACGCAGTTTTAGTGGAGATAGTCCATCTCCTTGTCTTACCCCCGTTCTGATTATAAAGGGTTCTGATAACTCACCCATAATTTTTTTTTACTTTGTGTTAGTGAGAGTTTCTTTGATCAGCTTTCGCGATGTGTCATCTACCCCAAAATATTCCTTAATGCCTGTCGGTCGATGGAGTCGTATGCCTTTTGATAAGACAGGATATTAACAATTCGTAAGCCAGGAAAAATTTTATTTTACAAAGGAGCTGAGCAAACTGGCTCAACAACAAGTTGGGAGCGTGGTAAGAACTGAGTGCCAGTAGAGTGTATGTACCTCTCGTGTTGATTTGTCTGCAGTTTGCGATGACACTGCTCTGCAGATAGGAGAACTACCAAATTCGATATGCGACCGTAAGAAGAATGGTTGGATGACTGAGGACATGTCTCCACAGTGTGCCAAGCATTTTGTTAGCTTTACCAAGGCATCTCCAAGTTCCATACCATTCTTTTGATTTTAGACACTCACATTAGCCATTTCTCTCTAGAGTCTACAACTTTTGCAACGACAATGGAACAGTAGTCGTCTCCCTACCATCTCACTGCTCTTAAAGGCTACTACCTTTAGATGTGATCTTCTTCAGCAGTTTCATGACTTCATTTAATCAAGAATGTAACAATTTTGTAAAGTCTAATCGTCGCCAGAAAATAACATCCTATGACATTTGCCCTATCTTCAGTAGAGCCTTCACGAGAATTGCAAATATAGAAAAAGGTGTTTCTGGTTTCAGTAAAACAGAAATTTTCTCTCTAGATCCTGCCAAATTTAGTAACGTCCACTTCGTGCCTTAGCGTATAGAAGAAGACGCCTACCAGTTGTTGAGGATTACTATACTAAAAGTGATGATAATAATGAGCAGTCTGAGTCTTGTACTTCAACGACTGTGAGTGATGTTCTGGACGACGTACACAAAGACTTAAATTACACCCTTCGGTTGGGTTACAGTTCAAAGATATATCCCCATTACCAGCATCATCATCAGGAGCGCCAGACAACAACATCCTCAATTTTCACTTTGACACCTAACAAAGACATTTAAAACAAGTTGCTGAAATTAGAGAAGCAAAATTAAGGAAAAGAGAAGAAAATAATTATGTGTAGGAAAATAAAAAATGAAATAGAAAATTCAGAAAGTTTGCATCTAAGATAACGCCTCAGCAATCTAACATTAAGAAATATCGCCAAAATACATATTTTGAGGCTTCATCAAATGATGACTGACACTCACACTCATCCATAGTTTTCGGTGAAGATTTCGGAAGAAATCCTTTCAAAAGAGAAAGGGGAACATTTGCTGATAACGAATCCATTTGACTACTCTGTGGAGAATTTGGGAAAAAAGGGCAGTGGTCTAGATGTGTTTTTTACAGTGGTTGATTGCATTCCGAGTGTGTTGGGTATAATACCGTTCGAAGACCTGTGACTGTTGCCGTTTACATTAGGCCGTAAATGTCAGCCGAGTGTACTGGGTGTAAGGTAATGCTACTGAAAAATAGGTGACTATTTCGGTTTACACTAGGCCCTAAACGTCAACCGAGAAAACTTGAGTTCATTTTCTTCATATTTTAACTATTCTAGTCAAAGAATTTTTAAGGTTTTCGTCCCTATTTGAGATTGAATCAGAAGCTACAGTTTAAACTTTGATGTTATAAATAAAATCTGAACTTCTAATTTGTTCAGTAGTTTTCTTTTTACCCAGTTTTTTTCCCTTTGCATTGTATTACCCCTCATAGTGCATGGTGTTACCCGATTCCTTGTGGCTATACTGTATAGAGTAACATTTTTGTGAAATAATTTTAGAATTGTAAATAGATTTAGTATTCCAAATGTCAAACCAAGAACTTGAAGAGAACTTATATCCTGACAAAATAAAATGATTCACCATTTGATTTGAGTTCAGAAAATAAGAAATATTTAACAAATAGCTTACCCCGCACTTCCCTATCTCCTTTGGTCTTCGTGGTACTGGCCTGTTCACGTTGAATGCTTTTAATGGCCTTTTTCTGATCTCACAACCAAGCCAGGAAGATAGATACTTGCCTTTGCCGAGGGCATACTTCACCTTAGCTTCTCGTGAGAGGCGAAACCTTTTGGAGTCATTTCATCCTAAGCATTTTACACATCGTGCAGGAAACCAGTTTTTGGTATGATCGAGTCTTTGGCGCTTCCTACATCAGGCTGTGCCATATTTTGATCGGCACTCTTCTGTTCGGATCTTTATGTAACGGGGGTAGTTCAGTTTCTAAATCTGTCCTGGTTTTTTTTCCATGTTGGTCCAACGTGACCACATACCCTGGTAGCTGTATCGACTTCCCATTGTCTTTGTCTCTTTTCTTATACTGGTTCGCTACCTTGACAGAGAGGTATCTGTTCCGTAGAGCTTCTTGAACTTTGCACACCGGAAGTTCACTTCACCGTTAGTTGCAATTTTTAGCTGTTTATACGATGGTTCTTGGTAAGTATGGAGGGGTATGTTTCTGTCCACAACCCGCTACTGAGGGCCGTAGGAAATGCAGTCAGTGGAGTGCCTCTTCACATCACTCTTCGCTGTGTTACCTACGCGGACGACGTCTGCGGCTTTCTGGTCGACAAGAGAGACACAGAATCCACACGCCAAGTGTTAAACATCTATGAACGTGCATCTGGAGCTGCAATTAACCAACGTAAAACTGTCCTGCTTCCACACGGTCTCCACCTTCCTGATGACGAACGCCGATGGTACAAGATCGTCTAGGAGCACAAAATGCTGGAATTGCAGGTGTGTGCCTGCCCTCAGAAAATGCAAACACTCACGTGGAGACCACTCCTCAACACCGTAAGAGGATTGTGCTGTTGTCATACCAACCGACGTCTGAATCTTCAACTGGCGGTGTCGGTCATTAACACAACAATACTCGCCAAGGCGTGGTATGTCACCCAGCTGCTGACTGACCCGAAACTTCTGGGTAATTCGATTATGAAAGCAGTGTACTGAATGCTGTGGAGACACTCTATCTTCAAAGTGTGAACCACCACCAGCGTCCTCGATCGATCACTTGGAGGACTGGGACAGATCGACTTCCGACGGAAGTGCACAGCACTCCTCATCCACCGAACAGCGAAGCTACAAACCGACGATCCGAGTGGGACAACAGCAGCCACATTGGACCGATACCGGCCTCAGTCACAATGCGCTCCAATTTCAATAGTGGGCATTCCTTTTAATATGTCCTTCGTCAGAGAATTTTATCTCGCATGCAGTTACGTCTTGGAGGCGGCTACAGATCGGAATACGTCGGCTCGACGGATCTATGAAGTTCTCCTAGGCTGTCCACCAGCGCACAAACTGCAAATACGGATGCCAATTGTTAAATAACAGAATGAATCTGTATTAGTTATTTCTAGGAATTGTTATCTTCCTTCTAAACAACCTCCTCTTTACAAATTTAAAACAAATGATAAATTCTGCAAGTGGATGATATCAGATGAACATAATGACTGTACATTTATAGCTTATTACGCTAAAGGATATGATTCACAATATTTTGAAGTACTATGTGGGAAATGCAATAAAGCCACTAAATTAACATTTGAAAACAAATTACATAAAACTGCAACCAGTCACTTTTTTGAATATTGTGTTTTATTCCATGAGCTGGTTTTCAAACCTTTTTATGTTCGTCTTCAGATGGTTTCTGGAAGTTATATCATTATTTCTAGAATAATGCTGGGTGCTGCCACTGTGACAAGACGATGGGGCATGCTTTAATGTATCGCCATGACTATTATTTATTTGTTGATATGGATGTAAATTTAGTCTTTTACCTACCGTGCCAATATGGGTGGCTCTTTTCGTTAGGGTCCGTCTGTCAGCTTCTATCTCGATGGCCAGTTGGTATATCACTTCACACACTTTTACACAATCTATATTAATTTAAACTGTGACAGCGAAACTTTCCCAATATCCAGCACGTGCTATACAAGTGTTGCTTGTAACAAAGATCTTGACAAAAAGGTATGGTATAGGCCTATTTTACACAGAGATGTAATTAGTTCTTTTTAACATGTATTAAAGTTGGTATAAGGGCAAATATTTTAATCAGACTAGCAATAACATAAGAGCATAAAATAAAATAATTAAATAAATTAATTACTACAAGAACAAACTTCAAGTGACCTGATGTCTTATTTCTATTCTTATTAAAGTTTAATACAGGTAGTTTATAGCAAATATTTTAATCAAGATTCGCATTAACATGAATGCCCACGAATCAATCACACAGAGTTATTGTATTTGCTGTGAGATATACCTGTTTATGTCACCATGACCTTTATATTTAAATTCCAAATCATAACAAACCTTCAAATGAACTGTAGACTTATTTCTGTCCTTACATTAATATGATCTGGAATATTAGTATGATCATACACTTTATATTTAAAAACCAAGAACAAAATTTCAACTGAACTGTTGACTTATTTTTGTTTTTACATTAATGTGATCTGGAATATTGGTAAGGGTTGATTCTGTTTGGTCCAGCTAGGAATAATGTGTATTAAAGTACTGATTTATATTAACAGTAGAGGGTTTTACCATTTAGAAATATAGTATAGGTTTTATTCGGTAGTAGGACATTTACATTGACATCAGTGTAGTTAGGAGATAAGGAGAGGGATCAGGGGTGAGGGAGGGCGGAGATGGGGAGGTGTTTAATTGGTTGATTGGTTGCTTGTTTTGAGCTAGTAAGTCTTTAAAATTCTGAAGGGAAAATTCGTCTCTCAGTTTAGTTTGGTCATTGAGTAAGTAGCCAAACGCCATATTTGTGTAGATAAATATTTCAGTTTCCTCAAGAAGGTGAAGTATCATGCCTTTGTTGGCAAACTGGAGTATTTGTAGATTTTTTTCTATGTTGTATGTAGAATGATTGTGTTGGGAAAGATATGAGGCAAAGCTGGATTTATTCAGGTTGTTACGACAGAGTGCATTTATGTGCTCTTTAAATCTTGCTGTGAAGCTTCTACTAATTTGTGCAATGTAGAAGCTTAAACGTGACTTGCAAAAGAGCTTGTATACACCTGACTTTTGATACTTTTGTGTAGTAGGTTTGGTGCTTTATATGATTTTATTTTGTATTTAGTTGTTCATGAAGAAGCTTACTTTTATGTAGTATGCCTTGAAGAGGTTGGCAATTTGGTGATAAATCTTCCCTCAGAAGGCAAGCTTGTAAATGTGGTCTTCTTGTTTGTTTCAGCAGTTGGTTTATTTGATTTTGCTGTATGGATTAGTTTATCTATTATTGCAGGGTTGTACCCATTGCTGGAGGCAATTGATTTAATAATTTCTGATTGTTTTTGTCTTTCATTTGTGTCCATCGGGATTTTAAGCATGTGATTAACCATTGTTCTGAAGAATGCTTTTTTTATGTTGGTCTGGATGGCAAGAGGATCTGTGCAAAGTAATACTGGTGGTTGTTGACTTCCTGAAAATTTGATATTATGCTTTTGATATTTATTTGGGATTGTTAAATCAAGATAGTTAATACCTTCTTGTGTTTCATGTTCTACTGTGAATTGAATTTTGTTGTGTAATTTATTAAGTTCTTTGGCTAGATTTTCCATTTCTTCTGTTGTTCCACTGAACAGAACGATAGTGTCATCAGCATAGCGTATGTAGTAAAGCAGCTTATCTTGTAGTAGGGTTTGGGATCTAAAAAAGTTGTTTTCATGATTATTAATATATGTATGTCTGCTAGCAAGTCTGGGAGACTTAGCCAATCTATCTTACTGAATGTAAAACTTATCATTGAACAGGAAGTAGCTCTGTGATAATATAAGCTCCAGGATCTCTATGAGTTTATAGATTTCAGATATATCTATTGTTCCATGTATGAGTGTGTTATTTCTTATTATACTGATTGTTTACTTGACAGTTATGTATGCATATAGGTTGACTATGTCAAGAGATGCAAATCTAGCTGTGGCTGGGATGATGTTTTGTGCTATTGATGAGCTTGTAACAAGTTTTGATGGAGAAGTTATTTTCAAATACACGTGCCTTGCAGATAACATAATTAAGTTTCCTGGTGATTTTATAGCTTGGACTATTGATGGAGTTCACAATGGGACATATAGGACATTCTGGTTCATGGGTCTTAGGCTGTGATCTCAATTTTGGTGCTGGTGGGTTTTTACTATACAGTGCTTTGCTTCTGTTTGCATCAACAAGAAGTTGCAGTTTTTAAGCAACTATCTAATTTTATTTTGGAATTTGGGATTATGGTTATATGCTATTTCTTTTATGTTGATCTTTCTGAAGAATTCACAAGTTTTGTTAAGATAATCTGATTCAGATATGACAACAGCTGTGCTGCCCTTGGCGCGTGAAAGTGAGGACATTCTCGGTTGAAAGTTCCTTCTTTATGTCACATAATTTTCTATGTTCATTTTTCATCTTATTGTACATTTTGATCTGGTGATTATTTTTCATAATGATGTTGTTTACCTTATGGGCTATAGTATTTTGTTCATTGTGTTTTAGTTTAGCTACTGTGCATGCAATTTTTTGCTAACTGTTAGGTCTTCAATTTTGCTTTTATTTAGTGAAGGGGTTATATTGTGCTTAAGGCCTTTGTTTAACAGCTTTAATTTATTACTACTGAAGCCACTTTCTGTATCATTTATCACATTGTCAAAAAACTTATGTTCTATTTGAGAAGAGATACTGGGAGACTTTACTACATTCCTTGAAATCAGAGCATTTATCTTTTCTCATGTCGATATGAGATGATAGTACATTCTTTGTTGACATACACTGCTGGCCACCGTAAATGCAACACCAAGAAAGACAAGAGGTAGCACAACAAAATTTATTTTGTAGATAACATGTTGACCAAGTATCAAATGATTACGTTTACACACGTCTGTGGCATGTGGTTCCTGCCAGATCAGTAGCCAGAGTAACCGCCATTGTTGGAGATCACCGCTGCCACACGTCTCAGCATTGAGTCAAAGAGACGTTGGATGTGTTCCTGGGGTACAGCAGCACAAGCAGCTTCCACACGTTGCCAAAGATCATCTGGTGTGGCAGCTGGGGATGTAATCTCGTTGAGCAACCAAGGACCAAATGTTTTCTATCGGCGAAAGATCCGGAGATCGAGCCGGCCAGGGAAGCAATTCAATCTGTTTAATGACGAAGAACCTTTGGACAATGCGTGCCACGTGTGGTCGCGCATTATCGTGTTGAAATATGGCTGTGGCCGAGCCCTGAACGTAAGGAAGAACAACTGGCTCCAGCACCTCGGATATGTAGCGCCGGATATTTAAAGTACCGGCAATGCGTACTAGAGGCGTGCGAGAGTAATATCCAATACCGCCCCACACCATAATACCCGGTGTAAGACCAATGCAGCTGTCCAGCATCCTCTCTCCACGGTGTCTCCACACTCGAATCCGACCATCGTGGTGCTGCAGACAGAAGCGTGCCTCGTCAGTAGACAACGTCATTCCATTCTGCCGTCCACATCCGTCTGTCATCACACCATTGGCGACGGAGACGTCTGTGATTCTGCGTCAATGGTAGACGAAGCAATGGACGTCTTGCGGACAGACCACTCTGCTGTAAACGGCGTCGAATGGTACGCGCAGACACTGGATGATGCGTTACAGACGCAATGTGCTGTGCTATGGTTCGGGATGTCACTGAGCGATCCGTCACTGCCCTGCGCACAATTTGCCTATCAGCACGTGCAGTGGTGCACCGAGGTGAATGCGATCGACCACGTCGGTCCGTCGTTCCCTCCTGCATCCAACGGTCACATATCCGCATTACAGTTGTTTGGTTTCGTCCAATACGACTAGCGATTTCTCTGTATGATAATCCACAATCTCGGTAAGCCACTATCCTTCCTCTGTCGAACTCTGATACTTGATCAAACGATGTTCGCTGTTGTCTACGAGGCATAACTGATCGTCTTGTGAAACAACCACAAGGTAAACACACCTGCCGAACGCACACTCGTCGAAATCGCCAAGCCTTAAATGGCGCTATGAGGTGGCGCCACAGGCGCGCGTGATGTGCGTCTGTGCTGAAATTCTAATTAGTTGCATATCTCATCGCTGCAAACCCATGGTGTAAATTTCACTTGATTCGGATGCTTCCTTCAGGGTGTTGCATTTACGGTGGCCAGCAGTGTATAAATTTATAAAATCTAGAAAGACATGAATTCATGAGCAGTAAGTTTATATCTTAATTCTAAGTGAATATTGTACAGCTTTGAACTGAGGAGATAATTTTTTTGTAAAGAGATTTGTTTTCAGTTTTTAACCAAACAATTTCACAACACCCTTTTGCTAACTTGGCTGACATGCTTTGACTTTTTATTTTTATTCTGATGTAATTTGGAGTCAAGTTTTATTTAACTTATTTACATTCAATGAACAGTCACAGGTTCTAAAATATATGTATAGGATAAGCTTAATAAATTAATGTTACTGAAAACAAAAAAAGGAAGACTAAAAATTATAGAAAGCAATGATTTAATGCAAGGAAAACTTAGTGAATTATTCGGTACACAACAATTCTTGTTTTTCATTGTTAATCGTTTGAGCTTTAAAACCTTTTTTACAACCATACCAAAAATGGTGCTAATTAACAGTTGCCATTTCTTAATCAAAGACATTTATTTTAGCTGAAGCTTTATTTAGAGAATATTGAATGTTATTATTCTTTATTTTGTTTAACCAAGCTACAGATTACTTAGTATAATTTTCCTTCTATTGTTTGTGCAATACAGATATTTTTCTATAGGTAAAATATTTAGATCTATATATAGCCATACAAACTACAACACTTGTTAAATAACAGAATGGATCTATATTAGCTATTTCTAGGAATTGGTTTCATAGTTCTAAATCCCCTCATCTTAATATATCTACATAAGATTTATAGTATTCCTTAATTTTTTCTTTATATTGAATGCATAATTCTCTTTAACATTATGACTATGCCATTTGAGAAATATTTCCCTACCTCTCGGTTTCATAGTATTAGCACAAGAACATTTGATTCCAGGAATCAGTCCTATATAATTTTCTCATACATTGAATAGATGTGGGGAGTAACCTTTCTGTAATTCTTTCAAGTCAAGTGTTTCTTTAAGTTCTTTACGTTTTCCTTGCATAAAATCACCCACATGTATAAGTGTTAGGCCTAATTGTTTTACCTTGGTAAATGTTAATTCCGTTCCTGCATAGACAGTATATTTCTTTATTGTATCTTCAGCATTGTACTTCAAAATAAATTGTGATAATCACATTATTTTGCAGAATTAACTGTAAATATTTAATCATTACATTTATTAGACATAATCCACTTACAGAATTCATCATGGTTTTAAATCTGTAAATAATATCACCATTATAATTGTGAGCTGTTATTAGATTTGAAATATGTATTCATGTTTCTGGTTCAACTACCTAATCAAACCGCATGTATTTTTCTGTATAAGTTCAGTTTAGTAGTGACATATATTTTCAGTTTCTGTGGCCCCAGTGGATCATCTGTGAGCTGATCTGCTGTATGCTTATTATATTTGTTCTGACAGACTATATCTGTCTGTCTGTCTGTCTCATTGATCTCTCATCTCTCTGTTTCTTATTGGATCAGCAATATACAGTAAGTATTGTTCTGCATAAGTTCCAAGTTAAATCAATACTCTAACATGATCATCATTAACCTCTACATGCTATCAGTGTGAAACAGACCTGCTACACAATTAGTTATTTGTCATATAATGATTTATAACACCTTTCATGCGTTCACTGACCCACTTAAAAAATTATGAATAGCATGACATCAGCACAGGTACTTCACACTAACAATAAATTATTTACTTTAAACTCTTAAAATGAAAGGATAAATGAGTCTTAATGTGCATTCCTAAACCACAGAGGACATCCTCAAACTGTAAAAGCATGTAAGCCATAATATAAAGATCAGTAGATGATTTGTGTACACACTTCATGTTACTTCAACTAACTACTTTTCTGGCTAGGCACAACAGTTGCTATTTAACAACACTACATTCTGTGTAATGTTAATTTCAAACATGTCCATAAGTTCAATAATACTATTAGGCCCAAGACTATATACACTAATTCCTTTTATGGATCATGAACTTAAATAAGACGTTTCTTCAGATATGTATACATTGAAAACAATAATCATATGGCATAAACTGGAGCACACAGCAGAATTCATTTATTTATTTATTTACATATCAAGTTCTGTAAGATCGAACTGTGGAGCAAATCTCCAAGGTCATGGAATGTGTCAGTACATGAAATTACAATGTAAAAGTAATAATGGATAAAAATAATTGTTTATGAATGCAAAACAGGTCAATCCATAAGTTAAAGTAAGTGCAATCAACAATACAACAAGACTCACCTTAATTTGCATCCACCACTGGAAACAGTAATTTATATTTCGAATTGTATTAGTTTTGTAAACTTATATCTACAAAGTGACATTTTGTTTTATTTATTCATTTATTTATTTACACATCAAATTCCGTAAGACCAAACTGAGGAGCAAATCTCCAAGGTCATGCAATGTGTCAGTACATGAATATCAGGAATGGTAATCTTTAAGTCAGACACTATTAATGTTACTAAACTAATCTCTCCAGATTGAGACAGAACTTTGTATGATACATTCTCTGTACAAGATCAAATAGAGTTTCTCCTCCTATAAGAAATCTGATTTGCATTAGCATGCACATTTCTTCTCATGTGTCGACAGTTGCTATAGTGAGGATTAATACATCACATTTAGTGTATAAAATAACGCAAAAACGATTTCACTGACACATTTCTCACTTTTTACACACTCCAACTTGTGATGCAGGTCCTTCACCTCAGAATTTACATCATCTAAACTGACTCATTCATAAATTGGTTACTTTACACAACAAGGTAACATGGATCACAATATATAATAGCACAAAAAATAACAAAATGATTATGACAGTAACAAAGATCACCCAAGTTTACTGGTTCCATAACCCAAGTATATTACTAAATTGTTCACAGATACCGCTGCTGTAGCTACAGTAATACAGAAAATATCATGACCACATCCTATACATTATAAATGAAGAGATACCTGAGAAACATATGGTACAATACAAAGGAATAATTTGGCCCAATACATTGCATCTAAAAATCACTAAATAAGAATCTCCAATAACAACTAACTTGAGGCATCATGTTTTAAAAGTAAAGTCTATGAACACCCACACTTTGTGCAGCTCATTAAAAAATTGAATACTTATCTTTCCACACACTACAATTACTTGAAACTATTGCTCAAAAACCTCAGTTTTAATCGAAATGTGCTACGAAAATTCTCATATTGTGTGTACCCAGTCAATAACTAACCACTTAAAAATACTGAAACTATTATTATTACCTTATGGCATAGTCAGAGAGAGGTTATCTGCTTAATGCCATCTCTTCATACTCCTATTATCTCTCAGTAATCACTTGTAAGTTTCTGTAGTGGCTGCATCACAATAATCAGTTCCTGTGCACCTTTAAACAAATCATGTTACCTTCACACTGCAGAGTAAGTCTCACAGTTTCCGCAGTGTAGCTCATTTACTCATTAGTAGTCCATAAATAAACAGAAAAGAAACATTATCACATTCTTTTAGCTTCCACTTACAGGGAATTGACATAACCTTGCCTACACCATAAGCCACAAACAGAACGATCACTTGATACATTTCAAACATTATTCAGTACCACCATAGTTAAGAGACATCATCAGTTCTCACACCGTCAACACTTAATGGGTAGAGCCCAAGTCGTGATGTCATTCCACATTATTCATTCTCTGACACGACCTCTTAGTTGTTAACTTGTTTTTTTGTTCTGTAACCATTGAGGAACTGAAATCCATCAATTTAGCTTGCCTTACATAACATACTCCTCAACATATTATGTTAACTCGAATAATGTCAAACTCTTTGTAATAAAATCATTAATTCATCACTGACCTATACACTATTTCATATCAACTTAACTACATATCATATTCACAGGTATCGCCACAGTGCACTCATACTATTTCATTGATGATGAGATGGGCAAAACATTCTTCACAATGCATGCTCATGCCACACAACATTCTGTTACAAAACCAGAGTTTACTTACCAATTCACAAGAATAGAAACATTACTTCACATAAACAACTCAACAAGCATCCATTTAGAAAAACTATGTTGCAAATCCTCACAACAAATCAGTCCATGCTTACAAATATTTACACCAAGTAACAAATTACACAACATTGAAAAAAATATATTCACTCACAACCACACGTCATAGTTTAGAGTCCACAAACTATCAAATCTCTTTCTATACCACGTCATCACATAATACAGTACCCTCAGACATTCATTATCAATGCATGGAACTAACCAGCAAATTCAATGTGACACAGAAAAATAGTTCTCCTCTGTCATTCCACTGTTTCAATAACATTTTCATTCAATATCACTATTACAAGAAACATTAATAGAATAAATAACACAAAGCCACAGCCTGTAGGAGATTATCCACAGTATGTAACAATGTGAAAAAAATCACTCAATCCTCACATCACATCAAACATACATTCATGTAAGTAATATCATTACACAGAAAAATTCTTCATCAACACAATGAATCCTTAACGCAGGAAAATAAACAAAATACTTAACAAGCACATCCATAATAAGATGCAGAATCTAACCATCATTAGATCTCTGCTCCATTTGATTCATATATACATCAACATCTCTTTCCATAATAGAGACATGCTACAAGAACAGTAAAAATGTATATTCATTACCCAGTCAACTTGTGGAAATTCGATGCAAATTTACTAACCCCATATCGCCACCCACATGGAAGGAAATAACTCACATCAGTGCTACCATACGGAGGCAAAGGAATCATAACATATAAGAAAAACACACTTAAGTAAGAATACACACTAGCAATTTGGGTGTACAGAAAAGGAATATATAAGTTAAAACTATTAGAAACACAATACCTTCCACTCTCAGTAGTGCAACAACAGAGCAAGACCATCCAGGAGATCCTCTTGATAGCTCCATATACTACTATCAAATCGACCCTTAATGAATCATGTCATCAAAAATCCTACTTTCTGTGTCTCTGTAGCTCCAGGTTAGAAATAGAAAACTGATTGACATTCCAGTCATGACCATACCCTTCACCCTGATTTACATGTGCAGTCTCTTGCAGTAAGGTGTAAAAATATATTAGATCATCTTTACAATGACCAGCAAGGATAATGTTCACACATGTGAAGGAACTTTCATAGGACAAATGCAGATCAGTTCAGAAAGATTATAAGGAATGTAGAAGAACTGATTTCAAAGCAAGACACTCTCAACGAACTGAATAGGATTTGTAAAATGAGATGATGGCATTTTTTTATTATTAGTGTACCATATTTTCGTCTAGCTTGAGCTGCCTTGGACCAATATGTGCATAAAAATAAATGTCGGAATTCTTTATATGATTTAGTATTATGAGCCAATGAACACATGAGCATTTTAAGTTCACACTGCAGATTCAATCTTAAGACTGCCAGGACAAGTTGGCGGAAGAAATAAAATAAAATTCCTCCACCAAGCCATGAGGATGAATACTATGTGATTTGTTTCTGAAGACTTGACAGTTTTTTACCAGTAATAAATGATTGTAATAAAAATCAAATACTTCCCCATGCCTGTAATAACCACATCCAACAGTCGTCTTAACTGTTAGGTTGGCCATCTCTCCTCTGCACTGGCTCTCAACTCCTCACTATTCCTTTCTAAACATTTTAACAATATAGCATGGCTTGAAGTCTGTTCTTGAGTTCAGCTTGATCTCCATTAACAATAGCAAGTTCACTCTCAACATTCCAAATTCTCCCATCAAACTCTGTATCTCTTCTCTCAATGTTCTGGCCAGTACATACACTTTCCTTACAACCTCTTCACTAATTGACATCTTTTTTTGCTCTAAGTTATGTATCCATTCTTGTAAAATGGGAACATTAGCCTTTATTTTCTCAGTTAATTCCCTTGCACTATCTTCCATTTTCTCAGAGAAAGCCATACTTTACTTGTGAAATACCTTTGTTTTATATTAGCCTCTAAATTTCTCATTAAATTCCTTCACATTAACCCCACCTCCTCATATGTTCCTATTAAAATTGGGTCCAATTCCTCCCATATTTCTTGAAATATTAACATATTATTTATTACATGGTTATTTTTTTGTACCATACCATTGTTCAACTTGAATGTAGCAAGATACAGTAGTAGTGTAAGGAATAGTTTATACACCACAACTACTAACAGGCTCAAATAGCTGAACCACATCTACTAATTATTGATACAACCTAGCATGAAACAACTATCTCAAAATGATCTCCCTGGATACTTATATTACCAAAAAATTTCGCAAATCAAGCTCATCTCACAAAAAATTAAAAGAAGCTACAATAGCTCCACTAATTATTCACATGGCACCTAATTATACAAAAAAAGGTAGACCATGGCTCAAAACGTCTTTCACTATCTCAGTGACCACTCAAAGAAAAAAACAGAACAAAATAATATGTATCATGACACCTGTAAAATGCTTGGAAGTGTAATGTAGAAGGGAAATATTCAAAAATGCCCTGCAACATCTTCATCAAAAGCACTGTCCAACCATCCACATTAACCAGAATATTTTTAAGGATCCTTCACCACATTCAACACATTTTATACTGTGTATAATACACAATAATTCTAGGTCCAGACAAATTTTACAAATTCAGTACATAAATAAGCACATGGGAACTTTTGGCAAAGCTGAAAGTTGAAACTGCATCCATCTACCTTGAGCCATGTCGTCATCAAGATGGCAAACAGTCCTATTTGAAGCATATACACTGTGGCTAACATTACATCAATCAGTACAGACATAAACAAAATTAAACAATGCACTGAATATTTAACACCAGCAATAGAAGTAAACTGACTGGACAACTGTAGAAGTTGGGGGTATTGGATCCGGGCAAACTAACCATACAAGTATAAGACCAAACAAAATTAGAAAGGTAATATAACGCAAAAATCAAGCACGTAAAGTTATCAACATTCAGCATAACAAAAAATACTGAAACCATTGACATTGTAAATTTCACTTGAGTTACATAGCTCCAACAAAGACCACGATATCATTAACTGACACACAACTCGAAATACTTGGAACGGAAAATTTATCTTGAGCTACACTTCTCAAAAGTAGCCTGTGCAAATCCAAAACTCGATACCACAAATTTCACTTGACTTATAAATGTTATTTGGAATGAAGTGAACAATACCAAAAATCAACACAGTAAATCATCAAACCTATTATCCAGAGCTTCAGTTATCCTATCTAAAACGAAGTTCACAGCACAATAAACCAAAACTCACTTACATAATTAATATCAAAAAGATAACCAAATCAGCCATGGTAAGTCAGCATCCACAGTACCTACCAAGGACAAGCCAACAGAATTAGCAAACACTAACAAGAACAACCCATAAATTATTCAATACTTGCATCATCACGAACTTTGATATGCGCAAATAACTATAAACAGGAACACACGTACCATACATACTACAATCAAATGTATTGAGTTGCCAACATACTTAACAACTTAGAAATGTAAACATGGAACACAAGAGAGCAGTACCAAATACTACAACACCCCATCTCCAAACATCAGCTGACTCAAAATACCATACCATCGTGACTTCATACAACTCAACATAGTTACATCAAGCATCAAAAGAGATTAGGGGAATCGCAACTTTCGGTTGATCCGAAATTTTAAGTTGCTCAGCATATTTAGTACGCATGAACTTTGCAGATATGCTTCTCCAATTATCTCTGTAGCAGCAATCTTTACATATCATTCAATGGTGGCTGGGGGGGGGGGGGGGGGGCAGTGGAAGGGGCAACGGCGGGGATGGGGGGGATGAGAGTGATTGTAGTTCTTCTAAGTTCAGTGTTTCAAACCAAAATGAAGACACACGTCTCACGTAACAACACAAAAGTATGGGAATGTAGCTCCCAAATGACAAAAAGCGTAGAAGAAGTAACACCAACACTTCAGAAGAAATGTCACCTTAGAAGTACAAATTAATGATTATTCATAACAAACATTAAACTGACATCAGTTAGGAATTTTAAACTGACTCCCATAAAACTTAAATAATGCTGTCCTGTGCCTCAGAAACTATCTACCTTCCTATTTCACAAACATTAGGTAACTTCTGAATGCATTTTTGATTTCAAAAGAAAAATTTGCTCATACCCTACTGAAACAAATTCTTCTTCCTTCATATACTGTACAAACATGAGTGTCGCAGCAAATCGAAAAATAATTACATAAAATTTCGCATTCCATTCAATTTTTAAGCACCACTAGGCAACAATTAGCTGTTGTCGCTACAATGTCAGCAAAACGTTGAACTAGTGCGTTTTACAAATACAAATCGTGAAGTATTTATATGGTTGTTACATAAATCCAATTGTTTGCCCAAGTTGATTTCTGTCACAAGAAGAAGTACTGTAGTGATAGGCTAAAATTCTCAAAGATAAAAACAGCCAAAGTGTACAGTAAAGGTAGTTATTATCATAAAATTTCAACAAACAGCCAGACAAAATTTCTCCAAAAGTCAAAAGATTTTGGCGGACTTGATACAAGACGTATATATATATATATAGGAAAGAAATTATACACTGAGCTGACAACAGTCTTGGGATATCGATATGCAAATATAAAGATGCTGGTAGTATTGCATGCACAATGTATAAAGAGACAGTGCATTGGGGAAGCTGTAATTAGCGCTCAGATGATTCATGTGAAAAAGTTTCCGACATGATTATAGCTGCGGGACGGGAATTAACTAACACCACTATGGAGCCACCACCTCCTAGCATAGCCCCTTGTTGACACCTTGGGTCCATGGCTTCTTGGGGTCAGTGCCGCACTCGAACCCTACCATCAACTCTTACCAACTGAAATCGGGCTCATCTGACCAGGCCACGGTCTTCCAGTCATCTAGGGTCCAAACGGTATGGTCACGGGCCTCGGAGAGGCGGTGCAGGCGTTTTCGTGCGGTTAGCAAAGACCTTCGCCCATTAACGCACAATTTCGCCGCACTGTCCCAGGGGATACTTTCGTCGTACGTCCCGCATTGATTTCCGCTTATGTTTGATGCACTGTTGCTTCTCTGTTAGCTACGCAAACGTCGCTGCTTTCGGTCGTTAAGTGAAGGCCATTTGCCACTGCATTGTCCGTCGCGACAGTAATTTCCGAAATTTGGTATTCTCGGCACACTCTTGACGCTGTGGATCTCGGAATATTGAGTTCCCTAACGATTTCAGAAATGGAATGTCCCAGGCGTCTAGCTCCAACTACCATCCCGCGTTCGAAGTCTACTGGTTTCTGACGCGCGGCCATCATCATGTCGGAAAGCCTTTCACATGAATCACCTCAGTACAATTGTCATATCCGTCAATGCGCTGCCCTTTTGTGCCTTGTGTACGCAATACTACCGCAATCTGTATAACATGACTTTCGTCACCTCGGTGTATAACTGACTGAGCGGTCAGTCGGGTAGTCAGGAGGACAACAATATACCACTTAAACAGTCGATTAGTCTAGAGAAGCACTGTGTTTTTCAAACTGACCTTAACCGAAAGAACAGGGGAGTCATGGGGGGGGGGGGGAGAATATTTTTTTAAGGCGAGGTCATTAGATAAAGATCAGCATCTCTGATAAGACCAAGATGCTAAAGGATCAGGTTCTTGTGGTGTCACCGCCAGACACCACACTTGCTAGGTGGTAGCCTTTAAATCGGCCGCGGTCCGGTAGTATACGTCAGGCCCGCGTGTCGCCACTATCAGTGATTGCAGACCGAGCGCCGCCACACAGCAGGTCTAGAGAGACTTCCTAGCACTCGCCCCAGTTGTACAGCCGACTTTGCTAGGAAAGGTTCACTGACAAATACGTTCTCATTTGCCGAGACGATAGTTTAGCATAGCCTTCAGCTACGTCATTTGCTACGACTTAGCAAGGCGCCATTATCAGTTACTATTGGTTGGTTGGTTTGGGGAAGGAGACCAGACAGCGAGGTCATCGGTCTCATCGGATTGGGGAAGGACGGGGAAGGAAGTCGGCCGTGACCTTTGAAAGGAACCATCCCGGCATTTACCTGGAGCGATTTAGGGAAATCACGGAAAACCTAAATCAGGATGGCCGGACGCGGGATTGAACTGTCGTCCTCCCGAATGCGAGTCCAGTGTCTAACCACTGCACCACCTCGCTCGGTACAAGACTGACGTTCGTCATTAATGGATGAAGGTTAAGTATTTCACCAGCTACGTCCGTTTTTCTAAATTCTAATTTCCTTGTCCTGTTCCAGACCTCACGCCAGCCTGCGGCCTCCTCTAGTAACACGGTGTAGGCTCTCCTGCCAACCACAACAGTTCTCGTCTTGCTGACATAAGCATTCTGGCAAGCATCCAGAGAGGTCTCTGACACTACACAAAATCTAAATTATAATGGCCTGACCTGTATCCAGAGATCGTTTCTCCCCAGCTAGGAGGAGGGTTTTAAGCATTGCGTCTTTGATTGATAGTGGCCTCAAACATGGCAACGCTTTTCACTGTACTTATAAAAAGCGCTCTCCAAGTCATGTTTTCATCTGCCAAGGGTATCAGTAGTTAACAGGCGATAAACAGACCTCTCATACGAGACTATTTCCATCAATGCAATTATTCGTGTAAGTGCAAAAAATTTGAATCAGATATTTTCAGTTATTTTTGGTTTTCTGTCCTAAGTTTGTAACCTCTCTCTTACTAATCGGCCTATTCTGCTTGCGATATAAAATATGACCTTGGATCGCGTGTATGCCTAAGGGATTTTTTTTCTAATTGTATAAGGCTACCTTTCCCGAAGAAGTGATACAGATAAGTAGGAGGAAAGTCTACAACCGACCCTTCTGATGGAAAGTCTACTAAAGATAAAAGTAATTAAACCGAACAGGGCTATAATTTGGAAAATGAAAGTTATTTTGTGCATTCACTCACGAACAACACTGGCCAGAAAGGGGTACCACTGATCATGAATCCAAAAGTTACGCTAATGAACGAAAAGGAAGTAATTAACGGTCGCCAGCCCACTAGGGCAATTTACATCCAAAATCCTGTACAAGATGATGGGAAAGAAAAACATGTATTATTGAACACTAACGTGGAAACTAAAGGTTGCCACGTTTTTTTTTTTTTTTTTGCTCTAATTGTGAGTATGTAATGACAAAGAAAACTGAGAAAGCACTCTTACGTTATGTTTGGCATTAAATTTTGAAAAGGGCAATCGAGTAATGATTTGAAAATATGCAATTAAAGTGTATGTTAGTAGTGAACTTCGTTACGTGAACAATGACTTTCAGTGACCTCAGCATAACGTCATCAAAGAAATTTAGGAAAAAGCAAGCACTTTTTAATTTGCCATTACTTATTTTGCAAATTGGATTTCATATTATTGTCTGAGCAACTGAGCCTTTTTTACTGACTTGAACGGAATGAAATACTAGAATACATACCAAACCAAACAGCCATGTGCTCCAAGCTATATGTAAAATAAATAAAACTTCCACACTCTTAATTTGTGCATTTCTTTAGATTTGGATTTTTTCCAGTGATTGATTCTCAAACTTGAAAAATGAAATTTTACTTTAGTCACATACTGAAGCATCTGTTGTACAACAGTTAACTGAAACTGAGGCTAAATTTCTTAAAAGAGAAGTTATTCATTCATAAACTGGCTGTAACTATTCAATTTGTTTCTTATGACACTCAGCATATTACGAAAAAAAAAAGGAAAATGGATCCTTCCTGGGAACAATGTCTGGGGGCAATGAGGGCACAATCGCCCTGAGTGTAACTGATTATTATTTAAATAAATCTTATCAATCAAATCACATTCTGTTGTACTGCTGGGTTAGCCCTTAATACTTTCTACAGTGAACAGTCTTACTTCAGTACTGTGCATACGACGAAACTCGGAGCCGACGACGAAACTGTGTTGCTGGAAGTGCTGCTATTGTTGAAGACAGTAGCATATTGTGGAGCCACGGCTAATTATAGGAACAGGCAATCACAATTAATACACACCCTTCGCCCGTCCACTGTCCGTACTCCTGCGCTAGACATCTCTCCGGCGCGTGTAATTGATGCCGCCGAAAATGGTACTCTCTACTGCGAGAGCGTTAACACCACACTTCAGCACACTACAAGCGCTGGAACCCGTCTCCCCTTCTCCGCGCACTCTGCGCAACAACTCCCTACCCAAAGATTTTACAACGCACAAGCACTGCTATTATCGTTGCTAGTCGATGCAAATAACAATTCCTTTGGCTTTTTCCCAGAGCATATAATTTTCACAGTAAGACACAGATAAATACAATGAAACGTCAACAGACTTCTACCTAAATGTACACATACAGTGAAGCAATGTCCTTACTTATTAAAAGAAAGCATTTAAATTACAAATATATACATACAATTCAAAAAAGTTATATTTCGCTAGCAGGTGCCATGCATCCTGCATTCTCGGTGTTACAAGTTATTTCATAATGATTTTGAGATTGGAGCGGACTCAAAGGAAGTCGAATTTAAACTAACGCCCCTTCGACTACGGGATCTTTATAGACGGAAATGAATTTAGATTTGGAGAAGTGCGAATACGGAAATCGAGAGTGGCTGTTTCAATAGAACCACGGATGGCATGTGCCATAACGACACAAAACCAAATCAGAATGGTCTGACAAGGATTTTATCCGCCATCCTCCCGAATAAGAATCCAGTGCCTTGCTACTGCCCCATCTCGCTCGGCAAGAATGCCCACATCTATAACGAGTCTAATGTGGTAAGAATAAAGTTTTAAGAGTTTTCCCCACCATTATTATCACTATGCACACCAGAAACAGTTAGATCATCTAGCATAAATATGTCGAATTCTATACGAAAGTCACTAATCCACCCTCGGCTTCCTTCAAATACGTTTCATGTTGTGAATGCAGAAACTAAATTCTACTACTAAGTCATTTTAATAGCAGAAAACTGTTTCCAAGCTATGATTCCTTATTCGTGACTGATTTGTGCACTTGAAAATACACACTTCTTTGATAGGGTGACACTATAACAAGGATGTGGGAACCAGTAAGAAATAAAAAATAACATTTATTAAGAGCATGTTACGTAGTGGTTCTTAACTTTGGTATACTACGATGCGTAGCACTTGATGTTGTAAAGCTAATACTCCATCCGAACTGACCTTAGAAGACCTAACGGTTCCGACCGACCGCCATGTCATCCTCATCCGATTTGCATCCCTTGGCACCTTAGCTCCGAATCGTAAATATTACAATGATCATTAACGTTCTGTAACGTCACAGACTAAGTTTAGCAAAAAGTAATAAGAAGCGGTAAGTTAACCAGAAGAGGGACTGCGTTAGCCGCTGTAGGCTGGAAGCCAGCAGTGTGGTGACATGTAGCACAGGATAAACAGACGATCAAGCGGAGTGTGTAGCGAAGGCAGCTGATCACAGCAGAAAACAGCGTAGCACAGCTATGGAAGAGGCAATGTCACCACACCAGGGCTAGGCTCTGAATGACATGACCAGCAGCAAGTTTTAAGGAAACAAACTGCAAGAGAGGGATTTACATAGGGCAGGATTTCGAGGCAGGGCAGACCCGTCATTGATTCGTCATCCAGTAGTCTTCTCCATATCGCCACTGAGTTCTCAGGCATCATGACACAGGGCTACAATGAGCTGCGTGACGACGGCATAACGCCAGCAGCAGCCATGGTTGTAAGTCCAGGCTTCAGCTCTAAGTTCCTGGTATGATTTAGCACTTCAGTACTGCCAGTCTACTGTTTGACTTCGAAGACGGCTCGGTGCTACAGTGCCATTCACTGTTCAACCCCTGCCCGGATGCATTGGGTCGAGCCCTGAGTAGAGCAGTCCACACCTTGTTGTGGTGAATGTGTGTAATCCAGAGAGAGCTGGTTAGAGAGGCTGTTGCCATCTTCAGGAGAATCAGTTTGCCACCGACACCGCCACTGACCAGTGTCATGCGGCATATTTGCCTCATTGAGCAACAAAGCAAATTGATTCTAATATTTTAACTGTGACTCTGACCTCACCACCACACAGCACCAGACCATTCTGAATGGCGTGAGGTTTGCCAACGTCACCACAGCGGAGGGTGTGTCACCCATGCTACGCAGAGCCCAAGCTGCAGCCCACAGCATGGTCATTCGGGGTGAGTGAGAACGCTTTTTTGTTTTGCTCTTCTGCGGTACAATAATGGGGCCGCAGCGGTTGTGTAGGGGTCATGATTATGTGAAAGTAACTTTTTTAAAATCAGAGAAGGTATAAGATTTACCACAATTTAAAGGGTATTCTTGGTATAAGCGGTTATCTCATGTTCAGTGCACGCAATGTAATTTGCTTGGGCGAAATCAGTGGCAGTAATTTGTTTCACTTGTAATCGTTTTCTACACACAGTCGGAAAATGTAGAGCGACCAGGTGACTCGTGATTAGACAGAACAAGCAGGTGAATTCTGGTAGTGCTGCGTCCGAATTTTTATTTTTTGTATTGTGAGAACCATGTAAAGGAAAAATCGGAGACTTGGCACGTCATCAGAGTTGAATCTATAGAACCGTTAGCAAATCAGGTGGCTCAGCGGGGATGGGGAGGGGGGGTGGTGGATGAGGGAACTTTATGTAACAGTTTGGCAGAGAAACTGAAGAGGTAGAGCTACTCAAATCAAGAAGTTTAGGAGTGGATCCAGCTGTTGGTAACTTAGTTTCTCCCTATTCTGGTGGAGTGCTTGAGTATGTGTTAGCGTTCTTGGAGGATATCAGGTTATCAGCTGGCATAACGCATTGGTTAGACAGTGAATTTTTGAGGATTGCTACATTGCATTTCATGGGTGAAGTGAAGTCATTTGTATGTTGTATAGAAGCACTGTGCAACACACGTACGTTTGAGCAGCTTAGACAAGGACAAGAACGGAGGCACCAGAAACAAAATTGCGCAGACTTTTTCGCGAACAGTTGGGTATGGCGTCTACGAGGTAAATGAGCTAGCTAAAGATTTCACAGGTAGAAAGTTGAATGTACATACGTTTGTACCATAGGGGAAAGAGAGATGAATAAGAAACCTGAGCAAGAGCACTAGGTATGTTTTTGAGGGGTCTGGCACTGAAAACATCGAGAAAGGTGCACAAGGGACATCTAAAGATTTTCACACTTCACTGAGACTATGACTGGGGTACGAAGAGACTGATATGTCTACAGTGTTAAGGGACTGAAAGCACATATTTGCTTCTAAAGTAAAGTATTCTAATTATGGCAGCATGGGGCACGCGCAGAGGCAGTGCTACCAGCCATGGAGGAATAAGGGGAATAATATGGGCTACAGATGAATTAGTGGAGGTAGAGTAGTGGTGGTATGGATAACGGACAAGGATGTAGGGGTACTAGCAGATGTGGTCTTGTAGGTAAAAGATATCTGTTAAGCTTAAGATGGATCCCAGAGCAACTGACAGAGACTACCAACATAACCGAATTAAGTAGTAATGAAACCAGAGGTGGAATGTGCCACAAAAGATTTGACTGAAGGCAGGGAATGCAAGATTTTGTTGGGCACAGGAGCACATGTACCAGTGGTCTCACGAGAGATGTGGGTGGAGGGTGTAGGAACCCAGAAAGTTACAAGTTGTGTGGAGAAGGGGATATATGTTGATTGGGGTCACTGATGGTGATTCTTTAGTTGGGGATGGACAAGTTTAAATAATGTATGGAAGCGGTATCTCATGTAAGAAAGGGCTACAGCGTGATCCTAGAGTTATACATTCTGCATCAAGATCTTTCTGGATCAAGTTAACACCATAAAAGACCTTTGATGAGGCATTGTGGGAAAATATTCCAGCTGGAAGACTGCTGACAATGTTGATCTGCTGTGGGGTCAATCCAACTGAGCCACCAATAATGACATTAACGCTTGGTAAACATTATTGTGTGTGTTGTGGCACCAGAAACTCGCTGTGGCTTACTGTGGAGGCAGACATTCCAGTTGATATCTTTTGTGTAGTGGAAATTCGAGAGATAATATAGATTTAGATGCAGCATGTTGTTTAGCGAGACTAAATACTGTACACATATAATGAAAGGGTGAAAGTAACATACTGTCTGTCAACGTTGATAGCTTTAGCACCAAAGAAGCTAAGTTATTGAAAGTTACATTGTTGGCCACACTAGGAATGCAAGATGAAGAAGACTACCACACAGGAGATGTGGGCCATAAGACGGCACAGGATGCTGCCAGGATTGCAATTCGTAAGGAGCTGAAGCATTTAAAAGGAGCAGAGAGCGGAAATGGAGGTGTTATTATGGGGCATACGAGATCTGTTTGTCCACAAGTGTCGCTTCCTGTGATGCCATTTACTCAGTAGATGATTCTGACAGGGCAAGAAGCATCTGTATATTAGACACTTTACAGGATACCTCAATCACAGCAACCAGTCTTGAAGGAACTTATAAATCAGCCCTTGCCTGATAGGATAATTAGCTGAAGTAGCAGCACTTGGGGGGGGGGGGGGGGGGGGCATTGTAATCATGGCCAAGAAGGTGACGCATGGCATGAAGAAGGATGGCTTCTCTTGTGATTATCAACATTTAAATAGCAAATCATAACAGGTGATTGCTCTATTTTGAATATGACTGAAACAATATGTAATCTTGGACTTGACTTCAATGGACCTGCTCGGTGGTTACTACCAGCTAGAAGTTGCTCCAAAGGAAAGGCCAAAGACTACATTTTCAGGTCTCTGGGGACGCTATCAATACAGAAGGCTACCCTATGGATTAAAAACTGCCCCAGCAAGATTCCAACGTTTATTGGATGGGGTACCCAAGGGATTAAAACCGTGTCAGTGTTTGGCGTATCTCACCTACAGAATCGTCTTTTGAAGCAATCTGCACACATTTAGGCAGCCATTAAGGGAAGTGCTAAGAGGTTAAGGGCAGCACATTTAATACTGAGTGCAGGAAAGAATCGTTTTGTAGGAGCTGAATTATCCAAACTATGTCAACAATAAGGATGGTCTAAGGAGAGGATATCAATGATACGACTAGCTGATTACATTGCTATCCTGAGTGAAAGTGAAGAAGAATTAAAGGATCTGCTAAATGGAATGAGTAGTACAGTGAGCAAGGAATATGAATTGTTAGTAAATCGAAGAAAGGACTAAAGTAATGAGAAGTACTGACAATGAAAACAGCGAGAAACTTAAGTTCAGGACTAATGGTCACAAAGTAGATGAAGTTAAGGAATTCTGCGATCTAAACATAAAAATAATCAATGACGGATGGAGCAAGGAGGACATCAAAAGCACTGGCACTGGCTAAAAGGGCGTTCCTGGCCAAGAGGAGTCTATTAGTATCAAACATAGGGCTTGATTTAAGGGAGAAATTTCTGAGAATGTACGTTTGGAGCACTGCATTGTATGGATGTGAAACATGGGTAGTGGGAAAGCCAGAACACAAGAACATCGGAGCAATCAGATGTAGTGCTAAATACGAATGTTGAAAATCAGGTGGACTGATAACGTAAGGAATGAGAAGATTCTGCTACCTAGCAAAATAATCCACGACGGTTGGAGCAAAGAGGACTTCAAAACCAGACTAGCTGCTGGATTGCTGGATTGTGGGAAGACCAAAAAAGATGAGAATCGAAGCAGTGGAGATGTGTTAGGACAGAAGAATCTTGAAAATTACACTACTGGCCACTAAAATTGTTACACCACAAAGATGACGTGCTACAGACGCGAAATTTAACCGACAGGAAAAAGACGCTGTGATATGCAAATTCAAGGCATTCACACAAGTTTGTCGCCGGTGGCGACACCTACAATGTGCTAACACGAGGAAAGTTTCCAACCGATTTCTCATACACAAACAGCAGTTGACCGACATGGCCTGGCGAAACGTTGTTGTGATGCCTCGTGTAAGGAGGAGCAATGCGTACCATCACGTTTCCGACTTTGATAGAGGTCGGATTGTAGCTTATCGCGATTGCGGTTTATCGCATCGCGAAATTACTGCTCGCCTTGGTCGAGATCCAACGACTGTAAGCAGAATATGGAATCGGTAGGTTCAGGAGGGTAATACGGAACGCCGTGCTGGATCCCAACGGCCTCGTATCATTAGCAGTCGAGATGACAGGCATCTTATCCGCATTGCTGTACCGGATCGTGCAGCCACGTCTCGATCCCTGAGTCAACAGATGGGGACGTTTACAAGACAGCAACCATCTGCACGAACAGTTCGACAACGTTTGCAGCAGCGTGGACTATCAGCTCGGAGACCATGGCTGCGGTTACCCTTGACGCTGCATCACAGACAGGAGCGCCTGCAATGGGGTACTCAACGACGGACCTGGCTGCACGAATGGCAAAACGTCATATTTTCAGATGAATCCAGGTTCTGTTTACAGCACCATGATGGTCGCATCCGTGTTTGGCGATATCGCTGTGAACGCACATTGGAAGCGTGTATTCGTCATCGCCATACTGGCGTATCACCAGGCGTGATGGTATGGGGTGCCATTGGTTACACGTCTCGGTCACCTCTTGTTCGCATTTACGGCACTTTGAACAGTGGACGTTACATTTCAGATGTGTTAATACCCGTGGCTCTACCCTTCATTCGATCCCTGCGAAACCCTACATTTCAGCAGGATAATGCACGACTGAATGTCGGAGATCATGTACGGGCCTTTCTGGATACGGAAAATGTTCGACTGCTGAACCGGCCAGCACATTCTCCAGATCTCTCACCAATTGAAAACGTCTAGTCAATGGTGGCCGCGCAACTGGCTGGTCACAATACGCCAGTCACTACTCTTGATGAACTGTGGTATCGTTTGGAAGCTGCATGGGCAGCTGTAGCTGTACACGCCATCCCAGCTCTGTTTGACTCAATGCCCAGGCGTATCAGGGCCGTTATGACGGCCAGAGGTGGTTGTTCTGGGTACTGATTTCTCAGAATCTATGCATCCAAATTGCGTGATCATGTAATCACATGTCAGTTCTAGTATAATGTATTTGTCCAATGAATACCCGTTTATCATCTGCATTTCCTCTTGGTGTAGCAATTTTAATGGCCATTAGTGTATTTTGGAGCCATCTTGGATCATCGCTGTGGGCTGAAGCAAGATTTTATTACTTACATAACGTATGGACATATTTAGGTCCAAGTGTGTTGCACATCGCCTCTTTGCGAGAGAACCTTATTGTATTAATGAGGGAGAGGCGTATTGTTTTGATCTCTTGTATCATTCGATTCCCGTATTGTTATTCTTAACTTGAAAATGAGTGCAAAGGCTTAATGTTAATACCCACTCTGCCGTCATAATACGTTCTTTAATAAACGAAATATTAATTACAAACCCAGGCTTGTACAACACTGAGAAAAACTGCATTTCTTCCACATCTTCCGCCACAGACTCATACCAACCTGTTACGATCCTAACAGCGCGTCACAGAATTTGTCAGTCATCTATTGTGGTGCTTATTTAATAATGAGTGCAATACAAATGCCTGTTGATAGTCTTTTGTTTTATAGATGCGTTACGTGATCCCCGAACCGTTCCAGAAGTCTTTCGCCTTCCATAATACTATTCGTCCCATTTCAAATCGCTTCTTAGCATTATCCTTGTAATCCTGTAACCATATGCTACAGTGTTATTTCCATTTGTTATATTCATTACCTTATCTTAATCCACATCTTAAGTTTCCATTCATTACATGTGCTGGAAATTTTGATCGTATCTTTTTGTAGTTCTTTACGATAGTTCGATGAGGGTAGTTTCATCTATGGAAGAGCATCATCAGCGAAGATTCTCACAGCCCTGTTCCTGAAATAATTGAAGTGCTCGAACTAGAGAAAGTCCTTAGCAAAATCCGCGAGAACTCCAACGCTCCACGGGGAGCCTCAACGCAGTACTGCACCAGAACAATGCTACGCCGCATAGCGCCGCTGGCAGACGTCTTAGCAGAAAGTTTGCGTCGGGGCTCTGCATGCTGAGGAGGTGCAGGGGCGCCGAAACGGCGCGCGGCCTGTCCGCAATATATTTACCTGGGGTTTTGTTATGTATTAATTAAAACTTTGCGGCGGCGGAAGGCCGCGAGGCGGGCGCCGCCTGGCGAAGACCAAGTTGCGCCCGGCATCCGACTGCGCGGCAAGCGGGCGCCGCCCCAAATTGTTGCCGAAAGAAATTACGGCGGCGCTCCGGCGTGCGGCGGGCGGCTGCGGCTCGGGACCGGGTAGCGTGGGCGGCGGACAGGTGGGTCGCGGAACTCCGTTTAATTTAGCGCACCGCTAATCCGCGCCCTATATCACGCGGCGCGTGTTTACACGGCAATGAATAGCGCGCCTTGTCGCCGCCGTGGCGGGATTACCGCCGACGGGGCGTCTTCCCACACCGCGGCTCTGTCCCCACCCCGGCCCCTCCCAGGGGGGCTTCTGCCATTGCGAGCAGTGCTCGAGGAACCTCCACTAGCTCGCTGGGGGTCCCTGTAGGAATGCGACACATTACACATTAATAGCCAGACACCTGTCGAATGTCGTCTAGAAACGTACACTACTGGCCATTAAAATTGCTACACTAAGAAGAAATGCAGAAGATAAACGGGTATTGATTGGACAAATATATTATACTAGAAGTGACATGTGATTACATTTTCACGAGATTTGGGTGCATAGATCCTGAGAAATCACTACCCAGAGCAACCAACTCTGGCCGTAATAACGGCTTTGATACGCCTGGGCATTGAGTCAAACAGAGCTTGGATGGCGTGTACAGGTACAGCTGCCCAAGTAGCTTCAACGCAATACCACAGTTCATCAAGAGCAGTGACTGGCGTATGGTGACGACCCAGTTGCTCGGCCACCATTGACCAGACGTTTTCAGTTGGTGAGAGATCTGGAGATTGTGATGGCCAGGGCAGCAGTCGAACATTTTCTGTATCCAGAAAGGCCCGTACAGGACCTGCAACATGCGGTCGTGCGTTATCCTGCTGAAATGTAGGGTTTCGCACAGATCGAATGAAGGGTAGAGCCACGGGTTGTAACTCATCTGAAATGTAACGTCAACTGTTCAAAGTGCCGTCAATGCGAACAAGAGGTGACCGAGACGTGTAACCAATGGCACCCCATACCGTCACGCCGGGTGATACGCCAGTATGGCGATGACGAATACACGCTTCCAATGTGCGTTCACCACGATGTCGCCAAATACGGATGCGACCATCATGATGCTGTAAACAGAACCTGGACTCATCCGAAAAAATTACGTTTTGCCAATCGTGCACCCAGGTTCGTCGTTGAGTACACCATCGCAGGCGCTCCTGTCTGTGATGCAGCGTCAAGGGTAACCGCAGTCATGGTCTCTGAGCTGATAATTCATGCTGCTTGAAACGACGTCGAACTGTTCGTGCAGATGGTTGTTGTCTTGCAAACGTCCCATCTTTTGACTCAGGGATCGAGACGTGGCTTCACGATCCGTTACAGCCATGCTGATAAGATGCCTGTCATCTCGACTGCTAGTAATACGAGGCCGTTGCGATCCAGCACGGTGTGCCGTATTACCCTCCTGAACCCACCGATTCCATATTCTGCTAACAGTCACTGGATCTCGACCAACGCGAGCAGTAATTGTCTCGAAATTTGGTAGAAAATCCGAAGAAATTCTGGTCGTATGTAAAGTACACAAGCGGCAAGACGCAGTCAATACCTTCGCTGCGCAGTGCCGATGGTACTGTTACCGACGACTGTGCCGCTAAAGCGGAGTTATTGAACGCAGTTTTCCGAAATTTCTTCACCAGGGTAGACGAATGGAATATTCCGGAATTTGAAACACGAATAGCTGCTAGCATGAGTTTCTTAGAAGTAGATACCTTAGGGGTTGCGAAGCAACTCAAATCGTTTGATACGGGCAAGTCTTCAGGTCCAGATTGTGTAGCGATTAGGTTCCTTCAGATTACGCTGATACAATAGCTCCCTACTTAGCAATCATATACAACCGCTCGCTCACCGACAGATCTGTACCTACAGATTGCAAAATTGCACACGTTGCACCATTGTTTAAGAACGGTAGTAGGAGTAATCCATCGAACTACAGACCTACATCATTGACGTCGGTTTGCAGTAGGGTTTTGGAGCATATACTGTATTCAAACATTATGAATCACCTCGAAGGGAACGATATATTGATACGTAATCAGCATGGTTTCAGAAAACATCGTTCTTGTGCAACGCAGCTAGCTCTTTATTCGCACGAAGTAATGGCCGCTATCGACAGGGGATATCAAGTTGATTCCGTATTTCTAGATTTCCGGAAAGCTTTTGACACCGTTCCTCACAAGCGACTTCTAATCAAGTTGCGGGCCTATGGGGTATCGTCTCAGTTGTGCGACTGGATTCGTGATTTCCTGTCAGGAAGGTCGCAGTTCGTAGTAATAGACGGAAAATCATCGAGTAAAACTGAAGTGATATCAGGTGTTCCCCAGGGAAGCGGCCTGGGACCTCTGCTGTTCCTGATCTATATAAACGACCTGGGTGACAATCTGAGCAGTTCTCTTAGGTTGTTCGCAGATGATGCTGTAATTTACCGTCTAGTAAGGTCATCCGAAGACCAGTATCAGCTGCAAAGCTATTTAGAAAAGATTGCTGTATGGTGTGGCAAGTAGCAGTTGGCGCTAAATAACGAAAAGTGTGAGGTGATCCACATGAGTTCCAAAAGAAATCCGTTGGAATTCGATTACTGGATAAATAGTACAATTCTCAAGGCTGTCAATTCAACTAAGTATCTGGGTGTTAAAATTACGAACAACTTCAGTTGGAAAGACCACATAGATGATATTGTGGGGAAAGCGAACCAAAGGTTGCGTTCCATTGGCAGGACACTTAGAAGATGCAACAAGTCCACTAAAGAGACAGCATACACTACACTCGTTCGTCCTCTGTTAGAATATTGCTGCGCGGTGTGGGATCCTTACCAGGTGGGATTGACAGAGGACATCGAAAGGGTGCAAAAAAGGGCAGCTCGTTTTGTATTATCACGTAATAGGGGAGAGAGTGTGGCTGATATGTTACGCGAATTGGGATGGAAGTCATTAAAGCAAAGACGTTTTTCGTCGCGGCGAGATCTGTTTACGAAATTTCAGTCACCAACTTTCTCTTCCGAATGCGAAAATATTTTGTTGAGCCCAACCTACATAGGTAGGAATGATCATCAAAATAAAATAAGAGAAATCAGAGCTCGAACAGAAAGGTTTAGATGTTCGTTTTTCCCGCGCGCTGTTCGGGAGTGGAATGGTAGAGAGATAGTATGATTATGGTTCGATGAACCCTCTGCCAAGCACTTAAATGTGAATTGCAGAGTAGTCATGTAGATGTAGATACGATAAACCGCAATCGCGATAGACTACAATCCGACCTTTATCAAAGTCGGAAACGTGATGGTACGCATTTCTCCTCCTTACACGAGGCATCACAACGACGTTTCACCAGACAACGCCGGTCAACTACTGTTTGTGTATGACAAAATCGGTTGGAAACTTTTCTCATGTCAGCACGTTGTAGGTGTCGCCGCCGGTGCCAACCTTGTGTGAATGCTCTGAAAAGTTAATCATTTTCATGTCACAGCATCTTCTTCCTGTCGGTTAAATTTCACGTCTGTAGCACGTCATCTTCGTGGTGTAGCAATTTTAATGTCCAATAGTGTAGGTCAGGAGCCCACTCGAAGTGCAACTGGCTATGGGAACATACTTGACCAGTTTGCAACAAATAATCCTGAGCAAAAGGGGAGCATTATGACGGATACAGGGATTAGTGACCGCAAAAAAGCATATAAAAGTTCTCTCGATGCCTTCCTAAGTGACAGTCCCCAGTCCTTCCAATCTGACTCTGCAACCGTAGACCAGATGTGGTTCAAATTAAAAGAAGTAGTACTGATGGCAATTGAGAGATACGTATCATATAAATTAATGATCGCCCATGGTGCACAACGCAAGTCAGAAAAGTATTGCAGAAGCAACGGAAATAGTATGCAGAATTTGAAAAACCCAAAGATTAGTTGTTTGACTGAAGCTCGAGATTTAGGCCGAACTTCAGTGCGAGATCCTTTTAATAGTTACCATAACGAAACTTTGTCTCGAAATCTGACAGAAAATCCAAAGAGATTCTGGTCATAAGTAAAGTACACCAGCAGAAAGACGTAATCAATACCTTCGTGTCTCGATAACAACGCTAATGTTAGGGATGCTAGTTCGAGCAAAGCACAGTTACTGAACACATTTTTCCGAAATCCCTTCACCAAAGAAGACGAAATGAATATTGTAGAATTCGAATCAAGAACAACTGCTAACATGAGTAACTTACAAGTAGATATCCTCGCTGTAGCGAAACAATTTAAATCAGTTAATAAAGATAGGACTCCAGCCAAGATTGTATACCAGACACGTTCCTTTCGGAGTATGCTGATACAATAGCTACATACTTAGTAATCATATACAACTGTTCACTCGTCGAAAGGGTCATACCTAAAGACTGGAAAGTTGCACCAGTCATACCACACCAATGATCAAGAAAGAAAATAGGAGTAATTCGGTAAATTACAGACTCATATCGCTAACGTCAATTTGCTGGTGGATTTTTGAATGTCTACTGTGTTTAAATATTGTGATTTACTTCGAAGGAAACCATTCGTTGACAACCAGCCAACACGAACTTATAAGATATCGTTCTTGTGAATAACAAATAGCTCTTTATTATCACGAAGTAATGAGTGGTATCGACAGGGGATGTCAAATTGACTCCATATTTTTAGACTGATAGAATGCTTTTGATATTGTTCCTCACAAGTGACTTATAATCAAATTGCGTGCCTATGGAGCATCGTCTAAGTTCGGCGACTGTATTCCTGATATTCTGTCAGGAAGTTCACAGTTCGCAGTAACTGATGGAAAGTCATCGAGTAAAGCAGAGGTAATATCTGATGTTTACTAAGGAAGTGTTATAGGACCTCTGCTGTTCTTTGTCTAAAAAGACGATATAGGAGATAATCTTGGCAGACCTCTTAGATTGCTTGCAGATGATGCTCTCATTTACAGTCTTACGAAGTTATCAGGTGACCAAAACAAATTACAAAACGATTTATACAAGATATCTGTAAGGTACGAAAAGTGGCAGTTGTCTCTAAATAACGAGAAATGTGAAATCATCCACATGGGTATTAAAAGGAATCCATCAAATTTCTGTTACAGGATAACCACATACAAATCTAGAGGCGGTAAATTCAACCACATACTTCGGGATTACAATCACGAATAACTTAAAATGGAACGATCACGTAGATAATATTACGGGGAAAGCAAATGGAAGAACACTTAGAAAATGCAACAGGTCTTCTAAAGAGAATGCTTGCACTATGCTTGTTCGCCCTTATCTGGAGTACTGCAATGCGTGTGTGCGATCCGCATCAGACAGAATTGACAGAGGAAATAAAAAGGGTTCAGAGCAGGGTATCTCGTTTTGTACTATCGCGAGAGAGGGGAGAGTGTTCTATAGATATGATACGCGAAATGGGGTGCAGTCATTAAAACAAAGGCATATTTCCTTCCGGCATGACCTTCTCATAAAATTTAAATAATCAACTTTCTTATCAGTGTGAAAATATTTTGTTGGCGTCCACCGACATAGAGAATAATGGTCATCGTAACAAAGTAAGAAAAAGTCAAGTGTTCGTCTCTTCCGCGCTCTGTTAGAGAGAGGAATGCTAGAGAAACAGCTTCAAGGTGTCTCTATAAACCCTCTGGCATGCATTTAATTGTGAACTGAGAGTAATCATGTAGATGTAGAGAGAAGAATTATATTAAATAATCTAAAACTGTGGACACTAAAGCTCACCCAAAACTTAAGTTCGTTTGGCGATTTGACCCGAGCGAATGATGAAAGGGGCCTAATTAAAAATCCCCTGATGGAATTATTTTAATCTGCTTTTTTATCATAACTGAGATCCTAGACAATGATCTGGATGTATGAAAAATGCTCTGCTATTCCAGTGCCACCAACAAAATTGGTGAATTGAAACTGACAAGTCTATGGAAGGATTTATTGTTTGTAGCTTCACGCAGCGATTTAAAAGCAGCATATTAAACAAAAATATAAGGAATACATCCTCTAGTAATAAAGATTTTTGTGCTGTATCACTGAAGAACTGTCTATGTACAAGATATTAGGTAAAGTGCATCATGTGGTGTACTGTGTATTAATGTTAACTATTGTTTCACAGTAAGAATTATTTAAAGTAAAACTACAATATATTTATTTGTTGCACGAACGTCATCCAGATCGGACGAGTGCTGACGATTGTTCTTCTCACTGTATAGAAGACTCAAGTCGCCAGATTCAGCTTTACAGCTAGAAAGTGGTCGTTCATCGCAAGAAGCCCGAAATTGCACAGAATCTCCTGTGATGATTGTGATTGTACAGTGAAAGAAAACAAATAACATGTGACTGACTGAACATTGTCAGTATTATAATCAGTTCCAGTTCTGCCAACGATGTTGTTAACATGTATTTTGTTGCTTAAATGCAGTAATGGATTCTATTCTTCGCTGTTGAATCAACAAAGTATAAGTGATTGTGGAGATAAAAGTACTAATTGAGTTATACAGATTTCCTGGAGTATTTATGGGGAAATCTATTTTCAATTGTGTTTTGATGGACGTTTGATCAACCGCTTACTTTCTTTGAAAGAAGTATTTAAAAAGAAAGTGGTGAGAAGTGGTTTGAAATAGATCACCGACTTGTATATGTTTCCAAAGCACTAACTGGCATTTTTCAAGGTCAAGTGATCCGTTACCCCTGTACTCTCTGCATTCTATGCTGATAACATCTTTGTTCACACTGTCCTGCTTGCCCAACGCTATTACCTGTGCTGAAAGCCAACATTCTGGCCACTATGAGCAAATTATCATGCAATTTTGAGAAACATGTTTGGTGAAAAAATTTTTGCATATCATACAATCTCACGTCTTCACTCGGTAAAGGACTGAATTTCATTTCGTTTTTCATCATAGTTTTTGTTCTGCATCAAATTACGTTAAGCATTGCACAATATTTTAAAGAGATTGCAGAGGTAAAAGGAAACTGCATAGACTTTGCGTACTGTTGATTTTAGCTCATACATATTTTAGCTCACACATAGCTATCTATGAAATGTAGATAAGATATTTAAATTTTACTGAAAACTGAAAGCAGAACATCGTCTCACTTCGTTCTTGAGATACTGATCTTTATATCTGTGTGCATTTTCAAGACCAGTGTGCCCAATTCTGTCCATGCAGACATACTGATTGCTTATTAAAAAAACTGTTCGGTGAAAATATTTGATTTTTGCATATTTTGCAGCCTGATATATTCGCTTGATAAAACACTGAATTTCTTTTCGTTATTCGTCATAGTTGCTGTGTTGAATCAAATTAAGTAAAGTTTTGCACGAAATTTGAAAGACTCAGCAGGGGTGGCAATGCGTTCTGCAGACTTTGAAAATGGTTGTTTTTAGCTCATGTGTTGCCGCATAGGAAATGTAGTATTAATTTTTTAAATTAATAATCGGTATTATTTACTCCACTGTCACAAAGACACTGAGATTATTTGAATATTATAAGTCTTATTAAAATCTTTATTTCTTAGGTAACTATAATACAGAAAAGGTACTGCATGTAGGAACCGCTGGTCCGATGTAAGAGAAGGCTTGATGGCCTTAATCAGGTAAGGTTAAATAAATAAATAGATTGGATATCGAAATTTTATAAGACTGAGAATAGAACATTCTCTCATTTCGTTCTCAAGTTATTGGCTTCCACACTGAAGAGCCTGCCTAATATCGTGTAGGACTCCCGCGAGCAAGCAGAAGTGCCTCAGAACGACATGAAATGGACTCGACTAATGTCTGAAGTAGTGCTGGAGGGAAAGGACACCATGGATCCTTCGGGACTGTCCTTAAATCCGTAAGAGTACTAGGGAGTGGATACCTCTTCTGAACAGCACGTTGCAAGGCATCCCAGATACGCTCAGTAATGTTCATGTCTGGGGACTTACTCAGAAGAGTGTTCCTGGAGCCACTCTGTTGCTATTCTAAACGTGTGGAGTGTCGCATTGTCTTGCTGGAGTTGCCCAAATCCATCTGAATGCGTAGTGAACATGAATGATTGCAGGTGATTGAAGAAGATGCTTATGTACGTGTCACCTGCCAGAGTCGTATCTAGACGTATCAGGGGTCCCATATCGCTCAAACTGCACACGCCCCACAACATTACAGAGCCTCCACCAACTTGAACAGTCCCCTGCTGACATGCTTGGTTCATGGATTTATGAGATTGTCTCCATACCCATACACTTTCATCGGCTCGATATAATCTGAAACGAGGCTAATTGGATGAGGCAATATGTTTCCAGTCATCAATAGTCCAATGTCAGTGTTGATGGGCCCAGGCGAGGCTGGTTGGTTGGTTGGTTAGTTTGTGGGGGTTGAAGGGACCAGACTACAAAGGCCATCGGTCCCTTTTTTCACATCAATGAAACACCCACAAGGAACGAAAACAAGCAAGGGAGATGACAAGGGACGACACAGAACAAGATAGACATAGACAAAGACCACAAAAGTGGAATTAAAAACACACAGAGTGTTACATTCGTTGGCCGACCATGGAAACAGAAAAAGGAAAAGCCAACCACCAAGAGAGGCACTAAAAATCCCAAGCTAAAACCGTAGGCCAAAGGTCAGACTCAACACAAAAAAGAGACAAACCCTCAGATCGAGTGATACAATACCCCTGCTCAAACAAAACTCAAAACTAAGCCTCCCATTGCAGCGTCATCTGTTAAAAGTGCAGGGAGCTTATCAGGCAGTGCAAAATTCTGCCTGAGCGAAGTTAAATGTGTACAGACCAACATGTGGGCCACCGTCAACGCTGAACCACAGCGACAGGCAGGTGGGTCCCGGCGCCATAAATATCCGTGAGTCAGCCAGTTATGGCCAATGCGTAGCTGACAATGGAGTCCCTGCGAGAGGCACCCAAAGAGGAGCGCCACACACCAGTAGCCTCCTTGATAACCCGACGTTTGTTGGGTGAAAGCAATGACCACTATTCATCACTCCAGGTACCAAGTACCTTCTGGCGCAAAACTCACTGGAGATCACACTCCAAAAGGCCAATCTTCAGGGCCAGTGCACTGACAGCCTGTTTGGCCAGCGTTTCAACACGTTCATTACCCGGGATACCGACATGACCCGAGGTCCACACAAAGACTTCGGAGTGGCTGCAACGGGCAAGAGCATGGATGGATTCCCGGATAGCCATCGAGGACGAGGAAAACACTCGTCGATAGCTCGTAAACCGGTGAGGGAGTCACTACAGATGACGACTCATCTGAGCAGGACCAGATATACTCTAGGGCGTGAGAGATTGCTACCAGTTTGGCAGTGAAAACACAGCAGCCAGCCGGCAATTAGCGTAGTTAAGAATGATCCCCCGGAGTAATAGCATAACCAACTCGACCAGCAACCATTGAACCGTCGGTGTAGACCACGTCAGAGCTGTGAAACACGGCAAGGAAGGAAAGAAAGCGGCGGCGAAGGGCCGCAGAAGGGACTGAGTCCTTCGGGGCCTGTGCCAAATCCAGCCGAAGGCGTGGGAGGGGCATACATCATGGGGCAGGGCTTCTCAACCTTTTCAGCTGGCGGACCCCTTCTACAGTCGAAAATCCATGGCGGACCCCTAGTCAGTCAAGAGCACAGCAACTTTAAATTTGAGAGCGAAATCCATGGGAACTGAATGCTTCTTAATGCAAGTGCCATGTTCCCAATGACCCCCCCCCCCCTCTCCCCCCTCCCAAAGTATCAATAGTCGTTGGAGCTTCTTGTGATTGTTCTTGTGGTGTCACCGCCAGACACCACACTTGCTAGGTGGTAGCCTTTAAATCGGCCGCGGTCCGCTAGTATACGTCGGACCCGCGTGTCGCCACTGTCAGTGATTGCAGACCGAGCGCCACCACACGGCAGGTCTAGAGAGACTTACTAGCACTCGCCCCAGTTGTACAGCCGACTTTGCTAGGAAAGGTTCACTGACAAATACGCTCTCATTAGCCGAGACGGTAGTTAGCATAGCCTTCAGCTACGTTATTTGCTACGACCTAGCAAGGCACCATAATCCTTTGCTATATATATTGTGATGCCTGTACCGTCAGACCAATGTTCTCCAATTGTGGATTAAAGTTAAGTATTCCAAGAACTACGTTCTTTTCTTTATAGGATAATTACTTTACCTTGTTCCAGACCTCACGCCAATCTGCGTGAGCTTAACGCGTGCCTTTCGGCTACCTCCGAGTGGCTTGGCTGTCTTGCCACGCCACTACAGTTCTTCCTTTGGTCGTCCTCCCTCATCATTCATTTCAACTGGAAACTTCCCTTGTTGTTTAGGTGATGGAGAAACCGCACCCTTCTTCAATGATCCTGACTTCATCCACGGATCCATGTTAGAAGTATTAAACTGGTCAAAAATCGACTTATGAAATAGGTAGTGCACTGACCAAGCAAGGTAACATTCAACGATGCCTGGGGCCGCATACGTGCCAGCGAGCGCTGTGATTGGTAGACAAAGCCCGTTCCGCGCATGCGTAAAAGGTTTCAGTGCATCTAGTGCCGTGAGCCGGCGCACCAAAAACCCCCGTATTGTAGCGAAACAGTCGATCAGAGAAGCCGCATTCTCCGGCACTAAACTGTGTATGCGTTCTCACTTAGGAACCGCAAAGGCTGCTTGGGAATACGACCTGAAGTAAAAGTACACATGTTTTTCACACGAAAAAAATTGTGATGAATTTGATTTTCTCATTTTTATTCAATAATTTTACTCAATATTTTACACGATTTGGTGAAAGGTGGCTGCGGACCCCCTAGAAAGAACCTGCGGACCCCTAAGGGGTCCGCGGACCACACGTTGGGAAGCCCTGCCATGGGGTGTACGCACATGGTTCTGGAAAAGAGGTGGGGGAGGGAGAAACTCAAGCCCAGAGAGAAGAGCGCGGACGTGAACCGCGATGGTAACTCTGATCGAGGCTGCCGTTTTGGAAGATGGACGAGAGAGTTGGGCAAAGGGAGACGGTAATTTGGATGCCCAGGCATGCTACAAACGTGCAGCATAAGCGGCCAGGAGTCTTTGGTGCCGGATCCGCAATGGAGGGACACCAGCCTCCACAAGTATGCTGTTTACAGGGCTTGTACGGAAAGCTCCAGTTGCGAGTCGGATGGTTCAAAAAAATGGTTCAAATGGCTCTGAGCACTATGGGACTTAACATCTATGGTCATCAGTCCCCTAGAACTTAGAACTACTTAAACCTAACTAACCTAAGGACAGCACACAACACCCAGCCATCACGAGGCAGAGAAAATCCCTGACCCCGCCGGGAAACGAACCCGGGAACCCGGGCGTGGGTGCGAGTCGGATCCCGCAGTGAAGTATGTGGTCAAGGAGATGTCGAACCATAAGCCAGGCTCCCGTAATCGAGACGCGACTGAATCAACGCCTGATAGAGTCGTAGAAGGGTAGACCGACCGGCACCCCAGCTGGTGTGACTCAAGCAACGAAGAGCGTTAAGATGGCGCCAGCATGTTTGTTTAAGATGCCGAATATGAGAGAGCCAAGTCAACCGGGCATCAAAAAGGAAGCCCAAAAACCGATTCGTCTCCACCACGGCCTCGAGACTCAACTACCCAACTGAACCTCCGGCTCAAAATGCGTTCGAGCAACTTGCACATAACGTTGGTGAGGCTAATGGGACGGTAGCTGCCCACCTCTAGGGGCTTCTTGCCAGGCTTCAGCACTGGGATAACAGTGCTTTCCCGTCATTGAGATGGGAACTCACCCTCAACCCAGATACGGTTGAAAAGGTCCCAGGCTAGGTGGAAAGTTTTGTGTCGTTATCCGAAAGTCCATATCGATGATGTTTCGTTGAATGGTTCGCACGCTGACACTTGTTGATGACTCAACATTGAAAACTGCAGCAATTTGCGCAAGGGTTGCACTTCTGTCGTCGCTGGTCCCGTTCTTGCAGGATCTTTTTCCGGCCGCAGCGATGTAAGGTGTTTGATGTTTTATCGGATTCCTGATATTCAAGGTACACTTGTAAAATGGTCGTACGGGAAAATCCCCACTTAATCGCTACCTCGGAGATGCTTCGTCCTATCGCTCGTGCGCCGACTATAACACCACGTTCAGACTCACTGGAATCTTGATAACTGGCCATTGTAACAGCAGTAAGTGATCTAACAACTGCAACAGACACTTGTCTTATGTAGGCGCTGTATTCTGCCTGTTTACGTACCTCTTTATGTGAATCCGCATGCCTATACCAGTTTTTTTGGCAATCAGTGTATATCTGGCGGAGATTTGCATGCGGCGTGCTCATTTCAGTCACTGCGTTTTTGGAATCATGTGATCGTAACAATCGTCATATTTCGTAAACGGTTCAAGGTGTCGAAACGAGGATTTTTGCAAATGATAACACGCAAACAGACGTGTATGTTGTACGATTAATTCTTTAAACTTTTTTATTCATTGAGATGTGGAAGTATCTCTTCCGCAGCTCGTCTGCAGACATCAAAGGGTTATTGAACTATGGTTGATGGAAAATACCCACGAAGTACATTAAAGTGAAAAAAATTGATTCCACATTTGGGTAGAAGGCCAGAAAACAGAGATTCAGAATATTCAGCAGAGCGCAATATTCAGTATTTTCAATGCTTATCTAACACCAAGGAAGACAATGAACAGCTAAATTACAGCGACTTCAGACAGTATTTTTAACCAGAAGTATTAACCTTTCTCGCACTCCTCCATTCATAAAGAGACGAATTTTCAAATATCACATATCTAAGGTAGCTGTGACATAGTCTCCTGGTGTGCTGTGTTACAACGATGCTGCTTCTCTCCATTTCAAGAAGTTAACGACGTATTTATTTTATTTTATGAGGTTTTGAGGAAGTGGATTATGACAAGCTCAATTAAGAATAATGATTGTCACGGTTTACTACTGAAACTGTTGCTCATCTGAAACACTCTTAAACACTCTCAGCTTAGCAATATTCTGCATGCGATCATACGATATTGATCATTTTACGCTGACACGTTAAAGTGAACAATATTCGGTACGATTGCTCTAGAATTAAGGCAACGTCCTTGCCGCAGTGGATACACCGGTTCCCGTGAGATCACCGAAGTTAAGCGCTGTCGGGCGTGGAAGGCACTTGGATGGGTGACCATCCAGCCGCCATGCGCTGTTGCCATTTTTCGGGGTGCACTCAGCCTCGTGATGCTAACTGAGGAGCTACTAGACTGAATAGTAGCGGCTCAGGTCAAAGAAAACCATCATAACGACTGGGAGAGCGGTGTGCTGACCACACGCCTCTCCTATCTGCATCCTCAACTGAGGATGATACGGCCGTCGGATGGTCCCGATGGGCCACTTGTGGCTTGAAGACGGATGGTTTTGCTCTAGAATTGTGGCATCTGCTAAATCAGAGGAAGCTATTTTACGCACTCTGCAACAAAGCAGATCGGTAACTTTGCAATCCACCGTTACAAACAATGAACTATATATCGACGTGGGAAGAAGTGGCAGCATACATGTAGCAGTACACGGCCAAAGTAAACTTCAAAAACGTCATCATTCATAACGGTGTCATTTTTGTTACCAATTTTAACCGTCACTACAGTTTTTCCTTTGAATGAAACCACTAACCACTTAATGTAATATGTGTTACATTCTTTTTAAAATATTACCGGCAATGCACTTCTCAGACCTAAACTGCCTAACAGCTCGAAGTTTAATTAGTAATAACTGCAACCGATCTGGCCCGATGCGAAAGGAGTTTTAGTCCAGAATGAATATAATACCGTGACTGACTATTTTACATTGGTACAGTCGTTTCTGTTCTTGGTAAAACACCGGCTGTATGCTTACGCAGCCGGCCGTTGTGACCGAGCGGTTCTAGGCGCTTCAGTCTGGAACCGCGTGACCACTACGGTCGCAGGTTCGAATCTTGCCTCGGGCATGGATGTGTGTGATGTCCTTAGGTTAGTTAGGTTTAAGTACTTCTAAGTTCTAGGGGACTGATGACCTCAGAAGTTGAGTCCCATAGTGCTCCGAGCCATTTGAACCATTTGATGCTTGACGTCCCACCTGCGATGCGCTAGACATTTTGGGATATGCTCCTGGTTCTGCCGAGTCTTGCCGATTGTCGGCAACACTCAGCCTAACCAGGAGCACCTCCGAAGATGTCCAGCGTTGCTCTGGACGAAACGTCAGGAACCAAAAAGTTTCAAGGACCACGGCCATACAACCTCAAAGACTCATCAGCAGCAAAGCATCCTCATAAGCCACATATTTATGTACTTACTGTTAAGCTATGCTTGGATAAGAGAAATCAGAGCGAACACAGAAAATTTTAAGTTCGTTATTTCCACGCGCAGTTAGAGAGTGGAATGGTAAGGAAACAGCTTGTAGGTGGTTCGATGAACTCTGAAGTGCGAATCGCAGAGTAAAAAGAGGGACAACTCTGGACAATAAACGACTGGAAACGAGCGGTTAGTAGTGGTGAATCACGCTATATCCTGTTGCAATTCGATGGAAGGATTTTGGTTTAGAGAATGCCTCGATAACGTTACCTTCCATCAGGTGTAGCGCCCAGAGTGAAGTACCTAGGAGGTGGTTTAACGACATCGGGGTATTTCACGTGGTTGGGAGCTGATGTCTTCATTGCGCTTCAGAAAAGCTAAATGCTCAACGATTTTTACAGCATTGTGTACTGCGTGCATTAGAGGAGCACTTCGGGACAGCGATAGTTTGTATGAGCATGACGGTGCACCTTGTCATTAAGCAGCAGCTATGAGGACTTGGACTGGCCGGCCCACAGTTACGACTTGAACATGTTGTAGCACTTTTGGGCTCCAGACCCCAACGTCTAACTACACTTCCTATTTATGTAAACTGAAGTGGGAGGGAAGGGGAGAGAGGAAAGGAAAAGAAGCAACTAATGATGTCATGTGCATCGCGACTTTAAGCAGAATCAGCAGCGATGAGTGAAAATGTGTGCCAGACGGGAACCCGTACCTGAGTTCTACATCTACATCTACATCCATACTCCGCATGCACTGAGTACCTCTATCGGTTCTCCCTTCTATTCCAGTCTCGTATTGTTCGTGATAAGAAATATTGTCGGTATGCCTCTGTGTGGGCTCTAATCTCTCTGATTTTATCCTCATGGTCTCTTCGCGAGATATACGTAGGAGGGAGCAATATACTGCTTGACTCCTCGGTGAAGGTATGTTCTCGAAACTTCAACAAAAGCCGGTACCGAGTTACTGAGCGTCTCTCTTGCAGAGCCTTCCAATGGAGTTTATCTATCATCTCCGCAACGCTTTCGCGATTACTAAATGATCCTGTAACGAAGCGCGCTGCTCTCCGTTGGATCTTCTCAGTCTCTTCTATCAACCCTATCTGGTACGGATCCCACACCGGTGAGCAGTATTCAAGCAGTGGGCGAACAAGTGCACTGTAACATACTTCCTCCGCTTTCGGACTACATTTCCTTAGGATTCTTCCAATGAATCTCAGTCTGGCATCTGCTTTACCGACGATTAATTTTATATGGTCATTCCATTTTAAATCACTCATAATCCCTACTCCCAGATAACTTATGGAATTAACTGCTTCCAGTTGCTGACCTGCTATATTGTAGCTAAATGATGAAGGATCTATGTATTCGCAGCACACTACACTTGTCTACATTGAGATTCAATTGCCATTCCCTGCACCATGCGCAATTTGTTGCAAATCATCCTGCATTTCAGCACAATTTTCAATTGTTACAACCTCTCGATATACTACAGCATCATCCGCTAAAAGCCTCAGTGAATTTCCGATGTTATCCACAAGGTCATTTATATATATTGTGAATAGCAACGGTCCTACGACACTCCCCTGCGGCACACCTGAAATCATTCTTACTTCGGAAGACTCCTCTCCATTGAGAATGGCATGCTGCGTTCTGTTATCTAGGAACTCTTCAATCCAATCACACAATTGGTCTGATAGTCCATAAGCTCTTACTTTGTTCATTAAACGACTGTGGGCAACTGCATCGGACGCTTTGCGGAAGTCAAGAAACACGGCATCTACCTGGGAACCCGTGTCTGTGGCCCTCTGAGTCTCGTGGACGAACAGCGCGAGCTGGGTTTCACACGATCGTCTTTTTCGAAAGCCATGCTGATTCCTACAGAGTAGATTTCTAGTTTCCAGAAAAGTCATTATACTCGAACATAATACGTGTTCCAAATTTCTACAACTGATCGACGTTATAGTTCTGGACATGTGTTCGGCCTTCCTTCTTGAAAACGGGGATGACCTGTGCCCTTTTCCAGTCTTTTGGAACGCTAAGCTCTTCTAGAGACCTACGGTACACCTCTGCTAGCAGGGGGCAAGTTCCTTCGCGTACTCTGTGTAAAATCGAACTGGTATCCCATCAGGTCCAGCGGGCTTTCCTCTTTTGAGCGATTTTAATTGTTTCTCTATCCCTCTGTCGTCTATTTCGATATCTACCATTTTGTCATCTGTGCGACAATCTAGAGAAGGAACTACAGTGCAGTCTTCCTGTGTGAAACAGATTTGGGAAAGACATTTAATATTTCGGCCTTTAGTCTGTCATATTCTGTTTCAGTACCATTTTGGTCACAGAGTGTCTGGACATTTTGTTTTGATCCACCAACCGCTTTGACATAAGACCAAAATTTCTCAGGATTTTCTGCCAAGTCGGTACATAGAACTTTACTTTCGAATTCATTGAATGCCTCTCGCATAGCCCTCCTCACACTACATTTCGCTTCGTGTAATTTTTGTTTGTCTGCAAGGCTTTGGCTATGTTTATGTTTGCTGTGAAGTTCCCTTTGCTTCCGTAGCAGTTTCCTGACTCGGTTATTGTACCACGGTGTCTCTTTTCCATCTCTTACGATCTCGCTTGGCACATACTCATCCAATGCGTATTGTACGATGGTTTTCAACAACATGCGTTAGATGAGTAGGTGCCAAGCAAGATGATGGTGGAGACGGGAGAAAGGAAAAGAGAGGAACTAACGGTATCAGCTGCTTTGGGACGTTAGGTGGAATCAGTGGCAGACCGAGACTCATCTACATCTACATCTACATTCATACTCCGCAAGCCACCTGACGGTGTGTGGCGGAGGGTACCTTGAGTACCTCTATCGATTCTCCCTTCTATTCCAGTCTCGTATTGTTCGTGGAAAGAAGGATTGTCGGTATGCATCTGTGTGGGCTCTAATCTCTCTGATTTTATCCTCATGGTCTCTTCGCGAGATATACGTAGGAAGGAGCAATATACTGCTGACTCTTCGGTGAAGGTATGTTCTCGAAACTTCAACAAAAGCCCGTACCGAGCTACTGAGCGTCTCTCCTCCAGAGCCTTCCACTGCAGTTTATCTATCATCTCCGTAACGCTTTCGCGATTACTAAATGATCCTGTAACGAAGCGCGCTGCTCTCCGTTGGATCTTCTCTATCTATTCTATCAACCCTATCTGGTACGGATCCCACACTGCCAAGCAGTATTCAAGCAGTGGGCGAACAAACGTACTGTAACCTACTTCCTTTGTTTTCGGATTGCATTTCCTTAGGGTTCTCCCAATGAATCTCAGTCTGGCATCTGCTTTAGCAACTATCAACTTTATATAATCATTCCATTTTAAATCACTCCTAATGCGTACTCCCAGATAATTTACCGTGGTTCTTCTGCTTACTAAGCAATTGTGTTAACCACTGCGCCATCCGGACACGATGCTTATCGCAAATGCATTGACTACCTCTCCACGCTTCCCGGCCAACACATGTCCCACCTTGCGCCACCTATCCACAGCCTTATCCTTGTCTCCCATGCTCACTTATTTCTGATTCTCACGTAAATGTGTATCTGCAGTGGAGATTGTGGATTCACTGCTCATGGTGTTCGTTCTTTTGTACATGTCTGAAAGAGCTGACGCAATGCATTCATATAACATTATCTTCTCTGGTTACTGCACTTGAGGACAATAGTCAGACACCCCATTTAAAATGTCCCCAGTAGAGTTCATGCGGCCATAAAGGCGGTGGGCGGACACACCCAAAATTGATGTCCACTAACAGGTGTCCGCGTACTTTTGATCACTCAGCGTATACACACAAACGTATACACACGCACACACACACACACACTACGGAGACAGCTCCACAGGCGCAAAGTGCACTGATCGGGACTCGAATGCAGTCTGTCATTATGTGCTCCTGGGGCAATCTGCCGGCAACCTGGTAATGCGCGGTTGCGTCCTGAGCGGGCAATTCATCACTGTGCAGGCAGCCCGGCGCCGCAGGTGTTGGGACGAATAAAACGGTGCAGCGGCCGCCGGTAATCGTATCGCGGAGAATGGCTCGCGTCTCTTCCACACCCCTCCTGCCCGCCCCAGCCTTTATTTTCCGACCCAACAAAATAATCGGAATTAACTTAATAGCGGTTTTAGCTGTTGCCTCTATTGCTATCCGTTTAGTGAAAGAAAGGGCGCCGGAGCCCTTATTTAGGAATATTCTGTCTCTACCTGTCTATAATTTGCCATCTGTTTCTCAAGGGTTGGCCCAGGATCAGACTGAATCTTTCCCAGTCAAGATTCAGAAATCCGAGAACAGCGGCAGCTTATATTCGTCTTAATTTCCTGCTATGTCGTATCTGCTCCTACTGCTTCCGTTACTTCCAAATGATTGTTCCTAACACGTCGACTCTTGTTAAGAATCTAGACAAGAAGCTAGCTTTTTGTCTAGATTCTTAACGAGAGTCTACGTGTTAGGACCAATCATTTGGACTTTCCGACATTTCTACGAACAATTTCTGATGCGTCTCCTTGCAACGTCAGTGCATGCGCCTCCATTGGCTGTTTTACCATTCGTAAATGAACATACCTAAATTTTTATGCGCTGTTCGATTATGTAGTATCGACGGTTTGAAGCATGCTAAGGTGGAAAGGGGAGCAGGTACCATATATTACATGATGGCGTGCCTCAGGACTTCGTTCTTGCTCTGGTGTTATTCAATCTCTGCACAGCAGACCTGTCGAACTTCACCCATGGAATCCCAGATTGCAGATAATTTTTGAATTTCATACCAGAAGCGAAGATGTTTCTAAATATGAAGCACACCTAGTAAATACCGTCACTACATTTATAAATATTTTAAGACATGGCGACTCAGACTTAATCGTTCTGAAACAGAAATATCTTTTCCACTTCTCTGTCTAGAAACAGCAAAGAATCACCCACGGTTTGACTCTCACGGTGCAGTCAAATACAATGATAGGCCAAAATACTTCGGTGTCACATTAGACCAAACGCTGACGTACAATAAATGCAGCTGAGAAGATAAAAAATCAAGTGAACATTACGAGGTAGGTGGCAGGTGGTGTACTGGGAACAAATACATTCCGAGGTGCCGGGGTGGAGAAGAGTTTGTACCTCTTTAATTCAGACGAATTTTGCATGAGAACGAGATATGCACTCGACCCCCTCCTAATCTACCACCTAATTAATTATGGGCACAACGGTGACTGAAGGAAATGATGGTGGCCGCTGGTAGTTGGTAAAATAAGGAGTTCACACTCACAATAATTTAATAAAAATCGTAATCTACTCAGAAAAAGAGAGATCTTCATCATAATAAACGACAGGAAATGGGATTCTGAATATATCTAACGAAATGATATGTGGATTAAATATTACAATGAGATTTATGATACATCACAACATAAATGCACATGATTATCGACACAAACAGTAGGTTATAGGATAGAGTATACTGAACCATTACAAGAGTTGGCTCCAGAGCAAGGGGCTCCTACTCTCTGTGATGTAATAGATTGGCGATAATGACTGGAGGTCCTAATGAATCAAATATTAATCTCCCGACTATATAGCACTACCGCAGTTAGTAGTGAGAGCTCAAATTGGATCACATGGATAAACAAGCAAGGTGGACTTGTAGCACAGCGAGCGCGCATGCTGTTGAGGGCTTCAGTGTAAAATTGATAAGGTCCTACAATGCCGGAGCCGTGAAGTACTTTACCAATCCTGAAATTTGTAGCAGGTCGTCGGTAGGCAGCGATCTGATGATGTAGGCGCCGACTTCTGCTGTGCAGCAACTCTGTTTCAACCCCTGGCCTCGAAGGCTGTCGGAGAATTGTAAGTTGTGCCGAAAAAGTGTGACTAAGTCGCAAGACCGCCCGACTCCGTCGAAGATCGGATCCCAAACGTCCTGCGCACGCGCAACGCGAGAGCTCAGACATCGTTGTTCAACTCCCTGCTATCCTCGAAAACCGCGAATCAGCATTCAGTGCCGATTCCAAAATTCCCCCACACTGTCTCAGAACATCATTCGCGCCAATAGCGACCGTTCCCTCCAGTTTCGAGCAGGGCTTTATGACGTCAACTAGCCTCAGTTTAAGTTGACCAATCATGCCTCTGGTATTCAGCTGAAGGCTCTGAACTTGCCGTTTGACTGCCTACGAAAACAACATGCCTAGATCACCGGCCATCCGGCGCGAGACAGTCGCACCCAGCAGGGAACGGTCCACAAGTATTCTCAGAATCAAGAGGACAATGCAGTCAGTCGGTGCCAGGAGTCTTCATTCCGGACCCGCCAGAACGGTAAACACATAAACTGTGACGACCCTTAGACGTCTTGCAGGTCGTTTCGCCCTGCATACAACAGGCGAAACTCGACCCACGTCATTCGTTCCGCCAGGCGCTTAAGGGGCTCCGGAAAGGCTCAAAATCATGAAAAGTTCAATTTTTACTTTTTTGCGTTTTCTGAATCTGCAGACTATTACCTTTTAATAGATACATAATTTATTCAATTCCGAAGACTACAACTATTTTTAAATTTTTTTTGAAATGTGTTCTACATGGGCGTGACCCACTGTGGCGCTGTTAAACTGCTGTCAAATGGTGTTATTATTAAAGTCCATGTTCAAAAATGGCTCTGAGCACTATGGGACTTAACTTCTGTGGTCATCAGTCCCCTAGAACTTAGAACTACTTAAACCTAACTAACCTAAGGACATCACACACATCCATGCCCGAGGCAGGATTCGAACCTGCGACCGTAGCAGTCCCGCGGTTCCGGACTGCGCGCCTAGAACCACGAGACCACCGCGGCCGGCAAAGTCCGTGTTCATCAGGTACATTTTAGTGATGTGAGATAAAGTATGTGTTGTGGCTAACCTGTGATGGTTCAATATATATCGCTGGTGTGATTGTCGATTGTTTCATGTTTATTTACTCTGTCGTTATCTCGAAAATATTCCTAATTAATTCTGTTTCTTGAGTCTCTGTTTTGTTGAAGAATAATAATGAGTAAAAGTAAAGTTATTAGAAATCCTCTGAAGGCTTTTAAGAAAAGGAGAAATGTTGGAAAGCCAAAGGTATGTGTTATTACTGTAAACAATAAAGACGATAACCAAGTGAGTGAACCTAACCTCTCAAGTACACCTGCCCATAGCAGTCAAAGTGGGAAAGAAAATACTTCACAGAAGAAGCTTGGTTCAATGAGTGAAAACTATGAATGTTTTACGGGCGAATCGGATGTGAATGAAATATTTGATATGTCGGTTCTCAAAGGAATTTTTTCAAACTGTGTAAGATGTATTCATTGTAGTGAAGTTGGTCTGGAACTCTCCATAATAAAGCACGTAGGACTTGCTAGTGAAATACAACTGAAATGTGATAAGTGTACATACATGACCACCTTTTGGAACAGTGTTGCAGTAACTGCAACTGAAGAAAATGGTAGCAAAATCTACGAACACAACAACGAGCGATGCTTGCTTTAGACAAGGAACGCCTTCGGGCTGCAGACAGGGCTGTAAAGAGTCTAGAAATACAAGCAAGAGTAAACAGGAGGAGGAACAAGAGGAAGCTGGAGGAGGAGTTTGCAGAGGATGAAGATAATCCATCCTATGGACCTGGAATGCCCTAAAAAGTTAATCCAATCTTTGTCGCTCGATTCCCAAAACTTTTATTTCCTCGTACTAATTACATGTTTTCTAAGGATCTTCCAAACATATTTGTTTCAAACTTTCAGTAAATGTTACACAGTACCTTCTGCATAATTTAACACAGCCTTTTTCCAAAAAACTGTATATTTTTGAATATATAAATAAAAAATCGGGAAAAAATGTTGTGAATTTTCATTACAATTAAAAAAAATCATCTTTAATAACTGAACTAAAATTTTGTAAAATCCCTGTGTTAAGTTGTAGCCCATATTCTAATAAATAATCTGTAAAAAGTTCAACTTCCTACCTCAAATACTTTGTGAGGAAAGATGTAATTTATAAGCGTTATTTTAACATTGCAAGTATAGGGCGTTCCGGAGCCCCTTAAGCCCATTGTACAAACCTCTCAGAATTCGGGGAAGTGCAGCCCCCAACCGGAAATGCAGTGTGCCGCGTCCTCCGATGCTCGCATCGCGCAGTGCACCCAGGGAAGTAACCCAACATGCATAGGAATGAAGTGAAAAGTGTTTTTGAGCTCTCAGTAAAAATACTCTCATTACAATAACCTTATTCGGTCTGTTCCACCGTGCAATGACATAGAACAATAATAAAATTGATGAAAATGAGAAGCAACATGCAAAAGAGGGCATGGAACCTCTCAACATCAATTCACCGTGGAGCGTCCATTGCGTTGATATACTCTACAGCAGGATACTATACGCCTTTTAAACTCTGCAGCGTTCATGTGAAGACAGTTGGCGTTTATCTGAATGCAGCTACGAGAACCACTGGCGCCACAGTCAATACTACAGCTATAGGCTGTCCACCAGTGTCATCAACATCTATCTAGCTCATCTTTATCGAAAGGTAGCTCTCCAAAATCTTTGCCAGGAAGTTTCTAGAAATGAATGAGCCCTTCTTTAGGCAGATTTACACTCGCAGCCAACGAAACGCTTCAAATCCAGATGGCGAGCATATCACTGAACCCAAATTCTCGCCACTGTGCTCAACAGGGACGCTGCAATGTTAACGTGAGTGTCAAGTAACGCAAACCGGGAACCACAAAGTTCAAAATTTTAAACAAGGCTGAAGCAGCAACTGATAAAAATCTTCACGGTAAAAGATACCGGCCAAACAGTTGACCACGGTTTCAATATATCTAAATATATCCTCATCAGAAGCAAAAATACGCCTGAACAGGAAGACACCTTCATTAGCAAAAAACTTAGCAACATAACTGAGATAGAAGAAAAAACAAACACTTATAGCTTTAAGTAACCATGAAAATTACCAAAGTATTACAAGCACTAAAACTTTTAGTCACTTACTAAAATCACATCCTGCAGCGGAGATGCAAAAAACAATCGTGCCAAAGGCGTCACCAGTAGTTAAAATATCATCTCCATCAGTACAGCATAATTATGAAGAGATGGTCGATGTGAACGCGGCATACTATCAGTACTTAGCCTGTGAACTAGCGTGAAGGGGTTGTGGGAGCACCGTCGCAGACAGTTTCACCGAGAGAGGGCACTTATGGTATGCGCGATACACTCGCGCACATTAAAACCCGGGATGTATACTCATGCGCGTCATAATTTTAAAGGTTGTGCTAATTCAGACCCTCTGTGTTAATAAGTAAAATATATGAGAACCATTTAATACACCTGCATACAATAGAAAATATGAACAACAATATGCCTGTGTCCTTGTGTCAAGCAGGAGAAGCTTGCGCTAAGGAACATATCCAACGAAACAGGGTACAAGTGTTATGCCCGAGAATCTCGCCCAAATTAAAGGCTAGGATACATACTAACGAAAACGAACAATATGTTGTAGAAAATCGAAATCATCTGCCATCATGAATAAAAAACGTAGCAGAATCATTTAAACCACACATACACATCGAAAACGGCGAACAACACTCATAAAAAATAGCGTAAAATCCCAACCAGACAGGAAAGCAGCATCTCACCAGCATCAACAGACAAGAGAACTAGATTCTAGTCAGCCAGACTTTATTACATTAGAGCAAGAAGGGGTTTGAAACTATCCAAAAAAATTTTGTTTCTATGCTGCACCTGTTCGTTAAGAATAAATCCATCTTTATGAGATAGATGTTTCAAAACTTCTAATTCCTCGAACAGGTCCAGTTTCTAACCCTCATTCTCTTCGTGTAACAATTATGTGTCATGGTCCGCAGCTCGTGGTCTCGCGGTAGCGTTCTCGCTTCCCGAGCACGGGGTCCCGGGTTCGATTCCCGGCGGGGTCAGGGATTTTCACCTGCCTCGAGATGACTGGGTGTTTGTGTTGGATTGGATTGGATTGTTTGGGGGAACAGACCAAACACCGAGGTCATCGGTCTCATCGGATTAGGGAAGGACAGGGAAGGAAGTCGGCCGTGCCCTTTCAAAGGATCCATCCCGGCATTTGCCTGGAGCGATTTAGGGAAATCACGGAAAACCTAAATCAGGATGGCCGGACGCGGGATTGAACCGTCGTCCTCCCGAATGCGAGTCCAGTGTGCTAACCACTGCGCCACCTCGCTCGGTGTGTTTGTGTTGTCCTCATCATTTCTTCATCATTCATGAAAATGACGAGATTGGGCTGAGCAAAGGTTGGGAATTTGTTCCGGACGCTGATCACCGCGCAGTTGAGCGCCCCACAACCCAAATATCATCATAATCTTCTGCGTCATCCAGTTTACGTGGCTTATGTTGTAAGACCAATAGACGTTCAGCAAACGTGGAATTGTACACGTTTTCCCCATTTTTACCTAGCATGTGTACTTTATATGTTAATTTAATTTTAACTACTGGTGACGCCTTTGGCATGATTGTTTTATGCGTCTCCACTGCAGGATGTGATTTTAGTAAGTGACCAAAAGTTTTTGTGCTTGTAATACTTTGGTAATTTTCATGGTTACTTAAAGCTATAAGTGTTTGTTTTTTCTTCTATCTCAGTTATGTTGATAATTTTTTGCTAATGAAGGTGTCTTTCTGCTTCTGATGAAGGTATATTTAGATATATCGAAACTTTGGTCAAGGATTTCAATAAATCTTTATCCTGCAACTGTTTGGCTGTTATCATTTACCGTGAACCACGAGGTTATTAACAACCAGATTGTTAAGGTTCCAGGCTTTCATCATCCTAGAAAGCTGTGCATACAGCTTAACGGAGTCCGTAATGGAGAAGATGTGTGCAAATACAATAGGCACAAACGGGACTTTTGCACTGACAGCACGTGTAACTGTGGTGATAGTCGAAAGACATAAGCTTGATACGTTTGACGGTGGAATACATGTACCGGTACTGTTGTTGCTAAGATTGTAGAGTAAACAACTCTGGTATGGACAAACACAAGAAAGAAATGTCAAGGAAATATGGGCTCTAAAATACATATCTTAAAAGCTATGAGCACTTGTTCATTTTTGCTATTGTCATTCATATATACTGAAGAAGGTATGTATTTTAGAGTCCACATTTACTGTACAGTTCTCCTGGATTGGTCCACAATATTGCCTCCAAAAGTCCGGAAACCAAAGAGGTTCCAATAGAAGAGAAGTGCTTCAAAATATCGAGGATCAACAAGTGCTCACAGGTCTTAAGGTATGAGTTTTAGAGCCCTTGCTCCATACTACAAACTCTGAAAATTGTCTACCTTACAATCATTAAAGTGCCGATAAAAGTATTCCACTGTTAGAAGTATCAGAACAATTTTCGCTTATAACTTTCAGCTCCGTCGTTTCCTGATCGGGGTCCTTTACCTCAAATTGATACATTCACCCGTCTCCATCATACCTGAAAGTGTATAACACCATCAGAGGGTCACCCTGTAGTTATAAACATACGTGTCCATATCTACTGTGCATCACAAATGTCAGATACGCATGGATTTCGAAAAAAACATTGACATGGTGAACCGAAAATGCGCTTTTTTCACATGCCATCTATGGATCAAGGTGAACAGGTGGATGTAGTATTTCTTGGCTTTCAAAATCCATTCATCTCACTACCACACCATCGGTTAGTAACTAAAGCACGATCCTGCAAGGTATGATACTAAATTTCTGATTGAACTGATTTCTAGCCAGGCAGGACATGGCTTACGAACTTCGATGAAGAGTCATCAACAGATGTACAGGTATCTTCAGGCATACCCCAGGTTACGTATTGCAACCCTTTCTGCTCTTATCGTATATTAATGACCCAGCAGGTAATACTTCAAGCTCTCTGCAGACGATGCAGTTATCTACTACGAAATAACTAACAAATTGATAAACTATACAGATATCCATATAGTCGACGTTCACAATCTTTCAATTTGCTCCCAAACGAATAACGTGTATGTTGTTCTTCGAAAAGAAGGCGGCTGTAACGTTGGTAGTGTGCTTCGGTTCGATGGAAATTAACATTTTGAAAGTTCAACGAAGAAACGCACGACAAAGGGTAAGTCTGTCATCAGGGAGAAGAATGCACAGTGCGGCCCGGTATTAGTAACCAAATCAACAAAGTATAACAAATTTTTCCCTGGATCCTGACGACGGCTAGACGTAATGCTGTCTGGTGGCGTTACTGGCACGTGACGCAGCAGGGAGACTACGAGGGGCGTTTGAAAAGTCCGAGCAAAAATAAAAACTACTTACGAGTTTGGGGTAAACCTTTTTTATTTTTCGACATAGTCTCCTTTAAGAATTATACACTTCGTCCAACTCTGTTCTGATTTGTTGATCCCTTCCGAATAATAGGAATTGGCCAAGTCTGAAAAATAACTATTAGTTGCTGCAATCACCTCCTCGTTTGAATTAAACCTTCGTTCCGCGAGCCATTTCTTCAAATTGGAGAACAAATAGTAGTCCGAGGGAGCTAAGTCTGGAGAACAGGTGGGATGTGAAACGAGTTGGAATCCTGTTTCCATTAATTTTGCGACCACAACTGCTGAGGTGTTGCTGGTGCATTGTCGTGATGGAAAAGGACTTTTTTGCGGTCCAATCGCCGGCGTTTTTCTTGCACCTCGGTTTTCAAACGGTCCAATAACGATCAATGATATGCACCTGTAATAGTTTTACCCTTTTCTAGACAGTCGATGAGGATTATCCATTGCGAGTCCCAAAAGACAGTCGCCATAACCTCTCCGGAAAAAGGAATGGCCTTCGCCTGTTTTGGTGCAGATTCTTCCTTGGTAACCCATTGTTTAGATTGTTGTTTGGTTTCAGGAGTATAGTAAAGTATCCATGTTTCATCCACAGTGACGAAACGCCACTTAAAGTCCTGCGGATTCTTCCTGAACAGCCGCAGACCATCCTTGCAACACTTCTCACGATTCCGTTTTTGGTCAAGCGTGAGCCGTCGTGGAACCCATCTTGCTGATAGCTTCCTTATGTGCAAATGTTTATGCAAAATACTATGTACCCGTTCACTGGATATGCCCACAGCACTAGCAATCTCAACACCTTAACTCTTCTGTCATTCATCACCATATCATGGATTTTATCAATGATTTTCGGAGTCGTAACCTCCACAGGGCATTCAGATCGTTCAGCATCACTTGTGCCCATATGGCCCCTCCGAAAATTTTGAAACCACTTATAAACGGTTCTAATCGAAGGTACAGAGTCACCGTAATGTTTATCAAGATTCGCTTTAGTCTCCTGAGGCGTTTTACCTTTCATAATGTAATGTTTCATCACCACACGAAATTCTGTTTCGTCCATTTTTTGACAATCACTCGACTTTCTTGATTCACACGGATGCCAGACACAAATAAATATACCAATATGGCTGAAACTTGGTGTGCGTTCTTTCAAAAGGTGCTACTAACTGAACATGACCTCGATACGTGCCGGTGGTGTCATCTCTCGGACTTTGCACGGACTTCTAAAACATCCCTCGTATATAAGCGGAGCAAAGGTGAATGGGGCACTCACTTTCCTCAACTCACCTCTTTGTGCAAAGAATGGCTCCTCCAGTGGCTCCCAGGCAATAATTATGGAAAAAACCACGCACAGCTTCTTCCTACCTTACGATTTACATATCGTCCAACACACTAAAAGACCTCGAACTAACCTTCGCCATGGAAATCTCACATACTAACCATCTAACAGAAAGTCCACAATACATTAAAACTATTAACTGGCCAAACTAACCCCTCCCATCCTTTTCCTCCTCCTTGTTTGACTCCCCCTTTTTACCTTCCGTTTTATGGCCCTACCGACACCCCAAACTACTCTTCCATTCATGCCCACCCAACATAGATTGCTTCTCCATTGATACCACTCATCAGTGCTGCATAGTTATACCCACACACCTCTACTTAACTAAATACCTGTCTTTCCCATCCAAGAGCATATCTTTTTCTCGGGGCAGGTCCTTCAACTTTTAGTGAGAGTGCAGCGCTTCATTTTCACGATTATACTTTTCCCTTTTTTTACAACGTGATTTAAATGTTTTTAACTGTTCGTCATGATTTCATTTTACCTTTTAATAGTTTTCCTGTTTTAATCTTAAAAACTAAGAAAATGAAGTACCATTCAGACGAAACCTTTGTAAATATTAAAGTCATCTGTAACTATCTAACTTTTTAATTTAAGGTTTTTCGTCTTTGTGTGAGTTACCCACCCTTTGGTTGTAGAGTGGGTTTGGACTGTACCGCTGACAGATGACAGCCTCCTCTTCTCTCCCCCCCCCCCCCCCTCCCGGTCCATCCGGCTATATATGATTAGTGGGATGTAACAGCAGTAAAAGGAAAAGAAAGAAGGGAGAATCGTTCTCGCTAAAGTATGAGCCGCAGATGGCCCAAGAGACTTTGACGAAAATCACATTCTTATAGCCTGGCGCCCGGAAACGAACATCTCTGAAACGGCGAAGATGGATGGCTGCTCGCTTGCTACTGTCGTGAGCATTTGTGGAAAGTGGTTGAAGGGCGGCGAAGCGACTTGTAGGCGACAGTTTATATTTCACTGCGTACAAGACTATTAAAAATTTCAACAAATAATGCCGATCGCTGTATTTCCTTCAACCGACGATGTCAGGTCTTACAAAAATGGCGGCAGAGTGTTGGACGTCCACACCTAATCACTGAACGTGGAGGTCGGAACCTTGTCTGCTCTGTAACTCCGGGCCGGCATCAATCTGCAGCAAGTTAACGATAGAGTATAATACTGCAGTAGGCACAAATGTTTCAGAGTAACCATTCAGCGCACTTTGTTAAACACGGAGCTCCGTAGCAGACAACCTCCGCGTGTTCCCACATGTTTATCCAAGGAAATCATGAGTCACGATTGCAATGTGTACAGAATCATCGGAAATCCCTCCCAGATCAATAGAAACGTGACACCTAGTCGAATGAATCAAGTTTCTTGACACATCAGGTCAATATTTGCGTCTGGACACGCTGCCAACCTGGAGGATGGCGATTTGATCATGTACCACACCACGGGTGCAGCCTGGTGGGGCCAGTATAATGCCTTGGGGGGACATTCACCTGGGCTTTCGTGGGACCTTCAGTAGTAATCGGAGGCACCACGACAGCTGTGACCTATGTAAACATTACTGCGGACCCCTACATCCCTTCATGCTTCCTGAATTCCGCAACGGCGATGACAACTTCCAAAGGAAGAGCTGTCCGAGTTTTCGTCACCCTACCAGAGACTTGTCGTGCTACAGTTGTTTGAGGAGCGTGACAGTGAACTTATTTTCACGTCTAAGCCACAAATTTAACCTCATCTAGGTGGCTATCGAGTGGCAGTTCCGCGCCCACAAACCATTTTCCCCTTAATTCTCGGAATGTGACCTCCGCGTTAGACTTCTGGAGCCACATACCTTCGGCACCCTAACACTGACTTGTCGTGTCCATGCCAGGCGGAATCGCTGCTGTGTCAGATTCCAGCACTGGAACATCATTCTGTTTAGAGAAGGTCGTTGTGGACATTGGACAGTCTATTCGCACTGTTCATGATCGATGTGTGGAACACAAGCGTCACATGCGTTTGCTCCATCCTGAAGAGTCTGCCGTCGCCGAACATTGTCTCAACGAAGGGCATAACAAGTCGTTTAAAAAGACGTAAATTATTGCTCCACGCCGGCAACGGTGGCCGAGCGGTTCTAGGCGCTACAGTCTGGAACCGCGCGATCGCTTCGGTCGCAGGTTCGAATATTGCCTCAGGTATGGATGTGTGTGATGTCCTAAGGTTAGTTAGGTTTAAATAGTTCTAAGTTCTAGGGGACTGATGACCTCAGAAGTTAAGTCCCATAGTGCTCAGAGCCATTTGAACCATTTGAGCCATATTGCTCCGGCTTCTCGTTACTGGGATTTTGTGCTCAAGGAATCCATCGAAATACGTTTATCTGATGACACAATAGAGATAAATTTTTTCCTTTACGCAAGATATGGAACCCAATTTTATCTGACATAAAACAACAACGGTCTGGTTTTCGACCCGCTGCATCTGAATTTGAGATTTATCACTTTCGCCAGATTCTATCGCCGGCGGCGCTGCACTTCCTCGCTTCTCACGGGGCAGCTCTTCCGCTTCTCCCGCAGGTGCAGTGGCCGGTACTCGGGGTATAAAGGAGCTGCCGTATTAGAATTTCAATTAGTTCTGGCGTGAATGTCCAAGTGTGATTGTATATTTGGGGATCCCACCTGAAGATGGCGGCCAAATGGAAAGTCGAAATTTCGTGTAGTGAACTCGATTACGTCTGGTAGCATATCCGTGAAGAGCACAAGCAGGTCATTATGTTTTGGGTCATCACTATATTATCCGCATTAAACGTGGACCTTACTGTTGGTGAGCTGGCTTGCATGCACCAGCGGTACGGATAGCTGTATCGTGGGCGCAACCACAACGGAAGAGTATGTACTGAGAGGCCAGACAAACGTGTTCCTGGAGAGAAGCAGCAGCCTTTTCAGTAGTTCCATGGCAAGTCTGGATGATTAAGGAGATCTGAGATTGGCTGGATGATTTGGGAGAGACCAAACAGCGAGGTCATCGGTCCCATCTGATTAGGGAAGGAAGTCTGTCGTGCCCTTTCAAAGGAACCACCCCAGCATTTGTCAAAAGCGATTTAGGAAAATCATGGAAACCTAAATCAGGATGGCTGGACGCGGGTCTGAACCGTCGTCCTGCCGAATCCGAGTCCAGTGTGCTAATCACTGCGCCATCTCGCTCGGTGATCTGACCTTGTAAAATCAGCCAACATTCCTTGCTGTGCTGGTATTATGAAAGGGAGAGCACAAAGGGAAACTACAGCCGTTATTTTTACCGAGGATATGCAGCTCTACTATATGGTTAAATGATGATGGCCTCCTGTTGGGAAATATTTCGGAGGAAAGTAGTCCTCCATTCGGATGTCCAGGCGGGGACTTCTCAGGAGGATGTCGTCGTCAGGAGCAACAAAACTGGGCTTCCACGGGTCAGGGAATTGAATGTTAGATTTCTAAATCTGGCATGTATGTCAGAAAATTTAAAAACGGAAATGTATAGGTTCAAATTTCATGTAGGGGTAATTATTGAAGTTCGATGGCAAAAGGAACAGGACTTCCGGTCATGTAAATACATGGTTATAAATACAAAATCAAATAGGGATAATGCCGGGCTAGGAATGTGGACAAGCCACTATAAACAGCATAGCGAACGCACTGCCCTAGACAAACCCACACCCATCATAGTTGTACAAGTTCATATGCCAACTAGTTCTGCAGATGCCGAAGAGATTGGAAAAATGTATGAAGAGATAAGACAAATCATTGAGGTAGTTAAGGGAGAGGCAAATTTAATTGCAACGGGGGCATTAAATTCAATAGTAGGAAAAGGAAGCCGCGCGGGATTAGCCTAGCGGTCTAAGGCGCTGCAGTCATGGATTGTGCGACTGGTCCCGGCGGCGGTTCGAGTCCTCCCTCGGGCATGGGTGTGTGTGTGAGTTTGTCCTTAGGATAATTTAGGTTAAGTAGTGCGTAACTTAGGGACTGATGACCTTAGCAGTTAAGTCCCATACGATTTCGCACACATTTGAACATTTTTGAGGAAGAGGAAAAGAAGGAAAAATAGTAAAATAGCAAATGAATATGGACTGGGGACGGAAAAAAAATGAAAGAGGGAGCCACCTGGCAGAATTTTGCACAGAGCATAATTTAATCATTGGTGACACTTGGTTTAAGAATCATGAAAAAAGTTTTATGAGTGGAAGACACCTGGAGACACCGTAAAGTTTCAGATCAATGTAGACTCTGACCACAATTTATTGGTCATAACCTGTACGTCAAAGGAAATTGCTAAAAGGATGGAAATAAAGGATATGGAATCTAAATAAGTTGAAACAACCAAGTCTTTCAGAGAGAGCGTTAGGCAACGATTGACTAGAACAGGGAAAAAGGAATACTGCAGGAGGCGAATCGGTAGCTTTGAGAGATGAAATAGTGAAGGCAGGAGATGATCAAACAAGTAAAAACACAAGCCCTAATAGAAATCCTTGGATACCACAGGAGATAATGAATTATCACAGGAGATACTGAATTTAATTAGTGAAAGGAGAAAATACAAAAATGCACCAAATGAAGCAGACAAAAGGGAATACAAACGCCTAAAAACGAGACTGACCGAAAGTTCAAACTGGCTGAGCAGGAATGGCTAGAGGACAAATGCAAGGTTTTAGGAACTTATTTTATTAGGGGAAAGATAGGTAATGCCTACTGAAAAATTAAAGAGGCCTTACGAGAAAGGAGAAGCAGCTGCTTGCATATCAAGAATTCAAATGGGAAACCAGTACTAAGAGAAGCAGGAAAAACTGAAAGGCTGAGAGAGCATATAGTGTGTCTATACAGATGAACTTGAAGTCAGTATCATAGAAAGGGAAGAGGACGTAGATGTTGATGAGATGAGAAATGTACTGCGAGAAGAATTTTACAGAGCACTGAAAGAACGAAATCCAAACAAGGCCCTGGAGTAGACTACATTCCTCCAACACTACTGGTAGCCACGGGAGAGCCAGCCATGGCAAAATTATTCCATCTGGTGTGTAAGATGTGTCAAACAGGCGAAATGCCCTCAGACGTAAAGAAGAATGTAATAGTTTTATTCCAAAGCTAGTAGTTGCTGACAGGTGTGAACATTACCGAAATAACAGTTTAATAAGTCATGGTTGCAAAATAATAACATTAATTCCTTACAGGAGAATGGAAAATACTGATAGAAGCCGGAGAAATCCAGGAACACGCCTGGCAATACAGACCCTACTACTTCTCTTGGAAGGAAGACTAAGTAAATGCAAACTTATGTTTATTGCACTTTTAGACTTAGAGAAAGTTTTTGACAATGTTGAAGTTCTGAAGGTAGCATGGTTGAAGTACAGGGAGCGAAAGGCTATTTAGAACTTATGCAGAAACCAGATGGCAGTTATAAGACTCGAGGGGCATGAAAGGGAAGTAATGACTGAGAAGAGAGTGAGTGTTTTAACATATCCCTGATGTTATTCACACTTACATTGAGCACAGGGCCCACGAAGAACACCTTCTCCACATGGCCATCCAACTCATCAGATCTCTCAGTACGTGATTCCCTCTTGCTGTCGGTTTCAGTCACAGAGAAAGTTTCCGTCTGACCGCTCTGAGCGACGTCGCTACCGAGAACACGTCGTAGCCTGCACTTCCATGAGACAGCTTGGACAGGATACGTATACAGCGCGGACGCTAGTGAAACTTGTATTAATACTATACACGCTCATGAAGTTCGGATGTGTACGCAACCAGATTCGAGTATTGGTGCCTTGTCTTATACGTGCAAGAGTGGTACTTGGTGGCATTCATGCAACAGGTCCGAAGATGACGTGACTGGATTGTCGAAACTGATTACCTTATGAAAGAATATCATGGTTCAAATGGCTCTAAGCACTATGGGACTTCTGAAGTCATCAGTCCCCTAGACTCAGAAGTACTTAAACCTAACTAACCTAAGGATATCACACACATCCATACCCGAGGCAGGATTCGAACCTGCGACCGTAGCAGCCGTGTGGTTCCGGACTGAAGCGCCTAGAACCGCTCGACCACAGCGGCCGGTCCGAGTGTTCATCAAGCGTGTCAGTAAAAAGCGATAAAAAGTCGCATTGACCTATTGAAACATAGCGTCTACATTTTACTCTAATCCCAGAAACAGACGCAGGTGTTCTCCAAGGATGTTCACTTAACGTGGACCTATTATTGGTCCATAAGCAGGAAAATGAGGTATAATTGGCACCTTCTGAACACGGGTACTCATAGAATCGTCGAAGAAAGGGACATGTAGAAAACACTGAAAATAAAAAGTGACAGGATGATAGGAAATGTGTTAAAGCGTCAAAGAATACCCTCCGTGGTACCAGATGGTGCTGCAGAGACAGAGATTAGAATGAATCCAACAAAGAATTGAGGACATAGGGTACAGGTGCTACTCTAAGATCAAAGGCTGGCATAAGACAGGAATTCGGGGAGTGCTGCTTCGAACCTGCCAGAAGACTGATGATTAAAAGTTAAATAAATAAAATATGAAACAAGGCAGCCCAGACCACAAATGAGCTGCCTCTTGCCTGGACACAATCTTGTTGACACTCAGCACCCATACCTTCATCATGGTCCCATACCAGCTATGTTTCGAAGTGTGAGGAAAGGCACACGAGTCAGTCGCCGCCTGATGAGGCCTACGCAGTGGTTTCCTTTCGGTACAATCGTGAACGAAGTAGGTTCCTGACGACACAACACCCCACACAAGTGGCGATGTCAGTGACACCAGCTCGTCGACTGCTCTGTACGGAGACGACGTGCGCCCCTGCTTCAGACACTTGTGGTCGCATTGTGGGGCTGTTAACGCGTTTAGGAACAATATCTTTGTGATAGTGAAGTTCAACAGTAAACATTGTTGGTATTCGTAAAGCCGACTTCGTGTGTGATCTCCTATGCTACAATCTGTCTTAACTGATTATCATCTCACTCAGAAAGTCGGTTAACGGGTGACCTGTCTGTAACAAACTGTTCAGATATAGTGTCTATAACGGCGCCATAGGCCATATCTAGTTGCAAAATTCGGGCGTCGTGCATAACACATCTCAAATGGGACGACCGCTCCCACTGGTTACTTAATGTATAACCTGTTGACGTCCCCCAAAGATTTAAATAAATCTCTACAGTGTTTTCCAAACCCTGTACTAGAAATTATATATATATTACAGGGGATCCTAAGGAGATAAGGGAGCAATTATCGGATGTTAATATCTCAACCTCGACTGAACAGTGGTTGTGAGGTACGACAGTGAAAGTCATAAAATACAACGTTTTACCTCTCTTCAAATAATGCAAAGCGTCTGACGCACTGATGGACTAATGGGATGTTTACCTGAAGTGGGTGAAGAGTATAGTTCAGGAATGAGGTGGTTTTGTGATGTTCTGGAGTGTTTTGAAACAATGAGTTGGGCCCACTCATTCAGGCTACCGTGAACATGAACCAGTACCCTTGTTTTACGCAGTCTCATTGACCAAGTGTTATCGTTTCTTCCACGTCTTCATGGTGAGTCTGCTGCTGACACTCTCTTTTTCAGGATCATAACAGCCGTGTTTACGCACGTACGTTCCTGGTTTGACGAACACCCTAGGCACGCTATCGCACCTCGAGTGGCCCGCTAAATCACCTAATGGAAATGTCTGAGGGTGTTTGCAACAGAAGGTGAATCGTAGCGATCAACATCTACGCAATTTGGTGGCGCTTTTTCTTTTTGATTAGTCAGTCATTTGCCTGGTGCGATGAAGCCCGGCATGCATTCCTCTCCTGTGCCAACCCCTTCATCTCAGAGTACCACTTCCACCCTAAGTCGTCATTTTCTTTTTGGCTGTGTTCCGATTTCCCACAGTATTTGCCCTCTACAGCTCCCTCTGGAGCCATGAAAGTTACTCCCTAAGATCTTAACACTTTCCCTGTCGTCCTGTCCCTCCTTCTCAATGTTTATATATGATTCTCTCTACACCGATTCTGCGGAGGATACTTTATTTCTTATTTTATCGCTCCACCCAATTTTCGACATCACTTTTTCGGCAGTCCATTTGTCACCATCATACAATGCAATGCTTCAAACGAACATTTTCAGAAATTTCTTTCCCAGATTAAGGTAGTTGTTTGACACTAGCTGTATTCTCTTGGTCAGGAATGCCCTCTTTGCTGGTGCTAATCCGCTTTTTATGGCGTCCTTGCTTCGTTTGTCTTGTGTTATTTTGGTTTTAGGCCTAGTTTTTTCGACAGTCACACACTAATAACACCACCACTGCACAACAAGGGCATCGCACTACAGCCAGTGGTCGAACTGGTACACACTAACACATGGAAACAAACTGACACACAGGACTCGTCACACCGTTAAGAAACAAGGATTAAAAACAGCTTACCGAAATAATAATTCAATACAGGAAAGTTTAAAGATGGAGAATGACACTGACATATATAAAAAAATCTGCCATTTCCCAGCTTCCGTGTAACATCTGTGATTCTCTCTACTTAGGACAAATTCAAAAGGCAGTCGCAGAAAAGAAACAATAGATGACCGAAGAAACATCTGCAATTACTTAAATTAGTAGAACATGTAGTAGATAAATAACAGTCCCTCCAGACAACACAAGAAGAGTCAGTATCAATACATCCACTCATGATCAACCACCACAGTAGCATACCACAGTAAAATAGACATATTTCCCCCCCCCCCCCTACACACTAACGCACCCTCCCTCCCGCCCATGCACCCACGCACACTCACATACATACATACATACACACACACACACACACACACACACACACACACACACACACACATACACATACACAAACACTAGTCGAAAAATATAAACAACAGAGCAACAGCAGTCACATCCGCAGCCTTAAAAAGATATATAAATAAATAAACGAAAATTAATTAATTAAAAACGCGATCGCAGCACTAAACCATGTACACTTAGTGTAAGTGCATCTATACAACCTGAAAACGAAAATAAATCCCGTATCAGTGGAGTGAAATGTTCTAAAAATCTAGAACACTAGGAATGAAGTTAGAAACAAAAAGGTGTGAATAATAGTTGTAGTTTAATACTGTTTAATAGTAGTAAAGTAAGATATGAGAATTGTTTACGATCTTGACAAACAGATTTATAAGGAAAATACAGTTTTTTCAGTGGGCACTGAGCAAACTTCGAAATAAGGCGAAAGGCGTATAATTTAAATAAGAGTTTAATACAGCTGCGAATAATAGTATATCACCTATTTGGTTACGATAAGTTTATCTCTAGTATCATTTTTTCTTTGTTTCTCGAGTTTTTCTCAGTCCATATTCTGTACTCATTGGAGTGTTCATTATATTGCAATTCTCGTACATTTACACTGAGGACAGCAATACCATTATCGCACCATATCATTGATATTCTGTCCAAGTAAGCATTTAATGAATGGGGCAGAAGAGGCACCCGGAGAGCCGAGAGTAAAACATTCGGAACTGGTGAAGTTCGCGATAAGCAGAAAAAGAAGTTCGGGTTTCAGTCAGGCACAATAATTTTGATTGTCACTGCGTATCCGTCAGATTACAATTTTCACTGACTTCATCCTCATCGATCCGTTCATTTAATTTCAGGACAATTAACAAATTTAACAAACAAAGCCTTATATAAATTCCGTCAGCTCAAATCTGGGATATGTGATGTCAAAGAATCCGTTTGAATCGCTCAGCTTATTTACTTCGAGAGTTAGCTTGCACCATACGAGATCTGCTTGCTTTTCCATTTGATAATCTGTTAACATGATGACTGCAATAAAGTCAGTTGAAACAATTTCTGTTTTGATATGAGATACACTTTTTCAGTGACGTTTAGAGAAAATAAAAGGAAAAGACTGGGAGAAAAGATAACATTGTCCTATAACATCATCAGTTATTTTTATATCTCAAAGAATTTTGGGTAACGCACGTCCTCACGTACCGGAACCAGTCTCGGTTCAAGTGAACGTTCCTCAAAACCAAAATCGAGGAGACTTACTTTTTGTTCGAATTTCATGTGTTTTGCCGCGAGACGCGGGCGCTATTGAATCTATAATGCGTCATTCAGCGTATCGGGAACGCAGTAATAGTATTTTCGGGCTTTCGGCGCCTTCCGATTCCTCGGAAGAGATAAGGAACACAGAAAGCGCCATCTCGTCCACCGGCGGGAGACTTCCAGCAGTCTGCTACACAAGACTGGCAGCGCTCTTGAATATTATACAGACAGATGCGTCCGCGGCAAGGCGATTAGCATACAACCTCGAGTGGAATACATTTCATTTTAATACTTTAATTATGGAAATTATTGTAGTACCGATCCCTCCGGAAAAACAAAAAAGGGAAGCGAAAGAAATTTTTATATGATGGGGAAGCTTGAGATGTAACGTCACAAATGATAGTGATTACCATTTGGAGTCACTGGCCAAATGGCAAAGAGATTCAATCTATGTATATTACAGACATTTCTTAACGATTCCCTGAAAGCAAGACGGACTGGGGCAGCGATGAGACGTTTAGATGGAGCGCCGCCGCTCACAAAATGATAGCTGTGCGCGGGTGCCCGCGCCCGGCAAGATCGCCTGGACGGATAGAGCTCTCTTTACCGGTAAAATATTCCTCTACCTCCGAGGGGGGCCGGAATGAGTATGGGTGCCTGCGTGTATGCATGTGCGGTGGGGAGAATGGGGGGCAACAGTCTCCCGAGTGACGTGCTGGGCGAGAGTGGTGTATGGACGGAAGGTGAAAGCTCTCGTCGTGAAGGCAGTCTCTCCGCAAATCTACGACAAAGTGAACAGAAGTCTCCTACGTTGCACCTAGCGTCGCCAACGTCACATACAAAAGACAGTAATATGAGCAAAGAATATTTTGAATGAATACACAACACCATATAACAAAACACTACATTCAACACTTCGGAATTCTACAAAAGTACTTCCTCAGAGAAAACATAGTGTTCCGACATTCTCTGTCATCCAAAAACAACTGCTTCTCAACATCCCAACTCTCCCCCTCCCCCTTTTCTCTCGTTCTTTCTCTCTCTCCCTCTCTCTCTCCTTCTTTCTCTTCCTCTCTTCCTCTCTCTCTCTCTCTCTCTCTCTCTCTCTTTCTCTCTTTCTCCCTCCCTCCTTCTGTGCTTCCTTTTCCCTCACACACACAGAAAACTAACACCAACCACTTAAAATTTGCACCACAGTGTGCGGCGGCGCGTTTCTTTCCGTCCCTTTACGACGGACCTGCACCTACCTGTGAAGATTGTCTCAGCAGATCACCAGTAGGAAAGCCGAGTGAAACCTACTGTACTTCGACGTGAACCAGGCTGCAATTAAAGTCACTAATCTACGTTTCGGGAGAAACACGAAATGAAAGGTTGGAAATTTTGTCCTCAGTTAATATATTCTGAAACTTAGGTGAACAAGCATCACTGCCAAGCCCGTGCTAGTCTTAACACAGTCACCTACCTGTGAAGATTGTCTCAGCAGATCACCAGTAGGAAAGCCGAGTGAAACCTACTGTACTTCGACGTGAACCAGGCTGCAATTAAAGTCACTAATCTACGTTTCGGGAGGAACACGAAATGAAAGGTTGGAAATTTTGTCCTCAGTTAATATATTCTGAAACTTAGGTGAACAAGCATCACTGCCAAGCCCGTGCTAGTCTTAACACAGTCACTCAAATCCCTTTCACTCACGTTACCAAGTTTATGGTGTTGCATTTCCCGAAAACGTAATAGCTACAAAATTACTGATTTTTTTTGATTGAGAATGCTCGCCAAATATTAAGTCTGTCGGTACCAAATGCAGTCACAGTATTTTAGCTACCGACCTGCTCAATACGCCACGCGGAATATATGTCTTATCTCATCACAAAATTCACTTAAAAATTCCGAAATTTCTACACATACATCGGGATAATTATGCCGTCACTTTCCAACATTTTTGATGTATGAAACACTGCTAGATCCGGCAACTGATCATTTCCATCGGAACTACTACTGCACACATCCGGTCTCTTTCATGGCTAGGCTTCGACTCCTCTCTAGAATACTCTAAGTCTTCTCTATCAACAGAGAAAGGCGTACGAAGAATATTGCTTTACCATTGGTCAGTTTACTTAACAGCCAATAGCAAAACAACATTCTCCCGTGTCAGTCCGCGCTTTTCATTCATAAGCAATCGCAAAATAGAAAACCTAACGACTGCACTTTTTACCGACGTAATTATCTAATATGCTGAAGTTTTGCTTATGCATAAAGTTATTTACTATTGTTATTTATACCTGAATTAACTTTCCCTTTACCATAAACTTACTTTACAAATCTATTCTACAAAAATCCCCTCTGTTCATATCCATACTTCTTTGAAATGTTCCCACACTAAATCCTACTACACAACTCGTTAAACAATTATCTTCATATTAACCTTAAATCACACTCACGCATCATTCATACTGCTAAAACACATTTATAACATTTTACACAAACAAAAAGACATAATAACACTTTATGAAAATACTACAACAGTTTATGAAAAACTTTAGTTCACTCTAGTGGTCACGATCGAAACTTAAATCACAGTCCCCCTATCCAATATTGTCCTCTATTGGCTGATAAATAAACTACGTGCGCGTCCAGTCCCGCGTCACCATCTGTCACTATCCAGCTCTGGGACACATCTCCCACTTAATCGTCTCCAAGGCAGGATCGTTATACGGCGCTACGCCTCAAGTGGACGGTAGCAAAATGAATAACAAGTGAGTGGTGCCAATAATACAGCATCTCGCGATAAGTGCACCGATAACAGATTGTACTACATCATGTTTCTACGCATGAAAATAGGATTTCAATGTGAGTGTGAAATGAGAAAGGTGGAAAATGTGTATCTACACCGTCTGACGTAAAAAGTGAAGCACCCGGAAGAGCAAGAGGAAAGGAAGTAAAACTTCATGGGTTGAGAAGGAAAATGGAGTGAATGGAAACAATGGGGTGAATATAAACGAAATTTCCAAAAACTTTCTACACTATCGTATCGGAAGACAAATAAGAATATCATTCAAAGGTTTGTTTCTCTAGGTTGGTGGTGAATCAGTCTAACTAGAAAATTATGAATTCCAAAGTGGACGATCCTATCAGTTGATGTCTTCTTCACTCTACGCCAAACAACGGTTGTGATGCTGAATTTGCTTACTTCGAACTTTACTTATAAGTAACAATCGAAATTGTACACTCCTGGAAATTGAAATAAGAACACCGTGAATTCATTGTCCCAGGAAGGGGAAACTTTATTGACACATTCCTGGGGTCAGATACATCACACGATCACACTGACAGAACCACAGGCACATAGACACAGGCAACAGAGCATGCACAATGTCGGCACTAGTACAGTGTATATCCACCTTTCGCAGCAATGCAGGCTGCTATTCTCCCATGGAGACGATCGTAGAGATGCTGGATGTAGTCCTGTGGAACGGCTTGCCATGCCATTTCCACCTGGCGCCTCAGTTGGACCAGCGTTCGTGCTGGACGTGCAGACCGCGTGAGACGACGCTTCATCCAGTCCCAAACATGCTCAATGGGGGACAGATCCGGAGATCTTGCTGGCCAGGGTAGTTGACTTACACCTTCTAGAGCACGTTTGGTGGCACGGGATACATGCGGACGTGCATTGTCCTGTTGGAACAGAAAGTTCCCTTGCCGGTCTAGGAATGGTAGAACGATGGGTTCGATGACGGTTTGGATGTACCGTGCACTATTCAGTGTCCCCTCGACGATCACCAGTGGTGTACGGCCAGTGTAGGAGATCGCTCCCCACACCATGATGCCGGGTGTTGGCCCTGTGTGCCTCGGTCGTGTGCAGTCCTGATTGTGGGGCTCACCTGCACGGCGGCAAACACGCATACGACCATCATTGGCACCAAGGCAGAAGCGACTCTCATCGCTGAAGACGACACGTCTCCATTCGTCCCTCCATTCACGCCTGTCGCGACACCACTGGAGGCGGGCTGCACGATGCTGGGGCGTGAGCGGAAGACGGCCTAACGGTGTGCGGGACCGAAGCCCAGCTTCATGGAGACGGTTGCGAATGGTCCTCGCCGATACCCCAGGAGCAACAGTGTCCCTAATTTGCTGGGAAGTGGCGGTGCGGTCCCCTACGGCACCGCGTAGGATCCTACGGTCTTGGCGTGCATCCGTGCGTCGCTGCGGTCCGGTCCCAGGTCGACGGGCACGTGCACCTTCCGCCGACCACTGGCAACAACATCGATGTACTGTGGAGACCTCACGCCCCACGAGTTGAGCAATTCGGCGGTACGTCCACCCGGCCTCCCGCATGCCCAATATACGACCTCGCTCAAAGTCCGTCAACTGCACATACGGTTCACGTCCACGCTGTCGCGGCATGCTACCAGTGTTAAAGACTGCGATGGAGCTCCGTATGCCACGGCAAACTGGCTGACACTGACGGCGGCGGTGCACAAATGCTGCGCAGCTAGCGCCATTCGACGGCCAACACCGCGGTTCCTGGTGTGTCCGCTGTGCCGTGCGTGTGACCATTGCTTGTACAGCCCTCTCGCAGTGTTCGGAGCAAGTATGGTGGGTCTGACACACCGGTGTCAATGTGTTCTTTTTTCCATTTCCAGGAGTGTACATCACGCACTGGGCTCTCTCTTGAGGCTTAGTCATTTTTGGTGGCTTGGTAGTTTTAATACCTGATAGTAAACAAAAGCAATGGTTTGGGAACAAATCCACATAATTTTTTGAGTTGCTTTGCATGCTACTCTCTTATCACCTTCTAGTAGCCGATAACAGTGGAGAAGATAGGTCTTTTAAAAGAGTTCATACCTGAAAGTTAATCAGTTTAACAAACATATTGTTTTGTTTCTGCGAACGAATGTATCAAATCGTGTACCACTGTACATATGTGTGTTTCATTTTTTTTTTTTTTCTGGCTGCACAAACTTCGATACGACGTTACACATTTGCTCATAGATGACGCTTTGAAATTAGAGACGTCTTTGAAGCCACATACAGACATTCTATCTCTTCAATAGATACATGCCATTAATGTTACTAATAAATTTATCGCTTCCCTCGAATGAAATACTGATCACGCATAACGCAGTACACCTTTCAACTGCATCCCATTACTTTTACGTAACGCATTCCACTGCTTGGTTTGCAGACATTCATTTTTCAGCACACACCTCACAACTTCGCTCTCTGATCTAACTTCCATATGAGTCGACCGTTTCCAAAGTCAGTTATCTCGTTTTCAGAAACGAGAAAAAACAGTCACTAAGTTGTTATCTGGTTTTTATTGTTATTTTTTATTTATTACCATTTACTTTAATATTCTGGATTTATATTTCCCATAAATCACTCCACTATATCTTTCTTTAAAATAAATCTTTTCCTTTCAACATAACTACTTTTGGAACTTTAAACTGAGAATAACGGTTTCTGGAAACGTTTTGGTTTTAAAATGACGGGTACAACTGAAAAATAAAATAGACATTTCGTTATATTTATTCCTGGTACAAAATTATTATGACCACTGGAAGGTATGACTTAGTAGGTATCTTCTATTTAATTTTCTTAGAACAACTGCCATCAACTTTATATTAAAATAGGACATCACTATGAGGTCACCACTTTTTACATCAAATACTGATTTGCTCTTCAGGCTCATCAGATAATTCTACGACGTCAGATTCTTTATCTAGTTCAGTTCCAAATTGCTATTTCAAGATATTCTTGTGGAATAAAAGTTCTTTAATGTCCATCCATCCTCGTCCATAGTGGTGCTGTAAAAGAACTGTAACATCTTTGAATTTTTTGTGGTTTTACCATAACACCTTTACCTACCTCTGCTGGTTTTACTCCCATCCAGGATTTATCCTTCTTGGAGATACTTTTACCACATTCTATATCAGTGTTATAATTTTGTTCCCCTTGAAGAGTAATAGTGCGCCGACCTTTCTCTTTGATTAATATCCTTTTGGAAGGCTTGAACTGAAAGTACCACGAGAGGGAAGTTCCATGGCATCTTTAAGAGATGTCTTCCAATCAGCAATATCTACATATTTTGACCCAACTTTGTGGATAAACCTAAAGTTTGCGATAATGTCATAATAATCACTAAGATTCAAGATAGTGCTTTTTGAACACAACTCGTTTTCAATCCGGCCCAGTAGCTGTTACTCAATAATATGTGTTTGCGACAAAATTCAACTTGACACAAAGGTAAATACACAAAGCTAAACAAAATACGCAACGTTGAACAAAAAAAGTCGCAGTTAGCTCACAAGATAAATTGGTATAATGTTTAAAATGTCCTCTAAGAACGATTTGACAAGTGTACTGAAATAACAAGTTTTGGAAATGTATCTCTTTCAGAGCGTTAAATAAGCACTAGATATAACGGATGTAGGTACTGCGCTGTCGGTATTTAACGTCTACTGGAACTGCTGCCATCATTGATATAACGGAGACTGGAACTTCAGACAAACTCCGGAGCTATTTTTATAACGGAAATAGCAGCTGCTGGAACTACCGAGCCGTGTAGCTCCAAGCGCGCTCTTTCGACGAATAAAAAAGATAATGTTGGAAAAAATGTGTTTTGATTGGCAGGAGAACCAACACCGTGTTACTAGAAGAAGGCCGAAAGACACGCGTTTTAGCTCACGCAGGCTGGCGTGAGGTCTGGAAGAGGACAAGGAAATTAGAATTTAGAAAAACGGACGTAGCTGGTGGAATACTTAACTTTAATCCATTAATGGTGAACGTCGGTCCGACGGTACATGATTCACAAGATCAATAGTAACTGATAATGGCACCTTGCTAGGTCGTAGCAAATGACGTAGCTGAAGGCTATGTTAAACTATCGTCTCGGCAAATGAGAGCGTAATTTGTCAGTGAACCATCGCTAGCAAAGTCGGTTGGACAACTGTGGCGAGTGCTAGGAATTCTCTCTAGACCTGCCGTGTGGCGGCGTTCGGTCTGCAATAACTGATAGTGGCGACACGCTGGTCCGACGTATACTAACGGACCGCGGTCGATTTAAAGTCTACCACCTAGCAAGTGTGGTGTCTGGCGGTGACACCACAAAATGTATTTAACGGGTTCTGGAAATCGGTGACTCATATTCCAGAGGCTCCTATTCCATAGGCTTCAAACAGTAACTACCGAAACGTCAGTGGTTTACCAGCTTTGCTCGCGTCATGGCAAAATTTTGTAAACAGTGCTATTATTTACATCACATAGTTAAACAAAATAATAACACAGTACAGTTGAGATTGTGAATAAATTTGGCTCTACGCTTTGATCGCAAACCCGTTTTATTCAGTTCAATAATCGGTTTCAGTAGTCGTGAACAACATGTCTTATTAAACTTAGAAAAGAAGTAATTAAAATTTGTAGCCATGGCTGATATCGTCACATAAAATAAAAACATGTAACACAGTATAGTTGAGATTAGGAATAAATCTGGTTCTACACTTTGATCACAAATCGGTTTTTTTTTCAGTTCAATAATCGGTTTCGATCGTCATGATCAACATGAGGTTGATCTGTCTTATTAAACTTAGTAAAAGAAGTATTCAAAATTTATAGCCATGGCTGACATCGTCACATAAAATAAAAACATGTTGAAACTGTGATGAACAATCGTGGCACGTGTTGTAGGACTGCCTTTCGCACACTATGGACGTTAATAAGACAAGTCTGCAATCGAAGACTGTTTCGGTTGTTACGTATTCTCAAACATGGGATGGCTGTTACTTTCAAGATGACCGTGTCACCCTGCATTGAAATTTGCCTCTGACTGCAAAAATGATCTGCAGTTTCTTTTTATTGTGTGACGGTCTTTTTTGTGGCTACCAGCTCCACCCTCAGGTACTCCCGTTACCTGCACCTCCACTCTCCCAGAATCACAGCTTCTTGCCATCAACACCCAGCAGTAGTTTGCACTGTAACGATTGTGACTACAGCCCCGTTCCTCCGCAGCGATGTGCTGGCTTTACAAGTAGTATGTGCCGATTAAGTGGTAACTACATGAAACACGTACCAGGCTGCATCATTCATCTGTATATTTTTACAATGCACGATAATGCTGGGCGCAGCAAGCTATGATCCTAAGAAAAAAAAACTAGTAATAAATTATTGCGTCACGATCTGTTAAATATATATAAAAAAATCACGTTACCTGTTTGGGCAAGTAGCTGACCTTTTCAGAAGTTCTTAATCCACTCAAAAGGTTCGAACATATGCGTAGGAAATACAGTTACGTACTTTGAATATCATGAAGTTATCTAAAAATTTATGACCGATTTTCTTCCTGGTGTATCCGACTTCAACGCAGTTATTACATGCCTGTTTGAACTAACAATTAAAAACCACAAACGTGCATTCGATCAGTCAGTTCTGAGTAGCAGTGTTCATTAGCGGACGTGTGGCTGCATTGTGTCTTCGCGTGTCACAAATCGCAGTAGGGTAACAACTCTACTTCAACTGTCCAGGACATTTTCCAGAAGGTTTTGAGAAGAGAAAAGTGTTTGCAAAGTTTGCCCTCCACACATTGGCTCCCGAAAAAAAAAGAAAAAAGGAATCAATGACGCGTGGATATCTCCCGCCACTTAATAGAAATGCAAATCGTTGACAAATTTCTTTTCTGGAAAATAACTGAAGAGCCAGAGAAATTAATATCGTGTAGAGCCCCCGCGAGCACGCAGAAGTGCCACAAGCTGAAGTGGCATGGACTCTACTAATGTCTGAAGCAGTGCTGGAGGGAACTTAAACCATTAATCCTGCAGGGCTGTCCATAAATCCGTAAGAGTACGAGGAGGTGGAGATCTCTTCTGAATAGCACGTTGCAAGGCATCCCAGATAAGCCCAATAATGTTCATATCTCAGAAGTTTGGTGGACAGGGGAAGTGCTTAAACTCAGAAGACTTTTCCCTGAAATTACCCGATTGCGTCGGAATTCGCAATCGACATGAATGGATGCAGGTGATCAGACAGGATGCTTATGTGCGTATCACCTGTCAGAGTCGTATCTAGACGCATCAGTGGTGCAATATTACTCAACTGCAGGCGCCCCACACCATTACAGAGTCTCCACCAGCTTGAACAGTCCCCTACTGACATGGAAGGTCCATGGATTCATGAGGTTGTCTCCATACCCATACACGTCCTTCCGCTCGATATAATTTGTAAAGAGACTCGTCCGACCGGGCAACATGTTTCCAGTCATCAACAGTCGAAATTCGCTGTTAACGGGCTCAGGCGAGGCGTGAAGCTTTGCGTTGTGCAGTAATCAAGGGTAGAAGAGTGGCCCTTCGGCTCCGTAAGCCCATATCGATGATGTTTCATTGAATGGTTCGCACGCTGACACTTGTTGACGGCCCATCACTGAAATCTGCAGCAATTTGCGGAAGGGTCGCTTTCGTCACACAGAACGATTCCCTTCAGTCCTGTTCTTGCAAAATCTTTTTCCGCCCGCAGCGATGTCAAAGTTGATGTTTTACCGTATTATTATGATATTCACGGTACACTCGTGAAATGTTCGTACTGGAAAATCCGCTCTTCATTGCTACCTCGGAGATGCTATGTCCCATCGCACGTTCATACTCACGTAAGACTTGATAACGTGCCAGTGTACCAGCAGTACCCGATGTAACAACTGTGCCAGACACTTGTTGTCTTAAATAGGTGTTGCCGACAGCAGAGCCATATTCTGCGTCTTTACGTATACGTGTATTTGTATACGCATGGCCATATCATTTTATTTGGCGCCTCTTTGTACTGTCATGGGTTACGTTACTTGTTATAAATTCTAACCTACATACCAAACAGGCTACAAAATGTACCAACTCACATGAATGGTCAACGCTTTGACGTCATAAGCGACATTCGAAGTTGTGTAAAGTGCAAGTTGACATCTACATCTACATCTACAAACACAGTTATCAAGCCATCGTTTGAAGCGTGGCGGGGGATAAATTACACCATTACTAGTCCTTTCCTGTTCCACACGCAAACAGCGAGAAGGAAAAGCGACTGTCTATATGCTTCCGTACTGTTCGTATTTTTTCTACTCTTCGTGGTCCTCACGCTAAATGGGTCGACTTCCTCTACGGGGACTCCTATTTGAGTTCGCCAAGCTTCTCCGTAATAGCTGTGTGCTGATCGAACCTACCGGTAACAAATTGAGCAGAATGCATCTTAATCACTTCGACGTCTCCTTTAATCCATCTTGGAGTAGTACTCGAGTACTACTGAAGAACTGTTCGCAGTAGTGTTAGTACGCTGTCTCCTATACCGACGAGCTACGGTTTCCTAAAACTCTACCAGTGAACGGAAGTCAGTCATTTGCCTTCCCATCTACCGTCCTTTGATCCTTGTTCCATTTTATTTCGGTTTGCAGCGCTACGCCCAGATATTTAATCGATGTGACTGTCAACCCGCGCACTACTGATGCTGTATTCGCACATTATTCATATTAGCATTACACTAATTTTTTTTTTACATTTAGAGCAAATTGTCTACATCATATTCTGTCTTCCTTTCTGGAGTCATAATGTGGGGCAGCAGGTAATAATCAAATGATAGTTATTTCATTATGTCGCTATCAAAAGATTCTTAAATTGTTCAAATGGTTCAAATGGCTCTGAGCACTATGCGACCTAACTTCTGAGGTCATCAGTCTCCTAGAACTTAGAACTAATTAAACCTAACTAACCTAAGGACATCACACACATCCATGCCCGAGGCAGGATTCGAACCCGCGACCGTAGCGGTCGCTCGGCTCCAGACTGTAGCGCCTAGAACCGAACGGCCACTCCAGCCGGCCTTAAATTGTCTGTGTGTGATTTCCACCTACCTGCGCCATTCAGAAGAGCCTGAAAACTATTTTTGGGGCCAGCCAGAAAGCGATGGAAAATGTACTGACCATAATTTCCAGCTTGCAATCCTACATTATTCTGTATGATCACTGAAAGAAAATGTTCATATCTGCTATTTACTCAGCAGTATCAGGAACTATGACTAAAAATAAAAGTTTTGAGTTTTAACTGATTCGCATGTTCTGTAAGAGTTCACACGCACAAAATAGTCTTAACTCTAACTAACATCCCTATCGGGAACAGCATTATTAACAGTTCAGAGCGAACTCTACGGGAAGTTACGAGTCAACTGGTCTGTTGTGCAGACTTCTAATCACCAAAAGCTAATTGCTCGCCTTAAAAGAAGAAAACAATCTCATCACTTGCCACGCAGTTTCGTCAACCTTATGGCCAGCACACAAACAGTTACTTTCGTGAAATCTAGACGATCCAGGACGGTGTACAGTCATCGCGAGTTCACCACCTACTTTTACTGAAAACGAATTCAAGTCTGCCCAGTTGCCGTCCGCAGTGGCCGAGCCGTTCTAGGCGCTTCAGTCTGAAACCGCGCGACCGCTACGGTCGCAGGTTCGAATCCTGCCCCGGGGATGGATGTGTGTGATGTCCTTATGTTAGTTAGGTTTAAGTAGTTCTAACAAGGGAACCTCCCCATCGCACCCCCCTCAGATTTAGTTATAAGTTGGTACAGTGGATAGGCCTTGAAAAGTTGAACACAGATCAATCGAGAAAACAGGAAGAAGTTGTGTGGAACTATGAAAAAATAAGCAAAACATACAAACCGAGTAGTCCATGTGGAACATAAGCAACATCAAGGATAGTGTGAGCTCAGGAGCGCCGTGGTCCCGTGGTTAGCGTTTGCAGCTGTGGAAAGAGAAGTCCTTGGTTCAAGTCTTGTCTCAGGTAAGAAGTTTGATTTTTGATTTTCAGACAATTATCAAAATTCAGGCACTCACACATAATCAACTTCGCTCTCCAAAATTCCAGGACATGTTCACATTTGCTTGGACATATGCAGGATTTGACGGTCTACACACGGAAAAATTTGAAAAAGTTAAAAACTTATGTTTTCACAGAGCACTGTGCGACTGTGAAACTGTTGCATTCATTTGTTGCAGTTTATGTGACAAATTCTTATGTTTTCATCACTTTTTGTGAGTGATTATCACATCCACAAGAAAACCTAAATCGGGCAAGGTAGAAGAATCTTTTTTACCCATTCGCCAAAGGTACAAGTTAGGTGGGTCGACAACATATTCCTGCCATGTGACGCATATGCCGTCACCAGTGACGTATAGAATATATCAGACGTGTTTTCCTGTGGAGGAATCGGTTGACCTATGACCTTGCGATCCAATGTTTTCGGTTCCCATTGGAGAGGCACGTCCATTCGGCTACTAATCGCACGGTTTTGCCGTGCGGTAGCAAAACACAGACATTAAACCTATTACAGTGAACAGAGACGTCAATGAACGAACCGACAGATTGTAACTTTGCAAAAATAAAGAAAGTAAAATTTTGTCTCGAGGTAAGGCTCGAACCTAGGACCTCTCCTTCCGCAGTTGCTCACGCTAGCCACGGGACCACGGCGCTCCTCAGCACAGAGGATCCTAAATTACTGCCTATGTTGCCCAAGGACTGCTCACTTTGTGTATTTTGCTTATTTTTTCATAGTTCTACACAACTTCTTCTTGTTTCCTCGATTGATCTGTGTTCAGTTTTTCAAGGCCTATCAACTGTGCCAACTTATGACTACATCTGAGGGGGGTGCGATGGGGAGGTTCTCTTGTAAGTTATAGGGGACTGATGACCTCAGATGTTAAGCCCCATAGTGCTCAGAGCCCTTTGAACCATTTTCTGCCCACTTATGACGTCATCCGAGGCACAACGCAAGCGGACAGTTATGTCGGTGCAAAGTGTGTGCTACCACTGTCACTCTGACTCCATTTATATAGGGATATGGCCGACCGCCAAATGGAACACCTGCTGACAACCGCCCTAGGCTCTGGTAGTAGCATCCAGATGGCCCCTTTCTCAGACATGTATTAACTGAAATCTCTGTCGTTTAGCAATTTACTTTCTTCTTAATTTTTATACAGATAGAGTTACGTTTGTTTAAGATACTGAAAAAGTTTTAGATCCATTGCAATTAAACTTTCTCAGCTACAATTTTTAGAATGGAAACGACAATCGAACATCTGAGCTGCATCTTTAAGATTCCTTGTAACCATTGCTGTTTACAATACAGTCTTGAAACTTGGTACAGCTGTATTATTTCATGAATGTAATCGAGTGCTGTAATTAGAATTTTGCATTACAAATCCACCATGAATCAGTACGTTTTCTTTCCAAATTTGGTTTTTAGTAAATAACTTGACAACTAATAGAGGTAGCTTATTAATGTCACATTTTTTACGTGAAACTGAGTCTACATACTAACTTTCACCATTCTGCGTCTCATATTTAGCGCCCTCACTTTTTCGTAAAAACGCCGATTTTAACCAAACTATTGCTATCATCAAGCTGAAACTTCTAATTGCGACATACATTTTGCTTAGTCTGACAAATTTTTAGCTTTCTACTTTTATTATTCATCGTTATTTTTTCTAAAGATCGTATATCTTACGTTAACACATTCATTTGTTCGTTCTGAGACCTTACAATGCGAGCATTAATACACTGAAGCACACACTGTAGAAGTTTGGAGAAGTTAATTTAATTTTTAATTTCACTCTTAAATTATGGTGCAGTCCTTTGTATGTTAAATATAGGCCCGTCATGATGACATGAAACTGGCAATAGCGAACTGGGGGAGGACCCCGTACACTAGCTAGCCTCTGTACCTCTTACAATGATACAACGCTTGTTTTGCCTCAATCAGTCTTTGACTGGTTTGATACGGTCGGCTGCGAAATCCTCTCTTTTACCAACCCATTAACCTCAGAGTAGCACTTGAATCCTATATACTCAATTACTAGTTGGATTTTTTCAAGTATCTACCTTCCTTTACACTATTTACCCTTTTATCGCCCATTAGTACCATGTTCGTTATTCCCTGTTGTTTTACTATATGTTCTATCTCTTGCCCCTTATTCTTCTCAGTGTTCTCCGTATGTTCCTTTCTTCCCCGGCTCTGGGAAGACCCTTGTCATTCCTTACCTTATCAACCAATCTAATTGTCAACATACTTCTGTAGTACCACATTCAAATGTTTCGTTTTTCTTTTGTTCAGGCATCCCACAGTCGAAGTGTAAGCCCCCGTTAGCTGAATGGTCAGCGTGGCGGAATGCCACGCCAAGGGGCCCGGGTTCGATTCCCAGCTGGGGCAGGAGATTATCCGCTCAGGGACTGGGTGTTGTGTTGTCCTTATCATAATTGCATCCCCATCTCCGACGCGTGTCAACCAATGTGGTGTCGAATGCAATAAGTACTTGCCCTCGGCGGTCGAACTTCCCGGAATAGGGGACTCCCAGCTCACAATGCCTTACGATCATTTCACAGTCCAAGTAGCCTTAGTTTGGCCAGGGATGCCCTATTTGCCGGCGCTAGTCTGCTTTTTATGTCCTCCTTGCTTCGCCGTCGTGGATTACTTCTCTTCCAGGGTAATAGAATTCCTTAACGGACTATTTCCTGGTCACCAGGTTTGACAACAAGCTTCTCGCTATTCTCATTTTTGCTACTTATAAGTACTTTGATCTTCTTTTGCTTTACTCTTAGTCCATACTGTGAATTGTTTAGATAGTGCATTTTATTCAGCAGAACCTGTAATTATTCATCGCTAACTCTGAGATAGCAATGTCATCAGCTAATCTTACCATTAGTATTCTTTCACACTGAATTACAAGAAGATGATAAAAGTCACGGATAGCGATATTCACACTTACAGATGGCGGTAGTATCGTGTACGCTAGGTATAAAAGACAGTCTGTTGCTGCAGCTGTCATTGTTACTTAAGTGATTCATGTGGAAACGTTTTCGGGGTGATTTGGCCCCACGACGGGAATTGTTCAAATATTCAAATGTGCGTGAATTCCTAAGGAACAAAACTGCTGAGGTCATCGATCCTTAGGCATACACACTACTTAAACTAACTTATGCTAAGAACAACACACACACACACCCATGCTCGAGGGAGGCCTTCGAATCTCCGGCGGGCGGCGCATGCACACTCCGTGACATGGCGCTTCAAACCGCAGGGCCACTCCGAGCGACGACTATGGGATATTTCATTTCGAAAACTTTTAGGAAATTAAATACTGCGTGGGCCACAGTGTCAAGAGTGTGCCGAGATTACCAAATTTCAGGCATTCCCTCTGTGGTGTCACTGCCAGACACCACACTTGCTAGGTGGTAGCCTTTAAATCGGCCGCGGTCCATTATTATACGCCGGACCCGCGTGTCGCCACTGTCAGTGATTGCAGACCGAGCGCCACCACACTGCAGGTCTAGAGAGACTTACTAGCACTCGCCCCAGTTGTACAGCCGACGTTAATAGCAATGGTTCACTAACAATACGCTCTCATTTGCCGAGACGATAGTTAGCATAGCCTTCAGCTACGTCATTTGCTACGACCTAGCAAGGCGCCATTATCAATAGATATTTAACTTGTGATGCCTGTACCGTCCGACCGATGTACACCACTTATGGATTAAAGTTAAGTATTACATCAACTACGTACTTTATTTGCTACTATTAATTCCCTTAACTGTTCCAGACCTCGCGCCAGCCTGCGTGAGCTTAAGCGCGTGCCTTTCGGCTTCCTCTCATAGTGACTTGGCTGTCTTGCCAAGTCACAACACCCTCTCACCACGAAATCGCAGTGGCCGACGGCCTTCACTTAACGACTCAGAACAACGGCGATTGCATAGAGTTGTCAGTGCTAACAGACAATCATCACTGAGTGAAACAACTGCAGAAATCAATGTGGGACGTGCGACGAACGTATTCGTTACGATAGTGCGGTGAAATTTCGCGTTAACGGGCTGTGGCAGCAGACGGCCGATGCTACTGCCTTTGCTAACAGCACGACATCGATTGCAGCGCCTCTCCTGGGCTCTTAACCGTGTCAGTTGGACCCTAGACGACAGGAAAACCGTGGCCTGGTCAGATGAGTCCCGATTTCAGTTCGTATGAGCTGATGACAGGGTTTGAGTGTGACGCATACCCCACGAGGCCATGGCACCAAATTGTCAACAAGGCACCGACCAAGCTGGTGGTGGTTCCATGATGGTGTGGCCTGTGTTTACATGGAATGGACTGGGTCCTATGGAACAACTGAACCGATCATTGACTGGGTTCCATGATGGTGTGGCCCGTGTTTACATGGAATGGACTGGGTCCTATGGAACAACTGAACCGATCATTGACTGGGTTCCATGATGGTGTGGCCCGTGTTTACATGGAATGGACTGGGTCCTATGGAACAACTGAACCGATCATTGACTGGGTTCCATGATGGTGTGGCCCGTGTTTACATGGAATGGACTGGGTCCTTTGGAACAACTGAACCGATCATTGACTGGGTTCCATGATGGTGTGGCCTGTGTTTACATGGAATGGACTGGGTCCTATGGTACAACTGAACCGATCATTGACTGGGTTCCATGATGGTGTGGCCCGTGTTTACATGGAATGGACTGGGTCCTATGGAACAACTGAACCGATCATTGACTTGGTTCCATGATGGTGTGGCCCGTGTTTATATGGAATGGACTGGGTCCTATGGAACAACTGAACCGATGATTGAATGGAAATGGTTATGTTTGGCTTCTTGGAGACCATTTGCTGCAATTCATGGGCTTCATGTGTCCAAGCAACGATGGAATTTTTATGGATGATAACGCGTCGTGGCAACAGAGTTGTTCGAGAAAGGTTTGAAGACAGTTCGAGCGAATGATTTTGCTATCCAGATCACCAGACATGAATGCCATCTGAATTTACAGTACTTAATCGAAAGGTCAGTTTATGCACAAAAGGCTGCGCTGGCAACACTTTCGTAATTGTAGACGTCTACAGAGACAGCATGGCTCAGTATGTCTTCAGGGGACTTCCAACGACTTGTTGAGTCCATGACACGCCGAGTTACTGCACTACGCCGGACAGAGGACGTCTCACATGATATTAGAAGATATCCCATGCCTTTTGTCACCTCAGTGTAATCTCAATCTTGAACTTTTATTCTATTTCCGTCTTTGCTTCATCGTTGTGTAAACTGAACAGTCGGGGCGGGGACGGCATCCCGGTCGTACACCATTTTTAATTCTGGTACTTCGTTCTTGGCCTACCAGTCTTACTAATCCCACTTCGTTCTTGTGTATATTGCAGACTGCACATGTTTCGCTTTAGTATAGTACGATTTTCTCAGAATTTCGAACATCTGGCACCAGAGTCCATCTGTCGAAACTTTTCCAGGTCGAAAAATTACATGAACTTCTTCTGATGTTTATTGAACTCTCTTCCACTATCAAGTGCAACGTCGGGCTGCCTCTCTGCTGCTTGTACCTTCCCTAAAGCCAAAGTTATCATCATCTGATCCTCAGTTTCTGTTCCTCTTGAGGCGAAACAAGCGCTGTATCATTGTAAGGGGTACAGAGACGAGCGGGTGTGCTGGAACTTACCCCAGTTCGCTATTACCAACGCCACGTCTCACCATAACGCGCCTATGCTTAAAGTACAAAGGACTGCACCACAATCAAAGACTGAAATTAAAAATTAAAGTAACTTTTCAAAACTTCGTCAGTATATGATTCAGTATACTAATATTAACATTGTTAGGTCTCAGAATGATCAAATGAATGTGTTACGCAGAATATACGATCTTTAGAGAAAAAAAAAATCAGTGGTGCTGAATAATAAAAGTAGAAAGCTAAAAATTTGTCAGATTATGCAAATATATGTCACAATTAAAAGTTACAAGTCTCAACTTGATCATAGCAATATTTTGGCCAAAACCGGCATTTTTTACGAAAAATTGAAGACGCTAAGTATTAGACTCTGAAAGCTGAAAATTCGTATGTAGCTTCAGTTCCAAGTAAAAACATTAAATATGTGTCACCAACTATCTACCTCTATTAGTCTTCAGGTTATTTACTAAAAACCAAATTTGAAACGAAAAATACCTTATTATTGTAGATTAAGTATTTTCTGTATTTTTAATAGAAAATTCTAATTACAGCACTCGATTACAATAATGTTATAATACAGCTGTACCAAGTTTTAAGAATGTTTTGTTAATAACTACGGTTGCAAGGAATCTTAAAAAGGTAGTTCAGAGGCCATTTTCTACTCTTGATTCTCTTCTAAAAATTCCAGCTAGCAAAGTTTAAATGCAGTAGAGCGAAGCCTTTTTAGTAACTAAAGCAAACTTAACTCTATTTATGTAAAAATGAAGAAGATTATAAATTGTTAAACGACAGAGATATTAATTAACACGTGTCCGAGAAAGGGGCCATTTAGATGCTGCTACCTGTGCCTAAGGCGGTTGATGGAGAAGTTTCTATTGTCAGTCCGCTGCGCCCCTTCATATAAGAGGGCTATTCACAAAGTAGAGAACGTTTTGGCACAAAAAAAACTAAGTACATGAAATACATTTTATTATATACATCTGAAGGAGCGACTAACATACTACTTTTCCACATAGTCACCAAACACATTGAGGCAGTTATCATAGCGGTGGACAAGCTTTGAAAGACCTTCGTCGTAAAATTCTGACGCCTGAGACTTCAGCCAGTGAGTAAAGCCCATCTGGAGTTCAGAGTCGTCATCAAAGTGCTGCGTTGCAAGCCAGTTCTTCATCTTGGGAAACAATGGAAGTCGCTTGGTGCAAGATCTGGGCTGCAGGGCGGATGAGGGAAATTTTCCCATTTGGATGAATTAAGGAGTTCTTTAGTGCGGTTTGCCGTGTGAGGCCGGGCATTATCGTGCAAAAACAAAATTCTGGACGTCAGCTTTCCTCGGCGTTTGTTTTGAACTGCTCTTCTAAGGCTGTGCAAAGTTTGACAGTACCGGGCAGAATTTATGGTCGCTCCATGTCCGAGAAAGTAAGAAGCACACCTTACATGTCTTATAACACTGTCGCCATCCACTTCCTTGCTGACAATGTTTGCAAACATTTTCTTTTGTGAGGAACTTGTGTGCCCCCACTCCATGGACTGCAATTTTGTCTCACAATTGACGTTTTCACACAAGTCTCGACACCGGTTACGATTCGATCCAGTAATGAATCACCATGTTTGTGGTAGGCCTCCAGAAATGTCAACGTTGCCTCCATTCGCTGTTCTTTATGGTGCTCTGTAAGCATTTTGGGCACCCATCGAGCACAAAATTTGTGGTAGCCTAGCTTTTAAGTGACAATTCGAAACAACAAAGTCCGTCCAAGTTGTAGAAAAGAAAGCGAAAGCTCCGTTATTGTGAAGCGATGGTTTTCACAAATTGTTTCGTCATCTTTAGCGACAAGATCGTCAGTCACAATGCTTGGGCGTCCACTCTTCTCTTCATCATGAACGTTGGTTTGGCCATTTTTAAACCGAATGCACCATTTCCGGACGGAATATTCACTCATTACGTTGTTTCTGTACACTTCGCACAGTTCACGGTACATTTCTAAAGGTTTTAGGCTTTCGGCCAACAAAAACAGTATCACAGACCGCACCTCACAACTGGCGGAAATTTCGATAGCAGCGCACATTTCAAATTCGAATATCGAAAAAAACCAGACGCGCAGAGACGTTCCCGCTGTCACGGCTGGATGCTGACTGAGCTGTCGAGAACGCACATACCAAAATATAGGCGATCGGTGCGCGTCTACCGGCGCCAGACGAAAACGTTCCCTACTTTCGGAATAGCCCTCGTATACAGCCAGAGAGGCAAAAGAAAAGAGACACATCGCACCCAGATACCAGTCTATTCGCATCAGTCAGACGCCTGTGTGTGTAATGTCTCGAATGATGTCAGCACTGAAGAGACTTGAAGGCGTTTTCGGTAAAAGTAGGAAGTGAACTCCCGAGGACTGTACACACTCCTTAGATTTCACCGAAGTAAGTGAATGTGTGCCGCCCGTAATGTTGACAAAACCGCATAGCAAGCGGCGAGATTATTTTCCACTTTTAAGGCAAATAATTAACTTTTGGTGAAGATAAGTCAGGGCGACATTACGAAAAACACCGACAATTTCCGACAATTTAGATATTTATCAGCCGTCCCACGCTGTGTATATTACTTTTGTCAGCAATTTGGAAGCGTGAGCTGTTAAGCTCATTGTGCGATAATTCTCGCACTTATCTGCTCTTCTGGTCTTCCGAACTCCGTTGACGAAGTTTTTCCGAAAGTCGGATGGTATGTCACCGGTTTCATAGATTTTACTCACAAACTTGAACAGCCGATTGATTTCCATTTCCCCCAATGATTTTAGAAATTTCGATGGAATATTGTCTATCTTTTCTGCCCATTTTGATGACAGTTCTACCAAAACACTTTTAAATTTTGACTAACGCTGGATTCCCTATCTTTTCCATATAGACTCTACTTTCTTCTTCTATCACATTAGATAATTCCTCCTCCACATAGAGCCTTTAGTGCACTCGTTTTATCAATCCGATCTCTCCTCTGCGTTTAATAGTGGGAATCTCATTGCACTCTTCATTTTGCCACCGACAACTGATTCGACTTTTTTTGTACACTACTGGCCATTAAAATTGCTGCACCAAGAAGAAATGCAGATGATAAACGGGTATTAATTGGACAAATATATTATACTAGAACTGACATGTGATTACATTTTCACGCAATTTGGGTGCATAGATCCTGAGAAATCAGTATCCAGATCAACCACCTGTGGCCGTAATAACGGCCTTGATACGCCTGGTCATTGAGTCAGAGCTGGAGAATGTGCTGGCCAGGGCAGCAATCGAACATTTTCTGTATCCAGAAAGGCCCGTACAGGACCTGCAAGATGCGGTCGTGCATTATCCTGCTGAAATGTAGGGTTTCGCAGTGATAGAATGAAGGGTTGAGCCACGGGTCGTAACACATCTGAAATGTAACGTCCACGGTTCAAAGTGCCGTCAATGCGAACAAGAGGTGACCGAGATGTGTCCCCAATGGCACCCCATACCATCACGCCGGGTGATACGCCAGTATGGCGATGACGAATATACGCTTCCAATGTGCGTTCACCGCGATGTCGCCAAACACGGATGCGACCATCATGATGCTGCCAACAGAACCTGGATTCACCCGAAAAAATGTCGTTTTGCCATTCGTGAGCCCAGGTTCGTCGTTGAGTACACCATCGCAGGCGCTCCTGTCTGTGATGCAGCGTCAAGGGAAACTGCAGCCATTGTCTCCGAGCTGATAGTCCATGCTGCTGCAAATGTTGTCGAACTGTTCGTGCAGATGGTTGTTGTCTTGCAAACGTCCCCATCTGTTGACTCAGGAATCGAGACGTGACTGCACGATCCGTTACAACCATGCGGATAAGATGTCTGTCATCTCGACTGCTAGTGATACCATTCCGTTGGGATCTAGCACGGCGTTTCGTATTACCCTTCTGAACCCACCGATTCCATATTCTGCTAACAGTCATTGGATCTCGACCAACGCGAGCAGCAATGTCGCGATACGATAAACCGCAATCGCGATAGGCTACAACCCGACCTTTATCAAAGTCGGAAACGTGATGGTACGCATGTCTCCTCCTTACACGAGCCATCACAACATCGTTTCACCAGGCAACGTCGGTCAACCGCTGTTTGCGTATGAGAAATTGGTTGGGAACTTTGTTCATGTCAGCACGTTGTAGGTGTCGCCACCGGCGCCAACCTTGTGTAAATACTCTGAAAAGCTAATCATTTGCGTATCACAGCATCTTCTTCCTGTCGGTTAAATTTCGCTTCTGTAGCACGTCATCTTCGTGGTATAGCAATTTTAATGGCCAGTGGTGTATGTGAGTCAGTCCTTCCGACGATAATTTTTTTCTGTAGCCGTTTCGCCTTAGCTTCCCTGCCTATTTAAATTGTGTCGTGGAAATTTACAACTTGCATCAACCGCTGGCCACATGCTAATGCCAGTTCACCCTCTTATTACTTTCCTAAAATCCACATATCTTACGATTTCATACAATTTCGGTTCTGTAACATCAAAACATGCGGTGACGATCAGCGGCTTTCCCGAGTCACTCGCCACAGTGCGGCAAACAGGCTTTCTGCTGTTCTCATTCTACGGCTCCTTACCTCATGGCTCCGTCCCTGAGAAAGAAGACTCTAGACACTAATAGACAGCAAAACCCTAGTCGAGTCGCAGAATCGTGCCAACTGGCACATCGTATTCCTGTCTTTCGCTGAAAATTTATGCATTTGCTTCTTTTGTCCATCAACTGAAGCATTTATTCTCTTACCCAAGGTTTTTCCACAATTACCTTCCTTGAACCTATCTTTGCCTGTCCAACTTTTGTCATTGTTCTTTTCGGATATGTCCACTCCAACCGAACTGGCTGCTGTGGTATTGCGGTATTCACATCTTTAGCAAATTTCAAAACCTTATCATCAGTCCTCAGTACCCCATTCCCTTCCACACTGATTCTTCCTCACAATTCGCTTGAACTTCAGTCTACACTTCATCATTACTAAACTGTGATAAGAGTCTGTATTTGCTCCTTACAGTTCAACATCTGATTTCGGAATCTCTCTCCGGCCATGATGTAATCCATCGTTCCGTTTCTCTGGGCCTTTTCCATTTGCTACTACGAACCAACATGTATTAGAGAACTCAGTTTGTCTTTCTCCTTCCTCATTCCTCATTCCTACTACCAAGGCTATATTCTCCTGTAACTCTTCTATTCCTTCCCTTATAACCGGTATCCAGTCCCTCGTGATGGTTCAAATGGCTCTGAGCACTATGGGACTTAACTTCTGAGGTCATCAGTCCCCTAGAACTTAGAACTATTTAAACCTAACTATTCTAAGGACATCACACACATCCATGCCCAAGGCAGGATTCGAACCTGCGACCGTAGCGATCACGCGGTTCCATATTGTAGCGCCGAGAACCGCTCGGCCACCCCGGCCGACATTTCGTCTTCCTTCCCTCAATATCTCCATATAGTTTCCTATCTCTTCATCTTCTGCCATCGTCATGTATCCTTGAAATATTCTTGTTAGCGACCATTTCTGGTGAAAACTACACCAACAGTGAATTCTTCGCAATAATTCACTCCCGGTCTTACTTTCCTATTCGTCACGACTCATACTCCCGTTATACGATTTTCTGCTGCCGTTGATATGTCTACACAAAAATTATCTTCTTTCTATTTCACTTCACTGACCTCCTCTCTATCTGATTGAGCCTGTGCAAATCTCTGCCCAGATTGTCTAGCTACCCAACCACGTTCAAACTTTTGACATCTGACGATGCGATTCGTAGAATCCTACCCTTCCGTTGGTTATTCCATTTTACCCATAGTCTCCCTTTGGCAGTCCCCCCCCCCCCTCTGGAGATCCGAATGGGAGACTATTCCGCAATCTTTTGCCAATGGCGAGATAATCATGACAGTTTTTCAATTACAGGCCACATGTCCTGTGGTTACGGCTTATATGTCTTTAATAGAGTCGTTTCCATTGCTTTCTCCAGCCTCATGCTGCTGGTCATTGGTGATTCTTCCGTCATTTAGGCGCCCTTAAGTTCTGTCTGCTCCTCCATCCTCTTTCACAAGACCGTCGTCAGAACGAGAGTGGCTTCTTACGCTGAAAGTTTTCGCTGGCAATGACTTATCACTTTTATTCAAATTTCAAGCAACATCTGGTTTCTACCCGGGACGAGGAGTTTTACATTACTAAATAAAGACTCATTGAGTCATTCAGCGACGTTACCTTCCCGTATATTACAGCGTAATCAGCAAACAACTACGGATTAGTGTTCATCCTGTCCATCAGATCATTTACATGTAATGTATGTGTATGGAGACTAAGGTCCTATCACACTTAGCTGGAGAAGCCCTGACTAGACTTGCCGTCGTGGTCAGAGTACTGGATTCCGACACAAGAATTCTTCGAGCCACTCACATATTTGGGAATCTAATTCATATGCTCAGATCTTAGTTAACAGTCCGCAGTGGCGTACCATACAAAAGTTTTGCGATAATCTAGGAAAGTAAAATCTAATAATTTTTGAACTCGTAATGACAACATCAGCAATCTTGTGCCGTAACCTAAAAGAAAACAATCAGTCCACATCTCAAATAAGTCGTATTTTTATCGCATAGTTGAGACCCAGAACAAAGATCGGGATTCATTTAAGAGAAACACGTGGAAGGGTCGATCAATTCGATGCGTCATTTATCATTCCCAGAAAAATATTTTTATTTAATAACAATTATATCATAAGCCAACTAACACTTACCAAGATTCTTGTAGACACATTCGAGGGCTGGAACTTTAATAGTGGCAACTATTTATTTACAGCTCGTACAAAATATACACGTGTTTCAAAGTTTTACTGACGTTCAAAGTAGTCACCAGCATTATGTATAAGTACAGCACTTACTGAACAGTCTTAATACATAATTTCAAATAAATTCCCAGGAGACAAATATCTTCAGGAATCCAGACAGACGCCTAATAATACTGCCCTCCCGCTAGTAGCTAACAAGTTGTCCAATACATGTCTGAGTATTTAGCACATCCCTATTGACTGATGCACTTCGTAAACATGTTGCACGCAACGAAAGCCGCTCCTTGCCCACTAAAGTCGCCGGTAGCAACGGTCAGCGCTGTTGGAAGAAGCGGGATCCATAGCCCAACAGTCAACGGTTTCATCTCGCAATCGCCAGGGCGCCGAATACTCAGGCACACCCATCCACCACTGACTGCCAAGCCGACCCAGAGGGAACATAACCAAATATGATACGACGAGGGCCAGAATCGATGGAAAACGCTCGCAAGAGGCACCATTAGGATCGCCGTCACCTTGGCAGAAGCCACCACGGCTCAGCAGCAACCGGTTTCAGTTGTAGGCAGACTGTATTCAGACACGTGGATTCGATGCGCAAAACCGTTGTAAGTGCAAGAAGAACACGTCGTCACCCTCTCAGCCGACGACAGGTGCTTCCTGCATTGAACTCAGTGACTTCGAACGGAGACTAGTCATTAGAGCCACCTGAGAAATACATCCGTTAGTGACGTTTGAACCCTTCTAAAGCGAAGCATGTCGACTGTTGTGATGTGATCGTGAAGTGATAACGCGAAAGAACAACAACAGCTATACCAAGATCTGGTTATACGCACAGGGACCGTCGAACATTACGGAGGGTTGTTGTGAAAAATTACATGAAATGAGTGGAAAGAGCCACTCGTGAGTTCTGAAGTGCTCCCAGCAGTCCAGCTAGCACCGTGGATGTGCGTTGGGTGTTAAAGAAAATGGGGAACGATGGGTGATTAGCTCCTCGTAAACCACACTAAATGAAGAATGAAGTAAAGAGCGAGGCCACTGGACGATGCATGACCAGAAAAGAGTGACCTGGGGCGATGAATCACGATATATCCTGTGAATGAGATTTGGGCTTGGCGAATATGCGTAGACTCTACCTGTCATCATGTGTAGTACAGCGAAGTAAGCAGAAGGTGGCACTATCGTACGTAGGTGTTTTGTGGTCCACATACACCACTGGCCATTAAAATTGCTACACCAAGAAGAAACGCACATGATAGACGGGTATACATTGGACAAATACATTAAACTAGAACTGACATGTGATTACATTTTCACGCAATTTGGGTGCATAGATCCTGAGAAATCAGTACCCAGAACAACCACCTCTGGCCGTAATAACGGCCTTGATACGCCTGGGCATTGAGTCAAACAGCTTGGATGGCGTGTACAGGTACAGCTGCCCATGCAGCTTCAACACGATACCACAGTTCATCAAGAGTAGTGACTGGCGTATTGTGACGAGCCAGTTGCTCGGCCACCATTGACCAGACGTTTTCAATTGGTGAGAGATCTTTAGAATGTGCTGGCCAGGGCAGCAGTCGAACATTTTCTGTAACCAGAAAGGCCCATCAAGACCTGCAACATGCGGTCGTGCATTATCCTGCTGAAATGTAGAGTTTCACAGAGATCGAATGAAGGGTAGAGCCACGGGTCGTAACACATCTTAAATGTAACGTCCACTGTTCAAAGTACCGTTTATGCGAAGAAGAGGTGACCGAGACGTGGAACCAATGGCACCCCATACCACCACGCCGTATGATACACCAGTATGACTATGACGAATACACGCTTCTAATGTGTGTTCACCACGATGTCGCCAAACACGGATGCGACCATCATGATGCTGTAAACACAACCTGGATTCATCCGAAAAAATGACGTTTTGCCATTCGTGCGTCCAGCTTCGTCGTTAAGTACACCATTGCAAGCGATCCTGACTGTGATGAAGCGTCAAGGGTAACCGCAGCCATGGTCTTCGAGCTGATAGTCCCTTCTGCTGCAAACGTCGTCGAACTGTTCGTGTAGATGATTGTTGTCTTGCAAACGTCCCCATCTGCTGACTCAGGGATCGAGACGTGGCTGCACGATCCGTTACAGCCATGTGGCTAAGATGCCTGTCATCTCGACTGTTAGTGATACGAGGTCGTTGGGATCCAGCACGGCGTTCCGTATTTCCCTCCTGAACCCACCGATTCCATATTCTGCTAACAGTCATTCGATATCGACCAACGCGAGCAGCAATGTCGCGATACGATAAACCTCAATCGCGATAGTCTACAATCCGACCTTTATCAAAGTCGGAAACGTGATGGTATGTATTTCTCCTCCTTACACGAGGCATCACAACAACGTTTCACCAGGCAACGCCGGTCAACTGCTGTTTGTGCATGGAAAATAGGTTGGAAACTTTCCTCATGTCAGCACGTTGTAGGTGTCGCCACTGGCTCCAACCTTGTGTGAATGCTCTCAAAAGCTAATCATTTGCATATCACAGCATCTTCTTCCTGTCGGTTAAATTTCGCGTCTGTAGCACGTCATCTTCGTGGTGCAACAATTTTAATGGCCAGTAGTGTATTTCTCGTAAGAAGGAGCTAAATGCCGAATGGTGTGAACACATTTTACGGAATCATATACTTCGTTCAGTAGAGGATCAGTTCGGAGACTACAGTCGTATCATGATGACAATGAACCCTGTCAAAAGCACCATATGTGACACAATGGTTTGTGGATAATAATGTTCATGAAATGGAATGGTCCGCCAAGAGTCCCGACCTGAATCGAATGCAACAGCTTTGGGATGAGTTGGAACGTCCATTACGCTCAGGCCCCAGGGTCCAAATCGGTACGTTCTCTGATTTCGGCTCTTGAGGAAGAATTGTCATCCATTCCACCACAGTCATTCAGCCTGTCGTTAGTAGAGTTCAAGCCGTCACGTAGGTGCCCCGATACTTGTAATCAGCCCGCATCTCGTGGTCGTGCGGCAGCGTTCTCGCTTCCCACGCCTGGGTTCTCGGGGTCGATTCCCGGCGGGGTCAGGGATTTTCTCTGCCTCGTAATGGCTGGGTGTTGTGTGCTGTCCTTAGGTTAGTTAGGTTTAAGTAGTTCTAAGTTCTAGGGGACTGATGACCCTAGATGTTAAGTACCATAGTGCTCAGAGCCATTTGAACCATTTTGAACTTGTAATCAGTGTGTGTATGATGTGAAGAACGTGGATAAATGTTAAGTCCTGAAAGGTATACACTTAGGTGGATATGCCCACGACGGGGATTAACAGACTTTAAATGTGGCATGATATTTGGAGGTAGACGCGTGGGAAATTCTATTTCGAAAATCGTTAGAGAATTCAGTATTTCGAGATCCACAGTGTCAATAGTAATCCGGGATCACCAAATAAGAGACATTACGTCTCACCACGGGCAACGCAGTGGCCGAAGTCCTTCACGTAACAGCTGAGAGCAGCGGCGTTTTGCGTAGAGCCGTCAGCGCTAACAGGCAAGCAGCACTGCATGAAATAAGCGCAGAAATCAACGCGGGGCGTATGATGAACGTATCTGACGTTAATGGTCTATGGCAGCAGACGATCGACGGTGGGCTCGTAACAAATCTGTTGGGGCCGCGGGGGATTAGCCGAGCGGTCATGGACTGTGCGGCTGGTTCCGGCGGAGGTTAGAGTCCTCCCTCATGCGTGGGTGGGTTTGTTTGTCCTTAGGATACTTTAGATTAAGTAGTGTGTAAGTTGAGGGACTGATGACCTTAGCAGTGAAGTACCATAGGATTTCACTTTTTTTTTTTTTTTTTTTTTTTTTTTTTTTTTTTTTTTTTTTTTTTTAATCTGTTGGGCCCTAGACGACTGGAAAACGGTGGCCGGGTCAGCTGAGTCGCGATTTCGGATGGTAAGAGATAATGGTAAGGTCTGTTGGGGCGCAGACCCCTCGAAGCGATGGACCCAAGTTGTCAACATTAAATTGAGTAAGCTCGTGGTGGTTCCATAATGGTGTCGGCTATGTTTACATGGAAGGGACTGGGCTATGTTTGGCTACTAGGAGACCATTTATAGCCATTCATGGACCTCGTGTTACCAAACAACGGTGGAATTTTTATGGATGACAGTGCCGTGATACCGGGCTACATTTGTTCGAGAATCGTTTGAGCACTATTGTGGACAGTCGAGCAATGATTTAGCTATCCAGATCACCGGACATGAATACTATCGAACATTTATAGGATATAATAGAGAGATCAGTTTATGCACGTCAGACGCCCTGCTAAACCCGCAGGGCAGGACAAGTAGTACGAATTGTGGAAGGGGGCCAGAATGAGCGGCTGTGAGTTACACTCCAAACATAACTCTGTTTAGTTGTCCGAACGTTACAACGCAACCTCTAAACTGGACTATCGACAAGAAAGGGAGTATAGGCAATGGCACTCAGAAGTTTCCAGGGAGCTCGGTCTGCCCCTGAAAAATTTAACGTTCGCTTAGGTGAAACAAGAAGTCGGCCCAACTATAGGCGATCCGCCGGCAACACAACCTAGAGACAATCAGGTACCTACTGACAAGACGACTTCCTAACCACTGACCATTATATGAGAATTACAAAGCCAAAACGTTACAGACATAGCTGCCCACAATCAAAAATACATTAAGCTGTCAAAACCACACACCATGTTGGACAACGACAACAGGTGAGGAAAGGACACTGGCTGAATTTACGTCAGCGACCAGGGCAGGTAACCGGAACACTAACGACCACAAGGCGGACAATTCCGAGGGTGCACTTGAATTTCAAACCGACAAATGGCGGCTAAATCTTCACCAATTCGAACACTCACTGTTGCTCCCAGAAATACCGCCAACAGCGAACCACCGGCAAAGGAGAACAACGTGAACGGACGTGCCTTCGGTAATTAAATCACCACTCAACTTCCATGTCCTGGGTCGGTGAGCCACGAACTTCGTAGCACTTGGAACAGCCCCCTCACACTGCGGCACTGCATAGAGACCGCCAGCGGGCCCGGCCGACTGCGCCGCGCACAGACTTGCTTGTTGATCCGCTCCAACCGACCGACTGGCAGCACACCGCCAAGCCGGAACTATAACGACCAGGCCAAAGATGGTATTCGCTGCAAATATCGATACACATCGCTGCTGCCACACGTAGAAAGAGGCGTAACCACGGCATAACCGCAATAACCGCGGGAAACCAAACGCAGAGTAACAGCCAAGTTTTAAAGCAACGCATAAGCCGGGGTCTGCACGACTCAGCACAGAATCCTCCACTGGCAACACTTTCGCAATTACGGACGGCTGTAGGGGCAGCATGGCTCAATATTTCTGCAGGGGATAGCCAACGACTGGCTGAGTCCATGCTACGTCGAGTTGCAGCATTACGCCGGGTAAATAGGGGTCTTGTACGCTATTAGGAGGTATCTCATGACATTTTGTACCTCAGTATAAACTGTGTGCTGGGGTAGGGCATATATGCCTGTCACAGGCAATGTTTGCAGAAGCCAAGGTTACGAAACGAATCCCAGTCCGGTGCGCTCAATGTAACAAGGGAACCTCCCGATCGCGACCCCCTCAAATTTAGTTATAAATTGACACACTGGATAGGCCTTGAAAAACTGAACTCAGATCAATCGAGAAAACAGGAAGAAGTTGTGTGGAACTATGAAAAAAATAAGCAAAATATACAAACTGTGTAGTCCATGCGTAAGATATGCAACTTCAAGGATAGTGTGAGCTCAGGAGTGCCGTGGTCCCGTGGTTAGCGTGAGCAGCTGCGGAGCGAGAGGTCCTTAGTTGAAGTCTTCTCCCGAGTGAAAAGTTCACTTTTTTTTATATTCGCAAAGTTACGATCTGTCCGTTCGTTCATCGACACCTCTGTTCACTGTAATAAGTTTAGTGTCTGTGTTTTGCGACCGCACCGCAAAACCAAGCGATTAGTAGACGAATGGACGTGCCTCTCCAATGGGAAACGAAATCATTTGATCGCAAGGTCATAGGTCAACCGAATCCTCCACAGGTAAACACGTCTGATATATTCTATACGACACTGGTGACGGCATGTGCGTCACGTGACAGGAATATGTTGTCGACCCACCTAACTTGTACACTTGGCGAATGGGTAAAAAGATTCTTCTACCTTGCCCGATTTAGGTTTTCTTGTGGATATGATAATCACTCCCAAAAACATGATGAAAACAGAACAGTTTGTCAGATAGTAATTGTCTGAAAATAAAGAATCAAACTTATTACTGGAGGGAAGACTTGAACCAAGCACCTCTCGTTCTGCAGCTGCTCACGCTAACCACGGGACCAAGGCGCCCCTGAGCTCACATTATCCTTGATATTACATATCTTCCACATGGACTACTCAGTTTGTATATTTTGCTAATTTTTTTCATATTTCCACACAACTTCTTCTTGTTTTCTTGATTGATCTGTGTTCAGTTTTTCGAGGCCTATCCACTGTGCCGACTTATAACTGAATCTGAGGGGGGCACGATGCGGAGGTTCCCTTGTAAGAACGAATAGTCTCTCTGGTAAATCAAGATTATGTTGTTGTTGTGGTCTTCAGTCCTGAGACTGGTTTGATGCAGCTCTCCATGCTACTCTATCCTGTGCAAGCTTCTTCATCTCCCAATACTTACTGCAACCTACATCCTTCTGAATCAGTTTAGTGTATTCATCTCTTGGTCTCCATCTACCATTTTTACCGTCCACGCTGCCCCCCAATGCTAAATTGGTGATCCCTTGATGCCTCAGAACATGTTCTACCAACAGATCCCTCTTCTAGTTAAGTTGTGCCACAAACTTCTCTTCTCCCCAATCCTATTCAACACCTCCTCATTAGTTATATGATGTACCCATCAAATCTGCAGCATTCTTCTGTAGCACCACATTTCGAAAGCTTCTATTCTCTTCTTGTCTAAACTAGTTATCGTCGATGTTTCACTTCCATACATGGCTACGCTCCATACAAATACTTTCAGAAACGGCTTCCTTACACTTAAAACTATACTCGATGTTAACAAATTTCTCTTCTTCAGAAACGCTTTCCTTGCCATTGCCAGTCTACATTTGATATCCTCTCTACTTCGACCATCATCAGTTATTTTGCTCCCCAAATAGAAAAACTCCTTTACTGCTCTCATTTCCTAATCTAATTCCCTCAGCATCACCCGACTTAATTCGACTACATTCCATTATCCTCGTTTTGCTTTAGTTGATGTTCATATTATACCCTCCTTTCATGGCACTGTCCATTCCGTTCAACTGCTCTTCCAAGTCCTTTGCTGTCTCCGACAGAATTACAATGTCATCGGCGAACCTCAAAGTTTTTATTTCTTCTCCATGGATTTGAATACCTACTCCGAATTTTTCTTTTGTTTCCTTCACTGCTTGCTCAATATACAGATTGAATAACATCGAGGAGAGGCTACAACCCTGTCTCACTCCCTTCCCAACCACTGCTTCGCTTTCGAGCCCCTCGACTCCTATAACTGCCATCTGGATTCTGTACAAATTGTAAATAGCCTTTCGCTCCCTGTATTTTACCCCTGCCACCTTCAGAATTTGAAAGAGAGTATTCCAGTCAACATTGTCAAAAGCTTGAATTAAGATTAATATGTTGGAATTTCTGGATATGTTCGTCTTACGACATCGTTCACCGGACTTTCAAGACGCGTATTGAACTTCACGAAACCGCGGGAGCGATGACTGGTGGTGTGGCGAAGTCAACGGCGGGAGCGGCGGGCCAACTCGCGCTGCGGAATAAACCGGGCAGAAAGCAGCGCAGCGGGGACCCTCTTAAAATAATTAGGCGGCGCGAGCAGAAAAGAGGATCTGGGCCGGCCTGAGCCGGCGGGAACGCGCGCCGGTAAACGCCGCCAATAAGACGAGGCGACGCCGCGAGAGACGGACGGAGCGTATCTGAGAGGGGGGCGGGGCGGCGCGGCCACTGGGCACGAGATGCGAGATAGCGCCAGCCGCAGCCGCAGCCGGCAGCCGCTCAAGGTCGTAAAAATTTACATTCGCGCAGCCCGCTGCCGCTGCCGCAGCCGCAGCCAGGAATGCCGCCGCGGGCTGCCCGCTCGGATTCGGTTCGCCACCGCACGGCTCCCGTCTTGCACCGCGGTAGCTGAACGTCGCCCAGGCAGTTCCGCCAAGTGGAATGTCGGACGGCACGTAGCTACGACGGGCGTTTGTAAAGTCTGTGCAAAGACCGAGAGATGGCACCAACGGTGCGTATCGAGGCCATGTTTAGTTAGTACCATCTTTGGAAAGAACGCTATAGACTTACTAAATAAAAACTAGACCGCGCATTGGCGCTGGTGTCGCGTCCCCACATTGAACGTGATAGAAGCCGCCATTTGTAGGGAAACAGTGCGTAAACAGGGTTCGTTCGTGTGCTGCTTTTAATTGTAACAGTATAATGGAAGCAAATACGAAGATGGAAACAATGTTACATTTCACGGGTCAGTCATTTATGGTTGTTTGTTACTTCCTGTTACTTGTATATAGTATTTTCATGGAGAAATAATACATTATGAGCGTTTGTTTTTGTTTAGGTTTCCCCTTACAAATGATTTTCTAAATCGGAAATGGATAGTTGCTACTCGAAGAGAGAACTTCCAACCGACAGCAAAGCATTTGCTGTGCTCTCTTCATTTTGAAGAGAATTGTTACATGGAAAGTTATGTAAATAGACGTCAACTGAAGGACGATGCTATACCGTCAGTATTTGGATTTCCAACTCATTTGGAAAAGGTACAGTGTCCTGGAAATCGTGCAATATAGGCCTAGGTTAAATAGTGTGGAAATACGGTCAGTGTGTATAATTTTGAACGTTCCTTTTCCAGGTTACCAAGGCAATCAAATATATATTAAGTATGAATCAGGGGTAGGTCGAATAATTGCATTTAGATACTTAACATGTGTTGTCAGGTGGTGATTATACTTCGTAAATGGTCAAATATTTGACTAAATGTTGCAAACTCAACCACTTTCGGAGGTGCTATCAGCGTTAAAAACTAATGTGCGAATGAAATTCCAACGGTATTTGAAGTGATATGAGTTATTACAATTAATCATACCAAAATTCGATTGTAGACAATACTGTGCTTAACAAAAGTAAGCGAGCAAAATGTACACAGTAGTCGGCAAAAAGCAAACAGGACCTGACAGGAAAAATATGTGAATTAAATAATAATCGTACTGTCTGCTACTTTAAAAGTTTCAAGTAATTATCTAATGCAAATAACTCGATGTAAACTCGATTCAGCTCGTCAGGAAAGAGCCTTGCATTCGTAAATTTCGCTTCTCTATGCAGACGTATTTCGGAAATTAGGAAACTTCGTTCCTTTAAGTATACTTTTAAAATACACTCCTGGAAATTGAAATAAGAACACCGTGAATTCATTGTCCCAGGAAGGGGAAACTTTATTGACACATTCCTGGGGTCAGATACATCACATGATCACACTGACAGAACCACAGGCACATAGACACAGGCAACAGAGCATGCGCAATGTCGGCACTAGTACAGTGTATATCCACCTTTCGCAGCAATGCAGGCTGCTATTCTCCCATGGAGACGATCGTAGAGATGCTGGATGTAGTCCTGTGGAACGGCTTGCCATGCCATTTCCACCTGGCGCCTCAGTTGGACCAGCGTTCGTGCTGGACGTGCAGACCGCGTGAGACGACGCTTCATCCAGTCCCAAACATGCTCAATGGGGGACAGATCCGGAGATCTTGCTGGCCAGGGTAGTTGACTTACACCTTCTAGAGCACGTTGGGTGGCACGGGATACATGCGGACGTGCATTGTCCTGTTGGAACAGCAAGTTCCCTTGCCGGTCTAGGAATGGTAGAACGATGGGTTCGATGACGGTTTGGATGTACCGTGCACTATTCAGTGTCCCCTCGACGATCACCAGTGGTGTACGGCCAGTGTAGGAGATCGCTCCCCACACCATGATGCCGGGTGTTGGCCCTGTGTGCCTCGGTCGTATGCAGTCCTGATTGTGGCACTCACCTGCACGGCGCCAAACACGCATACGACCATCATTGGCACCAAGGCAGAAGCGACTGTCATCGCTGAAGACGACACGTCTCCATTCGTCCCTCCATTCACGCCTGCCGCGACACCACTGGAGGCGGGCTGCACGATGTTGGGGCGTGAGCGGAAGACGGCCTAACGGTGTGCGGAACCGTAGCCCAGCTTCATGGAGACGGTTGCGAATGGTCCTCGCCGATACCCCAGGAGCAACAGTGTCCCTAATTTGCTGGGAAGTGGCGGTGCAGTCCCCTACGGCACTGCGTAGGATCCTACGGTCTTGGCGTACATCCGTGCGTCGCTGCGGTCCGGTCCCAGGTCGACGGGCACGTGCACCTTCCGCCGACCACTGGCGACAACATCGATGTACTGTGTAGACCTCACGCCCCACGTGTTGAGCAATTCGGCGGTACGTCCACCCGGCCTCCAGCATGCTCACTATACGCCCTCGCTCAAAGTCCGTCAACTGCACATACGGTTCACGTCCACGCTGTCGCGGCATGCTACCAGTGTTAAAGACTGCGATGGAGCTCCGAATGCCACGGCAAACTGGCTGACACTGACGGCGGCGGTGCACAAATGCTGCGCAGCTAGCGCCATTCGACGGCCAACACCGCGGTTCCTGGTGTGTCCGCTGTGCCGTGCGTGTGATCATTGCTTGTACAGCCCTCTCGCAGTGTCCGGAGCAAGTATGGTGGGTCTGACACACCGGTGTCAATGTGTTCTTTTTTCCATTTCCAGGAGTGTAGATTCGAATACTCAGTACTTTTTTAAACAAACATGGGTTTATTTTGTGCTTCAATTTGCACGTGTTGCGTCTCATATACGTCAAATCACAACCCCAGTACTAGGATTCATCCCTGCAAATGGTGGCGATCAGCTGCTTCAATTGGGGGACAGTTGCCTCGCTTCCCCGCTACGGCGTGGTAGGGGCTCGGTTTCAGACATATGCGTCTATTTGTTTGTGTTTGGCATTCGTGTGAATCGTCGAGTGACTGTCAAAAAATCGACGAAAAAGAATTTTGTGTGGTGATTAAACATTACTTTATGAAAGGCAAAACGCCTCAGGAGACTAAAGAGAAGCTTGATAAACATTACGGTGGCTCTGCACCTTCGATTAGAACAGTTTATAAGTGGTTTCAAAATTTTTAGAGTGCCCATATGGGCACAAGTGATGCTCAACGTTCTGTACGCCCTGTGGAGGTTACGACTCTAGAAATCATTGATAAAATCTATGATAGGTGATGGATGACGGAAGAGGTGCGTCAGATTGCTAGTGCTGTCGGCATCTCGAATGAATGTGTATATAATATTTTGCATAAGCATTTGGGCATGAGAAAGCTATCCGTAAGATGGGTTCCGCGATTGCTCACGCTTGACCAAAAACGTGTGAAGTGTTGCGGGGATGGTTTTCAGCTGTTCAGGAAGAATCCGCAGGACTTTAAGCGCCGTTTCGTCACTGTGGATGAAACACGGATACATTAATACACTCCTGAGACAAAGAACAATCTAAACAATGGGTTACGAAGAGAGAATGTGCACCAATAAAGGCAAAGACCATTCCTATGGCCGGATAGTTTATGGCGACTGTCTTTTGGGATTCGCAAGGGATAATCCTCATCGACTATCTGGAAAAGGGTAATATTATTCATCGTTATTGGACCGTTTGAAAACCGAGCTGCAAGAAAAACGCCTGCGACTGGACCGCATAAAAGTCCTTTTCCATCACGACAATGCACCAGCACCCACCTCGGCAGTTGTGGTCGCAAAATTAATGGAAACAGGATTCCAACTCGTTTCACATCCCCCCTACACTCCAGACTTGGCTCCATCGGAATACTGTTTGTTCCCCAATTTGAAGAAATGGCTGGCGGGTCAATGATTTTATTCAAACGAGGAGTTGAATGCAGCAACTAATAGCTATTTAGCAGACTTGGACAATTCCTATTATTCAGAAGGGATCAACAAATTAGAACAGCGTTGGACGAAGTGTATAAGTCTAAAAGGAGACTATGACGAAAAATAAAAAAGGTTTACCCCAAACACATAACTAGTTTTTATCTATGCACGGACTTTTCAAACGCCCCTCGTACCTGAACGATCTCTGCCAAATGAGGTCGCTTCTTAATGTGTGTGGAACGCGTGATCGCGAAATATCTGCTGATATCAACAGCGATTTCTAATTAAATTAAATGCCAGTGTCGTCTCAGTTGGGCGTCTATTCTTGTGATTTGCTGTCAAAAAGCTCACTGTCCGCAGTAATTGAAGGAGTACTGCAACTGCTGCTTTGCGATACGAAATTGTTACTGCAGTCTGTATAAATAAAAATGTAAATGTTGCTTTGTTCAATATCGTGCACCTCTGAAAGTTCCTGACCGATTGCTGTCAAAATTTTGACACAACATCGAATTCTAAAACGGGTGTGTTTTTAGATACCTACTTCTTTAATATACGATGTATAATAAATGTATATGTTACTTTTTGAGATTTTTTTGTAACAACCCCATCAATAAATTTTAATAATTTGTATACTACATACTGAAACGGTACAGTAGCTTCCGCTCCATAAGTAGCAGGTTTCGCTGCTCTCTCGCACTGGGAAACATAACCGGAGGCGGCTCCGCCGCCAATTTTATTGCACGACGCCGCCGGCCGCACCTGCAACTGAACGCATGTGGACGGGTGGAAAGAAATGTGTCAGGCTTCATATTTATATGTGTCGTGTATTATGCATTTCTTGTACGTGAATGTGAATCTGCACATGAATTTTCCTAATCCTCGGTACGCGTTTCCATAAAGCGTGACCAAATGTTAGTTGGGAAGTAGTTCTGTAGTACAGTAGTGCCAACCTTACTCCTGGGTAGGGGATCAGAGAGACAGCACAGGCAGGTCAACGTCTAAGACGTTCCAGTGTCACAAGATTTGGGATGGAGAGGTTGGTCACGGACAAGTGGTTCGACCATCCCCTCCACCGGGGCCCAGGAAGACCTCTGGGTGCCCGCGATTTTCTGGGAGTGTTACAGAAGACGGGTAAGTGAGCAGTCGTGCCCTCAGTGCGTCTGTCTGATGTTCACGCGTGGAAGAGAGGTATTTGAATATTTGGACTAATTCTTTTATTTCCAGCTTCGGATTGTGTAAGGAAGTGAATGATCTCGTTTAATTTCGGAAATTTGACCCCCTGTGTTAATGTATCAGGTCCTCAGTTTGCCCATTATCCTCCTCATACACTGGATGTCCCATGTAAAATATTGGGAGACTTTGGTGGTATACATTTGACCAACGCAAGTCCGTCTTTCCCGTAGATATGTGCGTGCAGATTAGTATATAATATACCCGAGCTATAAGTTCTAAAATTGTAATATCTGTAAACTGAGTCGATTGCTGCAATCTTTGTTAAGTCGAGTAATAATGTTTAAAATAAATAAATAATCAATTGTCATCAATTTTTAACATACCCTAAAAATCACAAAGGAGTCAAGTTAAAGGAATTCATTTAAAATAAAAGATATAGAATGCAGGGACCCACACATCAAAGTGTGAGCCCTACATCCCCTTGCCCAGTATCGTACAGAATAGGTCACGCTCTCTAGGTACCGCTCTCAAGCTCCCGTCCCGTTATCCGTTGTGCAGTTTTCATTCAGGGCTTGAAGACATCAACTTTCATCTGGCGTCTCTAGGCAAGGAGGTCTGACAGTAATTTTTCAATACATTTAAAAAATAGGTTAATAAAAATGACTTTCGGAAATTTGCGATTAGTGACATATACATACTCTATGTAAGAACAAGCGTAAATGTTGGTTTCTTCAATAGCTCAAAGCTCCGAAAGTCCTTCGTGGACTCCTTTCAAATCGTGACAAAATGTTGCACTGGAATACTCAAGTATTTTTACGTATTTCCTGCAACGCCATGTGGTATATATGTAATATGTATACGAGGACTATTCGGAAAGGTCCGGTGGGATGTGGAAAGGAAACCACAGTGAAAATACGATGAAGCTTTGCACAGTTGTGTTGGGCAGTGTCTCTAGTATGCCCATCGATCGCGTCACACGGCACTTTTCATTTCTGAGCTCACAGTGAGATGCTTACAACAACCGTGTCTCCCGTCAAGTGTGAGATTTCGCCTGATGCCATGCAGCCCACATAACACAATTGTCTTACGTTTCCTTCTGCAAGTCAATTCTCAGCTGCACTCTGAAGGTGTAACGAATATGATCCTGCAGCGTTTTCGATGGGAGATGTTTGATCACCCACAATAGAGCCCGTAATTGACTCTCCCTGAGTTTCATCTGTGCTCACATGAACCGTTAGCTATGAAGACAACATCCTGGCGCAGACAACGAGCTGTAAACCAGCATAGAGAATTGGCAGACGGCTTGCTTCTTTGACGAGGGTATGGGAAAGCCAGTACAGCGCTATGACAAATGTCAATTCGGAGCTGCGACTATGTAGAGAAGTAGCTGGCATGTGTAGCTAACTGTTGAAAATGAAACATTTTTGATTTTCACAGTGGTTTCCATTTTGTGACAGATCGGACGTTACTTTCCGAATAGGCCTCGTATAATGAAAGAAAAATGTTATAAAAGTGTTGATTTGTTCAAAATCGTCAATCTTCGAAAGTTCTTGGCCGATTGCTTTGAAATTTTGACACAACGTTGGATTCCAATACGGACGTGTTTTAGGTACGTAATTCCTTAATATATGTATATTTTAGTCGATATAATTGATCCGTGCTATGCCAGACCATATCGTTCAGTTGACATGGTTGCGTTGATTGTCTTTAGCTCGCGAAAGTGTTTTTAGTGTGACCTACTTAGAGTTCGATTGCTGGACCATCGTCTGACACTGGCCTTTGTGTTTTATTTTATAACTGTATTATTAAGTTACCATCATTTGTCTCACCTGTTTGGTGATCTGTTATTTGTTTGTTCTTTTTTAATTAACTTTTGCTATGCCATTCACCATTTTACAGTATATTGTTAAGATTTTTTTATAATTTCCGTTTTGGCGTTAAAGGCCAGCTTATCTTCAAAATTATTGGCTGTCTATATTTTATGTATTTGTTAAATTTTAATTAATTGCCATTTTTCGCGTCAGCCGGCCAGGGTGGCTGAGCGGTTCTAGGCGCTACACTCTGGAATCGCGCGATTGCTACGGTCGCAGGTTCGAATCCTGCCTCGGGCATGGATGTGTGTGATGTCCTTAGGTTAGTTAGGTTTAAGTAGTTCTAAGTTCTAGGGGACTGATGACCTCAGATGTTAAGTCCCATAGTGCTCAGAGCCATTTGAACCTTTTGAACCATTTTTTTGCGTTAAAGGCCTTCAGCCGTGTCTGTGGTTGCGTGTCTTATAAGACTGATTGCGACCTCATTTGTTTGTTTCCAAAAATTATTTATTAAAATAAGTGTGTGAAATTGCAAAGCAAACCAACAGTAATTGATTCGGGCCCCGTCCACAATCGTAACCCATCCTACCTGCCTCAATTACCTAGGTCTCAGTCATGTATACGTGTACACGTAATATATAAAGGGAAAACATTGTTACCAAAAATCTCAAAATGTACCATCCCGGTTCATTTCAAATGTTCACACGTTACTGTAATAAACGTTTAGACTTATAAGTAATAGAGAAACCTTGATGACAAATAGGAAGGTCGTAATTATGGCTTATTGGCTTATGAAATCGGGAAGAAGGAGATGGACAGAGAAAGGGGGAGGAGCTGATACATTGAGAGAGTAGGAGGTTCCAGGAGGAGATAGAGAGGGGAGGAGGTGATTGACAGAGAGATGGTGAGAAAGAGAAGATGGACAAATAAAGGGGGAGAGGAGATGGGCAGAGACAGGGGAGAGAAGGAGATTACGACTTATATCCAATTCCCATATATATTAGAAACGCGAGCTTCCTATTTTCTTTCTTTCCTGTTTAAGCAGACTGAGCGACAGTGAAGCGTGGTCGGGTGGAGTTAGTTCGTGTATAGTTAATTAATTACATCACGATCGATGTTTACATCTACATCTATATCTACATACATACTCCGCATGGCGGAGCGGACCTCGTACCACAACTAGCATCTTCTCTCCCTGCTCCACTCCCAAACAGAACGAGGGAAAAATGACTGCCTATACGCCTCTGTACGAGCCCTAACCTCTCTTGTCTTATCTTTGTGGTCTTTCCGCGAAATGTAAGTTGGCGGCAGTAAAATTGTACTGCAGTCAGCCTCAAATGCTGGTTCTCTAAATTTCCTCAGTAGCGATTCAGGAAAAGAACGCCTCCTTTCCTCTAGAGACTCCCACCCGAATTCCTGAAGCATTTCCGTAACACTCGCGTGATGATAAAACCTACTAGTAACAAATCTAGCAGCCCGCCTCTGAATTGCTTCTATGTCCTCCCTCAATCCGACCTGATAGGGATCCCAAACGCTCGAGCAGTACTCAAGAATATGTCGTATTAGTGTTTTATAAGCGGTCTCCTTTACAGATGAACCACATGTTCCCAAAATTCTACCAATGAACCGAAGACAACTATCCGCCTTCCCCACAACTGCCCTTACATGCTTGTCGCACTTCATATCGCTCTGCAATGTTACGCCCAAATATTTAATCGACGTGACTGTGTCAAGCGCTACACTACTAATGGAGTATTCAAACATTACAGGATTCTTTTTCCTATTCATCTGCATTAATTCACATTTGTCTATATTTAGAGTTAGCTGCCATTCTTTATGCTTTGTAAACATAAATTTTTCACTTTCTATTTGCTCAACAGTTATATCCTTGTGTGACGTAAACTGCTTGGAAAAAGAAATAAAATGCTTGAACAAAAATTGGGAACCACCGTGAGAAATGCATGCTTGAACATAGGTACAGACGCCAGCCAAGCCAGCAGGTAGTGCTGTATTATTTGAGCACCAACGGCACCTGTACAGTGTCCTGAATACGTTTCAAGTAACACTCGTAGCAGAGCAGTGTTCTGTGTAGTTGTGAGTGCGTTATGTCGGCGCTGAATGACTTCGAACGTTCGCATACTGCTGGGTGTCGCACGGTGGGTGCTTCCGCAATAATGGTAGCCGAAGTGTTTGGAGTTTCAAGAGACACCCTACTGATCATTTATGTCGCATACAGGAAAACAGAATAAATATCTTCCGCTCAGCCACAGTGGGGACGGCAGTGTCTGTTCACTTATCGTGACGGAGGGTCGTTCAAAACGATTGAGAGAAAATAAGGCGACGCTGCAGAAGTCACTGCAGAACGGAATGTCGAACCCCCGAATCCCGTCAGTACCGAAACAATACTGAGGGAGCTTCACAATCTGGAATTCCAGAACCAAATGCCCGCAACAGGAAAATGTTGTGCCTGGACTATAGAGCAATGGAAACATTTCATTTGGTCGAATAAGTCTTGTTTCACACTGTTTCCAACTTCTGACCGAGTTTACGTCACAAGAGTGAAACATAGCGGAGATCGGTGACGATGTGGGTAGGAATATCGTGGTATTACGTGGGGCCAATGCTTCTTCTGCTAGGTCGCATTACTGCCAAGGAAAAAGGAATCATTTTCATTGATAGATCCATCCCATTGTGCAGTGTTCGTTTCCCAATGGCGATGCTATTCTGCAAGAGGACAGGGCCCATCTTGACGTAGCTAGTATCGTCCAGGACCGGTTTTGTGAGCACGAAGTGCCGATTGTCCCGTGGCCACCACAGTAACAAGACTGAGCCTTTATGGTTTACTTTGGAGAGTAGGATTCCTGATATCTATCCAACTCCTTCCTGAACTTGAGAACATTTTGCAGGAAGAACGGTGTAGGATCCCTTGGAAACTATACACGGCCTATATTTACCAATTCCGAGACGACTGAAAACTGTTTTCAATGGCAACGAATTTCCTACACCGTATTGGGCATGGAAATGTGTCGTGTTTATGGTGTTTCCATATTTTTGCCCACCCCTGTATTAGTGATTCTTCGACAAGCCGTGTTTATTCTTGGGCACTGAATCTGCCTTCTAAGGCTGCAAAGGCCGTTGCCAGAAAATGTTAATAATGTGTTCTGCTTTACCAGCAGCACGGAGGCAAGCCGTGTTTGAGTGCGTCGATCCTTTAATGACGATGTTTCGTGGGAAGATGTAAGACACTATTGGTCGTTTTGAGTTGTAAATTATTCTACATTTACATCTACATTTATACTCCGCAAGCCACCCAACGGTGTGTGGCGGAGGGCACTTTACGTGCCACTGTCATTACCTCCCTTTCCTGTTCCAGTCGCGTATGATTCGCGGGAAGAACGACTGTCTGAAAGCCTTCGTGCGCGCTCTAATCTCTCTAATTTTACATTTGTGACCTCCTCGAGAGGTATAAGTAGGGGGAAGCAATATATTAGATACCTCATCCAGAAACGCACCCTGTCGCAACCTGGCGAGCAAGCTACACCGCGATGCAGAGCGCCTCTCTTGCAGAGACTGCCACTTGAGTTTGTTAAACATCTCCGTAACGCTATCACGGTTACCAAATAACCCTGTGACGAAACGCGCCGCTCTTCTTTGGATCTTCTCTATCTCCTCCGTCAACCCGATTTGGTACGGATGCCACACTGATGAGCGGTACTCAAGTATAGGTCGAACGAGTGTTTTGTAAGCCACCTCCTTTGTTGATGGACTACATTTTCTAAGGACTCTCCCAATGAATCTCAACCTGGTACCCGCCTTACCAACAATTAATTTTATATGATCATTCCACTTCAAATTGTTCCGCACGCATACTCCCAGATATTTTACAGAAGTAACTGCTACCAATGTTTGTTCCGCTATCATATAATCATACAATAAAGGATCCTTCTTTCTATGTATTCGCAATACATTACATTTGTCTATGTTAGGGGTGAGTTGCCACTTCCTGCACCAAGTGCCTATTACTGTTCATTTAGTTTTTTGGCCCTAGCTGTTAAATACAATACTAGTACTGACTACACATCCTTGATTAATCTCGCTAGACATCTTGCTGAACATTGACATAATTTCTGTACCGGTTCTATTATTTTACTTGTAATACTCGCTCTCTCTTGCACCCAAACATTCCACCCCAAATTTTAATTTTATCGCCCTCAAGTCGTTGGTCGTCACTACCTTCACACCCACTGTCCGACCCGGTACTCTTACTTGCGTCGCACGCTTTGATCACGTGAACATCTCGCAGAACTTGACAGCAATTAAATGTATAGTCCCTTTCCTTTACCGTACTTCTATAACCAGACAGCTACATCAAAGGGACACTGACTTCAATGATTAATTTATATACACTTCTGACAAAAAAGTGAAGCACCCGTAAACTTAAACACAATCGGTGGGTTGGTACACCATTACAGCTGCAGTTCTTTGCGACAGCTCGAATGGCCACCAGAGGCATCATTGCAGTTGGCATTTAGCGTTGTTACCAGGCCCGGTAGGGAACACGAGGTGCATGAACAGCGTCAGACGTTGGGTGGTAACTGTGAAGGATGCAAATGTGCCGCGTACATGTGTATGAGCGATATCAGGTACTAAGAAAGTTTGAAAGGTGGTCTTACTGCCCGCATCTCGTGGTCGTGCGGTAGCGTTCTCGCTTCCCACGCCCGGGTTCGCGGGTTTGATTCCCGGCGGGGTCAGGGATTTTCTCTGCCTCGTGATGGCTGGGTGTTGTGTGATGTCCTTAGGTTGGTTAGGTTTAAGTAGTTCTAAGTTCTAGGGGACTGATGACCATAGATGTAAAGTCCCATAGTGCTCAGAGCCATTTGAACCATTTGGTCTTATTGTGGACGTCCATTTGGCCAACTGTTCGCATCGCGCAGTATGAATATCTGCGTGGCATACAGAAGTGAGAGTGGTCTGACGATGGACCACGTGTGGACGTGGGGGCTGGCATGTTCATCGTCAAGGTAGCAGTCGGCCACGTCTGACTTCTGCACCTGTTACCCGACAACCAGTAAAGGGCTCCCTGCAACACTCTGAATCATCCCACGCCATTGGCCAGAGACTAGCAGCGATCGAAATAGACAGTTACTGTCCAGTGCGTCGGTTTCCGTTAACACCACAACACAAACGGCTGCGTTCAGCGATGAGTCGCGATTCTGCACTATTCCAGATGACCATTGGCGGCTAGTATGGAGGCAACCTGGGGAAAGGTCTCATCCTTCAAATACACTACTGGCCATTAGAATTGCTACACCAATAACAAATACAGAAGGTAAACGGGTATTCATTGGACAAATATACTATACTAGAACTGACATGTGATTACATTTTCACAAATTTTGGGTGCATAGATCCTGAGAAATCAGTACCCAGAACAACCACCTCTGGCCGTAATAACGGCCTTGATACGCCTGGGCATTGTGTCAAACAGAGCTTGGATGGCGCGTACAGGTACAGCTGCCCATGCAGCTTCAACACGATACCACAGTTCATCAAGAGTAGTGACTGGCGTATTGTGACGAGCCAGTTGCTAGGCCACCATTGACCAGACGTTTTAAATTGATGAGAGATCCGGAGAATGTGCTGGATAGGGCAGCAGTCGAACATTTTCTGAATCCAGAAAGGTCCGTACAGGACCTGCAACATGCGGTCGTGCGTTATCCTACTGAACTGTAGGGTTTCGCAGGGATGGAATGAAGGGTAGAGCCACGGGTCGTAACACATCTGAAATGTAACGTCCATTGTTCAAAGTTCCGTCAATGCGAACAAGAGGTGACCGAGACGTGTAACCAATGGCACCCCATACCATCACGCCGGATGATACGCCAGTATGGCGATGACGAATACACGCTTCCAATGTGCGTTCACCGCGATGTAGCCGAACACGGATGCGACCATCATGATGCTGTAAACAGAACTTGGATTCATCCGAAAAAATGACGTTTTGCCATTCGTGCACCCAACTTCGTCGTTGAGTACACCGTCGCAGGCGCTCCTGTCTGTGATGCAGCGGCAAGGGTAACCGCTGCCATGGTGTCCGAGCTGATAGTCCATGCTGCTGCAAATGTCGAACTGTTCGTGCAGATGGTTGTTGTCTTGCAAACGTCCCCATCTGTTGACTCAGGGATCGTGACTGCACGATCCGTTACAGCCATGCGGATGAGATGCCTGTCATCTCGACTGCTAGTGATACGATTCCGTTGGGATCTAGCACGGCGTTCCGTATTACCCTCCAGAACCCAGCGATTCCATATTCTGCTAACAGTCATTGGATCTCGACCAACGAGAGCAGCAATGTCGCGATACCATAAACCGCAATCGCGATAGGATACAATCCGATCTTTATGAAAGTCGGAAACGTGATGGCACGCATTTCTTCTCCTTACACGGGGCATCACAACAACGTTTCATCAGGCAACGTCGGTCAACTGCCGTTTGTGTATGAGAAATCAGTTGGAAACTTTCCTCATGTCAGCACGTTGTAGGTGTCGCCACCGGCGCCAACCTTCTGTGAATGCTCTGAAAAGCTAATCATTTGCATATCACAGCATCTTCTTCCTGTCGGTTAAATTTCGCGTCTGTAGCACGTCATCTCCGTGGTGTAGCAATTTTAATGGCCAGTAGTGTGTTTTGGAATAACACAGCTGCGTTACTGCTGGCGTGATGGTGTGAGGATCCGTCGGGCATGACCTCAGGCCACGTCTGGTTATGATTAAGGAAAATGAGACAGCACAACGGTACGTCACGGACGGGCTACCTCTCGTACTTCAGAATCTTAGTCCCACTTTGCAGCAGCACAGTGTTCGGCCACACATTTCACATTTCTCTCTGAACTGTGATGGTGAGGTACTGCCGTGGCCAGCAAAATCATTTGATCTGTCCTCGGCAGAATATGTTTTGGACCAGCTCCGATATCAGCTCCATCCCAGTGCCCATATCTAGGATGTTCAAGGGCCAGTTATATGTGGACCAGATTTCCTCAGGAGAGGATACAATGGCCTTATGATCCCCTTTTCATTCTATCCGCATCCAAGCCAGAGAGGGCCCATCGTCCTACTGCCAGTTTCTTTGTTAATTTGACTTCATTTTATAACCACTGAAATAACGTCACATACCAATGCGACTCGTGAAGATTTCTTTCCTTTCCTCCTCACCTTCTGGGTGCTCACCTTTTCTGTCAGATGGTGTGTTCGTTTACACAAATAAAAAAGTGGTAATCTTACACTGGGAAGTCATTTAGTGAAACTGAAGTTAAGAGACCTGGACGTCCTCAACGAAGCGTTATATGTCCTCTGCTATTACTAACATATATAAAACACTTTAGAGACAATCTGTCGTACCTCTTGGATAGTTTGCAGCAGTGCTGTCGTTTGCTAAACTCATCAGAATATCAAAACCAACTACCGAACGATTAGACAAACTGTCTGCATTGTACCAATAGTGGCTGTTGATTCTAAATAATAAAAAGTAGTACGAATATCGATTAGTTTACTCATGTTCAGAGCTCGAAGGGGCGATCTGTAGTGATTACTTAGGAGAAGAAGCACTTCTTAGCCGAGTTCGCTATAAAAACTTTATTGTAGATAACCAGCTTTTGTAAAACTAAGTTACCATCGTCAGATCAGAAATAAAATTACAAGAATTGCTACAAATTGTTACACAAATAGTACAAAATTAACCCATAGCACAATCAAATGACAACATATTCTCATAAAGGTTATTGCAAACATCTTGTGCTAGCTACATACAAAATCTTTCCATTGAATTTCCAGGTACATAAAATGAAATATGGGCGATGCTTTGGCACGTCAAAACTAAAATTACTATGTACGTCACAATTCGCCAAAACATCGTTCCCTTGACATAGCACATCAAGTCTACCAAGGCGGCACAAAACTGTCAACAGCCAATGCATGGGACGAACTGACCACAAGCACAGCAGGTGTCGCTGCGGTACTGTACATAGATTCTATCAGTGAAAGTGAAATACGTGATTTAAAAACACCCATGATTCGAAATACACGTATACAAAAAATTCTGAAATGTTTATGAAATATTTTGATGATTTCTTCATGACAGAATAGTGCTTAGAAACCTAATATATCATATTTACGAAATATGCACTATATCACTACAAATCTGCAAGTACCTTTTTTCTACAGTATCGCTAAGTAAGCAACAAACATAGTTCAAAAGAAAAACAATTTTTTGTAAAGTAAGACTATGTGCTAAAAGAATTTTTAGTGCATTATTGAAATCAAAATACACAGATGTTCAACTTAATATCTGCAGCTAGCGCAACCAATTTGAAAATTATGCCAATATAGAGCAACGTTTCATATTTAGTGCCCCAAAAAATTTGGCGATGTGATAGCCTATATCAGGTCCATTAATACTATGTAGGATACCAGTGGAAAACCACCAGAAATAATGACAGTCCGTATCTTAGAATGAGTACGTAAACGTTTGTAGCTAAAGAATTATGAACATGAGAAACATCCTTATTCGCAAACCAACAAAAGCTCATTAATTCTGTTATACTAATATGAGTTATGGACTAATATATACATTAATAGCTGGGAATACAATAATGTAGCCAAACATCTGTCTTCATACACCAACATATAAAAAGGATGGAAACTTGAAAAACCCATAAGATATGCCACAGACCTGGAAAAAGCCAAAAGTGAATACTTAGAGGTTTTCCTTATTAAATCGTTTTATTACAGCACCGTAGCTCGACGTAGATTCCTAGTACCTGTATGCAACAGAATAATACTATTTTGTATCTGAAGAGTAAAAGGCCATAATTTTGTCGCTCACTGTCTACGTTAGAACCATTGTGCAAAAAATACTGAATGAATATTAGCGAATTATGAGACGTCCTACTGCCTCAACAACAGCGTATGCTACCTCCTGCCTACATACTGAGATTAAAGAGGATATTAGTAGAAATTCAATAATCTTTCGTTTACACAACAGCGCAGTTGGAATTATTACAGATCTAACAAAATAATCCTCTATCTAAAAGGTATAAGGTAGACCATTATAGACGAGGTGCATTCAAGTTCTAAGGCCTCCGATTTTTTTTCTCTGTACTGGAAAGAGATAGAAACATGCACATTGTTTTAAAATGAGTCCGCGTTCATTGTCAATACGTCCCAGAGATGGCAGGACCATACGGCAGATGGAATTTTACCGCCAGCGGAGAGAATGAGAACTGTTTTAAATACTTAAAATGGCGACGTTTTCCTTACTTGAACAGTGTGCAATCATTCGTTTTCTGAATTTGCGTGGTGTGAAACCGATTGAAATTCATCGACAGTTGAAGGAGACATGTGGTGATGGAGTTATGGATGTGTCGAAAGTGCGTTTGTGGATGCGACAGTTTAATGAAGGCAGAACATCGTGTGACAACAAACCGAAACAACCTTGGTCTCACACAAGCCGGTCTGACGACATGATCGAGAAAGTGGAGAGAATTGTTTTGGGGGATCGCCGAATGACTGTTGAACAGATCGTCTCCAGTGTTGGCATTTCTGTGGATTCTGTGCACACAATCCTGCATGACGATCTGAAAATGCGAAAAGTGTCATCCAAGTGGGTGCCATGAATGCTGACGGACGACCACATGGCTGCCCTTGTGGCATGTTGCCAAGCAATGTTGATGTGCAATGACAGCATGAATGGGACTTTCTTTTCGTCAGTTGTGACAATGGATGAGATGTGGATGCCATTTTTCAATCCAGAAACAAAGCACCAGTCAGCTCAATGAAGGCACACTGATTCACAGCCACCAAAAAAATTTCGGGTAACCGCCAGTGCTGAATAAATGATGGTGTCCATGTTCTGGGACAGCGGGGGCGTAATCCTTACCCATTGCGTTCCAAAGGGCACTATGGTAACAGGTGCATCGTACGAAAATGTTTTGAAGAACAAATTCCTTCCTGCACTGCAACAAAAACGTCCGGGAAGGGCTGCGCGTGTGCTGTTTCACCAAGACAACGCACCCGCACATTGAGCTAAAGTTACGCAACAGTTTCTTCGTGATAACAACTTTGAAGTGATTCCCCATGCTCCCTACTCACCTGACCTGGCTCCTAGTGACTTTTGGCTTTTTCCAACAATGAAAGACACTCTCCGTGGCCGCACATTCACCAGCCATGCTGCTATTGCCTCAGCGATTTTCCAGTGGTCAAAACAGACTCCTAAAGAAGCCTTCGCCGCTGCCATGGAATCATGGCGTCAGCGTTGTGAAAAATGTGTAAGTCTGCAGGGCGATTACGTCGAGAAGTAACGCCAGTTTCATCGATTTCGGGTGAGTAGTTAATTAGAAAAAAAATCGTAGACCTTAGAACTTGAAAGCACCTCGTACACATGAACGTAGCTCGGAGTCTATGTCGAACCATTGCCCAATAATTCCTGAAGGATTAAAGTTTAGGATCTGAAACATTTCCATTTACTAGCAACTGAATACCCTTCTCTGTCTGAAGAACAGACGGCCAAAACTCCTCTAGATCTATACACACGAAATACATCAACACTTACATGACATATGCACCACTAAATTGCCCAAGGTGTCGGTAAGTGTTAATATATTTCATATGTAGAGATCTAGCGAAGCCGCTGATGAGACGCACTTATATGCAATTGTGAAACATTTTCCAGCATAGACCACAAGAAGGCGATTCAGACAATGCACCACGTGGAAGCAAGAGAGGACTAGTTTCATATGTAGCTATTGCAAAGTAGTACTATGTATTCAGCCATGTTTTGAAAAATTTCATAAAAACGTAGCCGTGAATAAATTAATTTGTTTGATTTACTAATAGTACTTACTTTCTTGTTTCTACAGATACCAATCCCTAATACAAAAAATTATTTTAAGCGGAACGTAAATGTCTCTTTGGACTCTCAGAGTAATAAACCATTCATGCCTTCTCTATTCTGTGGGTCCTTATGCATTCCATTTAAAATAATTATGAAACTACACACATAAAAAAAAGTTTTGCTTCACCCCGGTTTCCAGAGCTCCTGCAGATAGACGTTAACTGTGGATATTGTATCACAGACGCAGTCCCTTTGAATGTTCAGAGATGTTACTAATGCCGCCCAAAGATGTAAACAACCACGCATGAGCAGCGCCTATATGAAGGACGGGGTCCGACAGCCAATCAGTTCCAGTCATTCCACCAGGCAAGAGGTACATGGCTCGTGTTGTCTGTAGTTCAACCACGCCTAGACAGTCACTACCGCAGTTCGATCTCGTCCACATTTTTACTTTGTGCCAGGAAGGGCTCTCAACAAGGGAAGTGTCCAGGCGTCTCTGAGTGAACCAAAGTGATGTTGTTCGGACATGGAGGAGATACAGAGAGACATTCCTCGCTACAGCAACTGTCGATGACATGCCTCGCTCAGGCCACCCCAGGGGTAGTACTGCAGTGCATGAACGCTGCCAACGGATTATTGCTCTGAGGAACCCTGGCAGCAACGCCACCATGTTCGAACAATGCTTTTCGTGCAGCCACAGGATATCGCGTTACGACTCAAACTGTGCGCAATAGACTGCATGATGCGCAACTTCACTCCCGACGTCCATGACAGGTTCCATCTTTGCAACCACGACACCTTGCAGCGCGGTACAGATGGACCGAACAACGTGCCGAATGGTTCACTCAGGATTGGCATCACGTTCTCTTCACCGATGAGTGTCACATCTGTCTTCAACCAGACGATTGTCGGAGGCGTGTTTGGAGGCAACCCGGTCAGGCTGAACGCCTTAGACACACTTTCCAGCGAGTGCAGGAAGGTGGAGGTTCCCTGCTGTTTTGTGGTGGCTTCATGTGGGGTTGACGTAGGCCGCTGGTTGTCATGGAAGGTGCCGTAACAGCTGTACGATACGTGAATGCCATCCTCCGACCGATAGTGCAACCATATCGGCAGCATATTGGCGATGCATTCGTCTTCGTGGACGACAATACACGCCCCCATCGTGTACATCTTGTCAGTGACTTCCTCCAAGTTAACGAGATCGCTCGATTAGAGTGGCCAGCATGTTCTCCAGACATGAACCCAGTCGAACACGTCTGGTATAGATTGAAAAGTGCTGTTTATGGACGACGTGACCCATCAATCACCCTGAAGGATCTACTCCGAATCGTCGTTGAGGAGTGGGACAATCTGGACCAACAGTGCCTTGATGAACTTGTGGACAGTATGCCACGACGAATACAGGCATGCGTCAGTGCAAGAGGACGTGCTACTGGGTGTTAAAGGTACCGATGTGTACACCAATCTGGACCACCACTTCTGAAGGTCTCGGTATGTGGTGGTGCAACATGCAATGTGTGGTTTTCATGAGCAATAAAAAGGGCGAAAATGATGTTTTTGTTGATCTCTATTCCAATTTACAGTTCAGGTTCCGGAACTCTCGGAACCGAGGTGATGCAAACTTTTTTTGATGTGTATATGAAAAAAGAATCGAAAATTAAAAACATGGCCTGACTCAGTGTCCATTTCTAAAGGAGAACACTAATTTTACATTAATATGCGAAATTCTCACAAATTCGGTCACGAAAGGGTTAAATGATTCCTCAGCCGGTCTAGCACAGTTTATGACAAAAGGTCGCGAAACTCTCGCAGTTTTCTTCTTTTTCCAACCATTGCTGCCGCACCGCCAATCGGCTAACTTGTGTAAATATACTGCGAAAGTCGAGCTCGGCAGTTTGGGCGAGGGTATGAGGGAAAGTCTAAAGACGATCCAGGGGCCCTGCGGCCTGGCTGCTGCAGTTCCTCACGTCCTGGACGACGTTAAGAGTCTCCCAACCCAAGGCGAAAGCAAAGGGTGTGTGGCGCAGAGGGAGCTGTGTCCTGTGACTGGGGGGTGGGGGGGGGGGGGGGTTGAGTGGGGCTGTTCGGCTGCGGGTGACGTTGCTCACTCTGTGTGCGACCCCTTTGCATTGGGCAGCTGCTACTCCCCTCCCTCTCCTTCCGCAGAGCGCAGACCAGCTGGTGCTCTGAATGCCGGCGACCCCGTTTGTCGGCGTGGGATCTCGGCGCGAGTCGGCAAAAGTGCTTCGCCGCGCCTGTGGGTAACCGGGGCGTGTTCTGCAGAAGTCAGGAGGTGATGACGTTGCCTGGGCCAGGTTACCTGGGTCCAGACCGCCGAACGACTGGGTGGCCGGCCCGCCACCTTAGGAGGAGCGAGTCTTTGGCCGCTCGGGCAAGTGGGCGGCGAAGAACGAGGAGTGCATCCGCTTCTCCGGAGTGTGGGGTGCACTTGCCTGTGAGCGCTGAGTGAAATCGTCGATGATGGGGCCACTGAAGGGGACCAGTACGTTGGCAAAAGTGTGTTGTACCTGGTAGCTCAGGAGCGCCCTTGGCCTAGGGGCGAGGTTGGTGGGCGAGCTGCAGTAGTGTCTCCCCCCCCCCCTCCCCCCCCCATTCCAGAGGAGACAGGCTCCCAACCCATTTTTTTTTGGTTGTCTAAACATGGCTGACGAAGAGACAAGCGAATTGTGTGCGCCTGCGATAGCTTCAGTGCTTCTTGTTCCCTCCCTGACAGGGGGAACGGGGCAGATCTAGGGGAGTGTTAGTGATAGACATATGAGGATTACATAGTTGTTGTTGTTGTGGTCTTTAGTCCTGAGACTGGTTTGATGCAGTTCTCCATGTTACTCTATCCTGTGCAAGCTTCTTCATCTCCCAGTACCTACTGCAACCTACATCTTTCTGAATCAGTTTACTGTTTTCATCTCTTGGCCTCCCTCTACGATTTTTACCGTCCACGCTGCCCTCCAATACTAAATTGGTGATCCCTTGATGCCTTAGAACATGTCCTACCAACCGATCCCTTCTTCTAGTCAAGTTGTGCCACAAACTTCTCTTCTCTCCAATCCTATTCAATACCTCCTCATTAGTTATATGATCTACCCATCTAATCTTCAGCATTCTTCTGTAGCACCACATTTCGAAAGCTTCTATTCTCTTCTTGTCTAAACTATTTATTGTCCACGTTTCACTTCCATACATGGCTACACTCCATACAAATACTTTCAGAAACAACTTCCTGACACTTAAACCTGAACTCGATCTTAACAAATTTCTGTTCTTCAGAAACGCTTTCCTTGCCATTGCCAGTCTACCTTTTATGTCCTCTCTACTTCAACCGTCATCAGTTATTTTGCTCCCCAAATAGCAAAGCTCTTTTACTGCTTTAAGTGTCTCATTTCCTAATCTAATTCCCTCACCATCACCCGACTTAATTCGACTACATTCCATTATCCTCGTTTTGCTTTTGTTGATGTTCATCTTATATCCTCCTTTCAAGACACGATCCGTTCCGTTCAACTGCTCTTCCAAGTCCTTTGCTCTCTCTGACAGAATTACAATGTCATCGGTGAACCGAAAAGTTTTTATTTCTTCCTGATAACGATGTCCTCTTGAGTAGTCCCCGCCTGGAGTTCCGAATGGGGGACTATTTTACCTCTGGAATATTTTACCCAAGAGTGCGCCATCATCATTTAACCACACAGTTATTGGAGTCCAATGTAAAAAATGGCAAGATTAGCCAAACTGCTATCTTGGCACTGAAAAATGAACTCGCCTCATGGGCCATCGCTCATACGAAGCTCGAAGGGCGAATTGAAGAACTTCAAAAAGAGAATGACAGATTACGGACAACCGATCAAGTCATGGGCTTTGTAGTGGCTCAAGTTGCACCAAAGACACAAAACACGAGAGAGACTATCATGAAAGTGTCACAGAAACTGGACACGGCGGTCTTTTTAAGACCTCTGCCTGGTCAGGACACGAAGAAAGTGCAGGAGATTTTTACCACAATGGTCAATCCCATTACGGAAAAAATAAAAGTAAACAAAGTTAAGGCAACTAAGAACTCTGCAATTGTACATGTTGCCACAGAAGAGGATAGGAAGAAAATACTGCACAACCTGAAGTTATGTAGAGCAGTTACGTGCGAATCTCCCAAAAAGAGGAACCCACTTGTGATTTTGTATGATGTACCTGTTACAGTGGATAACAGTGAACTCTGTGAAACAGAAGTCAAAATTTTGATGACATAGCTGATGAGGGTTTCAAAAATGAATTTAGACGAAGATTTATGACAGGACCAGGAGGAAGAGATATCGTACATCATGTTGCAGAGGTATCTGGATCTATGTGGAAAAGGCTCACATCTGTGGGCAGGATCTACGTTGGATTCCATGCCGTTAATGTGTGGGACTAGACCATATCCATAAATACTGTGATCGGAAGCAGGCTTGCTCCAGGTGTGGAGCAGAGGACCATGTCAAAAAAACTGTGTGAGATCTGGAATTGGCAATTCCTTGCATTTAAAGAGGCAAGAAGATCTACAATGCCACTGGGAGAAATTGGCCAACTTACTGGATGTTGGAGCAAAGATTGATCTCAAGAACTAATTATGGCTGAAGCCATGTCGGCGTGCAGGATGACAAAAAGGAAGTTCCTGGGCAAGAGACGAAGGGATACGGCAAGGGCTGTTAAGTTCAAACAATTTTTAACTTTTGTTACAGAAAGCGAATCGCTGAGAATGAAAAAGGCGGACGCGTGCGTACAGACGGATCCATGGGAGCAGCTGGCCGCTCCTTTTCACACCCCCAAGGACCAGAAATTGCCGAAAGATCGGGCACTGCGAGTTAGGCGTTCTGTTGAGATGGGCCAACCAGTATTTGTGAAAGGTAGCTCCACACGTGAAGAACCAGTGCAAGTGAATGCAGTTAGTAGCCCGAATGTCATAGTAATCTCAGGTCATCCTCAGATCAGATGCTTGGAAGATGATCCTATAAGAATTTATCTTAATTTAGAACATTCTTTGCAGTTATCCTGCCTGGAGTAGCCGGCTGTCCTGACAACAGCACATAGTGAGGGAAGGACATAAGTCAGACGCAAAGTCACCTTCTCGGCCATGGAGGCTATTGATAGAATAGAGTTGAAGACCATGAATCTCCCCACCAACTTTGGCGCCGTGCTAGACCTCGTCAAAAAGGTATTCGAAGGAAGAAACATTTGATCTTGATGAAATTTACAATCAGGCTGTCTTAGCTAACGGAAGGATAGCATACGACTGGAGGAAGACCTTCCCAGATTCATACGTTCATACGTATTTTCCATGACTACTACGACCCAGTTAGGGCAGGTAAACGCACATAATAGTAGACTGGTCATGCAGGAGCTTCAGAGGGTGGTGGAGGAGATGAGTCGACGTACTCTGTTTACAGGAGCCATACTCTCTTGCGGGAAACATAGCTTTCGCTGCGGTAAACTGGCAAGTAGTAAGCTTCGGAAATGATCCGAAGGCCACCATCATAATAATAAACAAAGCCTTAAGAGTAACAGTGCTTGCACACTTCTCAGATGACCATTGTACTGTCGTCGAGCTCCAGTCGCCCGTGGGAGTCATACACCTAGTGAACATGTACTTTCAGTACGGTGACGATATAGAAGTGTACCTCGACCAAATTGTACAAATAACCACGGCGCTGCGAGGTCGCAGGATGGTGGTGGTGGCATACATTAATGCGAAATCCCCCCCGTGGCACTCGGGATGGAAGAGGTGAGAAAATGGAGGAGAAGATCATGTCTCTGCAGGACATCGTCGCCAATAGAGCTGGAAATCCCGCCGCCTATACTGGTGGGGGAGGTGAAGGTACGAATGTAGACATAACGCTAGTGTCAGTTAATATTGCTGGCTAGTTGCAAAATTGGAGGTCACTGTAAGTGATCATAATTTAATTACCTTCACGCTTTCTGACAGAGAGTGCCACTGGGACATAGGGTGGGAAGTTCAGCTTAATTACAACAAAACCATCTGGGAGAGTCTAGCAAGAGAGTTTGACGTCCCGACATGGCCAGATGGTGACGAAGCCGTCAACAAGCATTCCAAACAGCTAGTGGGAGCTCAGTCTATGTGACTGCCGTAAGCTTAGTGACAACAGTGCATCCCAATTTAAGTTATACAATATAGCACTGAAGATGGTCACTCAGTGACAGAAAATCGATTTTGCAATAGTAAAAAATATACGACCAATGCTGTCTCTTTTTTCAAGCTTACTAGAGCGTTGATTGAACGCAGCTGTACCAACTAGGGGGCCTCTCCGTCACCATGTGTCTGCGGAACGAGGGCAGATGCGTCAGGCTATCAGGAGGGCGAGGAGGTACTACCAGCGAAGTGTCGTCTGGAAAGAGAAACAGCGATGGTTGCAAACCTACAGGGATGCCAAGAGACAATTTCAAAAGGAATTTAAAAATTTCTGGCTCCTGAGTTGGGAAAAAAATGTCCAAAGCCAACTGGCTTTTGATCCCTGGGGCATACCCTACAAAATAGTAAGGGGACAGATACGGTCGCCAATGGTACTTTCAACCATTAGGGATGTGAACCGGATGACGGGGTCTTGGCAGGAAACTGCCCAGGTCCTCCTCTGGTCCCTGCTCCCTGATGACAAGTAAGAGGAGGATACTGAAGAACAAGGCCTAATTAGGCAGGCACTTCGGGAAGAATACCTGAACAACAACATAATGTATCCATTCTCTGAGAACGAGGTGGCGACACGCATTAAATCACTCAAAAGCCCCAGGACCAGACGACAATACCTCGCTCCTCAACTGACAACACCTCTAAAAAGAGTACACAATGAGGCTTTGAGCCTCAGAACGTTTCCTTCTATCTGGAAATAAACCAACGTGGTAATCATCAAGAAAGGGCAGGATAAATATCCCAAAGAAGTTAAGTCCTACAGACCGATCTGTCTTTTGGATCTGCTCAGGTAACTGTCGGAGCGATTACTAGCTGACGGGCTGATGGCACACCACTCTGTGGGATGAGCAGCAGGCAATTTGGCTTTCGGCCACGGCGATCTGCGTCTGACGCAGTTGCCTTGGCGGCTGAGGTCTGTGGGTACTTAGTTGGCATCATGGTTGATATCAGTGGCTCCTTTGACAACCTGTGGTGGCCTTCGCTCTTCGCCTAAGTAAGGGAGAAAGAGTGTCCAGGCGCCCTATATGGGTGTCTTAGGAGCTATTGCATGGAAAGGGAGGTCTGGCTATCACCCCCTAGTGGGAGAGTGGGTAAGAGGATAAGAAAGGGGTGTCCACAGGTCTCTGTCCTGGAGCCACTCTTCTGGGCCTCTCCTGGACAACTTGGAGAACAGCGCTGATATGCTAGAAGTGATAGCCTACGCTGACGACCTTCTTCTATTGGTTGGCGGCCGAAGCTGAGAGGAACTAAAACCCAAAATTGAGAGAGCAATGACCACATTGTCGCAATTGTGTCACAGGACTAAACTCAAAGTTGCGCCAAACAAGTCAATATAGTTGCTTTTAAAGGGCCAATTGGCCAGGAACCCAACCATTCGGATTGAGGGCATACCGGTTATACGCCATCGCGAGGCACGTTACGTGAGTGTTATCCTAGACGAGAGATGGAGCTTCTCAACGCATAGGTCGTTAAAGGTTTTAAACAATCTTATCATGATAGGGCACAGGCGATTTCATCTTCCTCCACAACTCATCAGACTGTACCACAATACCATCCTTGCTTCCAACGTGGGTTACGGGTCTGGAGTCAGAGCTCACAGGCTCACGAGGGTTGTGCCTGGCATGGCTGTGAAGAGGGTGCAGCGCAACGTATTATTGCGATCGATTGGAGCCTACCGTACATCCCCAGGGTGGCACTACTGTTTCTCATGGGGCTGTGCCCCCTAGATATTAAAATCAGGGAACAGGCAGCGTGGTATTGGGCAAAAAGGGGACGAGTTGAAAATACTGAGGGCATTCTGGGGGTGTGAGTGGGGCACAAAGTTTTGATTATAAGAATGGAGGAAGAATAGTGGCAGGAGTTCTGGGATAGGGACGAGACAGGCAGAAGAACCTACCAATTGCTTCCAAACATCGGAGAACAGCTCCAAATTAAACATTTTCAACCAAGTAAGGGATTGCTACACTTACTCATGGGGCATAGTCCGTATCTGGCATGTCTTTGCCGGTTCGGGAAAAGGGCGACTCCCTCGTGTGACTGTGGTGCTGGGATACGTACACTGGACCATGTGGTCTATGAGCGTCCCATGTTTGATGACGTTGCTACCGAATTAAGGAACCAACTACCCAATACAGATACATTTCACTTGATTAGGAATCCGGTCACCTTCAACGTCATTGACAGTCTTGCCAGCGAGGTATCCGCCAAGGTCCTGCGTGAATACCGAAGGGATATTGAGTGATTGGTGAACAATGAAAAGACATTCCACACCTATCCCATTCCGTCGGGGCGTGGACTGGTCGACCGCCGTGACGACTGGAATCCGCCACGTCCTGGATTAGCGGGAGGGTGTGAAGTTACCCAAACTAGACACCACACACTAATGATTAACTTAGTAGTTAGAATCTATTAGTAGAATGTAGTTTCTGTATAACTTTGAAAGACCTGCAGCGATTTCCAGTTAAGGCCAGCCCAGTGCCATGGGCACGCCCACTGGTGTTAGCTCGGTGAGCATGGCCAAGAGATGGTAGGTTTGTATTTTGCTGGTACGCCTGTGACGCTGCAGGATGTAGCTTGGTAGAGTAGATAGTACATTAGGGTGAATGGTAGGCTTGCCCACAGAGTAGCTAGCTTTCCATCCTGTAGTTAAGATTAAGTAGATAAAAGGAAAGTAAATGCTGCTTGTTAACTAACACATTGTATGTAATTAGAACCCACTAATGTTTCAGGTGGTGGGTTATCGTGTATAATAACTGTTTTTGATGAAAAAGATCTTTTTTTAAGAAAGAAAAAGAGAAACACTGCGAGCGATTGTGTAATGTGTGTATGGAATGTAGAAGCACGTTCAAAACGCAAATGAGGTAGTATTTCGGAGTTAATTGTGGCGCTATAAGTTGAAGCAGCAATAAAAGACCTCCAATATCGTATAAAACCTGCCTGTTGTTGAATGTATTGAAATGAGTCTGAAATCCGCAAAGAAACTTCTCAAATGAAGTACAATCGGCGCAAAGAGAATTCAGAATGTACACCAACGAAGGGGATATTCTCTTAATCTACTCCTTTTGAACTCGAAAACATCGGGTCACAATTAATTTCGCGCTTAAACGATTTTCGATTATTATTAGAGTTTCTTTTTCTTACTAGAAAAGTCACCGCCACGTTCAGTGAGTGGTAAATATTGAAAGGAAACTATTAAAAATAGCTAGGCCTCCGTTTATTTCATTCCGTTCTTCTGTTACTAGATACCAGTCGCTTGGAGCGCTAACATCGCTTCAACTGGAAATAATTTTTGACAGCTGAAGGCGTTCTAGCGCTCCAAGAGGCTAGTCGGTAGTAACTTGATTCAGTAGGTTGCAGTTTTCTGGCCTATAGAGTTTCTGTGCGACTGTGGCTCTAGTCTAGTCTGTCTGCCAGTTCAGTTCGGTCCTTCTGTCAAGTGTAAACGCCGTCTCTCAGTCTCTGTTATTATAGCGGTTATACGAACTGGGACTGTATATTGATGTGGACTTGCATTTGGAATAAAAGCTGAGTAAAACAATCAGACACGTCTCATCATTTTGCTTTCTGTCACGGAACCCACCATCTCCTTGGCATCCACCAGCGTTGCGACCACAGAGTCTCCATCTGAAAAGCTCCAAGAACATTAGACACATCTATTACGTAGTGATACCATTCTTCATACGCAGGAATTCTTTTACTCGTACATCCTGAAAATACTAGCCGGCCTTAGTGGCCGTGCGGTTCTAGGCGCTACAATCTGGAACCGAGCGACCGCTACGGTCGCAGGTTCCAATCCTGCCTCGGGCGTGGATGTGTGTGGTGTCCTTAGGTTAGTTAGGTTTAATTAGTTCTAAGTTCTAGGCGACTGATGTCGCATAGTGCTCAGAGCCATTTGAACCTGAAAATACTAAAAATTACCTCGCATACAATAAACTTTTAATCAACCCATACCACACGAATGAGAATACCGGCGTATCAGCTTGGTAGCGCTACGTCAAGATGTTCATGACGTAACACTTCCCATTTCGCTCAACGTATTTCACCACAATTATAGCAATGCTTAACTCTCCGCTGCAACAGCACTGTCTTACATCTCATCTACTCGCCAAGGCAGGAGAGACGTTTGGAACAGAATGTCATCGCAATTCGCCAAATGTATGACCATTTCACTAGTGGTTGTGTCCGCCCGGGTAGCTGAGTGGTCAGCGTGACAGACTGTCAATACTAAGGGCCCGGGTTCGATTCCCGGCTGGGTGGGAGATTTTCTCAGCTCAGGGACTGGGTGTTGTGTTGTCCTAATCACCATCATTTCATCCCCATCGACGCGCAGGTCGCCGAAGTGGTGTCAAATCGAAAGACCTGCACCAGGCGAACGGTCTACCCGACGGGAGGTCCTAGCCACACGACATTTCCATTTTACTAGTGGTTGTAAAATACCAGTATTTACAGACAAATGCGTGGATCGTCATGATATTGTTACGATGGCGATTTCTGATCCAGATATTAAACTAGACTTTCCACTCTAGACCAGCTCTCTCATTTTTATTCTTATGAATATATACCTTTCAGAAATTAACAGTGCGCAGCCCTGACGATAGCAGTAACAGGGATTTCACCAAGTACAGCTTCTATTAAAAGTGGAAGTAAAACTGCAGAATTCTTCTGACATCAGTTGTGTGAAATGCAGATGCACTATCTGTTAGTGACGTATGAAAATTTGTATTAGACTGGATACCCCGCCTATCGCGAGCGGTCTCCTTAATCACTTTTTCTCAGCTCAAATACAGGAGAGGGATCAAAACACTTTTGGAAAGGAAACAACTCAAATTAAACAAAATCCAGCTATTTATACACATACGGGGCTCTCTTCACTAAGGAGGAACCACTTCGGTCATCCGTGCACGCTCCCCACACCGACCAAAACCTCCATGTCACATCCTTATGCCATAGTCCCTTACATTAATTATCTAATGCTCGACAACATGGATTTCCGCACACGGAAAGTGAGGTTACGTGTAATGAAGACCACTGTTGATATTTATGTGCTTTTCCGATATAACAGAGAGTATGTAGACAATGTGACATGTGGAGGTTTGTGTCCGGCCGGGAAGCGTGCAAGGATAGTCGAAGTGGTTATGGCTGCAGCTAGAGATAAGTCCGAGATCGAGTACTGGTCCGGAACAAATCTTCATATGTCGCCAATAGATAGTAGATATACAGCTAATACAGATGATTTCAAAACAATTCCCTGTCAGTGAATAAATTTCGAATTACTTCGTATAGCTGTAGACTATCGATAACGCCTGTTCTTTCAGATATGCAAGTAAAATTGCAGAAATTTCAGTTTTCGGTAAAAGTGGGTATCAAATAGACTGTGAGGCGTTGTCCGTCTGCTGAGTTGCGAGTTATCGAGAAAAGACGTCACTAGAAGTAATGTTCACTTTGAGCCTTTTAAGTAACCCGTATGATCATTATTCTACAAAAGAAGTAGGGAGCGAGAAATAGTTTACACTAGCAAATAAGTTATGCTTAATACCTAAACAGCCAGAAGATGATACATACTTTTTTAATATTGTTAGGACACGTATTGTAGTAGAAATCTTATCAAAATGCAGAAGCAGTCACCCCACTTATATTGGTAAAATATTAAAATTCTCAACAACAGAAAAGCCAGGATGGAACGTAACAACATTATCACAACGATAGTTGCTACTCACCATATAGCGGAGATGCTGAGTCGCAGATAGGCGCAACAAAAAGACTGTCAGAAAATGAGCTTTCGGCTAACAAGTTCTTCGTCAGAGATAGAACGTACAAGGCCTCAGCAGCCAGAGACTATGTCATTTCTGTGTGAGTTGCGTCTGCGCGGGCGGGCGCGCGCGCGCGCCGTGTGCGTGTGTGTGTGTGTGTGTGTGTGTGTGTGTTGTGTGTGTGTGTGTGTTCTATCTCCGACGAAGGCCTTAACGGCCGAAAGCTCATTTTCTGACAGTCTTTTTGTGTGCGTATCTGCGACTCAGCATCTCTGCTGTGTGATGAGTAGCAACTATTCTTTTCATAATACTACTAAAATTTTTAAGGTAGTCTGATTTTCGCCTTTTTTATTGGAAACAATCATAAATAATAACAAATGTTTCCTGTTTGGCGCATCAGATAATTTGAAGATGCTCTGTTTGGAGTCCAACCGTATGTGAGTGGTTCATTCCATCATGTGGAGTTTAGCACAGAGGAAACCTCATTTGTTTTCAATTTCACGCCGCTTAATTTTTATTCAAACTATAAAATACCTTTTCCGAGCATCGGGTGATGCTATGAACGAGTAATGGAACAATTCGACATCCACTGTGCAAAATGAAGGCTTAAAATGTGCAACTCAATCTCTGTAATGACATTTGAGCAGGAATATTAGCGCCCGTTTTAATACACACAGCGAATGACCCAATCACGAGGTCCGCGTGTCAAACTTTTTTATACGGAACGTGGACGAAAATGAAGTCAGCGTTTAGTTTGTTTCCATCCAAGAGACAACTAGAAGCTAACGGCGTTACGGTGATGACACTGGAAATTGGAATAAACGGCCTACTGCTGGCCTGCTCGTTGACATGACAGCTGCATGACTGCTGTCACTCCATGTCGACCACAACAAAATGCTAGGATTCTACATGAAGAGTAAGTTGTACAGAATGAGAAAAGAAAATGCTGCCAGCGAAACTGATTACCCGGCATGTCATTTATGTATATAGCATTTGAGATTGATAATAGTGAACATATTCACTGTCCCGATTATTTTTTCTCATATCATTGAGGTGTCTGTAGCGTAGCAAAATAGAAAAGTTAGTGCAACAAGAAAAACAAACATTATACAGGGGCGATGTTCATGTTATTCCTTTATTTTACGAAAGTTTTACTGAGGGGACAACACCCTGCCTATCTAACCCATGTTAATTTAGGCAAGTATTTGATCAATTTCTGAAAAAACTATTTGATGCAGGACCTTAATATTTCTACTGTATGTTAAATGATGCTAATAGAGTCAGCTGTACTAAAATCTACTTTATCCATTTTATAGTTTTTAAGAAATACGTTTTTAAATTTAATAACAAAAATGTCAAGCTTTTTCTGCTGAAAATATTGTTTTGTGAACTTCCTAATGGGGAAAAATTAATGAATGTAGTACCAGAGGTGGCTTTTTATGTTATGCAGAGTTTCTGAAAATTTCATTCATTTATCTATGATAATTTCTGATGTAATGGGGGATATGTACTGAAAATTTTAGTTTGCGGGAAATTGACTTTAAAGAAAAAAATTTTGAAATTTGTTACTTACAGTTAATTAAAACTGTCCTGCTGCATAATATGACCCTTCTTTGGCCTCTAGCAGGTCTTCCAGCTTCTTTTTCACCTTCCTGCACGTTTGTCTTGCTTTCTTGGCCATATTAGATGCAGACCTGTCTGCATAGGCTATCCTCATTTTATCGGAATGTTGCAGCCCAGTGATCATATTGAATGTAATAACAGCATCATGAACCCCTAGTTTCATTGTATGCATGCCTACAAATACAGTTTTAGGAAGGCGGTTCCAAATTATGCTGTTGAAACATTCATTTGGGTTCTGTGTCTGCCCATGCAGATATTTTCTTAGAAGGTCAGGATGAGCCAAGCCTCTGAAAATAGGTTTAATTGCGGTAATAACAGCAGCAAGAAGAGAATGCTGGTGAGAATAAGATTCTCCAGTTGCCTGAGCCCTATTGCATTTGCACCACGAATTTTTTCCTGATTTTTATTATTTCGTTTGGCATCAAGGATACATTGCTTGAATTGAACAGCAATGATGTTACTGGTAACACAATATGCATATACTACAAATAAAATAGATTACATTCATTTATGGTAATAAAAGTCTTAGATTAGATCGATAAATCAATAATATACATATGGATAAAAAACACTAGGATGAGTTACATGTAAAAGAGAAAATGTGGTTTTTATAAACAGTAATATTTACAAACAAAGTTTCAAGTTGTAATAAAAATTATAGGTTAATATCTAAAGTACCCAGCCAGGAGATTGCTTCCTCTGAGACCTCATGTATGCTGGTCAGAGTTCCAGCGTATTTCCGTAGGGGACACTCTGTGACTATGTGGTGTATTGTTTGTCGTTGGTGTCCGCAGTCACACTTGGCACTTTCAGCGATTCCCCACTTATGCTTCAAGACCTGGCATCTTCCGTGCTTGGTGCGTATGCGATTTAGGGTGGTCCACGACCTCCTTTGTAAGTGGAATCCAGGAGGGACTCGTGTAGGATCAGCAATGAGACCTGCAGAATCGGGATTGGCCGCGAACCATTCTTCCCGCCTTGCTGTTTCTGGCTGGAATCCTTCAGAAGTAAGCCTTTTTCCAAGTCTCCAGGAGGGTTTCCTGGACTTAAGACGTTGCCTTTGAGTGGCATCACAGTCCTGGTGTAGCGGTAACTCGAGATTCTTGGAGCATTTCTCCCATTCCCTTTTCAACGCTGCTTGACGTCGTAACTTCGGTGGTGCAATATTAGACAGAACAGGTAGCCATTCTGTGGGTGTGGATTTTATTGTCCCGGATACGCTTCTCAAGGCTACATTCAGCTGCGTGTCTACCATGGCTGTATGAGCGCTGTTCAGCCATACTGGGCTGCAGTATTCCCCAACAGAGTATACAAGTGAGAGGGCAGTTGTTTTGAGTACTGATGCCTTAGCTCCCCAGCTTGTTCCGGAGAATTTGTGTAATATATGTTCCTGGTTCTCATTTTTAAAGCTGTTTCAGTTAGGTGTTTTCTATATGTTAGCGAACGATCCTAGGTCACGCCGAGATATTTTGGGAATGGGTTATATAACAGCAACTGATTTCTAAAGGAAATTTGCGGTTTATAGCGAGCATGCCTATTACTCAGATGGAAGGTGGAGGATTCAGTTTTATTTCTGTTTACTTTGAGTCACCATCCATTAAAAAATTCATCTAGAATTCGTAGATCCTGAGTGAGAGTCATTTCTGAAGTTGTAAAATCGTTAGCCTGCGTCACCAAGGCTATGTCATCAGCATAGATAAATGTTCTTGCTTTCGTTTCTGGCAAGTCAGCGACATATAAATTGAAAAGTAGGGGGGCCAATTCTGATCCTTGTGGTAGTCCGTCATTTAAATTGTATACCCTGCTTACTTGACCTTTTAGGTGAACTTGGAATTCCCTGTTGGACAGCATGTTGTTGAGTAGTTGTGCAATTCTTTTACATGGAATTATTCTTAAGAACTTAAGAAGCATGCCTTTCCGCCACACTGTATCATATGCTGATGTTAGCTCAATAAACACGGCCATTGATTTCTTCAGGTCTTCGAAGCCCTCCTCTATGTATGTTGCCAACGCTAGCACTTGATCGCTACAACTGCGGTCTGAAGCCAGCCTGTTCTACAGGAATGTGTTTCAGGATAGTTGGTGCAAATCTATTATACTCTCTCCAGCAGCTTATAGCAGACACTAAGAAGTGCAATGGGTCTATAGTCTTCAGGATTGTTACCAGATTTTGACGGTTTCAGGATGGCAATTGTTTTAGTTTTGTTAAAAAGATTTGGCAGTCTTCCTGTTGCGAGAATTTCATTAAACAGTGCAGTTAGCCACTGCACTGCACCTTGGCCAGCATGTTTAAGGAACTTCGGGTATATACCATCACAACCACCCGCTTTACCAGATTTCAGAGTATCTAGGGCTGAAACAACTTCGGCAGCAGAGATTTTCTGTGCAAATTCGGAAGGCTGTGCTTATGACATTTTAGACGTTAGCTCATATTTTATTTCTTTGGCTTTCTGTTTGTTGCTGTTGCTTGGTGTTCTTGTTATATTAACAATCCTGGCTGCTATTTTGTTAGGATGTATTTTGTCTGATAAGATATTAACTTTTGTGGCACTGCCAAGCTTTCTTAATAAATTCGAAGCTTTCTTACTCGAGTGTTGGAAAGACATGTTTTCAGTTAGTTCCATCCATTTCTGTTGCCTAGCTGAATCTAGGGCCGAAATCAATTCATCTGCTACCTTGGTGTCTCGAGTCGTTTTAAATTCGTCATACAATTCTTGACATCTAGGGCACCACCCAGGAATGTAGTTCTCTCTGTAGCCTCTTGGAAAATGTTTTCTGGCAATGGAATGAATTAGTCTAACAAAGCAGTCGTAGTGCCTAACTTTAGGTGGAATAAACTGAATAATATGATCAACCTCTTCAGAGAATTTTTCCCATTTGGCTTTTTGGAAGTTCCATCGTGGTTTTGGTATAGACTTCACAACTGTGATTTCGAGTTCAATTCTCACCAGTACAGGTCGGTGTTGGCTTCTAGGGAAATCACTGAGCACCTTCCTGCTGCTCTGAAAGGGTAATCCTTTGTTGTTAGTGGTAACGAAACAGAGATCGGGAGTGTAGTCCTGAGCCCATCTAGCTGAGCAGAATGTCCCTGTGTCCTTCCCGTCAAATAGTACGAAAAGGCGTTCCATTTCAGCCCATTCTGATACTTTCTCACCATCTTCATTCGTGGTTCTGTAGCCCCATTGTGTGTTATGGCTGTTGAAGTCTCCAATTACTATTCCTGGATGGGGAATATTTTGAGCAGCTTCATTTACCCATGGTTGTGCTGGGAGCTTATAGATGTTCACAATCTCTGTGTTTGCGACTTTCAGCCTGATGTTATGGATGTTATTTTCCGTTTTTGTTTGGACATCTGTTACCTCTTCAACATCATTCTTGATATATGTTGCAGATCCGTAACTTGCATGGTATGTCGCAGCAGCTAACGTGTAGCCAGGGAGCTTACACCTGGAATGTAGTTGGGTTTCGTCTGAGCAGTGGGCTTCCTGTAGTAGAACAACGTCCACCTTGTTTTCAATCAATATTTGAGTGAGATACTCACTTTTTGCTCTGCTTGTTCTCTCTATGTTTAGCTGTAAGAGCCGGAGGGTCCTTTGTCAGGTAGTTCTTGGCAGAAATGTTTTGCTTCATTGCTATGTATCCTCTAACAGCTGGGATATCCTAAGGTAATTTGCAACCACCAGAGGTCCAGCAGCCTATATCTGTAGACTATTTAGCCGTAACTTAGTTACGTTGCCCGGGATACACCACTTGGAGGCTAGTCTACCTGATGGACACAATCCATGACATGGCTTATCATCATATTTTGAGCAGCTCCATTTACCCATGGTTGTGCTGGGGCTTATAGATGTTCACAATCTCTGTGTTGGCGACAGTAGGTATAGGCTTATCTTGCAAGAGCTTCTATATAAATAGCTGTGAAGGAGGTGAGTACATTTGTAAATAAGCACTGCAAACGTAAGTATAACAACTACTCGCAATCACACTTGAACAAAACTAAACGCGTGTTGTTTACAAACATCATAAACAAAAGAATACCGACCGTTGCATTCCAAGGATAGCCAACACACACGGGAGTAAAAAAAATCCCTAACGTGCAGTGTAGGGGATATAAAGATCGAAAAAATCTGCAGAAAAGTGGGTGACAGAAAGTGGGCGTGGCACATAAACACACGTGGTAGGAAAATGCTATTAAAATGCTCGAAAAAAAAATTTTTCAGAAAAATTCTTTTCAGTGTACTTAAATAAAACCTTAATCCATCGAAATATGAAGAAAACCGAAAACCGGATTTTTTCGACCTGAACCACGGTGTGGCGCCCTTAAACTGGACCTCTATGTCTACATCATCAGCCAAAGAATGTCTAGGTACAGAATATTGCCAGAAACGATTTTCAAAAAGTTCATTCAACAATCATCATAGTAAAAAGTTTTTGGTGGTGCTGAACCACGGTCACACAGTACTTTTTGAAAGAATACACCACCATTTGAGTGTAAATTAGTGTATTTTTCTTCTGTACAATGTAGATTTCGGCTTTTACACCACTATCGGGTACATTGTTTTTATTCCATTAAGACGTCATATCTGGTAAAGTGAGCCCCAAACAGGTAAACGCAAGAAAATGCCTCGAAGATGTGAATAGTTACATCCTAAAGACATATGCTAGTCTCGAATTTTTATGAAGACAGCGGGAGAGTGTCTTCCATGTTCTATCAATGAGGATGAAACGCATTTCGCTGGAATGTTTTGGGAACACCATGGAGAGCAATCGGAATGGCTGGATCACTTACATAAACTATATTTCTCTCTACATGAACAATCTATGTAACTTTTCAGTGCATTTCAGTCTCTTTCACTTATAATAACACTGCCATGTGGACCAAAGGTATTGACACGTGAATGTGTTTCTGATATTTTATTGATCTCAACCAATAGCATTCATATAGTTGATGTAAAGAATGTGATCTGTTCCCATAACTGCTATTCGTGTTCCCGTAATCACTCATTACTTTTTGTATCTCGTTAACGAATCGCCACATCACCTGTAATGACAGCCTTGTCTGAATAAGTCACTGCGAACTGAACGTCTAATTCGCGAACGCTGTCAGAAACAAGGGAAAACGAAGGGAGCTCTGCAAATGCCCATAACAAAGAGAACGTGATGCAGAAGCTATATAACATGGACTATGAAACAACGGAAGAAAGTCATTTAGCCGGATGAGTCATGTGTCACACTGAAAATTGGACGTTGATATCGTTTTTTTGGAAAGTTGGCCATTGATTCTGCTGCTGCGTGCATATACAAACTCTGAGATGTTACTATCACTAGTGGTAGCGAGCGAACAGTTGTTGAGAGTAAGTAGACGCATCCTGGTCTGAGGATAAGCTACACGTGAGGAGAGGTCGCAGCTTGCCCTGACCGTGCAGGTGGGGCCAGAGGATATTTCGTATTAGTCGATGACTTTTGATAATGTGCCTTTTTGCTCCGCGTAGTTGTTGCTTGCTTGTGCACTGGAGAGATTTTGTCAGATTTGTATATGCATATATTGAAGGCAATATTCTTATCTTTGATGTCGCCATATACGTGATCATTGGTCAAGACATTGTGGAATAATTAAAGTTCTCGCTAATGAAAAAGGTCAGAGTACATTTTGCGTGTGAATAGTCAGTTTTCAGAATACAGCTAATTACAATTTCTTAATGATTCTTTTCACTTTTTACAGCACTTGAGGGTAGTTGGCTAAACCGCTCCCGATCATTTAATTTCTATAAAAAAACAACACACGGAGTAGTGGCATCAGCAACACTCTACATGGATCGCAGTATTTAGTTTGATTTGTTTTAGCGTGTTGCTGGATGCAGAATATTCACGTAGTTGCAGCGGCAAGACGAGGTAAGTCGTCTATTGCGAGCGGGAACATTACAGTATAATTCTTAGGAAATGTTAGAGAATATTTTAAAAATCGCTGTCAGATACAAGAGAATTGGTTTTTCAAAATTTATTGGAAAAGTAATGAACATCTGTTTTGTTTTTATTATTTTATTTATTTATTTGTTCTCTATCAGAATACTGCCATGGCCCATAGGAGGAAGTTCCAGAAAATATCTGAATAGGAATAAGGGTATTCATAATACAAGCTGTAACGTACATTTCAGATTTTATGATAACGGTAATCAAGCTTCACGAGATAGCTTAGCAGTATTTTGAGAGAAAGTGTAGACGACGATAATATAGCCAGAGATAGAGCTTTACATGTTTCCGTACGTCTCTTTCCATAACAATATTTTTTGATAATAAGACTTTCAATACTGTCTCCAACTTTTGGCCGAGTTTACATTTCAAGAGCGAAATATTGAAGGGGTTCGGTTATGACTTGGGCAGCCATGTAGTGATATTCGATGGGCCCCATGGTTATTCTGCAAGGTCACATTACTGCTAAGCATAATGTGACCATTTTGGCTGATCAGGTACATTCCATGCCACGATGTGTCCCAAGACGACAGCTTCCTTCTTCACACAGCTCGTATCGTCCAGAAATGGTTTTGTCGAGACCCCTGGCCGTCAGAGTCAACAGACCTAAATGTTATTTAGCCTTTGTAGTCTACTTTGCACAGAAAGGCGAGTGATTGCTATCCACTTCCATTATCGTTACCTGGCATTGCCTTGTTTTCCGGAAAGAATGGTAGAAGGCTTCCTTGAAAACCATACATGGTCTTTATTTATCCATTCCGATAAGAATGGAAGCTGTTTTGAATGCTAACCGTTTTCTTACACAGTTTTAGGCATGGTAATGTGTAGTGTTGTTGTGTTTCCCCCCTTATACGTACCTCAGTTAATGTTTTTTTCTGTTTGTACCTCTAAATATGGTGGTTCATTAAATAATTTAAGTATATCAACAAAAATATGTGACTGGTCTCTGAAAAACCTTTCTATATTTGTATAAATATATTGTGAACCATTATATGTCTTTGAAGTTATGCAACTACCAAAAGCACGTTCCGTCCCGAAGGCTCGAACTTACTTAATGGAAGAACCAAACCACTCCCAGATTCCAATATCCATTACACTGTAGCGCTGCAAGATTCAGGGACCAGCGCTTTCCCTTTGCTACAAGGCAAAGAGCTACGAAATCATCTATTAGACTCAAGATCAGTGTTTAATTTTCGCTATATTTTTAAGTGTACTGCCAATGAACCAAAGACTGAGATTCATGGGCAGAACACTTAGAAGGTAAAGAAACTGCTTACACCGCGCTTTTCCGCCCCATTCTAGAGTACTGCTGTGCGGTGTGGGATCCGCATCAGCTGGGATTGACGGATGACATCGGAAAAGTACAAAGAAGGGCAGCTCGTTGTATATTATCGCGAAATAAGAGGGGGGGGGGTGTGTGTGTGGGGGGGGGGGGGGGGGTTGCCACAGACATGATACGGAATTGAAGTGGCAATCATTAAAACAAAGATGTTTTTAGCTGCGACAGGAACTTCTCATGAAATTTCAATCACTAGTTTTCTCCTCCGATTGCGAAAACATTCTGTTGGCAGCCACCTATATACGCAGAAATGGTCATCACGACAAAATAAATCACAGCTGGCACAGAAAAATTTAAGTGCTCGTTTTTCCCACGCGCCGTTCGAGAATGGAACGATGGAGAGACATTGAACACTTTGTCCAGCACTTCATTGTGAATATCAGAGTTATCACGTAGATGTAGATGTAGACGTAGACGTAGATGTAGTGTCGATATTGTGGCTACATAGTTGCAAAGTAATCACAACTGACGCCCACTGCAGCCCACTTTACAGTTGTGGGCTGCCCACGTGGAGCAGTGCAGTTACCTGCCGTTAGGGGTATAGTTCAAACACTGTACAGGGCCTACGAAAGTTAAGAAGAAATGAAAACATAAACATTGAGAGCTGTAAATAATGATGGCTCCATAGCTTTCAACATTCAAAACAAACTGAGAACTTCATGAAAGGAACGTCTTCTTGATTAGTAAAAGGGGAAAAAATTAGCTTTGAAGGAAGGGAAGGAAGAAAAACATCAACAGTTCTGACATTCTTAGCCTTGTCTGTAGGCGGAAGAAATCTCGACAAAGAAGGAGCCAGCCGGTGATTAGATGACGGTGGTTCTCGGAGTCCCTCGCAGAGTGGCTGGGCCAAATTAAAGCTTTACACGCCACGCAGAGATGACGTCGGTGCCTGCCGTCGGGTGGGGTGCGCAACACGGGCCACTTAAAGGCGTATCCCTCCCTCTCCCCCGCCATGCTGATTTCTGGCAGCGTTCGACCCCTCCCTCGCTCCCTGCGCCACAGCTAGCGCCGTGGTCTCCCCTGCCAATCTCGCAGCCAAAACACCACCCCATTGATTTTCGTTTTGGCTGCCGACAAGACGACGTGATGCGAGGCTTTCGACGTTTCTGTTTGCTGTTCACGGGCTACCTGTCGTCTCTTCAGAAAGTCGGTCAGCTGTCGGTATGTTTGTGTTTGTGTGTGTGTGTGTGTGTGTGTGTGTGTGTGTGCTCGAGCGTATGCACACTGTAGCGCCTCCTATGAAACGTCGCACGAACCACAAAATGGGTCACGTCGAAATAAGTGGCAATGGGATAGAAAAACAACTGAAGTCGCTCAACAGAGGAAAGGTCACTGGACGTTATTGGACACAAATACGATTTCACGTCGAGTATGCGAAAGAAATCGCCCCTCTTCTATCAACAGTGTACCGTAGATACTTGGAGTAGCAGCGTATTCCTAGTGGTTTGAAATTAAAGCACAGGTCATTCCTGTTTTTGAAGAAGGGTCGTCGAACAGAGCCACATAACTATATCCCTATATGTCTGACGTCAATCAGCTGAAGAATTTTGAAACACGTTTCACGCTCGCGTATTGTGACATTTCTGGAGGCCGAAACTTTCCTCTGTAGGAACCAATATGGGTTCCGAAAACAACGTCTGTACGAAACGCAGCTCGCTCTGTTCTTCCACGAGATCCTGAAAGCAATAGATAAAGGCGCCCATGTACATTCGTCTTCCTTGACTTCCAGAAGGCACTCAGTACGGACCTGTACTGATGACAAATGAACAAAATAAGAGCGTATGTAATATCAGACCAAATGTGTGATTGGACTGAAGAGTTTGTAGCATTCTGAATGGAAAAAAGACGCGAAAGTAACTTCGAGCGTGCCCCAGGGGAGCAGTATAGGACTATTACTTTCCGCGACATACAGGGTTATTCAGCTGACCCTGTCTATAGGATTTATGCAACCCGCAACCCCTTCAAAATCCTCGCACACGATTTTCACACGCTCTTTCACTCGCTATCTGGAAAAAGTCCTACAGAAGAAATTAACAGGACCATTTTGTAGGACATTTAACATAGTTAAGCTTTGTACTGGGATACGTTTTCGCTGGAAGCCACTGTTTTCGAGTCATTCATGAAAAACGCGATTGAAGGTCAATTTTGTACGTTTTTGTTGAATAATTCTGAAACTACAGCCTCTAGGGGAAGCGTATCGCACTACAAAATTTAAGTACACTAAATTACCTACAAAAACGTCCCATTTGCCTTTTATGCTGGACTATTTGTTTATGCCTAGCGAGTGAGAGAATATGAACATTTCGGACGTGATTTTTTATGGCATTGCAGTTGCGTGAAACCCAAAGGTATATAAATGATCTCGTACACATCGTCGGAAATTCCATTAGTCATTTCACGGATGATGCTGTTGTGCACAGAGAAGTGGCGACACTAGAAAAAAAGTTAACGAAATGCCAGAAGACTTGCAGACGGTCGACACTTTGTGCAGCGATTGGTTAACTGGCCTTCAAATGGCTCTGAGCACTATGGGACTTTACATCTGAGGTCATCAGTCCCCTATGACTTAGAACTACTTAAACCTAACCAACCTAAGGACATCACACACATCCATGCCCGAGGCAGGATTCGAACTGAAACGCCTAGAACCGCTCTGCCGCACCGGCCGGATAACTGGCCTTCAACATGAGCAAATGTAACACGTTACGAATACATTGACAGGAAGACCTTTTATTGTATTATTACACAATTGACAACCACTGGAAGCAGTTATATTCATAAAATATCTAGGAGTGTGAGTACAGAGCAATTTGAAGTGTAACGACCACCTAAAATTAACTGCGAGTAAGGCTGATGCGAAACTGAGATTCATTGTGGGAATCCTCAGGAAAAGTAGTCCACCAACAAGGGAAATAGCTCGAAAAACACTCGTTCGACCTATACTTGAATACTGGTCGTCAATATGGGATCTGTATCAGATAGGGCTGATAGAGAAGACCACAAGAACAGCAGCGCGTTACGTTATAGGTTATTTAGTAAGCGCGAAAGAGGTACAGTGGTGATGAACCAACTACAGTGGCAGATGATGCAAGTGAGGTGTTCTGTATCATGGCATGGATTATTGTTAAATTTCCTAGATCGTACTTCCTTAGAAGAGTCAACAAATATATTGCCTGCTCCTACGTGTACCTCGCTAGAAGACCATCAAGATTAGAGACATTCGAGCCCACACGGAAGCTTAAGGGTAGTCGTTCTTCCCGCGAACTATTTGAGACTGGAACAGGAAAGGCGGGAAGCGACGCTGATACGCAACCTATCCTCCGTCACACACCGCATGTAGATTTAGGCACCCGTGCGAGTTTGTGTGTGCGTTACATTAGACCCTCTACCTATCATCCATTGCGCTGGAAATTTCCTCGATTGCCAGATGTGATGCAGTCCTCTTTGGTAGTTGCGCGGTCAGGGCGGCAGGCTGCTAACTTAAAGGCCCCGAGTTCGATTCCGGCCGGATCGGAGATTTTCTCCGCTTGGGTATTGGGTGTTGTGTCATCCTTACATTATTATCGTCATTTAACCAGAACTAAACTCCATCCGAAAAGGTCTCGGGAAAATGCAACGGTACTGACCGACCGCCATGTCATTCTCAGTTTATAGGCGTTATTGGGTGCGGATTAGCAGGGACGTGTAGACAGCTCACAGTCCTCCCGGCCTGCAACGAATTGACGCATAGTGCAGGGAATAGGAATTGAATCTCAACGTGGACAAGTGTAATGTGCTGCGAATACATAGAAAGAAAGATCCCTTACCATTTAGCTACAAAATTGCAGGTCAGCAACTGGAAGCAGTTAATTCCATAAATTATCTGGGAGTACGCATTAGGAGTGATTTAAAATGGAATGATCATATAAAGTTGATCCCGGTAAAGCAGATGCCAGACTGAGATTCATTGGAAGAATCCTAAGGACATGCAATACGAAAACAAAGGAAGTAGGCTACAGTGTACTTGTTCGCCCACTGCTTGAATATTGCTCACCAGTGTGGGATCCGTACCAGATAGGGTTGATAGAACAGATAGAGAAGATCCAACGGAGTGCAGCGCGCTTCGTTACAGGATCATTTAGTAATCGCGAGAGATGATAGATAAACTCCAGTGGAAGTCTCTGCAGGAGAGACGTTCAGTAGCTCGGTACGGGCTTTTGTTGAAGTTTCGAGAACATACTTTCACCGAGGAGTCAAGCAGTATATTGGTCCCTCCTACGTATATCTCACGAAGAGAAAGTGAGGATAAAATCAGAGAGGTTAGAGCCCACACAGAGGCATACCGACAATCTTTCTTTCCACGAACCATACGAGACAGAGGTACTCAGGGTACCCTCCGCCACACACCGTCAGGTGGCTTGCGGAGTATGGATGTAGATGTAGATGTAAATGTTGTCAGATTTTGTGAGAGGAGCCGCTACTTCTCAATCAAGTAGCTCCTCAGTATGCCTCACAAGGATTGAATGCACCCCTTGCACCCCTTGCCAACAGCGCTCGGCATACAGTGCGGTCATCCATTCAAGTGGTGGCCAAGCCCGACAGTACGTAACTTTGGGGATCTGACGGGAACCGGTGTTACCATACGGCAGGGCCGTTGGGCCGTATCGTCATTCCTGACCCGAAAGTTTGCTCAGAAACACTATCGTACATCTATCTACTAATGATATGGCTGCATGGGCACGAACTAGAATTCAATGAGTTGAAAAAAAATAATAATAGTAAAATAAAATAAAATGTATATGATGCAGACTATATCATACTGATCGCAGAACTTGAAACCTATTCTACCACTGTTGTACAGAATGTTGAATTCCGGGAACATCCACACCACAATGCTGAAATCAGTGTCGCAGACGTCACGTGACGATAAACAAACGATCTCTCTTCAAGACTTAGTGTTCTATATACGAGAATTATGCAACTAAACGACACGCACCTCCGAGTGAACTGAGAACCTTTACACTGTCGGGCGTCGTAGCTGGCATGACTGGTACAAACTGTAAACGAATTTTTCCAAAATGTGTGTCTGTGCAGAAACCACATTTTATTTATTTATTTATTTATTTATAGTTCCGTGGGACCAAATTAAGGAGAAGTCTCCATGGTCATGGAACGAGTCAATACATGAATTTATAACACGATAGTAGAAACAGATAAAATGAAATATAAGAAACATATTCAGGCGACAATTCGTAAGTTTAAATAAAGGTAATCAACAATGTAACACTGGAATATGCTTAATTTTTCAGCTCTTCCAGGAGCTCCTCGACAGAATAAAAGGAGTGAGCCATGAGGAAACTCTTCAGTTTAGACTTAAAAGTGTTTGGGCTACTGCTAAGATTTTATAGAGTTCTTGTGGTAGCTTATTGAAAATGGATACCGCAGTATACTGCACTTCTTTCTGCACAAGAGTCAAGAAAGTGCATTCCACATGCAGATTTGATTTCTGCCTAGTATTAACTGAGTGAAAGCTGCTAACTCTTGGGAATAAGCTAATATTGCTAACAACAAACGACATTAAAGAAAATATATACTGTGAGGGCAATGTCAGAATTCCCAGACTATTGAATAGGGGTCGACAAGAGGTTCTCGAACTTACACCACACATAGCTCGAACAGCCCGTTTTTGAGCCAAAAATACGCTTTTTGAATCAGAAGAACTAACCCAAAAATAATTCCATATTTCATAAGCGTATGAAAATATGTGAAGTAGACTACTTTTCTTGTTGAACTGTCACTTATTTCAGATACTGTTCTAATGGTAAATAAAGCATCATTTAGTTTCTGAACAAGATCCTGAACATGGGCTTTCCACAACAGCTTACCAACTATCCGAACGCCTAGGAACTTGAACTGTTCCGTCTCGCTTAAAAAAATGCCCATTCTGTCTGATCAAAATATCGGTTCTTGTTGAATTGTGAGTTAGAAACTGTAAAAACTGAGTCTTACTGTGATTTAGCATCAAATTGTTTTCCACAAGCCACGAACTTATTTCATGAACTACATTATTTGATACTGTTTCAATATTACACACAAGATCCTTCACTACCAAGCTGGTGTCATCAGCAAACAGAAATATTTTTGAATCACCTGTAATACTTGATGGCATATCATTTATATAAATAAGAAACAGCAGTAACTCCAGCACCGACCCTTGGGGAACGCCCCACTTAACAGTGCCCATTGGGACTGAACATCACTGCCACTCTCAATATTGCGGAGGCTTACCTTCTGCTTTCTGTTCTTAAAGTAAGAGGCTAACCAACTGTAAGCTGTTCCCCTTACTCCATAATGGTTCAACTTCTGCAGTAATATTTTGTGGTCAACACAGTCAAAAGCCTTCGTTAAATCAAAGAAAACACCTAGCGTTCGCAACCTTTTATTTAATCCGTCCAAAATCTCACAGAGAAAAGAGACTATAGCATTTTCAGTTGTTAAACCATTTCTAAAACCAAACTGTACATTTGACAGCAAATTATGTGAATTTAAATGCTCCAGCAACCTTGTATATACAACCCTCTCGATAACTTTAGCAAACACCGATGGCATAGAAATAGGTCTATAATTGTCAACATTATCCCTGTCTCCCTTTTTATAAAGTGGCTTCACTACCGAGTAGTTTAATCGGTCGGGAAAACGACCACTCCTACAGGAAAAGTTACAGATATGGCTAAGTACCAGGCTAACATACATAGAACAATACTTCAGTATTCTGCTAGATACCCCGTCATATCCATGACGATAATCAAACAGGGTATGGACCGTCTTTTCTGTTGTCAACAGAAGCGTCGATTTTACCAATATGTACTGACTCAACGAGTGCCCTACAATCTCTTACGAAAACAGCCGAAGGAAAAACTGTAAATCTTTTGAGACACAATGAACTATGAAGCGTCAAACGAGCAATGGAGCTGCGTCAACTGATTCATCTAAAATTGGTACCAGAACGTTTTGTAATTAGGGGCAACGAACGTGCAGACCAACTGCGAAAATAGTATGATATCTACTTACCAGCGACCTACCCCTACAATACAATGATTTTGGTAGTATTCTTGCCTAAGAAGCAAAAACAGAATGGAAGAAGCTAATAGACATGGACCGTGACGTCAAAGGCACTTGCCATTGACCGATTCAGCAAGAAATGCCATGCCACCGCAGGTTTTTGAACTCGACGCTGACGAGAAGAACAACTATTACTGTTAGCATTCTAAAAACAGATCACATAATAAAATGTGACATCTGTTAAAATAATTTCCTCTCTAAGCTGTGATTTCTGCCGCATTAATGACAAAAAATTGTTCAAATGGCTGTGAGCACTATGGGACTTAACATCTGAGGTCATCAGTCCCCTAGAACTTAGAGCTACTTAAACCTAACTAACCTAAGGAAATCAGACACATCCATGCCTGAGGCAGGATTCGAACCTGCGACCGTAGCGGTCGCGCGGTTCGGGACTGAAGCGCCTAGAACCGCTCGACCACTCTGGCTAGCAACGAGGACATGCACAATCCTACTAGAACATGACAAATACAATCATCCAATATCAATTACACTGTACAATATTTTTTCTCTCAGAGCACGTTTTAGTTCCATAATTACATCCGTTGCCAAAAACATTCACCATTTCATCCGTGTTGAATCCCACCTAGTTGTCAAATATGAGGTGTCTAGGATATCTGCTTCTCGGATCGCTAAACAAAAATTCAAGCAAATCGTATTGCTGTGTTTTATTACAAACAGTACATGACAATAAACAGATGTGTCATAAGCAAAGGACGACAGACCAAATAAACAATGTTCTTCATTATACACACCTCTTAAGTTGCTGGTCTTGATGTGCCTAATCTTGATGCTGCTGCAGAACTGGGCCGCGACCGGTCAGCGAGGCGCTTACGTCATCATCGCATAGAGGCCGCTGTCGTCGCGTTGTTGTCCTGGAGAGGGGTCGGTCAGCGTGCAACACAGTCCCCTCTGCCCTCTCGTTTCCGACCGGCGTGCTGGCGCTTGAATTTGCGCCGTAACAATCCGTCTTTATGAAAGGGAACTTTTAAGTTTGAGAATCTAGTGTTATGTTTCATTGCTTTCGTTGTAAGGCTGCAGTTAAGATATTGTAGGTCTATCTTGTTGACTACATATTTCTAATTTGTGTCATTATGTGAAATAAGTGTACCTGGTAAAATCATTTTTTTTTTCTGAAACCATATCGTTTTGACTGCTACTGTGGAAACACTGTTCTTTCCTGCAGCAAATTCTCTTCTCGTGACACTCATAGGGGGCAGACGTATCAGGGGTCCCTACTTTGCGAGAATACCTCCACACCTGACTAAATGTTGCCCAGTTGGCGAGAGGGATAAACTCCCTAACGTGGTTTTGGCAGTTGTTATTTCGATGGGAAGCACAATGGATGCGGGAATTCCGGCCACATGAAAATCGACTTATTCCGTTCACCGTGGCGACGGGTTGGCTCTCTCGAACAAAGCCGCTAGCTCCTATTCAATTGGCCATAAGCAGGCAAAGAAGCAACTGGCCATCAACGATCGGATACGCGGGGAGTTTATTGGTCCCTACTTCATAATACACGGAAACCGAAGAAAATAAACAAAACGCTTCTCCTTCTAATATTTTAGAGCGTATTGGCGCGTGAACGAGTCAATGAAACAATTGCAGTATGTGATCAGCATTTAAGGCAGCTTCTTGCAGCCGAGCGACAATTTTTCCCATCTGGAATCTCCCTCTGAAACCACTCAAGCAACGCTCCCGTTGCAGAAGAACGTACCATTGTGTTCTTTTAATGTCTCGCGTCGGTCGCCGCACACGCTTAGCGATAGCCGTCGCGGGTTTTTCCTTTGTTTGAACGCTGAGTCAAGGTAGACTGCGCCTGTCACTGTTTTGTGGTAACACTGGCCGCGGCGGCGTAATCTGATTAGCGCCGCTGCAACACGTGACAGCAGGTGGAGACGGATGTGGCACGGAATCACGGCTGACACGTCGCCATACCGGAGGCGCGCGTCGGAAGAAACAGGTGGCCTACTGCACTCTACGGTCGCCGCACATTGTTTGTTCGTTTACCCGCAGGGCATTTTAATAGTTTTTCCGTTCTCTGGTTCATTTTACAGTGGCGCTTGACGCTACATGGAATTTGAACCTAAGGAGGAATTAAGGGGAGAATTTTATTGCGTGGAACGCGTGGGAAGGAAGAAATAAAGATTTTTAGGATTCTGTGGAGTATCCGTAGATGCAATGCTGTCCTGTGTGTGCGTATTCAACACGCTTTGTGTGTTACCAGTAGTGGAGAAACGTCTATCTGATGAACTCGATACACCCTCATCATTTTTCTGCTATGTCAGTAGGCCCATTGCGTCTCCATTTCTGGTGGACTGTCGTTTCCTTCTTAATGCTGCTCTATGTGATTTTAAACGGCTTCTTGTTTAGCATCCGAAACTCTCTTCAGTTCTCGCCGTCTCATCCGTTCCACAAACTCTTCTAAGACCGCTTTTATTAGCCCATCCCTTTTTCTTATTATACAGGGCTATTACAAATGATTGAAGCGATTTCATAAATTCACTGTAGCTCCATTCATTGACATATGGTCACGACACACTACAGATACGTAGAAAAACTCATAAAGTTTTGTTCGGCTGAAGCCGCACTTCAGGTTTCTGCCGCCAGAGCACAGTGAGACAAAATGACGACAGGAGCCGAGAAGGCGTATGTCGTGCTTGAAATTCACTCACATCAGTCAGTCATAACAGTGCAACGACACTTCAGGACGAAGTTCAACAAAGATCCACCAACTCCATTCGGCGATGGTGTGCGCAGTTTAAAGCTTCTGGATGGCTCTGTAAGGGGAAATCAATGGGTCGGCCTGCAGTGAGCAAAGAAACGGTTGAACGCGTGCGGGCAAGTTTCACGCGTAGCCCGCGGAAGTCGACGAATAAAGGAAGCAGGGAGCTAAACGTACCACAGGATGGTGCTCCACCGCACTTCCATCATGATGTTCGGCATTTCTTAAACAGGAGATTGGAAAACCGATGGATCGGTCGTGGTGGAGATCATGATCAGCAATTCATGTCATGGCCTCCACGCTCTGCCGACTTAACCCCATGCGATTTCTTTCTGTGGGGTTACGTGAAAGATTCAGTGTTTACACCTCCTCTACCAAGAAACGTGCCAGAACTGCGAGCTCGCATCAACGATGCTTTCGAACTCATTGATGGGGACATGCTGCGCTGAGTGTGGGAGGAACTTGATTATGGGCTTGATGTCTGCCGAATCACTAAAGGGCACATATCGAACATTTGTGAATGCCTAAAAAAACTTTTTGAGTTTTTGTATGTGTGTGAAAAAGCATTGTGAAAATATCTCAAATAATAAAGTTATTGTAGAGCTGTGAAATCGCTTCAATCATTTGTAATAACCCTGTACATACTACAGACCAGAGACTTTTCTGTAGCCTTCCTCAAGATGGCGGAAGGAACGAGTGCTACGCTGTCCACTCTTTCTGACGAAAAGAGAGGGTCGTAACAAAATAAATTGAAGAGCCAAAGAAACTGGTACACCTGCCTAATATCGTGTAAGGCCCCGCGAGCAGGCAGAAGTGCCGCAACACGACGTGGCATGGTCTCGACCACAGTCTGAAGTAGTGCTGGAGAGAACTGACACCGTGAATTCTGCAGCGCTGTCTACGATCCCGTAAGACACCGAAGGGGGGAGGGGGGAGCACAGCACTTTGGAAGGCATCGCAGATATACTCAATAATGTTCATGTCTGGGGAGTTTGGTGGCCAGCGGAAGTGTTTGAAATCCGAAGAGTGTTTCTGGAGCCACTCTGTAGCAATTCTGGACGTGTGGGGTGTCGCATTGTCCTGATGGAATTACCCAACTCTGTCGGAATGCACGATGGACATGAATGGATTCAGACGGTCAGAGTCGTATCTAAACGTATCACTCCAACTGCACACGCCCAACACCATTACAGAGCCTCTACCAGCTTGAAGAGTCCGCTACTGACATGCAGGGTCCATGGATTCATGAGGTTGTCTCCATACTCATACACGTCCATCCGCTCGATACAATTTGAAACGAGACTCGTCCGACCAGGCAACATGTTTCCAGTCATCAACACTCCAATGTCAGTGTTGGCGTGTCCAGGCGAGGCGTAGAGTTTTGTGCGTGCAGTCATCAAGGGTGCACTAGAGAGCCTTCTTCTCCGAAAGCCCATATCGATAATGTTTCGTTGAATGGTTTGCACGTTGACGCTTGCTGATAGCCCAGCTCTGAAATCTGCAGCAATTTGCGGAAGGGTTGCACTTTTTTCACGATGAACGATTCTCTTCAGTAGTCGTTGGTCCCATTCGTACAGGATCTTTTTCCAGCCTCAGAGATGTTCGAGATTTTATATTTTACTGGATTCCTGACATTCGTAGTACACTCGTAAAATGGTCGTACTGGAAAATCCTCACTTCATCGCTACGTCGGAGATGCTGCGTCTCATCGGTCGTACGCCGACTATAACACCACGTCCAAAGTCACTTAAATCTTGATAACCTGCCATTGTAGCAGCAGTAACCGATCTAACAACTGCGCCAGATACTTGTTGTCTCATGTAGGCTTTGGCGACCACAGTGGCGTATTCAGCCTGTTTACATATCTCTGTATTTGAATACGTATTCCTATACCAGGTTCTTTGGCGCTTCAGTGTACATCTTACTCTTCTAACGGTAGTTTAAAAGTATACGCAAATTTACTAATAATTCGATGTATCGAAAAGTTGTATCCGATTAATATTCAGAAAGTCGATGAAGTCAGTCGTGAGTCAAACCATATCTAACTAATTTTCCCTATCGCTCAGATACCACCATAGGCTTGTCAAACCAGGGGACAGTTGAGCGGCCAATGTGATTTTCTGAACCTCTTCTTCAATATTCCTAGTAATCTGCACAGCCACAAAGGCTGTTGAAAGCGTTAATTTGAATTCCAGACCACGGCTTCTCTGACGGAGGGATACCAGTCAGTCCTTCCTCTTTTTGACGAATCGCTGCTATTCCAGGAAAGCCATATTCACAACTATGAAATTAGGCCTTGCTGGCCAGAATAAAACTTAATCATCACTCTGGTTAGATTGAATACGGGCTCCTCTTTCTTCTGACGGAGGTGACTGGGTTGCGATAGTCTCAGTAACAAAACTGATGGGAGAGGTCCTCTCGTCCACAGTTGTTGGCCATCGTTCGTTGGGACAGATCGTTGGAGTTTAGCAGCACAACCATTTGCGTGTCTTTGTGCTCTCTTACTGTTCTCAGTAGCAGCTATGGACCATACAACTGTGATTTGTACTGTTCCGCATTAAAGGTAATGCAACCGCGAACATTTCGGCCGTGAACCAATGCAACAGTTTGCATATCGATCGGTAGACCTGACGATACTAACCATGCTTGCGCGATAATCCTTTGTCCTATTGGACTTCAGCCTATTCTTTCTCGTGGATAACAATCATTATAATTCATCTCACAGTCCTCTCTCTCTCTCTCATACACACTCTCTCTCTCTCTCTCTCTCTCTCTCTCTCTCTCTCTCTCTCTCTCTCTCTGTCTCTCTCTAATTTAGGGCAGGACTAGTTAACAGAACGCTCGATTGTATTGCAATTTGTTCCCTCCAATTTTACCGCAGCAAATGTTTTCTGTGTCATGTTTCCTATGTGTGCAGTAGTTGATATTTTAATTTTAACAGGCAATCCCGCATATCCATGTGTGTGTTTATGGACATACAGGCAAGATTTTAGAAGATCTGTCCGGTTTGTGGTCTGAGAATTACCCTGCAGCCCTTTAATAAATAATCAGGAACCGCTATTAGAAGAGATGATGTCCGATGCTGGCCATGGTCTAGACAGCAGAAGATTAGAAAGTAAGGCCAGTTGTACCTGTTAACTGGGAATTGTAAGTCAGGCAGCTATTTTAATTTCTATCACCCCTGTCGGCAGCATATTTGTTTTAAGAGAGAACCGACGTAAGCCGAAAAATTTACAATACTGCGATTTTCCTTCTTATTATTACATTCAGTAAGTTGTCGCTGCACCCTATCCATTAGCCGATTAACCTCTCCTAGTTAAATGTGATGTGGCTGATAAAGGTATAATACAATAACTGCTTATAACTTATACTGCCGGAAAGAATGTGTGTTGTCCTCAAGGACCGTTTTACTGGCGCCAGGGTGTAATATGCGAGATGCTGAGAGGTTGTAGTTATTCATTTGTCACGGTCATCGGCGATCGGGTGGCGCCCACGGGGCCTGTCGTTCGCACCCTCTGTTTTGAATCTGCAGGCAATAACTGTGCTGAGTTTAGAGGTGAACAGTGTGTGACATGCTTCCCAGGATACGAGTGTGCCCAGCCGACGACTACGTATTCTTGTTGAACAACTTCTGACTTCTTAGTGGGGTCGCATTGTGGGCCTATGGGAGGGTTGATGGACGTATCGACGGACTACTCTACATGATGGTCACAATACATCGGTGATGTCCTGCTGGTTTCAGTGGTCTGTGGAACATTCTCACATCCGTAGGCCAAATTCTGGACATCAAAGCAGAAGCACTGTGGGCGCAGTAGTGGTCAACCGAACATCACGTAGGGAAGAAGTTCGAAAACATGCTGCACCTCTGTGTCATCAAGGACCATTGGGAATTAAGGCGACAAGTGCCTCTGACACTATGACGCCGCCAAGCTCAGCTACTCTGGTGTCTTGAAAGAGTTGATTGGAAAGTGGAATTGCGCCCTGTTGTCTTCAGTAATAAGAGTAGATTTTGTCTGTATGCGAGAAACAGACGCACGCTTATACGACGTAGACCTGGCCTATTCCAGATTGCATTCTCCCACGACACACAGGTCGCACCCCATGCTTCATAGTGTGGGGGGCTATGCGTTACAAGTGGTGGTGACATATGGTGTGGCAGGATAAAGTGACCAGCGCCAGCTACGTAGCACAGGTCCTTATCCCCTTGCTCCTGCCACCTCTTCTACTGGAGGGAGAGGTGTTTTTTCAGTGCACGTCCACATACGGCTGCTGTGACGGAAAGTGCTCTTCGTGGTGCACAACGACTGCTCTGGTCACTAAGATCACCAGGTATTTCGCCAGCGGAACAAGTATTGGACATGGTGAAGTGGGAACTGACCCTATCTACAGAACATGCAAGAACTTTGCTGAATTGCAATATAAGATGGCAGATCTTTTGGATGAATAAGTGAATCATCGTCTCCAGTTTCGCCCAGATCTCTAAATCGTTTCAAAAGATTTCTGGACCTGATTGACATCCGTCAACGTGCTAAAGAAGATCAACATAACTAACTCAAAAACTGGAGGACTGCAGGAGATGTAAAATAGGTCACGACTCAAAAATTTGTCGATTTGTACAGCCACCATGAAGTGAATCCGGTTTACTTGCGATTGTGTAGCAGCAAACTGCTTCACTCTTGACAGTTATACCATACTCTTTCACTGCTCGTTAACACAGCAGTAACTTGCTTTCCTCCTCAAGCAATTGAGATATCAAGAACTCCCAGCAATCGTTCCTCTTCTCAAGAAGTTATTGTTGTCGTCACTCACTTAAACTTTTCAACAGTTGTGAGGGCTGCAAGACACTCTAGTTCTGGACAGACGTTCAGGTGAGATTTGTGCCTCATATTTCTGCTTCTCACTTCTCACAATTCTCTTATGAAGCGTTGAGAAGAGGTATTATTTATGACTGTAATTAAACATAACATGCTAGTAAAAAATTAAAGCTCACATTAATCGTCATTTCTTATGTCTGCAGGAACTTTTCTATTAAAATAGCAAAAAAAAAAAATTGTGTCTAAGAATTACCTTCTACATGAAAATTTCAAATTTTGTGGTCATTGGGGCTTGCTTTCGAGTTGTGGCACTGAGCTAAAATTCTATAGAGATCGTTTATTTGTTGACTAGGAGACTATTTGAAGAGGAGGAGGAACCTTCAATTCTAGAAAGCAGAAAAATGAGGACCACGGTAATGCTCTCACTCTCGCGCACATTCATTTTTACTTACCGCATATACACTGCGGGAAGAAAGTGCAACACCCTCAAAAACGAGGCCATTTTATTGACACGTCACGTGACAGATAGTTCATCGTTGTATGAGTATATCACAACAGATTCAGGACAAACGAAATAAACAGGTCGCAGTAAACAATGCCCGGTCCCATCAGTACACTGTGTACCCTCTTCTGGCGGTAATGCAAGGGTGTGCACTCACGTACAAACAATGATAAATGGTGCCGAATGGAATCCTGGGATAGACTGTCCCAGCAATTTGCTGCTTTTGTTGCGATTCGGCCTTGATTCTTCAGGTCATGGTGAACGAGTAAGTTCCCGCTGCACCATGTCCCATTCGTGTTCCACTAACAATAGATCCAGTGATCTTAGTGGCCAGAGCAATCGTTGTACACTACGAAGAGCATTTTGTATCGCAGCAGCCGTATATGGACACATATTGTGAAAGCACGCAACCTTCCTGTCGAAGAAGTAGCAGTAGCACGGGGATAAGGTCCTGTGCTATGTAAGGGACACTGGTTACTTTATTCTGCAACATCAAATCTAACCGGGAGTTGTAACTGATGGCCCCCCGCATTATGAAGCACTGGGTGAGACCCGTTTATCGTGGGTGAATGCACTCTGGAACAGGCCGCTCCCCAGATCCACACCGCACATGTGTCTGTTCATCAGTTGCATTCAGGCGGGACCTGTTTTTACAAGTGAACACAATATCGCGCCGCATCACTTTCTAGTGAACTCTTTCACGATACCGGAGAAGGCCTGCTTGGCGGTCTCGTGTCAGTAGTAGCCTGGCCAGAGGCACACGCAATCTTAGTACTGCTGCAAGTAGAGAACGGTTCCTTATGATTCGTGGTGTGACAGCAGGTGCAACATGTGCTTCGATTTCTTCCGCGGATGATTTTAGATCGGCCACTGGTGCTCACACAGTGTGTTGATCTTGATGTGCATTGTACCATGCAGACGTCCAGAACCTGATCTACAGATGTCGGAATGTTTCTCAGACCTCTTCTGAGAACGGAAGTGACACATCGCTGATTGGTAGTGTGAAGTGCCTGATGATGTCCACCCAGAAACAAAGGAGACATAATCACCGAGAACTTTTTCGGTTGATAATGATCTTTCTCGGCTCAGATCCAACGAGTGGGACATCTTTTGGTATACCAGGAAATGTAAGTCATTTTAGTTGGGTCACAAATGCAGTTTAGATGTTTACGTAATGGAGAGAAGAGCTCTTTAAAAAGAATATTTAGTGTTCAAATGCACACACAAGCATGGCTCCTGCCACAGAAGAAGTAATTTCCTATTCGCGTGTGAACTGATAAATTTTCATAATATTGAGTTGGGAACGAGAAAGGCCACTGCTAAAATTGTTTCCTATAATCTTTAGTATTCAGTCTGTAAAAAAAAAAAAAAATGGTTCAAATGGCTCTGAGCACTATGGGACTCAACGGCTGTGGTTATCAGTCCCCTAGAACTTAGAACTACTTAAACCTAACTAACCTAAGGACATCACACACATCCATGCCCGAGGCAGGATTCGAACCTGCGATCAGTCTGTAACACTGTGGTTCTATTTTGATGATGATTCTCCACCTCCTAAGGTAAATTTCGCAGCAAGCAGTCAAAACTGAATAGGAGAAAGGAAAACATCAACTAAATAGGTGCATTCTACATAAAAGTGAATTTTGTTCTTTCACAAATGCATGTTTTCGTCTTTTCAGTTTCTGGTAAAACTTTTCTGCAGGCTATCTTCTATCTGCATCGATTTCCTCCATCAAAACGCTTCTACACAGATGATTCTGGTTACTAAAGTGTAAGTGAAGAAGTTCATACGAGTGTTGCAAACGGGGTTGTAGAAAGTGATATCTACCTCATACAAAGTTACAATATTACTTCAAAAGAAAAAAGTGAGAACAATTTGTTTTATAGGTGCTTGCTAAAGATATCCTGGAACCGCGCGACCGCTGCGGTCGCAGGTTCGAATCCTCCCTCGGGCATGGATGTGTGTGACGTCCTTAGGTTAGTTAGGTTTAAGTAGTTCTAAGTTCTAGGGGACTGATGACCTCAGAAGTTGAGTCCCATAATGATCAGAGCCATTTGAACCATTTAACAAAAATAATGTTCTGCGTCGGTACTCTCACTTTATATTTCGTTTCTATTGAAGTTACAAATAAAAACACATTTTCCTTATAATATTTGCGTACAGAATTAACAATAACCCTAATTTCTTTAGTTTATTCATGTACCTCCAGATTTCTGAAAAATTTGGCTCAGAATATTTTATGCAAGTGCTGAAGCGGTCTGAAAGCGTTCGCATATATTTCATTTACAGTAAAACAGAAAATGGTTTACCACATTTGACCAGAATTACCGTCTTTGTATACTGCCTTGTAAATTCATGTCATTTAAAATCACCTAGTCGTTGGTCGATTGAGCAGAAGTTTTGCCCAGTCTTATTTTACGTTGTACGTAACACCTATAGTCGGACTGTATGTTGCAGCATACATAATGAACTGGCTAGATAACTTGGTACACTACGAATTAGTACCAGAGACAACTGCTGTGGGACTGAAAACACCTAGCATATGTATTTCTGGGGTGGGTGTGGGATTGTGGCTGGGACTGGGAAAGGGAGAAGTGAACATGTCGTTCTATGGAACATCTCGAGCAATTCCATCAAACATCATTTACTACTAGGAAAAATACAGTTGGGCTAAGGCACCCGTAGTGCCAGTAAGGTAAGGTGCAAGTATGAACACAGTAACATGTAAAGGTAACCGAATCAGGCGAGGAATGTGTGGAATAGGTGTGAGTGCGTTTATGTGTGTGTGTGTGTGTGTGTGTGTGTGTGTGTGTGTGTGTGTGTGTGTGTGTGTGTGTGTGTCTACATCTACATCTACATTTATACTCCGCAAGCCACCCAACAGTGTGTGGTGTTTGTGTTTGTGTGAGAAAAAATTAATCATCCAGAAGAAGAGGGGGGAACGAAAAGCAACCTCACATGGCGAGAGGGTTTGTAATTTTATTTCAATAATTACATAATGGAATCAAATTTACAAAAAAACTTGGCAACATGAGACCACGTATCAATATGACTTTGCACCCCCTCTGGCCCTGATCCATTCACTGATTCGGTTAGGAACGGTGTTATAAACCGCAATGGCCTCTCCTGAGGCAAACTTTCCCACAACTGATGCAAACTGGCCCTTGATATCTGGTAACTGGCATGGCACAGAGCTGGTTCGACATAACTACTTTCAGATATTAACCTGAGGATCTTGCTGGGCACAGGTGTACAACCACATCAAGCGTTACGCAGCTCGTAGAGACAAGTACCAAATTTAGACGAAGATTGTCCTGTTGAAAAATGGGGCCATGGTACCGTCGCTACTGTGTGTTTGATGAGCAGTACGGCGTTCTTACTCCGCACATTTGGTGCAAGGGTAGCGTCTTTGATTACTAATCACAACGCTCGGCGCCCCGGGTTCAAACTTCACCGCCGCTTGAACTTTGAATAAAAATCATCAGCAATGGGGCGGCCGAAGATTTTCGGCCCAAGAAGTCTCCCTCTTTCAGCTAACGGCCTTGTCAAAGAGGGCGGGGGAGCGGGTAGAGATTCAGGGCTCTCTCTAGTCCTTCAAGTTGGAAACTACTCCCAAAGGCGGAAGACTCAGGAGTGATGAACGGCAATGGAAACCAATGCATTAAAGACACAATGTTTGTCCACAGGACATGTGGCCTCTAATTGAAAAGTGTCCTGATGATCTCTCCATTGGCGAAACACTCCGGAATAGCCCTATTCGGATTTCCAGGAGGGGAGTGTAAAGGAGGAGGTGACCATGAATAAACAACGAAAGGATAAAGTTCTACTAGTCGGGGCGTGGAATGTCAGAAATATGAACGTGGTACGCAAGCTAGAAAATTTGAAAAGAGAAATGCTAAGGCTCAGTCTAGATATAGTGGGAGTCAGTAAAGTGAAATGGAAGGAAGACCAGGATTTCTGGTCAGACGAGTACAGGGTAATATCAACAGTTGCAGCTAAGGATGTGGTGGGAGTAGCATTTTGTATGAATATGAAAGTAGGGCAGAGGGTATGTTACTGTCAACAGTTCAGTGATAGGCTCTTTCTAGTCAGATTTGACAGCAAACCGAGAGCGACAAGACAGTATACATGGGACGTCACAAGTCCAGGATGAAGAGGTAGAGAAATTATATGAGGATATTGAACGGGTAATTCAGTACCTAAAGGGAGATCAAAATGCGGTACTGGAATACAGTTGCAGGGGAAGAAAGGTTTACGGGACAATATTCGTTTGGTAACAGAAACGAGAGAGGACTAAGACTAATCGACTTCTGCAATGAATATCAGTTAGTAGTAGCAACTGGTCAATACCCGTGGTCTATGGGTAGTGTCTTTGATTCATAATCAAAACGTCTTCGGTCCCGGTTCGATCCCCGCCACTGCCTAAATTTTGATAAATAATCAGAATTGACGGCCGAAGACTTCCGGCATAAGAAGTCAGCCTCATTCTGACAACGACCTTGTCAAAGAGGGCGGAGGAGCGGATAGAGGTTCAGGGCACTCTCTTGTCCTAGGGGTGGAAAATTGCCCCTAAAGGCGGAAGAATCAGCAATGATCAACGACATGAGGATGCAGAAGGCAATGGAAAACACTGCATTAAAGACACGTATCGTGTATCCACAGGACATGTGGCCTGTAATTGTAGAAGTGTCATGATGATCTCTCCATTGGCAAAAGATTCCGGAATAGTCCCCCATTCGGATCTCCAGGAGGAGACTGCCAAGGGGGAGGTTGCCATGAGAAAAAGATTGAATAATCAACGAAAGGATAACGTTCTACGAGTCGGGGCGTGGAATGTCAGAAGCTTGAACGTGGTAGGGAAACTAGAAAATCTGAAAAGGGAAATGCAAAGGCTCAATCTAGATATAGTAGGGGTCAGTGAAGTGAAGTGGAAGGAAGACAAGGATTTCTGGTCAGATGAGTATCGGGTAATATCAACAGCAGCAGAAAATGGTATAACGGGTGTAGGATTCGTTATGAATAGGAAGGTAGGGCAGAGGGTGTGTTACTGTGAACAGTTCAGTGACCGGGTTGTTCTAATCAGAATCGACAGCAGACCAACACCGACAACGATAGTTCAGGTATACATGCCGACGTCGCAAGCTGAAGATGAACAGATAGAGAAAGTGTATGAGGATATTGAAAGGGTATTGCAGTATGTAAAGGGGGACGAAAATCTAATAGTCATGGGCGACTGGAATACAGTTGTAGGGGATGGAGTAGAAGAAAAGGTTACAGGAGAATATGGGCTTGGGACAAGGAATGAAAGAGGAGAAAGACTAATTGGGTTCTGTAACAAGTTTCAGCTAGTAATAGCGAATACCCTGTTCAAGAATCACAAGAGGATGAGGTATACTTGGAAAAGGCCGGGAGATACGGGAAGATTTCAATTAGATTACATCATGGTCAGACAGAGATTCCGAAATCAGATACGGGATTGTAAGGCGTACCCAGGAGCAGATACAGACTCAGATCACAATATAGTAGTGATGAAGAGTAGGCTGAAGTTCAAGACATTAGTCAGGAAGAATCAATACGCAAAGAAGTGGGATACGGAAGTACTAAGGAATGACGAGATACGTTTGAAGTTCTCTAATGCTATAGATACAGCAATAAGGAATAGCGCAGTAGGCAGTACAGTTGAAGAGAAATGGACATCTCTAAAAAGGGCCATCACAGAAGTTGGGAAGGAAAACATAGCTACAAAGAAGGTAGCTGCGAAGAAACCATGGGTAACAGAAGAAATACTTCAGTTGATTGATGAAAGGAGGAAGTACAAACTTGTTCCGGGAAAATCAGGAATACAGAAATACAAGTCGCTGAGGGATGAAATAAATAGGAAGTGCAGGGAAGCTAAGACGAAATGGCTGCCGGAAAAATGTGAAGACATCGAAAAAGATATGATTGTCGGAAGGACAGACTCAGCATACAGGAAAGTCAAAACAACTTTTGGTGACATTAAAAGCAACGGTGGTAACATTAAGAGTGCAACGGGAATTCCACTGTTAAATGCAGAGGAGAGAGCAGATAGGTGGAAAGAATACATTGAAAGCCTCTATGAGGGTGAAGAATTGTCTGATGTGATAGAAGAAGAAACAGGAGTCGATATAGAAGAGATAGAGGATCCAGTATTAGAATCGGAATTTAAAAGAGCTTTGGAGGACTTACGGTCAAATAAGGCAGAAGGGATATATAACATTCCATCAGAAATTGAGAATGCGTTAGGTGACGATCAGTTTGGCTTTAGTAAAAGTAAAGGGACGAGAGAGGCAATTCTGACGTTACGGCTAATAATGGAAGCAAGGCTAAAGAAAAATCAAGACACTTTCATAGGATTTGTCGACCTGGAAAAAGCGTTCGACAATATAAACGGGTGCAAGCTGTTCGAGATTCTGAAAAAAAGTAGGGGTAAGCTATAGGGAGAGACGGGTCATATACAATATGTACAACAACCAAGAGGGAATAATAAGAGTGGACGATCAAGAACGAAGTGCTCGTATTAAGAAGGGTGTAAGACAAGGCTGTAGCCTTTCGCCCCTACTCAATGATGGAAATAAAAGAAAGGTTCAGGAGTGAAATTAAAATACAAGGTGAAAGGATATCAATGATAGGATTAGCTCATGACATTGCTATCCTGAGTGAAAGTGAAGAAGAATTAAATGATCTGCTGAACGGAATGAACAGTCTAATGAGTACACAGTATGGTTTGAGAGTAAATCGGAGAAAGACGAAGGTAATGAGAAGTAGTAGAAATGAGAACACCGAGAAACTTACACCAGGATTGATGGTCACGAAGTCAATGAAGTTAAGGAATTCTGCTACCTAGGCAGTAAAATAACAAATGAAGGACGGAGCAAGGAGGACATCAAAAGGAGACTCGCTATGGCAAAAAAGGCATTTCTGGCCAAGAGAAGTCTACTAATATCAAATACCGGCCTTAATTTGAGGAAGAAATTTCTGTGGATGTACGTCTGGAGTACAGCATTGTATGGTAGTGAAACATGGACTGTGGGAAAACCGGAACAGAAGAGAATCGAAGCATTTGAGATGTGGTGCTATAGACGAATGTTGAAAATTAGGTGGACTGATAAGGTAAGGAATGAGGAGGTTCTACGCAGAATCGGAGAGGAAAGGAATGTGTGGAAAACACTGATAAGGAGAAGGGACAGGATGATAGGACATCTGCTAAGACATGAGGGAATGACTTCCATGGTGCTAGAGGGAGCTGTAGAGGGCAAAAACTATAGAGGAAGACAGAGATTGGAATACGTGAAGCAAATAATTGAGGACGTAGGCTGCAAGTACTACTCTGAGATGAAGAGGTTAGCACAGGAAAGGAATTCGTGGTGGGCCGCATCAAACCAGTCAGTAGATTGATGGTCAAAAAAAAAGTAGCGAATGCTCAGTTCAAGAATCGCAAGACGAGGGGTGTAAGTGAAAAGGGCCGGGAGACACGGGAATATTTCAGTTATCATGGTCACGAACAGATTCCGGAATCGGATATTGGGTTTTAAGGCGTACCCAGGAGCAGAAATAGACTCGGATCGCAATTTAGTAATGAAGCGTTGGCTGAAGTTTAAGAGACTAGTCAGGAAGAACTAGTTCGGAAAGAATGGAATACGGAAGTACTACAGAATGACGAGATACGCCTAGCAGGCACTACGATTGAACGTGAATGATTATGTCTAAAGAGGAAGTTGTAAAGAAAACTGTGGTTACAATGAAGACAGCTGCAAAGAAACCATGGATAAAGGATGAAATATTTGAGGTGATCGATGAAAGAAGTACAAAAATGTTCAGAGTAATTCCGGAATATAGGAATACAAGTCACTAAGAAACAAAACAAAAAAATAGAAAAGAAACCGTGCAGAGAAGCTAAGGCAGAATGGCTACATGAAAAATGTGAAGAAATCTAAAAAGAAATGAATATCTGAACGACGTATTCAGCATATAGGGAAGTCAAAACAACCTTCCGTGAAATTAAAAGGGTGGTGGTAGTATTAAGAGTTCATCGGGAAATCCACAGTTAAATGCAGAGGAGAGAGCGCTTTGCCGGGAAGAGTACACTGAAGGCCTCTACGATGGGAAAGACTTGTCTGACGTTGCGACAGAAGAAGAAACAGGAGTCGACAAGTAAGAGATGGGGGCCCAGTACTGGAATTAGAATTCAAAAGATCTTTTAAAGACTTAAGATTTATTAAGGCAGAACGGGTGGACAACATTCCATCGGAGTTTCTAAAACCATTGGTGGGAAATGGCAACAAAACGAAACGACTATTCACTTTGGTGTTTAGAGTGTATGAGAATGGCGATGTACCATCAGACTGTCGGAAAAACATCATCCACACCCTTCCCAAGATAGCAAGAGCCGACAAGTGCGAGAAATACCACACAATCAGCGTAACAGTTCATGCATCCAAGTTGCTGACAAAAATAATATACAGAAGAATAGGAATTAAAGTTGAGGATCTGTTTGATGGCGGTCAGCTTAGTTTTAGGAAAGGGAAAAGCTCCAGAGAGGCAGTTCTGACGGTGTAGTTGCACCGCTCTTAGCCATGCAAAGTGGCCTACCAGAGATGAGTGTCACTACTTGTCAATGGCATTCGGCTTCAGACTCTATAGGAATTTCTGGCGTCAGTGAATGCAGGTCCATCTTATCCATTTCGAGGACCAAAATTTGCAAAGAAAACAGCTTTCAATGTAAATTTGTAGTCGAGTAACTTGTAAAAAGCCATTACTCACAGGGGCCCGTGAAGCTGCATACCTACAGTGGTCGAAACAACACAGAGGCTGGACAGCATCTCACTAGAGGCTCGTAGTAGTGTCCGAAGAATGGGGATTTTTCCCTCTTTAGAGGAAGACATAGACATCCCACTTGCTCGTTTAACCAGCAGCGTGTAGAGCGTGTTTTCGGGGCACATTCCGGTTACATTAAGCTTGAATCAACATGTTTATTTCAACACTCTCAGTGTCCTAATGTTATCCTTTCACCGATATCTTGCTGTAGACACTCCTATCATTCAAGCTGATGACAGCCGTGCTCACGATACTGCACCCACCTGTTCCTAGTTTCACGAAAACTCAGGTTCTCTATTGCACCTCGACTGACTTATTGAACTGAAACACCCGCTGAAATGTGTGAGACTATATCGATCAGAATCCCCGGAATATGATAACTCGGATGTTGTTTCTTTCTTTCTTATTCTTTTTTTTCTCCGACGCAGAAATTTCATCCTACGTCCTAAACTATTTGCTGTACACTGAAGAGCCAAAGAAAATGGTACAACTGCCTAATATCGCGAAGGGCCTCCGCGAGCTCGTATAAGTGCCGCAGCACGACGTGGCATGGACTCTACTAATGTCTGAATTAGTGCTGGAGGGAATTGAGACAATGAATCCTGCGGGGCTGTCCGTGAATCCGTACGAGGAGGTGGAGCACAGCACGTTGTAAGGCATCCCAGATATGCTCAATAATGTTCATGTCTGAGAAGTTTGGTGGCCAGCGGAAGTGTTTAAACTCAGAACAGTGCCTCTGGAGCCACTCAGTAGCAATTCCGGACATGTGCGGTGTTGCACTGTCCTGCTGGAATTGCCCAAGTCTGTCGTAATGAACAGTGGATATGAATGGATGCCGGTGATCAGACATGATGCTTACGTACGAGTCACCTATCTAAACATATCGGTGGCCCCATATCACTCCAGCTGCACACGCCCCACACCATTACAGGGCCTTCATCTGCTTGAACATTCACCTGCTGACATGCAGTGTCCATGGATTTATGAGGCTGTCTCCATACTCGTGCTCGTCCATCCGCTCGATACAATTTGAAACGAGACTCGTCCGACATATTTCCAGTTATCAACAGTCCAACGTTAATGTTGACGAGCACAGGAGAGGCGTAAAGCTTTGTGTCGTGCATTAACCAAGTGCTCCGAAAGCCCTTATCGCTGATGTGTCGTCGAATGGTTTCCATGATGACACTTGCTGATGGCCCAACATTGTAATCTAAATTGCAATTTGCGGAAGGGTTGCACTTCTGTCACGTTGAACGATTCTCTTCAGTCGTCATTGGTCCTGATCTTGCAGGATCTTTTTCCGTCCGCAACTATGTCGCAGATTTGATGCTTTACCGGATTCCTAATATTTACGGTACACTCGTGAAATGATCCTGAGGAAATATCTTCACTTCATCGCTACCTCGGAGATGCTGTGTCCCATCGCCTGTGCGCAGACTATAACACCACGTTCAAACTCACTCAAATCTTGATAACCTGCCATTGTAGCAGCAGTAACCTGTCTAACAACTGCACCAGACACTTGTTGTCTTATTTAGGCGTTGCCGACCGCAGCGCCATATTCTGTCTGTTTACGTATCTCTGTTTTTGAATATGCATGCCTATATCAGTTTCTTTGGCGCTTCAGTGTATATTTCAATCTCTGCCATCTGTTGTGGATTGGCAGGAGCCAACCCACGGAGTTTGGAGGAAGCCGAAAGGCAGGCGTTTAAGCTCACGCAGGCTGGCGTGAGGTCTGGAACAGGACAAGGAAATGAGAACTTAGAAAAACGGACGCAGATGGTGGAATACTTAACTTTAATCCATTAATGTTCAACGTAGCTCTTGCCTGTACATTCTTTACAATATCAATAGCAACTGATAATGGCGCCTTGCTAGGTCGTAGCAAATGACGTAGCTGAAGGCTATGCTAACTATCGTCTCGGCAAATGAGAGCGTATTTTGTCAGTGAACCATCGCTAGCAAAGTCGGTTGTATAACTGGGGCGAGTGCTAGGAAGTCTCTCTAGACCCGCCGTGTGGCGGCGCTCGGTCTGCAATCACTGATAAGTGGCGACACGTGGGTCCGACGTATGCTAACGGACCGCGGCCGACTTAAAGGCTACCACCTAGCAAGTGTGGTGTCTGGCGGTGACACCACACCATCCGCTACAGTTTTTACACTCTACAGTTCCCTATTTTACCATGGACTCTGTTCCATCATGTCTTAACACACTAGCTTTCATCCTGTTTATTTGTTAAGAGCTCGATTCCTTTCTTTCCCGGTTTTAATTTCAGTCTCCTTTACTACGTGACGACCAACTGTACAATTCATTGACATATTTTACACTACTTCATGCTATACGAAGTGCATAGCAGGCATCGTTATACATCAAGACGAAGCTGTTAGCGGATTAATCACATTTGAAGATGGTAATCAGCTGCTGAAACTATTAATGTGTACATTGTAGTTGTTTAGCGATATTGATGTAATAAATTGTTTTACGGTGTGTCAGCTGCCTCTACGTATGGGTTTTATGCTACCCATAATCTTAAAATCCACATACAAGATTTCTTATATTCTCTCATTCGCTATGCCCAGCTATCCAGCTATTATGTTCGACTCTGCTTTTAAACTTGACCCACGATGTTCTACTTGCCGATATTAATACAGGATTTGCTTCATTTCTTTTCTGATGATAGTGTCCTTAAGCTCCTAAATATTTCTCCTGTAAGTATTCATTATCTGCTTTCTATTTATCGTTTATGATTTTATGTATCTGTTCGTTCCAAGTTTTCAAACCTGTTTCCCGATTTGTTCTACGCTTTTCACTTAGCCCTTCATTTCCTACCGGTTTATTGATTTTTTTATATTGCTTAATTCTTCGTTTATATCTCACTAGTAGGTATTTCATTGAGCAGTTGTGTGAGTCCGTTATGATGTAGCTTACTTATACTCTCTTCTTGTAAAAGATGTACCTTGAACCTTTCTTTAAATTGTTTTCATCTTTATTTTTACTTTTTTCCATGTCAAACACAGCTGAAATTTTCAATTTACACGGTAGTGGTCTGTGCTTTTATTTCTATCTCCATTTACTCTCTTGTCTGTTATCCTTGGAGCAAACTTTTGCTTTAATTACGATATAATCTGGTACTGAACGGTAATCTCGTGCAGACTGCCTTCAATTCGTTAAATGTTGCAAATTCCCTTAAGTTTGCCCCATATGATGTATAGTATCTTTCCTATTGGTGCCTATTAAATAGGTAATTGTCTCTTCACGAATACTAGCATTTACATCTTCCACTAAAAGTACGTGGTTCTTATTGTTTGTTTTATTTAGATGATTGTGAAGTTTTTTGTAATTTAGGTCTGTTTCTTCCTTTCCCTCTTTGTCTAGTGCATAAGTTCCTATTGCTGTTAAATGTCCGCTGTAGAATTTTAATCTTACTGTTAAGAGACTTTCTTTTAACGAAAAAACATTCTCTTATTTTACCCCTTCATTCCCTGTCTATTAAAGCTGCTATTCCCAAAGTATTTTTGTTATTCTTTTTTGTCATTTCGCTTAAAGCATGACATAGTCCTCCTGCTCTTTTGTGCCTGTAAGCTTGCTCTTGGTTTCTGTGACCACTTCGTTTTGTATTGTTTGAGAATTCTTTTTAGTTCCGTTTCATTTGATCTTAGTCCCTGTATATTCCATGTGGCCACGTTAAATACGTTCGTTAATTCTTTTTTGATGTCCTTATTCACGCCTGGTCATTTTCCGCATCCGGTGGTGGTTGTGGTGGTGGTGGTGGTGGTGGTGCGCTCAACAGCGAGGTTGTCAGCGCTCGTACTCAGATAAAAGAGTACAAGTGTGGTTATGAGCATACAACAAAATGTAAATAATAATGTTGGGACTCCCTCGCTCACGCTGTCACACAAAGCAGTAAAAATGGATGCCTGAAGACAGTGCGTGAGTAAAATACATAGACTATAACCACACAACATTTAAAATAGTGGAGCAAGGAACTGCACATACACGATCAACTGGAAAATAAACGATGAAGCAACCATGCTAGAAACACATTAAAATCTTCTACTAAGACGCCATTGAGAAGACCAGACATCACATAGAATCTTAAAACATATCACCTAACTTAGAGGGCAGGTCAACGTGTAAGTGGGTTGAGGCCTTTATGGCTTGGTATAAAACGCATTCAGTTAAAATGTGTCTTACAGAAATCTGTGCGCCACAAGCGCCTTTTACCGGTGGGTCTTCTTGTCGAAGCAGTAACCCATGCTGAGGCGCAGCGCCTCTACATCGTCCCTACTGAGACGGGAGATCTGTGAACAGGAGTGCAGTGAGCCGTAGTAACATTTGCTGTTTTGAAGAGCGCGCCGCAGCGCGTAGCATAAAGCAATCGCCCTCCGTTTCTGGCGGTGGCGCCGCAGTGGCAATCGCAGCTTTGGTGCCTCCCCCTGGTGGGAAAGGGGAAAAGTTGCCTGTTCACGTGCATTTAAGGAGCGCTATGAGCTCGGCAGGGTGTCAGTCTGTCAGTCGGAGGCAGTTGGTCAGCCAGGGCAGTCTGTCAATCTGGGCGGGTCAGGTCAGTTGGTCAGCAAAGTTAGTCTGGGTCTGTCTCTCGTCCGCATTGGTGAGGTGGTGAGTGTCTGTCGGTCGTCCGGAGTGCTAGTATGTGTTAGGCCGCCAGTCTGCTCGAGTTTGCTCAGGCAATGGGCATTGGCGGTTGGATCGATCGGTTGGTCGGTCGCGCACTGGGACACAAGACGACTTATCCGCCTGGAGCGTCGGCGCATGTGAGGTCGCCACGTGAGTCCAGTGGCCGCGCCGTATAGCGAGGGGTAGTGACTGCGCGGCCGACACGAGAGCAACAGGAGTCAACCCACGACATCGGTCTGGCCGGGGCGAGCTGCGACGCCGTGAGACGGGAGATCGGCGTTGAAACGGCTGGCAGCGGACGGTTCGGGAAAGTGTTTTGGGGGTGCTGCGCCAGGTCTTTGCCAGACACCGCAGTTATTAGAAGTTAAGTTATTAGTGATACGTTGTTTCAGTTAGTTGTTCAATTCTACATGTGTTCTTGGTCATTCTTTCGCCCCCAGCTTGCTCGTCTGTCGCTCGTCTTCGTTTGTTAGGCAGTTAGTGCCTGTCTGTCTGTCTGTCGGTCTGCCGTACGTTAATAGATGCCTCTGTCATGTTTGTCGGATTCGGTGTTAACGAATTTATTGCTTAAAGGCCGAATTATTGAAATATGTTTTTATCTTGCCTATCATCTCGCGAGGTGGTATATGTGTAATGTAGAGCATGTTGTACATTTTATGTAAGACTGCATTTTATGGGTTTTATTTAAATAGTCATTTTAGGTTATCAGGTTGCCACTCTTCCACTGTAAGAGTCCTTAAAAAAGAAACACCTAATTTCACTTTCGATGGCAAATAATTTGAGTGTTGTACCATTTCCATCCCCCTTACGGGGTGCATTGTTTACGTGTTTGTCTGAGTTATTAAAAATTTTTTGGTTTAAAGTAATCTAGCGTGTTGCAGATTTGCACCAGTGTACTCTTTCAGAGGTTGTTGTGAGCAGTCATGACTACGACCGTGTTGAAAGGGGGCAGGCAAGTTTCTCAGCCCGAAGGCTCCTACTGTTAATATGTTCTTTCTGCCTCTAAATAAAATTGTAACTTGATATTTCGAGGGTGCTATTCTGATTATAATTTTAAATTTGTTTTGAAGAAGCTTTTAGGAATAAAATTCACATTTGTTAAAAGTAATTTTATTTTCCATCAGTTACTTCCTGGCAACTACTTCCACGCTCACCTAGAGTAATTAAATGTGTTAATGTTCTTGATGAATCGCTAGTAAATAAAGTGAATTCCTTAAGAAAAGATTTTGAAAGTAAAATTCACGGTTCACTCAGTACGAGTCACGCGCAAGACAGATGGCTCCAGTGCATGTGGTTTCTATGCGATATGATACAGGTCACTAGCTGGCAGACACTGTTGGAAATGCAGGCAACATACTGTTAATTTTACTTTCGACATGGTTTTGTTTGATTTTCTAATTGTTTATTAACTGCTATTATTATTGTGTTTCGTTATAACAGTGAAATAAGGTGTGAATGTGAAATACTGTTTTATGTAAAGATTTTATACTGTACATTAAAGTACCGAGTCACAAGAGGAGTGTTCGGGAATAACGTGTGTGTTCGTCATTCCTACCGCGGAATTTATTATAAACCATTTTCTGATACCGATAGAGTGATTTCCTTAAGAGGGAATAACTTTCATATTTGTGGACTATCTGACTCAGTCACAAATTTAGATTGGTTCTGTACATACGCGCAGAACTAAGCGGGTTTCATGTTTCTTTCCGACTGACTGTGATGTTTCTCTGCCAATCATAAATCAGAATATTCGTGTTTTTTTTGTTTTTTTTTGTTTTTTTGTTTTTTTTTTGTGGAACTAGCAGCTTCTTTTGGGTAGTGTGAGAAGTAGAATCGTGGATCAGATCTCATGGTGATCAGACATATTGATATGTGCTCTGTTTAAAATTGTTAATATTGTGATATTTCGGTACCAAAATGTTTGAGAAGTGCCGTAAGTGGCTTAAGAGAGTTCGATTTAAAAAAGTACAGTGTGAAATTGGAAACATTTAGTGACATCTAAATTCCATGTGGGTTGTTGCTTACTTGCGAACTTGGAAAATTTGTTCCGTGAGACTGATACTACCAACATTCGAGAGAGCAAATCTCAAAGAAACAATCCGTTTGTAAATTTTCGGTGAATCATTCTCATAAACTGGTTACGGTTATGAGTGAGATGTGCGTGTGGACTTTTCAGTAAGGTTTGGTAGTGACTGGTGTAAGCAGACTTATCATAATAGAGTTTAATATCACACACACAAATACTTTCATTTAACAATACCTTCCATCGCCAAAACAATATTAGTGCGAATTGAGGTTATGGTGCTTACAGCTACTTTTTCTATAACTTTTATCGGCTGAGAACTGCATTCCAGTAACTTCAAGGAGGCTTGCACGTGAAGAAGAGATTCGCCACCAGGAGATTGGAACTTTACAAATTGCGCTGTGTCGCCCCAATGCGTCAATCTACAACGTCCTCTCCGCAGGCGCGGTATGCACTGAAGAGGCAAAGGAATGGTACACATGCCCAACATAGTGTAGGGCCCCCGCAAGCACGCAGAATTGCCGCAACAAGACGTGGCTTGGATCGGAGCGAACTGACACCGTGAATCCTGCAGGACTGCCCATAATTCCGTAAAACTACTAGGGGGTGAAGATATCTTCTGAGCAGCACGTTGCAAGGCATCCCCGATATGCTAAATAATGTTCAGGTATGGGGATTTTGGTGGTCAGCGGAAGTGTTTAAACTCAGAAGAATGTTCCTGGAGCCACTCTGTAGCAATTCTGGACATGTGGGTTGTGGCACTGTCCTGCTGGAAATGTCCAAGTTCGTCGGAATGCATAATGGACATGAATGGATGCAGGTGATTGGACAGGATGCTTACTTACGTGTCTCCCGTGAGAGTCGTATCTAGACGTATCAGGAGTCCCATATCACTCCAATTGCACGAGCCTCACACCATTACAGAACCTCCACCGGCTTGAACAGATCCTGCTCACACACAGGGTCCATGGATTCATGAGGCTGTCTCCATACCCGTACACGTCCATTCGCTCAATACAATCTGAAACGAGACTCGTCCGGCCAGGCAATATGTTTCCAGTCATCAACAGCCCAAGGTCGGTGTTGACGAGCCCAGGCGAGGAGTAAAGCTTTGGGTCATGCAGTCATCAAGGGTACACGAATGGGCTTTCGACTCTGAAAGCCCATATCGATGATGTTTCTTTGAATTGTTCACACGCTGACGCTTGTTGATGGCCCATCATTGAACTCTGCAGCAACTTGTGGTAGGGATGTACTTTCGTCACTTTGAACTATTTATTCTCCTCAGAAGTCGTTGGTCCCGTTCTTGCAGGATCTTTTCCGGCCACAACGATGTCGGAAATATGATGTTTTACAGATTACTGATACGGTACACTCGGGAAATGGTCGTAAGGGAAAAATCCCCACTTCATCGCTACCTCGGAGATATGTACCATCGTTCGTGCGCCGACTATAACACCACGCTCAAACTCGCTTAAATCTTAATAACTTGCCATTGTAGCAACAGTAACCGTCTAATAACTGTGGCAGACACTTGTTGTCTTATATAGGCGTTGCCGACCGGAGCTCCGTCTTCTTGCTGTTTGTATCTCTGTATTTGAATATGCTTGCCAACATCGTGTCGTGTCGTGTCGTTGGTTTCACGTTTCTCACCTTGTTGTTCTCCAACCCTGACTACTTCTCCTCCCACAAATACACGACTTTTTGTCTCAGTAGTGAAGTAACTGCGTGGACAGGGGCAGCACATTCAGAAATTTTAACTTCCAAGTAGACGTCCTCAGCTGCTGCATCTGCCACTTCATTACCCTGTGTACACACGTTCTCTGGTACACAGCAAAATGACACATCCTTTCCCTGCCCCTGTAAGTGGAAGCGGGTGTCATGAATCATTTGAAGATACCTTTCGTCTCGACACATGCGATCGATAGCCTGAATGGCACTTAGGGAGTAGGTGTATGTGAGGCCTGTGGTACCAGTGTAGCGTCTCCTGGCCAGTCGTCATAAAAAGCGTGTGATAGAATTTTTTCCGTGTGTGTAAGACCAGTTAACATGTATCGATATAATGCCACGCACACGGCGGAAGAGAAATAATTTAAACACGACCAAGTGAAGCAATAAAGCAAGACTGTGTAAACATTTCACGAATGTACTATGTGTGTATGTAGAACGTTCACAATTATTTGACGTTTTATGCATTTGTTAACTTTGAATCCATGACATATTATTATGTTTGAAAATCTTGTTAAATGAATTAGTGATTATGATCTGTGCCTCAGATAAAAAGGACAATTCGGTATATGTATAAAGAGTAAAAAGCATTCTAATAACTTTTTGTTCTCTTTGGGCTTCGTCACGAGTAACTCTCGCGTGTTAAGCAAATGTATATGTTAGCCGTGAGTCTTTTGTTCATGAAGCTTGAGATCCGCCATTGGGCGAGTTGTTGTAAAAAGATGTGTAAAATTAATGCATTTTTGTTTGAATATATAGAGTTTGAGCAAATATGTTTTTAAAATCATTTGTAAAGTTGCCAGCAATTCGTCCCGTAAATAATCTAGATATTTTCAGCATTTAATTTAGTGGAAGCCGCTGTACCAATCTGCGAGGGCAACGGCCCAAGACGCGGCACGTTTAAAAAAATATTTATTTCAGGCATCGCAGTCACCTCGCCGGTAAAGCGAGGTAACATAATAATATTTAACATTTTCTTACAGATTCCAGCAGTGCCGGCAGACTATATCATATTATTCAGTGCATTTCTCAGTTTGATTTGGAAGGTGCTGAGCGACATGTCCCATGCGGCCACAAAAAATATAACTAATAACTGTGCTATGACTTTATCTTTCTCACATTTTGTGGCAAGGTCTGCTCTGTGAAACTAAAGCAATATTTTACATTTTTTCCCAGAGGTTAAGAGAACGCGGGCTGTCCACGCGCCTGTTCTAATTAACAGTATTCAAAAATCCACTGCATAACGTAAACAACATTCAGTGCTGTAACGATCATTTGAATTTCATTACTGACTTCTCTGAATACGATGCAAGGTAGTGAGTTCAGATTCAGTTTTCTTTCTTTCTTGATTACGTTACAGAAGCAAGTGAATGTTCCCCACATGATTATCCAAAGCAGATGTGTAAGAGCAATAATTTGATCCACGGTGTGCCACATTTATGATAAAAGTGTTTATTCCCTCTCCCACTCCATAATCACAAGCCGAATAAAATTAACTCCAGTAGTAAAAAAGCGAGAGGTGGAGTAAGGGTGAAGGCACCGCATCTTCTCCAGTACCCTCAAGTTCGCATATAATGCAGCGTCATACACTGTAAATGTACTAGGTTAGCGAACCTTCAAGACACAGTCGGGAAATAACACAGTACAGCCGATGGGACTGTCTTGCTTAGAGCGATCAGTGTAAGTGACCCCATAGTCACAGTGCTCGGCCAAAATTCTGTAAAACATCGATTTAAAAACAGTCATAGCTCTGAAATAATCCTGGGTCTCTGTATTAACCAGGACAGCGAACGACTCTAACCGTGATAAAGCACAGAAATATCGTCTACATCAAGAGCCACTAAGTACTGCTGCACGTGACCTCCAAAGGGCTTCGAAGTTGGTGGCCTCTTTCGAAATAGTCGGTCCAGTGCAGGGTGAGCAACTATATGGAATTCCGGTGATTGTTGTGCGGAGAGTAGGCTGCACACATTAGGACCCGCCGGCAGATGACAAGTGGTTGTTCACAAGCTTCAACACAGAGGCTAGGAACTGGATTCATCCCATACGCCCCTGTTGCCAACCGAATCCCCTTATGAACACCATCAACTACCTTACGATGATTGTTCTGAGCCATAAACTCTGCAAACGCCTTGTAAATTTGAAGCATACGTGTTCGGACTGCTCCTCAGGACCTGTGGCAAAGGCATTTTAAAATATTCATTACTTTTAAACCTTTGGGCTTAATAGCATTCAGATGTGGTAGCCAAGTGAGGTGCTTATCGAAAATGAGACCCAGAAACTTCACTGAACGTTAAAAACGAAGAACCTTATCCCTCGTTGTAAAGGCGCTTCAGTCTGGAACCGCGTGACCGCTGCGGTCGCAGGTTCGAATCCTGCCTCGGGCATGGATGTGTGTGATGTCCTTAGGTTAGTTAGGTTTAATTAGTTCTAAGTTCTAGGCGACTGATGACCTCAGAAGTTAAGTCGCATAGGGCTCAGAGCCATTTGAACCATTTGAACCTCGTTGTAAGATGATGCAGGTCAAAAGAGTGACAAGCACAATTAAAATTAACACACACACATTTTTCTGAGCATAATTTAAAACTTACGTTATCTGTCCACTTCTTCAATCTACATATCGTAAGCTGCAACTGCCGGTTGGACGTTCCAAGGTTGGAGGAGCAGCATAAAGTAGCGAAGTCATTCACAAACAATGAACATCGAACAGGAAACTTAAGTGTGGACGTTATAACATTGATGTCAATAGCGACAGAGTTACATGTAAAACAAATTCTTGAGGAACCCCATTTTCTTGCTCGAATTGCTCGGAAAGAGCTTCAGCTACCCGATATCGAGAAAATCGTCCGGAAAGGAAGGATAGTATTAAAATTAGTAAGCGTCCTCGGAAGCGCCATCTTTATCAAATTCTTTTCATTTGTGTGCAAACAATCTTTATCAAAGCAGATTACATAAAGAGATGGCAAACTTGCAAACTAAAGATAATGCCTAAAAGAGTGACAAAATCTAAAGAATGTTTTAGAGCAGCAGGAGAAACTCTCGGTAAAAAGAAAAAGAAATAGGGAAAGAAACGGCTAAAATCTTGGAAGGAAATAATGTAAGCTGTTAAAGACAAGTAGGATGCATACACAATATACTTAAACAACCCCACAGCTGAGAAGAAGAAATAGTATAAGGACAGACGAAGCATCGCTAAATGTGTAGTAAGAAAAGCATACCAGGAATGCTGGGATCGATTTATTTCTAAATCGAGAGTGACGTTCAGGGGAGACAGCAAATGGCCTGTAAATTTTAAAAACTTTACACACAACACAAGAAGAGAAGATACAAATAAACAAATCTGAAGAAGAACAGTGGACAAATTATTACAAGGATTATGGTATAATGACGCAACCCAAGAAACTATTAAATCAATAGATGAGGGATGAAATGAAACACCAGTTAAGAACAGAAAAGCCCTTTTGATAAAATCAGTATCCAGAAACCTTGGAAAAGAATGACGAATCGCTATTATCCGAAACATCTAGTAAATGAGATAAAAAGTTTGTATCAGAACGCGATCATCACTCTAGAACTGAACGGAAAAGAGACTAATGAGATGCCAACTAACAAAGGAGCTCTGAAAGGCTGCTGCATCTCCTCAACTTTTTTCAACATACACATACAGTACTTCAGACAGGTTTATATCTAGACAGGCGGACTTTTACGACAAATTACTGTGCTGCCGATGCAGTGGTCCTAGCAGGCAAAGAAGAGGCACTTCAGAAAGGAATTGACTTGTTTGTACACATAAGTGCGAAATGTGACATGGAGATCTCAACAGAAAATACTAAGGCAAACGCCTTCTTAAGAAAAGGGCAGATTAGAATTAAACTTTGGTGGATCAAAAGATTTCGAAACAAGTAGATCACTTCAGTTACCTAATGCGTGACGTGACATATGGCTGAAATAACGGTATAGAAATTAAGCCTAGTTAATTCAGCCAGGTATGTGGAATAATTAACAGAAATCTTAAAAAGAAAACTAGGAGAGAGCGAAATTAAATTCTACAAAAATACTGCAGTCCCCATATTACTCTATGGAAGCGAGACGTGGGTGATGATAAAAAAAAAAAGCAGGAAAGCGATACTCAGGCACAAGATATCTAATTCCTAAGAAAAAGGTTGCTCAGTAGAAGACAGACTAAGGAATCGAGATATTAGAGAAGAACTACGCATTTTCAGTCTAAATAATAAAATTATAGATTATAGAAAAAGTAGAATACCTAGATAGACTACCACTAAAAGGCTAGAAACTGTAAATGCCAAGGAAGAAGAGACTGAGGAAGACTCCGGAGAAGATGGGTACCTTGCTTAATACCTGAAGAGAAGAAGAAGATAAAAAAACTGTTGATATTAATTAAAGACTTTCATATGTTCTTTTACAGCTGTAAGCAACTACATTTCACACGTTTGAATCGTATTTCTCTGTCGTTTGTTAAGTGCCCGAGTCTCACTGCTGTGGACATGAAAAGAAACTGCCATAGCTTTAGAAAATTTAATTTTCCTTTTTTTTCCACTCGCGTTAGTTTTTGCAGTTCTCTTTCGAGTATCACACATATGACGTTTATCTACATCTTGACCTTACAGATACATGCTTTTCATAAACGTCACTTTTTTATCTCATACGGTCAGCTCTTCTAGGTTGATTTTAGACGCATGACTAACTTGAGTATCATGTCAAATGGAACACTCTGCTAGTCCATAGTCTCAACGCACCCATGTGTTAGCAGTCACTGATTCAATATCACCACGTACGTGCTCGTACATTTTCTAAACAGTATAACATTCAGTTTCCTTATTTCTCTACATTCATATCTACATTATTACTCTACGATTCACAATTAAGTGGTAGGTAAGGGTTCATCGAATCACCTTCGAGTTATGTCTCTACCGTTCCAGTCTCGAAAAGCGCGCGGGAATAACCAACCCTTCAATCTTTCCGTGCGAGCTCTGATTTCTCTTATTTTATTATGATGACCATTTCCCCTGTGTAGGTGGGCACGAACAAAATATTTTCACACTCCGAAGAGAAAATTTCACGAGTACATTCTGCCGTAACGAAATACACCTTTGTTTAATGATTGCCAATTGGCGTATCATATCTGTGGTACTCTCTCCTCTATTTAGGTATAACAGTAAACGAGCTGCCCTTCTTTGAGCTTTTTCGGGGTCCTCCGTCAATCCTATCTGACACGGATCCTACACTGCATGGTAATACTCCAGAAGAGGTGGACACGTGTAATGTAAGCAGTCCCATTAGTGGATCTGCTGCATTTTCTAAGTGAATTTAAGTTATTTTTAATTGTAATCCATAAGTAGTAATCCCTAAGTAATTAGTTGAGTTAATGGCCTCTATATTTGTGTGATTTATCAAGTACCCGGAATTTAACGGATTTGTTTTAGTTCTCATGCGGATGATTTCACACTTTTCAGTGTTTAGAGTCTATTGCCAGTTTTTGCAACGTACAGATAATCTGTCTAAATCATTTTGCAATTCGTTTTAAAGATCTGATAACTTTACAAGACGGTAAATGACAGCATTATCTGCAAAGAATCTAAGAGGACTGCTCGGACTGTCTCTTGCATCGTTTAAGTAGATCCGGAACAGCAGAGCGTCTGTAACACTTCGTTGGGTAACGCCAGATATTTCTTCTGTTTTACTTAATCACTTTCCATCAGTTATTACGAACTCTGACTTCTCTGACAGATAATCACGAATCCAGTCGCACAACTACGAAGCAGGGACGCAGTTTGATTCGAAGTAGTTTGTGGGGAAGAGAGTCAAAAGGCTGCTGGAAATCAAAAAATATGGAATCAGTTTGACGTCCACTGTGTATAGCACTGATTACTTTGTGATAATAAAGAGCTAGTTGTGTCCCACAAGAACGATATTTTCTAAATCCTCGTTGAGAGTTTGTCAAAAATTGTTTTCTTCGAGGTAAATCGTAATATTTGAACACAGTATAAGTTCAAAAATCCTACTGCAAACCGACATTAGTAATATGGGTCTGAAATTCGGCCAATTACTCGTATTTTCGTTCTTGGGTATTGGTGCAACTTTCCAGTATTTAGGTTCAAAAATGGTTCAAATGGCTCTGAGCACTATGGGACTTACCATCTGAGGCCATCAGTCCCCTAGAACTTAGAACTATTTAAACCTAACTAACCTAAGGTCATCACACACATCCATGCCCGAGGCAGGATTCGAACCTGCGACCGTAGCAGTCGCGCGGTTCCGGACTGAAGCACCTAGAACCGATCGCCCACCGCGGCCGGCCAGTATTTGGGTTCGGATCTTTCTAGGAGCGTGTGGTTGTATGTAATGGCTAAGGATGGAGCCAATGTTTCAACATACTCTGCAAGGGACCTAACTTTTATGCAATCTGGACTGGAGGTCTTGCTGTTATTATGTGTTTTAAGCTGCTTCGCGACACCGAGGATATCTACTTCTAAGCCACTCATGTTGGCGCTTGTTCTTCAGTCGAATTATGGAGTGTATACTTCGTCTTCTTTTGTGAAGGAATTCCGAAAAATCGTGTTTAGTAGCTCTGCTTTCGCTGTACTGTCATCAATAACATCACCATTTTTATCGCGCAGAGCAGGTATTGACTGCGCCTTGACGCTGCTGTACTTTAGATATGAGGAGAATCTCTTCGAGTTTAGTGCCAGATTTCGAGGCAGAGTTTTGTTGTAGAAACTATTAAAAGCATCTTGCACTGGTTTTCATACTAAATTTGGAGCTTCTGTAAAACGTTGCCAATCTTAGGGACTTTAAGTTCTTTTAAATTTGGCACGCTTTTTTCGTTGCTTCGGCAACAGCGCTCTGATCTGCTTGTGTACCATGGGAGAATCAGTACCATCTCTTATTAACTGATTTGGTATTTACCTCTTAATTGCCGTCGATACTGTTACTTAGATTTTAGACCACATTTCGTCTACCTTTAAGCAGGAGTAGTCTCTTAGGAATATTGGTGATAAAAAAAAGTTTCATTGAAGATGGAAACTGAATGTTGTTCTGTAAAATTACAACTAGATTAGTATTTTATTTCAGAGGATGGTCCGTATTGCCTTTTGAGAGGACTTAATACACTTTCGATTTTACACGACCCGCCCGTGGGATGTAGCGTAATTCGAAGGCGAACCAAGTTAAACCTCGACGTAATCGGATAAAAGACTGTCGTCCGTAATCAATACGGAATTGCTACTCCCGTTTAAATTAGGCCATGCTATCAGCAAAATTGTATACAGCACTGTAATTGTGTAGAATTACATGCTAATCAGGCACGATGATCCTGCGCTATGATTAGCAGCAGCGTGAGAGAGACAATGTCATTAACAGGAGCCGAGAGGAGCTGCCGGCCTTCAAGTTACAAATAGTGCAACCTCATTGCGACCGGCGGCCATCAATCTCGGTCACTGATCTCTTCGTCCCTTTAACCACACGCAGCTGCACGTCGTTCGAAATCCGGCTGGGCACTCGCGGATGTTATTGCCCACACAGACACTCCCAAAAACAAAGAGTGATGGTAACTGTCAACGGATGAATATGTCTTTTAAAGAATCAATGTTTCACTTCTAGGTCACAGGTCTGCTGAATTAATTCAGTGCCTATCACGACTAAAAATTATGTCAAGGATGCACACACTGCCAGAAAAAATGCAACAGACCCAAGTAATGTGATCGGTGACGCCAGGGTATAATATGTCCGTACTGAGGAGTTGTAGTGTTAATCATTCACTTACTAAGGTCATCGTCGATCAGGTGGTGCTTTTGTTGAACAGCTTCAGCCATTTGAATGGGGTCATACTACGGGTCTGTGGAAAGCTGCATGGGCGTATCAACAGACTCTTCACATGTGGGGGACGATGTGTCGGTGGTGTGTTTCTGTTTTCAACAGTTTTCTGTGGAACACTCCCACACCTTTAGTCCAGATCCTGGACGTTCGAACATCATGACCGACGGCGAGCAGCGGTGGCCGACAGAACATCATCCAGGGACGAAATCTGGGCTCATGTTGCACATGGTGCCTCATCAGGGACCATTGCGAAACGACTCCTTGCAAAAGCTGTCAGCGGCGTGGGTGCTGTTCTGTCGTTCTGGGCAAGGGATTAATCTGAGATGTACCCTTTACCCTGTGGCTCCTGCAAGATGCAATTTCCACCCCCACACTACTACAGAAGTCAGACAGACGCTCCTTACGTTCTAAAGAGGAATGCCTGAAAAACTTTCAGCAATAAATATCTTCTGGAGTCGTCCGCTGTAAGGAAATGATACAAATATTCACAAAATTTCTTACATAACTAGTGGGATACTTGGGTACTGGAGTAGTGCTAGTTAGTGTAAGAAAAACATGAAACTAACGAAAATAATTATTTATTTTGCTAAAATTCTGAGAAATAACAATGGCACTTTTAGTTGTGAACTGAACAAGTTATTTCCGGGTTCTTTTCGAAATGTGAAGTTACCTCTTAAGGCTAGGATTCGCTAATGAAATTTCTATACAAAGTTTAAGATTGTTATTGACTTGGCAGAATGGCTGAGAGCTGCGCCTACTCAACTTGAATAATTATCCGTTAGAATGTTGCTAGGTACGGTCGAGGCTGTGGCGTGTGAAATGCAGTGAATTGTACTGTTGTGGGGGAAATATGGGGCTCGCAAGAGCTGTAGCGCTCAATATCATAAGCTGCGATGACTGCTGTCTGTGCCGCTCGCTGCTGACAAATAAGATAACTCTCGTTCTATCTGGATTGACCTTTGCCAATCAAACTCTCCCTACACCTTGATGAAGTAAAGATCTCCTATTCGCCCCTAGTCTAAGTCTTGGCATGGTACACTGGTAAGATATCCAGTCTACCGTGATGCCATTAAAAAATTCGCTCACAGGCGTTTAACTATAACTGTCCATTCACACCGCACAATAAGTGTGGCGGCCAACACAGTGAACAACGCTTAATCGCAAGGACTCTAGATTAGCACTCCGATTCGCTCTCGACAGAGGTGCTCTCCCAGTGCAGTACTGAGGAGAGACTTGTTCCTTGCTCTTCGAGTACACATACGAGCGCGCGCGCTCTCGTTACGTGTTCTCGCTCCAAGAGCAACAACGGAACGGCGCCTCTCCACACTAGATATGAAGGGGTATATCTTTCGGTCTCTTCCATTACTCCTTCAGCGAAAGGCGTCTGAAATATCGTCTGCCAATCAGCATTGCTCTTCTAAAATGGGAGAATGACATTTCGTTTAAGGCGACCAATCCAGAAATCTGTAGCATCGGCGTTTGGTGTTTGCTGTCTCCCTGTGAAAATACCTGAAACTCTGTTTGTAAAGAATGCATAGGCTGGGCGCTCCCACACAATGTAGCAGAATTTGCTTTTAAGCCAAACACGGGGTCGTTCTTCCTTGCACTCGGGCAAACGCTGTCTGCTCCATGGGTGGTCACCTTGGGGTTTGGCGTTGGCTCCTCCTCTGAAGGGACTGGCGCCCTGGCGTGCGGTTTCTCTCTCCTGAACTAAAAGCCCCTGCGACTATCATGTCTTGAATGTGTGTGTGTACGCCAGCCTCGATTATTTCAACCACGGAGCGCATTTGCGATTTACTAATTATTTTGCATATCATTTACATGAATTCATACAACATTGACTTTATCTTATTGAGTTTGGGTTCGAATGAAGTGTCTTGATCTGCGGAATATGATTGTAAGGGCGGGATATGTAAGCAATGAAGGTCAGGAGACGATGACATCTTTCAAAGCATCAAGATCACGTGTTCCTCAGGCAAGCTTCCGTCGACACCACAATACTGCCAATATTCTGCTGTCGTGAAAGAGTTGGCTGAAGAGTGGAATGGGACTCTATTGTCATCAGTGATGAGAATAGGTTTGATAGTCTTACATGTGTAAGGCACAGACCTGGTGAGTTGCTTATCCCACAGTGCATTAGCCCACTACACACAGATCGCATCCGAGGCTTCATGGCTTGGGAGGACATCAGTTACACCTTTCGGTCATATTTGGTGTTTCTGCGGGGTAAAGCAACCAGTGCCATCTACATTATACAAGTCGCTAGCCCCAGTGCCAAAGGCCTTGTTGCAGTGGTAACACCGGTTCCTGTCAGATCACCGAAGTTAAGCCCTGTCGGGCTGGGCTACCACTTAAATGGCTGACCATTCCATCTGCCGAGAGCTGTTGGCAAACGGGGTGCACTCAGCCCTTGTGAGGCAAACTGAGGAGCTACTTGATTGTGAGGTATAGGCTCGGTCTCGGAAATTGACATATGGCTGGGAGGGCAGTGTGCTGACCACAGGCCCCTCCATATTCGCATCCTGTGACGTCTATGGGCTGTGGATGACACGGCGGACGGTCTGTACCGTTGGGCCTTCACGGCCTGCTCGGCACGAGTTTAGTTTTAAGTTTAGTTAGCCCCAGGATATTCGACAGGAAGCTGATGTGCTGTTTCGGTAGGACAGTGTACGTCCACATAAAGCTCCTCTTCATAGGGTACAACTTCTCTGGCCATCAAAATCACGAGATCTCCTGCCAACTGAAAACATATCAGAGAGAATGGTCTGCAAGAACCACTGTCGAATTGGAGCAGAAGGTGCAAGATGCTTGGGACGGCCTATATCAGGATGCCAGTCGGCACATTCATGATCGCTTGCATGCAAGAATACACGCCTATGTCGCCAGCAGAGGGGAGTACAGTGCGTAGAGCTATTGATGCCACTGTTTGGGCAGCCTGGTCTAAATGTAATGAACTACCTGTCACTTCACTTGCCAATAAAATGACCTAGTCTTTGAGGGTGTTACATACTTTATTTTAACTCTGCTGTTAAGGCGTCCCTCTTCATCACCAAAGATGAACATGCTTAGAGAGCCTCATTCTAGCATTCAGCCCTACACGCTCGAACAGCAAGCATGAACATGAAATTTGAGGGGCCTGCTCAGACTGTTTCCTAAATCGTTTACATAGATCAGGAACAGCAGAAGGCCTGTAACACTTCCTTGGGGAACGCTAGATATCGACCTCATCTTTCTCCTAAAGCTAATGCCGTCTAGGATTTGGCAAATGGTAGTTTATTATTTAATTTTGTGAGTGGGTGACATTACCGACACCACAGTCGTAAAGGTAACCTGAGGGAGGGAAGTCGTGTGCGCCATCTGTTTTCGAATCTTGTAAACCCTGTTCCATGCGTTATCGTGTTTTGTTTGTACATCGCATTCCTTGAGACTGAAGTTGAAGAACCCAGCATTCACTTAAACGAGTGTGGGAAACCGCCTGAAAACCACGTCCTGGCTGGACGGCGTATCAACCCAGAGTGTTGTGCAGAGTCGATCCAGGTGTGACTCGCCGTCACGCTTTCTAAAGTTAGCGCTCGATGAGTTACGCTGTAAGAGCAGATCAACCATTTGACTTCCATTGCTCGAGAAAAACTTTTCATAGACTTCTCCGTCCATTACGGTATTCACCTATAGGTATCCAGAAAGCTTCTAGAAGTTTTACAGTGTCATCTACCCATTTTCCGGTAGGTCGTCATCAAGATCTCTTCTTTTATTTCTTGGATTGGAGCGTCTCACATATTTTCAGATGGACACTGTGGTCTTGGGTCAAGTGTGTCTCTCGTATCTTCTAATTTGTCAAAATATGAATTTAACTGCAAACCTTCCAAATCACATCTTTTGCATACGTTTGATGCAATCCGTTCTCCCACTGAGAACATACACGACAGCAGTTTGAAGTATTCATGAATTAATGTAGTTATTTTTGTTGTTGTTGTTGTTGTTCTTATCATGCTGCTTCATTTCAGTATTTTTCGACATCTTTCTTGGCTCAACTAGAAGTATGATTTCTGCTTGGAGGCGAATATTGACGACTTTTAGAATGATTTGTTGCAGATATATTATCTTTTGCATTACATTACATTAATACTTCTTCCATCGATCAAGAATACGATATTTCGTAATGATGTGGAACGTGTCGCATTAACACAAGTTTTCTTTACGCAATATAATCAATGAGTTCTTTTTTCACAGTTATTACTCCATATCTAAAAATTCACCTATTGAGTAGAAGGAGTTGTCAGTCAGAAAACTTGTTTTTTGTTGGTTGGTTATCTGTCAGACTTTTAACGCTATTTGGCAAATGGCTAAAGATTTTTGTGGCAGCATAAATCATCCCTTTGTGTGCCAAAGTCAGATTTAACTCAAAATAGTAGAGATCATCCTTTCTTCGCTATTATTTTTGAACAAAGATGGATTATTAATAACAAATTTCATAAGTGAATGTATGTACTGTGAAGGTACTGTGAATATCCCGAGTTCCTCAAATAAATGTCTGCCAGGTGCTCTTGGGTGGGCTCCAGCTATTATTCTGATTGCACACTTTCGTGCAATGAATATTTTTTCTCTTAATGATGAATTACCCCAAAATATGATGCCATGTAAAAGCAGTGAATAAAAATAGGCATAGTAGTCTAATTAAGTGATATGTTTATCATGAAAATTTGCAATAAACCTAATAGCATAAGTAGCTGAACCTAACTGTTTCAGCAGATCATCAATGTGTTTCTTCGAATTCAATTTCTCATTAATGTGCACACCCAAAAATTTTGAATAGTCTGCCTTAGCAACATACTTTTGTTCAAAGTCAGTATTTCTCAATGGTGCTATGCCATTTACTATACAGAATTGTATATTCTGTGATTTTTGAAAATTCAGTGAGAGTCCATTTGCTGAGAACCATTTAACAATTTTCAGAAAAACGCTATTTACAATTTCCTCAGTTGATTCTTGTTTGTTGGGTGTGATTGCTACACTTGTATCATCAGCAAAAAGAACTAGCTATGCATCTTCTTGATTGTAGAGTAGCAAGTCACTGATATATATCAAGAACAGTAAGGGACGCGACATTGACCCCTGTGAGACACCATTCTTGATATGTCCCCAGTTAGAGGACTCTGCTGATTTTTGTAAACTATCTGTACTGTTAATGTCAGCCTTCTGAAACTCTCATCTTTTAGACACGCGCTTTACTATGTCGACATTCAAAGAAGACCTTCACAATTCGTCATGATACACACTGTACAGCGACTTACCATCAACATCATACAACAACAACACCCAAATAACTTGGCAAGAGGAACACACATCAAAGAAATTCTCTTACACAGCAGATTCCTTACTTATCGATACTCTTTTCTTTGAAGTTATTTTAAAAGTATATTACTACACTTTTAATGATTGCTTCAAATGGAAATAAAATTGAAAACCGGAAAGTAAATTTCGAAATTAATTTAAAATATGAAAATTAATAGTTTGTTTTGAAAAATAATAAAATTAATATCACTTTTGTTAGATTGTTTGAAGACTTATGTTGTATATAAGTGTACAAAACTTTTTCATTAATATCGTTAAAATCACAGGAATTGTAAGATTACAAGGCAAAATTTATTGGATCGTGTCGTAAATTTATTACACGTATCGAGTACTCCGGAACGCGACAAAAGAAAGAGGGACCATTGATCATTTCAAAACAAAAAACGGCAACAAACATAGAAAATATGCCGAAAAACCGGTAAGAAACTTAGAAACGATGCAGTGACTCAAAATGAGAAAGAATGAAGAAACTCACTGATGACGGTGATATTTTCGATGAATCTAGTTTGGGGAAGAAATAAGTTTTTTGCATCAAGGCTGACCCACAATCCCATATTGTTTTCTGCAAACGCGGACCAACAGAAACGTTTTAAAGTACAATGATAATATTGTAGACATACGAGAGACGTTCAATAAGTAGCGCAACTTACTTTTTCCTGAAAGCACTGTGTTATTCAGCCTGCTAATACACCACAATTTTCCCCACTCTTTCGGCTACAAAACTCAGTTTTTCAACATTATCTCCGTTCAGTTGACGGCCTTACGCCACTTTAAGGGGGGTAGGACGTTAAACGGGGCGACTTGGAGCAGGAGAGTCACCACAGGACGTTTTAATTTCTACTGTCTATACTTTTACAAATAAATTCATAAAACTTTATTACCATGACCAGGAAGGATTGAGGACTCACACTCATCGCAGTGGAAGTTCAAAAACGTAGCAAAATACCTATTTCTACATGTGAAATTTCATCATTTTTTCACTTTTTACTGGCTGCATTTGTTGCTATAGGTACACTTTTCTTCCTAAGTAAGAGAGATTCTTCGATGAATTTTTCATAGCATACAAACAGTAGTTACAGGTGTATGAAACTCTAGAATTTTCCAAATCTATTAAAAAACTGTGGAAAAAATTGAAATAATTAACTATTAAATTTGAGTTTTTTCACGCAGGAGATTGAATAGGTTTGCGCGACCATGTTGCGATTGTGGCAGACGTCACGCCCAGAGACTCACCGTGCTTTTGTTTACAGCCAGATCTCCATAGACATTCTGTAAGCGGCTATGAATATCTGCGATTCTCTCATTTTCCGCAAAAGAATCCCAATGACAGCTCTCTGCTTGGGAACACGCCTCCCTTACAGACGCCATTTTGAAGGCTACATCTAGCGCCGCCACCTACCTGAACTTCATGAAACTATGGGGGGGCTTAAGCTGGAATATTCCACGATGCCCCACAACAAGTTATGTTGCTTTAGTTACCGAAGGGCCCTCGTATATCTTGGGTCATTTTTATAAGTGGTGACAAACAGCAGGGAAGGATTCCTTATTGGATAAGGGGCATGAAAGGTCATATAGACATATGACCGGCAATGCGTACCAAGGAAGGTACATCCAGTAGAAGGTGGAGGTAGATCTTCGGCAGTTTAATGATCGAAAGCACTAGTGAAAAGACATCAGGCATGTGGGAATATTCTGTATGTTTTAGTGGTATGTCGGCAGCTGAACATAAGCTCTGGTTCTGCCTGTGTGGGCGGGGATTATTGGCGACAGTCTCGTGGGACCAGTCACCACCTTACAGGTGAGGCGTATCTGCACTTCCTGAGGGTGACGCTGCGTCCCCTACTGGAGTACGATCCTTTGGTGGTACGAAGGGTAGTGTGGCTACTGCATTATAGCGCTCCAGTTCATTTCCGCATTTCCGTGCGGAAAGGAGCATTAAAGTCCCGTCAGCACTGCGATCATTACAGAGAGATTGTTTCGAGGGAGGGAAAGGAAATCGGCTGTTCGCTTTCAAAGGAACCGTCCCAGCATTTGCCTGGAGTGAGTAAGGAACAACCTAAATCACGATGGCCAGAAGTGGATTTGTCGTACTCCCTTATGCTGGTCCAACGTACTAACCACTGCGCCACCTTACTGCGCCTCGGTTTCCGTGTGGAGCCATCTCGACAACGTTTACCGCGACCACACATTGATAGTGAAGCCTGAACTGATGCTAATGGTTCGCTGCCACCATACTTTTTCGACACTAGTACAGGCATAATATAACTGCCTGTTTAGTGCTCATATGTGCTTTCATACATTAAAAACTACACTGTCGAAGACTTTTTACCTCCACCTTAAAAGTGGTTGTACCTCTCATGGAACGCATTTGTGACCAATTGTCCATACTACACGTTTCCGCTTTTAGCTAATTCACCCTGTTTAGGTGTTTCACAATTCCTATTGCAAGTTGTGACGTCTCCTGCCAAGATGTTTACAAAATCGGCTGAATATTAAAAAAAATAATAAAATTAAACATTTATCGGTATTCTTATTATTATATCATTACTGTATGAATGGTTGTAGATTACGTATAAAAGGATATAACGATTTTTCATTTTTATGTTTGTGCAATATTTATGTATCTAAATTTCACAAATAACGTCTGTGGTCGGCGAATGTATGTATCAAAAGCAGATAATGAAAAATAATTATGATGCTTATTAAATTGCCTATAAATAGTGGAGGTTAAAACATTACTCTCTCTGTCTTCTTGTAGCCGTTAAAGTTGTAAGAGCCTGTGACGCTCGCTTGAAAGGTAGCCTTCGTTTATCCTTTGATCGAGAAAGACGCCATTGGAGGTTGATATTTGTAAAAGGTGTGTACTTTCAATTTATGTTGATTTTTTGAATATAGAAATTGGTAAAATTATTACCTGTAATAATTTATTGCTAGTTTGCCGAAGACTTCATTCCACATTCTTAGCAGTTTTCAGCACATTAGGAATATTTCATGACGCAGAGCCTTGCAGCGATCGTGGTAGCCGCTGCCGCGGCAAATTCAAATTAAATCGAATGAAAGCAGTTTTCCCGCAATATAGCGGGCAGGTAACAGTACATTAAGATTATCTCTTTCAGCTTCCTGGAGGCTTCAGAGGGAAATTTTGGATTTTATTATGTCTTTTTCAGGTGGACATAGGCACCTGCTATTATGTTACCAGTTGCGTAAATAATTCATGAGTGATAAAATTTTACTTGTGTGTGATCAAAGACTGCTGTGCAAAAACCTGTTCTGGCTAATAACATAATAATTAAATTTCATTTTTTTTTTTTTTTAGTTTCATGCTCTCATGTTAGTCGTGGCAGTTAATAGTCTTCATATATTTTTTAAAAAATCCACTGCAGCGTTTATGTTTAGTGAACATAACATACTATAACTTCCGTACAGTCAATAAGAGTAATTTTCTGTGCATTCAAAAATGGCTCTGAGCACTATGGGACTTAACATCTGAGGTCATCAGTCCCCTAGAACTTAGAACTACCTAAACCTAACTAACCTAAGGACATCACACACATCCATGCCCGAGGCAGGATTCGAACCTGCGACCGTAGCGGTCGCACGGTTCCAGACTGAAGCGCCTAGAACCGCTCGGCCACATCGACCGGCTCTGTGCATTCAAGAAATGAAAGTAGCGAAGGGCATTTTTTTTATAATTAGTTACAGTAATGATACGATGTTCGATATCTAACAAGCCAGATCAGTGTTATATAAAAATAGTTTGCAAATTACAGATCGTGCGTCCACAGCAGGAAATCTTTCAGTGTTGTGCGTATCCCCACATAAGAGGTCAAAGTGCATAAAGTTAAAATATTTTCAACTGCAGAAACTAATAGTGAAAATCGTTAATTATCTGTCATGCTCGCAACAATAAGCAATATAAAATTAATTAAAATATTATGCCATATAAACCGCATATAAAGTAAAAAATAGTGTGCGGTGTGGATTACGTGACAAAGTTTCCATGTATTTTATAGCGGACTCTCAAAGTTCTGCTAAGGGACCTGTGTCCGGAAATATACCGTTTAGATAAAAAATAAGTTTTAAGATCGGACCGCTTTCAAATCCACCGCTCCACAGTATGGACACAGAGGAAACAACGTGTGATCTTCGTGCTGCCCAGGAGCCCATCCCATGTCTTGGGCAATGTTTCGAGTGCTCGTCGTCGTGTTCTTCTGCGAGAGCACGGACGTCTTGTGGAAAGTAGAGAGTGCGGAGCATCTATGGAGCACAACTGTCAACTCCCCCTAGTAGCCTTTGTTGCAGTCGGACAAAAGTGGTATGTGATATTATTCAAAATCAGAATTGTGAAAATCTCCAGTTTATAACTTCCATTTTATTTACAGTGTAGGTTGGATTCACGTCGAGTGGGATGATGGGTTTCCACAACAGCTGCATGTCGAAAGCTGCAATTGCTCGAGCGATCATGGAAGTAAGGAACCGTGTTTCGTTAAGGTCAGGTTCTCATTCAAAATGATTCAAAATTCGACTTTCTCTTGCATTTTTTGAAAAGTATATGTGCGTAGAATGTTGGGACGAAAAGGTTTTCTTAATCCGTTTCTACAGCCCATTGTTCGAAGCAGTGTCACGGCCACCGTGGCGTGCTCTCAAACGGAGACGCCCTTGACGCACGTTCGCAAAGTGATTTATACTGCAGTATGCATGCAAACATACTCGAAGAAAAAGCTGACGAATAACGAGTGCAGGCTGCCGCGAACAGCATGTCTAGCTCAGCCAGATCGCCCTTTCTCGCCAAGAATAACGAGAGAACTGCTCTCCAGGAACAATTCGAACTAGAGGAAGGGTGATATATATTCTTGGAATTGCAGCCTAAACGTAAGTTACGAAAACACTATTTTTCATCAAATTTTGGTCGAAATTGGTCAAAACATAATTTTTGGTTCACCATTTTGGATTAACTAATTTCAAATTTGTGTTCAGCAGCATAAAAAATATATAATAACATATAAATTTCATGCAAATTGAACTAATAATACATGTTAAATTTTACCTAAACTTTAAACAGTTTTTTCTCGAGAAACGATTTTTCAAAACTGCGTGCAGCATAAAATAAAACGCTTCAAACTATTAACTTCTACCTTTGACCTCCGAAAAGTAAACACTTTCCTGGGGGGCTTATGCCTACAATATATGAAAATTGTTAATATTAACTATTTTCTGTAAAGCCATAAATAGTGAAAGAAAAATCGAACTCAAAGTTCGCATTAGCACAGTATCGTTAAATTTAAGGTTATTTGATTGTGGTTAGTTATAAGCTCCCATAAATTTAATTTAGTATCGATTGATGTTATCCATTTTGGATTCCAGATAACTCCTGAGGGCCTACACGCCAAGCAGTCTACGTACTTCAGACTCGCAGACCCTTAATCAAACCATAATTACGGGCGCCATTTTGTTTTTTTATGAATTTAAAAGCTAAAATAAAGTTCAAAGTACGATCAATCATAATCCCCCGACAGATTATTTGTATGTTTTTTCTTTTCATTGTCTCAAAAAAATAAGACAAATATCTTTCCCTACTTTTTGTTCATTTGAATGAGAACTAGCCTTAAGAATCAATGAGGGGGCAGGAACTGTGGGTAACACACTTATAGGACCGTGCTCTTAACCGGAAAAATTAACGGGTGCGTTTACCGTCGATTTCTGCGTGATAAATTACTTGCACAAAAACTACGTTCGTAGTTTGTGCACGACGGAACACCACTCTGTTTCTTATGCTTCGTACGACAGCATCTAATGCGTAAGGTTAACGAGCGCGGGACTGGTCGAGGATTTCATTACCGTGGCCCCCACATTCGCCTGCACCTTAATGCTCTTAATTTCTGGTATTTAACGCAACTGTGGCATTCCACGCCAACTGGCAACGTACGCATGTTACTTGAATCTACAACCAGGTATGTCAAAACAGCTCAGGACTGCCAAGTGGGTTCTAATGATTTCGTGATTCTCAAATAAACAGGGATGAAAGGTGTGTAAGCGGAACTGGAAATCACATTGTGCATCTCCTGTACTGTTAGGCAGATGTTTATCAAAGAACAAAGTGTGTATATCTCGATAAGTATATAAGCTTTTCAAATGTGGTGTTACAGAAGAAGAAAGCTGCTCAAGATTATGTTGGAAGGAAAGTAACTAATGAAAATGTACAGGTCTGGGTCACACTGAAAAGGAAAGAGCTTTAGAACTCGGGACGGTAAAGGGATCTATTGATTGGAAAGAAGTGTGTGTATGTGGAAGGGGTGGGGGGGGGGGGGACACAAAGCCTCGTCCATAATAAGCAGCTTGAGACGGATGTAGTATGCAGCAATTACGCATCGATGAAAAGATGCAGGATTGCTGTCGTGGAGAGATGCATTAAATCAGTCTTCATTCTGCATGTGTAAGGTTTCTTCTTCACAAATCATCAGTAACGAACCAAAATGAGTGCACGGGAAGATGAGGTTGCGTGTGGTCGGATTTGAAACTATGCTACATTGTCGGAAGTATGGGCATAGTCAATACATCCCGAAAGAACCAGGGCAAAATGTTAATTCTGACTACCTAGAAGCAGCAGTTTAAAACGTGACTGTTAAGTTGAGAAATTTCATTTCTTCGCCTAATGCACTGTGCCGACGAGTTTTGTAATAGAAACGTTCTTTCTTTGAAAAATGTAATATCGTGAAATACCACGTTACGTGAGCAAGTTGCCTTTGTCATAACTCAAGATGATTTCAGCAGTGACGTTACATCTTCTGCCATCAAATGGTTCAAATGGCTCTGAGCACTATGGGACTTAACTTCTAAGGTCGTCAGTCCTCTAGACCTTAGAACTACTTAAACCTAACTAACCGAGAGACTTCACACACATCCATGCCCGAGGCAGGATTCGAGCCTGCGACCGCAGCGGTCGCGCTGTTCCAGACTGTAGCTCCTAGAACCGCTCGGCTACCCCGGACGGCTCCTCTGGCATCATTTAGGCCGTTATCTTTGGTAACCACAAATCTTATTACTGAATCATTGAAACAACAGCACATAAGCAATCCCCAACTCAGAAGCAGGTGTTTGATGATAATTTTAACAAACCACGAAAGTTGATGTAGAAAGATGCTCGTATATAGTGACAACTGTTGCTAGTGACTCTCTATACGGTTAATTTTTGATCTATTAAAAATTCAAATACTTATAAAAGCTCTGTAGCAACTTACACGTTTCAGAGCAAATGGAAATAAAATAAGAATAAGCAGCTTATTTCACACAACGGATGCTGAAGGCGAATGTATGTTCGCGAATATGCAGCAAGTGTACACGCTGTTTTCTGTTGTTTTTCTTATGCCGAACACAGACTTCCCAGGGCCAACAGCTGTAACAAACGCTTCGTTTTTCCGTTACAAGCAATCCTCAGCGTCATGTCGGAGTAGTATAGCCGTGGTTAGGCTTTCATTCTCTCATGCATATCCAGACCATGTTAAAGCCACCGTAACACGAGCGCGCTGCCTTGTTGTGGGTCCTCATTACTTCTCCTACGGTCGTAAGCCGATACGGCAACCGAGTTTCCTGTCTTGGAACCGACGTTGTTCGGCGTCCTCACATGTTACTTGAGGGTAAACAAATATTCTCTCTCTCTCTCTCTCTCTCGCTCGCTCGCTCTAGATCTCTCTGTCCAAACACACACACAAACACACACACACACACACACACACACACACACACACACACATGCACACACATGCAAGACGTATCACCCAGCATGGAGTTCATTTCCAACTTAGTACTTAGGTACAAGGTTAGTTATAACGTGATATTAACTGTTATGACGGTATTAGCAAGCATGCGTGAGAGTCTTAGTACAACCGAAATTTAGTTTGTCGAATCCAAAATCAACTCACCGAGCGAGGTGGCGTTGTAATTAAAATGCTGTGAGGTCACAGTTCGTAGTAACTGAGGGAAAGTCATCGAGTAAAACAGAAGTGACATCAGGCGTTCCCCAAGGTATTGTTACAGGCCCATTGCTGTTTCTTGTCTATATAAACGAATTGGGGGACAATCTGAGCAGCCGTCTTCGGTTTTTTGCAGATGACGCTGTCGTTTTGGTTCAAATGACCCTGAGCACTATGGGACTTAACATCTGAGGTCATCAGTCCCCTAGAACTAAGAACTACTTAAACCTAACTAACCTAAGGACATCACACACATCCATGCCCGAGGCAGGATTCGAACCTGCGACCGCAGTGGTCCCTCGGTACCAGACTGTAGCGCTGACGCTGTCGTTTATCGACTAATAAAGTCATCAGAAGATCAAAACAAACTGCAAACCGATTCAGAAAAAATATCAGAATGATGAGAAAAGTAACAGTTGACCCTAAATAACGAAAAGTGTGAGGTCATCCACATGAGTGCAAAAGGAACTCGTTAAACTTCGGTTACACGATAAATCAGTCAAATCTAAGAGCTGTAAATTCAACTAAATACCTAGGTATTACAATTAAGAACAACATAAATTGGAAAGAACACACTGAAAATGTTATGGGGAAGGCTAACCAAAGGCTGCGTTTTATTGGCAGGACACTTAGAAAATGTAACAGATCTGCTAAGGAGACCGCCTACACTACGCTTGTCCGTCCTCTTTTAGAATACTGCTGCGCGGTGTGGGATCCTTACCAGATAGGACTAACGGAGTACATCGAACAAGTTCAAAGAAAGGCAGCACGGTTTGTATTATCGCGAAATATGGGAGAGAAATGATGCAGGATTTGGGCTGGAACTCATTAAAAGAACGGCGTTTTTCGTTGAGACGGAATCTTCTCACGAAATTCCAATCACGAACTTTCTCCTCCGAATGCGAAAATATTTTGTTGACACCGACCTACATAGGGAGAAACGATCACTACGATAAAATAAGGGAATCGGAGCTCGTACGGAAAGCATTCTTTCCGCGGGCTATACGACATTGGAATAATAGAGAATTGTGAAGGTGGTTCGATTAACCCTCAGCCAGGCACTTAAATGTGATTTGCAGATTATCCATGTAGATGTAGATGTAGACCTTTTTCAAGAGTAGCCAGGTTCAAATTCTCGCCTCGTCATCCAAATTCATGTTCCTCGTAATTTCTCTAAATCCCTTTTTGCGAGTAAATGGATTGTTGCAGCAACGGGACCGATATTGTCCCCGAAATCTTGCTTTATTTTACAACATCCTGATGAGTGGCAATACGAAAGTTCAACAGTGAATTGCAGATGGTTCATGCAGATGTGTATCTGTAACATAATGGAACCTGTACGCTCACGTTTAACCGAGGTGGCGTACGTAACTTGGGTATCTGAGCTTCCGCACGCCAAGCGCGAACTTGGGCGATGTCGTCGCAGAGACAGTGTGGGTTAGGAATGCAAAAGGCCTGGCTGCGTTTCAGAAGGAAGTGCGCCGGGTGATTTCCTAGAATACGATATATGTTGGCGAGGAATATGTCGCGAGATTTTCGTAGCCATTTAAGCCTCGTTGAAAATTTAAGTTTCGATGACTTCAAGTGTATCAACATTTCGAGCGACCACAAATAAATCAAGAATAAGCCGAGTTTGTGTAAAGTTATGTGATATTTTCCATCAACAGGTGCGAGCTTATGACTGTATTTTGACTGATGAACACACTCAAAATATTGGCAATAAAACATTGCTAGCCCGAGTGATGGGATAAGCAAACCCACCTAAAGATCAAGTAACTTCGGGAGAATTAATTGTTTGATATTTCGACTGATGAATTACTGAAACAGAGAGGTAGAATTGTGTTGCGTACATTTTATTCTTGTGAGTTTGAACGGATAGGCATCAACAGAATATTTGAAAATGAGCTCCAAGGATAGTAGTCTTCAGTATTACAACTGCTCCCATTTCAAAATTTCCTTTCATTAATAATATAATTTAACACAACGACGTAAGCATGATTGTATTTGTTAGAGCACACTATATAGCTAAGAGCGATACCATCTACGTAGGGGAGGTTCAAATGGCTCTGAGCACTATGGGACTCAACATCTTAGGTCATAAGTCCCCTAGAACTTAGAACTACTTAAACCTAACTAACCTAAGGACATCACACACACCCATGCCCGAGGCAGGATTCGAACCTGCGACCGTAGCAGTCCCGCGCGTAGGGGAGGGTGAGGGAAAGTAGCCAGTGCGAGGAATGTGCCCATTGCGTGGTTTTTGACTCTAACAGTGCTGTTACCAGACGAGAAGTGGGCCAACTTTATCTAATACGCGAGTGTACCGTGTTTGTTGTCGGTGAGTCTGACAGAGGAAGCTTGTTAGTTGTTACGTGTTAGTTGTTAGTAACAACTTTAGTGATTTTTCAGTCGTCTTGTTACTTATATGTTTATTTTTTCCATATAAATGTTTAAACAACGTCTTTTGGCCTAAAAATGTTGTTTCTTTCGGTTTGATAGGTTCATCTGCGAATCACCAAAGCCGACATGGCGTCCGAACGGAAAGAGCGGTTGCACCGCTCGTCTGGAAAAGTGGCCAAGGAGTTTACCCCAATAATAGTTTGTTACTTCGATATAACATACATAACACTACAGATAAGACTGGTTTTCAAACTCTTTTATATAGAACGGTATCATCCCCCATCTTATTTCTTTGAATTAGTTACTTTATATTTGTCACACAATGTCTGCTCTGCTATATGTAGTCTAATATAAAAATCGGATTGGCCGGCCGGAGTGGCCGTGCGGTTCTAGGCGCTACAGTCTGGAGCCGAGCGACCGCTCCGGTCGCAGGTTCGAATCGTGCCTCAGGCATGGATGTGTTAGGTTTAATTAGTTCTACGTTCTAGGCGACTGATGACCTCAGAAGTTAAGTCGCTTAGTGCTCAGAGCCATTTGAGCCAAAAATCGGATTGAAAACGGTCTGCTTGGAAGTGTTTCAGGTATTAAGGCATTAAGATATCTATTAAATACGTCCGGAAATCAGAACGACAAACATGGGGCCCTGTTGCGATGGCAATGGCCACAATAACCCGCCCCCCTTCCACCTGACACACACACACACACACACACACAGGTAGCGAAACGTGCCCACTAATGTGTGTCAGCTCTCAGTAGGTCCACTCATTCCCTACTCGCCAAAAGTCGGAAGGCTTCGTCAGGTGGACATTTGCTTTTGGCAGCACCCAACAGTAACTAGGTGAAAGTACTCTGCGAGGTAGCCAATGGTTGTCTGCTGCATTACTTTGTGGTGCTTCACAGCATGTCGTAGTGTTCCCTTCCCTTGCCAGAAGTGTACATAGATGCTACAGTCAGTACCTTTATTAAGCCCGTCAGTACCTGAGACGACTGCAGTTCCGTTTACGAACAACATTTAATCGATTCCTTACTTCCGATGCGTGACTTTTGCTTTCGCAGAACCAGGAAGCATGGTTTATCATTCCACCACTTCAGTAATCAGGCGTGGTTTGCTTCCCCCCGCACAGCCCCCCACTCTCTGGCGGTCCATGTGGGGACTGGTCTTGCTTCCTTTACTCCTCGCTCCACCTTTCTAAAATCGGGAAGATTACAGTTAACACACTGCATACAAGCTTTCAGAAAGGTGCAAATAGTTCTATATATTATTTCCTTTTTCACTTTAAAAATATTTGATGAGATGCAGGGGCTGGGCAAAAATATGGAAACAGCGCTAGAAATTCGTGCTTTAACATAAGTGCAAATGGTAGCCAAGCCTGTAGGTTCCACTGTTAAACTGATGGTGTACACAATGCTGCATAGTGGGCTGTATACACCACAGGACGTTGAAACATTGTGGGTATGTTCATTAATCCGTGTGCTCGCGAAGCGTGCTGAAAAAATAATAGTTCCACTCTCTGCCACCAGGTGAAAATACGCCGCTGTAAGCAGTGAGAATGTGGCGTAGGTGCAGGAATAGGGGACGAACAATCAAACACATAATAACGGTGGTTCTGGCGTGTTTATTAGGGTATGGTCACACGTTACAACGTGTGTTCAGTATAGTCTTCCGACTCGGCAACGTGGTGCATCTGTAACACTGCACTGTCGACAGTTGCTGGCAGCGTATCACGCGCAATCAGAGTGATATGTCATACGATGCTAGCCTTTAGATCAAGAAGATTCCAGATACAGCCCTCATAGACACTATCTCTCAGGTATCCCCACAATTATCCACACAACCAGAAATCACATCGATTTAGAGAATCTGGAATGCCACACATCTTGACATTGGCTGGAGACCATTCGGTCGTTACCGAAGGTTTCTCGAAGCAAAGTGACATGTGGTGTCGCTCAGACTTGCACGAAAATAGTGAGAGGAAACAGTTGCGTTCTCACAAAGCTGGAATCGCATTTTGCACAAGCAGGTTCTTATAATGTGCAGATGCCACTATACACCTAACAGGCGCTTGAGGTTTCAGCTCCTAGAACAAAAACGGATTGAGAATGAAGGATCTTATGAAAGCACATCTCACAATCACGTAAACTGAGTGCGGTGCATGTGTCAGCACAACATATGTCGGAATAGAACCCCAAATGCTACACTTCTGTGGATTCATGACATCTGTGAAGAACAAAATTTGCCTCGTCCGTCCAAAGAACGTTCCCCAGCCACATGCCATACATTTCCATGCGTGCCAAAAAACGAAAAGCAGAGTCATGGGGTTGTAGCTTCATTTGAAGCACGTTCTGAATCTTGTATGGACATCAGTGTAAAATGAGCCGCAAAATCTCTTGACCTCTTGCCCAGGGGAGAGAATTTCCACGACACAGCTCGAGCACTGGTTGCAGGATTTGGGGATGTGCTGCATGGCCGGCTGTAGCTAAAGCAGCTTCACCAGCAACTGCCAACTGCCATGAGAATGGGCCGCTTCCTCTCTCCCTACTGCACCACCTAATTCATTTGCTTCCTTAGCCCATTTTTTGACCGGGGGTCTCTTGGCAGTTGTTTCTGAATGCAATATTCCCATAATGCATCGCTGCTACTGCTGCCGTTCTGAAAAAAAAAGGTCTTTACCAGCAGCGCACGGTCTTTCTTCTCAACATCCATTGCATTTCGCCGGCCAGTGTGGCCGCGCGGTCTAGGCGCTTCAGTCTGGAACCGCGTGACTGCTCCGGTCGCAGGTTCGAATCCTGCCTCGGGCATGGATGTGTGTGATGTCCTTAGGTTAGTTAGGTTTAAGTAGTTCTAAGTTCTAGGGGACTGATGACCACAGATGTTAAGTCCCATAGTGCTCAGAGCCATTGCATTTCGTACGGAAACTTCGACCTTCTTAACTCTTCACACCAACAGTCTCTTCACAAAAGAAATCGACACACGTCAATAAGCGACAAATAGAATACTGACGTCAAAACTGGAAACATTCTGTATTCTGACTGCTGACAGTGCCATATTTTCACCCACAGGCAGAAAGTGGAACTAATACCTTTTCAGAATAGTCAGCGAGCGCACTGATTAATGAATATACCTACGATGTTTCAGCGTCCAGCCAGGTATGCAACCTGCACTGCAGAACTCGGAACACCATCAGTTTAATTATAACCAGCCTGTATTTGACCACAAGCGGCACCTGTACAATGTCCTCAGTACATTGAAAATATGAGACGCAGTCGGAACAGTGGTTTGTGTAGTTGTATGTGCATTATGTCGGAGCTAACTGAATTCGAACGAAAGTAAATTTGGTGGTGCCCATATGGTGGGTGCTTCCGTAATAAAGGCAGACGAAAGGTTCGGTGTTTCGAGAGCTAGCGTATCGAAGCTAGCGTATTTATATAGCATACCTGGAAGAAAGTGTGTGTCGAATGATGGTGACAGATGGCCATTGAAGGGGACTGTGACTACAGCTGCAAAAGTCACAGCAGAAGTGAATATCGCACTCGAGAACATTGTCAACAAGAAGGAGGCTCCATAAGCTGGGAATTACAGGGCAGCTGGAATTCGAAAACTACTCCTCAGTGATCCAAGGGTTCAAAACAGGGAAACGTGATGCCGAAGTCATAAACTCTGGACTATGGAGTAATGGAAGAAAGTCTTTTGGTCGGACGAGACGTTCAACGCTGTTTCGAACTTCTGGCCGACTTTACGTCCCAATAATGAAATGTGGCAAGGCTGTTCGGAAATGATTTGGGCTCTAGGGTTACTCTTGCGAGGTCACATTAGTGCTAAAGATTATGTGAACATTTTGGTTAATAAGGTACATTGTTTGTTCCTCAACGGTGATGCTGTGTTCCAACATCACAGGGGCCATTTTCACACCCACATCACTCAGTACTGGTTTTTTGATCTCGAGGATGATTTGTCATATCTCCACTGATCACTGCAGTCGTCAGATTTCAATGTCACTGAACCTTTGTGAGCTCCATTGGAGAGTAGTTGGTGTGATCACTATCCATCTTCATCACTGAAACCTGGACCTAATACTATTCTTGTATATTCCGACGTAAGTGTCGTAAGGAGTGTGACTAAAATATAACTAAAATGTTTATTTGACGCTACAGTAGTGATGCCATAGTTACAGTATATAAAATTTTTCTTAGTGAAAAGTGGTTACATTACCAGTTTCAACGAACTACTATTCTCGTAATTTTTGTAAAATATATGGTCATAATTCCCATTTATATATTCTCCATATGATGTTTTACATTTGAAAACGTTGACGTAGATCGTTGAACCGGGAATGTAATCCATTTTTTTAAGAAAAAACTATGTACTGGGACTATGGCTTCACTATTGTAGTGTTAAAAAAACATTTATGCCAGTATTCTGTGGGAAGAATAGTACTGAAAATCGTACTGGACCTGTACTTTTGTATTCAGGGACGACTGGGATCTGTTTCGAAGCCAACTGGTTTCCTGCACATTGTCAGACGTGATAATTTTTTTTTTTGGTGATTCCATATTTTTGTCCACCTGCTGTATCTTGTAATATGAAGCTTCAAAACATGTAACTGACAAACTTCTAACACTAACCTTTAGATTCCGCATGCCAACAAGAAGACACCACAGCAGCGGTAGAGCACTACTCAGCTGTATGGCACGAAGCGATTGCCTGCTTTTATATATATATATATATATATATATATATATATATATATATATATATATATATATAATCGCGGGTGGCATCGAGGGTATTGCCAAACCGGGTGGTCTTAGACGTATCCTTTGCCGTCTTATTCATGCATGTATCGACTCATCCCCTCCCCGTCCCTCCTCATGATCTGAGAGAACTAAAAAAGCATAGCCATCCTTTGCTGCTTCGGATCACGTTAGAATTTCGTCGAATGGTTATGGACGGTCCTTAGTGATTCCACCATGCATAACACAGCAAAAATTGCGGACGTACTGCACTCAAAAACGGTAAGATCGCATTCTATGGGGTTGCAGCCCCTGTTGTACTGAGAGAAGGACTGACTCATCTATCACCTGTGTCGAAGGTTGTCAAGAATGTCATCTTCTTGCGCGTCATACTGCAAACTGTCTTTTTCGACTGCGGAACGTTTGTAGATGAAAGCCCCAAGGAAAGCGATGGATTCATTCCGCCCTTTATGCCATTTCATGAGGCCTTTTCGTGTCAGTTCTGGGCGGCGGTGTATCTGAAATGTTTTCCGGAGCCACCCTTAATAAAACCGCGTGATTTCAACCCTGGGCGTCCCTGTTCCTGAGCTCCATCACAGTCGCGACAAGAGAACGTGTGGGTGTGACGACCTTCCCACCTGTGACGCGTCCACAGCGGCAGTAGGCAGAATTGTGATCAAATTGGGTGCCATCTTACGTCTGGCATGAGCTTCTGAGCTCTGGGCTCTTCTTGCTTGTGTCTACACGCTGCTGTTTGAACCGTTTCCGATTCCGAGGGTGACGTCGCAGGGTGCCACGTTTCTCCGGCATTGCGGAGGAAGATTGAGGGCACCTTGGAGCCAAATTTTAACCTTCTGCATTGCATTGGGTAAAATGAAAGTGTTTTAAAAACGTGACCTTTAATTCCTTCACATACTGTACTGTATTTAGTCTAATCTTGATTTCGTAATCTTTAAGGGACCGATCTAATAACGGTTCTTGAACTGTTGGAAGCATGCTTTCGCGGGTTAGTGGGCGTCCATATTCGACCGTCTTCTAGCTAGTTAAACAAATCATTAACTATTTGAGGTGCCATTTTGAATGCGTTCTGTTTCTCCTATTAATCCCATATGGAAAGGATCCCACATACTTGACCAATATTCTAGGATGAGTGGTAGTATGTAGACTGCCTGTATTTTCCCAGCTTCCTACTAGTGAACCGAAACCTGCCACCTGTAACACCTACCACTGAGGCTATTTGATCATTCCATTTCATATCTCCACAAACCATAACACACAGGAAAAAGTTTATATTTCTGAACATTTAATGAGAGTTACCAGTCATTGCACCGATTCGAAATTTAGCCAAGATAGATTACGTACAGCTTTTCTTTAGGCAGTACTTCATTATGTATAATAGTATGACATTCAAAAGTCTGTGGTTACTAACAAAATGTAATCAATCTTCAGATTGTGTGCGAGAAATTAGGTCTCATATGGAGGGATACAGACAGTCTTTCTCCCTTCGCTCTGTTTACGAGGGGAACAGCAAAGGAAATGACTAGTAGTTTTACAGGGCACAGGGTATCCTCAGCCACTCACCGACAGCTGGCTTGCAGAGTTTGGATGCAGATGTAGATGCATGCGTAGAACCGATCTCTAGGTCCGAATTCGTTTGTTTCTACTGCCTGCACAAGCTGTTAGGTATGTATTTATAGGTCCTCCAGTACTCTGCACATTGGATTTATCGCATTTCAGGGGCACGTTGACTGGTACCTGTTGATGAATCACTTCGCATTAGATCCATTACTATCACGTCTAATTCTATTGCACAAAAAATTTTTGTCGATGATCTAGGCATCTCTCTTCATTCAGGGGATAAATTTCTTAGAGTTAAGATGAAGTCTCTGTAACTTTCATCGACATTACGTGGAGTAATTTCTACTGCACCATGCAGGTGTGCACGCTCCAGTTACGAGTGAAGTTCAACCTTCGACACCCGGCCTCGAAATGTAAACAGTGATCAGCCACACTGCGGGCACATTACAAACGTAAGCAGTTTACAAACTCTTGCCTCGCTTGCATTAATCATTCTGCCTTCCCAGTCCTCTCCAATCCTCGACTGCTGACGTGTCTGCAACAACGCACTCCGCCCTTCCCCACCCCCACACCCTCCCTACTCCATCCCAAGAAAATTTGAACAGGCTTCTTCTTCCAGAAATCCACTCAGCCTGGCACCTGTAGCTCTTACTCCTGTGTCTTCTGTTTCTATCAAGACTCCAATATCTCTCCAGTCTCCCTTTCCAACCTCCTGTTCCGACCTCTACTTACACATCATACTTACAGGTCAACATCATCCCCCTGCCCATTCCCAGAGATAGCTACGTTAATTATCTGTATTCCCCACATCCAGCCACCCTTATTTCTTTCCTATCCACATAGCATCTACCGGTAGCAGATCTATAGGGACTTTCCGATTATGTCATCGTATTCATCATCGTCACCATCTTACCACCAGCTATACCATCTGTTTTATAGTAAAGAAAAATGAATCATTTTTATTCTGTTTTAAAACTAGTATTTTAACTTTTAAATATTATATAACTCGATATGTATGTATTTTCACGTCGTTTGGCTAAAGACCAGTAACATGACTGTTGTCAGCTGGCTATCCCCATGTGAAGAAACAAGCAATCTTGGTTGCAATGTTAAAACTTTTTATTATTCCCAATGAAGCGTTTCACTCTTAATTCAAACACCCCATTGGGAAATAATAAAAAATTTTGACATTGCAACCAAGACCGCTTGTTTCTTCATATCGTACACGTTGGTTGCTTATCATCCCCGTCATGAACTGGCAAACGTTTTAAGATAGTCTGACTAGGCAGACTATCTTAAAACGTTTGCCAGTTCATGACGGGGATGATAAGCAACCAACGTGTACGATATGAAGAAACAAGCGGTCTTGGTTGCAATGTCAAAATTTTTTATTATTTCCAAATGGGGTGTTTGAATTAAGAGTGAAACGCTTCATTGGGAATAATAAAAAGTTTTAACATTGCAACCAAGATTGCTTGGATAGTCTGACTAGGCAGACTATCTTAAAACGTTTGCCAGTTCATGACGGGGCGGCGTCATCACTATGAATCTTGTATCCCAGGTACCCATCGGTACCAAAGATCAGCCAATCCGAAGATGCCTAAATAAAGGTGAAATGCGTCATTCACAATTCATAAAAAATTTTGACACCGCAACCAAGACTGCTTGTTTATCCATATCATATACACCGGTTGCAATACCAATCCCGTCATGAACTGGAAAATTCACGTAGAAACAGGAGCAGGAAGAGAAGGAGGGGAGTTTAGTCTCTTCCGCACAAGTCTCATTATTTCTGGATAAGTACTGCAACCTATGTCTGCTTGTACCACTTTATTTTTGTGAAGCTATGCTCCATAAATTTTAACCTCCTACACTTCTGTCCCTTGCCAAATTATTTCTTCATCCCTCAGGAAGTGTCCTACCAACCTACCCCTTCTTTCAGTCACATTGTGTCATATACCTCTTTTTCTCTCTCATTCGATTCAGTAACTTTTCACACTAAACTGTTTATCATCTGTTATTCACTTCCATATGAGGCTACATATTAATTCCATCTTTTTATTTGCAGCGCCTTGTATTGACCGTGTTTGCAGTTAAAATGTTTTGGATTTGAGGTCCACCAGTTATGCAAAACACCGTTTTGCTCAGTACCCAAACGTGTTTCGGCACCACTGTGCCATCATCAGTGGGTTTTAGTTTTTATTTTTCTGCAATGTGAACATTTTTGTTACATGGTTCTAAAATTATGTGCATTTTTAGTTCAAACAACAGATCGTTTCTTTTTGTAAATACCTTTACATTTGGTGGGCATGAATTTTCTGGACCACTTTTGTGCTAATTATTACAGGTAGCTTGTCATCTGCAACCAATCGATGTTGATGAGAAAGTCTTTTTGCTGAGAGTTTACCTATCTTCTAGAGTGTAATTTAGTTTTTCGCGATGTTTTCGCGCGTATTTTCGTATTTACTTACGTTTTCGTGTGGCAAGCACTTCCATTCCCCGCATCATGCTGAGATGTTGTGATGGATACGTAGCTATAACAAGTATTTTCCACAAAAACGTAGTAAAACGCTTTTCACTACACCAGAAACCCAATCACATTGTGTTCATCAATATCGTTTGGTTGCAGATGACAAGCTACCTGTAATAATTAACACAAAAGTGGTCCAGAAAATTCATGCTCACCAAATGTAAAGGTGTTTACAAAAAGAAACGATCCGTTGTTTGAACTAAAATGCACATAATTTTATAATCATGTAACAAAAATGTTCACGTTGTAGAAAAATAAAAACGTTAACTCTCTGATGACGGCACGGTGGTGCCGAAACATGTTTGGGTACGGAGAAAAACGGTGTTTTTCATAACTGGCGGACCTCAAATCCATATTAATTCCCCTCATGCCCCGCCTCCAACCGTGCGGCTTGAACGTCTTAACGCAAACCGTTCATAAGTTATGACGATATTATTTCATATAGTTCAACAATTGTCAAATTGACTTCACCGCAGCGGTGGGGATTACGCTGCGATTTCTTCTCGCTCAGGGCCACTCTCCCACAGTCCCTGTCTGTCTGTCGACTCCCGGCGGTTCCCCGAACTGACCAGAGCGGCGCAACGCACGCTGGAGGCGCCGTTCGGCCGTCTTCCCGAGCAGAGGAGAGAGACCGGGAGCCGCCATTAGCGGAGATAGCGTCTCGCTGACATAAACTTGTAGCCGCGGCCATTGACAGGCCGCTGCAGATCGCATCGCGGCCGCGCCGTGTCATGCCGGGCCCGTATCGGCCATCTGGCCGGCGCCCGCGCTTGTTAAAACAACATTGCACTTCTTCTTCCTCTCCTCCTGTACTCCACGGCCCCCCACTGTCCGTCGTCTTCCTTTTCGGCTCCGCGAGCGCTCGGACGCCGGCTCTCGGGTTTCACTCGGCGCGCGGTACTTGGCCGCGCACCAGATTACGCTCGTGCCCGGTAATTTTTATTACGGAGGAGCCGGAGAGGAGAGGAGAGGACCCCTGCAGCTGTGCGCCGCCGTTTCATTTCCTCGGTTTTAAAATTTGATTACGTGCGGCCGGCCACCGTCCACCGGCCGCCGCCGACTCGCTATGCCGCCCCCGAGGCGGGGGCGTGGCCGCCGGGCGACTTCGTGCTCCGGACGGCCCCCCGAAACAGATGGCCGCGCCGCGCTTTACGGACTCACTCTGTGCTACTATTTCTGCTTTCGCAGCAACAGCTAGCTGCGGCATTGTGGCCGTGGTCTCACATTCGTGAACCTAAGAAACGGTTCAAATGGCTCTGAGCACTATGCGACTTAATTTTTTTTTTATTCACCAAAAACAGTAACAAAAATGGCTACAATGAAATGACATAAATAAGATGACAGATAATTGCAGTCATAAATTTCAGCGTTCAAAGAATGAGTCTTTAGCAGTAGCACAATTTAGCACCTTCACTGTCACCTTCGACTGGTGGCAGTTCAGCATGCACATTTTCTTCTTCTGCAGCCGGTTCCTCATAATCATTTCCCAGACGCAAATTAATCATTCAGTAAATCCTTGATGTGTGTTCCTTCCAGGGTAAATTAATTGGACAAAAGAGAAGTCCGGAACAGCGACATCGCAAAATATTTCACTGCCTTGTTATTTTTGTCAGTTCCAGCCTTCTAAACGCATCTATAGGGAGTTCAAGATCTTCCTTTATGTCAGACGCCAGATGTTTCTCGCCATATTCTTGTATCTGCTGTACTGCTGATTTATTTTTCATGTGTGACTTGCAGGTGAGGTTAGGGTCGGGAACGTGACCCAATCCATTCCCTCTCTACTAGGAATCCAGTTCCTAACCTATACCCATTCGGTTGAAGACAATATGGAGCATGTTACCATATTTCTTATTGTGATTCTGATATTTGAGTATTTTCTCGAATTCATTTTCCATATACATCTTATATTCAATATGTTCATCGCTCCCAATATTGTTAAAAACATAACTTGTATATTTGCCCATTAACCAAATCACTGCGTTATTTTTTGCCTGAGGGTAGTAACTTTCCTCTGGTCTGAAGAAAATGTTAGTCGGTACATTGTTTGCTGAAGTTCTTGTTATTTGAGCAATTTTCTCCCTGGTCCACCTCCAGTTGATAATCCGATCTCCACAAGTGTAACGATGAGGCACACTATCAACGAGGTTGCATTTGATGCAGAGGTTAGTGTCAGTTAAACCGATGGCAAAGAGACGCTCATTAGTGCTGATGATATTGACTACCTTGTACCACGCTGTTCTCACGTCAGACGAAAGAAACTACTGATGTTTTTCCAGACCACATTCCATGCTATTCCAGCATATTTGGTTTCTATGTTATTTTTCCTTTCATGTTTCAGTCTTTCAGCTAAAATCGCATTTGCTGTAACGTTTTTGGAGTTTAAAATCTTTTTGCTGAGATAACTTAGTTCAAGATAATACTCCCTAATGTGTTTCAGCTTAAAACTTATTGATTCTATATTCATCGGCGGCTCTACACTTTCCGGCCTGACAATATCGTATAGTTTTGCTGTAATGCACCCTGGATCATTACACATTATGCTCCATGTTCGTTTGAAATACAGTGCCATCGCTTTAGACTTGATGTCGGTTAGACCCATTCCGAGGTCATCAATCCCTGGAACTTAGAACTACTTAAACCTAACTAACATAAGGACATGACACACATCCATGGCCGAGGCAGGATTCGAACCTGCGACCGTAGCAGTCGCGCGGTTCCGGACTGAAGCGCCTAGAACCGCTCGGCCACCGCGGCCGGCAGTAAACCTAAGAGTTGTAGGGGAACCCGGGGAAGACCGACATCATAAATGTTTTTGTTTTCTAAAAAACATTCAAGTGCCTAGATCGCATAAAATACTTCTTCATTTAAGATGTGTGTGTGACTTCCTAAGGCACCAAACTGCTGAGCTTATCGGTCCCTAGACTTACACACTACTTAAGCCAACTTATGCTAAGAACAACCCACACAACCATGCCCGAGGGAGGACTCGGACCTCCGGCGGGAGGGGCCGCGCAGTCCGTGACACGGTGCCTCAAACCGCGCGTCCACTCTGCGCGGCTTCATTTAAGACAACCTGTTTCGACAGACTTTGTTGTCATCTTCAGGTCTTAAAATTTTTTGTCGTGATACGCCGTTTAATGTGGATTTTAACAAGCATATATTAAAGTTTTAAACATGGCTGCGTGGCCAGCGACCGTTTACAAATTAAAGTAATTTAATTTCTGAAGAAGGCACTCATAGAAATGCTGAAACTAGGCCAAATATATAAATATATAAATAAAAATATAAATATAATAATAATAAAAATATATAAATAATAATAATAAATATATAAATATACATAAATTTGGCCAGCTATGGACCCCATACAACTTTATTTTCTCTCCAACTGCTCGTCTCTGCTCATATGTCCACACTCTCTTGGGTCGAGGTTCTGGCTCATCTTCTTCATAGTTTCCGTTTTCTATCAGTAGCCTGAAGTGATTCCTATCAACAATTACTTCTTCTGTAACGCCTACTTTGATGGCATCTTTCTTTACTGCTTCTGTCCATCCCACAGTTTTTTTCAGCTTACTAACGCAATTAAAAATTTTCTTTGTAATCCGTGTTTCTTCCATTATTTTTAAATTTCCATAAAATTTTAGCCGTCTCTTCCCCATTGTATCTGTGATCTCTCCTGTATTTTTGTATAAATCTTTGTTTCTCCTTTTAACCCACCTATTTTCATTGTTTTTCTCAGGACCTAAAGTTTTTCTAAGTATTTTTCTCTCTATTTTCTATTTCTCTTAATTCGCCTTTCTTATTCAATGTTAGACACTTTGATCTATATGTTGCTTGTGTCCTAACAACTGAATTATAATGTCTAATCTTCGCTTGTATGCATTCTGATTTCTTATTGTAGTAGTTTTGTGTTAATTTATTTGCAAATTCTAACCTTTGTATTCGACTCTATTTGTTGTGTTATCCAGTCCATTGGCTTGGATCCACTCCCCCAGGTATTTGAATTTACCAACTCTATTAATTTTTCCATACTTTGTTTTCATACACTATTCTGTATTACGTTTGTGTTCTTTATACTCGGTTTTTTCATAGGATATTTTTAGCCCAGTCTTTTCAGCAATCTCGTGTAACAGATCAAGCAGAACCGTTGCGTCTGTTTGGTTTTCAGTTATCAATGCCATATCATCCGCAAGGCTAAAAACTTCACTTCAAATTTGTTCTTACTTGGCCCATGCTTATACCATTTGTGCCTCTGTTTTTTAATGTGCTTTCCCATGTTTTTACTATTTTATCTAAAACCAGATAAAGACAATTGGGGACAGTTCATCTCCTTGTCGAACTGCTGTTTTGACTTTAAATGATTCAGAAATTACGCCTTGAAACTTAATTCTTGATGTTGTATCTGTGAGCATTTCTTCAACAAGTCTTCTGGTGTTTTCGTCCATCCCTGATTCATAAAGTATCTGGAATAGTATTTATCTGTCAACTGAGTAGTAGCCCTTCTTGAGGTCTACGAAAGTAACTACTGTATTTTTATTTTGTATAGCTCTCACTCTCAAAATTGTTTTTAAATTAAGAATCTGTTCTGCACATGATCTACCTTTTTCCAAATCCTGCTTGATAATCTTCTATATTAGGTCCTGCTTATTCCTCTATTCTATTTAAAAGTGCTTTAGACAGTATTTTGTATGTTACTGGTAACAAGGATTTGTTTAGTTGTAGGCGTCTGTTTTATCTCCTTGTGAGGTTCAACGTAGAACGAAAACGTTTCACAATAAAAGGATTTATAAGACCTGAAGATGACAGCAAAGTCTGTCGAAACCGGTTGTCTTAAATAAAGATATATTTTATGCGATCTAGGCTCTTTAATGTTTTTTAGCAAGTAAAACATATCGCTCATTGAGTACTCTCAGAATGAGAACACTAGGTCAAAGTATTCTGTTTCGTTTTCGAATCTATGGACAAATACATGGCATCCTCTGTAACCCAGGAATGGTAGATGCATGGTTGTACCAGAAAAATTCGAAAATGTTGAATATCTTCGGAACTACATAAACGTTGTCTCAAGCCTGTAACCTGTCGATATTACATCAATTACCAGGATAACATGAGTAATATGCACACCATTAGAAGTTGATACCAGCAGTATGAAATACAGGAATTGAATTTTCTATTCTAAGAAAGTAACAAATGGTTCAAATGGCTCTGAGCACTATGGGACTCAACTGCCTAGGTCATAAGTCCCCTAGAACTTAGAACTACTTAAACCTAACTAACCTAAGGACATCACACACATCCATGCCCGAGGCAGGATTCGAACCTGCGACCGTAGCGGTCGCGCGGTTCCAGACTGTAGCGCCCAGAACCGCTCGGCCACTCCGGCCGGCAAGAAAGTAACACGGTTTATTGTCTTAAAAAGTATAAACAAATACGTACACAGCATTTTTTAAACGGTAAGTTGGAAATAGACAAGTCAACTTCAGTTTCATTGAATCCTGTTGTGCCGGCCAGCGTGGCCGAGAGGTTCTAAGCGCTTCAGTCTGGAACCGCGAGACCGCTGCGGTCGCAGTTTCGAATCCCGCCTCGAGCATGGATGTGTGTGATGTCCTTAGGTTAGTTAGGTTTAAGTAGTTCTAACTTCTAGGAGACTGATGATCTCAGATGTTAAGTCTCATAGTGCTCAGAGCCATTTGAACCATCTGAATCCTGTTGATACTTGTTTGCTGATGGTTTTCTTAAGCTTATTTCATGACTTTTCTTCTTAAAAGCATGAACCCAGTCTTCAAGAACCCAGTTTTCTCTAGGTATTTTCGTAGTTGTATTTAAATTGTGGTTAAGGCTAATTTTTCAACAGGGTCCAAAAAGCTCGTCTCAACTGAAGCAATGAAATGACACTGAACAACTGTGCCAATGTAGTCACGTAGTTGACTAATTCTTGTTCTTGTTCAGATGTAAAATTAAATCTTTTCCTAAGGAAGGTTTCCCGTCTGAATTTCATTCTAACCGCGTGTAAACTGTAGATATTGATATTTGGAGTTGATACACTGCTCAGTGATCTCCCTGACATCATTTAACTTAATGCTTATTTTACGGTTACTTCAGTCCGTTTAGCGCTCTCTGATTCCCTTTTTCTCATCTTCTTCGCAGAGTGACTCTCCTAAGAGTCGTCATGCGCATTTCTTCTGGTTTGCGGTATACAGGGTGGTCCATTGAGCGTGACCGGGCCAAATATCTCACGAAATAAGCGTCAAACGAAAAAACTACAAAGAATGAAACCTGTCTAGCTTGAGGGGGGGAAACCAGATGGGGCTATTGTTGGCCCGCTAGATGGCGCTTCCATAGGTCAAACGGATATCAACTGCGTTTTGAAAATAGGAACCCCCATTTTTATTACATATTCGTGTAGCACGTAAAGAAGTATAAATGTTTTAGTCGGACCACTTTTTTCGCTTTGTGATAGATGGCGCTGTAATAGTCACAAACATATGGCTCACAATTTTAGACGAACAGTTGGTAACAGGTAGGTTTCTTAAATTAAAATACAGAACGTAGGTACGTTTGAACATTTTATTTCGATTTTACTACACGAATATGTAATAAAAAATAGGGTTTTCTATTTTAAAAAATGCAGTTAATAACCTCCTGGCAGATTAAAACTGTGTGCTGGACCGAGACTCGAACTCGGGACCTTTGCCTTTCGCGGGCAAGTTTGGAAGGTAGGAGACGAGGTACTGGCAGAAGTAAAGCTGTGAGGACGGGGCGTGAGTCGTGCTTGGGTAGCTCAGCTGGTAGAGCACTTGCCCGTGAAAGGCACAGGTCCTGAGTTCGAGTCTCGGTCCGGTACACAGTTTTAATCTGCCAGGAAGTTTCATATCAGCGCACACTCCGCTGCAGAGTGAAAATCTGATTCTGGCAGTTGATAACCGTTTGACCTATGGCAGCGCCATCTAGCGGGCCAACCACAGCGCCATCTGGTTTCCCCCTTCAAGCTAGATAAGTTTCGTTCTTTGTAGTTTTTTTTCGTTTCGTGCTTATTTCGTGAGATATTTGGCCCGGTCACTATCAATGGACCACCCTGTATATTTGCAATTAGTTTCTGCATTATGCACCTGGAGTCTGCTCAAACAGTTATTGCTCGCTACGTTTTTCATGTGTCACCCAGTCTACCGAAGGCGTCGGTTTGTTTGCAATTACAAACAAAATAAATTTTAAAGCGGAATATTACGTCCCCATTCGATAGAGCGCTCCCAAGTTAGTCTCGTCCGATATTCGTTTTATCGATATGTATTGAAAGGGACAATAAATAACGAAGAATAAGCAGCACTCGAGGAACGCTGCATGCTTGGCGGTAGCAGCCAGTGTCGGTCAGGGCAGTGCTATCGCTGCTAGAGTACTTGTTATACTTTGTGTTCTAGTATCCCTGTTGATACATATCGAGAAACCAAATATCGCACTAAACTAATCTGGGATAGCTCTATCGAATGGGTACGTAAAATTCTCTGGAAGCGGAAAGAAACCGATGCGACACTGGGCATCGCATGAAAGACATGATGAGCTTTATGTGTTTGGGCAACAAATTCCATACACGAAATTACACATATCTGCTTCAACACCCAGTATATAAGACCTTTATAATATTTCTGGCTTATTCAGCCATCATATTAGGCTCCAGGAAGCTATTCTCAGGGCAGTGGAAATGCAAGAAGCATAGAGATAACGCAATGTGGGATGAGGTACCGGTGACAGATGTTAGATTCGGCACCATTCCCGTGAGAAGGACCACCTGCATGATGTTGCTGCTCTGTGATTGGCTGCTGTGTTCGGCGGTAGGGCGCCAAAACGTTAAATTTTAGTTGCTATCATTAATTAAACCTGTCATCCAAATTACTTCATTTTTTAAATAAACATCTCTCAACAGCCAGCTATCAATCAGTCATTTCAAAATTATTAAAATCAAAGTATTACTAAAACAAAAGACTGACGATATTACTGCCGATGCACTTTGCTGGCGTTCGGGTCATGCCTTGCTGGCTTGCGCGCGTAGTGTCTCGGGCAGTCCGGCTCTCCAGTTCTGACCGTTACAGTAGACAGACATGTTGTCTGTTATAGCAGTATTTGTTTCATGTAATTTTATTTACTACAGTTCCAACCGTTGCTAGGTACAGACATGTTGTCTGTAATAGTAATATTTGATTCATGTAATTTTATTCTCCAGTTCTGACGGTTCCAGTGGACAGACATGTTGTCTGTGCCAGGATGTATTTCATGTTATTTTAGCTACATATAATGACTGTGTAAAGATATGTTCAATACGTTGTGATTAAGAATAGTTTCTCGTGTCTATATCAATAAAAACGCGAGTGGCATCCCGAATGAGTTATGGTTTATTCGTAGCAGCAGTTCCTTACGAAGTTAATTTCAGCCTCAACAAAAATAATCCACGACCTGCGTGCTGTTTTCTGCGCTGGGGACATCATCATCATGAAGACAGCAGGTTAGTGAAGTGTACAAGAACTTATGTATTCCACACAGCGCAGTGGAAACAACTAGGCATGCACAGTACAATTGTGCTCAGTGACACGTCATCTGCAGTAATGCAGAGGAAGTAAACAAGAATGAAAGTATTAAAACTATCTCACTTTTATTCCTTTTTCTTGCCGTACCTTACATGAGTGTAAACAACTTTTTTTCTGAATTGTAGTGCATGGGAAAAATTGACACCAATACCCATGTGGGAAAATTTTATGGGGAAGGCTAACCAAAGACTGCGTTTTATTGGCAGGACACTTAGAAAAAGTAACAGACCTACTAAGGAGACTGTCTACACTACGCTTGTCCGTCCTCATTTAGAATACTGCTGCGCGGTGTGGGATCCTTACCAGGTAGGACTGACGGAGTACATCGAAAAAGTTCAAAGAAAGGCAGCACGTTTTGTATTATGGTGAAATATGGGAGAGAGTGTCACAGAAATGATACGGGATTTGGGCTGGAAATCATTAAAAGAAAGGCGTTTTTCGTTGCGACGGAATCTTCTCTCGAAATTCCAATCACCAACTTTCTTCTCGAATGCGAAAATATTTTGTTGACACCGACCTACATAGGGAGAAACGATCACCACGATAAAATAAGGGAAATCAGAGCTCGTACGGAAAGACATAGGTGTTCGTCTTTCCGCGCGCTATACGAGATTGGAGTAACAGAAGTGAAGGTGGTTCGATGAACCCTCTGCCAGGTACTTAAATGTGTTTTCCAGAGTATCCATGTAGATGCAGATGCAGATATTGTCTGTCGATGTTAAGTCAGAAAATATCAAGCTGGAGACCAGACCTTAATGTCATTGCTAATGATCGTAAAGTTACAAAAACATGCTGAAAGATGTATTAGGAAGCATACTGTCTACTGTTTAAAAAAGTACTGAAATACCTCAGATTAAATATAAACCAAAACTAACACCAAAATTCAATAAATATTACATCCTTTTGTATCAGAATAAGACTATCGTTTACAAGAACTCGTTGCCTCTGCATCCAACTTCTCCCATCGTCCGCTATGTTGCGGTACTATCTTAAACTCACAACAGCGCTACTCAACTGATAAGCACTGGCGTCCGTATTGCCTGGTATGTTGGTATTTCCCCGGCTTCCCCTATTTGAAAGCCGGCCGGGGTGGCCGAGCGGTTACAGGCGCTACAGTCTGGAACCGCGAGACCTACGGTCGCAGGTTCGAATCCTGCCTCGGGCATGGATGTGTGTGATGCCCTTAGGTTAGTTAGGTTTAAGTAGTTCTAGGTTCTAGGGGACTCATGACATCAGCAGTTAAGTCCCATAGTGCTCAGAGCCATTTTTTCAACCTATTTGAAAAGGAGCGGGAAATAACAATAAAATATTCTTTAGTAAAAGGCTCTTTTGGTGGTTTCAGTTTCCTACAATCCTACCTCGCTTTCCCAAGTAATCGCCGGTCGCTTCTAAGCACTTTCCTTAAAGTTGCGCTGCCTTCTTCAGCTGCTCTGCATAGAAGTCTCTGCCTGGTAATTGAACTAGCTGACAACGGCTTTCTCGTTAAGGTAATCGTTACCTTCAAACATTTGTTCACCAATTTTTTCTGTCATATAGCCAGGCCACTGCTGCAAAGCAGGTTTTTTGGGACAATCAATATCGTCATAAAGTTGATAGCCGAAAATGCCGTAGAGAGCGAATTTTACTACTGCAAGCGTCGGGGCAAGCTGACGAAAGGGGCGTTTTCCCTCAGTGACTACCCCTGCTCGTTCTGTACTGGACGCAACCACACGCACGCTGGTTGTTTTGGCTAGGAAATTTTGCCTCTTACGATACAGCCGTGACATGGCCTGGCTGGCCGTGCGGTCTAACGCGTAGCTTTCCGAGCGGGAAGACATGCCGGTCTCGCACACGAATCCGCCCGGCGGATTACTGTCGCGGTCTGGTGTCCCGGCAAGCCTGTGGATGGTTTCGAAGGCGGTTTTCCATTTTCTTGGGCGAATGCCGGCTGGTTCCCCTTATTCCGCCTCAGATACACTACGTCGGCGATTGCTGCGCAAATACTGTCTCCACGTAAGAGTACCATAATTACTCTACCACGCAAATATTTGGGGGTACAATCACCCGGTATGAGAAATTCCCGGGATGGGGGGAGGGGGGGGGGGAGAGAGGGGGCACTGGGGGCCGAACCTGACAATAATCCCGAGTTCGGTGTGGGGTGGCGATAATCCTAGTTTACTGTCCTTCTGAAGCTATTAGTTTCGTGTATTTGCATTCTCAATACATGAGCCTTTCTAGACTGTAATGGAAAGTAGTTGTCAAACAACACTGTTGTCTTCTGTTGTCACTCACCTTCAGAAATACAGTCTCGGTTACACACATTCATAACTTCAATAACCATTAAATCAATGGAGTTTTCCGGATATACATACTAAATCACTTATGAAATCAAGTGCCCCATTCACACTTGTAGGGTTATAAACCACTGAGGGCTATGGTGGGGACGAAGCCTCTCAGTCGTTTCTAGGTCCCCCGTTCAATACACAATACGCACACTACCTGTTCCTCTTTTCTCTGATGAAAAACCCATTTCGTGGTAGCCATTTCCAGAGTGACGGCATCATGTTTCCGAATTCAGACAGTTACCTAACACGAAAATGTAGACTTACACAAACTTGGTCTCTGTCAAGACATATAACGTTGGCCATAATGGGTCACACTGAACTATGAATTGTGGAAAAGGATTAAACCATATTAATCATGGTCGCAGCTCAAATTTTTCGAATTGATAAAACATTGACTACCCTTCATACGCACACCCTAACCTTGATAAGTGGGAGATGCGACCGGGAGACTAATCAGAAATTTTTGCAAATGGAGAGATCATTACGACATTTTCTAAGTTCTACGCCTAATGTCCTATGGATGAAAACTGTGTCTTTATTGCTGTAGTTTCTATTGCTTTTTGCATCCTCATGCCCTTCATCATTGCTCATTATTCCGCCTTGCCCACGCAAAGGGCAAGACGTTACCCTGAAACAGTCCACTCCTCGCCCCTCTAGACCGATGACAGATTGTGGGTTACTCCTTATAGGTGGAGTCTTCGGCTGTCATTTTTTGTTGAGTTTTATTCATAATGAAAGCTGTGGCCGAGATACTGAAGACGTTCCGATGAATAGCCCTGGAGCACTAGACACCCACTCTGACCTATCAAACCCTAACAGACTGTACTAGAATCACAACGAAAGAAGATTTACTTGGAAAAAAACTAGAGACACGGCAAGATGAGAGTTGTATTACATCATACTGAGACAGAGTTTCCAAATAAAATGACTGGATTGTAAGGTATGAGTAGGAGCAGGTTTCGACTCAGATCACAATTTAGTAATGGTAAAGAATAGGTATATGTTAAAGCAGTTCATTGAGAAATATCATTGTATAAGGAAATGGGATATTGAGGAACAGATAAATGCCTACGTGGATTTATAATTCTCTAGGGCTGTGGATTGCGTGATAACGAATACCCCATAGGCAGTTCAGACGTAGAAGAATGGAATCACTGAAGGAGGAATGACATAACAGATAGATATAGGTACAAAGGTGACAACTGTGAAGAAACATTGGCTAACGGAAAAAATACTTCAAACGATCGAAAAAGAAGGAAAAACAAAAATTAGGAGAAAATAGAAGGAATGCATAAACGTTAGTCACACAGGAAATTAGTAGAAAGTGCAAAGCAGCTGATCTTTAATGTCATCAGCAAACATGTGAAGAAATCTAAAACGAAATGGCTATCGGAATCACAGGTTTAGCATATAGAAGAGTCAAAATTATATTAGGAGAAATTAAAAGCAAGTTCAAAAACATTAGAGGAGTTTTAGCACTTGGGAGTGAGACATATTAACACTTTCGTTCCCACAGAATACTCAGTTGCTGCGTTTATCAACGCTTATTAAATACTCTAAAAATCCAAGATTTGGACACTTCCGATCTAATCATTTCCGGTTACACCTCCTAACTGTAGAAAGTTTCTGTGCGCTGTCCTCTAGTTCCACACAGACAAAAAGACGTTAAATAGTGTATACGTAGGCCAAACGTAAGGAAAAGTAATAATTTCTTTAACACTTTTGATTTTTGTGTGTGCTTTCGTAAATATACTGTCTTAATTTTCCCTCGAGTTGAGATTTTTGGGAAAAGAGTAATAATATACCTACAAAACATAAACAGAGTGCTTACTGTAATTACAAATATGATTATAGGTACCTGAATGAAAAAATTAAATCTTCAGCCCAAAATAAAGTTGTTTGTATTATTTATCAAAATACGTAAATTTGTTAGTAAAAGGCAGACATGACGTTACTGTCATATCTTAAAATAGACGTGGCTAACGTATTGGCACTACTGGTATAACTTACAGTGTCAGCAGCACTTGTCTAGTCTTATTTGACAGGCCGTGTGCCGACATCATTTGTTCGATTTATGGAATACATTATTGGATGTATAAAATAGAATGCATAGTCTTCCCTTTATTAAAGTATAGATATGTGGTGCCATGTACTTCTTATACAGAAATTTGGCATCAAGTCTTGACATTAAAGTTCCATAGCTCCTGTTATCACCGAACTATCAGTTTCATAAGTCAATGTTGCAAAATACAAACGCGAATTTTTTACAGACGAATGGAAAAACTAGTAGAAGACGACCTCGGGAGAGATCAGTTTGAATTCCGAAGAAATATTGGAACACATGAGGAAATACTGACCCTACGATTTATCTTAGAAGCTAGATTAAGGAAAGACAAACCTACGTCTCTAGCATTTGTAGAATTAGAGAAAGCTTTTGACAATGTTAACTGGAATACTCTCTTTCAAATTCTGAAGGTGGCAGGGGTAAATTCAGAGAGCGAAAGGCTATTTACAATTTGTACGGAAACCAGATGGCAGTTATAAGAGTCGAGGGGTACGAAAGGGAAGCAGTGGTTGGGAAGGGAGTGAGACAGTATTGTAACCTCTCCCCGATGTTATTCAATCTGTATATTGAGCAAGCAATGAAGGAAACAAGAGAAAAATTCGGTGTTGGTATTAGAATCCATGGAGAAGAAATAAAAACTTTGAGGTTCGCTGATGACATTGTAATTCTGTCAGAGACAGCAAAGCGCTTGGAAGAGCAGTTGAACGGAATGGATAGTGTCTTGAAAAGACGATATAAGATGAACATAAAAAAAAGCAAAACGAGGATAATGGAATGTAGTCGAATTACGTCGGGTGATGCTGAGGGAATTAGTTTAGGAAACGAGACACTTAAAGTAGTAAAGGAGTTTTGCTATTTTGGGAGCAAAATAACTGATGATGGTCGAAGTAGAGAAGATATAAAATGTTGACTGGCAATGGCAAGGAAAGCGTTTCTGAAGAAGAGAAATTTGTTAACATCGAGCATAGATTTAAGTGTCAGGAAGTCGTTTCTGAAAGTATTTGTATGGAGTGTAGCCATGTATGGAAGTGAAACATGGACGATAAATAGATTGGACGAGAAGAGAATAGAAGCTTTTGAAATGTGGTGCTACAGAAGAATGCTGAAGATTAGGTGGGTAGATCACATAACTAATGAGGAGGTATTGAATAGAATTGGGGAGAAGAGAAGTTTGTGGCACAACGTGACTAAAGGAAGGGATCGATTGGTAGGACATGTTCTGAGGCATCAAGGGATCACCAATTTAGTATTGGAGGGCAGCGTGTTGGGTAAAAATCGTATAGGGAGGCCAAGAGATGAATACACTAAGCAGATTCGGAGGGATGTGGGTTGCAGTAGGTACTGGGAGATGAGGAAGCTTGCACAGGATAGAGTAGCATGGAGAGCTGCATCAAACCAGACTGAAGACCAAAACAACGACAACAACAACAGCTCCTGTTGTAAATACCGATTACTTCTTACAAACATTGTTTATTCGAACTTTACTTATTATATTATAAATCAGTCCAATATTATTAAGGTCAGAATTTTAAAGGATTCTGATGTATGGCAGTACGCAGCGTGAATTGGTACAGCTGGAATTTTAGTCTTCCAGAGGCAGTGGATTATAATTGGTACGTTACGGAGTTTGTGTGTAGGCAGTGTGATGGCGAAAGGATATAGATCAAATAACGTCCTGATCCCCGGAGTCGTATTTATTATTGTTAGGTTAGTGAAGCGATATTTCTCGTGTACTAGGTGGCTATTTGAGATATGCTTTCACTAGATGCTTAACGCCGTAGTATTCTTTCTCAATACCAGCACTTGTTTACAGATCGTAAAGATCTTTGTAGCACTGGCCTAAATATCTTAATCATATTACTCCGCACTCAACAAAATGCAGATGGTTGATGTTTCCTAACCAAGTTAAACACTATGAACATTTATTAAACACCTACAAGCAGTGTATTGTGTTGAGCTTCTTCTGCTGACGTTTGCCGTCACCAGCTGATAATTCCATAATTCTCAAATCTTACTCCAGCAAAATATTAGTTCGAACACCTTGGGGTTTTTGTAGTAGTACACTGTATAACCTTTGCAGATTACAGCTGCATAGCTGCATGTGAACAATCCCGTTCATTTTCCGTAGCCTTCTCTGTCGGCCCTATCAGACTCTTTTCTTCAGTGTCAGTAAAACAAATTACCGACAGCAACTTGTCACGGCTTTCTGAGAAGAAATTTTCTGTTATCACTTTTTGTGCTTGCACTGCATAGTATCAATGCACACTACTTTCAGTCTGAACATTACTGCGCCTAGTCACGCCATTAAGTTAGTTCTCACTACGGCCGGGTAACCCGTTTGCCTTGCCGAGTAATAATGCAACGGGTAGACTTGACGGTCATTGTGTTTGCTCTGTGTTGTTATGAGTTCGTATGCATAGCAATGCTGCATAGTACAACTTTTGTGGTGGACTAAAGACTTATTTTTCCTGTTGACTACAACATATCGGCATTAGAGTGGCAACCACTTGGTGACGATAAATCTTCGACGTACTAACTTCCCACTCATAAACAAGGCCAGAATGCCGCAGTCACAGTGAGGCCAGGAGTTAAGTGCAATCTGTTCTTCGCGTTGTTTTGCCCTGACTGAGATTTATCTAGTCGCTTGCGATAGCTATATCTGTAATCACATTTTTCTCATAGACTTTTACTGCAGTTGCAGAGGAGAAATGATTCAAACGGTTCAAATGGCTCTGAGCACTATGGGACTTAACTTCTTAGGTCATCAGTCCCCTAGAACTTAGAACTATTTAAACCTAACTAACCTAAGGACATCACACACATCCATGCCCGAGTCAGGATTCGAACCGGCGACCGTAGCGGTCGCGTGGTTCCAGACTGTAGCGCCTAGAGCCGCTCGGCCACCCCGGCCAGCAGAGGAGAAATCCAGCGTTCATAGCACAAAATATGTTGAAAGGAACACTAATACGGTAGAAAAATAATTATGAAGGAAGGAAGATTAGGGTTTAACATGTCACTGATAACGAAGCTCTGCAGCTACAACTAGTATCATGGAGGTTATTCACTGATGTCTTAACCAGTGTCCTATCATTCTGTCCCTTCTTCTTATCAGTGTTTCCCATACATTCCTTTCTTCGTCGATTCTGCGGAGAACTTCCTCATCCTTACCTGATCAGTTCACCTAATTTTCAATGTTCTCCTGTAGCACTACATCTCAAATGCTTTGGTTCTCTTATGTTTCGGTTTTGTCTATGTCTCACAAGCGTACAACGCTCTGCTCCAAACATACATTCTAACAAATTTCGTCCTCAGATTAAGGCCTGTTTTTGATAATAGTAGACTTTTATTGGGCAGGAAAGCCGTTTTTGACAGTGCTAGTCTGCTCTTTATGTCCTCCTAGCTCCGTTTTGCCCAGTTCTGATATTAAATTTCTCGCTGCTCTCATTTCTGCTACTTCTCATTACCTTTGCCTTTCTCCAATTTACTCTCACTCCATATTCTCTACTCATTAGATTGTTCATTCCACTCAACACATCCTGTAATTCTTCTTCACTTTCTCTCATGGTAGAAATGTCACAGCGAATCTTATCAATGATATCCTTTCACCTTGCATTTTAATCCCACTCTTGGACCCTTCTTTTATTTCCGTCATTGCTACTTCGATGTATAGATTAAACAGTAGGGGCAGAAGACTACGTCCCTGTCTTACATCCTTTTTTTCCACTCTCATTCTTCCCTCTTGGTTCTTGTGCATATTGTATATTACCTGCCTTTCCCTAGAGCTTGTCTCTATTTTTCCTCAAATTCGAACATTTTGCACCATTTTACATATGGACTCACTTTCCAGGTCAACTAATCCTATGAGCGTGTCTTGATTTCTCTTCAGTCGTGCGTCAGAACCGTCGCTCTGATGCCTTTATCATTCAGAAAGCCAAACTGACCGTCATCCAACAGATTCTCGGTTTTCTTATTCTTGTCAGAAACTTGGTTGCGTGAGCTGATTGTCCGATAATTCTCACCCTTGTCGAATTATGTTTCCCCGTAAGTCTGATGGTATATCGCCAGTCTCATACATAGTACACACGAACGTGAATAGTTGTTTTGTTGCCAGTGCCCCCAATGATTTTAGAAATTCTAATGGAACATTATCTATTCCTTCTGCCGTGTTTGGTATTAAGGATTCCAAAACTGTTTTAAATTCTGATTGTAGTACTGGATCTCCTATATCTTCCCTGCCGATTCTTGTTTCTTCTTCTGTCACGTCATCAGACAAGCTCTTTCCCTCATAGAGGGGAAGGTGGAATTCCCACTGCACTCTTAATGTTACCGCCTTTGCTTTTAATATCACCGAAGATTCTTTTGATTTTCCTGTATGCTGAATCTGTCCTTCTGACATCATTTCTTTCACAATTTCTTCACGTTTTTCATGCAGCCTTATCGCCTTAGCTTCCTTGCACTTCCTACTGAGACAAAACTATTTTATTGACCTTTAGATTACTCCATACAGGCAGCTCATACTTATGTAAAATATACAAGAAGTGATGGAAAATTAATGTTACAATATTGGCTGTTTGTGTCCACACCGCGTGCGCGCGCTTGCACGTGTGAAGAAAATTACGGAAACGTCCGTGGTAAAATTTCAGATTGGCTATCAGAGAAGCGAGGTGCCCCGGCACTGAATTTGTATGAGGTTTCGCGGAACAGGGGACCGATGGGTGAATTACTGCGTACGTCATGTTCAAAAAAATGTGCGAAAGTGTGTGTAATCGTATGGGACTTAACTGCTAAGATCGTCAGTCCCTAAGCTTACACACTACTTAACCTAAATTATCCTAAGGACAAACACACACACCCACGCCCGAGGGAGGACTCGAACCTCCGCCGGGACCTGCCGCACAGTCCATGACTGCAGCGCCTAAGACCGCTCGGCTAATCCCGCGCGGCGTACATCTTGCCTCTATGTTTTGTTGTTTCCTTCCTTTCCCGTTTCCAGTCCTGTATCGTGCGTCTGTACCTCACTTGTGATTGCAGTCCAGGTGGTATGTCCTCTCACAGCAGCTTCTTGTACAAAGCTGTTGACAGCATTTTGCCGGTGGTCTCACAGTGTGATTTCACCCAAGCGAAATAACACACTGCGGTAGTCCTGTGTACAATGGGTCTTTCAGTCAAAGAGATGCTAATATTTTTAAGAAGTGTTAGAGTCAACAGAGTCACTGACAGTGGGACATCATTAACTTGATCTCATATAAGGAGGAAAAGCACACGTACAATATATATGTGCCAGCAATCGATCCCGCCCTAAAATTTGCTTATGGGAGTTACGACCTTCTAAATGTACAGCTTTTAAACTTTCGAGGGCGCCTGTTGTTTTTCATTCACTCCGCCCCATTGCAGCCGCCTAATGCCCGAGCGCCAAGTACCGTACAGAGCAGTGAGTAGAAGAACTGTGAAATACTGTTTTGACGTTGGTAACACGCTTCATTTATTGTGTCAAAGAGCGCGGTTTCCAACAGGCAGCTTGTGCCAGAGATACCCTTGCTTTGAACATTTTTGTGCTGCGGTTCTCAGTTATAGTGTAAATGAACAAAACGAATGAGGTGTGTCATTAAAGTAGCAGCCTAGCGCTACTTCATTATTAATATCGCTGCTGAACGTTATCTTCTTTGGATTTTATAGCTATCACTAATAAGGTGACGTACATGTGGAGGACATGCAGTATCCCTCAAGGTGATTCGCTTGAGTTAAGCTGTAAATCGAAATTCAAAAGTTCATTTCATGATATTCTTTAGTAGCTTTGGTTTATTCACTTCGATTTTGAGGTGTATGCATGAGGGGGTGACACACAAAGGCGAACGTGTCCGCCATATAAAAAACTGAGATACAGAACTGAACGGTATACATACGGGACATACAGACTCTAAATACACCACTCAATTTAAGTGAAATCGAACATATGCTGTGATAAAAGAAAGTGAAACACAAGGTTCATAGAAGAACCTGTCCACATATACATTTCATGCAAAGAAGAACTAGTCCACTACGGCCAATTTGATTCGTTGATTCCAGTCACATGATTTCCATTGTAGTCACGGCCGATCGTTCTGTCGCAGAGCTGCTGTCAACATCAGCTTGTTCTTCTGCGCTCCTCGTAGTAATATTGCGTAGTATTACTATTATTAATTATTATTACGAGGACGCAGTCACGTGCTAACCGCATTTTCGATAGAGAGGCTTATACGAAAAAGACCGACAGTTGTAAAAAAAAGAGGACTATAATACGAACTACCAGTTAGTAGGTGATGCGATAAACATTGATGAAGATTAGACAGTGACAGGCGTGACATCCCTTTCGAAAGGTCTACGAAACACAGATCACATAAATGAAATGAAACGAATTTTCATATATGAGTACAAAGCTATGGAAACCACTTACATCGATATGGGGATAACTGTATTCTAGAGGTCTCAGCAAGATGTACAAGAGCGGAAATCTCTTTAGAAACACCGGCCTCTTTTCTTAACCACGATCCGAAGCACTTCTTAGTTATTCAATCGGGAATAACAAGAAGAAAACTGTTTTCGATTAAGACTGGCAAAATAAAGGTGACTTTGGTTGGTAACCATTCCTCATTGACGATATACCCATGCCGTTCAACACACAGGTAGAGGAACTGTGATTTTTTGAAAATACTTCTGGTTTAAATGTTTAAGTGTACCAGTTGTTTTAAAGAACCGTTCTATTAATAGGTAATGCTATTGTTACATTATAGTATACTTTTACGCTAACTTGAAATACTTTCAATAATTGCGAGGCAACAAATAAATCAGAACTTTCGGTAGCACACTGAATATCGATGTTGCAGTTGAAGTTTATATTTTTTCCCATGATATCACATGCTAAATTGCTACAGATACATTATATGATATTCTATAGCATTACACAATAAAAGGTAAGTTATTTTTTTTAAAAAAAAAGAAATTTGCTTTTGAAGATCATTCATAGTTGGACATGGCCAAATGTGGTTCATGCAAAAGGAGAACATGTCCATATTTAAATGTACTTTTTAACGGAACATTTTCGTTGTAGATTTGATTTACAGCAATGAACTACCTTTTGGCCCAAAAATAAAAGCGTTTGCTTTGAAATACGTTATTCTCATTCATATGTATGCCTGAAATACGTTTTTCGTTCATTGTGCAAAACAGCATTTAGTGGACATGTTTGTCTTTGCAAGTCACCTCCTTGTATACAGAATATCGGTAAGAGAATACTGTCAAAAGTAGTGAACGTGAGGTTGACACATCACGTACTCACGTTACTATTTTTCACGTAGAATACCTGGAGTTCTGGAACAAGATTTCAAAACATGTTCGGTTGACGTGTCCACTCTCCCCTCCTCTTCTCTCGCTTTCAGCATCTAGCGACGGGGAGAGCATTGGTTGTCACTTTGCTGTACAGTACTTAGAAGCCCTCGGGCAGTAGTCGGCTGCAGTAGGTTGGAGTGAGTGTCAAAAATAAGTGCGCACCAAGTTGTAAAAGCTGTCCTTTGAGAAGGTCCGTAATTGCATGCTGATGCTGATTAAGCGTTTAAGAAGACCAAACACCTAAGGTCATCAGTCTCTTTCAGCACTCCCCCCTCCCCCCCCCCCCTCCTCCCCCGACAGAAGCAGTGTACCCAGTCAGTATGATGCATACGGAGTAGATTGCGTGTGTAAGTGCGAGAAAGTCTTCTAAATGTTTGCGTGCGACGTATCTGAGAAATAACATAAGAACCAGCCCAGTATTCACCTCTCTGGAATGTGGGAAACCGCTTAAAAACCGCATCCAGTCCGGCAGGAAAGAAAACCCTCGTCGTTAGCACGCCAGGAGAATTCGATCTGAGTCCGGCAGACCTCCCCGTTCCGAAAGCGGCCGCGTTAGCGCGAGCTATACCACGGAGGGTCATAACTATATACTATCACAATTATGGCCAAATTTTCGCGCTGGAATATGTGGTGAAATTGGTGATTCTTCCTTGAGAGTGGGAATTTTAGAGGTGCTATTATCCGCGAGCAGAAGGTAAACGCTTCTAGTATAGCAACAAGTTCTACGATAATGATACTTATCCCTGTTTGTAATTTGAATAGCCCATATTTCTACAAAAAGGGATTGGAATACGCAGTTCCGACGAAGTCAATGGCTTTAGATTCGTCATTATAAATATAAAAGGTGAGGCAGCTGAGACAGGCCACCCAAAATATGTCAAGAAGGAATTAATGTATTGACGTGCGGTTCTTTCCATGTTACAGCGGACAATATGGCGAATTTCCTGAAGTTCAAAAACAATTTTTATCGTTTGTAGTCACAGAATTGCACAACTATTTTCTTAAATGGAACTATACTCTTTTTTCTGTGGATTATGAAAGACGCTTCAAAGAGAACTTCAATAATAAAACGTGTGGGATTTGATCATATAGCACAAAGATAACAACGCCGAAAACTACTGTCCCACACTCAGCAAAAGAGTTTGGCCAAAAGTGTGCTCTATTACACCAAATGTAAGCAAATCCATCTTAGGTATGATTCTTTGTTTACCCGTGCAATTGAAGCCCTGAGAGCTGTGTTTTGCTGTCGTAGCGGTTAGACATCTTGCTTGTAAAGCTACTGAGACATTCACAATGTATAGGGTAGCCGAAAAAGTTAATATAGTTTATGACGAATGTCAGAAAACTGTTGGAGCAGTGCAGTGGTTGTATGCTTAAGAGTATCCGGGTCGTACCAAGCACTCACGATCTGTCTCTGGAAACAATATAAAAAAGTTCTAGGCACTTCAAGTATGGGGAATAAAATACTACAAGAAAAAAGAACAGAAACTGATGAGAGAAATGAGACTAACATTTTAGCAGCAACAATAAACTTCAAATATCACTAAAAGGCAGTTTGAAAGTAGGAGAGGGGTCAATCAAACGAGTTTTCTGTGAACAGTATATTCCATCGCATTTCATTCTCTTCATATTTCTCTCAATGTACAGCTTCATGACAATGACTTCCAAAATTGGTTGCAATTCTCCGAATGTTATCCACGAAAAGTTCAAAGTGATGTGACATATCTATGCAAAATTTTGTTTAAGGAACGAGCATCGTATGGAAGCCGTTGGCAAGTAGTCTTCACAATATGGAATAATCGTCAGTTGAAAATCCACGGCCGGCCGCGGTGGCCGAGCGGTTCTAGGCGCTTTAGTCCGGAACCGTGACTGCTACGCTAGCAGGTTCGAATCCTGCCTCGGGCATGGATGTGTGTGTTGTCCTTAGGTTAGTCAGTTTTAAGTAGTTCTAAATTCTAGGGGACTGATGACCTCAAATGTTAGCCGGCCGCTGTGGCCGAGCGGTTCTAGGTGCTCAGTCCGGAACCGCGCGACTGCTACGGTCGCAGGTTCGAATCCTGCCTCGGGCATGGATGTTTGTGATGTCCTTAGGTTAGTTAGGTTTAAGTAGTTCTAAGTTCTAGGGGACTGATGACCACAGATGTTAAGTCCCATAGTGCTCAGAGCCATTTGAAAATCCACGGTTTTTTAAAGAAGCGAATAAAAACAACGCTCTTGGTATATCAAGTTTACGCGCGTGTTTTTCGAGATACGCATCACTGGTCCCTATTTTAATGATGGGAGTCTAAATGCATACAACTGCCTCAAGATCCTAAGATATGCTCCTGCCACAGTTCTTGGAGGACATTTCGCTGGACCTAAGGGAATCAGTGTGGTACCAGTTAGTGTGATACGAACACGACAGATGTCCCTCCAATTCAACACATCTAATGACAAACCCTGTTAAGAAATTTTTTGAAAGAACATTTGACTGTATATTACTGTCTTTTTCTTCTATACAGTCGAGATTTCTAGTTTGTTAGTAATATACAATCAAATGGCGGTGTATTATTTCACAAAATACCGTATGGCTGTGGATCAACACCACCGAAAACTCTTAAGAGAATATTTGGAGAGCATTGAGACGGCACTGCAGAACGCACACAGTCTATAGTAGGATTTTAGTTCCCACGCTGCCTGAAGGAGCCGGCGAACGGTAGTGTGAGGCGCTGAGGCTAGACGTGAGAAAGCCTGTTAAGGTCAGCAGAGAAGTACGTAGGGAAAGCACAGTTATTCTGGCACAAAGCAAGTAATTTTGATTAACAAATATTTGCTAACAGGAGTCGCTTTTTCCAGTACAGGTACTGGGAGAAGTATATATGTCATAAGCACTTTCTCACAACAGTATTACATCGTCAGAAGTTGATCGTCTTTATAAATGGTGAATAATGGTTAAGCTGGTGAAAATGTAACAACGGCTACGAAATATCACGAGTGTAAGCACGAGGTACAGGCTACGCGTCATAGTCGCAAATCGCCAATAGGATACCTTCCCATCTTGTTATCTCGTAAGACTATGTTCTTAAAAAATTTTAATTTTCTGGAGGAGAAGGAGGAGGAAGAGATTGGTGTTTAGCGCCTCTAGCGTTAGGAACTTACTTATTCTGTATAAGAAATAGTAGTAAGTAATAATAGTGTGCTGTAAATGTTGGTTGGTAATATTTACTGACAAAATGCAACCTAACGCTAGATTGTGTACTTACGGCTATCCTGTGTGGCCGTTTTTTAGTATGACTTAAAGAGAGAGAGAGATTATTAATTGATCAGGGATGCGTCGGTTCTCGATTGTGTTTAGGAGACGTACGGATTGATTACGCGAAGGGGTTTTCTTAATTGACCTTTTGACCCGGATTGCATTTATTCAGTCAGAATCTTCGATGAAAATACCTAAGGGACCTATTTGAATGTAAAAATGGAAATGAAAGCAGATTAGTGGAATTTCGTAAGAGAAAGATTAACAGATCGGAAGTTGAACACGTTAGTGGTCTCCCAAATACAATCGAGACACCGCGATAAAGAGCGAACCTGTAACAAATCTCACATACAATTTGAACATCATTTTTGGTTAGTGAAAGAAAAGAATAAGAAGAAAATTACTGCATCGTATAATATTAATATATTTTGAACAAATTGGCTTTAATGTTCTAGACATTGACAAATACACAATAAATGCATGATTTACATCTGATATTTCTTTTGTACATGGCGCAGTCCAATAATCACTGCTTTGTCAGTCCGTTCCTTCTTAAAATTAAATGTCCTTGCGTGTGCGTATGTACATTGTATCCTCACCCCAGTTACCAAAATGATTGTTCGTCGTTTCACATAGCTTTTACACAAAATAAAAATATAACTTGTAGCAATGCTATGTAGTACGTCTTAACATGTCGGCGACCACAAGTACAAGAGATAATGAAGTCTCTAGAATATTTCTTAACAAAAGATAGATTGTTCTTTCTTCTGTTTCGCAGCTTCTTGCTATCATACGCTGCGGCAATGATTTTAAATATCTGCACCCAGCGGGTCACAGTGTTTATTTAGAGTATTTAAACGCTGGCCGCGCATCTTGGTATAGGCGCACATTAAAAAAAATTTTCGACTCTTTACTCTCACGCTGTGATGCTTAGCATTTTTACGAACTACAGCTCATTGGCTGTCCTTTCCTTTTATGACAAATATCTCACATGCAAAGTATCTGAAATCCAGTAATATTACACGCCCCGTCGACAACGAGGTCATTAGAGACGGAGAGTAATCTCCGATTCGGTATGGATAGGCAAGGAAATCGGCCGTGGAGATTCGAAAAAACCATCCTGGAATTTGCCTGAAGTGATTTGGGAAAGTGACGGAAAACATGCATCAGGATGGCTGGACACGGATTTGTACCGTCGTCCTCCCTAATGCGAGTCCAGTGTTCTAACTTCTTCACCATTTCGTTTGGCTTTAATTTTCAGTTAATCATTATTAATTGTATCGATATTATCATTGTATGTTGTTTAGTAAATAAATACATCAAAATGGCATCCATTTTGAACATTATTCTGAATAATATAGCTTCCCACTCCATCACTTAGACTCACAGGAAGTAGAATTGAACTTTACAGAGAATGCGACGGCGCTGATTCTGCTTCTGTGTGGGACATAAACTTCGAGAGCTTCTCGGCAAAACAGGAAGATAGTCCAGGTACGATTGTCTTAATGATACAGGCTACTTTTCCGGCTCAATATTATGTAAAAATCAACATCTATTTCTTTCAGGCACTATTTATAATGTAGATCTTTTACAGATTTTTTTGTTGATATTAGGTACTGCAGCACACTTTCTAAACAAATTAGAAGTATTCTGAATATTTTTGAACCTGCCTAGCGTTATTAAAAAAATTACAAAGAAATTGATGCAATTTATTTTCTTCCAAAATGCTTCCTTAAATTGACGTACCATTTAATCCAATGTCATACATTTGAAGGAGAGCAAATTTTTACCAGATATGCATCACATGATGGCTGAGGTACTAGACCTATTTAATTCCACCTATTATGTATATTACAAGGATAAAAAGATTTCACATCTTACATTTTAATTTTTATAATTTTTTTCTAATAAAAATGTTATTTTTCTCTAATTTAGTTGATTCTGCAATAAGCTCAGGTCTACTACATGAGAATCTACTATTGCAAGTTACAGAAAAAAATAGAGCAATGCTTTATAAACTTTAAGAAATATTTGTACCTGAATTCTGAAAAATACAACAAGCGGGAAATTGCGAAGATATGAGTCGATTTAAACTGTGCCTCAGAACACTCCTGAAGCGTAGTCTTCATTCTGCAGCATTTCTTCATTTTCAAGGTTCCTCTTGGCATTCCTTTAGCACTTTGCTTCTTTGGTAACTTGAAGAGCGAATCTTTCAGCTTCATGCACCCGTTGTCTGTCACATGCAAGCAATTGATCTTCCATGTTAAGAGCCACATTTTATGCCTAAATTTCTCAAGACTTCCAACCTTGCTATCACACCTTCGTTAAAACATATACTGCATCTAGTACACCAAATTTTAATGTATTTAGTCCTACAAAAACATTCTTTGGTAATCTTTACCATACGCAATGGTTGAAACTTTTATTTGTATTCTGAGTGCCCCCATGAAGCCATTTACTCAGCAAAACAGGGTCACTCAGGTTTCTAAGAATTGGTTTTATTTCATTTACAACAGGCTCAGGAAGAGAATGCTTATGATGGTATATTTAACCACTTTCTTTTGCTTTTTGGTAACCACGCCAACAATCTGTTTCTTCAGAGCGAAGTCCGTGAACAGGGTGGTCATCTGTGGGTAACTTATGAAAGTAGGTGGCTCATACAACTTTTCGGGGTGGCCGAACGGTTCTAGGCACTACAGTCTGGAACCGCGCGAGCGCTACGGTCACAGGTTCAAATCCTGCCTCGGGCATGGATGTGTGTGATGTCCTTAGGTTGGTTAGGTTTAAGTAGTTCTAAGTTCTAGGGAATTGATGACCTCAGATGTTAAGTCCCACAGTGCTCAGAGCCATTTTGAACATACAGCTTTTCTCGTTGCTGTAACATCATTCAGAGGTGCAGTTCGACTAATGGCCAGTCCATAACACCTCTGAAGAAGGTCTATTTCAGTTTCTGTCAATCTTCCTCGGCCAGACAGAGATTTTCGATCAGATAGCGAGTTTCCTTTCGTTTGTCTTCGTAGCTTCCTCAATCTAGCACCCATCCTCTTTTGCACATGTCCACAACACTCCAGTTTTGTTACCAAGGTATCACCATAAACATTGAACTCATTAATTTTATTGAAAGCCTTAGAGTCTCCATCGCCTAGGTACTTCGTATATCTAATGTTATAAACGGACACCGACCTCTGAAATGTTTTCAGAGCTCCATCACACTGCATAAAAAATGTACCACGGCTGTGGCTACAACCAGGATAAAATTTACATAAAATAAACTGTCTGACACTAAGCACTGTTTACCACAAGATCTTATATGAGCATATGAACCTGTACAGGTATACAATAACCAACTTAAAAATAAGAATTTTTATTCTCATTACGGGGAAATTTGTGAATAGATGCAAGATATTTCACATCATTTGATACTTACTGAAACCAAAATGATACAGTTACTTTATAAGCAATACCTTCATTAAAGTAATTAATGTTACAAGAGCCACTGGCAAATATGTCACAGTGAGACAAAGATTTCGTTTACAAATCAGTCGTGAAACAACCCAAAATGCAAAAAATTACGTGACTAAAGAATGTATTACTTAGCTCAGAAACAAATAAAGTATACTGTATAGGAAAGCGAGAACTGCCCCACTCTAATCGAAAGTCTGAATCCCACTTTGCTGTTGATAATGATTTAGTAGAGACCAGAACACCTTGTTTCAACATTGTTTGTCAAGCACGCGTTTGAAGCAAATATTACCTTGTATTTCGCCGCTCTTCCGCAGTAAAAATGCTGTTCCACTGTAACCATCATTATTCTCAGAACAATGATGTTCAATATGTCCTTCAGTGTTACCATGACATGTGTGGCAGTACTTACGTAAGCACTCAACGTCAACAACTTTTCCATTCTCCAGAGAAGTAGCACTTACAACACCATTCAAGGAACGATGTACTCGACGTTGCCATGTCCCATCAAGTGCTACAGCAATGTCCCTGGTTCCACTAATATTTACAGTTTCTTCTACTGAATGTTTCATAGATGCTTTAGACACAACCGTCAAGGCTCCTACCTCCTACTGGGAGAAGGGGGAGGAAGGTCCATCAAACCACAAAACGGTTGAGCAGCCGTTTTTTTCTTTTTCCTATTGCACGCATTGCATACACTAACTTCAAATTCACATCATATGAATAACGCACAATGTTCGAAGTCATATTCGAGGTAGATTTATTGCAGGGTCTACACAGAACAACTAATTTTGACGCTAAGCCCTTCCAGCTAGTTTGTTATTCAGTAATATCCAGAGAGCCTACACCATCATATTGTTTACCTTTCATACTTCCTTCATCAAAGAAGATAAGATGCTCACATCAACAACAACAAATCCACTACAAACAGCGACAGCGTCAATGTTAACACAATCACCAGGAGGCGGACCATGTGGGAATTTCTTTCCTGAAGAACTTATACGTAGGTTACATTGAACAGTGTGGCTTGCTTTGTTTGTGAACTGGTTACCAAGGAATTTCATTTTACTGAATTTCTTGATGCCTGACATAGTTCGTATTTATTGCACTCTAAGGGATACGTACTTCCCCAGATACATTTAGCACGTGAGCAACAAACATTCAGTATCACGTGAACATACTGCTTCATCGAAACAAATGTAAATATTAGTAAAGATGATCATTTACAGACTAGAAACCTGCACAGTTGCCAACATTAACAATGTATCATAGGTATAATCGCTGGAAACAGAAAGTTCATAGTTCTATTCGAAATAATACTGGTTTCTGTAACAGAAATGAAGGGGGCGTGGTGGCAAACATTAACGTAACTTTAAAATTCGATGTACATAGGTCTTTTTCATTTGAAAAGGTATTATATATATATATATATATATATATATATATATATATATATATATATATATATATATATATATCAATGTAATCAGGAAAGACTAAAATATTTAATAAAATCAGAACAAATTTCGATTTTTCCACCATTTATAAGTACCCTGTGTCCCTAATCTCTGCAAAACTGGATGGAAAAGCACGGCCAGCCATACTGTACTCATCTGATACCATCCTCTACGGACTCACTGGCTAAACTGATAGATTTCTGGAGGTTTAAAGCAAGTGCGATGTTTTTGCAAGATTCATGCACTTTAACCAAGAGTGTATTGATAGGACTGGAGTGCACTGCTCCTAAACAGATGCTCCAAACAACTGCAAAACGAAGCCAAAATGATCACATGGAGGGAACCGTTCGATGGAATCGGAACTAATATTCCGTTTAAAGGATTCTTGAAATTACTGCAACCAGTCTTATTTTGTTTTCTTCTTCAATTTTTATTAACCCGTTACCGGTTTCGAACCACCTAGCGATTCATCATCAGATGGTACATATTTTATGATTGTCTGCAGCAGTGTGGGAGTCATGTGGAGTTATTAGCATCCACTGATTGATTGTCGGTGCATTGATTTCCAGTGACGTTTATTTTACTGCCCTTCACACAATTAGCCACAGGTAACACGTTCCACGCGCTTGACAAAACGTAAATAACACTGTGTGGACGAACGACCAACCAACGGATAATATTAACTCTACACGACTTCCACACTGCTGCAGACAATCAGTAACTACACAGTGTCTGATGATGAGTCGGTAGGCCGCTCGAAAACGGTAATGGGGTAATAAAAATTGAAGAATAAAACAAATGGCGACTGGTTGCAGTAATTTCAAGAAGAGTTCCAGTACAGTACTCGTGGCTGCTGCATCGCGGCCGCGAAGTGGAGCCGAGGCAGTTCGAGATACGGTTTTACAGTCTGACGATAATTTATGGATTTGTAGTTTTAGCTTGACGATGTCCACTATGGACAAACGGTAGTTACTGTTATTCTGAAAAAGGTTGGGTTATCCCGACTGAAACCTAGGTAAATCCTAGGTAAACGGTGCAACTGAAGCTGTTGATTATTAAAATTAAAATTATTATTTATACAGTTGCTGACAGGGCCGCGAAATGTTGTTCAAAAAAAAAAGTTCAAATGTGTGTGAAATCTTAGGGGACTTAACTGCTAAGGTCATCAGTCCCTAAGCTTACACACTACTTAACCTAAATTATCCTAAGGACAAACACACACACCCATGCCCGAGGGAGGATTCGAACCTCTGCCGGGACCAGCCGCACAGTCCGTGACTGCAGCGCCTCAGACCGCTTTTATTTTTTTTATTTTTTTTTATCAAAATTTAGGCAGTGGTGGGGATCGAACCTGGGACCGATAACGTTTTTGATTATGAATCAAAGACGCTACCCCTTTTTTTGTTATTGTGATTTTTTTGTTTTGAATTTTATTGATTCATTTATTTATTTTTAATTTTTTTCACTTTTTTAAATTTTTTTAACAGTAAGGAACTGAAAACTTGTAAGTGCACTCTTTGCGTCCAGTTGGAGACGCACGTAACTAAAACTATGCTAACAGTTGCAGAAAAAGGCATAAAGAAAGAGAGCAAAGTGCGGGGCGAAGGAAACCATGAAACAAAACTAAAGGGTGGAATCCATACCACCATTAACCAGTGCTACATCTTGCACCGGATGGGAAAACTAAAACTGCGAAGACCTTTTCGCACCGGGGACAAAAAGAGGAAATAGGGCAAATACTGTTACAGAGTGTGAGGGTTCACAACGAAACTCTCCATCTGCTGTATCATCCAGGTATGACTTCTCGTAATGATGAAAGTAGATCCCACGTTGTACCGTGTAGTGTTCTATCATCGTATTGTAATTTTAGCTTCTCTTACCCGTGATGTTCCAGCTACGTGGACGGTCGTGGAACGCACTCCACAAAAAATTGGAAAAATATTGTCGATACTTCGGGTTACGGAGGATCTTGCAATGTCGTTCCTGCAAATAGTTCCAAAAGTCTAAAGTGTCCTTAATGCCGTCTTGAAACAAGTAATGCACTGCATGTCCACGAAGCCACGTCATTGCATTAGTTTTAGTGCGTGGGTAATACGTTTCATCCGGGAATAAGATAGTCTTGGGGTCGATGTGATTCGGCGTGACCCGAAGGAAGTATGCTGACATTTGCCTCACTAAGTGCCACACTGTCGCAGACTCGCCACAGCTAAGACGGTGTTCATCGTCGTCTTGAACGCCACAGCTCGTGCACGTGGGTGAGTCTACCATGTGGATCGCATGTAGCCTTGATCTGGTCACCTGCTTACCGTTGACAGTGATATACCACATCGCCGTGACGTCAGTGTCCAGTGTTACGTGGTGAATTGTCCTCCACACTACTCGCCAGTTGACGTTCGGGTTCTTCCTCTCCACGACGTTATCGGGTCGTCCACGTTGCAGGACCCTATAAACCGTCTTTGCCGTCGCCAGTTGAGTCGCTGGTAAGGCAAGTCGAACGTAACTGAGTTCGAGGTAAAAGACACCGATGTAGAAGAGCGAGGAGGGGACGTGGTGTATCGGCACAGGCGGCAACAGGGAGGGCGGTGCTAGTTCTTCTATTAACAAACTGTTCAGACTGTCCGGACGGCGGTGCCATAGTTTGACTAATGTGCTCACAAATAGGGCGACCGCTCTGTCATAAACGTGACAAAGGCCAAGCCCTCCCCGATCCGGGGGAAGGGTGAGAGTCTCATATTTGATCTTGAAGAGCATTCCTGAACTCATGAAGGACCCAAAAGCCGCAAGTATACTGCGAGCTAACATCACCGGTATAGGTAATATCTGGGCGATGAGCGGAATGCGTGACGCTAAATGTGTGTTAACATACTGGGTCCGTTGGACGATGTCCAGGCGGTTGTTGGCAATTCCAGTCCGAACATTCCGTAAAAGCCGTCGAAAGTTGCGAGCAGCGGTCCGTCGTATATCGTCTGTAAAATCAATGCCGAGATATTTCAAACTATCTCTGAGCTGTAAGGGGGTGACACTGTTCTCAGACAATCCGACCTCGATGTTCATCGCCACAGATTTTGCGACGTTGATACGACTACCAGTGGCCATGCCATATTTCGTTATCCAATTTAGTGCGCTAGCGGTGTCGTCACCGTTGCAGATGACAATCACCAGGTCGTCAGTGTACGCTTTACACCGGAAAGTGTGGCGTCGTAACGTCATACCCGTTAGTCGTTGGCGCAGGTCGCAGAGGAGAGGTTCCATGGCCACAGCGTAAAGTAAAGTGGACAGAGGGCAGCCTTGGCGTATCGATCGAGAAATGGTGAGGGGCTGCGAAGGTCGGCCGTTGACGATCACCTTGGACGTCGCGCCACGGAGTAGTCGCATGACGACAGTGACGAATGGCTGTGGGTACCGCATGTGTTGGAGGACCGCTTCCAAATAGTCGTGGTCCACTCGGTCGAAAGCTTGACTAAAATCGATTGCCGTCAGTGCACCCTTCAGACGACATGCCCTCGCCAGTGAGATCAAGTCACGATATTCACTGAGTGCTGTTTGAATATTATTGTCGCCTCCTAATGACGTTTGATTGGGTGAGATAACATTTCGTAGGGTCTGGCGTATCCGCGACGCCAACAGTCGAGAAAAGATCTTAGAGTCGCAGTTCAATAGCGTCAACGGGCGGTAGTCCTGCAGTCGTGAGCCACCGGACGGTTTGTGAATAGGAATAATCATCCCTTCCACAAGGGCCGCAGGGAGAGGCACGTCCGGGGATAGGAGTTCGCGACATCGGAAGGCTAATAAATATTGAAAACGGTAAAATATTAACGGGAGGCCATCAGGACCCGGAGACTTGTTAACAGCTCCTTTTCTAATGGCGTCAATCACTTCTTCTTCTGTAATTTCTTCCATCAAGGCCGCTTCCATTGCCGGGGTGACGGTGCCGTAAATCGTCTGAGACACGTCCTCCAGTGCTGTCGGATCAGGGGTCTGAGCGGAATAGAGTTGGGAATAATGATTGTAGAACGCTGTGTTTATGTCTTTTTGCGTGGTGAGGCGATGACCGTCCTCCGTGTCGATGAAGCGTATCAGCGCTCGTTGGCGTCGGTTACGTTCACGAAGGACGTGGAACATTGACGGGTGTTCGCTAGGTATCCGATCCTGCGTCCTCGAGCGGATGACTACCCCCTCCAGGTGGCGTCGCATATGAGCGAGGATCTGAGCCTTAGCACGGTGGACCGCCGTTTGTCGTTCCGGAGACGGCGCCATAGCATCGCAGTCGCGCAGGACCCGTAAGTAAAAGTCGAGTGTATGTCTTCGCCAAGTAGCGTGGTCACGACCGTAGGTTATCAACGTTCGCCTCAGTGCCGGTTTGGCGCAGTCCAACCACCAGCGGATCGTTGTGGGATATGCACGGAGGCGATTTTCACACAAATGCCACGTATCCTCAACGGCTTGGCGGCAATCCTGGTACGACAGGTGAGCGATGTTTAATTTCCACGGGCTGCGGCTTCTCCACACTTGTTGCCGCCGCAGGGTGACGGCACAAATGTAAGCTGAGTGGTCCGAGAATGCTGCAAGTCACAGTTCCGCATCCTGTGTTCCAGCGGCGAGAGAGCGTGAGACATAAATCCGATCGATACGACTGGAAGAGTGACTTGTGAAGTGCGTGAATCCCGGTCGGTGGCCGTGAAGATGTTCTCAAGTGTCCACCGTCTGCAGGTCCCGAATTAGCGTCTCGAGTTCCGGGCACGGATTATGTCGTGGGAGTTGATCTCTGGGCGCCAGTACGCAATTGTAGTCACCTCCAAACACCAGATGGTCGTGGCGGCCTTCGAAGAGCGGGGCGACGTCTTCCGCAAAGAATCGTGAACGTTCGCGGCGTTTGTCCGTCCCGGAAGGTGCGTAGATATTGATAAGGCGGACACCCAGTACTGTGAGTGCCATTCCTCTTGCCCCAGGCAGAAACAGGATATCGTCCGCCACTATCCCTTCCCGAAGAAGTACAGCGACACCGCTGCCTGTTGGGGAAGCTGGAGAGACGCAAGAATCGTAACCGTACGTGCCTGGGAAGTCGTCGACGTACACTTCCTGGAGAAGGGCTATGTCGATGGAAGCGGAGTTCAACATATCCTGAAGCAAGGATAACTTAGCGCCCGTCCGTATAGTGTTGATGTTTATAGTTGCAACGCGATAAGTTTGAGGTCTATCCACAGCATCCGTGTTGGCCATCAATACCCTTGCAAGGCTGTCTCGTCACTGTAACTGACGGCGGGAAATGATCTACACTGGTGGGGTAAATTTCCCCCCGTGTCGTCCGACACGATGGGCGAGGAGTGTTCCTCACAGTCGTCCGCCCAGTCGCCATGAAATACCATTGGCTGTTGGTGGCTGTTAGTTGCTGCTGCGGCACTCGGCGCTGACTCCATCGGCTCTGCTGGCTGGGAATCGGCAGCGGCTGTCTGCTTGTGATCCTGCTGTTCTGTGGGGTCGGAGGGGCTGAAGCCGTCACCACGGCGATCTGTTGAGTTTGAAGTTACAGCAGCCTCCGTATCGCCGGTACCGTCGTCGGAATTTCCACAGTCCATGTCAGACGATCACTGCAAACGCTCGTCCGATGGAGCACGCCGCCGACTCTTGTGTTTTCGCGGGGAACGCTGTTTACGGACGTGTGTTTCAGTATCTGAATGTGGGTGGATCTCATCAGCTGCTCCGGTGTCTGGAAGAAAAGCCGCTGTCGGCACAACCCGTGGGTCAGCGTCCATCCTGGCATCCACGCCTTCTTACAAGGTCGGTCGGTGATTATCTTCAGGTGGAGGCGCCGTTGTAGAGGCCGGATCCTGTACTGCAGAAGCCATTTTGGTCTCGCCATCGGGGGCGGCTATCGGACTAATGTCGTCAGCATCGGAAAAGGTTGCTGCCCGTGTAACTTCGGCGTAATTCAGAGGAAGGGTCGTCACCGTAGAAGGAGTCATAGATTCACTTGTCGGGATTTGAGTAAGCCGTCCTCGGAGACAATCAGACCGGACGTGCCCTACTTGGCCACAACCAGAGCAAGTGCGTGGCTGACCGTCATACATAATGATCGCCCTACATCCGCCGATGACAAGATATGACGGAACATGTTTGGTCAGTTCAATTTTAACCTGTCGTACCCCGTTAAGAACGAGGTACGTTGTAAAGGTGGTCCATTTTTCGGCCATATGGCTGATCACTCTGCCGTATCGCTGGAAAGCCGCGGTGACTACGTCCGGTGGTACTTCGAAAGGGAGTTGAAGACGCGTATCGTACGGAGGCCAAGCCCCGCGTGATCCATAGAGACCGCCCCAATATGGCCATCAGAATGTTTGAATTTAAGATCGTTCGCATGTGCGCTCACGATTCTGTTGCACAACTCGTCACTTACTAGCTTGACGTACACAACACTGCTCGTGATAGAGAGATGGATACCAATTATGTCTCGCGGGTCAATTTTAACGTCGTCACGCAGAAAACGTTCCACTTCAAAAGCTCGCGGTCGTGCATGATCGGGTTGAAAACTGATCTTGATGGTTGTTTGTCTGTATGAATGTGCCATGTTGCGTCGGTAGTGATGGACTCTAAACTAGCGACAACGCAGTAGTAAACAACTACGGGCACTCGCGACCGCGCGGACGGGACGTAAACAAGACGTCCTCGCCGCAGCGCTGCGGAAAGCAGACTGCCGCTCGGCTAATTGTGCTCGGCCGCATAATGTTGAAACTATATAATTTCAAGAAGCCTTTACTCATCACAGTCACACTGATTCTCACCCATAATGGATCAGAGGTTTCTGACGAGAAATTCTAAGAAATTTGTGTCTTGTAATGCAAGTTAACGGATCAAAGTCATCTATCGAGTCGCCTAATCGAAGAATGTAACATGTGGAACCAAAATACTGACATTGCTCCACCAGAATTGTTTCTGTGGACAAGTTAGCCCCCATTTTAACCCTTGTTTGAGCTCCTAAATAACAGATATTGAAATACGTAATCACCGAATAATGGGAATAAATCATATAAAATACCTTAACAAATGAGACAGCGCTTCAAAGGTCACCGATATATTTTCTACGTACATTGTGAAAACATTTGTCCTCTTCTGGCAACAATTTCACAGATTCTGGACAGCTTACTATGTACCCATTTGTGATTTAAGCGTACGCTTTTCACGTTTGCTTGGCATATTCCCAGAGTCTGCATAAGCCAGAGCAGTGTCCCACACGACATTGGAATTTATTTCGGTTCCCCTTGGCTTTTTCGTCGCTATCGATCGACAGCCGGACAGAGCGGCCGCGACAAAACATATTTTCGCCGGCCCTCCTTGCGGTACGAATGGCAGGCGGTTTTGCAATATTTGCCGACATGCCTGAAAGAGCGGGGGGAGCGCCACGATATCCGATTTGTGTCCTGCGCCCCGCGCCCCTTGTGATGGTCGCCTATCGTATATCCCACAGAGACGCGTGCTCTTCCAGACCGGACCTGACGGCAGCGGCGTCGCGGAATTCTGTCCGCGCAAAGCAGGCACCTCTGGTACACCCACACGCCATGTCTCCTGGTTTACTCTAGAGTCCTGGAGGAGGGGTCACATCAGTAAGGGTTCACTTATGGCCTAGTGACTGATACCGCCCGGAAGAGGAATGGGATGACAGCGGATTGCATGTTGACACCACTGGATTATTCAACATAATATATTACAAAGTGTAATAAAAACCAGCAACACTTCCCCTCTCAACTATTCTTTAAAGAAGCGAACGGCCATGTTTTTAGAAAAGCCTCAAACATCTGATTGCAGATGGGTAAATTAATTCACGTTGAAAGTAGCTTGTTCCTAGTTAAGAACTTTCAGCATTGCAGCGCGCCAGCAAAGGTAAGTATCGAAATAATTATGAAAAATCTGCCTCGATTGCAACCTAGGTTTCAGAGTGCGTAAGCACGCCTTCTTCAGAACAAATATAAAACAGTTTGCCTAAATAGGCATAGTCAAAGGCTAAAATCAACACCTACAGCGGCAAGACCCCATGGAAAATTTTTGCAAATACACGGTACATATGTACCAAGTCAATAATATTCGGTGGAAACCCTGTGACCATCGTACGTTGGGTGGGGCGGGGCAGCACACACAGGGTTGAGATAAGTAATATTACTGACTTGGTACATATGTACCGTGTATTTGTAAAAAAATTTTATCGGGTCTTGCCGCTATAGGTGTTGATTTTACCCTTTGACTATGCCTATTTAGGCAAGCTGTTTTATATTTGTTCTGAAGAAGGCGTGGTTACCCACGCTGAAACCTAGGTAAACACCAGGTGGTTTGTGCAATCGAGGCCAATTTTTCATAATTATTTTGTTCCTAGTTATTTTTTCGCCTGTTGCTCGAGAGCGTTCTTTGCTGTGATATGTGTGTCCATTAGCCGATATTATGTGCAGTCACTCTTGGCTTATCTTAGCTGGTTTGCTTTAGCTGTGGTCTTTGTGGCGTGCAATGGCACAGCCAGTGAGAGATAGAGATGGCTGAGCAGAAAGTAATTCCAATTCCTTCTTTTTTTTTTTTTTTTTTTTTTATACACTCAAATGTTATAAATGTTCCTATTCCGTTCTGGCTCTCGTTCACTTCGCTTCTTGTATGTATTGTGGTGTGGTAATAAACGAGACTCTTCTGAAATACACAGAGAAGGAAGGAGACTGATATGTGACTGATGTGGCAGATTATAATGAGAATTTCGAACAGCATTTTTACTGCGCACGAGCGGCGAAAACCAAGGTAGTATTTGTTTCAAACGCGTGCTTGACGAACAAAGTTGAAACGAGGTGTTCTGGTCTCTACTAGATCATTATCAGCAACAAAGTGGGATTCGCAGTTTCGACGAGTGGGGGCAGTTCTCGTGTTCCTGTAGAGAATACTTGATTCGTTTCTGATCTAAGTAATACATTCTTTAGTCACGTAGTTTTATGCGTTTTTGGTTGTTTCACGAATGCTTTGTAAACGAAATCTTTGTTTCACCGTGACATAGTTGCCACGTGACTCTCGTAACATTAATTACTTCAATGAAGATGTTGCATGTAAAGTAACTGGATCATTTTGTTTCAGTAAGTATCAAATGATGTGAAATATCTTGAATCTATTCACAAACTACCCAGTAATTAAAATGTACTGACTGCGCGGCACGTACCGCCGGAGGTTCGAGTCCTCCCTCGGGCATGGGTGTGAGTGTGTTGTTATTAGGATAAGTTAGTTTAAGTAGTGTATAAGTCTAGGGACCGATGGCCTCTACAGTTTGGTCCCTTAAGAACTCACACACATTCGAAAATTATTTGATTTAAAATGAAAATTCTTATTTTTAAGTTTGTTATTGTATACCTGTACAGGTTCATACGCTCATATAAGATCCTTTTGGTAAACAGTGCTTAGTCTCAAACCGTTTATTTTTATTCTGGCTGTAGCCACAGTCGTGGTACATTTTTTAACGATGCTGCAACCATTAGACTGAAATAATATTTATTTTATTGTGATTCGATCCAGATTTCGGCCTTAGCCCATTTTGAACTACAAAAATTTATTTATATACCAAATGACATCAGACTGATATGAAATCTATTTTAGGCTTGATTATACCAAAAGTTAGATTGACTGATATTACGTGTAAAGTATTCTGGAAGTGTTTTCATCCTCAAATACTTCGTGAATATAGTCTGGGTAATTTCCGTGCCGTCAGTCACCCTGCCTCACCGTATGTACTCTAATTTTAATACTTCACTCTTGCGTTAAACCACTGACGTAAGGTTATATTTCCTATGAGTAATTACAGCAGCATTTTAAATTTTTAAAGTCGGTCAGTAATTATGTAAAATATTGAAAATCAAATTTCTGTTGCCCAGGAGGCTGTCAGATAGGCAGCCTGAAACTTGGAATGTGCACCGTGCACCACGCACCGCTTTAGCCATTGAATAGTATTGACATCAGGAAGAACATGCACAAGATATCGCCATTATAATATTTGAGCAAGGAACAGCTGTACCATACTAGTGACAAAGAAAATGGACTCATTTGAGCATGATTACTTCGAAAAACAATCTCCGCAATGGAACTTCCTGACAGATTGTTTGCCGCACCGAGACTCGAACTCGGGACCTCCCAATTTTGAGTCTCGGTCCAGTACACAGTTTTAACCTGCCAGAAAGTTTCATAACAGCGCACACTCCACTCCAGAGTGCAAATATCATTCTAGTTATACCCACTATACACCTAGGTGCTAAATGGGAATCAAAGAACATTCTGTGTTCACGTCTCGGACATAGCGATGTTCCCAGCCCAAAATTGGCCAGTGTCGCTGTACGGCACATAGTTCAGGACATACAACGTTATAAACACTGAAATGCGTGTTAAACTAGTTTTTCTTAAAATTAAATACAAAGTACCCCGACCACACTAGAATATTTGCAGTAAATTATATTGTCAAATTACTGTATAATGACTTTGCTTTTACATCTAACTTTTGCTATAATCAAGCATAAAATAAATTTCATACCATTCTGATGTCTTTTGACATACAAATAAATTTTTGTAAACGCTCACCTGCTTGTTGATGTTCAGTGCTGCTCCCGCGCCCGGGGCCCACGGGAAATAGGGCCCCGTAAGCAACTTGTAACACTACTTGGCTGGACCGAGCGAGGTGGCGCAGTGGCTAGCACACTGGACTCGCATTCGGGAGGACGACGGTTCAATACCGCGTCCGGCCATCCTGGTTTAGGTTTTCCGTGATTTCCCTAAATCGCTCCAGGCAAATGCCGGGATGGTTCCTTGGAAAGGGCACGGCCGACTTCCTTTCCCGTCCTCCCCTGATCCGACGACAGCGATGACCTCGCAGGTTGGTCTCTTCCCACAAACAACCCAACCCAATCCCCACTACTTGCCTTACCCGTCATACGAGGTGCATTCAAGTTCTAAGGCCTCCGATTTTTTTTCTAATTAACTACTCATCCGAAATCGATGAAACTGGCGTTACTTCTCGACGTAATCGCCCTGCAGACTCACACATTTTTCACAACGCTGACGCCATGATTCCATGGCAGCGGCGAAGGCTTCTTTAGGAGTCTGTTTTGACCACTGGAAAATCGCTGAGGCAATAGCAGCACGGCTGGTGAATGTGCGGCCACGGAGAGTGTCTTTCATTGTCGGAAAAAGCCAAAAGTCACTAGGAGCCAGGTCAGGTGAGTAGGGAGCATGAGGAATCACTTCAAAGTTGTTATCACGAAGAAACTGTTGCGTAACGTTAGCTCGATGTGCGGGTGCGTTGTCTTATTGAAAGAGCACACGCGCAGCCCTTCCCGGACGTTTTTGTTGCAGTGCAGGAAGTAATTTGTTCTTCAAAACATTTTCGTAGGATGCGCCTGTTACCGTAGTGCCCTTTGGAACGCAATGGGTAAGGATTACGCCCTCACTGTCCCAGAACATGGACACCATCATTTTTTCAGCACTGGCGGTTACCCGAAATTTTTTTGGTGGCGGTGAATCTGTGTGCTTTCATTGAGCTGACTGGCGCTTTGTTTCTGGATTGAAAAATGGCATCCACGTCTCATCCATTGTCACAACCGACGAAAAGAAAGTCCTATTCATGCTGTCGTTGCGCGTCAACATTGCTTGGCAACACGCCACACGGGCAGCCATGTGGTCGTCCATCAGCATTCGTGGCACCCACCTGGATGACACTTTTCGCATTTTCAGATCGTCATGCAGGATTGTGGGCACAGAACCCACAGAAATGCCAACTCTGGAGGCGATCTGTTCAACAGTCATTCGGCGATCCCCCAAAACAATTCTCTCCACTTTCTCGATCATGTCGTCAGACCGGCTTGTGCGAGCCCGAGTTTGTTTCGGTTTGTTGTCACACGATGTTCTGCCTCCATTAAACTGTCGCACCCACGAACGCACTTTCGACACATCCATAACTCCATCACCACATGTCTCCTTCAACTGTCGATGAATTTCAATTGGTTTCACACCACGCAAATTCAGAAAACGAATGATTGCACGCTGTTAAAGTAAGGAAAACGTCGCCATTTTAAGATTTTAAAACAGTTCTCATTCTCGCCGCTGGCGGTAAAATTCCATCTGCCGTACGGTGCTGCCATCTCTGGGACGTGTTGACAATGAACGCGGCCTCATTTTAAAACAATGCGCTTGTTTCTATCTCTTTCCAGTCCGGAAAAAAAAAAATCGGAGGCCTTAGAACTTGAATGCACCTCGTACATCGCTAACGCTCTGCCACTCTGGGGCCAGGCGAGAAAAGACGAAAAGTTACCTGACAGTCCTTATGATTCGTTACAAAGAGCGTGAGTTTACTTAAATGCGCAGTGGTGACCTATGACGGCCGCTGTAGCTAGTACCTCCCGTAGTGCTCTGAGGTACACCACTGTTCCCGCTCCCACCGAAGACCCGACACTGGCGGCGCAGAGGCCTATCCTTCCATCTTGGCTAAAGCAATTACAACAGTGCACCCCCGATGTCGCTCGTTCGGCAGCGCCGCTGGGGAATTCAAGTTGAATGCTGACGGTGCCGTGCACGTAGCTGCAAGCACTCCGGCTGTAGCCCGGACACTGGAAGGTGCTAAAAAAAAGCAAGACGGACTTGGAAATAAATCCAGCAAAACTCCTGCGCTATTTAGCACTTCAGAGTGTTGTGTCATAAGTGTCCGCTCACAGAGCTGTGTGCAAACATTGCAAGGTTCAGTTACTGATGCTCGATGTCGGCGCTGCAGCTGGTTATTGTTGGCTGCGTACGATGAAGAAATTGATCTTGAAATGAATTTTATAAACCCCGACCGATTTCGATCCCCATTGCCGTTATCCAGTGACTTTCTATATACTATCGAAAAACAAAGCATAATGGCAGTAGACATACAGAGGACAGTGTAGCAATAAGTCATCAACAGCAAGCGTAATAAAATAATGTTGACAAACAACTCGTCCACAAACATCGTAATTCAAAAACGAATTTAAGTTAGTATACTGTTTTTAAGACGTTTGTCATCAACGTTATTATGTTTGTGCTACGTACAAGGGTTGGATAAAAATGTGGAAACACCGCAAAGAATGTATGCTCCAAAATTAATGCAGATACTAGCCGAGTCTACAGCTTGCGCTGTTGTATTTGAACACGAACGGCCTTTATGCAATATCTTCGATACGTTACGTGAGTCATTCGTGGTCAGGACAGTGTTGGCCGGCCGGTGTGGCCGTGCGGTTCTAGGCGCGTCAGTCTGGAATCGCGAGACCGCTACGGTCGCAGGTTCGAATCCTGCTTCGGGCATGGATGTGGGTGATGTCCGTCGGTTAGTTAGGTTTAAGTAGTTCTAAGTTCTAGGGGACTGATGACCTTAGCTGTTAAGTCCCATAGTGCTCAGAGCCATTTGAACCAGGACAGTGTTGTGTGTACTGCGAGTTCATTACATCGGAGCTAAGAGAATTCCAACGTGGGCACATTTTTGGTACTTGTACGTCAGCCACTTCCGTAACCGTGGTACTGTTTGACCTTTCAAGAGGTACCGTATCGAAAATTTATACCGCATACAGGGAAAGCGGAAAAAAAGTCGTCCGTTAAATTATAGCGCGGTCGAAAGTTGTTGATTGATCGTGACGGATGGTCACTGAATAGGACTGTGACGAAAAATAAGATGACGTCAGCTTCAAATTGTAGAATTGAATCTCGCACTCGTGAATGCTGTCAGCACCAAAACAACGCGAAGGGAGCTCCAAAAGCAGGGAATTAGAGGGACGGGCTGAAATTCCAAAAGGATTCATCACTGATGAAAATGCCTGTAACAGTAAAACGTGGTGCCGAAGCCATAAAACCAGAACCAAGGGGAGTTTGGTCGGACGAGACTTGTGCATACTGTTTCCAACTTCCGGCTAAGTTTGAAGTGTCACATTTAGTAGCCACCAGTAACCAGATCTCAAAATTACTGAGCCTTTCTGGTCTGCTTTGGAGAGAAGTGTGCATGATCGCTACACACTATCATCATCTGCAAATTTCTGCCATCGTTATTTGAGCCTGCCACAAGATTGCACGAATAATTGCACATTATTCCTTTGAAAACCATAGAGCACGTCTGTTTATCCATACCGAGACGAATGGAAACCGTCTTCAGTGCCAATGGGTTTCCTACATCTTATTAAACATGATAATGTGTCGTTCTTTTTGGTTTCCACATTTTTGTCCACTCCACGCGTATCTATTTCTGTAATATTGGACGAATTTATACACTATTTATTATCTTGTTCTTATGAAGTTTCTAGTCGAGCTGTTTTTCGGTTTAGATTATTGTGCCTACTGTTGATAATGCGCACTATTACAGTCGCCTCTAGTTCATTAATTACGTTGTACTATGTTTTTGGCTCTATGTAGATAATCAATAGATAAAGGCCTTGGGTTTTCAAAATAAAAATTAAAATGCAGCTGGTGCTGGCATTTTATTCAAAACTGAAACCACAGCTGCGGAACCTGCGCTAACATTCTCCAAATGCTGGCAAGAAATTGATCTTGAAATGCTTGGTTTCTTTAATGAAGCGTAACCACATGGGTTGCTAACCAGTAGAATATCACCTTGCTCCGTACTTTCGCTGTTGTACGCGGAGGAATGCGCTCTGTTTGGAGCGGGGACTGGTTTATCGCTAGGTACAAAGACTGAATGTTTTACAGCGCACGCATTGTGAAAGCTGCATGTAAAACGGTACTTTCAATTTCTGCTTCAGTTTTGTTTTCTTTAACTTGCAATCTGTTTTTGCAAACTTTCGTAAAGTAGTTCACTAACTACCATAGACACACTTAGAGTCGTCTCTCTGAGAACTCGCAGACGAGTGTTTTTACGCACGTTTCTAGCCAATAGGAGATCTGGCAGTAGGACTGAACCGTACTTTCGAGTAAGTGCAGGAGCTCCATCGTGCATGAGCCACATGTTGTGTCGTACTTGTAAAGGCACATGTTCCAGCAGCACAGATAGAGTATCCCGTATGAAATCATGATAACGTGCTCCATTGAGCGTAGGTGGAAGAACATGGGGCCCAATCAAGACGTCACCAACAATGCCTGCCCAAACGTTCACAGAAAATCTGTGTTGATGACGTGATTGCACAATTGCGTGCGGATTCTCGTCAGCCCACATATGTTGTTTGTGAAAATTTACAATTTGATCACGTTGGAATGAAGCCTCGTCCGTAAAGAGAACATTTGCACTGAAATGAGGATTGACACATTGTTGGATGAACCATTCGCAGAAGTGTACCCGTGGAGGCCTATCAGCTGCTGATAGCGCCTGCACAAGCTGTACATGGTACGGAAACAACTGGTTCTCCCGTAGCACTCTCCATACAGTGACGTGGTCAACGTTACCTTATACAGCAGCAACTTCTCTGACGCTGACATTAGGGTTATCGTCAACTGCACGAAGAATTGCCTCGTCCATTGCAGGTGTCCTCGTCGTTCTAGGTCTTCCCCAGTCGCGAGTCATAGGCTGGAATGTTCCGTGCTCCCTAAGACGCCGATCAATTGCTTCGAACGTCTTCCTGTCGGGACACCTTGGTTCTGGAAATCTGTCTCGATACAAACGTACCGCGCCACGGCTATTACCCCGTGTTAATCCATACATCGAAAGGGCTTCTGCCAACTCCGCGTTTGTAAACATTGCACTGACTTCAAAACAACATTCGTGATGAACACTAACCTGTTGATTCTACGTACTGATGTGGTTGTACTGTAGAGCAATGAGTCGCATGTCAACACAAGCACCTTCCTTCAATTGGGCCAACTGACGGTGAATCGAGGAAGTACAGTACATACTGACGAAACTAAAATGAATTCTAACATGGAAATTAAGCGTTTCCGGACACATGTCCACATAACACCTTTTCTTTATTTGTGAGTGAGGAATGTTTCCTGGAAGTTTGGCCGTACCTTTTTGTAACACCCTGTAGATAATTTATATGACTTCGCTGTTACTTATTTCCGCTTTCCTACATCATTTACTGCATATTTGTAAACATTTAGGCTGCACTCGAATGTGACTCCACCTCCTGCGCATCTCTTGCAAGCATTCCCTTTTGCTTACTAAGTGATTACAAATTGTGCAGAGTTTTCTCATATTAACAGTGATAAATATTCCGTTCTCTGCACGTACAAATTTCAGGTGTAAAGGTAAGTTTTCACATATATTTCCTGAACGCAGAGTTGCGGTGGCAGATTTTCGTACAGGGGTATATGTGTTCATGTCTCCACAAAATAACTTGCACCCTTCCTAAAACCTTCACATTTGATAGTAGTTCTTACAGATTCAGTCTCCCTAGTGGCATTGTTATTCAAACGATTTGGAGAGGTTTAACGAATTTCGTGTTCAAAACATTGTGATCATGAATAAGGGATACGATACCATTGCCCTGTTTTCAGCTAAAAGTTGATCATTTGTACACACTATAATCCTGATCAGATTTTACGAGTGATTTCCACATTATTTGATGTTCAGTTATATACGTTGTGGTGGCCAGTTACTAATTCAGCTCTTTATTAAACGTTTGTGTTACTGTAACTATTTCTGTTTCTGTTCTCGAAGTCAAATTGCTTTGCATAATTGATATTTCGAGTCATGACTATACTGATTTTGCGGCATAGCTCCACCAAAACAGGGTCTAAATGTGCTACTGGCTATACTAGTCCAGTTTCTAAAACAATAGCCACGCTGCAAAGTCAAGGTTATCCTCTCTGATTAACTCCACGAGCATGTAATATAATGCAATCACAGCGTAGCCACAAAAATTTTTAAATTGTAACTTAAATGTACAAAATCTCCTTTGTAAGGTAGTATGCCCAGAATCATTTGAAGCCTCCGGTGGCGGGCGAGGCCGGCCGGTGTGGCCGAGCAGTTCTAGGCGCTTCAGTCTGGAACCACGCTATCGCTACGGTCGCAGGTTCTAATCCTGCCTCGGACATGGATGTGTGTGATGTCCTTAGGTTAGTTAGGTTTAAGTAGTTCTAAGTTCTGGGGGACTGATGACCTCAGATGTTAAGTCCCATAGTGCTCAGAGCCATTTGAACCATTTGGCGGAGAGTACACCAGTATTTAACTTTTATTTCACACCAAAACTATAAAACCACGAGGAGACTGTACTGTTGGCCAATACTAAACGGCCATATTTATAATTGGTTCAAATGGCTCTGAGCACTATGGGACTCAACTGCTAAGGTCATTAGTCCCCTAGAACTTAGAACTAGTTAAACCTAACTAACCTAAGGACATCACAAACATCCATTCCCGAGGCAGGATTCGAACCTGCTCCGTAGCGGTCTTGCGGTTCCAGACTGCAGCGCCTTTAACCGCACGGCCACTTCGGCCGGCATATAGTTATAATTCATAGTAATGCTGAGAGAAACACTTAGGTGGAAAATACTAATCATAGCTTCCCGAGACTGTACGTTCTTTTTCAAGGGAGTTAAGAGTGATTATTGAAACAAGGTTGAGGTATGGATAGGTTACTCAGATCGTAGGTTTGAATTGACGCACGCATTGTGAGAGAGAGAGGAAACAAAGTTGGAGAAGATATCAGAGAGAGAAAGTAGCTCAGAGGTATAGCAGCGGTAAGGATTGTGCCAGCTTCAATTAATAGTTGCCAAACTGAACGAATCGAAAATTGAAAACGAGATACAGAAGAAGAGAAAGAAAAGCAGAAAAAGTTTCTCCATTAAGAAATAAATATAACGTCCTCACTTGAATTTTTCCATTTATCTATAACCTTTTCATACTCAACGTTATACTTGGTATGGCAATTTAGTAATTAATGGGATTTTGTAACAAAAATATTGAAAGAAGGAGATATTAGTCATTACGAAATTTAAATTTCATTTTCACAAAAACTTAGGACCCACAGAATTTTGTAGGTCAGGAGTATCTTATATATTTCAATGATAAATGATTTCATGAACATCAGTGTAAGAAATGCTTTTGACGAACAAGGTACATGCTATGCTTCACACCTCTTGTTCTTGTCCTCCTCTTGCGATTATATTGCCTGTAGCAATGAACAGAGTACAAATCATGAACAATAGACCAGAGCTGATACCCATCTAACCTCTTATCACCACATTATGTATTTACTGGTTTATATGTTTGTTTTGTTCAGTGGCTCTTACTTGTCCTTCACGAAAAGATAAAGAAATTAGCGCTTCTCCAATTACTTGTCGGAAACCCACTAAAGTCCTCCATTTTGGATTCAGCTAATAACGCTGAAATTTCCTCATCAGTAAGCTCTCAAAATAAAAAAGCTAACACACATGGACAGTAGTGAGTAAAGCTAATATTAATTTCTATTTATATAATCTGCTCCAAATCTTAATCGCAGACATTGAGTGAAATTAGCCTACTCGAGGAACGCAGTCCCTACATGCACAGTGGTATGTATGGAAGTTACAGTCATTATCGTTATAAAACGACTCAAAAATTTTTGGTGGACGAATTCTTATTTACTTCTTTAGACTTTGCATATTCGGTAACACGTTTCCTCGAGTGTCAAGACGCAATAAATAATGCATAACCAAGACATTCCTCAATTCAGTAGCCATCTTGAAAATTTTTGAAGTTTGAGGCAAAATATCTCACGTTTGTAACAGGGAGGCACGAAGTCTTGTTTTGAGCGTATTCTAGATAGTTTCTAAACGAGCTTTTGAGCATTCTACTGCCTTAGTTTTGTTTCAGTTAATCTCGTTCTGACGTTTATGGTCCATATATGAACAGTTATGTAGGGTGATTCAGCTGTCCCACCAACGCATTGTGCAAACTGCTAGTCCTACAGAAAAAATGAACGGGACCTTTTTGTAGAAAATTTAGTGCAGTTAATAATTTTTTCATAATATGTGGCCTCAGTCATAATATATTTCTTTAAAGTCAGTACCGCCATTAGACCGTTTTTTTTTATTTGTAGTGTTACATTTACACGATCATGATTTCGGTTTTAAGTTGCCATTATCAAGGTTTTAATTATACAGCTCCTAAGATGGCATACTGTTGTATTTAAAATACTCTATTAGACACATTCTCTAATGGTCAATATTTCTGGTAAAAGCCTACTGCTTTGTTTTATCACTGAGTGCTCGGTGATAAAACAAACACTTGATAATGGCAACTTAAAGCCGAAATCATGATCGTGTAAATATAACACTGCAAATGAAAGAAAAAGTCTAATGGCGGTACTGATTTTAAAGAAAGTTACTGCAGTTACTTTTTTTTTACCGGTGTACATTTTCACTAGAGGCCGCAGTTTTCCAATTATTCAAGAAAACCGTACAACAGTGACCTCCAAACGAATTTTTCTCGAATAACTCTAAAACTGTGGTCATAACTCGAAAGCTGTGGTATCGAGCGAAAATGTATTCTAGCACAAAATTTAACTACATTAAATTTCCTACAAGAAGTTGCTATTTATTTTTTAGTGTGACAAATTGTTTGCATGTAACAAGTGAGAGAACATGAAAACCTTGCGTATGGTTTTTGAAGGTGTTGCGGGTTGCATAAAACCCATCGGTAGGGTCGGCTGAATCACAGTCTGTCCATCTCAAATCTCTCAGTATATCTGCTCCCAGATATTTGTTCCGTGTGACTTATTCCAATGATTGCTCGACGACGATATAATCAAACAAAAATCGATCTTTTCATTCCGTGGTGGGGCCGCTATGTCCGCAGATCGGACACCCCAGCTCTTGATGTAAGCCCAGAGGGTCAGTACCACCCCCGCCGGCAAGCGACTCGGAATAACGAATCCACGGCCAGACCGCAGGCAGGCCGCAAATTTAATCCCGCCTCCAGTCGCCGATACCGCCGCCTTCCGGTCCGTTTCCAGTGACCGCAGAAATCCCTGGAGCTTCGCCGGGGCAGTTCGTCTGGGACTAATTAAAACTCTGATCTGACCCCCTCACCCCCTCCCCTACTGGAAATGAAATTATGCCGAGTTACATTTTATTGAAGTCTCCCCACCACTGCCACCCTGATAACTGCGGGTAATTTCCAGATAATCACTGGAATTTTCCGCTTCTGCTGACGTGAGGGAAGAAACTATTGAATTCAGTTCCTGTGGCTGTGCGGAAATATTATCTGCAAACCGAGATTTCCTGGTGAGAAGCAAGCTGGTTTCCTAGTAAGGAACGGTGCTTACTGTTTAACGTCCCGTCCACGAGGTGGTCGTTGGAAACGGAGAATAAGTTCGTACAAGACAAGGATGCGGAAATAATTTTGCTGGCTGCATGAAGGTAAGCACACTGGACAAAAATAGTCACCTAATACCGCACAGCATCTAGTTTTGCTAACGACCGCATTTCGGTGAAGTAGAGAGTGCTCAACTTCCTTCACGTGTGACGCATAAAGCTGAATCCACGAAATGATGATTAGCGCTGGCACCACCATATTTCGGGGATGTTGATTTTCACGCTTCGCCCGTGGTTCCATATAGTCGCAGACTTTTTTCGGTATTCAGATCGGTTGATTTATGGGATCAGTTGAGGTGTGGTGCAGTGCGTGACTGTTTGTCAAACCAGGATCGTATGCATGTAGCCCTGTGACCATGGCCGTGTTCAAGCAAGACAGTAGTGTCCACAGCAAGTAATCGAGCCTGATACACAGTTAGAAACTTTCGATAGCAATGGGTATGGGTAATTTCATTCATAAGTAGAAAATTTCGTTTTAAACTATGGACTCTAAAATTCATTATTTTATGAATAACTACTCATATTTTATATAATTAGGATAATTTAGTTAAGTTTTAATACGAAAATGTGTAAACGTAATTTTGCTACGTCTTCCTAAATTACGTATCAGTTAATTGAAACAATGTCTTTGACAACGATGTAAATCACCTAAAGCTCTTTGCCTCAAATGCAATCTTTGTACTTCTTGTTCTTGGCGGGAAGGTATTGTGTAATAAAGTGAACAAATGTTTTGAGATACTGTAGGAAGGAGGCATGTTTAGTTGGAATTTGTAGAGCATGACAGCCAATTGTAAAATTTTGTCAATCTGTTATGTGAGGAAATGAAAATATGTAAGCTATAGATGGAAGCCGCGCGGGATTGCCGCGTGGTCTAAGGTACCTTGCAACGGTTCACGAGGCTCCCCCCCCCCACCCCCCCCCCCATCCCCCACCCCCACCGTTGGGGTTTCGAGTCCTCCCTCGGGAATAGGTGTGTGTGTTTTGTCCTTAGCTTAAGTTAGTTTGACTGCGTACTGTGTAAAGCCTAGGGACCGATGACCTCAGAAGGAACTTACCACAAAATATAAATGAAAGTAGTTTATTTTACACTACTGGCCATTAAAATTGCTACACTAAGAAGAAATGCAGATGATAAACGGATATTCATTGGGCAAATACATTATACTAGAACTGACAAGTGATTACATTTTCACGCAATTTTTGTGCATAGATCCTGAGAAATCAGTACCCACAACAACCATCTCTGCCCGTAATAACGGCCTTGATACGCCTGGACATTTGAGTCAAACAGAGCTTGGATGGCGTGTACAGGTACAGCTGCCCATGCAGCTTCAACACGATACCACAGTTGAGTGTAGAGACTGGCGTATTGTGACGAGCCAGTTGCTCGGAAACCATTGACCAGACGTTTTCAATTGGTGAGAGATCTGGAGAATGTGCTGGCCAGGGCAGCAGTCGAACATTTTCTGCATCCAGAAAGGCCCGCACAGGACCAGCAACATACGGTCGTGCATTATCCTGCTGAAATGTAGGGTTTCGCAGGGATCGAATGAAGCGTGGAGCCACGGGTCGTAACACATCTGAAATGTAACATCCACTGTTCAAAGTGCCGTCAATGCGAACAAGAGGTGACCGAGATGTATAAGCGATGGCACACCACACCATCACGGCGGGTGATACGCTAGTACGTCGATGACGAATACACGTTTCCAATGTGCGTTCGCCGCGATGTCGCCAGACACCGATGCGCCCATCATGATGCTATAAACAGAACCTGGATTCATCCGAAAAAATGACGTTTTGCCATTCGTGCACCCAGGTTCATCGTTGAGTACACCATCCCAGGTGCTCCTGTCTGTGATGCAGAGTCAAGGGTAACCGCAGCCATGGTCTCCGAGCTGACAGTCCATGCTGCTGCAAACGTCGTCGAACTGTTGGTGCAGATGGTTGTTGTCTTGCAAATGTCCCCAACTGTTGACTCAGGGATCGAGACTTGGCTGCACGATCCGTTACAGCCATGCGGATAAGATGCCTGTCATCTCGACTGCTAGTGACACGAGGCCGTTGGGATCCAGCACGGCGTTCCGTATTACCCTCCTGAACCCATCGATTCCATATTGTGCTAACAGTCATTGGATCTCCACCAACACGAGCAGCAATGTCGCGATAGGCTACAATCCGACCTTTATCATAGTCGGAAACGTGATGGTACGCATTTCTGCTCCTTACACGAAGCATCACAACGACGTCTCACCAGGCAACGCCGATCAACTGCAGTTTGTGTATGAGAAATCGGTTGGAAACTTTCCTCATGTCAGCACGTTATAGGTGTCGCCACCGGCGCCAACCTTGTGTGAATGCTCTGAAAAGCTAATCATTTGCATATCACAGCATCTTCTTCCTGTCGGTTAAATGTCGCGTCTGTAGCACGTCATCTTCGTGGTGTAGCAATTTTAATGGCCTGTAGTGAATTTCATAGTTACTCATTAATTTAACATTCATAATCCCGAAATCTGTGTCTGTTCGTGTATTCAGGAAATGTGGTCAACTCATATTCCTGATAAGAAAACAGCGAGACCAACTTTGAGACAATCAGCAAATTAGGAAGTTATATTTTGGTAAAGTGAACACGCCCTTTAGTGACACTTCCTTCAGAATAATGACTATAGTCCGTTCAGTGGGCGCTTTACTGAAGTGGTCTGTTACAATACTCATTCCCGGTGAAAATGTAGAATGTGATGCTGTAATAAATATTGTGGTTCCCGCTCACGGTAATCTGAAGGGGTGGGCCGGTGGGGACGCCTTATATAATTTGAAAAGCGACAAAATCACGACCCGTCTGAAAATAGAACGCATCTCCAGTCAGATACTGAGTAGTTTCAGTGTTGTTTGGAATAAAAACGTACAATTCTGTGTGCCGCTGTAAGCGACAGCGTTTTGCGGTATAGCCGACTCCAAATGTCCAGTTACATGCAGTTCCCTCCGTAACGTTCGCGTGGAAACGGATTAAGCTGGACCAGCTTTCACTGAGAACAGTAATTCCTGTTGGGTTTGAAACGGATTGTGTGGAGGTAAAGGCCGAGTTGCGCCGCCTTGGAAATATTTTAAGTTCAGAGTTGGCGGCCACAGCTCGGGCTGCGCGGCAAAGCCGAGCTCGTTAGCATTTGCGTGGTGCCTCGAAACGGCCGGAGCGCGTGGTCCATCGAGCACGTGGCCGTGAATTCTTTGGTGACGCTGTGCGCCAAAGATGACGGACTTTGTGAAACCATCATGGCAGACATTTCACAGTTCGTATAGAAATTAATAGTAGCCAGATGAATCATTGTTGTTGTTGTTGTGGTCTTCAGTCCTGAGACTGGTTTGATGCAGCTCTCCATGATACTCTATCCTGTGCAAGCTTCTTCATCTCCCAGTACCTACTGCAACCTACATCCTTCTGAATCAGCTTAGTGTATTCATCTCTTGGTCTCCCTCTACGATTTTTACCCTCCACGCTGGCCTCCAGTACTAAATTGGTGATCCCTTGATGCCTCAGAACATGTTCTACCAACCGATCCCTCCTTCTGGTCAAGTTGTGCCACAAACTTCTCTTCTCCCCAATCCTATTCAATACTTCCTCATTAGTTATGTGATCTACCCATCTAATCTTCAGCATTCTTCTGTAGCACCACATTTCGAAAGCTTCTATTCTCTTCTTGTCCAAACTATTTATCGTCCATGTTTCACTTCCATACATAGCTACACTCCATACAAATACTTTCAGAAATGACTTCCTGACACTTAAATCTATACTCGATGTTAACAAATTTCTCTTTTTCAGAAACGCTTTCCTTGCCATTGCCAGTCTACATTTTATATCCTCTCTACTTCGACCATCATCAGTTATTTTGCTCCCAAAATAGCAAAACTCCTTTACTACTTTAAGTGTCTCGTTTCCTAATCTAATTCCCTCAGCATCACCCGACGTAATTCGACTACATTCCATTATCCTCGTTTTGCTTTTTTTTATGTTCATCTTATATCGTCTTTTCAAGACACTATCCATTCCGTTCAACTGCTCTTCCAAGCGCTTTGCTGTCTCTGACAGAATTACAATGTCATCGGCGAACCTCAAAGTTTTTATTTCTTCTCCATGGATTTTAATACCTACTCCGAATTTTTCTTTTGTTTCCTTTACTGATTGCTCAATGTACAGATTGAACAACATCGGGGAGAGGCTACAACCCTGTCTTACTCCCTTCCCAACCACTGCTTCCCTTTCATGTCCCTCGACTCTTATAACTGCCATCTGGTTTCTGTACAAATTGTAAATAGCCTTTCGCTCCCTGTATTTTACCCCTGCCACCTTTAGAATTTGAAAGAGAGTATTCCAGTCAACATTGTCAAAAGCTTTCTCTAAGTCTACAAGTGCTAGAAACGTAATCATGAAATCTCAAAAAGCAACATGTACCGGGTGATCAAAAAGTAAGTATAAATTTGAAAACTTAATAAACCACGGAATAATGTAGATAGAGAGGTAAAAATTGACACACATGCTTGCAATGACGTGGGGTTTTATTATAACCGCCCCATATTGCTACAAGCGTAAAAGATCTCTTGCGCGCGTCGTTTGGTGATGATCGTGTGCTCAGCCGCCACTTTCGTCATGCTTGGCCTCCCAGGTCCCCAGACCTCAGTCTGTGCGATTATTGGCTTTTGGGTTACCTGAAGTCGCAAGTGTATCGTGATCGACCGACATCTCTAGGAATGCTGACAGACAACATCCGACGCCAATGCTTCACCATCACTCCGGACATGCTTTACGGTGCTGTTCACAACATTATTCCTCGACTGCAGGCTTTGTTGAGGAATGATGGTGGACATATTGAGCATTTCCTGTAAAGAACATCATCTTTGCTTTGTCTTACTTTGTTACACTAATTATTACTATTCTGATCAGATGAAGCGCTATCTGTCGGACAGTTTTTGAACTTTTGTATTTTTTTTGTATCTAATAAAACCCCATGTGTGTGAATTTGTACCTCTCTATCTACATTATTCCGTGATTTATTCAGTTTTCAAAATTATACTGACTTTTTGAACACCCGGTACATTACTATTATTTGCACGACGAATCTGATGGTGTAATCAGTTTTTCAATATCTTTATTAATTTAAAGTTTAGTATCTGACGTTAAATTGTACAAGTAACACCCAGCAACGAATTTCCAAAATTTAAACGCTTCATCCGATTTCCTCGATTGACGTGTCTTCAGAAAGCTATTAGTGTAAACCTAAATTGGTATAAATTACAGGCATGTAACTTGAATAGTACATAAGTTATTGGAGGTCTAAGTAGCCGATTACTATCGATGGCGTCAGGTCTTAATTACTCCACAGTTACACGAAAAAACGGTAAAACGGTAGCAGCATGCTTATAAATATATTTATTGATATATGTCTTTGTTTATATCCGATGTATACTATTCATGAAGAAATTGGTTAAATGTTTACTGTGTTGTAGAAAACACATAGACATTAGGCTACTGGCCTACCTTTTGTTCTGTTCCTTTGATATATGTTTGTTTAATTTGTTTATGTATCTAATAATGTGCGTTAGAGCGTGTTTATGGTCCAGCCGTAGGAATATTTATATAATTTCAAGTTACTTAAATGTAAATCCAGTGCTTCGAATGTGTTTCATTATGTTTGTGTGGGTGCGTTGGCATGAAGACATGGCGCGAGCTCTCTAGCCAATCACAGCGCTCATGAATGGGGAGACTGGATGGAATCGAGTTCTGGTGACGAGTTCTGGACAATACGGCACAGGACACGGGAAGTGCTGGACGCTACGGCGTGTCGGACGAACGGTAAGACTTGGACAGTGGAGCGCTTTGCGCGTGACGCGAGAGATAGAAATATTTCGTAGTGCTGACTTGTGCACTTGTGAGATTTCAGTAGCTTCTACAGTGAAACTTAGTGGGCGTTTAGAAGTGAATATCTCGCGAGCTATGTTCTTGTTTATAGCTAATTACGTGTAGTAGGAATCTATTGTTTCCTGGTTATTCAACTTATATTTTATTTAATAGCTGGACCATAGACACCAATAAGTGTTTTGCAGAAATATACCGCATTCTTCAAAGTACTTCTACTATCGTACTCATCATTTAAAGTCTTAAGATAGTACCTGCAGATTTAATTTAATTGGAAACTTTCATTTATAAATTCATATGTTACTTTCTCAATTCGCAATTGCCGAGTGATAGAAACCTTCGACCATTCGATTCATGTGTTTTTTCTTATCGTATACTGTAGACTCAGCAGTATTTGGCCCGTAATGCGACAACTACGTATCCCAGCCCCTAGAAAACGAAACAAAACAAAACTTTTAATATTTCAACGTTGAGTCGGAGGATACGTAGTTGAGTGCCCCGCCTCATCATCTCACATTTCCAGTTATTTGAAAGCCCGCAGTTGTCAAAATGTGACAAACGTCCACCAGTCTACATCACACGGTGCATGGCGAAGGGTTCCTTGGACCACTGCTAGTCATTCCCTTTCCCGTCCCATCCGCAACTGGAACGAGGGGAAGACGACTGTCTGTATGTCTAAGCATCAGCCCTCATATCTTGCCTTCGCGGTTCTTACGTGAAATGTCCGTTGGCAGCCGTGGAATCTTTCTGCAGTCAGCCGCAAATGCACAGACGAAATTTTCTCAATACTGTTTCTCGAACAATACTGTTTCCCTCCACGAATCCCCATCTGAGTTGACGAAGCTTCTCCGCGATCCCTGCGTGCTGATAGAATCTGCTGGTACGTAGTCCAGCTGCATGCCTGAATTTCTTCACTGTTTCCGATTACACCTTGTGGTGATCCTAAAAACTCGAACAGTACCGAACACAAGTATTCTGTACGCAATCTCCTTACAGATGAGCTCCACCTTCCTACAATTCACCCAATTAACCGAAGTCTTCTATTCGCCTTCACCTACTACCTACCTCACATGCTCGTTGCATTGTGTTGTTGCACCTTAATATATAGTCGTTGTGACTGTCCGAAGCAACACCCCACTAATACTACACTCGAATATCACAGGATTGTTTATCCTACTCATCTGCCTTAACTTACATCTTTAAAAGAAGCTGCCATTCATAACACCAAACAGAAATTCATTTTGACTAACCCTGTGCGCTTCTACAGTCATAGTTGTTGTTGTTGTTGTGGTCTTCAGTCCTGAGACTGGTCTGATGCAGCTCTACATGCTACTCTATCCTGTGCAAGCTTCTTCATCTCCCAGTACCTACTGCAACCTACATCCTTCTGAATCTGCTTAGTGTATTCATCTCTTGGTCTCCCTCTACGATTTTTACCCTCCACGCTGGCCTCCAATACTAAATTGGTGATCCCTTGATGCCTCAGAACATGTCCTACCAACCGATCCCGTTTTCTGGTCAAGTTGTGCCACAAACCTCTCTTCTCCCCAATCCTCTTCAATACTTCCTCATTAGTTATGTGTTGTACCCATCTAATCTTCAGCATTCTTCTGTAGCACCACATTTCGAAAGCTTCTATTCTCTTCTTGTCCAAACTATTTATCGTCCATGTTTCACTTCCATACATGGCTACACTCCATACAAATACTTTCAGAAATGACTTCCTGACACTTAAATCTATACTCGATGTTAACAAATTTCTCTTCTTCAGAAACGATTTCCTTGCCATTGCCAGTCTTCATTTTATATCCTCTCTGCTTCGACCATCATCAGTTATTTTGCTCCCCAAATAGCAAAACTCCTTTACTACTTTAAGTGTCTCATTTCCTAATCTAATTCCCTCAGCATCACCCGACTTAATTCGACTACATTCCATTATCCTCGTTTTGCTTTTGTTGATGTTCATCTTATATCCTCCTTTCAAGACACTGTCCATTCCATTCAACTGCTCTTCCAAGTCCTTTGCTGTCTCTGACAGAATTACAATGTCATCGGCGAACCTCAAAATTTTTATTTCTTCTCCATGGATTTTAATACCTACTCCGAATTTTTCTTTTGTTTCCTCTACTGCTTGCTCAATATACAGGTTGAACAACATCGGGGAGAGGCTACAACCCTGTCTTACTCCCTTCCCAACCACTGCTTCCCTTTCATGTCCCTCGACTCTTATAACTGCCATCTGGTTTCTGCACAAATTGTAAATAGCCTTTCGCTCCCTGTATTTTACCCCTGCCACCTTTAGAATTTGAAAGAGAGTATTCCAGTCAACATTGTTAAAAACTTTCTCTAAGTCTACAAATGCTAGAAACGTAGGTTTGCCTTTCCTTAACCTTTCTTCTAAGATAAGTCGTAAGGTCAGTATTGCCTCACGTGTTCCAGTGTTTCTACGGAATCCAAACTGATCTTCCTCGAGGTTGGCTTCTACTAGCTTTTCCATTCGTCTGTGAAGAATTCGTGTTAGTACTTTGCAGCTGTGACTTATTAAACTGATAGTTCGGTAATTTTCATATCTGTCAACACCTGCTTTCTTTGGGATTGGAATTATCATATTCTTCTTGAAGTCTGAGGGTATTTCGCCTGTTTCATACATCTTGCTCACCAGATGGTAGAGTTTTGCCAGGACTAGATCTCCCAGGGCCGTCAGTAGTTCCCATGGAATGTTGTGTACTCCGGGGGCCTTGTTTCGACTCAGGTCTTTCAGTGCTCTGTCAAACTCTTCACGCAGTATCGTATCTCCCATTTCATCTTCATCTACATCCTCTTACATTTCCATAATATTGTCCTCAAGTACATCGCCCTTGTATAGACCCTCTATATACTCCTTCCACCTTTCTGCTTTCCCTTCTTTGCTTAGAAATGTGTTTCCATCTGAGCTCTTGATATTCATACAAGTCGTTCTCTTATCTCCAAAGGTCTCTTTAATTTTCCTGTAGGCAGTATCTATCTTACCCCTAGTGAGATAAGCCTCTACATCCTTACATTTGTCCTCTAGCCATCCCTGCTTAGCCATTTTGCACTTCCTGTCGATCTCATTTTTGAGACGTTTGTATTCCTTTTGCCTGCTTCATTTACTGCATTTTTATTTTTTCTCCTTTCATCAATTAAATTCAATATTTCTTCTGTTACCCAAGGATTTCTACTAGCCCTCGTCTTTTTACCTACTTGATCCTCTGCTGCCTTCACTACTTCATCCCTCCAAGCTACCCATTTTTCTTTTACTCTATTTCTTTCCCCCATTCCTGTCAATTGTTCCCTTATGCTCTCCCTGAAACTCTGTACAACCTCTGGTTCTTTCAGTTTATCCAGGTCCCATCTCCTTAAATTCCCACCTTTTTGCAGTTTCTTCAGTTTTAATCTACAGGTCATAACCAATAGATTGTGGTCAGAGTCCACATCTGCCCCTGGAAATGTCTTACAATTTAAAACCTGGTTCCTAAATCTCTGTCTTACCATTATATAATCTATCTGATAAGTTTTAGTATCTCCAGGGTTCTTCCATGTATACAACATTCTTTCATGATTCTTAAACCAAGTGTTAGCTATGATTATGTTGTGCTCTGTGCAAAATTCTACCAGGCGGCTTCCTCTTTCATTTGTTAGCCCCAATCCATATTCACCTACTACGCTTCCTTCTCTCCTTTTTCCTACACTCGAATTCCAGTCACCCATGACTATTAAATTTTCGTCTCCGTTCACTATCTGAATAATTTCTTTTATTTCATCATACATTTCTTCAATTTCTTCGTCATCTGCAGAGCTAGTTGGCATATAAACTTGTACTACTGTGGTAGGTGTGGGCTTCATATCTATCTTGGCCACAATAATGCGTTCACTATGCTGTTTGTAGTAGCTTACCCGCATACCTATTTTCCTATTCATTATTAAACCTACTCCTGCTTTACCCCTATTTGATTTTGTGTTTATAACCCTGTAGTCACCTGACCAAAAGTCTTGTTCCTCCTGCCACCGAACTTCACTAATTCCCACTATATCTAACATTAACCTATCCGTTTCCCTTTTTTAATTTTCTAACCTACCTGCCAGATTAAGGGATCTGACATTCCACGCTCCGATCCGTAGAACGGCAGTTTTCTTTCTCCTGATAACGACATCCTCTTGAGTAGTCCCCGCCCGGAGATCCGAATGGGGGACTATTTTACCTCCGGAATATTTTACCCAAGAGGACGCCATCATCATTTAATCATACAGTAAAGCTGCATGCCCTCGGGAAAAATTACGGCTGTAGTTTCCCCTTGCTTTCAGCCGTTCGCAGTACCAGCACAGCAAGGCCGTTTTGGTTAGTGTTGCAAGGCCAGATCAGTCAATCATCCAGACTGTTGCCCTTGCAATTACTGAAAAGGCTGCTGCCCCTCTTCAGGAACCACACGTTTGTCTGGCCTCTCAACAGATACCCCTCCGTTGTGGTTGCACCTACGGTACGGCTATCTGTATCGCCGAGGCACGCAAGCCTCCCCACCAACGGCAAGGTCCTTGGTTCATGGGGTGATGGGGGGGGGGGGGGGGGAAGAAAGGGGGGGGGCTACAGTCATAGGACGAGTATAATTTTCCGTACGCTAGAACATCATCAGCAAACAGTGGCAGATTGCTTCTCAGCCCATCCGTCAGATCATTTATTTAGACGATGATTACAATTAAAGTCCCAGTTTCAAAACACTTCAAATAAACAGTCACCGCTTAAAATGGCGTCAGATTTGTACTGAATACTATCGTATAAGTGGCCAACATTATGGGGATAGACTGAACGAAAATTTTTCCACTAGATGACGCTGTAAGTGGCAAAATATGCAAAATAAAAGATGCCGGGTACATAGCTGTACGTCACGCTACGTCTGAGACGCTCGATCTGACTGTCTCAGTGCTAGAGCGCGCACTGATGATAAAGCTCTTTTATAAGAACGGTGACTGTGTGCCAGTAGCTCTTCAAAAGCTGCCGACACTCAAGAGTATTAAAAAAGGCGGTGGTCCGATGTCCGCCAAGAGTCTGGAGAAAATTATTACGAAAATCGAAAAGACGGGTTCTTTTTAAGTGCATTGTGTCAGAGGGAGGAAACAATTGATACGACGTTGGCCACGGTATGATGTGGCCACAGCATTGCAGAAGGGGTCGAGCAGGAATGTGCGAACATGTCCGAAATCTCGACATGCCTGTGAGCATGGTGCATAAAACTCTACGAAAGATCCCGCATTGCTATCGATACAAAATTATCCATGTTCAGGAGTTGCTTCATGCTGTCTTGCCAGTAAGGCAAAAGTTTGCTCTAGAATTTCTTGTTAGCATGAAAGTGGACAATAACTTGCCGTGAAAATTCTGTGGACAGACGAAGTCCATTTCAATCTCCAAGAAATGGTTCAAATGGCTCTGAGCACTATGGGTCTCAACATCAGAGGTCATCAGTCCCGTATAACTTAGAACTACTTAAACCTAAATAACCTAAGGACATCACACACATCCATGCCCGAGGCAGGATTCGAACCTGCGACCGTAGCGGTCGCGCGATTCCAGACTGTAGCGCTTAGAACCGCTCGGCCACCCCGGCCGGCAGTCTCCAACATGTCAGTATACCATAATTGCAGAATATGGGCAACGGAAAATCCGGTCGCACATCAGTCGGTACCGATTCATTCTGAAAGGTACCTGCGTGGTGCAGCTTGACGGCATCATAGGGCCGTATTTTTCCAATGAGATGAGCTATGCGGGTCCTGTTACCTGTACCATCACTGATAAACGATATGAGACACTTTTGCGCACCAGTGTCATTCTAACCCTTCAACAGCGTATGTATGGGCAGAATAATTTTCATGCAAGGTGGCGCTCCTCCGTATCTGTGTCCCCTGAGGCTCTCCGATCTGTTGTGGAACATCCTGTTTAATAAGAGACGGAACTGATCCCTCATGGTACACAAAACATGACAGAAAGCTGTTGCAGGAGCACCGCAAATGGCACGTATAATTTAGACGAACCCAAAATTTCAAAGATTGGTGAACTTTCACTGAGACTCGAAATTTGGTGCGGATTTCAATGCGAGATGCATTTAATAGTTTCCAAAACGCAACTCGCTCTAGAAATGTGGCGGGAAATCCAGAGAGATAATGGCCCCATGTTAAGTAAACCAGCGGAAAGGCTCAGTAAGTGCCTTTACTGCGCGACAGCGACAGTAATGTTGCTGATGACAGTACCACTAAAGTGTAGTTAGTAAATGCATTTTCCGAAATTCCTTCACCAAAGAAGACGAAGTAAATATTCCAGAATTCGAAATGAGAACAGCTGCAAACATAATTTAGAAGTAGATATCCCTGGTGTTGCAAAGCAACTGAAATTGCACTGTCAGTGACAGAGGAAATGATCAAATATCTTTTCAAAAAGTCCCTAATGTATAAGAAAAGTAGGTCTAATACATTTGTTTCTGATGTTTTTTAGTAATAATTAATTTCAGTAGTAGGCTCCTTGCTTTTAATGACCTGTTTAAAGATAATGAACAATTTAGTAAGAAATTTTAATTTTTAAGGACTAGATTGAAATGTAGTTAAGTAGATTTGCATCTACTATAAATGTTTGCAGCTAAACTTAAATAAAAAATACTTGAGGTGCCAAAATTGTCATCCTTAGGATCAGATCAGTTTTGGGATGTCAATTTTAGGTGCAATTCAAAGGTTCAGTTCCCATTTTCTTTTACAAAAGCGTATTCTATCCGTTTAACAAACCATGATATTTTAGATGATAGTTGCGATTCTGAAGCTTCAGAAAATTATTTTAGAACTCACAATTATTTAATAGTATGGCTATAATATTGGGAGGTAGAAAAAAGTTATCTTAACGTGACAACAATAGGGATACTTTTGTGAGGCTTGAAACACTTTAATTTTTACATTTCAGGGTGATTCGCATCACACTTTGCACAGGCTTTGGTCCTTGAGAATGATAAATGACCATCTACCATTCTGGCGGGTGCACTCTATTTACAATTATAACTTAATATTAGCTGCTTCATTGTTTTAACAATTTTATCTCAGTAATCTGCGAGGACTCCGTGGTCTTCATAGTTTTTAATACATTATTTTTAACGTATTTTAGTCCAGTTTCTGAATATGGGCAATGGCTTTCAAGCAAGGCCTAATGTTGCCAGTCTCTTTATAGTTCTTTACGATTCTCTCTATCCTGTCGTCCAGCTTCAAGTACTTCTTCTTCCTCTTCTTACCTTCAAAATTCATTTCCAATTTCATGTACATGCAGTTTGTGAGCTCTGCTTCCTTTTTCAATCACTCCACCAAATAGTTGATTATTGAGTGAGGGGTTCCAATAATACTATTTATTTTGTTCCGCCACCCTTCAACAGCATTCATCGTTCGGTGCTTTTTTTCCGTAACAGTCCCACATTTCTATTGCGATATCCGCATTCCCTAGCCAGTTATCCACAAAGTAGTCAAAAAATTGAGAGAATCTTCCGTTATCAGGAGCTTCTGCATGAATCTCAATTCATCCATTGCTTACGTCCTCCAGTTTTACAACTGCCAGCGCTGCACACATGCTGACGTAAAGTCTTAACTCCTCGTTCTAGCGGTACTCCTCAGTTATACTGAGAACTCGATTTCTTCTCCATAAACTCTTCTTCATATGGAAATAGAATCCATTTATTTCAGCTGTGGGAAAAACTTGACGAATGGCCAGTATCGCAGCTGTTTAGGACACCACTCAGAGACTGCCTGTTTTATCAGACGAAACGGGCGAACATATGTCTTTCTTCTTATTAGGGAGCAGTGCAAATACAGTAGGAAGAATGTTTGTTTCTTTAATATGGTCTCCTAAGTCTACGTGTATGGTGTAGATCTTTGCAAAGTGCTTGCTGCATCTCTTAAATGTTCCATCCATAAAAAATAGGAACATGTTTTTAAACTTTCTTTTATTTTGCTTCCACTAAAAATCATTATTTTCACCTCTAATCTATCGTCTCCAGAAGAAAACTACTGCAATCTCCCATTTTTAATAGATCTTCATGAGGATCAATTTCATAACAGTTCTTGGGCTCTTGTTGTTTCCCCCGCTCTTGACTCCATCGACGACACATGGTTCTCTTCATAGATTCTGAATTAGGTATCACTGTAACAAAGTCATAAACTTTATTATGTAGATTTCCCATTTCATCCACGTATATCTCCGATAACTGTGTAGTTTCTTCTCGAGACCTTCTCTTCGCCCTTTCCACTTGCTTTCTCACATTCAGAGCCCCATCGTCAGGTGGTCCACAGAGATGTTCTAATACGTTCAACACTTCTCCGTTCCTCGAAAGCACCTTTCCCTTGCAATGATCCGCTTTTCGGCGTAAGCACATCCACGTAACAACACCTTCTTTAGATTCCCTCTGTTTAAGATACGCGTAATCTTTGTAATGAGCAGAACGCCTGCCCTTGTTCGTTGTAATAACTTCCATACTGATGGTCACGTCAGTAACTTCGAAAGCAAACTGGACGGGCGGGTGAAGAGGAGGAGGAGGAGGAGGAGGAGGAGGAGGAGGAGGGGGAGGGGAGACATGGGACCCATCCCTTCGCAGCAGGTAAAATCGTGGCAAATGTCCGGTGTGGCAAATGTCCGGTGTGGCAAATGTCCGGACACCGTTCTATACCACATACGCACCAAAGCGATCAGTCTACTCTTTTAAGAAGGTGAGTAATACACTCCTGGAAATTGAAATAAGAACACCGTGAATTCATTGTCCCAGGAAGGGGAAACTTTATTGACACATTCCTGGGGTCAGATACATCACATGATCACACTGACAGAACCACAGGCACATAGACACAGGCAACAGAGCATGCACAATGTCGGCACTAGTACAGTGTATATCCACCTTTCGCAGCAATGCAGGCTGCTATTCTCCCATGGAGACGATCGTAGAGATGCTGGATGTAGTCCTGTGGAACGGCTTGCCATGCCATTTCCACCTGGCGCCTCAGTTGGACCAGCGTTCGTGCTGGACGTGCAGACCGCGTGAGACGCCGCTTCATCCAGTCCCAAACATGCTCAATGGGGGACAGATCCGGAGATCTTGCTGGCCAGGGTAGTTGACTTACACCTTCTAGAGCACGTTGGGTGGCACGGGATACATGCGGACGTGCATTGTCCTGTTGGAACAGCAAGTTCCCTTGCCGGTCTAGGAATGGTAGAACGATGGGTTCGATGACGGTTTGGATGTACCGTGCACTATTCAGTGTCCCCTCGACGATCACCAGTGGTGTACGGCCAGTGTAGGAGATCGCTCCCCACACCATGATGCCGGGTGTTGGCCCTGTGTGCCTCGGTCGTATGCAGTCCTGATTGTGGCGCTCACCTGCACGGCGCCAAACACGCATACGACCATCATTGGCACCAAGGCAGAAGCGACTCTCATCGCTGAAGACGACACGTCTCCATTCGTCCCTCCATTCACGCCTGTCGCGACACCACTGGAGGCGGGCTACACGATGTTGGGGCGTGAGCGGAAGACGGCCTAACGGTGTGCGGGACCGTAGCCCAGCTTCATGGAGACGGTTGCGAATGGTCCTCGCCGATACCCCAGGAGCAACAGTGTCCCTAATTTGCTGGGAAGTGGCGGTGCGGTCCCCTACGGCACTGCGTAGGATCCTACGGTCTTGGCGTGCATCCGTGCGTCGCTGCGGTCCGGTCCCAGGTCGACGGGCACGTGCACCTTCCGCCGACCACTGGCGACAACATCGATGTACTGTGGAGACCTCACGCCCCACGTGTTGAGCAATTCGGCGGTACGTCCACCCGGCCTCCCGCATGCCCACTATACGCCCTCGCTCAAAGTCCGTCAACTGCACATACGGTTCACGTCCACGCTATCGTGGCATGCTACCAGTGTTAAAGACTGCGATGGAGCTCCGTATGCCACGGCAAACTGGCTGACACTGACGGCGGCGGTGCACAAATGCTGCGCAGCTAGCGCCATTCGACGGCCAACACCGCGGTTCCTGGTGTGTCCGCTGTGCCGTGCGTGTGATCATTGCTTGTACAGCCCTCTCGCAGTTTCCGGAGCAAGTATGCTGGGTATGACACACCGGTGTCAATGTGTTCTTTTTTCCATTTCCAGGAGTGTATATCTTCCGGCGACCTAACAAGGCAGGCATCGTCGGTGGACAACCTTTGCCAACTCCGGAACTCAGGTGTCGTGTCGCAGACCACCTCCCCCACCCCCTCCCTGCTGTCCGATTATAACAGGCCCTCCCCCCTCCCCATCCCCGATAAAACGCCACCCCGGCAGTAAACAGCGGGCAGTCGGCTACCCCTGGGTGCCACATCGCAGCCGCATTGTGCCGGCCTAATTAAAATAATGACGCAGCCGTGCTGGCCTCATTGTGCGCGGCACGTATGACTCAGCGAGGGTATTCCACGCTGCCCCAAACCTAACCGGGGCCACCTCTGCCGCCGCTTTCTTCTCGTTTTATTTTTCATTTCCCTACAATTGGCGGTGTTTATTTCCGGCCACTTCGTTTCGCTTTACCACAATAGCGCTGCCCCAGATAAGCGAAATTTAATATTTCCAAAGCGTCGAGGTTGCAATTTGTTCGCTTTCCATTAATGCGGAACGAGGAGATAAAACTAGGTCGGTATTAAACGAGGTACTAAATTGCAACTAATGCCTGTACAGAGCAGCATTTTAACTGAGCGGAGCGAACTAACAATTTGCTAGAAATGGCCTAGTGTTTACTGAATGTCTCCCACGGCGATGCAGTAATTTTCGATGTCTGTTGGTGGTTTCCACGTAGACATGTTCGCCATCGCAAATCCAATTTTGCTGTCGTCAATAAATGGGACGGTTGGTTTCCATTTTCAGCCCCGTCGATCTGATGTAGTCTCCGTCTCCCAGTTAGACGCTGCCCTGAATGAAATCTAATCATCATTGCTTTGTGTTATACTTACTACTGCTCGGTTACGTTTGTCCAAACAAATTCATAGTTTATTTTTATGTAAGTTTTATGGAGGAGGAATAGCATTACAGAAGAAAAGAAGCAGTATTCTAGTACAGTCTGAGACATGGAATAATAATATCTACATTTCTTCGTAGACGACGATTACTTCCTTTAGCAAATTACTGTGCACCGAGCGACACATCGATAGTTTTGTACCGCTTACGTAAGCTCATATTTAGGCACGGCGGCAAGACAGCATATTGAAAGTGGTGGCAAATTTTCGAAAAAAGGGGCAACATGGTTGTTGTACGTGACGAAAATGTGAGAAAGAAAACAAATACAGGCATAGTGAAAGGTGGCTGTATAAGACACCATCCGTTTTCACTGTTTGATACTTCTTAATTGTCCCATGGAGGTTACATCGAAGGGTTTTCTGTGTGATGTTCCTGTGTGTGATGGTAAAAGAATACGCATGGTGCGACTACTTTTGTGTCTCGACCAGCATCTTCTCCACATCGTCTTCGTTTACCCGAATAATCACTGCGAATGGATCTGTCGATGCATGTGTGTAAACCTGCCACTGAGGATAGCAGAGACTTTCTTGTGAGCTTTTGGCTGTGGAGTAACAGTATCGATAGGTTTCCCCAGAGAGATCTAACAAAGCTGTTTCTTTGCGAATCAGTGCGCTTCCCGCTTTTTCTCGTTACACACTGGGAGACGTCCCTCTACCACCTGGAAAAATGGCTCTGAGATCATCAGTCCCCTAGAATTACTTAAACCTAACTAACCTATGGACATCACACACATCCATGCCCGAGGCAGGATTCGAACCTGCGACCGTAGCGGTCGCGCGGTTCCAGAGTGTAGCGCCCAGAACCGCTCGGCCACTCGGGCCGGCCCACCTGGAAAAAATGGAATTTTGAGGGTTTCCTCGAGGTGGCAGTCCGAATCCTGACAGTGTCCTTGTAAGACATAATGTTCCTTGTAACATATTTTGGTACGGTTTTTATCCGAATAATGCAGATATGTTTTTGTTTCCCATGAAGAAACAATTTCAGAATGTTTGCCAGTGCTGTTCTTTTCGTTTCGTTGAGCTTTTCACTTTTTTTCCGTAGTAACGCTTTACTTGGTAGTCTGTTCATACCGAAAGTGACCACGTGCCACCATCACTGATCTCTCTTTGTCTAAATACCTACCGTGCTTTTCTTAAGAATAATGTACAATTCAAATTTGGGAGAATAACAATGCTGATTTAAATCATTTCCTGTACCCTAACCAGATAAATGTTTCCACATGACGAATCGCATGTGGAAAGCAGTAGATTGCTTGCATCTGTTTACTCGAGTTATTGCCTCGAACAATCACTTGTATTCTTTCCCGTTGTTACTCGAACCAGAATACGGAATTAGGGATTCGTTTTTCTATTTCTGAAACACGATTCTTTGTTCGTCTTCAACACCATGTGTGCACGAAATAATGGTGTTGCAGATATAGGCTATGTGACACAGAAAGTTTTCTTAGATGTTCAGAGCACGTATTGAATACTCAACAGCGATCCAGTCCTCCCCTGTCCACTGAGATAAAGTGTAAAATAATATTCTAACTGCTGTTCCAATCGCTGAGTCGGGTTGTTTGTATACTTGCAAGCTAAGTGGTGTTAGGCATAATGCTGCCTTTACTAAAGAGACGATGAATTTAGTTCGCTTGAATATGCAAAGTAATATTGTCGAGCCATTGTAATCACAAATACTTTGCCTGAGCACAAGACTATCAAATGGTGGCGACGGAGAAAATTCTGGGTTAACCTATCAGTTAACTCATATATTCCTCAAAATAAAGTAGAACTGCAGAAGATACAGTGGCTGTTGGTTTAAAAAATCCGTGACGAGGCAGCAGTTGCTGGAAGCGCAGTGACCTCTCTGAAAGCTAGATGCCGGGCGCCAGCCAAGTAATGCCAGCCTGTGCGTGGGCGGGTCGAACTGCCCCTCTCCTGAAAGCCATTCCCGCCCCCACTGATGTTAGTACCAGGCAGCTTTTGCTCTCGGAGGCAGCAGCGGAGGCACCGATGCATAGTTGCGCTCAATTATTATCAACTGATTCATGGTAGCCGACAGTGCTTAAGATGTGAATATTTGGTTTGCACCGCAAGAGATGATCCACACGGTTTTATAACTGCTAAATTTGTGGTCTTTGTCGAGCCGTCCCTGTCTATGTCCTCGCAACATGTTTCCACTAACGGCTCTTTGCATTAATTTGTGATTCTAAACGTAGAGTTCTGCTTTAATAAGCTGATAAGCTGCTCGAAGACTCTCTCTAGGAACTGGAATGGTCATCGTTATTTACGTCCGTATTTTACGTCTCATCATCTACAACTGTCTTGGCCCAGAGCAAGTCTGCGGATCGCTTATGTAGTCCGAAATCGTGGATTGGTTAGTTACCATGTATCTGTACTGAGAACGCCTCTCCATATGTTTACGAGAACATATCTTGTTAACAAGCCATTCAAAAGCCAAGATCGCACAAAATAGTTTCTATTCAAGACATCCAGTTTCAACAGCCTTAGCTGTTATCTTCAGGCCTTTTTTTAGTGAAACAAGAAACAAAAAAGAATTTTAAGACCTGAAGATGACATCTAAGAGAGTTAAACATGTTTTCTTAAATAAAAAATGTTTTGTGCGATATTGGCTTTTGAATGGTTGTTAGCAATTACAGCAGATCGCCCTCCAATACTCTCACACTGAGAAAATTCAATCCAAAGAGTGTGTCTCCTGTTCTTGTAGCTGTCCATTACTGGTCCTTCACATCACCTACGCTTTTCATTTATCAATTTATTTCAGTCAGCAATAGAAATCCCTTCAGTACGTGAAGAAGAATCCGAACCATCACTGTCCGCAGAGGAGTAGACCACCAGGTGAAGTCCTAATGCCGGTCGGAGTGCCCGAGCGGTTCTAGGCGCTACAGTCTGGAACCGCGCAATCGCTACGGTCGCAGGTTCGAATCCTGCCTCGGGCATGGGTGTGTGTGATGTTCTTAGGTTAGTTAGGTTTATGTAGTTCTAAATTCTGGGAGACTGATGACCTCAGAAGTTAAGTCCCGTAGTGCTCAGAGCCATTTGAACCATTTGGCACTAGTGCAGTCGTGGTGGAGCTGTGAGGTCTGCGTCGACATGGCTCGCCCGACCATTGCCGCCACGCATCACTTGAGCCGGGCCACGGTCTTGGTGGATCGTCGGTAAGTCGTTCTACCAGACGACGCGTTTTGGCTAGCCGATAGTTCATGAGTCGGCTGTGTGTGTGTATGCATCAACTCCTGATTTGTCTTCGTGCGTGCTTAGTTACTGTTGGGTATTGTTCAGTTCTTCGTGCAAGTGTTTGTCAGGTTGGGTGTGCAATTGGCGTTATTTACACTGACGACTATTTCAGATATTGTCGGCATTCTGAGGGTAGTCGGTCGGTTGGTGCGGACCAGGGTGGATATCTCCGTGCCGTGCACTCGCCTGGGTCGACTGGCGGTCCCTGCGCAGTATCGGAGCGTGTGTGGACCTGTCCCATAGCTATGAGCTACGTGGCTCACCGCCCCAGGACGTCTAAGTTGAGTGGCGTGTTAAGTACCCAAACCACGTCCGTTCATGTTGTGTCATTCTCTTCGGTGGTTCGCTGTTGGGGAGCTTTTCCTGTGGAGTGTTTGTAGTGGTGAAATCGAGCCGCAGACCGGTGGAATTTAACTATATTGGTTCACTACAATTCAAGTGAACCAGCGGAATTTTCTGCCTTGTGGCCGTTAGTGTTCTGGTTACCTGCCCTGGAAACTGACGCAAATTCAGGCAGTGTTCCTTTTGGTGAAGTTAACTATATTACCTTATTTCAAATTCAAGTGTACCAGCGGAATTTTTTGCCTTGTGGCCATTAGTGTTCTGGTTACCTGCCCTGGCCACTAACATAATTTTAGGTTGCGTCCATTCCTCACCTGTTGTCGCTGTCCAACATGATGTGTGGTTTTGACAGCTTAATACATATTTCATTGTGGATAATCACGTCCGTAACAATTTGGTCTTTGAGTGTTTATGTACCGATTGGTGGTACGCCAGTCGTTTGGTCGGTCGGTCTGTGACTGTGTCTTGGTTGGGTTACCGAGATATCAAGTGTAGTTTGGCCCACCACCTGTCTCACCTTTGACAATGTTAATGTTTTGAGGGCAGCCCAACCCACCCCCCACCCCCCCTGGAGGCGTCTGAGTGCCGTTGTCTATACTGTCCTCTTCATGGGTGTTTAATGGTCTGTTGGTAATCTATTATAGCCAATGCCTTAAAAGAAATTTTTTTATTGTGTTTTATGTAAATCAATTTATGTAAATCAATTGTGGGCCTTCAGCCGCTTAAAACCTTATTCCTAAGTTTAGTTATTGTCGTTGCGCTGCTTTTTCATTTAGTGTTGAGGTATTTTTGAAATTTTTAAAGAATCAACTGTGGGCATTCATCCGCTTAAAGACTTATTCACAAAATTTCCCCTTAAGCGAAAACATTGCGGCCTTCTGTCTTAAAAGATTATGGTTATATATTTTAAAATGTTGAAATTAAATTGCGGCCTTCAGCCGTTTGTATTGCACCTTGTATGTGTTTGTTCTATCCACTTTTGCCTTGAGGGTTTCCGCCTATTTATTTTATTTGCAGTTTTAACTGCATGTCTTCAGTCACTTGAAATTTATCTTGTTACTTTTTAAGATTTCTTGTTTCGATGCCATCAGCCGTGACAGAATTGGATTTTGAAACTCGTAGTTGTAAAGGTTCGGCTATGTGTCGTTTTGGTTTAAAGGTGTTATTAAATTACAGTACATTACAATTTTGGAGTGAAACTGACCGACACCTTATTTGGCCCGTTCCACAATCCTAATCACCTGTTCTGCCCAGCGGGTTTAGCGGGCGTCTCACTTCTATTAACTGTCTTAGCAAATCCCGGATCCGCGACCTTCCAAGCCTTGTTAAACCTTATATATGTTAAGTTCGCCTTACTGAAGCTCAAGGGGAACAATATGAGGTTATTCACGATATAGCGTATAAAAACGGTTATGATCCACTGCGCGGAAGCTAACGCCCGCCTTAACTGCAACAGCAGCAAGAACCTTAATTTGCTCCTCTTCTGTCACTTGTTTCCTTCTAATACGTTGTTTAGGAATTGCAATACCACTTTGACGTATATGGTTGAAGAGACTGATAAATAATTGCCGAGATGGTTTACGTCCGTTGGGACGTCTTGTTGCATACACCGTAGAAGAACGAACTGCATTCTTCCTGCACTCTTCTTACACCACGAGCATGTCAGCTTTTACTGCATTGGTAAATCACATCGTCGACTCAAGACCTCTCGGTTGGACTGACACACACTAAGTGACTAGCATGTCGCAGGGCACTCAAGGAACACACAAGCACGCTGTAAACAAACCTAAAAACATCATACCTAGCAACTACTCTGGTTGAGTGGTACAAACAAGTGTCATTGTGGAACTTTTCAAAATACCGGTACGACATCTCGTAAATGACTTTCACTAAGTATTATTACGACGTGTTTATTGGTTGACAGTACGAGCCTCTGACAAGCAATGCAGTCCGTAAAAACCGCACATCAATAGCACTTTCCATTTGCAGTGCAGGTTTTAGGTGGTTCACTCTGCGTAGAGAGTTATTCTATAGGTTTTGATGAATGCGTATGTCAAAACATCTGACATAAATGGTAGTAACTTTTGAAACGTCCCCTTAGAAAAATTATAAATGACTGTGCTTTTAAACCCCTTACGTTATTTGATTTTCAAACAGCTGAGCAAAACTGAACGTACTCAGACAGTACTCTCTTTACTTATTCTGATCAACACTAATCTGACACAATATTTTTAGCGCAACGCATTCTGACTTACAATAATCCCTACAGAAGAATGGCCCTGACTAACATTAACCTCTAGCTTTCATTACTCGAACTACTGCAATGCAGCGAGCGCCACTACTGCCAGCTAAATAAAAGATTCAAACTACGGAAGGCACTAACTACTGATAGGCATAGTTAGCAAATGAAAGATTTTGATAGAGAAAAAACAATGTATTTACCCTAATAGTGTTCAAAGGTCATAATATATATAGCAGTTCATGACATCCAGTCTTACAAATTTACTGTCTCTGTCCAGATCATCCGCTCTCAAAACTCCGCCATCTCACTCCCCACATCCACCACTGCTGGCGGCTCACCTCCAACTACGCAACTCTATGCGCTGTTCACATCCAGCTGCCCAACACTACAATGGCAGACAACAATGCAAACTAGCCACAGACTGCACACAGCACAACCAGTGATTTTCATCTACGTGGCTTATCAATAAGAAAACCTAAACAGCCTACTTACACTTTTGATTGCATTGACTCAGAAGCTTAGTTTCTTTGCTCCTCCAAGGCACTGTAGGCTGTAGACTTTACCATTTGATGTAAACTTCAACCTGATACCTTTATTTGTACATGAGAGAAAGGGGCCTTAACAGATGTACAGACAGACGGGAAACGAAGTGACCCCTTAAGGCGGCCTGAATCGAATACTGCTGCGGCCTGCTGCTCTCAAGCGCACTTTATAATAACACGCATCTGGCAACTAACTAGCCGAAACAGAAACATCAGCTAACGCTAATAAGAGCTTCTTAAGAGCAATCTTCCTGCTCAGTAACAAAACAAAGATACAGAAACCGCAATATTCTGTGATGTGCTTAATTTTAAGTGGCATTGATGAATTCAATCGTGAGCTAAGTAAAGTTGGTCGACTTTCTCAGTGGCAGACGGTAAGTAAGATGGCCACTGCGGTGTAGACGATGTGAGTGGGGAATATTTTATTCCTGTCTTCCAACCAACGTTCAACCAAGATGGCAGCCGAGTTAGATCACATGTATTTTCTTCGTCCGCTAAAATAACTTATTTAAGAGGAAACGGTGTCAAATGTAAATTTTCTTTCTTTGTTATACTTGCTGTATTGTCCGTTCTTGCCACACAACTGAATATTAGCGTCCCAGCAGCGCTTGTTCTTGAAAAAACTTGTTCTTTAGCTGAAGTCCTGATAATCGCGACGTAGCCCGAAATTTTTGCGTGACATAAACACAAAAAATTCTATTCAAGTTCTCTTGATAGTGCAGAATTCGTTTAAAAAAGAAAGCTACTCGTTTCATCAGTGTCTATTGTCGCAATAAAAGTGTAATTTAACGTTTCTAAATCGTATTTAACTAATACGTTTCATATTGTTTACTAGTTAGATACACGCGATCTAAATTTTCCGAGTTACAAACGTTTAAAAACTTGACCAAACACGTCTGATAACGTAAATTCTCTAAAAGTAATTACAAATTCATTCTTCTGTCATTGTATCTCTAAATCACTACAAAAATCACAACCACAGCTCATAAGACCTTTGCGTCGCTTTTTTGTTTACACGCAACTAATCTCGCGTCCTTGACAAATTTAAAACTTCTTTAAACTGAAATATTCTCCCAGAAGTGACCATGAGTGAGAAATGTGATAGCTGTTATAGGGTAGTGAGTAGAGGGATTTGTTGCCACTCTTGTAGGAAATATTTTCACTGGGTGGGGGGCGGGGGGGGGGGATGAAGTGGGGAGAATTTTGGGAGAACAAAAGAGGCTCTCTCCTGGAACTGCAGAGTATGCAGTAGGAACATTTTGATTGGGGAACAGGGAAGGATAATCTTTGCCTTTCAGGTACAATTGGAGGAAGCAAGGAAGGAACTCATAAGGATCAAGGGGGATAGGGGGGGGGGGGAGTAGGGTGGTTGGGAACTGGCAGCTGGTAGGACGATAGGAAGAAAGAGAACGCGATCTGACAGTTTTAGCATCAACACCAAAAAGGTATCTACCACTGCCAGAGTTAAGTGGAGAAGAGCCTCAGGTAGGAGAAGCAAATGTGCAGCGCACTTCAACCCAGGCCAAGAATCCTAGGAATGTACAAAGTCTTAGGAAGAAGAAAGTGCTGCTGCTAGATAGTAGACATGGGCGAGGTGTAGGCCCTCAGTTACAGGAAAGTTTAGGGGCAGCGTACCAGACAACCAGTATCTTCAAGCCAAATGCAGAGCTAAGTCATGTGATAGAGGACCTCAGGTCTTTATGTAAAGGCTTTACAAAATAGGACCATGTAGTGATAGTGGGTGGGGCGGGAGACAGTTTGGACAGGGATGGGGCATATGACATAGGTGGTGACCTGGACAAGATAGCTTCCCCGACTCATGGCATCAACGTACACTTTGTTGAGCTGTTCCGGCGTCATGATCGACCACACATTGATGGAGCTGTGAGGCGATTCAGTGTGGAGTTAGGGATGACTCTGAGGTCAGCCAACTATGCTCATGTTTCTCTGGTGCCTGTCGGGACCACCAACAGATGGGGTTTCACTATGCACGGCCTACGCCTAAACAGGACTGGGAAGGCAAGATTGGTACAGCTAATTCATGAAAGTATAGGTGGTGGTTCTCGGACCACACATGGTCAAATACCCGTTGTGATAGGTAGGAAAAGTAGGTCTTTTTAGGATAAATCCAGGCAACAGGTTCCTCTGCCCAAAGAGTATCTCCAGCACTTTAAAAAATACTGAAACAATCACTCACAAGACAAACACCTCAAATCACATATACCAGAGGTCACAAAGAAAAACAAACCATTAGAAAGAGTAACATGGGGCATTTCATAGACTTGACAGTCCTCCATCAAAGCATGCAATCAATAAAAGATAAAATACAGCTATTAGAAGTTGAGCTCCAATCTTTGAACTACACAATAGTCAGCAGGTAGATCACGTCTGATGACTGCTGTGTTTGCTGTGCCATCGAGTGTGATTTTGTCAGATAAGAACCATCACTCCCAGCATTCTGTCTATTGGAGTTATTGGGAAAGACTTCTTTCTTTTGCTAGGTGCTTCTTTTGATTGATACCCTTATCACTTATATTCATCAATTTCACAGTGGAGTAATGTATTTGAATCGTGAAATGTGGTTAAGTGTTTGTTCCTTACAGCAGGGTCAGCTGGTTGTATGGCCACAAAACGGATTCTCCAATCAATGGGTTTTTTGTGCACTGGTGTACAGACACAGAAATCCAACACATAGTATTATCACTGAATGAAAAGGCAAACTCTTACTGCAGAACTATTTCAAGGGATGGAGGATCACGCATTTACATCAGAAAAGGGACACAAAGACATGACCTAAGTACAGTAATTGAAGACAAACACTTCGAAATATCTGCTTTGAATTAACATGGCTTGATATCACGAACAAATTTATCATTTTGTGTGTGTATAGATCTCCCAGTGGTAGTGTGGACACTTTTTTCAATAAGTTAACAGAAGTTGTAGATAAAGTCTCAAGTACAAAGGTCAACCTAATTCTGTGTGGGAACATTAACATCAACACTAATATCATAAAAGAATCCAGCAGCACCTTCATAAACATCGTTCAAAGTTTTGGCATGTCCCTATTGGTCAATAGTGCAACAAGGGTTGCTACCATGACTTCATCAGTAACTGACCACGTGGCAACAAATATGGACAGGGAGAAAAGTGATGTAGCTGTAAAAGATCTCGGACTATCAGACCATCTCTGTCAAATAACAACAGTAAAATCAGGCATCGAATCATTCCCTAACCTACAAGCCTACAAACGACATTTATCAGATATCAAAATAAATGACTTTTCAAAAAAACTAGAAAAACTAAGCTGGAATGAAGTGTACAAGGAAACCAATGTGAATATGAAATTCTCTAAATTCTCCACATCGTTTAAATTGAACTTTGAAAAGGCATTTCCAAAAATTCGCATGTCTGTATCAATATCTCAGAAAAACAGATGGATAAAAGCGGGTATTAAGAAGTCCTCCCAAACACTTAACCATCTCAATTTCACGAAAAAAATTCGCAATGATCCAGAAATTTTAAATCTCTATCGTAGATACAAAAAATTCTACAGGAAGGTGCTGATTACTGCAAAAATGCCATTTAATGACAAAATGATGTATAATGCAGAGAACAAATGCAAAGCAGTCTGGGATGCTATTAAAAAGGTAACAGGGAGGGGCAAACGAACGCAGAATAACATACTGCTAAGGGAGAAGGATAAGGTAATAAAAGATCCACAACAATTAACAAACTATGTAAATGATCGTTTTTCAAGTGTTGCACGGAAGTTACAGCAAAAATTCCCCCAAACAAATATAATGCCTGCAAATAATGTTGCACTAAATACAATGATGTTACTTCCAACCACAGAGAATGAACTCAATAAAACTGTTCAAAAACTAAAATATAAAATGTCAGTAGCCTTAGACGAAGTACCAATGTGTGTACTGAATAGGGATTATACAAGGCCCCTTTACAAATATCATAAATGAAAACAGGCAAGAGTTGTACCTTTGCTTAAGAAAGGTAATGCAGAAGACATAGAAAATTACCAGCTCATTTCCCTGTTGTCACCATTCTCGAAAATAATAGAAGCAATTATGAAAGATAGATTAATGAATTACCTGAATAAATACAATCTTTTAAGAGAATCACAGTTTGGTTTCCACAGTGGCAAAAACACGGAATCAGCCATAGCAGAATTCACAAAAGTTGTACTTGATGCACTTAATAAAGATGACTGTGTCACAGGCGCATTTTTGGATCTTTCTAAGGCGTTTGATACAGTCGACCACAAGACCGTATTAAATAAATTAGAAGCATTAGGAATAAGAGGGGTTGCTAATGACTGGTTTCTATCATACCTAACAGGTAGGGTACAAAGGGGAGGGATAACACACACTTCAAATAGATTTAAACAATTAATAAGACACTTATCAGAACCAAAATGCATTAATATAGGGGTTATGCAAGGTAGCAAATTAGGACCAATACTGTTTCTGATATACATCAATGACTTTCCCACTAGTGTCACTCATGGTGAAAAAATTCTCTTCACTGATTACAGCAATACTATAGTCATTGAGAAAACAAGAGAACTCCTTGCTGAGAAGACAAATGAAACAGTCAAGGAAGTTTATGACTGGTCAATAAGCAATAAAGTGACATTGAATGCAAAGAAACTAATGCCATTAATTTCAGTTTGAAGAGGAAAAATGACAATGTTAAATTAAATGTAGATGGCACCTCTATAGATTGTCTAACATATGCAAAATTTCTAGAAATGAATATTGATTCTCAGTTGAAGTGGTGTGAACACACAAAGGTACTTGCAACAGAATGTCATCAGCACATTATGGCCTTACAATCCTATCATCAGTGTATAACATGCAGTGTCTTTTAGTTACATATTATTCATATCTACACTCAATTCTTAGCTATGGCATTCTTTTTTGGGGAACAAATGCACAAAATATGAACACAATTTTCAAACTCCAGAAAAGAGCCATAAGAATAATAACCAAAAATACTAGTTAAGCTCATTGTAAAGATATGTTCAAAACACTGGGAATTTTAGCCGCTCCATGTGAATACATTTACCAATTAGTTGCACACATCAAAAATAACATTGGTAATTACTGCACAAACAGTTCTGTCCATGACCATGCAACGAGAGATAGACTCAACTTACATTTACCAAGAAAGAATAAACATAAAACTCAAAACAGCATTTTCTACCAAGAATAAAACTGTACAATAAATTATCAAAAGAGATTAAAGAAATTGCAAAATACACTTACTTAAAAAGGGAGCTAAAAAGTACCCATTATGCAATACATTTTATACATTGAAGGATTACTTAGCTACAACAGAGTAGGGGTTTGATAAAAGAAATTTATAAAAATAAACAACAATAATAATAATGATTATAAAACATCCAACATTGCACATAACACCTTCACCTAACTTTTTTCCATCTTTTTTCCTTTGTAGAAATACTTACCCCCAAGCTACACATAGCACAATACTAACACTTCTTCCTCTTTCTGAGTAAAACATCACACTCATTATGGAGGGATGCTGACTCAGCTTTTCAGGATAGCATATAGGAAGTTGCGGTACAGAAAATGGCCCAGAGATCACCAGTGTGTGTGTGTGTGTGTGTGTGTGTGTGTGTGTGTGTGTGTGTGTGTGTGGTGAATGAAGTGTTGTGAAACAATGTGTGTGTAGTGTGTGCAGTGACTGGTAGTGAGATATGAGTGAACAGTGTGGCACCACATTATTAAATAAGTTATTTGTGAAAAAAAAGAAATATTGTATACTGGGAGTAAATCTAATTATTGTCTCTAACTAGAAGTCTGTAAATATATCTGTATACGAATTAGCTTATTTTAAATTGATCTAAATTTGTAAATACTTTGACATGTCCTATATCCTTGTAAAAAGAGATCTACAGATGAATAAAGCTACTACTAGTACTAACATTGATCACTCAAAGGCATGGACAACTCGCACCAGTCAGCTGCTATGCTATAAATTTTGCCACAGAAGTAACATCGATTCCTGAATGCCCACTATTGAGGAGGTCATCCTCAGATACGATAAATAAGAGTATTTCCTGGGTCGAATTTGAAATCAAGTTACGGCTGTTGTAATACAATGCAATGAGGAGCAGACAAATGACATTCAAAACATTTAGCTAATATCTGGGATAGTGTCTCATACTGCACGACATATTTAAATATAAGAACAATTACTGTTACTAATTAATTAATCATCCATTCATACAGACGACAGATTAACCCCTTGTTTCGCAATTACAGTCTCGAAACTTTGGAGTCGCTTAAGATGGCAGAAATCTTAAACGCAGAACGTCCGACACGAAGCGTTCCGAATGCTCCCGTCTTTTAAGGATCAGTTCGTACCACGCCCTTACCATTACTGGTCTGCTGAGGATGATAATATACTAATTTATACAAGTATATAAGGTACGATAAAAAAGTTTCCGTTTGAGGACGTTGCTACAGCGTCCATGCAACGTAGCACAACTCCGATAAGAGTGTATAAGCACCGACATACACTGTGTGATCAAAAGTATCCGGACACCCCCAAAAATATATCTTTTTCTTATTAGGTGCTTTGTTCTGCCACCTACTGCCAGGTATTCCATATCAGCGACCTCAGTAATCATTAGACATCGTGAGAGAGCAGAATGCGGCGCTTGGCGGAACTCACGGACTTCGAACGTGGTCAAGTGATTGGGCGTCACTTGTGTCATATGTCTGAACGCGAAGTTACCACACTCCCAAACATCCCTAGGTCCACTGTTTCCGATGTGATAGTGAAGTGGAAACGTGAAGAGACACGTACAGCACAAAAGCATACAGGTCGACCTCGTCTGTTGACTGACAGACACTGACGACAGCTAAAGAGAGTCGTAACGTGTAATCGGCAAATATCTATCTGGCCCATCACACAGGAGTTCCAAACTGCATCAGGATCCACTGCAAGTACTATTACAGTTAGGCGGGAGGTGAGAAAACTTGGATTTCATGGTCGAGAGCCTACTCATAAGCCAAACGACGCCTTGGTATAAGGAGTGTAAATATATGACGACTGAACAGGCTTAAACGCAGTGTGGAGTGACGAGTCACGGTACACAAAGTGGCGATCCAATGGGGACGTGTGGGTATGGCGAATGCCCGGTGAACGTCGTCTGCCAGCATGTGTAGTGCCAACAGTAAAATTCGGAGGAGGTGGTGTTATGGTGTGGTCCTGTTTTTTATGGAGGGGGCTTCACCCCTCGTTGTTTTGGGTGGCACTATCACAGAACAAGCCTACTTTGATGTTTCAGGCACCTTCTTGCTTCCCACTGTTGAAGAGCAATTCAGGGATGGTCATTGCACCTTTCAACACGATCGAGCATCTGTTCGTGGTGCACATCTTGTAGCGGAGTGGTTAAACGATAGTAACATCCCTGTAACTGACTAGCCTACAAAGAGTCCTGATCTGAATCGTATAGAACACCTTTGGGATGGTTTGGAACGCCAACTTTGTGCCAGGCCTCACCTACCAGCATCGATATCTGTCCTCTGTGCAGCACTCCATGAAGAATGGGCCCCCATTCCCCAAGAATCCTTCCAACACCTAATTGAACATATGCCTGCGAGGGTGGAAACTGTCATCAAGGCTAAGGGTGGGCCAACACCGTATTGAATTCCAGCATTACCGATGGAGGACGCCGCGAACTTGTAAGTCACTTTCAGCCAGGTGTCTGGATAATTTTGATCACATAGTGCATATCAAGGTATTAGTGTGGTATTCGTGTCTTTACAATGTGCATGCAGTAAACACAGAAACCTGAACTATGGTGACGTCATTACCGTATGCGTCCAAAGGTGATGTCATTCTTTCCTTGGCTGCCAAAGACAAACACCAGTAGACATCCATAGGAGAATGAAGAATGTGTATCGGGAGGCATGTCTGTAGAAAATCACCATTGTGAAATGGTGTTCAAAGTTTCGCATTGGTCGCGATACAACGTCCCATATCGCAAATGTCGTAACGTATGTGGGAGGCACTTGAGCATCCGCCCTATAGTCCTGATCCCTCCCCATGTGATTATTAAGTCTTTGGTCCCTTAAAAATGGCCTTGAACGGTTGACGATCCCGTCAGACGAGGGTGTGGAGAAGGCAGTTACAGACTTCACACAGCAGAACACGGTGTTTTACCAAATGGGTATCTTCAATTGAATGCCTAGGTAGGATGATCGCCTAACTACTCACGGCGATTTTGCCTGATTGGCATGCCGATTCTGGACGATACAGTCATCGAAAGAAACTTTTTGATCAGCCCACAAGCATTGGGACAAGGGGGACGTCAGCACAAAGAACTGTTATTCAAGATGGCAACAGCTCATGTCATCATCCAAGATGGCGGCTATGACGCCATTCAAGATGACGGCTTTTGGCGGGAAGTTTGAATTTTGGTGGGAAGGTAGGTCAATTCAGCTAGCTCCACTAACCTAACCCCCTCCCCCAGAAAATGGCGCGAAGTTCAAATTCCATCAGGATAATGCAACCTCTACTAAAGTAAGAAAAATGGCGGGAAAGAAAGGGCAGTTAGGCTACCTCCACTAAGCCAAGTCATCCGACCACCACCTCTTCCTAGGGATTGATTGTGAAGTTTGAATTTTGGTAGTAGCGAAAGGTCACTTGGCCTATTTCTACTAACCTAAGAAAATGGCGGGAAGGATGGGCACTTGGGCTACCTCCACCAACCTAAGTCATCTGATCACCACCTCTTCCTAGGGATTGATGAGAAAAGGACTCAACCTGCCCTGGATTGCTGCAGAGCAGAAGGAGTGTACATTATTAATTTTGAAAGGGCACTTGGACTACCACCAATAACCTAAGTCATCTGGCCACCAACTATTTCTAGAAAATTGTGAGAAGGGGAGTGCTGCACATAAGACTTTATTTGCATGCACTGTTTTATTTAAACAATTTGAGGCAGTACAGCCATCTAGTGCAGTCGCCAAGGGTCCCCAGTCCAACTGACTTAGTACACAGTACTGCCACAAGAGGGCACTGTCATCTGTTCTGTGATGTAATTCAAGATGAGAGGGGAAAATGCCTGGAAACAGTGTGATCGCCATAGGATCTGGAGTCCTACTGACCTAGTACACAATACTGCCACCAGAGGGCACTGTCATCTGTTCTGTGATGTCATCCAAGATGGCGGGGAGAAATGGTGGCAGACAGTGTCTCCACCAAGGGATCTAGAGTACTGACCTAGTACACAGTACTGCTACCAGAATATGCTGTTGTCCCTATGTGATGTAATCCAAGGTGGTAGGGGTAAATGGCAGGAAACAGTGTGGTCGCCATGGGGTCTGGAGTCAACTGACCTAGTACACAGTACTGCTGCCAGATGGCACTGTTGTCCATTCCATGAATAATCCAAGATGGCGGGCTGGAGTGGTGGGAAATGGCGGCAAACAGTGTGTACACCACAAAGTATGGAGTCCAACTGGTCTATTACACAGTACTGCCACCAGAGGGCAATGTCATCCACTCCGTGATGTAACCCAAGATGGTTGTCTGGAGGGGAAAATGACTCAGCCTGCGCTGAGCTACTGGAGAGAGTAGGAAAGGAGTCTACTTTACTTATTTTGCAACAATTTATTTAATGAAGGATTTTGAGAGATAGTATATTCATCACACTGATACAAAACAAACGCTCTGGCATGCTTGGAGACACACCACACAGCCTACAGACCTGTAAACTACTGCTAAATAATGCACTACAGACACAGAAACAACTCCTAATTTACCCAAATAATTTCACACACAACACATAGACATGCTAAATCCTCCTAAATAATGCAGTACGCTGACGTGCAGACACAAAATCAACTCATAAACTGTCCAAGTAACACACAGCACAACTTACAGATCTCCTCACAAAATAATGCAACAGACATGCAATCAACCTGTGCAAGCACCGCCTGCTGCCCCATGTCCACTGGACAGCACAGGAGGCTACCAGCAGCTGCTGTGAAGTGATGTGGCCATTGCTGCCAAGCCAAGCACAGATGCCCATTTGGGTCCTTCAAGCATGAGGCAGTGGCATTTCTTTCATATGTGACACCTGAGAAATTCCTCTCTGAATAGGCGATCGCCTATGCACCATTGCTGATGCGACTGTACAGGAACGAAGACCTATTTGCAGAGCACAGATGCTCCAAGGGCACACACTCGTTAAGGTGACTGCCAGACCCAAGCCAGTGCGAGACATCGCTCTCATGTCACTGCTACCTACCGCAGTATAATTTCCAAACCGTTATTGGATGTGAACAGTGGGCACTATACATCTCCAGAAAGCTATATTTTACTTGTATCACACAGAGCCAATGTTTTAAGGAAGTAGTTTTCTCGTTTTACGGTTCGATAACATAGTTTATCATAGAGAAACTGGGAAGAAGGATGTATGTCACCTCTTGAAATATACTTCTAACATCTTAGGTTACGTCATGAAGTGAATAACAGCACCCTCTGGTGGCAGTACTATGTACTAGACCAGTTGGACTCCAGACCTTATGGTTAAATCTGTTTGCCGACGTTTTCCCCCGCCATCTTGGATTATGTCACAGAACAGATGACGACAGTGCCCTCCGGTGGCAGTACTGTGTACATGGTCAGTTGGAGTCACTGTCTGTCGCCATTTTCCCCGCCATCTTGGATTACATCACAGAATGGATGACAGCGCCCTTTGGGGGTGGTACTGTGTACTAGGTCAGTTCGACTATAGACCCCTTGGCGACCACATTGGATGGCCGTACTGCCTCTACTTGTTTAAATAAAATAGTGCATACAAAATAAAGTCTTATGTCCAGCACAGGCTGAGTCCTCTTCCCACCACTTCCCGTAAGAGGTGGCTGTTGGATGACTTAGGTTATTGGAGGTAGAACAAGTGCCCTTACAAAATAAATAAGGTCCACTCCTTCCTCTCTGCAGCAGCCCAGTGCATGCTGGGTCCTTTTCCCACCAATCGCTAGGAAGAGGTGGTGATAGGATGTCTTAGGTTAGTGGAGGTAGCCCAAGTGACCTTTTTTCCTGCCATTTTTTTGGGTTAGTTAAGGTGTGTTGCATTGTCCTGATGGAATTTGAACTTCCCCCTATTTCCTGCAAGAGGGGGTTAGGTTAGAGGAGGTAGACCTATTGACCTATTTGCCCGCCAAAATTAAAACTTCCCGCCAAAAGCCACCATCTTGGATGACGTCTTCAGATGACGCCATCTCTGATGACGTCATCACTGCCATCTTGGATAGCGGTATATTGAGCTGATGTCCCAATTGTCGCATTATTCCTGCATAGGATACATATTAGTAGTGAGATCAGTACATATGTGGCCCAGGGTGCCGCCCCACAACGTGAAAACTGTCTCTTGAGCAGAATACTTTGATGACCACTGCTTTAAGGGTTATGTTCTTCCCAAATAAGGTATGGAAAGAGTAGTTCCATAAGGGGATTTCTGGCACAGCTCACAAAATATATATAAATTTAGTGGAAAATAATTCCATAGTAAAAATATAAAAGATCCTCATCGCACGACGAATTTTTGATCACTCAACAAATACATTACACGGAGCTTCCATAAACAAAAATGAGATGGCTCCATACTACCACAAAGTTACAAGTGGACATAACAAACCAAAGCAAATGTCTTTAGAATTCAAACACAACTACGAACTTTGAAAGGATAAATATCGCAACTGGCAGACCGCAGTTTGATAACTAATAGCTGCATCAGATTGCAAAACAGAACAGTCATTTACATCTTTGACCTACAAAAGTCGACTTTTATAAAAATCTAAATAAAATTGTATCCTTATAAATGGAAGTGACTTTAATGGAATGTGTACAGTGAGGAGAGGAGAAGCTACTGGGCGAATATCATTTGTAAATGATTTAAAAGAGATAAAAATAATAATATATGCAAAGAATGTGCTATAAAATATTTCAGAAATAAATATAATTTTATATTACTAACAAAAACTTATGTCATCAATGAAATCTGATGAAACTATAACACAAATGCAACATGTGCCAAATAATTAAAGATACTGGATGATTTTATGCAAATCCATTTGCAAAGGACAGAGATGCAATGGGATGTATAACTTGTGAACTAGAAGATAGAAAAGTGATGTGTAACTGCATGCTTCTACTTTCGAACAGATATCGAAATCAGATAGAAATTGTCATTTAAGAAATTCAATAACAAAATTTTATGATTTATTTTAAAAATAGAAAAATTTAAAATAAAATTTAATCTTTTATAATTTAGTGGACAAAACATTCATTCATATTGCACACTTCAATTATTAAAAACGTAATAGAAATTTATCCTTATAAATATATATCCAAGTGGTACAATCCTCACTGTTGATGTTCAATCATTAAAACCTAATAAAAAAGTATCCTTATAAATGAGTAGCCTACTTGAACAATTCACCATTACTGATCTTCCCTCCTTATGTAGGAGACAAGGTCAGAAAAGAAATAGTAAGATGAGAAAACCAGAGTTAATTGATTTTTGTAATCAAACAAATAATTCAAAAAAGGACTAATAGAAGGCCTCAGAGAAAAATGTCTTCTTCTAAAATTGGAAGCACTGATGATATCTTCAAAAGTGTTGAGAAAGAAACATTGAAAGAAGTATTTCCATTTTCTACCAATGTGTTTGAGAGACAAAGAGAAAGAACAACATCTAACCAATATCTAGTTAATAAAGCATTTGTAGAGAGATTGCAAATAACAGATTCTGAGAACAGTCTAAACATGCTTGACCCAAACTTCTTCTAGAATACAACAAAGCCAAAAACCATGGAAACCATTAAGGATCAACTAAAACTTCATAGGCAAGTGAGGGTTAATTCGTGCTCTTCTGCAAACGCCAGATGCAAACAGATCAAAAAATTATGGAGTTTGTTTTTCAAACAAACACAATCACTAAAGAGAAGGATTTGATTCAGAAATTCAAGCATGAGAAGCAAGATATTGTAGCAAAAATGTCTAATTTTCAAGCTCAAGCTTCGGGATGGACACTAAACAGAATTTTCAGTCTGCAAGTAGGAAGTAATCGATATATTCCACTGAGGGATTCGTTGTCTACTGAACAGCCAGAAAAAATAAGTGCCAAGAAAGTCTGCATCAATGTGAAAAATAATGATCGAAAATGCTTCATGTGGTCAATAAAACCTGCATTACACCCAGCAAAGAAAGACCTGCTAAGGGTAAGCAAATACCAAGGTATCGGTCTTGAAATTTATGAAAAACACGAAAATTTTGGATTCCCTATGGTGGTTAATAATATTTCGAAAACTGAAAATAGAATTAATGTATCTATCCACATCTATTTGTTTCATGAAAAATATGAAATACAACCATTAAAAATTAAGAAATGTGAGAAAGAAAAATATATAAATTTGCTTTATTTCAAAAAATATGAAACTTCACACTACTGTTGGATTAAAGTTTTGCCTCGCCATGTTTCAGGTCAGATAATAAAGCATAAAGAGTCAAAATTTATCTGTGATGTGTGCATTCTCCATTTCAATAGGAAAGAAAAACTAGATTATGACACAACAAATTGCTCAATCAACAAACAATTATAAGTAGAAATGCCAAAGAAAGGTTCATATGTTCGCTTTAAAAATTATCAACACACACAGAAAGTACCATTCTTTATTTATGCAGATTTTGAAAGTATACTACGAGAGACTGACAACTGTCAACCAGATCCTGAAGAATCATACACTATGAAACATCAGAAACATGAACCAAACGGTTTCTGTTATTATATCAATTACATTAGTGGACATTATAAAGACTCAGTTGTATATAGAGGACTAAACGCTCGTAAAAATATATTGAGTGTATGAAAAAACAAGAAATCAGAAGAATTTACTGTGAAATCAAAGAAATGAAACCAGTTTCACCTGAAGAACAATCAAGGCATACAAGATCAAAAATTTGGTAACTATGCAGATGTCACTTTCAAAAAAGAAAAAACCAAAAAGTCCATCACCATGATCATCTAACTGGAAAATACATTACCCCATTCTGCAATAGCTGTAATTTTCAACTGAAGCATCCTAGCTTTGTCAGGATATGATTCACATCTGTTTGTGAAAGAACTTGGTTAATGATAATGAACAGATAAATTTAATACCAAACAATGAAGACAGATATATTAGTTTCCATAAGAGGACAGAACATTTGTGAATGAGATTAATGACACCTAAATTTATGGCTCTTTCACTTGACAGACTTACATCAAATTTGAAATTGGATCAAAAGAAAATATGGGAAAATTTACTCAGAAGAATTATTCAATCTAGTGATCAGAAGCTATGATTATCCATAAGATTACATGGATTCTTGGAAGAAATTTGGAGAGAAACAATTATTATCAAATAAGAACTTTATAATAAACTTACTGACTCTGAAATAAATGTTGGTTATCAACATGCAAAATTAATTAGGTAAAAATTAAATATGAAAAATCTTGGTGAATATCACGATCTGTATCTCAAAACTGATATATTGTTATTGATGGGTGTCTCTGAGCATTCCAGAAAAACTCACATAAAAGCCTATCATTTTGACCTTTCTCGGTACTACACAGCACCAGAATTACCATAGGAATAACATTATAAATAACTAGACTAACACTCGATTTAATAGACAGTTATGATATGATCCTAATGTTCTAAAAATGTATAAGAAGCGACATATCTCAGTTTTACAAGAGATATGTGAAGGTAAACAACAAATATATGAATGCTTCTGATGTGACTATATCAACTTATTTATCTTAGGTAGACGCAAACAATCTACATGGGTAGGTTATGAGTCATTATTTACAATATGTGGGATTTAAATGGGATGATCCAAAAAGCTTCGATTCTGCAAAAATAAGTGAGATGTCAAACACCTGTCTGAAGGGATACGTATTCTGAGTAGGTCTAGAATATCCAAGGGAACTGCATGATTTGCACCAAGATTTACCATTACCTCCAGAGAATAAAACTGGCAAGAATGATGGAAAGCAAACTGGTGACAACACTGAATGAGAAATACATATATTTGGATCTCTACAGATATCTCAAACAGTGCCACTCTCTAGGAATGAAGCTCATAAAAATACAATTAAAATTCAAGCACTCTGATTGGCTAAAGAATATATAGATTTGAACACTCAGACGAGGTCCAAAGCTACAAATGACTTCGAAAGACATTTTTAAAAGTTGAAGAATAACTCAGACTTTGGCAAGGCAACAGAAAATATAAGCAACAGAGTGGATATAAATTAGTCACAGAGGCAAAGAAATGTGAAACACTCGTTGCAGCATCTAACTTTATAGGAGTACCAACCTTTAAAGTAAATTTGCCATGCACGTGAGTAAAATAAAAATTATTTTCAATAAACATTTTATGTTGGTATAAGCATACTCAATCTACCAAAAGAACTGCTGTATGATTTTCACTATTGAATAATGAAACCAAAAGATGTAGAAAATATTGAATTATGTTATCAAAATATGGACAGTTAGATTTACAATATGAAAACAGGAGATTTTCACCAAGGCATGAAATCGGTGATTGGTTACTTTGATACAAGTGACTATCTGAAGGATAATATATATATATAACATTTCATAAGTAAACAAGACAGTTTTAGGCAAAATGAAGGACAAATGTAATTGAATAATAATGAAAGAACTTGGTGGTTTGAGAGCAAAAATCTATACATATAATGTTGGTAAGAGTGAAGAGAAAAATAAAAAGGTGGCAAGAAATGTTTGCTAAAGAAAAATTCAAGACTACAAGGCACTGTGTGTTCAACATTATTGAAAAATACAGGACCATGAACCTGGTTCAAAGTGAAAAATACAAAATCTACACAGTTGAAGTCAGTAAGAAAGTGTTGACCCTGCATGACAACAGGAGATCTGTCTTAGAAAATGAAGCAAATACACTACCATAGGGACATTATAAAATCAAGTTTATTAATAAAAACATCTCATTAAAGAATTTTAACTATATGTATTAGGGCTTCTATTCTGTCCCTCCAGAATAATTCAACTTTTCTCTCAGTGTGGCTCCATTGTCTGAAAATTATCATAGAAGTAAAGTACTTCAATAACATGCTTTAAAATATTGTTAGTTAATAACAAATAATATTTTAACATTTCTATGTGAAATTCCAAGTGTAAATTATTTGACCCTTGACAATTTTAAGCAAAATAAAGAACATTATGTTAAATTTCTTACAGTTAACAATGTACAGAAATTAAATATGATAATCCATGGTTTAAAGCTAAGGAAGTTTGCGATATTTTAGAATACGTTAATTCATAAGACACTTTGAAAGACAATGTGAAAAGTAAGTATATAAAAAACTACTAACAATTTTATAAATGGATGTGGTCAATAAATAGTTTGCATACCATGGCAAGCAAGTTTATATGATACATCTTGGTGGATTAAAACTGTGTGCCAGACTGAGCACAAACTCAACACCTCAGTTGGTAGAACAATTGCCTGCAAAAGGCAAAGACCCCAAGTTTGAGCCTTCATCTGGCACAGTTTTACACTGTCAGGAAGTTTCATATCAGAGGATACTCTGCTGCAGAGTGAAAATTTCATTTATGTCTATATGGTACTTGATGATCAAAATAGTCTGTGATTTCAAAACAAAGATGTTTGTGATGTTTTAGAAATCCTAACTCTAGAGATACAATTACTAAAACCTTGATATAGAAGATATGCAGAATTTTATAGAGTTCTTAGATTCTGTTCACTGCAACATTCATAATATTGATGTAAAAATTGGTTTTATCAACGAATCAGCTCTCTACAAACTTACAAGTATATTCAAATCTAAAATACCTTCAGCCGAAAAATCTACAAATTGGATGACTAATCATGTTTTGCCATCAATTCGAGAATGTGGTGAATATAGGATAAGAAAGGAAACGAAACATTTCTACAATAACCAAATAGAACACAAAAGTACTTGTGATAATAGATAACGAAAATAATCCATGGTTCAGGGCCAGGGACATTGCAGAGATATTGGAATATAATCAAATACATAGAGCATTTTAATATATTGAAGATACTATTCCATTAGAAAAATTAAACCTATCCAATTTAGACAGTTTAAAAGGCAATGAAAAATCAGCAGTATTGTGTAATGAACCTGGCTTATATACATTAATTTTAAAATCTAAAAACTAAGAAGCCAAACAAATTAGAGAATGAGTTACACATGAATTTTTACCATCAGTTAGAAAATATGGCGATGTAAATTACAAAATAAAGACAACTATTCATAAAATGAGGTCCACGATTTCAAAAATAAAGTTGAAATTATGAAAGATAGTATCAAAATTATGTTCAATATTGCTGGAGATATAATTCAAGAGAAAAATGAACTTATTGAAACTCATGCTACTCCTCCAACCATTAATGAAAGTAAACATAGTGAATGTATATTAATAAAGAAAAATCATATATGAGAATATCCATATTATGTTATAAGAAATCAACATATTTCTGTAAATTCTAGATTGAATGAATTACAAGATTATACAGAAACATTAATAATTTTAAGGATGAGAAATACAAATTCAATAAATGTATATAATTTAATGAATGAAAGATTACCAGTAATTTCTCATGGAAACACTTTTGAAATAAGTTTAAACAAAGATATTTTTGTAAGAGTAATACAGAATATTAAAATAGATCATTAAATAATATTTTTTCTATATTTACCCAATTGTTGTATCAAATCATTTTTTTAAATTTTTTAATTCTCCATTAGTTTGTTTGCTGGCCAGGGTGGCCGAGTGGTTCTAGGCACTACAGTCTGGAACCGCATGACCGCTATGGTCACAGGTTCAAATCCTGCCTCAGGCATGGATGTGTGTGATGTCATTAGGTTCGTTAGGTTTAAGTAGTTTTAAGTTCTAGGGGACTGATGACCTCAGAAGTTAAGTCCCATAGTGCTCAGAGCCATTAGTTTGTTAATTTATCTTATTACCAAAAATATTCGTTTATTAAATCCAAAATTTCATTAAATTTATAATTACCCAATAACAGTTTTAAAACAAATAGTAATAAGTGACCACATATTTCTTCATCACAATTCTGAATTTGTTGTCCATTACAGTACAACTCACTTGAACCGAGATATTTAACTAATTCTTTTGGAAAATTTCCTCCAAATGAATCAAATACTATTTTTTTCTGATGACTACCAACATTATCAAATCTACCTAAATTATTCCAGATTCAAATATTTTTGTCTCATTATGTAAATCATCAATAATATATACTCCCCAAATTATTCAATTTTTAATTGCTTAGCATGTTTTTCATGATCAAAATTACTTACTGTATTAGGGTATATGTGGATTACTTCTTGCAATTTTTTTTGCTCCACTTCCTCTCTTTTCCATTGACACACTATATCTTTTTTCTTCTAATTGTTTATCAGTTTTTTTTGTTTATTATTGCATTTTCGATTGCTGCAGGACTACCAGGTAGTGAACCAATATTTGATAAATATGGTAATTCAGATAGCAGTTATTGTAAAAATCTACCTTCATGTTTTGTTAATCCAGAAATGTCTTTCTCTTTTGTTAGATATTCGATAATCTTTCTGAGAATTAGAGTGCCTACTGTAGTAAGTACACTTCAACCAGTTTTTTTTCCTCTCTCTTTCCGTTTGGTGCATCAGTTTCGTTTAGTTTAGTTATCTCATGGTCTGTGTATCATTTTCACGATTCTTTTATCGATGTGATGTGGAACAAGTCAGATTACAAGAATGATATATACATACATGAATAGTGCTTAATATTAATGTTACTGAAATTTTTTAGTTCTACACATGCAACTACCTTTAGAGGTACAGTTTTTTCCCAGTTTTAAAACAGAAACACGTCCATGGAATAGAAGTAGTTGTCCAAAAAATTATTTTAAGCTAGATTTAAAATTTGATCTGCTACCTGCCAGACACTTTAAGTTTTTGGGCATATTATCAAAGATTTTTGTTGCTAAATAATGTACTCCTTTTTGAGCAACTGACATCTTCAATAACTGATAGTAAAGGCCATTTTCCCTATAGTGTTGTATGTATGAACAGCACTGTTCTTTGCAAACTGAGATGAATTATTTATAACGAATTTTATTAGTGAATATATGTACTCTGATGGTGCAGTTAAAATACGTAACTCCTTGAGTAGGTGCCTACATGACGTCATTGGGTGAACACCACTAATTATTCTCACTGCTCTCCTTTGTCCATTCAATACTTTATGTCTAAGTGGTGAGTTACCCCAGGAAACTACCTATGAGACATTATTGAGTGGAAATATGCAAAGTATGTTAGGAGGATGATCTGTTTATTACCAAGACTAGCGATTATATGATGAGTGTAGAAAGCTGAACTTAATTGTTTGAGAATCTCAGTAATATGCTTCTTTCAGTTCAAGTTGTCATCAATGTGAATACCCAAAAGTTTGGAGAAATCTACCTTGTTAACTGAGCCCTGTTCATATGCTACATCAATTATCGGTATGACTCTATTCGGTGTACAAAACTGGATATAGTGAGTTTTTCAAAATTAAGGGGTAGTCCATTTCCTGAGAACCACTTAATAATTCTTTGAAAGATATCCTTAAGAATATCTTCAGCTGCTTCTGTAAGGGGATTTATTATAACACTCATGTCATCTGCAAATAGTACTAATTCTGCTTGCTGAACATTTAGTGAGAGGTCATTCACATGAACAAGGAACAGCAGAGGACCCACAATTGATCCCTGTGGGACTCCATTTGTGATAACTCCCCATTCACTAGAATTTACCACCCTCCCAACATTATTTGTGTTAATCAGCACAACTTTTTGCTTTGTGTTCATTAAGTATAATTCAAACCATCTGTATGTATAGCCTTCAATTCCATAAAACCTGAGTCTTTCTATGAGTGTAACATGATCCACACAGTCAAATGCCTTGGAAAGATCACAAAAAATACAACATGGCGATAATTTTGAATTTCGGACTTGTACTATTTGGTGGGTAAATGTGTAGATAACATTCTCAGTCGAGTAACCCTTCTGGAATCCGACTACGAAATGCTGAGTAAACTATTCTCACTTAAATGTAAGACTACTCTGGAATATATAGCTTTTTCGAATATTTTAGAAAATAAAGTCAGCAGTGAGACAGGTCTATAATTATTTAAGTAACTCTTGTCCCCTTTGTTGCAAAGAAGTTTGACAATTGCATATTTCAATCCATCTGGAAATATTCCCTGTGCCAGTGAAGCACTACATTTATCACTAAAGACTCCAGTTATTAAATTAGAACAACACTTAAAAATTCTGTTAGAGACTCCATCAACACCAAATGATCTCTTGTTTTTCAGTATATTTATGATTCCATTAATTTCAGTGAGTGATGTTGGTGCTATTTGCAAAGGCCTTAAGTCCTGGAGAATGACATTTTAACTTTTTTTTGCTTCTTCAACTGCACCCTTTAATCCTATTTTAGCTACTAAATTCAGAAAGTGATTCTTAAAAATATTGCAACTTGTGAATTATCACTCACAACATCATCATTTCGCTTTATTGCTATGGTATGCTGTGCACTGTCAGGGTGCCTGTCTCGCATTTGACAGTATTCCATGTATTGTTAATCTTATTATCCGCATTATTAATTTCTGTCAGAATACATAAGTTTCTCGACTCCTTAATGACTTTCCTTAAAATATTACAGTATCTTTTGTAGTAAGCAAGTAATGTTGGATCATGACTTATTCTGGCCTGTACGTATATTTCCCTCTTCCTCTTACACAATATCTTAATTCCCTTAGTAATCCATGGCTTACTTGACTTCGTAATGGCTTGTTTTTGGGTTAACATTTCAAGAAATCAACTCTCAAATACTGAGACAAATTACAGTGGAATAAATTGAATTGGCATCAGCATCATTTTCTGTGTATACTTTGTCCCATTCTACCTCTTCTAGGCTGCTATTAAACTCTGTATCCTGTACACATTAATAAGCCTCCCTGCCTTGTATGAACCTGTCTGAAGTCTGTAAGGTGCTATATGTGTTATTTCCATTAACTGTGCATCATGATGGGAGAGCCCCTTAACAACTTCGTACACATTAATAGTTGCTGCCTGAGCGCTGTCTATGAAAATCTTATTGATGAGTGACCTGCTATCCTGTTGCACACAAGTAGGAAAATTTACAACAGATACTAGATTGAAACAAACAAACAAAGATTCTAGCTAGTTTTTCCTATCCGTATCTTTCAAGAAATATTCATTAAAATCACCAGAAACCACTAACTGCTTCCTTTTGTCTGATCAATAGCTCAATAATGCCTCTAGATTTTTCATGAATAGCTGAAAGCTACCTTGAGGGGATCTGTAGATTGTTACAATTACTATAGAAGTATATTGAAGTAGCAACTCAGAAGCACATGTTTCAAGGATCTAATCTACACAAAAACTATTTGTTTCAATATTTTTGACTTTGTGCCCAGTTTTTATATAAGTAACAACTCCTCCTCTTTCCATGTTGACTCTACATGAATAATATGCTAATCTGTAATCCCTTAAATTTAACTTCTCCATCCCTGCAGTTACATGGTGTTCAGAGAGACACAAAACATCTATACCATAAGAATTTACCCCATTTTCTAGGCATACAAGAACCTCATCTACCTTATTTTTCAATCCTCTAATGTTCTGATGAAACACACAAATTTTATTTCTTTGTAACTGCTACATACATTATGACACTGTTCTGTTTTAATCTCTTTCAATGCTCTCTGTCTGTAACCTGACTCTAAACTAAAAAATGTGTCCCTCTGACTCCAGTAACCACAGGTATTTTGTCTTGTGTGCATGTGGACCCACTTACATTTTCTGCAAGAACATCAACTAATCTAGCCTTCTCCTCCTATTCAGTTGCAGGCCATGACTAGTGTAACCCCAACTTCCAATTGCACCAACAGGCACAGCACAGATATGAGATTTAGTTTCTGCCAACAGTAAGCCCCAGCTCTCTGCTAACACAGTTTGCAGCTGTATTAACCCAGGGCTGGTCATGGTGCTGCAAAACATCCACAAACCCCACAAGAGTGTGAGCTGTTGCTGCTCCTATTACATACAAGTCACACCTAATACTATAGTACGAACTGCTAGCCAGAACATGGTCCTCACCATCAAAATCTTTCTACAAGGCCCCTAAGTTTTCTGTAACTTGGCTAAGCTTAGCAATAGTTTTCATAATGCTTGTGACCTGATACATGACTCCTAGCCTATACCGCAGCAACTGGCCTACTCCTCTTCCCTGATAAGAATTGATCGATACTATGTAAATGATCATTATGTAGTTTAATTTTAACTGATTTTAGTTTAGTCTTGCCACTAGGTAGTGAGGGATAATCAGTTGAAAAGTTTCTCATTTATATAGATAAAACATTTATAAGGATTACTATTTGTATACTCCCCAACCATTTTCAACCACCCTAAGCTCATACCTAATTACCTTCTTCCGTTCATTTCTCCTCTAAAACATTTGCAGCTAAGTTTTTTCCTAAAGAAGAAGGACTTGTGTGTATTCTCTCTTTTGCAGCAAGCTGAAGTTCTTTATCTGCTTTATGTGTTTTTTCTACTGCTTTATGATCTCTATGAGCAGTATCATGTTTTTTACATTCCTCATCTAATTTATTTATTCTGGGATTACCACGTACTAGTCTTTCTTCTAGTTTAGTAAAAGACCGACAGTATAAGTAGCCTGGAAGATTCGTCTCTGGCACTGGCAGATTATTTAAAGCCCAGTTTACTATTTCTTTACCATACTTCTCACTTTTCCAAATCAATGGGAAGATTATTGAGAAGCCTGATTAGATATGTAATTCCTTTTGGCTTATTGATTGTGAACTCACTACATTTATTTGTTAATATCTGTACTACACCAACGTTTTCGTTGTGATAGTTTTTATTTCCATCCAGTTCTTCTTCATTTATTACAGCTAATCTATCAATCGATTGGCTGACATCATTCATCCAAAGATACTGGTTTTTCTGTATACTCTTTTTTATTAAGTCTTCACCTTTCACCTTTTTTTCTCAGGTGAACTTATTTCTGATTAATCAGAAGAATAAATAGTTAGCACTCTTAATTTTGGAAAATGGTCATTAACAGTTTCTTTTATCAAACCTTTATATCTGATTCCTCCATTTGTTTTCATTGCATTTTGGAATTTTCAGTATATAATACTCCTGCATTACACAATAGATCTGCATAATTTGATAAATCAACTGAATTGCATTTTTCGCTCATGTCACTAGTAGTAATCTGTTTTTAGGTAGTAGATCCATTAAACCATCAATTCATTCATATGTCTTTTCACCAACAGTTAATTTATCTCCGTCAAATGTTACTGGTAATCTTACTTTATATTTGAAGGCACCAACAGGCCTTCATCCAAAATCAGCACCTTCACTATAGTTGACATATTCTAGTGTTCTTTCACTTATATTTATTTTTCAACATCACTGACCTTTATTTTTTTGACATCTCCCTTTTCTTCTTCATATTTATTCTAAAACTCCTGTATTCACTTAATGTGTAATGTCTCTTCTTTTGATTAACTGGCAGTATATCGTTAATTCTTCAGTATGTTTGTGATAAGGAAACATTTGTTTTTCAAACTCTCTGTTTTCTTCGATTCCTTTTAGAAGATTATTACCTAAGCCCATGATTCCCTCTTTATCTTTTTCGATTGCATCAATAACAGACTGATCTTTTTTATATTTTTTGTGTTCTGTTCTTGGCTGATTATTCAATTTTTTAAATTCTTCTTCCAACTGTTCCTTATTTCGTTTAGCTTTTTCCACAATCTGCAGATCATATTTTGCTAAAATTTATTATAGAATAAAAAATATTAAAATTATCTTTTAGTTACTAAGTCACTTAGATGGTCAGTCGGTTTGTTGGTCAGTCAGTCGGTCGGTTGATTGGTCATTTATGAAGTTAATGAGCAAATTTTACCCGTAATAAATAATGAACGAAGGCAGGAGTTACAAATTTTACTCATTCCCTGAGAATGAGAAGACTAAAAGTAATCTAAATCTCCGCAACAGGGACACAGAGATTAATATAAATATTGGCCATGGTAGGATTCATCCTAATCATTCTCAGTTGTACATGAGCTTTAGTATCATTGAACCTGCTGGTGCAGGTTATCCTACATATGATGGAAAATCCACTAAAAAATTTATTGGTAACTATGTGACAAACGTGCTCAAGGTCATCACCATAAAGGAAGGAAATAATATTTTGTCTCTCTAGCTGATGAGTTAGCTACAGAAGACAACATTCTTAATAATATTAATAAGTGAAGTGAAATGGAAAGAAGACAAGGATTTCTGGTCAGATGAGTGTAGGATAATGTCAACAGATGCAGAAAATGGTTTAACGGGAGTAGGACTCGTTATGAGTAGGAAGGTAGGGGAGAGACTGTGTTACTTTGAACAGTTCAATCATAGGGTTGTTCTTATCAGAACCGACAACAAACGAACACCAACAACGATGGCTGAGGTACACATACCGACGATGCAAGCTGAAGATGATGAGACAGAGAAAGTGAATAAGGATGCTGAAAGAGCAATACAGTTCGTGAAGGGAGATGAAAACCTAATAGTCTTGGGGGGGGGGGGGCGGGGGGGACAGAAATGCATTTGTAGTGGAAGGAGTGTAGGAAAAGGTTGTAGGACAATATGGACTTATGACTAATTCAGTTCTGTAATAAATTCAAGTTAGTAACAGCGAGTACTATGCTCAAGAATCACAAGGCTAGCGGTATACATGGAAAAGCCCAGGTGATACGGGTAGATCTCAATTAGATTACTTCATGGTCAGACAGAGATTCCGAAATCAGATACTGGATTGTAAGGTGTACCCAGGAGCAGATATAAACTCAGTTCACAATATACACTCCTGGAAATTGAAATAAGAACACCGTGAATTCATTGTCCCAGGAAGGGGAAACTTTATTGACACATTCCTGGGGTCAGATACATCACATGATCACACTGACAGAACCACAGGCACATAGACACAGGCAACAGAGCATGCACAATGTCGGCACTAGTACAGTGTATATCCACCTTTCGCAGCAATGCAGGCTGCTATTCTCCCATGGAGACGATCGTAGAGATGCTGGATGTAGTCCTGTGGAACGGCTTGCCATGCCATTTCCACCTGGCGCCTCAGTTGGACCAGCGTTCGTACTGGACGTGCAGACCGCGTGAGACGACGCTTCATCCAGTCCCAAACATGCTCAATGGGGGACAGATCCGGAGATCTTGCTGGCCAGGGTAGTTGACTTACACCTTCTAGAGCACGTTGGGTGGCACGGGATACATGCGGACGTGCACTGTCCTGTTGGAACAGCAAGTTCCCTTGCCGGTCTAGGAATGGTAGAACGATGGGTTCGATGACGGTTTGGATGTACCGTGCACTATTCAGTGTCCCCTCGGCGATCACCAGTGGTGTACGGCCAGTGTAGGAGATCGCTCCCCACACCATGATGCCGGGTGTTGGCCCTGTGTGCCTCGGTCGTATGCAGTCCTGATTGTGGCGCTCACCTGCACGGCGCCAAACACGCATACGACCATCATTGGCACCAAGGCAGAAGCGACTCTCATCGCTGAAGACGACACGTCTCCATTCGTCCCTTCATTCACGCCTGTCGCGACACCACTGGAGGCGGGCTGCACGATGTTGGGGCGTGAGCGGAAGACGGCCTAACGGTGTGCGGGACCGTAGCCCAGCTTCATGGAGACGGTTGCGAATGGTCCTCGCCGATACCCCAGGAGCAACAGTGTCCCTAATTTGCTGGAAAGTGGCGGTGCGGTCCCCTACGGCACTGCGTAGGATCCTACGGTCTTGGCGTGCATCCGTGCGTCGCTGCGGTCCGGTCCCAGGTCGACGGGCACGTGCACCTTCCGCCGACCACTGGCGACAACATCGATGTACTGTGGAGACCTCACGCCCCACGTGTTGAGCAATTCGGCGGTACGTCCACCCGGCCTCCCGCATGCCCACTATAAGCCCTCGCTCAAAGTCCGTCAACTGCACATACGGTTCACGTCCACGCTGTCGCGGCATGCTACCAGTGTTAAAGACTGCGATGGAGCTCCGTATGCCACGGCAAACTGGCTGACACTGACGGCGGCGGTGCACAAATGCTGCGCAGCTAGCGCCATTCGACGGCCAACATCGCGGTTCCTGGTGTGTCCGCTGTGCCGTGCGTGTGATCATTGCTTGTACAGCCCTCTCGCAGTGTCCGGAGCAAGTATGGTGGGTCTGACACACCGGTGTCAATGTGTTCTTTTTTCCATTTCCAGGAGTGTAGTAGTGAAGAAGAGTAGGCTGAAGTTTAAGACATTAGTCATGATGAATCAATACGCAAAGATGTGGGATACGGAGATACTAAGGAATGACGAGATACGGTTGAAGTTCTCTAAGGCTAAAGATAGAGCAATAATGAATACCTCAGTAGGCAATGCAACTGAAGAGGAATGGACATCTCTAAAAAGGGGAAGTGGGAAAGAAAAACATAGATACCAAGGTCAATGCGAAAAACAGTGGGTAATAGAAGAAATACTTCAGTTAATCAGCGAAAGATGGAAGTACAAAAATGTTAAGGAAAATTCAGGAACACAGAAATCCAAGTCGCTGAGGAATAAAGTAAGAAGTGCAGGGAAGCTAAGACGAAATGACTGCATGAAAATTATGAAGAAATCGAAAAATAAATGATTGTCAAAAGGACTGACTCACCATATAGGAAATTCAAAGTAACCCTAAGTGAAATTAAAAGCAAGGGTGGTAACAGTAAGATGCCGGCCAGGGTGGCTGAGCGGCTCGAGGCGCTACATTCTGGAACCGCGCGACCGCTACGGTCGCAGGTTCGAATCCTGCCTCGGGCATGGATGTGTGTGATGTCCTTAGGTTAGTTAGGTTTAAGTAGTTCTAAGTTCTAAGGGACTGATGATCTCAGAAGTTTAGTCCCATAGTGCTCAGAGCCATTTGAACAGTAAAAGTACACCAGAATTTCTAATATCATTGGGGGAAGTGGCAACAATTCCGAAGACTGCAAGAGCTCACAATCAGCTTAACAACTCATGCATCCAAGCTACTGACAAGAATAATGCACAGAAGAATAGAAAAGAAAACTGAGAAAGTGTTCGATGACGATCAGTCTGGGTTTAGGAAAGGTGAAGGCACCAGAAAGGCAATTCTGACGTTGCAGTTAATAACGGAAGCAAAACTAAAGTAAAATCAGGTTACGTTCATAGGATTTGTCGAGCTGGAAAAAACGTTCGACAGTGTAAAATGGTCCAAGATGTTCGAAATTCTGAGAAAAATAGCTGTGAGCTATAGAGAGAGACGGATAATATGCAATGTGTACAAGAATCAATAGGGAATAATAAGAGTGAACGACCAAAAACGAAGTTCTCGGCTTAAAAAGGGTATAAGACAGGGATGTAGCCTTTCGCTCTTGTTGCTCAATCTATACATCGAAGAAGCAATGACGGAAGAATAAGAATGGCTCAGGAGTGGAATTAAAATTCAAGGTGAAAGGGTATCAATGATACGATTCGCTTATGACATTGTTATCCTGAGTGAAATTGAAGAAGGATTAATGATCTGTTGGATGGAATATACAGTCTAATGAGTACAGGACATGGACTAAGAGTAAATGGAAGAAAGACGGAATTAATGTAAAGTAGCAGAGATTAGAACAGCGAGAAACTTAACATCAGGATTGATGGTCACGAAGTAGATGAAGTCAAGGAATTCTACTACCTCGGCACCAAAATAACGAGTAACGGACGGAGCAAGAAGGACCTCAAAAGCAGACTAGCACTGGCAAAGAGGACATTCCTGGCCAAGAGAGTCTTCTAGTGTCAAACATAGGCCTTAATTTGAGGAAGCAGTTACTGAGAATGTTCGTTTGGAGCACAGTATTTTATGGTGGTGAAACATGCACTGTTGGAGAGCTGCAACAGAAGGGACTCAAAGCATTTGAGATGTGGTACTACAGACGAATGTTGAAAATTAAGTAGACAGATAAGGTAAGGAATGAGGAGATCTTGTGCAGAATCGGAGAGGAAAGGAATATGTGGAAAACACTGACAGGATGATACGAGCCGGCCGAAGTGGCCGTGCGGTTAAAGGCGCTGCAGTCTGGAACCGCAAGACCGCTACGGTCGCAGGTTCGAATCCTGCCTCGGGCATGGATGTTCATGATGTCCTTAGGTTATTTAGGTTTAACTAGTTCTAAGTTCTAGGGGACTAATGACCTCAGCAGTTGAGTCCCATAGTGCTCAGAGCCATTTGAACCATTTTTTTGATGATACGACATCTGTTAAAACATCAGGGAATGACTTCCACGGTCCTAGAGCGAGCAGTAGAGGGCTAAAACTGTAGAGGAAGACAGAGGTTCGAATGTATCCAGCAAGTAATTGATGACGTAGGTTGCAGGTGCTACTCTGAAGTGAAGAGACTGGCACAGGAGAGGAATTCATGGCGGGCCGCATCAAACCTGTCAGAAGACTAATGACTCAAAAAAATGAAGTCCTGCCCCCTGGGAAGGTGTCAGACTTACATCACTGAGCCCTAGCTCAAGTAGGATTGGTCTACGAGGTCGACCAACAAGCGAAGGAGTCCATTGTTTTTGGCCATGTAGTGCACTTTTTATGTGTATGTGTAAATATAATCTGAAGCACCACTCACACACCAAGAAGTATACTTCCGTTCGGTGAAACTTCTTGGTTTCTGAATAGTGCTTCAGATTATGTGTACACATATAAATAAAAGAAGTGCATCATCAGTTTCCACAGCTGCATGATCACAAGCAGTCAGCACTGGAACATAATGGAGCGGATTTTTCATCTGCACCACCACCCCAAGAAAATTTCATCAGTTGGGAAAACAAAAAGTGAAAGCTAGTGTAAAATGTGACTTAACGTGAACCAGCCGTCTGAAGATGAACCTGTTGCATCCAAACTGGTAACGGTGCTATTTAAATAAATAAATAGCATTGTAAGAAGTGGCTGGTTGCTGTTATCATCTATGAAAGAGTCAACCTACATTTTGTACACAGCCACGGACTCAAAATATCAGTTTTAGACAAAATAGCACGTTCTTCAATTCCGCAAATTTATCTTTATCTTTTGTATCCCCTCTGCACAATTTAGAAACATGGTTGGGATAATTATCCTGCTGCAGAATAAACCCGCCACTAATGAGTCTCCTGCCATATAAAACGACATTGTTGACCAGTATCCAGTGATATCCTTCCTTCTTTAATGTTCCACTAATGCTCACTAGATAACCGGCTTAATCACGCTCAAAACATCTCCATCGTTGGTGTCACACGCTTCTCCACGGATTCGACGAACAAACATTCGACCATTGCTTCCAAATACTTTAGACCTAGCCTCAACTGTGAAAATCACTTTGGACCATTGCTGCAAGCTCTAGTTTTTGTTATCTCTGTACTAATGGTAATTTTTTCACCTTATTTTCTTTGCATAATAACTGTTTCTAAGCTTCTGTGCACTTCTTTAAACCTTTTTCACGAAGACGGCATTGCGCTGTTAGGACAGAGATTCCAGCTGCCCCCATACTATTTAGCCGGCCGTGGTGGTCTAGCAGTTCTAGGCGCTCAGTCCGGAGCCGCGCGACTGCTACGATCGCAGGTTCGAATCCTGCCTCGGGCATGGAGATGTGTGATGTCCTTAGGTTACTTAGGTTTAAGTAATTCTAAGTTCTAGGGGACTGATGACCATAGATGTTAAGTCCCATAGTGCTCAGAGCCATTTGAACCAACCCATACTATTTACTTCCTCGTGTATTTCGCGTATAGTGCGATTCCTCTGACCTTTACTTTGTACATATATGAACTGATCGTCCATGTAACTAGGGGTCTTCCAGATCGCGAGACGCTTCCACTGGTATCAGCCTGCTTAAACCACTGCAATGTAAACTCCACTCTAGATTGTGCTACGCCAGCTGTCGTTGCTGTTGTCTCACGTGAATAGCCTTCCTGATGCAGAGCTATGATTAAAGAAGGGTTTCTCAGTTCAAACCTCATCCTTCCATGCCATTATGAGGTAATATATTATGAACACAATCAGGTATACAAATACAGTGCTCGATGCAGACATTGTACTGTAAACTAATGAGATTGCCGCACGGACAGCTGAAATATTGAGCCTATTTCAGTAGAAAAAAAAATGGTTCAAATGGCCCTGAGCACTATGGGACTTAACTTCTGAGGTCATCAGTCCCCTAGAACTTAGAACTACTTAAACCTAACTAACCTAAGGACATCTTACACATCCATGCCCGAGGCAGGATTCGAACCTGCGACCGTAGCGGTCGCGCAGGTCCAGACTGAAGCGCCTAGAAACGTTCGGCCACCCGGCAAGCTTTCAGTAGAAACGTCTTAGGTAAAGGTACGTAACTGTTGAAGTTGACACTCATCAGCGGCCCTCTGTGCGAACAGCGAGTCAAATACACAACAAAGCCACTTAATCTTTACACATTTATACTTGTTTTACTATCAGAAAGGGGATATGATGGAATACGCAAAATGAAATCCCTTTTTTAACAAAATATACGTAGTTCTGGTAGGTGTTCGAAAACTTTTGACCGGTAGTGTACATCGGATAGGTATCAAAGATAAACCTTTCTACAACTGTGAGAAGAAAAGAGAAGGAAAGGTAAGGCACTAGCTGCTTTCGTGCAGTTCCTTCGAAACACAGGGGAGCCGCTTAATGCAAAAATCTTCCTTCCGGCACTGCTGTTTTAATGTTGTGAGATTCGTCAAATATACAAACACATTTTTTTTCTTCGAGATTGTAAAGCATGAATATGAATTTTTGGTCTGTTTGTTTTTGCATACAGTCCTCCACGGTGTATGGCCCCAAGTTCTGTTGGCTTATTTTTCATTTTGCCTCTCGTCAAGAAGTCAGGTTTCCTTATCTGTATGTATTGTACTTTCTTAGGCACTGTGCAATTTTAAATCATTGAAGAATCTCCTTCTAATAATTTTCGGGTGCGCATCCGAATCCCGTCGACATTCGGCCACATTTCGGCCCAGAGACGTCCGGCAATCGTCAAGTGAGTAGGAAACTACTGGAGAGCCCATTATTTTAAGATGTGGAGCCCCTCTACGACCTCACCGGCATGATGGCCAACTCAGAAGGTCTACTGACATCTCTGTATAAGGGTTAGTTTTCACTAAAGTGAGGTGTCGCGGGATGTGAGCACTACGATTTTTGAGTACGTCTGGTTAAAGCTAACCGTTTACAAGCGCTGATCTGGAGATAGATTGGGTCGAAAGTGGAACGAAGGGTAGCGGTTTGAAGGGCAGAGGGAAAATGTGCCAAGTCAAGCGCCAAGGGGAAAAAACCTCTGTGATACGAGGGTAATCCCAAAAGTAAGGTCTTCTATTTCTTATAAGTACATAGACCTTTTTCATTCTACAATGGTTTACATCAGTTTAATGCTTGAACATTTAGCTATTTCCCGACATAATCTCCGTTTATGTCGATGCATTTTTGTAGACGCTGTGGCAGTTTTTGTATGCCCCTGTCATACCAGCTCGCCACCATGCCAAATATTCTTTTAACCTAGGGAACAGGTGATAGTCACTAGACGCCAAGTCATGACTATAGGGTGGGTAGGTGGTTATGTTCCACTGAAACTGTTAGAGGAGAGCAACGGTTTGCCGAGCGAAGTGTGGGCGAGCGTTGTCATGGAGAATGTGTACGCCCTTGGTCAACATTCCTCTTCTCCGGTTCTGAATTGCCCGTTCGAGTTTTTTCAGTCTCACAGTACCTGTCAGCGTTAATTGTGGTCCCAGCGATTCAGCTCCGACGACGAGATGAAAGAAGAGTTTCATAACTTTCTGAACAGTATGGCGGTGAGCTGGTATGACATGGGCATACAAAAACTGCCACAACGTCTACAAAAATGCATCGACACAAATAGTGATTATGTCGTAAAATAGCTAAATGCTCAAGCTGTTAACTGATGTAAACCACTCTAGAAATAAACAGGTCTATGTGCTTATAAAAAACTAGGAGGCCTTACTTTTGGGATTACCCTCGTAGTTAGGTCGGGTAGTAAGGGTAGTAGCGGATGTCTTGCTGACTGCGATAGGTCATGCAAGGATGGGTTAAGTTAGAAGCGGGCATCATGCAAGCGAATACCCTGTCATGCCATATGTTCGTCATAAGAGATCAGTCCGTGACGGTGCTGCAGCACGGTGGGCTGAAGTCTGGGCTGTGGGAGCCCCCTGCCGCGATGCGTCAGTGGTGACTTTGCGCGAGGGAAGACTCAGGTGCCCCATCGGTTTCTGATGGGCGAGCGTAGAAGTCAAGCGCTCGGAGATGAGTGGTCGCATAGCGGCACCAATCCTCACTCGTTGGCTGCGCTGACAGGCTCAGTGAGGGCCGCTGATGTGTCTCCCCTGTGTAGCGGATGACGTAGCCCAAACCCCTGAGCGTTCTGACCGCTGTAGTAGCCCACTCCCAGAAGTTCAGCTGCTCGCAACCGATGGACTTCGGCGTTGTTGCGGCGGTTTCCGTCTTCTTCTTCTTTGGTGTGACCAGTGTGTCCGCCACGGTGTGTCCTTCCGTAGGTGCTCCATTTACGGAGCGGCGGCAGGCCTCTTCGCCTGCGGTGTCCTCACAGATGTCGTGTGCCGTCTGCGAGCGCAATTGCTGCAGTTGGCTGCATGCCTCCTCCGCCTCTGCAGTCATGGCGGCCTTAAAAGCTGGATCTGCGTCCATAGCGGCTTTGAAGGCCGCAGTCGCCTCCTGCGCCGCGGCCGCCAGCATGGCGTGCATCTCCCGCACTTGCGGCGCCTGCTGCGCAACCGCCGGTGGCCGGCACCCGCGCCACTCTCGCTGGCGCGATATTCCGGTCGCCCTTCGTCAGTGGGAGCTGTCTTCTTTCGGTTGTGTCTTCGTTCGGCGGCGATTACGGCGCCGTTTCGTGTCCTCTCGGTTTGCGCCTTGTCACCAGCGCAGCCGTCGCTGGCGAAAGCCGGGCAGCCACGCCAGTTTGCCACATGTGGCCCGCCGCAGCCAGCACAAGTTGGCGCCTCTTCCAGTCGTCTGTCACAGGCGCGGGTGTCGTGCTCACCGGCGCACTTGACGCACCGTGGCGAGGTGTGGCGGTACTTAGCCACACGCCCTTCGGCTTGGCACCTGTAGCACTGTGGCTTAGGGCCCATGCCTATGGGGAGAGCTTCGGCGGTCACAGGAAAGTCTAAGAGCTTCCTTCACCCGAAGATTTCGCTGCCATCCGTCGCAGTTCCCACTACGACGATATACTGCGGCGGCCTCTTCTTATCCAACACCTTCCATGAAAACCCTGACATGATAGCAAATCCGGCAATATGTCACATAGCTCCGAATAAATCCTGACTAAAGTAATACGATCAACGAGTGAGTAAATGAAATACCACAGACTAACGCAAGAACGCCTAAATGCATGTCATACCTTCCCACCGTGAAACAGACGCAGTTCCGAGGGGGGGAAACGAGAACAGAAGCCGAGATCAGAGCCATGTAGGCTAGAAGGCCCTATGATAAGAGCGGGACAATGGGACACCCGCATTCCGGCCGACCGCCAAGACGTCCATCCCCCGTCCCATGTTAAAAGATAGAGCCCTCCAGATGAACAGTATAGATCTTACGATAACACTAAAAGGGCCACACCAGCTGCAAGTTTTAGTGAGAGACTATATGTGTGTCTGTTACCTAGCAAACATTAAAAATACTGCCCCACCACGAAAAGTATAACGTTTCTCATTGAATAGACAGAGTTTTTGTAGGCGGAGCTTAAAGTTAACATTGAGGCACTGATTGGTCAGTTGAAAACACAGCCAGATACCTTTCTCTTAAACCAACGTCGGTAAACTGTAGTAAGGATAAGTTCGAGAGAGTTGTTACCAAGACGGCGAGGTGTGTGGAGCTGCGACGCCAGCCGCTCTGACGCTGCCTAACCATCGATAAGGTAATGAACGCACGCGATGCCGCGTAAGAGCGCATAAGGCTTCACTCAGAACTGCAGAAGTCTCATCTGTTACATCCCCTTTTTATGTAATACTAGTGCCGATCGTCAATTAAACTTCGAGGTATTCACATTTGCTACTTGAAGTTAAAATCTGAAACGCGATGATTTTTCTGTTATATAATTATTGAGAAGCCACATCGGCCACTGTAATTTACGACAAGTTAAATAAGTAATTAAAGATAATTGAGGGTCACTGTAGACCATTTTTTATAGTTTTCTCTTTTGTTAAACTTTATTTAAACCTAGATTATAGATGTGATATAGCGTAGTTCATCCTTCGATACATTATAGAGCTTTGAAATCCATTCAGGGAATATTCGTTCACATTTTTGTTGAACGCAGTTGGTTTTTATCATCCTGTATTAAAATATTTCCTTTTATCAATAGCACAATTTAGAAACATTGTTTTGTGAGTAGAATAAAAATTCCAATGGTAAACTTAACTGCTTTTTCAACGTTATTTTACCAGCTGACTAAAAATAGGAAAGCCTTGAACCTCTTCCACTAAATTTAGTTAGTATTAAGATTCTTTTACGGCGACTGCAGTGGATCTGACGCTGAAATCATAAAGTATTTGCTTATATCATCGCTAGTCTCACTGAACTCTTCTGAACCCTACATGTCATGTGTGGTCTGGCGTCTCCTTGCCAGCAACAGGTCCCAGGTTCAAACTGGTTAATTTGAGAGGTGGCATGAGCCCCCTCTCATATTTCTATCTTACGATTTTCCTCTCTAATTGCATGCAGTGAAAAGTCGCTATTCCTTCACACGCGGACTTCCCACGCAGCATCTCTCGTCACCCGGGTGGTCCGGTGACAGGCGGGCTCCTCTGATCTGGAAAGGGTTAAGCCGGCGGGTGTGAGGAAGTCGAGTGAATGCTTTGCAGACTTCGACATTGTCAAAAGACACGCCCGGAGAGGTCTGAAGTAGCGGCTGGGCTAGAGGTTCCGTTACTTCGCAGAAACTTAGCGAAAACACTTTCTGGCGGGCTACCAGCGAGGCGAGGGAATGACTTGTGTACCCAGGCAGTTGTGGCGGGAAAATTCCCGCGCTTTCTGCAAAATAGCAACTGTGATTGGCTTGCTCAGGGCATAGCTCCGTGACGTAGCAAAATCAGCGCAGAAATTGGCGCCAAGAATCTCCATTGGTGGAATGGTAGTGCTCTGGCAATAGAGTGGAATTTTCCGCCGGTTTTCGAGTTGCTGATTGGAACGTTTAACCACGGCCACTGTCGTGGGGGCGGGAATGTTGTGTGTTCGGCCTGTACGGGTGCTCTAGGTAGTCGGCTCTCGCCTTTCGGTCGAGGACGTCGAAGCAACCAGCCATCGCCTCCGGTACGCCAGCTCGTGTTCTGGCAGTTAAGAAGACAGTTTGGTAATGTATGTCCGCAGCACCGGAAGATAGGGATTTTCCTAGGTGATAATCAGAGCTCAGTAGAGCGCGCCGGTTCGTCTTTTTCTAATTTTGTTCTGTCTTGAGTAGCAGCAATTAATGTTAGGTTAGCTGTGTGTCTCTCTTAAGATTTGAGTGGCAAGGAATTGGCTCCACGTACCACTTCGTCATAAACCTCACAATCTAGTTTAGGGACAACTTCACCTTCACAGAGTTTGTTTGAGTATCCAATTTGAGCCAATTTGATGTATTATAAATGTTTCATGTGTTTTTGTTTATTATTTTGTGTTTAGTCTTAATAAATCATATTGTTATTTTGGACAGAACTTTCATTCTGTTAATTAGTAGAGCAACCCTATCATTCCTCACTATGTTAATGAAACCTTCGTTTATTTAACTTATTTATCAAATTAAACTATTGCAGGTGCCAAACTCTCTTCTACTCCACTGGCAGGGTTGATTAGAGTCAGTTCGCGTATTTTTTTTAATCCTTGTGCAACAGCAAAAGTCGGAGTTAGAATAGGGGGTGCTTAGAGCATCATTTACATATGTAGATTCAAGAAGAATTTAGTGTTAAATACAATGCTAGCCCCGGAACCTCGCAAATTCCCTAAAAAACACGCTGAGAGCGTCGTTGCGCGAAAGCGGTATGGAGACACGACTTAGAACAAACAGACACCATGCAGAATGTTACACAGTTGCACCTCGGAATCCGGCACGTGACAGCCCCTTCTCGTCACATATCCAAGGCAGCCCCCTGATAAGGGGGCCTTGGATTGCTTCTCGCGCTGTTTCGGCACGCTCGTCTTCTCCACAGTAGGTGGATCAACAGTGTGGACGAGCACAGAGCTCCTGAGTGTGCGGTGGTGGGCCACGCTCGCTGCCTGCAGCTGGATGATGGCGTCTGAGTCAAGGGACTCTACGCCTACCTCTTCCCTGCAGCAGTTGGCTATCACATCATACATCTCCGTCCACGACCCTCTACTGCTCTGAAAATACAGAGCGGGGACAGGTGTATGACGTTCTTCGCGTTTCCGTTCCGAATTCCTGCTGCGTTGCGGTGTCGAATGCTTCTTCTCTGTGTCTGCCTTCTTCTTCTGTCCGTTTCTGCCCATTCTGTGACGCGAGGACACGACAGTTTTGCTGTGTCATAATAACGACGCACGACAATTTGCTTTGCGTCACGCCACAGTCCAAGCACAGCTACGCAGTCCTTCTTCTGGCCAAACACAGGTAGCGCGCTTCACCAGTGACGCGCGCGCCTCCACTGCTCGAGCGCAACTACTAGAGAGCCCACATGCATTCACGGTATTTATACCGAATCTTGGGCATGCGAAATCTGCTGGCGTCTTTCGGCGCATGCGTTAGGCGATAAAACGAGCGGGACAACCGAACTGTGTGTGCTGCCCTCGTTGGTCGAAGTGAAGATACACCCGCCTTCGGCAACAGTTATAATAAACAGTAGGAAACACTGTATTTCCAAGGCATACTCAGTGGAATACAATAGAACAAAAATTTCAGCTCCATTTCCAGTTTCTGGGATACAGTAATCAAAAACTCGGTGGAAATACGTCTTGCCGATAAGCTTGTACACTGAAGACCCAAAGAAACTGATATGTTGTTTGTTGTTGTTGTGGTCTTCAGTCCTGAGACTGGTTTGATGCAGCTCTCGATACCCGTTGCCTGTCTCATACATCTTGCTCACCAGATGGTAGAGTTTTGTCATGACTGGCTCTCCCAAGGCCATCAGTAGTTCTAATGGAATGTTGTCTACTCCCGGAGCCTTGTTTCGACTCAGGTCTTTCAGTGCTCTGTCAAACTCTTCACGCAATATTTTATCTCCCATTACGTCTTCATCTACATCCTCTTCCATTTCCATAATATTGTCCTCAAGTACATCGCCCTTGTATAAACCCTCTATATACTCCTTCCACCTTTCTGCTTTCCCTTCTTTGCTTAGAACTGGGTTGCCATCTGAGCTCTTGATATTCGTGCAAGTGGTTCTTTTCTCTCCAAAGGTCTCTTTAATTTTCCTGTAGGCAGTATCTATCTTACCCCTAGTGAGACATGCCTCTACATCCTTACATTTGTCCTCTAGCCATCCCTGCTTAGCCATTTTGCACTTCCTGTCGATCTCATTTTTGAGACGTTTGTATTCCTTTTTGCCTGCTTCATTTACAGCATTTTTATATTTTCTCCTTTCATCACTTAAATTCAATATTTTTTTTGTTACCCAAGGATTTCTACTAGCCCTCGTCTTTTTACCTACTTGATCCTCTGCTGCCTTCGCTACTTCATCCCTCAAAGCTACCCATTCTTCTTCTACTGTATTTCTTTCCCCCATTCCTGTCAATTGTTCCCTTATGCTCTCCCTGAAACTCCTGGCGGGGACTACTCAAGAGGACGTCGTTATCAGGAGAAAGAAAACTGGCGTACTACGGATCGGCGCTGCGGTCGGCAAAGCCTGTATAAGGCAAGTGTCTGACGCAGTTGTTAGATCGGTTATTGCTACAAAAACGGCAGGTTACTAAGATTTAAGTGAATTTGAACGTGATGTTATAGTCGACGCAAGAACAATGGGACACAGCATATCCGAGATGGCGACGATGTGGGGATTTTCCCCTTACGACTATTTCACAAGTGTATCGTGAATATCAGGAATCCGATAAAACATAAAATCTCCGACATCGTTGTGGCCGGAAAAAGGTCCTGTAAGAATGGGACCAACGACGCCTGACGAATCGTTCAACGTGACAGAAGTGAAATCCTTCCACAAACTGCTGCAGATTTTAATGCAGGGCCATCAACAAGTGTCAGCGTGTATATCGTTCAACGAAACATCATCGATATTGGATCTGTCCTATTGATGACTGGAAACATAGTGCCTGTCCGGAGGGGTCTCGTTTGAAATTGTTCGAGCAGATGGACGTCTACGGGTATGGAAGCAAATTCATGAATCCCTGGACCCCGCATTTTAGCAGGGGACTGTTCAAGCTAGTGGAGGCTCTGTAATGGTGGGGAAGGAGTGCAGATGGAGTGATATGGGACCCCTGATACACGATATTAGGCAGGTGCACCAATTTCTTTGGCTCTTTAGTGTAAATCGTTATAACAGCTTTCCACTGCATAAAAACTGGAATCCTATAATTGAAATTATGCATTCCCAGCGGAATCGTCGGGGTCATTCGATAGTGATTACATTATCTCTGACTTACACCACCGAGGGCAGCACACGCAACTCGGCCGCCCCGAGCATATCGCCAACTGAGCATGCGACAAAAGACGTCAGCACATTTCGCATGCACGAGATTCGGCGTTAATACCGTGAATGCACCTGCGCTCTTCAGTAGTTGCCTAATCACTTAAAGAAGGCCGGACGCCTCTAGGACGGAATATCTTGGCAGAATGTCGACGGGATCCGGCTGCACACTAGATAATTTTTAGAAGAAGAAGTACTCCGAGAAAATTAAAGAATTTACATGGTAAGAACTGTGTATGGTGTGATTTCTCTTTACATACACTAAAGAGCCAAAGAAACCTGTACATCTGCCTAATGTCGCATAGGCCCCAGCGAGAGGTGCCACAGTACGATGTGACATGGACTTAACTAATGTCTGAAGTAGTGATGGAGGGAACTGACACCGTAAATCCTGCAGAGCTGTCTATAAATCCGTAAGAGTAAGAGGGGCTGCAGGCATCCCAGATATACTCAGTAATGTTCGTGTCTGGGGAGTTTGGTAGGCAGCGGAAGTGTTTAAACTCAGAAAAGTGTTCCTGGAGCCACTCTGTAGCAATTCTGGACGTGTCGGGTGTCACATTGTGCTGTTGAAATTGCCCAAGTCCGGCGGAATGCACAATGGAAATGAATAGATGCTGGTGATCAAACAGGACGCTTAACTACGTGTCACCTGTCAGAGTCGTATCCAGACGTATCCCATATGACTCCAACTGCACACGCCCCACACCATTACAGAGGCCGCACCAGCCTGAGCAGTCCCCTGCTAACATACAGGGTGCATGAACACATGAGGTCCGTACCCGTATTCATCCGCTCGATACCATTTGAAATGAGACTCGTCCGACCAGGCAACATGTTTCCAGTCATCAACAGTCCAATGTTGGTGTTGACGGGCCCAGGCGGGGCGTGAAGCCTTGTGTCGTGCAGTCATCAATGTTACACGAGTGGGCCTTCGGCTCCGAAAGTCCATACCGACTATGTTTCGTTGAATGGTTCTCATGCTGACACTTGTTGAAGGCCCAGCACTGAAATCTGCAGCAATTTGCGGAAGGGTTGCACTTCTGTCACGTTGAACGATTCTCTTCCGTCGTCGCTGGTCCTGTTCTTGCAGAACCTTTTCCGGCCGCACCGGTGTCGGAGATTTGATGTTTCATCGGATTCCTTATCTTCCCGGTACTCTCGTGAAATAGTCGTAATGGAAAATCCCTGCTTCATCGCTACCTCGGAGATGCTAGTCCCGTAGCTCATGCGCTGACTAAACACGACTTGAAACTGACTTAAATCTTTATAAGCTGCCATTGTAGCAGGAATAACCGATCTAACAACTGCGCCAAACACTTGTTTTCTTATATAGACATTGCCAACAGCAGCGCCGTATTCTGCCTGTTTGCGTATCTCTGTATTTGAATACGCATACCTATACCTGTTTCTTTGGCACCTCAGATTATGTTTTGTATATATACAAAACTGTCCGCAGTATGGTTCAATAAACCAAAGTCAATTAAGAAATAAGTCAGTGGCAGGTCGTCTAAACATGGCTCTGAGCACTATCGGACTTAACATCTGAGGTCATCAGTGCCCTAGAACTTAGAACTACTTAAACCTAACTAACCTAAGGACATCACACACATACATGCCCGAGGCAGGATTCGAACCTGCGACCGTAGCCGTCGCGCGGTTCCAGACTGAAGCGTCTAGAACCACTCGGCCACACCGGCTGGCACAGGTCGTCTGCTGCGAATGTATGCTACAGCAGACGCTGTAGTGTCGCCCCCACAGGTATAACACGGCCCGCTCCCAATATTGCTACCGCCGAGGCCTGCCCGCTGTACTGCCCGGAGGCAGAAGCAGTGTGGGAAAAAACTTGAGCGGCGCCGAGGACACGACGTAGCGAGGCCCGCATTCTCTCTTCTCTCTTTGATTCCGTCGGCAGGCACCGGCTGTAAAGCGCGGTGGTCTGCCGCCAAATTGCAGCTCCCCCGCTGTCCGTACGGGCCGAGGCAACCGGTTTCCCGGGGCGGGCGAACGCTCTCGCACAACAGGTAATTGCGTTTTCTTTGGTCGCAGGGCGCCGCCTCGTACGCTGTTTGCTCGGCTGCCTATTCTTCCTTTTGTTGTTGCGCCTCCTCCAGTTCTTGCACTTCTTCATGTCGCCTGGTAGACCGGGAAGCCTAACAATTTGAGAATGAGTACTGCGAACACGAACGACCGAAAATCCTGTGAGGTATTTCGACCTCAGTGCAAACAGTCCGTAACAAGGGTTGCTTCATACCAGACTTGTCACTACACAGGATTCTGAGCGGCGCTGAAATTATTACAAGAGGAGGAACGTATATGAAATTATTACAAGAGAAGGAGCGTAAATGAAATTTTTCTATTTGTTTTTGCGTAAACACTGTTCTCCAGTTTCTAAAACTGCTTCTTTTTTATACAAGTAAAATAGTAAGTTTGAGAACGTATATCTCCCCATGAACTAAATTTGAGTTACTATGCATTGAGTCTTAAACGATTAATAGGTTTCATTCAGTGTTTTTTGGTATACAGCTCTAGATGAGTAATACGAGAACAAAAGCCGCTATAATAAATGAAAAGCACCAGTTTTCTTTTGTTCTACAATATTACTTTTATTGTTAACCGGTTTCCGGCTTACAAGGCCGTCTTCAGACGTTTACTGAGTATTATCACCAAAGAAGTTAAATGTTAGCAGACAACATTGGAAGAGAAGTAACACATCTACACTGAAGTAGAAACATACAGTAAGTAACAGCTTTGCAATTAAAAAGCAAAAACTGGACACTACATAAATACCAATGGAGTGGACAGGAAAACCTTTAGCACAAAATAGGAATAGCATCCCTACGTAACAGTTTCCATTAATAAACAAAACTAATAAAATAAAATAAAATTAATACTAGTCAAGGTTGCATCAAGAGGTATGAAACATGGAGAGTGATACACAAACAATTAAAAGAAGATACAGTTATCTATGTAAATACAGAATACATAAGGAACTTAAGCAATATCAATAAGATAAACAGAAATTAATAAATGCAGTAAAATGGAGGTGTTTCAGGGAACCTACAGTTTGAGAATGTGGTGGTACTGCATTTTAACATTAACATTATGATCAAAGCAGCGGCTGTGTATCAGTTTTCATTAAATAAATGTAAGTAAAATACGAACAGTATTTGATGAGACAATACAAGGCGTGTTAAACATGGACAGTAATACAAGTACCAGTTAAAAGAAAGGCTTAACTATTGAAACTACAGTCTATGTGGAATACAAAGACAACTTCAACAAACAAAACAACTTAATGAACACAGGGAAATGGAAATATGTAGGAAGAGAGACTGTGTCTACTCGGTTGTTATTTATGTACTGTTCAGTTTTTACTTTTTCATCGCAAAACTGTTACTTACTGTATGTTTCTACTTCAGTCTAGATGTGTTACTTCTCTTCCAATGTTGTCTGCTAACATTTAACTTCTTTGGTGATAATACTCACTAAATGTCTGAAGATAGCCTTGTAAGCCGAAAACCGGTTAGAAATAAAAGTAATATTGTAGAACAAAAGCGAACTGGTGCTTTTCATTTATTATAATGCTGTTCTACCAAGAACCGACGGAAGATTCTGTTAATATGAAAAACCGCTACATTGATTTAACGATCTGAAATTACGTCAATTCAAGATTAATTCCAGAATATTCAATAAGTTGGTACAAGATATATTTTAATTAATGTACCAATTACATTACGTTGTCAATGAAAATTAAAACAGTGAACCATAAAAATAATCAAAAATAATATAGAAAATCCTGTTGGAAAGAAACAAAATAATCAGGGGAAAATGCCAAATCAATATTTGTCAATGTGGCAATGTGGAGGAATGGAAGTAAACTATAAAAAGAGCACAGTATTTCCTTCCGCTACAATTCTCAATCTATTATTCGAACGTTTAGCAGACAATCCTTGCCAAAATTGTTCTGTGAGCGCATAATTTCAATAACAAAAAAATGCCATAGTTCAACAAACAAATCAACGAATACGGAATATGATGCAAGGGGATGGAGCAATATTTAAACCCACTGATGCAACGATGAACCAAGATGAAATCGTAAACTTCCAAATGCAATTCGTATATTCGATCAATTTCTCCGTTATGCCCTCACAGAAAGCATCTAAACAACACCGTACAAGCGGAAATATTAACCAGAAATGAGAAGGTAAGTCACTATTCATACCAAAAACTTGATTTGTTTTAGACAACTTACTGTTTAGCTTTAAATGACTTCAATTTTTGGCAAGATTAGTGTACAATATGACTGTTAATAAATCACAAGGGTAAGCATTCACATGTTTAGTACAAAGTCTACACACCCACGTTCCAGCAAGCACCCCATCCTGCCTCCCTCCTCCCCTGTTCCGGTCGCCTATGCCTAGGTCAGAAGATTGTTTTAGAGGTCTGCGATTATTTTTTCCACTTACATAATGTGTATATTGTTCATTGTGCCGCGTTTCGGTCACAGACATTATCGAATGAAAATTAGACCAGAAGCTCGAATTCGATGCGTCGCGTCAACAACAGTGCTCTGCCCTACTCGGGTGGGTGGCAGACTTATGATGCAAAATGGTTCAAATGGCTCTGAGCACTATGGGACTTAACTGCTGAGGTCATCAGACCCCTAGAACTTGGAACTACTTAAACCTATTTAACCTAAGGACATCACACACATCCATGCCCGAGGCAGGATTCGAACCTGCGACCGTAGCGGTCGCGCCTTATGATGCAAACCTTCCGCCACATGATAGACTGTGCCAGAACCATGAACTTAGAACGTTGAGAGTGTTGTGTCTCGTCTTCTAGACGTCAGGTACGCGATAGTGAAATGGTGAAGAGGGTGATCTAAGTTAGAGTAGCGCACTTCGTGTGTTGATTCCATTACCAGTTTTGGTATAGTGAAACAGTTAGAAAATGCCACTGTGATATGGTAATGTGGGAATTACCTGTGACAAATTTCTGCTCCGGAATGTCGCCTGACATGCAAGCACTGTGGCATCTTTCATTAATTGGCGACGCCACCGCTGATGAGATTTTGTTAGAAAGATTTTAATGAGTAGTCAGTAACCTTAAATGTGATTTCTATTAATTTATCTTTCATTCAAGAGTTGTGGATACTTAGGACTGCGATAGTCATATTTCCTGGCACGAATTTAAATAATCATATGTTTACTTTTAAGCTCATTGTATATTTTACACATGTTTCTTTGGTGGTGTCTGCACCACGCATTGCTGATATTGTCCGGTGTCTATATCAATGTCGTCTATTTTTGTGGGTATTTTAGACACAGTGTGGCAATTGTGCTGATAAGAATGAAAGCATTGAGCGAAGCGAGGTTAGAACAGGCGGACAATAAGAGCGCGTTTTAACAGCAAGGAGCATAATCTGGACAGGCATGTAAACCCATGCAGTGACGAGATGCTTAACTTTTCCAGCGAACAGTCAGGTACAAGCATAGGAGATAGGGAAACAGCAGCATCAGAGACGCTGCTGGAATCTGAATTGATTGAAGTTACTTCATCCTTTAAAAATTGTATTACTAAAACCGATAGCCATAACTCAACAATCAAAATGTTCTTTACAAAAATTATCTCTTATAACAAAAATTTCTCTGTCATTAAATTAGTTACTAAAATGGTAAAGGAATGACAATGATATTTATAATTTTATTATAAAAACTTCTCTGTCATGAAATTAATTACTAAAAATGGTAAAGGAGTGGCAAGGCAAATGAACAGATAACCTTACTTAATCATGTCTGAAACTGAAATTAACTAACCCACACTAACAAAGGGAAACCCTACAAAACTTTTTGTTATTCAAACACATCACAATTACGTGCAAGCAAACAGTGCAGCAACCAGGTAGCCTTCACTTCTGAAAATTAATATTTACCAGATCATCCATCTATGCATCTTTATCTCTGTGCTCTGCAAGCGATTTCCATCCGATGCGTAGCGTAACCACCACCCAACCCTGTCACTAGCTTCACTTAGAATGCCTGCTGCAAAGATCACACAGCTTGCATTCAGAAACTCTGTGGCGTAACATATCAACTATTAAAAACTACCGTTTGAAAAATGTTTAGTGTACATATATGAAATATGACACACCCATCGAAAATATAAAACTCAGATCACGTTCCTTGAATACCAAAAGTAAACTGGGAACCTTAAAACCTGCGCTGGCTCTCCGAGAACACATTCATTATTATATGTAGAACTATTGTAGCAGACTGTAAAGAACACATCCATTTTATACAGAAAATACACTGATGAGACAGGACGTTATTACCACCGGCTTAATTGCTTATTTTTCCGTCTGTCGAACGAAATACATTACTGATTCTGACAAGGGAACGTCCCCATCGCACCCCCCTCAGATTTAGTTATAAATTGACACAGTGGATAGGCCTTGAAAAACTGAACATAGATCAATCGAGAAAACTGGAAGAAGTTGTGTGGAACTATGAAAAAATAAGCAAAATATACAAACTGAGTAGTCCATGTGCAAGATAGGCAACATTAAGCACAATCGTACCTGATGAGCGCCGTGGTCTCGTGGTTAGAGTGAGTAACTGCGGAATGAAAGGTCGTTGGTTCGAGACCTCCCTTGAGTGAGAATTTTACTTTCTTTATTTTCGCAAAGTTACAATCTGTCCGTTCATTCATTGACGTCTCTGTTCACTGTAATAAGTTTAGTGTCTGTGTTTTGCGACCGCACCGCAAAACCGTGTGATTAGCAGACGAAAGGACGTGCCTCTCCAATAGGAACCAAAAACATTTCATCGCAAGGTCATAGGTCAACCGATTCCTCCACAGGAAAACACGTTTAATATATTCTTTACGACACTGGTGACGGCACGTGCGTCACATGACAGGAATATGTTGTCGACCCACCTAACTTGCACACTTGGCGAATGGGTAAAAAGATTTTTCTACCTTGCCTGATTTAGTTTTTCTTGTGGATGTGATAATCACTCCAAAAAAAGTGATGAAATCATAAGAGTTTGTCACATAAACTGCATCAAATGAATGCAACAGTTTCAGAGTCGCACAGTTTTCCCTGTGCTCTGTCAAAGCATATGTTTTTTACGTTTTCAAATGTTTCCGTGCGTAGACCGTCAAATTCTGTATATGTCCAAGCAAATCTGAACATGTCCTGGAATTTTGGAGAGCGAAGTTGATTATGTGTGAGTGCCTGAACTTTGATAATTATCTGAAAATAAAAAATTAAAATTTTCACCCGAGAAAAGATTTGAACCAAGGACCTGTCGTTCTACAGCTGCCCACGCTAACCACGGGACCACGGCGCTCGTAAGCTAATACTCTCCTTGATGTTGCGTACCTTGCGCATGGACTACTCAGTTTGTATATTTTGCTTACTTTTTTCATAGTTCCACACAACTTCTTCCTGTTTTCTCGATTGATCTGTGTTCAGTTTTTCAAGGCCTATCCCTGTGCCAACTTATAACTAAATCTGAGGGGAGTGCGATGGGGAGGTTCCCTTGTGAGTATCAGGTATACGACAGTTTGTCGGTAGGTTTATGGAGGCATGTGCCGTTATACTTCTGGGTACACGTCATATAATTCGCGTAAATAGCGGGTCACTGATTTGCGTGCGCGGCGATGTCGCCCGATAACCACCCAGGTGAGTTCCATATGATTTATAACATTCGATTGCGGTCGCCGAGCCATCAGCGTGAATTTACTATAATGCTCCTCAAGCCAATGTAGCACGGTTCTGTTTCGGAGACACGGGCAATTATACTGCTGAAAGATGACATCGCCGTCGGGGATGACATCAAGCACGAAGGGATGCAGGTGGTTCGCAGCTGTCAGCGAGTCTTCGATTGCAAACACAGGTCGCATGCATACTAAGGAGAATGTCTCCCACGGCATAACAGTGTTCCCACCAGTCCGCACGTTTCGAGCGGCCTTTCACCTGCATGACTGTGTTTGTGGAGACGACCAGCGACGTAGTGCAGCAAAAATTTGATCCACCCCAAGAGCGGACGCGTTTTCATTGATCGACGGTCGAATCCTGATGATCCCGTGGCCACTGCAATCGTCACTTACGATATCGTTGGATCAACACGTCAACACGCAGGTGTGGTCTGCTGCGGAGCTCCATGTTCAGCAATGTACGATCAACGGTGTGCTTCGAAACACTTGTGCCTTCACCAGCATTCTGCTCTTTCGGCAGAAATGTCACAGATCACTATCTATCCTACTTTATAGAGCAGACAGTCCTCCGAACCCTGCTGGCCGCTGTGACCTAGCGGTTCTAGGCGCTTTAGTCCGGAACCACGCTGCTGCTACGCACGCAGGTTCGAATCCTGCCTCGGGCATGAATATGTTTGATGTCCTTAGGTTGGTTAGGTTTAAGTAGTTCTAAGTCTAGGGGACTGATGACATCATCATGTGCTTAGAGCCATCATCTGAACCTCCGAACCCCACGTTCTGTGAAGAGTCGTGGACAGCTAACCATTTAGCCCTTAGTGATAGTTTGAGTGTCCTTCTAACTCTCTCCGTAGATGATCACGATAGTGGCCCGTGAACATTCGATCACCTTCGCCGTTTTCGGGATATACGTTCTCAGGCTCTGCGTAGTAATAACCTGCCTTTTTTTTTTGCCTCCTTCCTCCCCTGTGTAGCCCTACCTTTTCCTCTCCAAAAATGCCGCCATCCTCAGGGTGCTGTTAATAGTAAGACTTATTGCCATAAACCGAAAATAAAAGCGGAGACATACTCTGCTATGCCTCAGGGGGCGACGACACACTACTCAGAAATGCACCTCTCTCTCTCTCTCTCTCTCTCTCTCTCTGCAGGTATGAAGCAAGTGATGAGTTTAGAAACTAAAAAGGAAGAAATAAATAAAGACAAAAATGAAGGCAAATTAAAATCAGGGACGGCAGCACATACAAATGAAAACGAAGTAATAATCCTCTAAGATAGATTACGTGTTTTCTAATTTTCCAATAATTTGTCATACAAGGTTCACACAATTCCCATGTTAACAATTGCCATATTATCAGTATCATAGAGCAGTCTATTCTAGTGATGCCCCGAAGGCCAATGTCAGATCTTGGGTATAGTCAAGTCAAGGGTAGTTTGAAAGTCCGAGTGACAAAGATCCAGGGGTAAACTCAGGCAATTCCTGGACGAGGTGCCTTAGTCAACCCGGAACACCTTTTGATAACCATGAACCACTGCAACTTTCAGAAATCTTGCAAAAGTATTGGTATATTTCCGGTCAGATTCCGCCAGGCGATGCTGGCTCCACAGGTAGTCCATGAAAGAGACAGTATCGGTGAGGGAAAGGTCATAGATCGTGAAAATGGTGTGGCCCAAGAGCCACACCATTGCGTTACGTCGCGTTCGGGGGTTGGTCTGAATATCAGGGGTAAGAAACCAGTCGATTGACACATTGTCTGGTGTCGTCCCACCGATCAGCGCTAATAGCACACGTGCAAGGTCCCACACTTCTGTGACGTGAGGGCATAAGAGACGGTGCTCTCTGGTGTCTACGTCACCACATCGGCCGCAAGCAGCCGCTAGACGATGATTAGTGGGTATTAAATTGTTGACGACACGATACCATAGTGCTGAAACTTCCGTGGGAAGGGCTGGGTTGTTGATATTAGCCCAAGCTTGGTGCCAGATGACCGACGGTCGTCTGTCCTCTAATTTATGTGGTGTGGGCCGGCCTCGAAGTGCCTGGTAAAGGCGCTTTGACGTGCGTGCCTTGTCAGTGGCCACTGTTAGGACATAACTTTGATTGAGGTAATAGTCCTTGACTCTCGTCATCCCGAACGGAATATGTGTCAAACATACTGGTGCACGCGCCGATTGTGGGCGATAACGGTCGAAAAGAACCGCTGTTGTCCCACCTGGGTCAGTTTCACGCAAAGTGACGATACGGTGAATCAGGAGGGCCGCACATTTGCGGGGAAAGTCAATGAGTCCAAGGCCACCATCGACCTTTGGCAGTGTACAAGTATGTGCATCAACTTTGAACAGTGCATGCCGCCACAAGAGCCAATATACTGTTTGTGAGATGGCTCTTCCAGTTTGTTTCGATAGCGTAAGGAGTTGTGCTACATACCATGCCCGTGATAGGATGTAAGTATTAATCAGTTGGATTTGTTGATGGAGGTCGAGTCGTCGATCAGCGTGACTCACGCAAAGTCCTCTGATGCGCGTGAGAAGCCGCCTCCACGCGAGTGTTAACATGCGCTGCGGACAGGCAGTCACCTCAAGGCCCAAGATACGTTGTTCTCCCACAACTCGGTACCATGGGCGTTCGATGGTCAGTGATCGTGGTCCTAGCGGGATCAGCACCGTTTTGTCAAAGCGGCTTATCTCAATGGATTTCCTCATTTGCAGCTCATATCTTCGCTAGGATGATTCCCCGTCTGTCTGTGCTTCGCTTACATACTTTTGTTACCGCATCACGCGACCGC